>NW_027362762.1:659465669-661965669 GCF_046119375.1 Phyllobates terribilis | reverse complement strand
TCAACCACTACCATTGCCACCTTCTCCTTGCTTAATTGATGGCTCCTTTGTCTGAAGTCACAGAGTATAGAGGCTTTCAGTCAAGCAAGGAGGCGGCGCAGGGCAGGGAATAGAGCTGGAGTGACAGAGGTTTCAGATCTACAAATAGTTCTTTAGTCTCATTTGCATATCAATTTAAACACTGTTTTCTCAGCAAGGAAGAATGGCCTGGCCTTTTAAATGTATTGCTGGGCTGGTCTTTGAAAGAGCTACATGTGTATATAAATAGCTTGGGGTGAGAAATAATGTTGACAGATTCCCTTTAAAAAGGATCGTCCACTACTGGATAACCCCTGCTTAATAATTTCAGGGCCCCATAGAAAATAAAAACAATCAATACAAACCAGTGGCGCCGATCCAGCAATGTCGGAGCTGCTATTCGAAATGGTTCATGTGTCATTTTTACCGCTGCAGTCAATCAGTGGCTGCAGCTTATCAGTATTCCTTCAGAGTACACAGCTGTTCAGATGAACAAGTAAAAGATGCAGCCTACCACTGGGAATAGCGACACTGACCTTGCAGGAACGGCACCATTGTTGGAGGGGAGTATAGATTGTTTTGATTTTCTGTGGGGCCCAGCAGCGATTAAGCAGGGTTATCCAGTAGAGGACAACACCTTTAAAATACAAGAGTAAAACATTATGAATAAAACCCAATAAAGCAATAAGACTAGTAGATCTTATGTGGGGTTTACATTCACATAAGGGGGAATTTGTGCTTTTGGACCTTGGGCATACTTGTAGTCTTACTTAGAGCCTTCTTCTTTGGTAGGTATATGTCCAGTACTTGATTCATAATCACCAGTGCAGGATACAGCGGTAAGGCAAAGCAGATATACCATAAAGGCCCCTTGATCTGTGCTTGGAACCAGTCAGAACACAATCCGAAGAGAACAGTGGATGTAGAAAGAAGGTATACTAATAGACCCCAAGTGGCATGATACAGTTTGAGACGTGATACTGCAGTGACTCGTGCCAGGCGTGGAAAGAGCAGTGCCAGGCCACACACCGCCTGGCAGCATGTAGTGATCAAGGTGAGCACCCCGAGCATGCTGTGCCAGGAGGTCAGATGGGACAGCTCACTGCGGTTCTTGCTCCATACAATAAAGGCGATACCTACTCCAGCAAACACCGGCACACAAAGCTGTATAAGCCAGTGCAAACGGGTCTTGGACTTGCGGGAAAGAGGGCAGAACGGGGAGGTTTCTGGAGACAACAGCAGCACAGCTTCTGTCATACATAAGCAATACTGGAAAGAAGAAAGGGAAACACAATTACAGAGGATATTGGGGATAAATGTACAGTAAACTAACAGTTAGGTGTAATAAATGGTATTCAAACTTTTGTTGTACTGAAACAATTTACTATTCTTTGTAGCCAACCTCATTTACACACCTTCTTGCATTAAACATTAGGGAACATTCACACAACAGTATTTTACAGTCTGGGTTAAGGCCTCAATACCCGGCCCAGCCGCGGGACCTAAACTATCAACCTCATAGGAGTAGATGAGGCTGTTAGTCCAGCACAAGAGGCAAGTAATGGGCCAGGCTATGCGGCCCAAGTTTCAGATCAGGAAACCCTCAGACAGGCCTGACGATACGGCCAAAACATGTAGGGCAAACTATGGTAGTATGAATACACCCCAAAGTGCATTATTTCACACCCCAGGATGTAAAATGATGCAAGCAGACTTGATAAATGCATATAGGCAATAACAAATTCTTCCAATCGCTCAAAAACATTTCTATACAAGTCAGAGGAGGTAGGGCCCCCGTCACTAATCCTGTGCCCACCCTAATGTTCTAAGAAAGAGAGACTTAAATCCAGGGTGACATGAGGAGGCAGATATCACATGTATAACAGATCTGACTCATGGACGCACATTAGATGCATTATGTTCAATATTAGGTACACAGAATCTAATCCTGTTCTTACCCTAATATAACACATGATGGATCCATGCGTCATATTTTATCTTATAGCCCTGTAATTGGCATGAAGCAGCGCAGATCATGATACGTCAGACCAAACCAGGTGTCTCCAACCTTTATCCGTCCTTGCCAGCGAGTCTGTTCGGACTGTGTACTATGAGATGATCTTCTGCATCACACGGACGTAACTCATAGTAATTTATGTTGTACCCTTGTAACCTTTATCAATTCTCTTCAGTAGGATTTTTCTCTTTGTGGTTTACACAAAACAGTAATTTGCAGTAAAATGTACAGAAAATGTTCGGCATATTTTAAATATGAGACACAATCACACTAATGTATTTGATCCGTCTTATGCATATATTTTTATAACCAAACCCAGAGGTTTAAAGCTAAGCCCCTATTCAACCACAACAGGTATATTTTGATTCAATGCCTCATGCATATATTTAATTGCCATACACTGCTCTGCCAATACAGAGACTGGGCAAGCAGTGTGCCGGCCTGATCCTCCTGAAATGTGAAGCATGGGAAAGAAGTTTTTTTTTCTTTTTAAATCCACCATACGGCTCTAGAGATATTGGACTTTTTATTTAGTGCTAATTTTTATGGTCTTTATCAAAAACTCTCTGGTGCATGTTTTTTGACACCTCTGCAAAAAGACTGAGCCATGCCACCTTGGAATAAAATAAGAGCAAAAACTGGCCTCTTCAAGCTTTTGTCATAGATGTTGTGAGAACACCATCGGCCTCCAATTGTCATATAGGGAAGAATCTGAGTTGTCTGTATGCAGATCACTGGTAAAAGTGAGTTAATAGTCAGCAGTAAAGAAGAGCAAATACATTCAAGAGGAATAGAATTCACTGTACTGCTCAGCTCTCCAGCACCTCCACTCCTCACAGTCACCCATCTGGATCTTGCTGCATTTTCCCATCATAGGCGCCCATGTGGAAATCTCTAGTCCGCTCACGCTAAGTTGGGGCTTCCAGCGCTGATGAGGCTCGGGAGGGTTCTGAGCCTATGTACGTAAGGATACTGCACATCTCGTGACCTTCCACATGCTTTTGATGAACCCTCCTGGGTCTCAAAGTTAGAAGTCCCAGTCTAGCGTGAGAGGCCCAGAGTTTTCAGCACGAGCAGCAGCGATCAGAAGAGGTGGCGAGGACAAGACGGGTGACGGTGAGGAGTCTGAAAGTTGAGCAGTGAAGTGAGAATAAGTATTAATTTTATTTTTAACATCTTAAATTTATTATGCTTTGGGGTTTGGGAAGATCCTAGAACATAAGGGGCATTCGATCCACAGAGAACAACTTGTCTGCGAATTTAATTTCCTGGGAAAATCCGCACGAATAGGCTAATCCAAATTTTGGTTGATCTGCTCATGTCTATCAGCAGGCATCAGATCACTATCATCTGTGATCTGCATACAAATGAGTAATGGATTAAAAACGTCTTTCAGGTTGAAAAAAAGAAGGAAGAAGTCCAAAAGAAAAATTAAAAGAATAAAAAAGAAATAAAATGGTGTAAACCACTGGCCAAGGACCATTCACTGTGAAAACTACATCATAGACCCATATAATAATCCAAAATTTCTGCAAACCATTACTTTGTGCTTGTTTTGTGTCACAAAAAAAGAGATGATGACTTCGAGGAAGCTTTAATGATAACCATACCGCTTGTCAACCAGATACAGTACCTCAAAGAAATGGCTGACTATACACAAAAAGTTACAAAACACAACAGTGATTTTGTCAAGTTACTTTGTGGCGGTATGCCATCTGAAACCATGTATAAAACTGAAGGGGGAAAAGAAAGATTATAGAAAACAAAATATACAATTTGTGACATTAATACTTACAGCAGCAGCCATGAACACAGGGTGCCAGGAGAAAAGACCTGGGAAGAGTAAGATAAGCAAAAAGAAGAAACTATTATTGGGCATTTGTCTGTGCCCCTTCTTTTATATGAAAAAATAACAGAGCAAGAAGAGTAATTGGACATTTCTATATTCTGATCTGGCAGAGTAGTAAAATTCATAAAAATAGCCTCCACCAAGCTGCCTACGTGGCCTTCATCTAAGGCCTCCTTCACATGTCCGTGTTTGCAGTACGTGCAGCATCCGTTTTTCTCATGGATACCACGAGTACCCATTATATCCTATGCTGCTGTGCACATGTCTGTGTAAACCACACAGAGACAGGTCCATATTTTACCGGTAGCACGGATGACAAGGGAAAATGCAGGTGTATGGGTCAACATGTACAGCACATGGATGGCACCCATGTGCTGTACATGTTTAACATTGCAAACTATAGGAGAAGCTTTGTCATTTTTTTTTCTTTTGCCATACTAGAAAAACACTGATGGCACACTGATCGAGAACACTGAGGACACCGGTACTGTTTTTTCCAGCTCCAGTTTTATACGGATGTATCATTTTCTGCTAGAGTAAGGGTGAGAGCTCTGCCCACCTGCTGGCACTTTAATCAGACAGCATCCATCTGTATAACACGCTCGTGTGAGTGACCCCTTATGTTAGTGCAGGGGTGAGGAACCTCCTGCCCACGGGCCGTTTATGGCCCGTGACATCCTTTTCTCCGGCCCCCGGGAACTGCAGTGCTTGGGCTGGCCCTTTAATTGCTCCTGACACTGCAAACATGTGTACACAGCAATGCCGCGTGAACAATAAAGGATTACATCCTGACACGTGCCGGCATCAGGAAACATACTTTGTGGACAGAATCAGTGCGCTCTGCGCGCTAGTCCCGCTGACGACAATAGCAATAACAGACCCAGTCCCCCCCCTGTGATATACATCTCCTATGATGTAAAGATACATGCCCCAGCGCATCCTATGTGATGTAGATGCTCGAGTCCAAGCGTATCGTGTGTAATGTACATGCTCCAGCCCCAGTGTCTCCTATGTGATTTATATACAGTAGTCTGTGTCTCCTATGTCATGTATATAGAAGAGTCTAGCTGTCCCCTATGTGATGTATATAGTGCAGACCCCCACTGCCTGAGTTCTAGAAATGTTATGAGCAGTGATGAATTTCTTATTGTGAGGGGACCTGCCGTGTAATATACATCTGTGTGCAGAACTTACTGCGGCGACTTCTTTTCAAAGTTCATGAAATATAGCCCCGATAAAAATAGCAATAGTAGTAGTTTCCTATGATATTTGATCTTTTTTTGCCTTCTTAGAGTAGTCTTCTGTCCTCTGTGAGGCTAATGTGCCTTTCTACATTTGATGTGTCTGAAATCCACACTGTAATTCGTACAGTTTTAGCCCACCCTGACGTATCTCACCACAACATGGGCCATCCCTCATTAGTTTTGTACTTTTCTCCATTTTTTTTTATATATACACAATAAAAAACATGCAGCAAAAACTGGTACAAACCTACTGATCTGAACTGCACCACGATCACATTGTGACTCAGCTTTAAGCTCTCAGATAAAACAAACAAAAAAAAAAAATGAATGTAGGCTTCATTTAAATTGAGAAGTAATCATCCATGTGAATGCTTCCACATTTCCTAATAATGGCAGTACTGCTTTCTACAGGATCATTATCTATCCCTGCAGTCTTTCCGTGAAGTGAGAAATCTGGCCCAGTGCCTAATATCTACTTTAACAGCTGTTGTGTGTTGCTACACAGCTTTCGCACACTTTTGAGTTTACAGGTTCGGAAACTGCACAGATCAGCAATTCCAAAACTAATTACCAAGGAGAAACCTTACTTTAAAGGGAGCCTGGCGGCTGATTCTTGCTGCCGCAGCGTTTCAGGGTAGGGCATAGATGTTAAGAATGCAAGAGCCGGTCTCTGATTTATGGTGCCTGTGGTTCGGGAGGCATGGATCATGTGACAGGCTCCCTTCATGTCCCCAAAGACGTATTAGCTTGCAGATATACGATTAATCCTCTGGTTAATAGTGTTACAAAGCTACCTGGCCGCCATGTGGCTACCGGGAGAAAATGACCTTTATTTCTCCAAAAAGCCACTGGCTTTCAGTCTTGGGGGCATGCACGGAGATGCTACAGACAACTCAGTACACAGTGAGCGGCGGCTGTAAGTACAGATTGACAGCTGGCTCTGTACTGCTGCACTGCAGTGCCGGCTGTCAAAGTTCCGGTGCGAGCTTACAGCCACCACTTTCTGTGCTATGAGCGATGACTGCAACTGCTCAGCAGGGCTGCGGAGTCAGTAAGCCAAACCTTCGACTCCGACTCCCTAATACACAGCTCATGTTTAAGTGATAAATTGACTGTAGCACAGATTCATCTCAGCTAAAAGTCTAGACCCTTAGATCAGAAATAGGACATTTCAGAACTTTACCAAATGCTTATGACGCGCCCCTGGGCCTGTGTCGCGCTGCGTTGCGCACGCGGGAGCTTACCCGGAGCCGGATCTCTTGAGGGTTGTAGTCTCGTGGCGGTGACCCGGTCCGTGCCCAGGGAGTCAAACTGAGCGGCGATGTAACAGCGGTAGATGCAGGACGACTACGCCACCCGTTGAATGCAGCTATGGAGCTGCCGCTGCAGGACAGTCTGCTGAGGCCGGTGGATGGATGGTGCAGCGTAGATGGTATAACCCCCAACGGGAGGGGTATGGCCTCAGGGCAGCAGATGTGGATGATGGGGGTAGCAGGAACCACTCAGAGACGGTGCGGTGTAATTCAGGGTCTTTACTGGTAACAACGATAGACCCTCCCGGAGTACTTGCTAGTGAACGGGGCCTGGTCAGTCCTTGAGCAGATGGGATCTCCCCTGGCCAGGCGGAGTTGTAGGCCTCCCAAACTGACTGTACTCTTCTGGCTACCTTGCTAGAAGCGGATATAAGTAGCCCACGTCCCTGAGTGTACCGTGTGGTGCTCACCCGTATGGCCGGTGACTCGGGGCCTTCTATTGGCTTCCGCTCCACGATGGCGGTGCTGGTCCCACACGTGTGACCGTGCCTTCGGGTTTCTGGGCCTGAGGACCTGAAATCCCCTGCCGGTCGGCTTCTGCTGCTGGGTAAGAGTTAGTCCCCACAGCCTCGGACGCCGGGTCCGGTAAGAAAGCTTCTCAGTCAGGGCGAGCTCTGCAGCTGCCAGCCCCTGACTTGTAGTAGTATCGCTCCCACTGAGCTTCTGCTGTTTCTTCCTGTGACTGTTTCTTGTCTCTACTCTCCTTGACTGCTAACCCTGCTTCAGCCCCGGGTTTATATAGGGGAAGTTCTTCCCCTCCCAAGACTGGGCAGGAGGTGTGGCATGCACAGGATCCCTGACCAAAGGACCTCCCACCTGCTCTCAGACATAATATCTCTATCACTGTGGCAACCAGACCCCTGGGGTGTCACATTCCCCCCTAGTGAAATTTAGTACTCCGGGACTAAACATATTTTAGAAAAACATAAGATATAACAATAACAATGTGCAGTCTTTGAAGAAAGCAAGGTGTCCATTTCACCAAAACAGGGAGACGTAACCAGGTAGGGGTCTGTCCTACCCCGAGTCCTTAACAGTCTCTAGTCCATCCTGGGTTACGCTCCAACTATGTACAAGGATTCCCGGTAAATCCACCAAGGATTCCTAAAAATAACTGGAAACACAAAATTATACACAAGCAACAATACACAGATAAACATAAATAAAACAATTTATACACTTCAAATCCTCCAGCGTGCGGGTAACTGGCCTCTAGTGGCCCTAGTGGACCTACGGAGCCGACTGTCTGGCCCTGAACTACAGGGTGTAGGAGCTGTCAAGGGTAAACTGGGCAGCTGTCTACCGGCTCTTTGTCTCACTAGGGGTACGGCAGGCTCACTATAAGCAGAGGGTTGATCCTCCTGTTCTGCTTGTGTGGAGTCTTCTGCCTCCTGGACCGGCTGTTCTTCCAGCTCTACCTGTTGCTCCGTAGGTGCTTGGGATGCTGGTTGGAGGAAGGTGAGTACAGGTACCACAACTGCACCATTGACTTGAGTCCAAGACCGAGGGAAGTCCCCGAGCACAGTACTAACCATATCTTCCCTTTCCTCTACGGGTCGATGGTCTTCTTGTTCCTCTTCAGGGTTCCTCAGTTGTTCGGGACACTTCTTCAGGTGGTCCCGGGATACAATGGCGGTGGTTTCCCCTCCGTCTTTACTGATGGTACAAACCTTCGGGTTCTCGTGGCTTGAGGGCAGTACGGTGTACGGGTCCTTCTCCCACTGGTCATCCAACTTGTGGAGCCGTCTCTTCCTCTTCAAGACCTGCTCTCCGGGTACCAGGGGAACAGCGGGAGCATACTGGTTGTAAGTTTTCTCTTGTCTTTCCCTAGCCTGACAGAGACTTCGCTCCACGCTCTCCCGTACTCTCCGGTACTGCTGCTGCCTCTCTGTGTCCCAGTCTGTTTCTGGTGAAGTGTCCTCGGGTGTCAGGACTCCCATTTCCAGGTCAACAGGTAACTTACCAGGTCTTGCCCTCATTAGGTAAGCCGGGGTACAGTTGGTGGAACCTACCGGGATGTGGTTGTATAGGTCCACCAGATCGGGCAACTTCTCAGGCCACAGACTGCGTTCTTCCAGGGGCAACGTTTTTAGAAGATCCATTACCACCTGGTTCATTTTCTCACAAAGTCCATTAGTTTGCGGAACGGTAGGGTGTCGTCCTTATCTTCCGGCAGCCATACAGATTGCAGAATTCCTGGAAGACCTCCGCTTCAAAGGCAGGTCCCTGGTCCGTCAGCACTTGGTCCGGGTACCCGTGTGGACGGCAAAAGTGCTGCTGGAAGGCTCTAGCTGCTGTTTGAGCCGTTAAGTCCTTGACGGGGACGACAACCAGAAACCGGGAGTAATGATCCACGATGGTTAACGCGTAGACGTAGCCACTTCTGCTTGGGGTCAGTTTTACATGATCCAAGGCTACCAGTTCCAACGGTTGCCGGGTGACGATGGACTGCAGGGGAGTCTTCTGGCTGGCACGGTCCTTCCTTCTCAGGTTGCACGGGCCACAGTCTCTGCACCACTTCTCAATGGTTCCCCTCATGCCTACCCAGTGGAACCGCTCGCGCAGCAGGAACTCCAGCTTCTTCCACCCGAAGTGCCCAGCTCCGTCGTGGTATGCCTCCATCACCATGGCTGCGTCCCTTCGTGGCACCACTACTTGCCAGAGTAATTCATGCGTCCGGGAGTTAACCATTCTGCGGCACAACTTCCCTTTGTAAAGGAACAGTCGACTCTTCTCTGCCCATAGTTGTTTGGCTTCCTCCGGAGCGTCTGGTTCAAGGCGAGCCTCCGGCCGAGTCAGCATCTCCTTCACCAGTCGGACGGCAGGGTCGCTGTCTTGCGTTTCCGCCCAGTTGTAGTGGGGTAAGGGGTTCAACGTAGCAGTCTGCTTACTCCTTACCTGGTGGGAATACTGAATAGTCCCATGACGGTGGAATGCAGGGAGTTCAACTTCTTCCAGTCCCTCCGGATCTTCTCCTCCGTCCGGCAGGTTGGGCATCCTGGACAGGGCGTCCGCGTTGGTATTGGAGCGTCCTGCCCGGTATTTGATTGTGAACTCGTAGTTGGACAGACGGGCCATCCACCTCTGCTCCAGGGCACCGAGTCTTGCCGTGTCCAGGTGTGTCAACGGGTTGTTATCCGTGTACACGGTGAACCGGGAAGAAGCGAGGTAATGCTTAAAGCGCTCGGTGACTGCCCATACTACGGCCAGGAACTCTAGCTTAAATGAGCTGTAATTCTCGGGGTTCCTTTCGGTGGGTCGCAGTTTTCGGCTGGCGTAGGCGATTACTCGTTCCTTCCCCTGCTGGATCTGGGACAGTACGGCTCCTAGCCCGATGTTACTGGCGTCGGTGTAGAGGATAAAGGGCTGGCTATAATCCGGGTACGCCAGGATTTCGTCCCCCGTGAGGGCCATCTTCAGCTGGCGGAAGGACTCTTCTTCCAGCTCCTCCCATTTGAAGGGCGGCTTCTGGTTCTTGGCCTTCCGGGACTGGCCTATCAGGAGGTCCTGCATAGGTGCTGCCTTTTTGGTGAAACCGGGAATAAACCTTCGGTAGTAGCCTACCAACCCGAGGAACTGCCGCACTTCTTTTACGCTGGAGGGGCTTGGCCATTCCTTAATTGCGGTGATCTTATCAGGGTCGGGAGCCACTCCGTCAGCGCTCACCACGTGTCCCAGGTACTGCACCTTTGGTTTCAGGAGGTGACACTTGGAGGGTTTCACCTTTAGGCCGTAACTTGCCAGAGCTTCGAACACTTCCGCCAGGTGTTTCAGGTGGTCCTCATACGTCTTGGAATATACGATGACATCGTCCAGGTACAACAGGACCGTCTCGAAGTTTCTGTGGCCCAGACAACACTCCATTAGTCGTTGGAAGGTTCCCGGTGCGTTGCAGAGTCCGAACGGCATGCAGGTGAACTCGCTAAGTCCCATCGGGGTGGTGAATGCGGTCTTCTCCCGGTCCGCCTCTGCTACAGGAACCTGCCAGTACCCGCTAGTGAGATCCAAGGTAGAGAAGAAGTTAGCAGATCTTAAAGCAGCCAATGACTCCTCTATCCTTGGTAAGGGGTACGCATCCTTGTGTGTGATACGATTGATTTTCCGGTAATCTACACACATCCTCATGGTGTTGTCTTTCTTTCGGACTAAGACTAGTGGAGCTGCCCAGGGGCTACAGCTATCCCTGATCACCCCAGCCTCCTTCATGTCTCTAAGCATCCCCTTGGCGTGTTGGTAGTGTGCAGGGGGTACGGGTCGATACCTCTCTTTTATGGGAGGATGGTCTCCCGTGGGGATGTGGTGTTCTACCCCCTTGACTCGCCCGAAGTCTAACGGGTGTTTACTAAACACTCTCTCGTACTCTTGAACCACCCGATAGACTCCCTGTTTTTGGTGTGAGGGAGTGGAGTCAGTACCCAAATGTAGTTGCTGACACCAGTCCTCCTTTGTTTTCTTAGAGCCGTTACCTTCCTCCGGGTGAGATGGAGGCAAGGGTTCCACAGATTGTATAGCATTTTGGTTAATGGTATATAATTTGGCTAGCGTGGCATACCGGGGCAGGTACACTTCCCTCTCCCCGATATTGATTATGCGAACGGGCACCCTCCCATGGCGTACATTGACCACCCCCCGTGCTGTCAAAATGGTGGGCCTACTGTCTGAGTAAACTGGTTCTACCATTGCCTGGTAATCTCTACCTCTCAGACCAATAGCTGCCCGGCACCAAATCATCATTTCACTTTTTGGGGGCATGGCAATAGGAAAAGGGTCACACATTCTTACGCTACCAATCTCACCGCCGGAGAGTTCCACCTGTTGCCGTCGCATCAGTGCCCGGATCTCTTTCTGGAGCACCCGCTGCTCGCCGGAGCTGGCGTTCTTGGCAACCTGCTGTAAAAGGAAAATCACCTCTGCAAGACAATTTTCAATTACATTAGTTCCTATTTTTGGGTGACTCTCATGTTTGTCAATATCTACAATGATCAGTCCCTGTGCTGCCAGTTCGACTCTACCGATTTTGATGGTCACCTCTTTAAATCCGATCTGTGGCACGGGCTGGCCATTGCTGGCGATGATACTCAAGTCGTCGTCAGGGTAGCGGGTAATATCCGAGTCATTCCAGTACTGCTTAAAGAGCACGTACGGGATGGTGGTGACCTGTGACCCGGTGTCCAGTAGGGCACTCATGGGAATGCCATCCAGTACCACAGGCAAGACTGGACGTCCTCCCACATATCTGTCGCGCCAGTTCGATGGGCCTGGTGATCTTTTTCCTGGGGGTTGGCCCTCTACCCCAGGTTGTGCCCGTTTAAAGAACAGTACCTTGCCATATGTCCAGGTTGATTGCAGCGGCGGCAGATGGGTCGTCCGTCCTCGCTGTATCGGTCACTGGGTCTTCCTCTGGCCGGTGGGGTCCTCCTTGGTCGACGCCACGGGATGTCCTCCGGTCCGGATGCCAGCTGGATCTTCCCTGGGGTGGAAGCCTGTAAAGACTGCACAGTTCGGGTTAGCGCAGCAACGCTCTTAGCTAGCTCTTGGACCTGATGGTGTAGGTCTGGAGCCGGGTCATTGTCCAAAGCCTGCGCATCAGCTCCCACAGGCCCTGCCGACAAGGGCGCCGCCTCCTGGTGGTAAGTGATAGCAGGGCGCTTGTGGGTCACAACGCCACCCGGTGCCGGTTCTCGGAGCACCCGGATGGCTCTGTCCTTGAACTGTGCAAAGCCCAGATGGGGATCCTGTAAGGCCATTGCCCGCAACTGGGTTCGGTGGGTATTACAATACAGTCCCTCTATAAACTGTTCGGTCAACAGCCTGTCCTCGTTTCCCACTCCATCAGGGTCGGTCTGCTTAATGGCCCTCAGGGCCTCTTGTAGGTTTAGTGCATAGTCCCTTATACTCTCATGCGCTCGCTGCTTGCACCCGTAGAATCTAAGCTTAATCTCGGCTGAGGTGCGGGTATCAAAGGTGTCCTTCAGCCGGGTTAGTATCCCTGCGACAGTCTTCCTCCCAGGTGGCCAGGATTTTACTTCCCTTTTGGCTGCCCCGGTTAGTTGGGCCACCAGGATGCTCACTTTTTGCTCTTCTGTGAGGGGGTACACCTGGAAGAGGCTATCCAGCTTTTCTCTAAAGTCATGCAGGGTATGTGACTCCCCTGAGTACTGGGGTAGCCAAGCTGCTCCCGGGATATAGGGCATGGTGAAGGGCATAAC
Source organism: Phyllobates terribilis (assembly GCF_046119375.1). NCBI lineage: Eukaryota > Metazoa > Chordata > Amphibia > Anura > Dendrobatidae > Phyllobates > Phyllobates terribilis. Next base: position 661,953,019 of record NW_027362762.1, on the reverse strand, counting down.
TGCAGCAGCGGTAGCCCTGGCGGGGGTTGAGGCAGTGAAGCTCTCCTCCGTATCCGACATCTTCCTCCCCCCTAGTGGACCGTGGCCTACCTTGCGATGATCCTCTTCCGTAGGCCGCGGCTCCGCAGTGGATCGTCAGGGTTGAGGACCTTCCGTCGCGCTCCTGTGACGTCGGCGTCTGCTGGGCTCCTTCCAGGACCTTACGCAACGTCCGGACGTGAGGCGGGGCTTCAGTTCTCGCGCGCTTTCGGAGTCCACGCCCCTCTTCTTCCCGCGCGGCGTCCTCAAGATGGCGTCCAATGGCGGGAAAACTCCACGGATGGCGGGAAGAAGGCAGAAGATGGCGCCGGATGGCGGGAAACTTCACCGATGGCGGGAAGAAGGCTGAAGATGGCGCCGGATGGCGGGAATCTTCACCACAGGTAAGTTTGAAAAGTCTCTTTTTCAGGCACGCAGTACCCGGTGGTTGCGGGCACGAAATCCTGCCGACTACGCCAAAGTTGACGCGCCCCTGGGCCTGTGTCGCGCTGCGTTGCGCACGCGGGAGCTTACCCGGAGCCGGATCTCTTGAGGGTTGTAGTCTCGTGGCGGTGACCCGGTCCGTGCCCAGGGAGTCAAACTGAGCGGCGATGTAACAGCGGTAGATGCAGGACGACTACGCCACCCGTTGAATGCAGCTATGGAGCTGCCGCTGCAGGACAGTCCGCTGAGGCCGGTGGATGGATGGTGCAGCGTAGATGGTATAACCCCCAACGGGAGGGGTATGGCCTCAGGGCAGCAGATGTGGATGATGGGGGTAGCAGGAACCACTCAGAGACGGTGCGGTGTAATTCAGGGTCTTTACTGGTAACAACGATAGACCCTCCCGGAGTACTTGCTAGTGAACGGGGCCTGGTCAGTCCTTGAGCAGATGGGATCTCCCCTGGCCAGGCGGAGTTGTAGGCCTCCCAAACTGACTGTACTCTTCTGGCTACCTTGCTAGAAGCGGATATAAGTAGCCCACGTCCCTGAGTGTACCGTGTGGTGCTCACCCGTATGGCCGGTGACTCTGGGCCTTCTATTGGCTTCCGCTCCACGATGGCGGTGCTGGTCCCACACGTGTGACCGTGCCTTCGGGTTTCTGGGCCTGAGGACCTGAAATCCCCTGCCGGTCGGCTTCTGCTGCTGGGTAAGAGTTAGTCCCCACAGCCTCGGACGCCGGGTCCGGTAAGAAAGCTTCTCAGTCAGGGCGAGCTCTGCAGCTGCCAGCCCCTGACTTGTAGTAGTATCGCTCCCACTGAGCTTCTGCTGTTTCTTCCTGTGACTGTTTCTTGTCTCTACTCTCCTTGACTGCTAACCCTGCTTCAGCCCCGGGTTTATATAGGGGAAGTTCTTCCCCTCCCAAGACTGGGCAGGAGGTGTGGCATGCACAGGATCCCTGACCAAAGGACCTCCCACCTGCTCTCAGACATAATATCTCTATCACTGTGGCAACCAGACCCCTGGGGTGTCACATTTACTTAAAAAAATATTCCCCACAAACTGCATTGAATTACTGTACCCAATTTATTATATATTTTAGGAGTTGGAATCAGTCCATTTTATACCAATTCCACCAAAAATGGACACAGACTTCGACTCCACAGACCGGCTGCTCATGGTGCATGCCACCATGACTAAAAGCTGGCAGCTCCCGGAAGGAATAACGTTCCCTTCTTCCCGATAACCAGGCAGCTTTGTAACACTATTAACCTGAAGATTAACCCTATAACTGTAGGTTAACAGCCTTTATGGACACAACAGGTTCCCTTTAAATCGGTGCTGTGGAGACAGAGTCGTGGTCGGTATAAAATGGACAGACTCAGACTCCTAAAATATATAATAAATTGGATACAGTAGTACAATACAGTATGTGCTGTAAATGTTTTCATAAGAATTTGAGAAAGTTCTGAAATATCCTATAAATGTCTCTATTCCTGATCTAAGGATCTCGGCTTTCAGTTGAGATGAATCTGTGCTGCACTTTATGTACACGCTCAGTAGTGAGGCAGGGCTGTGGAGTCGGAAGTCAGGGAAATTAAAGAGTTGGAGGTTTGGTTTACCGACTCCACAGCCCCACTTTAAAATGCCAGATATTGTGAATTTTAGGGAAAGTCTGACCAGATTTTTGGGAGCGCTAGTTAGAAAACACTGATTAGATGATGAAAAAGTCTGTACAAATACCTTACACGCATCATACTTGATTCTTTCCCCTCTGTCTTTTTAACCTGACATTCTCAATTTCTTACATTCTTATAGAAAAATGATTTCCAGATATAAAGAAAGACCACTAGACAGTATGGTATAAAATATACTTATGACTATAAAATACATACAGTTTACAATGTAAGTGCCATTGTACTCACTTGTCCCAGGCCGAGCAAGAATCACTAAGAAGATGGTGAAGCCAAGGGCAAGAACATGTGCCACAAAGCCGCTAAACCTCCGCAGACATTTGTAGAGCCAGTAATCTGGAACCCGTGGAGACTCCGCCCCAGGTTGGGCATAAAGCGCCGACACGTCTGGCATTGCCTACAAAGCATTTAGACAGCCTTTCAATGTACTGTGAAGATTATATTTACTGTATATAACGTGTGTAAAAGCTGAACTATAACCCTCTTCCTGCTCCTGTGTAATAAAACTTTTATATGGTATTTTGTGGTGCCACAGCACACTAAGGCCTTACCAATAAAATTGTCCACAGGGAACGGTGCGCCACCTTATCACTTGGTGGGAAATTCCACGACATCCGGAGATTTTACCTTCTCGCTTCTACTTGCTACGCAGCTTTATCTGCAGCATTTAGGAGATGCTCTGTACGTGCCTGGAGAGGGTTTTTGTTCCTCGGGATAAGTACATACCTGCTGGGCCCTCAGTGGTGCACAGAAACGTATTCAAGAATAAAAACTGCAGTGTTTGAGACAATGAATTTATGGAAAATGTCTTGTGCAATTACCGTAAGCCATTTAGCAATCCGCTCAGGTTACTGGAGAGGCCGCACAGAGCGGATACTCTCCATCTATCTGTGCCGCTTTATACTTACAAATTACTTTAGAGAAGAATTGCTAAATGGTTTAATTACAGAAGATACCGTTCAGAGTAGGAAGCATTTATATGGTTGAGCTAGAAAAACTGCTGACATTAAAGGGGTTGTCCAGGAAAAAGATATTGACTATCCTTAGGGTGCAGTCAGACGGCCGGATAAATCGGACTGCAATGCTCAGACTGGCCGCGGCTCTCCCAACCCGTGAGTGACAGCAGCTCAGAAATACATAAAGATGTCATGCTTGGGGTGGGAGAGTCGACGGCCAGTCCGAGCATTGCGGTCCGGTTAATACAGCCGTCCTCCTGTACCCTAAGGATTAGTGATCAATATAAAGTCGGTGGAGGTCCTATTGAGCAGCACATCCCAGGTGTTGGCAGTGGATATACCACCAACTGATGCCAATACTAGCTCAGTATAAGGCTGGGGCTACACGCGACTTTGGCTGCGTGACTTGTGTTTGGACCAGAGATCACTGCTACATCACAGAGCAAGTGCACATGGTCGCACCGTGACAAGTCACCAAACATCCAACCCGATGCGACTTTCTTGTTCTGGACACTGTACCTTCATCCTATTCACTTGTATTGTGCTGTGATGAATAGCAACAAACTAGCAATCCTTAGCCATGTCACGAGGTATCGCCCCAGCCTAAAAGGTGAGAAGTGCTGCTGAGCTTTCACTCACAGAGCAGATTTCTACAGGGCCAAGATTAGGAATGAGGGCGATTACTGCCCCCTGTAGAAGGCAGGTTATAGGTTGTGAGTAGTTTGTGGCAGAACTGGGCAACCTTGGCCTCATCTATTGTTCATCTGGTACCTGTAGTATTTGGTAGGAACGATTCGGGGAACATGAAAGCTCACATATACCAGGACATCATATATGCCCCAGGAATATGCAGCGAGGGGTAGTTTTCACCATGCATAGTCTAGGGAGCCATGAAAAGTATACAATGCATACATATACAGGGGCAGACATGTCATTGGTGCTACAAGGCCCAAGAGGTAAGGGGGCCACTACCACTTCAAAATCAGCACGCAGGTCCTGCCACAGACACAAAGAGGGGCCGTATACTGTTCTTGCAAGGGGGCCCTCTTCTGTCTCGTGTCTGCCCCTGTGTACATACAGATGCATATATAGATATGTGTTTATGCATGAGTGTGTATATGTATGGATACAAATAGATACATTTAAAAAAATTATATATATATATATATATATATATATATATATATATATATATATCACACACACAGTATAAATTCTCACACTACCACACATGGTATAATTGTATATATATTATATATACACACATATATATGGGTGTGTATGATGTATATGTACAGTGTGTGGTAGTGTGAGAGTAACCATACAAGCAATGTACCATAGGCCTCATCATCACCAGTGCTAGCATCTTCACCTATTGTGAAGTATCACAGCCATGCTGGGAGTTGTAGTGAGCCACCAGCTAGAGGACTGCAGGTGGTGAGCCGGCTGCAGGTGCCGGCAGTGCACACAGAGCAGCCGGCCATGTGATGGCCATTCAGTCACTCACACTGACATACCGCGTATGATGCCGGACCGGGGGACACCGAGCAGCGCCGGATGTGGAGGCTCCGGACACAACTTCCTCGATGTTACATTTCCTGCTTTCTGTGTATCAGACATAATGTACCGGCGGCCACAGCGCCACCCAGCGGTCCCCTGAGCCACCGTGATGCAACATGTCAGCTGCTGTATTCCCAGTGCCGCCGTGCGCCTCGGCTGTGTCCTGGCACCAGGCCCAGCTTTATATATTTTTAGGTTCACTCCTGTCTAGCCATTAATAAAAAGTGGCAATATGTACACATTGGCCTCCATCATGTCCGGCCTCGAGGTCCCATAGTGGTAAGGCTGGGGCTACCGGCGCCACATGCTGTAGTCTAAGGTCTGGTTCTTGTGGGGTCTGGCTACCATGGCACGTTACCACGGCTCCTAAATATGGCAATTTAATAGTGACATGGCGCGGAGGTGCGTCACAGGGGTCCGGGGTGCAACACTTCTAGAGAAAAAAAAAGTTGCTGTGGTATCGGGGTCATCATTTCTATTTTAGGGGCACCAAGGGGGAAGTAATACTTAGGTGGTATTCTTTGTTTTAAGGGAGTAATTAGGGATCATTATTACTGAGTTAGGGGGCTCACTACTTGCTTTGCCCTGGGCACTGGTAACCTATACCGTCCCATGGCAACTTAATAGGGAATATTAGCCAAGGGAAATGCCAATGTGGCGCCCCTGCGGGTCCAGTTGCCACAGAGGTACTGCATCTCAGCCAGAGGTGTGGTACCCCACTCTCATGTAAGGAGGGAGCACTACTCGGGACCCACACACTCACTACACCACTCTTTCAGTGAAGGGCAAGTTTGCTCCTGAGGGAGAGCACAGACCCGGTCCCTGTCTGGAGGATGGAACTAAGTAGAGAAGATGGGTGGAGGAAGTAGTTTAGGGGAGCACTAAAGGAAGGACTGGAGGTAGGGGGGACCACATAGAGTGACAGTTGGTGACATGGGTCACATGACAGAATATAAAAGACAGGTAGAAAGATCTAGAAGCTGCCAGTAAGTGAGGACCGTTGAGGAGTAGGGTCCAGGCGGAGTGAGGGCCCAGTCAGAGGGGCCCAGTAGGAGAGTGAGGAGAGAGGACAGGAGCAGTGAGAAAGGCTCCAGAGAGAGAAAGGATCTTAGGGGCACGGGAAGTGCGGAGTCCACCCGTGCACCCGAGTTCACTGTGAAGAGATCAGGTCGCAGTAGGGGACCGGCCCCAGACTAGTGGAGGACTACAAGACTCAGCTAGCAAACCGGATGTTGCAGTAGCCAAAAACCACACACATCCGCTGAAAAGGTGGCCATATAGGACCAAGGGGACAGAGATGACGTCGCCCGACAAGGCCCCTGGCCACTGGCTCGGGACACTGTGTGTGAGACGCAGGGCAGGAGGGCGAGATCCAGCGCAGAGAGACGACCCGGGAAGGTACATAAGAAGGGGGTCCCGATCAAGTGCACCCAAGTTATCTAAGAGTTGGCTGGATCACTTCCCCGGAGGACACAGGACTCGGTGGGCTGTTATAAACTGCTGGCAGTTGTAATCTGGAACACCATAAAAACTGTGATTAAACACTTGAAGACTGCACCCCGCTGTGTCCTAGACTTAATTGCTGCGTCACCTGCCTTGCACTACACCAACAACATTCAAAATCTCCTATTTAACTACCCTGGGGCCTAGCTCTACCCGTGGAAAGCTGAACCATCTCTGCTGCGTCACCAACAGCCCCAGTGGATCTGAACAGCAGCGGCGGCCACCTATAGCCGCATAGCACGGGTGGCGTCACAAAACCTTATCCCCAAAACTTTATTTCCCCTCTTTTCTTTATTTATTGACCTCCCTGGGCCACGGACCGGGTCATTGCCACGGTGACTACCCCAAATAGAACCGACCCGCCTGGCTACCGAGTACCCCACGGCTCCAGAGGGCGCGTCAACTTGGCGTCACGAACAGGATGTACCGACCCGTTACAACGGGTCTCGTGCGCCCAGAGACTGTGTTTGAGACTGAGTTGTGGCACCCGCCCAGGAAGAACAGGCGCCATGTGTATGTCCAAGGAAGTTAAGCAGCCTCCCATCGTGGGCCGGGTTAAGGAATGGCGCGAAAATCCGGGCACACCCTTTGCAACGACTGCCATATCAATAGACTTGTCCATTAGCCAGGGGGATCCGCCTCCTGGTGTGGCTGACAGCGGAATGGAAAAGATCCGCCCATGAAAGGGGAGATTAAGGAAGGAGCCCAGGATTTGTTTGTGACCAGGAGGGATGTAGAGTTGCACCTCCAAAAAGGAAACCCAGATCGCGACCTATATCCCGGTGACCGAGTCACCTACACCCGGCATCGAGGAGAGAGGGGGTGGTACGCGCTCAGTGTGAGGAAGGCGAGCGCGGAGGACATGCCCCTGACTTCTGGTGTCGCTGACCCTGGCCGTCCACAAGCAGCTTCTGCTCCGGCTGCAGCTAAGTACCCGGTTCTGCCGTCTAGTGGTAGACGAACAAATGAACTCCCCGGACAGGGAGAAAGAACTCACCCTCAGCTTTTGCTGTGGAAGCAACCACAAGTTTCAACCCGGAAGCGGCAGGAGCCATAGAGCTGATAAGTCACAGAGCAAACTAATGTAAAATAGTTACCTGGTTGGGTGTTATTATAGAAATTTGTAAGTTAATAACTGTGTAGTACCCGGTTAAGAAAGAAAGGACACTGTGGTTGTGGACGTTGAACAGCCCAAACTTTTATTGTATAAAGTTGGCACTTCTTAATGTGCTTCTTGTTGGTTTTATAGGCCACTGAACAAAAACCTGTTTGGCGTGGCCGAACACGTGGTCCAACGATTGGATCAGCTATGCCCTGCAGCCACGCCCAGGGCCTACGTTGGGGGTTTTAGAATGGGTCCCCCATATTGCACTTGAAGCAGTGAGATGGACACCCTGATAGGGATCTCACTGGAGCCTTTTGAACTTGTTTGACAAAGTGTTATTTAAAGTGATCTTATATTGTTTTATATATTCGGTAGTTATATGTACGTTTAAGAAAAAGTACCTCCCATAAAAGGACGAAAAAGTTATTTACTTACCATTCCTATCTGCTTAAGCATTCTAAAAAATTTTGCATGTCTTAAATCCTTGTTTTCTACTCAGTTCCAGCCTGTGGACGTGCTGTGTTTAACGGAAGGGGGGGGGGATGTGGTGCTCCTGCGGGTCCAGTTGCCACAGAGGTACTGCATCTTAGCCAGAGGTGTGGTACCTCACTCTCAGGTAAGGAGGGAGCACTACCTGGGACCCACACACTCACATCCAACACTACACCACTCCTTCAGGGAAGGGCAAGATTGCTCCTAAGGGAGAGCACAGACCCGGTCCCTGTCTGAAGGATGGAACTAAGTAGAGGAGGTGGGTGGAGGAAGTAGTTTAGGGGAGCACTAAAGTAAGGACTGAAGGTAGAAGGGACCACATAGAGTGACAGTTAGTGACGTGGGTCACATGACAGAGAATATAAAAGACAGGTAGAAAGATCTATGTTACGGATCCGGGTGGTGGAACCTCTGTGCTGAGATGCAAGGAGGGACCAGAGGGGCGTAACTAAGTGCCAACTCGGACTAACCCTGGTCACATGGGGGCTTAATCGACTCCGTGAACCAGGGAGGGATGGGGCAGGTGCACCAGGCGCCACTCTGGGACCGACCTTGTGTGAGAGCAGGCGACTCCCACGGGTCAGATGGCAGAAGCTGACCTGTATAGCTGATAAACACGACAGGTGGCCTGACAGGTGATCTGGGTAGACAGGCAGGGGGGCACGGCTGACAGACAGGCTGGCGAGTACAGCTGACAGACAGGTTGGCGGGCACGGCAAATAGACAAGCTATCGGGCACGGCTGATAGGCTGGCAGGCACGACTGATAGACAGGCTGGCGGGCATGGCTAACAGACAGGCTGGCAGGTACTGGAACTTGAGGGCTGAGGAGAGTGTTAGTGTAACATACCTGGCGGCGTCCTTGCATAGTGGTCCATCTCCCACTGTGCAAGAGCGCGCACTTGATTTCCAGTCCAGACTGCCACCCTGGCTTCTTTCCATACTGTCTGCTTTGCTCTGCTCTGGCTGCTTAGGGCGACGCCCGCTGAACTTCCTGTTTCTTGTAGCTGCTGCAGACACACCCCTAATGCGTCCTCAGCCTATTGCTGTCTGTCACCTGGTATTTAAACCAGCTCCTCCTTGGAATCCATGCCTGAGCATCTTGTTCTGTCAGTTGGCTTCTAGTCACTGATGTGCCAGGTCCTGTCTATGTTTCCTGCCTTGCAGTATCAGTTCTCGTGTCTGAACTGTGTCCTGTCTGTGTACTCTAGTCAGCTGTCTTTCTGCATTTCCTGGAGGCTGTATTTCCAGGCCCGTGTGAACATGCTCTTAGCCTGTTCCTCCTGCCCTCTAGGGGCCGCATACCTAGATCTGTTGTCTGTGTCTTTTCCCAGTGTCTGTTCCTACCCTAACTATCTTCCAGCCTGTTTCCCGTTTCTCTCCACGCCCATATCTTCCCTTTTTCTGCAGAGTCTGAACTCGTACCTAACTCCTGCTCGTTGTGACTGTACTTCCGTTTGTGAGTTTGTGGTCCACTCGCTACTTCACTGCAAGTACCCTGTGGGTATCTGGTTCTGCCTTTCCCTTCCTGTCTGTTCCGTGTGAACAGAGCCCTGTCCCCTCTGCCCTGCCTAGCTTGCCGCTCCGGCGGTTTCTGCCTGCTCTGCCTTGCTCACCGCTCCGGCGGTTCTTGCCTGCTCTGCCTTTGCTCACTGCTCCGGCAGTCTCGCTCTGCTCTGACCCTTTGCTCACTGCTCCGGCAGTCTCGCTCTGCTCTGACCCTTTGCTCACTGCTCCGGCAGTCTCGCTCTGCTCTGACCCTTTGCTCACTGCTCCGGCAGTCTCGCTCTGCTCTGACCCTTTGCTCACTGCTCCGGCAGTCTCGCTCTGCTCTGACCCTTTGCTCACTGCTCCGGCAGTCTCGCTCTGCTCTGACCCTTTGCTCACTGCTTCGGCAGTCTCGCTGTGCTCTGACCCTTTGCTCACTGCTCCGGCAGTCTCGCTCTGCTCTGACCCTTTGCTCACTGCTCCGGCAGTCTCGCTCTGCTCTGACCCTTTGCTCACTGCTCCGGCAGTCTCGCTCTGCTCTGACCCTTTGCTCACTGCTCCGGCAGTCTCGCTCTGCTCTGACCCTTTGCTCACTGCTCCGGCAGTCTCGTCCTGCTCCACTCTTGCTCACCGCTCCAGGCGGCCTCGTCCTGCTCTACTCTCGCTCACCGCTCCAGGCGGTCTCGTCTTGCTCTGCTCTTGCTCGCCGCTCCGGGTGGCCTCACTCTGCTGTGTTTGTCCACCGCATCTGCGGTTCTGTTCCTGAGTCCCAGTCTGTACTGGGTCCTATCCACTCTGTGCTCCAACCTGTCGTACCTGCCAGTACCTCCCCGCCTGCATACCAGTCGTGCTTGCCTGCATCCACCCGTCTGCATACCAGCCGTGTCTGCCTATACCCACCAGTCTGTGTGCCAGCTTAACCTGCCTGTTCCTGTATTCCCCGGTGTGGGTCAACAGCCGTGTCCGGGGTCTGACCTGGAGTAGCACCTGGTCCTTCTGCTCGGTTCCTCCTTGGTGCACTGGCGTCGTATGCCGTCGTGCGACCTTGGTCGGATCGGGTGGATACTTAGTTACACCCCTCCAGGCATTCACTCTCCGGTACGGTCCAGTGGAATCACTACATATACACGCACACACCAATCAGTCCGGGCGTGTGCATTACAGCATGTTCAGGCCATGGTTCCCGTTGAGCCCCACGGCCTTCGCTCTCTGAGACGTTTTCCAGCGAATACGTGCATCTAGAAGAAATTTTTTTTTTTTTGCTACTAGCTGAGTTCCAGGCGAATTACGCAACCGTCCAGATGGAGCTTTCTGCACCCGTTCCTGCGGATCCGCCACGTTACTATGGGGATCCAAGACAGAGTCGTGCATTTGTGGCGCAATGCATGCTACACTTCAAGTTCTACCCTCTTTATTTTCCCACCGATCGGGTTAAGGTGGGATTCATGATGTCTTACCTAGCGGGTGATGCCTTGAAATGGATCACCCCCCTATGGGACGCACAGGATCCTATCGTCCTGGACCTGCAGGCCTTCCTGGTGGCCTTTCTAATGGTCTTCGATGACCCTAACCCGGAAGCCCCTGCTGAAGCTTCACTTCCCAATATCCCGGAGCAGCCCCGATGGGTAATGTGTGTGGGTAGCGCACTAGTCCTCCTGCCCGAAGAGACTACTGCCCACCCAGAATCCACACAGGATGACTACGATCCCTGGAATACTTCTCACAACCTCAAGAGGCAGTCCAGACGTGCTAGGCGTAGAGGCAAGCCGTCACGCCAGGGTCTGTCCTCCCAAAGACCTCCTGACCCCAACCTTGAAGTCCCTGCTGAAGCTTCACTTCCCAGTATCCCAGAGCAGCCCCGACGGGTAATGTGCGTGGGTAGCGCACCAGTTCTCCTGCCCGAAGAGACTGCTGCCCACCCAGAATCCACACAGGAGGACTTCCTGCACCCGGTATCTGATACTTCACCCACTTTACCCGGTGAGCCTGTCCAAGGGTACTCCGAAGCAGTGATTACCTCCGAGTCCATGCACCTCTACAACCTGGCGGAGGACCCCCTGTTGCCTCCTGAATCCTCCGGGATACCACTTGATGACAAATGGAGAGAGACTTCCCTACACCCGGTACCTGATACCTCGCCCGCTTCGTCCAGTGAGTCCGACCTAGTGTACTCCGAAGCAGAGGTTACCCCCGAGTCTCTACACCCTTCCGACCAGGCGGAGGACCTCCAGTTGTCTCCTGAACCCTCTGGGGTGCTACCTGATAATAGGTGGAGAGAGACTTCCTTGTGTGCTGTTCCTGGTACTCCACCCGATTCGTCTGGTGCTGAGGATGGCTGGATAGGAGGTAGCATCCTAGCTACCCAGATGAGACCAGTTTTGTCTCTTCCTGTGGACAGTAGAAGTAATCTCCTTGAAGAGAAGGATTGGCCCTCAAATTCCCTGCGGAAGATTCTGGCAGGCCTGAAGAAGAGGGGGCGTAAGGGGGGGTACTGTAACATACCTGGCGGAGTCCTTGCATAGTGGTCCATCTTCCACTGTGCAAGAGCGCGCACTTGATTTCCAGTCCAGACTGCCACCCTGGCTTCTTTCCATACTGTCTGCTTTGCTCTGCTCTGGCTGATAAGGGCGACGCCCGCTGAACTTCCTGTTTCTTGTAGCTGCTGCAGACACACCCCTAATGCGTCTTCAGCCTATTGCTGTCTGTCACCTGGTATTTAAACCTGCTCTGACCCTTTGCTCACTGCTCCGGCAGTCTCGCTTTGCTCTGACCATTTCCTCACTGCTCCGGCAGTCTCGCTCTGCTCTGACCCTTTGCTCACTGCTAAGGCAGTCTTGCTCTGCTCTGACCCTTTGCTCACTGCTCCGGCAGTCTCGCTCTGCTCTGACCCTTTGCTCACTGCTTCGGCAGTCTCGCTGTGCTCTGACCCTTTGCTCACTGCTCCGGCAGTCTCGCTCTGCTCTGATCCTTTGCTCACTGCTCCGGCAGTCTCGTCCTGCTTCACTCTTGCTCACCGCTCCAGGCGGCCTCGTCCTGCTCTACTCTCGCTCACCGCTCCAGGCGGTCTCGTCTTGCTCTGCTCTTGCTCGCCGCTCCGGGCGGTCTCACTCTGCTGTGTTTGTCCACCGCATCTACGGTTCTGTTCCTGAGTCCCAGTCTGTACTGGGTCCTATCCACTCTGTGCTCCAACCTGTCGTACCTGCCAGTACCTCCCCGCCTGCATACCAGTCGTGCTTGCCTGCATCCACTCGTCTGCATACCAGCCGTGTCTGCCTATACCCACCAGTCTGTGTGCCAGCCTAACCTGCCTGTTCCTGTATTCCCCGGTGTGGGTCAACAGCCGTGTCCGGGGTCTGACCTGGAGTAGCAACTGGTCCCTCTGCTCGGTTCCTCCTTGGTGCACTGGCGTCGTATGCCGTCGTGCGACCTTGGTCTGATCGGGTGGATACTTAGTTACGCCCCTCCAGGCATTCACTCTCCGGTACTGTCCAGTGGAATCACTACATATACACGCACACGCCAGTCAGTCCGGGCGTGTGCATTACAGTTAGCACACAAACAACAACCTTGCACAGGCACCTCCATTTTGGAGGAGGTGCTTTATATAGGAGTGGTCCTCCGGCCATTGGCCGGGGACTCTTTAGGACGGCACGTTCGGCCCCTTTAAGAGGGAGGGCGCGCACGCCCTAAGCACAGCGCCCGGGAAGCTGCGTGGGGTGCGCGCAACAGTAGCAGCAGGAGCAGGGGAGCTGGAGGAGGGAAACGGCGTCTCTGCCCGGCAGAGACGCCGACGCTACAGTACCCCCCCTTTTACGCCCCCTCTTCTTTAGGCCCGCAAGAAATTTTTCAAGACGAGGGGCATGAATGTTCTTCCTGGGCTCCCAAGATCTCTCCTCAGGACCAAACCCCTTCCAATCCACAAGAAAGAAAGTCTTTCCTCTTACCCTCTTGATGGCCAAAATGTTCTCTACCTCAAAGACGTCCTCAGCAGAGACTGGAGCTAGAGCGGTACCTGGATCGTCAGAGAAAGAATTAAGGACAACAGGTTTGAGGAGAGACACGTGAAAGGAGTTGAGAATCCGTAAGGAGGCCGTGAGTTTCAGCTTGTAATCCACTTTATTTATTTGGTTCAGAATCTCGAATGGACCTGTGAACCGCGGACCCAACTTATACGATGGTATTTTGAGACGGACATATTTGGAGGAAAGCCAGACCGCGTCTCCCGGACGGATTTGAGGCGGATCCAGACGTCTCTTATCAGCATGCTTCTTCATCCGCTCGGAGGACTGAAGAAGCGCAGATCTATTGTCCTCCCAAATTGCAGAAAATTCACTGACGAGAGACTCCGAGGCAGGATTGTCCACTGAAGCGGAGACAGGAAACGGAATCCGGGGGTGTTGAAACGGAGACTTAGCAGAGGACTCACTCACATGGTTGTTATAGGAAAACTCGGCCCAGGGCAGGAGCTCAACCCAATCGCTATGGTGAGCATTGACAAAGTGCCGAAGAAAGCTGGTAAGGATCTGATTGATACGTTCCACTTGACCATTGACCTGAGGATGATAGGCCGAAGAAAAATCCAAACAGACATCCAGCAGCTTGCATGTGGCTCTCCAGAAGCGAGAAGTGAACTGAAATCCTTGGTCCGAGACAATGTGGAGGGGTAAGTCGTGGAGACGGAAGATGTGACGGATAAAGTCAGGTGCAGACGGAAGACCAGGCAGAGGAATGAAGTGAGCCATCTTGGAGAAGCAGTCGGCGACCACCCAAATGACAGTACAACCGGCCGATACAGGAAGATCCATGATGAAATCCATTGTGATATGTTGCCACGGAACGGAAGGCACGGGAAGAGGAAGGAGACGATTGGCTGGAAGGTGCCTAGGAACAAGCCGCGACAAAATTCGCAACATCCTTGCACAGGGTGGGCTACCAATAGTGCCGGGTAATGAGCAGAAGTGTCTTCCTCTGGCCGGCATGGCCAGCCAGTTTGGACAAATGGCCCCCGAGTAAGACCCTCTTCCGATCCTGAGCCGCTACAAAGGTCTTACCAGGAGGAAGATGAGACAGGTCAAACGGAGCAACAGTCATTATTCTGGAGGGATCAATGATGTGCAGAGGCTCCTTCTCCAGGTCGGAAGACAGAAAAGAGCGGGATAGAGCATCGGCTTTAATGTTATTGTCTGTCGGGTGGTAATGGAGGTTAAAGCAGAATCGAGCAAAGAACAAAGACCATCTGGCCTCACACGGGTTTAGTCTCTGCGCGGTCTGCAAATACGCAAGGTTTTTATAGTCAGTGTAGATGACCACAGGGTGCAGAGCCCCCTCAAGCAAGTAGCGCCACTCCTCCAGCGCTAATTTGATGGCCAGCAGTTCTCAATCTCCTATGGAGTAATTACGCTCGGCCGGAGAGAAGAGTTTGGAGAAGAAGCCGCAAGTCACCACTCGCTGGGACGAGGATTTCTGGGTGAGCACCGCTCCGGCTGTGGAGGAAGAGGTATCAACCTCCAGGAAGAACTGTTTATTGCCATCAGGACAGTGTAGCACAGGAGCGAGGAGAAGGTTTGTTTAAGAGAGATAAAGGCATTCTCTGCCTCGGGAGACCACTCCCTGGGATTTGCTCCCTTACAGGTAAGAGCAGAGATGGGAGCTGTCCAGGAGGAGAAATGAGGACTGAAGAGGCGGTAATAGTTAGCGAATCCCAGAAACCGCTGAATAGCCTTCATCCCCTCAGGTTGGGGCCACGGCAGACACCTTCTCGGGATCCATCCGCAGTCTGGTCTCTGAGATGATATACCCCAGAAATGGCAGGGAGGTCTGCTCAAAGAGGCATTTCTCGTACTTAGCATACAGGCGATTCTTCCGGAGCCTCAGCAGTACCTGACGAATATCCCTCCGGTGAGAGGGCAGATCAGGGGAGAACACCAAGATATCGTCCAGGTACACCACCACGCAGGAATACAGGAGATATCGAAAGATATCGTTTACCAACTCCTGGAAGACGGCTGGAGCATTACAGAGACCGAAGGGCATCACGCGGTACTCGTAGTGACCATCCCGGGTGTTGAATGTCGTCTTCCACTCGTCTCCCTGGCGGATCCGGACCACATTGTACACCCCATGCAGGTCAAGCTTAGTGAAGACCTTGGCGTCCTTTAGGCGGTCAAACAGCTTTGAGATGAGAGGCAGGGGGTACTTATTCTTGATGGTAATCTGGTTTTGGCCCTTATAGTCGATACAAGGACGAAGAGAGCCGTCTTTCTTCTTGACGAAGAAGAATCCTGCTCCAGCCGGAGAGGTGGATTTCTGGATAAATCCCCTAGCAAGATTTTCTTCAATATATTCAGACATGGCACGGGTTTCGGCCAGCGACAGGGGGTTGATTCGCCCACGAGGAGGTGAAGCACCAGGTATTAGGTCGATGGGGCAATCATATGGCCTATGAGGTGGTAGTGTCTCTGCCTCCTTTTTATCAAAAACGTCCGCATAGGACCAGTAGGGTGCATGCAGGCCGCGTAGGTTAGCCGGAGTAGACGAGGGTCGAGCAGGACGAACTGGAACCAGACAGGTCTTATGGCATTCCTGCCCCCAACGGAGCACCTCTCCCGAGCTCCAATTCAGGACGGGCTCATGTCTCTGTAACCAAGGTAGGCCAAGTGTTAGAACCCTCCTGTTAGTTTTTTCTATTTTGCTGGTCACATGACTTTTTGCCTATTTAATCCAGCTCCGCCCTCCTGGCCTTGCTGGACTTCAGTGTTACATTTACTCTTAAGCTAGCCAGGTGCCTTGTACCTTACTCTGTAGTTTGCTTGGTCTTTTGACCACTAGTACTTCTGTTAGTTTGTTTGTCTTTGCTCTGCTACAATTTCTGCTAGGAGGTGTCCAACTATATCCCAGTCCTTAGTTCTTGTAGGGACCCCTCCCTTATATCTATAGGTCTGCGTTCAGACTAGCTGAGGACTTAGGCGGGTCTGTTCACAAGGAACAGGTTCCCCGCTGCATCGTAGGGAATCAGCTTAGTCCTATTGTAGGGACAGTTTTCCTATCTTTCCTTAGTGTTTGTAGCAGTTCATAACAGTAAGTCCAGCCCAAAAAATAAAACACACTAAGGAAAGAAATCCTGATTTCAGCATGGTGTCGGTTCAGGAGTTGGCTCAACGCCTGCAGGGACTGTCTTTGGAGGTGGCCGAGCTCCAGCAACACGTGAGTAGCTGTCCTGGAGCGCATTTTGTCGAACTGAAGGTAGGACTGCCAGATTTATTTTATGGTAAACGGCAAGATTTTTTTTCCTTTAAAAACGCTTGTTTATTATATTTTTGTTTAAGACCCAGATCCTCGGGGAATGAATCACAGCGCATTGGGTTTATAATGTCACTTTTGCGCAAAGAACCACAGGGATGGGTCTTTTCTCTACAACCTAATGATCCGTGTTTTAGATCTGTGGAAGATTTTTTTTCTGCTATGGGGTTGTTGTATGATGATCCTGATCGAGTCTCATCTGCTGAAACCGAATTAAGACGTTTGAAGCAGGGATCAGGTGATGTGGAAAATTATTGTACATACTTCAGAAGATGGTCGGCTTAAGTGGAATGGAATGACTCAGCATTAAAATGTTTGTTTCTTAATGGTCTAGGTGAAAGGGTTAAGGATCTGCTGATTGCCTTCCCAAAACCTGGAACCTTGCAGGAGGCAATGCAATTAGCCATACGTGTGGACAGGAGACTGCGTGCTAGGAGTAATGAAGAGAAATCTACTGCTATGGCAGCTCCTAGTTTTCAGAGGGTCTGTTCGGAGGGTGGAGAACCGATGGAGATTGGGGCGATGTCACCCCACTCTCAGGAAAAAGACCGCAGGTTTGCTAAAGGATTGTGTTTTTATTGCGGTAAATCTGACCACTTTATTAAGAACTGTGTGCTTCGTTTGAACAAAAAAAAAAAAAAGAGGTCAGTTACGCCCGCATAGCTTGTTTAAACTCAAAAGGAGTATTTCTTTCTGGAAGCACCTCATTCCAGGAGGAGTTGATTAAATTTCGGGTATTTGTGGATTGTGGTTCTACACTCAGTGTGATTGATGAGGGTTTTTTGGAAAAATTTAAATTAGAATCCAAACTTTTGTCATCTCCTATTTCTGTGGTTGCTGTTGATGGCTCTCCCTTGAAAGGTATTACTCACAAGGTTTTTGAATTTCCCCTCACCATTAATGGTATCCACCAAGAGAATTTGGATTTGGCGGTATTAAATAATTTGCCTGCTCCGGTGGTTTTGGGGTTACCTTGGTTAAAATTGCACAATCCTGTACTGGACTGGTCTTCAATGAAATTAAGTCTTGGAGTCCTAAGTGTTATGATAGATGTTGCAACGGTCGCATTGCTGCTGTGGAAAGAGGGGAATTACCTGTACCTATTCAGGGTTTTTGGAAGGTTTTTTCTGAGGAGGAGTCGCAAGTTTTGCCTCCTCATGGGGACTATGATTGTACTATTGAGTTTGTCCCTGGAGCAACTCTTCCCAAGAGTCGCTTATTTAATCTTACTATCACTGAGAGAAAGGCCTTGGAGGAATACATACAGACAAGCTTGGCCGCCGGTCACATTAGACCTTCTAAGTCACCTGTGGCTGTTGGATTCTTTTTTGTAAAAAAAAAGGACGGCGGTTTACGTCCATGTCTGGACTTTCGCGAAATTAATAAAATTACAGTACGCAATTCCTACCCATTGCCATTAATTCCTGACTTGTTCAACCAGTTAGTGGGGGCCAAGTGGTTCTCTAAGATTGATCTCCGGGGGGCATACAATTTGTTAAGTATGAAGGAAGGTGATGAGTGGAAAACTGCTTTTAACACTCCAGTGGGTCATTTTGAGAATCTGGTTATGCCCTTTGGTCTTACCAACGCACCAGCGTTTTTTCAGAACCTTATTAATGACATCCTGAGACCGTTGATCGGTAAGAATGTGGTGGTGTATTTGGATGACATTTTGATTTTTGCGCCGGATCTGGAGTCTCATTGGCAGAGCGTACGTGAGGTATTGCAGTTGTTCAGCGACAATTCACTTTTTGCTAAGCTGGAGAAATGTGAGTTCGCTGTGCAGAGAATTCGTTTTTTGGGCTACATTATCTCCAGTGAGGGCTTTGAGATGGACCCGGTGAAGGTTCAGGCGGTTCAGGAATGGCCTAGGCCTATTGGTTTGAAACCAATACAGAGATTTTTGGGTTTCGCCAATTATTACAGGAAATTCATTAAGAATTTTTCTATAATTGTTAAGCCGCTGACCGATCTCATCAGGAAAGGTGCGAATACGGTTCAGTGGACTACGGAGGCCATTGAAGCTTTTGTGTATCTCAAGGAGAGGTTCAGTTCTGCCCCTATCCTTATGCAGCCTGATAAGACCAAGCCTTTTTTGGTCGAGGTTGATGCTTCTTCGGTGGGGGTCGGTGCTGTTTTGTCTCAGGAAAACAAGGATGGAGTACATCCCTGTGCTTTTTTTTAAAAAAAAATTTCTGAGACCGAACTTAATTACGATGTCGGTAATCGGGAATTGCTGGCGATTAAACTCGCATTTGAACATTAGCGTCATCTCTTGGAAGGTGCTAAATTTCCCATTCAGGTTTTTACTGATCATAAGAATCTGATCTATCTTGATGCTGCCAAGCGCTTGAATGCCCGTCAGGCTAGGTGGGCACTTTTTTTTTCGCGGTTTAATTTTTCTGTTACTTACATTCCGGGTACCAAGAATGTAAAAGCTGATGTTTTATCTCGCAGTTTTTCTCCCATGGTTGGTCCCGAAGAGGAGGAGAGCATTTTACAGGAAGGTGTTGTGATAGCATTATTGGACTCCGTTTTGGAAGATGGGATTCTGAAAGCCCAGGAGGAAGCCCCATCTAACACTCCCCATGGGAGGTTGTTTGTGCCTAGGAACTTTAGGAGAGATTTGTTTGTGGAGTGTCATGAGTCTCAGTTGGCAGGTCATCCAGGAATTTCGGAGACTAAGAGACTTGTAGGTCGCAGTTTTTGGTGGCCTGGGTGGCAGAAGGAAGTCATTAAGTGGGTGCGTCAATGTACTGTGTGTGCTAGATCTAAGTCTTCACATGCTCCTGCTGCGGGGTTGTTTTGCCCTCTGGAGGTTCCTAGTGCTCCTTGGACGCATCTTGCTATGGATTTTATTACTGACTTTCCTGCCTCTGAGGGTTTCACTGTAATCTGGGTGGTCGTGGACCGTTTTAGCAAGATGTGTCACTTGGTTCCCTTCATCAAACTGCCCTGCGCAAAGACACTCGCTAAGGCTTTTGTTAAAGAAATTGTCAGGCTCCATGGCGTTCCTACCGACATTGTTTCCGATAGGGGACCTCAGATTATGGCTCGTTTTTGGCGTGCCTTTTGTGACAGGTTGGGAGTCCATTTGTCATTTTCATCTGGTTATCATCCTGAGTCTAATGAACAGACAGAAAGAAAGAACCAGGATGTTGAACAGTTTTTGCGTTGTTTTGTGGCTGACAATCAAGAGGTGTGGTCTGAGTTTCTGCCACTGGCTGAATTTGCTCTTAACAACCATACATCCTCTTCTGCTGGGTGTTCTCCTTTTTTTTGTTGTACTGGGAGACATCCGTCGTTTGGGTCATTATCCAAATTGGTATCGGCTGTGCCGGAGGAGGAGAATTTTTCCGGTGATTTGGAGAGAGTTTGGACTGATGTACGTCGTAACCTTCAAGAGGCTATCAAAAAATCCAAGAGGTACTTTGACAGGAAACGTCAAGAGGTTTTGTTTACTGTTGGTGACATGGTTTGGTTGTCCTCTAGGAATCTGCGGTTGAGGATTCCTTCTAAGAAATTGGGCCCGAAGTTTGTGGGTCCATTTAAGGTGCTTCAGGTAGTTAACCAATCTGCTGTTAGGTTGGAGGTTCCTACCTCCTGGAAGATTAATCCGGTGTTTCATGTTTCCTTATTGAAAAAAGCTGAAGTTTCTGATAGGGACGCCACTGTCTCTGTTCCTCCGGTGGAGTAAGACGGTGAATATGAAATTTCTCTCATTCTTAATTCTAGATGCCTTAGAGGGAGATTGCAGTATCTCGTCGCTTGGAAAGGTTTCGGTCCCAAGGATAACTCCTGGGTAAGGGCGGATGATGTCTCTGCTCCTAGACTTGTCAGAGCGTTTCACAGGAGGTTTCCTGATAGACCTGGGCCTGGAGGATCCGGAGGATCCTCATAGAAGAGGGGGTACTGTTAGAACCCTCCTGTTAGTTTTTTCTATTTTGCTGGTCACATTACTATTTGCCTATTTAATCCAGCTCCGCCCTCCTGGCCTTGCTAGACTTCAATGTTACATTTACTCTTAAGCTAGCCAGGTGCCTTGTACCTTACTCTGTAGTTTGCTTGGTCTTTTGACCACTAGTACTTCTGTTTGTTTGTTTGTCTTTGCTCTGCTACAATTTCTGCTAGGAGGTGTCCAACTATATCCCAGTCCTTAGTTCTTGTAGGGACCCCTCCCTTATATCTATAGGTCTGCGTTCAGACTAGCTGAGGACTTAGGCGGGTCTGTTCACAAGGAACAGGTCCCCCGCTGCATCGTAGGGAATCAGCTTAGTCCTATTGTAGGGACAGTTTTCCTATCTTTCCTTAGTGTTTGTAGCAGTTCATAACACCAAGCAAGATGGGATGAGAGAGACCGGACAGTACATAAAAGGAGATCTTCTGCGAGTGCAGCATTCCCACCTGAAGAGTTACCGGCTCAGTGACCAACAAGATGGTTTCAGGGAGAACTTTTCCATCCACGGAGGAAACTGCTAAAGGATCCGCCAGACGTATGGTAGTAATCTGAAAACGCTCCACAATGGCCTGTTGGATGAGATTCCCAGCAGCTCTGGAATCCAGATGGGCAGTCTCAAAGAAGCGCGTCTCACCACTGGTAATGGAAATGGACAGAGTCAAGGGCGGAGAGGAAGAACTCTTGCCTAGGACGACCTCTCCGAGCGGTCCTAGACACTGGAGTTTCCCGGTCTCACCAGGCAAGAGCAGATCTGATGCTCTATATTGCCACAATAGAAGCAACGACGGGTCTCCTGGCGAGACTTGACCATCTTGACTTGGTCAATTTGCATCGGCTCTGGAGAAGACACCTGGGGGAGTGCAGGTTGCGAGACTGGACTTTGGAAGACGGGAGCGAGGCGCGGAGGTTTCCTCTCACGGGTTATCTCCTTAGTGTGTTCCAGGAAACGGATGTCAATTTGGGTAGCTAATGACACCAGGTCGTCCAGGGTGGGAGGTATGTCACGACCGGCTAGCTCATCCTTGATCCGTCCGGAAAAGCCCTCCCAAAAGGTGGACACCAGGGCCTCATTGTTCCAGGCAAGTTCAGATGCGAGGGTTCGGAAACGTATGGCATACTGGCCCATAATGAGACTCCCTTGGCGGAGACGGAGAAGTGAGGAGGCTGTAGAAGATTTTCGTCCGGGCTCATTGAACACCTTACGGAAGGCAGCGAGGAAAGCCTGAAGATCGGACACCAGGGGATCCCCTCTCTCCCACAGAGGGTTAAGCCACGCCAACGCCTCTCCGGTGAGGTGAGACATGATGAATGCCACCTTGGCCCGGTCGGAGGTGAACTGGTGTGCCAGGAGTTCAAAGAACAGCGTGCACTGATTTATGAAGCCCCGTCATAGGACGGGGTCACCACCAAAACATGGAGGCGCAGAGAGCCGGGGTCCAAAGCTGGGTGCCCCACTGGGTTGAGGATAGTATCCAGTTGGGATCTCTGGCGAGAGGCCTCTTGGTACAGGTCTAAGAGCGAAGGAGCCTGGGAGTCACCGGGTTCCATGGCCTGTGCAAACTGTTACGGATCTGGGTGGTGGAACCTCTGTGCTGAGATGCAAGGAGGGACCAGAGGGGCGTAACTAAGTGCCAACTCGGACCGACCCTGGTCACACGGCAGCTTAATCGATTCCGTGAACCATGGGCTGGTGGACCAGGTGCCACTCTGGGACCGACCTTGTGTGAGAGCAGGCGACTCCCACAGGTCAGATGGCAGAAGCTGACCGGTACAGCGGATGAGCACGACAGATAGCTTGACGGGTGATCCGGGTAGGCAGGCAGGCGGGCTCAGCAGGTAGCCAGACACGTGATCCAGGTAGGCAAGCAGGCGGATACGGCAGGTGGCCTGACAGGTGATCCGGGTAGACAGGCAGGCGGACTCGGCAGGTGGCCTGACAGGTGATCCAGGTAGGCAAGCAGGCAGACACGGCAGATGGCCTGACAGGTGATCCGGGTAGACAGGCAGGCGGGCACGGCTGACAGACAGGCTGTAAGGCATGACTGACAGACAGGCTGGCGAGCACGGCAGATAGACAGGCTGGCGGGCATGGCTGATAGACAGGCGAGAGGGCACGACTGATAGACAGGCTGGCGGGCACAGCTAACAGACATGCTGGCAGGTACTGGAACCTGAGGCCTGAGGATAGTGTTAGCACACAAAAAACGACCTTGCACTGGCACCTCCATTTTGGAGGAGGTGCTTTATATAGGAGTGGTCCTCCGGACATTTGCCGGGGACTCTTTAGGACAGAGCGGGGACCCTTTAAGAGGGAGGGAGCGCGCGCCCTTAGCACAGTGCCCGGGAAGCTGCGCGCGGTGCGAACAACAGCAGGAGCAGGGGAGCTGTAGGACGCCGGACCGGGACCGCGGCGATGAGGGGAACGGCGTCTCTGCCCGGCAGGAGACAGAGACGCTGATGCTGCTATCTAGAAGCAGCCAGTAAGTGAGGACCGTTGAGGAGTAGGGTCCAGGCGGAGTGAGGACCCAGTCAAAGGGGCCCAGTAGGAGAGTGAGGAGAGAGGACCGGAGCAGTGAGAAGGGCTCCAGAGAGAGAAAGGATTTTAGGGGCACGGGAAGTGCGGAGTCCAACCGTGTGCCCGAGTTCACGCCAACCGTGAACAGATCAGGTCGCAGTAGGGGACCGGCCCTAGACTAGTGGAGGACTACAAGACTCAACTAGCAAACCGGAGGTTGCGGTATGCCGTAGCCAAAAACCACACACATTCGCTGAAAAGGTGGCCATATAGGACCAAGGGGACAGAGAGGACGTCGCCCAACAAGGCCCGGGGCCACTGGCTCGGGACACTGTGTGTGAGGCGCAGGGCAGGAGGGCGAGAGCCAGCGCAGAGAGATGACCCGGAAAGGTACATAAGAAGGGGGTCCCGATCAAGTGCACCCAAGTTATCTGAGAGTTGGCTGGATCACTTCCCCTGAGGACAGAGGACTCGGTGGGCTGTTATAACCTGCTGGCAGTTGTAATCTGGAACACCATAAAAACTGTGAGTAAACATTTCAAGACTGCAACCCGCTGTGTCCTAGACTTAATTGCTGCGTCACCTGCCTTGCACTATAACAACAACATCCAAAATTCTCCTATTTAACTGTCCTGGGGCCTAGCTCTACCCGTGGAGAGCTGAACCATCTCTGCTGCGTCATCAACAGCCCCAGTAGATCTGAACAGCAGCGGCGGCCACCTATAGCCGCATACCACGGGTGGCGTCACAAAACCTTATCCCCAAAACTTTATTTCCCCTCTTTTCTTTATTTATTGACCACCCTGGGCCATGGACCAGGTCACTGCCAAGGTGACTACCCCAAATAGAACCGACTGGCCCGGCTACCGAGTACCCCACGGCCCCAGGGGGCGCGTCAACTGTATGACAGGAAAGGGGTTGTCCGGTCTAAAATGACAAGTCTGCAGTTACTCTATGTAACTCCATGTGACTGCAGACTTGTGAGTCCTCAAATCATGAGCACTGCAGGTTGTGAGGATTCTCCAGTGTCAGCGCTGGGAACAGTGGTCATGTGACTATAAGTCTGTGCTAGGCATACTCCCAGCCACATTCCAAGTAGATGTGCGCGGCCTTGCTGAATGCAAGTGTACTGTATTGCACAAGGCTGGAAACAGTCTAGTCGGATTGTGGCCAGGAATATGCACAGCACAAACTTATGGTCACATGACCACCGTTCCCGGAGCTGACACCGGAGAATCCTCACAACATGCAGTGCTCATGATGTGGGGATTCTCAAGTCTGCAGTCACATAGAGTCATTTTAGACCAGACAACCCCTTTACGTGTGACCATGAACACTAGTCCACGTTTATTAATAGTCTCCATAAATACTATTACACTCCGGCTGGTTGTGCTGTACAGCACTACTATGTGGCTACTCTGACAGTACTGTGTTTTGGCTGTAATTGTGTGATACAGCTATAAAACACCTCTGAGTACAAATGTATAGATACTACAGTGGAGACAGTCAGCAATGTGGCTACTATTGTGTTGGACAGGGGCGCACCAGTGAAAGTGATTCTGGGCCCACTCCTCAGCAATATACAATACTACCTGAACCTTGTTCACAATTATATCTATGCTTCTATCAAATAATAAACTGGGTAGTTTGTTAAATAAATGATGAGATGTTGCTCTTGTCTGTATAAGTTGCATTAAAGGGAATCTGTCAGCAGGATTTCACCCCCCAACTATGTATATGACCATGTAACTCTTTCAAAGACAAGTCCGCAATACCCTTACATGACCAGTCCGTTCCTCTATTTCCCACCCAGCGCCGCCTCCTGCTTGATACCCTGTTTCCAACACTGTATTAATTACTGGGCTGCTTGCTGTCATGTTGATAAAATCACTGTGTTTATCTGCTGCAGATCTAGCAGTTCTCTGAATGCTGAGCTCTGTGTAACCCCGTCCACACCACTGATTGGCAGCTTGCTGTGTACACTATGTATGGGCAGAAAGCTGTCAGTCGGTATTGGGAGCAGGGTTATACAGAGCTCATGAATATGGAGGACTACATGGCAGCAGTTTTACTAGTCCTTTAGTGATAATCTCCTACTGATACAACTGTGATTGTATAAAAATGACACTAAACAGCCCAGTAAGTGACATATTGCTGGAATCAGGATCTCTGCTTCTACATTATGCTGTGCTCAGATTAGGTAGCAAAAACCTGGTGACAGATTCAATTTAAAAGATAAGGGAATAACTTTGTTTCAATTGATTTGACATGAAGCACAAATGCAGAGCGGCCAGGGATGTGGTAAGTCATAGCGGCAGGCGGTGAGGTTGTTATTGGAAAATGTATAGGGCACATGTCTATAGTGCAGAATTATGCAACTATCTACTGCAAAAACTGTATTTGTTGCTCACAGAATTCAATCACAGGTCACATTTCATTTCTCAAGAGAACTATGAACAATGAAAGCTGCACTGTGATTGGCTGCTAATAACTCCTTATTTTTTGGATGGTTAAAGGGAACCTGACAGTTGATAAATGCTACCTGATTCATAGGGCATATATCAGTCATTGGCTGCATGATTCCAGAGATATATGTTTAACTCTGAAATGCTACAGCGATTCAGAGAAAAACATAGCTTAATAGCCACTGTGGTCTTAGTCACGCTGGAGACTAGTTGGACAGGCGACCGGCATATCCCCGTCCACTGCCCTGGAGTGACAGGTCTCTCTCTGTGTGCGTGTATAGGTAGAGACCTATCACTCAAGGGCAGTGGGCACGGAGAAGAGTGGCTGGAATCATGCAGCCGCCATGGATCCCGCAGCTGACAGGTTCCTTTTAAGGTTCACTGAAAGATTTATGTTTCTATCTGTTATGCTACGATTGAATATTTTTTTTATAGAAATTGATGCAAAAATGGTGTTCCATTTCATAGTATCACCATGCTTGTATTGTAGAAAGTAGCAGATTTTCCATCTGGAGAATCTGAACAGAAAATCTACTATGTTTTTTCTATTTCCGAATGTACATACTGACCCTCCGCGGTTGTTGTCTGCGGAGCTGACATCATGTCGACAGCGCTGCAGCCAATCACTGAGCTGAATGCTATGCCCATGTAAAAAGGACGAGCTGATGAACTCACTGACTTTCGTAGGAGAGGCAGTTTTGGACCTGGGTAGGGTGGGTAAAGCACAATTTGTATTTTTAGGGACACAACTTCCTAAAAATGGAAAACTCATTTAAGAAGCAAAGAGAAACAGAGGACCAATGGAAGGTATGGATTGCTTAAGGCAACACAGTTTTTATTTTTGAGAATTACATAAAAAAGTGATGGGTCACTTATTGAAGCAATTTCTGTGAGGAAACTGCTGAAGGTAGCCAAGAATAGACTAGCCCCAATCAATAGGGTAACCCGTGTGCAGACCCTCTGGAGTTCAAACTGAAAATCCTCATCAAAAATCCAAGGATTAGTCTCAGCTTTCTGCTACAGACGGAGAATTAGTATTCTGTATGTTATTTTTCAGACAAAGTATTGAATTGCAGTTGTGAGAAAACCTGCCTACTCCTCGATTTATGGCATTCGTGTGGTTGGCAGGCAGACAGGGCTACTGGAGGGCTACTGGAGGCAAGAGTCTGACTATAAAGAGAAAGTGGACATCATTTTATTTAATAAATAGCACCAGAGGAGGTAACAACTTGTAGACGGATTAATGACTTTGGAAAACAGAAAGATGGAAAAAAAATTATTGTATTGGAGTGGATTTGTTTCTCTTTTTTTGGTACAAGGTGACTTAAGACCCACATCAGAATGCTGAGCAATTCTAAGTAATTACAAGCAGAGTCACTTAAGAAGTCCACTCTAAGGAACAAGTAGAGAGTCACAGTCAGAGAAAGACTTCCTGATCTAGATGCACCGTGGTGAGGGATCACTGCAGATCTTCGGCCTCCCCACGCTCAGCAGACTCCTCTTTACTGGTTGCAGGTTTGCTCCATACAGTTTCTTTGAACACAAACCATGCATTCGCTGCCCAGATCAGAAAATTCAGAAATCCAAAGAGCTGTGGTGGAAGCAAGGAAAAGTGAGAGTAAGAAGAAATGTGGTAGAATACTGTAATTTATAAATCATGAAAAAATTAGGGCAGAATTACAGGTAAAGTTGATGACTTAACTGTGCTCAAACTAAGGCCTCATTCAGATGTCCAGTTTTTGCTTAAGAGTGGTATCCGTGTTTTTCACAGATAGCACTCGTACCATAATATGCTATCGGACCATTCACATGTCAGAATTTCTTTGCAGACCGAGTGATCCGCGGCGAATATCGGAGACAAGTCCAATTTTGATCTGTGGGTCAGATCAAAATCGGCAATGCATGTCAATGGGTCCGTGAAAAAAATGGACTGCACTCAGATGACATCTGAGTGCAATCTAATCTTCACAGACTGTCAGAAGTGAGAAAGTAGAGAATTGTTTTTTTTTAAATTTCTCCAGTATGAGAAAATCGGATGACACTTGTACCATAGTCTGGTCAAACTATGATAAGATTCTGATAAAAATAATCAGTACGATTTTCTCATACGCAAAAATATCGGACATCTGAATGAACCCTAAAGGTAGGTTTAACGTTCTTAAAAATTCCTTGATAAAGCTCAGGCAAAACATACGCCTGAGTGTGGGCTTCTCTTCTTGGTAGGTCCACACTAAGTAAACACCATGTCTATACCCCACTATATATATATATATATATATATATATAAAGTATTTTTCATGCTGTATCTATCACAATACCATATGCTGTTGACCTGCCTATAGATGTGGCCCCATATCTGATGTAATTCTCATAGCTTTTTGTGTAGTTTTTAGCTTCTCTTATGACTTTTCTGTATTTTATGATATACATTCACATTTAATAAAACTATATTTATATTCATCAGTAGTGGTTATACTTTATCTTTAGGCTTTAGTAAAAAAAAAATTTGGGTGAATTTTCATAATAAGCTACAAATATAGAGAAGGTAGACAGTGCTTAAATGGATGGTACCAAATATTG
Organism: Phyllobates terribilis; assembly: GCF_046119375.1. Taxonomy (NCBI): domain Eukaryota; kingdom Metazoa; phylum Chordata; class Amphibia; order Anura; family Dendrobatidae; genus Phyllobates; species Phyllobates terribilis. Next base: position 661,924,946 of record NW_027362762.1, on the reverse strand, counting down.
TGTCAAATACATACAGGTTTGTTTTGTGTGTACATGAGAGCTATCACTATGTCTGGCCTTTATCTGATTTGCATCCCACATTTTTCACCTATGCAGACTTCATTCCTGATTGCCTGTGTCTATGTAGCACATATTCAGAACAGGAGGAGCATGGAGAACATTATACCGCAGTATTGAGCAGTGTAACTGTCAATCCAGCACTGGGGTTTGATAAGGCTGGGTGCCCACGTAGCGTTTTTCAAGCGTTTATGCTGCGGAATTTCCGCAGCGTAAACGCTTGTGAAACGCTAGGTAATCCGCACCCCATGGTCCCCAAGGGGATTCCGCATGTTCTGTGCACATGCTGCGGATTTTTCCGCAGCGTTTATGCTGCGTACAAAAATCCGCAGCATGTCATTTAATTTTGCGGAAGCGCAGAGGAACTCCCGCCATTGACTTGCATTGAAACGCATAGAAACCGCGACTGTACATTTGTACAAGCGGCTTCTATGCGTCTCTATGTGCGGATGGTACCCAGTTCTGGAGGAGAGGAGACTCTCATCCAGACCTGGGTACCATTGTACCTGTAAAAAAAGAATAAAACAACAAATAAAGTTTATACTCACCTGTGCGGCGGCATCTCTCTGAATGCCGGCATCGCTTGAGGACCTGCGGTGACGTCACAGTCATGTGACCGCAGGCCCTTCACCGCTCTGTCTCGCGATATGCCGGCAGCCAGGAACCAGACAGGAACGAGCGCTGCAGCCACGCCGGGGCCTCGGGGGTGAGTATAGCTTTATTTGTTTTAATTTTTACAGTCACACTGTATAAATCCATGCCGTTTGCATGGATTTATACAGTGTGACCTAGTTGTCAAGCACTTTCCAAGTGATGCTATCGCCTGGAAAGCGCTTGTCAATCTGCATGCGGAAACGCATGTGAATCCGCATGTGGATCCGCATGTATTCTGCAGGAAAAACGCATGCACAATCTGCGTGCATTTTTTCTGCCAGGGAGATGCAGAAATGCTGCAGAAATTTTCTGCTTCATTTCTGCATCGTGGGCACATAGCCTAAAACCCTTAATAGAAAGAAGCATCGCTGTGTGTGTAAATCTGCGTCATTAACTCCACTCATTCTTCCCCTCCCCTCTCCATAGATTTTGATAAGCAGCTGTAATTTGATCCCTCAGTGAGTTGTCAGTCCATCTTGTTTTAAGCAAGATGGAAAATAAATAAATATTAGCAGTATTTCTGAGTAAATGATCAGTTCAGGGGCAGGGGAAGAAGGAGAAGTGGATTAAAAAAGACACATTTAACTAATAAGAAATATTGAAACGTTTCTTCTATTTCTTTCTTATATTATAGTGTAGAGTAGTTTGGTGGAGTCAGACAATGAATAACTTCTATCCCTTTTAATGCGGTAAATTAGTGGTCATTGGTGATTTAGCTATCCTGACACAAAATGATTGACAGAATTTTCTGAAGGAAATCTTTGTCTCTTTAATAGGTCACTGTGCAAATGTTGCAGGTGTTTTTTGTTAATTATTTTACTTTACTGAGATAATGACTTTTGTGTTGTCATTGGCAGTAAGCCATAATCATCAACATTAACAGAAATGAACCAGTGAAATAGATCACTCTGTTTGTAATGACTCTATATAATATATGAGTTCCACTTTTTGTATTGAAGAACTGAAATAAATTAACTTTTTGATGATATTCTAATTTAGTGAGATGCACCTGTAGGTGACCAACTATACAGAAAAAAAAGGTTTACTTACATGTACCTCCTTGTTGGATGCCAAATGATATAGCTAAACTATCCATTAGGTGTTCAGCTATTTTATGCTCATTCGATGCATGTAGCAGGACTATCTCCTAACACATGCGCTCAGTGTATGCACGCAACGTTTTGTTAAACTCAAAACTTGTAGACCTCCAAGGATTATAGTTATTGTTCTTCATATATAACCCTTCTGTTTAACCAGTTGATGTTTTGCATTAGCTCGACAAGTGATGACAATGTTGACCACTTTTTGTATCAGTCTTGACTCAAAAGACATATGGTAGTCACACATGACCTCTTATGTCTTTGGGGCTGATGGAGATAGCCAGGCGCTACACTTGCTTGTTTCTGTCAATTGTAGTCACTGAATTGTTTCCTATTTTTATAGTGTTTAGATTCTACTATTGTGTATATCAAATTAATTTTTATTTTTTTATTATTAATGATAATTATTATGTTACTTTGTGTACTTTATTAGGAATACAGTAGTTCAGTAAAAAGTATATACTCTCGAGTATAACACTTTTGGCACACGGTACAGAATTTCATTTAGGGATTACTCTTACCACTGATATATTGGCAAGGCCATAGTATGGGGTAACACCGGCACTGCAAGATGCGTTTTCCAGCTGGCACAATGGCATTGATGACAAGATGCTAGATGGGTGAGTAGCTAATTTCACATCCATGAGACCTTTTCCCCATGCTGAAGCAGCTACAAGCCATAAGAAGGTAAAGCCACCGGTCACACAGAAATCCTGCAAAATGACATTGCCATGAAGGCCATCAGTGCTTGATTAGTAAAGTAGTTCTAGTGTAAAGCAGCTAAAGTCAATGCTAAAATACAACATATTCTACATAGGAACATAACATAATAAATGCAAAGAAAAAGGGTAAAAATGTTCTTCAGATACAATACTTATAATATTTTACTGTTGCTCATTTAAAGGGAATCTGTCACCAGGTTCTGGGTGAGCAGCATGAAGTAGGGGCAGCGTAATTCCAGCGATGTGTCATTTACTGGGCTGCTTTCTGCAGTTACAATAAAATCAGTTTTATCAGCAGGAGATTATCACTAGGGGACTAGTAAACCTGCTGCCATATAGTCCTCCATATTCATGAGCTCTGTATAACTTCGCCTCCAGCGATTGGCTGTTTTATGCCTATGCACAGAGTTCTTTCAATCAGTAGTGTGGGTGGGGATATACAGAGCTTAACATTTAGAGAACTGCTAGATTTGTAGCAGATAAAACAGTTATTTTATCAAAGCTGCAGCATACAGCCCTGTAAGTTATACATCGCTGGAATCAGGGTCTCTGCGACTACATCATGCTGCTCTCAGATGGGGTAGCAAAAACCCGGTGACAGGTTTCCTTTAAAGGGATTTTCAGTGCTTAAATGCGGAAAAAAAAAATCAACACATTGCTGTTGTGGACCAGGTCATCATAAAGGAACCTCACTGTTTTCAACAGCAGCCAGGAGAACTACTAATGCATCCAACATTATAAAGTGTCCTCCTGCTCCTCCTAGATTTAGTTCTCCAGTAATTCTTCACATTAGAACAGGCCTGCATAATATACGACCCGCAGGCCACATGTGGCCAGCCAAAGGATATTGTGTAGCCCACGGAGCAGCCTAGGAGACGCCGCTCCCTTCTTCCTAACTTCAAAGGTATTCGCGTCTTTTAGACATGAATACATTTAAACACTGGACATTAGGGGGGATTCTGAAAGGGGGCATAATATAGTTATGCAGAGAGTTAGTGTGGGGAGATATTATGGAAAAGTGCAGTTTGGGGCAGACATGGAGAAGGGCAGTGTGAGGGAACATTATGGAGAAGGGCTGTGTGGAGGGGATATTATGGAGAGGGGCAGTGTTCAGGGATATTATGAAGAGGGGCAGTGTGGGGGGAAATTATGGAGAGTGTAAGTGTGGGCGGACATTATGGAGATGGACAGTGTGTTGGGGACATCATGGAGTGGAGTAGTATGGGGGGATACACAGTGAGGGGCAATTATTTATTCAGAGGTGGAGCATGGGAGATATTTTTATTCATGGAGCAGTATAATGATACTTTTATTTCTAAGGGTACTGTGTCTGGAAGTGCTGCTGAAGACAGAGAAGAGGTAAGTCTGCAGCTATAAGATACCTGGATAAAAATGTTTACTTGTGATACTGCCTGCGTCTCATCAGTGCTGTGGTTCCTGTATGGTCTTCAGTCTGATGATGTCTGGTAACAACAACTCCCAGCATCTCCTTACTATTGTTAAGGACATACTGGGAATTGTAGGTTCAAGCAATACAATTATACATGGGGCTGACCTGACATTACAATTGATCACTATACTAAGCTTGGTCCTGTGTACATATACTGACAGTGGTTCTGGTGTTGCGTTCATGTACTGATGGTGGTTATTGCGCTGCATTCATGTACTGACGATGGTTCTGGCACTGTATTCATTAACTGATTGTGTTTCTGATGCTGAATTCATGTACTGACGGTGGTCCTGATGCTGCATTCTCTCCAAATCCTCCTCAAATTCTCGAAACTTGGGTCTGGTGACGTTTTAATGTACTGATTGTGGTTCTGGTGATGTATTCATGTAAATACCCCTTTAAATTTTTGAGACCCTTGGGATTGGTTCAGTATGGCATTGTGGCCCTTGGACCAAAAATATTGTGCACCCCTGCATTAGAGCCACTTACCACAATTGGTACTCTCCGAATCTGAGTGTATCGTTCATGGAAGAGCAAGTAAATTACCAATGCAAACATGGAATACAAGAAAGCAAACACTGACAAGGTAACAAAGAATTCAGCTGGTGCAGAGAAATCCCCTGAGAGGTGCAAGACACGACTTTCGGTGTCCCCACAGGCTGGCATCTCATACCGTTGTCGATACAGCCTAAAGACATATGCAAAGATACAATCAGACACATGAAGCAGAGTAGTAGCAGCATATCAAGAGCAATTATTTACACCTCACTATGTAATCATGTACTAATGTAACCAAATGATAAGCAAATAATGAATATGGAAGCTATCATAATAATGAATGACAGAGCTAAGCAAATACAGAAGGATGGGGAAATGTCTAGTTTTAACGTTTTACATTTATAGTGTATTTAAGGAAAATCTCAGTTAAACACTACTTTTTACATGAATAGGTCTGAAATTCTGACGTTATGACAATTATTTATGGGACAGCAGGAAAAAATAAAATTTGGGCGTGAACATGAAATGGTAATATATTATATAGGTGGACACTTAAAGGGGTTTTCCCATAAAAGTTAATTTTAATCAATACATCTTGGAATAATAATAAGATCCACAATTAGATATATTTAAATAAAATGTTCCTGTGCTGAGATAATCTTATAAATGTGTCCCTGCTGTGTACACAGGAGATGTGGTATGATCAGACCTTGTTCCTGCACAGTCAGACACAGCGATTACACAGTACACAGCAGGGGCACATTTATAAGATTATCTCAGCACAGGAACATTTTATTTAAACACATCCAATTCTGGAAATTATTATTATTCCAAGATCTATTGATTAAAATGAACTTTTGTTTGTGGGAAAACACCTTTAAGATAAATCTAAAGCATATGTCCACCTATTTTAACAGTTCATGTATAGAATTAAAATCTTGACCAATATTATAATATATTGCATGAAGCCCCATCTATATGGATGACTTGTGGCTTCATTTTGTATGCAGCTATAACTCGTTGCCCATAGAAGTGTACAGGGTCTTTCTTGTATCTCTACATGGGTGGAAAGGTTTCTTCTCTTAAATCTGTGCAAGTCTTATTGAAATATAGTGGTAGCATGCTCCATTGGATGCCTTATTGCTGTATGTACAGAAATATTCTCCACTAGAAGCAAAGTTGTGCATACATGACACCTATTAAATCAGTGTACAATGCCAATCATAAGAGGCTCCGGGTGTCATTGTAAATTCTTAGCGCTGTGTGCATGAGCCTTGTACTGACACAGAGTAACAGCCTGATAGTCCAGAGCTGAATGCAGTTCTGCTGGTTTAAAGCTGTCAGTTCCCCATGCCTTCCAACCCAGCAGCATTCGCCTATGATTACATAATTTGAATGAGCCAACGTCATCGCAGCATATGCAAATCTAGCGCTTACGCACCGCTCATTTCGGCAGCGTCTCTGATGCCGGGAAGCGTACACCCGGCTTCAGAAACGCATTGACTCATCGACTAGTCAAAGCCCTAATTAGCATAGGAAATGGAAATATTATAAATGCTTTTTTAAAGCATTTATTTAACTGAATTACGCTATACAGGGATGGTAGGGGAGGAAGTTTAATCATACATAGGTGACTGCTGCTGAGTTGGAGGGCATGGGGACCTGACAGGTTCCCTTTAAAGTGAATTTACCTCTATGTGTTTGTTACCACTACTGAGAGCAGCATCACATAGGGGCAGATCCTGATTTCAGCGATCACTGCAGTTTTGATTAAAAACTTTTATCTGCTGCAGATCTACAAATTCTTTGAATGGTGATCTCTGTATAACCCACACAGCTTTCTGTATACACTCTACATAGGCAGAAAGTTGTCAACCAGCGGTGGGAGCATGGTTGGACTACCTGGCAGCAGGTTTGCTAGTTCTCTAGTAATAATCTCTGATTTTATAAAAACTACGCTAAGCAGCCAGGTAAGTGATGCATCACTGGAATCAGGGTAACTGACCCTACATTAGGCTGCTCTCGAATTAGGTAGCAATAACCTGGTGTCAGATTCCATTTAAGGTCACGGCCCCACTATCAGTATTTGGTCAGTAGTTTTCTTCAGTATTTGTAAGCCAAAACCAGGAGTGGGTGATAAATACAGAAGTGGTGACGTGTTTCTATTATACTTTTCCTCTGATTGTTCCACTTCTGCTTTTGACTTACATATACTGAGGTAAGATACTGACCAAACACTGATAGTGGGGCCATAGCCTAAGAGCTAAAATCTCCATGCATTTCTTTACTTCACATAAGGTGTTGTACAGTTCTCTGATGTAGAAACAACTGCAGTAACTCTCATAGCGTAGTATAAGAGCTTAGCTGAGATGTTAGGCATCCAATGATAACAGGTAGAACTCAGAATGCAGTTTAGGACTATAATATGGACTATGAATTAAAATCAATTCAAGTCAAGTTCCACTGTATAAGTACTGAGATATGTCACTTTTTATTTAGGCTATACAGTGATCAACCATAACCCTGGAACCATCTGGCTCATATTGTGCAGATCCCCCTTGCGCTGCCAAAACAGCTTTTCATCTATTAAGGCATGAGCTTGACAAAAACCTCTGATGGGGTCTTCTGGTATGTGGAACAAAGATAATAGCAGCAGATCAAGTCCTGTAAGCTGCGTGGTGAGGCCTCCATGGATTGGACTTGTTTTTCTAGAACATCTAACAAGTGTTTGACTGAAACGAGATCTGGTGAAAGTTAGAGGCTGAGACCAAGTTAGTGTTAGCACCCTGTCATGCAAGGCTATGTTCACATAACATTTTACCCTATCTAAGGGCTTATCCCTGAAGTTCCTCAAAATGGCATTCGGACATATGCGCTGATGGGGCCATAGACAGTAATGATGCAGACGGAGTGACAGTGTGCTCTGTTGGTCATGATTTTCAGTCATATATGCCTATTGGAGGTAATGAACTAGGCTGCCAGTCTCAACTAGGCGTATACGGCCGGAAATGATGTACAACAGAGCACACTGTGACTCTGTCTGCATCATTAGTGTCTATGGCCCCATCAGTCCATACACCTGAATCCCATTTTGCGGGGGTTCAGACGTAAGCTCCGGTGGAGCCATTGAAAGTATGCTAAAACACTATGTGAACATAGCCTTACTCAAACCATTACTGAGCAATTTTTCAGTGCGGCAAGCACATTATCCTGCTGAAACTATTGCCATCAAGGGTTTAACATGGTCTGCAGCAATGCATAAGTAGATTTGATTGTCAGAATAACATCCATAGGAATGCAAGAACTCAAGGTTTCCCAGCAGAACATTGCACAGAGTCCCACACTGCCTCCCTTGGCTCTTCTTCCCACACATCATCTTGGTGTCATCTTGTCCCCAGGTGAGCAGGCCCATTGCAAACAGTGGATAAGGGTCAATATCGGCACTCTGTAGCTGCACAGCCCTACATGCAGAAAGCTGTGATGCACTTCTGACACCTTACAATTAGCAATTTGTGACACAGTAACCCTTCTGTGGGGTTGAACGAGACAGGTTAGAGTTCATTTTCCTATAGACACCTCAAAAATGTCAGGTCCGATCTGGTGTTTCGGGTGCAATGGTTAGTACCTGCCAAAAGTGGTCCAAAGAAAGACAACCGGTGAACAGATGGACCTGCCATTTTTGAGGTGTCTATAGCCAGTCATTGTAGTCATGACAAGTGCCCATTGTTAGAGCTGGTTAGATTTGTATGCTTTACTATTTCTCCTGCTTCCAACGTATCGTCTCAGACATGGCTGCTCACTTGTCACTTAATATAGCCCATCGCTTGACAAGTGCCATTGTAATGAGTTTTACTCTCTTCACCTGCTTCTTCCCTGCTGAATGGTGTGTGTATACAGTGAGGTGTACATGGACAAACTTTTTAATGATGAGGTAAAACAGACAGAAAGAAACTTTCGGTATTCTATTCTACTGGCAGGGAATCAAGTGTAGATGACAAGGCATTACCTGAAAGGGTAGGAAAAAGGCACCGAAATGAGATCTGTGTCTGTCTGCGTTTCTGAAACCTTACACATCACGACTGCTGCTGTCTCGCCAATGAAAGAACCACAAGTTCCAAAGGCAAAGATGGCAAACAACTGAGAAACAAAAGTGGACAGGAAATTTAATAAGCAGTAGATTAAGGAAAAAGGTCTTAAAAGAAATTAATGGATTTACAAAACATGATATCTATTTATTACACTGTTGCAGTCAAATATAAATCTATCCGTATATGCATTTGAGGACAAAGATCGATATAGAGAATGTTTAATGTTATATGACTAAAGATAAATAAAAATATGTAACATAAATACAAAAAGTATTACATTTTCAAGTAATCCAAATATGTATACGTAAGAAAATACTAAATCAGGTAAACTATGACTAATAGATGGGTATTCTTGTACTCTGTCCCCCCTAAATGGAACGTACAAGGAAGACAGATCCTTATAGCCTGTCAAAAGCAAAACAATACAGCAATGTACATAACTGGGCTCTGACTGTATAAGCAAAATACTACAAAACTCATCTGTATTATTGTAACGGGTCTGGGAGGCGGAACCTCTGAGCTACTATACAAGGGGGCGGTCCTTGTAAGGGAGCGGGTGGCGACCAGGGAAGACGGGCAGGCAGTCACAGCAGGTGACCGGGACAGTCTCTGAGTGAATGGGCTGGAGGTCACGGCAAGTGACCGGGGCAGTCTCTGGATGAACGGGCAGGAGGTCACGGCAAGTGACCGGGGCAGTCTCTGGATGAACGGGCAGGAGGTCACGGCAAGTGACCGGGGCAGTCTCTGGGTAAAGGGTAGGTACGACCTGTGACGGCGGAGCCTCCAGGTAGGCTAGCAGGCAGGTAGCAGATGTGCGCTCCCAGGTGAGCGGGCAGGAGTCTCTGGAATGGCAGGTGGTCACAGCACGTGACGGCGGAGCCTCCAGGTAGGCTAGCAGGCAGGTAGCAGATGTGCGCTCCCAGGTGAGCGGGCAAGCTGGTCCATAGACAGACTGACAGGAGTTGGAGGGCAGACCGTCGGACCTCAGGCTAGCAGGCAGGTAGCAGAGGAGCGCTCCCAGGTGAGCGGGCAAGCTGGTCCTTAGACAGACTGACAGGAGTCGGTAGGCAGACCGTCGGACCTTAGGCTAGCAGGCAGGTAAGCAGAATATCAGGCAGGAATCAGACAGCAAACTGGCAGGAATCTGGCAGGTAACTGGCAACGGGACCTGAGGGCTGAAGCAGAGTAGTGAACAGTGCAACAACATTGCTCGGGCACCTCCATTTTGGAGGAGGTGCCTTATATATGGTGAAGTCCTCCGGCCATTGGCCGGGGACTCCTTAGGACGGCGAGCGGCCCCTTTAAGAGGGAGGGAGCGCGCGCGCGCGCGCCCTAAGCACAGTGCCCGGGAAGGAGCGCGCACTGCCAGCAGAGCGGGAGGAGGACGCCGGGCTCGGAGCAGAGGGGTGAGGGGAACAGCGTCCCTGCCTAGCAGAGGGCAGGGACGCCGGCGCTACAGTACCCCCCCCTTTAGGCCCCCCCTTTTTTAGGCCAGAGAGAAATTTAGCTAGGATGAGAGGGGCATGGATGTTCTCCCGGGGCTCCCACGTTCTCTCCTCAGGACCAAACCCCTTCCAATCTACTAGAAAAAAGGTCTTCCCTCTTACCCTTTTGGTGGCCAGAATGTTCTCTACCTCAAAATCGTTTTCAGCGGAAACCGGAGCAGGAGGCGTACCTGTAGACTTGGAAAAAGAGTTAAGTACCACAGGTTTGAGGAGAGATACATGGAAGGAGTTAGGGATCCGCAAGTTGGCCGGGAGTTTCAATTTATAGGCCACCGGGTTGATCTGACTGATGATCTCCAGAGGACCGATGAACCGAGGCCCTAACTTATAGGAAGGAATCTTGAGCCGGACATACTTGGACGAGAGCCAGACCTTATCCCCTGGACGGAATTGAGGAGGATCCAGACGTTTTTTGTCAGCAAGTCTTTTCATACGCTCGGATGACAGAAGGAGTGCGGATCGGGTACTCTCCCATATGGAGGAAAATTTGTTAACAAGAGATTCCGCAGCCGGATTGTCCACCGAGGTGGAGACGGGAAATGGGATCCGAGGATGCTGACCGAAGACAACAAAAAACGGGGATTTGGAGGAAGATTCGCTCTCGTGATTGTTGTAAGAAAATTCGGCCCATGGCAGGAGATCCACCCAGTCTGAATGGTGGGCATTAACGAAGTGCCGGAGGTAACTGGTCAGGTTCTGATTGATCCGCTCCACTTGACCATTAGACTGTGGGTGGTAAGCGGAGGAGAAGTCCAGGGTGACGTCTAGCAGTTTACAAGTGGCTCTCCAGAAGCGTGAGGTGAACTGTACCCCACGATCCGACACGATGTGGAGGGGCAGGCCATGAAGACGGAAGATGTGGCGGATAAAGTCTTTAGCCAGCTCGGGTGCAGACGGGAGGCCTGGCAGGGGAACGAAATGAGCCATCTTGGAAAAGCGGTCAGCGACCACCCAAATGACCGTACAACCGGCAGAGACGGGGAGATCAGTTATAAAGTCCATTGCTATATGCTGCCAGGGGGCAGCAGGTACTGGGAGCGGAAGGAGGCGACCGGCTGGCAGATGTCTCAGAACCTTGTTGCGGGCGCAGGACACACAGGCAGAAACAAAGTCTATTACGTCCTTGTGCAGGGTAGGCCACCAGTAGTGCCGGGTAATAAGCTGGAGGGTCTTTTTCTGACCGGCGTGGCCAGATAGTTTAGACGAGTGACCCCAGTGTAGGATCTTCTCCCGATCAGGTACTGATACGAACGTCTTACCGGGAGGGAGACGATTTAGACTCACGGGAGCCACCTGCATTACTCTGGCGGGATCGATGATGTGTTTCGGTTCCTCCTCGAGATCAGACACCAGAAAGGATCGGGACAAGGCGTCCGCCTTGATGTTTTTGTCAGCCGGGCGAAAATGAAGAATAAAATCAAAGCGAGCAAAAAACAAGGACCACCGAGCTTGGCGCGGGTTAAGTCTCTGGGCATGCTGGAGGTAAGCCAAGTTCTTGTGGTCAGTGTAAATTATTACCGGGTGAAGAGCCCCTTCGAGCAGGTAACGCCACTCCTCCAATGCCAGCTTGATGGCCAATAACTCTCGATCTCCTATGGAATAGTTGCGCTCAGAAGAGGAGAAGAGTTTGGAGAAGAAGCCACAAGTTACCATTCTCCCGGAAGATGATTTTTGGGTAAGTACCGCTCCGGCTCCAGAGGAGGAGGCGTCAACCTCCAGGAAGAACTGCTTGTTGCCATCTGGGCGATGCAGCACAGGGGCGGAAGAGAAGGTCTGTTTTAAGGAAAGAAAGGCCTCCTCTGCTTCGGGCGGCCACTCTCTGGGATTAGTGCCCTTACGGGTGAGCGCGGAAATTGGGGCAGTCCGGGAAGAGAAGTGCGGTATGAAGAGGCGGTAGTAGTTGGCGAAGCCCAGGAACCGCTGGATGGCCTTCAACCCCTCCGGTCGGGGCCATTTCTCGATGGCAGACAGTTTCTCTGGATCCATTCGAAGGCCGGTCTGAGAAATAATGTAGCCCAAAAACGGAATCGAGGTCTGCTCAAAGAGGCACTACTCATATTTAGCGAAGAGGTGATTCTGCCTGAGCCTGAGCAGGACCTGACGAACGTCTCTCCGGTGAGTCTGGAGATCCGGAGAGAAGACCAAGATGTCGTCCAGGTACACCACTACGCAGGAGTAGAGAAGGTCCCGGAAGATGTCATTGGCCAACTCTTGAAAGACGGCAGGAGCGTTACAGAGACCAAAGGGCATTACCAGATATTCATAGTGGCCGTCCCGGGTGTTGAATGCAGTCTTCCATTCATCCCCTTGATGGATACGGACCAGGTTGTACGCCCCACGGAGGTCCAGTTTGGTGAAGATTCTAGCCCCCATCAGACGATCAAATAATTCTGGAATGAGCGGAAGGGGGTACTTATTCTTCACTTTGATCTGATTAAGGCCTCTATAGTCTATACAGGGACGGAGAGAGCCGTCCTTCTTTTTTACGAAAAAGAAGCCTGCTCCCGCCGGGGAGGTAGATTTCCGGATGAATCCCCTGGCCAAATTCTCCTCAATATATTCGGACATCGACCGGGTCTCAGCAGCGGACAATGGGTAAATACGCCCACGGGGAGGCGTAGTACCGGGTAACAGGTCGATAGGACAGTCGTATGGTCTATGAGGGGGTAATGTCTCTGCCTCCTTTTTATTAAAGACATCAGCAAATGACCAATAGGGAATCGGAAGTCCAGGTAGATTAGTTGGGGTAGGAGAAGGACGGGCGGGATGAACAGGAACCAAACAAGTCTTATGACAGTCCTGTCCCCAGCGAAGGACTTCTCCGGTCTGCCAGTCAAGCACGGGTGCATGTCTCTGGAGCCAAGGTAGACCTAGTAAGAGGGCGTGAGAGAGTCCAGGCAGAACGTGAAAAGAGATGCTCTCAGAATGCAGCATTCCCACCTGCAGAGTTACGGATTCGGTGATGAGTTGGATGGGACGTGGTAAGAGGCCCCCATCCACAGCAGCGACAGATAATGGTATAGCCAGAGGTTTGGTGGGAATGCGGTATTTTTCTACCAGGGACAGTGAAATAAGATTCCCGGCCGCTCCAGAATCAAGTTGGGCTAGTTCGAAATAACGATTCTCCCCGCAGATAATTGAGACTGACAGCAGCAGAGATGGAGAGGATTTATTCTTGTCTAGGTCGACCTCTCTGAGCGAACCTAGACACAGGCGTTTCCCAACCTCTCCGGGCAGGTACGGATCCGGTGCTCCTTACTGCCACAGTAGAAGCAGCTCCCCTCGGCACGGCGTAAGTCCTGACGGGTTTTGACCATCTTGGTCTGGTCGACCTGCATAGGCTCAGGAGAGTGTACCTGGGGAGAAACGGAGGGAGTGACGGATTTCTGAAAAGTAGGAGCTAGACGTGGAAACCTCCTCTCACGGGTGACTTCTTTGGCACGCTCCTGGAACCGTAGGTCAATCCGGGTGGCAAGAGTTATTAGGTCATAGAGAGTGGTAGGAATGTCTCGACCGGCAAGTTCATCTTTAATACGGCCGGACAGACCCTCCCAGAAGACAGATACCAGAGCGTCGTTATCCCAGGCCAGCTCCGAGGCAAGGGTACGGAACCGTATGGCATATTGGCCCACGGTGAGACTTCCCTGACGGAGGCGTAGCAGAGATGATGCGGATGAGGTCTTCCGTCCAGGTTCGTCGAAGACTTTCCGGAAAGCCGTGAGAAAGGCAGGCAAGTCGGACACCAGGGGGTCTCCTCTCTCCCATAGAGGATTTAGCCAGGCCAGGGCCTCCCCGGTGAGATGGGACATGATGAAGGCAATTTTGGCCCGGTCGGGGTTAAACTGGTGGGACAGGAGTTCAAAGTGCAGGGTGCACTGATTTATAAAGCCCCGAGCCTGAGCGGAGTCGCCTCCGAAGCGAGGAGGTGCAGAAAGCCGGGGTCCGGGGTAGGATATCATAGTATTGGTGGGCAGCGGAGCTGCCGGATTGCGAGTCATGGCACTGGCGGAGGTTGCTGGCGGAGCAGTCAGAGTGTCCAGGCGAGAATTGACATTCCGCAGGTGACCCAGGATGGACTCCTGTTGGGACCTCTGACGGGACAGTTCATGACACAGGTCCGAGAGTGAGGGAGCTTGGGTGCCACCGGGTTCCATGGCCCGAGCAAACTGTAACGGGTCTGGGAGGCGGAACCTCTGAGCTACTATACAAGGGGGCGGTCCTTGTAAGGGAGCGGGTGGCGACCAGGGAAGACGGGCAGGCAGTCACAGCAGGTGACCGGGACAGTCTCTGAGTGAACGGGCTGGAGGTCACGGCAAGTGACCGGGGCAGTCTCTGGATGAACGGGCAGGAGGTCACGGCAAGTGACCGGGGCAGTCTCTGGATGAACGGGCAGGAGGTCACGGCAAGTGACCGGGGCAGTCTCTGGGTAAAGGGTAGGTACGACCTGTGATGGCAGAGCCTCCAGGTAGGCTAGCAGGCAGATGGTAGATGTGTGCTCCCAGGTGAGCAAGCGAGAGTCTCTGGAATGGCAGGTGGTCACAGCACGTGACGGCGGAGCCTCCAGGTAGGCTAGCAGGCAGGTAGCAGATGTGCGCTTCCAGGTGAGCGGGCAGGAGTCTCTGGAATGGCAGGTGGTCACAGCACGTGACGGCGGAGCCTCCAGGTAGGCTAGCAGGCAGGTAGCAGATGTGCGCTCCCAGGTGAGCGGGCAAGCTGGTCCATAGACAGACTGACAGGAGTTGGAGGGCAGACCGTCGGACCTCAGGCTAGCAGGCAGGTAGCAGAGGAGCGCTCCCAGGTGAGCGGGCAAGCTGGTCCTTAGACAGACTGACAGGAGTCGGGAGGCAGACCGTCGGACCTCAGGCTAGCAGGCAGGTAAGCAGAATATCAGGCAGGAATCAGACAGCAAACTGGCAGGAATCTGGCAGGTAACTGGCAACGGGACCTGAGGGCTGAAGCAGAGTAGTGAACAGTGCAACAACATTGCTCGGGCACCTCCATTTTGGAGGAGGTGCCTTATATATGGTGAAGTCCTCCGGCCATTGGCCGGGGACTCCTTAGGACGGCGCGTGGCCCCTTTAAGAGGGAGGGAGCGCGCACGTGCGCGCCCTAAGCACAGTGGCCGGGAAGGAGCGCGCGCTGCCAGCAGAGCGGGAGGAGGACGCTGGGCTCGGAGCAGAGGGGTGAGGGGAACAGCGTCCCTGCCTAGCAGAGGGCAGGGACGCCGGCGCTACAATTATATTACTCATTTCATTCCGTGCATATTCATGTAGCATGTTAAAAGGAACCTGTCATGTCCCCAAAAGCTATTAACCTGCAGATATAAGATTAATCTGTAGGTTAATAGAGTTCCTTAGATGTAAGTCTGCCTTAGAGAAAGCGCAGCTACTAAGAGAAAATGAACCTTATTCCTCTGCTCAGTAAACAGTGAGTGGTGGATGTAAGCATGCTCTGGTACTTTGATTGACAGATCGTTCTGCACAAATGCATGTCAGAGTGAGCTGTCAATCAAAGTGCCAAGGTGAGTGACTGCAGCCGGTTTGGGCACGCCTTTATAACTGATAGCAGGCGGCTACCAGGAGGAATAATGTTCATTTCTCCCAGTAGCCGCACTTTCAGTAAGGCGGCCGGACAACATTGGAATGCTATTAACCTGCAGAGTAACCCTATATCTGCAGGAGAATAGCGTTTGGGGACATGTCAGATTCTCTTTAATATGCTCAGATAAGATGTTAAAGGGAATGTGTCACCCCCCTGGGCGTACATCTTCAAAAAAAAAAATGCGCTGGTCACCCAAGTCAAACTAATATCTACAGATCAGATGCATGCTACTATGTAAAGCAGAATCTTTTAAAGGGAATCTGTCACTCCCCTGGGCGATATCAGACCTCTACTATGGGGATACAGATGATAGAAAAGTAAATCTATACTTACCTGTATGGCCCATAGTAGAGGTCTGATTGCAGAGAAATCTGGTTTTATATAGTCTGTTTTCCAGAGGCTTGGCATCCGGAGGACGCCAAGCAAACCCCTCCTATCTGCTTACTGTTCCCCTAAATCGCCACCTCTGTGCTAAATTACCATATTTCCCCCTTCCCCTGCACTTTCCCTCCGGCCAAACGGGGTCGGAAGGAAACAAAGCGCGCTCCATGGGAGGGGAGGCAGAGCAGGGCCTGTCACAGGGCCCTGTGACGTGCAGGGGAGGGGGGGGGGGATGTGGTAATTTAGCACAGAGGTGGCGATTTAGGGGAATAGTAAGCAGATAGGAGGAGTTTGCTTGGCGTCCCCCGAACGCCAAGTCTCTGGAAAACAGACTATATAAAAACAGATTTCTCTGCAATCAGACCTCTGCTATGGGCCATACAGGTATGTATAGATTTACTTTTCTATCACCTGTATGCCCATAGTAGAGGTCTGATATCGCCCAGGGGAGTGACAGATTCGCTTTAAAAGATTTTGCTTTACATAGTAGCATGCATCTGATCTGTAGATATTAGTTTGACTTGGGTGACCAGCGCATTTTTTAATGGTTTAAACAGTATTGAAGATGAAATATATTTATCTGCTTAGCATGTCCAAAATAGCCTGGAAAAAAAAGAACCTGGATACCAGTTAGTAATTAGAAATTAGTAAAGCAGTTGACAATGTGGACAGACATAACATACAGAAATATTTTTGGAGGGCTCAGATTTACAAATGTTGCCCTCATTGCTGAAGAACTCATTTATTATAACAAGTTCCTTCTGTATAAAAGAAATATGAATATTACCAATTACTGCTCCCTCATATGAAAACATAACATACTAATACTGTCTACTATTCAACCAAACCCTCACCTTCTCCCTCATCTCTACCACCCGACCCATGCTTTATATTCTTTCAATGATCTAAGGCTAACGTCCCGCATAATCCGAACCTCCCATTCCAGTCTCTAAGACTTCTCTCGTGTTGCGCCAATTCTTTGGAATGATCCACCCCAGACAATCCGATTAATTCCCAGTATCTGGTCCTTTATATCACCTTCCGTGCCCACATTAGTACTTTGTGTCTGGACAAATAAAGATACTGGCTGTTGACCAGTTCATGGAGATTTACATGAATATCCCTACACTACAAGCACTTGTTACCTTATTTCTCCCCCCTATTTATATTTAGATTATTAGCTTGCAAGCAGAGCCCTCACTCCTCCTGTATAATTTTTGAATTATGTTTACCCTTTGATTTGTAAAGTGCTATGGAATATGTAGGCACTATATAAATATATAATAAATAATGTATACATAAATGGAACATATCCAAATAGCAAGTCATGCTTTAAAGTCCTGCCTAGAATGACAGGTCTGATAACTGTGTGTGACTGCAGACTTGTGAATCCCCCCAGCGTAGGCACTGTGCGCTACGAGGCTTCGCCGGTGTCTGCGTCGAGAATGACGGTGAAGTCTGCGATAAAAACATGCAACAATTCATAAGGTTTTACTCCAGAATTCTGGCAAAAACTGCTTGATGAATTGGTGCCATACTTCAATTCTTTACAGAAAACTCATCACAGACAGGATTACAATGAAAGGTAACAGCTCTATATGCAGTAGAGAAGATAACACAATAGCTGGTGTCACAGCTCACCTCCTGCCTTCCTTTCACAATGACCTTCCCCTGGTATAGACGAGGCTCAGAGGCCTCCTATACAAACAGGGTAAGATAACTGCTGCTGATGCCCATTTGCCCAAGAGGAAATAAGAGTCTTAAATTAGGCCTAGTGGCCAGTGTGAAATTGCAAGATTTTATTTTTTAATATATTGATATGAAAAATAAAAAACATTATCTTTTTTTTATCACAAAATACATTGAACCTGATCTTAATAGATCATTTTCTGATGGCAAATTCCCTTTACCCATTCTCGAAAAGTTGATTTTTTTTAACTTTTTGTGCTTTCTTTTTTTACCATATATTTTCTGAGATGTTTTTGCTTTATTATTTTTCTGTCGATCGACCTGTGTAAAGTTTTGGGGTTTTTTTTGCATGGCTAACTGACGTAAGATACATACAGTGTTTTGATGATTTTTTTTCATATTTTTTGGGTGAGGTGCAGCAACTTAAAAACAGCAATTCTGGCATTTTGTTTTTCTCTTGACAGCGATTACCATCCTGGTTAATTAATGATAAATTTTCACAGAATGGACTTTATGAAAGCAGCGATGCCAAATATGTTTTTTTTAAGTTTTTATTTTTGAACCTAGAAAAGGGGTGTGATTCAAACGTTTATATTTTTGATTTTTTTTTTTTTAGATTTATAAAAACTCCCACTAGCGTATGGCATCCGAGGCAAGATCTTTGGGGTCATCTGAAGGCAATTGTCTATGCTGTGAAGATACAAGATGTGCAGCATCTGAAACAAAGGATACTGGAAGCCTGTGCTAGCATTTCTTCTGCGGTGTTGCTATCAGTGTGTCAAGAGTGGGAGAAGAGGGTTGCATTGGCAATCCAACACAATGGGCAGCACTTTGAACACATTTTATAAGTGGTCATAAACTTGTAAAAAACTCATGAAAGAATAAAGATACGTTAAAACCAAGCACACCATTGTTTTTCTTATGAAATTCTCAATAACAATGATGTGTCACATGACCCTCTTCCCATTGAAAAAAATAAAGTTGGATCCAAAATGGCCGACTTCAAAATGGCCACCATGGTCACCACCCATCTGGAAAAGTTTTCCCCCTCCCATATACTAATGTGCCACAAACAAGAAGTTGATATCACCAACCATTCCCATTTAATTTAGGTGTATCCATATAAATGGCCCACCCTGTATATATGTTTTCATTGCTCAATCATTTTATTATATCTCTACAATGTTTATTAATACAGTAAATAGTCATTTGTTTCTGCGGCATTTTGTGGTAATTACCAGTATATAAGCTATCTGCATGCCTGATGAAGATACTGGTATGTTGCCTGATTTAGATACTTTTTACCCCGATTTCCTTTTATATGATTTGGTATTTTATTTTAAGTAATTTGTTTTTGAATATCATATTCTAATGGATTCTCCTCATATTCCTGCAGTGACATCTTCAACCAGCTGCGCTCAATGCTCTGCATTTGCTCTGCGGAGGGGTGGTATCAAACTGAGATATGAACTTATCTTGAAATTATTGTTCCAGGTGATGCCATTCCTGTTAGTGGATAACACCAAGAATGGAATTCCTACATGTTATCCTGCAGTAGAAGGGTCAGTCAGGTGGGTCAGCGCAATGGTGCCCCGCTTCTGAACTGACGGTGTACATTGCACTGCTGTATTGGTAGGTGGAGTTGATATGCGTCCAGGAAGCCTGTATATTTGTGAGTCTGGAGAGTATGTGCACAGTAAGACTTGCGATGGGACTGAGAAGAAGCCTAGGCCTAGTTAGCCACTGAGAGCCATACCATTGACTAATGGGAGAGAGAGGCTCATAAATAATTTGAGGAGGAGTGATGCCTGTCTCACTACTAGGTGGGGACAGTGTGAGAGACAGACAGTTCCAAAAATTGCACACCTCAAAGGAGTTACTTGGAGATTGAGAGAATCGCAAATGCTGGTGAGTCAGAGAGACTGTTGAAAGGGAGCTGGTTGCTGTGTATTGTCCCAGAGTATTGTTTAAGTTCCAATAAGTTTACCATAGTTTTAGAACTGGTTTTCCCAAGGACTTGTCAAAGGCAACTAAGAGACTCAGACTGTAAGAAAGCATGCACTGTGATGGAGAATGACATGGATCGTGTCTACAGGGGACCACTGCAGAAGTTTACTAATATGGGATCACTGCCTGTAGTTACTCACTTTTTGCAAGTCCAGATAAGGGCAAGTGGAACTCAGAGTCTTAGAGGTGTAATTAATGAGGTTACTGTTAAAGAGGTTGTCAAACTACTTTATCGTCGATGACCTATCCCTAATATTGGCCATCACTGTCTATGTCTGATCGGTTGGGGTCCAGCACCCCAGCAGGAGGCAGCCGCCACCACCAGGAACAGCTGATCGGCAGGGTGCTGGGTGTCAGACCCCAACCGATCAGACATTGATGACCTATGCTTAGACTAGGTCATCAATGATAAAGTAGTGGACAACCACTTTAAGTTAAATGTTGTGCTGTTAATCCAAACTCAGAATGGTACTCGCAGGTCTTTTGCAACCTATCAGCGGCCACTGGTTGGCTGCAGCCTTTACTATTTCATCATAGCGGACTTTAGATCTCACGGAATATTGATGAGCTACACCTGATCAGCGGCCTCTGCCCATTGGCTGCAGCAGATCTGTGACACAATGTCACGTGACCTGACAGTAATAGCATTGGGATTGGCGCCACTGTGAGAGGTGAGTGTCCACTGTTTTTATTTTAAATAGGGTCCTGAAGTGATTAAGCAGGGGTTGTCCAGTAGTGAACAACACCTTTAAAGATGGACTGTCCTGTGTTAATTGCAAATGTTAGTGATATGCCTGTTAACCCCTTTGTTCACCTTGCCTTTACATGTATATCAAGACCTGTACCATATGATGCAGATACCGGCTGTTCAGCTGTAACACATAGCCGCCATCTGCCAGTAACAGCAGCGACAGGAGCTAGCCACAAATGCTGCTGTTTTACTATTTTTTAGAGCACCTATCACTAGGTCAAAAGTGTCCAATATTTACTCTTATATTATTTAAATCATACATTAAATGTAAAAAACAAGCAAAAAAAAATCAAAACTTCAGATTTGCGATTTTTCAGCCACTGTAGTTCCCCCCAAAAAGTAATCAATATGTCATATGTACCCCAAAACTGTCTCAATGAAAACTACAGCTTGGAAAATAAAAAACAAGCCCTCACAAAGCTCCATTAATGGAAAAATAATGTCAGCAAATGGGGACACATACAACATTTTTTTTTACATATTTCAGAATTTTCATTTCACTACTAAAATAGAAAGATACTACACAAATTTGGTATTATCGTAATTGTACTGATATAGGGAATCGTGTTGTCAGTCATTCTTACTGTATAAGAAATGCCGTGCAAACAAAACCTGAAAAACCATGGCAGAATTGCAGGGGTTTTTTTGCACTTTGAATTTTTGTACAATTTTTCAGTACCTGACATGGTAAAATGAATGGTGTTTACTCAAAGTTACAATTCCTCTTATGGCTATATCAATGGAAACTAAAAAGTTATGGCTCTTTGGAAGAATGGGAGAATAAAAACAAAAGTGCAAAAATTAAAAGAAAAAAATCGGTCCCAAAGGGTTCAAAAGCATGTGCTGTGAATGGTTAGGGGTGATTCTGGAACGTGATCTAATGGCTGCAGAAACCCAGAGAGATTGCAGAGCTTCAATATACAAGTGGTTGGTGCAAAACCAGCCATCAGCCAATATGGGTGCGACCTAACCACACGTAACCATCAAGCATTGCACCTCACATACAGACTGCGACCATTACTCTTAGGTCTTATTTAGAAGTCCATTTTTCACATACATGTTCTATCCCTGATTTTCACTGATAGAACATATACCTATTATAATCTATAGTACTAGTCAAATGTCTGTGTTTTTTGTGTAAAAAATCCCGCAGACTTGTTTATTTTTGATTGGCGTCATCAGTGAAAATCACCCATAGAAGTCTATGGATCCATAGAAAATTCACATTCAGCACATGGATGGCATCAGTGTGCAGTCCGTGTGCTGTCCGTGATTAACATTGTAATGGATAGAAGAAACTTAGTCATTTATTTATATTTTAATATGAGAAAATCACTGATGAAACTCTGATGGTCAAAACTGACCAAACACTGATGAAACTCGGATCCAAAATACTGAGTACACTACAACTGTTTTTGGCAAAAACATGAAAAATCATGAACAACTGAATAAGGCCTTAGAGTGACTTTAACCACCAAGATTTTTTTTTTTTACCCTCGTTGTGAGAAAAATATGCTTGTTTGCATCAAAAAGTCTCTGGGAACTTCTGCTTTCTAATTAATAGATACAGAAAAACAACCTGCCACTCAGAAGACTCATGGGTTCTTTTAGTGATTTTTAATAGAGTAATGTAGTAAATAACAAATATACAGACGTTTCGGTCACAATAGACCTTCATCGGTGTACTACAAAAGCAAAAAAATATAATAGTGAGTACCACATAGAAATATGCAATTCATATAACATAGGTTTGACAGAATGAGATCAAAATTCAATTGGTCATGGATAATGTACATACAGAAAATACAACATCGGGAAAAAAAGTAGAGGATCTGGGGAAAGGGGATGGCAAGGAGGACTAGGTTAGGAGGGAAAGGGAAAAATAAAATTAAAAAGTGACATACCGGTTTTATTAAAGGCGTGATGCATTTGGGCCGCTGTCTGTAGAAATTTGTAAACTAAGGGAACACATATAAAATTTTTTTTTTTAAAGTAAAGAGGTCTAGAACAATGTAAGATGTGTGATGACACTTAGTGTAATCGGTGGCTATGAGGTAAGAAATACCCCGATAGGTGCTGTGGGATGAGGAACAATGAAGAGCCCATAATGTGTGAGGGCAGAGGATAAAAAACGTACCCGTTGCTTGCGGTAGGTACTTAAAGGTAATGGCCTGGTCGGTGTCGTAAGCTGTATAGAGAATGGAGTAATTAATATAATATCTATGAGATATAGGGGCATTAAGTATAGTAGGAGCCAAAAAAGGAAAACATACTCGTAGAAGAAAATAAATAACCAGAGGCAGTAGCCCGGTAGGAAGTTGTATGCTAAGCGAAAAAAATGGCACATTAAATGAAGCCCCAATAAGTATTAAGGATAAGGGGACCAGGGTAGGAGGAGTACCTGTATTTTAAAGGACGCAGGACGCGGTATCCACCGTTTGTCCAAGAGCATGTGGCAGGATAAGGCACCAGGGGTCTTTAAATAGGGGGTAGGAGGGGTGAAAGGTTGGGCTTGTAACCCTACCTGGGCACCACCACCACTCCAGGAGTGCGGTAGTTTTTATTTTATATTTCTAATTAATAGAAGCTTGTAGTTGAGTGAGTGACGTAATCCATTGTAATAGCTTATAATTTGGCTTAGACTGCTACGCTTACATCATAGCAATCATTTTCATGATTTTCACTTACAAATGAGAGCAATATATAAAGATGCCTTTCACAGATAACCACAAAAACCCAGGTAAATCCCAATGCCTCACATATGCTGTGGACATAACATAACCCTAACATTAGCCTTGTGCCACTCAATTTCAAGCACCCCTCTATACTAGTGTCCAACCGTGTAGCTGCTAGTAGTAATTAGATGTTTAAGTCACATGATGACCCCGATTTATCTAAGCACACAATAAATGTATTAGCATTAACATGTTTGAATGAACAGTAAAGTGTGTGATGAATGCTCTTCTACTCCAGCATGCCAATCACCATTCCAGATTTGTGTTTTCTTTCTGCAAATTCAGCTCTAATGCCCATGTTTTCTGCCTAGATTCTTATTTTTACACTAGATAGAGGCCTGATGCTATCTCATCGAGAGGGCGGTAATGTCACGATGGGGGCACAGGCTTTGCAGCGTTGAGAATCTCTCCCCCCATGTGCTCACCCACCTATTCACTCTCTCTGTCCCCCATGTGCTGACTTCTCCCGTCTGTGCTCTCTTCTTTGACCTGTCTACCCCATTTGCTATCCCCCTTGTCTGCTGTCTCTCTCCTTCCTGTGCTATGTTCTCCCCTCATGTGCTGTCCCGTTTGAGCTGTCTCCCCCCTGTACTCTGTCTCTCTCCCCCCTGTGCGCTTTCTCTCTCCCCCATCTGCTGTCTTCTCCTGTCATGTGATCTCTACTTTGACCTGTGTACCCCATGTGCTCTCCCCCTTGTCTGCTCTCTCTCTCCACCCCTGCGCTGTCTTCTTCCCTCATGTGTTCTCTCGTTTGAGCTGTCTCTCCGTGCAGTAAATCAGACCGCCGCCATCTTTGTGCAGGCAAATAGCGGCGGTCACATTAAAACTGCACATGTGCTCCTCCTGTACAAAGATGGCGGCGGTCAGTGAATCATTCGGCTGATTCCGGCGGCGGCGTGTTCGCAACGGTGTTCAGCTGGTGGTACCGTGCAAGAGGCTGGTACCACCAGCGGTTTCCATATTGAGGCACCCATCACTTGAGTGTCCCAATATGGCGGTTGACGAACTTCCGCTGCTTGGAATTCTGGGATCCGGACACATCTGGACGGAACAGGATGTGAAGACATTACAAGGTAAGTATATTATAGATGGAGTATGATTTAACCCCTTAGTGACCGGACCAATTTTTTGAAATATGACATGTGTCACTTTATGTAGTAATAACTCTGGACTGCTTCCACATATCCTATTGATTTTCAGATAGTTTTTTTCGTGACACATTATACTTTATAATATTGGTAAATTTAGGTTGATATGTTTTTATTTAAAAAAATATCAGAAATTTGGCAAAAATGTAAAAAATTTTGCAATTTTCAAACTTTTAATGATTATCCCTTTAATCTAAATAGTCATACCTCACAAAAAGATTAATAAATAACATTTCCCTCATGTCTGCCTTTCATCAGCCCCATTTGTAAAATGTTTTATTTTATCATTTTAGAAAGTTTAAAAATGTAGCAGTAATTTTTTATTTTTTGCAACGAAATTTACAAAACTTATTTTGTATAGAGACCTGTTCAGTTTGAAGTGACTTTGTGAGTCCTATATATTGGAAACCACACAAAAGTCAAACCATTGTAAAATCTGAACCCCTCAAAGTATTCAAAATTGCTTTCAGGTAGTTCATTAACCCTTCCGGTGCTTTTCAGGAATTAATGCAAAGTGGCATGACAGGAATGAAAAAGTTTATTTTTACCACTTAAATTTTGATAACTTCTGAATAGGTCACTATAGCCGGCAGACTCTAAGGTCGTTATTTGGCCATGAACTGCCATGTCAAACACCAGGACCACAGGATCAAGATCTGAGGATGCCAATGGGGTTAAAGAGGAAGCCCTCACACTCTGTTAGCTATTTAGATTCTGTAGTCACTATTGACAGCAGCATCTAAGGGGTTAAACGGCCATGGTCGGTGCCAACACTGATCAAGGCTGATGCAGCAAGTTGTCAGCTATAATGTACAGGTGACAGTTACAGGATTGTCACCTGTTGGGGGATACTAGTCTCCTATATCGCAGGTCAGTAAAAATATGTATTGGTGGTCACTAAGGGGTTAAGTTAGGGCTACCTGGTGACGTGTTGTGTGAAACTGAAAACGCAGCGACACAGTGTGATATTGGATGTAATGATTTTCTATGGTGTCGCGTTGCGACCTGTGACATTCTACAACTGTGACACAGAGATGTAAATGTCTCCAAATGTGTTGGATGTTCTATCGCTAGTCACAAGTCCCACTAGCTATAAACTTCAATGCAAGTTGTACACCACATGCGAGTTGTCGGTTTTATTTACAGCAAAATCAAAGCTCTAATGTAGTCGTGCGACAGCAAGCTCTTTTCAAAGAATTGCTGACTCGCAACACGTTGTCGGCTTGCCCTAGCCTAAAAGGTTGTGTCTGCTTTCTGCTCAAATGCTATAGATTTACGTAATAGCCTATGAATCACTCATTGCATGGAGAACCTACACACTACCAATGGGTTTGGTATGTTAATAGACCCCTCCCTCCCCCACCATTCATGTCCATATCTCTCAAGATTACCCAAGTCCCATGTGACTGTCTCACGTGACTTAGTCGTCTACTGCACAGAAGATAAAAGTGTTCAGTGCGGGTGGCACAGGTACAATAGATTCTGTATCTACGCCAGCATTGTAAACTTTCAAAAGACGAAGCCAGTAAAGTGGTCACGTGGTTAGATCATGTGATTGGCGTCATCATGGCAGCTATGGACAGAGTGCGCTATTTACACACAGTACTTGTGGCTTCTGTACTGCAGTAAGCAATAAGCCGTTTTAGCTATTCCTATGCCAGTACAAATAGACATTTCAGAACGTTCAGCAAAAAGTGGACAACTGACTTAAATGTATTTTTTGTCTATCTTTTACATTTATGGGATATCCACAGGATACGCCAAAAATGTTTGATAAATGTGGTCCCCAGCTCAGCAATTTTCACAACTTCCATACAGATGAATGGAGAATGCCACGCATGCGCAGCCACCTCCCCAATGACCGTTGCGCACAAATAGGGCCCGGATCTCAGCATAGATGAAGGTGTCATCGAGCATTTAATTGGCTACTGAGATCACTATCTACTTCATAGTACGATTTCTTTGTCAGTTATTAGATGTGAAAGATATGTGTACTACACAGAATATACGGTGGAAATCTGAACACTCCTTGGCAGAAGTTAAGTGCAGAGTGATCCCAAGCATGTGGGGTATGGAGATGGTAGAAAGGTTACTGACTGGGAGAGATTCCTGAACGGCAGTGAAATGTGAGAGCTGCTATTTGTGATTGGCATACAGATGCATCGAAGCTGGGGGCTGGGAGTAGAAATATACAATATTCTGTACAAGAAATGCTAATAGGGAAATAAAATAATAGTGAGTGACTTGCATGGGGTCATGCCCATGATGTGGGATCCCATTACAAGAATACTGCAATGCTGAAGCAAACATCCCTTGTAGTGACAGGGCATCTCCGCATACAGGCAGGGCACTTGTCACCATTTGAGTGCAGAAACAGCTGACACTGTGACAGGATGCCAAAG
This sequence comes from Phyllobates terribilis, assembly GCF_046119375.1. Taxonomy (NCBI): domain Eukaryota; kingdom Metazoa; phylum Chordata; class Amphibia; order Anura; family Dendrobatidae; genus Phyllobates; species Phyllobates terribilis. The sequence goes on along the minus strand of NW_027362762.1, from coordinate 661,898,158 downwards.
GTACAATATCTTTTTATGCTGTCGTTATAACCCACACTTTATCTGCACAAATGTAATCCAAATGGCATAAAACAAACAAACCTCAAGCCAATCTATCTCATGGTATAACCCCACATAAGGAAAGAAATTACTGACGTACCCGACTGTAAAGGTTACCAGGTCACTGGTGGGGGCCATTCAATACACAGGATTTTAACGGCGTCTTCATTTGAACAGATGGTATAGATTGCTATATATACACATTTATTTGTTTAATGCAACGTTCCACCAGAAATGTGTGCATCCAGGTATGAGAACGAGTTAGGGAACTATTCTTATATTCATGCAAATTGTGCACATCTTTGGATGTAGCTTTTCTTACCCATTCCAGCAATTTGATGAATCCCAGTGGCTCCTCCAGTCGCTTCCATCGCAGAGCTGGCAGCGGATTCTAGTGAATCAGGGGTGAGATGTGATTATCTAGATCATTCACATTGAGTAAAGACTATATCATTCATATTGTCCACTCTCTTGAGCTACCTTGAAGACAAAGCCCGTGTGGCCCTCTTCTCTATCCATCGTTGAGGATGATACTGGTGTAGACATATTCCGGAATCACCGTTTTCCAACCAGATGAAGGAAATCCAAGTATCCAAATAAAAGAGCTTCCGGTCCCAGATAGTGATTGTTTGACCGATCCTCCGACTCTGTACAATTGGGAACTTTGCTGGGGTATGAGTTCACTTTTCACCCTGTCTAAATTGTGTAACCTTGTCTAGCTAGTCTTCTGGATTCAGATTATAAATCCTTTTTTTGCACTTCCACTTTGTAATTCTTCTTCCACTTTTGTGTTGTGTAGATTACCTTGTGGTATACGCAGATCTGATCTTTCTACTAAGACGTATTTTTATCTATAAATATCTGATAAGAGTGTGTGCCCTTTATAGATCTAACTGTAAGCAATCCTAGCAGGTTTTCCCCAACAAATTGTATATAGCTATATTTTAACTATTCCCTGTCCCTGGCTCAGTGCCCTTGCCAATCTAACCTTCTGCCCCCTCCCTACCCACTCTCTAACACTCACCTACTTGCTCCCTCTCTCTCTCTGTGCACTGACAAAAAAATCCTAGTTTAGTGTGGAGCTGCGAGAATGCAAAGGACACTTGATCCCTACGCACACCCCATCCCAAAACAGGACATAAGCAGTCATCGGTCCAGCTGGTAGGAGGTGACACACAGGGCTTCTTTACTTGGAACAGGGGGCACAGGCAGGCTGCATGATCCTAAGGTTTAAACAGCAATGATAATACAGTAAATCAATATACAATCGCTAACTATATACTAGAAAAGCAAATGATCTGTCACAGAATTGTGAAGTATGATCAGCCGATATACCATACAACTCAATCACAGTGCCGGGTACGCCGCCCAGCCCCAGCTCACTGGCCTTACAGCAGTACCGTGGCCTGCCGCCATTGACCGTACGCCACTTCTCACAATATACTTATCTTTAGTCACACTATACTTTTCAGGATTTGTTATAGAAAACACGATTTTGTCTCCAACAGCCTTCATTACACTGTGGTTACAGAATAATTGCTGTGTGGGCTTTATGGACCTCAGAATCATCAGATCAAAACTTGGAACAATTCTACAGGTCAAGCTGAAGATAATATCAAGACACGTGAAAAAAAAGAAAAAGAGATACTCAATGGAAATGTTTAAATGCTTTGTTTTGTTTTTTATTAAAAAAAAAAGTTCCTTTTTTGGGCAAAAAACATACTAGTTATCATCATCTGGAAGACACTGAAGTCTAGAATGAAGAAAAATCCTGGAATTGCTTTAAAATATTTGGGATGGAATGGAGGGGTTGTTACCAACATCTGGGGAGACTTTTATGTCAATAGCACTTTTAGAAATATATTTACTTAGAAAATTGGTGACGTGTTCAATACTTATTTCACCCGCTGCATGTATGGCAAAAAAATGGTAAGTGCTTACATTGAATAAAACCAATCGCTATCCATTAATGCTATTCACATTTATTGTTGCTGCTTTTTTGTCAGAAACAATCTGTAATATAGAGAATGGTTGCCTTAATGTAATATAGCAATTAATATCAGCATTAGAGTCGGCGCTTAGTGAGTTACAGCCACCACTCTCTATACAGATCGATGACTGTAAGCGCGCCGACGCCACTCCTGAGACTGAAACCCAAATGTTACAGCGAGGAATAAAGTTAATTTCCTCCCGCGCAGTGGAGCTCTCAGTGTGGGCGCCGGGCAGGTTCAGAACGCTGTTAACCTGTGGAGTAAGCCCATCTCTGCAGGTTAGTAGCGTTTTTTCACGTGGCAGGTTCCCTTTAAGTGTAGGTTGATTTCTCTTAGTTAAGGGCCACGTAGCTCTTGGATCAATTTACACTGAATTTCTAATAACATGAAAGCTGCTATGACTGTCCTGATGTGGACGAGTAGACCACTAGGTGGGACGTCACTCTAAGGGGGTCTGCACATGATGTCTTTTGCTGGCAAACTCACCTGAAAAAGCACCTAGTAAATGCTCAAAAGAATGAACATATTTCTATATGAAAATGATATGCTCTCCATATGTTTTGGCTTTTAAATGTCTTTTAATTGCTTTATTTTGCCAAAGAAACCTAACAGTTAGGCCACGTTCAGTATTCGGTCAGTATTTTTTCTCAGGAGTGGGAGCCAAAACCAGGTGAGGAACAATCAGAGAAAAGTATAATGGAAACACGTCACCACTTCTGCATTTATCACCCACTCCTAGATTTGGCTTACAAATACTGAGGTAAAATACTGATCAAACACTGAACGTGTGAACGTGGCCTGAAAAGAAGTGACCTTACTGTACTTCAGGGGTATTCTGAAGACGTTCTATACTTTATAATACAAGTCAATCAGAAGGCTAAGGGGCCTTTCACACTGCGCTCTTCCCCACGTTCGTTGGTTTATGTGCGAGCCCCCTGCAAAATGGGATTCGGGTGTATTGGCTGACGGAGTCATTGACTATAATGGTGCTGAGTCAGCGAGCGCTTTGTCGTGCATCATTTTCGGGTGTATATGCCAGACACTCAGACACTTAATAACGGTGCACGTCAGAACACACGTTCGCTCTGTCGGCGCCATAACAAAGGGCAAATCTGCACATACACCCGAATCCCGTTTTGTGGGGAGGGGTGTTTCGGATGTAAGCCCCGATGGGACCACAGAACATGGGACAAAGCGCAGTGTGAAAGGGCCCTTAGGACACGCCTGGCCGTCTTCTTCAGCGTTTGTGCTTGAATAACCGATGATATGTCTTTCATTGCTGAGAGGAGTTAGCGCTGTGGAAACAACAAAACACTAAAAAAGATGCTTCATATAAAATGCCGGCGTTTCCTGAAGAGTCTTTCCAGCCTGGAAAACACATGTGAACATAACCTAAGGCCACGTTCACACATTCAGTATTCAGTCAGTATTTTACATCAGTATTTATAAGCCAAAACCAGGAGTGGTGATAAATCCAGAATTGGTGATGTGTTTCCATTATACTTTTCCTCTGATTGTTCCATTCCTGGTTTTGACTTACAAATACTGAGGGGAAAATACTCACCAAACACTGAACGTGTGCACGTTGCCTAAATGTCCCCACCCTGGGTTTCACGTCTCTGGGAGTTTGCTATTCCTTCCTATTACTGTTATACCGGCTATAAACAAGGACTTCTCCAGACACAGCGGAGAGGCCACACACCACAGCACGATGCTACCACACATTCAGACATCAGTGTGCGACAAGCACTAGTGTTCGCCTACAAACTACACTTCCCGTCATGCCTTGTTCCCACTCCCGGACGTTCTGGTGACGTTTACACCACGTGGTGCCGCTTTTGTCCAATCAGAGGTTGCGGCGGTGTGACGTCCCTCTGTGTGCCGGCGGTAGTAGGCCCCGGTGAGTTAGCAGCTGCGGTGCTTCCTGAGCTGTGCGCGGTCTCCTGTATCACCATGTTTCTCACACGGTCCGAGTATGACAGGTGAGTGTGATCGCTGGCAGAGGAGGGGGCGGCGGTGGGATGGGTCACGTGATGGAGACCCTGGGCATCTGCTTCCAGAACCACATTAGAAAATGAAAGTAGTTAACCATGTCTGTCCTGGGCTCTTCTGTTCCTTATAGTGGGGGTATCGCCATTGTAATGGATGGAATATCTGTAGGTGACAGGCTATGCCTTCATGTACGTGTGTGGATTAGTGAGGGGCCATTGCTTTCACTCTCTTTCAACATGGCCGGTGCTGAGTCATTGCCATGGATACGCGGCTGTGAGCATGCACTGTATATAAGTCATGTACGTGGCCTGTGCATTGGGGTCCTGGGCTGCAGCGGGGGCTTAGTAAGCTGTCTGCATTGGGGTCCTGGGCGGCAGCGGGGGCTTAGTAAGCTGTCTGCATTGGGGTCCTGGGCGGCAGCGGGGGCTTAGTAAGCTGTCTGCATTGGGGTCCTGGGCCGCAGCGGGGGCTTAGTAAGCTGTCTGCATTGGGGTCCTGGGCGGCACCGGGGGCTTAGTAAGCTGTCTGCATTGGGGTCCTGGGCGGCAGCGGGGGCTTAGTAAGCTGTCTGCATTGGGGTCCTGGGCGGCAGCGGGGGCTTAGTAAGCTGTCTGCATTTGGGTCCTGGGCGGCAGCGGGGGCTTAGTAAGCTGTCTGCATTGGGGTCCTGGGCTGCAGCCGGGGCTTAGTAAGCTGTCTGCATTGGGGTCCTGGGCTGCAGCCGGGGCTTAGTAAGCTGTCTGCATTGGGGTCCTGGGCTGCAGCCGGGGCTTAGTAAGCTGTCTGCATTGGGGTCCTGGGCCGCAGCGGGGGCTTAGTAAGCTGTCTGCATTGGGGTCCTGGGCCGCAGCGGGGGCTTAGTAAGCTGTCTGCATTGGGGTCCTGGGCCGCAGCCGGGGCTTAGTAAGCTGTCTGCATTGGGGTCCTGGGCCGCAGCCGGGGCTTAGTAAGCTGTCTGCATTGGGGTCCTGGGCCGCAGCCGGGGCTTAGTAAGCTGTCTGCATTGGGGTCCTGGGCTGCAGCCGGGGCTTAGTAAGCTGTCTGCATTGGGGTCCTGGGCCGCAGCCGGGGCTTAGTAAGCTGTCTGCATTGGGGTCCTGGGCTGCCGCCGGGGCTTAGTAAGCTGTCTGCATTGCTGATCTGCCCCCTTTACATGTATGGGCCCTGGTGCTGGACACACTCGGGTGGCCGGGTTACTTAAAGGGTTATTCCCACGTGCATAAATGGGTATTTTCAGAGAGCACTTTTCCAATTTACTGCTTTTTAAAATTTGAGCCATTCTTGAGATATAAACTCTTTTATTTACAGCTCGTTGCCTTGGAGATCGACCACCTCTGCTAGACACTAGAGCATGCTCAGGGCTTGCAGGAGCTTTTCCCTTGAGCTTGTAAGTGCTGTTTTATAGTTGGAAAGGATCTCTCGAGTGCACGGTTACCTCCTAATCCTGGTAAGCGTCAGCACAGTGCTTAGGAGCATGATAGCAGTGGTGGTCGGTCTCCTAAGTAACAAGCTGTAAAGAAAAGAAGCATATAATGTAGGGACGCTCGCGGCGATGGGACACTGTGGACAATCACTTGTGTGACTAGTGCATTGAAAATCCCATTGCCTCGAGCTCTTTCATTGTACCTGCCTTATATATTTTCACCCTCCTGATCTTTGTCCCCCACTGCACTGTGTGTAAAAGCTTTGATGGTGCTGTGTCACATGACTGTAACATCCAATTACAGCCTTCTGAGGTCAAGTGACATGTAGGCACACGGAGCAGTATATGTCTACGTGAGCGCATTAGGACTTTATATGGGTTCTCTGGGGGAAAAAATGGAGATAATAATAATAAAAAAAAAAATCATATAAATTTCTTTAGTTGGCAACAGATTCTCGTTTTATTTAGGGGTAAATGACCTGTCCGCTGCCCTGACATATCTCACCATGTATATGCCTCCATTTGTCTTAAGGGTCTGTTCACATGACATCTTTTTAGTGTAGACAAAGCTGTCGACTTGAGAGTTCTTCACAGATTTTGGCACGGAAACATGTTATGACTAAATCCATGTAATAAAGCTCAGTGTGAACACATCCTATAGGAAACGCAGTAAATGGCGGCAGTGTGTTTCCCAGAAAGCGCCATCATCATCCTTATGTAATGTACTGGTGTTTGTGGCGTTCAGCATCCATTATAACTCTATAATGTGCAATCTGATTTTCTCCTCTCTCATTAGGGGGGTGAATACTTTCTCACCAGAAGGTCGACTCTTCCAAGTAGAATATGCAATTGAAGCAATAAAGGTAGTTATTGTATTTTTTCTATGTAGTATCTTCTGTGTGTTACTGAACAGAAAGTGAAAGTAAATCCGCTTGTCATCCTCGGAGGGGCGTTCTTCTTCCTGGATTTCTCTCAGTGATCTCTGATCCAGCTTAGTCAGGAGCTGCCACCTTTGCTTTGTTGTGGATATTTATTAGCACCACAGCTTGCAAATATAAAGGGTCATTTTTAACGATGAGAGAGAATTTTGTGTATCCCAAAATATAATGCCTACCAACAAATGAACCTGATCAAAAAATAGGATGCAATATATAAATATAATAATTGATTTAGTTTTTCTTGTAAAATTGAAAGACATTAAATCCACACAATATATTAGTTATTTATAGTGATGGTAGCCAACAAATATTGCCATGCCTATGGCTCAGTCCCTATATGTTTGGTACTATTGCATCACCCATGTATGTTTGTATTTTTTTAATTGGCTGCCAGCTCTGTAAATAGCTACCCCTGTAAATCTATGTTCCCCCTGACAAAGCACATTGTGCGAAACCAGCATGGTGAAAACATCTGGACAACCTAGCCCTGTTCTGATTGGTAGACTGCTTTGGTCTCATACTCCGTGATATCAATTTATGGCCTCTTACATATAATTGTTCTTGCTCAGTATTTCTGTACTACGTTGTTTCCTGCAATCTTCCCAGGAGAAGGTTTTCTCGTCTTCTATAATGACACTATATTTGGTTGGATATTCATGTGCTTTTCCATATATGCTATTTATAACCAGCTGTGTATGTGCGAGTGTCTCGGTGGTTCTACCTTTCTCTGTTGTGTGGATTCATTTTTTTAATTCTATGATTCATGTTTTTAAAGTGTTTTTTTTCATTGTATAAGTTTTTCTATATAAAGATTAGTGTTGAGCGAGTATGTTCTATTAACCCTTTCGCCGAGTATGCCCAGGCCGAGCACCGAGTATTTATAGCTGCTCGGTGATCTGGTTGAATCGCTCCCATGTGCATGATTTGTGACTGTTTGACAGTTTTATTACATGGGAGGAATGTCTATTTCTTACACATTCCTCACATGTAATAAAACTGTCAAACAGTTGCAAATCATGTACACGGGAGTGATTCAACCATATCACCGAGCAGCTGTAAATACTCGGAGCTCGGCCCGAGCATACTCAGACAGAACATACTCGCTCAACCCTAATAAAGATCATACTTTTATATTCTATTATTATTATTTATTTTTTTACCTGTTCATGTCTGGTTTCACAGTAGGTGGCACATTTCGGCGGTATGCATACGGCAAGTATTTTGTTCTCTAAAATCTCCACAGCAGCTATGTAAAAATACCAAGCCGCACCATAATTACAACTTATTTTACACCTGCCGCCCTTGTCATGGGTCATCCCTTGTCATGATGACTTGAATATGATAACTAGATGGTGGCCCGATTCAAACGCATCGGGTATTCTAGAATATGTATGCGGCCGACCAGGCAAAATCAGCAAAGCGGTGTTTAAATTTGCCGCCAATATCGCTGATTGGTCGCGGCCGTGACCAATCAGCGAGCCGTGTTAGTGAGGACCGGAGAGCATGTTTAAATTTTGGCGCCAATATCGCTGATTGGTCGCAGCCGGCGTATTAGTGAGGACCGGGGAGCGGCGCTGCCTGTGCGGGTACTTCCGCTGCGAGCAGCTGGGAGATGACCGGCTGCTTGCAGCAGAAGTATCCCCACCGGCGGCGCCGCTCCCCAGTCCTCCCTTCACACTTGCCGTCGGGAGATCAGCGGCGCCGCCGGTCGGGGTAGTTCTGCTGCAAGCAGACGGGAGATGACCGGCTAGTGCCGGTCATCTCCCAGCTGCATCGCTGCTGACCTCCGTGCGGCAGGACAACCAGTTTCTGATGGAGTACCACTCTGGCCAGTGACTTAGCTGAAACTTGGCTCTACTTTACAACTATGTGACTGAATAAATGGACTACCTTGTGGGTTGTTGTGACTCTGTGGCCACTGTAATTGTGCTCTGTATTCCGCAGCTTGGCTCCACCGCCATCGGTATCCAGACATCAGAGGGAGTATGTCTTGCTGTTGAGAAGAGAATCACCTCTCCATTGATGGAGCCAAACAGCATTGAGAAGATTGTAGAAATAGATGCTCATATAGGTAACATATATAGGCCACCATGTTTTATTAATTGCAGACCAACCATGTTGTACCTTGGTGCTCCCAGTTTCGGGACCTTGAGTATAGCGGATAACAGCTGTATGTAGGAGTAAAGGGAATCTATCATCAGGTTTTTACCAACTCATCTGTGAACTTCATTATGTAGGGGCAGAGACCCTGATTCCAGTGGTGTATTACTGGGCTGCTTGCTGTAGATTTGTTTTATCAGCAGGAGATTATCACTAGAGGTTTAGAAACCTGCTGCTAGATAATCCAACCATACCCCCATGACTGTGGCAGCTTTCTGCCTATGCACAGAGTACAAAGAAAGCTGCTAATCAGTGGTGTAGGGGTTACACAGAGCTCAGCATTTAGAGAACTGCTAGATCTGCAGCAGAGAAAACTGATTTCCTCAAAACCTGAAGTAAGCAACCCAGTAAGTGATATATCGCTGGAATCAAGGTCTCTGCTCCTACATCATGCTGTGCTCTTAGATGGGTTAAGAAAAACCCTAGTGACAAATTCCTTTTAATAAAGCACGGGTGCATGTGTGATCCATTATGAACATTTCTGTTATCTTCTAACCTGTGACTTTTAGAATCATAGAATGGTAGAGTTGGAAGGGACCTCCTGGGTCATCTGGTCCAACCCCCTGCTCAAAGCAGGATTCACTAGATCATCTCAGACAGATGTCTGTCCAGCCTCTGTTTTACTCTATAATGATTTCTTTCCGATCCAGGCTGTGCCATGAGCGGATTGATCGCAGATGCAAAGACATTAGTTGATAAAGCTAGAGTTGAAACCCAGGTCAGATCATATCCCAGTCCAGTTTTCAGTGCCGGCTTTCCTGAATGCATTAGTATTCATCGTTCTTTCTTCTTCTAGAATCACTGGTTCACATATAATGAGACCATGACTGTAGAGAGCGTCACACAGGCTGTTTCTAATCTGGCATTGCAGTTTGGGGAAGAAGATGCGGACCCTGGAGCAATGGCAAGTGCTACTCTCAGGGGGGTAGTTCTTCATAGCATTCTGATATTTTTGTGTAAATTTTCAATTTTTTGTATTTTAGAGTCGGCCATTTGGAGTTGCTTTGCTGTTTGGTGGAGCAGATGAGAAAGGACCGCAGCTGTAAGTTGTCTGCGTATACTATAGAACATCACTGCATATAAAATTCTTAAAAATGTTCTTCCTTTATATACATTATTCAAATGTAACCTCTTCAGGACCCAACTATTTTGATCCGTTAGGGCAAACACTTTTTTTAGTCCATATAGTTATATGGGAGCTTATTTTTTTGTAGGGCATATTGTGCTTTATTTCTGGGTTCATGTATAATATTTTTTTCTAGTTTTGATACTTTTATATCAGATTCTGAGAAGTTTAGGAGGACCTGTCGCCAGGTCCAAATTGTCTTGTTTTCTTCTCGATTTATTCCCGGAGCATTCCAGTTTTTTTTTATTATTAATCCGCCATACAGTTTCAGAGATGTGCTTTTATTTGGTGCTACATTTTATGGACTGGTCTTTAGGTTGCTTTGCAATATTACCCTGTGATCACATCCCCTTGTAAAGACCATAAGAATGATTTAATTCATGGAGGTCACCCTGTAGGATCATACATGGTGGTGGGTTTAGGGAATAGAGTCATTTCTAAGCCATCATGATATGAAGCACAAGTACGAGGCTTTTCATTCTGCATAACCATGTACTCTGGACTGTCATCGGCGTGATTGTGGATTCTCCTACGGCTTCTCAATATTCGTGTGACATGTCCTCCTGTTCTGCAGCTTTCATATGGATCCCTCAGGGACTTTTGTGCAGTGTGATGCCCGTGCCATCGGCTCGGCTTCTGAAGGGGCACAGAGCTCTTTGCAGGAGGTCTATCATAAGGTGAGTCTAAAGCTTGGTAACTTTCTTTCAGAACATGAAGGGACATAAAATGCCAAACTGCACAGTTTACATAAAAAGGGCATTCATCATTCTAATACCCAAAACAGTCTCATGTGCTCGTTGAAAAGTATAATTTTATATTTCCCTTAAGACATTCTACAAATCTTAAAAAAAAAAAACACAAGGATACAAGGAATCGGATTGACATAATCAGTACATAGCTGTAGGGAGGAGGTCCAGTTTCTTGCATTGAATGCTTAAACACAAAATGGAGTCCAAACATATATTTCTTTTACATTATTGTTAAAATTGAAACCATATAATTAATTGTGTGTGGTGTTAAAAAATTCTTGTCAGATATAGGTTTAAGGCCACTTTGGTGTTTGTAGATTTGTCATGATTTAACAATGGATTTATATGTATGTACTGGTGTGGATTAACTTATGGCATCAGGACGTCCATGAACGTCCCAGGGATGGCGCGATCACAGGAGTTGTAATGCACATCTCCTCTCCCGCTGCATCTGCTGGGACTGGGGCTAGCTCTTATGGCAGCAGTTTATATTCCCAGATGCCATGGACATAAGTGGTCTCATAAAGACATCCAATATATATATATTTACGTACTAGAAAATCGGACCAAATATTCTGATCAGTGTGGTAAGAGTGTCTTCTGATTTTCTCATACATGGAGAATTTTTTTTAAAAAAATTTTCTCCACCGTCTTCATTCTGACAGTCTGTGAAAATCTGATTGTACTTGGATGTCATCTGAGTGCGGTCTGTTTTTGTTTTTTTTTCATGGACCCATTGACTTGCATTGCTGAATTTGATCCGACCCTCAGATCAATATCGGACATGTCTTCAATATTTTCCGTTGACCACTCGGTCCAAGGAATATACTGCACATGTGCATGGCCCCATGGAATATCACAGGTATAAGTGCTATCCATGAAAAACGGGGATGGCACTTGTGTACAAAAAATGGATGTCTGAATGAACCCTCAGTTATAGGGGGGAGCCCTCCCTCTGTAAGCCCATCAACACCCCGCAACGCAGGAGCTTTAAGTCTTTACTTTGCAGCCTGTAATATGGCTAGATCAGCAAAAAAGGGAAAAAAGTATTGTACAATAAAGACTGAAAAAGAAAGTTTGGTCATTAGGGTCAAAATAGGCTTCGTCCTTAAAAGGCTTGAACACTATCTTAATTATAACAGATTTATTGGGGACATGACTTTTCAGCCCCAAGGCCATGCTCAGTATTTATAAGCCAAAACCAGCAGTAGGTAATAAATACAGAAGTGGTGACGTGTTTCTATTATACTTTTCCTCTGATTGTTCCTCTCCTGGTTTTGGCTTACACATACTGAGGTAAAATACTGACCAAATACTGAGAGTGTGAACATGGCCTTACTACTATACTTGTTTGCACACAGCGGCTGCTGGTGGAGGAGCCGGTGACCTGATCGGCCCATCAGCCTCCTCCTGCTGCTGAATAACACCTCACATAGAAAGCTATGATCCATTTGGAGGAGGTTGATGGCCTGATCACAGGGTCTTCCTACAGCAGCCATTTTTAACTCTTCAGAGCTGTGCAGTCCAAAAGGAAAGCTTCTGTAACAAGAAGTACCTGTCATATTTATATATTAGGTGTCAGAAAGTCATGTCCCCAACACAGCAGTTAAAAGTAAGGGAAAGTGTAACTGTCACTTGTCATTTTTGGTATATATAATAGACACTAAATGACTGCTAATCAGTGGTGGTCCTAGTCCTGAGCCCACATTTGACTCAAAATACTGCTTTGAAGATCACTGCTTTTGAATGTAGTGTGTGCACATAGCAGTATACGGCTTATAATACGCTCGTGAGCCCGTACGCCACTCTCAGAGCTGTGTACAGACCCATGGAGTCTCTATTAAGCCTGTACACCAGTGTGTGTGCTCTGCATATAAGAGCAGCACCCATCAGACTGGTGATTTTATATCAGGACACCACTAATCTGCTGTGTCTATTGTGAAAAATAAAATGGTAAAATGACAATTCCTACATGTGCGTATACGGAGAGAGCAGTCACTCCAGGGCAGTGGGTGGGAAGAAGCCGCTGGGGACCCACTAGTCTGACTAGTCTCCCGTGGGACTTTGTCCCCGAAGGCTTTTAAAGGATATTTTCCTCTGAAACTTTTGCAGCTTTTCAGTTAACCCCTTTCTGACGTATGACCTAATGGTACGTCTTGGTGACCTGGGCCGATTGGACCAATGACGTACTATTAGGTCATATGGAAATTGCACCACACACAAGCGGTGCGGGGCGATCACCGCCGGGTGTCAGCTGACACCTGGTACTATGTGCAGGGAGCGGTCCCGCACTGCTCCCGGCACATTAACCCCCTCAATGCTGCGATCGAAGTCGATCGCAGCATTGCAGTGGCAAGGGGAGGTGATCGGAATACTCACCTCTTCCGGTCTCCAGCGTTGTCTGCCGCGGCTTCCCGGATGTTGCCATGATGACCCGATGTCGTCATGACAACACGATGTCGTCATGACAACACGATGTCGTCATGACAACACGATGTCGTCATGACAACACGATGTCGTCATGACAACACGATGTCGTCATGACAACATCCGGGTCACCAGACAGCAGGAAGATTCTTTGGTCATGCGCAGTACATGACCAAACTATCTTCTCCCTGTGCAGCGCTGACTGCCTGCATGGCACAGGGATGGTGCTGCATTCCTGTGCTATACAGGCGATCAGAATAAAAAAAGTGAAAGTCCCAGAGTGGGACACAGAATAAAAGTCCAAAAAGTGTTAAAAAAAATGAAGAAAAAAAAAATGTAAAAATATAAAAAAAATCCACCAAAAATAAAAATATAATGTACCCATCAATAAATATTATGAAAAAAACAAAGTACACATATTTGGTATCGCCATGTCCGGAACGACACCTGACCTATAAAACTGTCCCACTAGTTAACCCCTTTAGTGAACACGGTAAAAAAATAAAATAAAAAATGGAGCAAAAAACAATGCTTTATCATCATACCGCCAAACAAAAATGAAATAACACGCAATCAAAAAGACGAATATAAATAAAAATGGTACTGCTGAAAACGTCGTCTTGTCCCGCAAAAAACAAGCCGCCATACAGCTCCATCATCCGAAAAATAAAAAAGTTATAGCTCTCAGAATAAAGCGATGCTAAAAAATATTTTCTTCTATAAAATAGCTTTTATTGTGTAAAAGCGGCTAAACAGTGGTACCGCTGTAAATGTACTGACCCGAAGAATAATGCTGTCTTATCAATTTTACCACACGCGGAACAGCATAAAAAAAAAAAAAAAAACATAAAAACAAATTCTGTAATTGCTGTTTTTTGTTTATTCTGCCCCCCAAAAATCGGAATAGAAAGCGATCAAAAAATGTCACGTGCCTGAAAATGGCACCAACAAAAACGTCAAGTCACTCCACAAAAAACAAGCCGTCACATGACTCTGTCGGCCAAAATCTGGAAAAATTGTAGCTCTCAAAATATGGCGATGCAAAAAGTAGATTTTGCAAAAAAATGCTTCTTTTAGTGTGTGACAGCTGTCAGTCATAAAAACCCGATATCATTCTGGTATCGCTGTAATCACACCGACCCGAAGAATAAAGTTGTCTAATCACTTATACCGCACGAGGAACGGCGTAAAAAATAAACTCTAGGGTTAGGGTTGTGATTTTTTTCAAAAGTAAAAAAAAAAAAAGACTACAACGATATGGCGCCTAGTGTTGCGCGCAAGTGCTCGCTACTTGAGTTTGCATCGGGTGCTCTGGCATGCACTATGTATCACGGGTGCTCAAGTGACATGCTCGAGTCTCTGCCCCATATGCTTCATGGCCAAAAAAAACCTCACGGGGATTGCCTGCCATGCATGAGCGATCCCCGCATTGTTTTTTTGGGTGTCTAATAACCATGAAACATGCGAGCAGGGACTCGAGCTTGTCACTCGAGCACCCGTGATACATGATGCATACCTGAGTACCCGATGCAAACTCAAGTAGTGAGCACTCAAGACTAATGACAACTTATTCAATATGATGACCTAATGTTATCAAATTCTGTGTCGTACCTCTGGATTCAAAATGTTCACTAATACCCCTTGATAAAATCCTTGAGGGGTCTAGTTTCCAAAATGGGGTCACTTGTGGGGGGGTTTCCACTGTTTAGGCACATCAGGGGCTCTCCAAACGTGACATGGCGTCCGCTCTCAATTCCAGCCAATTTTGCGTTCAAAAAGTCACACAATGCTCCTTCCCTTCTGAACTCTGCCGTGCGCCCAAACACTGTATTTTCCACACATATGGGGTATTGTGCAATTTCTCCTGAGTACGCCAACAGTTTTTGGGGTCCATTTTCTCCTCTTACCCTTGTGAAAATAAAAAAATTGGGGCTAAAACATTATTTTTGTGGAAAAAGTTTGATATTTTTTTTATCTTCACGGCTCCATGTTGTAAACTTCTGTAAAGCACTTGGGGGTTCAGGGTGCTCACCACACATCTAGATAAGTTCCCTGAGGGGTCTAGTTTCCAAAATGGTGTCACTTGTGGGGTTTTTCCACTGTTTAGGCACATCAGGGGCACATCCGCAAATTATTCAAGCAAATTTTTGCATTCAAAAAGTCAAATGGCGCTCCTTCCCTTCCGAATCCTGCCGTGCGCCCAAACAGTGGTTTTTCCCCTCCCCCATGACAGCACACCTTGAGAGAGGATCCGCCCCACCAAGGACAGGAAACCGTCTGAAATAAAAGGGCGGTACCTCTCCCTCGCTTCAGTTGGTTTCCTGTCCTTGATGGGGAACCTGTCTGGAAGAAAGAAGACTTACCTGGGGCTGTCCCGGTGTGGAAGAGCGGGCACTGGCCTGTGCACCGGGTTCAGTATCCCAGAAGCGCCGTCCGCAGCTTCCCCTGGGGTCTCTGCGCCGAGCGGGGCGCACGCGGTGAGGCAGGCTCTGTCCTCCCGGAGACCGCGGCGCCGTCCTCCCCCTGCAGTGTGGAACGCTTCCGGGTGTGACGCGCCTGACGTCACGGCGCAGGGCACGCGGGGAGCGGCGCGCTGGGTGACGTCAGGAGGCGGCGCCGATCCAAGATGGCGGCGCCCATCGGAGCGTCCCAGGCCGGTTTTTTTTCAACGGAGCTCCGGCCTGGTGAAGGGGGAGGACCCACAGACCGGAGGAGGCTGGATGGCCCTATATTTAAGGGGGGGGAGCTTTCCTGGAAGCGTGGTGCGCTTCTGAGACATGGCTGATCCAGATAGCCAGGAGCAGCAGCTTACCCCCCCACCTCAGCAACAGAAGCAGAGGGATGCATCGTATACAGACAGCCGCTCGAGTAATCGTAGTGGCAGCCGCAGGAGTAAGGCTTCGAGCGCCTCGGGACCATCCAGAATGGAATCATCAGTTCCGCGACAGCCTCCGAATCCGGAGCCTAAGAAGAGTAGTGCCAAGCAAAAGCATAGGATGTGTGCCCTTTGCCAAGCTTCTCTCTCAGTAGAGTGGCAGAAACCACTTTGCCAGGGCTGTGTGACCAAAACCATAGCTGAGAATTCCCAGGATTTTGCTGCAAATTTAAAGTCCATAGTACATGCAGAAGTTCAGGGGTCCCTGAAGGGGTTCCTTAGAGGGAAGAAAAGGCCCCGTAGAGAGGTTTCCTCCGTCTCTGATTCCTCCCAGTCCGAGGAGCAGTGGGATTCATCGTCCTCTTCCTCATCGGGGGGCGGTAGACCCTGCTTCCCCATTGAGAATACAGACAGACTGGTTAGGGCAGTAAGATCAACCATGGGTCTGGAGGAAGAGAGAGCATCTAAATCCCGGGAGGACATCATGTTTGCGGGCTTGGGAGAGCGGAAGAGACGCTCATTTCCGGTGAACAGTAAGATTCAGGGCCTCATTGACCGGGAGTGGAGGAGACCTGAGAGATCAGGGGCTTTACCCTCCTTCTCCAAAAGAAGGTACCCCTTCGAAGAGAAGGATGCGGAACCTTGGGATAAGATCCCCAAGGTGGACGGGACTGTGGCAAGGTCATCAAAGAGATCTTCCCTGCCCTTGGAGGACTCTGGCGTCCTAAAAGATGCCCTGGATAAAAGAGCTGACTCCTTCCTGCGCCACACGTGGGAGGCGGCAGCAGGTGGCCTAAAACCAGCGGTGGCTAGCACCTGTGTGGCGAGGTCCTTGATGGTGTGGCTTCAACAGCTGGAAGACCAGCTTAAAGATAAAAAGGTCTCCAGACAGGCAATACTTGCAGAGCTACCTTTAATTCAAACAGCATCGGCCTTCCTGGCCGACTCTTCAGCTGACTCGGTCAGACTGTCAGCTAGGGCAGCGGGACTATCCAACGCAGCCAGGCGGGCCTTGTGGCTCAAGGGTTGCCCAGGCGACCTACCTTCGAAACAGAAACTGTGCTCCCTCCCGTGTGACGGTAGACTCCTGTTTGGCCAAAAGTTAGAGGACCTGTTAGAAAAAGCAGGCGATAAAACCAAAGGGTTCCCGGGATTTTCGGGGGAACCAAGAAGATTTAGTTTTCGGAGGAGAAAATTTAACCGGGGTCGTCCTCCGGGAGACAAAAAGAAATGGGAAGCCAAGTCCAAAAAAGAATCGGGCTACATGTTTGGAGGACCATCCTCGAGTTCAAAGAGATCCTCCCAATGACGCCAGGCTGGAAGTGGGTGGAAGGCTTTCCCACTTTTTTCCAGCTTGGGACGCGATAACAACAAACCCATGGATTCTGAAAATTATCAGTGGGGGCCTGAAGATCCAGTTCAGCCAGACCCCCTGGCGGACCTTTGTGGTTACCCCCCTACGAAAGGTCCAGGAAGAACAATTAGCCCTGGAAACAGAAGTGTTAGAGTTAGTAGGAAAGCAGGTCCTTCTCGAAGTACCAGCAACACAGAGAGGGAGGGGGTTCTATTCCCCACTATTCATGATAAAAAAACCAAACGGGTCCTTAAGGACCATCATCAACCTCAGGAGTCTGAACCAAGTAGTAGAAAACCAGACTTTCAAAATGGAGTCAGTAGGCTCGGCAGTGAAGCTCTTACATCGCAACTGCTTTATGGCTGTAATAGACTTGAAGGACGCATATTATCACGTCCCAATCCATCCGGAGTATCAGAAGTATCTGAGAGTAGCCCTGTTTATTCAGGGGAAGCTGAGGCATTTTCAGTTTGCTGCCCTACCCTTTGGCCTCTCCATTGCCCCGAGAATATTTACGAAACTAATAGCAGAAGTGACAGCCTTCCTACGGATCAAGAATGTAGTGATCGTGCCATATTTAGACGACTTCTTGATAATAGGGAAAACAGAAGCCCACTGCTCCAGTCAGCTCCTAGTGGTCACGGAAGTGTTGCATCAGCTGGGGTGGTTAGTAAATTTCCAAAAATCAAGACTAACCCCCTCCAGGACTCAGACCTTTCTGGGTCTAATCCTAGACTCTCGTCGTCAAACCTGCTTCCTCCCAGAGGACAAAATCTGCAGGTTAATTGCATTAGTCTCGAAGGCCATTCAAGCTCCAGAGATGTCTCTGAGAGAGGCAATGTCCCTCCTGGGTTCTATGACGGCCTGTCTCCCAGCAGTAATGTGGGCCCAGGGGCATATGAGGCGGCTTCAGTGGGAGGTCCTGTCAGCACAGAGGTCCTGCAACGGGCGTTTAGAAGGCAGGCTCTCTCTCTCCCCAGAAGTAGTAGATTCTCTTTCGTGGTGGACAGTCAGGGGAAATCTGACCACAGGCGTTCAATGGTCCAGATCGATAGATCGGGTAGTTACGACCGACGCAAGCAGTTCCGGATGGGGGGGTCATCTGGCAGAACTCTCAATACAGGGTCACTGGGCTTACCACGAGAGGGGATCATCCTCAAACTTAAAGGAGCTTTGGGCAGTAGAAAGATCCCTCAGGGGCTTCCTCCCTCACATCCAAAATCACCATGTCCAGGTCAGGTCCGACAACCGGACCGCAGTAGCCTATGTGAATCACCAAGGAGGGACAAGGTCACGCCCTCTGATGGTGGTGGCAGACAGGATCCTTGGTCTAGCAGAGCGAAACCTCCTATCCCTCAGCGCCCTTCACATAAAGGGGATAGAAAACGTGAAGGCAGATTTTCTAAGCCGCCATACCCTAAGACAGGGGGAGTGGGGGTTGAACCCGGAGGTCTTCCATCAGATTGTCCAATTATGGGGGCAGCCAGACATAGACCTGTTCGCCACAAGGGCAAACAGAAAGGTGCAGAGATTTTGCTCCCTAAATCCGGCAGAAAATCCCCATGCCATAGATGCCCTCCAGATTCCTTGGGGGTTCAGGAAGGCCTATGCCTTTCCGCCATTAGTGATGATTCCAGTAGTGGTGAGGAAGATCCGGGAGGAAGGCGCCAGGGTGATTTTGATAGCCCCTTTTTGGCCCAAGAGGCCTTGGTTCTCTCTGCTTCGGCTAATGTCGGTGTCAGATCCCTGGATTCTACCAGAGAGGCCGGACCTTCTCATGCAGGGACCAGTATTCCATGCCCAGGCCAGGGGATTCCATCTTTCGGCATGGAATTTGAGAGGTCGCTATTGAGTAGCAAGGGGTTTTCACCAGGCTTAGTTTCTACTTTATTGGGGAGCAGAAAACCGATTACAACTAAGATTTATAGCAGGGTTTGGGGTAAATTCCTAGAGGTTATAGATATTCCGCTATCGAGCAAACCTCCGATCAGAGGGATCCTGGAATTTCTGCAAAAGGGGTGGGACCTGGGTCTAGCTACAGGGACCCTTAAGGTTCAAGTTTCAGCTTTGGGAGCACTCTACAATTGTAATCTGGCTGGGAATAGGTGGATCTCGAGGTTTATCAAGTCCTGTGCCAGAGCTGGACCGGTTAGGTCCATGGGTGTTCCTCCTTGGGACCTGAATTTAGTCTTGAACGCTCTTACTAGTGAACCATTCGAACCCCTACACAAGGTTTCTCCAAAAATTCTCACCCTTAAGACCATCCTTCTAGTGGCCTTAACATCAGCCCGTAGGGTGGGGGATCTGCAGGCCCTCTCGGTTAATCCTCCTTACACACAAATCTTTGAGGATAGGGTCACCTTGCGGCCAGATCCAGCATACCTTCCCAAGGTGGTATCTAGATTTCACCGTAGTCAGGAGATTGTGCTACCCTCGTTCTGCAGCAATCCCAAGAACCCAGGGGAAGTCAGGTTCCATAGCCTAGATGTTAGGAGGTCCCTGCTACAGTACATTCACATGACTAGTCTGTGGAGGAAAGACTGTTCTCTGTTCCTGGCCTTTCAAGGGTATAGGAAAGGTCATGGGGTGTCCAAGGGTACCATCTCTAGGTGGCTCAGGGAGGCCATTTGCTTAGCCTATACGTCCACAGGGGTTCCAGCCCCGGACAATGTGAGGGCTCATTCCACCAGAGCCGTTGCAACCTCCTGGGCAGAGAGAGCAGACGTCTCGATCGAGCAGATATGTAGGGCTGCTACTTGGTCTACACCATCCACCTTCTTTAAGCACTATCGGTTGGATCTATCCTCTTCTGATCTCACCTTTGGGAGAAGGGTACTTCAGGCGGTGGTCCCTCCCTAGGGTGCTCATAAATTCTCCAAAATTCTCTCAAGGTGTGCTGTCATGGGGGAGGGGAAAACACCAAGGTTACTTACCGGTAGCCGGTTTTTCCTGAGCCCATGACAGCACCCGTAGTTTCCCCCACTTATTTTTTCTATGTTTCTCACACCCTGGTGTGCACTGTGTGGGGTGGTGTGTATTTGTATATTGTGGTGTTGGTTATGTGCCTAACCTGTTTAGGGAGGTCCTCTCAATGCTCTGTAAACAACTGAAGCGAGGGAGAGGTACCGCCCTTTTATTTCAGACGGTTTCCTGTCCTTGGTGGGGCGGATCCTCTCTCAAGGTGTGCTGTCATGGGCTCAGGAAAAACCGGCTACCGGTAAGTAACCTTGGTGTTTCCCCCACATATGGGTTATCTGCTTGCTCAGAAGAAATTGAGCAACAAACTGCATGGTGAAATTTCGTCTGTTTTCCTTATGAAAATTCAAAATTGGGGGCTGAAAAAACATTTTTGTGGGAAAAATGTGAAAATTTTATTTTTACGGCTCAATGTTCTAAACTCCTGTGAAGCACCTGGGGGTTCAAGGTGCTCACCACACATCCAGAAGTTCTCCGAGGGGTCTAGTTTCCAAAAAGGTGTCACTTGTGGGGGATTCCACTGTTTAGGCACATCAGGGGCTCCCCAAATGCAACATGGCGTCTGCTAATTATTCAAGCAAATTTTACATTCAAAAGTCAAATGGCGCTCCTTCTCTGCCGTGCGCCCAAACAGTGGTTTTCCCCCACATATGGGGTATCGGCGTGCTCAGGGGAAATTGCACAACAAATTTTGGGGTCCATTTTTTCCTGTTACCCCTGCGAAAATAAAAAAAATTGGGTCTAAAATAACATTTTTGTGAAAAAAGTTAAATGTTGATTTTTTTTTCCACATTCCAAAAATTCCTGTGGAGCACTTGAAGGGTTAATAAAGTTCTTGAATGTGGTTTTGAGCACCTTGAGGGGTGCAGTTTTTAGAATGGTGTCACTTTTGGGTATTTTCTGTCATAAAGACCCCTCAAAGTGACTTCAAATGTGATGTGGTCTCTAAAAAAAAAATGGTTTTGGAAATTTTGTTGTAAAAATGAGAAAAACATTTTGGTTCCAAAATTGTGCTGATGTAAAGTAGACATGTGGGAAATGTTATTTATTAACTCTTTTGTGTGACATATCTCTCTGATTTAAGGGCATAAAAATTCAAATTTTGAAAATTGCTAAATTTTCGCCAAATTTCCATTTTTATCACAAATAAACGCAAGTGATATCGAAGAAATTTTACCACTATCATGAAGTACAATATGTCATGATAAAACAATCTCAGAATCAGGGGGATCCATTGAAGCGTTCCAGAGTAATTACCTCATAAAGTGACAGTGGTCAGAATTGTAAAAATCGGTCTGTCATTAATGTGCAAACCACCCTCGGGGGTAAAGGGGTTAAACGTACCTGGCTGAGATAATACAGCCAGTGCCTGTTGCCCGTATATCGTGCCTATAGATCGGGCAGCATGTATCACGTGTCCGGTTCACTTTAATGAAAGTATTTTCTAATATATTAGGTATTTTGCTTGTTATCAGTGACAGTGTTCTGGTTTGTCAGTCGGACTTGGGTACACGGCTTTTTCAGTTTATCTGAGCTCCATCTTACTGTAGGTTAGCTGTAACCAGTATGACTACTGCATTGACAGATATGATAAAGAATTGTATAAAATTACCATTATTATGTCTAGTATGTGAGATCTTAAATATATATATGTATTTTTTTTTAAGTCAATGACGCTAAAAGAAGCCATTAAATCATCGCTCACAATCCTAAAGCAAGTGATGGAAGAGAAGCTGAATGCCACCAACATTGAGGTAGGTTATTCTTCACCGTGGAATATAATGTAGCTGTCACTACTTTCCCCTGTGTCTTGAGTGTGATGTCTTCTATGTTTTACCCCTCCGCCTTCAGGAAGTGGACCCAGATTGCTTTACCGATGTAAAAAAACTCGGCTCTAATTTCTCAGCGGCTGTAGCGCAGAATGCTCTCTGGATGAGGAGGGGGCTATCCAATGAGCTATTCTGGTTGCCAGGAGCTATATTTGGGGTATTGCAATGGCAGATTCTTTGTTGACATCAATCACACTCGCAGCAGCTGATCCGTCCATCTCCTGCTGGTCTTTACCTCCCACCCACCACTGTCATTCTTTCCCTTTTTTTTTCCTTCCTCCCCTTTTCAGCTTGCCACGGTAGAGCCTGGGAAGAAGTTTCACATGTACTGCAAGGAAGAGCTGGAAGAGGTTATCAAGGACATCTGAGCATCGAAATCACACAGCTGATTGGTCCACGCCGGTTCCTTAGTTGATTTTCCATGTTTTTTTTTTTATATATATAATTGTATCTGTATATAGATGCAGGTTCCAGATGTCTCAAATAAACCTTTTTCTTATACTTGAGAACTGTCTTGTTTTATCCATGTAGGATAACCCAACTTATGACTGATCATTTTACATTTTTGTAGCTTTGCTAAAAGCCAAAACCTGCATTCATTGGCACTAATGCTTCATGTTATTTTTAATGCGTATTATTAATATTGGTTAAAGCAACTCATTGAAAAGGACATAACATCAAAAAACATCACAGAAAAAAGGCAGCTATATTTGCCAACACCAGGTCACAAAACTAATGCACTACAAGGTGCTGCAGACCCAGTGATAAAGGCATAATGACCACATAATGACCACCCATGATGGGGGTGGTAGTATTATAAATGCACACGGCTAAGACTTGTGTAGGGCACCAGTCACACTGATACGTGTAGTGTGCTTACTTTTCAGTGAGACCAATACTATTCGATCAGACGGGCTGCCCAGCACTATATAAGTGCACCCCACAAGGACAGGCCCCAATTTTCCCAGACAACACTAAAGGGCCTGGCTGTACCCTGTACAAAAATGGAACAAAAAATGCATGAGATATTGGTCAATAATCTGGCCAAAATACCCAAGTTCACAACCCACTTCAAGGGTCCTCATTGTCTTCCAAGTTCCTACAATAAAATAAAGACTAGTCCTCTGTATTGTCTTCTGTGACGCCACCTATTTCTATACATCAGCAATTATTAAAATTTAAAGGCAAAGTACATTTTCCTATGTAAATAATTGTAAACAATTGCAATGTGTCTTTAAAAATTGCATGCATATGTTATGTATTAGTCTGACCAGCATTTTCCATATAAGCTGTGTATTTTGAGCAGGATAAAACTGAAGATGTTTTCAAGTGGAAATCGCTTCAGGAAACTCTGGCTGTGTGCACACGTTGCAGTTTTGGTGCTTTTTTGTCGCGTTTTTTTCTGCGCAGATTTGTGACCAAACCTGTTGCCAGCAAAGTGAATGAGAAACCTGAAGTGTCATACACACGTTGAGTATTTGTGACTTGCAGATTTGGTGCAGAAAATAATCAGCATGTCAATTCTCTGTGTGATTTCACCCATTGAATGCACTGAAAATCGCAACGTTTTTGAGGCTGTGTTTTCCTGCCAAGAGATACAGAAATGCTGCAGAAATTTCTGCAATCAAATATTTAACGTGCGTACATAACCTTTAATGACAACAAAATTACAAATCGCAGAGAAATGCCATACTTGGCGATGCAAGGGATGGTTAAAATGCCACGTCCCATAAGGAGCCGATCTGCCATCCAGGATGTTGCTCAGTATTAGTACCCATCGTATAGTTACATGCTGGTTTCCAGCCTATAGGTCCTGTCTTTATGTCATATCTAATAATATGGGCAAGAACAATGTGGACTATTAAATGCAAAGTGTTCTAAATGTGACAGCTGTCACCGCAGGTTCACACATGGCAATTTTGTTGCAGAAATTGTTTTGCATACATGGATGTGGTTTTATTAAAAAATCTGTGCATGTGCTGCATTCACATGTATGGAAAGGATTTCAGTTTGCAGAAAATGATGTATCAAATTCATCCCATGCATCAGTCATTGCATTGCACATAAAATACCCATGTTTTATTAAATCATTTGCCCACTTTTTATTAAATCATTTATTTTATTTTTTATGAATTCACATGATGCAGTCATCTTCCATTTGTAAAAATGTCAGAAGAAGCTCCATTGTGTCAACTACACACATTCTATACTGTGCCAAAAATCCACCTGAATCTGGCATATTCTATAGGATAGTTGTGGAGTTAAAGGGATATTCCACTAGGAACAAGTATCGCCTATCCACAGGATTGGTGAGAAGTACTAGATCGGTTGGGGGTCTGACTGTATACATGCAATTCAAATGGGACACAAATACTATATTCTGTTTCTCCTTTAAAAGTACAGTACAGACCAAAAGTTTGGACACACCTCATTTAAAGATTTTTCTGTATTTCTTATAAATAGGGTTGTGCAGAAGTCTGGTGGATACACAGCTGATAGATAGTCCTACTGAATAGACTGTTAGCTGCTTTTTTTCTTGCCATAATACAAATTCTAAGTAAAGAAAAACGAGTGGCCATCATTACTTTAAGAAATGAAGGTCAGTCAGTGCGAAAAATTGGGAAAACTTTGAAAGTGTCCCCAAGTGCAGTTGTAAAAACCATCAAGCGCTACAAAGAAACTGGCTCACATGAGGACCGCCCCAGGAAAGGAAGACCAAGAGTCACCTCTGCTTCTGAGGATAAGTTTATCCGAGTCACCAGCCTCAGAAATCACAGGTTAACAGCAGCTCAGATTAGAGACCAGGTCAATGCCACACAGAGTTCTAGCAGCAGACACAACTCTACAACAACTGTTAAGAGGAGACTTTGTGCAGCAGGCCTTCATGGTAAAATAGCTGCTAGGAAACCACTGCTAAGGACAGGCAACAAGCAGAAGAGACTTGTTTGGGCTAAAGAACACAAGGAATGGACATTAGACCAGTGGAAATCTGTGCTTTGGTCTGATGAGTCCAAATTTGAGATCTTTGGTTCCAACCACTGTGTCTTTGTGCGGCGCAGAAAAGGTGAACGGATGGACTCTACATGCCTGGTTCCCACCGTGAAGATTGGAGGAGGAGGTGCGAGGGTGCTTTGCTGGTGACACTGTTGGGGATTTATTCAAAATTGAAGGCATTTTGAACCAGCATGGCTACCACAGCATCTTGCAGCGGCATGCTATTCCATCCGGTTTGCGTTTAGTTGGACCATCATTTATTTTTCAACAGGACAATGACCCCAAACACACCTCCAGGCTGTGTAAGGGCTATTTGACCAAGAAGGAGAGTGATGGGGTGCTACGACAGATGACCTGGCCTCCACAGTCACCAGACCTGAACCCAATCGAGATGGTTTGGGGTGAGCTGGACCGCAGAGTGAAGGCAAAAGGGCCAACAAGTGCTAAGCATCTCTGGGAACTCCTTCAAGATTGTTGGAAGACCATTTCCGGTGACTACCTCTTGAAGCTCATCAAGAGAATGCCAAGAGTGTGCAAAGCAGTCATCAAAGCAAAAGGTGGCTACTTTGAAGAACCTAGAATATAAGACATATTTTCAGTTGTTTCACACTTTTTTGTTAAGTATATAATTCCCCATGTGATAATTCATAGTTTTGATGCCTTCAGTGTGAATGTACAATTTTCATAGTCATGAAAATACAGAAAAATCTTTAAATGAGAAGGTGTGTCCAAACTTTTGGTCTGTACTGTATGTCCTACACTGCTCAAAAAAATAAAGGGAAGACTTAACAGAATATAACTCCAAGTAAATCAAACTTCTGTGAAATCAAAATGTCAGCTTAGGAAGCAACACTGATTGACAATCAATTTCACATGCTGTTGTGCAAATGGAATAGACAATAGATGGAAATTTTTGGCAATTATCAAGACACACTCAAAGGAGTGGTTCTGCAGGTGGGGACCACAAACCACATCTCAGTACCAATGCTTTCTGGCTGATGTTTTGGTCACTTTTGAATGTTAGTTGTGCTTTCACACTTGTGGTAGCATGAGACGGACTCTACAACCCACAGAAGTTGCTCAGGTAGTGCAGCTCATCCAGGATGGCACATCAATGTGAGCTGTGGCAAGAAGGTTTGCGGTGTCTGTCAGCGTAGTGTCCAGAGGCTGGAAGAGCTACTAGGAGATAGGCCAGTACACCAGGAGACTTGGAGGTGGCCGTAGGAGGGCAACAACACAGCAGCAGGACCGCTACCTCTGCCTTTGTGCAAGGAGGTACAGGAGGAGCACTGCCAGTGCCCTGCAAAATGACCTCCAGGAGGCCATAAATGTGAATGTGTCTGCACAAACTGTTAGAAACCGACTCCATGAGGGTGGTATGAGGGCCCGACGTCCACAGATGGGGGATGTGCTCACAGCCCAACACCGTGCAGGACGCTTGGCATTTGCCACAGAACAGCAGGATTGGCAAAGTCGCCACTGGTGCCCTGTGCTCTTCACAGATGAAAGCAGGTTCACACTGAGCACATGTGACAGACGTGACAGAGTCTGGAGATGCCGTGGAGAGCGATCTGCTGCCTGCAACATCCTTCAGCATGACCGGTTTGGCAGTGGGTCAGTAATGGTATGGGGTGGAATTTCTTTGGAGGGGCCGCACAGCCCTCCATGTGCTCGCCAGAGGTAGCCTGACTGCCATTAGGTACTGAGATGAGATCCTCAGACCCCTTGTGAGACCATATGCTGGTGCGGTAGGCCCTGGATTCCTCCTAATGCAGGACAATGTCAGACCTCATGTGGCTGGAGTGTGTCAGCAGCTCCTTGAAGATGAAGACATTGAAGCCATGGACTGACCTGCCCGTTCCCCAGACCTGAATCCGATTGAGCACATCTGGGACATCATGTCTCGCTCCATCCACCAACGTCACTTTGCACCACAGACTGTCCAGGAGTTGGCGGATGCTTTAGTCCAGGTCTGGGAGGAGATCCCACAGGAGACCATCCGCAACCTCATCAGGAGCATGCCCAGGTGTTGTAGGGAGGTCATACAGGCACGTGGAGGCCACACACAATACTGAGCCTCATTTTTGACTTGTTTTAAGGCCATTACATCAAAGCTAGATCAGTCTGTAGAGTGTTTTTCCACTTTAATTTTGGGCGTGACTCCAAATCCAGGCCTCCATTGGTTAATAAATTTGATTTCCATTGATGATTTTTGTGTGATTTTGTTATCAGCACATTCAACTTTGTACAGAACAAAGTATTCAATGAGAATATTTCATTCATTCAGATCTAGGATGTGTTATTTGAGTGTTCGCTTTATTTTTTTTGAGCAGTGTATATAGCAGTAATGCAGTCTAATTCTTCTATAGTCATTGTTTGAATATATGTTGGCGTATAAAAGTTGTTGCTGTATTCCTTGGTATGTATATTGTGCAGTCACAGTAACGTGCTCCTGTACACACAATGGATAAATTGACCTCTCGATCAGTTTACACCACTGCTTTTCTATTGGACTAGATTGAAGGTCTCCTCCACCAGCTGCTAGTGTATGGACAGAAGTTGTGAGGAAAGCTGCACTAATAAACGGATAAAGTAGACAACCACGTTAAGTTTACATTTATTGTATAATGGATTTAGGCTTGGCCATCCATTGCTGTGACTATGGGACTTTCCATGGTGGGAATTGTCTGCTTGTGTTTGAGATCTATCATTGGAAACAAACATATATGAAACAGAAGTTTCATCATGGTAATGCTGTGTTCACATGTTCGTTCTGTCATTCCGTTTGCCTGCTCCAGGCAGACAAACTGAATTAGTGATCAGTTGCATCCGTTGGTGGTCAGGTCATGGCATGTTTAGACCTTTAAAAAGGTTGTCCACTACTTTAACATTGAATTCCTATCCTTAGGATAGGCTAACAATGTCTGATTGGCAGGGGTGCGACACCCGGCACCCCTGTCGATCAGCTGTTCTTGGTGTAGGCGGTGGTCGGAAGTGCTCTGTTGCGGAGCTGCTCCGTTTACTGATAGTGGCCGGGGCCGGGTACTGCACAATCCACCCCCTATTCAAATCAATAAACTGTGCATATAAGATAAGTTTTTCTGACAGTCTTTCCCACACCTTGTGTGACACCCTAAGTGCAAAATGAAGGGAAGAGGGGGAGGAAGCCCAAACACAAATGGGGGAGTGGAGACCCCTAGGCAGATATAATATCACCCGGCCTACCCCACCGTTCCTATATAGGTTCCACACCTATTGCCAAGCAGGACCCTAAGCCCTGGATGTCCCTAGAGCTAGGCCCTAGATAAGGAGGGGGGAGGGATGAGCACTGGTCAGGCCCCACTACAAACTAAAGACAACAAGGTAGACAAACAAAGGGGATAAACTTAGCTTGAGCAGACACCTGAGGAGTAACGCCAACTGTCCTCCAAGGGCCCCAGAGAAGAAGCTAGCCAACTGCTACGGCTCCCAGCCTGCACAAAGGTACATAGAAGTATCACCAGCGATTCCCTGGAGCAAACTGTGTTTTTAACTCCCAGGCAAGGGTGTGTCAATCAGCAGCAGGAGGGAGGTCGCCGCTGGGTCCTAAAGGAAGAAGGATTAAGAAGGCATCTGTAATGCCAAGCGCAGTGATTTTCTACAGCCAAATCCAGAGCGACTGTCTAATACACCTGACACACCTGTGACTGTACCCCCCCTTCTACGAGTGGCCTCCAGACACTCCGGACCATGTTTCTCAGGATAAGAGGTGTCGAATGCATGAACCAACCTAGGGGCATTCACCTCTGATGCTGAAACCCACATCCTTTCCTCTGGACCATAACCCTTCCAGTGCACAAAGTACTGTAGGGAACGACGGATGAGAATCTACAATCCTCGAAATCTGAAACTCCAAATTACCATCAACCATGATTGAGGGCAGCGGTAGGGGAGAGGACTCAAGAGGGTCTACATATTTCTTGAGCAGAGACCTGTGAAAGACATTGTGGATCTTAAGGGCCTGAGGTAGCTCAAGACGAAATGCTGCTGAGTTAATGATGGAGGTTATTTTAAAGGGACCAATAAATCTAGGTCCCAGCTTCCAGGAAGGAACTTTCAACTTGATATTCCTGGTAGACAGCCACACAAGGTCATTCACACTTAGGTCCGGACCTGGCAAGCGTTTCCTGTCAGCTATATGTTTGTACCTGTCCCCTATGATCTTCACATTACTCAGAACCCCCGCCACACCGCGACGAAGCAAAACGGTCCTCCTCAGGAACTCCCAAAGCCCTTCAACCACTAAAATACCAAACGATGGAAACCGTATGCACCAAAGAATGGTGACCTGCCGGTAGATTCTTGGCGGCTAATAGCAAGTTCTGCCAGCGGTAAGTAAGGTGCCGAATCCTCCTGGTTTTTGGAGACAAAACACCTGACATAAGTCTCCAGATTCTGGTTAATGCTCTCGGTCTGCCATTCGACTAAGGATAGAAGACAGAGGAAAAGGACAGTTGCAGCCCCAGTCGAGAACAGAATGCTTTCCAGAACTTGGAAACAAACTGGGTCCCCCGATCTGACACCACATCGGAGGGAACCCCGTGAAGCTTCACAATCTCAATTATAAACACCTGAGCAAGAGTCTTGGCATTCGGAAGTGCAGGTAATGCGACGAAGTGAACCATTTTACTGAACCTATCTGCAACCACCAAAACCACAGTTTTGCCTGCAGATACCGATAGGTCAGTAATAAAAACCATGGACAAGTGTGTCCATGGCCTGCTAGGAATATGTAGTGGAAGAAGAGTATCAGACGGACGGGTATGCGATACTTTAGAACGTGCGCAAATACTACAAGCAGACACGTGTCTAATCACATCCCAATGCAACCCTGGCCACCAAAAACGATGAGAAAGGAGGTTCGCAGTTGCTTTACCGCCTGGATGAAAAGCAAGCACAGAGTTGTGATGTTCCCTAATTACTTTGCAGCGCAGATTAGATGTCACAAATAACCTTCCTGAAGGGCAGGAGGCAGGGGTGTCCCCCTGAGTCTCCACCACCTTACCCTCCAGTTCAGGTTACAATGCCGAAATGACTACCCACTTCTGCAAAATCGGGGCAGGGTTCTCATAGTCACCACCACCAGGGAAACTCCGGGACAAAGCATCAGCCTTGACGTTTTTGACCCCTGGACGGAAAGTAACAACAAAATTAAACCTAGTAAAAAACAGGGACCATCTAGCTTGCCTAGGGTTGAGACATTTACCTGATTGAAGATATGACAGGTTCTTATGGTCTGTGATAACAGTAATAGGATGGACAGCCCCCTCCAACCAATGTCGCCATTCTTCGAACGCCAATTTGATCAGCAAAAGTTCCCTATTAACCACGTCATAATTTCTCTCAGTCGAAGATAATTTCTTAGAAAAGAAAGCGCAAGGACACCATTTACCAGGGTATGGACCCTGAGACAACACAGCCCCAACCCCCACCTCCTTCATGGCTTGTCTTTCAGGGCCAGAAAGATTATACAGTCTGGACTTTGGTAATTTTCCTCCGGGGGTCAGGTTAATAGGACAGTCATATGCACGATGAGGAGGCAAATCCTGACAACCCCTCTCAGAAAAAACGTCCTCAAAAGCAGACAAAAATGCAGGTAAGGTCTCTGTAGAGACTGTAGAAATGGAAATGTTTAAACAGTTCTCTTGGCAGTAATCTCCCCACTCAATGATCTCTCTGGGTTGCCAATCCACCAATGGATTACGTTTCACCAACCAGGGTAGACCCAGTTCAATTGGATTGGGAAGGCCGTCCAGGACATAGCAAGGATTTATCTCACAATGAACAGACCCCACCCTTAGTCTTACATTATGTACAATCGGAGTTAGAGCTTTCTGTGCAAGTGGCGCTGAGTCGATGGCGAAGATGGGAATGGGCTTAGCTAAAGTACTGCAAGGTAGACAAACAAAGGGGATAAACTTAGCTTGAGCAGACACCAGAGGAGTAACGCCAACTGTCCTTCAAGGGCAACAGAGAAGAAGCTAGCTGACTGCTAGTGCTCCCAGCCTGCACAAAGGTACATAGAAGTATCACCGGCGATTCCCAGGAGAAAATTGTGTGTTTTTAACTCCCAGGCAAGGGTGTGTCAATCAGCAGCAGGAGGGTGGTCGCCGCTGGGTCCTAATGGAAGGATTAAGAAGGCATCTGTAATGCCAAGCGAAGTGACCTTCTACAGCTATATCCCGAGTGACTGTCTATTACACCTGACACACCCAAAATACGCATCTAGGCTAAGTAAGGGCTTTGTGACCAAGAAAAAGAAGGATGGAATGCAGCAACAGCTGACATGACCTCCACAATCACCTGATCTTAACCCAGTTGAGATGCTTTTGGATGAGTTGGACAGCAAAGTCAAGGCAAAAAGCCAAGTTCTCAGAACCTCTGGTAGCTACCTGATGAATTTACTTAAGAGAATGTATAGGTGTGTTATGCTGCTATCAGAATAAAAGGGGCTACTTTGAGGAATCTAAGGGCTCATGCAGACATCATCTGTGCAAATCTGTCCAAGCATGGACCGCAATGCACAAACTGGCCGCAGGTCTCCCAATTTAAGAGTGACAGATTCATATATACTTTTATGATGCTATTACACTCGGGTCAAGAGACCCACGGCCAGTCTGTGCATTACATTCCGAGATTGGACCGAAATTGACGGATGTCGGCATCAACTCTAAGATTTAATGAACACATATTCTGGTTTGTTTCACACGTGATTCTTTACTCCTTGTTTCCATGTGTCTACATTCATGGTTTTGCTGCCTTCATTCTGAATCTACAATGTGCACATTCCAATAAGAACAAGGAAAACCATTGCATGAACAAGTGCATCTAAACTTTTGACTGATACGGTACATCAAAAGTATAGCTCTCACTCAACACTACAACCTCACAAAGTCGATAAACCTCTGACTCCAAGATTCATCCAGTTGAGCACAAAAAAAGACAACAAAAAATGGGATGGGTCTTACATTTTTTATTTGTCTTTTTCGACACGTCAAACACGTTTTATTTTTTGTTTCTATGAAAGATATAAAAACTGTGGGTTCAGAATACTCTCTGTACACTTATAGATAAATAACTTGAAATTTGACCCCCAAATATTAGTATCTATAGTTAACCCTTTGCCTCTAAGCCTGTTTTCACCTGACCAGGCCAAATTTTACGATTCTGACCAGTGTCACTTTCTGTGGTAATAAACTCTGGAACGCTTCAACGAATCCCAGTGATTCTGAGATTGTTTTTTCGTGACACATTGTACTTTATGTTAGTGGTTAATTCAGGTCGAATTTTTTTGCGTTTATTTGTAGAAAATATCTGCATTTTGTTGGAAATTTTGCAATTTTCAAACTTTCAATTTTCATTTCCTCAACCAGTTAGTCATGCTGTACAACATAATTTATACATAACATTTCCCATAAGTGTACTTTACACCAGCATCATTTTAGAAACATAATTTTTTTGTTAGGAAGTTACAAGGGTTAAACGTTTATCAGCAATTTCTCATTTTTCCAACAAAATTTACAAAAGTTTTTTTTAGAGACTACATCACATTTGAAGTGACTTTGAGGGGCCATTATGACAGAAAATACCCAAATGTGACACCATTTTAAAAACTACACCTCTCAAAGTCCTCAAAACCACATTCAAGTAGTTTATTCACTCTTTACGTGCTTCACAAGAATGAAAGCAATGTGCAAGGAAAAAAATGAAAACACAAAACTTTTCAGTTAGCCATAAATTTTGCATTTTTACAAGGGTACCAGGAAAACATGAGCCATACAGTTTGTTGTGCAATTTCTCCTGAGTACACAGATGCCCCATATGTGGGGGAAAACTACTGTTTGAGCGCATGGCAGGACTTGGAATGAAAGGAGCGCCATTTGACTTTTGGAGCGCAAAATTGGTTGGAATAGATAGTGGACACCAAATTGCATTTGCAGAGCCCCTGATGCTTGGTAATGTGGAAGCCCCCTATATTTCCATTGAGAGACGACGGACCTGAGTGCGAACTTGTGGATTGAGTTAAAGCTTTTATTGGGAATAGTTTACATAACATTTGGGGCCAAATTTATCCTGTGATCTATGCTGAGCACTTATATTGGGGCTTTCATCTAAATCTCAGAATGATGTAATTCAGATGAAACCACTGAGGGGGTGAAATGCCTGTAATGAGGCCGTAGAGTTACGGCCAACATGATTAAAATGTGATTTACCTGCATATTACCACTAAGGCCTCTTACAGTTATCCGTGTTGCACGTATGCGTTGTATAAGTTTTTCACAGGTACAAGTACCCATTATAATCTATGGTGCTATTCACGTGTCCATGTTATTTTCCATGCTGTGTGTCCATGCAAAACTCACAGAGACATGTCCGTTTTTTTCCAATATCAAAGATACTGGAAAAACACATACAGCGCA
Organism: Phyllobates terribilis; assembly: GCF_046119375.1. NCBI lineage: Eukaryota > Metazoa > Chordata > Amphibia > Anura > Dendrobatidae > Phyllobates > Phyllobates terribilis. Next base: position 661,864,826 of record NW_027362762.1, on the reverse strand, counting down.
CGGATGGCATCAGTTTTACATCTTTATGCTGTCCGTATTTAACACTGCAAAGGATAAGAAAAGCTTTGAAATTTATTTATCCGTCCATGAAAAACACTGATGACAAAAGCAGAAATACGGACCATATACTGGTGACACACTGATGTTAAACATGGACACACAGAGCGTACACTGATGACACACTGATGGTAAAAACGGACACACAGACTGTACACTGATGACACACTGATGGTAAAAACGGACACACGGACCATACACTGATGACACACTGATGGTAAAAACGGACACACAGACTGTACACTGATGACACACTGATGGTAAAAACGGACACACAGACTGTACACTGATGACACACTGATGGTAAAAACGGACACACAGACTGTACACTGATGACACACTGATGGTAAAAACGGACACACAGACTGTACACTGATGACACACTGATGGTAAAAACGGACACACAGACTGTACACTGATGACACACTGATGGTAAAAACGGACACACAGACTGTACACTGATGACACACTGATGGTAAAAACAGACACACAGATCATACACTGATGACACACTGATGGTAAAAACAGACACACAGATCATACACTGATGACACACTGACGGTAAAAACGGACACACAGACTGTACACTGATGACACACTGATGGTAAAAACGGACACACGGACCATACACTGATGACACACTGATGGTAAAAACAGACACACAGATCATACACTGATGACACACTGATGGTGAAAACGGACAATCAGACCAAACACTGATGGTAAAAACGAACACATGGACCATACACTGATGACACACTGATGGTGAAAACGAACACATGGACCATACACTGATGACACACTGATGGTGAAAACGAACACATGGACCATACACTGATGACACACTGATGGTGAAAACGGACACACAGACCATACGCTGATGACACACTGATGGTGAAAACGGACACATGGACCATACACTGATGACACACTGATGGTGAAAATGGACAATCAGACCAAACACTGATGGTAAAATCGAACACATGGACCATACACTGATGACACACTGATGGTGAAAACGAGCACATGGACCATACACTGATGACACACTGATGGTGAAAACGGACACACAGACCATACACTGATGACACACTGATGGTGAAAACGGACACATGGACCATACACTAATGACACACAGATGGTGAAAACGGACACATGGACCATACACTGATGACACACTGATGGTGAAAACGGACACACAGACCATACGCTGATGACACACTGATGGTGAAAACGGACACATGGACCATACACTGATGACACACTGATGGTGAAAACGGACAATCAGACCAAACACTGATGGTAAAAACGAACACATGGACCATACAGTGATGACACACTGATGGTGAAAACGAACACATGGACCATACACTGATGACACACTGATGGTGAAAACAGACACACAGACCATACACTGATGACACACTGATGGTAAAAACAGACACACAGATCATACACTGATGACACACTGATGGTAAAAGCAGACACACAGATCATACACTGATGACACACTGATGGTAAAAACGGACACACAGACTGTACACTGATGACACACTGATGGTAAAAACGGACACACGGACCATACACTGATGACACACTGATGGTAAAAACAGACACACAGATCATACACTGATGACACACTGATGGTGAAAACGGACAATCAGACCAAACACTGATGGTAAAAACGAACACATGGACCATACACTGATGACACACTGATGGTGAAAACGAACACATGGACCATACACTGATGACACACTGATGGTGAAAACGAACACATGGACCATACACTGATGACACACTGATGGTGAAAACGGACACACAGACCATACGCTGATGACACACTGATGGTGAAAATGGACAATCAGACCAAACACTGATGGTAAAAACGAACACATGGACCATACACTGATGACACACTGATGGTGAAAACGAGCACATGGACCATACACTGATGACACACTGATGGTGAAAACGGACACACAGACTATACACTGAAGACACACTGATGGTGAAAACGGACACATGGACCATACACTAATGACACACAGATGGTGAAAACGGACACATGGACCATACACTGATGACACACTGATGGTGAAAACAGACACACAGACCATACACTGATGACACACTGATGGTGAAAACGGACACATGGACCATACACTGATGACACACTGATGGTGAAAACGGACAATCAGACCAAACACTGATGGTAAAAACGAACACATGGACCATAAAGTGATGACACACTGATGGTGAAAACGAACACATGGACCATACACTGATGACACACTGATGGTGAAAACAGACACACAGACCATACACTGATGACACACTGATGGTGAAAACGGACACATGGACCATACACTAATGACACACAGATGGTGAAAACGGACACATGGACCATACACTGATGACACACTGATGGTGAAAACGGACACACGGACCATACACTGATGACACACTGATGGTGAAAACGGACACACGGACCATACACTGATGACACACTGATGGTGAAAACGGACACATGGACCATACACTAATGACACACAGATGGTGAAAACGGACACACGGACCATACACTAATGACACACTGATGGTGAAAACGGACAATCAGACCAAACACTGACGGTAAAAACGAACACATGGACCATACACTGATGACACACTGATGGTGAAAACGGACACACAGGCCATACACTGATGACACACTGATGGTGAAAACGGACACACAGACCATATACTGATGACATACTGATGGTGAAAACGGACACACGGACCATACACTGATGACACACTGATGGTAAAAACAGACACACAGATCATATACTGATGACACACTGATGGTGAAAACGGACAATCAGACCAAACACTGATGGTAAAAACGAACACATGGACCATACACTGATGACACACTGATGGTGAAAACGAACACATGGACCATACACTGATGACACACTGATGGTTAAAACGGACACACAGACCATACGCTGATGACACACTGATGGTGAAAACGGACACATGGACCATACACTGATGACACACTGATGGTGAAAACGGACAATCAGACCAAACACTGATGGTAAAAACGAACACATGGACCATACACTGATGACACACTGATGGTGAAAACGAACACATGGACCATACACTGATGACACACTGATGGTGAAAACGGACACATGGACCATACACTGATGACACACTGATGGTGAAAACGGACACATGGACCATACACTGATGACACACTGATGGTGAAAACGGACAATCAGACCAAACACTGATGGTAAAAACGAACACATGGACCATACACTGATGACACACTGATGGTGAAAACGAACACATGGACCATACACTGATGACACACTGATGGTGAAAACGGACACACAGACCATACACTGATGACACACTGATGGTGAAAACGGACACATGGACCATACACTAATGACACACAGATGGTGAAAACGGACACATGGACCATACACTGATGACACACTGATGGTGAAAATGGACACACGGACCATACACTGATGACACACTGATGGTGAAAACGGACACACAGACCATACACTGATGACACACTGATGGTGAAAACGGACACACAGGCCATACACTGATGACACACTGATGGTGAAAACGGACACACAGACCATATACTGATGACACACTGATGGTGAAAACGGACACACGGACCATACACTGATGACACACTGATGGTAAAAACAGACACACAGATCATATACTGATGACACACTGATGGTGAAAACGGACAATCAGACCAAACACTGATGGTAAAAACGAACACATGGATCATACACTGATGACACACTGATGGTGAAAACGAACACATGGACCATACACTGATGACACACTGATGGTGAAAACGGACACACAGACCATACGCTGATGACACACTGATGGTGAAAACGGACACATGGACCATACACTGATGACACACTGATGGTGAAAACGGACAATCAGACCAAACACTGATGGTAAAAACGAACACATGGACCATACACTGATGACACACTGATGGTGAAAACGAACACATGGACCATACACTGATGACACACTGATGGTGAAAACGGACACATGGACCATACACTGATGACACACTGATGGTGAAAACGGACACATGGACCATACACTGATGACACACTGATGGTGAAAACGGACAATCAGACCAAACACTGATGGTAAAAACGAACACATGGACCATACACTGATGACACACTGATGGTGAAAACGAACACATGGACCATACACTGATGACACACTGATGGTGAAAACGGACACACAGACCATACACTGATGACACACTGATGGTGAAAACGGACACATGGACCATACACTAATGACACACAGATGGTGAAAACGGACACATGGACCATACACTGATGACACACTGATGGTGAAAACGGACACACGGACCATACACTGATGACTAGTGTTGAGCCACCCCCGTAGTGTTCGAGTTCGGTTCGGTTCGTCGAACACCCGTGTGTTCGCCGAACTGTTCGTCGAACTGTTCGTCGAACACCTTCGAACACCGTTAAAACCAATGGCAGGCAAACAAAAACACATAGAAACACATAGAAAACACCTTCAAAGGTGTCCAAAAGCTGACAAACTGCTCAGAAGACATAACTAACACATGGAAAAGTGACAAGTACATATAGTCATGCGAAAATAAAAGAGGTGGAGGAGTAAAAGGAGGGGGAGACACAGATATAGGCATGTCATGCCCTTCTAAAATCCAAAAAGTGAGAAGCCGACACGGCCAGTCCGCTCCTGCCCGTGCCACCTCCGTGTCGCCGGGTTTGTGCCAGAGCCGCGGTGAACCCTGACGGCCAGCCCCCCTCTCCCAATACTGGTGCCTGTCCGCTGGTGGGTCGAGCGAGCCCCCCTGTGGTGGAGGCAGCTCTAAGCTTTTTAATTTAAATTGTCTCTCTAATTTGAATGAATACACTTTAAATCCATTTACAAGGATCTATTGGAGGGCAAGTCTCATGCCAGCAGCCGCGTAATTCCAGCTCCAGTAGCGTCCACTAAAGCTGCTGCAGTTAAAAAGCTTTTATAAGGATCGAGCTCGACTGTCCACCGCAAGGCATCCTACTGCCAGTCCCAGCCCCTATGCCTTGGGGTGCCTCCTGATGCTCTTTACTAAGTATCCCATGGTCCCGAAGCATTTCCTTTGAAAAAATTAAGTGTCTAAACTACAGGTGGTGCAGCTTGCTTAACAGCCGGGATAATCCGCTGACTAGCAGACACTGCTACTAGGCACAAAGTATTTCCTGGGCTAGATGCAGTTAAAAATTTGTAATTAGATACTCTCGTTGGATGCTGAGAAAGCATTCCATAGAGTCTCCTGGCACGCCATATATGATTCTCTTAAAAAGCTTGGGGTAGGGGTCTAGGGAACCCTTTTATAGCCAAAATCACGGCCCTGTATCGCAATACGTCACCTAGGCTGAAGATAAATGGAACTGTAGCACCCTGAGGGCTCGGTTGCTACAGACGTATTGCACCTCACCCAGAGGTGTGATATCTCACTCTTAGGTAAGGATGGAGTGTGGATCAGGACCCGACACCTGCATGCATTACACCACATTGCCGTGGGGCAGGGCGACCAATATGCCCCTGAGATGGGCACGACAGTCCCTGTCCCTGGCTGGAGTGGGGGGAGGGAACACTGAGGAAGGGGAACCCTGTAGTGCAGGAGCAGGGAGGAAGCAGTTCCTGGGTGCATTGAGAAGGGAGTATAAAAGGTGGGCACCATCTTAGTTCAGTGCAGAGAAGTCTGAGCAGAAGTGGCAGGGAGCAGGGGCTCTGCATGAGCTCTGCTCCGGAGGCGGGCCTAGTAACAGAGGCCCAGGCCTGGAAGAGGGAGAAGGAAGGAAGAGGAGCGGAGAAGGCTCCAGGAACGAGGAATGAAGGGATCCCAGGGGTGCGGACGGGCGAGTCGCCACCGCACGCCCGAATCCACCTGCGTGGAGGGGTCAGGCCAAAGGGGGAGACCGGTCCCCGAACTAGTGGAGGCAGGAAACGACCCTCAGCTAGAAACCGGAGGCTCTGACATTTTATGTGGCGCAGCCCCTCGCTACACCCGCTAGGAAGGCACCACATAGGGTCAGGGAAACTGGCGCCAAGTTTACCAAGAGGAGGCCCGAGGCAGCCGGACAGAAGTGTTGGTAAGAAAGGCCAGACAAAGGACAAACAAAGGGGGTCCTGTGAAGTGCTCCAAAGTTATCTGGGAGTTGTCTGAGCCCCTCACCTGGTGAGCACAGTACGACGTGGGCAGCCGTTACCTGCAGACGTGGTCTGGATAATAAGAACTGTGAGTAAAGGCCCTGGACTGCATCACTGACTCCGTGTCGTTACTGCTGCTGCCCTGCACCATCACCCCCATCCTCCGCATACACTGCCCTGAGGCTATACTCCTCCCGTGGGGAGTTTTGCTACGCTCTGCTGCACCCACAACACCAGCCTCAGCGGTCTGCCCTGTAGCAGCGGTTCACTCTGACCGCAATCCACGGGTGGCGTAGTCGGACATTTAAACATCAAAACCACATAAATAGTTCCGCCACTGGTTTGACCGCCCTGAGCCACGGAACCGGGTCGCCGCCACGAAGACTACAACCACCAGCATCCACCAAAAAGGGTCCGGCTCCGGGTGTCCCAAGGCCCAGGGGGTGCGTCAGAACATTTTCATCACCTTTCACAATCACCAATGGGACAAGGCAGGGATGTCCTCTGTCCCCTCTCTTATACATCCTAGTGACGGAGCACCTGCTCTCATCAATTCGCCATAACCCCAATATTAGGTGGATTGAGGTGGGAGGCACCGAGTACAAGTGCTCTCTATTTGCTGATGATGTCCTAGTATATATCACTCAATCACATATATCCATCCCTGCTGTTATGGCTGAAATAGATCACTTTGTTACATGGTCAAATTTTAAAATCAATGCAGCGAAGTCTGAGGCCCTCGATGTCTCCCTCCCCAAATCCATATAGGATTCCATCCAGTCCAACTTTCCCTTTGCCTGTCCCTCACAGGGTATCAAATACTTAGGAATTCCTATTCATAGAGACCTCTCCCATCTATGTTATCTTAATTTTGGGCCCTTTATTGAACAACTCCATACAGACCACGGTTGGCAAGTTAGAACTGTAAGATTCACTACGTGAACCGCTGGTGTTTTGTGGAAAAGCACATGTACACTGCGTTCCAAATTATTATGCAAAAAGTGTTTAGGAGTGATAAGGGAAGAATTTGTTTGTCAGTTAAACTCATTGATGGTGATGTGTGTCAGGGCTCTTTATATCACTGTAAGCAATTGCAGACACCTGTGCTAATTAGTTTGGCAGGTGTGTCCAATGAAAGGCAAGACTACTTAAGAAGGCTCTCTCACATTATTAAGCAGCCTACATTTTCTGCCAAAATGGGAAAGAAAAAGGATGTGTCGGCTGCTGAGAAGCAACAAATTGTGGAGTGTTTAGGTCAAGGCATGACTACAATCAACATTGTGCGATGATCAGGATGAAGTGTCTTGGCAATCAAGAAGTATGTAGCTGATTCACAGTACACACGTGTGCGTGCTGATAAGGGCAAATTGAGGACTCTTTCCTACAGGCAATTACGTCAGGTTGAAAGAGCAGCGGCCAAAAAGCCTTGTCATAGCAGCAGACAAGTTTTTGAAGCTGCTTGTGCCTCCAACGTCCCCCGAACAACAAGATGCAGGGTCCTTCAGAGGTTTGCAGCTGTGCATACGCCATCCTGTCGACCTCCTCTATCCACTTCACACAAGCAGAAACGGCTCCAGTGGGCCAAACATTACATGAAGACTGATTTCAAAACAGTTTTGTTCACGGATGAGTGCCGTGCAGCGCTCGATGGTCCAGATGGATGGAGTGGAGGATGGCTGGTTGATGGACACCCCACGCAAACACGGCTACAGCGCCAACAAGGAGGAGGTGGAGTAATGTTTTGGGCTGGAATCATGGGGAGAGAGATTGTCGGCCCCTTTAGGATCCCTGAAGGCGCTAAAGATGAACTCCATAATGTATGTGGATTTTCTCAAACAGCACTTCCTGCCATGGTTCAAGAAGAAGAACCGTGTATTTCACAGCAAGATCATTTTTCTGCATGATAATGCACCATCTCATGCTGCACATAAAACATCTGCATCTCTGGCTGATATGGGCATAAAAGGGGACAAACTTATGGTGTGACCCCCATGCTCCCCTGACCTCTACCCCATTCAGAACCTTTGGAGCATCATTAAAAGGAGTGTCTATGATGGCGGGAGGCAGTTCACATCTAAGCAACAGCTCTGGGAGGGTATTCTGTCCTCATGCAAAACAATTGAAGCAGAAACCATCCAAAACCTGACAAATTCAATGGACGAGAGAGTTCAGAAGCTCCTTTCGAACAAGGGGTCCTATGTGAAAATGTAACATCACCTAGAATAAAGTTTTGAGTTGAAAACTGTTTGATTTCAGTTTCTAACAACCTGCTAATGCTTATAATTTCAAAAATGACCATTTTTTTGGTCTTTATTAAAATGAAAAGGTTGATCGAAAAGTTTGGGGGATCTAAGAGTGTGGCAACCCAGTAGTCATGATTACTTCGAATTCTGACAATATGAGGGTCATGCTGCAGGTAGTGCAGCAAGAAGGCACTTATGTGTCTTGCGCATCTCGGAGCCCCAAAATTATTTTCCGGGCTAGATGCAGCTAAAAATTATTATTAATTTTAAATCTGGTGAAGCTTTAGTATAGATGGCCTAATAGGATCAGTGCTGCACACTGCTACAAAGCCCAAATTATTTTCCAGCCAAGATACAGATAAACATGATTAGTAATTTGAAAGCTTAAAATGGTTGGTAGGGTGATTTTAACCAATCATCAAGCTTTTACTCTCCCCAGGATGACACAGGGGTAGAAAAGTCGTTTCGGATCCATGATTTGTTCATCTTTATGAACGTGAGTCTGTCTACATTATCAGTGGAGAGCCACGTGCGCTTATCTGTCAGCACACCACCAGCAGCGCTGAACACACGTTCAGACAGAACGCTGGCTGCGGGGCATGACAAGATCTCCAAGGCGTAAGTGGCTAGCTCCGGCCATTTATCCAGATTGGAAGTCCAAAAAGAGCAAGGGTCCAGTGACACAGTCGTGGCTTCAATGTTTACTTGGAGATACTCCTGTACCATCGTCTCTAGGCGTTGACTATGTGTCAGACTTCTTGTCTCCTGTGGCCTTGCAAAGGATGGGCTAAAAAAGTGGTGAAATGATTCCGCAAAATTGATGTTACCAGCAGATACTGTGGTTCTGTTACGGTTTGAGTGCTGAACACTTGACGGTCCCACGGTTGGCAAGTTGGAACTGTGAGATTCACTATGTGCACCACTGGTATTTTGTGGAAAAGCACATGTAAGATTCTGCAACAGTCTCTGCTGATACTCCTGCATGCGTGCATCCCTTTCTATGGCAGGAATAATTTTTGCAAATTTACTTTTGTACCGGGGATCTAACAGTGTGGCAACCCAGTAGTCAGGATTATTTCTAATTCTCACAATTCGAGGGTCATGTTGCAGGTAGTGCAGCAAGAAGGCACTCATGTGTGTTGCGCATCCAGGAGCACCAAGTCCCTGTTGTGTTGGTGGCGAGGTAACAATCATGCTTCCTTCCTCTGTCCTCTCCCCCCAACCTCGCACAACAGAAATGTGATCAAGGTCTCCCTCATCTGATGAGTCTTCCATCAGTTCGTCCTCCACTTCTTCCTGGGCTCCTGCACCTTCCTCACTAGTTTGGCTGCTACCATGCACCCTGGTAAAACCATCTCCCCCACCCTCACATGCCTGCCGCCTTGGTGCTGCCGACCGTCTGGACCTTGCAGATGTTAGCCCTTCCGCATACAACTCCTCCTCCTCTACTTCCTCCACCTCCTCTTGTGCCACCACCTGACTCCGAATTCTGTTTAACATGTGCTCCAGCATGTAAATCACCGGAATAGTCATGCTGATAATGGCATCGTCAGCACTAAACATCTTCGTCGCCATTTCAAAACTGTGCAGAAGGGTGCATAGGTCCCTGATCTGAGACCACTCCTCCAGCGTGATTTGCCCCACCTCTGAATCTCGTTGGCCCAGGCTATACGTCAGAACGTATTGCACCAGGGCTTGTCGGTGCTGCCACAGTCGCTGCAACATGTGCAGAGTTGAATTCCACCGGGTAGGCACATCGCATTTTAGCCGGTGAAGTGGCAGGCCCAACGACTTCTGTAGAGATGTAAGTCGCTGAGCTGCGGGATGCGAACGGCGGAAGTGAGCACACAGCGACCGTGCCCTCTGCAGAAGGCCATCTAGTCTGGGATAGTGGGCTAAAAATTGCTGGACAACCAGGTTCAACACGTGAGCCATACAAGGCACGTGTGTGACATTGCCCCGGCGAAGGGCCGCACCCAGGTTTGCAGCATTGTCGCACACGGCCTTCCCTGGTTTCAGGTCCAGTGGAGACAACCATTCATGAAATTGGTTCTCCAGAGCTGACCACAACTCCTCAGCTGTGTGACTCACATTTCCCAGACATTTCAATGTAAAAATCGCCTGATGACGTTGAGCCCTACTGCCAGCATAGTAAGGAGGTGTGCAGGATCCCTTCTGCGCAGTTAGAAAGCTTGTGGCATGACCAGACAGGCTTTGGGTGCAGGTGGAAGACCGAGAGGAGGTTGAGGAGGCAGAAGCAGTGGAGGAACTTTGACATAAAGAGGATTGACGCACAACTCGTGGGGACGGCAAGACTTGGACAGCAGCCCCTTGTCCTGCTGTCACCATAGTTACCCAGTGCCCAGTCAGCGACATGTAACGCCCCTGTCCATGCCTACTCGTCCAAGTGTCTGTGGTGAAATGCACCCTGTCACACACAGAGTTTCTCAAAGAAGCGGTGATGTTGTGTGCGACATGCTGGTGGAGCGCAGGCACACCTTTCTTTGAGAAGTAGTGCCGACTGGGCATCTGGTACTGGGGCACTGCGACGGACATAAGGTCTCGAAAATCCTCTGTGTCCACCAGGCGGAAAGGCAGCATTTCTGTAGCCAAGAGCTTGCAGATGGTGAAATTCAACCTCTTAGCTTTCTCATGGCTAGGAGGAAATGGTCTTTTACTTGTCCACATCTGAGGGACCGAGGGCTGGCTATTGTGCTTAGACGGGGTTGATAAGGGTGTCCCCGGCAAACTGCCGGTCTGTGAGGAAGATGCAGGCGGACATGTTAGGTTGCTTTGATCCAAAGGTGGTGCTATCGATGTCGGACAGCGCTCAACACCAGCTGGTGTTACCACCTCCAAAGAAAATGATGACCTGCCAATCACGCTGGCTGTTGCGGGTAAAGAGGTGGCAGGTCTGCGCCCCAAAACAGGTGTGACTGCTGTCCCCCCAGTCACAGAGGATGAAGAGGCCGCGGATGCACAAGATATGGCAGACGGTGGTTGGCCCGGCCGGCTAGGCCGCATTGTAGCACACTGAGCTTCCCACTGCAACTTATGCTTCATGTCCATGTGCCGGTTCATGCATGAAGTACTCAAACTCTGTATTTTTTGGCCTCTACTTAGCTTTTGCTGACAAATGTTACAGATAACACGAGTTGGGTCATCTTTATCGATCTGAAAAAATGCCCAGGCTATGCAAGGCTTAGCACCCATGCGACCTGAAGAGCCACCACGACTTGTGGTGAGAGGCAGAGTTGTGTTTGAGGATGCAGTTGTTGACGTGCTTCCAGTACTACGTCTCTGTCCAGGAAGGCGCAACCTGACCTCGTCGTCACTAGCATCTTCCTCCACCTCCTCTGCTGACCTCATCTCTTGGCTGACTGTGGGTTGACAGTAAGTGGGATCTCCAACCTCATCATCATCACCCTGTGTGTTATCACACCCGTCGTCCTCAGAGCCAACCTGTTCCTGCCCTGACAAAAAACTAAAGTTGTCGCTCCAATCAGGTATTTGAGTCTTATCATCGTCTTCCACATTGTCTCCACCAACAGGAGTTACAGTTTGGGAATGAGGGTCTACATTATGGTCAGAACCTTCTGCGTCTGGTCCTGGATCCGACTCATAAAGATTCTGGGCATCAGTGCAGATCATTTCCTCGTCTGGATTCACAGAAGCGCTGGAGTCGACCTCTGATTCCCAGGCTATAGTATGAGTAAACAGCTCTGCAGACTCAACCATCTGTTCTACCTCATACTCAGACGGGCAGCTGGAGATTTGGGAGCTGTGAGGAAGCAAGTGCGATTTGGGTGACACCTTTGAGGACTGGAGTATTTGTGATGTTGAAGTTGATGTGGAGGAGAGCCCACTTAAAGGAGCACTTGATATCCGTTGAAGCACCTGCTGTTTTTGTGCCTCATCTGGAATTTGTAGCGATTGGCGTGGCCGTAAGAAAGGGATCTTATCACATTGTCCGCTAAAAGAAGTAGACATTTTAGTTTGGCTGGAAGATGGTCTTTCTTCTGCAGATGTTACTGTTGCTTTAACACCTACCCCACGGACACAACCTTTTTTCCCCTTCCCAACACGCCTATTCCCCTTTCCACCAGCAGCAGGCCTTTTTCCACTCATTTTGGTGGTTAACTAATTCACAACTCTGGAGTTGTTTGCACAAAAAAACAATGGATGGTAACCGAGCAGAGCTGAGTGGCCAAACTGTGGTATTAGGCCAAAACTATTGGCTGGGTTAGATGCAGAAAAAAATATATTCAGTTTGCAACCTGATGGAGGTCAGTATAGGTGGACTAATAGAACAAGTCCCACACACTGCTAGAAGGCCCAATATTTTTTCAGAGCTAGATGCAGAAAAAAATTATATTCAGTTTGCAACCTGATGGAGGTCAGTATAGATGGATTAATAGAACAAGACCCACACACAGCTAGAAACCCAATATTTTTTCAGAGCTAGATGCAGAAAAAAATTATATTCAGTTTGCAACCTGATGGAGGTCAGTATAGATGGATTAATAGAACAAGACCCACACACAGCTAGAAGCCCAATATTTTTTCAGAGCTAGATGCAGAAAAAAATTAGATTCAGTTTGCAACCTGATGGAGGTCAGTATAGATGGACTAATACAACAAGTCCCACACACAGCTAGAAGCCCAATATTTTTTCAGAGGTAGATGCAGAAAAAAATATATTCAGTTTGCAACCTGATGGAGGTCAGTATAGGTGGACTAATAGAACAAGTCCCACACACTGCTAGAAGGCCCAATATTTTTTCAGAGCTAGATGCAGAAAAAAATTATATTCAGTTTGCAACCTGATGGAGGTCAGTATAGATGGATTAATAGAACAAGACCCACACACAGCTAGAAGCCCAATATTTTTTCAGAGCTAGATGCAGAAAAAAATTATATTCAGTTTGCAACCTGATGGAGGTCAGTATAGATGGACTAATACAACAAGTCCCACACACAGCTAGAAGCCCAATATTTTTTCAGAGGTAGATGCAGAAAAAAATATATTCAGTTTGCAACCTGATGGAGGTCAGTATATGTGGACTAATAGAACAAGTCCCACACACTGCTAGAAGGCCCAATATTTTTTCAGAGCTAGATGCAGAAAAAAATTATATTCAGTTTGCAACCTGATGGAGGTCAGTATAGATGGATTAATAGAACAAGACCCACACACAGCTAGAAGCCCAATATTTTTTCAGAGGTAGATGCAGAAAAAAATTATATTCAGTTTGCAACCTGATGGAGGTCAGTATAGATGGATTAATAGAACAAGACCCACACACAGCTAGAAGCCCAATATTTTTTCAGAGCTAGATGCAGAAAAAAATTAGATTCAGTTTGCAACCTGATGGAGGTCAGTATAGATGGACTAATACAACAAGTCCCACACACAGCTAGAAGCCCAATATTTTTTCAGAGGTAGATGCAGAAAAAAATATATTCAGTTTGCAACCTGATGGAGGTCAGTATAGGTGGACTAATAGAACAAGTCCCACACACTGCTAGAAGGCCCAATATTTTTTCAGAGCTAGATGCAGAAAAAAATTATATTCAGTTTGCAACCTGATGGAGGTCAGTATAGATGGATTAATAGAACAAGACCCACACACAGCTAGAAGCCCAATATTTTTTCAGAGCTAGATGCAGAAAAAAATTATATTCAGTTTGCAACCTGATGGAGGTCAGTATAGATGGATTAATAGAACAAGACCCACACACAGCTAGAAGCCCAATATTTTTTCAGAGCTAGATGCAGAAAAAAATTATATTCAGTTTGCAACCTGATGGAGGTCAGTATAGATGGATTAATAGAACAAGACCCACACACAGCTAGAAGCCCAATATTTTTTCAGAGCTAGATGCAGAAAAAAATTAGATTCAGTTTGCAACCTGATGGAGGTCAGTATAGATGGACTAATAGAATGATGCTATGCCCAAAAGATTTTACTTCACTAGGTGCAGTAAAAAAATTGGTATTCTATACACAGGTGGTATATCTTGCAACACAGATAGGCTACTCCACTGACTAACACACTCTGCAATAGGCCAAAAAGGATTAGCTTTGCTAGATTCAGCCAAATGCTGTGAAAAAAACTTGCACAGCACTGGCACAGACCTGCCTGGCAAAAACTGATAGGAACTGATGTAACCTAGTCCTGAAAAGGACTGCAATTACAATTAGTCTTTACTCCCACAACCTATCTATTTAAGAGCACAGACCTGCCTGATAAAAGTCGTAGGAAATGCTGTAACCTAGTCCTTAAAAGGACTGCAATCACAACTATTCCCTACTCCCAAGCTATCTGTATATTTGTGCGAAAATTGGCTTGAAATTAACAAGGTATAGCGCACACAGCAACAGCGGTGCCGTCTAACACGCAGCTGCAGCAGTGAGAAAATGGTGGCGACGGGGAAAATGGCTTGGTCTTATAGGGCAAGGACATGTGACATACACTGCCAATGACACATGCCCTTGCTTGTGTGAAAAAAAGCACTTCGCTCCGTGTGTGCGCTGCTGATAGGCTGACAGATTTCACCTCCCCACTGTAAATGCGGGAAAGAGAAAAAAAAATGGAGATCTTCATTGTTCCTGCAGAGATCCATCCCCTGCCCCTCCCCCCACCCCGCTGTACACTCAAACTGCGTATTAACATTAATTTTCATCATTACTGAGAAAAAATCCAGTTATGATTTTGGTGCACGAACAGTTATCGAACATAACCTCGAACTGCCGAATTTTTCTCAAATTGTTCGTGTTCGCCGAACGGCTCGAACACCGCCCAAAACAGCTCGAATTTGAGATTGGCAAACAGTTCGAGTAGAACAACGCTCATCTCTACTGATGACACACTGATGGTGAAAACAGACACATGGACCATACACTGATGACACACTGATGGTGAAAACGGACACACGGACCATACACTGATGACACACTGATGGTGAAAACGGACACACAGACCATACACTGATGACACACTGATGGTGAAAACAGACACATGGACCATACACTAATGACACACAGATGGTGAAAACGGACACATGGACCATACACTGATGACACACTGATGGTGAAAACGGACACATGGACCATACACTGATGACACACTGATGGTGAAAACGGACAATCAGACCAAACACTGATGGTAAAAACGAACACATGGACCATACACTGATGACACACTGATGGTGAAAACGAACACATGGACCATACACTGATGACACACTGATGGTGAAAACGGACACACAGACCATACACTGATGACACACTGATGGTGAAAACGGACACACAGACCATACGCTGATGACAAACAGATGGTGAAAACGGACACATGGACCATACACTGATGACACACTGATGGTGAAAACGGACAATCAGACCAAACACTGATGGTAAAAACGAACACATGGACCATACACAGATGACACACTGATGGTGAAAACGGACACACAGACCATACACTGATGACACACTGATGGTGAAAATGGACACACAGACCATACACTGATGACACACTGATGGTGAAAACGGACACACAGACCATACGCTGAAGACACACTGATGGTGAAAACGGACACATGGACCATACACTGATGACACACTGATAGTGAAAACGAACACATGGACCATACACTGATGACACACTGATGGTGAAAACGGACACACAGACCATACGCTGATGACACACTGATGGTGAAAACGGACACATGGACCATACACTGATGACACACTGATGGTGAAAACGGACAATCAGACCAAACACTGATGGTAAAAACGAACACATGGACCATACACTGATGACACACTGATGGTGAAAACGAACACATGGACCATACACTGATGACACACTGATGGTGAAAACGGACACACAGACCATACACTGATGACACACTGATGGTGAAAACGGACACATGGACCATACACTAATGACACACAGATGGTGAAAACGGACACATGGACCATACACTAATGACACACAGATGGTGAAAAAGGACACATGGACCATACACTGATGACACACTGATGGTGAAAACGGACACATGGACCATACACTGATGACACACTGATGGTGAAAACGGACACATGGACCATACACTGATGACACACTGATGGTGAAAACGGACACACGGACCATACACTGATGACACACTGATGGTGAAAACGGACACATGGACCATACACTAATGACACACAGATGGTGAAAACGGACACACAGACCATACACTGATGACACACTGATGGTGAAAACGGACACACGGAGCATACACTGATGACACACTGATGGTGAAAACGGACACACAGACCATACACTGATGACACACTGATGGTGAAAACGGACACACAGACCATACACTGATGACACACTGATGGTGAAAACGGACACACAGACCATACACTAATGACACACAGATGGTGAAAACGGACACATGGACCATACACTGATGACACACTGATGGTGAAAACGGACACACAGACCATACGCTGATGACACACTGATGGTGAAAACGGCGACATGGACCATACACTGATGACACACTGATGGTGAAAACGGACAATCAGACCAAACACTGATGGTAAAAACGAACACGTGGACCATACACTGATGGTGAAAACGGACACATGGACCATACACTGATGACACACTGATGGTGAAAACGGACACATGGACCATACACTAATGACACACTGATGGTAAAAACGGACACATGGACCATATACTGATGACACACTGATGGTGAAAATGGACACACAGACCATACGCTGATGACACACTGATGGTGAAAACGGACACATAGACCATACACTGATGACACACTGATGGTGAAAACGGACACACAGACCATACGCTGATGACACACTGATGGTGAAAACGGACACATGGACCATACGCTGATGGTAAAAACGGACACATGGACCATACACTGATGACACACAGATGGTGAAAACGGACACATGGACCATACACTGATGGTAAAAACGGACACATGGACCATACACTGATGACACACAGATGGTGAAAACGGACACATGGACCATACACTGATGACACACTGATGGTGAAAACGGACACACAGACCATACACTGATGACACACTGATGGTGAAAACGGACACACAGACCATACGCTGAAGACACACTGATGGTGAAAACGGACACATGGACCATACACTGATGACACACTGATAGTGAAAACGAACACATGGACCATACACTGATGACACACTGATGGTGAAAACGGACACACAGACCATACGCTGATGACACACTGATGGTGAAAACGGACACATGGACCATACACTGATGACACACTGATGGTGAAAACGGACAATCAGACCAAACACTGATGGTAAAAACGAACACATGGACCATACACTGATGACACACTGATGGTGAAAACAAACACATGGACCATACACTGATGACACACTGATGGTGAAAACGGACACATGGACCATACACTAATGACACACAGATGGTGAAAACGGACACATGGACCATACACTAATGACACACAGATGGTGAAAAAGGACACATGGACCATACACTGATGACACACTGATGGTGAAAACGGACACATGGACCATACACTGATGACACACTGATGGTGAAAACGGACACATGGACCATACACTGATGACACACTGATGGTGAAAACGGACACACGGACCATACACTGATGACACACTGATGGTGAAAACGGACACATGGACCATACACTAATGACACACAGATGGTGAAAACGGACACACAGACCATACACTGATGACACACTGATGGTGAAAACGGACACACGGAGCATACACTGATGACACACTGATGGTGAAAACGGACACACAGACCATACACTGATGACACACTGATGGTGAAAACGGACACACAGACCATACACTGATGACACACTGATGGTGAAAACGGACACACAGACCATACACTAATGACACACAGATGGTGAAAACGGACACATGGACCATTCACTGATGACACACTGATGGTGAAAACGGACACACAGACCATACGCTGATGACACACTGATGGTGAAAACGGCGACATGGACCATACACTGATGACACACTGATGGTGAAAACGGACAATCAGACCAAACACTGATGGTAAAAACGAACACGTGGACCATACACTGATGGTGAAAACGGACACATGGACCATACACTGATGACACACTGATGGTGAAAACGGACACATGGACCATACACTAATGACACACTGATGGTAAAAACGGACACATGGACCATATACTGATGACACACTGATGGTAAAAATGGACACACAGACCATACGCTGATGACACACTGATGGTGAAAACGGACACATAGACCATACACTGATGACACACTGATGGTGAAAACGGACACACAGACCATACGCTGATGACACACTGATGGTGAAAACGGACACATGGACCATACGCTGATGGTAAAAACGGACACATGGACCATACACTGATGACACACAGATGGTGAAAACGGACACATGGACCATACACTGATGGTAAAAACGGACACATGGACCATACACTGATGGTAAAAACGGACACATGGACCATACACTGATGGTAAAAACGGACACATGGACCATACACTGATGACACACAGATGGTGAAAACGGACACATGGACCATACACTGATGACACACTGATGGTGAAAACGGACACGCGGACCAATCACTGATGACACACTGATGGTAAAAACAGACACACGGACCGTACACTGATGATACTGGTACCATTTTTTTCACATATATATTTAAACATTAACTTGTGAATGAGGCCTAAATCTGCATGTAAATAACATTTTTGTAGGTGTCAGGTTCCCTTTAAAATAGAAAGTAAAATGTGTTCCAAAAAGGAACAAAAAACATTACAAAATTATTCACAAAATAAAGTGACATATATTAAATCATTAAAATGTCCTGAAGACCAAAACTTGCTGGGGCATTAAGGAGTTAATCCACTTTGTGTATGCCTACCCGCTTAATATTTTATGCTGCCCATATTGCTTCTATTATTAGTAACGATGTTATCACTATGTCAGCTAATATTATCATATGTTATATGCCATCTTCTAACTTCTTGATCTGTGAAGTAGAACCATCAGCATATTCCCGAGGGTTCTGCTTCTGTGACTAAGAGAAGACAGCTCTGTGATCTGTCTCCATTTTATGAACAAAATTGTTTTATCCCTTATGTAATTACATTAAAGGGAACCTGTCAGAACCCCCTCCCCCCATTCCCTAAACCATTAATGTGATTGTGTAGCCGTTTAAACGATAGTCTTTATGATTATGACACCAAAGTGCAGCTCCAGCAGCAAGAGGTGTTGGAGTTCAGCCTAGAAGTGCACTGGGACCTGACAATGGACTTGCAGCTCCGTAGCCTCCGCTGTATTCTTCAATTGGAGGCCGCTTCACTTGGCTGATTGACAGGTTGTTTGCTCTAGTACATGGCTACTGACCTGTGAGTCAGCCAGGGGAGGTGCTGCTAGCTCAGGAACGCAGCAGAGGCTAAGGAGCTGTAAGGCTGTGTGCCCACTATGCATTTTTCAAGCGTTTTTGATGCGGAATTTCCGCAGCGTAAATGCTTGCAAAACGCTTGGTAATCCCTGCCCCATGATCCCCAATGAAAATCTGCATGTTCTGTGCCCATGCTGCAGAATTTTCTGCAGGGGATTTTCCTTGCGGAAAAATCTGCAGCATGTCCATTATTTGTGCGTTTCTACATGCGGATTTGAGGTCCCAATGCATTTGAAAAATGCAAGTCAAATCCGCATGTAAAAACGCTGCAAAATCCGCAAGCGTTTTTGACTGCCAAGAACATGCAGAAACGCTGCAAAAATTTTCTGCTTCATTTCTGTATCGTGGGCACATACCCTAAGTGCTGCACTTTGGGGTCATAAAGGCATCGACTGGATTATATTTTAAAGGGCTACACAATTATATTAAAGGGAACCTGTCATGTGAAAAAACGTTATTAACCTGCAGATATTGTGTTAAACTGCAGATTAATAGCATTCTGAACCTACCCGGCGCCGGCACTTTGAGCCCCGCTGCTGGGAGAAAATTAATTTTATTCCTCCTGGCAGCATTCAGGTTTCAGCCACGGGGGTGCCGACGGCGCTGGGTTCAGTCACCGCTCTGTGTATAGAAAGTGGCGGCCGTTTGTGCTGTGGTTTATCATCAAAAATTGCACTTCAATCATTTTGTTGTTCAACTAGATCTACGATTTAAGTAACAAGAAATGAATATAATTGCTCACTCCAACTTTCAGCCTTAGTGGCTTCCGGGGTAGCCCTTCAAGGAGTATTCTAATCTGCAAAAAATGAGCACCGATCTAGTAGCAACTGGTGAGTGTCGCAGTGGTAACATCCACACTGGTCCAGCAATTTTCACTTATCTATACCTTGAGGAATAGTTGCTATTTCTTACAGCAGATTTTATCCTTTGTACTAAAAAAAGGTGAAACCAGCCCCAAATCTGTGGCAAATTCTGCATGTCAAACTCTGAAAAGTCTGGACTCACCCTAAAAAGACAAACATATTATATAAATGTTGTGGCCACTGACACAGTAATGTAAGTTTTCAGGTAATGATGTAATGGTACAATATTTAGAATAATGATGACTACAGTACTCAGTGGACCAGTGTTGGATACTTTAGAAATGAGGACAGAAGATTATTATTGACAACTCCTGCTTGATGATCTGAATGGTCATCCTCTATTAGCTACTACAATTACATAGGAGCCTTAAAAAATCACAAGTCCCTATTTTGGCTCCTCAAAAGCACTGTCTGTGATGTGTTAAATACGCAGTTTCTAACACCTACTACATTTATCTCCTCACATCCCCTTATAAGTATTCTTAGATCCCAGGGCCATAAAGGGCCGATTACTGATTGTTATACTGATTGGTATGAAGTTTGATTCTTCACTGATGCCAGTGGAGATGAGGTGGAAAGACCTAATTCCCTTTCTGTCAAAAAAGAACTGGCTTGAAGTGATAAATTCACATCTTGCTGTATCGTCGGCTATAATAATCTGACCCAGCTTTATAATATAATCTATCAAATTTAAAGAGAACCTTTCACTAATTTTTTCCCGTTGAACTGGACACAAGATGTAATAGTGGTTGCAGAGTGGAATAAAATGTTCTTTTTTTCCTTAATTTTGTTTCTCTGTTGTGGAGATATTAGCAATCAAAGTATTTGGCACCTAATGAATTAACTTTTTAAACTTCAAGTTGGTGTTATCAGATTAGAAGTACACGCCCCCAGTGTAAACTTTTTCCTGTATGATGTTGACTAATCATAAGCCGGCAACAGTTAAAGGAAAGACTTAGAGACCAGCACCATAGCTTAGAGCAAATTTCTCAGTGTGAGAGATATAATAATACAGCCTGATCTCCTGGTCTAACCTCCTGCATGAGTCATTTTGTGGGGGAGAGGCAGCACAGCTGAGTTTAGTTGTGTCACATTACAAACCCTTCTATCACTTCTTCTCTTCTCAAACCACTGTCACCTCTGCTGTACTGCCCCTCCCCAACACTGTCTGCCCAGAGGTGTGTCAGTAATCACACTTCAGTCTGTTGTGCACACCTTGTAATCCCTGTATAGTGAAATCAGACCTGTCAGTACATCTCAGAGGAGAAACCTTCCTGTTCTGTAATATTCCTTTGTGAAATGAAATGAAACCCTGCTCTGCGCTCACTGCAGACTGATTTATCATGTGCAATATAGATCAGTTGATAATTCAAAACATTAGTGGTGCCTTGCATGGACTACTGGTGGTAACATAAGTAGACATATAAGAATGTAAGCCCAATAAGTACCTGTGTATCAAGGGTGTCAGAGAATGTACATGGCAGGAGCGGTCAGGATGGATCACAGCGGTGTCCCCACAACCCGACGCTCATTTCGCCACAGGCTTCTTCCGGAGGCGTCTTACAATAGTCAGTATTTTTTTACTTTTTTTAATTTGTCTTATATTGACTCTAATAAACATTTATTCACCTTTTAACTATGGTTCTCTTCTCTTCTTGGGCTTATTATTTCTTGGCGTGGGTGTGCAGTATACCAGCATGTAAGGGAATAATAAACTCTCCAGATATATTTTCAGTCTATATATAGCAAAAATCAGGGTAACTAAAATATAACTTTTACTTAGAATCTTTAAAAACTAGTAATTAAAATACATCATCATGTGTGGACGAACAAGCTTGATATATATTGCACACCACCCTTGCTTCGCTCCCAGACCTATCTCAACATCCGGGCCTTTGCCGAATAGATGTGTAAACTTAAGAGAAGCAAACACAATTGCTTTTTTACCCAACATAGCAAAATGCTGTCACATACATTTATAAAGCAACACAAGATAGTTTGTTTATACTTGGTAAGAGAAATCAGTTACTGCATTGTCATTACCTCATTATTGGCAGCGTGTCACCGTTACGGTAGGATATCATCGTATCCCAAACACCACCTGCCACCAAATATGTCTCACACTGCTATTCCACTCAAGGAGGTGGTATCACACCTAGGCAATGAAAGTAATTTTTCAATATAAACCAACACCGCTTAGACATATACAGCAGCACAGCTAAATATTGCACCAGGGGGCAATCATTCCCCACCTATTTAGCTGCCTATACATACAGAGACTATCCTTACTCAGCTCTGTGTATTATGCATCACTATATACATGTGTTCTAGAGATCTCTTAGACAGTAGGCAAATGGTGGAGCTCTTTTCTCCTCCATTCCACTGAAACCCTGTCCTGAATCATTTAAAACAGAGGTCCCCAACCGCCGGTCCGCGGACCAGGACCGGGCCGTTGGGGTTTTTCAGCCGGTCCGCGGGGAGAGGGGGCCCCTCCAGCCTCCAGCAGGGCCGCCATCAGTGCATGACTGCCCTGACTCCAGTATGGGGCCCGGCCGGTAGGAGCCCCCTCGGAGCCCCCCTCTTGTGCGTCTCTCTCCTCATGGGGCCCCCGGCCGCATGCTAAGCGCCGGGTCCGGGACATCTTAGCGCCGCGCTGCTGCGGCAGCACCTTCATGATTCCCCTGACTTCCGGCCATGTGACGGCGCCGTCACATGGCCGGAAGTCAGGAGAACCTGGTGTCAGCGATTTGGACGAGCGCCAGGATTCTGCAGGGATCGCATGGGGGTAAGTATAACAAGTTTTATTTTTTTTTAAATACAATTAACTAGGAGTGGGGGGAATGGGAGATGCACATGGGGGGAGGGGAGAGATGAGAGATGCACATGGGGGGAGGGGAGAGATGAGAGATGCACATGGGGGAGGGGAGAGATGAGAGATCCACATGGGGGGGAGGGGAGAGATGAGAGATGCACATGGGGGAGGGGGGAGGGGAGAGATGAGAGATCCACATGGGGGGGAGGGGAGAGATGAGAGATGCACATGGGGGAGGGGAGAGATGAGAGATGCACATGGGGGGAGGGGAGAGATGCACATGGGGGGAGGGGAGAGATGAGAGATGCACATGGGAGGGAGGGGAGAGATGAGAGATGCACGGGGGGGTGAGAGATGCACGGGGGGATGAGATGCACGGGGGGTGGATGAGAGATGCACGGGGGGTGAGAGATGCACGGGGGGGATGAGAGATGCACGGGGGGTGGATGAGAGATGCACGGGGGGGTGAGAGATGCACAGGGGGGATGAGAGATGCACGGAGGGGATGAGAGATGCACGGGGGGTGGATGAGAGATGCACGGAGGGGGATGAGAGATGCACGGAGGGGGATGAGAGATGCACGGGGGTGAGCTGCACATGGGGGGGTTATGTTTACATAACTTTGTTGCCTTATGAAGGGCGGGGGGGGCCCCAAAAATTTCTTGCACAGGGGCCCACTATAGTCTGTGTCCGCCCCTGGGATGAAGTAAATGCAGCTGAACAGCAGCTGTCAGGACAGCTGCCCTGTCCTGCTGCAGGGCGTGATGGGGCCTCAGTGATGCGGCTCCTGGCACAGCACATTATGTGGGGCTCCTGGCATAGCTCCTGGCGGGGACCTGGTCTACACTATATGATAAGTATGCACTAAACTCCAAATCCCTCCATTACCCCGCCCCCATATGACCAAAGCCCCGTCCACCCCACCCCCTCCTTGCTGGGCCATGGAAAAATGATCTTGCTTCAAGCCGGTCCCTGGTGCAAAAAAGGTTGGGGACCACTGATTTAAAACATTGAGTGCCTTCATTTGTCTCTGCACTCAGATCACTTCCTTATTAACCCCTTAAAAGCCCAAGACGTACTAATACGTACCTGCGCCCTGGGACTTAAGAGCCAGGTACGGAATAGTACGTCATGTGTGTGTGCGGGCGCGATCGCCGCCGGGTGTCAGCTGATTGTCACAGCTGACACCCGGTGCTATGTGCAGGGAGCGGTGCCGCACCGCTCCCGGCACTTTAACCCCCACAATGCTGCGATTGAAGTTGATCGCAGTATTGCGGTGGCAAGTGGAGGTGATCGCGATACTCACCTCTCCTGCGGGCGTCCAATGCTGTCTGCCGCGGCTTCCCGGATGTTACCCTGACAACCCAATGTCGTCATGACAACATCGGGGTCACCGGACAGCAGGAAGATAGTTTAGTCATGCGCAGTGCATGACCAAAGTATCTTCTGCATCTGCAGCGCTGACAGCCTGTATAGCACAGGGATGGTGCGCCATCCCTATGCTATACAGGCGATCAGAATAAAAAAAGTGAAAGTCCCATAGTGGGACAAAGACTAAAAGTAAAAAAAAGTGTTAAAAAAAAAAAAATTGTAAAAATATTTAAAAAAAATAAAATAAATAATCCACCAAAAATCAAAATATAATGTACCCATCAATAAATATTATTATGAAAAACAAACAATAAAAGTACACATTTTTGCTATCGCCGCATCCGGAACGACCTGACCTATAAAACTATCCCACTAGTTATCCCCTTTAGTGAACACGGTAAAAAAAAAAAAAAAAAACAAAGCGAAACACAATGCTTTATTATCATACCACCAAACAAAAAATGGAATAACACGTGACCACAAAGACGAATATAAATAAAAATTGTACCGCTGAAAACATCATCTTGTCCCGCAAAAAAACAAGCCGCTATACAGCTCCATCAGCCGAAAAATAAAAGTTATAGCTCTCAGAATAAAGCGATGCAAAAAATTATTTTTGCTATAAAATACTGTAGCTTGTATTGTGTAAAAGCGCCAAAACATAGAAAAACGATATAAATGTGGTACCGCTGTAAACGTACTGACCCAAAGAATAAAGCTACTTTATCAATTTTACCACACGCGGAACAGAATAAAGAATTTAAAAACAAAAACAATTCCTGAATTGTTGGCTTTTGTTCATTCTGCCTCCCAAAAATCGGAATAGAAAATGATCAAAAAATGTCACGTGCCTGAAAATGGCACCAATAAAAACGTCAACTCATCCCGCAAAAAACAAGCCATCACATGACTCTGTCGGCCAAAATCTGGAAAAATTATAGCTCTCAAAATATGGCGATGCAAAAACTAGATTTTACAAAAAAATGCGTCTTTTAGTGTGTGACAACTGTCAATCATAAAAACCCGATATGAATCTGATATCGCTGTAATCGCAGCAACCCGAAGAATAAAGTCGTCTAATCACTTATACCGCACGATGAACGGCGTAAAAAATAAACTCTAGGGTTGTGTTGGGGTTAGGGTTGGAGGTGGGTTTAGGGTTGGGGTTGGGTTTAGGGTTGGGCTAGGGTTAGGGTTGGACTAGGGTTAGAGTTGGGGTTGGGGTTAGGGTTGGGCTAGGGTTAGGGTGGGGCTAGGGCTGGGGTTGGGCTAGGGTTGGTGTTAGGCTTGGGATTTTTTTCAAAAGTAAAAAAAAAAAAAAAAGATAACAATATGGCGACTAGTGTTGAGCGCAAGTTTGAGTTTGCATCGGTTGCTCAGGTATGCACCGAGCATTGCAAGTGCTCAAGTGACATGCTCGAGTCTCTGCCCCATATGCTTTGCGGCCCAAAAAAAACTCGCGGGGATTGCCTGCCATGCACGAGTGATCCCCGCCTGTTTGTTTTTGGGTGTCTAATAACCGTGAAACATGCGGGCGGGGACTCGAGCATGTCACTTGAGCACGCACGATACATGGGGCATACCTGAGTACCCGATGCAAACTCAAATAGCGAGCACTTGCGCTCAAGACTAAAGACAATTTATTCAATATGATGACCTAATGTTATCAAACTCTGTGTCGTACCTCTGGGTTCAAAATGGTCACTATACCCCTTGATAAAATCCTTGAGGAGTGTAGTTTCCAAAATGGGGTCACTTGTGGGGGGTTTCCACTATTTAGGCACATCAGGGGCTCTCCAATTCCAGCGAATTTTGCTTTCAAAAAGTCACACAGTGCTCCTTCCTTTCTCAACTCTGCTGTGCGCCCAAACACTGTATTTTCCCCACATATGGGGTATTGGCGTACTCAGGAGAAATTGCACAAAAGTTTTTGGGGTCCATTTTCTCCTCTTACCCTTGTTAAAATAAAAAAATTGGGGCTAAAACATCATTATTGCGGAAAAAGTTTGATTTTTTTATTTTCACGGCTCCATGTTATAAACTTCTGAGGGGTCTAGTTTCCAAAATTGTGTCACTTGTGATGGGTTTCCATTGTTTAGGCACATCAGGGACACATCCACTAATTATTCAAACAAATTTTACATTCAAAAAGTAAAATGGTGCTCCTTCCCTTCTGAACCTTGCCGTATGCCTAAGCAGTGGTTTTCCCCCACGTATGAGGTATCAGCTTACTCAGGAGAGATTGCACAACAAGTTACATTGTGCAATTTCTCCTGTTACCCTTATGAAAATGCAAAACTGGGGGCTGAAAAACATTTTTGTGGGAAAAATGTGAAAATTTTATTTTTACGGCTCAATGTTCTAAACTTCTGTGAAGCATCTGGGGGTTCAAGGTGCTCACCACACATCTAGATAAGTTCCCTGAGGGGTCTAGTTTCCAAAATGGTGTCACTTGTGGGGAGTTTCCACTGTTTAGGCACATCAGGGGCTCCCCAAACGCAACATGGCGTTTGCTAATTATTCAAGCAAATTTTACATTCAAACAGTTAAATGGCGCTCCTTCCCTTCCGAAACCTGCCGTGTGCCCAAACAGTGTCTTTTTCTTCCCACATATGGGGTATCTGCGTGCTCAGAGGAAATTGCACAACAAATTTTGAGGTCCATTTTTTCCTCTTACCCCTGCGAAAATTAAAAAAATTGGGTCTAAAGTAACATTTTTGTGAAAAAAGTTAAATGTTAATTTTTTTCTTAAACATTCCAAAAATTCCTGTGAAGCACCTGAAGGGTTAATAAAGTTCTTGAATGTGGTTTTGAGCACCTTGAGGGGTGCAGTTTTTAGAATGGTGTCACTTTTGGGTATTTTCTGTCATAAAGACCCCTCAAAGTGACTTCAAATTTTGTTGGAAAAATGAGAAATCGCTGGTCAACGGTTAACCCTTATATCTCCCTAATAAAAAAAAATGTTGGTTCCAAAATTGTGCTGATGTAAAGTAGACATGTGGGAAATGTTATTTATTATCTATTTTTTGTGACATACAGTACAGACCAAAAGTTTGGACACACCTTCTCATTTAAAAATTTTCTGTATTTTCATGACTATGAAAATTGTACAATCACACTGAAGGCATCAAAACTATGAATTAACACATGTGGAATTATATACTTAACAAAAAAGTGTGAAACAACTGAAAATATGTCTTATATTCTAGGTTCTTCAAAGTAATCACCTTTTGCTTTGATGACTGCTTTGTACACTCTTGGCATTCTCTTGATGAGCTTCAAGAGGTAGTCACCGGAAATGGTTTTCACTTCACAGGTGTGCCCTGTCAGGTTTAATAAGTGGGATTTCTTGCCTTATAAATGGGGTTGGGACCATCAGTTGTGTTGTGCAGAAGTCTGGTGGATACACAGCTGATAGTCCTACTGAATAGACTGTTAGAATTTGTATTATGGCAAGAAAAATGCAGCTAAGTAAAGAAAAACGAGTGGCCATCATTACTTTAAGAAATGAAGGTCAGTCAGTGCGAAAAATTGGGAAAACTTTGAAAGTGTCCCCAAGTGCAGTTGCAAAAACCATCAAGCGCTACAAAGAAACTGGCTCACATGAGGACCGCCCCAGGAAAGGAAGACCAAGAGTCACCTCTGCTTCTGAGGATAAGTTTGTCCGAGTCACCAGCCTCAGAAATCACAGGTTAACAGCAGCTCAGATTAGAGACCAGGTCAATCCCACAAAGAGTTCTAGCAGCAGACACATCTCTTCAACAACTGTTAAGAGGAGACTTTGTGCAGCAGGCCTTCATGGTAAAATAGCTGCTAGGAAACCACTGCTAAGGACAGGCAACAAGCAGAAGAGACTGGTTTGAGCTAAAGAACACAAGGAATGGACATTAGACCAGTGGAAATCTGTGCTTTGGTCTGATGAGTACAAATTTGAGATCTTTGGTTCCAACCACCGTGTCTTTGTGCGACGCAGAAAAGGTGAACGGATGGACTCTACATGCCTGGTTCCCACCGTGAAGCATGGAGGAGCAGGTGTGATGGTGTGGGGGTGCTTTGCTGGTGACACTGTTGGGGATTTATTCAAAATTGAAGGCATACTGAACCAGCATGGCTACCACAGCATCTTGCAGCGGAATGCTATGCCATCCGGTTTGCGTTTAGTTGGACCATCATTTATTTTTCAACAGGACAATGACCCCAAACACACCTCCAGGCTGTGCAAGGGCTATTTGACCAAGAAGGAGAGTGATGGGGTGCTACGCCAGATGACCTGGCCTCCACAGTCACCAGACCTGAACCCAATCGAGATGGTTTGGGGTGAGCTGGACCGCAGAGTGAAGGCAAAAGGGCCAACAAGTGCTAAGCATCTCTGGGAACTCCTTCAAGATTGTTGGAAGACCCTTTCCGGTGACTACCTCTTGAAGCTCATCAAGAGAATGCTTAGAGTGTGCAAAGCAGTCATCAAAGCAAAAGGTGGCTACTTTGAAGAACCTAGAATATAAGACATATTTTCAGTTGTTTCACACTTTATTGTTAAGTATATAATTCCACATGTGCAAATTTGGACTCATCAGACCAAAGCACAGATTTCCACTGGTCTAATGTCCATTCCTTGTGTTCTTTAGCCCAAACAAGTCTCTTCTGCTTGTTGCCTGTCCTTAGCAGTGGTTTCCTAGCAGCTATTTTACCATGAAGGCCTGCTGCACAAAGTCTCCTCTTAACAGTTGTTGAAGAGATGTGTCTGCTGCTAGAACTCTGTGTGGCATTGACCTGGTCTCTAATCTGAGCTGCTGTTAACCTGCGATTTCTGAGGCTGGTGACTCGGATAAACTTATCCTCAGAAGCAGAGGTGACTCCGGGTCTTCCTTTCCTGGGGCGGTCCTCATGTGAGCCAGTTTCTTTGTAGCCCTTGATGGTTTTTGCAACTGCACTTGGGGACACTTTCAAACTTTTCCCAATTTTTCGGACTGACTTACCTTCATTTCTTAAAGTAATGATGGCCACTCGTTTTTCTTTACTTAGCTGCTTTTTTCTTGCCATAATACAAATTCTAACAGTCTATTCAGTAGGACTATCAGCTGTGTATCCACCTGACTTCTGCACAACACAACTGATGGTCCCAACCCCATTTATAAGGCAAAAAATCCCACTTATTAAACCTGATAGGGCACACCTGTGAAGTGAAAACCATTTCCGTTGACTACCTCTTGAAGCTCATCAAGAGAATGCCAAGAGTGTGCAAAGCAGTCATCAAAGCAAAAGGTGGCTACTATGAAGAACCTAGAATATAAGACATATTTTCAGTTGTTTCACACTTTTTTGTTTAAGTATATAATTCCACATGTGTTAATTCATAGTTTTGATGCCTTCAGTGTGAATGTACAATTTTCATAGTCACGAAAATACAGAAAAATCTTTAAATGAGAAGGTGTGTCCAAACTTTTGGTCTGTACTGTATCTCTCTGATTTAAGAGCATAAAAATTACAATTTTGAAAATTGCAAAATTTTCTTAATTTTCGCAAAATTTCCGTTTTTTTCACAAATAAACGCAAGTGATATAGAAGAAATTTTACCACAATCATGAAGTGCAATATGTCATGAAAAAACAATCTCAGAATCAGGGGGATCCATTGAAGTGTTTCAGATTAATTACCTCATAAAGTGACAGTGGTCAGAATTGTAAAAATTGGCCTGGTCATTAACGTGCAAACCACCTTGGGGGGTAAAGGGGTTAAAGTAAAGGAACAGTCTCACCCAACAATTGGTCCCTTCAGGCTTGTACTCAGTTCCTTATGCCTCCTGCCGACCATGGGTGTATGACCTCCCACAGGATATCCCAACGCGGTGTGCAGTGTACCACTAAGACTAATTCTATTAGGAATTGAGACTCACAATTGTTTCAAATAAAATCATTTATTATTTGTGACACTACACATGTTGTGTATGTGGTCGTATTCATACAATGCGATTTAATGCACATAGGATGCATAACAAGAAAATTGAAAATCAGAATCGCAGAGCACATTGCTGACATTAAACAGAGAAAAGTGATTAATACCTCTGGTGCGGCAAAATATGTCTCTGAATAGCATGAAGGTAGTTTAGAAACATTACATTTTCTGGATTTGTTAAAATCAATAAACCTAAATTAGGGGGTAACGTGAGGTAGTTACCAGCATACCCAAGCTCCTGTAATGTTGGAATCACGGATTCCAAAGGACCACTTGTAATATACAGAATAAAATCCAACTTAGTGAAGTTTGCAAAAATTTATTCAGAAAAATGCATTAAAACAGCATGGTATCTGCATCCATAGCAACGCGTTTCGAACGCATACAGTGTTCTTAATCATTGCTAAATTAGGGGATGATTGGAAAAAATTATTAAAAAATGAGGCATTGTGGATCATGAAATTAAACACAAGGTCACCATTAGGGTTACATTTTTGCAATGATCGTATGTACAATTTTTGACTCGATTGCAATGTTAAACGCCAGTGAATTTTTTCTAAGTTGCTTATGCATTCTAATGTTTACATTTTTGATCTGTCACACATACAGTGTATGTTGCATATAATTAATTTACTGTATGATGTTATCATGAAGGAGTGTCTAGCGTTTTAATAAAAGTTAAGATACCATATCAATAGCATGTTATGATTAGATGTAACATCCCTGGCGGCGTGCTGGCATGGCTTACCACCTCCCACCATGCAAGACCGCCATCTTACCTATCAATCCAGGCTACACACTTTGCTCCTGTACCTGCTATGTCTCTTGTCTGATTGCTTATGGCGGCAGCGCGGCTACTGCCTGATTCTTATAGTTACTGTGTGCGCACTCCTAATGCCACCCCAGCCTATTGCTGTGAGTCACTGGATACTTAAACCCCCTCCACCCAGTAGGGGGTGCCTGAGCAACACTTTCAGTCAGTGTGTTCTGTGCAACTGAGTTTCCAGGTCCTGTCCTGTATCTTGTCTGTTTCCACCCCTGGGGGCTGTATACCCAGGCCTGTTACCTGTATCTGTGACTTGTAGTCTGTCTCCGCCACCCTGGGGGCTGAGTTCCAAGGCTCGTTCCTGTATCTTATTCCTGGTTCAGTTCCTGTCTGAACTGTGTCCTAGCCCGTTACCTGTTTCTCTCTATGTCCGAACCTTCCCTTTTCCTGCAGAGTCTGAACCTGCACCTAACTCCAACTCATTGTCTCTGAACTTCTGTTTGTGAGTTTTGTGTACACTCGCTACTTCATTGTAAGTACCTTGTGTATATCTGCTCTGCTTGTCTACCGCACCTGCGGGTTTTGCTCTGCTCTGCTTGTCTACCGCACCTGCGGGTTTTGCTCTGCTCTGCTTGTCTACCGCACCTGCGGGTTTTGCTCTGCTTTCCTTGTTTACCGCACCTGCGGGTTTTGCTCTGCTCTGCTTGTCTACCGCACCTGCGGGTTTTGCTCTGCTCGTCTACCGCACCTGCGGGTTTTGCTCTGCTCTGCTTGTCTACTGCACCTGCGGGTTTTGCTCTGCTTGTCTACCGCATCTGCGGGTTTTGCTCTGCTCTGCTTGTCTACCGCACCTGCGGGTTTTGCTCTGCTCTGCTTGTCTACCGCATCTGCGGGTTTTGCTCTGCTCTGCTTGTCTACCGCACCTGCGGGTTTTGCTCTGCTCTGCTTGTCTACCGCACCTGCTGGTTTTGCTCTGCTCTGCTTGTCTACTGCACCTGCGGGTTTTCCTCTGCTTGTCTACCGCATCTGCGGGTTTTGCTCTGCTTGTCTACCACACCTGCGGGTTTTGCTCTGCTCTGCTTGTCTACCGCACCTGCGGGTTTTGCTCTGCTCTGCTTGTCTACCGCACCTGCAGCTTTTGCTCTGCTCTGCTTGTCTACCGCACCTGCGGGTTTTGCTCTGCTCTGCTTGTCTACCGCATCTGCGGGTTTTGCTCTGCTCTGCTTGTCTACCGCATCTGCGGGTTTTGCTCTGCTTGTCTACCGCACCTGCGGCTCCGTTCCTGTGTCCCAGTCTGTACAGGTCCCTATCCGGCCTATGTTCCTACCTGCCAGTACCCGCCTGTCTGCATACCAGCTGTGCCTGCCAGTGCCCACCTGTCTGCATGCCAGCCGTGCCTGCCAGTGCCCACCTGTCTTCATACCAGCCGTGTCTGCAAATACCCACCTGTCTGCATACCAGCCATGCTAGCCAGTACCCACCTGTCTGTATGCCAGCCTAACCTGCCTGTTCCTGCATTCCCCGGTGTGGGTCAAGAGCTGTGACCGGGGTCTGACCTGGAGTAGCACCTGGTCCCTCTGCTCGGTTCCTCCCTAGTTCATGGAGTCGACTGAGCCGCCGTGTGACCTTGGTCGGACCGAGTTGATACTTAGTTACGCCCCTCCAGGCACTCCTCGGTTCATGGTCCAGTGGGATCACTAATCAAGCTCACACCAGTCAGTCCAGGCGTGTGCGTAACATTAGATTGGTGTATACATCATGTCATAGAGAAAGATTAAAATTCATTGGACATATGGTGAAGAGGGAGAATTACAGTTAGGAAGTGAGCAATACGAATTAGGACATAGGAAGAGCTAACAATTTAAACTCCTTTTGGAAGTAGGACTTTACATGGAACATATGGGGAGGTGAGAGAAAGTAATCAAACAAGGGAACTACAGAGATCTCCTACAGTGGACAGGTAATTACCACAGAAGTCTATTGTGTGAAACAGGATAGCTGCTTGGGAAAAGACAGCCAGATGGAGATTTGTGTATGCAGAGAGGGAGAAGAAGTGGAGAGAATGCATTTGTTCAAGGAATGAAGCATCCTGAGTTCAATTCATTTGTATGAGAGTGTAGCTAGACGGCCACCTTGGGGGTCCAGATAGGAATATTGGGGTTTGTATTGATCTGATATTTATTGGCTATAGATTTTCAACCTCATAGTGAAGGGACTGTTCTGTTCCTTTTGCTCTGTAAACCATACCCTTGAAGCCATACGCTACCTGTAACAGGTGTCCAATCGGCCTGTATAAATGATTGGTAGTGGCAGCGAGTAGTTTCTTTGGTTATTGCGGAGTTGACAATGACCGTACCAGGGTATATATATGTTCCATGCGCTGGAATTTGATATGTATATATCATACGCTCACTGCGATTTCCCAAATAACCGGCCTAGTAGTGTAAGCAGCCGTGGTCTCGTCCATCACTCAGACAACTGCGTAATTGTCCTGATGATTGAAGACAGCGAAGTTGTGTTCCCCTGGCAAAAAGGTAACAGCAGGTGGATCTGTGTGACCCGCCGGCTGATTATCCTTGACAATTGGTGGCAGCAGTGGGATCTGTGTGACCCCCCGAATGTGTATCCTTGACAATTGGTGGGATATTACAGAGCATCATTGATCCGGTTTGAGAAATTATCCCCATCACTTAAAACATGCACGGTCCTTGCAAGGATTCTGCGCAGAGTTTTGAGGATCAGACTCAGTGTTTTACTTTTTACCTGGGACTATACTGTACGTGTAGAAGTTACATCCATCCCCCATCTTTTGTTTTTCTGTTCTATCTTTTGTTTTGCAATTAAGGCTACAGTTGGGGAGGCCTGGTTCAGCCAGCTGAAGAAGGAGGCTCTTGCTGCCGTTTGGATGGTCAAACAGATTGACTGCACTGGCAAACCAGGGCTGTGGAGTCGGAGTCGGAGCCCATTTTGGTGGAGTCGGTATAAAATGTACCTAGTAGTAAAATCTCGGCACACCATTAGCTGAATATTAGTTAGTTTTTATTATAGCAGTCCACATCAAACGTTTCGGCCCTTTTACGGACCTTCGTCAGTGTACTGCAGGTAAAGAGATAAGTATAACATAGATTCATTAATATACATAGGTCAAAAATAGAAATAAGATGCAAAGTATCACATTGGGTCAGAAAGTGCCTATACCTGTATGCACATTTAACATGGACAGAGAGACTCACAGTATCACAGAGCAAATCAGTCATAGTATATAAACAGTCATAGTATACAAACAAAGGAGACTGTAACGTACCCAAATGCTAATGAGTTGGGGAGAGGAGGGAGGAATGAGGAGCTCAGTGTCCTTGGAGGGATGTCCTGTGGATATGATGTACAAGGTGAGTATAACTTAGATGCTATAAGGGGTGTGGAAGTTACCTGGTTACTCCTGCATACCTTGTGCACAGAGAAGTGTCCTCTCCAGACGGACAAACGCGGTATCCACCGCTGGTAAATGGTCTGCTGGTGAGGAGGGTGGCGTGCAGGGAGATTTAGAGGGGGGGCGGGCTTAAGGATGGGGAATAGCCAATACCCTGTCGCAAGAATGATAGGCAGCACGCGTCTTCCGGTGACGTCACAGGAAGTGACCTTACGAACTTCAGGAGGCGTACGTGATTGGCTGGAGCACGCGAATGCGTAGATCCTTGCGTGTCACAGAGTGTGCCGATGCGTTCCACAGAGTGGGAGGCATCTGGCACAGGTATGTTAAAGCATTTCACCTTGTGTGGGAGTAATCTGTAGATTGCGCATGAAGCAGGAGGGGAGGAGGCAGGGGAGAGATGAACGGAGGCCCTGATGTACATCTACAATAAAGAACATATGCATTAGTATATAGTGCAGAATAAACAAATGACATAATATCAAGAACCCCCAAAATTTATAATGAAACAGCATCCTCATGGTGTCATCTTGAACATCATTATGGGCTCTCAATCTCAAGACTGGGAGTTCACATAAATTACAGGAGGTCATAGTCCTTGTTGAGTCCTCTGGGGGCTAAGGACTGCAGTTCATGAATCCAAAAGGCTTCTCGTTGTTTTAATTTTTGGATGCGGTTGCCGCCGCGACGGGGTTGCTGGATATGTTCAATTATCTGAAACTTTAATTGTGTAACACTGTGTCCTGATGTGTGAAAATGATGAGGAATGGGTAATAATAACTGTTTGCATCTGATGGTGGATTTATGTTTAGATATTCTGTCTTTGATGGGTTGTGTCGTCTCGCCTACATATACCAAACCACAAGGGCATTTGATGAGATAAACTACAAAGCTTGTGTCACATGTGAAAAATCCTTTTATCGGGTATCTCTTGCCGGTGTGGGGATGATGGATTGTGTCACCTATCAGGACGTTGTTACACTGATAGCACTGAAGACAAGGAAATGTGCCCCTTTTCTGTGTTTGTAACAGTCTCTGGCGTGGGCTGGGTGTAGTAGAACCCACTTCGGCTCGTATTAGGGAATCTTTTAAATTTGGTGCTCTTTTAAAGCAAGGTAGAAACGGTTTCTGAAATTCAGTGATAGTGGGGTATCCTGTCCTGAGGATATTCCAATGTCTACGGATTGTCCTATGTAATATGTAGGCTGTAGGGTGAAACGTATGTACGAAAGGGATGCAATTGGAGTTGTCCATCTTTGGACGTGTATGTGGATATTGTTGTTGCTTTAGTAGTTGTGGTGGGCAACCCCGTTCCTGAAATTTAGTAGACATCTCACGTAGTCGCTGATCTCGTAATGTTGTGTCGGTGACGATTCTTTTGACCCTTTGGAACTGGGATTTGGGGATGGCTCGTTTAACTGACTCAGGGTGATTGCTGGAGAAGTGTAACAGAGTGTTGCGGTCAGTCGGCTTCCGATAGATGTCAGTTTTCAGGAAACCCCGATCGTCCTTGATGACTAATGTGTCCAGAAAATTGATCTGGTTGGAGTGTGAGTTAATGGTGAAGTTCAAATTGGGCCAAGCTGAGTTCATGTAGATGAAGAATTCTGTGAGAGTATCTTGGGAGCCCCCCCATATGCAAAAAATATCATCTATATAGCGTTTCCAGAGTATGGAGTATCTCTGGAAGAGGGGCTGAGGATAGATGATTTGTGCTTCAAAGGCAGCCATATAGCAATTTGCATATGGGGGGGCTACATTCGATCCCATTGCGGTCCCTGTAGTCTGTAGAAAGAATGTATCTTGGAAGAGAAAATAGTATTTTGTTAGAACTAGGGATAATAGTTCCAAAGACAGATCAACGACGGCCGGGTCTAATTGTGCATCTCTTAGCATTGCTTCAACCGTGCGGATGCCACCCGTATGGGGAATGGATGTGTAGAGACTGGATACGTCAAATGTGACTAATATGGCCTCAGAGGGAATCTGGTTGATTTCTGTGAGGACATTAAGGAAAGCTCCAGTGTCTAATAAATAAGAGGGGCTCTT
This sequence comes from Phyllobates terribilis, assembly GCF_046119375.1. Classification (NCBI taxonomy): domain Eukaryota; kingdom Metazoa; phylum Chordata; class Amphibia; order Anura; family Dendrobatidae; genus Phyllobates; species Phyllobates terribilis. Next base: position 661,827,476 of record NW_027362762.1, on the reverse strand, counting down.
TTGGGTCAAAGGAGTTAGTATTTTTTCTAGAAATATCGACAAAGGTGCTAAAACAGAATCGGTGGATGCTACTATAGGTCGGCCTGGAGGTTTGGTCAGATTTTTGTGAATTTTAGGTAAAACGTAAAATATTGGAATGATGGGGTGTTTGTTGGTTAGAAAGTCACATGTTTTCGTGTCAATGATGCCTGCTGACAAGAAACGCTGTAGAACTAATGCTATTTCTTGTTGAATTTGGGAGGTAGGATCTTTGGGGAGTTTTCTATTAGTGGATTCATCTTGTAGTTGTCTCAATATTTCTGTAATGTAGTCGCATTTATCTAGAATCACTATTGCTCCGCCTTTGTCGGCAGGTTTTATTATGAGATCCTTATCCTCCTGTAAGCTACGAAGGGCTTGTCGGTCAAGGGGGGTAAGATTGTTAGGATGGTGTAGCTTACCTCTATCTATGTTGTTTCTTAGATCTTGGAAGGCATTGTCTATAAAGGAGATAAATGTCTCTACTGCTGGTGTTCCTCGAGGAGGTCTATGTACTCTTAGGCCTCAAACCCAAACTCTGTGATGTGATGCATACTGATGGGTCTGAAGATACATTAATCGGGGGGTTATTTGCAAAATGTGTTTTAAGACGTAATGTTCTGTAGAAACGCTGCAGTTCCATATCTAAGTGGAAAGTGTTGTACTTGTGTGTGGGGCTAAATGTTAGCCCTTTTTGTAGCACTGAGGTTTGGGCGACGCTAAGAGTTTTTGAGGAGATATTTACCACCAGCGTTGAGCTCGGGATCTGGTGATCCTGGTAGAGTCTGTATTTCCTCCTCCGCCTGCCGCCTCGCCTCGTTGTCTTCTGGGTGGTCGTCGTCTGGGTAGGCCTAAAAAAGGAGCAGATTGTGTCAGTTGATCTCTGTGCTCCGTTTCGGAGCCTGATGTTGAGAAATCGGTAGAAGATTTTGCTGATCGGTGGATATTCCTGCCGGTAAAGGAGTTGTCCCGCCATTTGTAGACTCGGTTTAGTTTGTAATCTTCAGAATCCCTGATGAATTTATTCCTTTTTCTAGCTTCAGTATCTCTTTTGTGAAGATCAATATTTGCTTGAATTTTATTCTGTAGTTCCTGTAGGTCCTCGGGACTGGTTGAGGATGTCAGTTGATCTTCAATATTCTTGATCCTTTCTTTAGTGGTGGTGATGGTCTTATGTAAAAAATCAACTGTTAGAACCATGAGATCAAATGAACATTTGTTTAGAATCAATTCAAATTTGGAACAGTAATCAGGGATATCTGAGAATAAGGTAGGACGTATTTGTACTCGCAACCCTCTAGGGATTCTGTGGGCCCTGAGGTACTCTGTCAAGGTTACACAGTGAAGTTCAATATTTGTTAAATGCCTGCGTTCTTTCTCGAGGTCTCGTCCACGTGTCTTTCTGGGTGGAACTCTGAGAAAATCGCTGGAGAGATGAGTCTGTGCGATGATACTGGAGGCTTCGTCGGCGTTGTATGAAAATGTGGAGGTTGTCATGGCACGACAGTGTAAAATCTCGGCACACCATAAAAGGGCCAAAACGTTTGATGTGGACTGCTATAATAAAAACTAACTAATATTCAGCTAATGGTGTGCCTAGATTTTACTACTAACTTCATGGTCTTCGATTACTCTCGTGCACCCTGGTCCAGTTGTGCTGCGTGTTCTATCTTTAATTATCTACGCCTGTCCGTATGCACACTGTCGTGCCATGACAACCTCTCATGGTTCTAACAGTTGACTTTTTACATAAGGCCATCACCACCACTAAAGAAAGGATCAAGAACATTGAAGATCAACTGACATCCTCAACCAGTCCCGAGGACCTACAGGAACTACAGAATAAAATTCAAGCAAATATTGATCTTCACAAAAGAGATACTGAAGCTAGAAAAAGGAATAAATTCATCAGGGATTCTGAAGATTACGAACTAAACCGAGTCTACAAATGGCGGGACAACTCCTTTACCGGCAGGAATATCCACCGATCAGCAAAATCTTCAACCGATTTCTCAACATCAGGCTCCGAAACGGAGCACAGAGATCAACTGACACAATCTGCTCCTTTTTTAGGCCTACCCAGACGACGACCACCCAGAAGACAACGAGGCGAGGCGGCAGGCGGAGGAGGAAATACAGACTCTACCAGGATCAGCAGATCCCGAGCTCAACGCTGGTGGTAAATATCTCCTCAAAAACTCTTAGCGTCGCCCAAACCTCAGTGCTACAAAAAGGGCTAACATTTAGCCCCACACACAAGTACAACACTTTCCACTTAGATATGGAACTGCAGCGTTTCTACAGAACATTACGTCTTAAAACACATTTTGCAAATAACCCCCCGATTAATGTATCTTCAGACCCATCAGTATGCATCACATCACAGAGTTTGGGTTTGAGGCCTAAGAGTACATATAGACCTCCTCGAGGAACACCAGCAGTAGAGACATTTATCTCCTTTATAGACAATGCCTTCCAAGATCTAAGAAACAACATAGATAGAGGTAAGCTACACCATCATAACAATCTTACCCCCCTTGACCGACAAGCCCTTCGTAGCTTACAGGAGGATAAGGATCTCATAATAAAACCCGACGACAAATCCGGAGCAATAGTGATTCTAGATAAATGCGACTACATTACAGAAATATTGAGACAACTACAAGATAAATCCACTTATAGAAAACTCCCCAAAGATCCTAACTCCCAAATTCAACAAGAAATAGCATTAGTTCTACAGCGTTTCTTGTCAGCAGGCATCATTGACACGAAAACATGTGACTTTCTAACCAACAAACACCCCATCATTCCAATATTTTACGTTTTACCCAAAATTCACAAAAATCTGACCAAACCTCCAGGCCGACCTATAGTAGCATCCACCGATTCTGTTTTAGCACCTTTGTCGATATTTCTAGAAAAAATACTAACTTCTTTGACCCAAAAGAGCCCCTCTTATTTATTAGACACTGGAGCTTTCCTTAATGTCCTCACAGAAATCAACCAGATTCCCTCTGAGGCCATATTAGTCACATTTGACGTATCCAGTCTCTACACATCCATTCCCCATACAGGTGGCATCCGCACGGTTGAAGCAATGCTAAGAGATGCACAATTAGACCCGGCCGTCGTTGATCTGTCTTTGGAACTATTATCCCTAGTTCTAACAAAAAACTATTTTCTCTTCCAAGATACATTCTTTCTACAGACTACAGGGACCGCAATGGGATCGAATGTAGCCCCCCCCCCATATGCAAATTGCTATATGGCTGCCTTTGAAGCACAAATCATCTATCCTCACCCCCTCTTCCAGAGATACTCCATACTCTGGAAACGCTATATAGATGATATTTTTTGCATATGGGGGGGCTCCCAAGATACCCTCACAGAATTCTTCATCTACATGAACTCAGCTTGGCCCAATTTGAACTTCACCATTAACTCACACTCCAAACAGATCAATTTTCTGGACACATTAGTCATCAAGGACGATCGGGGTTTCCTGAAAACTGACATCTATCGGAAGCCGACTGACCGCAACACTCTGTTACACTTCTCCAGCAATCACCCTGAGTCAGTTAAACAAGCTATCCCCAAATCCCAGTTCCAAAGGGTCAAAAGAATCGTCACCGACACAACATTACGAGATCAGCGACTACGTGAGATGTCTACTAAATTTCAGGGACGGGGTTACCCACCACGACTACTAAAGCAACAACAATATCCACATACACGTCCAAAGATGGACAACTCCAATTGCATCCCTTTCGTACATACGTTTCACCCTACAGCCTACATATTACATAGGACATTCCGTAGACATTGGAATATCCTCAGGACAGGATACCCCACTATCACTGAATTTCAGAAACCGTTTCTACCTTGCTTTAAAAGAGCACCAAATTTAAAAGATTCCCTAATACGAGCCGACGTGGGTTCTACTACACCCAGCCCACGCCAGAGACTGTTACAAACACAGAAAAGGGGCACATTTCCTTGTCTTCAGTGCCATCAGTGTAACAACATCCTGATAGGTGACACGATCCATCATCCCCACACCGGCAAGAGATACCCGATAAAAGGATTTTTCACATGTGACACAAGCTTTGTAGTTTATCTCATCAAATGCCCTTGTGGTTTGGTATATGTAGGCGAGACGACACAACCCATCAAAGACAGAATATCTAAACATAAATCCACCATCAGATGCAAACAGTTATTATTACCCATTCCTCATCATTTTCACACATCAGGACACAGTGTTGCACAATTAAAGTTTCAGATAATTGAACATATCCAGCAACCCCGTCGCGGCGGCAACCGCATCCAAAAATTAAAACAACGAGAAGCCTTTTGGATTCATGAACTGCAGTCCTTAGCCCCCAGAGGACTCAACAAGGACTATGACCTCCTGTCATTTATGTGAACTCCCACTCTTGAGATTGAGAGCCCATAATGATGTTCAAGATGACACCATGAGGATGCTGTTTCATTATAAATTTTGGGGGTTCTTGATATTATGTCATTTGTTTATTCTGCACTATATACTAATGCATATGTTCATTATTGTAGATGTACATCAGGGCCTCCGTTCATCTCTCCCCTGCCTCCTCCCCTCCTGCTTCATGCGCAATCTACAGATTACTCCCACACAAGGTGAAATGCTTTAACATACCTGTGCCAGATGCCTCCCACTCTGTGGAACGCATCGGCACACTCTGTGACACGCAAGGATCTACGCATTCGCGTGCTCCAGCCAATCACGTACGCCTCCTGAAGTTCGTAAGGTCACTTCCTGTGACGTCACCGGAAGACGCGTGCTGCCTATCATTCTTGCGACAGGGTATTGGCTATTCCCCGTCCTTAAGCCCGCCCCCCCCCTCTAAATCTCCCTGCACGCCACCCTCCTCACCAGCAGACCATTTACCAGCGGTGGATACCGCGTTTGTCCGTCTGGAGAGGACACTTCTCTGTGCACAAGGTATGCAGGAGTAACCAGGTAACTTCCACACCCCTTATAGCATCTAAGTTATACTCACCTTGTACATCATATCCACAGGACATCCCTCCAAGGACACTGCTCTCCTCATTCCTCCCTCCTCTCCCCAACTCATTAGCATTTGGGTACGTTACAATCTCCTTTGTTTGTATACTATGACTGTTTATATACTATGACTGATTTGCTCTGTGATACTGTGAGTCTCTCTGTTCATGTTATATGTGCATACAGGTATAGGCACTTTCTGACCCAATGTGATACTTTGCATCTTATTTCTATTTTTGACCTATGTATATTAATGAATCTATGTTATACTTATCTCTTTACCTGCAGTACACTGACGAAGGTCCGTAAAAGGGCCGAAACGTTTGATGTGGACTGCTATAATAAAAACTAACTAATATTCAGCTAATGGTGTGCCGAGATTTTACTACTAACTTCATGGTCTTGGATTCCTCTCGTGCACCCTGGTCCAGTTGTGCTGCGTGTTTTATCTTTAATTAGGTATAAAATGTACCGACTTCGACTCCTAAAATATATAATAAATTGGGTACAGTAGCTGAATGCAGTTTGTGGGGAATATTTTTTCATAAGAATTTGGGAAAGTTATGAAATGTCCTATAAATGTCTGTCCTATTCCTGATCTAAGGGTCTAGACTTTAGCTGAGATTAATCTGGGCTACAGTAAATTTATCACTTGAGCCATGTATGAGTGAGTCGGAGTCATGGAGTCGGTGTCATGGAAATTGAGGAGTCGGAGGTTCGGCTTACCGACTCCACAGCCCTGGCAAAAACAGACAGCGGATGGTCGCTGTGCTGGTGCAATATAACACAGAGCAAGTCCGATACCTGAACCCTGATGAAGGGGAGGCCAGCCAAGGCATAGCTGGCACAGCTGCAGAAGTCCCACCTATGGATGCAAGCCACAGCAACAACCAGGGTAGCGTGGACCCCCTCCGGCAGATGGCCCTACTACAATTCAGTGCAGATGATCGTGAGGGATGGTTGAGGCTCATTCAGCAATACCAAGAGCAAGCTGAGCTAAAGGCCGAGCAAGAGTACCAGCTGGAATTAATCTGCTCACTGCGATTTCCCCAATAACCAGCCTACTAGTGGAAGCAGCCACGGTCTCATCCATCACTTATCAGACAATTGCATAATTGTCCTGACGATTGGAGACAGCGGCGTTGCGTTCCCCTGGCAAAAAGGTAACAGTGAATGGATCTGTGTGACTCCCCCTTTTCCCCCAGCTGTGTATCCTTGACAATTGGTGGCAGCGGTGGGATCTGCATGACCCCCACCTGGCTGTGTATCCCTGACACACATAACAAACACTGAGGCTACTGTATGCATCACATAGGATACACTGAGACTCTGCTGTATACATCACGAAGGTGAGGCGCTCTATGGCTAAGTGCCCACGATGCAGAAATGCTGCAGATTTTTTCCGCATCTCCCTGGCAGGAAAAACGCATGCGGATTTTACATGCGTTTTTCCTGCCAGGTAGAAGCGTTTGTCAAGCGTTTTTGCATGCATTTCTGCTTGCGGGTTATGAAGCGCTTTTCCAAGCGATTTTAGAATTACTTAGAAAAGTGCTTGACAACTTCGTCACACTATATAAATCCATGCAACCGGTATGGATTTATATAGTGTGACCAAGTTAATAGTTAAAAAAAAGAATAAAAATAGTAAAAAATAAAAAATATACTTACCTTCCGATGGCCCCCAGTCTCCTCAGCGATGCGTCCGTTTCTTGTATGGCTCACGATGGTCTAAAACAGGGGTCTCAAACACGCGGCCCGCGGGCCGCATGCGGCCCCTGAGGCTGCTTTATGCGGCCCGCAGGCACCACAGAGTCAGACCCCTTGACGATCCCGACCTGGTCTAGGAGGAGCCGCCGACAGCAGCGCTGCATTGCCACACAGAGACTGTTTCCCTGCACTGCATTTCCAATGCCAGCCGCTGGCCAATCAGAGGCCAGCAGCTGATATCTGCGTGTCGGCGCAGCGAGTATGACGTCATTGCCATTTGCAGATGTCAGCTGCTGGCCTCTGATTGGCCGGCGGCTGACATTGAAAATGCTGTGCTGGGAGACAGTCTCTGTGTGGCAATTCAGCGCTGCTGTCGGCGGCTCCTCCTGGACCAGGTCGGGATCGTCAAGCGGTCGGACTCTGTGGTGTCTGCAGGAAGGCCGCCGAGGGAACGGAGGACAGGTGAGAATCATCTTTTTTTTTTTTCTATTTTATGTGTGTGAAGAACAACACAGGGGGCACATAGCCACAAGAGGGGACCTGGATGGGGCACATAGCCACAGGATGGGGACCTGGATGGGGCACATAGCCACAAGAGGGGACCTGGATGGGGCACATAGCCACAAGAGGGGACCTGGATGGGGCACATAGCCACAAGAGGGGACCTGGATGGGGCACATAGCCACAGGATGGGGACCTGGATGGGGCACATAGCCACAAGAGGGGACCTGGATGGGGCACATAGCCACAGGATGGGGACCTGGATGGGGCACATAGCCACAAGAGGGGACCTGGATGGGGCACATAGCCACAGGATGGGGACCTGGATGGGGCACATAGCCACAAGAGGGCACATAGCCACAAGATGGGGACCTGGATGGGGCACATAGCCACAAGATGGGGACCTGGATGGGGCACATAGCCTCAAGATGGGGACCTGGATGGGGCACATAGCCACAAGATGGGGACCTGGATGGGGCACATAGCCACAAGACGGGGACCTGGATGGGGCACAGAGCCACAAGATGGGGACCTGGATGGGGCACAGAGCCACAAGATGGGGACCTGGATGGGGCACAGAGCCACAAGATGGGGACCTGGATGGGGCACAGAGCCACAAGATGGGGACCAGAGCCACAAGATGGGGACCTGGATGGGGAACATTGCCACAGGATGGGGACCTGGATGGGGCACATAGCCCCAAGATGGGGACCTGGATGAGGCACATTAGTACAAGATGGGCGCCAGGATGGGGAACGTTGCTACAGGATGGGGACCTGGATGGGGCACATAGCCACAGGATGGGGACCTGGATGGGGCACATTAGTACAAGATGGGGACTTGGATGGGGAACATTACTACAAGATGTTTTCCATTATTACTATATGATGCTAATTGTAAGACAATATTACTGTATGTGGCCAATTGGGGGAAATAAAATTGTAAAAAAAATAAAAAATAAAATAAAGCATGAAAAAATATTGGGCACTAAAAATGCTGTTTTATATGTAAACTAAAGTAAACACAAAAAAGTGCACGTTTATTATCGCCACATCCATAACGACCCAAGCCATAAAAAAATAAACACGGCAAAAATGTTCAAAAGGTGTATACAAAAAAAATGGTATCACTAAAAATGTCACATTGAACAAAGAATGCGGCCCCCCAAATTCAAATTTTTTCCATGTGCGGCCCATATACCCAGCCGAGTTTGAGACCCCTGGTCTAAAAGGACCTTCCACGACGTCTATTAGTAATGTGACAGGTCACGCGACCGCCGACGTCAGCGGTCACGTGACCTGTCACATGACTAAATGACATCGTGGAAGGTCCTTTTAGACCATCGCGAGCCGTACAAGAGACCGGACACATTGCTGAGGAGACCGGGGCCATCGGAAGGAAAGTATAATCTTTATTTTTTATTTAAATTTTTTTTTTAACAGGTACTATGGTACCTGGGTCTGGAGGAGAGTCTCCTCTTCTCCAGACCCGGGTACCATCCGCACATTGAATCACTTAATATCCGCATTATGCACATGTAGTCATGCGGATATTAAGCGATTCAATGCAAGTCAATGGCGGCAATTACGCTGCGTGTCCGCAAAATTAATGGACATGCTGCGTATTTTTCCGCAATGATAATCCGCAGCGGAAATTTCCACAGCATGTGCACAGCATATGCGGATTATCATTGGGGATTATGGGGCACGTATTACCAAGCGTTTTTCAAGCATTTTCGCTTGAACTACACAAAGCAAATGGGAGACATTTATTAGCATCCTGAATAGGACCTGTGCACAATATATACCCTATGGGAATAAATATGCTAGAAATAGGAGGAAACCACTATGGCTAAATAGAGCTGTAAGGGGCGCAATAAGTGACAAAAAGAAAGCATTTAGAGAACTAAAGCAAGTAGGTAATGATGAGGCATTAAATAAATACAGAAAATTAAATAAATTCTGTCAAAACCAAATCAAGGCAGCAAAGATTGAGACAGAGAGACTCATTGCCATTGAAAGTAAAAATAATCCCCAAATATTCTTTAACTAGTAAAAAACTAAAAAACTATAGTGTTGGCCCCCTTAAAAATAGTCTGGGTGAAATGGTGGATGAGGATGAGGAAAAAGCCAATATGCAAAATGATTTTATTTCAACAGTATTTACACAAGAAAATCGCATGACAGAAAACATGATTAGTGATGACAAAAATTCTCCATTAAATGTCATTTGCTTAGCCCAACAGGAAGTATGGCGGCGTCTAAAAATCACTAAACTTGACAAATCCCCGGGCCCGGATGGGATACACCCGCGAGTACTGCAGGAATTAAGTAACGTCATAAATAGGCCATTGTTTTTAATCTTTAAAGATTCCATAATAACAGGGTCTGTACCACAGGACTGGCGTATAGCAAATGTGGTGCCAATATTCAAAAAGGGGACAAAAACCGAACTTGGAAATTATAGGCCAGTAAGCTTAACCTCTACTGTGGGTAAAATCCTGCAGGGTTTCCTAAGAGATGCTATACTAGAGTATCTGAAGAAGAATAACCTCATGACCCAATATCAACATGGGTTTACGAGGGACCGTTCCTGTCAAACTAATCTGATCAGCTTTTATGAGGAGGCAAGTTCCGGACTGGAACAAGGAAATGCAGTGGATGTTGTGTGTATGGACTTTTCAAAAGCGTTTCATACGGTTCCACATAAAAGGTGTAGCGCCGGCGTCCCTGCCCTCTGATAGGCAGGGACGCTGTTCCCCTCACCTCTCTGCTCCGTGTCTGGCTTCCTCCTCCCGCTCTGCTGGCAGCGCGCGCTCCTTCCCGGCCACTGTGCTTAGGGCGCGCGCTCTCCCTCCCTCTTAAAGGGGCCGCGCGCGCCGTCCTAAGGAGTCCCCGGCCAATGGCCGGAGGACTTCACCATATATAAGGCACCTCCTCCAAAATGGAGGTGCCCGAGCAATGTTGTTGCACTGTTCACTACTCTGCTTCAGCCCTCAGGTCCCGTTGCCAGTTACCTGCCAGATACCTGCCAGCTTGCTGTCTTTTCCTGCCTGATTATCTGCTACCTGCCTGCTAGTCTGAGGTCCGACGGTCTGCCTTACTACTCCTGTCAGTCTGTCTAAGGACCAGCCTGCCCGCTCACCTGGGAGCGCACATCAGCCACCTGCCTGCTTGCCTGAAGTCCGACGGTCTGCCTTCCAACTCCTGTCAGTCTGTCTATGGACCAGCTTGCCTGCTCACCTGGGAGCACACATCTGCTACCTGCCTGCTAGCCTACCTGGAGGCTCCGCCGTCACGTGCTGTGACCACCTGCCTGTCCAGTGACTCCTGCCCGCTCACCTGGGAGCGCTCATCTGCTGCCTGTCTGCTAGCCTACCTGGAGGCTCTGCCGTCACGTGCTGTGACCACCCGCCTGTCCAGAGACTTCTGCCCGCTCACCTGGGAGCGCTCATCTGCCGCCTGTCTGTTGGTCTTCCTGGAGGCTCCGCCGTCACATGCTGTGACCACCCGTTCATCCAGAGACTCTCGCCTGCTCACCTGGGAGTTCACGTCTATCATCAGCCGCCACAGGTCGTACCAACCCTTTACCTAGAGACTGCCCCGGTCACTTGCCGTGACCATCTGCCCGTTCATCCAGAGACTGCCCCGGTCACTTGCCGTGACCATCTGCCCGTTCATCCAGAGACTGCCCCGGTCACTTGCCGTGACCATCTGCCCGTTCATTCAGAGACTGCCCCGGTCACTTGCCGTGACCATCAGCCCGTTCATCCAGAGACTGCCCCGGTCACTTGCCGTGACCTCCAGCCCGTTCACTCAGAGACTGTCCCGGTCACCTGCTGTGACTTCCTGCCCGTCTTCCCTGGTCGCCACCCGCTCCCTTACAAGGACCGCCCCCTTGTATAGTAGCTCAGAGGTTCCGCCTCCCAGACCCGTTACAGTTTGCTCGGGCCATGGAACCCGGTGGCACCCAAGCTCCCTCGCTCTCGGACCTGTGTCATGAACTGTCCCGTCAAAGGGCCCAACAGGAGTCCATCCTGGGTCACCTGCGGAATGTCAACACTCGCCTGGACACTCTGACTGCTCCACCAGCAACCTCCGCCAGTGCCATGTCTCGCAATCCGGCAGCTCCGCTGCCCACTAATACCATGGTATCCTACCCCGGACCCCGGCTTTCTGCACCTCCTCGCTTCGGAGGCGACTCCGCCCAGGCTCGGGGCTTCATAAATCAGTGCACCCTGCACTTTGAACTATTGTCCCACCAGTTTAACTCCGACCGAGCCAAAATCGCATTCATCATGTCCCATCTCACCGGGGAGGCCCTGGCCTGGCTAAATCCTCTATGGGAGAGAGGAGACCCCCTGGTGTCCAACTTGCCTGCTTTTCTCACGGCTTTCCGGAAAGTCTTCGACGAACCCGGACGGAAGACCTCATCCGCATCATCACTGCTACGCCTCCGTCAGGGAAGTCTCACCGTGGGCCAATATGCCATACGGTTCCGTACCCTTGCCTCGGAGCTGGCCTGGGATAACGACGCTCTGGTATCCGTCTTCTGGGAGGGTCTGTCCGGCCGTATTAAAGATGAACTTGCCGGTCGGGACATTCCTATCACTCTCGATGACCTAATAACTCTTGCCACCCGGATTGACCTACGGTTCCAGGAGCGTGCCAAAGAGGTCACCCGTGAGAGGAGGTTACCACGTCTAGCTCCTACTTTTCAGAGACCCGTCACTCCCTCCGTCTCTACCCAGGTACACTCTCCTGAGCCTATGCAGGTCGACCAGACCAAGATGGTCAAAACCCGTCAGGACTTACGCCGTGCCGAGGGGAGCTGCTTCTACTGTGGCAGTAAGGAGCACCGGATCCGTGCCTGCCCGGAGAGGTCGGGAAACGCCTGTGTCTAGGTTCGCTCAGAGAGGTCGACCTAGACAAGAATAAATCCTCTCCATCTCTGCTGTTGTCAGTCTCAATCGTCTGCGGGGAGAACCGTTATTTCGAACTAGCCCAACTTGACTCTGGAGCAGCCGGGAATCTTATTTCACAGTCCCTGGTAGAGAAATACCACATCCCCACCAAACCTCTGGCTGTACCCTTGTCTGTTGCTGCCGTGGATGGGGGCCTCTTACCACGCCCCATCCAACTCATCACCGAATCCATTACTCTGCAGGTGGGAATGCTGCATTCTGAGAGTATCTCCTTTCATGTTCTGCCTGGACTCTCTCACGCCCTCTTGCTAGGTCTACCTTGGCTCCAGAGACATGCACCCGTGCTTGACTGGCAGACCGGAGAAGTCCTTCGCTGGGGACAGGACTGCCATAAGACCTGTCTGGTTCCCGTCCATCCCGTCCGTCCTTCTCCTACCCCAGCTAATCTACCTGGACTTCCGATTCCTTATTGGTCTTATGCTGATGTCTTTAATAAAAAGGAAGCAGAGACACTACCCCCTCATAGACCATACGACTGCCCTATCGACCTGTTACCTGGTACTACTCCTCCCCGTGGGCGTATTTATCCATTATCCGCTGCTGAGACCCGGTCGATGTCCGAATATATTGAGGAGAATCTGGCCAGGGGATTCATCCGGAAATCTACCTCCCCGGCGGGAGCAGGCTTCTTTTTCGTCAAAAAGAAGGACGGCTCTCTCCGTCCCTGTATAGACTATAGAGGCCTTAACCAGATCACGGTGAAGAATAAGTACCCCCTTCCGCTCATTCCGGAGTTATTTGATCGTCTGAGGGGGGCTAGAATCTTCACCAAACTGGACCTCCGTGGGGCGTACAACCTGGTTCGTATCCGTCAGGGGGATGAATGGAAGACGGCATTCAACACCCGGGACGGCCACTATGAATATCTGGTAATGCCCTTTCGTCTCTGTAACGCTCCTGCCGTCTTTCAAGAGTTGGTCAATGACATCTTCCGGGACCTTCTCTACTCCTGCGTAGTGGTGTACCTGGACGACATCTTGGTCTTCTCTCCGGATCTCCAGACTCACCGGAGGGACGTTCGTCAGGTCCTGCTCAGGCTCAGGCAGAATCACCTCTTCGCTAAATACGAGAAGTGCCTCTTTGAGCAGACCTCGCTTCCGTTTTTGGGCTACATTATTTCTCAGACCGGCCTACGAATGGATCCAGAGAAACTGTCTGCCATCGAGAAATGGCCTCGACCGGAGGGGTTGAAGGCCATTTAGCGATTCCTGGGCTTCGCCAACTACTACCGCCTCTTCATACCACACTTCTCTTCCCGGACTGCCCCAATTTCCGCGCTCACCCGTAAGGGTACTAATCCCAAAGAGTGGCCGCCCGAAGCAGAGGAGGCCTTTCTTTCCCTAAAACAGGCCTTCTCTTCCGCCCCAGTGCTGCATCGCCCGGACGGCAACAAGCAGTTCTTCCTGGAAATTGACGCCTCCTCCTCTGGAGCCGGAGCGGTACTTACTCAAAAATCATCTTCCGGGAGAATGGTAACTTGTGGCTTCTTCTCCAAACTCTTCTCCTCTTCTGAGCGCAACTATTCCATAGGAGACCGAGAGTTATTGGCCATCAAGCTGGCGTTGGAGGAGTGGCGTTACCTACTCGAGGGGGCTCTTCACCCGGTAATAATTTACACTGACCACAAGAACTTGGCTTACCTCCAGCATGCCCAGAGACTTAACCCGCGCCAAGCCCGGTGGTCCTTGTTTTTTGCTCGCTTTGATTTTGTTCTTCATTTTCGCACGGCTGACAAAAACGTCAAAGCAGACGCCTTGTCCCGATCCTTTCTGGTGTCCGATCTCGAGGAAGAACCTAAACATATCATCGATCCCGCCAGAGTAATGCAGGTGGCTCCCGTGAGTCTAAATCGTCTCCCTCCCGGTAAGACGTTTGTTTCAGTACCTGATCGGGAGAAGATCCTACACTGGGGCCATTCGTCTAAACTAGCTGGCCACGCCGGTCAGAAAAAGACCCTCCAGCTTATTGCCCGGCACTACTGGTGGCCTACCCTGCACAAGGACGTAATAGACTTTGTTTCTGCCTGTGTGTTCTGCGCCCGCAACAAAGTCCCGAGACACCTGCCAGCCGGTCGCCTCCTTCCGCTTCCTGTGCTTGCTGCCCCCTGGCAGCATATTGCTATGGACTTCATAACTGATCTCCCCGTCTCTGCCGGTTGTACGGTCATTTGGGTGGTCGCTGACCGCTTTTCCAAGATGGCTCACTTTATTGCCCTGCCAGGCCTCCCGTCTGCACCCGAGCTGGCTAAAGACTTTATCCGCCACATCTTCCGTCTTCATGGCCTGCCCCTCCACATCGTGTCGGATCGTGGGGTACAGTTCACCTCACGTTTCTGGAGAGCCACTTGTAAACTGCTAGACGTCACCCTGGACTTCTCCTCCGCTTACCACCCACAGTCCAATGGTCAAGTGGAGCGGATCAATCAGAACCTGACCAGTTACCTCCGGCACTTCGTTAATGCCCATCATTCAGACTGGGTGGATCTCCTACCATGGGCCGAGTTCTCTTATAACAATCACGAGAGCGAATCCTCCTCCAAATCCCCGTTTTTTGTAGTCTTCGGTCAGCATCCTCGGATTCCTTTTCCTGTCTCCACCTCTGTGGACAACCCGACTGCGGAATCTCTCGTTAGCAAATTTTCCTCCATTTGGGAGAGTACCCGATCCGCACTCCTTCAGTCGTCCGAGCGAATGAAAAGACACGCTGACAAAAAACGCCTGGATCCTCCACAATTTCGTCCGGGAGATAAAGTCTGGCTCTCATCTAAATATGTCCGACTCAAGATACCTTCTTACAAGTTAGGGCCTCGGTTCATCGGTCCTCTGGAGGTCATCAGTCAGATCAACCCGGTGGCCTATAAATTGAAACTCCCGGCCAACTTACGGATCCCTAACTCCTTCCATGTATCTCTCCTCAAACCTGTGGTACTTAACTCTTTTTCCAAGTCTACAGGTACGCCTCCTGCTCCGGTTTCTGCTGAGGACGAGTTTGAGGTAGAGAACATTCTTGCCACCAAAAGGGTAAGAGGAAAGACCTTTTTTCTAGTAGATTGGAAGGGGTTTGGTCCTGAGGAGAGAACGTGGGAGCCCCGGGAGAACATCCATGCCCCTCTTATCCTAGCTAAATTTCTGTCTGGCCTAAAAAGGGGGGGGCCTAAAGGGGGGGGTACTGTAGCGCCGGCGTCCCTGCCCTCTGCTAGGCAGGGACGCTGTTCCCCTCACCTCTCTGCTCCGTGCCCGGCTTCCTCCTCCCGCTCTGCTGGCAGCGCGCGCTCCTTCCCGGCCACTGTGCTTAGGGTGCGCGCGCGCGCTCTCCCTCCCTCTTAAAGGGGCCGCGCGCGCCGTCCTAAGGAGTCCCCGGCCAATGGCCGGAGGACTTCACCATATATAAGGCACCTCCTCCAAAATGGAGGTGCCCGAGCAATGTTGTTGCACTGTTCACTACTCTGCTTCAGCCCTCAGGTCCCGTTGCCAGTTACCTGCCAGATTCCTGCCAGCTTGCTGTCTTTTCCTGCCTGATTATCTGCTACCTGCCTGCTAGTCTGAGGTCCGACGGTCTGCCTTACTACTCTTGTCAGTCTGTCTAAGGACCAGCCTGCCCGCTCACCTGGGAGCGCACATCAGCCACCTGCCTGCTTGCCTGAGGTCCGACGGTCTGCCTTCCAACTCCTGTCAGTCTGTCTATGGACCAGCTTGCCTGCTCACCTGGGAGCACACATCTGCTACCTGCCTGCTAGCCTACCTGGAGGCTCCGCCGTCACGTGCTGTGACCACCTGCCTGTCCAGTGACTCCTGCCCGCTCACCTGGGAGCGCTCATCTGCTGCCTGTCTGCTAGCCTACCTGGAGGCTCTGCCGTCACGTGCTGTGACCACCCGCCTGTCCAGAGACTTCTGCCCGCTCACCTGGGAGCGCTCATCTGCCGCCTGTCTGTTGGTCTTCCTGGAGGCTCCGCCGTCACATGCTGTGACCACCCGTTCATCCAGAGACTCTCGCCTGCTCACCTGGGAGCTCACGTCTATCATCAGCCGCCACAGGTCGTACCAACCCTTTACCTAGAGACTGCCCCGGTCACTTGCCGTGACCATCTGCCCGTTCATCCAGAGACTGCCCGGTCACTTGCCGTGACCATCTGCCCGTTCATCCAGAGACTGCCCCGGTCACTTGCCGTGACCATCTGCCCATTCATTCAGAGACTGCCCCGGTCACTTGCCGTGACCTCCAGCCCGTTCACTCAGAGACTGTCTCGGTCACCTGCTGTGACTTCCTGCCCGTCTTCCATGGTCGCCACCCGCTCCCTTACAAGGACCGCCCCCTTGTATAGTAGCTCAGAGGTTCCGCCTCCCAGACCCGTTACAAAAGGTTGATACATAAAATGAGAACAATGGGGGTAGGGGAAAATATATGTATGTGGGTTAAGAACTGGCTCAGTGATAGGAAGCAAAGGGTGGTTATTAATGGAACACACTCAGACTGGGTCTCAGTTAACAGTGGGGTACTACAGGGGTCAGTATTGGGCCCGCTTCTTTTCAACATACTTATTAATGACCTTGTAGGGGTAGTAATATTTCAATATTTGCAGATGACACTAAACTCTGCAGGATAATCAATACAGAGGTGGACAATTTTATATTACAGGAGGATCTATGTAAACTAGAAGCTTGGGCTGATAAATGGCAAATGAGCTTTAATGGGGATACATGTAAGGTAATGCACTTGGGCAGAGGAAATAAAATGTATAATTATATGCTTAATTGTAAAACACTGGGCAAAACTGTCACTGAAAAAGACCTGGGTGTATTGGTTGACGACAAGCTCACGTTTAGAGGCCAGTGTCAGGCAGCTGCTGCAAAGGCAAATAAAATAATGGGATGCATTAAAAGAGGCATAGATGCTCATGAGGAGAACATAATTTTAGCTCTATACAAGTCACTAGTGCAACCAAACTTAAGCTGTGTGCCCTCTATGCGTTTTTTAAGCGTTTCCGCAGCGGCAATTCCGCTGGTAGAAGGTCTGTCATGTTCCCCAATGATAATCCGCATGTGCTGTGCACATGCTGCGGAAATTTCCGCTGTGGATTATCATTGCGGAAAAATCCGCAGCACTACTCATTATTTTGCGTAAACGCTGCGTTTTCGCCGCGATTGACTTGCATTGGAACGCATGGAATCCGCATCACTGCATCTGCAGATGCGGATTCCATGTGTTTCAATGTGCGGATGGTATCCGGGTTTGGAGAAGAGGAGACTCTCCTCCGGACCCGGGTACCATAGTACCTGTTAAATAAAGAATAAAATAAAAAATATACATTATACTTACCTTCTGATGGCCCACGGTGTCTTTATCCGATGCGTCTTGGCTTGCCGGCAGCTCGCGATGGTCTGAAAAGGACCTGCCATCACGTCATTTAGTCATGTGACGGGTCACGCGACCGCTGACGTCGGCAGGTCCTTGAGTCCACCACGAGCTGCCTGCAAGCCAGGATGCATCGGATAAAGACACCGGGGGCCACCAGAAGGTAAGTATATATTTATTTTTTATTTTTTACCATTCTTTCAGTCACACTATATAAATCCATGCTGTTTGCATGGATTTATATAGTGTGACCAAGTTGTCAAGCACTTTCCAAGTGATGCTAAAATCGCTTGGAAAGCGCTTGACAACCCACATGCGAAAATGCATGTGAAGAACGCTTCACTTCCGCTTGTCCCTGGCAGGAAAAACGCATGTACAATCCGCATGCGCTTTTTCTGCCACGGAGATGCAGAAACACTCAGGAAAAAAAACAGAGCATTTCTGCATCGTGGGCATATAGCCTAAGGCTATGTGCCCACGATGCAGAAATGCTGCATATTTTTTCCGCTTCTCCCTGGCAGGAAAAACGCATGCGGTTTTTACATGAGTTTTTCCCGCCAGGTAGTAGCGTTTGTCAAGCGTTTTTGCATGCATTTCTGCATGCGGGTTATCAAGCGCTTCCAAGCGATTTTAGCATCACTTGGAAACGTGCTTGACAACTTGTTCACACTATATAAATCCATGCAACCGGCATGGATTTATATAGTGTGACCAAGTTAGTTAAAAAAAAAAGAATAAGAATGGTAAAAAATAAAGATTATACTTACCTTCCGATGTCCTCCCGATGTTTTCACCGCTGCGT
This sequence comes from Phyllobates terribilis, assembly GCF_046119375.1. NCBI lineage: Eukaryota > Metazoa > Chordata > Amphibia > Anura > Dendrobatidae > Phyllobates > Phyllobates terribilis. Next base: position 661,809,068 of record NW_027362762.1, on the reverse strand, counting down.
CCGGTGTCTTGGGCGGCTCGCGGTGGTGTGAAGGACCTGCGGTGACGTCATTGAGTCATGTGACAGGTCACATGACTCAATGATGTCATGGCAGGTCCTTCACAACACCGTGACCCATACAGCAGACCAGACGGAGGGGAGAAAACACCGGGAGGACATCAGAAGGTAAGTATAATCTTTATTTTTATTTTAAATACTTTTTTTTACAGGTTCTATGGTACCCCTGTCTGGATGAGAGTCTCCAGACGCGGTCCAATGCAAGTCAATGGCGGTGATTACGTTGCGTATCCGCAAAATTAATGGACATGCTGAATATTTTTCCGCAATGATAATCCGCAGCGGAAATTTCCGCAGCATGTGCACAGCACATGTGTATTATCATTGGGGACCATGGGGCACGTATTACCAAGCGTTTTTAAGCGTTTTTGCTGCGGAAATTCCGCGGCAAAAACGCTTGAAAAATGCATAGTGGGCACGCAGCCTTAGAATACTGTGTACAGTTCTGGTCTCTGGTGTATAAGAAAGACATAGCTGAACTAGAGCGGGTGCAGAGAAGAGTGACCAAGGTTATTAGAGGACTGGGGGGTCTGCAATACCAAGACAGGTTAGTACACTTGGGGTTATTTACTTTGGAAAAACGAAGGCATAGGGGTGATCTTATTACTATGTACAATTATATGAGGGGACAGTACAAAGACCTTTTTACTGATCTTTTTACTCTGAGGCCTGAGACCCGGACAAGGGGGCATCTTCTACGTCTGGAGGCAAGAAGGTTTAATCATAATCACAGACGGGGATTCTTTACTGTAAGAGCAGTGAGACTATGGAACTCTCAGCCGCATGATGCTGTAATGAGTGATTCACTACTAAAATTTAAGAAGGGCATGGATGCCTTTTTTGAAAAGTATAATATTACAGGTTATATATACTAGATTCCTTGATAGGGTGTGGATCCAGGGAACTAGTCTGATTGTCGTATGGAGTCAGGAAGGAATTTTTTTCTCCAATGTGGAGCTTAGTGTTCGCCACATGTTTTCTTTTTGCCTTCCTCTGGATCAACATGTTAGGCTATGGGTTGAACTAGATGGACATAGTCTTCCTTCAACCTTAAAAACTATGTTACTATGTTACATATTGAGATAGGATCTTAGAGTTGGGAATACCCCTTTAACTTACTTCCTATGACATACATTTTTGCAAAGCATGAAGTCTTGGGCAGCTCGCGGTGGTGTGAAGGACCTGCGGTGACATCATTGAGTCATGTGACAGGTCACATGACTTAATGACGTCATGGCAGGTCCTTCACAACACCGCGACCCATACAGCAGACCAGACGGAGGGGAGAAAACACCGGGAGGACATCAGAAGGTAAGTATAATCTTTCTTTTTTATTTTAAATACTTTTTTTTACAGGTTCTATGGTACCCGGGTCTGGATGAGAGTCTCCAGACGCGGTCCAATGCAAGTCAATGGCGGCGATTACATTGCGTGTCCGCAAAATTAATGGACATGCTGCGCATTTTTCCGCAATGATAATCCGCAGCGGAAATTATCATTGGACTTAGATGGACTTAGTCTTCCTTCAACCTTAAAAACTATGTTACTATGTTACATATTGAGATAGGATCTTAGAGTTGGGAATACCCCTTTAACTTACTTCCTATGACATACATTTTTGCAAAGCATGAAGTCGGGGCTGACTCTGCTTCATACCTGGCAGATGCTGGCTGTGGTAAATAGCCAGCATCTACCTGCATCCAAAGCTTGCTCCAATCGTCACAGTGTAACCATTAAAATACTGCTCTCAATCTCTAACAGAGTCATGTAATTGACATCATGCCGATACGAACGGGCACTGGCTCTCATTGGCGCCCCGCAACGCGATCATGGAAACAAATGGATTACTATGGCAACAAAGTGCCCCCGTACCTACCATGTTAGTACTCCTATGCAATGGTATAAAGCAAACGATCACAGGATCAAGTCCTCCAGGGTGACTAAAAAGTAAGGTAAAATTAAAAAAAAAGTTTGATAAAAATTTTTAAAATATATAGAAGTTTATACATCACCCCTTTTTTCCATCTTCCAAAATAAAGAAAAACATACAGTACAGACCAAAAGTTTGGACACACCTTCTCATTTAAAGATTTTTCTGTATTTTCATGACTATGAAAATTGTACATTCACACTGAAGGCATCAAAACTATGAATTAACACATGTGGAATTATATACTGAACAAAAAAGTGTGAAACAACTGAAAATATGTCTTATATTCTAGGTTCTTCAAAGTAGCCACCTTTTGCTTTGATGACTGCTTTGCACACTCTTGGCAAGCTCTTGATGAGCTTCAAGAGGTAGTCACCGGAAATGGTCTTCCAACAATCTTGAAGGAGTTCCCAGAGATGCTTAGCACTTGTTGGCCCCTTTGCCTTCACTCTGCGGTCCAGCTCACCCCAAACCATCTCGATTGGGTTCAGGTCTGGTGACTGTGGAGGCCAGGTCATCTGGCGTAGCACCCCATCACTCTCCTTCTTGGTCAAATAGCCCTTACACAGCCTGGAGGTTTGTTTGGGGTCATTGTCCTGTTGCAAAAAATAAATGATGGTCCAACTAAACGCAAACCGGATGGAATAGCATGCCGCTGCAAGATGCTGTGGTAGCCATGCTGGTTCAGTATGCCTTCAATTTTGAATAAATCCCCAACAGTGTCACCAGCAAAGCACCTCCACACCATCACACCTCCTCCTCCATGCTTCACGGTGGGAACCAGGCATGTAGAGTCCATCCGTTCGCCTTTTCTGCGTCGCACAAAGACACGGTGGTTGGAACCAAAGATCTCAAATTTGGACTCATCAGACCAAAGCACAGATTTCCACTGGTCTAATGTCCATTCCTTGTGTTCTTTAGCCCAAACAAGTCTCTTCTGCTTGTTGCCTGTCCTTAGCAATGGTTTCCTAGCAGCTATTTTACCATGAAGGCCTGCTGCACAAAGTCTCCTCTTAACAGTTGTTGAAGAGTTGTGTCTGCTGCTAGAACTCTGTGTGGCATTGACCTGGTCTCTAATCTGAGCTGCTGTTAACCTGCGATTTCTGAGGCTGGTGACTCGGATAAACTTATCCTCAGAAGCAGAGGTGACTCTTGGCCTTCCTTTTCTGGGGCGGTCCTCATGTGAGCCAGTTTCTTTGTAGCGCTTGATGGTTTTTGCAACTGCACTTGGGGACACTTTCAAACTTTTCCCAATTTTTCGCACTGACTGACCTTCATTTCTTAAAGTAATGATGGCCACTCGTTTTTCTTTACTTAGCTGCTTTTTTCTTGTCATAATACAAATTCTAACAGTCTATTCAGTAGGACTATCAGCTGTGTATCCACCAGACTTCTGCACAACACAACTGATGGTCTCAACCCCATTTATAAGGCAAGAAATCCCACTTATTAAACCTGACAGGGCACACCTGTGAAGTGAAAACCATTTCCGGTGACTACCTCTTGAAGCTCATCAAGAGAATGCCAAGAGTGTGCAAAGCAGTCATCAAAGCAAAAGGTGGCTACTTTGAAGAACCTAGAATATAAGACATATTTTCAGTTGTTTCACACTTTTTTGTTAAGTATATAATTCCATATGTGTTAATTCATAGTTTTGATGCCTTCAGTGTGAATGTACAATTTTCATAGTCATGAAAATACAGAAAAATCTTTAAATGAAAAGGTGTGTCCAAACTTTTGGTCTGTACTGTACATATTTGGTATCTTTTCACAGAAAAACAGTCAGATCTATCAAAATCTGAAATTTAAACTGTACATTAAATGCCAAAAACAAAATTGGAACACCAGAATTGCCATTATTTTGGTTGCCCAACTTCACAATAAAATGCAATTAAAAGCAATCAAAATGTCAAAGGTTTCCCAAAATTGTATCAATAAAAATGTCAGTTCAGAGTGCCCTTAGGTCTTGTGCACACAACGGATGTTCTCGTACAAGTGCTATACATAGTTTTCTCGGATAGCACTCATACCTATGATATTCTATGGGACTGTGCACATGGTCTGCTGAAAAAATCTGAGCCATGTCCGATTTTGATCCGAGTGTCGGATCAAAATCAGCAATGCAAGTCTATAGGTCCAGGAAAAAAATTGGATTGCACTCGGAAGACATCCGAGTGTTGTCTGATTTTCACGGACTTACAGAATGGAGAAGATGGAGAAACTTGTATGTCTGAAAAAAATAGTGACTATTCTGAACAAAAAATGTTCATGAATTCATGAATAAAATAAATACAAATGTAACAACAGCGGGAGGAGTTAAATTGGTCTAGAATAGTTCACCTTAAGACATTGGCCATGCATTTTGTAGGGCAGACACTGTTTACTTTCCCACATTGGTTAGGGCCATTGATTGTTTAGTTTTACACATTGGTCGTCCATTGAATTGCTCAGGCAATTCTTTACCAAGCAAAAAGACATTACCCTGTTCAATGGATATCAGTTCTGATATGCCAACAAAGCTATTATTGATGTCTGTTGAAGATCATCGGTCATTTCTTGGTGCTTGTGGAAAAGCAGGTTTGGATGGGTAATGGTGCGGTATTTGGATGACAATTCTGACTCACAAGAAGTGCAGAATTCCTTCTTGCCCAAATACTAAGAGATAATTGCGATCTGTGAGAGGTCGAAGTAAATGGATATATGCATGTATTATACAGTCACAAAAAATAGAAGTTGAACCCTTTGGAATCACCTAGATTTCTACATTGATTATTAATAAAATATTATCTAATTTTTATGTAAATCATAACTATAGACAAACATAATCTAACTCAACCAATAACACTCAACAGTTATGACCATGATTGAGCGCCATACAGGTAATTCCAATGAGATTACTTTTTCCTGCAGATGTATTTACTCCTAATACAGCTAATGAAAAAATCTCTCTCTTAACTCCTCCATACACAAGAAGGTTCGGCTCAGCTGAAAATTCATGTGTTTTTGAAGATGAGAGCGGAGAAAGCTGCTGCCCAACTGCTCTGGCAGTCGATTATCTCCTGAAAAAAATTCCATCTACCTGATTCTCATCTCCAGGGATATCATTTCTCGGTAGAGAGTTGTGAGGCCCTCCATACACATTGGCCTGTCAGTAGATCACACTGATATTGGATGCTTTGGGTTAATGTGTATGGATGCTATTAGGCAACAGAAAATAGGGAAAAAAATATTTTATGCAAATAATTCTATCTTGGTGTTTCAAGAAAATGGAGGCGTCAATGTCATTTAAGCTATTTGTGTACACTGTCAGGCTCATACTTCGAGGAAGTATGCACCCGACAGTGTGCCCACTCAGGATGAGTGTTAACTGTTAAGGCATCTGACGCACCCCATGGGCCGTGTGTGCAAGCGTGTGGGTTACCCGGAGCCGGGTCTCTGGGGGTTGTAGTCTCCGTGGCGGCGACCCGGTCCCGTGGCTCAGGGTGGTCAAACCAGTGGCAGTCTTTATAGGGTTTTTGTGGTTTAATGTCCGACTACGCCACCCGTGGATTGCGGTCAGGGTGTACCGCCGCTGCGAGGCAGTCTACTGAGGCTGGTGTGGTGTGCGCAGCTAAAGATGGGATAACTTCCCACGGGAAGAGTATGGCCTCAGGGCAGGGAATGTGGATGATGGGAGTGATGGTGTGCGGGCGTCCCAGTACTAGTAGTGCTGTATGCGGTGAGAAAGCAGGAACGACTCAGAGTCTTTGCAGTGCAGTTCAGGGTCTTTACTGATGATATTAAGGCAGACCCCCCCGGGAGTACTGGCTAGCATAAGGGGCCTGGTCAGTCTGCGAGCAAGCAGGAGTTCCCCTGGCCAGGTGGAGTTGTAGGCCTCCCCGTCTATCTGCACTCTTCCTGGCTACCTTGCTGTAAGCGAGTGGAAGTAGCCCACGTCCCTGAGTATACCGTGTGGTGCTTACCCGTATGGCTGGTGACTTGGGGCCTTCTGATAGCCTACGCTCCTCGATGGCGGTGCTGGTCCCTTCCTTGTGACTGAGCCTCTGGGCTTCTATGGCCAGAGGACCTGGAATCCCCTGCCGGCTGGGTTCTGCTGCTGGACTTAGAAGTTCCCACAGCCTCGGACTCCGTTGTCCGGTAGTAGTCTCTTCAGTCAGGACGAGCAATATATCTGCTTCCAGTCCGTGGCACTCAGCTCCTGCTCCTACAGAGCTCCTGCTGTTTCTTGCCCTGTGTCTGGAACTTCACTCCAGGCTCTGTCTAAACTTACCCCGCCCCAGATCCAGTTTATATAGGGCAGGTTCCTCCCCTATCTGGCCTGGGACAGGGGGTGTTGCATGCTTAAGGGCTCCTGACCAGAGAAACCTCCCACTTGCTCTCAGACGTAATATTTCTATTACTGTGGTAACCAGACCCCTGGAGTGCCACACATCCATCCACTATAGGTGCCCACTGTAAAGAAACATATTTTCATGGCCCTCTGTATAGGAAACCACAGTCAGCTGCTATACAGTTAAAAAAACAGCATGCAGTCACATACCGGCCAGACTGAGGCCGAAAGAAAACACTGTCAGCCACTGGCTGGTCAATGATCACTGTAAAGGAAATATACTGTATAATGGTAAGGCGGATGTATTACAGCAGTAACGTTATAAGGAAACAAGAACAACGAGGTATTTTCTGTTATTTCTCCCTTTTTATTTTAGAACTGTTTTTGCATAATTGTGTCGCTTTATTTTTATCTTTTTTTATTTTTTCTTGTAAGCACTGTATTTTTATATTAACCCCTTTCTGATGTGAGACGTATCCATACTTCTCTATGGTCTGGTACTTATTGACCAGGGACGTATGGATACGTCTCGGCAATTTTGCGGGCACAGAGGCTGTGCGTGCGCGATCGCCGCCTGGTGTTAGCTGATTCTGACAAAGTGTAAAAGTAAGAAAAAGTGCAAAAAAAAAATCAAAATAATAATAAAAATATATATATTGTAACCAAAAATACATATTTTTATGAAAAAGAAAAAATAAACAAAGAAAGTACACATAATTGGTATCGCCACATCCGGACCGGCCTTACCTATAAAACTGGCCCACTAGTTAACCCCATCAGTGAACACCGTAAAAAAATAAATAAAAAACGAGGCAAAAAACTATGCATTATCATCATACCATCGAACAAAAAGTGGAATAAAATGTAATCAAAAGGACAAATGTAAATAAAAATGGTACCACTGAAAACATAATGTTGTCCCGCAAAAAAAAAGCCACCATACAGCTCCATCGGCAGAAAAATAAAGTTCTAGCTCTCAGAATAAAGTAATGCAAAAATAATTATTTTTTCTATAAAATCGTTTTTATTGTGTAAAAGCGGCATAACATTAAAAACGCTATAAATGTGGTACTGCTGTAATCGTACTTACCCGAAGAATAAAGCTGTATTATCAATTTTACCACACGTGGAACGATATAAAAAAAAAATCCTGAATTGCTGTTTTTCGTTCATTCTGCTTCCCAAAAATAAGAATAGAAAGCAATCAAATAATGTCATGTGCCCGAAAATGGTACCAATAAAAACGTCAAGTCATCCTGCAAAAACCAAGCCATCACATGACTGTCAGCTGAATTATGGAAAAATTAGAGCTCTTAAAATATGGTGATGCAAAAACTATTTTTTGCCATAAAAAGTGTTTTTTTAGTGTGACAGCAGCCAAACATAAAAACCCGATATAAATCTGGTATCGCTGTGATCGACCCAAAGAATAAAGTTGCCTAATCAATTATACCGCATGAGGAACGGCATACAAAATAAATAAAACCAATTCTTCACCTGCTGCTGATTTGTTCATTCTGCCTCCCAAAGATTGCAGTATGGCACAGCTCACATTTATTATGCGCTGAGCACTTACACTGTGGTTTCCGTGTAAATCTCTGAAATACGTGATTCAGTGAACCCCTGGCAGAAGATTCCCTACAAAGAGGCTGATGGAGGCACTGTGGACGCCGTCTGGTTTATGTTCTGTTGGCATACGTCTTTTTATTAGGCATGCATAAAAGTGCCGTCGCCCACAGTTTTGTGCACTTTTGAAAAGGACACCGCTGAACAAAAGCCAGGTGGAGTCCAGAGTAACTCTGCTGCCTCATTACAGTGAACGGATCCCTCGGGGGTTCATCTAAATCACGTCACTTGGAGATTTCGATGGAAAATACGATACAAGTGCTCAGAGTAAAGCGCAGGATAAATGTGATCCAAAATGCTTTTTAAAATGTTCCCTACAAAAGCTTTAACTCAATCTACAAAAAAAAGCAAGTCCCCACTCAGGTCCGTCATGAGTTATCGGAAATATAAGGGCTTCCATATTACTGGTAGCACAAAGGCTCTGGAAAGCTCCATGGCTCATCGTCCCCCAAACGAAATTGAGCAAATTCTGCACTTCCAAATGCCCCCCTCCCTTCTCAGCTCCAGTGTGTGCCTAAACCGCAGTAGCCAGCCTAATGTACAGGTGGTGTCTCCAGAAGCATGAGCTGGGCACAACATATTGGTCACTGCAACTTACTGGTCACTACAATGGCAGTTTGCAATTTTCACTCAGCAACATCCACTGCTGCTTGTTTCTGGAAAAGACCAATGGAGTCAAAATCGTCACTACATGTGTAGATTAATTCCCAGAGGGGTATAATTTCCAAAATGGGGTCACTTGAGGGGGAATTCTGCTATTCTAGCATTTCGAGGCTATGTATATGGAGTTCGCATACTATTCTAGAAAAATCTGGGATCAAGGAGGCAAACAGCGCTCCATCCCTGCTGAGTCTCGCCGTATGACTAAGCAGTACTGTACAGCCACATGTGGGGTATTTCTACATTCAGCAGAAATTGTGGGACAAATTTTGGTGCCATTTTTACCTATTTCCCAGTGTGAAAATATAAAATCTGGGGCTAAAACAAAATTTTGATGGTAAAAATGTAATAATTTTTTTCTTTACTGCCCATTGGTATAAAATTCTGTGATACACCTGTGGAGTCAATATGCTCACTGCACCCCTAGATTAATTCATTGAGAGGTGTAGTTTGTAAAATGGGGTCTCTTATGGGGGTCTGCTGTTCTGACACCTCAGGGGCTCTGTCAATGTGACATGGCACCCTCAAACCAGTCCAGCAAAATCTGAACTCCAATATGGTGCTTCTTCCCTTCTAAGCTTTGCACTGTGCATCAAAAGTAGTTTTTGACCACATATGGGGTATTGGCGTACATAGGAAAAATTGCACAACAAATTTTCTCCTGCTATCCTTGTGAAAATGTAAAAAATTGGGGCTAAAACAACATTTTTGTGGGAAAAATATATTTTTTTCATTTTAACAGATACACGTAAAATTCTGTGAAGCACCTATGGGTTCAAGGTGCGTGCCATACATCTAAATAAATTCCTTGATTCCTAGCTTCCAAAATGGGGTAACTTGTGGGGTTTTTCCACTGTTTAGGCACATCAGTCGATCTCCAAATGTGATATGACACCCACAGACCGTTTCATCATAGCCTGCATTCCAAAATGTCACTCCTTCCTTTCTGAGCCCTGCCGTGCGCCCAAACAATAGTTTTCCCCCACATATGGGGTATCTGCGTGCTCAGGAGACATTGCACAACAATTTTTGGGATCCATTTTCTCCAGCTATCCCTTTGAAAATAAAAAATTGGGGGCTAAAAAACATTTTTGTGGGAAAAATTTGATTTTTTTAATTTTACGGCTCAATATTATAAACTTCTGTGAAGCATCTGGGGGTTCAAGGTGCTCATCACACATCTAGATAAGTTCCCTGAGGGTTCTAGTTTCCAAAATGGTGTCACTTGTGGGGAGATTCCACTGTTTGGGCACATCAGGGGCTCTCCAAATGCGACATAGCGTCCGCTAATTATTCAAGCAAATTTTACATTCAAAAAGTCAAATGGCGCTCCTTCTCTGCCGTGCGCCCAAACAGTGGTTTTCCCCCACATATGGGGTATCGGCGTGCTCAGGGGAAATTGCACAACAAATTTTGGGGTCCATTTTTTCCTGTTACCCCTGCGAAAATAAAAAAAATTGGGTCTAAAATAACATTTTTGTGAAAAAAGTTAAATGTTGATCAGGGGGAGCTCTGCCGTGCACCCAAAACAGTGGTTTTCCCCCACATATGGGTATCGATGTGCTCAGGAGAAATTGCACAACAAATTTTGGGGTCCATTTTATCCTGTTACCTTTGTGAAAATAAAAAAATTTGGGTCTGAAGTAAAATTTTTGTGAAAAAAAGTTAAATGTTTATTGTTTTATTCCACATTCCAAAAATTGGAATGCACTTGAAGGGTTAATAAACTTATTGAATGTGGTTTTGAGCACCTTGAGGGGTGCCGTTTTTAGAATGGTGTCACTTTTGGGTATTTTCTGTCATAAAAACCCTTCAAATGTGATGTGGTCCCTAAAAAAATGGTTTTGTAAATATTGTTGGAAAAATTAGAAAACACTGGTCAACTTTTAATCCTTATAACTTCCTAACAAAAAAAAATTTTTGGTTCCAAAATTGTGTTGATGTAAAGTAGACATGTGGGAAATGTTATTTATTAACTATTTTGTTGTTTTGACATATCTGATTTAATGCCATGAAAATTCAAAGTTTGAAAATTGCTAAATTTTCTAAATTTTCACCAAATTTCAGTTTTTTTTTCCACAAATAAATGCCCTGTTATATCAAATAAATTTTACCACTGTTATGAAGTACAATATGTCACGAAAAAACTTTCTCAGAATCAGTGGGATCCATTAAAGTGTTCCAGAGTTTCTACCTGATAAAGTGACACTGGTCAGAACTGTAAAAAATGGCCTGGTCATTAACGTGCAAACAGCCTTCGAGGGTAAAGGGGTTAAAGCTTAAAAACTTTAATAAGTCTTTTCTGTATGCTTTAAAGCAGAGGTCCCCAACCTTTCTGACATTTAGCTATGAAAGAGGGTCGCGAGTCACCTCCAGCTTCTGCCCCACTCATAGTAGTGACACTCAAAGCCTCCTACTACTGGTATAATGACAGCCAAAGCTTTTCCACACCAAGGCAGTATGCCAAGCTCCAGGGTCTCCTATCTTACCCACATTCAGATCTGCTCTTTTGTGCAGGGCTACACAGAAAGGTCACCATCTAGAGATCTACTCTTAACCGCTTCCCGACCACCCACTGTAGATAAACGTCGGCGCTGCCTGGGCTCTGTGCAGCGCCGACGTTTAAAAACGGTGGGTGGTCCCGCAGCGCTCAGGACCCCCAGGGTCCTGCAAGCGCTGCGGGTGCGGTGCAGAGCGATAGCTCTGACAGGGAACATCATCGGGACCTGATTGGATCAGGTCCCAGTGATGTTAACCCTTTGCTATCTTCTATATGCCGCGATCTAAAGTGATCGCGGCATATAGAAGATAGTAAGAGGAGAGGGGGTCGTCTACTTACCTCTCCGCCGACCCCTGATACCTTCCAGGACCTGGCGTTGTTATGGCATCTGGAGATCACATGACCGCCTCCAGATCTGCCATATATGGTGTCCTGCTAGGCTCAGCCTGCAAGCTGAGTCCAGTAGGAGACACAGTGTGAAACTGTCAGCAGTGGTCTCATACAATGTAATATATGTCTATTACATTACATGAGATCAGTGATCAGAAAGATAAAAATTAATGTCCCATACAGGGACTAAGTAAAAATGTAAAAAAAAGTCCAAAAAATGTTTTCAAACTGTTAAAAAAAATCACAAAATAAATAAAAATAAATAAATAAAATATTAAACCGATAAATCCGTATATTTATGCAAAAACAAAAAAAGTACACATATTTGGTATCGCCGCGTCCGAAACAACCCGAGCTATAAAACTGTCACACTAACTAACTCCTTCTGTGCACACCGTAATAAAAATAAATAAAAAACGGAGCAAAAAACTATGCTTTTTCCTCATATCGCCAAACAAAAAGTGGAAAAAAATGCGATCAAAAAGCAAAATGGAAATAAAAATGGTACGGCTGAAAACGTCATCTTGTTCCGCAAAAAAAAAACTGCCATACAGCTCCATCAGCCGAAAAATAAAAAAGTTATAGCTCAGAATAAAGCAATGCAAAAAAAAATATTTTTTCTATAAAATTGTTTTATTGTGTAAAAGCGCCAAAACATAAAAAAATATACAGTAAGTGTAGTATCGCTGTAAACGTACTGACCCGAAGAATAACGCTGCCTTATCACTTTTACCACACACAGAACGGCATAAAAAAAAAACTCAAAAAACAATTCCTGAATTGTTGGTTTCTGTTAATTTTACCTCCCAAAAAACGGAATAGAAAGCGATCAAAAAATGTCACGTACCCAAAAATGGTACGAATAAAAATGTCAACTCGTCCCACAAAAAACAAGCTGTCACATGACTTTGTCGGCCGAAATATGGAAAAATTATAGCTCTCAAAATGTGGCGATGCAAAAACTAGATTTTGCAAAAAAAAGCGTCTTTTAGTGTGTGACAGCTGTCAATCATAAAAACCCGATATAAATCTGGTATCTCTGTAATCAAACCGACCCGAAGAATAAAGTAATCTCATCACTTATACCGCACGAGGAACGGCGTAAAAAATAAATAAAACCAATTCTTCACCTGCTACTGATTTGTTTATTATGTCTCCAAATGTGCTCACCACACATCTAGATAAGTTCCCTAAGGGGTCTAGTTTACAAAATGGTGTCACTTGTGGGGGGTTTCCACTGTTTAGGCACATTAGGGGCTCCCCAAATGCGACATGGCGTCCGCTAATTATTCAAACAAATTTTACATTCAAAAAGTCAAAACATTTTTTGTGGGAAAAATGTGAAAATTTTATTTTTACGGCTCAATATTATAAACTTCTGTGAAGCACCTGGGGGTGCAAGGTGCTCACCACACATCTAGATAAGTTCCCTAAGGGGTCTAGTTTCCAAAATGGTGTCACTTGTGGGGGGTTTCCACTGTTTAGGCACATCAGGGGCTCCCCAAATGCAGCATGGCGTCCACTAATTATTCAAGCAAATTTTACATTCAAAAAGTCAAATGGCACTCCTTCCCTTTCAAACCCTGCCGTGCGCCCAAACAGTGGTTTTCCCCACATATGGGGTATCAGCGTGTTCAGGAGAAATTGCACAACAAATTTCATGGTGCAATTTATCCTATTACCCTTATGATAATGCAAAATTAGGGGATGAAAAACATTTTTGTGGGAAAAATATGAAAATTTTATTTTTACAGCTCCATATTATAAACTCCTTCCCTTTCAAACCCTGCCGTGCGCCCAAACAGTGGTTTTCCCTCACATATGGGGTATGAGCGCGCTCAAGAGAAATTGCACAAAAAATTTTGGGTCCATTTTTTCCTGTTACCCCTGCGAAAATAAAAAAAAATTGGGTCTAAAGTAACATTTTTGTGAAAAAATTTAAATGTTAATTTTTTTCTTCCACATTCCAAAAATTCCTGTGAAGCACCTGAAGGGTTAATAAAGTTCTTGAATGTGGTTTTGAGCACCTTGAGGGGTGCAGTTTTTAGAATGGTGTCACTTTTGGGTATTTTCTGTCATAAAGACCCCTCAAAGTGACTTCAAATATGATGTGGTCCCTAAAAAAATGTTTTTGTAAATTTTGTTGGAAAAATGAGAAATCGCTGGTCAACTTTTAACCCTTATAGCTCCCTAACAAAAAAAAATTTGGGTTCCAAAATTGTGCTGATGTAAAGTAGACATGTGGGAAATGTTATTTATTAACTATTTTGTGTGACATATCTCTCTGATTTAAGGGCATGAAAATTCAAAGTTTGAAAATTGCTAAATTTTCAAAATTTTCGCCAAATTTCTGATTTTTTCACAAATAAATGCAAGTGATATCGAAGAAATTTTACCACTATCATGAAGTACAATATGTCACGAAAAAACAATCTCAGAATCAGGGGAATACGTTGAAGCGTTCCAGAGTAATTACCTCATAAAGTGACAGTGGTCAGAATTAAAAAAATTGGCCCGGTCACGAAGGCTAAAACAGGCTCTGGCGCGAAGTGGTTAATAGTTGTTTGCTACACCTGGTGCTAATGTACCAAGCTGGCAGACAGCTGCAAGCCACACATCACAGCCCGCGAGCCACGTGTGGCTCTCGAGCTACAAGTTGGGGATCACTGCTCTAAATAATCCATAGCCTTTCAGAGAGTGTGTGCCCTTTTTTGATTATCTGACAGTAACACATATTTCGAGGACTCATCACATGTGTGTTTGATGAGTGGTGGCATCGTGTTGTGTATCCGGGGTGTGTAGTCTGTGTTGGTGATGTGATTTATGCTCACCTTAGAGCCTGTAACAGAGGTTGAGTGCTGGATTGAGTGTGAGGAGATAAGTGTCACGTAAGTGTGTACGTGACAATCACCTATAAAGACATTATAATATACGTCTAGACATGTTTCTAACATATATTCTAGGCTAGTGCAGAGGCGCAGAGTGTACCGAGCCAAACTTTGGTCTATGTCTGTGCCCCCCTTCTTTGTGATCTAAGATAGAAGGGGGTTAATAATTTATTCTCTAGGGACACTAGTATTTATTAGCACAGTCGCCACACCCCAATGCCCTTTAACAATACTGCTTGATGTAAATCATGTCTGGTGGCGTTATTAGCTTCACCAGGCAAGTGACGATATTAAGTATTCCATCTGGTACCTATGTCTGCTAGCAATCGGTTAAAATATTTTTTTTTCCAATATACCATTAATTTCATTATTGCATATGATTGGCATCTAATTTATTGTGACATATGCTTACATTCTTTATATATCTCAGACCCAATAACAGCAGCCACAATATCAGTCAGGTCTGAGATAGGGACTCCACAGAGTTACATCATTTTAAGGAGGGTTTAAAAGGTTGTATTTTAGTATATGTTCAGACTGACAGTAGATCTCCTAACCCTACAGCCTCATATATGAGGATATAAATTAGGGTCAGCCCAAACATTGTAGTCTGCATTTGGATTGTGAATTACAGCTGTCTGAGCCCACCGTAGGCTACATACACCCATTACTGTAACATGCCCTTGTGCTGTTGTTTTCGTTTCGATAGAACACTGACATATACAGTTTCACTGAGCAATACACGTCAGTTTTAAAAAAGGTCAATGTGATTCAGAGCATTTCACTATTCTCATAAATTATGTGGATTAGTCTCAGGTATTAAAGTCTATGGGGACCCGTGAGACACGGATGAAACTAGGAAGACAGATTTTGTACTTCATAGTTCCAGCCAACTGATACATTGTTAAAAGGAATCTGTCACCATATTTAACCTATCTAAACTATTAATATGTGCATACAGGTTATAGAATACAGAAAAACATCCTACCTGTATGCCTCATATCAGATGCCTTGTTGTTGAGAAATCCTCTTTTATCACTTTATGTAAATGGCCTCTTCCAGGCTCTGGGACGGATGGCGCCCGGAAGATAACTCTGCCTCCAGAGCTTATTTTATATGAAGGGGGAGTTACCAGTGTGAGACAAGTAACTAACACAGAACAGGAGAACTGAAATTTGTCTTCTTGCAAACACATATTTTGCTTCTCTCTCAGCTCTGAAGTATTTCAACAATATTGCAACTCTGTCTGTGAGCTGGAAGCTGAGAGGAACCTGCAGATGTGTCAGTTATAATCACACACAGCTCTGCAGTGAGATCAGGAGAGCAGAGAGCGGCCATTACATATCACACTGGGAACTTCCCCTTCGTGTATAATAAGCTCTGGAGTCAGAGTTATCTTCCGGGCAGCTTCCTCCCCATAGCCTGGAAGAGGTCATTTACATAAAGTGATAAAAGATGATTTCTCAACAAGACATCTGACATGAGGCATACGGGTATCACTGTCCTCAGCAGTCTATAACCTGTATGCCCATATTAATAGTTTAGATAGGTCAAATGTGATGACAGGTCCCCTTTAAGGCTAGATTCACACATCCGTGTGTTACCATTTGAGAGAGACTGACTGATTTTTTTCACTGAAGCATGTAAACTGTTTGGACTTAACTTTTTTTTATCCATTGATTCTTAATAATGTATCACTCAAGGGCTTATCCAGCACTTTTTTCCCCTATGGGGCTAAGAACTTACCAGCAGTTAGCTGTTATAGGAAACCTGTCACCAAGTTTGACCGATATGAGATATGGCCACCACCTTTCAGCCCTCATATACAGCATTCTATAATGCTGTATATAAGCCACCGATCTGACCTGCAAAACAAGAAAAAAAGCTTTTATTATATTCACCTGGGGGGCGGTCCAGTCCGAGGGGTGTTGCTTATCTTGGTCCGGCTCTTCCCTTCTTCTTGCGATGCCGTCCTCCTTCTTGCTTCGTGTGGATGACACGTCCCTACATCATTCACACATTGTCCCTGGCATTGAGCTCCTGCGCAGGCGTAAAGTACTGCAGTGTGCATGCGCCTGGGCGCTTTCACCTTTCCCCAAAGAAAAAATTCCCCACTCCTGTATTAGGGTGTGTGTTCACATCGACTTTTTCAGGAGGCCAAAGACGTCTGTTTTGCAAGTGAAGATGTTTAGGGAATCTCTCCTTTTCTCTGTAGTTTTGTAAACCTGAAGATTTTTTTTTAGCATTTTTTTGGTTGTTTCCTAAGCACTTTTTCAACATTTTTTTCAGCCGTTGTTTTTTTTTTAGCATTTTATCAGTGTTTTCGGACAACTTTTTATGTTTCCATTATACAATGAAGAAGTCGCAAGCTTGCTTCCTCTGAGCATCATTTTTAGATTTCCTATTGACCTCTATAGTAAAGTATTGACCGTCTGTTAAGTGAAAAACACTTGAAGAATAGTTTGCTCACTTCATTTAGTCGCATGGCGGTTTTGGAAACCTGAAGTGGTTAAAATACGTTCAATAGTCTGAACATACTGTATATATAGCAAGATTTTATTTTTTACATAGAAAATAATGGAAAGATTCTTTTTAGCGTCTTGTGGAAACAATTTCAGGCGGCTTTCAGCGCAAGCCTGCTCCAAACCTACCACAGAAAAAAACACTGTTGAACATACCCCTAACATTCTAGGATAGGTTTCTGTTAGTGTAACAAGATTATGGCCATTTTAATACTATAGTTATTACCTCCTTAAACAAATGGAAAGTAATTTTCTCATTAAAGGTATTTAGGAATTTTTTTAAATTACATTTTCTTTATTTTTTTTCTATTCCTGAACAACTTTTCAAAGGTGAATGCACATGGTGCATATTAGTAGGTTATAGATATACGGCACTAGTATGGAGGGTTTCACTCTGTCAATAATGTTATAAAGGCCTTCAGAAGAAAATATATGCAGACTATGGTTTTATTATAGGCAATCCAAAAATAATATAACGTTTCGGTCCTATAATTGGACCTTCTTCAAATGTTAAAAGAACTTTATAACATGTTGCATATTAGTCATGGATTTGCTGCCCAGAGTTTCCAGAGATTTAAAACAAATAATTGTTGTCTACACGTTAAAGATATGTCCTACATGGAAATTGACATGAGTTGTGGATTTTCTAACCTTCAGCATGTGA
This sequence comes from Phyllobates terribilis, assembly GCF_046119375.1. Classification (NCBI taxonomy): domain Eukaryota; kingdom Metazoa; phylum Chordata; class Amphibia; order Anura; family Dendrobatidae; genus Phyllobates; species Phyllobates terribilis. The sequence goes on along the minus strand of NW_027362762.1, from coordinate 661,791,501 downwards.
ATTCTGTTTGCGGAAATATTTGTGAACTTGACAAAATCTACTGTAATTTTTACTACAAATTCTGTGGCAAAAACCCAAAATACAAATGCAGATTTTGCGTCGATTTTGCTGCAGATTTGTCTTGAGTGCAGGGAACGTAAGGGGTTAAGATAAGCGCCATAAATACTGAAGTCTTTGCAGAGCCAGAAAGTAAACATCCACTACCACTCCCTTTACAATGGTAATTGCTGCTGAGTCTAAGTTAATGAAAGTATATAATTACTGTCTTTTATAATACGAGGGTTGCGTGATGACATCAGAGTGCACCTGTATATACTTACAAAAATGGAGCTGGTTAATTTATAGCAGTGAAGCCCAACCAAGGCAAGCATTTAGGCTAGTGTAGGACACCCACTCCTTTGCAGATGTTATGATGCATTGATATCCCTATGACTCCTTTCAATGAGCAGCATTTACAGCACATATGCATCATAACAATGTATCCCCTCTTAACTTTTTCCTTAACTTGACATATCCCAGACTGTGTGTCATGAGATTCTATTGTCAGCATAGCATCCTATGTTAAAAAAGGTGTATTTGTAATCGGTGTCAGAATGTTGCGGCAAGGGCCCACTAGTAACATTGATTAAGGGGCCCACCGTTCAGCTACATTCAAGTATTATATTACTCTCTTTCACAAATTTCCTATGCTTCTATATAATAATACACTGGGAAGTTTGTTACATGAATGATGAGATGCTGACTTTGTCATGTAGCGACTGTGGACAAACCACATGTCCTGGGTAAAGCTGCCACCAGAGCAGTGGCCGGAGCTGCTGGACCACTATCTGACTGGTGAGCCCCAAAAGGCGTATTATGACCTGGCCTTACAGGATGCCCAGGAATATTCAAAGTTAAAAACTGAGATACTGGCTCAGGGGTGACTATGTCCTAAAGAGCTCAAAGGGTCCATCACTGGGCATATTGCAGTGATAAACCCCCTCGCTCCCCAATGTTCGATCTCCTGCATCTGGCACAGAAGTGGTTGCAACCAGAGTCGTGATGGACAGGTCGTGATGGACAGGTTTATCCACTCCCTCCCTAGGCCGGTGCAGACCTGAGTTGCCCAGGGGGACTCCCGAAATGCGGATGACCTGGTTGGCCTACTAGAAAGGTACTAGGTGGTTGAGAGGTCCCTAAGGAAGCTGGGTGGTGTTGCATCTCCATACTAGGGTACCCAGAAGGAGCCCGAACCTCTACAGATGGGTAGTAGAGCCACAACTGGGAGAAGTCCAAGGTCCCAAGGGACTGCCAAAGGCCACTGGGAAAGACATAGTCTGCTGGAGATGTCACGGTCCTGGACACATAGCCGACCGGTGTCCTATGTGCTCCGAGCAGATGGACTGGAGCCTAGAGAGGTGCCGTTCGTACTATGCCTACCCTGCCTGCAGTGTGGACTATCAGCCCGGCAAGGGGCCACAGTCCCGTGACCATACATGGGGTACTGGTGTCGGGACTTTTGAACTCGGGGAGTTTGGTGACTCTAATAAGGGCCACACTCCCTAACCAGTTGATCCCCGGCAAAAATATGGGCGTCCACTGTATTCACAGGGACGCCAAGGACTACCCTGTTGCCAGATTGACTATAGAAGCTAACCGTGGAGCTGAGTCCCATGAGGTCAGGATGGCTAAGGACCTGCTACACTAGGTAATAATAGGGCAGGACTTTAGCCTGTTCTGGGACTTATGGTGGAAAGCGGGGGTACCAAGTGACTCAGATAGGAGCCGTTTCCATCATGATGAATCCCCATCGCAGTCGGAGGCGGAAGAGTTCCCCATGTGCGTCCTTGCCAGTGACGAGGACGAGACTGTGACCCATGAGGCTGAGATTCCTGAGTTGGGGATTTCTGGGGGGAATTTTGGTACTGCTCAAATGCAGGATCTAACGTTGAAAGCTGCATACGATAATGTGACTGTGATAAATGGATTTTCTCAAGTGCCGGGGGCTGTCACCAGATTCCCATATTTCTGTTATGGGTCCGGATGGTGGAACCACTGTGCCGTGGTACAAGGAGGGACCGGAGGGGCATAACTAGGGGCCTCACATGGACTGACCTTGGCTATATGGCGGTTTAGTCGACTCCGAGATCCAAGGAAGGACCGGGTAGGTGTGCCAGGTGCTACTCCAGGACCGACCTCGTGTGAGAGCAGGCGACTACCACGGGACTGATGACAGGCGCAGACTGGCACGGCAGATAGGCAGGTAGATGAGCATGGCTGATAGGCAGGCTCGGCTGGTAGGCAGGCTTCGTGGGCACGGCAGGTAGGCAAGCTGGCGGGCACGGCTGATAGATAGGCTGCTGGGCATGGCTGATAGACAGGCTGGTGGACAGCACTGGGACCTGAGAACTAACAGGACGGTTAGGAACCAAACTGACAACATTGCACAGGCACCTCCATGTTGGGGGACGTGCCTCAAGCCATTGGCCGGGTACATCTTAGGATGGCGCGCATGGTCCCTTTAAGAGACAGGGAGCACGCCCGCGCCGTTCGCACAGTGCCTGGGGATCTGCTTGCGGTGTGCGCACCCCGGACACAGCCAGCGTGGGAGACAGCCGGCGGAGCGGGAGACACCGGCTGGAGGCCGCGTAGGTAAGGGGATCGGCGTCTCTGCCAGGCAGATATACTGACGCTACAGTACCCCCCCAGAATCTCGAAAGGACCAATGAACCGCGGATCCAACTTGTATGAAGGTATTTTGAGACGAATATACTTGGGGGATAACCAGACCTTGTCCCCTGGACGGAATAGAGGCAGATCCAGACGTCTCTTGTCTGCATGTTTCTTCATCCGCTCAGAGGACTGCAGTAACGCGGACTTAGTGTCCTCCCAGATCACAGAAAATTTTTTAACAAGAGACTCTGCAGCAGGATTGTCAACAGAAGTGGAAACAGGAAACGGGCTATTGGGATGCTGACCGTATACCACAATAAACGGAGATTTGGCAGAGGATTCACTTACATGATTATTGTAGGAAAATTTTGCCCAAGGCAGGAGTTCCACCCAGTTGCTATGGTGGGCGTTGACGAAGTGCCAAAGGAAGCTAGTAAGGATCTGATTTATATGCTCAACTTGGCCATTAGATTTTGGGTGATAGGCCGATGAGAAATCCAGTGCGACATTCAGAAGCTTGCACGTGGCTCTCCAGAAGTGTGAGGTAAACTGGACCCCTCTATCCGAGACAATATGAAGAGGTAGGCCGTGGAGACGGAAGATGTGAAGAATTAACTCTTTAGCCAGCAATGGCGCAGAAGGTAGACCAGGCAGAGGAATGAAGAGAGCCATCTTGGAGAAGTGGTCAGCTACCACCCAAATGACAGTACAACCGTCCGATACTGGGAGATCCGTGATGAAATCCATCGCAATATGCTGCCACGGAGCAGAAGGCACAGGTAAAGGAAGCAGTCGATCCATCAGAAGTTGCCTAGGAGGCTTGTTTCAGACACAGGAAGAGCAGGCAAAGACGAAATCAGCAACATCCTTACGTAAGGTCGGCCACCAATAATGTTCGGAAATAAGCAGAGCCGTTTTCTTCTGTCCGGCGTGGCCTGCCAGTTTAGACGAATGACCCCAGAGTAGGACCTTCTTCCTATCCAGAGCCACAAAAGTCTTACCTGGGGGAAGATGAGACAGATCAAACGGAGCAACCGTAATAATTCTGCAGAGCTCAATAATGTGTTGAGGCTCCTCCTCTTGGTCAGTCGACAGAAATGATCTGGAGAGCGCATCTGCCTTGATATTTTTATCCCCCGACCGGAAGTGGAGAATAAAATTGAAGTGGGCAAAGAACAGAGACCATCTGGCCTGACGAAGGTTAAGTCGTTGAGCGGACTGCAAGTAGGCGAGATTCTTATGATCCGTGTAGATGACCACCAGGTGCAGGGCCACCTCTAGTAAGAATCGCCATTCCTCCAGTGCCAGCTTGATGGCAAGCAGTTCCCAATCTCCAATGGAATAATTGCGCTCAGACGCCCAGACGAAGATTTCTGAGTGAGGACTGCTCCAGCCCCAGAAGAAGAAGCATCTACCTCCAGGAAGAACTGCTTGTTACCGTCAGGACGATGCAGTACTGGAGCACAAGAGAAGGCTTGTTTCAATGACACGAAGGCACTTTCCACCTCGGGAGTCCATTCCTTGGGATTTACCCTTTGCGGGTCAGGGCAGAGATGGGAGCAGTCCGGGAAGAGAAATGAGGAATGAATAGGCGGTAATAATTTGTGAATCCAAGAAACCGCTGATTAGCTTTCAGCCCCTTGGGTCGGGGCCACTTTAGAACAGCAGACACTTTTTCGGGATCCATTTTTAGGCCGGTCTTCGAGATTACATACCCCAGGAATGCAAGAGAAGTCTGCTCAAAAATTTGGAATACAGGCGATTCTTCCTGAACCTCTGCAATACCTGTTGAATGTCTTCCCAATGTGAAGCAAGATCAAGAGAGAACACCAGGATATCGTCCAGGTACACCACCAGGCATGTGTAGAGAAGATCTCGGAAGATGTCATTCACCAGCTCTTGAAAGACTGCTGGTGCATTGCAGAGACCGAAGGGCATCACACGGTACTCGTAGTGGAATCCCGAGTGTTGAATGCCGTCTTCCACTCATCACCCTGGTGAATCCGGATCAGATTGTATGCGCCATGGACATCGAGCTCATTGAAGATTTTTGCGCCTCTGAGGTGATTAAACAACTCAGTGATGAGAGGCAGAGGATACTTATTCTTTATTGTGATTTGATTTAGTTCCCTATAGTCGATACAAGGGCGAAGAGAACCGTCTTTCTTTTTGACAAAGAAGAATCCTGCTTCAGCCGGAGAGGTGGATTTCAGGATAAATCTCCTAGCAAGATTCCCCTCAATGTATTCAGACATGGCATGGGTCTAGGCCAACAACCGGTGGTAGATAAGACCATGGGGAGGGGCACCAGGAATGAGGTCGATGGGACAATCATACGGCCTATGAGGAGGTAGTGTCTCAGCCTCTTTTGTGTCAAAGACGTCAGCGAATGACCAGTAGGGTGCCGGCAAGCCGGGTAGATTAGCTGGAATGGACGGAGGTCGAGCAGGACGAACAGAAACCAGGCAGGTTTTGTGACACTCTTGACCCCAGCGTAGCACCTCTCCCGAACTCCAATTCAAGACCAGTTCGTGTCTCTGTAGCCAAGGCAATCCTAGCAGCAAGGGATGAGAGAGTGTAGCATGCCAATCTGAAGAAATACGGGCTCAGTGACGAACAAGATGGACTCGGAGAGGGGCCTCCCATCCACCGAGGAAACCGCCAAAGGATCCGGGAGACGTTGGATAGGGATCTGATACTGCTCCACAATGGCTTGTTGGATGAAACTCCCAGCAGCAACGGAATCCAGATAAGCAGTCTCGAAAAAATGGATGTTGCCACAGGAAACCGATACAGACAGAGTCAGGGATGGAGAGGAAGAATTCTTGCCCAGGATGACCTCTCCAAGCGATCCTAGGCACTGGAGTTTTCCGGTCTCTCTGGACAGGAGCAGATTATGTGCTCCAAACTGCCACAACCTCCTGACAAGTCTTGACCATCGTCACCTGGTCTATCTGCATAGATTCAGGGGTGGATGCTAAGGCAGAGGCTTGTTGCGAGACCGGCCTTTGGAAGGTGGGTGCAAGGCGTAGAGATCTTTTCTTACGAATCACTTCCTTAGAACCATCCTGGAACCTGATGTTGATCTGTGTGGCCAGAGACACCAGGTCGTCTAGAGAGATGGGTATGTCACGACCGGCCAGTTCGTCCTTGATCTGCCCAGAAAGGCCCTCCCAAAAGGTAGCCAACAGAGCCTCGTTATTCCAGGCGAGTTCAGATGCGAGGGTGCGGAAAAGCACAGAGTACTGGCACACTGTGAGGTTCTCCTGGCACAGATGAAGAAGAGAAGAGGCTGTTGATGATGTGTGGCCGGGCTCATTGAAACCCCTCTGGAAGGCCTTAAGGAAAGCCTGGAGGTTGGACACCAGAGAATCCACTCTCTCGCATAGGGGACTGAGCCATGCCAACGCCTCTCCAGTGAGATGAGACATGATGAATGCCACTTTAGCCCGGTCAGAAGTGAGCCAGGAGCTCAAAGTGCAGCGTGCACTCATTGATGAAGTCCAGACATAGAGCGGGATCACCGCAAAAGCAAGGAGGAGCAGACAGTCAGGGTCCAAAGCTGGGTGCCACATCGCCACTGGGTTGAGGTGCCACCGGATCGGACACTGCTTGGTTAGAGGCAGATACAGCCAGGGTGGACAGTGCCTCCAAGTGGCAGTTTACAGTCCGCAGAAAGGACAGGATTGTATCCTGTTGAGATCTCTGGCGGGAGACCTCTTGGTACAGGTCCGAGACCGAGGGAGCCTGGGAGCCACCGGATTCCATGGCCTGTGCAAACTGTTACAGGTCCAGATGGTGGAACCACTGTACCATGGTACAAGGAGGGACCGGAGGGGTGTAACTAGGGGCCTCACCCGGACCGACCTTGGCAATACAGCAGCTTAGTCGACTCCGAGAGCCAAGGAAGGACCAGGGAGGTGGGCCAGGTGCTACTCCGGGATCGACCTCGTAAGAGAGCAGGAGACTCCCACGGGACTGATGACAGGCGCAGACTGGCACGGCAGATAGGAAGGTAGATGAGCACGGCTGGTAGGCAGGCTCGGCGGGTAGGCAGGATCGGTTGATAGGTAGGCTCGGCTGGTAGGCAGGCTGGTGGGCACAGCAGGTAGGCATGCTGGTGGGCACGGCTGATAGGCTGCCAGGCACGGCGGACAGCACTGGGACCTGAGAACTAACAGGAAGGTTAGGAACCAAACTGACATTGCAGAAGCACCTCCATGTTGGGGGAGGTGCATTAAATAATACCTGTCCTCCGGCCATTGGCCGGGGACTTCTTAGGACAGCGCGCGCAGCCCCTTTAAGAGACAGGGAGCACACGCGCGCCATAATCATAGTGTCTGGGGATCTGCGTGTGGTGTGCGCACCCCAGACACAGCCAGCGTAGGCCGGAGGTCGCGGCGGTAAAGGGATCGGTGTCTCTGCCTGGCTGCTTTATTTGGTCACCAGACCAAGAGGGGAAGTGATAGAGCAGTTATTGGTGCTAGGTCTCTATAGGCATAGGGTATTAGATTTGGCCCATTCTCATGTCTTAGGTGGGCATCTGGGAGTAGACAAAACCCAAGAGTGAGTCCTGCAGAGGTTCTACTGGCCTGGATGTCACCGAAACATTGTGAATTTCTGCTGGTCTTGCCCTACCTGTCAGCTAACTGCTTCAGTATCCCACGTCCACAGTCCCCTAGTGCCATTGCCCATTGTACTGTAGAGGTCCCATTTGACCGGATTGCCATGGACCTTATCGGTCCCCTGGTTAAGTCAACCAGGGGGCACCAATATATTCTAGTGGTGATGGACTATGCGACATGATATCCGGAGGCGTTACCACTGAGAAACTCCTCTGCCAGGAGAATAGCCCGAGAGCTGGTACATATTTTCCCCCGGACGGGCCTGCCAAAGGAGATCCAGACAGACCATGGAACTCTTTTTATGTCCAAAGTGATGAGGGACTTGTGTAAGGCTCTCCAGATTACACAACTCAGAATGTCAGTGTACCATCCGCAGACGGACAGCCTGGTGGAGAGGTTCAATAAGACCCTAAAGTCCATGCTTAAGAAGGTCATGGAAAAGGATGGCCCAGACTGGGATTGCCTACTTCCCTACCTGCTATTCTCAATTAGGGAAGTTCCCCAGGCTATATGGATGGCACCCTTAGGGACCTCTGGACATTGCAAAGGAGACCTGGGTAGCCGAGGTAACACCCCACCAGAGCGCCATCGAGCATGTGGCCCAGATGCAGGACAGGATTGCGAAGGTGATGCTGATTGTGAGGGACAGCCTCTTCAATCCCAAGAGACCCAAGCAAGGGTCTACAATTGGTAGACGAGACTGAGACAGTTTAACCCTACATACTGGCAGGCGACCAGTCCATGTATTATTTATCCTATATAGTATATCAAGGCTGCATTATACAATATATGTACATTCTACCTTTTGTGTCTCCCCCATTTCCTCATAGACTGTTAGCTTGCGAGCAGGGCCCTCACTCCTTTCGATATGAGTTATGTTTATTCAGTATTGTTTGTATAAGTCCCCCCTAAAATTTGTAAAGTGCTGCGGAATATGTTGGCGCTATAAAAATAAAAATTATTATTATTATATTATTATAACCCTGGAGACCGGGTGTTGGTGTTGATTCTCACGGTGGAAAGTAAGTTCCTGGCCAAGCGGCAAGGGCCATACGAGGTGGTCGAAAAGTTGAGTGATGTCAACTACAAGAAGCACCAACCAGGGAGAAGAAAGTCATAGATGATTTGATTATGATATGGAATGATGATTTTTCTGTAATTCCTTGTTTTGTTAACTTCCTAAACAATAATCCCTTTAACTTAAAATTGACCTCCTTTCATCATCGGGACACAATTTGTTTCTAGATTTATGTCTAAATGCGAAACCAGGAGAACCTGTACACAGTAGCACTTACAGAAAAAAAGTAGCAGGCAGCATTCTTCTGCATGCATGCAGTCATCATCCGTCCCATACAATTAAGTCCATTTCGGTGAGAGAGTTGATAAGGGCCAAATGTAATTGTAACAACACACCAGCATTTGATAAAGAAGTAGGCATCATTAAAGATCGATTAAAAACTAGAGGATATCCTAACTGAACTCTGGAAACAGCAACTCATATAGTGAATTCTAGAAGTAGAAAAAAATTGATGTCTCAGAAAACAAAAATCAAAAATTTAAAATCACCACAAAAACCCACCTTAGTTTTGACGTACAGCTCTAATTTTGAATCGATATCTAATATTATTCATCAAAACCTAAATATACTAAGAAGTGACGAAACCATGGACAAAATCCTTGGTGAAGGTATTAGAATTGTCTCTAGACGAGCCCCCACTATTGGCAGTTATCTGTCACCTAGCTTGTATGTTTTGCATAATAAATCTCACTCACAACATTGATTATTAACTACAGGTTACCACAAATGCAGCCAGTTTCCTGGCAAAACCTGCACGGTTTCTCATAAAACAACCACTTTTTCAAATTTAGATGGAACCAAATCATACAATATTAAGGGCTTCTTAAATTGTAACTCTGAATCAGTTCTATTATAGAATGTCTAGCTTGTAAATTAAAATATGTTGGCTCAACAATTAGAAAATGTAAAACTAGGGTGAGAGAACATCTATACGATATAAATCAATCCTCCAACCATAATATTTCAAATGTTTCCAAACACTTTACCAACATTCATGACAGGCAAATTACAAATTGTGCAGTGTATGCCTTTGAGTACATCCCAAAGCACACTGGAGGCGGTAATAAGGAACGGCGGCTACGTGATCGCAAAGCCTTTTGGATTTACTTACTAAACACTCGCGTGCCTGCAGGCTTAAACCTAAGGAGAGAAATTATGCTGCACTATTTACAAATTAACCAAGGCATAACATATATTAGTATGTAATGCATATTCTCACTTTGACTTTTCTGGATGATTTTATTTAATGTTTTATTTCAATTAGTGTTGACTTTAAAACGTCTATTCCAATGGTTGTTCGTTCACGTGATGCATAATGAGAAGTAATTACATTCACACAGAATGTTAAATATCTCTTTCCTGTCTCTCATTTTGTTAAACTGAGTTTAAGAGCACAGGGAGTGCTCGAAACGCATTCAGTTATTCTTTACTGACACTCCTCCACTTTAATGATATGAATTCGTCTGAACAATTACCTATATTTTAATGGATTTTTCCAATAAAGACATATTTTTAATTTCATCTTATTGGAGCTGGAGTACCATCTTTTCTCCTTGCAAGAAGAAAGTCGTACCAGGTGTACCACATTAACCTAATCAAACCATGGTGAGACAGGGAACTGGTGGAAGCTACATGCTTGGGGGCCCATCTGGGAGCCATGGGTCGAGGATGTCACAGTGGCAGAAACACTGTCACCAGCCCAAAAGCAACAGGTTGTACGCAGGTTGTGAAGCATGAAACTGATGGAACTGCATGTGAGGGTGAACCAAAGCTGTTTCGGATTTCCAAATCCTGCTGCGAGATGATCTCCAAGCAGGTGAGGAGAATGTTGAGCCTGGGAGTCATCGAGCAGTCAAAGAGCAGCTGGTCCAGCCCTATTGTCCTTGTGCCGAAGCTGGATGGAGAGTGGCGTTTCTGTAATGACTACAGGAAGCTGAATGATGTGTCCAAGTTCGACGCATATCCGATGCCCCGGGTCGATGAGCTCATTGAGAGGCTAGGGTCAGCCAGATATATTACCACCCTGGACCTAACCAAAGGGTACCGGCAAATTCTCTTGTCCCCAAGTGCCAAGGAGAAGATGGCCTTCTCTACACCTGAAGGCTGCTTTCAGTATACCAGGATGCCGTTCGGTCTGCAGGGAGTCCCAGCTACCTTCCAGAGGGCAATGGACCAGATCCTAGCCTCTCACAAAAAGTACTCTGCAGCTTACCTGGATGACATTGTGATCTTCAGCCCAGATTGTGAAAGTCATCTACACAAGGTCCAGGCGGTAATGGATGCGCTGAGGAAGGCAGGGTTTACCATAAACCCATGGGGAAAGAAGGAGGCAAAACACTTTGGCTACAAGGGGTGAAATAAAGCCGCAAGTAAATAAAGTGGAAGCTATCCAAAATTGGCCGCAACTGGTTTCCAAGAAGCAAGTTTGGGTGTTTCTGGGAATTGTGGGATACTATCCGCGATTTATCCTGAATTTCGCCATGATAGCTGTCCCCCTGACTGATCTTCTTAAGGTCACAAAGATGTTGATGGCCAAATGGTCCTCTGAAGTGGAGATGGCATTCCAGGAGTTGAAGCTCGCCCTATGAAACAACCATTCTTGGTCGCACCTGACCACTTAATAGCTTGTTGTTCAGACAGATGCCTCTGAATTTGGTTTGGGAGCTGTGTTGTCCCAGGAAATAGATGGGGACGAACTATGCCATTGTAGAGAAAGAGTGTTTGGCCATCAAATGGGCAATTGACACGCTGAGGTACTAGCTGTTAGGCCGTAAGTTCAGGCTAGTATCAGATGATGCGCACCTGAGAAGGATGAGGGAAAAGAAGGGGAAGAATGCCCGGGTGACTAGGTGGTTTCTAGCGCTCCAGGGCTTTAGTTTTCATGTGGCGCACAGGCTCGGGAAACTACATGGTAACGCAGATGCCCTGTCCAGACTTCTCTGTTTAGCAAGTGAAGGTGCCAAAACCCCCTGCTTTGGGCAGAGGGGGGAGGGATGTGTGACAAAGTCACTGGCAAAGTGCTAGAGGGGAGTTATGTTTCACTGAGGCTATTAGCTTCAGTGATTTGAAACCCAGAAGATTTTCTCTAGCACACTAAGTGTTGAGAGGAGTTAAGCAAACGTTTTAAGGGCTGGGCTTTTGAGAACAATCATAGAGTGGGTGGGAGGTTGTTCTCCATATCTCCACCCCAGGGTGTGGTCTGGAGAGGCTAACAGCAGAGAGGTGGTGTTGTGCTAACCTGAACAGTTTGTTTGCTAAACTCTGAGCGGGCGAATCCCCATTACCACAAGGACTATGCTTTGTGTTACCACTTTGTTTTGTTTTCCTGTTTTGCCCAAAGGTCCCTGTTTATTTTGATAGACTCTATATTGGTTTATGCTGCAATCTAATAAACCAATAAGAAATGTAAAAGGAGACAGCGTACCTGTGTCTACCTCCGTGTGCAGCCGAATGAGCCGATCTACCATAATATGTACTCCAAAACAGCGTCATTGAAAAAATACAAGCTACAGCAAAACAGGCATTGTATCGACAAGTCGATGGAAAAAAAGGAAACTTATAGCTTTTGAAATGAAGTAATTAAAAAAATCTAAATAAAAAATTACTGCACATTTGACCTTTTCCCGACAGAAGTCAGAAGGAGTTATGGTGTTCTAGACTCCAGTGTACCTGAATCGTTTTGAAGCAGAAGACGCCTATGTGATGTCTTCACAGCAGGGAGACATTTTTTTCTTTATTCCATATATAAAAACGAGCAGCTTCTAAGAGGAAGCCACCAAAATAATGTTTAGGTCACTTCTTTTAGCCGTTTCTTGGCTTATGAAGCTTGAAGTAGTTAAAAGAAATGACATAGCATAGCATAGCAAGTTGTTTTCACATTGCTGTGCATGTGTTCATTCTTTTAGGCATATTTTTTCTCCTTTTCAGGTGAGATTCAGGTAGGATCCACCTGAAAAAGTCATTGTGTGCACATACCCTTGATGTTAGTGTTCTACTGTTGACTACTACCTACAATTCCCTGATTGGAGTTCAGCAGTGCAGCATAGTTTCTTATGTTGTGGTAAATATTTATACTTTGCTTTGGTTATTATTTTAGACAATTAAATCTACCTATATATTTGATAATTTAATATTAGCTTTATAAGTGTTATTCATAAAAGCGATAACACAGGGTGTAGAGCTGTGTTTCTGCTACACTTTCCTCTGTTTTTTTTAAGTATAGTTAATTGTTAGAGAGCTACTTTTAGTTTCAAGGACATCTGCAGATGATTCCATAATTTGCGATTTTGTTATTTCCAATTAAAATGCTAAGTAATGTAAAGCCTGTAAAGACATTCCCCTTTTCATATCTCGGTTGTTGTAATAAATATACTGTATGTGACTGGGCTTCTGAGACTCAGACAAGAATTGTACACTCAGACACTGGCTGTGTGTTATTTTTCTTTTCTCTGATGCATCGTATTGATTCTATTTATCTAATTTGAACCAAAAATGGCAGACAGATTTAGAGATAATTTGATATCTCCATCCAAATTAGCTCTTCTTGGAAGGGCTACCACGACACTTAGATGACGCAGTCAACATTTCTATCACCCCATTAGTTCACAATGTGATTGCAGGATAATGTTTAGTTGTCATGTCATAGAAGTTTGGGATAAAAAATCTACCACTTTTGTACTCCTATTTAAGGGGTATTCTCAAATGTGAAAATTAGCCTCTATCAATGGGATAAGGGATAACTATCCAATTGCTTGGGTCCAACTACTGAGACTACAACCAATTCCGAGAACCGGGACTTTGAAGAGCCCCATGTGAATGGAGAGGTCGTCGATCATGCACAATACCGCTCAATTCATTCTTATTGTAACATACCTGGCGGCGTCCTTGCATGGTGGTCCATCTCCCACTGTGCAAGAGAGCGCACTTGATCTCCTGTCCAGAGTGTCTCTCTGGCTTCCCTCCATGCTGTCTGTTTGTGTCTGTCTCTGCTGCTTAAGGGCGGCGCCCGATCACTTCCTGCTTTTTGTACCTGCTGTGGGTCACACCCCTTGTGCGTCCTCAGCCTATTGCTGTCTGACACTTGGTATATAGCTCAGCAGCTCCCTTCTATCCCTGCCTGAGCATAAGTGTTTCCTTCAGTGTGTGCTTGCACTCTGAAGGTGCCAGGTCCCGTCCTTTGTTTCCTTGTCTGCCTTTCCTGGAGGCTGTTTTTCCAGGCCTGTCTGAACTGTGTCCTGTATGTCTCCTGCTTTGCGGTATTAGTTCCCGTGTCTGAACTGAGTCCTGTATGTCTCCTGCTTTGCGGTATTAGTTCCCGTGTCTGAACTGAGTCCTTTCTGTGTATCTTGTCTGTCCTGTCTGAACACGCTCCTAGCCTGTTCCTCCTGCCTTCTAGGGGCCGATTACCTAGACCCGTTCCTGTTAGAACCTTGCTCTTAGGTTTTTTTTCCTTTGCTGGTCACATGACTTTGTTGGCCTATTTAATCCTGCTCCGCCCTTCTGGCTTTGCTGGACTTCATTGTATATCTACTTTCTAGCTAGCCTGTGCTCTGTATCTAACTCTGTTAGTTTGCTTGGTCTACGGACCTCTATGTTCTATCTATTTTGTTTGTTCGTCTGTCTGCTACTATTTCTGTTAGGAGGTGTCCCATATTCCTCCCAGTCCTTAGTACTTGTAGGGATTCCCTCCCCACATCTATAGGTCTTCGTACAGACTAGATCAGGACTTTAGCAGGTCTGATCGCAGGATCAGGTTCCCTGTTACATCGTAGGGATTCAGCTGAGTCTTATAGTAGGGACAGATCTCCTCTCTTTCCTTAGCTTTGGTAGCAGAACATAACAGTAAGTCCAGCCTGCAAATTCTCTAAGGAAAGATTTTTCTGTTCCATCATGGTGTCGGTTCAGGATTTGGCTCATCGCCTGCAGGGACTCTCTCTGGAGGTGGCCGAGCTCCGTCAGCACGTGAGTAACTGTCCTGGAGCACATTTCTTGGAGCCTAAGGTATGTTTGCCGGATTTATTTTTTGGTGAACACCGAGAATTTTTTTCATTTAAAAATGCTTGCTTATTGTATTTTCGTTTGAGACCTAAGTCCTCTGGGGATGAATCCCAGCGCGTAGGGTTCATAATGTCACTTTTGCGCAAAGAGCCTCAGGAGTGGGCCTTTTCTTTGCAACCTAGTGATTCATGCTTCAGATCAGTGGATAGTTTTTTTTCTGCTTTGGGACTATTATATGATGATCCTGACCGTGTCGCATCAGCTGAGACTGAGTTGAGACGTCTAAAACAAGGATCGGGTAATGTGGAAAAATATTGTACACATTTTCGTCGTTGGTCCACTCAAACAGGGTGGAACGATTCTGCTCTGAAAAGTCTATTTCTTGCTGGGCTCAGTGAAAGGGTTAAAGACCTGCTAATTGCTTATCCTACACCTGAGGATTTGCAACAGGCTATGCAATTAGCTATACGGGTGGATAGAAGACTGCGTGCTAGGGTTAATGAGAGCAAATCCTCTGCTATGTCAGTTTCTGGTTATGATAATGTGTGTACTAACAGTGGTGAACCGATGGAGATTGGATCGGTGGCACCTCGCTCTCAAGAAAAAGACCGTCGTTTTTCGGAAGGCTTGTGCTACTATTGCGGAAAATCTGGTCATTTGATTAAAGGCTGTGAGCTTCGGATGAAGAAAGAAAAAAAAATGGTCAGTCACGCCCGTATTGCCTGTTTAAATTCCAAGGGTATATTTTTGGCTGCTTCCACGATTGCTCAGGAAAAATTAATGGAATTTCGGGTGTTTGTTGATTGCGGGTCTACACTGAATGTAATTGATGGGGGATTCGTGGAAAAACTCAATTTAAAACCTGAACCTTTATCATCCCCCATTGCTGTGGTTTCTGTGGATGGCTCCCCTTTGAAGAATATTACTCTCAAGGTCAGTGAATTTCCTCTCACTATTAATGGTGTTCACCATGAGAAATTGGATTTGGTAGTGTTGAATAACTTGCCTTCTCCAGTAATATTGGGTTTGCCCTGGTTAAAATTTCACAATCCTGTACTGGATTGGTCTACCAGTGAAATTAAATCCTGGAGCCATAAATGTTATGACAAGTGTTGTAATGGGCGTATTGCAGCTTTGGATAGGGGAGAATTGCCTGTTCCTATTCAGGATTTTTGGAGAGTTTTTTCTGAGAAGGAATCGCAGGTTTTGCCTCCCCATAGAGACTATGATTGTTCTATTGAATTTGTCCCTGGAGCGACTCTTCCTAAAAGTCGTTTATTTAACCTTACTATTCCTGAGAGGAAGGCTTTGGAGGAATACATACAGACAAGTTTGGCCGCCGGTCACATTAGGCCCTCTAAGTCTCCTGTGGCGGTTGGATTTTTTTTTGTAAAAAAAAAGGACGGCGGTTTACGTCCTTGTCTGGATTTTCGTGAGATTAACAAAATTACGGTACGCAATCCTTACCCACTGCCATTGATTCCTGATCTGTTTAACCAGTTATTGGGGGCCAAGTGGTTCTCTAAAATTGACCTTAAGGGGGCATACAATCTGTTGCGCATGAAGGAGGGTGATGAATGGAAGACTGCTTTTAACACTCCTGTGGGTCATTTTGAGAATCTGGTTATGCCTTTTGGTCTTACTAATGCTCCTGCATTTTTTCAGAATCTGATTAATGACATCCTTAGACCTTTGATCGGTAAAAATGTGGTTGTGTATTTGGATGACATTTTGATTTATTCGCCAGATCTGGAGTCTCATTGGCGGAGCGTGCGTGAGGTATTACAGTTATTAATGGACAATTCGCTTTTTGCTAAGCTGGAGAAATGTGAGTTCGCTGTACAGAGAATTAGTTTTTTGGGCTACATTATCTCCAGCAAAGGTTTTGAGATGGATCCGGTTAAGGTTCAGGCTGTGCAGGAATGGCCTAGGCCTATTGGTTTGAAATCGATACAGAGGTTTTTGGGTTTCGCCAATTACTACAGAAAATTCATAAAAAATTTTTCTAGTATTGTCAAACCTCTGACTGATCTCACCAGGAAAGGTGCTGATGCGGTTCAGTGGTCTTCTGAGGCCATTGAAGCTTTTGTGTATCTCAAGGAGAGGTTCACCTCTGCTCCCATCCTTATGCAGCCTGATGTTACTAGGCCGTTTTTGGTTGAGGTTGATGCTTCCTCTGTGGGGGTTGGCGCAGTATTGTCTCAGGATAACGGGGATGGATTACATCCCTGTGCCTTTTTTTCAAAAAAATTTTCGGAGACTGAACTGAATTACGATATTGGTAATCGGGAATTATTGGCTATTAAACTCGCATTTGAACACTGGCGCCACTTCTTGGAAGGTGCGGAATTTCCCGTTCAGGTTCTTACGGATCATAAAAATCTGATATATCTTGATGCTGCCAAGCGCCTGAATGCCCGTCAGGCTAGGTGGGCACTGTTTTTCTCGCGGTTTAATTTCTCCGTTACTTACATCCCTGGTACTAAGAATGTTAAGGCGGATGCCTTATCTCGCAGTTTTTCTCCCATAGTCGGTGCTGAGAAAGAGGAAAACATTTTACAAGAAGGTGTTGTGATAGCTGCTTTAGACTCCGTTTTGGAAGATGAGATTCTTAAAGCTCAGGAGAATGCCCCATCTAACACTCCTCATGGGAGGTTGTTTGTGCCTGGGACCTTTAGGAGAGATTTGTTTGTTGAGTGTCACGAATCTCGGTTGGCAGGTCATCCCGGAATCTCTGAGACCAAGAGACTGGTGGGTCGCAGTTTTTGGTGGCCTGGATGGCAGAAGGAAGTCATTAAGTGGGTGCGCCAATGTACTATATGTGCTAGATCTAAGTCCTCACATACTCCTGCTGCGGGGTTGCTTTGTCCTTTGGAGGTCCCCAGTGCTCCTTGGACACATTTGGCTATGGACTTTATAACTGACCTTCCCCCCTCTGAGGGTTTTACTGTCATCTGGGTGGTCGTGGACCGTTTTAGCAAGATGTGTCACTTGGTTCCCTTCGTCAAACTGCCCTGCGCTAAAACTCTCGCTAAGGCCTTTGTCAAGGAAATTGTCAGACTTCATGGCGTTCCTACTGACATTGTTTCTGATAGGGGTCCTCAGTTCGTGGCTCGTTTTTGGCGTGCCTTTTGTGACAGGTTGGGAATTCATTTGTCGTTTTCGTCCGGATATCATCCTGAATCTAATGGCCAGACAGAAAGGAAAAACCAGGATGTTGAGCAGTTCTTGCGGTGTTTTGTGGCAGACAATCAAGAGGGGTGGTCTGAGTTTCTGCCACTTGCCGAATTTGCTCTGAACAATCATACATCTTCTTCTGCTGGTTGTTCGCCTTTTTTTTGTTGTTCTGGGAGACATCCGTCGTTTGGGTCGTTCTCCAAGTTGGGATCTGCCGTGCCTGAGGAGGAGAATTTTTCCGGTGATTTGGAAAGAGTTTGGACGGATGTGCGTGGTAATCTTCAGGAGGCCAACAGAAAATCTAAAGACTACTTTGATAGGAAACGACAGGAGGTTTTGTTCGCTGTTGGTGACATGGTTTGGTTGTCCTCTAGGAATCTGCGGTTGAGGATTCCTTCTAAGAAATTGGGTCCCAAGTTTGTAGGGCCCTTTAAGGTGCTTCAGGTTGTCAACCAATCTGCTGTTAGGTTGGAGGTTCCTACCTCCTGGAGAATTAATCCGGTCTTTCATGTCTCTCTGTTAAAAAAAGCTGTTGTGTCGGATGGTGACGCCTCTGCCTCTGTTCCTCCGGTGGTGGAGGACGGGGAATATGAAATTTCTCGCATCCTTGACTCTAGACGGTATAGAGGTAGTTTGCAGTATCTTGTGGCCTGGAAAGGTTTCGGACCCGAGGATAACTCTTGGGTGAGGTCAGATGATGTTTCCGCGTCCAGACTTATCAGAGCGTTTCACAGGAGATTTCCTGATAAGCCTGGTCCTAGGGGATCCGGAGGATCCTCTTAGAAGGGGGGGTACTGTTAGAACCTTGCTCTTAGGTTTTTTTTCCTTTGCTGGTCACATGACTTTGTTGGCCTATTTAATCCTGCTCCGCCCTTCTGGCTTTGCTGGACTTCATTGTATATCTACTTTCTAGCTAGCCTGTGCTCTGTATCTAACTCTGTTAGTTTGCTTGGTCTACGGACCTCTATGTTCTATCTATTTTGTTTGTTCGTCTGTCTGCTACTATTTCTGTTAGGAGGTGTCCCATATTCCTCCCAGTCCTTAGTACTTGTAGGGATTCCCTCCCCACATCTATAGGTCTTCGTACAGACTAGATCAGGACTTTAGCAGGTCTGATCGCAGGATCAGGTTCCCTGTTACATCGTAGGGATTCAGCTGAGTCTTATAGTAGGGACAGATCTCCTCTCTTTCCTTAGCTTTGGTAGCAGAACATAACAGTTCCTGTATCTTGTCTGACCTGTCTGAACTCGCTCCTAGCCTGTTCCTCTCGCCTTCTAGTGGCCGTTTTCCTAGACCCGCTCCTGTGTCTGGTCTGTCCTGTCTGAACACGCTCCTTGCCTGTTCGTTCCGCCTCTCTGGGGGCCGTATTCCCAGACCCGCTCCTGTATCCCTCTGCAGTGTCGGTCTCCTCCGTACACTCAGTTCCAGTCTGAACTCTCTCCTGTCCTTTACCTGTTTTGCCTCTATGTCCGTTCCCTTCCTTTTTCTGCAGAGTCTGAACTCGTACCTAACTCCTGCTTATTGTCTCTGCAAGTACTGTGTGAGTATCTGGCTCTGTCTTTCCCTTCCTGTCTGTTCCGTGTGAACAGAGCCCTGTCCTCCCTGCTCAGCCTTGTCGGCACTCTAGCTGTGCTTGCCTGTAACCCTCTGCCTGTATTGTTCCTGAGTCCCGGTGTGTACTGGGTCCTATCCCGCCTGTGTTCCTACCTGCTAGTGCCTCCCTGTCTGCACTCTAGCTGTGCTTGCCTGTAACCCTCTGCCTGTATTGTTCCTGAGTCCCGGTGTGTACTGGGTCCTATCCCGCCTGTGTTCCTACCTGCTAGTGCCTCCCTGTCTGCACTCTAGCTGTGCTTGCCTTTACCCCCCTGCCTGCATACCCGCCTGCCTGCATACCAGTCGTGCCTGCCTATACCCTCCAGTCTGTGTGCCAGCCTACCAGCCTGTTCCTGTATTTCCCTGTGTGGGTCAACAGCCGTGTCCGGGGTCTGTCCTGGAGTAGCACCTGGTCCCTCTGCTCGGTTCCTCCTTGGTGCACTGGCGTCGTATGCCGTCGTGCGACCCTGGTCGGATCGGGTGAATACTTAGTCACGCCCCTCCAGGCATTCACTCTCCGGCACGGTCCAGTGGAATCACTACCAATCACACGCACACGCCGCTTAGCCCGGGCGTGTGCATAACAGCATGCTCAGGCCATGGTTCCCGTTGAGCCCCACGGCCTTCGCTCTCTGAGAAGTTTTTCCAGCGAATACATGCATTAAAATAAATAAATTTTTTTTCCCTTAGCTGAGTTCCAGGCGAATTACGCACCGTCCAGATGGATCTATCAGCTCTCGTTCCTGCGGATCCGCCACGTTACTATGGGGATCCAAGACAGTGTCGTGCATTTGTGGAGCAATGCATGTTACACTTTAAGGCCTACCCTCTTTATTTTCCTTCCGATTGGGCTAAAGTGGCCTTTATGATGTCTTACCTGGCGGGTGATGCCTTGGAATGGATCAACCCCCTATATGAAACACAGGATCCGATCCTCCGGGACCTAATGGCCTTCCTGGTGGCCTTTCTAGTGGTCTTCGATGATCCTAACCCGGAGGCTCCTGCTGAAGCTTCACTTCCCAATATCCCGGAGCAGCCCCAATGGGTAATGTGTGTGGGTAGCGCAATAGTCCTCCAGCCCAATGAGACTACTGCCCACCCAGAATCCTCACAGGGTGACTACGCTTTCCGGAATACTTCTCTCAACCTCAAGAGGCAGTCCAGACGTGCTAGACTTAGAGGCAAGCCGTCACACCAGGGTCTGTCCTCCCTGAGACCTCCTGACCCCAACCTTGAAGTCCCTACTGAAGCTTCATCTCCCTGTATCCCGGAGAAACCCCAATGGGTAATGTGCGTGGGTAGTGCACCAGTTCTCCTGCCCGAAGAGACTTCTGCCCATCCAGACTCCACACAGGAGAACTTCCTGCACCCGGCATCAGATGCTTCTCTCTCTTTAACCGGTGTGCATGTCCAAGGATGCTCCAAAGCTGTGGTTTCCTCTGAGTCTGTGCACCTCTACTACCTGGCGGAGGATCCCCTGTTGCCTCCTGAATCCTCCGGGATACCACTCGATGACAAATGGAGAGAGACTTCTCTACACCCGGTACTCAATACTTTGTCCGCTTCGTCCTGTGAGCCTGACAATGGGTACCCCAAAGTGGTAGTTACCTCCGAGTCTCTACACCCCTCCGACCAGGCGGAGGATCTCCAGTTGTCTCCTGAACCCTTCGGGGTGCTACCTGGTAGCGAAAGGACAGAGACTCTCCTATACTCTGTACCTGATACCTCGCTCGCTTCGTCCAGTGAGTCCAACTTAGTGTACTCCGAAGCAGAGGTTACTCCTGAGTCTCTACACCCCTCTGACCAGGCGGAGGACCGCCAGCTGTCTCCAGAACCCTTCGGGGTGCCACCTGGTGGTGAATGGACAGAGACTTTCCTATACTCGGTACCCGATACCTCGCCTGCTTCCTCCAGTAAGTCCGACCTAGTGTACTCTGAAGCAGAGGTTACCCGTGAGTCTCTACACCCCTCTGACCAGGCGCAGGACCGCCAGCTGTCTCCAGAACCCTTCGGGGTGCCACCTGGTGGTGAATGGACAGAGACTTTCCTATACTCGGTACCCGATACCTCGCCTGCTTCCTCCAGTGAGTCCGACCTAGTGTACTCTGAAGCAGTTGTTTTCTCTGAGCCTCTGCACTCTTCTGACCCGGCGGAGGACCTCCAGTTGTTTCCTGAATCCTCCGGGATACCACCAGATAACAAAGAGACAGTGACTTTTCCTCATTATGTACCTGATAACCCGTCTATTTTTTCCTGTGAGCTTGACAAGATGTACCTCGAAGCAGAGATTACCCTCAAGTCTCTGTCCCCCTCCAACCCAGTGAACGACTGGTCCTCGAATTCCCTGCGGAAGATTCTGGCAGGCCTGAAGAAGAGGGGGCGTAAGGGGGGAGGTACTGTAACATACCTGGCGGCGTCCTTGCATGGTGGTCCATCTCCCACTGTGCAAGAGAGCGCACTTGATCTCCTGTCCAGAGTGTCTCTCTGGCTTCCCTCCATGCTGTCTGTTTGTGTCTGTCTCTGCTGCTTAAGGGCGGCGCCCGATCACTTCCTGCTTTTTGTACCTGCTGTGGGTCACACCCCTTGTGCGTCCTCAGCCTATTGCTGTCTGACACTTGGTATATAGCTCAGCAGCTCCCTTCTATCCCTGCCTGAGCATAAGTGTTTCCTTCAGTGTGTGCTTGCACTCTGAAGGTGCCAGGTCCCGTCCTTTGTTTCCTTGTCTGCCTTTCCTGGAGGCTGTTTTTCCAGGCCTGTCTGAACTGTGTCCTGTATGTCTCCTGCTTTGCGGTATTAGTTCCCGTGTCTGAACTGAGTCCTGTATGTCTCCTGCTTTGCGGTATTAGTTCCCGTGTCTGAACTGAGTCCTTTCTGTGTATCTTGTCTGTCCTGTCTGAACACGCTCCTAGCCTGTTCCTCCTGCCTTCTAGGGGCCGATTACCTAGACCCGTTCCTGTATCTTGTCTGACCTGTCTGAACTCGCTCCTAGCCTGTTCCTCTCGCCTTCTAGTGGCCGTTTTCCTAGACCCGCTCCTGTGTCTGGTCTGTCCTGTCTGAACACGCTCCTTGCCTGTTCGTTCCGCCTCTCTGGGGGCCGTATTCCCAGACCCGCTCCTGTATCCCTCTGCAGTGTCGGTCTCCTCCGTACACTCAGTTCCAGTCTGAACTCTCTCCTGTCCTTTACCTGTTTTGCCTCTATGTCCGTTCCCTTCCTTTTTCTGCAGAGTCTGAACTCGTACCTAACTCCTGCTTATTGTCTCTGCAAGTACTGTGTGAGTATCTGGCTCTGTCTTTCCCTTCCTGTCTGTTCCGTGTGAACAGAGCCCTGTCCTCCCTGCTCAGCTTTGTCGGCACTCTAGCTGTGCTTGCCTGTAACCCTCTGCCTGTATTGTTCCTGAGTCCCGGTGTGTACTGGGTCCTATCCCGCCTGTGTTCCTACCTGCTAGTGCCTCCCTGTCTGCACTCTAGCTGTGCTTGCCTGTAACCCTCTGCCTGTATTGTTCCTGAGTCCCGGTGTGTACTGGGTCCTATCCCGCCTGTGTTCCTACCTGCTAGTGCCTCCCTGTCTGCACTCTAGCTGTGCTTGCCTTTACCCCCCCTGCCTGCATACCCGCCTGCCTGCATACCAGTCGTGCCTGCCTATACCCTCCAGTCTGTGTGCCAGCCTACCAGCCTGTTCCTGTATTTCCCTGTGTGGGTCAACAGCCGTGTCCGGGGTCTGTCCTGGAGTAGCACCTGGTCCCTCTGCTCGGTTCCTCCTTGGTGCACTGGCGTCGTATGCCGTCGTGCGACCCTGGTCGGATCGGGTGAATACTTAGTCACGCCCCTCCAGGCATTCACTCTCCGGCACGGTCCAGTGGAATCACTACCAATCACACGCACACGCCGCTTAGCCCGGGCGTGTGCATAACACTTATGGGAGTGCCGAAGACCAGCGGGCTGCAGCGTTCGGTTATCTATGGTGCACTACCACTTCATTCATTCTTATGGCAGCGCCAAAAACCAATGCAGTGCAGCACTCGGCTATCTGTGGCGCACTATTTATTATTATTATTATTATTTATTTTTAGAGCACTACTGTATTGACAACATGGTGCTGTACATGAAAAGGGGTTACATACAAAATATAAACAAAAATTACAGTAAAAAAATATAACAATGACAAACTTGTACTAAAAAGAGGGCCGTGCCCTTGAAAGCTTATAATCTACAGGATAATGGGGAAAGAGACAGTAGATTAAAGAGATTGCGGCAGCTACTGTGGTAGCGAGGTCGGCTATTGCAGGCTATAGGCTTTAATGAAGAGATGCATTTTCAAGTTCCATCTGAAAGTTCTGAATGTCATGTATAATCGTACTAGTTAGTGAATAGAATTCCACAGGATAGGGGATACTCGGGAGAAGTTTTGGAGGTGATTGGGTGAGGAACAAATAAGTGTGGCAGAGAGTGTGACGCTGAGTCACTTCTCACGGACAAGCCGTGAGTCAGGGAGGTTGAGGAGTCTGAGGTCAAGAGCCAGGAGGGTACATCATAAACAGAGGAAAGTGACAAAGGCGTAGTCAGGTCACAGTCCGGAGTCAGAATTCCAAAGTCAGGGTGCATCAAGGCAAAAGGGGTAATACAAATGGGTAGTCAATACGCAAATCCAGGGTCCGGCAACACAGGGTCAGAGCACAGAGAAAACAGCACACTGAGCTGAAAGCTAAGACTGGCAGCCATCTGAGACTGACAGCTTAGCTAAATACCTTGGTAATCACTAAGAACAGGGAACACCTGAAGTAAGCTCAGCACCTCACAGTCTCAGATTGAACGGCTGAGCCATCAAAATACCAACAGCTCAGCACGTCCCTGCACTATATTGGATGACTGAGCAGTCATTCTGCATCCAAGACACACTGAGCGGTGGACAGAGAGAAGGAGGTTTTGGGAGGACCAGAGATTACATATTGGAAGATATCGGTAAATAAGTTTGGAGATATACGGAGCAGACAGATTATGGAAGGCTTGTTGGTCAGTATTAGTAGATTGAACTGGATATGTTGGGGATTTGGGAGCCAATGAAGGGATTTGCAGAGGTGAGAAGCGGAAGAGTACCGAGGAGAGAGGTGGATTAGTTGGGCAGCGGACCGGAGATGTGCAAGAGTGTTAGCAGGGAGACCACAGAGGAGGATATTGCAGTAGTCGAGATGGGAGATAATGAGGGCATGCACTAACATTTTAGTGGATTGAGGGTTGAGGAAAGGACCGATTCTGAAAATATTTTTGAGTTGGAGGTGGCAGGACGTAGCAAGAGCTTGGATGTGTGGTTT
The DNA here is from genome assembly GCF_046119375.1 of Phyllobates terribilis. Classification (NCBI taxonomy): domain Eukaryota; kingdom Metazoa; phylum Chordata; class Amphibia; order Anura; family Dendrobatidae; genus Phyllobates; species Phyllobates terribilis. The sequence continues at coordinate 661,767,070 of NW_027362762.1, read as the reverse complement.
GAAGGACAGGGCAGAGTTGAGGGTTACTCCGAGGTAGTGGAATTCCGGTATAGGGGATAGCATGATATGATTTATTGTGAAAGATAGATCAGGTAGGGGAATTAAGTGGAATGGAGGAAAGATGGTGAGTTCAGGTTTGTCCACATTGAGTTTGAGGAAGAGAGAGGAGAAGAAGCAGGATATGTTGGGATGCTGGATAGCAGAGAGGTGGCATCTGAGCCAGGGAGGTAGATTTGAATGACATCAGCATATAGGTGGTACTGGAAGCCATGGGACTTCCTGAGTTGGCCCAGGCCAAAGTTATAGTTTGAGAAGAGTAGGGGTCCCAGGACAGAGCCTTGAGGGGCACCATCGAAGAGAGGGCAGGATGAGGAGGTAGTATGGGAGTGGGAGATGCTAAATGTGCAATTAGAAAAGTATGAGGAGATCTAGGAGAGGGCAAGGTCTTTGACGCCAAGGGAAGATAGGATTTGTAGTAGGAAGGAGGAGTTGACTGTGTTGAAGGCAGAGGACAGGTCTAGAAGGAGGAGTATAGAAAATTGTTTTTTAGCATTGGCAGTAAGTTGTTAGTAATTTTGGTTAGTGCAGTTTCGGTGGAGTGGTGGGATAGCTCCATTCATTCTTAAGATCAGCAGAAAAAAGTTTGGCACACCTTCTCATTTAAAGATTTTTCTGTATTTTCATGACTATGAAAATTGTACATTCACATGAAGGCATCAAAACTATCAATTAACACATGTGGAATTATATACTTAACAAAAAAGTGTGAAACAACTGAAAATATGTCTTATATTCTAGGTTCTTCAAAGTAGCCAACTTTTGCTTTGATGACTGCTTTGCACACTCTTGGCATTCTCTTGATGAGCTTCAAGAGGTAGTCACCGGAAATGGTCTTCCAACAATCTTGAAGGAGTTCCCAGAGATGCTTTGCACTTGTTGGCCCTTTTGCCTTCACTCTGCGGTCCAACTTACCCCAAACCATCTCGATTGGGTTCAGGTCTGGTGACTGTGGAGGCCAGGTCATCTGGCGTAGCACCCCATCACTCTCCTTCTTGGTCAAATAGCCCTTACACAGCCAGGAGGTGTGTTTGGGGTCATTGTCCTGTTGAAAAATAAATGATGGTCCAACTAAACGCAAACCGGATGGAATAGCATGCCGCTGCAAGATGCTGTTGTAGCCATGCTGGTTCAGTATGCCTTCAATTGTGAATAAATCCCCAACAGTGTCACCAGCAAAGCACCCCCACACCATCACACCTCCTCCTCCATGCTTCACGGTGGGAACCAGGCATGTAGAGTCCATCCGTTCACCTTTTCTGCGTCGCACAGACACGGTGGTTGGAACCAAAGATATCAAATTTGGACTCATCAGACCAAAGCACAGATTTCCACTGGTCTAATGTCCATTCCTTGTGTTATTTAGCCCAAACAAGTCTCTTCCGCTTGTTGCCTGTCCTTAGCAGTGGTTACCTAGCAGCTATTTTACCATGAAGGCCTGCTGCACAAAGTCTCCTCTTAACAGTTGTTAAAGAGATGTGTCTGCTGCTAGAACTCTGTGTGGCATTGACCTGGTCTCTAATCTGAGCTGCTGTTAACCTGCGATTTCGGAGGCTGGTGACTCGGATAAACTTATCCTCAGAAACAGAGGTGACTCTTGGTCTTCCTTTCCTGGGGCGGTCCTCATGTGAGCCAGTTTCTTTGTAGCGCTTGATGGTTTTGGCAACTGCACTTGGGGACACTTTCAAAGTTTTCCCAATTTTTCACACTGACTGACCTTCATTTCTTAAAGTAATGATGGACACTCGTTTTTCTTTACTTAGCTGCTTTTTTCTTGCCATAATACAAATTCTAACAGTCTATTCAGTAGGACTATCAGCGGTGTATCCACCAGACTTCTGCACAACACAACTGATGGTCTCAACCCCATTTATAAGGAAAGAAATCCCACTTATTAAACCTGACAGGGCACACCTGTGAAGTGAAAACCATTTCCGGTGACTACCTCTTGAAGGTCATCAAGAGAATGCCAAGAGCGTGCAAAGCAGTCATCAAAGCAAAAGGTGGCTACTTTGAAGAACCTAGACTATAAGACATATTTTCAGTTGTTTCACACTTTTTTGTTAAGCATATAATTCCACATGTGTTAAGTCATAGTCATGAAAATACAGAAAAATCTTTAAATGAGAAGGTGTGTCCAACTTTTGGTCTGTATTGTATATATATATATACACACACACATCTGTAATATAACGCTAGATGCGTCCCTCTGTCCGAAGCCTCTATAGACTGTGCAAGCGCGACGCGCCTGCGCAGTCTGGCTCCAGACAAAAGATCGCATCCAGCCGTTACAAATAAGAGGAGTGTATGGCGCTGGAGATCGCGGTATGCGTAGACACTGAACGCATACTGCAATCTCCAGCACCATAACGCCATACTTACCTGACCGGGAGGAAGGTTGCCGCGGCGCCTTTGTTCTGGCTTGAGGCAGGAGCAGGAGTGCGGCGTCGGAATCGACGCATGCGCATAGCGCCCTGTCCGACGCCATTTTACTGAAGACACATTTTCAGTGTGTCTTCAACATAATGGTGCCAGACAGTGCGGTATGGGCACGCGTGTACTCTGGCGCCACACTCCTCCCCCGGCCTCCGGCAGAACGGGACGTAGCGCTAGAGAACAGGGAAGAAAGGTGAATATAAGTGTTTATTTTTTTGTGTGTGTGCAGAGTGATAGCGATGAGGGGTACCTTACATACCAGGATAGGGAAGAGGGGGCCATACATGCCAGGATTGGGGATGAGGGGTGCCTTGCATACCAGGATGAGCGGGTGCCATTTATACCAGGATTGAGGCTCAGGGGTGCCTTGCATACCAGGATTGCGATGAGGGGTGCCATGCATATCAGGATGGGGATCAAGGGTGCCATGCATATCAGGATGGGGATCAAGGGTGCCATGCATATCAGGATGGGGATCAAGGGTGCCATGCATACCAGGATGGGGATCAGGGGCGCCATGCATACCAGGATGGGGATCAGGGGCGCCATGTGTACCAGGATGAGGATCAGGGGAGTCATGCATACCAGGATGGGGATCAGGGGCGCCATGCGTACCAGGATGGAGATCAGGAGCACCATACGTATGAGGATGGAGATCACAGGGGCGCCATGTGTGCCAGGATGGGGATCATGGGCGCCATGCGCACCAGGATGAGGATCAGGGGCGCCATGCGTACCAGGATGGAGATCAGGGGCGCAATGCGTACCAGGATGGAGATCAGGGGTGCCATGCGTACCAGGATGGGGATCAGTGGCGCCATGCATACCAGGATGGGGATCAGGGACGCCATGTGTACCAGGATGGGGATCAGGGGCGCCATGCATACCAGGATGAGGATCAGGGGCGCCATGCGTACCAGGATGGGGATCAGGGGCGCCATGTGTACCAGGATGGGGATCAGGGGTGCCATGCGTACCAAGATCGGGATCAGGGGTGCCATGCGTACCAGGATAGGGATCAGGGGTGCCATGTGGATCAGGGGTGCCATGTGTACCAGGATGGGGATCAGGGGTGCCATGCGTACCAAGATGGGGATCAGGGGTGCCAAGCATATCAGGATTGGGGACGAGGGGGCCATGCATACCAGGATTGGGGATGACGGGTCCATGCATGCCAGAATTGGGGATGAGGGGGCCATGCATACCAGAATTGGGGATGAGGGGGCAATGCATACCAGGATTGGGGATGAGGGGGCAATGCATACCAGGATTGGGGATGAGGGGGCCATGCATACCAGGATTGGGGATGAGGGGGCCATGCATACCAGGATTATAATAATAATAATAATTTTTATTTTTATAGCGCCAACATATTCCGCAGCACTTTAAGAATTTTAGGGGGGACTTATACAACAATACAGAATAAACATAACTCATATCGAAAGGAGTGAGGGCCCTGCTCGCAAGCTTACAGTCTATGAGGAAATGGGGGAGACACAAAAGGTAAAGTATACATATATTGTATAATGCAGCCTTGATATACTATATAGGATAAATAATACATGGACTGGTCACCTGCCAGTATGTGTGCAGTCCTGACCGAGGCTATTATGTGCATGGTTGGTATGAACCTGAAATTGAAGATTTTAATATGAGGGAAAACTGGGACGGACAACTGGGATGGACAGATAGTTTGTGGAGGCGATACGCCAGTCTAAAGAAATGGGTTTTTAGGGTCCGCTTGAAACTGTGGGTATTGGGAATTAATCGAACTGTCCTGGGTAATGCATTCCAAAGAATTGGCGCAGCACGCGAGAAATCTTGGAGACGGGAGTGGGAAGTTTGGATTATGGAGGATTTAAGTTTTAAGTCACTGGCAGAACGGAGGGCACGTGTAGGGTGGTAGACTGAGACAAGGGAGGAAATGTAGGGGGATACTGAAGCATGGAGAGCTTTGTGGGTAAGCGTGATAAGTTTAAATTGAACTCTATATTGGATGGGTAACCAATGCAATGACTGGCACAGGGAAGAGGCATCGGTGTAGCGGTTGGCGAGGAATATGATCCTGGCTTCTGCGTTAAGGACGGATTGGAGAGGGGAGAGTTTAGTAAGAGGGAGCCCGATAAGTAGAGAGTTGCAGTAGTCCAGACGAGAATGAATAAGAGCGACAGTAAGAGTTTTTGCCGAGTCAAAGGTGAGAAAAGTCCTGATTCTTGAGATGTTTTTGAGGTGTAGATGACATGAACGAGCGAGTGATTTGATGTGGGGAGTGAAGGAAAGATCTGAGTCAAAAATTACCCCAAGACAGCGGCCTTGTTGCTGGGGAGTAATGGTTGAGCCACAAACGGAAATGGCAATATCGGGCACAGGTAGGTTAGTGGAGGGAGGAAATACGAGTAGTTCAGTTTTTGACAGATTCAGTTTTAGACAGAGGGAGGACATAATGTTAGACACAGAAGAAAGACAATCACTGGTCTTTTGTAGTAATGCAGGGGTGATGTCCGGAGCAGAGGTGTATAATTAGGTGTCATCAGCATAGAGATGGTACTGAAAACCGAATCTGCTGATTGTTTGTGCAATGGGAGCGGTGTATAAGGAGAAAAGAAGGGGGCCTAGGACTGATCCTTGAGGAACCCCTACAGTAAGGGGAAGGAGAGAGGAGGAAGAGCAGGCGAAAGACACAGAGAAGGAGTGGTCAGAGAGATAGGAGGAGAACCAAGAGAGAACAGTGTCCTTGAGGCCGACAGTGCGGAGCATAGAGAGAAGGAGCTGGTGATCCACAGTGTCGAATGCTGCAGAGAGATCCAGGAGAATCAGCAGGGAATAGTGACCATTAGATTTAGCTGTTAGTAGATCATTAGAGACTTTAGTGAGGGCAGTTTCAGTAGAATGTAAAGAGTGGAAACCAGATTGTAAAGGGTCAAGAAGAGAGTTGTCTGAGAGATAGAGGATTGGGAATGGACCAGGCGTTCCAAGAGTTTAGAGATAAAGGGAATATTGGAAACAGGTCTGTAGTTGGCCGTGCAGTTCTGGTCAAGGGATGGTTTTTTAAGTAATGGATGTATGCTGGCGTGTTTAAAAGAAGAGGGAAAGATACCAGATGAGAGGGAGAGGTTGAAAATTTTAGTTAGGTGAGTGGTGACAGCTGGAGCAAGGGACTGAAGGAGATGTGAGGGAATAGGGTCACTGGTGCAGGTGGTAGGGCGAGAAGATGCAAGGAGTCTGATCACTTCATCTTCCGTGACTGGTTCGAAATCAGAAAGTGAGCAAGATACAATGCGGAGGGGGAGAGCATGCAAAAGGTTTGGGGATTGGGAGAAAATTTACTGACGGATATGGTCAATTTTTTCTTTGAAATAATTGGCCAGATCATCTGCGCTGAGGTCGGTGATCGGGGCCTGTGCTGTTTGATTGAGGAGAGAATGAAACGTGTCAGAGTCGTTTAGGATTATTGGAAAGTGAGATTATGAGGTTGTTAACCCCTTTACAGCCCATGACGTACTAATACGCGTCTGTGCCCTGGGCTTTAAGAGCCTGACCCGTATTAGTACGTCATCGCGATCGTGCGCGGTCGAAGTCGATCGCAGCATTGCGGTGGCAAGGGGAGGTGATCGGTATACTCACCTTCTCTTCCGGCCTCCAGCGCTGTCTGCCGCGGCTTCCCGGGTGTTGCCATGACGACCCGATGTCGTCATGACTACATCCGGGTCACCAGGCACATTGTTTGGTCTTGCGCAGTGCACGACCAAACAATGTTCTCACTGTGCAGTGCTGACTGCCTGCATGGCACAGGGATGGTGCTCCATCCCTATGCTGTGCAGGTGATCAGAATAAAAAAAGTGAAAGTCCCAGAGTGGGACAAAGTAAAAAAGTGTAAAAACTGTCAGAAAGTGAAAAAAAAAAAAAAAAAAAAAAAAAAAGTAAAAATATTTTAAAAAAATAAATAAATAAATAATCCACCAAAAATAAACGGAACGACCTGACCTATAAAACTGTCCCACTAGTTAACCCCTTCAGTGAACACGGTAAAAAAAAAAAAAACGAAGCAAAACACAATGCTTTATCATCATACCGCCAAACAAAAAAATGTAATAACATGCGATCAAAAAGACGAATATAAATAAAAATGGTACCACTGAAAACGTCATATTGTCCCGCAAATAACAAGCTGCCATACAGCTAAATCATCTGAAAAATCAAAAAGTTATAGCTCTCAGAATAAAGCGATGCTAAAAAATAATTTTTTCTATAAAATAGCTTTTATTGTGTAAAAGCGCCAAAACATAGAAAAACGATATAAATGTGGTACCATTGTAAAGGTACTGACCCAAAGAATAAAGCTGCCTTATCAATTTTACCACACGCGGAACAGAATAAAAAAAAACAAAAAAAACAATTCCTGAATTGTTGGTTTTTGTTCATTCTGCCTCCCAAAAATCGGAATAGAAAGCGATCAAAAAATGTCACGTGCCTGAAAATGGCACCAATAAAAACGTCAACTCATCCCGCAAAAAACAAGCCATCACATGACTCTGTCTGCCAAAATATGGAAAAATTATAGCTCTCAAAATATGGCGATGCAAAAACTAGATTTTACAAAAAATGCGTCTTTTAGTGTGTGACAGCTGTCAATCATAAAAACCCCATATGATTCTGGTATCACTGTAATCGCACTGACCCGAAGAATAAAGTAATCTCATCACTTATACCGCACGAGGAACGGCGTAAAAAATAAACTCTTGGGTTAGGGTTGTGCTAGGGTTAGGTTTTTGCTAGGGTTAGGGTTGGGCTAGGGTTAGGGCTGGGGTTGGGGTTGGGATTTTTTTCAAAAGTAAGAAAAAAAGATGACGATATGGCGACTACTGTTGAGCGCAAGTGCTCGCTACCTGAGTTTTCATCGGGTGCTCTGGTATGCATTGAGTATCGTGGGCATTTGAGTGACATGCTCGAGTCTCCGCCCCATATGCTTCGCGGACAAAAAAACTTTGCGGGGATTGCCTGCCATGCACGAGTGATCCCTGCATGTTTTTTTTTGGGTGTCTAATAACCGTGAAACATTCGGGGCAGGGACTCGAGCACATGCAGTACATGGTGCATACCTGAGTACCCGATGCAAACTCAAGTAGTGAGCACTTGCGCTCAAGACTAATGACAACTTATTCAATATGATGACCTAATGTTATCAAATTCTGTGTCGTACCTCTGGGTTCAAAATGTTCACTATACCCCTTGATAAAATCCTTGAGGGGTCTAGTTTCCAAAATGGGGTCACGTGTGGGGGGTTTCCACTGTTTAGGCACACAGGGGCTCTCCAAACGCGACATGGTGTCCGCTAACAAATTGAATGGAAAATCGGCTCAAATTGTTAGCGGACACCATGCTGCGTTTGGCGAACCCCTGTGTGTCTAAACATTGGAGCTCCCCCACAAGTGACCCCATTTTGGAAACTAGACCCTCCAAGGCACCTATCTAGATGCATAGTGAGCACTTGGAACCCCCAGGTGCTTCACAACTTGATTTGTAAAAATGAAAAAGTGGAAAAAAAAAATACTTTTTTATTTTTTACTGATTAATTTGTGAAGCACCTAGGGGTTCCAAGTGCTCACTATGCATCTAGAAAGGTGCCTTGGGGCGTCTAGTTTCCAAAATGGTGTCACTTGTGGGGGAGCTCCAATGTTTAGGCACACAGGGGCTCTCCAAAACGCAACATGGTGTCCGCTAACAATTTGAGCCGACTTTCCATTCAATTTGTTAGCGGACACCAGATCGTGTTTGGAGAGCCCCTGTGTGCCTAAACATTGGAGCGCCCCCACAAGTGACCCCATTTTGGAAACTAGACCCCCAAAGGCACCTATCTAGATGCATAGTAAGCACTTGGAACCCCCAGGTGCTTCACAAATTGATTCGTAAAAATGAAAAACTGGAAAAAAAAATACTTTTTCATTTTTTACGGATTAATTTGTGAAGCACCTGGGGGTTCAAAATGCTCACCACCCACCTAGATAAGTTCCCAGGGGGTCTAGTTTCCAAAATGGGGTCACTTGTGAGGGGTTTCCACTGTTTAGGCACATCAGGGGCTCTCCAAATGCAACATGGCGTCCGCTAATTATTCAAGCAAATTTTACAATCGAAAATTCAAATGGCGCTCCTTCCCTTCCGAGCCCTGCCGTGCCCCCAAACAGTGGTTTTTCCCCACATATGGGGTATCTGCGTGCCCAGGGAAAATTGCACAACAAATTTTGGGGTCCATTTTTTCTTGTTACCCCTGTGAAAATAAAAAAAATTCGGTCTAAAGTAACATTTTTGTGAAAAAAGTTAAATGTTCATTTTTTTCTTCCACATTCCAAAAATTCCTGTGAAGCACCTGAAGGGGTAATAAAGTTCTTGAATGTGGTTTTGAGCACCTTGAGGGGTGCAGTTTTTAGAATGGTGTCACTTTTGGGTATTTTCTGTCATAAAGACCTCTCAAAGTGACTTCAAATGGAATGTGGTCCCTAGAAAAATGGTTTTGTAAATTTTGTTGGAAAAATTAGAAATCGCTGGTCAACTTTTAACCCTTATAGGTCCATAGCAAAAAAAAAATTTGGTTACAAAATTGAGCTGATGTAAAGTAAACATGTGGGAAATGTTATTTATTAACTATTTTGTGTGACATATCTCTCTGATTTAAGGGCATAAAAATTAAAATGTTGAAAATTGCAAAATTTTAATATTTTTGCCAAATTTCCATTTTTTTCACAAATAAACACAAGTGATATCGAAGAAATTTTACCACAATCATGAAGTACAATATGTCACGAAAAAACAATCTCAGAATCAGGGGGATCCGTTGAAGCGTTTCAGAGTAATTACCTCATAAAGTGACAGTGGTCAGAATTGTAAAAATTGGCCTGGTCATTAACGTGCAAACCACCTTGGGTTGTAAAGGGGTTAAAGTTTGTTTGTTTGGAGAGGTGAAGCGCAGAGTTATATGTTTTCAGCATAAATTTATAATGGAAGAAATCTTCGGGCAGATTAGATTTTCTCCGCAGCCTTTCAGCGCACCTGGAGCACCTCTGGAGAAGACGTGTTTGAGGCGTGTGCCAGGGTTGTCGCCGTCTATGCCGAATTGTTCTTTTTGTAGGAGGTGTGGCTACATCCAGGGTGCATAGCATTATTTCGTTATAATGCTTCAATGCAGAGTCGGGACATGAGAGGGAGGAGATTGGGGCCAATGATTGTTAGAACCCTCCTGTTAGTTTTTTTCTATTTTGTGGTCACATGACCTGCTGCCTATTTATTCCAGCTCCGCCCTCCTGGCTTTGCTGGACTTCTGTGTTACTTTGACTCTTAATCTAGCCAGGTGCTTTGTACCTATCTCCATAGTTTGCTTGGTCCTTAGACCTCTTAGTACTTTTTGTCTGTTTGTCTTTTTGTTCGGCTACAACTTCTGCTAGGAGGTGTCCAATTTTGTCCCAGTCCTTAGTACTTTTAGGGACCCCTCCCTTATATCTATAGGTCTGCGTTCAGACTAGCTGAGGACGAAGGCGGGTCTGTTCACAAGGAACAGGTTGCCCGCTGCATCGTAGGGAATCAGCTTAGTCCTATTGTAGGGACAGTTTTACTTTCTTTCCTTAGTTCTTGTAGCAGATCATAACAGTAAGTCCAGCCCAAAACAAAATAAAACTCTAAGGAAAGAAATCCGGAGATCAGCATGGTGTCTGTTCAGGAATTGGCTCAACGCCTGCAGGGATTGTCTCTTGAGGTGGCCGAGCTCCAGCAACACGTGAGTAGCTGTCCTGGAGCGCATTTTGTGGAACCGAAGGTAGGACTGCCTGATTTTTTTTATGGTAAACAACAAGATTTTTTTTCCATTAAAAATGCTTGTTTATTATATTTTCGTTTGAGACCCAGGTCCTCTGGGAATGAATCACAGCGCATTGGGTTTATCATGTCACTTTTGCGCAAGGAACCACAGGCATGGGCCTTTTCTCTCCAACCTAATGATCCATGTTTTAGATCAGTGGAAGATTTTTTTTCTGCTATGGGGTTGTTGCATGACGATCCTGATCGAGTCTCATCTGCTGAGACAGAACTGAGACGTTTGAAGCAGGGGTCAGGTGATGTTGAAAATTATTGTACACACTTCAGAAGGTGGTCTTCTGAAGTGGAATGGAATGATTCGGCGTTAAAATGTTTGTTTCTTGCTGGTCTAAGTGAAAGGGTTAAGGATCTGCTGATTGCTTTCCCTGCACCTGTAACCTTACAAGAAGCCATGCAATTAGCTATACGTGTGGACAGGAGACTACGTGCCAGGGTTAATGAGGAGAAAACGCCTGCTGTGGCAGCTCCTAGTCATCAGAGGGTCTGCTCGGACGACGGAGAACCGATGGAGATTTTGGCGATGTCACTCCGCTCTCAGGAAAAAGACCGCAGGTGTTCCAAAGGATTGTGTTTTTATTGTGGTAAATCTGACCATTTTATTAAGAACTGTGAGCTTCGGTTAAACAAAGAAAAAAAAAAAGGTCAGTTAAGCCCGTATTGCTTGTTTAAACTCTAAGGGAGTATTTCTTGCAGGCAGTACCTCATTGCAGGAGGAGTTGATTGAATTTCAGGTATTTGTAGATTGTGGTTCAACACTGAATGTGATTGATAAGGGATTTTTGGAAAAACTTAAATTAGAATCCAAACCTTTGTCATCTCCTATTTCTGTGGTTGCTGTTAATAACACTCCTTTGAAATGTATTACTCACAAGGTTGCTGAATTTCCCCGCACTATTAATGGTATTCACCAAGAGAATTTGGATTTGGTGGTATTGGATAATTTACCTTCTCCAGTAGTTTTAGGTTTGCCTTGGTTAAAACTGCACAATCCTTTAATGGACTGGTCTACTAATGAGATTAAGTCATGGAGTCCTAAGTGCTATGATAAGTGTTGCAACGGTCGCATTGCTGCTGTGGAAAAAGGGGAATTACCTGTACCTATTCAGGATTGGAAGGTTTTTTCAGAGGAGGAGTCGCAAATTTTACCTCCTCAGAGGGATTATGATTGCACCATTGAGTTTATTCCGGGAGCTACTCTTCCCAAGAGTCGTTTATTTAATCTGACTATTCCTGAAAGAAAGGCCTTGGAGGAATACATACAGGCGAGCTTGGCTGCTGGTCACATTAGACCTTCTAAGTCACCTGTGGCTGTTGGATTTTTTTTTGTAAAAAAAAGGACAGCGGTTTACGTCCATGTCTGGACTTTCGCGAAATTAATAAAATTACCGTACGCAATTCCTACCCACTGCCGTTAATTCCTGACTTGTTTAACCAGTTAGTGGGGGCCAAGTGGTTCTCTAAAATTGATCTCCGGGGGGCATACAATTTGTTGCGAATGAAGGAGGGTGATAAATGGAAAACTGCTTTTAACACTCCGGTGGGTCATTTTGAGAATCTGGTTATGCCTTTTGGTCTTACCAATGCACCAGCGTTTTTTCAGAACCTTATTAATGACATCCTGAGATCTTTGATTGGTAAGAATGTGGTTGTGTATTTGGATGACATTTTGATTTATTCGCCGGATCTGGATTCCCATTGGCAGAGCGTACGTGAGGTATTGCAGTTATTAAGTGACAATTCACTTTTTGCTAAGCTGGAGAAATGCGAGTTTGCTGTGCAGAGGATTAGTTTTTTGGGCTACATTATTTCCAGCGAGGGCTTTGAGATGGACCCGGTGAAGGTTCAGGCTGTGCAGGAATGGCCTAGGCCTATTGGTTTGAAATCGATACAGAGATTTTTGGGTTTCGCCAATTATTACAGAAAATTCATTAAGAATTTTTCTATAATTGTTAAGCCACTGACCGATCTCACCAGGAAAGGTACGAATACGGTCCAGTGGACTACTGAGACCATTGAAGCTTTTGTGTATCTCAAGGAGAGGTTCAGTTCTGCCCCCATCCTTATGCAGCCTGATGAGACCAAGCCTTTTTTGGTCAAGGTTGATGCTTCTTCGGTGGGGGTCGGTGCAGTTTTGTCTCAGGAGAACAAGGATGGAGTTAATCCCTGTGCCTTTTTTTCGAAAAAATTTTCTGAAACCGAACTTAATTACGATGTTGGTAATCGGGAATTGCTGGCTATTAAACTCGCATTTGAACATTGGCGTCATTTCTTGGAAGGTGCTAAATTTCCCATTCAGGCTTTCACTGATCATAAGAATCTGATCTATCTAGATGCTGCCAAGCGCTTGAATGCCCATCAGGCTAGGTGAGCACTTTTTTTTTTGCGGTTTAATTTTTCTGTTACTTACATCCCGGGTACTAAGAATGTTAAAGCCGATGCTTTATCTCGCAGCTTTTCTCCCATGGTTGGTACCGAGGAGGAGGAGAGCATTTTACAGGAAGGAGTTGTGATAGCAGCATTGGACTCTGTTTTAGAAGATGTGATTCTGAAAACCCAGGAGGATGCCCCATCTAACACTCCCCATGGGAGGTTGTTTGTACCTAGAACCTTTAGGAGAGATTTGTTTGTTGAGTATCATGAGTCTCGGTTGGCAGGTCATCCAGGAATTTCTGAGACTAAGAGACTTGTAGGTCGCAGTTTTTGGTGGCCTGGGTGGCAGAAGGAAGTCATTAAGTGGGTGAGTCAATGTACTGTGTGTGCTAGATCAAAGGCTTCACATGCTCCTGCTGTGGGGTTGCTTTGCCCTCTGGAGGTTCCTAGTGCACCTTGGACGCATCTTGCAATGCATTTTATTACTGACCTTCCTGTGTCTGAGAGTTTCACTGTTATCTGGGTGGTCGTGGACCATTTTAGCAAGATGTGTCACTTGGTTCCTTTCATTAAACTACCCTGCGCTAAGACACTCGCTAAGGCTTTTGTTAAGGTAATTGTCAGGCTCCATGGCGTTCCCACCGACATTGTTTCTGATAGGGGACCCCAGTTTGTGGCTCGTTTTTGGCGTGCCTTTTGTGACAGGTTGGGAGTCCATTTGTCATTTTCATCTGGGCATCATCCAGAGTCTAATGGACAGACAGAAAGAAAGAACCAGGATGTTGAACAGTTTTTGCGTTGTTTTGTGGCAGACAATCAAGAGGGGTGGTCTGAGTTTTTGCCACTTGCTGAATTTGCTCTTAACAACCATACATCCTCTTCTGCTGGGTGTTCTCCTTTTTTTTGTTGTACTGGGAGACATCCGTCGTTTGGTTCGTTCTCCAAATTGGTGTCGGCTGTGTCGGAGGAGGAGAATTTTTCCGGTGATTTGGAGAGAGTTTGGACTGATGTACGTTGTAACCTTCAAGAGGCTAACAAAAAGTCCAAGAAGTATTTTAACAGGAAACGTCAAGAGGTTTTGTTTACGGTTGGTGACATGGTTTGGTTGTCCTCAAAGAATCTGCGGTTGAGGATTCCTTCTAAGAAATTGGGTCCGAAGTTTGTGGGACCATTTAAGGTGCTTCAGGTGGTGAACCAGTCTGCTGTTAGGTTGGAGGTTCCCACCTCCTGGAAGATTAATCCGGTGTTTCATGTTTCCTTGTTGAAAAAAGCTGATGTATCGGATAGGGATGCCACTGTCACCGTTCCTCCGGTGGTGGAAGACGGTGAATATGACATTTCTCGTATCCTGAATTCCAGAAGGCATAGAGGGAGATTGCAGTATCTCATCGCTTGGAAAGGTTTCGGTCCTGAGGATAACACCTGGGTAAGGGCGGATGATGTCTCTGCCCCTAGACTTGTCAGAGCGTTCCACAGGAGGTTTCCTGATAGGCCTGGGCCTGGAGAATGCGGAGGATCCTCATAGAAGAGGGGGTACTGTTAGAACCCTCTTGTTAGTTTTTTTCTATTTTGTAGTCACGTGACATGCTGCCTATTTATTCCTGCTCCGCCCTCCTGGCTTTGCTGGACTTCAGTGTTACTTTGACTCTTAATCTAGCCAGGTGCTTTGTACCTATCTCCATAGTTTGCTTGGTCCTTGGACCTCTTAGTACTTTTTGTCTGTTTGTCTTTTTGTTCCGCTACAACTTCTGCTAGGAGGTGTCCAATTTTGTCCCAGTCCTTAGTACTTTTAGGGACCCCTCCCTTATATCTATAGGTCTGCGTTCAGACTAGCTGAGGACGAAGGCGGATCTGTTCACAAGGAACAGGTTGCCCGCTGCATCGTAGGGAATCAGCTTAGTCCTATTGTAGGGACAGTTTTCCTTTCTTTCCTTAGTTCTTGTAGCAGATCATAACAATGATGATTGCAACTTTTTCATAAATTTCTGGGTGTTAATGGCCCGTATATTTCTATAAGTGTGGAAAGTGGGGGGGGGGTCTTGAGTAGAGTCACAGCTCTTGACAGAGAATGAAAGAAGATTATGGTCAGACAGTGGAAGTGGAGAGTTAGTAAAGTCATGTACTGAGCAAAGCCGGGAGAAAATCAGGTCCAATGTGTTCCCATCCTCATGTGTAGGAGAATTAGCAAGCAGTGAAAGGCCGAAGGAGGAGGTTAGTGATAAAAGGTGAGCGGCAGATGGGGAAAGAGGATCGCCAATTGGGATGTTAAAATCTCCCATGATTATCGTGGGGATGTCGCAGGATAAAAAATTTGGAAGCCAGGCAGCAAAGTGATCCAGGAACTGACGGGAGGGACCCGGAGGGCGATAGACAACCGCCACTCGCAGGGCCGAAGGGCCAGTAGAGTCTGACTGTGTGGGCCTCAAAAGAAGGGAAGATAAGGGAGGGTACTGGGGGGATAACCTGAAAAGTACATTTTGCTGAAAGAAGCAGACCAACACCTCCACCTGATCTGTTGTCAAGTCTCGGAGTACGAGAGAAGTGTAGGCCACCATAGGTGAGAGCTGCAGCGGCGGTGGTGTCCGACTGCTGGATCCAGGTTTCAGTGAGAGCCAGAAGGTTGAGGGAATTAGAGAGGAAAAAGTCATGGATGTAAGAGAGTTTATTACATGCTGAGCGCGCATTCCAAAGGGCACAGTTGAATGAGACAGAAGATATGCAGGGTGTATTAATGAGATTAGCAGGGTTTCTGAATGTAACAGGGAAAGAGGTAGTGTTATTATTACTGGAGGGTCCTGGATTAGGAGAAATATCACCTGCGACTAAGAGAAGGAAGATACAGAGAGTGAGCAGATGGTTGAGTGATTTGTGAGAGTGTTTCCTGTGTTGTATGGTGGGAATGAATGGATCTGTGTGGTATAACATTGTGAAGAGAGCATGACAGCTGTACATAGGAGAAGAGAGGAGTGAGGGGTTAATATGGATGAAGAGTGCCGAATTTGTGGGAGAACGGTGAATGTGGATGCTTGTAGCAGCCAGAATATAAATGGCACAGATACAAATGGTGAATACTGTTTGCCAAAAAGATGACCTGGAAGCAAGTTTGTTTAATTGTCTTGCATGTCTTACCTGTCTCCTACCTGTCCAACTGCCATATCTAACTGCCGAGACACTTTGATAAATTATGGCACTTCGATAAAGTATGCATAAATGCTATATGTAATGCACACGCCCGGGCTGAGCGGCGTGTGCGTGTGATTGTAGTGATTCCACTGGACCGTGCCGGAGAGTGAATGCCTGGAGGGGCGTAACTAGGTATTCACCCGATCCGACCAGGGTCGCACGACGGCATACGACGCCAGTGCACCAAGGAGGAACCGAGCAGAGGGACCAGGTGCTACTCCAGGACAGACCCCGGACACGGCTGTTGACCCACACAGGGGAATACAGGAACAGACTGGTTAGGCTGGCGCACAGACTGGTGGGTATAGGCAGGCACGACTGGTATGCAGGCAGGCGGGTATGCAGGCAGGGGGGTACAGGCAAGCACAGCTAGAGTGCAGACAGGGAGGCACTAGCAGGTAGGAACACAGGCGGGATAGGACCCAGTACACACTGGGACTCAGGAACAATACAGGCAGAGGGGTACAGGCAAGCACAGCTAGAGTGCAGACAGGGAGGCACTAGAAGGTAGGGACACTGGCGGGATAGGACCCAGTACACACTGGGACTCAGGAACAGAACCACAGATGTGGCGGACAAACACAGCAGAGTGAGGCCGCCCAGAGAGGTGAGCGAGAACAGGGCAGGACAAGACCGCCTGGAGCGGTGAGCATGAGTAGAGCAGGACAAGGCCGCCAGGAGCGGTGAGCAAAGGGTCAGAGCTGAGCGAGACTGCTGGAGCAGTGAGCAAGAGTAAAGCAGGACGAGGCCGCCTGGAGCGGTGAGCAAGAGTGGAGCAAGACTGCTGGAGCAGTGAGCAAAAGGATAAGAGCGGAGCGAGACTGCCGGAGCAGTGAGCAAAAGGATAAGAGCGGAGCAAGGCTGCCGGAGCAGCGAGCAAAGGAGTCAGAGCAGGCTAGAACCGCCGGAGCGGTGAGCAAAGGAGTCAGAGCAGGCTAGAACCGCCGGAGCGGTGAGCAAAGGAGTCAGAGCAGGCTAGAACCGCCGGAGCGGTAAGCAAAGGAGTCAGAGCAGGCTAGAACCACCGGAGCAGTGGGCAAAGGAGTCAGAGCAGGCTAGAACCGCCGGAGCGGTGAGCAAGGCAGAGCAGGGGGGACAGGGCTCTGTTCACACGGAACAGACAGGAAGAGAAAGGCAGAGCCAGATACCAACAGGGTACTTGCAGTGAAGTAGCGAGTGGACCACAAACTCACAAACGGGAGTACAGAGACAACAAGCAGGAGTTAGGTACGAGTTCAGACTCTGCAGAAAAAGGAAGGGAACGGACATCGGACATAGAGGCAAAACAGGTAAAGGATAGGAGAGAGTTCAGACTGGAACTGAGTGTACGGAGGAGACCGACACTGCAGAGGGATACAGGAGCGGGTCTGGGAATACGGCCCCCAGAGAGGCGGGACGAACAGGCAAGGAGCGTGTTCAGACAGGACAGACAAGATACAGGAGTGGGTCTAGGTAATCGGCCCCTAAAAGGCGGGAGGAACAGGCTAGGAGCGTGTTCAGACAGGCCTGGAAATACAGCCTCCAGGATAGGCAGACAAGAGAACACAGAACGGGACCTGGCACCTTCAGCGTGCAAGCACACACTGAATGAAACACTATGCTCAGGCAGGGATAGATGGGAGCAGCTGAGCTATATACCAGGTGACAGACAGCAATAGGCTGAGGACGCACAAGGGGTGTGACCCACAGCAGGTACAAAAAGCAGGAAGTGATCGGGCGCCGCCCTTAAGCAGCAGAAACAGACACAAACAGACAGCATGGAGGGAAGCCAGAGAGACATTCTGGACTGGAGATCAAGTGCGCGCTCTTGCACAGTGGGAGATGGACCACCATGCAAGGACGCCGCCAGGTATGTTACAGTACCCCCCCCCCTTACGCCCCCTCTTCTTCAGGCCTGCCAGAATCTTCCGCAGGGAATTCGAGGACCAGTCGTTCACTTCAAGGAGATCACTTCCACTGTCCACAGGAAAAACTGATCTCATCTGGTTAGCTAGGATGCTACCTCCTATCCAGCCATCCTCAGCAACAGACGAAACGGGTGGAGTACCAGGAACAGCACACAAGGAAGTCTCTCTCCACATATTTTCAGGTGGCACCCCAGAGGGTACAGGAGACAACTGGAAGTCCTTCACCGGGTTGGAGGGGGACAGAGACTTGGGGGTAATCTCTGCTTCGAGGTACATCTTGTCAAGCTCACAGGAAGAAATAGACGGGTTATCAGGTACATAATGAGGAAAAGTCACTGTCTCTTTGTTATCTGGTGGTACCCCGGAGAATTCAGGAAACAACTGGAGGTCCTCCGCCGGGTCAGAAGAGTGCAGAGGCTCAGAGAAAACATCTGCTTCAGAGTACACTAGGTCGGACTCACTGGAGGAAGCAGGCGAGATATCGGGTACCGAGTATAGGAAAGTCTCTGTCCATTCACCACCAGGTGGCACCCCAAAGGGTTCTGGAGACAACTGGAGGTCCTCCGCCTGGTCAGAGGAGTGTAGAGACTCATGGGTAACCTCTGCTTCAGAGTACACTAGGTCGAACTCACTGAACGAAGCAAGCGAGGTATCAGATCCAGGATATAGGAAAGTCTCTGTCCATTCACCACCAGGTGGCACCCCGAAGGGTTCTGGAGACAACTGGAGGTCCTCCGCCTGGTCAGAGGGGTGTAGAGACTCATGGGTAACCTCTGCTTCAGAGTACACAAGGTCGGACTCACTGGACGAAGCAAGGGAGGTATCAGATCCAGGATATAGGAAAGTCTCTGACCATTCACCACCAGGTGGCACCCCGAAGGGTTCTGGAGACAACTGGAGGTCCTCCGCCTGGTCGGAGGGGTGTAGAGACTCGGGAGTAACCTCTGCTTCGGAGTACACTAGGTTGGACTCACTGGACGAAGCGAGTGAGGTATCAGGTACAGAGTATAGGAGGGTCTCTGTCCTTCCGCTACCAGGTAGCACCCCGAAGGGTTCTGGAGACAACTGGAGGTCCTCCGCCTGGTCGGAGGGGTGTAGAGACTCTGGGGTAACTACCACTTTGGGGTACCCATTGTCAGACTCACAGGACGAAGCGGACAAAGTATCGAGTACCGGGTGTAGAGAAGTCTCTCTCCATTTGTCATCGAGTGGTATCCCGGAGGATTCAGGAGGCAACAGGGGGTCCTCCGCCAGGTAGTAGAGGTGCACAGACTCTGAGGTAACCACAGTTTTGGAGCATCCTTGGACATGCACACCGGTTAAAGTGGGTGAAGCATCTGATGCCGGGTGCAGGAAGTTCTCCTGTGTGGAGTCTGGATGGGCAGAAGTCTCTTCGGGCAGGAGAATCGGTGCACTACCCACGCACATTACCCGTTGGGGCTTCTCCGGGATACAGGGAGATGAAGCTTCAGTAGGGACTTCAAGGTTGGGGTCAGGAGGTCTCAGGGAGGACAGACCCTGGCGTGACGGCTTGCCTCTACGTCTAGCACGTCTGGACTGCCTCTTGAGGTTGGGAGAAGTATTCCGGAAAGCGTAATCACCCTGTGAGGATTCTGGGTGGGCAGTAGTCTCATTGGGCTGGAGGACTATTGCGCTACCCACACACATTACCCATCGGGGTTGCTCCGGGATATTGGGAAGTGAAGCTTCAGCAGGAGCCTCCGGGTTAGGATCATGAAAGACCATTAGAAAGGCCACCAGGAAGGCCATTAGGTCCAGGAGGATCGGATCCTGTGTTTCATATAGGGGGTTGATCCATTCCAAGGCATCACCCGCCAGGCAAGACATAATGAATGCCACCTTAACCCGATCGGTGGGAAAACATAGAGGGTAGAACTTGAAGTGTAGCATGCATTGCTCCACAAATGCACGACTTTGTCTTGGATCCCCATAGTAACGTAGCGGATCCGCAGGAACGAGAGCAGATAGATCCATCTGGACGGGTGCGTAATTCGCCTGGAACTCAGCTAAGAAAAAAATTTTTTTTATTTATTTATTTTAATGCATGTATTCGCTGGAAAACTTCTCAGAGAGCGAAGGCCGTGGGGCTCAACGGGAACCATGGCCTGAGCATGCTGTAATGCACACGCCCGGGCTGAGCGGCGTGTGCGTGTGATTGTAGTGATTCCACTGGACCGTGCCGGAGAGTGAATGCCTGGAGGGGCGTAACTAGGTATTCACCCGATCCGACCAGGGTCGCACGACGGCATACGACGCCAGTGCACCAAGGAGGAACCGAGCAGAGGGACCAGGTGCTACTCCAGGACAGACCCCGGACACGGCTGTTGACCCACACAGGGGAATACAGGAACAGACTGGTTAGGCTGGCGCACAGACTGGTGGGTATAGGCAGGCACGACTGGTATGCAGGCAGGCGGGTATGCAGGCAGGGGGGTACAGGCAAGCACAGCTAGAGTGCAGACAGGGAGGCACTAGCAGGTAGGAACACAGGCGGGATAGGACCCAGTACACACTGGGACTCAGGAACAATACAGGCAGAGGGGTACAGGCAAGCACAGCTAGAGTGCAGACAGGGAGGCACTAGAAGGTAGGGACACTGGCGGGATAGGACCCAGTACACACTGGGACTCAGGAACAGAACCACAGATGTGGCGGACAAACACAGCAGAGTGAGGCCGCCCAGAGAGGTGAGCGAGAACAGGGCAGGACAAGACCGCCTGGAGCGGTGAGCATGAGTAGAGCAGGACAAGGCCGCCAGGAGCGGTGAGCAAAGGGTCAGAGCTGAGCGAGACTGCTGGAGCAGTGAGCAAGAGTAAAGCAGGACGAGGCCGCCTGGAGCGGTGAGCAAGAGTGGAGCAAGACTGCCGGAGCAGTGAGCAAAAGGATAAGAGCGGAGCGAGACTGCCGGAGCAGTGAGCAAAAGGATAAGAGCGGAGCAAGGCTGCCGGAGCAGCGAGCAAAGGAGTCAGAGCAGGCTAGAACCGCCAGAGCGGTGAGCAAAGGAGTCAGAGCAGGCTAGAACCGCAGGAGCGGTGAGCAAAGGAGTCAGAGCAGGCTAGAACCGCCGGAGCGGTAAGCAAAGGAGTCAGAGCAGGCTAGAACCACCGGAGCAGTGGGCAAAGGAGTCAGAGCAGGCTAGAACCGCCGGAGCGGTGAGCAAGGCAGAGCAGGGGGGACAGGGCTCTGTTCACACGGAACAGACAGGAAGAGAAAGGCAGAGCCAGATACCAACAGGGTACTTGCAGTGAAGTAGCGAGTGGACCACAAACTCACAAACGGGAGTACAGAGACAACAAGCAGGAGTTAGGTACGAGTTCAGACTCTGCAGAAAAAGGAAGGGAACGGACATCGGACATAGAGGCAAAACAGGTAAAGGATAGGAGAGAGTTCAGACTGGAACTGAGTGTACGGAGGAGACCGACACTGCAGAGGGATACAGGAGCGGGTCTGGGAATACAGCCCCCAGAGAGGCGGGACGAACAGGCAAGGAGCGTGTTCAGACAGGACAGACAAGATACAGGAGCGGGTCTAGGTAATCAGCCCCTAGAAGGCGGGAGGAACAGGCTAGGAGCGTGTTCAGACAGGACAGACAAGATACAGGAGCGGGTCTAGGTAATCGGCCCCTAGAAGGCGGGAGGAACAGGCTAGGAGCGTGTTCAGACAGGCCTGGAAATACAGCCTCCAGGATAGGCAGACAAGAGAACACAGAACGGGACCTGGCACCTTCAGCGTGCAAGCACACACTGAATGAAACACTATGCTCAGGCAGGGATAGATGGGAGCAGCTGAGCTATATACCAGGTGACAGACAGCAATAGGCTGAGGACGCACAAGGGGTGTGACCCACAGCAGGTACAAAAAGCAGGAAGTGATCGGGCGCCGCCCTTAAGCAGCAGAAACAGACACAAACAGACAGCATGGAGGGAAGCCAGAGAGACATTCTGGACTGGAGATCAAGTGCGCGCTCTTGCACAGTGGGAGATGGACCACCATGCAAGGACGCCGCCAGGTATGTTACACTATATGCATAAATGCCCCTGCATAAATGCTGTCCCTTGACTATGTCTCAATATATATAGGACGTATCTGCTTAGATCTACACAGATTTAACTCGTTAGCAATCAACTAGCTTAAGACAACAGGAGACCATAAAACTGCAGAAAAAAAAACAGACTGGCAACTCTACATGGATCATAAACTGTTAAAGTAAGTGTGATGACCTTAAAGTATCATGGATTAAACAACGTAGAGGAGTGAGAAATAGATACCAGTGATAGGCTGCAGAGCATTTCATGGAGGTACAAGGCAGTTTTCAGAATAGATCACACATAGGAGTGAGAAATATATACCTGTAAGAAGAGAAGAAAGATGAATATTAGCAATGCCATATCTAACTGCTGCGCCACTTTGATAAATTATGGCACTTCGATAAAGTATGCATAAATGCTATATGCATAAATGCCCCCGCATAAGGATTGAGGATGAGGGGGCCATGCACACCAGGATTGGGCATGAGGGGGCAATGCATACCAGGATGGAGGAGTGCCATGTGTACCAGGATGGGGATCAGGGTGCAATGCATACCAGGATGGGATGGGGGACCACGAATAATAAGAAGGGGGGCATATATACCAGGATGGGGGATATTAACAGTATTGGGGACATCTATAATATAATCAGGGATGCGTCCTTCTGTCCAAAGCTTCTATAGACTGAGCAGGCACTATGCGCCTGAACAGTCTGGCTCCAGACAGAAGAACGCATCCAGCCGTTACAGGTAAGAGGAGTGTATGGCGCTGGAGATCGTGGTATGCATAGACACTGAACGCATACTGCGTTCTCCAGCACCATAAGTACATACCTGACTGGGAAGAGTGCTGCTGTGGCGCCTCTGTTCGGGCTGGAGGCCAGGGGGAGAGTGCGGCGTTGGAAACGGCACATGTGCATAGCGTGCTGTCCTGCACCATTTTACTGAAGACACATTTGCATCAAAATGGCGCCGGACAGCGTGTTATGGGCACGCGTGTACTCCGTTGCCACACTCTTACCCCGGCCTCTAGATGGGGGCGCAGAATGGGGGCAGCACAAAAGAGGATGGAGGCGCAGGATGGGGGCAGCATATGCCAATAAAAATGCTTGCCACCCGGGCATAGAACGGGTTCAATAGCTAGTATATATATATATATATATATATATATATATATATAGAGATATATATCTATATCTATATATATAGATATAGAAATATGGACAAATCAAAGTTTAAATTCTCTTTTTTCCCAGTTGTTATATAAAAAAATGTAAACAATAAAACAGACTTATTTGGTATTAAAATATCACTTTGTTTATTGTGTATGGTAATTGCTGTATCAAAAAGCTGCACGATCCCCACAATAGCACCAAAAATGCCAAATCCGCACACATCTCCATCAACGGAAAAATAATAAAGTCACAGGGCTGAGAATATGGAAACATGGAACAAATATTTTCAATATTTTCTACATTTTTTTCTATTTAGTCAAAGCAGTAAAATCTGAAATGATACATAACAAAGCAATAGCAACAATAGCTGAATGGTTTTTGTTTCTTATTTCAACCCACAATTTTTTTTCAAGTTTTTAACATATTGTATTAAAAAATTAAATTCGTCCCATATTAAAAAAAAAAACTAAAAAAATATATAAAAGTAATATGTCTATGAATGGAGAATGAGAAATGAAATGAATAAAATCTAACCCGCCCCAGCGCCCAAAGGGTTAAAGTTCCTCACGGAAGAGAGACTTTACCTGACACCAGATGTGGGCGGCGCCTCAGACTTCACACGTGAGCTGCACATAAATATTGTCCTTGCCAAGCCGACCAATCACAAGTGACCACTCATGAAATGACCAATCAGAGGCGAACGTCCGAGCTTGACACCTGCTTAGCCAGAATGTTGACTGTGGGCGGAGCGCAGCAGGGCGCTGTTAGATTTTTGACCAATAGAATTACAGGCGCAGGAGGAGTGACGTCTTCTTGAACCAATCAGTAGCCAGCCGTGGTGTACCTGTCAGTGTGCTGGCTGCGGCTCAGGATAGCTCGCCTAGTGATGGCTTTCCTTGCAGGGACGGGGCTGCGAGCGCTTTTGTTTCTATTCTCTGTGTGGTCAGCGCGGGCTCTGCTGCAGTCTGCTCAGCTGGATGGCCGCGCTATAGTCTGGCGGCGAGATGCGCCATGGCTCTCCCGGGTGCGAAGGAGTGCAGTGCCCGACACGTCGCCGAGCACCGATGGGACCTGCCGCCAGCCCATGGCCGTCCAGGAAATCCTCCGAAACGAGACGCACCTGGTAAGGCAGCAGAGGGCACTGGCGGGGAGCAGGCTGGGAAGTTTATCTGCAGAGTGCCACATGTGAGGGCACCAATGGCACAGGAATGTCATTGCAGGGGGCAGTGTGTGTGTGTGTGTGTGTGTGTGTGTGTGTGTGTGTGTGTGTGTGTGTGTGTGTGTGTATGTATGTATGTATGTATGTATGTATGTATGTGTATATATATATATATATATATATATATATATATATATATATATAATATATATATAATCTGCACATCGGCATCTGTCAGTGACTACTTACTCTATGTCCTTCCTGGTTACCTCTAGTCTCTGCCACCCAGGGTGGGCAATTCCCAGTGTAGGGACCATGGAGAGTCCTGAAGTCGCTGCTGCCCCTATTTGTGATGTGGATTGTGTCCGGTCGGCGGTGACCTTCACACCCCTCCTATGATCAGGAGACATGGTGGTGACCCCGATTATTTAGTCATCACTACGCCTCCTTACAGGCTTCTCCCCATCTTCGTGCACTTTTGACATTTACTGCGTTGTAAAAATTTTCAGCCGTTCTTGTATCAAAGGAGTTTCCTAGTTTTGAAAAAACGAGCAATCCCTGCCGTTTGTGGAAAACAAACAAAATGTCCGGGTCTGGAGATGAGTCCTCGCCGCTGTTCCGGGTGTTGGTTATTGTCTGCAGCGCTGATGTCACGTGTCACCTACTACTGGCTGCAGTGCTTTTTATGTGACCTCGGCGCTGCAGCCAGTAGATGAAACGTGGCATCAATGCAGCAAACAATAACGGACACCAGAAGCAGCGGTGAGGACTTCTCTGGACCTGGGCAGGGTGAGTAAAGCTAACCCTTTTGTAGGCCTCATTCACACATCAGTATTTGTATGCTAAAGCCAGGACTGGAACTTATCGAGCAGAACTATAATTGAAAGATTGACACCTGTCCTGTGTTTTGGAGACATTCCTGTTTTTGGAATAAAAATACTGACATGTGAATGAGGCCTAACAGTTTTATTTACAGCTCGTTGCCTTCGAGACCGACCACCACTACCACATAGCTTGTAAGCACTGTGCTGAAGTTGGCAGCGATTGGATGGCACCAGCACGCTCCAGCAATCCTGGCCAGCTTCCAAACTGTGCTTACAAGCTCAGTAGAAAAGTACTTGTAAGCACTGCACATGTTCCATTGTTTAGCAGCTGTGGTCAGTTTCCAAGGCAATGAGTTGTAAACAAAAGAAAATTGTTAAAGGGGTAGTCCCAGTTTAAAACGAATAGACTGTTTCCGGCACGCTCCATGAAAGTGTATTGTGCGAGCTCGGAACCAGTCTAACCAGATTCTGGCCGGGATATGCATATGGCATGCTTGTGGTCATGTGACCGCAGTTCCCGAGATTAAGTGGCTGCAGACTTGTTTTAGACCGGCCAACCCCTTTAAAATTTTCAGCTGTTCTTGAGATATTATCAAGCAATAAACTGCAAAATTGTATGTATTTACAAGCCCTATCCAACAATACCCATTTATTAAGATGGGAACAAACCTTTAATATTATCTGACAGGTAAAAATTGGTACTTTGTAACCTTATGATGTTGGGCACCGCTCACATGACCATATTTTGGGACGATGTGGTATGGATCTCTCATATAATGCCTCTAGAGGTCTATGAGGCCACACTGTATCTCTGTATATTGGCCATCAGCTCTGTCACATCATATAGATAGACGTCTGCATTATATTATGATGGAAGTAAGATGTATTGCTGGAGATCCTCTGCTCATCAGCTAGTACATCATCAATCACACTGAGCGTTCCCTAGTGTGCTCTTCATACAATCGCCCTGTGCTGCTCCAATATCCACCTCTTCTGTAAAGCGCTCGTGCTGTGTAGATAGACCCCTCGGCAGAGTACTGGCTGCAGGGCTTGTATTCTGCCAGTGCAGAGTCTGGTGTAAAGTCTGGCATTAATATGTAGGGCGAGCCCAGGGGTCCTGAGGTGGGCTGCAGGATATGGGAAAATCCCGGAAGGTACTGAGAGCTTATATGATGGAAGCTCCACCTTTAGTGTAACATATAGAGGTATCATCATCTCCGCTATTCATGGGAATATCCGTCTCTGTATAGGCTACAAAACCAGCCAAGTGGGCTGCGCTATGCTGCTCTGTACTAGCGGGGACTATGGGCGTTGTAGAAAGCGTGTAGCTCAGCTTACTCTGTATCCAGACAGGCTGGTTCCATTATCCTTAAAGGGAGTCTCTCACCAGGTGTTTGCCACCTAATCTAAGAGCAGCATAATGTACAGATACCTTGATTCCAGCAATGTCAGAGCATAATGAAGAGACAGAGATCCTGATTCCAGCAGTGTGTCACTTACTGGGCTGCTTGCTGTAGTTATGATAAAATCCCTGTTTTATCCCGGATTATCACTTGAGGACTAGTAAACCTGCTGCTATAAAGTCCTTCATATTCCTGAGCTCTATATAACCTCGTCCCAACTACTGACCAGCAGCTTTCTGCCTATGCACAGTGCACACAGAAAACTGTCAATCAGTGGTGGGGGCTAGGTTACAGTATACAGAGCTCATGAATATGCAGGACTACATGGCAGCAGATTTACTAGTCCTCTAGTGATAGATAATCTGCTAATAAAACAGGGATTTTATCATAACTACAGCCAGCAGCCTAGTAAGTAACACATCACTGGAATTAAGATCTCTGTCTCTGCATTATGCTGCTCTTAGATTTGGTGACAGATTCCCTTTAATGTATAAATGTCTAAAAAGGGGAGAAAAGCAGGAGATGATGATGATGTCTGTAAAGTTCAGAGAAATTAATGGTTCTATATAAGAATGTAGAATAAAGTATAGTAAAGGAACATTGGGGAGTGGCTCCAGGTAGCCAGCCACAAGACCACGCCGAGAGGTCACTCCATAGGGTGCGGCGAGCCCATTGAGCCCTATCATTAATCCTGTGATGGATACAGGGATAATGTGGGCAAGACAATAGGGCACAGGGTCGCCTGAGGGGGAGATAGGGTCTATGGGGGGGTGTGCATTTTAGTTCTTGGAGGTGCAGTGTTTCACCTACGAGAGGTCCAGGCTTGGCTTTCTCTTGGCTGAGGCAATGCATTGTTTGGTTGCCAAGAATACAAATGAGGGCGTGGACGTGCTCGGGAACATTCTGGATACATTTACTCCCTGAAGCCTCCCAGAGGTTCTTTACTTAGTTATCATCAGTCACAGAAAGGATAATAAAATGTACTCTAATCCACAACCTGTGCACTTTGGGGCAAAGACACTGGGTGTGATACTTGTCTCCTTTAGCTTGGTGACCCCAGAAACATTGGGGGAGATAGGCCAGGTACCATCTGTTGGGACTTTATAATGTGTATTGAGGAGACCTCATGAGGTGGAGGACCATATGTGACCATTCTGCGTCTGTCAGAGAGGTTCCATGATCGGACTACCAGTGAGTGTATAGTTATGGTATTGTCTGCGAGTGGTGTGGGATGGATGAGCGTAAGGCCACGTTCACACATTCAGTACTTGGTCAGTATTTTCCCTCAGTATTTATAAGCCAAAACCAGGAGTGGAACAATCAGAGGAAAAGTATAATAGAAACACATCACCACTTCCGGATTTATCACCCACTCCTGGATTTGGCTTATAAATACTCATGTAATACTGAACATGGCCTAAAGGAGTGCAGTGCTGCCTGGTGCATGCGGTTTTGGTGACCATGTTCCTCAAAAGGAGTATAGGAGAATGGGGCAGAGACAAGTGTGAACACAGCCACATCTCTCTAGCTGACTAAATAAGGCTATGTGCCCACGTTGCATAAATGAAGCTGAAAATTTCTGCTTCATTTCCGCATGTCCTTTCCCGGAAAAACGCTTGTGGAATTTGGCAAGCGTTTTTCTCGCGTTTTTAGAAGCGTTTTGCACATGCGGAATTGCCTTGCGTTTTTTATTGCATTGACAAGGCAATTCCGCATGCATAAACGCAAAATTAATTGACATGCTGCGGATTTTTGAGTGCATCAAAAACTTATGGAGGACTATGTGGGGCCCAGTCTTCTGTATGGAGGACTATGTGGGGCCCAGTCTTCTGTATGGAGGACTATGTGGGGCCCAGTCTTCTGTATGGAGGACTATGTGGGGCCCAGTCTTCTGTATGGAGGACTATGTGGGGCCCAGTCTTCTGTATGGAGGACTATGTGGGGCCCAGTCTTCTGTATGGAGGACTATGTGGGGCCCAGTCTTCTGTATGGAGGACTATGTGGGGCCCAGTCTTCTGTATGGAGGACTATGTGGGGCCCAGTCTTCTGTATGGAGGACTATGTGGGGCCCAGTCTTCTGTATGGAGGACTATGTGGGGCCCAGTCTTCTGTATGGAGGACTATGTGGGGCCCAGTCTTCTGTATGGAGGACTATGTGGGGCCCAGTCTTCTGTATGGAGGACTATGTGGGGCCCAGTCTTCTGTATGGAGGACTATGTGGGGCCCAGTCTTCTGTATGGAGGACTATGTGGGGCCCAGTCTTCTGTATGGAGGACTATGTGGGGCCCAGTCTTCTGTATGGAGGACTATGTGGGGCCCGCGACTTTGTCCAACTTTTTAATTTTGGCCCTCTGTGTGTTTGAGTTTTACATTCATGTTTTAGAGTAAAGGCACCCATACCAGCCAAACGCTCATTAGTCTGACAGCAATTCTTCCTCTTTCTTTTGCAAGCAGTGTGCACATTTGTTCTCAATGGGGAGAGGGAAATCTTCATATGACAAATGATTGGGCTTGCTGAAATCCTATGTCTGATTTATTTTTTCTTCTGAAATCTGCCGTCAAGGTGAGCAAGGACATGTTACACTTTAGCTAATCGTCAGGTTCGCAGGATGCTATTTTAATTTGTATAGTCACGGAGTCTAGATACAGATTGAACAGCGAAGTCTTTGTGCATCTGTGTGAGTCACGCCAGAAGTTGCTTCACTTCTGACTTGTTCTGCTGAGACTTCACAATAAGCTGAGATCCCAGCAGTTTTAGATGGCACAAACCACACACTTTTCTACTTATTCTGACACATCAATGAGGCCTTTAAACTTGAAGTGGAAATGGAAGACCGAAAACTGCATTTGTTAGGGGACGTTCACATGGGTTTTCATGGAAGGACTTTTCTAGGTAAAAATCCCCATAAAAAAACACACTAAGGGTATGTGCACATTATGTCTTTTTCAGGCGAAATCTGCCTGAAAAAATCTGAGAGAGCAGCACAAAAAATGACCATACTTCACAGCCATGGAAAAACGACATTGCTGTGCACATGTTCAGGTTTTTGTTACTTCTTTTAACCGCTTGAGCGTTCGGAAATAGTGAAGTGATTAAAAGAAGTATTATGGCCATGCTCCAGGTATGCTAGTTAATAGTATAAATTATGGAAAAAAGACGCCAGTGGCACAGATGCTGCATAACAAGCTGCTGCAGGAAAAAGACTGCCAGCTTGTGCCCATGTCTAAAGATGTTGTGTACACACAGCCTCTGGGTATGTTCACAGTGAGTTGTTTTGCTTTGTTTCCGGAGCAGAAACTCTCAAAGTTGAAAAACCATGAGTTTTGGTTGGAGAGCTTCTGCTCCAAAATCTAGAAAAAACCTCAGTGTGAACACACCCCAAGGGTGTGCACATTTCACCTGAAAAGCCACTAAAAAGTCAGAATCAACAAATGCACAGCAATGTCAAAACAACTTGCTGTACATGTTTCATCTTTTGTAACTTCATTTAACCACTTCATGCTTCATCTTTTTTCAGCTTCAGTTAATTCAGCAGTTACATTTGAAGCATGGGTTTTTTCAAGCAGAATTCTTCAGTAATTGCCATGTTGCCACTTTTTCTATGTGGGGAGAAAAAACCCACCTCATTTGAAATGAATAGGAAGCTGATTCAAAGAGTGTTTGTTTGAAGATGTTGTTTTTTTTCATGTGGAATTTGCTTCAAAATCCACATTGTGAAAACTCTGTGTGAACACAACCTAAGTGATGTTATGTCAATTTTTTTTTGTCTGAATCTTGAGACTTTAAAAGAGAGTATGGGGATGTTGGTAGATAGCTGTTTGTGCCACCTAGCTAAACTGCCCACGGTTTTGTTACGGATTGCGGTTACCGGTGCGGTTCTTTGCCTTGTTGCACAAAACGATACATGTATGGACACCTTATTAATTCAGAGGCCATCTGAAGCCTGCTTAATACCAGGTATACTGTATACAGAGGTGATATACAGGTCTGTGTCACTTGTGTCCTTCTCCTTGTATGCGCTCATTGCCATTATATTTAGTAGGGCTCGAGGGGTCAAAGCTCAGTAGAAATCCTCCTCCGGTGGAATGTTAGATTTTACAGCTGCCTATTATACTTTTGTTTTTAAATCATCCATAGAGATCGTTCTGATCTGCAACTCGCATATCTGGTTCTGCAAGTGTCATATAACAGGCGTAAAGCCAAATGACCTTCCCCAGAGCACTGACCCCTATGGCAATTCTTGCATATGTACTAATTTCTGCATACACGGTGAAAAATAAGAATTGTGGGGTGTACTATATGGGCTGCTATTGTGCAACTTGTATCTAGGTCTTGCCCCTGTGTGAACACAAACTGCATGCCTTAACGTACTGACAACCTATTTATAGTTTTTTTTGAAGATGAGCACAATGAACTCATTTATAGCACTAGAAAACATAATATCTAGAGAGTGCGTGTATACATATTACATACAGTGAAAAACCAAAAACAAGCAAAATACCCAAATAACTGGAGGTAAATGGATATATAGCACAGTGCAAAAATAATGATAAATAATAAAGGGTATTTAGTTAACATAATTTTGATCAAAATAATGTAAAAGCCATCCACCACTTCACGGTAACCCTTATGGGACAGTCCTAACTCTAATATTAAAACCTTACCATTTGTCAAGTGACATACATATGGATAAGGGCAGAGAGACTGAACCCGTAGTAGAAGCATAGACCTAAGAGGCAGAATGAACCTTTCAGCTCAGACAAAGGGCGGCCACACCCTTAAATACACTAAACTGCAAAGAAAAAACCTGGGAGTCCGAACTGAAACTTAAATTGATGTGCATGCAAAATGTAAATGCTTACATTTTGCATGCACATCAATTTACGTTTCAGTTCAGACTCCCAGGTTTTTTATATTACATACAGTGTGTGAGTATGTACAGTTGAAACCAGAAGTTTACATACACTACAGAATGTTTTTAAGGTATTTTTTATTACTTACTGCAAAGTCCAAAGTTTACATACATTTCATTAGTATTTGGTACCATTGCCCTTAAACTGAATGACTTGGGTCAAACATTTGGGATATCCTTCCACAAGCTTCTCACAATAGTTGGTCGGAATTTGGGCCCATTCCTCCTGACAAAACTGGTATAACTGATTCGGGTTTGTAGGTCGCCTTGCTCGCACCTGCCTTTTCAGCTTTGCCCATAAATTTTTAATAGGATTGAGATCAGGGCTTTGTGATGGCCACTCCAAAACATTGACTTTATTATCCTTAAGCCACTTTGTTACCATTTTGGCAGTATGCTTTGGGTCATTGACCATTTGGAAGACCCATTTCCCCCCAAGCTTTAACTTCCTGGCTGATGTCTTGAGATGTTGCTTCAGTATTGCCACATAATCTTTTCTCATGATGCCATCTATTTTGTGAAGTGCACAAGTCCCTCCTGCAGCAAAACAACCCCACAACATGATGCTGCCACCCACGTGTTTCACAGTTGGGATGGTTTTCTTAGGCTTCTAAGCTTTTCCCTTTTTCCTCCAAACGTAACGGTGGTCATTATGCCCAAAAAGTTCAATTTTAGTTTCATCAGACCACAGGACATGTATTTGTTCCTGTGTGCATTTGCAAACATTAATCTAGCTTTTTGTTTCTTTTGGAGTAATGGCTTCTTTCTGGCAGAGTGGCCTTCCAGCCCATGTTGATACAGTACTCGATTCACTGTGGACATTGACACAATCTTACCAGCTTCCGACATCATCCTCACAAGGTCTTTTGCTTTTGTCCTTGGGTTGATATGCACATGTTGGACCAAAGCACGTTCATCTCTGGGACACAGAACCCGTCTTCTTCCTGAGCGGTATGATGGCTGGACATTCTCATCTTGTTTGTACTTGCTTATAATTGTTTGTACAGATGAACGAGGCACCTTCAGGTATCTTGAAATTGTACCCAAGGATGAGCCAGACTTGTGCAAGTCCACAATTCTCTTCCTGATATCTTGGCTGATGTCTTTACTTTCCCATGATGCTACACAAAGAAGCAGTGCGTTTCAGGTGTGCATTAAAATACATCCCCAGGTGTGTCTCTAATTAACTCGGATGCTTCCAAACACATGACATCATTATATGGGCAGTCCAGAATTGTTTAAAGGCATAGTAATCTTAGTGTATGTAAACTTTTGACTTTGCAGCAAGTAATAAAAATGCCTTAAAACATTTTCTCTCTCTCTCTCTCTCACCCTCTCTCTTTATATTGTGTATGTAGACTTCTGGTTTCAACTACAGTGGGGGAAATAAGTATTTGATCCCTTGCTGTTTATGTAAGTTTGCCCACTGACAAAGACATGAACAGTCTATAATTTTAAGGGTAGGTTAATTTTAACATTGAGAGATAGAAAATCAAATTGTATAAATTAGATAAATTTATTTGCATTTTGCAGTGAGAAATAAGTATTTGATCCCCCTACAAACCATTATGAGTTCTGGCTCCTACAGACCAGTTAGACGCTCCTAATCAACTCGTTACCTGCATTAAAGACATCTGTCTTACATAGTCACCTGTATAAGCCAAACCTCCGACTCCTCAATTTCCATGACACCGACTCCACGACTCTGACTCCCTCATACATGGCTCAAGTTTAAGTGATTAAATTTACTGTAGCACAGATTCATCTCAGCTAAAAGTCTAGACCCTTAGATCAGGAATAGGCCAGACATTTATAGGACATTTCATAACTTTCCCAAATTCTTATGAAAAAAATATTCTCCACAAACTGCATTGAACTACTGTACCCAATTTATTATATATTTTAGGAGGTTGTCCATTTTATACCGACTCCACCAAAATGGGCTCCGACTCCTACTCCACAGACTCAATTAATCAGTCGGACTCTAACCTCTACAACATGGGCCAGACCAAAGAGTTTTCTAAGGATGTCGGGGACAAGATCATAGACCTGCACAAAGCTGGAATGGGCTACAAAACCATAAGTAAGGCGCTGGGTGAGAAGGAGACAACTGTTGGTGCAATAGTAATAAAATGGAAGAAATACAAAATGACTGTCGAGGTTTAAAATCCTGCAGTGCCCGCAAGTTCCCCCTGCTCAAGAAGGCACATGTGCAGGCCCGTCTGAAGTTTGCCAATGAACACCTGGATGATCCTATGAGTTAATGGGAGAAGGTGCTGTGGTCAGATGAGACAAAAATTGAGCTCTTTGGCATTAACTCAACTCGCCGTGTTTGGAGGAAGAAGGATGAGTACAACCCTAAGAACATCGTCCCAACCGTGAAGCATGGTGGGGGAAACGTTATACTTTGGGGGTGCTCTTCCGCAAAGGGGACATGACGACTGCACCGTACTGAAGGGAAGATGGATGGGGTCATGCATTACGAGGTTTTGGCCAACAACCTCCTTCCCTCAGTAAGATGGGTCGTGGCTGGGTCTTCCAACAAGATAATGACCCAAAACATACAGCCAAGGCAACAAAGGAGTGGCTCAAAAAGAAGCACAGTAAGGTCATGGAGTGGCCTAGCCAGTCTCCAGACCTTAATCCCATAGAAAACTTATGGAGGGAGTTGAAGCTCTGAGTTGCCAAGTGACAGCCTCAAAATCTTAATGATTTAGAGATGATCTGCAAAGAGGAGTGGACCAAAATTCCTCCTGACATGTGTGCAAACCTCATCATCCACTACAAAAAACGTCTGACTGCTGTATTTGCCAACAAGGGTTTTGCCACCAAGTATTAAGTGTTTGCCAGAGGGATCAAATACTTATTTCTCACTGCAAAATGCAAAAAAATTATTTAATTTATACAATGTGATTTTTTTTTTTTTTTGGATATTCTATCTCTCAATGTTAAAATTGCCCCTAAAATTATAGATTGTTCATGTCTTTGTCAGTAGCAAACGTACAAAAACAGCAAGGGATCAAGTACTTATTTCCTTCACTGTGTATATACACAGATGGGTCTAGAAATATTTGGTCAGTGACTGAATCTTTGTGGTTTGGACTTTGCATGCCACTATTTTGTATTTAAAATGAAACGATTAAGATGCAATTGAAGTGGAGACTTTCAGGTTTAATTAAAAGGGTTGAACAAAAATATTCTGTGAACAGTTTAGGTATTGCAACTATTTTTCTACAAAGCCTCTTCATTTCAGGGGCTCAAAAAAGTAATTGGACAAATGAACTTTACAATAAATAAAATGTTCTCTTTTTAATAGTTTGTAGAGAATCCTTTGCAGGCAATGACTTGCCTGAAGTCTGGAAGCCATGGATGTCACCAAACTGTCTCCTCCTTTTGTGATGGTTTGCCAGGCCTTTACTGCAGCTGACTTCACTTGTTGCTTGTTTGTGGGTCTTTTTGTCTTATGCATGTGAAATGCTGCTTAATGGGGTTGAGATTTGATGATTGACTTGGCCATTGCAGAATATTCTACTTCTTTGCCTTAAATACCTGGGTTGCTTTTGCAGTATGTTTTGGGTCAATTTCTAGCTGTACTGTGAAGCGCTGTCCAATCAACCTTACTTTCTGCTCAGATTCAATCAAATGCAGTATCGCCCTGTACTCTTCCCAAATCATCTGGCTTCTTCTATCTTCAGTCACATGATCAATAAACACTAGTTACCCAGAGTCATTGGAAGCCACGCATGCCCGCACCACCGCACTGCCTCCACAATGTTTTACACAGAATGTGGTGTGGTTTGGCTCATGAGCCGTTCCAAGTCTTCTCCATACTTTGTTCTTCCCAATATTCTGGTACAGGTTGATCCTCATTTCATCTGTCCATAGTATGCTTTTCCTGAACTGGGCTTGCTTTTTTTTTTAGATGATTCTTTTGGAAAAGTCTAATCTGGCTTTTTCTATTTTAAAGCGGATTAATGGTTTGCACATTGTGGTGAACCCTCTGTATTTGCTCTCATGAAGTTTTCTCTTTATGGTAGACTTAGATACTGAAACACCTACTTCCTGGGGAGTGTTCTTCATTTGGGTGGATGTTGTGAGGGGGTTTGTCTTCACCATGGAAAGGATTCTGTGATCATCCTCCACCTAGATGTCCAGGGCTTTTTGAGTTCTCAAGCTCACCAGAGTGCCCCTTCCCCTTTTTTTTTTTAAATTGCAGAAGATAGCAAACTGTCGATTTGGCCACTCCTAACATTTCCATCTCTCTCTGGATTTATTTATTTTTATTTTTTTCAGCCGAATGATGGTCTATTTCTCTTCCTTTTGACCTTATGTTGTGTGTTCACAGCAGCCGCTTCCAAATGCCAATGCCAAACCTGGAATCAGTGCCAGACCTTTTACTTAATTGATGATGGTTTAATGAGGAAATAGCTCTTTCAGCCCATTAAAGAGCTTTTGAGATAATTGTCCAGTTACTTTTTGGTCCCTTTAAACAGGGGCAGCTACATACTAAAATGCCTAAACCCTTACTTCAGTTAGGATGTGAATGCCATCAATTAAAGCCGAGTGTCTGCACTTTAAGCCCATATTGATTATAGAACTGTCTTTAATATGTTTTGGTAAATGGCTAAAATGCCAAAACTTGTGTCACTGTCCAAATATTTCTGGACCAAACTATGTATAATATATATCATGATTGTTTGAGTGTTTTAGTCAAGGAAATGTTCCTTGAAATGTATCTAGATTTTTCTGCAACTTTTCAATGCATGGAAGTAGAGTCTTTAAAAATCCATGCTAATACTTAACTAGAATACTAGATTTTCAATCTGTGAAGTCTTTGCAAGAAAGCTGTTATGGTAGTGAGGACTTTACAGGTGTATAAACACTGTATGCTCCGTTTTTTTTTTTTGGAGGAGAGAGGGGGTAATTATTTGCTTCTTAAATTCAAAGCAACTTTCAACCAGGGTTGTGGAGTCGGTAAGCCAAACCTCCGACTCCAACACCGACTCCTCAATTTCCATGACACCGACTCCACATCTCCAACTCCCTCATACATGGCTCATGTTTAAGTGATAAATTTACTGTAGCACAGATTCATCTCAGCTAAAAGTCTAGACCCTTAGATCAGGAATAGGACAGACATTTATAGGACATTTCATAACTTTCCCAAACTCTTATGAAAAAAATATTCCCCACAAACTGCATTGAACTACTGTGCCCAATTTATTATATATTTTAGGAGTTGGAGTCTCCGACTCCACAGCCCTGCTTTCAACATATTCGTTATTAAAAAAATAAATAAATTAAAAAAAAATCTTACCATGTTGTTTTTAGATTTTGTATAACCCCTTCACATGGCAGGTTGTGCTGCTGATTCTTGCATAGATGCTCTCTCCCCTCTTATTCCCATGGTAGTTATACTAGTAAAGAGGAGGGAGTGGTTGTACATGACATTATCTGGTAGCTAGCTCTCTCGACTCCTCCTGTGTTCTCTGCGAGGTAGCCGCTGCCAGACCGCTTTGGTGGCCCCTTATCTAGTCCAGAACAAAGGGGTCGATTAATCTGTAATTGGATGTGCCGAATCCTTATTTCCTCCGACTTCACCTATCGGGGGATAGTCTAATACCCATTAGACTCTTGAACAAGCCCATTGATATTGAGCGGCTTTAAAGTGGTTGTCCGCTACTTTTACAATCTTTAGGGTAGGACGTCAATGTCTGATCGGCCGGGGTCCTACACCCGGCAACCCCACCGATCAGCTGTTATCGGTGTCAACGGTGGCCGGGAGTACTCACTTCCCGAGTTGCTCTGTCTACTTGTAGCGGCTGCCGCAGGGTACTGTATATCTGCCTCCTATTGATCTGAATAGGAGATGCATGTGTAGTACCCTGCGGCGGCCACTACAAGTAGATGGAGCAGTTCAGCAAGTGAGTACTCCCGGCTGGCTGCCACTGACACCACAGCTAATCGGCGGAGGTGCCAGGTGTCGGACCCTGGTCAATCACACATTGATGACCTATCCTAAGGATAGGTCATCAATTTAAAGATGGTGGACAACGTCTTTTGGCGGATCACATCAATTGTATTGTATCAGAGCATAGATGGGCAGTAGAGCAGACAAGGCAACATGCAGGGAGGGGCAGTGTCTCCTATGCTGTGTGTTTACTATATAGTGAGAGAAAGAAGAGCCCCCAGTGCAAACTGACCAGGGGAGAATTAAATTTGCAAAAAAAATACGCCACTTGTATAAGTTTTCAGTGAATGATTCAAATTTTGGTCTCTGGAATTCCAATTATTTCTTATATTAAGCTATATCCTTTTCTTTCATGATCCAGGGAACGTTTGATCCAAGTGGTGAGCTGTCTTTGGTCTGGGTTGGAGATGAAACAGGCGTAAGTAACTGAAGCTTAATATATATATATTTTTTTTATTTAGCGCTTATATAGATTTACTTTCATGTATTGGTTTCCAATTGGATTTACAATCTGATCTTCCTATATTGTGCATGAGCACACACATGAGATGATACTGGATTGTAGCTAAGGAGCAAGGTGGACACTTGCCTGGGCACAGGATGAGCATGTCTGGAGGTCTTTCCTTTTCCCAAACTCTCCTTCCTGTATTCCATAAAGGAATATTCCCAGATTCAAAATGTATCCTCTAGCTATAGGATAGGGACCAAACTCACTGATTGCTGGAGATTTTGGTCTCTGGGACCCTCGGCAGCCTGTAGGACAAGGCTGTGGATCATGAGAAGCTGGCTCAGAGCACTGTTTTGAATGAAGAAAAGTTGCTCTTGCCCTAACTTTGCTCCAGTCCTTGCTAATAGGACTGTTGGAAATAGTCGAGCACTGTAGTTTCCTTTCTCCAGCAGTCTCATAGGCATTGAATAGAGCAGAATGCGTAACTCCGCTCCATTCAAGACAGAGCTCCGTAGAGCCCAGCTCTCTGGATTTAGGGTCCCATTCTCAGGATTATTGGGGGTTTCAGTGGTCAGTCCTCTGATGGATGAAGGGGATAATTATGGGAGTACAAACTAATTAATACAATACAGCAGGGTAGGGTACATGCCAAAATTGGGGTAACAAGTCAGCGTATGGTACAGCCCCATTATGCATTTCCTATCTACCTCCTGGAGAAGTAGACGTATGGTGTACTTTGGGACTGCTACATTTACTGCGATGGCGCTCTCTTTTTCTAGGCTTATGTCATCTGTAAATGTTATTTTATTGCACATCTATAATAAAATACTGTATGTGTGTGCAGTATGTTCACTGGTTTATTGTTTTTGTGGGTTGTTCTCTTCATTAGTTGGGAATTCTTTAGATCATACGATAAAGAGGCTGCGTGAATTAGAACGTGCTGTCCCAGATTGCAGCACATTTAGCATACACTTTTCTTCAACTGTGCAGACTCTGAAACTAGTATTTTTTTGAAATTTAGGAATTATTTATATTAATAAAAATTTGTACTGCCTCAATTAGAAATCTTGCAGAATCAGAAATTGTTTTCACTAGAAATCTACCGTAGCTGCAAATGTTCGGTGGACCATTACTATGATATTCTGGCTTATAGGATATGAAAAAGCAACACTCACCGATCCGTAAAAGTCATGTTCAGACAGACATCAGAGTGGTAAACAGAAAGTAGCAGATTTGACCAGGCATCATCATACAGAAATCAGTTTGCAGGGAATAGAAGTCACAGGGAAGAGCATCAAGAGAAGGTAGATGAAAAGGGAGGCCTGGGAAATACCCACTGAAATCTGAATCTGCCGCACCCCAAACTAGAAATTGCCATTGATTTTCATTAAATGTTGCAATTATTTATTACTACATGGGGGAAAAAAATAGATTTGCTTGCATTTTTAAAAAAAGTTAAAAGTATAAATATTCCTTTCCCCTCTACTAGGTTATTCTTGTGCTGACAACGTATCGGCTTCCTCTAATTATAGTTACCTATGGGCAGTCTAAGCTGTACAGGAGGTGAGTAAATTGTGTATAGTAGAATTCTCTGTGGTCTTTGTATGTTGTGGTGGACTGTAACTGAATTATATAATGCTTGGCAATACCTGTTGTAGTTATCTGAAAGTTCTGCAAGGATTAGATGACATTTACATGACTTTATTTGATATTCATATTTCCTGTAAATTTGGAAAATTTTGAATTTGGAGTCCGTATTAGTCAAAGTAGAAATAAACATTGACTTAGACCTATGCTGTTCACATCCAAGCCCTTACTGACAGACCACCTCAACCTAGAATCAGCTGGGAAGCTTATGCAAACCCTCATTGCTGCAACAACCTTCTTGTTGGCTTTTCCTCTAACAAATTTGTACATCTCTAATCGTCAACTCTGCTGGCTGGTCAGTTCATCTCTCCCCTCGTTCCTCTTCTCCTCTGTCCTTTCATGACTACCTATTCTCACTAAATATCTTAGACTTCAGAAAATGACCTACAAGACAGCCCTTAATCTCCCAAAACTTAAATCTTGCAAGAACATCTTCTCTGTCCCCCCCTAACATCATTGCCTCCAAGGTACAGGTGCGTCTCACTAAATTAGAATATCATCAAAAAGTTAATTTATTTCAGTTCTTCAATAGAAAAAGTGAAACTCATATATTATATAGAGTCATTACAAA
Source organism: Phyllobates terribilis (assembly GCF_046119375.1). Classification (NCBI taxonomy): domain Eukaryota; kingdom Metazoa; phylum Chordata; class Amphibia; order Anura; family Dendrobatidae; genus Phyllobates; species Phyllobates terribilis. The sequence continues at coordinate 661,727,095 of NW_027362762.1, read as the reverse complement.
CAAAGTGATCTATTTCAAGTGTTTATTTCTGTTAATGTTGATGATTATGGCTTACAGCCAATGACAACACAAAAGTCATTATCTCAGTAAATTAGAATACTTTATAACAACTGCTTGAAAAATGGTTTTAAAATCCAAAATGTTGTCCTACTGAAATGTATGTTAAGTAAATGCCCTCAATACTTGGTCGGGGCTCCTTTTGCATCAATTACTGCATCAATGTGGCGTGGCATGGAGGCGATCAGCCGGTGGCACTGCTGAGGTGTTATGGAAACCCAGGGTGCTTTGATAGCAGCCTTCATCTCGTCTGCATTGTTGGGTCTGGTCTCTCATCTTCCTCTTGACAATACCCCATAGATACTCTATGGGGTTAAGGTCAGGCGAGTTTGCTGGCCAATCAAGCACAGTGATACTGTTGTTTTAAAACCAGGTATTGGTACTTTTGGCAGTGTAGACAGGTGCCAAGTCCTTCTGGAGAATGAAATCTCCATCTCCAAAAAGCTTGTCGGCAGAGGGAAGCATGAAGTGCTCTAATATGTTCTGGTAGACGGCTGCGCTGACTTTGGTCTTGATAAAACACAGTGGACCTACACCAGCAGATGACATGGCTCCCCAAACCATCACTGATTGTGGAAACTTCACACTAGACCTCAAGCAGCTTGGATTGTGTGTCTCTCCACTCTTCCTCCAGACTCTGGGACCTTGTGGAATGTGTCAGTGACTGCCTTCTGGACAGCGTGTGTGTGTGTGTGTGTGTGTGTGTGTGTGTGTGTGTGTGTGTGTGTGTGTGTGTGTGTGTGTGTGTTTTTATAAATTATTCTAATTTACTGAGATAATGAGTTTTGTGTTTTCATTGGCTTTAAGCCATAATCATCAACATTAACAGAAATAAACACCTGAAATACATCACTCTGCAATTACGAACATGATGCACAGAATGCAGAGCAATGGGAAAGCTGGGATAATCCAATGCTCACTCTGTAATAGCTGTGAAAAAGCCACTGTAACCAGCTGTTCCACAACTTTGCAGCAGCAACAGATGGGTGCTGAAGGGTGGAGACCACAAAGCTTTGTGAAAGTTGGGTTACACACGGTGCCTGTGTCAGAGTAAGTGCATGCGTAACCCAGCTTCCACAATACTCAAGTGGAGGAGAGTATGGGAGAATTGTTTTGCTGACTTGTCCGTAGAAAAAAGTAAGCAAATTGATTAAAGCGAAGGAGAGAAACAGAAGAGTTTGTAAACAAAACTGGGGTCGGAGAGGAGGTTAAAATCGCAGGCTTGGCTCAAGTGAAAAAAAACAAGTAAATGACCGCTAAAAGTGCATCAGGTTTCCCACTGTGTAAGAGCCAGGAACAGCTTCAGAATTGAAAGGGCACTCTCTAAGGCTATGTGCCCACTTAGCAGATTTGATGCAGAGCGTTTTTGCCTCTCTGGCAGAAAAAAAATGCATATAAATCTGCATGCGTTTTTTCTGCCAGAGAGAAGCGTTTTTACATGCGTTTTCGCATGCAGTTTTCCAAGCGATTTTGAGCATCACTTGAAAAAGTGCTTGACAAGTTGGTCACACAATATAAATCCATGCAACCGGCATGGATTTATAATATGTGAACAACTGATGCTTTAAATGCAGGATCTATAGTAAAAAAAGAGAATTTAAAACATTAAAAATAATAAAAAACCTGTATACTCACCTCTCCGGTCTGCTCCCGGCGGCGATCCTGCGGTCCTCTCTCTTCGGCGTCCCGCAGTGTACTGTCAGGACCTGCGGTGACGTCATTTAGTCAGCTGATAGTCACGCGACCATCACCTGACCGCCGACATCAGCGGTCGCGTGACTAAATGACGTCACCGCAGGTCGCCAAGGAGAGAGGACGTGGCCGGAAGCAGACCAGGGGCCGCCGGAGAGGTGAATATACAGGTTTTGTTTATTTTTAACTTTTTTTATTTCTTTTTTTCACCGCGTGGTAGCCGGGATGAAGAGGAGTTGTAGTCTCCTCTTCATCCCGGGTACCACACGCACCGCGATTACGCTGCAAATTCGCGGCCATTGAGTTTAATTGAAACACAGCAAATCCACATATACCTGCGGGTTTGCTGCGTTTCAATGTTCCTCAGTGGCCGCGAATTTGCAGCGTAATCGCGGTAGAAATGGTCATGCTGCGTTTTGCAACGCAATGCGAATTCGGCGAGCAAATTAGCGCATCATGTGCACAGCACATCCGAATTCACATTGCTTTGCATGGGAGACTGTTTTACAAGCATTTTCACAGCCGAAAAAACGCCGCAAAAACGCTACGTGGGCACATGGCCTTAGGCTATGTGCCCACGATGCAGAAATGCTGCATATTTTTTACACTTCTCCCTGGCAGGAAAAACGCATGCGGACTTTACATGCGTTTTTCCCGTCAGGTAGAAGCGTTTGTCAAGCGTTTTTGCATGCATTTCTGCATGCGCTTTTCCAAGCTATTTTAGCATCACTTGGAAAAGTGCTTGACAACTTGGTCACACAATATAAATCCATGCAACCAAAAAAGAATAAGAATGGTAAAAAATTAAGATTCTACTTACCTTCCGATGGCCCCCGGTTTCCTTCTCCGCTCCGTTCGATTTTCCCTGGTGTCTCGCGGTTGTGTGAAGCACCTGCGATGACGTCATTGAGTCATGTGACAGGTCACGACGTCAGCAGTCGCGTGACCTGTCACATGACTCGGTGACGTCATGTCAGGTCCTCACACCACCGCGAGCCGCCCAACACATCGCACACATCGCTGAGGAGGCCGGAGGACATCGGAAGGTAAGTATAATCTTTTATTTTTTAATTTTAAATTCTTTTTTTTACAGGTACTATGGTACCTGGGCCCGGAGGAGAGTCTCCTCTTCTCCAAACCTGGGTACCATCCGCATATTGAACCGTGTGATATACGCATGTGCAGATGTAGTGATGCGGATGTCACGCGGTCCAATGCAAGTCAATGGCGGTGATTACGCTGCGTGTCCGCAAAATTAATGGACATGCTGCGGATTGTTCCACAATGATAATCCGCAGCGGAAATTTCCGCAGCATGTGCACAGCACATGCGGATTATCATTGGGGACCATGGGGCACGTATTACCAAGCGTTTTTGCTGCGGAAATTCCGCGGCACAAACGCTTGTAAAACGCATAGTGGGCACGCAGCCTAACTTTTCCCGCTTCCATTTTGCTTGACTGATATTATAGACGGGATATTCTTAACAGGCAGTAGATAGCAACTTGTGGCCATAAAAATATATATTTTGGTAATGAGAGTATATTACATTTTATAATTGTATACAATGGCAATCTAACAAGCAAAGCTTGTTGAAATCACAGTGACCATCTAAACTTTTTGCATATAGAAAAAATAAGTTTTGTTTTGGGCCCTTGTATTCCAAATAGAACTAGAAAAATAAAGGCCTTTCATTTTGATTTGTATCAGTATTTGAGGAGAAATGACTGAAAGATGACCCACACTCCGCTACAACCTCTTTTTGAATGGTATAAAGTCATATAATCCTTTACAGCTTTAATTGTTCTCACTCAGTTTATTACTATTGTTTGTCCTTCCAGTGAGGACTATGGAAAAACATTTACTGATGTAACATCACTCATAAAAGATACATACATCCACACAGACTTTGGTATGGGTCTCGGTCCTGAAAACTCTGGAAGGGTGAGTGTTTGGGTATTTAATTATGTTATCTTCATACTTAGTATTTTTATAATGTGCTAAAAGGGTTGTAAAGTAATCCTCAATCGTCTTTAAAGGGTTACTTAAGCCTAGTAACTTTATGGCTTATCCTCAAAAACCCAAAGAGTGTTATCCCCCCCCCCCCCCCTCCCAAAAAAAAAAAAAAAAAAAAATCATCTAGATCAGCATCCCCTCCTTAAAAGGATTGTCCAGACAGAAACAAAAAGGCTAAGTATTTTTCCCTCTAAGCTATTTTCTAATATACTTGCTTTAAAAGTTCCCTATCCTTCCCTAACTACACCATCTAACTTCTTTTTTTTCTTCTCAACTTCCTGTCTCATGATGATTAGTTTGAGTATCCCCAGTGCATGCTGGGATACTAAAACAAAGCATCATCAGGGGCCAGAGGCTGTGGTCATTGTTACAGTCCCTGCCCCCTCCCTGAAACAAAGGGTCATCAGTGACTCTTGCTTCAGGGGGTGGTGCTGTCCCTGACTGTCTCCCTAAGGGCCCCGTCACACTAAGCGATGCAGCAGCGATCCCGACAACGATACGACCTGTCAGGGATCGTTGCTGCATCGCTAATACATCGCTGGTGAGCTGTCAAACAGGCAGGCTCACCAGCGATCAGGGGAGCAGCGATATCGTGGAAAGAATCGTTCCACGATGTCCTGCTCCCGTTACCAGCCTGCTGCTTAAGCAGGAGCAGGCTGGTAACTATGGTAAACATCGGGTTACTAAGTGCGCGTGTGCCCCTAGTAACCCGCTGTTTACCATGGTTACCACTCTGCTACGGTGCGCGGGAGCCTCTGCGCACCGTAGCAGAGTGGTATCCATGGTAAACAGCGGGTTACTAAGTGCGCGCGTGCCCCTAGTAACCCGATGTTTACCATAGTTACCAGCCAGATCGTTGGTCCCGCTGGTCACACACAGCGATGTGTGCTGGCCAGCGGGAGGCCAACGACCAAAAAATGGTCCAGGACACTGCAGCGATCAGCGACCTCACAGCAGGGGCCTGATCGTTGCAAAGTGTCACACACAGCGACATCGCTGGTGAGGTCGCTGGTGAGTCACCAAAACCCTGACTCAGCAGCGATCTCGCTAGCGATATCGCTATGTGAGACGGGGGCTTAAGACATTTGAAGCTACACTGTGGGAAAAATTATTAGGCAGTTTTATTTTTGATGATTTAACTTTTTTTTTTTTCAACAAATCAGGTGCTGTCAATTTAAAAGGTTAACAAACCTGAATATTTAAGAAAGTAAAAGCGAGGTTTTGTCTTTCTTAGGAGAATTTCTATATGTGAATAATTATTGTGCAACGATTAGTGTGCAGAATCATTATGCAGCTAACTCAAAAAAATGTGACTTTTCCCATCTCGATTGTTTTTTTTTTTATCTTTTAAAGTGACAATAATAACCAAAAATTCAAAATGTACAAAAAAAATATCAGTGACTAATACAGGGTGGTCCAAAAGTAGGTGGACAAAGTGTAATAAGGTTATGAAGGGGGAGATTTATCAAACATGGTGTGAAGTGAAACTGGCTCAGTTGCCCTTAGCAACCAATCAGATTCCACTTTTCATTCCTCACAGACTCTTTGGAAAATGAAAGGTGAAATCTGATTGGTTGCTAAGGGCAACTGAGCCAGTTTCACAGATCTAGTTTTCACAGATAGATCTCCCCCAAATCTGTTTTCCTTTCAGATAATTCAGATAACACATAATGGCAAATAATTTAAATACAGATCAAAGAAAATGGATTTTAACAGAGTATTGGAAATGTCAAAATGCTGAAACCGTTAGAGCAAATTGGGTTGAAACATTTGGTACTCAAGCCCCAAAGAGACAAACCATTTACCGCATTCGTGACAAATTCAATGCCACTGGCTCAATCCTTAATGCTCCAAAAACTGGTCGACCCAAAACAGTCTGTACAGAAGATAATAAACAACTTGTTGCTGAAACATTTGTTCAGAGTCCAAAAAAGTCACCAGAAGAGCCTCTTTGGAATTGGGAATTTCACGAGCTTCTATCATGCAAATCCTGAAATCTATTGGGTGGAAAGCTTATCGTCCACGTCTAATTCATGGTTTATTGGAGGATGATCCAGACAGGCGACTGCAATTTAGTGAGATTATGCTTAACGAAATTGAAGAAAATCCAGTAATTTTAGATAACATTATGTGGAGTGACGAAGCTTCTTTCAAATTATCCGGCCATATTAACAGACATAATTGTATTTACTGGTATAATGAGAACATGCATTTAACATTAGAGCAACAACTAAATGAGCCTGGTGTCAATGTTTGGGGTGGTATTTCAAGTTTTGGTGTTTTAGGACCAATATTTTTTGATGGAACAGTCACAGGAGATAAGTATCTCGAAATTCTAATGAATCAAGTTGTTCCCCAGTTACAGCAACAGCCTAATTCAAATGACCTTTATTTCCAACAAGATGGGGCCCCTCCACATTATTCAAGAGTAGTCCGCGAGTATCTTGATGAAACATTTCCTAATAAATGGATTGGCCGAAGAGGCCCACTTGATTGGCCGGCACGTTCACCAGACTTGACCCCAATGGATTTTTTCTTTTGGGGAGTACTCAAGGACAAAGTTTATAGTCAAAAACCAAAAAGTGTCAGTGATTTGAAAAATTACATAAGAGATGCATTTCAAGAAATTAATACCGAAAGAGACTTGTGCAAAAAAGTTTGTCGAAGCGTAAGAGGCAGACTTCAAAGCTGTGCAAATTGTAATGGAAAACTGTTTGAGCACCTGCGTTGATAAAATTTAAGGGCTTTTGTATTATTCAGAATAAAATGTAATTGTCAATGTTATGCTTGTGTTAGTAAATAACATTTATTTTGATTTATATATAAAATTATATTATTTTCTGGCCACCTACTTTTGGACCATCCTGTATAGCCACCCTACTTTTCAGTAATAGTCATATACTCCATGGATGGGAGACTTATCAGTTGCCGACAACTTTTTGGGCTGCTCCAATCATAGCCCCCCCCCCCCCAGACACTGTTCAGAGAAGTGTACTGTTTTCCTTCACCATAAATCTCCTGTTTAAGAAGGACCTACAAGTTCTCTATAGGGTTTAGGTCAAGTGAGGACTGGAACCATGTCATTATTCTTTCATATCGAAGGCCTTCACTGGCTAGCGAAGCAGTGGAAACTTCAATGAATACAATGGAGCATTGTCCTGTGTAAACATCATTGTTTTCTTGAAAGATGCAGACTTTTTTTCCTATATAAACAGTAAAAAATCAGAGTTGATTTTCGAGTCTGTATTCAACCTGAAAAGGTACATCTTTGTAATACTAGCCCATAACAGTACCCCACCTCCACCTTGCTGGCGTCTGAGTTGTAGTGGAGGTCTGTTCGCATTACTGATCCATCCATCTGGTCTATCAAGTCAATCTCGCCTCATCGGACCATAAAATCTGTCTTCAGATATTTCTTGGCCCAGTCTTGACATTTGAACTTCTGTGTCTTGTTCAGTGGTGGTCGGGTTTCAGCCTCCCTTTCCTTGGCCATGTCTCTGAGCACTGAACACCTTGTACCTTTGGACACCTCAAGGAGGTTGCAGTTCTGGAATATGACAGCATTGGAGGATAATGGGTTCCTGGTCACTCCACTTCACATTTTGATTCTTCTCACACTTTTGGAAGTTAATGCACGTGCTTTACAGGAATGCAAACTTCCAGAATGCAATTTTGAATACTTCACTGGGTGCAGTTGTTAAAATGGTGTCATTTTGGCGGGGGTGGGGAGGTGGCATTCTGATATATAGGCCCCTCAAAGTAACTTCAAAGCTGATTAGGTTTGTAAAAAAAAAAATATATCGATTTTGTTTTTTTTTTTGTTGAGAGAAGGGGAAAAAAAAACATGAAAATATGCTGCTAAGCTTTTAACCCTTCTAACATCCTGAAAAAATATACATTTGAAAAATGATGCCAATGTAAATTTTTTAAATTTTAGGAATTTTTCATGAATAAATTAAAAAAAAATTGTACTTCCATAAATGTACTCCTAACATGAAGTACAAAGTTTCACTAAGAAAAACTATCAAAATCAATTGAGATATGTAGAAGCATACCAGAGGTATGACTGCATAAATTTACACGTCAGGTTTAAATAATGTTGTTCTGTCATAAAGGTGAAAACCAAGCTTTGGTGATAAAGGGTTAAATTTTAAAACATTTCACAGGACTTGGAATTTTTTGCTGTTATTCCCAATACATTGCATGGTAAAAATTTTAATTGTTTTGTTTAAATTGTTGTTCGTTTTTAACACCCTCCACCCCCACGTCGACAGAGTTCCCACCTCTAAACTTCACTGTTGGTATGGTGTTTTTGGGGTCATGTGCAGTGCCTTTTGGTCTCCAAACATGGTGTGTAATATGGCATCCAAAGAGTTCAATTTTGGTCTCCTCTGACCAGACTATATTCTCCCAGTATTTCACAGGCTTGTCTAAATGTTTTTGAGCAAACTGTAAGTGTACTTGAACATGCTTTTCACTCAGCAATGGAGTCTTGGTGACTATGCATACAGACGATGGAGGTTGAGTGCATTACTTATTAGAGAAGCAAGGGTGGGTAGGAGCTCACTGCATCCATTGAACAGGTGCGCTGAGCAATTCCACAGAGGGTGCCTGGATCCAGCTGACAGTGCACAGCCGTGGAACAATGAAGAAGCTGTCCTGGTAAAAGTAATCTTTATTAGATCTACATTAAAAAGCAAGGATCCTAGAAGGGGGATTTAAAACCTGATGTGTTTCTGGCGCACAGAAGCACTCTTAATCATCGGTATATGAAATGAGAATTGACATGTTCAATACTTATTTTACCCACTGCATGTTGTGAAGGGGTTAAAGGCAAATCCAGCACTACCTTTACCTGGCCAAACTCTAAAGGCCCGGTCACACGTAGCGACGCTGCAACGATCCCGACAGCGATACGACCTGTCAGGGATCGTTGCGGCGTCGCTATGTGGTCGCTGGTGAGCTGTCAAACAGGCAGGCTCACCAACGATCAGGGGAGCAGCGACATCGTGGAAAGAATCTTTCCACGATGTCCTGCTCCTGCTTACCAGCCTGCTGAAGCAGGAGCAGGCTGGTAATCATGATAAACATCGGGTTACTAGGGGCACACGCGCTCCTAGTAACCCGTTGTTTATCATGGTTACCACTCTGCTACGGTGAGTGGGAGGTTACCGCTCACTTTAGCAGGCTCGTAACCATGATAAACCACGGGTTACTAGGTGTGCGTGTGCCCCTAGTAACCCGATGTTTATCATGATTACCAGCCTGATCGCTGCTCCCGCTGGTCACACACAGCGATTGTGTGCTGACCAGCGGGAGGGCAACGACCAAAAAATGGTCCAGGACACTTTGCAGCGATCAGCGACCTCACAGCAGGGGCCTGATCGCTGCAAAGTGTCACACATAGCGACATCGCTGGTGAGGTCGCTGTTGCGTAACCAAAACCGTGACACAGCAGCGATCTCGCTATGTGAGACGGGGGCTTAACTCTGTTACTAAGAAATCAGCGCTTGAATTGATATGCATATGAGGCTATAGATCTGAAGCCTCTGTCACTCCAGCTCTATTCAGCTTTCAACAGCACCTCCTCTTGCTTGATTAATGGTCTCTATGTTGTATGACTTCAGGCAAAGGAGCATTCATTCAAATAGGAGGGGGTGCCGGGTGAGGAATACAGCTGGAATGACAGAGGCTTCAGATCTACCAATGTCCTTCAGCCTCCTGATTTCTCAGGAACGGACTGACCACGCAATGGTATTGCTGGACTTGTCTTTAAAAGAGCTTTATGCACATATAAATAGTTTGTGTGTTTTCTGCTGACAGATTCCTTGAAGTCTCTTTATCCCTACACCAGCTGGGAGATGCCCTTTGGAATGTTTTGTTGGAATTTGGTTAAAGCTTCTTACTAAACAAATTAATGTTAATTTTTAAAATTGTAATTTATAGCTCCATTACTGGGTGACCAAACAGACGCATACAGCGTAGGCATCTTGTGACACTGAATATCGCAATCATCATTTTTCTTTTTCTTCTGCATTGTCATTTTGCACCACACGTCTCAGTATATGTGAAGCAAGGAGTAATTCTCTGTGAAGGACACTTATTGAAGATACAGAAACAATTTCTTTAGACTGTGTATCTTTTGGTTAATTTGTGATTTCCCTCTTTTCTATTTCTCACATGGACAAATTCACCGCTTCAATTTTTTTTTTTTTTTTTTTTTCATGCTGGGGTCCCTTCTGTTTTACTGGTGGGATCTTCATCTTAAAGTGTGAGCATCACAGACCCTTTAGACTTGTCTTTATTTTTCACCTTTTTTTTTAGGTGGTTCTGGTAGCAGATGTATCAGGAGGGAGTGGCGGTGGTCGTATTTTTAGATCCTCTGACTTTGCAAAGAGTTTTATACAAACAGATTTGCCCTTCCATCCCTTGAAACCTGTATCTTACAATGCTGAAGATACTAAATGCCTGTTGCTCATCAGTGTTCAGGTCAGTATTTTACATTCAGACTCTTTGGCAGCAGCAAGATGGAAAGACTGGCTGGGGACCAGGAAGCATTGAATCTCGAGCAGTGGGGTATTAATGAGTATATATATATATATATATATATATATATATATATATATATATATATATATATATATATATATATATATATATATATATATATATATATATATATATATATATATATATATATATATATATATATATATATATATATATATATATATATATAATATGGTTGAATTCAAGTTGTCCACTTTCAGAAAATCTCTGTCCCTGGCTGTAGTTTATTAAAAACAAACAAACTGCGCCTTACTCATCATCCTCTGGTCCAGCGCTGAGTGTCTGGTATTGGTCGCGGCGTTGATGTTCACTGATTGGCTTCAACATGGTGTCAGCGCAGCTGCCAATATCGGACACTGGGCGCAGCGCCAAAGACTTGGTTCTGGAATCAGGAAGGTGAGTAAAGTTTTTTTCGTAATACACTGCAGCTGTGGCTGAAGATTTTCTGAAAGGGGTCAACGTAATTAATTGTTTAGCTAATAACAGTACGATATTATATTTTTGGCAATCTACAGCCACCATTTAACCGGAGGAGGGTGAGGGATGATTGCTGCAGAAACTACCATAAATTTTGTTTGGCTGGTTTCACATTTACCATTTAAGTGTACATTGCGTCTTTTTCAGGCATGTCTGCTCAGGAGCCCACCTGAAAAAGCGCTTAAATGGTTAGAAGAATGAACATGGGCATTGCAATGTTAAAACCACTTGTTGTGCATATGTTCCATCTTTTTTTTTTTTTTTTAAGGCTTTTTTCACACGGACTTCATTGTATCAGATATGTTGAATCCGTCATATTTTATGCAATACATCCTTTTGAACTAGAATGAGTCTGTCTGGTTTCTATTTTTCTTGGGAACTTGAGTAAGAACAGTAATAAAATGTAACTTTTCTACTTACTCTTTGCAGCATGATTTGTGGATTTCTAAAGACTTTGGAGAAACTTGGAAGTCAATCCATAAATTTGTATGTTCTGCCAAATGGTACGGGATGCTAAAACCAAAAGAAACAACTTTGCGAATTTAGTAATTTGAAGGTTTCTTGTGGGATTGTTGGTCATTGAAACCACTGTTATTTCATTTTAGGGGACCCAGGAACATGATTTTGCTTACAACAACTACGGCAAATGAATCGTGTTGTAAGTACGGTGTGGGGAGAGTTTGTTTGTTGTTTGTTTCCAATGTTCATGTAACCATGTGTGTCTAATTTTAAAGCGGACTGGTCTGGATTGGCCTCCTCATTGACTATGAAAAGGACATCTGATTTTGGAAAAACATTCAAGGTGTTGAAGGAGCATGTCCACTCTTTTGGGTTGTGGGGTCGTTTTCTACTTGCCTCCGTGATGGAAGAAGTAAGAACACTGAAACTGATTATTAAAAATTAATAAACATCAGTATCCACAATGATTTATAACTGCATTATGTTGTATACTGTGTGTAAATACATACAAATATACAGTGTGTGTATGTACATATACACACAGCCATTTCCTCCCGTATCTTAACAAGATTATTTGCTGCTGTTACTGGATTGATGTCTTGGCTGATTTTGTTTTGACTTTCTCAAGCAAAGGGGTAAGAAAGCCTTGAAGGCAAACCTTAAAATACAGCCACATATACACACCCAATTAAGAGCAAAAGCTTTTGAAGATGTTAGTGTTTTCTACAGTGTAACAAGCAATTTATAGGTTGGGTCAAATTGGTTTATGTAAACGTCTGTCCAATTGGAATTTTGATATGGTGAATTATAAATGAAATGATCTGTTATTAAAGTGGTTGTCCACCTCTGGGGACATAATTATTATTATTTTTTTTTTTTTTCCTTTACGACCAAACATCATTTTTGATATTTTTTGGGTTTCATTAAAAATTTTGTACCACTTTACTTTTTCAGGCTCTTTGTTTTCCTGCACATTCAACTTTGATGTGTCCTATGGTCACAAATCGGCTGCGAGGCGCTCAGAAAAAGACAGCAGCGTTTTGGACGCACCTCACCTTTGATGCGTCCAAAACGCTGCGTTCTACAGTACAAGCACAGTGGATGGGATTTATAGAAATCCCATGCCCACTGTGCTTCTATTTGACGCCGCTTAATCTCACTGGCGGCGCGGGTTTACGAGCCACAGTATGTTAATTTCTGTGGCGGGGACACTACTCTCCGCAACAGAAATTTCCACAATAGAATGTACAGTCATGGCCAAAAGTTTTGAGAATGACACCAAAATTATATTTTCACATGATCTGCTGGCCTCTGGTTTTTATTAGTGTTTGTCTGATGTTTATATCACATACAGAAATATAATTGCAATCATATTATGAGTACCAATAGGTTATATTGATAGTTAGAATGAGTTAATGCAGCAAGTCAATATTTGCAGTGTTGCCCCTTCTTCTTCAAGACCTCTGTAATTCTCCCTGGCATGCTCTCAATCAACTTTTGGACCAAATCCTGACTGATAGCAGTCCATTCTTGCATAATCAATGCTTGCATTTTGCCAGAATTTGTTGGTTTTTGTTTGTCCACCCGTCTCTTGATGATTGACCACAAGTTCTCAATGGGATTAAGATCTGGGGAGTGTCCAGGCCATGGACCCAAAATCTCTGTTTTGTTCCATGAGCCATTTAGTTATCACCTTTGCTTTATGGCAAGGTGCTCCATCATGCTGGAAAAGGCATTGTTGGGCGCCAAACTGCTCTTGGACGGTTGGGAGAAGTTGCTCTTGGAGGACATTCTGGTACCATTCTTTATTCATGGCTGTTTTTTTAGGCAAGACTGTGAGTGAGCAGATTCCCTTGGCTGAGAAGCAACCCCACACATGAATGGTTTCAGGATGCTTTACAGTTGGCATGAGACAAGACTGGTGGTAGCGCTCACCTCTTCTCCGAATAAGCTGTTTTCCAGATGTCCCAAACAATCGAAAAGGGGATTCATCAGAGAAAATGACTTTGCCCCAGTCCTCAGCAGTCCACTCCCTGTACCTTTTGCAGAATATCAGTCGGTCCCTGATGTTTTTTCTGGAGAGAAGAGGCTTCTTTGCTGCCCTCCTTGAAACCAGCCCTTGCTCAAAGAGTCTCCGCCTCACAGTGCGTGCAGAAGCACTCACACCAGCCTGCTGCCATTCCTGAGCAAGCTCGGCACTGCTGGTAGTCCGATCCCGCAGCTGAAACAGTTTTAAGATACGGTCCTGGCGCTTGCTGGTCTTTTTTGGGCGCCCTGGAGCCTTTTTGACAACAATGGAAGCTCTCTCCTTGAAGTTCTTGATGATGCGATAGATTGTTGACTGAGGTGCAATCTTTGTAGCTGCGATACTCTTCCCTGTTAGGCCATTTTTGTGCAGTGCAATGATGGCTGCACGTGTTTCTTTAGAGATAACCATTGTTAACTGAAGAGAAACAATGATACCAAGAACCAGCCTCCTTTTAATGTGTCCAGTGATGTCATTCTTACTTAATCATGACTGATTGATCGCCAGCCCTGTCCTCATCAACACCCACACCTGTGTTAATGGATCAATCACTAAAACGATGTTAGCTGCTCCTTTTAAGGCAGGACTGCAATGATGTTGAAATGTGTTTTGGGGGTTAAAGTTCATTTTCTGGGCAAATATTGACTTTGCAAGTACAGTAATTGCTGTTAAGCTGATCACTCTTTGACATTCAGGAGTATATGGAAATTGCCATTACAAAAAATGAAGCATTAAACTTTGGAAAAATTACTATTTGTCTCATTCTCAATACTTTTGGCCATGACTGCATAGGGTGCGGTAACTCCGCATAGTTCAATGAATACATGCGGATTTACCTGCGTGATCGGATGCATGCAGAGCTTTGGACACAGTGAAAATGTGCTGCTATAGCCTGATCGTGGGCACGTAGCCTTAGTACTAATTCTGAGGTCCAATAGCAGTTAACCCATTCTGCATCCAGCAATAGACAGTGCAACACAGAGGCTATAAAAGGCAAACTGTGCAAAATTTGTAACAAATCCTGATTACTTAAATGATTTTTAGCCAAAAATGCATTTATGAAAAAAAAAATTGGCCCCAAAAGCAGACAACCCCTTTAAAATATTTGCTGGAAAAATTGCTTGTGTCTTGTACAAAGTAGATTTCTGAAACAACTTGCTTGCTGACATGGAATCTGTGTAGCTGAGAAATGATTTTAATGCCTTCAACCTAAGTGTGTGTAAACTTTGAGTACCTCTGAAGTGTGTGTATGTATGTGTGTATATATATATATATATATATATATATATATATATATATATATATATATATATATATATATATATATATATATATATATATATATATATATATATATATATATATATATATATATATATATATATATATATATATATATATATATATATATATATATTACTATATGATCTGTGATATTACAGGACCGATTGAAGAGAAGAATCCATGTATCTCAAAACCAAGGGGACACGTGGAATATGGCTCAGCTCCCGGCTGTAACCCATGAGCAGTTTTACTCTGTATTGGCAGCCAGCGATGACCTGGTGTTTATCCATGTAGATGATGAAGGGGGTAAGATATAAAGGATGGGCAAAGTAAAATGATTTCCAAGGATAAAATCCATGTGCAGTAGGATTTTTTTTTTTTTTACTTACATATGTACCAGTACACTGATGTTAAAAATACAGTCTGAATGCATGCAACTATGGCATCTGGGCATTCACTATGACTGGCAGACTGATGGGGTATCATGACTTTCATATTGCATCTGGCATAATGGGCTGAAAAAAAAACAGGGCACAAAAGTCCTTACAAACTTGCTTCATATTATTGTTCTGATTTAACAAGGCATTAAAAGGTGTGGTGTTATTTTACTGTGCAACCTGATGTAACATTACCTATAGGATAGGAAAAAAAAACAAAAGGCATTTTATTCCTCTTATGCCCATGATTAATTGTTGTGGCCTAAGGCTCAGGGCATCCCATAGTCCAGTCATCTATATAAGTGTATGTATATCAATTTTAAACATGAGTATATAGAAATGTGCGGCACTTGACATGCCATTTAAAGATGACCTTTTAGTTTATTCATGTTGCCCAAACCTTGTGCAGTGTGAATTACAGCCTGGCTGCACAGTTGCACAGAAGCTCCAGCCTTTTAGAAAAAAGCCAAAAATTGGGGACCTTAACTGGAGACTAGACTAGTTTTCTCCCTGCTCCATGTGTACATGGGGAGAGACCGGTCAATCAAGTAGAGCAGTGTAGGGAGTAGCCGGCCCGGGGCATCATCAGATTAGTCAGGTCTCTCAGTTCCCTGCTGGCTTTTTAAAATGTTTTGGTTTTTTTGATATGCTCCAGCGTGTACATCTGCAGTCATGCAGCCAGGCTCTGATTCATGCCGTCCATGGTTTCGGCAGCATTAATTGACTGCTCTTTAAATTTCTTTATTTAAATGGATGCAGACCACAAGAATGGAGTAACAGCCCAACTGGCCTGTGGGTGTTTCGGGTAGAGACTTTCGAGGCCTTGTCTTTTTCCAATATGGCCAAAGTACAGTTGAAAAACAAGCTGGGCTTGTGGAGAAGTCTTTAGGTGGCTTGGCTTGGCTGACAGGTCTCTCCATAGTTGCGCCTCGATTTACAAGCTGCTTTCTTCTGAATCTCTGTCTTGGCAATAAGGGAACCTGTCTGTGCTTTATACTGCCGATCTTTGAGCAGCAAGAAACTGTCGACAGGTTTTCTTTGAAATAAATATATATATTATATTATTGTGCAAACTACTTTTTTTTCCTCTCTTTCTCCTATAGACACAGGATGCGGAACCATTTACACATCTGACGACAGAGGTATTGTTTACTCCAAATCTCTGGAGAGGCATCTGTACACCAAGACAGGCGGAGACACGGACTTCACCAATGTAACATCCCTGCGCGGGGTCTTCATTACCAGTGTGTTATCTGAAGGTTCGCAGAGGCTTATTGTGGTTACGTGTGTACCTGGCGGGGTTTTCTTATACTGCATGTGTATAACGGATTCCTTAACTTTAATTTTTCCAGACAACTCTATCTATTCCGTAATCACTTTTGATCAAGGAGGTGAATGGAGCCGCATCAAAAAGCCTGAAAATACTGAATGTGACTCAACAGCCAAAGATAAGGCAAAGGTAAGTAACTAATTTTCAAGAATTTCTAAAAAAAATAGAAAATCTATTTTTGGAATAATTTACAGTTTTATATTTTGATAGAATTTTTTTTTTTCCTTTTACTTTCTCTTCACCTCTACGTGCTTTTATTGTCAGGAGGTGAAGTGCCAAAGCCACCCACAATTCAGTTATCCCCCTCCCACCCACCTTTTTATGGTGTTTACTGTGAGGATTAATTCCATATTTTTTGATAGATCAAACTTTTATGGATATGACAATACCAAATATTTGCTTTCTATATATTTTTTTCCCTTTTTAACATGGGGGGGGGGGTGATTTGAATTTCATTATTTTATTATAGTGCCAATTATTTCACGACGCTTTACATGTGAAAAAGGTAGTATACATAGCAAAAAATAGGTACAATTATCTTCAGCAAAATCGAGTCACTGACTGGTTCATGAGGAGTGAGGACCCTGCCCCCGAGGGCTTACAATCTACAAGGGATTGGGGAGGATACAGTAGGTGAGAGTAGAGCTGGTCGTGCAGCGGTGTGACGAAGCGAGGGTTACTGCAGGTTGTAGGCTTGTCGGAAGAGGTGGGTCTTCAGCTTCCTCTTGAAGGTTTCCATGGTAGGCGAGAGTCTGATATGTTGGGGTAGAGAGTTCCAGAGTAGGGGGATGCACGGGACAAATCTTGTATGTGATTGTGGGAAGAGGAGATAAGAGGGGAGTAGAGAAGGAGATCTTGTGAGGATCGGAGGTTGCGTGCAGGTAGGCACCGGGAGACTAGATCACAGATGATTGGAGGAGACAGGTTGTGGATGGCTTTGTATGCCAAGGTTAGGGTTTTGAACTGGAGTTTCTGAGCAATGGGGAGCCAGTGAAGGGATTGATAGAGAGGAGAGGCTGGGGAATAGCGGAGGGACAGGTGGATTAGTCGGGCAGCAGAGTTTAGGATAGATTGGAGGGGTGCGAGAGTGTGAGAAGGGAGGCCACAGAGCAGGAGCTTGCAGTAGTCAAGGCGGGCGATGATGAGGGCATGCATTAGTGTTTTTGCAGATTCGTGGTTGAGGAATGTGCGGATCTGGGAAATATATTTTTGAGTTTGAGTTGGCAGCTTGTGGAAAGGGCTTGGATATGTGGTTTGAAGGAGAGATCAGAGTCCAGGGTTACTACGAGGCAGCAAGCTTGGCTTGAGCAGCCATTTACTTTAATGGACAGGTTTGTTGGTGGTATTGAGTGAGATGGGGGGGGGGGGGAGATGATGAATTCTGTTTTATCCATGTTACAGTTTTAGAAATTTAGCAGAGAAGAAAGATGAAGTAGGGGACAGACATTGTGGGATTCTGGTTAGTAAGGAGGTGATATCAGGTCCAGAGAGGTAGATCTGTGTGTCATCAACATAGAGGTGATATTGAAAGCAGTGTGTGTGGGGATGTATTATCTGTGTTTAATGCATTATTTTTTTCTCTGTGCTGTTTGTCTGTCCACAGTGTAGTTTGCATATACATGCCCAGTACAGCATGTCGCAAAATCTTGCAGTCCCACTACCACCAATGTCTGAGTCAAATGCTATAGGAATAGTTATTGCTCACGGTAAGTAAAGTTACATACCCAAATAGTGTAATTGTTTTGTGCTTTTATTGATGTGTATTACTGTGTCACAGGCAGTGTGGGGGATGCTGTGTCCGTTGCTAGTCCCAGTGTGTACCTCTCCGATGATGGCGGCTACTCATGGGCCCAGGTGTTGGATGGTCCTCACCATTATGCAATCTTGGATTCTGGAGGGCTTATTGTAGCGATACAGCAAAGCGATGAGCCGGTCAACACAATCAAGTGAGCGAAAAATGGTTTGTTGGATATCTGTAGAAGTGTAGATTGATCCTCTATACAAAACGTGGCAATTTTCCTGAGCAGTATATGAGATGTTATTGTGAGGGACTAGCAGGTGAGGAGGGACCTCATCGGAGTAGTGAAACAAAGCACCGCCTGATATGTCCGAACGAGATGCTTGAAACTGCTATGTATCCAATATATCACTTTACTTGACAGGGCAAAGAAATGTAACATCAAGGGTGCAAAAGCTAGATGTTGGTTCTAAAGAATAGACCTAGAATCTGGACTGCTTTTTTTCTATGTTGTAACTTGTGTAACCCAATAAATTCTCCTGTGTGAAATGTCTATTTGACATTTTCCAAATATGTTTTCTTTCCATTTAGATTTTCAACAGATGAAGGCCAATGTTGGTTGTCCTATAATTTCTCCAATGATCCTCTGATGTTCACCGGTTTGGCTTCTGAGCCAGGCGCTCGCTCCCTGAATGTGACTGTCTGGGGATATGAGCCTGGTTTATTTCATCGCATTTGGATGTCTTATACTATAGATTTTGCTGCTCTGCTGAAGAAAAGTTGTAAGTGTAAAAATGTCGTGGTGTTTTTTTGTTTTTTTTTCCCATTAACCCCTTCCCAACATATATGAAGTACAGTTACGTCATATGCTGGCTCCGCAACTGAGCCCGCATCTTACCCTTACTGAGTACCACATTTTTTTTCTTGATTTCTTTTAGTGTTTCTTAAAGCCCTAAAGTTGCCATATGAAATGACTTTAGTTTTGTGCCTTGTCTGTGATCTGCTTTTTTTCAACAACATTAAACAACTGAATGAACATCCTCCGAGCCCGGTGATTCCATAATTTTTGTCAGGGGTTGTAGACATAAAAATATAATAAGATATCGCTCTTGGAAGAAGAGGGGAAAAAATACAAAATGGAAAATAGTCTGGTCATTAAGTGGTTAATCCCCCTTTTTTAATGTTTTTATCTAGATGGTTTTTAGATTTTGTGTATAAAATAAGTACACATTTTTTGAAAGTTTAGCAATTCACTGTAATACAGTCAGAACTATTAAAATATTCCATTTTCATGTCATCACCAAACTGTAGTAAGATGTATAGAAGGATAATGCATGGTTATTATCCATTCAAGAAGTCATTTCTAAAGCCAAAACACAAGAAAACCTCTTTAGACTTTGTCAAATCTCCTGTTTTAAAATGTCAAGGGTTCTGGGCATTCATAAATTACTGCTTATGAACCTGATGGTATTCTTAAAGGGAAACTCACTAGGTTTTTGCTACCTCATCTGAGAGCAGCATAATGTAGGGGCAGAGACCCTGAGTCCAACACGGTATCACTTAGGTTTCTGGGTGCAGCAGTTGTGATAAGAATCAGAGCTTTTAGATGTAGCATGCAGCACAGCTGAGAAAGCTAACCCTGCCCACACCAGGCTCTGTATGTACATTGTTTATTGACCGTTCACTGCTTATCAGAGGAGGACGCGTGGTTGGACCAGGGCTCACTTGCTGTAGTCCAAGCAGTGTGCACACAGCCTAATAAGTGACACATCCCTGAAATCTGGGTCTCATCCCTACCTTATGCTGTCCTCAGATTACATAGCAAAATCATGCTGATGGATTTCCCTTAATGTAAAATATTGCAAGATGGAGAAGTACAGTAGAGGTTCATGGTCCCCACCGTGAAATGGAGGGTCATTTAGTACTTCTTCATCCTTCAAAAATGACTCCCAACTTAATTTCAAGGCTGGCCGCCCCTGCTGGCTGTGAGCGGCCACCGATGGCACCGCTCACAGGAAGAAACAGCACCAGGAGGTAATTAGAAAGAAGTTTCTATTTATCATTAAAACACATTGGCATATTTTTAAAAGTACTGGACAACCCCTTTAACCCTACTGAGCACCGGTAGCTTTCTCATCAAGACATAAAGGAGTCAC
Organism: Phyllobates terribilis; assembly: GCF_046119375.1. Lineage (NCBI taxonomy): Eukaryota > Metazoa > Chordata > Amphibia > Anura > Dendrobatidae > Phyllobates > Phyllobates terribilis. The sequence continues at coordinate 661,706,854 of NW_027362762.1, read as the reverse complement.
TCTTCATGAGACCATACATCATGAACCCATAGACGCGGTGCTTAAAGTCAACAGTACTTGCTAGTGTTCTGGTACTTATTTGTACTGTGTAGTCAAGGTTGTACTCACTTCTGCAATATTTTTTTTCCCTCTGGAATATGTTTAAAATTTGATAGTTATTATTCTTTAATGAGCTGGAGTCGTGAATATTTAGAAACATATCTCTATGTTCAGAGGGTGTGCTTGTTGTGCGTGTTGGTTTTTTTTGTTTGTTTGTTCAGAGGGTGTGCTTGTTGTGCGTGTTGTGTTTTTTTGTTTGTTTGTTTTATAAGATTATAATATTTTTTAAATTGTACTTTTTATTAGGTGAAGACGGTGACTATACCACTTGGTTGGCACACTCTACAGACGTTGGGGCACCATCTGATGGTTGTGTTTTGGGCTATAAGGAACATTATCAACGCCTTAAAAAATTGTCCATGTGCCAGAATGGTCGGGATTATCTAGTAAGCCGGGAATCTGTGAACTGTATTTGCACTTTGGATGACTACATGTGGTAAATTCAACAATGTACATACAAAATATCAGCACATCAGAATAGTATCTTTGCTTGATTGAGTTTGGAAATTTCCTCTTCCTCTTTATGTAGTGACTTTGGATATTTTCGTAAAGAAAATGAGTCGACATGTGTGGAACAGCCTGAACTCCAGGGCCATGAGCTTGATCTGTGTATAAATGGAGAAGAGGAGAAACTGACAACAAATGGGTTAGTAGGATCATGGAAAATTGGTACCACAATTCACTTGCTTAATGGGGTTGTCCAGTGAAAACATGTTATCACCTATCCTAACTATCAGTGGGTGTTCGACCGCTGGGACCCACACAGATTGGTTAAACTAGGGATTTTTATCTGTGATGGGTAACTTTTATTGAATACCCGATCGCTGCTCCATTTCATTCCTTGTGGGGCTGCCGGAAAAAGCTCAGCACAGTGCTTGGCAGCCCTATAGGAAATGAATGGAGCTCTGGTCAAGCATTCGCATTACTGCTCCATTCTAACAGGGATAAAGTACCCCATTCTGCCAATCGCTGCAGGTCCCAATGGTCGGACCCCTACCAAACATCAAGTTATTGCCAATGCCTTGGATTGGTGACTACTTGTTTTTACTGGACAAACCCTTTTAACACAAACTTACCAGAAGAGCGTTAGAAATAGCCCTACAGTTTACACAAAAATAGCAATTAATATTGAGAGATTCTGATAACCTCATCCCAACATTAACACTGTCGTATGCTACTATTCAAGCCAGTTTGGAACCAGAGAAATATGTATTGGTATGCAAGTTCTCCATGACAAACATCCTGGATTTTGGATCTATCCTGGGGCATTCTGAAGTTGTCCATTTGAAGAGACGGACAAACAGTAAAGTGGCCTACAATAAGTACGATTCAGTGAAACAGTCATAGATCACTGTACTGTTAATATATCTGGTCAAGCCCTTAATGAATAAAAATTGTAATGTGGTTTAAGTGCCATATTGTCTATGTGAATGGATATTTCAATATATAGTGGGGGAAATAATTATTTGATCCCTTGCTGTTTTTGTAAGTTTGCCCACTAAAAAAGACATGAGCAGCCTATAATTTTAAGGGTAGGTGAATTTTAACATTAAGAGATAGAATATCCAAAAGAAAATCACATTGTATGAATTACATATTTTTTTTGCAGTGAGAAATAAGTATTTGATCCCTCTGGCAAACAACAATTAATACTTGGTGGCAAAACCCTTGTTGGCAAGCACAGCAGTCAGACATTGTTTGTAGTTGATGATGAGGTTTGCACACATGTCAGGAGGAATTTTGGTCCACTCCTCTTTGCAGATCATCTCTAAATCATTAAGATTTTGAGGCTGTCACTTGGCAACTCGGAGCTTCAACTCCTTCCATAAGTTTTCTATTGGATTAAGGTCTGGAGACTGGCTAGGCCACTCCATGACCTTACTGTGCTTCTTTTTGAGCCACTCTTTTGTTGCCTTGGCTGTATGTTATGGGCCATTGTCTTGCTGGAAGACTCAGCCACGACCTATCTTCAATGCTCTTAACTGAGGGAAGGAGGTTGTTGGCCAAAATCTTGCGACACTTGACCCCATCCATCTTGCCTTCAGTACGGTGCAGTCGTCATGTCCCCTTTGTGGAAGAGCACCCCCAAAGTATAATGTTTCCCCCACCATGCTTCACGGTTGGGACGATGTTCTTAGGGTTGTACTCATCCTTCTTCTTCCTCCAAACACGGCGAGTTGAGTTAATGCCAAAGAGCTCAATTTTTGTCTCATCTGATCACAGCACCTTCTCCCAATAACTCACAAAATCATCCAGGTGTTCATTGGCAAACTACAGACGGGCCTGCACATTTGCCTTCTTGAGCAAGGGGACTTTGTGGGCTCTGCAGGATTTTAAACCTTTAAGGAATAATGTGTTGCCAATGGTTTTCTTGGTGACTGTAGTCCCAGCTGCCTTGAGATCATTAACAAGTTCCCCCTGTGTAGTTTTAGGCTGATCTCTCACCTTCCTCATGATCAAGGATGCCCCACGAGGTGAGATTTTGCATGGTGCCCTAGATTGATGTAGATTGACAGTCATTTTGTATTTCTTCCATTTTCTTACTATTGCATCAACAGCTGTCTCCTTCTCCCCCAGAGTCTTACTTATGGTTTTGTAGCCCATTCCAGCTTTGTGCAGGTCTATGAGCTTGTCCTCGACTTCATTAGAAAGCTCTTTAGTCTTGCCCATGTTGTAGAGGGTAGACTGATTGAGTCTGTGGACAGGAGTCTTTTATAAAGGTGACTATGTAAGACAGCTGTCGTTAATGCAGGTAACGAGTTGATTAGGAGCATCTAACTGGTCTGTAGGAGCCAGAGCTCATAATAGTTTGTAGGGAATCAAACACTTATTTCTCACTGCAAAATACAAAAAATGTATCTCATTTGTACAATGTGATTTTCTTGTTTTGTTTTTTTTGATATTCTATCTCTCAATGTTAAAATTAACCTACCCTTAAAATTATAGACTGTTCATGTCTTGTCAGTGGGCAAACTTACAAAAACAGCAAGGGATCAAATACTTATTTCTCCCATGGTATATGTTGCTGTATGATTTACTGAGCAGCATTGAACTTTGACATTTTGATTCATGGGAGTCTCCAGTTATATTATGTATATATGTGTGCCACTTCTGGGTTGTCTGCCATGTTGATTCCTTTTTTTTTTTTCTTTTTTGTATGGTTCCCCTTAGAGCATTGCTATCCCAGAACTCCTACTGAGACTCTACAATGTATCTTATGGGATGCAGCTTCAGCCTGACTTCTCTGCCTCCTGCTTGTGATGGGGTTTCTTTTTCCTGTCAGCTCTTACAAGCAGGAGGCAGGGTTAGAAGTGTGGAGCTATATCTCATAGAAATACATTTGAGATTCTGCACACATCACTCACATTATAGACCATGAGGACAACACTGCTATATCACTTTATAAAGCAGAAATTAGATCTTCTGTTGCATGATGTACATACACATCCTCTCTCAAGCCACTCTGTATGAGCAATTCCTGGAGGGATTTGAAAGGTGAGAGGGTGCTATCCTGTCGTTCACATGAAGTCAGAGACTGCCAGCCTGTTACACATAAGAGCTTGCACTGGACTGGTAGGCAGGAGATCACATGAGACATAGCTGCCCATACAGAAAAATTAAAAATGCAGTTATTAAACAAATAAATAACACAACTAGAATATTGCTACTTTAATCTCCATATTGTAATAAAGATTCCTGAATTTCTTACTGACAGGTACCGTAAGATTCCTGGGGATAAGTGCATCGGTGGCATAAGTCCTGTTCGCCAAGAAATGGACATGAAGAAAAAATGTACAAATGACCTCTCCGATAGTTCTACATCGGTAATTGAATTATCTAATCTAGTTTTAGAAAATCTTCTTAATTTGCCTGCTACATTTGTGGAAAAGCCAATAGCTAAAATTTAATTGAACAATGATGGATACTTTAAAAAAATTGTGTGTTGTGTTTGCGCTGTTGTGTTTGATGTGCTCAGGCCTACAAACCAAGTTATGCCAAAGATGTCTACTCTTGTTCCAGACACTATTTCATCTATCTTTGCAGGGGTTATAATACCTTTTAAATATCATATTTATAGTATAAATCCTATAAAATGAACAAGCACAGTGTTCACTTATTTACTTGCTATGGCGGGATCTGTGTGTGTATAGCAATGTGCACGTCCAATTAACGATCTCTGGGCAGACGGTTGCGTATGTCGCTCCTCCTGCAGAGCAGCCTATGGAAATGGCTTATACTCTGCTTATTGGGGGCACTGCAGGGTCATGGACGTATTCCTAAGTAAACTCCTGTAAAAGAATTAAGAAGGGACTATATTAACAGCTGCCAGAGGAAAAAGACTGATTCTGTCCAGATTCCTCTCACCCCTTCCAAAAGAGTCAGAGATTAGTAGCAGCTTCCAAAACCACATAATACTATAACACTTTCATGACCCGGTGAAGTTAAATTTTTTTCACTACTTCTTTTTTTTTTTTTCTTTTTTTTTGTTCCTCCAAGAGCCAGTTTTGGTGTAGTCTTAAAAAAAACAAACAAACAAAAAAAAAACCCCTCAAAGCATCATAAACTTAATTTCAATTGATGCAGTGTATAGTTAACCCTAGAACGCATACCTGGGGCCTCGCAGGCCCGCCCTGTTAATTGTTTTCTATTTTCTGAAAGATTACTTTAGTTAGAATTTTGAAACTCTAGGTATTCCTCAGGTATATAGTTGTTTGTCATTTTTGTTTGAGTTATTCCATGTTATTTGCACACGGACCTAAAAGGCCCCAGGTATGTGAAAAAGTAGATTTTTATGGTAATGTTTTCTAGGGTTAAAGAAGCACTCCCGTCATAGTCGTCTTTTCCGTTAAGTCTATGATGTCACGTGATTAAAAACTGACTAGCTGAATCCTTTCAAGCTCTATTAAGAAACAGGAGGTCAGTTTTTCCCTGTATGAGTCATGAGTCACTGCAAATGTCCCTGGCAGAGGGGAGGAGCGAAGCAGCTGGGTCCAGGGGTTTAAGAGGGGAATGATTTTTGCAGGGATAAGAGACTTCCTGTTTCTACTTGGAGCAGAGAAAAGAGAAGAATTAGCTGGTAGAGGGGTAAAATGAGTAATTGTAAGTACACAGTGCCATATAATATGATGATTGCAATATATTAAGAGGATAAAAACATTGTTTGTAGGAAAAGCCCTTTAAAGAAGCACTCCCAGCATAGTACATTTTAATTAATAGATCTTGGAATAATAAGTTCCACAATTGGATATGTTTTATCTCAGCACAGGAACATTTTTTTTTTAATCTTATAAATGTGCCCCTGCTGTGTACTGTGTAATGGCTGTGTCTGACCGTACAGTAACATGGTCTGATCACACCACATCTCCTGGGCAGGGGAGGAAACAAGAGTATACAGACAGGACAGCAGGGGATCAGAAATGCTTCTTTTTGGGAGGTAAATTATCTCACTGCCTGTTTTTAAGCAATGTTTTACCTCAAAGAAAGAATCATTTACAAACTCATGCTGTCCTGTCTGTATACTCTTTTTCTTCCTCCCCTGCCCAGGAGCTGTGGTATGATCAGACCATGTCCCTGTACGGTCAGACACAGCCATTACACAGCACACAGCAGGGGACATTTATAAGATTCTCAGCAGGAGAACATTTTTTTTTTTAAACAATTCCAGTTGTAGAATTTATTTTTATTCAAAGATCTATTAATTAAAATTAACTTTTTTTTTTTTTTTTTTTTGTAAAACCCCTTTAAATGATGGGCTTCGTAGGAGGCCCACATTGGCAGTGAGATCTTCAGCAGGCTCCTGGTTGCCAAGGCAACCCATTTGCACCCAGTGATTGTGCCTCATGGAGGGAACATGATAATAGAAAATACCTTCCCACATCAGCAACCAGTCCATTTTAATGCCACGGTCAGTGATTATCAGTGACATCCAAATGGTTAAACAGCAATGGTCGTCACACGATACCCTCCATGTACCTGACATAGGATGTATCATTATGTCCTACATCAGAAGGGTTAATACAGCTATTAACAGCATTTCTGGACCTTTTTGTTATCAAAATGATTTAAGGGATAACCCCTTTAACACAAAGCCCTTTTTATGTAATGAACTTGGCCTGTTGTGTCGTGATCTGAAATGATGATTTGGGTGACTTCCATTCCTAGAGATAGTGGCTTTGATTCTTTCATCAGTTTTATGGTGTCAAAAACTTTTGTGACCTTTTTAGTTTTCATGTCTGTTCCGACCAGCTTAGCCAAAATGGGCGAAGCATGGCTATGCCCACAAGTCTAATTCATGAAAAGTTACACGTAACTTTCACCAGAAATGTCCTCCGGTACCTGCCTGGAGTACATTTCTGCCTGTGTCACCCACCAGTTTAAGAGATTTATTTCTAAATGAGTTAGGCACATTATACTCCAGTAGCCCATTGATTAAGACTAGCATGCGTAATGCCAGTCTTAACAAATGGGCCCCAATGTGCAACTTGCCACCTAGTAATAGATTTGATGGACAAATCTGGGTTTGGCAGATGCCTGGAGAATGTTACCTTCCTGAATGCTTGGTGCGCACTGTAGGATTTGGTGGAGGATGGACAATGGCTCAGGGCTGGTTTCAGGGTTTCGGTTATCACCTTTTTATTTCCAGCAAAGAATAAAGTTAATACTCCAGCATTCTAAAAAATTGTAAGCAACCAACTTTGTGGCGACAGGTTGGGGAAAGCCCTTTGTTAATTTAGTGTGAAGGAACTGTAGAGGTTCTACACAGCTCATTATCTCAACCACATGAAACCCTTTGGGGACATATTGCAATGCTGAGTGCACCACAGGTCTTCTGCCCCTACGTCCGTGTCGGACTTCACAAGTGTGTGTTGTTTTTTTTTTTGTTTAATTTTGTTTTTTTTCTGGCTAAATGGGCACAGTTCAAAATTTAGTGCTAAACTTTTTCAAGAAGAGAATAATATGGCTATAAAAGTCATTCCCCCAAATGTATTGCTTTATTGCATTATGATTGTATTGTGCAGTTCATGTTGAAATTCTGTTATTAAATAGGACCTTTCTACAGGATAATCATGGCCAGTTTTGCTCTCTATTTTTCCCTGGAGTATTCCTTTATTTTTAAATCCGCCATCCAGTTCCAGAAATGTGGGCTTTTTTACATAGTGCTTATTTTTATGGTAGTTCCAGGATTCCCCCTGGGCGCGTCTCTAGGGTGCTCTCCATAATTGCCTTGGGAGCAACGCCCCATTGCTAAGTACCATATCACTATAAAAGGCCCAAATCCCTGTAACCGTATGAAGGAGTACGTAGGCGAACAGTGGGAATAAGAGCAGGAACTGGCCACTTTTGACCTGTGACAGATTCTCCTTACAGCGTATATTTCACATCCACATGACTTTGAGAATACAGGTCAGAGTAACTGTATAATCTTTACTAAGGTTTAACTCCTTCTGTGCCCATCTGGCCTGATTGACAGTTGCTGCTGCACGTGGAACTGCACACTGCTGAGTACAAGCTGTAGCTGAAGTCCAGCTGGCCTGGAGGTGACTGACTGACTGACTGACTGCATTGGGTCTCAGGAGCTATTTTATTCTATTGCTGGTATGTAATATTCTCATTTTGATATCCGGATTATGCAGCCATTCTGACCTAAATTTTCAGAGTAAGTACACCAACCCATCTGGTCTAAGATATCTATTTAATAAGGTATACAGTTCTCATATTGAAACCTGCTTTAAATATATTATCCACTTCCAGGAAAGTGGTCCCCAAACTAAGCAAAATACGTAAAATAACAAACTCAGCAGGTACTCTCTCTCTCTCAGCCAAATGCTAGCTCCCCATCGTTGCTCCGGTCCCAGTGTTTTGACTACAGCAATGATCTTTGCTCTACCAGTCTCTGAAATCTGTGCACGGTTGTAGACTGCATGTGACACGGACCTCCGTGCCTGACTAGGATGGTGGCATGTGCTGTCACCTCTCTAGTCTGTCAGTGCTCCGCAACTCGCGCACGGAGCTCAGCATCACACGCTGTCAATCTCCGCGAACGAGCACTGAGCTCAGTAACTGTATAGAGCTGTGACGTGTGCTGATGACCTCTCGTCACCGCTATAGTCAGAGCACCGGGAACGGAGCAGTGACGGGTAGCTGGCACTTTATCAATGGAAGATGAGTACTTGCTGAGTTTACTTCATGTACTTTAAACATTTGGAACCCAATTTGCTGAAAGTGGACAACCCTTTTAAATTAGTAGACCTAAGGAGTATTGATCGCCCATTTCTTTTTAGGGAACAACAAGCAAGCAAACAAGCACCATCCCTCTGATTCTTTCTGTGGTTGTCGTGCTCTTATTTGTTGTTGCTGTGGCCATCTTTATCATCAAGAAATACGTTTGTGGCGGGAGGTAAGATCTCAAAAAAAAGAAAACTGAAGCAAAGTGTTAAAGCGAACCAGTCACAATGTTAAATAAGTTTAACACTTTAAGGATCAAGGAATTTTTCAGGTTCACACTTTCTTTTCCTCCTCTTCTCCCCAGAGCCATAATATCTTTATTTTTCCGTTGACGTGCACGTGAAGTCTTGTTTTTTTGCGGGACAAGCTGTAGCTTTGAATGAGGCAATTTTATTTTATTTTTCTCTATTATTCTATTTTACAACATTCATAATAAAGCAAAATTATTATTTTTTTTTTTATGTCGCCATTTTTCATTCTTCTTTTGATGAGGCTGAGTGAGGGCTAATTTTTTTTACTATTGCCAGTTTGGTGTACGTACAATGTTTTGATTGCTAATTACACTTTTTCTTTTTTTTTTCTAGGGATGTTAGATGACAATCCCTCTCTCCCCCACCCCCCACACAATTCTGGTGTTTTTGATTCCCCCCCCCCCTCCACACACACACCCTCTCCCTTGTTTACTGTGGAGATCCATTCCACATTTTGATAGAATAAACTTTTATTGATATGCCAATTTCAAATATTTAATTTTTTATAATTTCTTCCTTTTATTTTTAACATGAGAAAATGGGGCATGATTATTAGAACTGCTTGAGAGGCTCCATGGAGAGAAATAAGACGTAGCTGGTGTTGGTGAATGAAGGATCCTTACTTTTTTCACTATTATGGATGTGATGCCTCCTTTTTTTGTTTGTTTGTTTTTTTTTTATATAATTTTTTACATAATTTTTTTTGTTTCTCTATGAGACTAGAACCAGCCATTGTTTATACTATATCCTGCTATACCACAGTATTGCAGTATGTACTGAAAATCTCAGTCTACTGTGGCTGGGCTTCCAAGAAGTACTGAGATGACAGGGATGGGGATTTTTTAGCCAGCCCCCTGCTGCCATTGTAACTCATCCTTTTCCTACATTTGCATCGCAGAAGGCCTATGTGAATAAATGCACCAGCACGCGTTCCATTTAAATACTTCTGTCAAAGATTGACAGCGGCATCTAAATGGTTAACAGCTGTAGCAGAGTGTCTGTTAGGCCGGTTTCACATGTCCTGATTTTTCCGGTACTGGAGATGTCCGTGTGTGGGAACAATGTGCCGCATCAGGAGCACATGTACGGGCGAATGGGAATCAGTGTACAGTTAGCGCTGTTCCCAAGAGTTGGATGCTGAACGCTGCCCTCATCCTTGTCCCCTGCTTCCGCTGCGATCGGCACCAGCATGGGACAATGTTGAGAGTAGTAGTCTGCTCCCACTGTGTCCTGGTGTAAAAATAAGAATAAAATAATAAAATCCTTATGCTCACCTGTCCGAAGATGTCCCCCTCTGTAATCCACCTGATCGCTCATGCAAAGGAGCCGGGAAGAATGGCTCGCTCCAGCGAACGAGCTCTGATGCTGCACTGAGCTCAGCAAGTGACAGGACACTGCTCGCTGAGCGCAGCTCCGGGGCCCACTCGCTGGAGCGAGTCATTCTCCCCAGCTCCTTGGCGTGAGCAGTCAGATGGGTTACAGTGGGGGACTTTCCCTGGTTCACCAATTTATTTAAAAAAAAAAACCCAGGCAGGTTGTAAATTTGGTGCTAAAACAATATTTTAGTGGAAAAAAAAATATGTTTTGTGAATCACCTCTAGATTAAAAATGCTCAGTACACCAATAGATGAATTCCTTGAGGGGGTCTAGTCTCCAAAATGGGGTCACTTGTGGGGGCTTTTTGCTGTTTTGGTATATCTGGGGTTCTACAAATGCGACATGGTATTAACAATCTATTCCAGACAAATTTATGCTAAAAAAAATCAAATGGCGCTCTTTCGTTTCCGACCCCTGCCATGTGCCCAAACAGCAGTTTTGTTTTTTTTACCACATTTGGGATAGTATCGCGATCAGGAGAAATTGTGTAACAACAAATTATGGGGTAATTTTTTGTTTTCACATACTTTTTAAAAAGTTCTGGGAAGCACTTAATGGTTCAACAAGCTCAACACACACTTAGATGATTTCCTTGATGGGTCTAGTTTCCAAAATGGGGTCACTAATCAAGGTTTTGGTTCCTCCGGGACTCTGCAAATGAGATGGTATTTTCAAAGTATTCCAGCCTATTTACATTCCAAATACCAAATGTCGCTTCTTCCCTTCTGAGCCCTGTCGTGTGTCGAAACAGAACTTTTTGACTACATGTGGGATATCGTCTGGGTCCGAAAAAAGTGGATAACAAACTTTGCGGTCCACTTTTTTGTGTTACCTCTTTGAAAAGTGAAAAATTTGTCGCTAAAGCAACATTTTCATGAAAAAAATGTAACATTTTCAATGTGACGTCCTAATGTTATCAAATGCTGTGTAATACCTGTGAGTTAAAAATGCTCACAGTAACCCTGGATAAAATCCATTGAAGGGTGTAGTTTACAAAATGGGTTCACTTGTGGGGGGTTTATGCTGTTTTTAGGCACCTTAACCCCTTAAGGACCGAGCCACTTTGTAGGTTAATGACCAGACCTTATTTTTTAAATCTGACCACTGTCACTTTGAGGTAATACCTCTAGAACGCTTCAGCGGATCCCACTGATTCAGAGACTGTTTGTTTTTTTCCTGACATATTGTACTTCATGATAGTGGTAAAATTTCTTCGATATCACTTGCGTTTATTTGTGAAAAAAAAAACGTAAATTTGGCGAAAATTTAGCAATTTTCAAACTTAGAATTGTTATACCCTTAGAGATATGTCAGACAAAATAGTTAGTAAATAATATTTCCCACATGTCTACTTCACATCAGCACAATTTTGGAAACAAAATTTTTTTTTTGTTAGGAAGCTATAAGGGTTAAAAGTTGACCAGTGATTTCTCATTTTTTCAACAAAATTTACAAAACCATTTTTTTAGGGACCACATCACATTTGAAGTGACTTTGAGGGACCTATATGACAAAAATACCCAAAAGTGACACCATTCTAAAAACTGCACCCATCAAGGAGCTCAAAACCACATTCAAGAAGTTTCAGGTTCTTCACAGGAACTAAAGCAATGAGGAAGAATTAAAAATTATGTAACTTAATTTTTTTTTGTAAAAAAAAAAAAAAAAAAAAAATTTAGACCCAATTTTTTTTTTTATGTTCACAAGGGTAACAGATAAAAATGGACCCCAAAATGTATTGTGCAATTTCTCCTGAGCACGGCAATACCCCACATGTGGGAGAAAGCCACTGTTTGGGCACACGGTGAACTCATCTAGGGGTGCAGTGTTCATATTGACACCACAGGGGGGTCACAGAATTTTATACCATTGGGCAGTGAAGAAAAAATGAATTTTTACTGCAAAAACTTTGTTTTAGCCACAGATTTTACATTTTCAAATGGGGATAATGGATAAAACTGGCACCAAAATTTGTCCCACAATCTCTGCTGAATGTGGCAATACCTCGTATGTGGCTGTACAGTACTGCTTAGCCATACGGCGAGACTCGGGAGAGACAGAGCGCTATTTGCCTCCTGGAGCGCAGATTTTCCTAGAATAGTTTGCGGACTCCATATACAGAGCCCCTAAATGCTGGAAGAGTCAAGTGACCCCATTTTGTAAATTATACCCCTGCCAAATATGTGGATGCTAAATGTGGTTTAGGCACACACTGGAGCTCAGAAGGGCGGGGGGTGGTGGGGGCATTAGAATTTCAGAGCGCAGAATTTTGCTGAATTTCTTTTGGGGGCGAGAAGCCATTTCACTTTTCCTGAGCCTTTGTGCTACCAGGAATGTGGAAACCCCCTATATTTCCATTGACAGATGATGGACCTGTGTGGGGACTTGCTTTTTTTGTGGATTGATTTGAAGCTTTTATTGGGAACATTTTACATAACATTTGGGATCACATTTATTCTGTGCTCTACGCTGAGCAATTGCTTTGGGATTTTCATCTAAATCTCTGAGTGACGTGATTCAGGTGACACTCCCCAGGGGATCCATTCACTATAATGAGGCAGCAGAGTTACTCTGGACTCCGTCTGGCCTCTGTCAGCGTTGTCCTTCTTTTCAGAGGTGCACAAAATTGCGGTCGACCGCTCTTTTATTCATGCCTGATAAAGATGGACACCACCGGATCATAGGTTAGACAGCTTCCACAGTGCCTCCATCTGCCTCATTATAGGGAATTTTCCTCCGGAACAGTCATGTAAGGGCTTGTTTTTTTGCGAGTAGTTTTTCTTTTTTTTTGTACCATTTTCGGGCACATGACATTTAATCGTTTTCTATTCCAATTTTTGGGGAGGGAAAATGAGCAAAAAACGTCAATTCGGGAATTGTGTGTTTTTTTGGGGTTTTTTTATGCTGTTCCGCGTGTGGTAAAATTGATAAGGTTATTCTTCATGTCGGTGGGATTACAGCGGTACCACTTATATAGCGTTTTTTTATGTTTTGGCGCTTTTACACAATAAAAACTTTTTATAGAAAAAATATATATATTTTTTTTTGCATCACTTTATTCTGAGAGCTATAACTTTTTTTATTTTTCCGATGGTGGGGCTGTATGGCAGTTTGTTTTTTGCAGGACTAGATGACCTTTTCAGCGTTACCAATTTTATTTATATTTGTAATTTTGATCGCGTTTTATTCAACTTTTTTGCTTGGTCCCTTTTATAGGACTTTCACTTTTTGCCCCTCTTTCCATAGGTATAATGTATTGCAATGCACTAGATTGCACTACATGTATACCTATACTGAGAGCATGCTGTGAGCATGGTCTCAGCAGATTTCCGTAGCTTGGTGACCCGGGGGTCACAATGACGACCCCGGGTCACCATGGCGACCCCGGGTCACCATGGCAACGATCGGACCCCGCGATTACATCACGGTGGCTCCGATCTGAAGGCAGAGGGAGCTTCCAGCCCTTTGCCTTCCTCCTGAACGCTGCGATCGCGCTCGATTGCAGCATTCAGGGGGTTAACAGCCGGGGCGGTGCTGACACCACTCCTGGATGTTTAGTGCCGGAGCTCAGCCACCAGCAGCGCTGACCTCCGGCATTGATCGGGCAGGAGGTGCTGATATTACAGCATCTCCTGGGCGATCATGCTGAGATCGGTCATTCAGGTTGACTGACCGATCGCAGCGATCTGGGTGCGGGGACCACCGGCATAGGTCCCTGCACCCCTTCGCCTGCCGCTCAGCTGTCAGACAGCTGTCGGCACTTAACTTTCACTGCATGTTTACACTCAGTGACAGTTTAAAGCTATGACAGACACTTTACGGCAAGGAGCGTCAACTAGCACCCACTCATGACATGCAGTGTCCATCTTTGGGCGTTATGGTGTTAAAGGCCCTGCACATGTGACATCTATTTCAGCCGAATTTGTGTTCCAAAATCCAAATGGTGCTCCTGCCCTTCCGAGCCATGCCATTTGTCCAAATTGAGATTTCAGCGCGCTCAGAAGAAACTGGGTAACAAATTGTGGGGTCTATTTTCATGTTCTATTCCTTGTAAAAGTGAAAAAATACTAAAGCAACATTTTAGAGGAAAATTTAATATTTTTTTAGTGCATTATACTATATCTAGTATAATGCATCCCCCATAGGTCTCCATATAGTATAGTATAATGCACTCCCCATAGGCCTCCATATAGTATAATGCACTACTATGTATACTACTATACATAGTATAATGCACCCCCCCCTAAGCCGACTCTATACACTGTGTTCCAAATTATTATGCAAATATTTTCTCAGATTTTCCCAAATTACCTATATGAATTGCAGTCATTGTAATTTTCCAGTCAAATAACTATTAGAGTACAACTGAAAGTTTTTTGTACAAACTGCCTATGATAACAGTATATTTTTAAAAAAATAAAAAACCCAAACTGCACTCAAAATGCATGTTCCAAATTATTATGCACAGCAGAGTTTTCAACCTTTTCATTTTAATAAAGAACAAAAAAATGGTCATTTTTGAAATTCTAAGCATTAGCAGGTTATTACAAACTGAAATCAAACAGTTTTCAACTCAAAACTTTATTCTAGGTGATGTTACATTTGCACATAGGACCCCTTGTTCGAAAGGAGCTTCTGAACTCTCTCGTCCATTGAATTTGTCAGGTTTTGGATGGTTTCTGCTTCAATTGTTTTGCATGAGGACAGAATACCCTCCCAGAGCTGTTGCTTAGATGTGAACTGCCTCCCGCCATCATACACTCCTTTTGATGATGCTCCAGAGGTTCTCAATGGGGTTGAGGTCAGGGGAGCATGGGTGCCACACCATAAGTTTGTCCCCTTTTATGCCCATAGCAGCCAGAGATGCAGATGTGTTATGTGCAGCATGAGACGGGGCATTATCATGCATGAAAATGATCTTGCTGCGGAATGCACGGTTCTTCTTCTTGAACCATGGAAGGAAGTGCTGTTTGAGAAACTCAACATACATTATGGAGTTCATCTTTACCCCTTCAGCGATCCTAAAAGGGCCGACAATCTCTCTCCCAATGATTCCAGCCCAAAACATTACTCCACCACCTCCTTGTTAGCGCCGTAGCCGTGTTTGCATGGGGTGTCCATCAACCAGCCATCCTCCACTCCATCCATCTGGACCATCGAGATCATTTTATGCATGATAATGCCCGGCAGTGGCAGTGCAGGGAGATATTCTCATACAGTTACACTAGCGTAGCTCTGGGTGGGTCCCTCAGAGAGCAGGGTACGAGGCTTCTACCCCTTCCCACGGTAGCTACTCTACTGTATCCCTCCCTTTCTTGACTGCATCGCCTAACTATAGTGGTCTGTTCGAGCAAGATAATTAACCCAGCCACACTGCAAAAATTGTTCAAGATTAGTTTGAGGAACATTACAAAGAGTTCAAGGTGTTCATTTGGCATCCAAATTTCCCAGTCACGATCCTATAAAAAATCTGGGATATGGTGGAAAATCAGTCCAATTCGTAGAGACATCTTGCAACTTTTAGGATTTTTATATTGGTATTCGTGTCCAGTGAAATGGGGCTTGTTGAAAACTTTTTCGAGTCCATGCTTGAGATCACGACCGTTTGTGACACAAAGAGATGGATTTAATTCTATGGATGATCTATTCATGATCCATTAAATAAGGTATACTAATAGGTACGCTGGGGTGGGAGGTTGAAAAGGAAGCACTGGCTAGTTTTCTGGATTAACGTGTATACAATTTTATGGAGGTTGTAGCACAGTGTAAGTGAAGATTCATATTCTAAAAACTTAGCCCTACAAATCTTTTACATAGACATGGCTAATAAATACAGTGCACTCTACTTGCTAAAGGGAAACAGAAGCTCATTGTTTTGCTATTGAGTTCAGTGTATGATAAATCAAATTTCATTAATTTTTATGGACATAAAATGATAAAATATAACACAAGCCTACGTATCGCTACATTTCCTTTAGGCGACAATGTGCCATCATTTTCTTCCTTTATTATTTAAGGAGAAATGTAGCCTCTGTCCTTTTCTTCCACAGGTTCCTTGTGCACAGATATTCTGTTTTGAGGCAGAACATGGATACCCATGGTGATGAGCACCTGGATACCAACATTGGGGATCCTTGCCGAAGAAGTGGTTACCATGATGACTCTGATGAGGTAAGAAAAGGCAGTTCTAGACATTACACAATGTTGTATTGAATGACTTCCAAGGACTGTAGTAAGAATTAAAGGGAAATTACTTTTCAAGAGGTTTATGGCATATCAAGTGTATGCCATAAATGTCTAAGAGATGCAGGTTCCACTCCCAGGACTCCCACATGTCAGGACAATGGGGTGCTCTTCTCCCCCAATCGGTACTCTAGAGAGGAGGTGATCTTACACACATGTAACTTTCCATTTGAGTACTATGGGTGTTGTAGCAGCTGGCTGCATTTTACAATTCCCTCTAGGAAATCTGTCACCAAGTGTTTGCTGTGAAATCTGAGAGCAGCATGATGTAAGGGCTGAGATCCGGATTCCACCGATGTCGCTTGCTGTCATTTTGATACAATCACAGTTTTCTCTGCTGCAGATCTAGCAGTGCTCAGAATGCTGATACCCAGGGCTGTGGAGTCTGTATAAAATGGACCGACTCCTAAAATATATATAATAAATTGGGTACAGTAGTTCAATGCAGTTTGTGGGGAATATTTTTTCATAAGCGTTTGGGAAAGTTATGAAATGTCCTATAAATGTCTGTCCTATTCCTGATCTAAGCGTTTAGACTTTTAGCTGAGATGAATCTGTGCTACAGTAAATTTATCACTTAAACATGAGCCATGTATGAGGGAGTCGTGGAGTCATGGAAATTGAGGAGTTGGAGTCTGAGGTTTGGCTTACCGACTCCACAGCCTTGGTATACCTCCCCACAACACTAATTAGCAGCTTTCTGTTTACTCGGTACATTGACAAAAAGCTGCGAATTAGTGATGGGGACAGGGTTATTCAGAGCAGTTTACTAGGAGGCACTAGACACCTAGTCCTGTAGTGATAATCTCCTGCTGATAAAACACTGATTTATATTGAAACCATAACACACAGCCTACTAAGTGACACATTTCTGGAATCAAGCTCTCAGCCCCTACATCATGCTGCTCTCAGATTCCTTGTCAAAAACCTGCTGACATATTTCTATTAAAGGAGAATAGTGAGAGCTGCACATATAACTTGCATAGGCATGTGTGAAGTGCTCAGCAAGGGTCAAGGAACTTTAGTCTCATGATATATGGTTACAAAGTGCTCTATTCATGCTTGCTGATTCCTACTCCTGAACAGTGGGCTACTCTTCTTCCCATTAACATGGAAACTACTGTATACAGAAGGTTGTGGGCAGCACAAAACTGCATAATGAGTGGGATACATTCGATTGTGCACCCATTGGGGTATGTGCACACGTTAAGAAAATAAGCCGCTACAAATCTGCAATGTGTGCGCAGGCCCTTATTGGACATATGGACATGGGTTAGTTCATTGGACACGCAAACTAGGTTGCATACAAGGAAATAGCTGATGTCCAGCTTGGTTTTTGAAATCCACTTGGATTTCACTTTTTATATCTGTATGTCATTTGATCTGTAAGTATAAAAGGCTTGTCTGATGAAGACCACCCCTGTTAGGATATTGGTCCTGCTGGGAAATTAAGCTGTCACATTTCTCTCTTCTAGGATCTTTTGGAGTGAGGTTGCAAGATACCTGAATGATTGATTGTACCATGTACAAGATTGTGCTCCGGTTTTCTCGTCTGGATTTACTGTAGAATGACTTTTGCAGTACAGATGAAGGATCCTCGCTGGTTTAGCCATTGCTGGTTTAAGCAGATATCTGTGAAGTTGCGTGCTGAGAAATAATTACAGTAAAACACTGGAAAATGTAGAACTTGCTTGGGTGCTAATGTTCTGGGAATCACACAACTTTTATTATTGCATTTATATTGATACATTTTTTTTTTTCCTTTGCAACTTCTGGAGCTGAGATTTGGTGGGTAAGAAATTACTGAATGATGAATCTGTAGTATTCAGCTGCTTTATTT
This sequence comes from Phyllobates terribilis, assembly GCF_046119375.1. Classification (NCBI taxonomy): domain Eukaryota; kingdom Metazoa; phylum Chordata; class Amphibia; order Anura; family Dendrobatidae; genus Phyllobates; species Phyllobates terribilis. The sequence goes on along the minus strand of NW_027362762.1, from coordinate 661,688,818 downwards.
CAGCGTATTTAATGCACTAATTTCTGTCTCAGGTCTTTTATTTTTTTTCGACACAAAAATAGCTTGTGATGCACGGTAGAGCTTTAGTCCATGGTCATCTACGTCTTTATAGCTGGTTATTCTTAATGAATTGATTCATTTTTTTTTATGCAGTTGTTTTATATCTATTTCTTTTCCTTGTAATTGCTGGAGAGTGGACTCCACTTTATTCTGTACAAATATTGCACTTGCCAAGAAAGCATGTGAATAGACAGCAGACATTTTGCAGATTGTCACAGAATATAGCGTTTTATGTTTTTAATGTCTTCCCATTTGGTTTCAACAGTAACCAGTTATTATACAGGCAGGAGCCTGATGAATTACATTGGTCGCATAGTGATCAATGGTGTGAAATAAGTTTAGGCACTACGTCGTCCATAAGTATGCCAATTATGAGTTAATTTCACTTTTTTATATAGTTTGAATGTGTCTGACCAGCCACAAAAATCATAAACTGGTAAGAATACATAGAGATTTTTACCAGTATTGAAAGGAAAATTGCATCTTTAAATGGTTCACATAAATTTGGGCTGACTTAAGATATGAATTTGATCATTTATCGTTAAAGGGGTTGTCTGGTCCAAACTGATAAGTCTGAAGTAACTCTGTGGGACTGCAGACCTGTGTATCCCCCCCAGCGCACGCAATGTGTGCTGCATGGATTTGCCGGTCTCTGAGCTGGGACCAGAGGGTATGTATGATTTACACATACTCCCGGCCAGAACCAGTCTGGTGGTCTCGGCCTCACTCTCTACACTTGTATGGAGCGAGGCAACACCCTCTAGTCGGCCACGCTCAAAACCAGTGTATTGAGCAAGGCCGTGCCCCAATACAAGTGTATAGAGTGAGGCCACGCCAACCGGACTGGTTCTGGCCGGGAGTATGTATAACTCATACATACCTGCCAGTCCCAGGTCAGAAACCAGCGAATCCCCGCAGTGCACAGTGCGTGTCCTGGTGGGGTACATAAGTCTGTAATCACACAGAGTGACTGCAGACTTATCGATTTGGCCTGACAACCCCTTTAAGTGGGTTTTTTTTTTCTCGTGCACAGGGGGGGCGGTATGTATAGTTGTTGATATGAAATAAGAGTGGTCTCTTAAAAGTTTTATTCTGTGTATTTAGAGAATCAGATTTAGTTTTATCTAGATTTAGCTTCAAGTGTGTAAATATCAGAAGTAATGTTCTAACTGAATGTTTAAAGGTAAATTATCATTCAATACAATTTTCTATTTTATTACAGAGCACCAATACTTTAGTCTATAACAACCATTTCATATTCACATGTTATAAGGTAACAAAGGGGAGTATTGCAAATCTAAGTTGGAGGGAATTTAGGCAATGAACAACCTATCTGACGAAGCGAGAAACGTAAAGGATTCGATCACGAGGCTGGACTCACGGGACGATTTACTAAACTAAATATGACAGATTTCCAGCTTAGTTTGTGCCAAAAACGGTCTTACATGCTGTGCATCACAGACTACTATAAAAGGGCTCGATCAAGAAGAGGGGAGGTTACCTGGTGCACAGTAAGCCAACTAATAGGTGGTGTAATGTTAGAGTACCAGGCATTTTAATTTCTTTTTTTTTTTTTTTTTCAAAAATAAGAAACTTTGTAATATATCTTATCAGAGAAATGTGCTTCTTTCGCCTGGATTGTTCATTCAATTCGTGGGATAATCTGTCTTGAATACAGATTTTACCCATTACTGAGATTCGGGATGACTGTTTGTGTTCATATAGTTCTCTGAAGATGGGAGAGAGGAGCTGGAGACATTCTGCTACAAGTTCTCCTGAAACTGCAAGTGTATATTCATTGTCGTCTTCAGGCGGATTGCGCCTGAACATGGGTGCCATAAAATGAACATGGTGCACAGCAGTGTCAGAAAGACTGTCTGACTAGATTAAGAACGCTCTGTCTAAAAAGAAGACCAGTGTAGTAAATCTAAGGGTTTTTTTTATTTTTGCAGTGATTTTGTGATGAAGTTTTAAAAAGTCTACATACACAGGGTGGAATTTTATTTCTGCTTTGTGAGTTTCCTGGCATCAAAAAATCTCAAAATTTGGTGAAAGGGGCCATTGTGCAAAAATTCAGCAATTTTTCTTTTTTGCACTCTTTCAATTACCCCATCACCTTAGGCCACTTACACACGTTCAGTATTTGGTCAGTATTTTACCTCAGTATTTGTTCCACTCCTGGTTTTGGTTTACAATCAGAGGAAAAGTATCTAATAGAAACACGTCACCACGTCTGTATCTATCATCCTCTCCTGGTTTGGCTTATAAATACTGAGGTAAATTACTGACCAAATACTGAACGTGTGAACGTGGCCTTATGGTTTTCACCCATTTAAAAATAAAGGTATTAAAATGCACATGTGGTATCACTGCAGCCATAAGTCTGATCTATGAAAATATAAAATGAAATATCCTGATCAGTAAACGCTACACAGAAAATGTAAAAATGCCAAAACTGTTTTTTTGGTTTTTTTTTGGTTGCCACAACACCGCAAAAAGATTTAAGAAGTAATCCAAATGTTATACCCATCTTAAAATAGTGTCAAGAAAAACATAGCCAAGCCCCATAAAAAAAAAGCCCTTGCACAGCTCCATGGACCCAAAAATGAAAAAGTTACGGGTCCAGGAAAATGAAAAAAAAAATCATTGAAAATTGTATTTCCATCACTAAAATAATAATAAAAAAAAAATGTATTGCTGTAATCCTACTGATGAGAAGACTCCTGTTTCCAGGTAATGCTTACCACACAATGTATACCATAAAACAATTCCCCAAAAAAACACTATCAGAAGTGTTTTTTTTTACGTAGTTTCACTGCACTTGTAATTTTGTTCCCATTTTACAGTACATAGTACATTATGTGCTAGGATGAATGGTGCCACTCAAAAGGAAAACTCATCCCGCAAAATAAGCAAGCCCTCATACATCTATGTGGACAAATACAAAAAAAAAAAGTTTATGGCTCTTGAAAGAAGGGGAGGAAAAAAACTAAAAGAGAAAAAAAATGGAAATTGGCCATGTTGGAAAAAGTTAGGTTTTATGGTGAAAAGAAGTAACTTATAGACTGATGGGCGTCTGACGGCTGGGACCCCACTGATCGACAGAATGGGGCAGTTATCCCCATTAGAATGGATTATCAGTGCACATGCTCAACTGCCAGTCTATTCATTATGTTTGGCCTTAGAGAATGAATGGAGCAGTGGGGATAAAAGTGCCCCATTCCCTCGATCATCCTCCACTGATCGAAGTCACTGCCTATCCTACGGATAGTTGATAACTTATAGCTAAGGGACAATCCCTTAAGCCAAATATCAACACCTTTACAAGCAAGGCTATAGGCAAACTTCTTCTGACCACCCTGTTTTTCCCACATCCAGAGTCCCGTTCAAAACTGGCTTGTGTATAATAATTTAGTAATTACCTATTTACACAATGCTGAAGTTGGTTTCTTATTCGTCAGTTTCTTATTCGGCTATTTCTTTTTATTCTGAGGTTTGTTTTTTTTTGTTACAGGTTTAATTACAAAAAGAAAAAAATTACAATAATAAAATACAATGCAGCGAGGTGCCCTGATGTGAATACGCTTAAAAGCGGCTACAAAAGTCAGAAAACTGGCACCAAAGTGGGCGCTGAAGGGCGTTATTAAAAGGGTTAAATGACTTTGGACCACTGATGTCACACTGCAAACACATAAATCAGGGTGACCCACATCTAACTCGAGTCACTCCAGCCTGGCCCAAACTGGTTATGGGCCTCACAATGGGCATCAAAGTGGGAAGACAGTCGATTTTGATGAGCCACTGATCTCACACCACCATTACATACATAGTGATGGCCCACATCAAATTGATGTCACTCAAGCCTGGCCCAAGTGGGTTCTGGGCATCAATCAGTGGCCCAAAGTCATTTAGCCGCTGAAAAACACCAGTTACTTATTTAACTCCTCAAAATCGACTGCCTGCCCACGTTAATGCCCGTTGTGATGCCCATAACCAGTTATGTGTTTGCAGTGTGAGATCAGTGGCCCAAAGTCATTTATCCCTTTCAATTACGCCCTTCAGTGCCCACTTTGAAGCCCACTTTTGTGCCAGTTTTCTGACTTGTAGCCGTTTTTAAGCGTATTCACATCAGGGCACCTCACTGCATTGTATTTTATTATTGTCATTTTTTATTTTTGTAATTAAACCTGCAAGAAACAAAAGCAATTGCCGAATAAGAAACCAACTTCAAACCAACTTCAAGTCCTATTTACTGTAATACTTTTCACCCCACATTTTTTCCCCATTTTCAGTACATCATAAGAGATTTGGTGAGATTCAAAACTACAACGAATCCTGCAAAAAACAAACTGTCTTATATTTATGTTGTTGGGAAAAAATATGATATGACTCTTGAAAAAAGAGGGAAGGGGAAAAAACAAAAATTTGCCGTTGTGCAGAAACCTAAAAATGTATAAAAAAAAAAAAAATATATACACCAAGTAATTACAGAAACCTTATTTAGATGTATGGAGTGACTTTTCACTTCCTTTCTGAAATAAATGTGCAATATGGGAACACACATTAATGCTGAATTCACATATCCGTGCGAGTGTCGCCATCCTAGAGAAGCAGCACTTTCTTTTCTGGGTGGGGGCTGGAGATGTCCTAGCTGTATCTGATTTTTTATTTTTTTTTCTCAGTGAAGAAAGGAGACAGGCTGAACTTTTATTTATCCATCGGCTCAGAAATTGATCAGTACAAAGTATATCGTCAGTATTTCATCTGTTTTATACCCATCCCCATAGACCTTTTAATAGCGGAGTCTGATTCACAGAATCATACTAGAATAGGACCTACTCTGAGTCCCACAGATCCCTCTCTCCGATCTGGAGTTTAACGAATGTGTTATTAATAATAATCTTTTAATTTATATAGCGGCAACATATTCCGCAGTGCTTTACAATTCAGACAGTTTTACAGACATTAACGGCACTGTCCCCACTGGGGCTCACAATCTACATTCCCACACGAGGAGAACATACAGACTCGTTGCAGATGTTGTCCTTCGTGGGATTTGAACCCAGAACCCCAGCGCTGCAATGCTAAGCACTGAGCCACCGTGCTACCCATCTATTCTTCGCTATGGGTCCTAGTGCTGTTCGATTTAAAAAAATAAATAAATCAGACCGCACTGGGATATGTGAATGTAGCCTATAGTGTTAGATTACAGCAAACTATGCTCCTTGGACCCTCACTGATTTGCAAAATAGGAACTCATAGACTCCTGGGGCTCATGCAGACATCCGTGCAAATTGATCTGGTCTCAGATTGGTGGCGGCTCTCCCGACACTAGCGTGATGGCACGGAAGTTGAGTCCTTAGGATTTTAAACATTGAGCTTGCAATGTCAAGGATTCTACACAACCTGACATGAACTGAAAATTTCTGTGTTGTAGATGCTATAAATCTCCAAGCAGCTCCATTTCATTACTCTGCAAGGTGTCCTGGATTGTCATATGAGGAATTTGTTGGATCCTGGTTTTTAAACATCCATTTATGTGAGATATCAGACATTTATTTTATTTTTTTTTCTTATGAGGAATTTCTCTTTAAAATATGATACTTGCTGCAGAAACACAGCATATGAACAAGTAATCAAGGACTATCGTCTATAAACTATTTACCAAATGAATAAAGCAATTTTAATGTGTAAATGTGTATGCAATATTTTTATTTTTCAACCTTGCCTTTATCGACACAGACCCTCAATGCTATTCTAGAGCTAATACTCGTTACTTATAATTCTACTCTAATATGTTGTTCTGATTTCACATGTTAATTGAATTAATTTATAATATAGGAGATTAATAAAATATTGGTGCCGCCATAACAAGTAAAGAAAATGATGTGTTGTCTCTTTATTACATGAATCTATAAAGGTGTTTGTGGACAATTTTTTTTTTTACATGCATGCAATTGAGGCAAAAAAAAATCTTTTTTTCAATTGGGGTTCATTATAAATTTCCCTCCTATAGTGACTGTATTACACAATATACACTGCTCAAAAAAATAAAGGGAACACTCAAATAACACATCCTAGATCTGAATGAATGAAATATTCTCATTGAATACTTTGTTCTGTACAAAGTTGAATGTGCTGACAACAAAATCACACAAAAATCATCAATGGAAATCAAATTTATTAACCAATGAAGGCCTGGATTTGGAGTCACCCACAAAATTAAAGTGGAAAAACACACTACAGGCTGATCCAACTTTGATGTAATGTCCTTAAAACAAGTCAAAATGAGGCTCAGTATTGTGTGTGACCTCCACGTGCCTGTATGACCTCCCTACAATGCCTGGGCATGCTCCTGATGAGGTTGTGGGTGGTCTCCTGTGGGATCTTCTCCCAGACCTGGACTAAAGCTGCAAAGCCAGCAGTGTTAAGTCTATAGTAAGGTAAGGAGAATCCATCTGGATGTGGAGCTTTCCCTGGTTTTGACTCTTTAATGGCTGCCCTTAGCTCCCCTTCAGTGAACACACGACTCCAGAGCTTCTGTGCCCGCTTCTGATAAAGTGGGTAAACCAGACTCTTTAATACATGTCTAAATACGGGGCTTAAATGGGTATTCCCATCTCCAAGATCCTATCCCAACATGTAGTAGGTGTAATAATAATACTAGCAAATGCCTCCAATTAGAAATGTAGTTATAGTTTTTCTGATTTGCGATGTCTCTTTCCTCATATGCAAGCATCTGGATTTTGAATCTGGAGAGGGGCTATGATAAGCTGTGGGAAACCTGTAATTTGAAATCTTATACGGTTGGCAAAAGTAAGTTTCCTGTAGGAAAATGACATCCAGCCTTCTGTTGTGAAGAAGGGGCAGCAGTGTGGATCTTTACCTAGGACTATGTAATCCTTTTGATATTCAAGGAACTCACAGTCAATTCTGATTTATAGTCTGAGGACATTCTTACACACAACCAGGTATAACCATATTCAGGGGGTCCAAAGAACCCCCCTCCCCAAATCGCCTCCCCCATCCTTCCCGTCCTCCAACCAACAACCAAACTAGAGCTAAAGTACACCCAGATTGTAGGGCATGAATATCAACACCCAAGCATACCAGTCACTGGGTATTAATATCAAAGGACATCGCTTAATCCATCTAACCAGGAGGGTAACATATACAAAATTTTGTCAGAGTGGGTTATCTTTGAGGCCAGACAGTTATGAAAGAAGGGACCAGATCAGCAAGACCATACGATAGGTACTCACGCCATCTCGGATGTTGTAGCCAAGGAGGATGACTGAGGGTAACGTCGCTTGGATCGCTGCGGCAGGGGATGGTACCCATCTGCTGAGAGCCAGTTAGGAATAGGTATGGGATCCAGGCCAATGAATTGAAAAAGAGCAGACAAGTCCTTACGACTTTTGAGATAGAAGGTGGAGCTATCCTTTTTTACGATGAGATGAAAAGGATGTCCCCATCTGTAGGAAGTGCCAACCTCTTGGACCTTTGACAGATGCGGTTGCAATAGGCGTCTCATGGACAGGGTACGACTGGAAACATCTGGGAAGCGCTTAATCACTGCGCCATCCATAGATATAGGGTTGAATGACCAGGCAAAGCAAAAAATATACTCTATCAGTGTAGTAATGGAGTCTGCATAAAACATCTTTTGAATTGTTGGGGTCATTTTGGCTACTTGGTGCACTCTGTCGATGACATAGGATGTATCTGAACTCTGTAACTTTATTAAATAAGGAAATGATCAGTTATTTAAGTTCTTCCTGACCCGCATTCTCTAGAAGCCATTTTATGTCTATATTATTTATTCGTTCACCCATGACAGCACCACGAGAGAGGGGATCCGCCCACCAAGCACAGGAAACCTACAGACTTAAAAGGGTGGCGCCTCTCTCTCGCCTCAGTTTGGTTTCCTGTCCTTGATGGGAGAACCTGTTCAGTCTACTTACTTGAAGATAGAAGACCTTCCTGTCCCAGGCCTGGCCGGCCGCTTCAGGCACGGATGCATTCTCTGCCTTGGCCGGCGCATGGTCCCTGGAAGCGCCACGATGGGCTCAAGGGGGCCTACTCCGTGAGTGATGGTGGTATGAGCTGGCCTCCCCTTTCTGGGGATGGACCGCTCACGCGTGGCTCAGATGGCGGGTGGATGAAGCATGCAGATCCGCAGTTCTCCCTGGCAGCTCAAACAGGAAGTGCGGGCCGCGCCGGAGGGTGACGCGGGTGGGCTAAGACGGTGGCCCACAGGATCATATGTAAGTACTGGCGTTTTTGGCCGACGACACGCCCAGAGGGGGTGTGCTCGCTTTTAGGGTGGTGTTCCCCGCTGTGTAACCTATACGGAAGCGAAGCCACGCAGGGGGTCAGGTGACCCAAAGATACCGGGCATTAGTCAGTATAAGAATGACTGGCTCCACTGGTGGGGTGCTTCCCAGCTCATCACATGTGGTTTCATGATGGAGCATTGCGAGCATAAGCAGCAGGAGCAGCAGCAACAAAATCAGCTACTGCCTTTGGAGCCCCAAGAGCAAGTGATCTAGCGCCGCCCTCGTACCGGAGGTACCAGCTGTTCCACATAGAGGCATGGATCCACATGGTCCAGCCAGAAAAGCTCAAGCAGGAGGAAGATTTATGCAGCCCTGAGGGAAAGTCCTCTGGCTAAGAAAGATCCTTCAGCAAACTCGGTACCGTACACTTGAGCAGAGGGTATGTGATCTTCGCTAAAGCTCACTTGATGATTGTCCCTTCTCCTTGTTAAATTTTTTCCAGGGTAAGAAGAGTGGTGAAGAGTGGTGCCAAATCAAAGCACAATGAGTGTGTCTTATGTAAAATCCCTCTGCCAGATTTTTGCCTTAAAAAGCTCTGTTGATCTTCTATTGATCAGACAGTGGCTTAAGAAACCCCTGATTTCTCCTCAGGGTTGAGATCCTTGATTAAAGAGGAGATAGGCAAGGCCCTCTCCAAATAGACGATAGGGGGAAAGGAAAGGGAGCTTTCTCCAGTGTCTGAAAACATTGATACCAAAAATTTGCATGATTCCTCCCTGTTTACATCCTCTTCAGATAGAAACTCGGGCTAACCCTGTTTCCACCTGAATTAAGTTGACGCTCTAGTTAAAGCCCTCTGCACCACGATGGGTATCGTGGCCTCTAAGACAGAAACATCTGTTGAGGGTGGGATGTTCGGGGGCCTAGACCAGAAAAAGGAAAAAGAAAAGATGTTTTCCCTTGAATAGTAAAACACTGGTTAATTCAGATAGAGTTGAAGAAGCCAGAAAGAAAGGGCTTTCTTCTACCTTCATTCAAGAGGAAGTACCCTTTTGAAGATGCATCATCCTCCTATTGGTCCAAAGCCCCTAAATTAGATGTGGCCATAACCAAAGCCTCCAGGAAATCTTCTCTACCCTTTGACAACATGGGGGCATTGAAGGATTCGCTTGACACAAGGGCCAATACCTTTCTAAGAGGCACATGGGAGACTTCAGCGGGGACCTCAAAATCTGTGGTTGCAGCTACATGCAATTCCAGGTCTTTAATGATTTGGTTGGAGCAGTTAGAACCGCAGTTAAAAGAGGGGGTATCAAGGAGTCAAATCCTGTCCTTTATTCCCCTCGTTCAGGGTGCTGCAGCTTTCCTTGCCGATGCATCGGCAGACTCTGTAGGACTAGCAGCGAGATCAGCTTCTACAGAAGGCAGGGGATTCTAAAAAAGTAAGTAGATTAGAAAAACTCCAGCACCTTCTCTGTATCCATCACAAGAGATATAAAGTTAAAACGTCCATTTTATTAGTTCCATTAAAAAAGCGCCATATGTGAGGCAGACCTTACGCGTTTCGAACCAAACAGGGGTTCTTAATCATAGGTTACATTGCTATAGTTAAAAGACATATACAGGGTAGTCCAAAAGTAGGTGGACAGAAAGTGTAATAAAGTTATGAAGGGGGAGATTTATCAAACATGGTGTAAAGTGAAACTGGCTCAGTTGCCCTTAGCAACCAATCAGATTCCACTTTTCATTCCTCACAGACTCTTTGGAAAATGAAAGGTGGAATCTGATTGGTTGCTAAGGGCAACTGAGCCAGTTTCACAGATCTAGTTTTCACAGATAGATCTCCCCCAAATCTGTTTTCTTTTCAGATAATTTAGATAACACATAATGGCAAATAATTCAAATACAGATCAAAGAAAATGGATTTTAACAGATTATTGGAAATCTCAAAATGCTGAAACCGATAGAGCAAATCGGGTTGAAACATTTGGTACTCAAGCCCCAAAGAGACAAACCATTTACCGCATTCGTGACAAATTCAATGCCACTGGCTCAATCCTTAATGCTCCAAAAATTGGTCGACCCAAAACAGTCTGTACAGAAGATAATAAACAACTTGTTGCTGAAACATTTGTTCAGAGTCCAAAAAAGTCACCAGAAGAGCCTCTTTGGAACTGGGAATTTCACGAGCTTCTATCATGCGAATCCTGAAATCTATTGGGTGGAAAGCTTATCGTCCACGTCTAATTCATGGTTTATTGGAGGATGATCCAGACAGGCGGCTGCAATTTAGTGAGATTATGCTTAACCAAATTGAAGAAAATCCAGTAATTTTCGATAACATTATGTGGAGTGATGAAGCTTCTTTCAAATGATCCGGCCATTTTAACAGACATTATTGTATTTACTGGTATAATGAGAACATGCATTTAACATTAGAGCAACAACTAAATGAGCCTGGTGTCAATGTTTGGGGTGGTATTTCAAGTTTTAGGACCAATATTTTTTTGATGGAACAGTCACAGGAGATAAGTATCTCGAAATTCTAATGAATCAAGTTGTTCCCCAGTTACAGCAACAGCCTAATTCAAATGACCTTTATTTCCAACAAGATGGGGCCCCTCCACATTATTCAAGAGTAGTCCGCGAGTATCTTGATGAAACATTTCCTAATAAATGGATTGGCCGAAGAGGCCCACTTGATTGGCCGGCACGTTCACCAGACTTGACCCCAATGGATTTTTTCTTTTGGGGAGTACTCAAGGACAAAGTTTATAGTCAAAAACCAAAAAGTGTCAGTGATTTGAAAAATTACATAAGAGATGCATTTCAAGAAATTAATACCCAAAGAGACTTGTGCAAAAAAGTTTATCGAAGCGTAAGAGGCGACTTCAAAGCTGAGCAAATTGTAATGGAAAACTGTTTGAGCGCCTGCGTTGATAAAATTTAAGGGCTTTTGTATTATTGTTCAGAATAAAATTTAATTGTCAATGTTATGCTTGTGATGGTAAATATAATTTTATATATAAATCAAAATAAATGTTATTATTTTCTGTCCACCTACTTTTGGACCACCCTGTATATACATATGGACTGAAAACAAAAGAGAAAATAGGGTGGAGACAACAAAGAACAGGAAGTTCATTAGTGAATGAAAATCCTCCTGAGGATAATTGCTCAGTAATAAGCATAAATTAAACTTATGTGCATGGTATGCTGGCAAATTAAGTACACCATTAGAAAAAAGTATCAAAAAATGTACATTAGATCATTGCGAAAATTGAGACCATTGTGAATGCGAGAGTTAAGTTTAAGGCCATGTGCCCACGTAGCGTTTTTGTAGCGTTTTTGCGGCATTTTTACGGCCATGAAAACGCTTGTAAAACAGTCTGCCATGCAAAGCAATGTGAATTCGGATGTGCTATGCACATGATGCGCTAAGTTGCGCGCCGAATTCGCATTGCGTTGCAAAACGCAGCATGACCATTTCTACCGCGATTACGCTGCAAATTCTCGGCCATTGAGGAACATTGAAACGCAGCAAACCCGCAGGTATATGTGGATTTGCTGCGTTTCAATTAAATTCAATGGCCGCAAATTTGCGGTGTAATCGCGGTGCGTATGGTACCCGGGATGAAGAGGAGACTACAACTCCTCTTCATCTCGGCTACCACGCGGTGAAAAAAAGAAATAAAAAAGTTAAAAACAAACAAAACCTGTATATTCACCTCTCCGGCGGCCCCTGGTCTGCTCCCGGCCACGTCTTCTCTCCTTGGCGTCCCGCGGTGTACTTTCAGGACCTGCGGTGATGTCATTTAATCAGCTGATGGTCACGCGACCGCTGACGTCAGCGGTCAGGTGATGGTCGCGTGACCATCAGCTGAGTAAATGACGTCACCGCAGGTCCTGAAAGTACACTGTGGGACGGCAAGGAGAGAGGACGCGGCCGGGAGCAGACTGGAGGAGACCGGAGAGGTGAGTATACAGGTTTTTTTTTATTTTTAACGTTTTAATTCTCTTTTTTTTTTACTATAGATGCTGCATTTAAAGCATCAGTTGTTCACACATTATAAATCCATGCCGGTTGCATGGATTTATATTGTGTGACCAACTTGTCAAGCACTTTCCAAGTGATGCTCAAAATCGCTTGGAAAACTGCTTGAAAAAACGCATGCGAAAACGCTGAAAAAACCCATGTAAATCTGCATGCGTTTTTTTCTGCCAGAGAGCGGCAAAAACGCTCTGCATCAAATCTGCTATGTGGGCACATAGCCTAAGAATCCATGAGGCTTCTCTGGCTAAGAGAAGCTTGCCTCTATCTCCTCCAGTATTTGTCTTTGCACCTTATCTATACCAATACCGGGGGCTGCCATCTTGCTTTTCAGGAGTGTAAGAGTTACTACACTACACTCACACTCCTTCAAATACGGCAGCCCTGGACATAGGCTTCAGCGGTCGGATGCCGACCCTATCTGTAACATTGTAGCCACATTAGCTGTGAACTGGGCATGCCTCTGTGGGCTGCTCAATTCACAGCTGTAGGTGTGTCTAGGTGCCATTTCATTGTGGCCCAGAGCTTCCACACTGAGGACATGTAATTGGAAGCTTTTTACACACACACACAAGCTCCCCCAGCTCTGCTCTCATATTCTCCCATCCTCCACTGCCTGTGCAGTAAAGCTATGGACCCTCACCACTGCACTGTTTAGTCTACTCGGTCCTGGCCTCGCAGCTGCTCTCTTCTCCACTGCGTGCAGCTCTGCTCCTCAGGTCCACGTTGCTCCACAGTCCGTTGTCTTCCTTCTGCTTGCTGTTCTGTAAATATACTGAGATTCACTTCCTGTTTAGCAGCTGGATGAGATTAGAACACAGTGCAGTCACCAAGAAAATGGCGGTGCATTGTCTCTAGTCTTTATTCTGCCTCCCCCACTTTTGGGTGTAGTATAACACCTAAAAGGAGAGGGAAACATTGATGTCACAAGGACACTGCCCCAATTTTGCAGCTAACGTAATGCAAGTAAGCATTACTGTAGCTGCTTCAGGTCTATACAGGAAGATGCTCCCCCTAGCTGCAAGTATAGGTAATCTTTTTTTTTTTATAGATATTTTGCATGTTGCAGTGTTTGCAATCTATGCAAACACTGCATTACAAAGCTTAAATTAATATTATAATGTTATTTTCACAAAAAGAAAAAAAAAAATTGATGGCACCTTCCCTTTAAGTGTGGAAGGATTACCACAGTGAAAATCACAGAGCATGTTGCTGGAGGATTCTGAATCCTAATGCAGTGAGTCCTCCATGTCAGGGCTCCGCAAACATTTTGCTGATTTTCACTGTGGTGATCTTTCCACACTTAAGGTTATTGGTATAGACAAGGTGCAAAGACAAATACGTGGAGGAGATAGAGGCAAGCTTCTCTTAGCCAGAGAAGCCTCATGGATTCTTAAACTTAACTCTCTCATTCCCAATGGTCTCAATTTTCGCAATGATCTAATGTACATGACATGACAATGTGCTGTCATGGGTTCCGAAAAATCCCGTTACCGGTAAGTAACTAAGACTTTCTCCGACCCCTATTTTTTTAAACTTCAAGCAGCGGGGTTACGTTTTGTACCTGACAGTTGAGAGTCTCATGTTTTCCTTCGAGGTTTTGGAGTCAGTCAGAAAGGTCCTTAGAGATGTTTTCTTTCTGTCGTTGTCCTGGAGGAGAGCAGATTAATGTCTCTCTGTAAAGCATCCATGGCCTGTTGGTGGGAGGTTTCTATTCTTTGAGCTAAGGAGTCGATCTTCTGTTTTGTTAGCAAAGCTTGTATCAAGTCCCGCAGTGCCTGAAAATCTGAGCGCATCGGGGGAGTGGAGCTTCTGCTTCTGTGGTTGCATGACTCTGTGAACTTGTCTGCGAGGGCTGTGAAGCATCTAGTCCCTCCATGTCGACTGAATCAAGGGCAGCCTCCACAGGAGGAGAAGGGTATCCTCTATAAAGGCGACAGTCGTACTCCTGCAAGAGGTCTCCTTGGGTCTCTTGGGAACTCCATGTGATCCAGTCGGTTGATTAGGCATTCCTGGCATTTTAGATGATGAGATGAGGTGTTGCTTCCGCAATAACAGGTGTGAAGAACTGCCCTATGGAGTTATTCTGCAGGTCTGAGAAGCGTTAAGTTGATGCCGAAGGTCTTATCTCGTAGTCTCAGCATTTCCCGGGCATCCCTGAGGGCATTGATACAGAAAAGAGTCCATGTTAGGTGTCTGGGTCCATTTAGCACAAGTGCTATTTATTCTCACTTCATCATGTCTGAGCCTCATACCCAAGCTAACTGGTTATCGGATCAGATGTGGTGCAGTAGTGATTTATAGTTGGTGAAAATCTTATGTTTTCCAATGGGTAACCACCAGGAATTAGTCCAAACTGTCTATGCACAAATACAGCAGAATGTGGGCCTTCAACAGTAATTGATGTTGTAGTAAAAGGCCACTAGATGCCAGCAGAGTACTGTAAGATAAAATTAACACTCAGTGCCAAAATCATCTAGGTTTTGTTAGCGTTTTAGCAGAACAATCAGACCTATGTAAAGGGACTACACCAGCTATCTATCTATCTATGAAAAAAATAGTAGAAACAGCACTCCATAAATAGATGATTTATTAGCTCAGCAAGAGCTGTGGCAACGTTTCGGCTGAATACAGCCTTTTTCAAGCTGTCTATCTATCTATCTATCTATCTATCTATCTATTCATAGATAATAGATATATATATTCACATATCTATTTATCTATTATTTATCTACCTAATTATCTATCTGTATATCTATCTATTATCTATATGTATATCTATCTATGTATCTATATATATTTATACAGTACAGACCAAAAGTTTGGACACACCTTCTCATTTAAAGATTTTTCTGTATTTTCATGACTATGAAAATTGTACATTCACACTGAAGGCATCAAAACTATGAATTAACACATGTGGAATTATATACTTAACAAAAAAGTGTGAAACAACTGAAAATATGTCTTATATTCTAGGTTCTTCAAAGTAGCCACCTTTTGCTTTGATGACTGCTTTGCACACTCTTGGCATTCTCTTGTTGATCTTCAAGAGGTAGTCACCGGAAATGGTCTTCCAACAATCTTGAAGGAGTTCCCAGAGATGCTTAGCACTTGTTGGCCCTTTTACCTTCACTCTGCGGTCCAGCTCACCCCAAACCATCTCGATTGGGTTCAGGTCTGGTGACTGTGGAGGCCAGGTCATCTAGCGTAGCACCCCATCACTCTCCTGCTTGGTCAAATAGCCCTTACACAGCCTGGAGGTGTGTTTGGGGTCATTGTCCTGTTGAAAAATAAATGATGGTCCAACTAAACGCAAACCGGATGGAATAGCATGCCGCTGCAAGATGCTGTGGTAGCCATGCTGGTTCAGTATGCCTTCAAGTTTGAATAAATCCCCAACAGTGTCACCAGCAAAGCACCCCCACACCATCACACCTCCTCCTCCATGCTTCACGGTGGGAACCAGGCATGTAGAGTCCATCCGTTCACCTTTTCTGCGTCACACAAAGACACGGTGGTGGGAACCAAAGATCTCAAATATGGACTCATCAGACCAAAGCACAGATTTCCACTGGTCTAATGTCCATTCCTTGTGTTCTTTAGCCCAAACAAGTCTCTTCTGCTTGTTGCCTGTCCTTAGCAGTGGTTTCCTAGCAGCTATTTTACCATGAAGGCCTGCTGCACAAAGTCTCCTCTTAACAGTTGTTGTAGAGATGTGTCTGCTGCTAGAGCTCTGTGTGGCATTGACCTGGTCTCTAATCTGAGCTGCTGTTACCCTGCGATTTCTGAGGCGTACTTGTTTAAATATGTATGTTTATATATTTTATTGCATTATTCTAACTTGTATGTGTAGGTGGCCAGATATAGACACAGTGGCATTATGTGACACACAGTGTGTGTGTAGCTTCCACACTTCTAAATCCTGACTGCACAGATGAGAGCTCATAGGTGTAAACATATCGGCAATCATCCAACGAACGAGCAAAATTCTGTTCATTCATCGGGTGATTGGATTGTTTATGGAAGAACAAACATCATTGTTCTCAGCAGCACATCGCCCGGTGTAACCTGCAGATCTGCTGCTGATAATATGATACTGTATGGGGACAGATTGATCATTCTGTCTCCATCATTCTTCCTCAGCCGGTGTAAAGTGGCCGGGGAAAAACTGTAGAACCTCTTCAGTGTTGTCAATCACGCTCGTTTAATGGCCTGTGCTCAGAGCATGTAAATACAACCAAAATCTTTGAGTGTGATGGTGCAATATGTGAGCATTTGTGGCCCCACTTTAAACTTTTGCCTAGGGCCACACTTTATCTAAAACCGGCCCTGCCTCTCCCATCATTCCCCCTCTGTGTTTGACGCAGCGGCGCAATGACGTCACTTCACCGCGGGTCAGACAGTGGAGCTGAGAGACTGAAGCAGCGGGGGAACGAGGAGCGGTGAGTGTGTATTTATTTAAATGTGGTGCCCATATTACTAGAGGACTGTGGCCGCACTATGCCCTATGGGTCCGCATTATACTGTATGGAGGACCACGGGGGCTGCAATATATTGTGTGGAGAACTATGAGGAGTGCAATATACTATATGGAGGACCATGGGGTGCATTTCATTGCATGGAGGACCATGGGGAGTGTATTTTATTGCATGGAGGATTATGGTGGGCGCATTATACTATATGGAGGATTATGGTGGGCGCATTATACTATATGAAGGATTATGGGGGCGCATTATACTACATGGAACGCTATGTGGGGCCATTATAATATTTGGAGGATTATGTGGGACCATTATACTGTGTGAAAGGAATTATACAGTATGAAGGTTTGTGTGGGGGCCATCTTACGGTTTGGAGGGCTAGTGCGGGCCATTACAATGTACGTAGGCCCTTTAATGTGCATGGAGGGCTGTGTGGGAGTCACAGTCGGGGGAATCATACTGAGTTGGGGTCACCATACTTTGCCTTGGGAGTTGAGGTGGGGTACAGTAGGGTCATTATACTGTGCATGTGGAGGAATTCACTATGGGGGCACTTTTGTTGGCATCATACTTTTTATGGGGGCAATGAAAGAGGACTCTAGGACTTCAGCAGGAGGAAAATTACTATGTAAAGCCTGGAAAGTTGTGAGATTTGCTCTTCTGTGACCCCGACAATTATTTAATTTTTGTTTTATTATTTTTTCGGAGTATGGGCCCAATTGGAACTTCTGCTATGGGGCCCCATGATTTCTATGTACGCCCCTGCCGGGAACTTGAAGTTCCCGCGGAGGCCCGGGCACATCGCTGGCGGCGGCTCATCTCAACAGGCAGCGCCGGTAATTGTGTCCTGTTGTGATGTGCCATTGCGCCGACACTGCCACCAGGGCCGTGGTGCCGGTGCATGATGCTGGCTGAGGAGCTGCCGCTTCTGCAGACAGTCTGCTCTAGACTGCAGCATAATTGATGATGGCGGGCGGCGGGATCATAGTTTAGGCGCAGTCAGCAGCTGCCGCCGGTACTGTGTTCTGTGCTGTGCACAGACAGTACAGCCAGCGGGCAGCAGTGCCAGCCTGACAGAGCCCAGACTACCTGAGTCTCTGAGGAGTCTGACTAGTCTGTAACTGTTGTCACTGGTCAGACATGATGGCAGGCAGCAGCAAGGAGGGACACAGTGGGGTCTGAATCCCAGACATGGGCTGCATCAGGCACTGCAGCATTGCATATGGGCCATATGCAATGCTGCAGTGCCTGCTGCAGCCCAGTTCTGTGTGGAACGCTCCCACCCCACCCCCATATACAATGCTGCAGCCCTGTGGTCTGTGTGGGCCGCTCCCAACCCCCCCACCCCCATATGCAATGCTGCAGCCCTGTGGTCTGTGTGGGCCGCTCCCCCCCCCCATATGCAATGCTGCAGCCCTGAGGTCTGTGTGGGCTGCTCCCACCCCCCCATATACAATGCTGCAGCCCTGTGGTCTGAGTGGGCCGCTCCCATCCCCCCACCTCCATATGCAATGCTGCAGCCCTGTGGTCTGTGTGAGCCGCTCCCATCCACCCCCACCCCCATATACAATGCTGCAGCCCTGTGGTCTGTGTGGGCCGCTCCCAACCCCCCTCCCCCATATGCAATGCTGCAGCCCTGTGGTCTGTGTGGGCCGCTCCCATCTCCCCCCCACCCCCATATGCAATACTGCAGCCCTGTGGTCTGTGTGGGCCGCTCCCATCCACCCCCACCCCCATATACAATGCTGCAGCCCTGTGGTCTGTGTGGGCCGCTCCCACCACCCCTCCCCCATATGCAATGCTGCAGCCCTGTGGTCTGTGTGGGCTGCTCCCACCCCCCCCCACCCCCATAAGCAATGCTGCAGCCCTGTGGTCTGTGTGGGCCGCTCCCATCCCCCCACCCCCATATGCAATTCTGCAGTGCCTGCTGCAGCCCTGTGGTCTGCAGGAATTTACCCCTACAAACCTTTTATATGTGCTACATGGAATGGGGGGGGAAGCTACATGAAACTTGGGGAAACGACAGCGACGGGGGGGAAGATATTGGATGCGAGGGGGGCACGACGTGGGGGGGATGGGGGGGGTGGGTCGACCACTGACAGTGCCTAGGGCAGCAGAAACTCCAAATACGGCCCTGTATACAGTATATATCAGAGCTAGGCAGGCAGGCAGTGTATGTGGCAGACGGCAGTGTATAATACATCACAAGAGGCTCCATTCCAGTTCTGTTTGCTGCTTCTGTTACAGATATTTCTACAAATAGCCCCAGGTATCAGGGGCCAGGGAAAATTATTGTTTTGATCTTAATCCTGATTATTTGGTTAAAAAGCAATCCAGGGAACCCTATATTTCTGCACCATTTGCTTGTTGCCACAGCAGAAAACAGCCAGTTTCTTTCCATATTACAGCGATAAAAATCCAGAAATTTGTAGTGAACGTGGAAAATATTGGCCTCCATTTAAATGTTGTTGCAGTGTGTTAGTGAAGTTATTGACACCAGTTTGCTGTGAAAAATAGTAACCTACAGGCCAGCTATTTAAAACTGTGGATTTCCATCACACGTATCACATATAAGTTTGCTCCAAATTCAGGCATTTCTGGCCTCCATTTAAATTTTGTTGCAGTGTGTCAGTGAAGTTATTGATACGAGGTTGCTGTGAAAAGTAGTAACCTATAGGCCAGCTATTTAAAACTGTGGTTTTCCGTCATACGTATCACATATCACTGCGGTTCAAATCCAGCAGTTTGTAGTGAACGTGGAAAATATTGTCCTCTATTTAAAATGGGCAAGGCACGTGTCAAGGGACGGGGAAGTGGACGTGATGGTGATGATGGTGCATATAGAGGACGAGGCCGAGGCCGTGAGCAAGCTGAAATTGTGCAGCAACAAACACCCACATCTTCTCGCTTGACCTTCCTGTCTCAATTAATAGGGGACCACAGAACACCACTGTTGAACACAGAGCAGTGTGAAAAGGTTATTGGTTGGATAGCAGATAATGCTTCCTGTCACTTAGCCACCACCATCACCACCCTGTCTCCCACAAGGTCAAGTCTCAGTAGCCGTGAGTCTGGACTGCATATTCCTCACCCTGATCCTCCTTCCTCCCACCATGCCGAGTGCCCAGAGACAACTGATCCCACACTTGGATACTCCGAAGAGCTGTTCACTTTTCCATTTATAGATTCGTGCCTGTCGCCCGGTCCACTTCAAGCTGGGCAAGAGGAGATTGCATGTAGCGATGCCAAAATATTTGAGCAGCCACGGTCACATGGAGGCAATGGTGGGAAACTGTCACAAGAGGTGGATGATGATGAGACACAAATGCCAGAAAGTCAGGAGGAGGACCAGGGTGCGGAAGTGGAAGATGAGGTGGTGGACGATGAAGACACTGACCCAACCTGGCAAGGTGACATGCAGAGCGAGGACAGCAGCACATAGGGGGAGGAAGGCGTAGCACCATAACAGGCAAGAACAAGCACTGTGGTGGCCGCAGACAGAAGGCGGGAAAGCGCTCCCCGTAATATCAACACAACCGTAGTTGCCAGCACAATTGTTCGGTCTTCCCGAGTCTGGTTGTTTTTTAAAGGCTCTGCCGATAACCCCAACAAGGCCATTTGCACCAACTGCCAGGCCAGCATCAGCAGGGGTAGCATAACTAGCAGCCTGATCCCCACTAGCATGATTAGGCACATGGCAGCAAAGCACCCGACTAAGTGGGCTGAACCCCAGGGTCTAGCAAAAGTGACACCACTGCTTGTTCCTCTGTTGTGCATGCACGCCAATCCCCTGTCCATGGCGCATGCCAAGATGACTCCCGCCCTGTACCTGTCGTTGAACACTCTCAACTAGCACCATCAGCAAGCACATCCACGTCCTTGTACCAGTGCAGCGTTCAGTTATCCCTACCCCAGTCCTTGGAACGCAAGCGCAAATACGCAGCTAAAGCCCCACAGGCTACAATACTAAATTCACACATTTCACGAATGCTTGCGCTCGAAATGTTGCCTTTTAGGCTCATGGAGACAGAAGCTTTCTGCAACCTCATGGCGGCGGCCGTCCTTCGGTACTCACCAGCCACCACTATTTCTCCCGGTGTGCCGTCCCCACATTACACAAGCACGTGTCCCACATTAGCCGTGCCCTCAACAACGTAGTTACAGGGAAAGGCCGCCTAACCACGGACACGTGGACAAATGCTTGTGGGCAGGGACGGTACATCTTGCTGACCGCACACTGGGTTAACATAGTGGAAGCCGGGACCCAGTCAGACCTTGGGACGGAACACATCCTCCTGACGCCAAGGATTGTAGGCTTTGGGTCAATCAGGGTTGCTTCCATATTCTACAGCTCCTGCACCACCTCCTCCTCCTCTTCAGCATCCATCTCCGAAATGATCTTATCAGTTGCAAGCTGGGACCACTGCAGCACTGCCTCGGCCAAGCGGCAACAGGCTGTGCTGAAGCTAATATGCTTAAGTGACAAACCACACAATGCTGAAGAGTTGTGGTCAGCTCTGAAAGAGGAGGCAGATCAGTGGCTGACACAGCTGAACCTATAGCCAGGCATGGTCATGTGTGACAATGGCCGGTACCTGGTGGCGGCTCTGAGGCAAGGTGAGCTCACACACGTACCATGCCTGGCCCATGTGCTTAACCTCGTGGTTCAGCGGTTTCTCAAAACCTACCCAGGTCTGTTGATCTGCTTGTCAAAGTACGCTGCCTGTGTGCCCATTTTAGAAAGTCAGCTACAGCTTCCGCCACTCTTGCTGTGCTTCAGCAGCGTTTGCAGCTTCCGGCTCACCGACTGGTGTGTGATGTCCCCACGCGTTGGAACTCTACATTGCAGATGTTGGAAAAGATTTGTGAGCAGAAGAGGGCAGTTGTTGACTACCAACATCAACAAGGCCATCGGTATTCAGGTCAGACTCCACACATAAAACCTCGGGACTGGACATGGATGTTAGACATCTGTACCATCCTCCAAAACTTTGAGGACTCCACCAAGATGGTGAGCGGCGATGACGCCATAATTAGCGTCACCATCCCACTTCTCTGTCTTCTGAAACGCACTCTGCTCTCAATTAAAGAGGATGCATTGCAAGCAGAGCACAATGAGATGGAGCAAGGAACCATACAGGGTGATTACACACAGCCCAGCCTCATCTCATCCCAATGTGGATTGGGTGACAATGAGGAAGAGGAGGAGGAGGAGGAAGAACAGGAGCTAGTTTCCTGCGCTATAGACAGTACTACCTGCACAACTGCCATACCGTATGTTCATCGTGGATGGCCTGAGGACAGGGAGGAGGAAGAAGAGGAGGAGAGCATGGTCAGTCATCCTCTTGGTGAGGACACGGAAGTCTTGCCTTTGCAGTCTGGCACACATGGCTGAGTTTATGTTACGCTGCCTTTCCCGTGACCATCGCGTTGTCCAAATTTGGGTGACAGTCATTACTGGTTGGTGACGCTTCTAGACCCACGCTAGAGTTTGAACTTTATGTCTATTATTCCTTTGCAGGACAGGCCTAATAAAATGTGGCAGTACCAGAAGGTCCTTGTTACGGAATTAGTGAAAAAATTCCCATCTGAAAACACTGGCAGCAGAGGTCACAGTTCATTGGACAACCAAGGAGTACAGGCGAGAGAGACACAAATGCAATCCAGCAGAGGCAGGGGAACACTGTCAAAGTTCTGGGACAGTTTTCTCAGACCCTCCCATCGCCCTGAGGCGGGGGGTTCTCTCAAAAGGAGTGCAAAGTTTCGGAAGATGGTGAGGGAGTACCTTGCCGAATGTCCTCAGTGATTCCTCTGTGCCTTATAATTATTGGGTATCCAAGCTGGACACCTGGTATGAACTGGCTCTCTACGCCTTGGAGGTCCTGGCCTGCCCTGCCGCTAGCATTTTGTCAGAATGGGTTTTTAGTGCCACCGGTGGAATTATGCCCGATAGGCACATTCGTCTGTCAACTGAAAATGCTGACAGGCTGACTCTTATAAAAATGAACAAGGTCTGGATTGGGCCACACTTCTCAACACCACCGAATGATAGCAGCGTAACATAAACTCAAATACAGTGTCTTTTATGTGGAAGTCTAACTCTATTCCCATGCACCCGTCTTCACACCCAGACATGGGTATACGCTTCCTGATTTTGTCTATTTGCTCTTGTCCTCCTCCTTATCCGCATCCTCCACCACCATATCACCACCATATGTACCATATCAACATATCTACAGTATATCTCTTGCAAGGGGCATTGGCGTTCCTCCAAAATTTTGGCAGCTATTGCTTCACTACATAGGCAAACACTATGAGAGACCCATTTCCTAATAATGGGAACATTATTTTTAGGAGGCTCTCTGACCTCTAGGTCTCTTGCAAGGGGCATTGGAGTTCCTCCAAATTTTGGGCAGCCATTGCTTCACTGCATAGGCAAACACTATGGGAGACCCGCTTCCTAATAATGGGAACATTGTGTTTAGGAGACTCTCTGACCTCTTGCAAGGGGCATTGGAGTTCCTCTAATTTTTTGGCAGCAGTTGCTTCACTGCATAGGCATACTCTATGGGAGACCAACTTCCTAATAATGGGAACATTGTTTTTAGGAGGCTCTCTGACCTCTACGTCTCTTGCAAGAGGCATTGGAGTTCCTCAAAATTTTTGTCAGCCATTGCTTCACTGCATAGTCAAACACTATGAGAGACCCACTTCCTAATAATGGGAACATTTTTTTAGGTACTCTCTGATCTCTACATATCTTGCAAAGGGCATTGGAGTTCCTTTAAATTTTTGGCAGCCGTTGCTTCACTGTTTTGGCAAACGCTATGGGAGACTCACTTCCTAATAATGGGGACATTGTTTTTAGGAGGCTCTCTGACCTTTACATCTCTTGCAAGGGGCATTGGAGTGCCTCCAAATTTTTGGCAGCCCTTGCAGTCACTGCATATGCAATAACAGTATAGGAGACCCACTCATTAATAATGAGAACAACAAAGCATAGCCGGCTGATGGCTCTCTAACAATAGCAAGCGCCGACTGCTAGCCCTTTAACAACAGTAAGGGCCGCCTGATGGCCCTATAAAAATAGGTTTGTAACTTTCAGAGTCCCTCCATCATAAATTAAACAGGATGTGTCTGATGATGTCTCACACACCACATGGCCAGATGTTACGCTCGCGCCCGGACTGACTGGCGTGAGCGTGATTAGTGATCCCACTGTACCATGAACCGAGGAGTGCCTGAAGGGGCGTAACTAAGTATCAACCCGATCCGACCAAGGTCGCACGGCGGCTTAGTCGACTCCGTGGACCAAGGAGGAACTGAGCAGAGGGACCAGGTGCGACTCCAGGTGAGACCCCAGTCACAGTTGTTAACCCACACCGAGGAATGCAGGAACAGGCAGGTTAGACTGGCATACAGGCAGGTGGGTATTGGCAAGTACGGCTGGTATGCAGACAGGTGGGTACTGGCAAGTACGGCTGGTATGAAGACAGGTGGGCACTGGCAAGCACTGCTGGTATGCAGGCAGGTGGGCACTGGCAAGCACGGCTGGTATGCAGACAGGTGGGCACTGGCAAGCACGGCTGGTATGCAGACAGGTAGATACTGGCAAGCATGGCTGGAGTGCAGACAGGGAGGTACTAGCAGGTTGGAGTGCAGGCTGGATAGGGTCCAGTACAGACTGGGAGACAGGTACAGACCCGCAGAGTAAAGCGAAACCGCCGGAGCGGAGGACAAGGCAGAGCAAAAAGGAACTGCTGGTGCGGTGAGCAAGCACAGCGGAGCGAAAACTGCAGGTGCGGAGGGCAAGGCAGAGCAGAGCGGAACCGCCAGAGCGGTGGACAAGGCAGAGCAGAGAGAAACCGCAGGTGCGGTGGACAAGGCAGAGCAGAGCGGAACCGCCGGAGCGGTGGGCAAGGCAGAGCAGAGAGAAGCCGCCGGAGCGGTGGGCAAGGCAGAGCAGAGAGAAGCCGCTGGGGCGGTGGGCAAGTCAGAGCAGAGAGAAACCGCTGGTGTGGTGATCAAGGCAGAGCAGAGAGAAACCGCTGGAGCGGTGAGTAAGGCAGGGCAGAGGGAAGCCGCCGGAGTGGTGGGCAAGTCAGAGCAGAGAGAAGCCGCCGGAGCGGTGGGTAAGGCAGAGCAGAGGGAAGCCGGCGGAGCGGTGTGCAAGTTAGAGCAGAGATAAACCGCTGGAGCAGTGGGGAAGGCAGAGCAGAGGGAAGCCGCCGGAGCGGTGGGCAAGTCAGAGCAGAGAAAACACCGAAGCGGTGGGCAAGACAGAGTGGAGCGAAACCGCAGGTGCGGTGGTCAAGGCGGAGAGGACAGGGCTCTGTTCTCATGGAACAGACTGGAAAATGGGTAGAACACAGGAGGAAGATACGGAGGAAGGGAAAAGGGACACGCAGAACTAGATACACACAAGGTACTTCCTATGAAGTAGCGAGTGGACACAAAACTCACAAACAGAAGTACAGAGACAACAAGTTGGAGCTAGGTGCAAGTTCAGATTCTGCAGGAAAAGGGAAGGTATGGACATAGAGACAAACAGGTAACAGGCTAGGATACAGTTCAGACAGGAACTGCTACTGCAATGAGAAACAAGAATAAGCCTGGGTATACAGCCCCCAGAGTGGCGGAAACAGACTAGGAGTCACAGGTAACAGGCCTGGGTATACAGCCCCCAGAGTGGCGGAAACAGACTAGAAGTCAGAGATAACAAGTCTGGGTATGCAGCCCCCAGAGTGGGGGAAACAGACTAGAAACAGGACAGGACCTGGAAATTCAATAGCAAAGACTAACTGAGTGAAGGTGATGCTCAGGCACCTCCTTATGGGTGGAGGGGGTTTAAATATCCAATGACTCACAGCAATAGGCTAGAGACGCATTAGGAGTGCGCCCACAGCAGCCATAAGAATCAGGAAGTAACCGGGCCACCGCCCTAAGCAGTCAGTCAAGAGACATGCACACAGCATGAACTGGGGAAAGGTTTGTAGGCTGGACTGACAGGTAAGATTGCGGTCTTGCATAGTGGGAGGTGGTGCACTATGCAAGCACACCACCAGGGATGTTACAGTACCCCCCCTTTACGCCCCCTCTTCTTCAAGCCTGCAAGGGTCTTCTGCAGAGAATTTGGAGGCCAATCCTTCTCTTCAAGAGCATTACCTCTTCTGTCCATTAGAGGAAACGAAACTGATCTCATCATCTTGGTGACTAGGAAGCTTCCTCCTATCAAGCCATCCTCAGCAACAGATGAAGTGGGTGAAGTACTAGGAACAGCACACAGGAAAGTCTCTCTCCATTTGTTATCAGGTAGCACCCTGGTGGATTCAGGAGACAACTGGTGGTCCTCCGCCTGGTTGGAGGGGTGCAGAGACTCGGGGGTAACCACCGCCTTGACGTACACTTTGCCAAGCTTACTGGATGAAGTGGGCGAAGTACCAGGTACAGGGTGTAGGAAAGTCTCTCTCCCTTTGTTATCAGGTAGCACCCCGGAGGATTCAGGAGACAACTGGAGGTCCTCCGCCTGGTTGGAGGGGAGCAGAGACTCGGGGGTAAACACCGCCTTGATGGACGTAGGACCAGATTTATTAGAGACGGAGGGTCCTTGCTTTAGGACCATCTTCAGACTGGTTTCAGAGTTGACATGTCTGTAAGGCGGGACGGTACCTGAAGCCAGATCATTGGTACAATCATCGAGACTGTGTGGGGACATCGCCTCCGCTTCTCTTCCCTCGGAGACTTCAGCGCACAGCGAGTCAGCGACTAGCAGATCTGGTGAAGAAGAAGAAGAAACTGCTGACTGTCCTGAAGATGTGGGGACTGGACACCCCTTGTACCTCAGCAGTCCCCCAGGATACACCATGCAGGATCTCCAGACCTGGGCTGGCACTAGATCTCTCGGCTCTGGACGACCTGTGGTTAAGCCAGTCAGCACCTGGAATGTGAACTTCTTCATGTGTAATGCTCCAATCTGGAGCTTAATTTGTACAGACATATTTTGACTGTTTCTGAGTAGGGCTCGTCCTTCTGCTGACAATGCCCAAACCGGCTTCTGGAGTTGTCGGACGGGAATCAGACACCGACTCTTCAAGGCTTTAAGCCCGAAAATTCCGGTTAATCCGAGGCCTTCACTTGCCATGGAGACAGTCATGGTCATCTGTGGAGAGGAAACACTAACGCCAAGGGCAGCCTCTCCTACAGGCCTAATGTCTTGGGATTCTCCAACCCTCGCTGGACAAAAACCGTCAGGGGGTCCCAAACCACCGCAGCGGGACCGCAATCCGATTTTGTGACTGAGATCTGGCTTCTGCTTTGCCTGACGAACATAGTCACCCTTCATGGATTCTGTGCGGAAAGCTGCCTCTACAGCCTGGGGAACAGGAGGTCTTTGAGAGGACAGAACCTGGCGTGACGGTTTACCTCTACGCCTTGCACGTCTGGACTGCCTCCTGAGGTTGGGATGAGAAGTATTCTGTGGAGCATAGTCATCCTGTGTGGATTCTGGGTGGGCAGCAGTCTCTTCGGGCTGGAGGACTGGTAGGCTACCTACACACATTACCCATCGGGGCTGCTCCGGGATATTGGGAAGGGAAGCTTCAGCAGAGGCTTCAGGATTAGGGTCATCGAAGACCATTAGAAAGGCCACCAGGAAGGCCTGCAGGTCAAAGACTATAGGATCTCATGCTTCCCATAGGGGGGTGATCCACTTCAAGGCATCACCCGCTAGGTAGGACATCATGAATGCTACCTTAACCCGATCAGTAGGAAAATAGTGAGCATAGAACTTCAAATGCAGCATGCATTGCTCCACAAATGCACGGCTTCGTTTAGGATCCCCATAGTACCGTGGTGGATCCGCAGGAACGAGTGCTGATAGATCCATTTGGGCTGGTGCGTAAATCGCCTGGGCCATAGCTTGAGAATTTTTTTTTTTTTTTGGAGCACGTATTCGCAAGACAAGGATTCAAAATGTCTCTGAGAGCGAAAGGCCGTGGGGCTCAAAGGGAACCATGGCCTTTGCAAACTGTTACACTCGCGCCCGGACTGACTGGCGTGAGCGTGATTAGTGATCCCACTGTACCATAAACTGAGGAGTGCCTGGAGGTGCGTTACTAAGAATCAACCCGATTCGACCAAGGTCGCACAGCGGCTTAGTCGACTCCGTGGACCAAGGAGGAACCGGGCAGAGGGACCAGGTGCGACTCCAGGTGAGACCCCGGTCACAGTTGTTGACCCACACCGGGGAATGCTGGAACAGGCAGGTTAGACTGGCATACAGGCAGGTGGGTATTGGCAAGTATGGCTGGTATGCAGACAGGTGGGTACTGGCAAGTACGGCTAGTATGCAGACAGGTGGGCACTGGCAAGCACGGCTGGTATGCAGACAGGTGGGCACTGGCAAGCACAGCTGGAGTGCAGACAGGGAGGTACTAGCAGGTTGGAGCGCAGGCTGGATAGGGTCCAGTACAGACTGGGAGACAGGTGCAGAGGGAAGCCGCCGGAGCGGTGGGCAAGTCAGAGCAGAGAAAAACCGCCGAAGCGGTGGGCGAGACAGAGCGGAGCGAAACCGCAGGTGCAGTGGACAAGGCAGAGAGGACAGGGCTCTGTTCACATGGAACATACTGGAAAATACAGGAAGATGGCTAGAACACAGGAGGAAGATACGGAGGAGGGAAAAGGGACAAGCAGAACCAGATACACACAAGGTACTTCCTATGAAGTAGCGAGTGGACACAAAACTCACAAACAGAAGTACAGAGACAACGAGTTGGAGTTAGGTGCAGGTTCAGATACTGCAGGAAAAGGGAATGTACGGACATACTGTAGAGACAAACAGGTAACAGGCTAGGATACAGTTCAGACAGGAACTGCTACTGCAATGAGAAACAAGACCGAGCCTGGGTATACAGCCCCCAGAGTGGTGGAAACAGACTAGAAGTCACAGGTAACAGGCCTGAGTATGCAGCCCCCAGAGTGGCAGAAACAGACTAGAAGTCAGAGATAACAGGTCTGGGTATGCAGCCCCCAGAGTGGCGGAAACAGACTAGAAACAGGATAGGACCTGGCAATTCAGTAGCAAAGACTAACTGAGTGAAGGTGATGCTCAGGCACCTCCTTCTGGGTGGAGGGGGTTTAAATATCCAATGACTCACAGCAATAGGCTGGACACGCATTAGGGGTGCTCCCACAGCAGCCATAAGAATCAGGAAGTAACCGGGCCGCCGCCCTAAGCAGTCAGTCAAGAGACATGCACACAGCATGAACTGGAGCAAGGTTTGTAGGCTGGACTGACAGGTAAGATTGTGGTCTTGCATAGTGGGAGGTGGTGCACTATGCAAGCACGCCGCCAGGGATGTTAGTTACACCAGATAAGGTTGTTAAATTGTTAAAATGACATTTCCTGGTGAATGCATTTGTCTTAAAAAAAAACACAGTAGGATCTTTCTTTAGTATAAAAACCAGAGTCGCCAATGTAACCTCAATGTAATCACATTGTTCAGCTCCTGCACCTCCTCCTCCAGTTCGGCCTCCATCTCCGAAAGACCACATCAGTCACAAGCTGAAAGCACTGCAGCACTGCCTTGGCCAAGCGGCAACAGGCTGTGCTGAAAACATGCTTAATGCTTAGGTGACAAACCGCCCACCGCTGCAGAGTTGTTGAAAGCTATAACACAGCAGCCTGATCTGTGGCTCTCACCGGTGAACATACAGCCAGGCATGGTCGTGTGTCACCATAGGCAGAACCTGGTGACGGAGAAATGACAGCCACAGTAGATACGGTTTCCCAAAAGTCAGTCCTTTCACCAAGCTAAAAAATATGGCTGTGGTGAAATACAACTCACCAACAAGCTGTGGACTGGCTCCGTACCGTCCCTGGCCACATTCACTTGACCACGTGTTTGTGGTTAGGTGGTCCTTCCCAGTAAGTACACTGGGGAGGGCACGGGTAATGTTGTGGGACCCATGCTTGTGGAAGGCGGAGACGATACCGGACAAATAGTGGCGTCTGGGGACCGAGTATGGACACCTGGCCGCCGCCATGAGGTTGTGAAAAGCTTCTGCCTCCACGAGCCTATAAGGCCACATTTCAAGTGCAAGCAGCTGCCCAGAAATCTGGCAGTTTACTATTGCCTTTGGGTGGGTGGCTGGCTGCTTGCATTCCAAGTAACAGAAAACTAAGCAGATGGTGGCCTCTATCATCATCATGACCTCACGTCGGCACTATAAACTCTCCTGATGGAGAAGCCAGGGCCTATCAGAGGAGTCTCCGGTTCTCTGGTGGGCCCGTTCAACCCTGCAGAGAAGCAACCCTGGCTAAGAAAAGTGTGTGGGTGTGGGAAGGTTCCCAGACACTCTATGGATGCTTTTTTAATGTGGATTGGACGTGCTTATGCATGTTATGTCTGAAACTGCATTGCAGATCAGGCCATTGCCCAACTCTGTAGTCATGAAATTAAAGGGCAAAGAAAGATGTTTGTGTGTCAAAACACCACGAACAAGTGCGAGCTGATGTCGGACGGGCTGCCATTGCTTATGCGACAAGCTGCATTAGAGGACTTCCTGGAAAAAATGACAGCTGGAGAAGATACGGTTTCCCAAGTCAGTCCTTTCACTGAGCTAAAAAATATGGCTGTGGTGAAATATAACTCACTGACAAGCTGTAGGCTGGCTCCGTACGGTCCCTGACCACATTCACTTATCCACGTGCATGTGGTTAGGCGGTCCTTCCCAGTAAGTGCATTGGGGAGGGCACAGGTAATGTTGTAGGACCCGTGCTTGTGGAAGGCGGAGACGACACCAGGACAAATAGTGGTGGTTGGGGACCGAGTATAGATTTCCGGCCGCCGCAGCCATAAGGTCGTGGACAGCTCCTGCCATATTTCAAGTGCAAGCAGCTGTAAAAAATTTGGCAGTACAGAATTGCAGCCTGTGAGTGGCTGGCTGCATACTTGCGCTTGCATTCTAAGTAACAGAAAACTAAGCAAATGGTGGCCTCTATCATCATCATGGGCTCACCTTGGCACTATGAACTCTCCTGAAGGAGAAGCCAAGGCCCACTGGAGGAGTCTCCGGTTATCTGGTGGTCCCATCCAACTCTTCCGAGAAGCATCCCTGGCTAAGAAAAGTGTGTGGGAAGGTTCCTGGACACTCTTTGGCTGCATTTTTAATGTGGCCTGGCTCCGTACCATCCCTGGCCACATTCACCTGTCCAAGTGCTTGTGGTTAGGTGGTCCTTCCCAGTAAGTGCACTGGGGAGGGCACGGGTAATGTTGTGCGACCTGTGCTTGTGGAAGGCGGAAACGACACCGGGACAAATACTGGCGGCTGGGGACTGAGTATGGACACCCGGCGGCCGCCATGAGGTTGTGGACAGCTTCCGCCTCCATGAACCTAAAAGGCCACATTTCAAGTGCAAGCAGCTGTCAAAAATTTGGCAGTATAGTATTGCAGCCTGTGGCTGGGTGGCTGGCTGCATACTTGCGCTTGCATTCCAGGGAATGGGGTAGAGACAACTGAACGCTGCGCTCAGACAAGGACGTGGACTGTGATTGTAGAAAGTCTGCAATGACCGGTGCATTGGGGGAGGCATCTTCGCATGCCCCAAGGATCACTTATGATGGGCACACTTTTAGGCAGTAACCTGGGAGTCAGAGATGCTTCCAGGGGTCTTCCCCATGTTGTTTCCATGTAATTTCAGCACTGTATGCATGTATCTGATGATGTGTCACACACCACATGGCCAGATAAGATTGTAAAATGTTAAAATGACATTTTCCGGTGAATGCATTTGTCTTGGTTGAAAGCAATGCAAAAGTGCAAAAACGCATCAAAAACGCTACGTGTAAACATAGCCCAAGGTGTGGAGGAGCATTTCTGTTTTTGGTTACTTATTTTGCCTTATATACAAGTCATTACCCTGGAAAGGATGTTCTTTAACATATTTCCCAGGAAAATTCATTTTGGTTTAGTTTTTGTATGTTTTATTGTGAGTCCGTAAAAGTGGCATAATACCTCTGACAATGTTGTTGACAGCAGTGACCTGGGTGCCAGAAATGCTTCCAAGGGTCTTCCCAATGCTGTTCTCATGTCATTTGAGAACTGTTCCCGTCGATTTGGGCAATTTTTAAGGCCGTCTGCAGACTGCCGGGGGAAGCGCCGGAAAAATGCTCGAGTTTCCCATAGACTTACATTGGGCTTGTTACTCTGAAAGAGCACCCGAGCAGGGTCGGCGTCAGCACCCGGCGTACCTGGTCAAGTGCCGGGGCCCTGGACCATCAGGGGGGCCCACTCGTCATCAGGGCCCGGGCCGCTTCCCCGGCATCTGTGCAGGGTCAGCGGTGCTGTTCAAGCCCTGCTCTGCTTCATGCAGCAGCAGTCAGTGTGCTGCTGCTCCACCAATCAGGCCCAGTGCTGTCACTTACCAGACATGGCTGCGCGCTGTGCGATGTGCAGCTGTGTCTGGTAGTTATGACACAGCAGGGCGACACTGTGTCTTTAATTGTGCTTGTGTGTCACACCTGCCGCATCATTACTACCAGACACAGCCGCACAGCGCGCTGCCATGTCTGGAAAGTGACAGCACTGGGCCTGATTGGTGGAGCAGCAGTACACTGACCGCACACTGCTGCTGTATGAAGCACAGCAGGGCTCTGACAGCACCGGCGGCCATGCACAGATGCCGTGGAAGCTGCCCGGGCCCTGACGGCGAGAGGCCCCCCATATGGTCCAGGGCCATGTGACATGCCGGAGGCCCTGCACTGCCATATGACTGAGGAGCTGCATGGGACACAGGTCAGGGGCAGGTGAGCTAGCTTCCCCAATCCCCATATTAAAATATTTCTAATGTACTGTATGTGTGCATGTATGATGTGAATGTCTGTGTACTGTATGTCAGTGTATATGATTGTGTACATATATTTATGTCTGTTTTATATGTGTTTTTAAGAATGTGTTCAAATATGTATGTGTATTTATCTGTGCGTGTCTGCGTACTGTGTGTGTGTGTGTATCTGTGTACCATGCTCATGTGTGTATACGTGTGCATGCCTGCGTACCATGTACGTGTGCATGTCTGCATACCGTGTGCGTGCGCATGTCTGTGTACTGTGTGTGTGCATGTCTGTGTATTGTGTGTGTGCGTATGTCTGCGTACTATGTGTGTGTGTGTGTCTGCGTACTGTGTGTGTGTGCGTGTCTGCGTATTGTGTGTGTGCGTGTCTGTGTATTGTGTGTGTGCATGTCTGCATACTGTGTGCATGTCTGCGTACTGTGTGCATGTCTACGTACTGTGTGTGTGTGTGCGCATGTCTGCGTACTATGTGTGTGCGTGCATGTCTGCGTAGTGTGTGCATGTCTGCGAACTGTGTGTGCGTGCATGTCTGCATACTGTGTGTGTGCGGGCATGTTTGCATATGTGAAGAATGAGGTGGCAGGCTGGGCCCTGTGTTGTATACCTATATTTCTCCGCTGTATCTGTGCATCATGAATCGTGGTATGTGCTAAAGGGGCCACTGAGACTCTTTCGCCCGGGGCCCATGAAAACCTGGAGCCGGCCCTGCACCCGAACATTCCAATTTGCTCGACCCGAGCAATGAGTACCCGAGCATTTTAGTGCTCGTT
Organism: Phyllobates terribilis; assembly: GCF_046119375.1. Taxonomy (NCBI): domain Eukaryota; kingdom Metazoa; phylum Chordata; class Amphibia; order Anura; family Dendrobatidae; genus Phyllobates; species Phyllobates terribilis. Next base: position 661,655,321 of record NW_027362762.1, on the reverse strand, counting down.
AATCACTACCCACAACCACTATGCCGCTATGCTCGTCACAGTCTAACCCGGAAACAGGCTGAGTAGGGAGAGCTGCTGCTGCATCAGGGAGAGATTTGCTTGTTTATAGTTACTATAGGTATTCCATAACATATATATATATACATATATATATATATATATATATACTGTATATGTATACATATATATATATCCATCTGAACTAACGGTCCTTTTGAGGGCTAATCGAGCTGCATATATTCAGTGGTGATAGCAGGAGTTAGGCAGGCAGGGTATGTGACAGACTGCAGTACATGATACAGCACAAGAGGGTCCATTGCACATTCTGACTGCTGCTATTACAGATATTTTTAGAAATAGCCCCAGGTATCAGGGGCCAGGGTTAATTTATTATTATTTTTTTTAAACCTGATTATTTGCTTAAAGCACTGCAGAATACAGACAGATCTTTTCCATATTACAGAGATAAAACTCCAGAAATTTGAACTGAACGTGGAAAATATTGGCCTCCAATTCCATTTTGTTACAGTGTGTCGGTCAAGCTATTCACACGAGGTCGCTGTGAAGAATAGTATTAGTAAACTACAGGCCTGCTATTTAAAACCGCGGTTCTCTGTCAGACGTATCACATATAACTACGTTCCAAAATCAGCCATTTCTGGCTTCCATTTCCATTTTGATGAAGTGTGTCAGTCAAGCTATTCACACAAGGTCGCTGTGAAGAATAGTATTAGTAAACTACAGGCCTGCTATTTAAAACCATGGTTCTCTGTCAGACGTATCACATATAACTGCGTTCCAAAATCAGACATTTGTGGCTTCCATTTCCATTTTGTTGCAGTGTGTCGGTCAAGCTACTCACACGAGGTCGCTGTGAAGAATAGTATTAGTAAACTACAGGCTCGTTTTTTAAAACCGTGGGTCTCTGTCAGACATATCACATATAACTGCATTCCAAAATCAGGCATTTGTAGTGAACGTGGAAAATATTGTCCTCCATTTAAAATGAGCAAGGTGCGTGGCAAGGGACGGGGAAGTGGATGTGATGGTGATGGTGCATGCAGAGGCCGAGGCCATGGCCATGGGCAGGCAGAAATAGTGCCACAACAAACATCCACATCTTGTCGCTCGACCTTCCTGTCCCAATTACTAGGGGACTGCAGAACACCACTACTGAACCCAGAGCAGTGTCAAAAGGTTGTTGGTTGGATAGCAGATAATGTTTCCAGCCACTTTGCCACCACCACCACTATCTTTCACACGGTCAAGTCTCAGTAGCTGTGAGTCTGGACCACATATTCTTCACCCTGATCCTCCTTCCTCCCACCATACCGAGTGCCTGGAGACAAGTGATCCCACACAACGGAAGTTGCCAGTACAACTGTTAGGTCTTCCCGAGTCTGGTTCTTTTTTAAAGACTCTGCAGATAACCCCAAAAAGGCCACTTGCACCACCTGCCAGGCCAGCATCAGCAGGGGTAGAAAAACTAGCAGCCTGACCACCACCAGTATGATCAGGCACATGCAAGATGCCTCCAGCCCTGCACCTGTCGTTGAACACTCTCAACTAGCACCATCAGCAAGCACGTCCACATCCTTGTCCGAGTGCAGCGTTCAGTTGTCCCTGCTCCAGTCCTTGTAACGCAAGCGCAAATACGCAGCCAACGCTCCACATGCCACACTACTAAATTCACACATTTTGCGAATGCTTGCGCTCGAAATGTTGCCTTTTAAGCTTGTTGAGTCACAAGCTTTCTGCAACCTGATGGCGCCGGCCCTCGGTACTTTGTCTCCAGCCGCCATTATTTCTACAGATGTGCCATCCCCGCATTACACGAGCACGTGTCCCACAACATTAGCTATGCCCTCAACAACGCAGTTACTGGGAAAGTCCACCTAACCACGGACACATGGACAAGTGCTTGTGGGAAGGGACAGTACATCTCGCTGACGGCACAATGGGTTAATATAGTGGAAGCCGGGACCCAGTCGGACCTTGGAACGGAACATGTCCTCCCGACAATGAGGATTGCGGGCCCTGGATCAATCAAGGTTCCCCCCCACATTCTACAGCTCCTGCACCTCCTCCTCCTCTTCAGCCTCCATCTCCGAAATGACCACATCACTCACAAGCTGGAAGCACTGCAGCACTGCCTCAGCCAAGCGGCAACAGGCTGTGCTGAAGCTAATATGCTTAGTTGACAAACCGCACAACGCTGAAGAGTTGTGGACAGCTCTGAAAGAGCAGGCAGATCTTTGGCTGATTCCGCTGACCCAACAGCCAGGCATGGTCGTGTGTGACAATGGCCGGAATCTGGTGGCTGCTCTGAGGCGAGGCGAGCTCACACACGTACCATGCCTCGCCCATGTGCTTAAGCTCACGGTTCAGCGGTTTCTCAAAACCTACCAGATCTGCTGGATCTGCTTGTTAAAGTACGCCACATGTGTGAACATTTTAGAAAGTTAGCTACGGCTTCCACCGCCCTTGCCGTACTTCAGCAGCATTTGCAACTTCCAGCTCACTGACTGGTGTGCGATGTCCCCACGCGTTGGAACTCTACATTGCACATGTTGGGAAGGATTTGTGAGCAGAAGAGGGCAGTTATTGACTACCAGCATCAACAAGGCCGTCGGTTTCAGATCAGACTCCACACATAAGACCTCAGGAGTGGACATGGATGTCAGACATCTGTACCATCCTCCAAAACTTTGAGGACTCCACCAAGATGGTGAGCGGCGCTCATCCCGCTCACTGTCTTCTGAAACGCCCTCTGCTCACAATTAAAGAGGATGCTGTGCAGGCAGAGAACAATGAGATGGAGCAAGGAACCATACAGGGTGATTCCACACAGCCCAGCCTCATCTCATCCCAATGTGGATTGGGTGACAATGAGGAAGAGGAGGAAGAACAGGAGTTACAGTAGTTTCCTGCGCTATAGACGGTATTACCTGCACAACTGTCATACCGTCTGTTCAGCGTGGATGGCCTGAGGACAGGGAAGAGGAAGAAGAGAAGGAGGATGAGGAGGAGAGCATGGTAAGTTGTCCTCTTGGCGAGGACACGGAAGTCTTGCCTCTTTGCAGTCTGCCACAGATGGCTGAGTTTATGTGACCCTTGCGTTGTCCAAATTTTGGGTGACAGTCTTTACCCACGCTACGTGGGTCTGGACCCACGCTACGTGGGTCTCTTATTACCAAGCCGGACAGGCCTAATAAAATTGGGCAGTACCAGAAGACCCTTGATGAGGAATTAATAAAAAAATTCCCATTTGAAAACGCTGGTGGCAGAGGTCACAGTTCGTTGGACAAACAAGGAGTACAGGCGAGAGAAACACAAATCCAATCCAGCAGAGGCAGGGGAACACTGTCAAAGTTCTGGGACAGTTTTCTCAGACCCTCCCATTGCACAGGCCCTGAGGCTCAGGGTACTCTCACAAGGAGGGAAACGTTTCGGAAGATGCTGAAGGAGTACCTTTCCGACCATACCAATGTCTTCCGTGATTCCTCTGTGCCTTATAATTATTGGGTATCCAAGCTGGACACGTGGCATGAACTGGCGCTCTACGCCTTGGAGGTCCTGGCTTGCCCTGCCGCTAGCGATTTGTTAGAGCGGGTTTTTAGTGCCGCTGGTGGAATTATAACCGATAGGCGCATCTGCCTTTCAACTGAAAATGCTGTTATAAAAATAAACAAGGGCTGGATTGGGCCAGACTTCTCAACACCACCGAATGATAGCAGCGTAACATAAATTCAAATACAGTGTCTTTTTTTGGGAGGTCTAATTCTATTCCCATGCACCTCTGTCTTCACACCCAGACATGGGTATACACTTCCTGATTTTATCTATTTGCTCTTGTCCTCCTCCTTCTCCTCATCCTCATCCTCCACCACCATATCTACCATATCACCATATCTACGTATCTTGCAAAGGGCATTGGAGTTCCTCCAAATTTTTGGCAGCTGTTGCATTCACTGCATAGGCAAACAGTATGGGAGACCCAGTTCCTAATAATGGGAACATTGTTTTCAGGAAACCCTCTGATCTCTACGTCTCTTGCAAGGGGCATTGGAGTTCCTCCAAATTTTTGGCAGCCTTTGCATTCACTGCATAGACAAACAGTATGGGAGACCCACTTCCTAATAATGGGAACATTCTTTTCAGGAGGCCCTCCGACCTCTACGTCTCTTGCAAGGGGCATTGGAGTTCTTCCAAATTTTTGGCAGCCATTGCATTCACTGCATAGGCAAACAGTATGGGAGACCCACTTAGTAATAATGGGAACATTTTTTTTAGCAGGCCCTCCTCTACGTCTCTTGCAAGGGGCATTGGAGTGCCTCCAAGTTTTTGGAAGCCGTTGCATTCACTGCATACACAAGAACAATATGGGAGACCAGCTCCTTTCTAATGGGAACATGTGGTTACTGTGGCCCAGCTTTATGTGTCTTTAAATTGTTATTGGGGTCTTTCCTAAATGTTGGCAACCGTTGGACTCACTGCATACCCTATAACTGAATAGCAGACCTGCTCCTTTCTAATGGGAACATGTCGTTACTGTGGCCCAGCTCTATGTGTCTTTAAATTGGTATTGGGGTTTTTCCCAAATTGTGGCAGCCCTTGCAGTAACTGCATGGACATTACCAGTATAGGAGACCCACTCCTTTATAATGGGAACATTTATTTTTACTGAGGCCCTCCTCTATGTCTATTCAAAGGGGTATTGGGGTGCGTCCACATTTTTGGCAGCCCTTGCAGTCACTGCATATGCGATAACAGTATAGGAGACCCACTCTTTAATAATGGGAACAACAAAGCATAGCCGACTGCTGGCCCTTTAAGAATAGTAAGTGCCGCCTGATGGCCCTATAAATATAGTCTTTGTGACTTTCAGAGTTCCTCCTTCATAAATGAAACAGGATGTGTCTGATCATGTTTCACACACCACATGGCAAGATAAGGTAGTAAAAGTAAGTGCACGTGCACTGCTCCCACCTGCCAATGTAAGTACGGACAATCACCTATTAGGGGGTTTTATATATATGGGCTGCAAATAGATAGGTACCCAGTGGGGGCTCATTATTTATAGCCACACTAGGGCCACTTTATCAGATATTCAAGCACATAATAGTTACATAAACATCTTATGCATCTCCCTATGTAGTATTGTTGAATTGATAACTTATTGATCCAAAAAGGAATTGACAAAAATTTTTTTTTGGGCACTATGCACTTGGCACTTTAGTTTAAATAGGGTAGAGAAGCAGTGGTCTGAGGTAACCCTCCATATTATATATTCTATATGTACCCTAATCATGTCTGACTGTGACTAAGGGAATATTGGAGCAGACAGTGTCCTCTCTGTGTAGCACTATGGTGTTTTAATTGTGTAATATACGTTTAATAAAGTAATACTGTTGTTTAAAAAAAACCTCTGGTCATCTGGGCTCTCTTATTCTAGGGCTCGTTTTCTGGTTTTGTCAAGTTTTTTGGAGTTTAATATGATATTTTGGAATCCTTATGAGTAGAATGTTGTTTCTACTAAACCATGTAAAAGCACTCCTCATTAGTGATGAGCGAGCGTGCTCATTTAACCCGTTAATCGAGCATGGTCGGGTGCACGCCGAATATTTGCGATGTGCTTGACATCTATGTTTTTGATCCGCCGCGGCTGCATGTGCCACAACTGTTAGACAGCTGCGACACATGCAGGGATTGCCTGTTTGTTAGGCAATCCCTGCATGTGTCGCAGCTGTCTAACAGCCGTGACACATACAGCCTCGGCAGATCAAACATAGATGCTCATCACTACTCCTCATCCATTTTGAGCAGTTCTCCCGTACCGATTGTAATAATTTAGGGAAGTTAAGCGAGTATGTCAAATTTACGTCTCTTGGTAACAGGATCCCCAAATATTTTAAAGCTGTTTTAGCACATTTAGAAGTAAAAGCATTTTTCAAGGGCCCTTGAATGGAAGAAGGCGTTGTACCACATAGACAGAGCTAGAATTAAGTCCCAGACCCTTATGCTACTATCTACAGAGGCAGAAAAAGCTTTCAATAAAGTGAATTGGTGTTTTATGGATGAGACACTCTGTAGTTTAGGTCTAGGGTCTACCATGTTGCAATGGATTTCTGCCTTATACACAATGCCAACCGCCAGTGTAAAGGTAAACAGAGTTCTATCATAGGAATTTGTCATATATAATGGTACACACCATGAGAGCCCGCTGTCGTCTTTGATTTTTTTTACTCACAATACAGCCTTTCCTTTGGAGAATTTGGTCTAACGTTAACATTATGGACCCTTGTATCTGCAGTTCTCCTCATACGATTGCGGCTTACGTAGATGATCTGCTCTTTTTCATCACTAACCCGACTCTGCCAAACCTGATGGCAGAATTCCATTTATGCAATGGCTTATCTATCCTCAAAATCAACTTCTCCAAATCAGAAATCCTGAATATTAATACACCTTCATCCATTCAAGCACCCTTGAAAATGATTTTAGTTTTAAATGGGCTAAAACAGCTTTAAAATATTTGGGAATCCTATTACAAAGAGATGTACACTGGGTACGGAAAGTATTCAGACCCCTTTAAATTTTTCACTCTTTGCTTCTTTGCAGGTAAATTCTAAAAAGTTCATTTTTTTCTCATTAAAGTACACTCTGCACCCCATCTTGACTGAAAAAAAACAGAAATGTAGAAATGTTTGCAAATTTATTAAAAAAGAAAAACTGAAATATCACATGGTCATACATATTCAGACCCTTTGCTCAGACACTCATATTTAAGTCACATGCTGTCCATTTCCTTGTGATCCTCCTTGAGATGGTTCTACTCCTTCATTGGAGTCCAGCTGTGTTTAATTAAACTGATAGGACTTGATTTGGAAAGGCACACACCTGTCTATATTAGACCTCACAGCTCACAGTGCATGTCAGACCAAATGAGAATCATGAGCTCAAAGGAACTGCCCAAGGAGCTCAGAGACAGAATTGTGGCAAGGCACAGATCTGGCCAAGGTTACAAAAGAATTTCTGCAGTACTCAAGGTTCCTAAGAGCACAGTGGCCTACATAATCCTTAAATGGAAGAAATTTGGGACCACCAGAAGTCTTCCTAGACCTGGCCGTCCAGCCAAACTGAGGAATCATGGGAGAAGAGCCTTGGTGAGAGATAAAGAAGAAAACCCAGAGTAAACTGTGGCTGAGCTCCAGAGATGCAGTACAGAGATGGGAGAAAGTTCCACAAAGTCAACTATCACTTCAGCCCTCCACCAGGCGGGCCTTTATGTCAGAGTGGCCCAACGGAAGCCTCTCCTCAGTGCAAGACATGTGAAAGCCCGCATAAAAATTGCTCAAAAACACATGAAGGACTCCCAGACTATGAGAAATAAGATTCTCTGGTCTGATGAGACGAAGATAGAACTTTTTGGTGATAATTCTAAGCGGTATGTGTGGAGAAAACCAGGCACTGCTCATCACCTGCCCAATACAATCCCAACAGTGAAACATGGTGGTGGCAGCATCATGCTATGGGAGTGTTTTTCAGTTGCAGGGACAGGACAACTGGTTGCAATTGAAGGAAACATGAATGCGGGAGGGGGGAGTGGAGCTTCTGCTAATATGGTTGCATGACTCAGTGAACTTGTCTGCGAGGAATGTGAAGCATCCAGTCCCTCCATGTCGAGCGAATCAAGGGGAGCCTCCACAGGAGAAGGAGAGTATCCTCTATAAAGGCAACAGTCATACTCCTGCGAGAGGTCTCCTTGGGTCTCTTGGGAACTCCACGTGATCCAGTTGGTCGATAAGGCATTCGTGGCATTCTAAACAATGAGGTGTTGCTTCCGCAATAACAGGTGTGAAGAACTGCCCTATGGAGTTATTCTGCAGGCCTGCGAAGCGTGAAGTTGATGCCAAAGGTCTTATCTTGTAGTCTCAGCATTTCCCAGGCATCCCTGAGAACACTGATACAGAAAAGAGTCCATGTCAGGTGTCTGGGTCCATTTAGTACAAGTGGCATTTATTCTCACTTCATCATGTTTGAGCCTCATACCCAAGCTAACTGGTTATCAGATCAGATGTGGTGCGGTAGTGATTTATAGTTGGTGAAAATCTTATGTATACCAATGGGTGGCCACCAGGAGTTAGTCCAAACTGTCTATGCACAAATACAGCAGAATGTGGGCCGTCAACAGTAATTGATGGTGTAGTTGTAGTAGAAGGCCACTAGATGGCAGCAGCGTACTGTCAGATTAAGCTCAGGAAGCTAAAATAAACACTCATAGTGCCGAAATCATCTAGGTCTTCTCAGCCTTTTATCAGAACAATCAGACCTGCGTTGGTCTTTCAAGTCTAGAAGAAAGCCCTCACAGAAGGCTTGCTAGGGTAGCCCCCCAGGTTGATAGACAGGATGGTAGGAGACTGCAGGATCCCGACAGTTAGGCTATTTGTAGGGCCTCTCTAACAACGTGCGGAGACGAGGTGAGTGCCGTGCCACACAGCCTCCCTGCTGGGAAGCAGTGCAGAGAAAGGAACTACCGCTGTCCAATAGCGCTTGACCACCTTCAACCGTGCAGGCCCCCGCGTGGATGTCAGCACCATCCCACTATCCGCCGGACCACAGAGAGATGGAGAATCTCCTTAACGAGGACACAGAAGAGCCCCACATCGCTGGGGACCCCCGCCGCAGACAAGACTCTCACCTCCAGCAGAAGATCACAAGGCAAGGGTGGTCAGCCAATCCAAGGGCAGCAGTGGTCCGCAGGAGAGACTGCGGCTTTAGTACATCAGGTAGGCCTCAACATAGTGCAACGTCGCAGCTAATCATAAGTAGGCTCAACCTCTCAATCTGTTTCCCCCATGAAATAAAGCCAATGGAGGTATGCAGGGTTGAGTATGGAGCCCCTGTCCATCCGGATTGCGGGGATTTAAGTATTTGGCTTCAGAGCTCTCCAAGCCATGTCCAACCCTTCACCATTTCCGGTCACGCCACCCACCCTGCACTCCCATTTTAAAGTGGTTCAGCGGTGTAGTAATACACCATAATAAGATTTAGGCCTTTTTCTGTCCTTATCTGTAACTAGATGGTGGCCCCATTCTAACACATCGGGTATTCTAGAATATGTATGCTGCCGGCCGGGCGCGACTAATCAGCGAAGCAGTGTTTAAATGGGTTGTGCACTAGTTTAAATTCAGGACAGCGGTGTTTTAAATTTCGCGCCAATATCGCTGATTGGTCGCGGCCGGCGGCCGCGACCAATCAGCGAACCGTGTTAGTGAGGACCGGGGAGCGGCGCTGCCTGTGCGGGTACTTCCGCTGAGAGCAGCGGGGAGATGACCGGCTAGCGCCGGTCATCTCCCGGCTGCATCGCTGCTGACCTCCATGCGGCTACCGTTGGGAGATCAGCGGCTAGGGCCGCTGATCTCCTGACGGCAAGTGTGAAGGGAGGACTGGGGAGCGGTGCCGCCTAGGCCACTGGTCGGGGTACTTCTGCTGCGAGCAGCCGGTCATCTCCCGGCTGCATCACCGCTGACCTCCGTGCGGCAGATGAGCCGCTAACGGCCGCCATCTTGTTCTGAAATTCCGCGTCGCTGATTGGCCGCGGCCGGACCAATCAGCGACACGGGATTTCCTGGACGGACAGACAGACGGGATAAGCCGATTATATAGTAGATGAGGTGTGCACTCTAACCTCCTATCCCTACACTGTAAAATCCTAAAATGGCACTGCTTGGCTCGCCCTCATCTTTTATAGTGCAAGTGATAGTACACCCTGATTAGCTGAGCTAGACTATGTGATGTGAAAGCTGCAAGGTATTGTGGGGAAGGCCATACATAATTAGTCTGTTCTCTCAGTCATCAGTAGTGTGTGAAATAGTAGTTTGTTTTTTTTGCAATCCTTATGAATCGAATCACAAAGTGATGGAATTTATGGGTACCTGTGAATTTGACACAATTTAATTCGAAGACGACCCTCAGCGGATCTATCCACTCACCTCTGCTAAGCACCCATTATAATTGTGCTTCAACTTTTCCAAGTATGTTATGAAGTTATGAAGTTGTGTTATGAAGCTGTGTTTGGTTTTCTTAGTTTGTCCATGATTCTTATCTGTATGACTTTATAATACAAATTTTGATCTGGTATAAAACCTGAAAATAACTGATAAGAAAGAAGGAGGCAGGGGAAAATTATTATCACAGGATTGTCTTTGTCGATATAAAAGGGAGAATGTGAATTCTCCTACCCACACATTGTCGAGCTGAAAGGCGTCAACATGAAGTTGGTAATTCTTTTATGCTTTTTCCTCCATCTGTCTGAGGCACAAGTAAGGTGAGTATGTTGATTAAACAATCTGTCTGCCTGCAATCTGCTCCTTCTCAATCCTTCAAGCTAGGGGTCACTTAAGTCTATCCGTGTCCCCCGGATTACTTCTGATGGTGAACATGCCAGGGTTATGTGCCTTGCTATGCTCCTATATCAACCCTTATCTGTCCCATCCCCCACCTAGGGAGGCGGGAAGCTGAAGTGTATAAGCATTTAGGCACCACAGCAACTCAGCCTTGAAGTGCAAATCACGTAAAGTTACAAAGGGAGTAGGCGAGTGCTGTGGCCCACTGATTATATAAGTGGCCAACGTTCTGCCTACTCATTTACTGCAGAATTGCAAACATACGTCCTCTGGAATTAACATCAGCAAAAGAACTGTGTGACAATAGCTTTGTCACATGGGTTGCCATTGTTGAGCAGTTGAGAGGTGCAAACACGCCGCCACTGGACTCTAGAGCAGTGGAAACGTGTTCTGCGGAGTTCAAGGTCATGTCTATCAATAAGTTTGTTATATCTTTTCAACAATTCCCCTTAAAGGGGTTGTCCACTACTATGATAACCCCTTCTTGAACAAAATGTTTGGCCCCGATAAAATAAAAAAATGTATACTCACCTCCTGTGTCAGCGCCTTCCAGTGGTGTCAGCACTCTTGGTTGCAGTGTCATCACTTGTGGGGACAGTGATGCCGGCGTTGATTGGCCGTCAGGCACTACGTGTCATTCCACCTAACCAGAGCTGCGGGATCACGTGTGCTGACACCACTGGAACAGAGCCAGCATGGGGGGTGAGTATAGGTTTTTTTTAACTTATCAGGGCCAAACATTTAGCTCAAGGAGGGGTTGTCCTAGTAGTGAGTAGGGGTTGTCCTAGTACTGGACAACCCCTTTAATAACAAAAAAGCAATTTTGATAAGATGACACCAATATATCTTTTTCTATTTAAGGGTCCCATTAAAGAGACTGAAATCCATAAGGGAAACAATGAGGGATAAAGGAATCCTGGAGGATTTTATGAAGACTCATGTAAAAGAACCGGCTCTAAAATACAATCTAGATAGTCTAAACAACTATGGAGTGGTCTATGAACCTATGTACTTGAATGTATGTACTGCTTAGTATAAGTGCTTAGAATATCTTCACGATCACTATGTTAACATTGCTTGAATATGTGTAATTGATATTTTTTTCATAGAATTATTATTTTGGAGAGATCAGCATTGGGACACCACCTCAGAACTTCCTAGTTGCCTTTGATACTGGTTCTTCCAATCTTTGGGTCGCTTCTACATACTGTCAAAGTCAAGCATGCAGTAGGTTGCATTTAGTAAAGTAATGTAACAGAAGAGTGTGTACAAGTATTGTGTACAGTGTTATTCAAATATGTTTTGAATCAACAGTGGAATCTAATTGCAAAAAAGGACTTTGTGCGTGGGTGGGACGACCGGCAGAGGTAGACATCCACCACGCATGAGGGGTGCATGTTCAAATTCTTTTGAAATAGCAATGCATAACATTGTAAGTGTATCCTCCTTACCCAACAGTGCCCCCTCCTCAGATTGATGGAAGCACTATTATAGTGTATAGAGCGAGGCCAAGCACACTGGACAGCTTCTGCCTGGGAGTATGTATAACTCATACACACCCTCCGGTCCTGGCTCAGAAACCGGCGAATCCCCCCAGTGCACAGTGTGTGCTCTGGGGGGATACATAAGTCTGCAGTCACACAGAATGACTGCAGACTTATCAATTGTGCACCATTTATGCATTACAATCAGTGTGACTGTTTTACCAAAATCAATAAAAATGGCAGGGCACTGTTATGTAATATAAAATAGGTATGTAATATTGTTATTATTTCTGTTTTATATTTATATAATATTTATATCATATTTCTGTTTCTTACATAAAATGTATTCTTAATACATAGCCAATCACCCACTCTTTAACCCGGACCAGTCATCTACATATAGCACCAATAACCAACAGTTTGCAATGTCCTATGGGAGCGGCAGCATGACTGGAGTGTTGGGGTACGACACAGTCACTGTGAGTATTAATAAATGAATTTAAAGTCTTAAGACTTTTGTTAGGTGCATATTGTCGTTAAGACATTCTAGGAATTCAAATCATAAGAGTCTATTTCCCATAAATATTAAGAATAGACCCCCGTAAATGTCTAAAAGATGTGGGTCGCACTGCTGGAAGCCACATCTGTCTTAAAAACAGGGACAGATTGTGCACTATGGGAAATAATGAGGTAGCTTACAAGCATGACTCTCTGCATTCATTCATATGGAAACTAGAAACTAATGGACACTTATGGCATATCTTATAGATATACTTATTAAATTATGGTTGCCACTCCCAAGCAAAAGATAGTCAAGTGCAGGAAGAAGGGGGTGGAATGTCCAACTCACCTGTTTTTGGAGTAAACCACAGCACTTGTGATGCACATCAGATTGCATTTATTAGGAATTCATAGATCAATCCTAAATCAATAGTTTGTATTTTCATGTATCCAATGTATTACATTGACGGAATACTTGAATACACCACTAACTTTTTTACCTTGATCACAGTGATATTCTTCAAGAAATGAAGATGATAGACAAGCACATCTAGGTCTTAGGACTTCTAACAGGAGAGAGACAGATGTCATAAGTGTACCTGAAGGGACAACCTCTTTACAGCACAATATTTAAAGGGATTTTGTCATCAGGTTTTTGCTACATGATGATGAGGCAGAGACACTTATTCCAGTGATGTGTCACTTACTTGGCTATTTGCTGCAGTTTTGATTAACTCACTGTTTTCTTTGCTAGAGCTCTCCCAGTTCTCTGAATGCTGTGATCTATATAACCCCTCTTTATAACCTCGCCCACCCCACTGTGCATAGGCATAAAGCTGCCAATCATTGGTGGAGGCGGAGTTATACAGAGCTCATGAATATGGAGGACCACATGGCAGCAGGTTTGCTAGTCCTCTAGTGATAATCTCCTGCTGATAAAACTGTGATTTTTAAAAAAAAAATACAGCAAGCAGCCCAGTAAGTTAGCCCAGTAACATCGCTTGTATCAGGGTCTCTGTCTCTACATTATGCTGATCTCAGATTAGGTGACAAAAACCTGATGACAGATTCCCTTTAATGAATTTTGTGTTACAAATCTTGAAAACACTTCTATGAACTGAGAAAAACATGGAGTAGTACAAGGGTAAATCTTTTTTTATGAACAGATCTTGAGGAATGAATATTTAATTTGGCTCTCTAAACAGACACAAGCACAGCATAAAGGTCACAGATCTACTTTCTATAACAAAGTATATTGATACAGATTTTAATACATGTGTATAAAGTGGATAGGATAGGTCATCAATATCAGATGGGTGGGGATCTGACACCCAAAAATCCCACCGGTCTGCTGTTTTCAGCTCCAGCACTGGCCACATGTAGACAGTGAATGGAGCCTTTACTGAGAACTGCAGCTCAGCTCCTGTTCAGTATCATAATAGGAAAAGCCCTTTAATACTAACATTTATTTGATTTTAGTACTTATGGTAGGACACTTCCAGGGTGAATCAGTTTTTATTTATTGTGTCTTGTAGGTACAAGGTCTGTCTATTCAAAATCAAGAATTTGGTTTGAGCGTCACAGAGCCAAGCAGCTTCTTTTATTATGCCAAGTTTGATGGGATTTTTGGAATGGCCTACCAATCAATGTCTGCCGGAGATGCTACAACTGGTGTACAGGGGCTAATACAACAAAATCTAATCCCACAACCAGTGTTCAGTTTCTATCTCACTGGGTGAGCACCAAAAACAAGCAAACAACAATCTTGCCAAAAATTTTAATTTTGTCTTCCTTGTCATGTTAAATAGGCCTCAAAATCCTAATTGCTGTCAGGTTCCCTATTTTGGTGATCTTCCCAAATTGACACCTTCCTCCACACCTATTTAGCAGATATTGTGCCCTTGTACCCAGCCTTTGACTTGTAACCTGTACAGAGAATTTTCTTGGACAAGGTAAAAGCCCCATTATGGATCACTACATATATGAAAGCTGCTTACAATAAGAAGTGCAGGTAGTTCATACTAGAAGAAACCTCAATAAGGGACTTAGCTCTTTGTATTAGGTAATTGTCCTAACAGAGATGAGCTGGAAGGTTCCCCCACGAAAGGACTATTGAACTGTAGCACATGTCATCCATAGCTGAGCTCGCTCTTGGACATGCAGAAGATTTACAGTACAGACCAAAAGTTTGGACACATCTTCTCATTTAAAGATTTTTCTGTATTTTCATGACTATGAAAATTGTACATTCACACTGAAGGCATCAAAACTATGAATTAACACATGTGGAATTATATACTTAACAAAAAAGTGTGAAACAACTGAAAATATGTCTTATATTCTAGGTTCTTCAAAGTAGCCACCTTTGGCTTTGATGGCCAGGTTATCTGGCGTAGAACCCCATCACTCTCCTTCTTGGTCAAATAGCCCTTACACAGCCTGGAGGTGTGTTTGGGGTTATTGTCCTGTTGAAAAATAAATGATGGTCCAACTAAACGCAAACTGGATGGAATAGCATGCCACTGCAAGATGCTGTGGTAGCCATGCTGGTTCAGTATGCCTTCAATTTTGAATAAATCCCCAACAGTGTCACCAGCAAAGCACCCCCACACCATCTCACCTCCTCCTCCATGCTTCACGGTGGGAACCAGGCATGTAGAATCCATCCGTTCACCTTTTCTGCGTCGCACAAAGCCACGGTGGTTGGAACCAAAGATCTCAAATTTGGACTCTTCAGATCAAAGCACAGATTTCCACTAGTCTAATGTCCATTCCTTGTGTTCTTTAGCCCAAACAAGTCTCTTCTGCTTGATGCCTGTCCTTAGCAGTGGTTTCCTAGCAGCTATTTTACCATGAAGGCCTGCTGCACAAAGTCTCCTCTTAACAGTTGTTGAAGAGATGTGTCTGCTGCTAGAACTCTGTGTGGCATTGACCTGGTCTCTAATCTGAGCTGCTGTTAACCTGCGATTTCTGAGGTTGGTGACTCGGATAAATTTATCCTCAGAAGCAGAGGTGACTCTTGGTCTTCCTTTCCTGGGGCGGTCCTCATGTGAGCCAGTTTCTTTGTAGCGCTTGATAGTTTTTGCAACTGCACTTGGGGACACTTTCAAAGTTTGCCCAATTTTTCACACTGACTGACCTTCATTTCTTAAAGTAATGATGGCCACTCATTTTTCTTTACTTAGCTGCTTTTTTCTTGCCATAATACAAATTCTAACAGTTTATTCAGTAGGACTATCAGCTGTGTATCCACCAGACTTCTGCACAACACAACTGATGGTCCTAACCCCATTTATAAGGCAAGAAATCCCACTTATTAAACCTGACAGGGCACACCTGTGAAGTGAAAACCATTTCCGGTGACTACCTCTTGAAGCTCATCAAGAGAATGCCAAGAGTGTGCAAAGCAGTCATCAAAGCAAAAGGTGGCTACTTTGAAGAACCTAGAATATAAGACATATTTTCAGTTGTTTCACACTTTTTTGTTAAGTATATAATTCCACATGTGTTAATTCATAGTTTTGATGCCTTTAGTGTGAATGTACAATTTTCATAGTCATGAAAATACAGAAAAATCTTTAAATGAGAAGGTGTGTCCAAACTTTTGGTCTGTACTGTACATGGGCGAAACATGTAATGCATGTGTGACAAATTTACATGAGCCTTTTTCCAGCCTCTGAATGACTCAAATGGGTTGTCCAAAACGTATCTATTGATGACCTGTCTTTAGGATAGGTCATCAGCATCAGATTGGCGAGGTGTAACACCTGGCTCTCTCAATAATCACCTGTTTGCAGCTCCCACTGCTGCCGGATGTACACTGTGTGCAGAGTTGGTATACTGCACCTCAGCTACCATTGAAATGAATGGAAGCCGAATTGCAGTACCCAAGAGTGGCCACTACACAGCATATAGAGCCATGCGTGCCCAACTCTGCGAACTGATATATTGATAAGCTATCCTTTCATTGGATTCCAGGTTAGCCTCATTTTCTTATAAATATTGGTAACATTAGAAAATTAATTTACTATAAGAGCACATAAGAAAACACTGATCTGATAAAAAAAGGGGAGAAATATACACATATTATCTGACACAATGAAGTCATTGTCTGTCACTTCTACTAAATGACAAATCTTACAAATATCACATCCTGAAACTGGGAGGGTTCACTTATTGAGGCTTCCAAAATGTCTTAATGTAGGAATTAAAGGCAGCTGTAATTTACCAAAAATGAAAATCGGATGATAGAAAATTTAATCTATTAAAATTTAACGAAAACATCTAAATTAATGTTTTCACTGTATTCTATTTGGTTAGGTTTAGCACAGCCATCCCCTTCCACTGCACTCACTTCCCTGCTCCCGGCGCCTTACAGCACTAGGCCCTGTCCACCAGTACAGACCTGATTTGAATGATTCACTGACTATTCGGTTAGGGTAAGTGCCCACGATGCAGATTTGAAGCATGCGTTTTTTTCAGCATTTTTCAAGCTTTTTTACATGTGTTTTCGCATGCGTTTTTTTCAAGCGGTTTTCCAAGCAATTTTGAGCATCACTTGGAAAAGTGCTTGACAAGTTGGTCACACAATATAAATCCATGCAACCTGCATGGATTTCTATTGTGTGACCTACTTATGAGGAGATTTCTGCTTCAAATCGTGCATGGAAAGAATTAAAAAGTAAAAAGAGAAAAGAGAAAAAAACCTTATATTCACCTCTTCGGCGGCCCCCGGTCTCCCGGCGGTGATCCTCTCTCCTTGGCGGCCTGCGGTGTACTGGCAGGACCTGCGGTGACGTCATTTAGTCAGCTGATGGTCACACGACCACTGACGTCAGCGGTCAGCTAATGGTCATGTGACCATCAGCTAACTAAATGACGTCACCGCAGGTCCTGCCAGTACACCGCAGGCCGCCAAGCAGAGAGGATCACCGCCGGGAGGAGACCGGGGGCCGCCGAAGAGGTGAGCATGAATTTTTTTTTTTCCTTTACAATTCTTTTTTAACTTGCAGGTACTATGGTACCCGGGTCGGATGAGAGTCTCCTCCTCTCCAGACCCGGGTACCATCCGCACATTGAAACGCACAACATCCGCATGTATACATTTATACATGCGGATATTAGGCGGTCCAATTCAAGTCAATGGGCGCGATTTCGCCGCAAAATCGCGCCCAAATTGGTAGTGCTGCGGATTTTTCCCCAATGATAATCCGCAGCGGAAATTTCCGCAGCATGTGCACAGAACATGCGGAGTATCATTGGGAAACATGGCAAACATCTTAACAAGTGATTTTAATGCATTTCCGTGGCGGAAATTAAATCTGCATCGTGGGCACATAGCCTTACTCTTGTGTCTCCAAAAATAATTCGTTAAATTCACTGTCTAATCCAATTGGAGTAATTATAAAATATAACTTTTATTATTGTTATTGCCATTAAAATTATGAAAACATACAAAGGTGAGACAATAGTTTACAGATGAATATAAATAAGAAAGAAAGTTTCAGCTAAATAGCTTGAAAATCACGCTATGAATTCACCTAACTCTAGAAGCTCAGTTTTGTTTTTTTGTTTTTTTACCAGGTATAGCTATAGGATCACCATGGCATTCAGGTTTTTTTTTTTGTATTGTTATAGGAACAGAAAAATTTAACTCCTAAAAGAAATGGATCTGTCACATGACAGACACAAATGGTGATGGACAAGACCAATTGAATATAATCAGGTCTTTTTTGTTTCCGTTAGGGTGTCCATCTTTTTAATGGAAAAAACATGCAGTATGTTGCACCTGTTCTTCCAGTGAATATGATTGCAATTATGACTGAGCCTCCTAAGGGCTCGTGTAGACTACGGTTTTAATTGGACGAGTGCTATCCGAGGTTTTGACATATTGAACTCGTACCAATGTTATTCTTTGGGACCATGCACATGTCCGATTTTTTTCCTTGGACCCAGTGGTCTGAAAAACATAAAACTGCTTCATGCATGATTTGTCTCCGAGAAACGGATGGCACTCATCCATTCATGTCTGTGGGTCCGTGAAAAAAAATCAGACCACACTTGGATGACATCTGAGGACAGTCTGATTTTCATGGACTGACATAATGGAGACGGTGGAGAAATTTTTTTTTTCTCTCCACCTCCGAGAAAATCTTATTCCACTCAGATGAAACTCTGATCAGAGTCTGATTAACATAAGCGGGCTGGTTATCTCAGATGGAGAGAAAATGGTCGTTTGCACCTTCCCTAACAAATACTACAACATGAGTGTGAATCTAGCCTAAGCATTGAATTTTAGAGTGGAACCCTAGAGTCAGTTCTGCTGGTGGGCCCTAGGCGCCCCAATCCAACATTGCCTCCGGCTATTCTGGTTTCCTCCTACACACCAAAGCCATACTGATAATGGATTTAGATTGTAAGGGACAGTGATGGTAATGTCTGTAAAGCTCTGTGAAATTAATAGTGCTATACAAGTGAGTAAAATATAAAAATGTGTGCTCTTCCTAGGCAATCTGGAGAAGTGATCTTTGGGGGAGTGGACAGCAGCCTGTATTATGGGCAGATCACTTGGGCTCCAGTGACTGAGCAGATTTACTGGCAGATTGCTATTGATGAGTGAGTATTACATGAAATGTGTCATAGCTCAGATTTACATTAACCCAAACACATTTTAGTTGGTTTCACATCAGGGTGGGCCATTTATATGGATACACCTAAATTAAATGGGAATGGTTGTAAAAAACTCATGAAAGAATAAAGTTACATTAAAACCAAGCACACCATTGTTTTTCTTATGAAATTCTCAATAAGTTTGATGTGTCACATGACCCTCTTCCCATTGAAAAAAAATAAAGTTGAATCCAAAATGGCCGACTTCAAAATGGCCGCCATGGTCAGCACCCATCTGGAAAAGTTTTCCCCCTCCCATATACTAACAGGAAGTTGATATCACCAACCATTCCCATTTAATTTAGGTGTATCCATATAAATGGCCCACCCTGTATATATGTAAATGTAATACATCATTAAATTACGACCTATTCTTTAAATATATATTGGTGATGAGTTGTCTAATTTTCCATCTCTGATTAAAAATAATATTTAATTCTTGTAGTCTCACAATATGGCCGCGTTCACACTTTCTGTATTTGGTCAGCATTTTACATCAGTATTTGTAAGTAAAAGTATAATAGAAACACGTCACCACTTCTGTATTTTTCATTCAATCCTGGTTTTGGCTTCCAAATACTGATGTCAAATACCGACCAAAATACTGGACGTGTGAACATGACCTTACTCAACTTCCTGATCCATAGAGCTTACCTCTCAGCAGTCATCTCATTATCATGACGAGCAGGAATACAATGAAAACAGATGTCAATGGTGGATCCTATGATTATAGTCGATGGTCACAGCTCACCTCCTCCATCCCTGCATAGTTACTTTTTCACAGGTTATAGAACATGCCCAGGAATCTCTTCCACAGATGTCATTCACTCATCTAGAGACCACAGTTTCCCAAGTCCATGTAAAGCATATCTCTGGATGCTGGTAATAAATCCTGTTAAATAAACCTAGTTTAAACCTTTATTTAGGAAAAATGTGACATAGATACATTCTCTTTTAAATATGTCATTATATTTGCATATTTTTTGCAATAGTCAAGCCATTTTCCTTATATCACCTGTTTTGTTTGACAGAGGTATAATATAAAATGTTCCACTTTAATTTCTATATACTGTTTTCAGATGTTATGTTGTCATTCAGATTTAAATTGATTGCATCAAGAAACATGATTTTTTTTTATAACTGCCATCTTAATTTGGCCCTTTAATCCATTGTCTCCAGGTTCTCTGTTAATGGTCAGGCAAGTGGTTGGTGCAGCCAGGGTTGCCAGGGCATTGTGGATACCGGAACTCCTCTTCTTACCATCCCACAACAATACCTTGGTGATCTATTACAATATATTGGTGCCCAGCAAGGGCAAAATGGAGAGGTAAAAATGCTCCTATGTTTCTTGAAGGGAATTTTTCAGCATGTTTAAACATGAGGGCACAGTGGTATGGCTGTATACGACGTGCTTTTCTCTCAATAAAAATTACACTTCTTTTGTAAAGATCTTATGTGCCACTCGTGAGAAATCTAGTGTAGAAGCCATATGTAAATCAGGTTGGAGGTGCATTTTGGGCATGGCAATGAATTTGGACTGCTTCTGCATTACCACGCCCCCAGTGCACCTCCAGCTTTATTAGCATATAGGTTCTATGCTAGATTTCTCATGTCTGGCAAACTGTATCTGTGCTAAAAGTATAATTTGTATAAGGAAAATGCATCTATAAAAAATAATACCACTACTTTCATATTTAAACATGCTGGTAGGTTCCCTTTTAGCTCTGTCCAAGAACTAAAATGATTGCCCTCATACTCTACATTTCTCTGCACAGTATTATGTAAACTGCAACAATGTACAGAATCTGCCACCAATCAGTTTTACTATCAGTGGAGTCCAGTTTTCCATTCCTCCTTCCGGATACATCCTACAGGTATCACAGTTTCTCCTTCAATATGCCAATAATTGCCCTGTTTGTCTTAATCATACAATTTAGTTATTAATGTGTGAAAATAACATATTTAGATTTTATAGTACTCTGTACTTTTAATGGCTAACTGAAAAGATGGTAACAAGTTGCAAACTTTCGAGACTACTCAGGTCTCTTCATCAGGCGTAGAATAACACAGAATCTGAAGAGTCACATATTTGTACACAAGACACAGAAATAATGCAATAGATAAGACAAGTGACGTAAAGCAGAACTATCATTATGGGAGAGGGATAAATAGTTGTGGCTGTAAATATTGGAACATTTCATACATAAGGAGTGTGAAAGTTTTATTGTCCTGTGATTGAAGTCTGGTCCATGATTGTGATGCCTCCACATGGTCTGATGAGCACATTCCTTAGTTGATATAGAAAGACATAAATCCATACAACACATTCATTCCTACATTGATTGTGTCACAGGTTGTCATTAGTTTGTACGTCACTTGTCTCATCTATTGCATTATTTCTGTGTTTTGTTGTGTATAAATATGTGAAGTATAAAAATAACATGTAACTGTCCCCGTGGAAGCATCACGTCTCCTTGTATGTTTCAGATTAATGGATACTGTGTTGTTGGATTTGAGTCCACATACCTGCCTTCTAGAAACGGGCAACCTCTTTGGATTCTGGGAGATGTGTTTCTTCGGCAGTACTATTCTATTTACGACTTTGGAAATAACCAGGTTGGCTTTGCCGCCATGGCTTAAATAACTTCATGCTCTAAGTTTCTAAACCTTGAGGTAATGTAAAAGACAAGTAATTTGTAACCAAATTGTGAATAATGTTAAAAGGATCCTAATTGGTTGTAACATTGTAGATATCACCTGAAAGAAGCAGCACTAACATGAAATGTTCAAATAGCATATTGAAGAATAAACACTACTGTACTATTGACATTACTTTATTGGATCTGAATTTCTTTTCAACATGGACTATAGAAGAGTGTCACATAATTATATAATATATCTATCGTCCATAAAGTCATGAATGATTGCAATGAGAACCTCAAAATTATTATTACAGACATCAGCATAAAATATCAATGGTTCACATACTATAGAGGCAGTCCTGCTATGGTTTATTACAAGCTTGGAAGCCACACTGAATTGTTGCGTAGGCTCATTTGTTCACTACGACTATGTTGACATCTTAGTTGGAAGCATATGCTGCACTCATTTTTCAGGTAAAATGATGGACATCATGATGGGTCAATTGAGTCCATCTGGTGCCAATGGTGTCTGTGACGGAGTTCATCCATGGCATGAAGTCCGGTTTGCTAGAATAACAGAATTCATAACATAAGTGTGAACACAGCCTAAGGTTGATAAACAAAGGGGAAGGAAACAGAGGCGTATCTAGGGGAGGACAGGCGGGGCATGTGCCCCGGGCACAGCTGGCAGAGGGGAGCCATTGGGACATCTGATATGGCGGTCTGAGATGTCTCCCCAGTGGCTACATCTTGTCGCCCCCCCAGACTGGGAGTCAGCTGTTCTCTGAGCTGGCTGTCAAGCTTACAGCTGGTGCAGAGAAGGTGCAGCATGCCGGGTCCAGTGATTAATTGCACTCGCGTCATTCAGGCGCAAATACCATTGAAGTTTTGACCACTGGGTCAGGGCAACATCATCAGGTCATGTGATCACGCTGCTGACATCACTCACTGGCGCTGCAGAGACACGAACAATGGTAAGTGTTCCAGTGGAGCTGAAGACACCGAAGATTTAGTGTAATGGGGATGGGAGGGGGAAGGTTTAGTGTAACGGGGCGTGGGAAGATTCAGAGTAACGGGGGTGGTGGGGACGATTTAGTGTAATGGGGTGGGGAAGATTTATGGACACAGTTTGGAGAGCAAGGAAAGGACAGGTGCAGACACAATATGGGGAGAGGGAGAAATTTGAAGACACGGTATGACAATCAAGGGGAAGATGGGGAGCATTTATGAGGAAACAGTATGGGGAGATGGGTAAAAACATAGTATGGTGAATGGGGGGGGATGGGTGAGTGAGACACAGAATGAGGAGGATGAGTGTGGGTGCTGTATGGGGAGTGATGGGGGGAGTGTATGAAAAAACAGTATGGGGGGATGGGTGCAGACACAGTATGATTAGCAAGGGGGAGAATATATGCAGACACAGTATGGGGAGTGAGAGAGGGGATGGGTGCAGACACAGTATGGGGAGCGTGGTAGGGAATGGATGCATATATAGTATGGGGAGCAAGGGAGGGGATGGGTGCAGACATAGTATGGTGAATGGGGTGATGGGTGCGGACACAGTATGAGTAGCGAGGGGAAGAATGTATGCGGACACAATATGAGGAACGAGGGGAAGAATGTATGCAGACACAGACACATTATGGGGAACAATGGTGATGGGATGAGTGCGGACACAGTATGGGGAGTCAGGGTAAATATATGAGGAGACAGTATGGTTAGCAGGGGGCTCTGAGAGGAGACAGTATGATGAGAGAGTGGGAAATGTGTGAGGCGACTATTGAGGGGAATAGTATGAGTAGATAGTATTGGGAGAGAAAAGTGTGAGTGGGCACAGAACAGAGACTGAGTTGTGTGTGGGGGTAGCATGGGGAGACAGTGTAAGGATACAGCCAGGAGGGGACAGTAAGCCATCGAGTGGGAGTGTGATAAGGGTGAACAGAATAGAGGCTGGACTCTATAGGGGGGACACAGCGTGAGAGAACATTTTGAAGAGGGAGCCCAGTATGGAAAGGGGAGAGCAGTGCGGAGGGCATGTACCATAAGAGAGACAGTGTGTGGGTCATATTTTGTGCAGGGAATATAGTGAGGGGCAATTATTTATTCTGGGTCTCAGCCTAGGGCAGACCTAGGGCAGATATTTTTATTCAGGAGCATTATAATAACACTGCTATTTTTAACGGCATCATGTGGGAATGTGCTGCAGAGGACTGGAGAAGATGGAAGTCTGCAGAGACGAGCTGTGGCTGTGAAAAGTCACCACGGCATCTGGACAAGATGAAGAAGAAAAGAAAGAGAACAACTCCAATTAGAGATAATGTCATCTATATGGTACTTGGAAGTAAATTTTTTTTTGTGATACTGACTAATTCTTATGTTTTTATTTATGTTAGGAGCATCAAAGGGGTTGTCCGGGTTTGCGATGTGTTTTTTAGTTATCCTATATGACTGCAAACTTCTGAATTCTCACAGTGCGCACTGCATGCTGTCAGGATTCTCTGGTGACGGCGATTTGCATACATGCGGTTACGTGCTGACTATAACATGTGTGGCCTCACTCAATGAAAATGAATTGAGCAAGGCCGGACACGTCAAGTCAGAATGTGGCCATAAGTATACAAATAGCATACTTGTGCTCACATGACTGTCCACTCTGGCCACTGGAAAGGGAGAATCCTAAAAGTGCGCAGTGCATGTGCTGTGAGAATTCAGAAGCCTGCAGTCATAAAAGTGACTGCAGACTTTCATCTCAAACCTGGACAAGCCCTTTCATTATAAAATGAAGCCCTGTAGCCAATCCTAACAGCGTGTAATATACTCCCCATCAGGATTCAGCTCTGCTGAAAATCCACAATAGACTACCTCAAAAGGCTAGACCTCAAAATAGCAGTACATGAAGATGACCGAGGAATCTCACAGAACTGGAAGAATTTTCCAAGCAAGAATGGATGAAAATCCCTCAAACAAGAATTGAAAGGCTGTTGGCTGGCTACAAAAAGCATTTACGAGCTGTGATACTTGCAAAAGGGGGTGCTACTAGATACTAACTATTATAACAATATTCATAAAGAACAGCATATGTAACCATGTTGAGAACATGTCTGGAATATTTTACGGTGTTCTCCCTCTATTTAGGCACTATAAAAAGATTTAGGGTGGTGGAGTGAAAACCACTAAAGAAAATGGAGTAATTATAAACAGCAAAAGCTCTTTGTAGCCCCTGACGCGCATTTCGCGTAACTGCTTTCGCAAAGAGGTCCAGTGAGAAAGCAGCTAAGCAAAATGCGTAACAGGGGCTACAAGGAGAGCTTTTGAGGTCCAGGCACACTATGGGTAAGCAGCTGTCAGTTTTATTATGAGTCTTGTATTCACTTTAGTCTACTTGATTTACGGTTTGGGGGCCTTCATTGGCATCATGATTTTGCTTTTGACTGTTCTTTGTAGTCTCTGATATATTTCTTTGTAGCTCCCAGCTGCTGTTCCCTTACTACTTATTTGACTGTGCTCTTCCTTGCATGTCTTCCATGTCTCCTCTTTATATATAATCATTGATAGTTTATATGGTCTGCACATATGTGGGTTTTATGGTATTTTTCTAATAAAGTTGTTATGTTTTACTTTTCATCTTTGCTTGGTGGTTTATGGTTACTCCATTTTCTTAGGTAGTAACCATGCACAGTGCCCATACTTTTTCATCGGCCCATTTTCATCTTTGTAATTTTTAAAATGTAAAAGATGAAAACATATATTTTTTGCCTAAAATACAAAGGAAATGTGTCACCTTTAACTTTAGCCCATTTAGAGATCATTTAATCTGGAACTTGCTTAACTGTTCATAATAACAGTCATTTTGACCAGGGGTGCTCAAACTTTTACATGCCACTGTATCATATTATTTTTATTGTTTCAAAAAAATCAAAAGACACGTCACTACACAGGCAAAGTTAAAAACATTTAAAACAGCATAAAAAATCAAGGAGCCTGAGTAATAATAATATTCAGACTAGATAGAAATTAACAAGTGCTCTTATACCGTCAATTAATCTGACCTTCTCAATTTGAGTCAACTCCAACAAAAAGAGAACTGGGAGTTCACAAAGCTATAAAAAAAAGACTATACGTTATTGTAGATACATTAAAACCATGATTGTAATTCAATAGATGATCACAAGCAATATCGGTTACAGAGATCACAATGAATATATATATGGGTTTAACCTTCAGTTAGTTGCACTAAGAATAATTACACTTTTAGTCGTGTGCACTTCACTGTGGCACGTGTAGTTGATGTGGTATCTCACGACGCACCGAGGAGGCAGTGGCGCCCTATCTATAAAGCTACCGAAATGGACGGTTACCTACCTTCCACACTTGTGGAAGTATGACGCAAACAAACTTGTTTCAGTTTCAATGGACCCCACGCAACAAATTAAAGGTTAAATAAATGCTGAATTTTATATGCATATGCATGTAGGACGCAGACAAAATCAGTTAAAGACTAAAGGGATCCATTCGAGCAGACAAAGAACTTTATTACCAAAAGATATGTACAGAGATAAAAAAGCGAACATCTGAGGTGCAAGACCAGGAAGGCATACCTAAAGATCAAAGAGAAACTACGAACGTTTCAATCAAGAATGGGTATGTTGAAAGACGCCAACTGGAACAAATTAACTGAGCCAAACAGATCAAGGAAAGATGTAAAGAGTACATTGAGTACCTCTACAAGAATGACTCAATAATACGGGAAGAAACTGAGCCTGGAAATGATAGATAGCCGAACATCCTAAAAGACAAAATCGTTGCTGCGATAAAGCTTCTGTCAAACAAAGCACCTGGATGTAATAATATTCTAGTAAAGCCAATACACTTTTCTGAAGTAGAACTTGATGTAACACTGGTGGATGTGGACCCACTGGGTAAAGGGCCGGCTTACCCTGGAGAGGCGTAATTAAGTGGCTACTGGGTGTTAACTAGAGCCTCTGATGGTGAGGATAAGCTTTGCCGACCGTAGTCACCAGGTACCACTTCAGAGAAGTCTCCAGGTCTGCAGCGGAGGGTCAAAGGCACAGATGCGAGGTACAGAGGAGAGAGACAGAGGCGTAGTCAGATGGTCCGAGGTCGGGGCAAGCAGCACAATATCAGAAAACTTAGCCAATGTCAGGACTGGAGAGGTCAGACAAGCTGAGTACACTAGCCGGGTCAAATACGGGAGGAACAAACATACAAAGGACAAAATGGATGCTAGCTGAACAAGTAGGCTATTAACCAACGTTTGGGTGGGGAGTGGTAGGAGGAGCTGTCTAATAAAGGCCCTACTAGCTCGGGATATGCTGGGGAACCAAATCTCTGCAGGAAACTGCAGGGTTAAATTCCTGCAGAGACCAGTCCTGCCCCCCTAAAGCCACATAGAGATGCCTACAGATGCAGCAGTGCTGCAAGAAACAGCAACTCAGCGAGCCCGGCTGAAGGTAATAGAAGCCACATGGCGACCTCGGCGAATAGAGTGGCGCTGAGAGGGCATGCGAGTTACTGCCATGACACATGCCTGTGACAACAGATGTGGACAACTGGTAAATGGCCCAAGGACTGGACAAGATAGTTGTTTATTCCTATTCCGAAGAAGGGAGATGCTACCGACTATGGAAACTATTAGACTATACCATACCTCATGCCAGCAAAATACTACTCAAGATCGTAAAAAGACAGTTATGGCTTTACTTTGACACAGAGCTGCCAGAGGAACAAGCAGGATTCAGAAAAGGTAGAGAAACAAAAGATATAATTCCTAACATTAAATGGATAATGGAAAAGGCCAAAGAATACAACAAGGAGATCTATTTTTGCATCATCGACTACAGCAAAGCCTTTGACTGTGTTGAACACCAGAAACATTGGAATACCATGAAGTATATGGGTGTGCCGAACCATCTGATCAGACTCATAAGGAACCTTTACTCTGACCAAGAAGCAACAGTCCAAATGGAACATAGCGATAAGACATGGTTCAAAGTAGAGCAAGGCAGCAGACAAGGTTGCATCCTGTCATAATTTCTCTTCAATTTATATGCAGAAGCCATTTTCAGGAAGGCTGGACTTGCTGAAAAATAAGAAGGAATAAAAGTTGCTTGACGAATGATCAACAATTTTAAATATTTAGAAGATACAACAATGATAGCAACAAGCGTAGATAGCATGAAGGATTTCTTATGAAGTGTCAAGATGGAAAGCTTGAACATGGGACTGCTACTCAATATAAAGAAGACAAAGATATTAGCTACTGCCAGGTACAACCAACCTACATTTTAGAAGGACGGTGTCGAACTGGAAGTTGTAAAGAACTTCAAACTTACTCGGATCAACGATCACTGAACATGCAGCGGCGACACCAGAAGTCAGTAGGAAAATAGCTATGGGCAAATCAACAAGGAAGTAACTAAACAAGGTCTTCAAATCGAGGAACATTTCACTGGCAACAAAGACACGTCTTGTACATAGTTTGGTCTTTTCTGTAGTAATATACGGATGTGAAACCTGGGTGATAAAGAAATAAGAGAGAAGAAGAATCACTGCCTTCGAAATGAGGTTCTGGAAAAGGATATTATCTTTTTTTTATAATTGAATTTTTATTAAGTTTTCAAACAATATTACATACAAGAATTACAACAAGAGTAAGAAAATAAATTATTGATAACGTTCCATAGTGTTATTAAAGAACGCTGTCAAATACTCCATACATCTAATATTTTGTATTCGCAGTTGAAATTCACCAAATGAAGGGGATTGAGTTGATTTCCACTTACATGCAATCAGACACCTAGCAGCCGTCGTCATATGCAAAACAAGTTGCTTAATTTTTTACCTAGTTGAAATGGTGTAATATTCAGTAAATAAAATTTTGGATCCAAAAGGATCCTGAGGCCTGTAACTTTATAAATAAGAGACTTAACATTTTCTCAAAAGCCTTGGAGAATTGGGCATGACCAAAACACATGGGGTAAATCTCCTATTGATGTTCCACATCTCCAACAGTGACTTGGGATTGCGGGATTGAATTTGTGCAATAGAGAGGGAGTATGGTACCAAAACATCAGTAGCTTATATTGGTTTTCTTTGTAAGTATAACATGTAGATGTCTTGGCTGCATTTCTCCATATAAATTGCCAAACATAGGGAGAGAGATGTTCCCCTCAAAAAATCTTCCCATTTATGCATGTAAGGATAATTCAGATGGTCACCTGAGTTGGGATTAAGTAAAATTTGATAGATGTCTGATATCAGGCCCCTAGTTGAAACACCAGCCCTGCATAGTCTTTCAAAATGAGTAGGAAGGGAGACCCCAGTGGTTGAATAAAGAGACTGCATGAAGTGTCTGATCTGCAAATATCGATAGTGAGAATTGGCAGGTATATAGTGAATAAACTATTAAAAGGTAAGAGTCCTGTAATGCTTATCCACTATATCCGCCAAGCAGAAGTGTTGTTTATCAAACCATGGTTTGGTCTGGTTATTATTTAGACTGTCAGGCAACCTAGGATTAAACAAGAATGAGGTCAGAGGTGAGTGTTCAGAAATAAGTGGAAATTTTTTACAGCATAGGTCCCATATTGCTTTAGTCAAGGCTACTGGACCCAATGTGTGTGAGTCTAGTTTATTAGAAGAGGTCCCCCAAAGGAAGGAGTTAGGGTGTCTAGGATCTAGCCAAAGCCTGTCAACTTCCATCCACCTGGAGAATGTTCTAAGGTTAGACCAAGATGGAATATGACGTAAGTGGGCTGCCCAATAGTATTTGACAATATCAGCAACCCCTAAACCACCTCTTAATTTACTCACAAGTGGGATTTGATTTTTGATCCTATGTCTTTTGTGGCCCCAAATAAACTGAAGAATAAATGATTGTGTATTGTGTAGCTCCCTGTAGGCGACACTCACTGGAGGGGTTGAAGAAGGATATTATCAATATCATGGATGGCAAGAAGAACAAACAAATCAGTTTGGGGCTAAATCAAGCTAGACATTCCTACTTTGGTCACATCATACGAAGAGAGCAATCCCTAGAGAAAGACATCATGGTCGGAAGGATAGAAGGAACAAGGCGAAGTGGATGACAACTAACCCGATGACTTGATACAATCAAGATAAGTGTGTAGGTGAACCTGGTGGACATATCTAGGATTGCACAAGATCGATCTTCCATCTTCCAAGAGCGTTCATCCATCAAGTCACCATGGCTCGAAACAGAGCCGGAGGTTGTTAAAAGAAAAAAAATGTGTGAATGGGACCAACTACAATGACAATTTAAAAAAGCCAATTACTCTTTTATACATGGGAATGGACCCGTACACACTATACATGTACCATGTTTAAAGAATGCATACCATGTATACAGTTGAAACCAGAAGTTTACATACACTATATACAGTGGTGGCCAAAAGTATTGGCACCCCTGCAATTCTGTCAGATAATACTCAGTTTCTTCCTGAAAATGATTGCAATCACAAATTCTTTGGTATTATTATCTTCATTTAATTTGCTTGCAAGGAAAAAACACAAAAGAGAATGAAGCAAAAATTAAATCATTGATCATTTCACACAAAACTCCAAAAAAGGGCCTGACAAAAGTATTGGCACCCTCAGCCTAATACTTGGTTGCACAACCTTTAGCCAAAATAACTGCGAACAACCGCTTCCGGTAACCATCAATGAGTTTCTTACAATGCTCTGCTGGAATTGTAGACCATTCTTCTTTGGCAAACTGCTCCAGGTCCCTGATATTTGAAGGGTGCCTTCTCCAAACTGCCATTTTGAGATCTCTCCACAGGTGTTCTATGGGATTCAGGTCTGGACTCATTGCTGGCCACCTTAGAAGTCTCCAGTGCTTTCTCTCAAACCATTTCATAGTGCTTTTGGAAGTGTGTTTTGGGTCATTGTCCTTCTGGAAGACCCATGACCTCTGAGGGAGACCCAGCTTTCTCACACTGGGCCCTACATTATGCTGCAAAATTTGTTGGTAGTCTTCAGACTTCATAATGCCATGCACACGGTCAAGCAGTCCAGTGCCAGAGGCAGCAAAGCAACCCCAAAACATCAGGGAACCTCCGCCATGATTGACTGTAGGGACCGTGTTCTTTTCTTTGAATGCCTCTTTTTTTTTCCTGTACACTCTATGTTGATGCTTTTTGCCAAAAAGCTCTACTTTTGTCTCATCTGACCAGAGAACATTCTTCCAAAACGTTTTAGGCTTTCTCAGGTAAGTTTTGGCAAACTCCAGCCTGGCTTTTTTATGTCTCGGGGTAAGAAGTGGGGTCTTCCTGGGGATCCTACCATACAGTCCCTTTTCATTCAGACGCCGACGGATTGTACGGGTTGACACTGTTGTACCCTCGGACTGCAGGGCAGCTTGAACTTGTTTGGATGTTAGTCGAGGTTCTTTATCCACCATCCGCACAATCTTGCGTTGAAATCTCTCGTCAATTTTTCTTTTCCGTCCACATCTAGGGAGGTTAGCCACAGTGCCATGGGCTTTAAACTTCTTGATGACACTGCGCACGGAAGACACAGGAACATTCAGGTCTTTGGAGATGGACTTGTAGCCTTGAGATTGCTCATGCTTCCTCACAATTTGGTTTCTCAAGTCCTCAGACAGTTCTTTGGTCTTCTTTCTTTTCTCCATGCTCAATGTGGTACACACAAGGACACAGGACAGAGGTTGAGTCAACTTTAATCCATGTTAACTGGCTGCAAGTGTGATTTAGTTATTGCCAACACCTGTTAGGTGCCACAGGAAGGTTACAGGTGCTGTTAATTACACGAATTAGAGAAGCATCACATGATTTTTGAAACAGTGCCAATACTTTTGTCCACCCCCTTTTTTAGGTTTGGTGTGGAATTGTATCCAATTTGGCTTTAGGACAATTCTTTTTGTGTTTTTTCATTGAAGACAAATTAAATGAAGATAATAATACCAAAGAATTTGTGATTGCAATCATTTTCAGGAAGAAACTGAGTATTATCTGACAGAATTGCAGGGGTGCCAATACTTTTGGCCACCACTGTAAAAAGACACATATGCATGTTTTTTTCAATATCTGATAATATCTGACTATTTTAGGACAATTAGGATTACCATCATTTTTAATATTTGCCAAATGCGAGAATAATGAGAGAGAAACTTTTAAGGCATTTTTATTACTGCAAAGTCAAAAGTTTACATACATTTCATTAGTATTTGGTACCATTGCCCTTAAACTGAATGACTTGGGTCAAACGTTTGGGATATCCTTCCACAAGCTTCTCACAATAGTTGGTCGGAATTTAGGCCCATTCCTCCTAACAAAACTGGTGTAAGTGATCCAGTTTTGTAGGTCGCCTTGCTCACACCTGCTTTTTCAGCTTTGCCCATAAATTTTCAATAGGATTGACATCAGGGCTTTGTGATGACCACTCCAAAACATTGACTTTATTATCCTTAAGCCACTTTGTTACCATTTTGACAATATGCTTTGGGTCATTGTCCATTGGAAGACCCATTTCCGCCCAAGCTTTAACTTCCTGGCTGATGTCTTGAGATGTTGCTTCAGTATTGCCACATAATCTTCTTTTCTCATGATGCCATCCATTTTGTGAAATGCATGAGTCCCTCCTGCAGCAAAACAACCCCACAACATGATGTGTTTCACAGTTGGGATGGTATTCTTAGGCTTCCAAGCTTCTCCCTTTATCCTCCAAACTTATCAATGGTCATTATGCCCAAAAAATTAAATTTTAGTTTCATCAGACCACAGGACATGTCTCCAAAAATTAATGTCTTTGTTCCTGTGTGCTCCAAAAATTAATGTCTTTGTTCCTGTGTGCATTTGCAAATGTTAATCTGGCTTTTTTATGTTTCTTTTGGAGTAATGGCTTCTTCCTGGCAGAGTGGCTTTTCAGCCCCTGTTGATACAGTACTTGTTTCACTGTAGTTATTGACACAATGTTAAGAGCCCCAACCATCATCCTCACAAGGTCTTTTGCTTTTGTCCTTGAGTTAATATGCACGTCAGATCAAAGCGCTTTCATCTCTGGGACACAGAACTCATCTCCTTCCTGAACGGTATGATGGCTGTACATTCCCATCTTGTCTGTACTTGCGTATAATTTTTGGTTCAGATGAACGAGGCACCTTCAGGTATCTTGAAATTGTACCCAAGGATGAGCCAGACTTGTGCAAGTCCACAATACTCTTCCTGATATTTTGGCTGATTTCTTTAGACTTTCCCATGATGCTACACAAAGAAGCGGTGTGTTTCAGGTGTGCATTGAAATACATCTACAGGTGTGTATCTAATTTACTCAGATGTTGCCAAAAAAACAGAAGCCTCCAAACACATGACATCATCATATGGGCAGTCCAGAATTGTTTAAAGGCATAGTAATTTTAGTGTATGTAAACTTTTTACTTTGCAGTAAGTTATAAAAATGCCTTAAAACATTATCTGTCTCTCATTATTCTGCCATTTGGCAAATATTAAAAATTATGGTAATCCTAATTAACCTAAAACGGAAAATGTTTATTCTGATTTCATGTCAGATATTGAGAAAAACATGCATATGTGTCTTTTTGTATAGTGTATGTAAACTTCTGGTTTCAACTGTATATATATGATTGTATATGTCAATAGTATGAGTGCAACACTAACCATATTTTACCGCACATGTCTATAAGTGAGTACAACATCATCAATTAATTAATTGCTTAATAAAGATATGTAATAATCAAAAATTATTGTATCTTTATAAATGAAAGATAGTCCCAACAATAAAGTACAAGTGCTACTTTTTCCCTCATATAAGAGAAAAGGAGAGTGTAGCCATTCACATAACATGTCCAAAAACTACATTTGGATTGTAACCATGTACATATGTTAAATGTCTATGCACGCACATACAGTAGATGTTTATATAATAAATGAAAGCGCAACACCAAACATATGTATTTAAGTTGCAGCCATATTATATGTGTCAAGTATCCAAATACACATCAATGCACGTGTGTATTTCACCAGACCACAAGCAACATCAGACATCTAGTTAACAGGCTAGTGTGTGGTCCCATTCACACATACAGTACAGACCAAAAGTTTGGACACACCTTCTCATTTAAAGATTTTTCTGTATTTTCTTGACTATGAAAATTGTACATTCACACTGAAGGCATCAAAACTATGAATTAACACATGTGGAATTATATACTTAACAAAAAATGGTGAAACAACTGAAAATATGTCTTATATTCTAGGTTCTTCAAAGTAGCCACCTTTTGCTTTGATGACTGCTTTGCACACTCTTGGCATTCTCTTGATGAGCTTCAAGAGGTAGTCACCGGAAATGGTCTTCCAACAATCTTGAAGGAGTTCCCAGAGATGCTTTGCACTTGTTGGCCCTTTTGCCTTCACTCTGCGGTCCAGCTTACCCCAAACCATCTCGATTGGGTTCAGGTCTGGTGACTGTGGAGGCCAGGTCATCTGGCGTAGCACCCCATCACTCTCCTTCTTGGTCAAATAGCCCTTACACAGTCTGGAGGTGTGTTTGGAGTCATTGTCCTGCTGAAAAATAAATGATGGTCCAATTAAACGCAAACCGGATTGAATAGCATGCCGCTGCAAGATGCTGTGGTAGCCATGCTGGTTCAGTATGCCTTCAATTTTGAATAAATCCCCAACAGTGTCACCAGCAAAGCACCCCCACACCATCACACCTCCTCCTCCATGCTTCACGGTGGGAACCAGGCATGTAGTGTCCATCCGTTCACCTTTTCTGCGTCGCACAAAGACACGGTGGTTGGAACCAAAGATCTCAAATTTGGACTCATCAGACCAAAGCACAGATTTCCACTGGTCTGATGTCCATTCATTGTGTTCTTTAGCCCAAACAAGTCTCATCTTAACAGCTGTTGAAGAGAGTCTGCTGCTAGAACTCTGTGTGGCTTTGACCTGGTCTCTAATCTGAGCTGCTGTTAACCTGCGATTTCTAAGGCTGGTGACTCGGATAAACTTATCCTCAGAAGCAGAGGTGACTCTTGGTCTTCCTTTCCTGGGGCGGTCCTCATGTGAGCCAGTTTCTTTGTAGCGCTTGATGGTTTTTGCAACAGCACTTGGGGACACTTTCAAAGTTTGCCCAATTTTTCGCACTGACTAACCTTCATTTCTTAAAGTAATGATGGCCACTCGTTTTTCTTTACTTAGCTGCTTTTTTCTTGCCATAATACAAATTCTAACAGTCTATTCAGTAGGACTGTCAGCTGTGTATCTACCAGACTTCTGCACAACCCAACTGATGGTCCCAACCCCTTTTATAAGGCAAGAAATCCCACTTATTAAACCTGACAGGGCACACCTGTGAAGTGAAAACCATTTCCGGTGACTACCTCTTGAAGCTCATCAAGAGAATGCCAAGAGTGTGCAAAGCAGTCATCAAAGCAAAAGGTGGCTACTTTGAAGAACCTAGAATATAAGACATATTTTCAGTTGTTTCACACTTTTTTGTTAAGTATATAATTCCACATGTGTTAATTCATAGTTTTGATGCCTTCAGTGTGAATGTACAATTTTCATAGTCATGAAAATACAGAAAAATCTTTAAATGAGAAGGTGTGTCCAAACTTTTGGTCTGTACTGTACCTGTATCAATTAATAAACAATGTAACTGTCATGACAGCTCCCAGAGAGATAAAGAGAAGCCCATTATGACGTTATGGATTCTGACTGCTGAAGGTCTTCATTGTGACACGTACAGTGTTCCATCTAACCAAGATTTTATTTTGAAGGCTGCCATTTTAAATTAAGTAGAAGAAGAGATAGGTTGACACACTCTATATTGTGGTTTGCGAGGAGGGAAGTTGAAATAGGTAAAAAGTAATTTCGGCATTTACATGTGAATGAAATTCTTTAATCCGGTATATGCAAAGTAATTCAATTAGACGTTTCAGCCCATCCCAGACTTTCATCAATAATGGAGTTGAATACTAGTGCAACATTAAATAGACTAACACAAAGGAAATGACATCATCATGTAATTATGCACATGAAAAAAATTGCACAACAAAATGAATGTGTAAACACAGATCTATTATAACATCAATAGTTTCACTCTATACATAGTGTGAAGCAGTGAGGGGAATTATATGCGAGGGATGGTATGTATCCCCTAGGATGCGCATAGAAGCATATTGAACCAGCTGGAGTGCATTGCAATCACAGACACAGTTGTGGTTGCAATGCAAAATAAAAGTAAGTTTAGACTTGGTAAAACTGTTTGACCAAGCCGGATTTAAGAAAACCCGGCATGGGCTTTTATTTTTGGAGTGAACTACAGGATGGCAGTGGGGCGGTTCACTAACCAGCCTGGGTTTTGCATGTGGCTCATGTCCACAGTTTTCTTTCAAAAACCTGCAGCAAAGGTTTGGGTGTGTCAGTGGTTTGTTTGCAAGCTGCAGAGCAGGAGGCTCTGTGCTCTGCAAGCCTAGGTGAAGGCATAACACAGGCTCGTGAAGGCAATGTACGGCTATGTGCCCACGTTGCGGAAATGAAGCGGAAAATTTGCGCTTCATTTCCGCATGTCCTTTGCTGGAAAAAACGCATGCGGAATTTTGCAAGCGTTTATCGCGCGTTTTTCACCCGTTTTCGCCATGCGGAATTGCCTTGCATTTTTTATTGCATTGAAAAGGCAATTCCGCTTGCTTAAACGCAAAATTAATTGACATGCTGCGGATTTTTGCGCTCATCAAAAACGCTGCTTAAAAATCTGCAGCATGGGCATAGAAATTGCGGATTCCCCTTGGGGACCATGGGGGGCGGATTACCTAGCTTTTCACAAGCGTTTACGCTGCGGAAATTCCCCAGCATATACGCTTGTAAAACGCTACGTGGGCACATACCGTAACTGGCGCATCTCAGAGGGAAATGGCGTGGCCGTCTCCCACGGCAACAGGTTTACACGGACTGCATTGGTTCAGCCGGTTGCGATCTGGAGGGCATCTTTTGCGATTTGAGTTGTGAGTTTTCGCAAGTAAAGACATTTAGGTTGAACTTTCTTGGGTCACTGCCTCATTACCGCACAGTGTGAACACCAAGGCATTACAATAGTTTATTCAAAACCCCAAAAAACAGAATAAATTTAAAAAAATACGGAAAAAATGCGAAAAGTATATGAAAAAAAAGCAGAACAACAGAAACTTTTTAATTGAATCATCCATAGGACTAAGATTAATTTTTCTGGTATGTCACTCTCCACAAGCAGAAATGTTACCCCTTAGATCTTAATTTGAATAAATATGGTACATACAAAGTGGATGGATAACATAATATTTTTATAATTTTCAATATTTTATAATTTTCAATGTCCACATATGTAAAGAACTTTTTTTAACTTTTAGTTTTATACTTCTATTTATTTTCATTCCATTATTTTATTAATTCATTCCATAGAATTTATTAAAAAAAATGAATGAAGAGGAATAATTATATCCACTTCATTCTACATAATTCCACGAAGAGAAGTTCATTCATAGATATTTAACGTATCAAAGAAGTCTAGAAGGAAAACAAGATTATACATCTCATATGATTAGACCAATCTCGTAATACCTATTTAAACCATTAGGAGATAACATATTGAATTTGTGTATCCAATAACCTTCTCTCCTGAGGAGAAGCTTTTTAGTATTACCTCCTCTCCTTGGGGCAGCCATCTGTTCTATTGCTTGATATTTTAGCTGAGCAATAGTATATCCTATATCTTTTAAATGTGAAGGAAATGGTAATAAAGTTTCACCACATCTGATAGTGGATTTATGTTTATTTATGTGGGTACCAACTTGTTGCATTGTTTCTCCAATGTAGAGTAAACCACACAGGCATTTTATTAGGTAAATTACATTATTAGTTGAACAGATGTAAAAACTATTCATTCTAAAAGATTGTGCCATTTGTGGGTGAGTAAAATATTCACCTCTGACAACATTGTTGCATTGGGCGCAGTTCAGACAAGGATATGTGCTATTTTTCTTGCTTGACAAAAAAGTTTGATGGGACGTTTTAAATTTCACTGCCAAGGTCTGCATAGATTAATTTATTTTTAAGACTACTTAATTTTTTATTGCATATCAGAGGTGTATTATTCAATTCTGGCAATAATAATAATAATTTTTATTTTTAGAGCGCCAACATATTCCGCAGCACTTTACAAATTTTAGGGGGGACTTATACAGACAATACAGAATAAGCATATCTCATATCGAAAGGAGTGAGGGCCCTGCTCGCAAGCTTACAGTCTATGAGGAAATGGGGGAGACACAAAAGGTAAAGTGTACATATATTGTATAATGCAGCCTTGATATACTAAATAGGATAAATAATAATACATGGACTGGTCGCCAGCCAGTATGTGTACAGTCCTGACCGAGGCTATTAAGTGCATGGATGGTATGAACCTGAAATTGAAGAAGATTTTAATATGGGGGAAAACTGGGACGATACGCCAGTCTAAAGAAATGGGTTTTTAGGGTCCGCATGAAATTGTGGTTATTGGGAATTAATCGAACTGTCCTAGGTAGTGCATTCCAAAGAATTGGCGCAGCATGCGAGAAATCTTGGAGACGGGAGTGGGAAGTTCGGATTATGGAGGATTTTAGTTTTAAGTCATTGGCAGAATGGAGGGCACGGGTAGGGTGGTAGACTGAGACAAGGGAGGAGATGTAGGGGGATACTGAAGCATGGAGCGCTTTGTGGGTAAGCGTGAAAAATTTAAATTAACTCTATATTGGATGGGCAACCAATGCAATGACTGGCACAGGGAAGAGGCATCGGTGTAGCGGTTGGCGAGGAATATGATCCTGGCTGCTGCGTTAAGGACGGATTGGAAAGGGGAGAGTTTAGTAAGAGGGAGACCGATTAGTAGAGAGTTGCAGTAATCCAGACGAGAATGAATAAGAGCTACAGTAAGAGTTTTTGCCAAGTCAAAGGTGAGAAATGTCCTGATTCTTGAGATGTTTTTGAGGTGTAGATGACATGAACGAGCGAGTGATTTGATGTGAGGAGTGAAGGAAAGATCTGAATAAAAAATGACCTCAAGACAGCGGGCTTATTGCTGGGGAGTAATGGTTGAGCCACAAACGGAAATGGCAATATCGGGCACAGGTAGGTTAGTGGAGGGAGGAAATACGAGTAGTTCAGTTTTTGACAGATTCAGTTTTAGACAGAGGGAGGACATAATGTTAGACACAGCAGAAAGACAATCACTGGTCTTTTGTAGTAATGCAGGGGTGATGTCCGGAGCAGAGGTGTATAATTGGGTGTCATCAGCATAGAGATGGTATTGAAAACCGAATCTGCTGATTGTTTGTCCAATGGGAGCGGTGTATAAGGAGAAAAGAAGGGGGCCTAGGACTGATCTTTGAGGAACCCCGACAGTAAGGGGAAGGAGAGAGGAGGAAGAGCCGGCGAAAGACACAGAGAAGGAGCGGTCAGAGAAATAGGAGGAGAACCAAGAGAGAACAGTGTCCTTGAGGCCAATAGTGCGGAGCATAGTGAGGAGGAGCTGGTGATCCACAGTGTCGAATGCTGCAGAGAGATCCAGGAGAATCCGCAAGGAGTAGTGACCATTAGATTTTGCTGTTAGTAGATCATTATAGACTTTAGTGAGGGCAGTTTCAGTAGAATGTAAAGAGCGGAAACCAGATTGTAAAGGGTCAAGAAGAGAGTTGTCTGAGAGATAGCGAATTAGACAGGAATGGACCAGGCGTTCCAGGAGTTTAGAGATAAAGGGAAGATTGGAAACAGGTCTGTAGTTGGTCGTGCAGTTCTGGTCAAGGGATGGTTTTTTAAGCAATGGATGTATGCTGGCATGTTTAAAAGAAGAGGGAAAGATACCAGATGAGAGGGAGAGGTTGAAAATTTTAGTTAGGTGAGTGGTGACAGCTGGAGAAAGGGACTGAAGGAGATGTGAGGGAATAGGGTCACTGGTGCAAGTGGTAGGGCGAGAAGATTCAAGGAGTCTGATCACTTCATCTTCCGTGACTGGTTCGAAGTTAGAAAGTGAGCAAGATACAATGTGGCGGGGGAGAGCATGCATAACGTTTGGGGATTGGGAGAAAATTTCATGTCGGATATGGTCAATTTTTTCTTTGAAATAATTGGCCAGATCATCAGCGCTGAGGTCGGTGATCGGGGCCTGTGCTGTTTGATTGAGGAGAGAATGAAACGTATCAAAGAGTCGTTTAGGATTATTGGAAAGTGAGATGATGAGGTTGTTAAAGTAGGTTTGTTTGGAGAGGTGAAGCGCAGAGTTATATGTTCTCAGCATAAATTTATAATGGAGGAAATCTTCGGGCAGATTAGATTTTCTCCACAGCCTTTCAGCGCACCTGGAGCACCGCTGGAGAAGACGTGTTTGAGGCGTGTGCACGGGTTGTTGCCGTCTATGCCAAATTGTTCTTTGTATAGGAGGTGCGGCTTCATCCAGGGCGCATAGCATTATTTCGTTATAATGCTTCAATGTAAAGTCGGGACATGAGAGGGAGGAGATTGGGGCCAATGATGACTGTAACTTTTTCATAAATTTCTGGGTGTTAATGGCACGTATATTTCTATAAGTGTGGAAAGTGGGGGTGTCTTGAGTAGCCTCACAGTTCTTGACAGATAATGAAAGAAGATTATGGTCAGAGAGTGGAAGGGGAGAGTTAGTAAAGTCATGTACTGAGCAAAGCCGGGAGAAGATCAGGTCCAATGTGTTCCCGTCTTCATTTGTAGGAGAATTAGCAAGCTGTGAAAGGCCAAAGGAGGAGGTTAGTGATAAAAGATGAGCGGTAGATGGGGAAAGAGAATCGCCAATTGGGATGTAAAAATCTCCCATGATTATCGTGGGGATGTCGCAGGATAGAAAATTTGGAAGCCAGGCAGCAAAGTGATCCAGGAACTGACGGGAGGGACCTGGAGGGCGATAGACAACCAACAAATACAAATGGTGATAACTGTTAGCAAAACAAATGACCTGGAAGCAAGTTTGTTTAATTGTCTTGCATGTCTTATCTGTCTCCTGCCCTGTCCAACTGCCATATCTAACTGCCGAGACACTTTGATAAACTATGGCACTTCGATAAAGTATGCATAAATGCTATAAATGCTGCCCCTTGACTATGTCTCAATATATATAGGACGTATCTGCTTAGATCTACACAGATTTAACTTGTTAGCAATCAATCAACTAGCTTAAGACAACAGGAGACAATAAAACTGCAGAAAAAAAAAACAGATTGGCAACTCAACATGGATCATAAACTGTTAAAGTAAGTGTGATGACCTTAAGGTATCATGGATTAAACAAAGTAGATGAATGATATATATATATATATATACCAGTGATTGATTAGCTGCAGAGCATTGCAAGTAACATGGAGATACAATGTAGATTTCAGAAGAGATAACACGGAGCAGAGGAGTGAGATATATATACCTGTAAGAAGAGAAGGGAGATGAATATTAGAACTGCCATATCTAACTGCCGAGACAGTTTCATAAACTATGGCACTATGGTATATTAGGATATGCTTGGAATAAAATGTGCCAGTGTTTTCTAACAATTTGGTCCACGTTCAAATTAACCAGATGGAATTCTCTAACGAATGGTATTTCTTTGATTGTGTCTCTTGCGAATGATACAGGTGCTTCTCACAAAATTAGAATATCATCAAAAAGTTAATTTATTTCAGTTCTTCTATACAAAAAGTGAAACTCATATATTATATACAGTCATTACAAACAGAGTGATCTATTTCAAGTGTTTATTTCTGTTAATCTTGATGATTATGGCTTACAGCCAATGAAAACACAAAAGTCATTATCTCAGTAAATTAGAATACTTTATAACAACAGCTTGAAAAATTATTTTAAAATCCGAAATGTATGTGTATTAAATGCACTCAATACTTGGTCGGGGCTCCTTTTGCATCAATTACTGCATCAATGCGGCGTGGCATGGAGGCGATCAGCCTGTGGCACGTCTGAGGTGTTATGGAAGCCCAGGTTGCTTTGATAGCAGCCTTCAGCTCATCTGCATTGTTGGGTCTGGTGTCTCTCATCTTCCTCTTGACAATACCTCATAGATTCTCTATGGGGTTAAGATCAGGCGAGTGCTGGCCAATTAAGCACAGTGATACTGTTGTTTGTAAACCAGGTATTGGTACTTTTGGCAGTGTGGACAGGTGCCAAGTGCTGCTGGAGATTGAAATTTCCATCTCCAAAAAGCTTGTCGGCAGAGGGAAGCATGAAGTGCTCTAAAATTTCTTGGTAGACGGCTGCGCTGACTTTGGTCTTGATAAAATACAGTGGACCTACACCAGCAGATGACATGGCTCCCCAAACCATCACTGATTGTGGAAACTTCACTTCAAACTTCTTCCTCCAGACTCTGGGACCTTGAAATGCAAAATTTACTTTCATCTGAAAACAACTCCTTGGACCACTGAGCAACAGTCCATGTCTTTTTCTCCTTGGCCCAGGTAAGACACTTCTGGTGTTGTTTATTGGTCATGAGTGGCTTGACACAAGGAATGCGACACTTGTAGTCCATGTCCTGGATACGTCTGCGTCTGGTGGCTCTTGAAGCAGTGACTCCAGCAGCAGTTCACTCCTTCAGAATCTCCTCCAAATTTCTGAATGGCCTTTTCTTAACAATCCTTTCAAGGCTGCGGTTATCCCGGTTGCTTGTGCACCTTTTTCTACCACACTTTTTTCTTCCACTCAACTTTCCATTAATATGCTTGGATACAGCACTCTGTGAACAGACAGCTTCTATAGCAATGACCTTTTGTGGCTTACCCTACTTGTGGAGTGTGTTAATCACTGCCTTCTGGACATCTATCAAGTCAACTGTCTTCCCCATGATTGTGGAGCCTACTGAAACAGACTAAGGGACCTTTTTAAACGCTTCAGAAGCCTTTGCAGGTGTTTCAGTTAAAGGGGTTGTCCACTACTATTAATAATGTGCCAATCTATTTTTATGAAGAATAGAAGTTTCTTTGTAATTACCTTATGCTGCTGTTACTGCCTGTGAGCGGCGCTATCCTTGGCCGCTCACAGGCATCATGTACGTCATGGTGCCGGATGCAGCCAGGGGTGATTTACTTCTGCGTTCCACGGTGGATGCTGGGCTGTGGGCGGGGTTTCCCGCCGCGTTATACCCAGCATCCACCGCACTCTCTCCCTCTCCCCATTCATTGGGAAAGCGTGCGGTGGATGCTGGGTGTGACACATGGGGTAACCCCATCCACAGCCCAGCATCCACCGCGGGGACCGCATCACTGATGTCACACCTCACTTGACGTGACATTAGCGCGTCATCACGTGATGCCTGTGAGTGGCCCGAGGTAGCGCCGCTCACAGGCAGTAACGGCAACATAAGGTAATTACAAAGAAGCTTCTTTTCACCATAAAAATAGATTGGCACATTATTAATAGTACTGGACAACCCCTTTAATTATTCTAATCTACTGAGATAATGACTTTTGTGTTTTCATTGGCTGTAAGCCATAATCATCAACATTAACAAAAATAAACACTTGAAATAGATCACTCTGTTTGTAACTTGAGTTTCACTTTTTGTATTGAAGAACTGAAATAAATTAACTTTTTGATGATATTCTAATTTTGTGAGAAGCACCTGTATCTGTAACTGCAGAACCGACCCTTGCTTCTTGTAAAAGATGTGTGGGATAACCTCTAGCTCGAAAATTGGCTTGCATTTCTGTCAGTCTCTGTTCACACATTATAAATTCAGAGATAATTCTCCGGATTCTTTTGAACTGCGACTTAGGTATTGCTTTTTTGAGGGGATAAGGATGCGCACTATTGAAATGTAAAAAGCTGTTTCTATCAGTGCTTTTTTTTTTAAAAGATCAATATCAAAACCATGTCGTTCATCTTTAATAATCATGGTATCCAAAAAACGGATATTAAATAGATTAAACGACATTGTGAACTGCAGTTCTTCCCAAACATCATTAAGATAATTCTGAAAATCCTGTAAAACATTCAGTGGCCCCTCCCATACGCAAAAAATGTAATCTACAGTATAAATCTATGCCATGCTCTAACATATGAACAAAAGAATGGATTATTATACTGTATTTCTTG
The DNA here is from genome assembly GCF_046119375.1 of Phyllobates terribilis. NCBI lineage: Eukaryota > Metazoa > Chordata > Amphibia > Anura > Dendrobatidae > Phyllobates > Phyllobates terribilis. Next base: position 661,611,450 of record NW_027362762.1, on the reverse strand, counting down.
GCCTATAAGACGCACCCTTTTCCTCCAAAATTTTGTAAGCACCGTTTTATAGTCCGAATGTGGTGTATGTATACATATATATATACTGTGGCTGGTGGGGGTGTGGGGAGCACTAAATATTCATTCTCCTTATTAGCCGACACACAGTGTAGCCGCAGCGCGGCTCCTGCTGCTGCCGGGCGATCGCGTGTGCCCATTATTAAAGGGCATGAATATTCATGGGAGTGGAGAGGGGTGAATGAAGTCACTGCCCCCCACGCACATAGACCCGGAGTGGGGAGCAGTGACTTCCCGCAGCTCATCTCACCTTGTGAGGGCGCATGGCAGTGACGTCATGGGCGGCTAACACGGTGAGATCAGTGCTGGCAGCTGAGCTGGACGAAGCACTGGAGCAGAGGAAGGAAGGTGAGTAGAAGTGTTTATTTTTTTATGTGCAGCATGATGGTGATAAGAGGGACCATGCATACCAGGAAGAGAGATGAGGAGGGCCATGCATACCAGGAAGAGGGATGAGGGGGGCCATGCATACCGGGAAGAGGGATGAGGGGTGCCATGCATACCAGGAAGAGGGATGAGGAGGGCCATGCATACCAGGAAGAGGGGTGTCTTGCAGACCAGGATAGGGATGAGGGGTGCCATGCATACCAAGATAAGGATAAGGGGTACCATGCATACCAGGATAGGGATGAGGGGTGCCATGCATACCAGGAATAAGGATGAGGGGTGCAATGCATACCAGGATAGGGATGAGGGGTACCATGCATACCAGGATAGGGATGAGGGGTGCCATGCATACCAGGATAAGGATGAGGGGGGCCTTGCATACCAGGATAGGAGTGAGGGGTGCCATGCAAACCAGGATAAGGATGAGGGATGCCATGCATACCAGGATAAGGATGAGGGGGGCTTTGCATACCAGGATAGGGGTGAGGGGTACCATGCATACTAGGATAAGGATGAGGGGTGCCATGCATACCAGGATGGAGGGTTGCCATGCAAACCAGGATGGAGGGGTGCCATGCATACCAGGATGGAGGGGTGTCATGCATACCAGGATGAGGGGTGCCATGCATACTAAAGTGGAGGGGTGCCATTCATACCAGGATGGAGGGGTGCCATGCATACCAGGATGAGGGGTGCCATGCATACCAGGATGAGGGGTGTCATGCATCCCAGGATGAGTGGTACCATGCATACCAGCATGAGAGGTGCCATGCATACCAGGATGGGGATCAGGGATGCCATGCATACCAGGATGGAGGGGTGCCATGCATACCAGGATGGGGGACTGGGGTGCCATGCATCCCAGGATAAGGTTGTGGAGTGCCATGCATACCAGGATGGGGATCAGGGGTGCCTTGCATACCAGGATGGAAATCAGGGGTGCCATGCATACCAGGATGGAGGGGTGCCATGTATACCAGGATGAGCCATGCCATGCATACCAAAGTGGAGGGGTGCCATGCATACCAGGATGGAGGGGTGCCATGCATACCAGGATGAGGGGTGCCATGCATACCAGGATGAGGGGTGCCCTGCATACCAGGATGGAGGAGGACCATGCATACCAGGATGAGGGGTGCCCTGCATACCAGGATGGAGGAGGACCATGCATACCAGGATGAGGGGTGCCATGCATACCAGGATGAGTGGTACTATGCATACCAGGATGAGAGGTGCCATGCATACCAGGATGGGGATCAGGGGTGCCATGTATACCAGGATGAGGGGTGCCCTGCATACCAGGATGGAGGGGTGCCATGCATACCAGGATGAGGGGTACCATGCATACCAGGATGAGGGGTGCCCTGCATACCAGGATGGAGGAGGACCATGCATACCAGGATGAGGGGTGCCATGCATACCAGGATGAGTGGTACTATGCATACCAGGATGAGAGGTGCCATGCATACCAGGATGGGGATCAGGGGTGCCATGTATACCAGGATGAGCCATGCCATGCATACCAAAGTGGAGGGGCGCTATGCATACCAGGATGGAGGGGTGCCATGCATACCAGGATGAGGGGTGCCATGCATACCTGGATGAGGGGTGCCATGCATACCAGGATGAAGGGGAGGCATGCATACCAGGATGAGGGGTGCCATGCATACCAAGATGAGGGGTACCATGCATACCAGGATGAGAGGTGCCATGCATACCAGGATGGGGATCAGGGATGCCATGCATACCAGGATGGAGGGGTGCGATGCATATCAGGATGGGCATGAGGGGTTCCATGCATACCAGGATGGGGGATTGGGGTGCCATGCATACCAGGAAAGGGGATGGGGGCCACATATAATAGGAAGGGAGGGCATATATACCAGGAAGGGGGAAATTAACAGAATTGGGGGACATTACCCCTATAACAGTGTCAACAGCAGACTTCCTCCCCCTTAATAGTGCATCACGACCACATTTTTTTGTTTATTTTTTTTTTCTATTGTCCTCCTCTAAAACCTAGGTGCGTCTTTTGGTCCGGTGCGTCTTCTAGTTCGAAAAATACGGTGTATACATTTTTCTTCAAAGAATGACATATATATATTTGTGAATGGGGCGCCACATTAGCACCCATCGCTGAGCCTCTTTTTGGACATAAAAGGTGTCTTGAAATAAGGTCAATCACAAAATTGTTTTGTAATGAAGGGAAATTATAAAGCTCTAACAAACATTTAATAGCATTTAATCCTTTAGGTGATCAATTGAGGTATATAAATTCACTACACCTATAGTCACTAAAATAGTATCAAATTGAATATTATCAATATTTTTAATTTTTTCCTAAAATCGCTAGTGTCCAATAGAAAAGATCTTGATTTTTTTGTTAAAGGAGTTAAAATTTTCTCCAAGGTAATTGACAAAGGTGATAACACTGAATTGGTGGTGGAAGCAGAGGCATATATAGGGGGGGGTGGGAGAGGCGGGTCATGTGCCCCAGGTGCAGTCAGTAGGGTGCGCAGACAGCGGTCTGAAGTGTCTCCTCCAGCGGCTGCAGTTTGACATCCCAGACTGGGAGTTGGTTGTTCTCTGAGTTGGCTGTCAAGCTGACAGCCGGCTCACAGAAGGTGCAGCACGCCAGCTACCAGAGTCCAGTGATCAATTGTACTCGCGTCTTTCAGACATGAGTACAATTGAGGCTCTGATCGCCGGGTCAGAGCGACACCAGCAGCGTGATCAGGTCATGTGATCACTCTGCTCACGTCACTCACCGGCATGCAGGAGCGCGAATAACATCGGTGGTAAGTGCTCCATGCTGGAGCTGAAGACACCAAAGATTAAATGTACCAGGGGGCAAGGGTATATTTACTGTGTGTTTATTTACAGTGTGTGTCAGGGGTATTTACTATGTGAGGGTGTGTTTACTATGTGTGGGGTGGTATTTACTGTGTGGGGATATTTACTGTGTGTGGGGAGGATTTAGTGTAACAGGGCTGGGGGAGATTTACTGTGTAGTGGTGTATTTACTGTGTGGGGCAGATTTAGTGTAACGGGGCTGGGGGAGATTTACCGTGTGTGTGTATGTGTGAGGGGTATTTACAGTGTGTGGGGTGTATTTACTGTGTGGGGGGATATTTACTGTGCTGGGGGTATTTACTGTGTGTGGAAATATTTACTTTGTGTGGAGGGTATTTACTGTATGTGGGGGGTATTTATTGTATGTGGGGGAGATATAGTGTAACGGGGCTGGGTGAGATTTACCGTGTGGGGGGGTATTTACTGTGTGGGCAGATTTAGTGTAATGGGGCTGGGGGAGATTTACTGTGTGTGGAGTAGGAAATTTAGTGTAATGGGGCTGAGGGAGATTTACTGTGTGTAGGTGAGCAAATTTAGTGTAACAAGGCTGGGGGAGATTTATTATGTCTGGGGGGAGATTTACTGTGTGTGGGGGGATTCACTGTGTGTGGGGGAGATTTAGTGTAACGGGGCTGGAGGAGATTTAGTGTAACTGGGCGGATGATTTGAGAACACATTTTTGGTGAGGAAGGAAGGGACCGGTGCAGAAGCAATATGGGGAGTGGGAGAAATTTGAAGACAAAATACCAGGATCAAGGGTGAGATGGGGAGCATGTATGGGGGAATAGGTGCAGACACAGCATGGTGAGTGGGGGGATTAGTACGGACACAGTATGAGGAGTGAGGGGAAAATGTATGCGGAAACAGTATGGGGAGCGAGAGCGATGGAGTGGGTTTGGACACAGTATGGGGAGTCGGGGGGATGTGTTAGGAGGCAGTATGGAAAGTGAGAAAGTAAATTAATGAGGAGGGAGACTGAATCGTGTGAGGAGACTGTTGAGGGGAATAGTGCAAGGAGACAGTATGGTGGGAGAAAAGCGTGAGTGGACACACAATGAAAACTGAATAGTGTGTGTGTGGGGCAGGGTAGCATGGGGGGACAGTGTAAGGACACAGCCAGGAAGGAATAGTAAGTCAAGGAGGGGGAGTGTGATGAGGGAGCACAGTAAAGAGACTGGGCCCTATAGGGGGGGACCTGGATGTAAATGTTTTTTGTGATACTGATTAATTTTCACATTTTTATTTATGTTAGGAGCATCAAAGGGGCTGTCCAAGTTTGTGATGAGTCTGCAGTCAGTCTATGTGACAAACCTCTACGTACATGGTCCTTCACGCCTCATCATCACATCCGAGACATGTAATTAATTCAGTGCCTATAGGGCAATTTTTGTGGATTCTGAGTATTTGTTTGTCAGATGTGGACTTTGAGTATAGGGCAAAAAAAGTTGAGAGACAGGTTTCGGGAACTCGTTTATAGCAACTGTGCCCTTAAACATGCTTATAATAGGGCTAGAAACTCAGGTCGTCACAACCTTGTCCATGCTTCCCATCTGCGTCCGCCCAACTCCAAAATCCACATGGTCATGCAGTATCACTCTCACTGAAACGATATGAAGAAGTCACTGGAGAAATATTGGCCACTCTTATTGGAGGATAAAACTTTGAGTCAGTGTATATCCGACAAACCAGATGTGGCGGCAAGACGAAGCAGGAATTTGAGGGACCTACTGGTATATAGCAACTATGACAAAACGGATCAGTCGACTTTGCCATTTGCACACACTCATGTTCCTTGATGTGTGCCATGCCCTAATATTGAATGTGCAACTAATTTTATCTCCTTTGATGGTCTGAGGAAGTTTAAGATTACCCAATCCATCACATACTCAACAGGAGCTGCAATTTACTGCGCTACGTGTCCCTGCCCCAAGATTCATATTGGGATCACAACCAGCCCTTAAAGGTATGTGTTCGAGAACACGTAAGTGACATTGCAGCAGCAAAAGAAGTGGTGGAGGTTGAGAATTTTTTTAAGCTCCCCAGACATTTTAAAAGTCATCATAATTGTGATGAAAAGGGTCTAAAGGTGAGGGGAATTTACCGGATTGTTCTATGGTTCGGGGAGGTCCTACCAATCGTCTTCTAGCTCAGTTAGAGACTAAATGGATTTGGACCTTGCAGTCGGCACAACCTCTGGGCTTAAAAGAGAACATCAATTTTGCCACGTTTCTCTAACATTTCACTGTTATTTTTATTTTATATGCTTTTATTGTACCATTTCTAAAAAAAAAAAATGTTATTTGTTTCTTAGCATATGCATACCTACATTGGCCTGGATCCAGCCCTGCTCCTGCTTCTTGTTTTCTGCTGGCCCCATTAGAGAGCTTCATACAGAGTCCGGCAGATACACGGAGTTTCCTATGGGACTTTAATACACCATGTATAATTATTTATATTTACTTCCATCAAATATGGATATTTTTGTCGGCTTGGTTGCTCCTTTTAACATTATTTCAAATTGGGACTACTATATATCTAATTCTAACAATATATAGATATGCATAGCATGGAATGTACTTATAAATTGACATTATGATAGAGATATATGTCTAAACTATGCAGTGCTTCCTATGTATACTTACTTTCCCTCTTTATATACAGATAGGTTTAGACACTTTCTATAATGTTTAATGTAGTCCCAGCGTTATTTCTATCATAGTACCTAATGTTTTAGCCAAGTTTTTGATACTATATTCCTCCTCATACTGTACGTGTCACAATGAAGACCTTCAGTAGTCAGTAGCCTTTGTGTCATAATGGGCTTCAGTTTATCTCTCTGGGAGCTGCCATGATAGTTAGATTGTTTATTAATTGATACAGGATTGCATAGTATTTCTGTTTTCCATACTATTGTCTCCTTTTTAAAGACTGCAAGATGACCTAGTTGATGTTACCCAGGTCAGGTTTAATTCAAAATGGTAGCCTCCAGGAAAAAAAGCTTGCTTAGATGGAACACTGAACATGTCACCATGAAGACCTTCAGCAGTTAGGAGCCATGATGTCATAATGGTTTTTTGTTTATCTTTCTGGGAGCTGCCATGACAGTTACATTGATTACACTGCTCAACAAATTTTCATGAATTCTTTGTAAATGCATTCAAATGAGGTTAACTGCATTTCTCTGACCATAAGGGAACAGAATATTACCATATCGCTAAATCATTAGCTCTAGTTTCTAAAATAGGAGATGTGAGGCAATGAAATTAATTAAATACACAATTCTTTTATTTTTTATTTTTATGACAAAGTACTGTATCATTACATGGGTTAAAATACATAATATAACTAAATAATAATAATAATTTATTGCAATTTCAAGTTGGGTGCTTTCTCTTGATTGTCCAGCAGTAGCCTCCTAACATTGCTGGGCTCCATTTCCCTTCATACTTTTTCTCAATGGCAGCAATGTCATGATGGAATCTCTCACCGTGTTCATCACTGACGTCTCCACAGTTCTCTGGGAAGAAGTCAAGGTGGAAATGGAGAAAGTGATCTTCAGAGACATGTGTACCCCAAGCTTGTGGTAGCGCATAAGCATCTCATCCACCAACAAACACTCTTAACCTTTTCACGACGTTTGACTTATGGGTACGTCCCCAAACTGATATCAATAAAAATGTCAAGACATCACCCAGCCCCAGATCCCAAAAAATGGAGACGCTATGTGTCTCAGAATATGGCGACATAAGCAATTTTTTTTTCTTACAAATTTCGGATTTCTTTTTAACCACTTAAATAATAAAGAACTTATACATATTTGGTATCTGCATACTTGCACTGACCTGGGGAATCATATTGCCATGTCAGTTTTAGCATTTAGTGAACATGGTTAATAAAAAATTTCACCGCACTTGGAATTTTTTTCCCATTTTACAGTACACAATATGTTGTAAAATCAATGGTGTAATTCAAAAGAACAACTCGTCCTGCAAAAAACAAGCCCTCAAATGGATATATTGATGGAAAAATAAAAAGTTATGGCTCTGGGAAGAAGGAGAGCAAAAAGAGAAAGAGCAAAAATGGAAAATCGCAATGTGGTGAAGGGGTTAAAATTATTCTATGCTGCCTTCTCCTACATCATGAACTGAATGTATGTTAAGCTCCAGTGACAACACAGCCTTTAATCTTAATAAGCCAGACGTTTAGATTTGTTAATCCAAGAGAAATACACTATTGTGTTTCTGTTGACTTGTGAATGTATGTGTATATATGTGCCTGGTCAATAAGAACAGACCAGTATTTGTATAACCATGATTTTTGTCTCCTCTTTAATTCTGGAACAATGAATGTTGATTTAACCCCTTTAACCCCGAGGGTGGTTTGCACGTTAATGACTGGGCCAATTTTTACAAATCTGACCACTGTCACTTTATGAGGTAATTACTCTGGAACGCTTCAACGGATCCCACTGATTTTGAGATAGTTTTTTTGTGACATATTGTACTTCATGATAGTGGTAAAAGTTCTTCGATATCACTTGCGTTTATTTGAGAAAAAATTGGAAATTTGGCGAAAATTTCACAATTTTTAAAATTTTAATTTTTATGCCCTTAAATCAGAGAGATACAGTATATCACACAAAATAGTTAATAAATAACATTTCCCACGTGTCTACTTTACATCAGCACAATTTTGGAACCAAATTTTTTTATTAGGGAGCTATAAGGGTTAAAAGTTGACCAGCAATTTCTCATTTTTACAACAAAATTTACAATATCACATTTGAAGTGACTTTGAGGGCTCTTTATGACAGAAAATAACCAAAAGCGACACCATTCTAAAAACTGCACCCCTCAAGGTACTCAAAACCACATTCAAGAAGTTTATTAACCCTTCAGGTGTTTCGAAGGAATTTTTGGAATGGGGAAGAAAAAAATGAACATTTAACTTTTTTCACAAAAATGTTACTTTAGACTCAAATTTTTTTATTTTTACAGGGGTAACAGGAAAAAATGGACCCCAAAATTTGTTGTGCAATTTCCCCTGAGCATGCAGATACCCCATATGTGGGCGCACGGCAGGACTCGGAATCGAAGGAGTGCCAATTAACTTTTTGAATGTAAAATTTGCTTGAATAATTAGCGGATGCCATGTTGCGTTTAGAGAGCCCCTGATGTGCCTAAACAGTGTAAACCCCCCAAAGGTGATACCATTTTTGAAACTAGACCCCTCAGGGAACTTATCTAGATGCGTGGTGAGTATTTTAAACCCCCAGGTGCTTCACAGAAGTTTATATGGTGGAGCCGTGAAAATAAAATTTTCACATTTTTCCCACAAAAATGTTTTCCAGCCCCCAGTTTTGCATTTTCATAAGGGTAACAGGAGAAATTACACCATGCAACTTGTTGTGCAATCTCTCCTGAGTAAGCCGTTACCCCATATGTGGAGGAAAACCACTGCTTGGGCGTACGGCAGGGTTCGGAAGGGAAGGAGCGCCATTTGACTTTTTGAATGTAAAATTTGCTTGAATCTTTAGCGGATGTGCCCCTGATATGCCTAAACAGTGTTAAACTCCCACAAGTGACACCATTTTGGAAACTAGACCCCTCAGGGAACTTATCTACATGTGTGGTGAGCACCCTTAACCCCCAGGTGCTTCACAGAAGTTTATAACATGGAGCCGTGAAAATAAAAAAGTCAAACTTTTTCCACAAAAATGATCTTTTAGCCCCAAATTTTTATTTTCACAAGGGTAAGAGGAGAAAATGGAACCTAAAAATATGTGGGGAAAATACACTGTTTGGGCGCATGACAGGGTTCAGAAGGGAAGGAGCACTGTGTGACTTTTTGAACGCAAAATTGACTGGAATCAAGAGCGGACGCCATGTCGCATTTTGGGAGCCCCTGATGTGCCTAAATAGTGGAAACCCCCCAATTGACTCCATTTTGGAAACTAGACCCCTCAAGGATTTTATCAAGGAGTATAGTGTACATTTTGAACTCTGAGGTACGACAGAATTTGATAACATTAGGTCATCATATTGAATAAGTTGTCATTAGTCTTGAGCGCAAGTGCTCGCTACTTGAGTTTGCATCGGGTACTCGGGTATGCACCATGTATCACAGGTGCTCAAGAGACATGTTCGAGTCCCCGCCCCGCATGTTTCACGGTTGTTAGACATCCAAAAAAAAACATGCGGGTATCGCTCGTGCATGGCAGGCTATCCCAGCAACGTTTTTTTTGGCCACGAAGCATATAGGGCAGAGACTCGAGCATGCCACTCGAGCACCCGCGATACTCAGTGCACACCCGAGCACCCGATGCAAACTCAAGTAGCGAGCACTTGCACTCAACACTGGTCGCCATATCGTCATCATTTTTTTTTCTTTACTTTTGAAAAAATCCCAACCCTAACCCCAACCCTAATACAGCCCCAACCCTAACCCTAGCCCAACCCTAATCCTAGCTCAACCCTAACCCTAACCCAACCCTAACCCTAGCACAACCCTAACCCCAACCCTAATACAACCCTAACCCTAGCACAACCCAAACTCTAGAGTTTATTTTTTTATGCCGTTCCTCTTGTGGTATAAGTGATTAGACGACTATTATTCTTCGGGTCGGTGCGATTACAGCGATACCATATTCATACACACAATAAAAACTATTTTCTAGAAAAAAAATATTTTTTTGTATCGCTTTATTCTGGGAGCTATAACTTTTTTGTTTTTCGGCTGATGGAGCTGTATGGCGGCTTGTTTTTTGTGGGACAAGATGACGTTTTCAGTGGTACCATTTATATATATATTCGTCTTTTTGATCGCGTGTTATTCCATTTTTTTTTTGGCGGTATGATGATAAAGCATTGTTTTTTGCTTCGTTTTTTATTTCTTTTTTTTACCATGTTCACTAAAGGGGTTAACTAGTGGGACAGTTTTATAGGTCAGGTCATTCCAGACGCGGCAATACCAAATATGTGTACTTTTATTGGTTTATTTTTTTTTCAGAATATATAAATATGGGCACAATATATTTTTATTTTTTGGGGATTATTTTTTAAATTTTTTTTTATATATTTTTCCCCAAAATTTTTTTTTCCACTTTCCTACCCTGTTTTTTACTTTAGCACACTGTTCCACTATGGGACTTTCACTTTTTGCAGCCTAATCGGCTGTATAGCATAGAGAGCAGCAGCTCCCTATGCCATGCAGCCTGTCAGCGCTGCACACAGGGAGACATTAATTTGGTCATGCACTGCGCATGACCAAAGTAACGTCCTGCCTCCTGGTGACCCGGGTGTTGTCTTGACGACATTGGGTCGTCATGACAACATCCGGGAGCCACCGCAGACATCGCTGGAGGCCTGGAGAGGAGGTGAGTACAAGCGCTTACCTCCCCCTTGTCCCTGCAATGCTGCGATCAACTTTGATCGCAGCATTGCGTGGGTTAATGTATAAGGAGCGGTGCGGGACACTGCTCCCTGCACATAGCACCGGGTATCAGCTGTGACAATCAGCTGACACCCGGTGGCGATCGCCCGCACCCCTTGTGTACAGGCGCAATCGCATTATGCGTAATAGTATGTAGCTGGTCCATAAGTCCTAGGGCACAGCTATGTACTATTACTGATGTCGTCGGAAAGGGGTTAAAAAGCCCCTGCTATACCAGCTATGTAAATTGATTAGCTCAAAGAATGAGAGATGAGTGAGCCTTGCATATTTACCTCTAACCCAACCTGTGACTGTGATGACCTTTATATGTAAATAGAAAAAAGGTTTATCTATTCTGCTGAAAAGAGACTTGGTAGTATGGATTTACCCAAAGAGACACAGATTTGGATTCTACCTGATTCTAGCCTAAGGGTATTTGGCCCTGACTGGAAAGATACCCATCTGCTCCATTGTCAATCAGAGAGCCCATGGATACGCTTGAGGAGATCAGGTTGGGACGATGAAGTCACCTGGCCCCATGGATATGTTGTTGGGGGTTGCCAGGAAGGACCGTCCGGTCACCTGGAACCCATGCAGACATTCAGAGAAGCCAGAGTGGGACCCTCAGGATTCCTGGCCCTGTACCTCGATGGACTGCTAGTTTCCTAAGCTTGCCGGTACTTTCTCTCTTTGGGGGCCCGCCAGAAGCAGGAGGCCACTGGTTGAGGTAGTCGGCCCTGGAAGTCTCCAAAGTCGCAGCTGTTCTATCCCAGGCGGGCGGAGCGGAAGGGTGAAACTGTGTAATGTTGTACCATCTTGAGTATTTGCTGGGACTGTTCTATGTGTTTATTGTCCGTTTTGTGGTTCGATAAAGTATTGCCACACTGTTTTACCCTCACCCTGTGTTGTCTGAGTAGTGTTACGCCCACGGAAGACCCCGTGTCTTCACAGCTCCCTAATCTGTGGGCCCACAAAGACACTCTCTTTCAACTTTGCATGACTTAATCAAGGAAATCTTGATGTCAAATATTTAAAATCTTCACTATGTTGTTCTTTACAAAGTTTTGCATTAGTCCTAGTTTGATATGTAGCGGAGGGAGTAAAATTTTCTTAGAATCAACCAGTGGATCATTTTGTAAATTTTTTGCACCAGTCTGAAGTGTTTCTCTTCCCGGATATTGGCAACCTAATATGAAAAAATGTATTCGCTTCTGTACATTTACTGCATTACAATTCTCCACAATTGACACTTGTAAAATAAAAACTAGAGCGATTTATCAATTTTATCTGTCATTTTCATTTTTTAGCAAAATCAAATCTATACGAATTAGCAACTTTTGTTCAATTTACAATGTTGTTGTTGAACAGTGTTATTAACTGCGATACCATTTCAGAGGTATGATCTTTTAATAGTGATTATGAAATCGTTTCTGGCAAGCCACTTATTTTTAAAGGAGTTGTCCACTACTTTCACATTGATGCCCTATCCATAGGATAGGGCATCAATGTATGATCAACCGGCGTCCCGCACGCGCCAAACACGCCGATCAGCTGTCATCCGTGCCGGCGGCGGCGTGCTTACCTGCGGTGCTTGGCTGTCCATCTGTAGTGGTCACACTCTGTAGTAGCCGCGCCAGCCACTACAACCACCGCAGATAAGCACTTCCGGCCCGTGGCCGCCGCCACCGATAACAGCTGATCGTCGTGGGTGCCGTGTGTGGGACCCCGGCCGATCATACATGTATGCCCTAGGGCATCAATGTGAAAGTAGTGGACAACTCCTTTAAGTTGCTTTTCCTAGATATGTCTTCGAAATGTGCCATTTGAGATTTTAGGGGAGAAATCTCTGTTTGTAAAATTTAAAGGAGAAAGATAGCTCAATGAGATTTAAACTTAAATCTGTGGTTGTATCCATAGTTTTGATATGTCCAGTGTTTGAGTTGTGTATTTCTGGCATGGTTGAGTAGTCAGGAGCCTTTGTGTCATAATGGGCTTCAGTTTATCTCTCTGGGAGCTGCCATGATAGTTAGATTGTTTATTAATTGATACAGGATTGCATAGTATTTCTGTTTTCCATACTATTGTCTTCTTTTTAAAGACTGCAAGATGACATAGTTGATGTTACCCAGGTCAGGTTTAATTCAAAATGGTAGCCTCCAGGAAAAAAAGCTTGCTTAGATGGAACACTGAACATGTCACCATGAAGACCTTCAGCAGTTAGGAGCCATGATGTCATAATGGTTTTTTGTTTATCTTTCTGGGAGCTGCCATGACAGTTACATTGATTACACTGCTCAACAAATTTTCATGAATTCTTTGTAAATGCATTCAAATGAGGTTAACTGCATTTCTCTGACCATAAGGGAACAGAATATTACCATATCGCTAAATCATTAGCTCTAGTTTTTAAAATAGGAGATGTGAGGCAATGAAATTAATGAAATACACAATTCTTTTTTTTTATGACAAACTACTGTATCATTATATGGGTTAAAATACATAATATAACTAAATAACTACATTTATTGCAATTTCAAGTTGGGTGCTTTCTCTTGATTGTCCAGCAGTAGCCTCCTAACATTGCTGGGCTCCATTTCCCTTCATACTTTTTCTCAATGGCAGCAATGTCATGATGGAATCTCTCACCGTGTTCATCACTGACGTCTCCACAGTTCTCTGGGAAGAAGTCAAGGTGGGAATGGAGAAAGTGAATCTTCAGAGACATGTGTACCCCAAGCCAGGGGCATACATAGGATTCATGGGGCCCCATAGCAGAAGTTCAAATTGGGCCCCCCCCCCCCAAAAAAAGTAAATAATTGTCAGGGTCACAGAAGAGCAGATCACACAACCTTCCTGCCTTTACATAGTAATTTTCCTCCTGCTGATGTCCTGGGCCCCTCTTTCATTGTCCCATAAAGTGTGATACCAACAAAAGTGTCCCCCAAACACAGTACGATACCCCCATGGTGAATTCCTCCACATGCGCAGTATAATGACCCTACTGTACCTCACCTCAACTCCCAGGGCAAAGTTTGCTGACCCCAACACAGTATGATCCCCCAATTGTGAGCCCTAGAGCTAGAGAGGATGGTAGGTAATAAGGGAGGGTGTTATACATAATAAAAGATGAAACTATATAACTAAGGACGGCGCTATACATAATAAGCGAGTACACTATATACTAAGGGCGTATGCTATACATAAGTGAGTACACTATGTACTAAGGGACTGTGCTATACATAATACGGCTACATTCCTGCATCTGTGTGCAGTGTCGGTGTGCTGCCCTGTTTTACAGACGCATTGCGCATGTCCTATTCTAATCCTCAAAATCGGATCATAACAGGACATTCTCTGACCCTCACAGATCTCATTCTCAGTTCCGTGATTTTCATGGATGTGTGAATGGATCTATAAAACTCTACAAGTCCGTGGACCATCCGATAAAAAAATCTGACATTTCACACAAATGTGAGAATGCAGCCTAAGGGATTTCACATGTAACATTATCACTCCAAGTCATACAGCACAGATACAGAATAATATTTACATCCAGGCACTTACCGCTGATGTCTCGCCTGATCAGAGTCGGTTTCTGCTGCTTCTTCTCCATCTGGTCAGACCTTCATGTCGACATCTCCCATTCACGATTCGTCTTGTCACGATGATCTCCAGCCTAGATAATAACAAGGTCACATATATTGTATATATACATGTGTCTCCCCCGCACTGCGTCCCTGAATACAGATCTGTAACCCCCCATTAATATACTATTAGCCACTTAGTAGTCAAAATATAAAGTGAAAAGCAGCACTGTGCCCCCCATTAACTATAATCTCCACCTGCCAATAATATAAATTATTCAGTCTCTGTGACTCTCCCCAATTAACTGTGCACACGGAAAATATACAAGCACCCCCATCATTGCTCTGTCCCAGCACCTCCATCATTGCTCTCTCCCAACACCCCCGTCATTGCTATGTCCCAGCACCTCCCGTCATTGCTCTCTCCCAGCACCCTCAACATTGCTCTGTCCCAGCACCCCTTTCATTGCTCTCCCAGCACCCTTGTAATTTCTCTCTCCCAGCACCCCTGTCATTCCTCTCTCCCAGCACCCCGTCATTGCTCTCTCCCAGCATCCCCGTCATTGCTGTCTCCCAGCACCCCGTCATTGTTGTCTCCCAGCACCCCCGTCATTGCGCTCTCCGAGCACCCCCATCATTGCTCTGTCCCAGCACCACTATCATTGCTCTCTCCCAGCACCCCCATCATTGCTCTCTCCCAGCACCCCCATCATTGCTCTCTCCCAGCACCCCCGTCATTGCTCTCTCCCTGCACCCCCGTCATTACTCTCTCCCTGCACCCCCATCATTGTTCTCTCCCAGCAACCCCCGTCATTACTCTCCCAGCATCTCCATCATTGCTCTCTCCCAGCAACCCGTCATTGCTCTCCCCATCCCCGTCATTGGTTTACTAATCCCCATCATTGCTCTCCCCACCCCATCAACCCCATCACTGCTCTTCCCAGCCCCACCATTGCTCTCCCCAGACCCATCAACGCTCTCCCCATCCCCATCAGCCCCACCATTTCTCTCCCCAGCCCCATCAGCCCCACAATTGCTCTCCCCAGCCCCATCAGCCCCACTATTGCTCTCTCCAGCCCAATCAGCCCCATTATTGCTCTCCCTAGCGTTTCTGTAAAAATAATAAAAAAAAACACTTGCCTCTCTGCCCGTTCCTCCGCAAGCTGCAGCATCACTGCTTTTCCCAGCCCCACCATTGCTCTCCCCAGACCCATCAGCACTCTCCCCAGCCCCATCAGCCCCACCATTGCTCTCCCCAGCCCCATCAGCCCCACCATTGCTCTCCCCAGCCCCACGATTGCTCTCCCCAGCCCCATCAGCCCTACCATTGCTCTCCCCCGCCCCCTCAGCCCCACTATTGCTCTCTCCAGCCCAATCAGCCCCATTATTGCTCTCCCCAGCGTTTCAGTAAAAATAAAAAAAAAACACTTACCTCTCCACCCGTTCCCCCGCAAGCAGCAGCATCACTGCTCTTCCCAGCCCCACCATTGCTCTCCCCAGACCCATCAGCGCTCTCCCCAGCCCCACCATTGCTCTCCCCAGCCCCATCAGCCCCAAGATTGCTCTCCCCAGACCCACCATTGCTCTCCCCAGCCCCATCAGCCCCAAGATTGCTCTCCCCAGACCCACCATTGCTCTCCCCAGCCCCATCAGCCCCATTATTGCTCTCTCCAGCTCCATCAGCCCCATTTTTGCTATCCCCAGCGTTTCAGTAAAAATAAAAAATAAAAAACACTTACCTCTCTGCCGGTTCCCCCGCAGGCCGCAGCATCCTTGTTGTCTGCAATTTCCTCCCTCACACAGGCCCGCGCTGCATGATGATGTCATCAAGCAGCGCGTGCCTGTGTGAAGGAGGAAGCGGAGGACAGGAAGCAAAGGACGGATCTCTGCAGCTCTGCTGCAATTCTGTCCTGTCAGCAGCGGAGCAGGGAGACGCTGCACCAGCAGGGGTATGTCCGCCCCTGGACGGCTATGGGCCCCCCCAGCTCACGGGCCCCATAGCAGCCATGTGGTCTGCTGCCATTGGCGGTATGCCACTGCCCCAAGCTTGTGGTAGCGCATGAGCATCTCATCCACCAGCTCTGGACGCACGCTTGTTTCCCAAAAATGCTGAATAAACAAACACTCTTAACCTTTTCACGACGTTTGACTTATGGGTACGTCCCCAAATTGATATCAATAAAAACATCAAGCCATCACCCAGCTCCAGATCCCAAAAAATGGAGACGCTATGGGTCTCAGAATATGGCGACATAAGCAATTTTTTTTTCTTACAAATTTCGGATTTCTTTTTAACCACTTAAATAATAAAGAACTTAAACATATTTGGTATCGCATATTTGCACTGACCTGGGGAATCATATTGCCATGTCAGTTTTAGCATTTAGTGAACATGGTTAATAAAAAATTTCACCGCACTTGGAATTTTTTTCCCATTTTACAGTACACAATATGTTGTAAAATCAATGGTGTCATTCAAAAGAACAACTCGTCCCGCAAAAAACAAGCCCTCAAATGGATATATTGATGGAAAAATAAAAAGTTATGGCTCTGAGAAGAAGGGGACCAAAAAGAGAAAGCGGAAAAATGGAAAATCGCAATGTGGTGAAGGGGTTAAAATTATTCTATGCTGCCTTCTCCTACATCATGAACTGAATGTATGTTAAGCTCCAGTGACAACACAGCCTTTAATCTTAATAAGCCAGACGTTTAGATTTGTTAATCCAAGAGAAATACACTATTGTGTTTCTGTTGACTGGTGAATGTATGTGTATATATGTGCCTGGTCAATAAGAACAGACCAGTATTTGTATAACCATGTGTAAGGCGGCGGTGTTCACACCATGCAGTAACTGAGGCAGTGACCAAAGCAGGTCCAACATAAACAGCTTTTATTCAGCAACTGACGGGTAAACAGAAAGTCCTCCGGTTCGCAGCCGGGTTAACATGAGTCTATAAACAACGGTTGCCATGGGCAACGGCGGCGCCGGGCCGCTCAGAGCCTGACAGGTGCAGAGTCTTCCCAGGCGTGGGTTCAGCTACTCACAGGCCCGCCAAACTTTCCTGCTATGCGACTAGCAGGTCCCAACATAGAACAACACTAATAGTTAGTGCAGGAGTTTTAAAGGACCTGTGGCAAGAGCCACTGGAAAACCCGGGTTGGAGGGAGGAGGCCGCCCCACTGCCTCCTGTGACCTCCTCCAAGAAATGAAGGCCCTGCCAGGTTTTACTAATCTGCCTTAGCCAGATAACCTGACCAGGTCAATGCTCACCTTCATTCCGGCATTGCAGCCGCTGTAACGGGTCCGGGAGGCGGAACCTCTGAGCTACTAAACAAGGGGGCGGCCCTTGTAAGGGAGCGGGTGGCAGTCTCTGGGTGAACGGACAGGGAGTTACGGCAAGTGATCAGGGCAGTCTCTGGGTAAGGGGTAGGTACGACCTGTGATGGCAGAACCTCCGGGTAGGCAAGCAGGCAGATGGTAGACGTGTGCTCCCAGGTGAGCAAGCAAGAGTCTCTGGAATAGCAGGTGGTCACGGCACGTGACGGCGGAACCTCCGGGCTGGCAGGCAGGTAGGTAACGGAGAAGCGCTCCCGGGTGAGCGGGCAAGAGTCTCTGGAATAGCTGGTGGTCACCGCACGTGACAACAGGACCTCCGGGCTGGCAAGCAGGCAGATAACGGAGAAGCGCTCCCAGGTGAGCGGGCAAGCTGGTCCATAGACAGACTGACCGGAGTTGTAAGGCAGACCGTCGGACCTCAGGCAAGCAGGCAGGTAGCTGATATGCGCTCCCAGGTGAGCGGGCAGGCTGGTCCTTTAGACAGACTGACAGGAGTAGTAAGGCAGACCGTCGGACCTCAGACTGGCAGACAGGTAACAAGTATTCAGGCAGGAAACTGGCAGGTAACTGGCAGGTAACTGGCAACGGGACCTGAGGGCTGAAGCACAGGTGAGACACAGGTGCAAACAACATTGCTCGGGCACCTCCATTTTGGAGGAGGTGCCTTATATATGATGAAGTCCTCCGGCCATTGGCCGGGGACTCCTTAGGACGGCGCGCGCGGCCCCTTTAAGAGGAGGGGAGCGCGCGCGCGCGCGCCCTAAGCACAGGGGCCGGGAAGGAGCGCGTGCTGAGAGCAGAACGGGAGGAGGACGCCGGGAAGGAGCGCGCGCTGACAGCAGAGCGGGGAGAGGACGCCGGGCACGGAGCAGAGCGGTGAGGGGAGCAGCGTCCCTGCCTAGCAGAGGGCAGGGACGCCAGCGCTACAGTACCCCCCCCTTTAGGCCCCCCCTTTTTTAGGCCAGACAGAAATTTAGCTAGGATGAGAGGGGCATGGATGTTCTCCCGGGGCTCCCACGTTCTCTCCTCAGGACCAAACCCCTTCCAATCTACCAGAAAAAAGGTCTTTCCTCTTACCCTTTTGGTGGCAAGAATGTTCTCTACCTCAAACTCGTCCTCAGCAGAAACCGGAGCAGGAGGCGTACCTGTAGACTTGGAAAAAGAGTTAAGCACCACAGGTTTGAGGAGAGACACATGGAAGGAGTTAGGGATCCGTAAGTTGGCCGGGAGTTTCAATTTATAGGCCACCGGGTTGATCTGACTGATGACCTCCAGTGGGCCGATGAACCGAGGCCCTAACTTATAGGAAGGGATCTTGAGCCGGACATATTTGGACGAGAGCCAGACTTTATCCCCAGGGCGGAATTGAGGAGGGTCCAGACGTTTTTTGTCAGCGTGTCTTTTCATACGCTCGGATGACAGAAGGAGTGCGGACCGGGTACTCTTCCATATGGAGGAAAATTTGTTAACAAGAGATTCCGCAGCCGGATTGTCCGCCGAGGTGGAGACGGGAAACGGGATCCGAGGATGCTGACCGTAGACTACAAAAAACGGGGATTTGGAGGAAGACTCGCTCTCGTGATTGTTGTACGAGAATTCGGCCCATGGCAGGAGATCCACCCAGTCAGAATGGTGGGCATTAATGAAGTGCCGAAGGTAACTGGTCAGGTTCTGATTGATCCGCTCCACTTGACCATTAGACTGTGGGTGGTAAGCGGAGGAGAAGTCCAGGGTGACGTCCAGCAATTTACAAGTGGCTCTCCAGAAACGGGAAGTGAACTGTACCCCACGATCCGACACGATGTGACGGGGCAGGCCATGAAGACGGAAGATGTGGCGGATAAAGTCTTTAGCCAGCTCGGGTGCAGACGGAAGACCTGGCAGTGGAATGAAGTGAGCCATCTTGGAGAAGCGGTCAGCGACCACCCAAATGACCGTACAACCGGCAGAGACGGGTAGATCAGTAATGAAGTCCATCGCTATATGCTGCCAGGGGGCAGCAGGTACTGGCAGAGGTAGGAGGCGGCCGGCCGGCAGGTGTCTCGGAACTTTGTTGCGGGCGCAGGACACACAGGCAGAAACCAAGTCTATTACATCCTTGTGCAAGTTAGGCCACCAGTAGTGCCGGGTAATAAGCTGGAGGGTCTTTTTCTGACCGGCGTGGCCAGCTAGTTTAGACGAATGACCCCAGTGTAGGATCTTCTCCCGATCAGGTACTGGTACGAACGTCTTACCAGGGGGAAGACGATTTAGACTCACGGGAGCCACCTGCATTACTCTGGCGGGATCGATGATATGTTTCGGATCCTCCTCGAGATCAGACACCAGAAAGGACCGAGACAAGGCGTCCGCCTTGACGTTTTTGTCAGCCGGGCGAAAATGAAGGACAAAATCAAAACGAGCAAAAAACAAGGACCACCGGGCTTGGCGCGGGTTAAGTCTCTGGGCATGCTGAAGGTAAGCCAAGTTCTTGTGGTCAGTGTAAATTATTACCGGGTGAAGAGCCCCCTCGAGCAGGTAACGCCACTCCTCCAATGCCAGTTTGATGGCCAATAACTCTCGGTCTCCTATGGAATAGTTGCGCTCAGAGGAGGAGAAGAGTTTAGAGAAGAAGCCACAAGTTACCATCCTCCCGGAAGATGATTTTTGAGTAAGTACCGCTCCGGCTCCAGAGGAGGAGGCGTCAACTTCCAGGAAGAACTGTTTGTTGCCATCTGGGCGATGCAGCACCGAGGCGGAAGAGAAGGCCTGTTTAAGGGAAAGAAAGGCCTCCTCTGCTTCGGGTGGCCACTCTTTGGGATTAGTACCTTTACGGGTGAGCGCAGAAATTGGGGCCGTCCGGGAAGAGAAGTGTGGTATGAAGAGGCGGTAGTAGTTGGCGAAGCCCAGGAATCGCTGAATGGCCTTCAACCCCTCCGGTCGGGGCCATTTCTCGATGGCAGACAGTTTCTCAGGATCCATTTGTAGGCCGGTCTGAGAGATAATGTAGCCCAGAAACGGAAGCGAGGTCTGCTCAAAGAGGCACTTCTCAAATTTAGCGTAGAGATGGTTCTGCCTTAGCCTGAGCAGGACCTGACGAACGTCCCTCCGGTGAGTCTGGAGATCCGGAGAGAAGACCAAGATGTCGTCCAGGTACACCACTACGCAGGAGTAGAGAAGGTCCCGGAAGATGTCATTGACCAACTCTTGAAAGACGGCAGGAGCGTTACAGAGACCAAAGGGCATTACCAGGTATTCATAGTGGCCGTCCCGGGTGTTGAATGCCGTCTTCCATTCATCCCCCTGACGAATACGAACCAGGTTGTACGCCCCACGAAGGTCCAATTTGGTGAAGATCCTAGCCCCCCTCAGACGATCAAATAATTCTGGAATGAGCGGAAGGGGGTACTTATTCTTCACCGTGATCAGGTTTAGGCCTCTATAGTCTATACAGGGACGGAGAGAGCCGTCCTTCTTTTTGACAAAAAAGAAGCCTGCTCCCGCCGGGGAGGTAGATTTCCGGATGAATCCTCTGGCCAGATTCTCCTCAATATATTCGGACATTGACCGGGTCTCAGCAGCGGATAAAGGATAGATACGCCCACGGGGAGGAGTAGTACCGGGTAGCAGATCGATGGGACAGTCGTATGGTCTATGTGGTGGTAATGTCTCTGCCTCCTTTTTATTAAAGACATCTGCATAAGACCAATAAGGAATCGGAAGTCCAGGTAGATTAGCTGGGGTAGGAGAGGGACGGACGGGATGGACGGGAACAAGGCAGGTTTTATGACAGTCTTGTCCCCAGCGAAGGACCTCTCCGGTTTGCCAGTCTAACACGGGTGCATGTCTCTGGAGCCAGGGCAGACCTAGCAAGAGGGCGTGAGAGAGTCCAGGCAGAACATGAAAGGAGATACTTTCAGAATGCAGCATTCCCACCTGCAGGGTAATGGATTCGGTGATGAGTTGAATGGGGCGAGGTAAGAGGCCCCCATCCACGGCAGCGACAGACAAGGGTACAGCCAGAGGTTTGGTGGGGATGCGGTATTTCTCAACCAGGGACTGTGAAATAAAGTTCCCGGCTGCTCCAGAGTCAATTTGGGCTAGTTCGAAATAACGGTTCTCCCCGTAGATGATCGAAACAGACAACAGCAGGGATGGAGAGGATTTATTCTTGTCTAGGTGGACCTCTCTGAGCGAACCTAGACACAGGCGTTTCCCGACCTCTCCGGGCAGGCACGGATCCGGTGCTCCTTACTACCACAGTAGAAGCAGCTCCCCTCAGCACGGCGTGAGTCCTGACGGGTTTTGACCATCTTGGTCTGGTCGACCTGCATAGGCTCAGGAGAGTGTACCTGGGGAGAGATGGAGGGAATAACGGGTTTCTGGGAAGTAGGATTTAAACGTGGAATCCTTCTCTCACGGGTGACCTCTTTGGCACGCTCCTGGAACCGTAGGTCAATCCGGGTGGCAAGGGTTATTAGATCGTCGAGAGAGGTAGGAATGTCCCGACCAGCAAGTTCATCTTTAATACGACCGGACAGACCCTCCCAGAAGACGGATACCAGAGCGTCGTTATCCCAGACCAGCTCCGAGGCAAGAGTGCGGAACCGTATGGCATATTGGCCCACGGTGAGACCCTCCTGACGGAGGCGTAGCAGAGAGGATGCGGATGAGGTCTTCCGTCCGGGTTCGTCGAAGACTTTCCGGAAAGCCGAGAGAAAAGCAGGCAAGTTGGACACCAGGGGGTCTCCTCTCTCCCATAGAGGATTTAGCCAGGCCAGGGCCTCCCCGGTGAGATGGGACATGATAAAGGCAATTTTGGCCCGGTCGGAATTAAACTGATGGGACAAAAGTTCAAAGTGCAGGGTGCACTGATTTATGAAGCCCCGAGCCTGGACGGGGTCGCCTCCGAAGCGAGGAGGTGCAGAAAGCCGGGGTCCGGGAAAGGATACCATGGTACTGGCCGTAGTTGCAGGTGGATCAGGCAGAGTGTTCAGGCGAGTATTAACATTCCGCAGGTGACCCAGGATGGCCTCTTGTTGGGACCTCTGACGGGACAGTTCAAGACAGAGGTCCGAGAGCGAGGGAGCTTGGGTGCCACCGGGTTCCATGGCCCGAGCAAACTGTAACGGGTCCGGGAGGCGGAACCTCTGAGCTACTAAACAAGGGGGCGGCCCTTGTAAGGGAGCGGGTGGCAGTCTCTGGGTGAACGGACAGGGAGTTACGGCAAGTGATCAGGGCAGTCTCTGGGTAAGGGGTAGGTACGACCTGTGATGGCAGAACCTCCGGGTAGGCAAGCAGGCAGATGGTAGACGTGTGCTCCCAGGTGAGCAAGCAAGAGTCTCTGGAATAGCAGGTGGTCACGGCACGTGACGGTGGAACCTCCGGGCTGGCAGGCAGGTAGGTAACGGAGAAGCGCTCCCGGGTGAGCGGGCAAGAGTCTCTGGAATAGCTGGTGGTCACCGCACGTGACAACAGGACCTCCGGGCTGGCAAGCAGGCAGATAACGGAGAAGCGCTTCCAGGTGAGCGGGCAAGCTGGTCCATAGACAGACTGACCGGAGTTGTAAGGCAGACCGTCGGACCTCAGGCAAGCAGGCAGGTAGCTGATATGCGCTCCCAGGTGAGCGGGCAGGCTGGTCCTTTAGACAGACTGACAGGAGTAGTAAGGCAGACCGTCGGACCTCAGACTGGCAGACAGGTAACAAGTATTCAGGCAGGAAACTGGCAGGTAACTGGCAGGTAACTGGCAACGGGACCTGAGGGCTGAAGCACAGGTGAGACACAGGTGCAAACAACATTGCTCGGGCACCTCCATTTTGGAGGAGGTGCCTTATATATGATGAAGTCCTCCGGCCATTGGCCGGGGACTCCTTAGGACGGCGCGCGCGGCCCCTTTAAGAGGAGGGGAGCGCGCGCGCGCGCGCCCTAAGCACAGGGGCCGGGAAGGAGCGCGTGCTGAGAGCAGAACGGGAGGAGGACGCCGGGAAGGAGCGCGCGCTGACAGCAGAGCGGGGAGAGGACGCCGGGCACGGAGCAGAGCGGTGAGGGGAGCAGCGTCCCTGCCTAGCAGAGGGCAGGGACGCCAGCGCTACAGCCGCAGCTGTGTGTGTGACTGCAATGCACTCCAATGGATTTAATAGGTCTCTGTACACATTCTGGGGGATATATAACGTCCCTCGTATACGATCCCGGTCACTGCCTCACACATGATTTTTGTCTCCTCTTTAATTCTGAAACAATGAATGTTGATTTAACCCCTTTACCCCCAAGGGTGGTTTGCACGTTAATGACCAGGCCAATTTTTACAATTCTGACCAGTGTCACTTTATGAGGTAATAACTCTGGAACGCTTCAACGGATCCCCCTGATTCTGAGATTGTTTTTTTGTGACATATTGTACTTTATGATAGTGGTAAAATTGAAATAGGGCATCAATGTGAAAGTAGTGGACAACTCCTTTAAGTTGTTTTTCCTAGATATGTCTTCGAAATGTGCCATTTGAGATTTTAGGGGAGAAATCTCTGTTTGTAAAATTTAAAGGAGAAAGATAGCTCAATGAGATTTAAACTTAAATCTGTGGTTGTATCCATAGTTTTGATATGTCCAGTGTTTGAGTTGTGTATTTCTGGCATGGTTGAGTTTGAGGCATCAGGTTTAAGGGTGAGAGATTTTTGTATGGAAAGCATAATTTCTTTGAATATATTTTTGATAACTAGTTCTGTCACTGTCGTATCCTTTGTGGAGGAATCTTCACAATTTCTTGCATGTTTAATACGGTGGTCCTCTTGGTAATCCATAGGTAGGTTCCCAGATCTTCCTCTTCATGTGTAATAAGAGGGAAGTTTAAGGATGTGAGTAATGCATTGGAAGCTTTCAGTATGAATTCTTTTGTAAGAAGTCCCCCAGAGGCATGTAGAGTCGCGACTAAAATAGGGACATCCCCGTAATATTCAGGGTGGGGAGAAGCCCCAGGAATAATGGTAAGCATCCCTCAAGTCATGCGCCTGAGTCTGGGCTTGATATTCCTTTTCCGATTCTATATTACTATTTGGGGACTGATCCTCCCCATTAGAGAGTACATCCTCTTCTCCATTTATAAATTGACCTATAGTGTCTCCATTTGAGCTAAAACTGTCTGATGTGGGGTCTGTAGAATCGGAGTCACTGCCTGGGAAGCCTTCTACATCTACATCCTGTGGACACATGAAGCAAATTACTTGACCACCAAGGTCACATGTATAAATTCACTATAATGGGACAATAAGATATTTGTTCAACGTCTATGATAGCAGTTCATACAAAAAAATGACGTAAAAGAACATAATTAAACAAAAACTCCATACTTTTATTTAATACACATAAGAAAACATCTATATTAAAAAGTTTGCATAAGTACATAGATGGTGAGCAAAACTGAAGATATAAGGAAAAGAGCAATCATATAATGACACGATTGAAATTAGACACTTGAAGCAGATGTAAGTATGGGCATGTAGACCGCATGTTCTATCCCAGCCATCAACATATTTCATTCAGATGCTAAAGTGCACAGTGCATATATAAATAAGTCCATTTAGCAACTGGGGTACAAATATGAGCATATGGGCCACATGTCCCATCCCAGCCGCTCACATGTAAAGTATCAAAAGCTACATTCAGATGCCAAGGTGCACAGTGCATATACAAACAAATCCATTGAGCATTTGAAAGTAAATAACAATAAGATGTAACTCACATATATATTGCTGATCAGTCCAAATATCGTCACCCCCTACGCGCGTTTCGGCGCTGTGCCTTCTTCTGGGGGCATATAGTGTGTCTAAAACCGGTATCCCTTAAATAACACTGATTGATCAATAGGTGAAGGTGAGACAGCTCACAGCTACTGAAAGTAGCCAACCGCTCACCATGATACATACACAAAAATCATGTGTGTCCCTGTATTGACACTCCCATCCGTAAGTGTAGACAAGTCTCTTTACATCAGAGTCCGCCCCTCAGCTCACGTGATGCCAGGCTCCGCCTCCCAGATCACATCAGCGGGGGTTGCTATAGTATAACAGGACGCTATCCTTTCATATCGGAGTGCGATTCTCCGCCCATAAACTCACGTGATGCCAAGCTCCGCCCACCAGATCACATGAGCGGGGGTTGTGATAGTGTGTCAGGACGCTGACATCTACCTCTCATCGCACATAAGTAGAGGTCACGCCTACCAAGTCACATGGACGGGAGACACTGTGACATCATACCCAGACTGACGGGGAAAACCCTTAGTTGGGGGCATAGCGATATAATACGGTGAGTATATACTATATCCACCTGACCACAGTACAAGCACATGGGAACAAAGAATAGAATTAAAGCAATCGACTCTAGTATGAGGGGTCGTAGTTGAACCAGACTACTTGATTAGAAAAATGTCTAACTAGCACAATAATAAAGCAATCGCATGAGTGGTAAGTGAAAATAACAAACAGATCACAAAGCAGCTCACAAAGTTTAAAGAGCAAAGCAGAAACCCTACATGCATATGACAGTGGGACCCTCCTCTCCACGCAATTACCGTAACCAGTTATTAGTAAGAGGTTCTTCACATAAATAGTATATCAAATATTACTAAAGAGTTGTAGTTAAATAAAATCAAGCATTGTTAAAGAACAACTGTCCATGAGGGCATGGTACCTTTGCCCCGACGGAGAGCCACGATCGATAAACAGGAGTGCATAACGTAGAGAAAAGGGTCCCAAAGTCAAAAACTCAAATAATATACAAACATAAAAGACACATATACGAAATAACATATACATACAACGTACAATGCATTATGCAATGACAAATGAGTCGCATAACCATTCAAAATGATAATTAATACATAAGGTTACAAACATACACATAGCATGCCACACAGTGTGACAGGGATATCAAATACATACAGCAATTAAGTGAATCTGTTTGTTGTGTTGCTTTTCTTTATCCCAATGAGTCATAGAGTCTCCATGGCATGTCCATTATGGTCCAAGGAGGACTTCGTCTAATCAAGGTATATACATCATCCACAACCATCCCTCAATGCGGATAACACATGAACAGGGAAACAGGAAGCAGCCAAAAACAAGGACAAAAAATATATACTAAGGGAAAAATAAATACGCATTAGAAAACAAAAATTAAAAATTGAGGAATTAAAAACATGATTAAAATACCGATACACCAGGCGGATGCAGAGATTAAAGGGGGAGAGATAGGAGCAATCACAGGAATGGTGAAAAACTCAGAGATTCATTAAGGCCCTGAGGATGTAATGTTTGTAGTAGCCAAATCCATCTAGATTCTTTCTGGGCAAGTAGGCGGCTAGCACTACCTCCACGTAATGTACTGTACACATTATCAATACCTTTAACACGGAGGCCTGATGGATCACAAGCATGATATTTTTTGAAGTTCCCTGAGGAAAGATATTTGAAACGTACGTCGGGGCGACAGACGGGCTTTAGCGTCAATATACAGATTCAGGTAACTTCATTCAGTATTACCCTGTTGGCGCGACCCAATTAGGTTTTTTCCACTGTTGTCTATGCTTTGATGCTTATGGGCTTTTCTTGCATTTCTTTGCATAGTATTCTATAACATTCTTTCTGCCAGCGACAATTACTTTACAATGATAGATAACTTTACTGGCACTACTATATTTAATTTCACTTATATTTTTGAACAAGCAATATAGTCGCATTCGTGAGCAGCATATTGCAAATTTGCAACCCCATAGCTGCAGCAACAGTGGTTGTATATTCATAAGCCCGTTCTTATATGTGAAGCACTGTGATTTGTTTTATCATGTTTTTAATATTGTCTCAATAAAACATTGATTTTTTAAGGTTTAAATACTCGTTTTCTTTTCTCGAGGGACTCGTGTCCCATTTGAGAAGAGTAGGTGTGTTTATGCGAATTGAGTTAAATAACCAATAACAATTTTCAGGATTCCAAGTGTGGAACTTTGTTGTTAATATATTTTTTGAAGTGTCTAGGGATTGTTTTCAACAACTCCAAATTGTCCTCGGTAGCTGCTGCCATAATATCGAGTACATGTTCCCTCGCTCTGGTCCTTAACATACCTGTGGTTAAACCTATGTAGACCAAAGAGCAGGGACATGTAGCGTGATAAATAACATTACGTGTGGTACACGTAATAGAATGTAGAATAGTGAATTCTTTCTCACTAGATGAGAGGGACTTTTTCGTGTGTTCAATGTTTGAACACGAGATACATGAACCACATGGGGTGCAACCCCACGTTTGTCTTTTCTCAGCCAGCCCTATTTTGCCAATTTTCCTCTGAGTATTAGGTGTAAGGGAACTCCTTACAAAGTGATCTTGGAGACTGGGAGATCGGCGGGCTGTAACCGATGGGTAAGTAGATAGATATTGGCGCAAAGTCTGATCAGCGAGTAGTATGGGCCAATGTTTCTTAAACACATCACACATTCTGCGCCATTGTGAATGGTACTGTGTTACCATTCTGACACAATTCTCTCGTTTATGGGTTTGGTTGGAATACATTAATTGTTGGCGGTTACTATTCCTGGCACGATTATAGGCATATTTGATACTTCTTTTACTATATCCACGATCTAAAAATCTGTGTTTCAGCTCCTCCGCTCTCCTTTCAAAGTCAACCTCTGTTGAACAAATACGCCTTATGCGGAGGAATTGGCCCACAGGTACAGCATTGATAGTATGTATTGGGTGGGAAGAAGACGCATGTAATATAGATTTGACAGCTGTTTCTTTGCGAAATAGATCTGATTGAAGGTAGCCAGAGCTATCGCATTTGATAAGTACATCCAAAAATTCTATTTAATTATAGTCAGATTTATAAGTGAGTTTAATGTTTAAATCGTTGGAATTCAACATCTGGAAAAACTCATCAAGTTGAGCTGAAGCACCTCGCCAGATCAGGAAAATATCATCAATGTACCGGGCCCAGAAAATGACCCGGTCCATTGATGAACCCTGATCCGGCAGGAACAGGTCCCTTTCCCACAGCCCCAGGATCCTGCGGACACATGTAAAGCAGGTGCCGGAATGCAACACACAGAGACACAAGGCGAAGACAGTCAGAGATGAATATAAACAGTTTATATATAGATATAACAGGTATTCTGAACAAGGGAATGGCAACAGGGGTAATGAACAGTAATTTGAAATATTAATAAAATGCGAAGTCTCTCAAGGTAGTGTGATGCACACAATCATGGGAGTCACCATGTCAGTTCTTTAACTCTGTATATGGCCCTAGCGGGGGTCACCGGTTATTCCCGCTAGGCCGAAAGTCTTTTCCGGACAAAGTCAATTAAACCACGTTTAGCTTCTTCCGCCCCAACCGTTCCCCTCCCAACCTGAGTACCTAAACCCAACTGGCCCCTGTACCGTGAGTGAACAGTAGAAGTGACCGCCCTGTTCACGTATGCAGCTCCTCAGCTTTCACTGGCGTGACTTTCCTGGTGCAGCCGTCTCCCAACTCCTCTCTTCCTGGCCATTGGAGGCAGTCTCTCAAGCCGTGGATAGGGGGGTCCAGACCTCGTCTGTCGGCGGGCGATGTCCCGCGAACTCACTCAGCACCGCAAGCAGGTTCTGACTCTCCTCAGTAGGCACAGCACTCGGGGCACATCTGTGAGGGATCCGGAGCTCATCCACCGGTGTCCGGCTGTGGCACCTCGCAGGCCTCTGGCTTAGGACTGCCAAGTGGGGCTTCTCAGCACGTAGGGAGCATGTCTGCTCCTCTCTGCTGCTTGGCACCAAAACCACCTCAGGCTTGGCGCGCTGGCCTTTTATATCCAGGAACTCCTTCCTGGAAGTCACCTGACTGGGTCCAGCGTCTAAATCTACTCCCCCTTCAACTTCCATTGCACATCTTGGTTCTGCTTGACTGTGTCTGACCAGCAGATGGCAATCTCTCTCCATCTTTGAAGCATCCTGTAAGAATTCTCTTAAAGGCTCTCTTGCCTCTACTACACACACATCTTCTGTTGCGACAAAATCATCGGAACTCATCTGTATATACCGTATTCCATCATCTTGCGAAATGAGATCCTCTTAAATTGTCTAAGAAAGTTTTGCCTCCCTCCTGTTCTTCTGTAACTAACGTTTGACAGAAAATCATTTCACTTAACCCTTTTTGCATTGTGCCATACACCTCTGATAGCAAAGAGAATTCTCCATTTATTTTTGATTCTGAGCTTCTCTTTAGTGTCAATAAAACCTGTCTGTTTCTCTACTTGTACCTTCTCATTTTGAGTATAGCATTTGGGAAGCAGAGCTGCCAAAACCTCTTGTCTCCAGCAGAGAAATATATCTTTAGATTCTTGAGCTACTAAATCCATCCCATTAATACTTAATCTCCGCATATTATTCATTATTTATACTCCATTGCTCCCATTAGAACTGTGCAGTATTGTGGCTTTTTGTGCTATAGCAGGATTCACTCCAGAATTGTTCTCCCTATTAACGGTGTTATTATATACCTCATAATTCCTATCCTCTGATTCAGTGTCTGATTCATTTGAAATAGATGCCCAGGTTCTCTGTGGGTTATCTGAAGAGGTTTCCCTACTATTCTTCTTGTCTGATATGAGGAAACTCCTTTGCGGAACTAGATATAGTATTTGAATTATTCCCCATAGCAGATGATCTTTCCTTGAACTTCTGTTTCTGCTCCCCATTAATAGCTGTGCTCAGCTGCTCCGTGGGTCTCATTAATATTCACTTTACTCACATGTTTGAAAAGAGCATCACAAGGTTTTTCCAGTCTAGGACCTGAATAAGTAGGTGCCACCACCTTACATATCTTGTCAGGTGGCATCTCCTTGATCCTCTGCAGTCCAGTACAGTTGTTTAACATGGAGTCTCCTAGTGGCCTCTGTTCTTCCTTATATGTTTTATACGGTGACAACGCTGGCAGGCATAGTATAACACAAAATCTGATGCCCGATGAAGAGACCTGAGTAGTCTCGAAAGCTTGCAGTTTGTTACCATCTTTTCAGTTAGCCATTAAAAGGTATCAACCACTGAGGACTCTCAAATCTAAATATTTTTCTATCTACTGGCTAACACGGTACAAGAATATATATTTTCCCTATACAGCTCTAGTCATTCTCACTGCTCCATGTTCATTAGTCTAGCTATGCTACATCAAATACTTTGCTGGCCATCCTGACCTACAGCTTTGTAAAAAAAAACTTCATCAGAGCCATAACACTGGCATTATCAGTGAGGACAGCATGTACAGCTTGTGGTAATTGAGGTCAGTGATAGGGCCAGCCAAGCCTGACTGCAACCTCAAAAGAACAGGAGAATCCTCCGGGGTGCCCATGTGTAAGAGTTGGCCACCACCCTCTTATATGAGCAGTACTTGGCACAATATACTTGAATCACTATGTACAGACAAAAGCAGCATCTTATTCATGTAACAATCTACACAGTCCATTATTAAATACATTTGTGATTGAGGATAATGTCACATCTGCATGTAGTTGAAAAGCAGGGCCCTGGATTTGGTTACTAGTGGGCCCTTGGCACCCCAGTCCGACACTGGTTGCAGTAGTCAGTACATCATCACTGCAGGAAGTAAACACAGACTGTCATGGACCAAAGAAGCAGCAACACTGGAGGCAGTGAAGCATTAAATGAGTACTATTTCTTCATTTCATACAATTTCTTCATCATAATTGATCTTTAAGTGCTCAAAAACTCTTTGAATGTGTTGCATCACTAAATTACAGGTGCTTCTCACAAAATTAGAATATCATCAAAAAGTAAATTTATTTCAGTTCTTCAATACAAAAAGTGAAACTCATCTATTATATAGAGCCATTACAAGCAGAGTGATCTATTTCAAGTGTTTATTTTTGTTAATGTTGATGATTATGGCTTACAGCCAATGAAAACACAAAAGTCATTATCTCAGTAAATTAGAATATTAAACAAAAACACCTGCAAAGGCTTCCTACGCATTTAAAAAGGTCCCTTAGTCTGTTTCAGTAGACTCCACAATCATGGGGAAGACTGCTGACTTGACAGATGTCCAGAAGGCAGTCATTGACACACTCCACAAGGACGGTAAGCCACAAAAGGTCATTGCTAAAGAAGCTGGCTGTTCATAGAGTGCTGTATCCTAGCATATTTATGGAAAGTTGAGTGGAAGGAAAAAATGTGGTAGAAAAAGGTGCACAAGCAACCGGGATAACCGCAGCCTTGAAAGGATTGTTAAGAAAAAGCCATTCAAAATATTGGGGAAGATTCAGAAGGAGTGGACTGCTGCTGGAGTCATTGCTTCAAGCGCCACCAGACACAGATGTATCCAGGACATGGGCTACAAGTGTCGCATTCCTTGTGTCAAGCCACTGATGACCAATATACAACGCCAGAAGCGTCTTACCTGGGCCAAGGAGAAAAAGACCTTGATTGCTGAACAGCGGTCTAAGGTGTTGTTTTCAGATGAAAGTAAATTTTGCATTTTATTTGGAAATCAAGGTCCCAGAGTCTGGAGGAAGAGTGGAGAGGCAAACAATCCAAGCTGCTTGAGGTCTAGGGTGAAGTTTTCACAATCAGTGATGGTTTGGGGAGCCATGTCATCTGCTGGCGTAGGTCCACTGTGTTTTATCAAGACCAAAGTCAGCACAGCCATCTACCAGGAAATTTTAGAGCACTTCATGCTTCCCTCTGCCGACAAGCTTTTTGAAGATGGAAATATCATTCTCCAGCAGGACTTGGCACCTGTCCACACTGCCAAACGTACCAATACCTGGTTTATATACAACAGTATCACTGTGCTTTATTGGCCAGCAAACTCGCCTGATCTTAACCCCTTAGAGAATCTATGGGGTATTGTCAAGAGGAAGATGAGAGACACCAGACCCAACAATGCAGACAAACTGAAGGCTGCTATCAAAGCCACCTGGGCTTCCATAACACCTCAGCAGTGCCACAGGCTGATCGTCTCCATGCCACGCCGCATTGATGCAGTAATTGATGCAAAAGGAGCTCTGACCAAGTATTGAGGGCATTTACTGAACATACATTTCAGTAGGCCAACATTTCGGATTTTAAAAACATTTTTCAAGCTGGTGTTATAAAGTATTCTAATTTACTGAGATAATGACTTTTGTGTTTTCATTGGCTGTAAGCCATAATCATCAACATTAACAGAAATAAACACTTGAAATAGATCACTCTGTTTGTAATGATTCTATATAATATAATGAGTTTCACTTTTTGTATTGAAGAACTGAAATAAATTAACTTTTTGATGATATTCTAATTTTGTGAGAAGCACCTGTAGCTAATACCACTATAGTATACTTACTGATTCAACCTCTCATCGCTTCAGTGCCATTATCCCAGTGGTTCTTGCTGGTATAGGAGGTGATGAATTGACTGTAGTGTCTGATTGCTGAGGCCAATTGTTTGGGTTGCAGCAGTCAAGTGACTGAAACAAGACATCATTACTTCTAGTAGTGTGACATCCCGTTTTTCAGTGACCTGACTGCTGCAACCATGTCATATCTGGGCCTGGCAGAGACCACTGGAGCGATGTTGCAGGAGTCATGGGTGATTGAACTATGAGAATAATTAAATTTTTTGTAAGCTGCACAAACCCTATTCATTTTCCCCGAGGTGACCATATGCAAGTGTTTGGTCAATGAAGTATTTGATTGAAGTATACAGTGCTTTAATTGCTGTATTATCGCTCAATTAAACACTTTGAAAGCATTTGAGATAACGGTGTGTGGTTAGCAAAAGTACTAGCTTGAAAAAACATAACAGAAGAAACTGAGTTTAATGAAGTCCTTGGAAGAAATATCTATAACAATCATTGCTTAAACAAAGGAACATATTGAAACCAGAGATAGATCCACTCTGAATTGACTTTGAGTAAAAAATTGTAAATTTGTGATTCGATTTGTGGGGATCGCAAAAAAAAGGTGACTGGTGTCACTTCACACAGTACGGAAGATTAAAGCAGCCAAATAGCGGGCTCATGACAAAAGGAGCCACCTCATAATGCCTAGCACAGCTGATCAGAGGGGACTATCACAGGGACTTGAGGGAAGGGCAAGCAGTGGCCATTTTGAGATTTTGTAGCCTAGGGATAGGAGGTCAGAGTGCACAGTTCATTAAACATAGGGATAAAAAGGCCGAAATGTGATGGTGCTGTACTACTATAGAGCTGAAATACATTGAAATTGGAAGTGTTAGTCTCAGTCTGTGCATAATAATTCAAAGGTTCAAGTGATAGGGAGGTACAGGACCTGCAGAGTTAGTGTGACTGTGATTTGATTGATCTGTGATTTAATGCAGTAACAGCACCTTAATAATACTGTTTTTTTTTTATTCTTCACACTGCAAACAGGAAGGTCAGTTTAATCAGTCCTAATTTTTCTACTAAAGAAATATCCTGAAACCAAATATTTTGTGTTAGAGATAGTGTGCTTCCTTGCATGCGAGATGGACAAGCCATAATTTCATTTATTTATTTTTAATGACAAAAGGAAAATCTCTACATCCCAGAATTTCAAATGCAACTGTCTACATCACAAAGTGTGTGTGTGCGCTGTAAAATAAAATATTTTTTCCCACTTCCTTGTTGTAATAGTCCAATATTAGTCCCGTACACGCCATTCGAATACAGCGGCCTTTTGCAGGTGCTTGTTTTGGCGATGTGAACCAACCTAGCTTATCTTGTCCCATCCTCTTTGTTAAAGGTTGCGAGGTGGTACTAATTTTATACCTGTCTTAATAGTCCAGTTTCTCAATCGTACACCCCAGGACCATAACGCATGCTGTTGCACATGTTACTTTACGGACGTGAACATGTATATAGCTACGTACCCACATAGTATTTTAGGTTTATGTTATATTTTTTGTCAAGGGAAGAATAATTTAAACATAAAATAAAAAAGTATAAATAGATTAAAATTTTGCAACTGTTTCACTTGTTCAATTTAACAGGCATATGTGCCAATATTGATGTCTGTGCGGCAAGTTCCTTTCCATGTGTACACACCAAGGATTAATCAACATCAGCATTCTTGGTTATGATTTTTTTTATTGGGGATAATAGTCTTTTTTTTAATACTAAAAATAATTTGAAAACATTATATACGTTTTACTTCTTTACCTGTTTTTATATTTCAAATTAGCAACCATTCACCCCACAACAATACTGTGGGATTTTGCTGCATTTTATTGCAGTGTTCCTATCTCCTGGAATTTGTTGTTGCCTAGTCTTTTTTGGGGCAAGGGAAATTAATCTGCTTAAACCAAAAATCTAAAAAGAAATGATTGAACTAAATTAGGATATTTAACTATGCAGGTCTGTTTAAATTGTAAAATTGGAGACACAAACACGAGACATCGATATTATAGGCAGACTTTTGTTGTATTAGCCTTTTTGCCCATCATGTGTACCCTGTCCAGCATTTCTGGCTGATTCCATATTTTTTTCGGGCTTTGATAAGTGTGAGAAAATAATTTTGTAAACAACGTAAATATTAGAATTGTGTCAAAAATGTATGTTAAACGAAAAAGTGGCAATTCTTACAGCATGAGAGAGAAAAAAAACATACCACAGAAAAAAAAACGTGGGAGCCGATAGCAGAAGCACCACCATAACTGCTGGCAGCAACTGTTCCACCAATATTACTACTAAATGTACTACGGTAAATACTTGGCTTCCTTGGCCTCTGGTAGGGGCACTGGCAGCGAGCAGTGCAAATCTAATAGAAGGAAAAAGGTCGGGGTGGGAGGGGAGGCAAGGAGATCAGGCCATTTTCCACTCAACAAGCAACTGTCAGCCAAGTTATGGTTAATGTTGATGATGATTGGGAACCAAATCTGAATGCCAAGAAGGTGATGTCATTAGAGGGGGAAGGGTGGTGGAGTTGGCATTATAGAGCAGAGCTGATGCTGTTGGAATGTACATTCTGGTTGGCATCAACTAGAAACTATGTCAATCTGTCAGCACATGAAATGGCATCACTTGCCCATGTGGGGAAAGCAAACTGACCAGCAAGATGAACAAGGCTCAAGCAGTCGTTCTTCTTCTCCTTGTGATCGTCTTTCTGGTAATCAATACGTACCTTATGTTGTCATCACCCAAATCATCATCCTGATTTACTGTTTTCTGCACTCTTCCTTTCCTACCTCCATTGAATCATTAGTTCTCCTTTTGTGTGCAAAAAAACATGCGTTCAGTGGTCCATTTACAAAAGAATTACATGCGCTCAACCACAATGGAAGAATCCAAGCCACCATTATTTATTGGAAAAAATCCGTTCCTGGTTGGTGTGGACACAAAATGCAGATTTTTTCCAAAACAAAATGTAATATGTTGCATGCATCAAATTTTTTGTATGTCTCAGCTTCTTTATCATTTTAAGTGAAATTATTTTTTTTCTGACTGCATCTGGGGTGAATTCCACAGGTTGGACCCTGAACAGGTTTGCGCAGGGCAGGATGGGATGGAAATAGTAAAAATAGATTTAAAAAAAAAATTGACTTCAGTTACTCCCAATTTTTATAAAGTCTGTGCTTCAACATCATTTTTAACATACAATGGCTTGATAAAGTATTCATACCCAGTGAGCTCTTCACTAGAGATGAGTGGACCTGTGGGGGTTTGGGTTCTGGTACCTTTATTCGAAAGTTCGGTTTGGGTACCAGAACTGTACCTGAACTTGAACCAGAATGCAATGGGGACCCGGACTTTAAAGACGGAAAAAATCTCTCTCTCTCACTTCCCCCAGAACTCCAAATGTTGCAATGGACTTCTGGGAGAAGTCCGTATTCGGCATTTAGCACTGGACACTAACTGTCGGGTACAAACCCCGAAATTTCAAGTTCGGGTTGTTAAGGAAATGACACGTTTTTTTAAATATTTTAAAAACATAAATCTGAAAATTGTGACGTGCATTTGTATTCAGCCCCCTGAGTCAATACTTTGTAGGACCACCTTTTGCTGCAATTACTGCTGCAAGTATTTTGGGATATGTCTCTACCAACTTTGCACATCTAGAGTCTGATATTTTTGCCCATTCTTCCTTGTAAACTAGCTCTAGCTCAGTGATATTGGACAGAGTGTCTATGAACAGCAATTTTCAAGTCTTACCACAGATTCTCAATGGGATTTAGGTCTGGACTTTGGGCCATTCAAACACATAAATAAGCTTTGATCTAAACCATTCAATTGTAGCTCTGTTACTATGGTTAGTGTCGTTGTTCTGCTGGCAGGTGAACCTACACCATTCTCAAGTTGCATCCTCTCACTGGTTTTCCTCCACGATTGCTCTTTATTTAGGTCCATCCATCTTCCCATCAACTCTGACTAGCTTCCCTGTCCCTGCTGAAGAAAATCATCCTCATATCATGATGCTGCCACCATCATGTTTGATGGTGGGGATTGTGTTTTCAGGGTGATGTGCAGTGTTAGGTTTCCGCCACACATAGCATTTTGCATTTAGACCAAAGCGTTCTACTTTGGTCTCATCTGACAAAAGCACATGCTTGCTATGTCTCCTTCTATGGCTTTTTGCAAACTGAAAATGGGACTTCTTATGCCTTGCTTTCAAAAATGTCTTTCTTCTTGCCACTCTTCCACAAAGACCAGATTTGTGGAGTATACGACTAAGGCCATAGCCCCAGTAGCAGTGTTTGGTCAGTATTCGGTCAGTATTTTTTCTCAGGAGTGGGAGCCAAAACCAGGAGTGGGTGATAAATGCAGAACTGGTGCACTTGTTTCTATTATACCTTTTCTCTGATTGTTCCTCACCTGGTTTTGTCTCCCACTCCTGAAAAAATATTGACTGAATACTGACCAAATACTAATAGTGGGGCTGTGGCCTAAGTGTTGAGTTGTCCTGTGGATCTCTGCAGCTCCTCTATTGAGATCGTGGGCCTCTTGGCTGCTTCTCTAATTAGTGTTCTCCTTGCTTTGGTGGAAAGCCATGTTTTGGTACGTTTTCAGTTGTGCCATACTCCTTCCATTTTTGGATGATGTGATATCCAGAGCTTGCGCTATTTTTTATAACCTAACCTTGCTTTACTCTTCTCCAAAACTTTATCCTTGACCTGACGGGTGTGTTCATTGGTTTTCATGATGTGGTTTGATCCTTAATGTTCTTAAACAAACCTCTGAGGCCTAAATAGAACTGCTGTAGTTGTACTGAGATAACATTACACATAGGTGTTTTTGTCTAAATTGAAAATAATATTTTGGGTAGGTAAAGTTTTCCGATAGAACAGGATTCCATATTGGAATTGGATTCCTGCCCTAACACACAAGGTCCATGTTACATGCAGCAGAATGTGGAGCATGAGGAGGAGCAGCAGCAAGGGAACAGTAAGTTTGCAAAGGCAGGGGACGAGGCTGATAAGAGTGAAAATGATGATGACAACGAAGATGCTGGTCATGATGACCAAATCTCGCAGCAGGGTGCAGAAAGTGAACCAGTAATGCTCTCCGCCATACTGGAAAGCATGGCAAACTGTATGCTGAAATGTTTGTGAGATTATAGACGATCAAGCAAAACAATAATGACTATTGGATAGCCATGCTTTTATATCATCATCGCTATGAAAGAAAAATTAGGAATTTTTTTTTTTGCTTTCAAAAGGAAGTTCAAATTGTCGTATTACCAGGATAAGCTAGTTCGCTGCTCGGAGAAGGTATTGCACAACAGACGGCTACTAACCTCATGTTTGACCAGGTAATCCCTCTCTGCTCCTTGCAGAGTCAAAACTCCCCCTGCAAGTCAGCACTACAGCTACAACAAATAGCCAAGGCAGCAGCAGTGATTACAGTATACCATATTCTTTGGACTATAGAACAGGGTTCCCCAACTCCAGTCCTCAAGGCCCACCAACAGGTCATGTTTTCAGGATTTCCTTAGTATTGCACAGGTGATAATTACATCACCTGCACAGGCAATAATTACATCACCTGTGCAATACTAAGGAAATCCTGAAAACATGACCTGTTGGTGGGCCTTGAGGACTGGAGTTGGGGAACCCTGCTATAGAACGTACTTTCCCCACCCCAAATTTGGGAGGAAAATGGGGGTGCGTCTTATAGTCCAAATGTAGCTTACAGGGGGGGTCGGCAGCTGTGGAGCAGGGTCGCTGCTGCAGGAAGCCGGCAGCGGCAGGAGCGGGGCAATGCTGCGGGCCCTGGGCTGGGATAGGTTGTCCTGGCAGTGCAAGGCTATGGGCCCTGTGGGCCATTGAGTTGCAGGTGGTGGGCTTCAGTAAAATGGCCCCCGGAGGTGGCGCATGCGCATATTTAGATTAAGGCTCAATGATGAGGCGAGATCTAAATCTGCGCATGCACCACATCCAGTGGCCAATTTCCTTAAAGCCACCACCGGGAAATCAATGGGCAGAATGGGGACTCCGCTTCTGCCTCACCACTGACATCTTATTGAAGCCAGAGCCCGCAACCTCACACTGCCGGGACAACCCCTCCTCCCAGCCCGGGGACGGCAGCATCGCCCTAGTCCTACACCGCATGCTTTCTGAAGCAGTGACCCTGCTTCCGGTGTCCCCACTCCACTGCTGCCGTCCCCCCTGCAGGCTACCGTAAATTCGGAATATGAGACGGGCCCCCATTTTATTAAAAGGTTTAATTTACCTATTTTCCTCCCCAAAATTTGGGGTGCGTCTTATGGTCCGGTGCGTCTTATAGTCCGCAAAATATGGTATATAACATAATGGACCAGATGTTTTATCTGCCAGTGCACCAATCTGATGTACTTCATCAGAGAGCAATGGCTGAAGTGAACACAACTGTGTCCTTTCTCAAACAGTTACTCTGTGCCCCGATCCCATGGACTTCTGGATCATATTAGACCAGTGGCAAGAACTGGCCTAGTTTGATATGGGTGTACTGTCATTTCCAGCCTCCAGTGCACTGTCATAAATGGTATTCAGCATGTGAGTGGCTTTATCACACCCAAGTGGACCAGGCTATACACCACAAAAGTCAAAAATTTTACATTTGTCAGAATGAATCATGCGTGTCATCTATACTGTACCACTGCTGTTGACAGGGCTGCCATTGCTGGCCCCACACTGCCAGACATCTCCATGCCTGACCCATCTTATTTGTCTGCCGTGGGGCTTCTGCTGCTACCACTGCCGCTAGACACCCACTCGTACATGTCCTGCGCTTGGCTTGTCCAGTGTGTTGCACACTATAATGTATTGTTGCTGAGAAGCATACTCTCTTGAGGGTACACCAACATGAAAAAGCTCCCAAAATAGGGATAATTTTTTTCATGGCTTGTTGACAAGCCATTGTTTTTCACTTTGAACAGTTTCCGTGTTCAAGGATAATGTTTGGAGGTCTTGATAAAAAGCATTTGCAACTGCTTAATTAGGCTGTGTGTACACAGTGCGTTTTTAATGCGTTTTTTCCAAGCGGAATTGGTCCCAAAAACGCAAGGGAATCCTTATGCCAGCAATGTCTTTGAGAATTCTGAAGTGCTGTGCACATGATCAGTATTTTTCCTTTCAGAATTTCATGTGCGTTTAAATCCGCAGCATGTCAATTCTTTGTGTGTTTTAGCCTGCGTTTTTTATATTGAATGCATGCCAAAAACGGAAGCAAAAATTCACAAAAAACGCATGGGATTTTCGCAGTTTTTGCTGCTAAGAGGTGCTGAAATTTCTGCACAAAATACTTACCGTGCGCACATACCCTAACTTAGAGTATAGCAAACCTGTTGTGGATCCCAAAAGAAGGAATACTTTTTTTTCACTTCTAGTTGAAAAGCCATTAAGAATTGGTAATTTTTGAACGTCTTGTGAAAAAGCTATCGCTTTTTCATTTAGCAAAGAGAAATACTCGTGATTACCCCCAAACAGGTATAATAATAAGCATTAGCAAATCAGGCATCTGCCCCTAAAGAGGTATTTTTTTCTAATTTAAGTAGCCAAAAAAGTCTGTTACTGTGTGGTGTTGTTCAATAGGCTGTTAATTACCATCGGTTTGATTACTAAAAGGGTTGTGGTAGTTAATGGAGCACACTGATCCATCCCTGATAATATTCTCTGAAAGCTCAACACTCTCAACTCACAGTAGCGTCAGAACTGCAACCCAGCCCCATTGACTTGAATGAATAAGATGATTTATGTCAGGGGTAGACACTGAAAAGCTTATGGCTTCTGGGCAAGAAGTGTGTCTGCGCCCCTCTCTTTTTATGGCAACAAAACGACAGATTATACAAATATATTTGTATTTGAAAACATCAACGTCTTCTCAATGTCATCCACTTCTCAACGTTATATGCAGAAGAAGGAAATCTATCCGCAGACGTGACTGCAGCAGCTTATTTACTATAGGTATTTGTTGGTGTTGCGATTCACACAATACAACCAGGTGGGCATCTCTCTCACATCCTACCCACTTGCATCGAACATTATTACCATATGTGATCTAGTCTATCTTTTCTTTTCCATTGCTTTACACTAGACATACAGGTTCAAATGAATAAGCATGCACCTTGTTTAAAAAGTTGTCA
This sequence comes from Phyllobates terribilis, assembly GCF_046119375.1. Classification (NCBI taxonomy): domain Eukaryota; kingdom Metazoa; phylum Chordata; class Amphibia; order Anura; family Dendrobatidae; genus Phyllobates; species Phyllobates terribilis. The sequence continues at coordinate 661,570,243 of NW_027362762.1, read as the reverse complement.
CCTTATCATCGTGTCACTTGTCATCATTTAGAAAAGAATCTAGTGTCACAGACATATAAAGGGGAATAGCAAAGAATTTATGTAATCAATTCTCAAACTTGGCTTGACTTTGCACTAAAGTGCACACATTGTCCCAAAGGAGTGATTCTTACTTATCTATTATACCCTATCCTGGTTCTTTTCCAGCAAAGTCTGGCTCGGGTGCCATCCTAGCAGGAATTTGTACAAGTTTCTGTGCTGGACTGCACACTTACCTATAGGCCACAGCCCCACTATCAGTATTTGGTCAGTATTCGGTCAGTATTTTTTCTCAGGAGTGGGAGACAAAACCAGGAGTGGGTGATAAATGCAGAATTGGTGACTTGTTTCTATTATACCTTTTCTCTGATTGTTCCATTCCTGGTTTTGGCTCCCACTCCTGAGAAAAAATACTGACCGAATACTGATAGTGGGGCCGTGGCCTTAGGTGTTTTACTTTCTGGGATTTGTGGTACCGCCCAGACTAGTTCTCTGTGCACATGTGGGTGTGTATGTTACTACTTTTCAGCTAGTAAGCAGGAGTAATTAGCATCCTCCTGAGATCTAGAGCACAACACCACACCCTATTTATACTCCCACAGTCTCCTAGGAGTTGCCAGTTATTGTGTTTGGCTTTCCTATAAATCTCTGCTGCAATCCTGTTCATGATCAAGCTTTATCCCGTCATCATTTGCTTCATAATCTATATTGTCTTTGCCCTCGGCTTGTTTGATTTCACTTTTACCTAATCTCCTGTTGTCTGATCCAATTGTTTCTTTGATTACAGTTTTGTCTCCTAACTTTGACACTGGTTCCATCCCTCCACCCATGACCACTCCTGACTCAAAGGCTCTCATCCAGCAACCAGTCAGGGACCGGCTAGATGGAGTGGCTAGTCCCAAGTCTGTCATAGGGAGCCTTTATGAGCAGGCATACTATACATTATCAAATATTTATAGAGTTTTGCAAAAATGTATAAGATGAAAATATCATTTTAAGGAACAATGTGACAACAAATCACATATTAACTCCTTAATGACTGCCAACATGCCTTTTTACGGCAGTCATTAAAGGTACTTATTTAAAGGCGCTGAGGAATAACATTGTAGCGCCCCCCCAGTGTCGGAAAATCTCTGGGGTCTTAACTATGGGGGATAGCTGAGACCCTGGAGAACATGATCAGGGCCAGTTTTTACCATTCCCTGTCACGTGATCGCCGTTATTCACCGAGTTTTGCAGCTGGACATGCATATTTGTAGTTAATTTTAAAGTCTATATGTGTCACCACAAAGTAGAGTATTTCAGGCAAGCATTTATTTCGTCCGCTGGTATCGATCGAGGAATTACAGGTAATGTTTGCCTAAAATCTCCTGCAAGCAATATTAATGCGTTCCCAAATGGTCTGATGTTTCCATGTAAATCTTGCGCATCCTTTTTAAATCCAACAGCTGGTATATAAAAATTTTATATCCAACAGCTGGCATATAAAAATATAGTAGGTATATACAAATATGCATGTATTCGAATGCAACGTTGTGTCAAAATTTCAAAGCAATCGGTGAAGAACTTTCGAAGATTTAAGATTTTGAACAAACGAACATTTACATTTTTTTTTATATAAGATTTTGTGTGACTTATCTCTCTGATTTAAGGGCATAAATATCAGTTTTTTTCACAATTAAACACAAATCATATTGAAGAAATTTTACCACTATCATGAAGTACAATATGTCACGAAAAAACATTCTCAAAATCAGTGGGATCCGTTGAAGTGTTCCAGAGTTATTACTACATAAGGTGACACTGGTCACAATTGTAAAATTTGGCTTGGTCATTAAGGACATAATTGGCTCGGTCACTAAGGGGTTAAAATGGGTTGCCTTGTTTACAAATCTATCATTTAATATCTTTATGACTTAGCCAGAGAAGAAAGTTATAAAAAGGTTAGTCTCTTTCTGTTAGCAGAGTATTAATCCGCGTGACATCCAGAGTTTAGAACACAGAATGTAGGCTTATTCATCTCCAGCATAGGCACAGCATGGAGTCTGGTGTTACTGCAGCATGAGGAGAACAAATCATATATCAACAACACAGGAAGAGAAGGAGGGGGCATCCTGTCTGTGGGAGTTTTTTTTTTTTTAGAACACAACTTTGTTAACAACCTCACAATATGCACAACATATGAAACAGCATAGTAGTTGTTGCAATACACATACAGATTAATATGTATTATTCCAACACCCCCACTCAACAACTACTTATCCTCTTAGTCCCATTGTGGTTCTCAATTCTTGGAACCTAGCTCGTGGCAATGGCTTTGTCATAATGTCAGCTACCATCTTATCAGTTTCACAATAGACAAACTGAATTATGCCACGATCTATCAAATCACGTAGATGATGATGTCTGACGTCAATGTGCTTGGTTCTAGCACTGATCTTTTCACTGCATGCAAGTTTAATGCATCCTTGGTTGTCCTCATAAATCACCGTCGGCTGAGTTGTCGGTTTGCCAAGATCGTCCATCAATTGTCTTAGCCAAACAACCTCCTGGCTTGCATAGGCTGCGGACACATACTCCGCTTCTGTAGATGACAAGGCAACAGACACTTGTTTCCTACTAGACCAGGAGATTGAACTTTCTCCAACTTTAAACAAGTATCCACTTGTGGATTTACGATCACGTGAATCACCAGCCCAATCCGCATCTACATAGCCGGTAAGTTCTAGATCTCCTGCTGCAGATAGTTTTAAATTTACATCTTGCGTTTCTTTCAAATATCGGAGAAGTCTCTTAACAGCATTCCAGTCTCTTTGGCGCGGTTTTTCCACATATCTGCAAAGGATTCCAACTGTTGTTGTGATATCCGGTCGAGTCATAGTTGATATGTATAGAAGTGGTCATCTTCTCCTTCCAGCTTCAGGTAGGATGGTTCCATTGGGGTTGATATACCTTTGGCCTCTGACATTTTAAACTGATTCAGAATCAAATTAATTTTTGCACTTTGGTTTAGAAGAAAACTTCCATCTTCCCCTCTCTGGATTTGGATTCCTAGATAATATGTCACACTTCCAAGGTCTTTTGTTTCAAAGTGCTGATTCAGAATTTCAGTCATTTTTCCAATTTCTGCGTCGTCTTGATGAACAACAATCACGTCGTCCACATATAAGAGAATATACAACCACTTTCCATCTGTATATTTTGTGTATAAGCACGGATCTGCTTGACCTCTTTTAAATCCTTCTTCCAACAAGACTTTATTCATCTTGGTGTTCCATGCTCTTGCTGATTGCTTAAGACCATAGAGAGATTTTTGTAGTTTGCAAACAAGATTCTCTTCACCTCTTTTTACATAACCTTCAGGTTGAGTCATGTATAAGTCCTCCTCAATGTCACCATTTAAAAAGGCAGTTTTTATATCCAAATGTCTGACATACATCTTTTGTACAGCAGCTACAGCTAACAAAGCTCTGAACGTGGTCTGTTTAGCGACTGGAGCAAATGTAGCATCGTAATCTTCGCCATACTTTTGAGAATATCATTTTGCGACCAACCTTGCTTTGAATCTGTGGACTTTACCTTCAGAGTCATATTTGGTTTTGAAGACCCACTTGCACTTGATTGCCTTTTTGCCCTGTGGTAGCTTGGTGAGTTTCCAAGTTTGGAGTTGATGAAGCGATTTGATTTCCTCATTAGCGGCATCGATCCACTTTGTTCTTTCATGGACAGGTAGTGCTTGCATTTCATCCCATGACTGCGGCTCTGACTCAGGTAGTGTCTTGACAATGTAGGATAGACGTTTAGCTGGTATACCTTTGTTTGATCTTGACGATCTCCTGATTTCAGATTCACCTGATTTTTCTGTTGTTCCTTCATTAGTTGAAGAATCCAGCCAGACCTCTACATCCTCCTTGTTGCTGTCTTGTAATTGTGACTTCAGCTGGACTACTGGCGTGATGTCACAAAACTTGGGTGATAGAAAGTTCTCATCAATCACTACATCTCTACTTATTGTGACCTTGTTTGTTTCTGGGTGTAGAATCCTATAACCTTTCTGGGTTTTGCTGTAGCCTACCAGGATACCTTCCTTAGCGTGAGCTTCCCACTTAGTTTGCTTTTCTTTGGGAACATGTACAAATGCTTTACTTCCGAATATTCATATGTGATGTAGTTTTGGCTTTCTGCTATTCCATTGCTCAAATGGAGTTTTCTCTGTAGCTTTACCTGGTAGTCTGTTCTGAAGATAGCAAGCTGTCATGATTGCTTCACCCCAATATGCTGTGGGCAGATTTGCATCAAATAACATGCTTCTTCCACTTTCACATAGTGTTCGGTTCCTTCTTTCCGCGACACCATTTTGCTCTGGGTTGTACGGTACAGTGGTCTGAAATAGGATTCCATTTTTCTTTAAAATGCTCTGTGTCTCATTACTTGTATATTCAGTCCCATTATCTGCACGTAGAATCTTTGGCATTCTTCCAAATTTATTATATACTTCAGCTAGGTATATTTCAAGTTTCTCTGGAACTTCCTTCTTGCTGTGAAGCAGGTGGACAACTGTATATCTTGAATGATCATCAATAAATGTGAGAAAATATCTCTTCTTCCCTGGAGTCAGAGTGCTCATTGGACCACAGACATCTGTGTGTATTAAATCTAGTGGCTGTGCTGTTCTTGTACTAATTCTCTTAGGAAAAGCTTTCCTAGACATTTTCCCTTTGATGCAGCTAGTACACTTCATTGTCTGGTTACATAGATCAATTGTAATATCCTCAGCTAGCTGCTTTTGGACTAACTTTCTTATTGCTTCTGGGTCTCTGTGTGCCAGACACCTATGCCACACATGAATACAGTTTTTATGCTCTTCTTGTTGCGCTGTATACACACACTCTTTGCATTTCAGCTGATAAAGTTCATCTGTGATGTTTCCCTCTGCTAGTGTGTGACCTTCCTTTGAGATGATGCAGTTATCATGCTTAAATGTAACTTCATTTCCTTGTTTTGTGAGTTTCTTCACAGATAGTAGATTACTTTCAAGACTAGGCACATACAGCACATCCTTTACTGGGATCTACCTGCTTTGTTTTGGTGAGATTTGACAATCAATATAGCCATCTCCTATGCCTTCTGAAGTCATGTACTGACCATTAGCCATAATCACTTTCTCTGATTTACTTTGGTCAAGCTTAGAAAAGAAGTCTCTGTTATTAGTCATGTGACTAGTTGCTCCAGAGTCTATACACCATGCATGCTTTGATGTATTTGCACTGACAGTAAATGCAGTTTCAGTATTCACAGATTCATTTTCTCCAGATACAGCACTTTTAACCCTTTGATGACTGCTTTGCTTTTTCAGCTGATTCAAACAAAAACATTCACGTGTTTCTTTTATGTGCTTCCTGTTATCAGTTAGGTTTTGTGTCTGTAAAGCAGATTCTGTGTTGCATTTCCTTATGTTCATACCTTCTGCCTTTCGCTTATATTCATCTATGAGCTTCTAGTGCGGTTACAAGCGTATCATAGCTCTCTGGAAGGCCACTAAGCAGTAATGCGGCCACATGAAAGTCCTTTAGATCTTCCCCAATGACTCTCAGGCGTTCTACAACTTCCAGAACACTTCTTATGTAATCCTGCATATCCTGACCTTTCTGTAGCTTAGACTGGTACAGCTTTCTCATGAGATAGAGCTTATTGCTTAAATTTATCCTCTCATGTACCTTTTGCAACTGCTCCCACATTTCCTTTGCAGTATTACATTTACACACATGCACAATCTGGTCATCATCTATACTGAGTGATATGGTACTTTGTGCTTTCTGATCCATCTCTGTCCACTCCTGTGGCACTGGGTCAGGTTTAGGCTCCTGTGTGTATTTCCACGTACCTTCTCTTGTCAGCAGCATTTTCACTTTGAATTTCCAGGATTGATAATTCTGGTTAGTGAGACTTGGCACTGTAAATTTCATGGAGCTGCTGCTGCTGGTGGCCATCTTTGCTTCTTCTCAGTTTGCTGTCTTTCTTTCTTTTCTTTCCTCTGTGTTCTGGGGATCTGTGACTCTGGGGACTCTGGTACATCTGGGCCCATAACCTGTTAGCAGACATCCAGAGTTTAGAACACAGAATGTAGGTTTATTCATATCCAGCATAGGCACAGCATGGAGTCTGGTGTTACTGCAGCATGAGGAGAACAAATCATATATCAACAATACAGGAAGAGAAGGAGGGGGCATCCTGTCTGTGTGAGTTTTTTTTTTTTTTAGAACACAACTTTGTTAACAACCTCACAATATGCACAACATATGAAACAGCATAGTAGTTGTTGCAATACACATACAGATTAATATGTATTATTCCAACACTTTCTCTAGTCCCAAAGGACTCAATGTATTGAACAATCAGAACATTGATTTGAGTGGCCATCATAGAATGCTTCTTTTTCCCTCTGTTGGTGCTGCAGGGGTAACCAAACACTTGCTGACTTGCTTTACAGCTGAAGGCTGGGGGTCTTAACAACCTAAACCCCCTTTTAGATGAGCCACTAATTAGGGAACGAGTATTTGTAGGAAATCATTCCTGACTATTGGCCTGTCTAAACAGGCTGGCAAACACCCGATAAAAAAGTAAAATGCTCGTTTGTGGGATGCAATAATTTTTAAGCAGACTTAAAAATCATTGCTATCGGGAGCACATGCCCTATGTAAGCAAGTTATGTGTTGGGCACAGAATTATAGTATTAATTATCATTTTGTGAGTATAGAATGTTCATTGGTCCTTGAAAAATATTTAGATTTGAGAGTCCTCAGTGGTTGATACCTTTTAATGGCTAACTGAAAAGATGGTAACAAATTGCAAGCTTTCGAGACTACTCAGGCCTTTTCATCAGGCTAACATAACCCAAAATCTGAAGTCACATATTTATGCACAATAGGGCACAGAAATAATGCAATAGATGAGACAGGTGATGAAAAGCAGAGCTATTACTATGGGAGAGATAAACATTTCTAGCTGTAAATATAGTAAAGAGATAGATAAAAAACCATCAATGGGTTATATAGATTGTGCCATGTAAATCCAGCAAGACCTGCTTAACAAAAATAAATTGTAAAAAGTTCCTTTAAGGGAATGTATTACAAAGAAACGATTACAATATTAAAATAAAATGAGGGTAGTTTAGCCAGCACAGTTGGTTATCACAGGTAAATACTCTGCCTTACTAATATTTTATGTTGAATTTTTGCTATCACTATTCAAACATTTTTCATTGATAGATTTCAATCTTGATATTAACTATGGAAGCATTATACTTAAATGCTCCATTAATCTCTAGCAAGGTTGTACCTAAAATACCTCAAGGTGAAGTTGTAAGTAATTATTAGCTTCCAAAAATGTTTCCACAAATGCTATCACATAAATCAGTCTTATCAGCTGGACACCGGAGTGGAATTTCTATACCAGCCAGATGAGGACTATGATTGGTAGAATAGTGAACAACAAAGAAACCATAGGACTGTCAAAATACTATAAGAGGGGAATTTCAGATGATACTACTCCAGTCTGACAAAGGGACAAGAGACAGAGAACATGAAGTGGGTGGTGATCGCTTTTCTCTGCCTCCAATTGGCAGAGGGGCTGGTAAGGTGAGTGCCAGCGACATGTTGTTATTATTATTCATTATTATAGCGCCATTTATTCCATGGTGCTTAACATGTGAAATATATTTTTAAAGGGAATCTGTCAGAATGATCCAACCCACACTCAAACTGTTTATATGATCATGTTGATCTTAGAAAGATAATGACATCCACACCATTACTGATGCAATCTGTTGCTCCCTAAATTGTTGTTTTAATTCATATGCAAATGAAGCACAAGTGCTCTTTGTGTGTCAAAGCACTTCCCAAGATTGGGCCTCCCTAGTAGAGATGAGCGGTGTTCGACTAGAACTGTTCGCCAATCTCAAATTCGAGCTGTTTTGGGCGGTGTTCGAGTTGTTCGACGAACCCGAACGATTTGCAAAAAATTCGGCTGTTCGAGGTTATGTTCGATAACTGTTCGTGCACCAAAAGCGTGTCCTGCATGTCTGGCGCTATTTAGAGCACCAATCATGCAGGGATTGTCTGCCACTCACTGTAATGCCACAGCCATGGTGGTTGTGGCATTACAGTGATTGCCCAAATCGATGGGAACAGTGCCAACAGTGAAACATGAAAAGCCGGCAATTCAGCAGCGGCATACACCTGTACCCGACAATTTAGAACCGAAAGAATAGAGCTTCACACATAGATTAGATAGATATAAACATGTCAGCCACATATATACGAAGTACAGTGAAAGTGCTGCTTACTGTACTTGTCATTTAGCGTAAAGGATTTATCAAAAAAAATAATAGTGTTTTCATGCACCGTCTCTTTAAAAAAGCCGGCCGGCAATTCAGCAGCGGTACCCGACAATTTATAACAGACAGAATAGAGCTTCACACATAGATTAGATAGATAGAAACATGTCAGCCACATATATACGAAGTACAGTGACAGTGTTGCTTACTGTACTTGTCATTTAGCGTAAAGGATTTATCAAAAAAAATAATAGTGTTTTCATGCACTGTCTCTTTAAAAAAGCCGGCCGGCAATTCAGCAGCGGTACCCGACAATTTATAACAGACAGAATAGAGCTTCACACATAGATTAGATAGATAGAAACATGTCAGTCACATATATATGAAGTACAGTGATAGTGTTGGTTACTGTACTTGTCATTTAGTATTAAAATAAAGGATTTATTATTAAAAAAATTGGCGTGGGGTTCCCCTTAATTTTAGGCTCTAGCGGAGGTTAAGCAGACGGCTGGGGCAGATGTTTGAAGCCTGGGAAGGGGGTAATACCCACGGAGCTTCCCAGGCTACTAATATCAGCCCCCAGCTGAATACATAGCCTTTACTAGCTATTAAAATGGGGGACCCCCCCAAAAAAATGACGTGGGGTCCCCCCTAATTTAATAGCTAGCAAAGGCTAGGCAGACAGCTGGGGGCTGATATTAATAGCCCAGGAAGGGAGCCATGAATATTGGCCCCCTCCCAGGCTAGAAACACCAGCCGTCAGCCGCCCCAGAAATGGCGCATTCATAGGATGCGCCAATTCTGGCACTTAGCCTCGCTCTTCCACGCTGCCCTGGTGCGGTGGCAGGGGGTAATAGGGTTGGGGTTGATGTCAGCTTATAATGCCAGCTGACATCAAGCCCAGGTTAGTAATGGAGAGGCGTCTATAAGACACCCCCATTACTAACCCCATAGTCAAAGTTAAAAAAAACACAAACACCCAGAATAAAGTCCTTTAATTGAAATAAAGACACAATCCTTTATTGTTCTAAATTAAACCATACTTACCGTCACGCCCATTCCAGCTGAAGCCAACGATCTCCTGCAATAAAAGAAAAATAATAAAGCAACCTCATCCTTACCTTTCCATGGTTCCCACGACAGCTTCAGCTCTGCTACATCGAGATGACAGGCTGGACCGCAGCAGAACGCTGCCATCCAGCCTGTCATCCCGCAGACACTGAGAAGCGCAGGCTTGCTTGCGCTGCTCAGGGTCTCTCTGTGACGACATCCAGATGAGCCGAGTTCATGTCCAATGAACTCGGCTCACCTCATGCACGTCACTGACAGCGTGGGAAAATTCTCACGCTGAAGCGGTGAGTGCAGGAGAATTCTCCCACGCTGTCAGTGACGTGCATAAGGTGAGCTCATGTCCAATGAACTCAGCTCACCTCCTGCACGTCACTGACAGCGTGGGAGAATTCTCCTGCACTCAGCGCTTCAGCGTGAGAATTCTCCCACGCTGAAGCGCTGAGTGCAGGAGAATTTTCCCACGCTGTCAGTGATGTGCATAAGGTGAGCTCATGTCCAATGAACTCAGCTCACCTCCTGCACGTCACTGACAGCGTGGGAGAATTCTCCTGCACTCAGCGCTTCAGTGTGAGAATTCTCCCACGCTGAAGCGCTGAGTGCAGGAGAATTTTCCCACGCTGTCAGTGACATGCATGAGGTGAGCCGAGTTCATTGGACATTAACTCGGCTCATCTGGATGCCCTCACAGAGAGACACTGTGGAGCGCAAGCAAGCCTGCGCTTCTCAGTGTCTGCGGGATGACAGGCTGGATGGCAGCGTTCTGCTGCGGTCCAGCCTGTCATCTCGATGTAGCAGAGCTGAAGCTGTCATGGGAACCATGGAAAGGTAAGGATGATGTTGCTTTATTATTTTTCTTTTATTTCAGGAGATCGTTGGCTTCAGCTGGAATGGGCGTGATGGTAAGTATGGTTTAATTTAGAACAATAAAGAATTGTGTGTTTATTTCAATTAAAGGACTTTTTTCTGGGTGTTGTGTTTTTTTTAAATACTTTACTAGAAATTCATGGTGGTCATGTCTAATATTGGCGTGACCCCATGAATTTCGGGCTTAGGGCCAGCTGATAATGCCAAGCTGGCCCTAACCCCTTTATTACCCAGTGAGCCACCGCATCAGGGCCCTGGATGAGTTGGGTACAGCGCCAGAAGATGGCGCTTCTATGAACGCGCCATTTTCCAGGGTGGCTGCGGACTGCAATTTGCAGCGGGGGTGGCCCAGAAAGCTTGGGCCTCCCTGCGCTGCGGATTCCATCCCCCAGCTGCCTAGTTGTACCTGGCTGGACACAAAAACAGGGCGAAGCCCCACGTCAATTTTCTTTAAATTATTTCATGAAATAATTAAGAAAAAAAGGGCTTCCCTATATTGTTGTGTCCGGCCAGGTACAAATAGGCAGCTGGTGGTTGGGGGCAGCCCGTTCCTGCCTGCTGTACCTGGCTGGACACAAATATAGTGCGAAGCCCCACGTCAATTTTTTTTAAATTATTTCATGAATTTCCTGAAATAATTAAAAAAAATTGAAGTGGGGCTTCGCACTATATTTGTGTCCAGCCAGGTACAGCAGGCAGGAACGGGCTGCCCCCATCCACCAGCTGCCTATTTGTACCTGGCCGGACACAACAATATAGGGAAGCCCTTTTTTTCTTAATTATTTCATGAATTTCATGAAATAATTAAAAAAAAAGTACGTGGGGCTTCGCCCTATTTTTGTGTCCAGCCAGGTACAACTAGGCAGCTGGGGGCTGGAATCTGCAGCGCAGGGAGGCCCAAGCTTTCTGGGCCCCCCCCCCGCTACAAATTGCAGTCCGCAGCCACCCCGGAAAATGGCGCGTTCATAGAAGCGCCATCTTCTGGCGCTGTACCCAACTCATCCAGGGCCCTGGTGCGGTGGCTCACTGGGTAATAAAGGGGTTAGGGCCAGCTTGGTATTATCAGCTGGCCCCAAGCCCAAAATTCATGGGGTCACGCCAGTATTAGACATGACCGCCATGAATTTCTAGTAAAGTATTTAAAAAAAACACAACACCCAGAATAAAGTCCTTTAATTGAAATAAAGACACAATTCTTTATTGTTCTAAATTAAACCATACTTACCATCACACCCATTCCAGCTGAAGCCAACGATCTCCTGCAATAAAAGAAAAATAATAAACCAACCTCATCCTTACCTTTCCATGGTTCCCACGACAGCTTCAGCTCTGCTACATCGAGATGACTGGCTGGACCGCAGCAGAACGCTGCCATCCAGTCTGTCATCCCGCAGACACTGAGAAGCGCAGGCATGCTTGCGCTCCTCACTGTCTCGCTGTGACGGCATCCAGATGAGCCGAGGTCATGTCCAATGAACTCGGCTCACCTCATGCACGTCACTGACAGCGTGGGAAAATTCTCACGCTGAAGTGCTGAGTGCAGGAGAATTCTCCCACGCTGTCAGTGATGTGCATGAGGTGAGCTCATGTCCAATGAACTCAGCTCACCTCCTGCACGTCACTGACAGCGTGGGAAAATTCTCCTGCAATCAGCGCTTCAGCGTGAGAATTTTCCCACGCTGTCAGTGACGTGCATGAGGTGAGCCGAGTTCATTGGACATGAACTCGGCTCATCTGGATGTCGTCACAGAGAGACGCTGAGCAGCGCAAGCAAGCCTGCGCTTCTCAGTGTCTGCGGGATGACAGGCTGGATGGCAGCGTTCTGCTGCGGTCCAGCCTGTCATCTCGATGTAGCAGAGCTGAAGCTGTCGTGGGAACCATGGAAAGGTAAGGATGAGGTTGCTTTATTATTTTTCTTTTATTGCAGGAGATCGTTGGCTTCAGCTGGAATGGGCGTGATGGTAAGTATGGTTTAATTTAGAACAATAAAGGATTGTGTCTTTATTTCAATTAAAGGACTTTATTCTGGGTGTTTGTGCTTTTTTTAACTTTGACTATGGGGTTAGTAATGGGGGTGTCTTATAGACGCCTCTCCATTACTAACCTGGGCTTGATGTCAGCTGGCATTATAAGCTGACATCAACCCCAGCCCTATTACCCCCTGCCACCGCACCAGGGCAGCGTGGAAGAGCGAGGCTAAGTGCCAGAATTGGCGCATCCTATGAATGCGCCATTTCTGGGGCGGCTGACGGCTGGTGTTTCTAGCCTGGGAGGGGGCCAATATTCATGGCTCCCTTCCTGGGCTATTAATATCAGCCCCCAGCTGTCTGCCTAGCCTTTGCTAGCTATTAAATTAGGGGGGACCCCACGTCATTTTTTTTGGGGGGTCCCCCATTTTAATAGCTAGTAAAGGCTATGTATTCAGCTGGGGGCTGATATTAGTAGCCTGGGAAGCTCCGTGGGTATTACCCCCTTCCCAGGCTTCAAACATCTGCCCCAGCCGTCTGCTTAACCTCCGCTAGAGCCTAAAATTAAGGGGAACCCCAAGCCAATTTTTTTAATAATAAATCCTTTATTTTAATACTAAATGACAAGTACAGTAACCAACACTATCACTGTACTTCATATATATGTGACTGACATGTTTCTATCTATCTAATCTATGTGTGATGCTCTATCTTTCTGTTCTAAATTGTCGGGTACCGCTGCTGAATTGCCGGCCGGCTTTTTTAAAGAGACAGTGCATGAAAACACTATTATTTTTTTAAATAAATCCTTTACACTAAATGACAAGTACAGTAAGCAACACTATCACTGTACTTATTATATATGTGACTGACATGTTTCTATCTATCTAATCTATGTGTGAAGCTCTATTCTTTCTGTTCTAAATTGTCGGGTACAGATGCTGAATTGCCGGCCGGCTTTTTTAAAGAGACGGTGCATGAAAACACTAATATTTTTTTTAATAAATCCTTTACACTAAATGACAAGTGCAGTAAGCAACACTGTCACTGTGCTTCTTATATGTGTGACTGACATGTTTCTATCTATCTAATCTATGTGTGATGCTCTATTCCTTCTTGTCTAAATTGTCGGGTACCGGTGTATGCCGCTGCTGAATTTGCCGGCCGGCTTTTTTAAAGAGAGTGTCTTCTGAGCAGTTTGTCAGCTTTTGGACACCTTTGCAGGTGTTTTCTATGTGTTTCTATGTGTTTTTGTTTGCCTGCCATTGGTTTTAACGGTGTTCGACGGTGTTCTAAGGTGTTCGACGAACAGTTCGACGAACAGTTCCTCGAACATCCCGGTGTTCGACGAACCGAACCGAACCCGAACACTACGGGGGTGGCTCAACACTACTCCCTAGTTCTTTTCCCCACCCAGCCCTACCTTCCTCCGCTTGACTGACTACTCACTTGCAATATTGTCAGGCCAGTGAGCTGTTAATCAAGCAGAGGAGGCGAATAGAACAGGGGAGGCAATGGCTTTGGAAGTGCTTTAACATGCCAAAAAGCACCTGAGCCTCATTTGCATATCAGTTAAAACGTTGATTTTTAAATAAGGGAGCAACAGATTGTATCATTAAAGTTATGGAGGACATTATCTTTCAGAGAGCAATCTGACCATATAAACAGTTTGGGAGTGGATTGTGCTGACAGATTCCCTTTAATGTCCTTTTGACTGTATACCAGTTATATTGTAGGAGTACTTTTATTGGAATGTATCATAAGGAAATGATTTACTGATGAGCTTCCTAATACAGTCTGTTCTATTCTGTAGAGACCACAGAATCGAAGAAATTATCAAGAAATGTAGATGAAAACTAAAAGTAGGAAAAGGGAAATTAAATTAGTCATTGGTCTCTAAAGGGTTATTTGAATGGATTGGAAAATGTAATAAACTAAGAATATGCAAACAAAAAAATGCACATATTGTAATTTCTACTACTGTAGAATGATTATATAATCAGGTACAAATGGAATTATGTTCTATATCCTATAAAATTGCTGAAACGTGTCTGTTTTTCCATATACAAAAGGGTGGATCAACTGTGAATATTCTCACTATGCACTTATATTAAACTATTAGGCTGAAAATAGCTAAAATTTTCTGCAAGAAGTTAATTTTTCTATATTTCATAGTGATATTGAAGATGATCTGACTTTAAAAACCAATTTGCAGTTAATGGCCAGCTCTTAAAGAGAACAGAGTATGCAGATCAATGCATTTATTAGGTGAAAATTCAGGTCTTAGTTGCATATTTTGCAGCCACCTAGCAGCACTTTTCACCACTAACAAACACCAAGAGGGTTCATGCACCATGCCATTCAGATTACACAACCAGAGTAAGCCAAGGGAGTAAACAGGTCAAGACGGTTATTAATCTCAGAAGCTATTCTAGCTATGTGGCCTTATACATCTGGCTATATATGTTCTGTACATTAGACATACTTGCCAACTTTTCCAGAAAGGAGGCTCCTAGGTAAAGGGAAAACCAGCAGGACTCCTGGAAGAGGTGGCAAATCTTCAGAGAGTCACAGAAACCTCCCAGAAATCAGAGTTTGGCTACGGACCCACTATCAGTATTTGGTCAGTATTCGATCAGTATTTTTCCTCAGTATTTGTAAGCCAAAACCGGGTGAGGAACAATCAGAGAAAAAGTATATAAGAAACAAGTCACCAATTCTGTATTTATCACCCACTCCTGGTTTTGGTTTACAAATACTGAGGAAAAATACTGACCAAATACTGATAGTGGGGCCATACCCTTCCTCCAACCTTTTTATTTCCGTGATGCCAAGCTCCAGAGTTCAGAGATTAATTCTGCTGTCGCTTGCCAGAATAAGTGGGGAGGGGGGTGGCAATAGTTCCGTAAATAAAAATTTGGCAGCACACGTTTCACACCGCAATATCCCATTTCGCAGAGGTCAATATTTAAAAGTCGTTAAGTATAGAATTAAGGTACATTTTAGTATTTATTGCTGTATCATATTGCCTGGCTGAGAGAGAACAGCACCTAGGAACCTTAAGGGGGATCTTTGCTATGTGATCTGACAGCAGCATTATATAGGAGCTGAGACCCTGATTCCAACGATGTATAACTTACTTTATTTGGTGCAGCAGTTGTGACAGTTTTCTCTGATGCAGACTTAGCAGAGTTTGGGATTTTGAGCGCTGCCCACACTACTGACAGCTTTCTCTGTACAATGTATATGGACAGGGAGCTGCTAATCAGTGCTGGGGGCGTGGTTGGACTAGCAAGCACAAGGCAGCTAGTCAGATAGGGATAATCTTTTATTGGATAAACACTCAATTTATTGAAACACAAACACACAGCCCAGTAAGTGACACAAACCTGGAATCAGGGACTAAGCTTCTACATCATGCTGTTCTCAGGACATGTAGCAAAAACCTGCTGGCAGATTCCCTTTAACTGTTCTGCTCTCTAGTAACAAAGGCCATGAGGGATCACTGGTTGTCATGTAGTGCATTGATGGATTGTTTCAACAGGCCAAGAATCACTTTGCCTAGTATTTTGATATTCGGAAACGAACAAGAGACAGCAGAATTTAATGTAAATTAAATTCTATACAATCCAGCACCTCCTTAAAAATCCAAATCTTTCTTTATTCAAATGCAATGAAATACAAAACTTTTCAGTTCTTAGTTTTGAAAACAACTACCATGACGAAAAATTGAAAAAACTGAAATGTCTAGGTTATGCTGCCCTACTGCTGAAGTGTCTGCTGTATGTCATTGGATTTGATTAAAGAATTTGGATTTTAAGGAGGATCTGGATTGAGTGTGTTATAATTTCAAGTTTGTACTGTAAAGCCTAACCTTACTTTCTCATCAGAAATTTAAGCTTGCCAATCATATAAATAAAAAGCCAACTTTTTCCCAGAAGCACTGCACCTAAAATGTACCTACTGGTAATTGTTTTTAAAAGCATTGACAACATTATTTAAGACATGAGTGAGTATGGAAGGGGGATTTATAGACGAATACTGGACTATGCTGACAGGGTGGTGTGTAATGCATGTGTTTTCACATTTATGTTTCTATCCTGAGCAGGGCCGGCGTCAGCACCCGGCGCACCCGGGCAAATGCCGGGGCCCTGAGCAGGCAGAGGGGCCCACTGGCGGTCGCGCACCCCGCTGGGCTATGGGCGGAGGAGAGCGGTGTCAGCGCCCGCCCTTCTCCACCGCTTGCTCAGGGCCCTGGCAGGCGGATACTTACCTCTCCCCGTGCCTCCGCAGATCAGCTGTCTTCCTGCTCTGCGCTCCCTGTGACGTCTCAGGTCAGAGGGCGCGGTGACGTCTTTACACCGCGCCCTCCCCTGAGCCGTCACAGGGAGCGCTGAGCGGGAAGACGCCGACAACGCTGGAGTCCAGACCCGAGCAGAGGGCAGCAGGCAGCAGGCAGCAGGTGAGGAGAAGGGAGGTGAGTATTTGATTTTTTTTTTTAATGTATGGAGGCATGGGGCAGTATAAAGAGAAGGGGGGGGGTGACATCCTGCATGGGGCATTATAAAGAGAGGGGGGGTGGCATCCTGCATGGGGCATTATAAAGAGAGGGGGTGGCATCCTTCATGGGGCATAATATGGGGGGGGAGATCTTGCATGGGGCATTATAAGGTGGGGAACAGCCTGCATGGGGCATTATAAAGGGGGGGGCAGCCTGCATAGTGCATTATGTGGGGGGGAACAGCCTGCATGGAGCATTATAAGGGGGGGGCAGCCTGTATGGGGCATTATGTGGGGGGTAACAGCCTGCATGGAGCATTAAAAGGGGGGGGCCTGTATGGGGCATTATGTGGGGGGTAACAGCCTGCATGGAGCATTATAAGGGGGGGGACAGCCTGTATGGGGCATTATGTGGGGGGGTAACAGCCTGCATGCAGCATTATATGAGGGCCAGTATCCTGTATGGAGCGTTATAAGGGGACCGGTATCCTGTATGGAGCGTTATAAGGGGACCGGTATCCTGTATGGAGCGTTATATGGGGGCCAGTATCCTGTATGGAGTTTTATAAGGGGACCAGTATCCTGTATGGAGCATTATATGGGGGCCAGTATCCTGTATGGAGCTTTATAAGGGGACCAGTATCCTGTATGGAGCGTTATATGGGGGCCAGTATTCTGTATGGAGCCTTATATGGGGGCCAGTATTCCGCATGGAGCCTTATATGGGGGTCAGTATTCTGCATGGAGCCTTATATGGGGGCCAGTATTCCGTATGGGGCCTTATATGGGGACCTGTATTCCTTATAGGGCCTTATATGGGGGCCAGTATTCCGTATGGGGCCTTATATGGGGGCCAGTATTCCGTATGAAGCGTTATATGGGGGCCAGTATTCCGTATGGAGCCTTACATGGGGGCCAGTATTCCGTATGGGGCCTTATATGGGGGCCAGTATTCCGTATGAAGCGTTATATGGGGGCCAGTATCCTGTATGGAGCATTTTATGGGGGCCAGTATTCTGTGTGGAGCGATTCACCGGTTTCTGAGCTATTGTGGAATTTACAATAGATATCACTCATGTAATGTAAGAAGTGAAATCTTTGCATTGTATTATATATCTATATTTCTCCGCCGTATCTCTGCATCATGAATCGTGTATGTGTTAAAGGGGCCCACTGAGACTCTTTCGCCCGGGGCCCAGAAAAACCTGGAGCCGGCCCTGATCCTGAGGAAACTGATGACAAAGTGAAATCGCTAAGATCTCACCTTACGTTTTAGAGTTCCTCTAAAAAGATACAAGTCTGCCAGAGAAACTATGCGAGAGAAAGGAATTCTGGAGTCATACATGAAGACGCACAAAAGAGACCCTGCACTTAAATACTTCAATCAAAATGTTGATTTTGCCGTAGCCTATGAACCAATGTACATGGATGTAAGTTGAAATTGGTATACGTAAGGATACTTTTAACAGAAATATATACATTGACACTTCTTTTGATTTTAGACATATTATTATGGACAAATAAGCATAGGAACACCAGCCCAAAACTTCCTGGTTCTTTTTGATACGGGATCTTCCAACCTTTGGGTCCCATCAGCATCCTGTCAAAGTGAAGCTTGCGGTGAGAATTATCATATACTAATCCAGTGTTACAGAGATGTTTGATTTTGATGCAGTTTAAGTAGAATTAGTAGATAATCATTAAACTGATTGGCTCATGAAGACAAACCCTTCCCATGTGCCTCACTGTGGACATGGACATCATAGATGGGGTCATATAAGAATCTCCTGTATTGTGAGACAAAGGGTGGCTCTAATTCTGGTTGACTCAGTCTGCCTTTGTATTATGTGTCGACCAATTATGTGAATGCATGATATGTAATAAAACTGATTACTGGGGTATGGAAGCTAGACTTGCGTCAAAGACCAGTCTAACACATCCCAGTTTTACATTCCTCATACAGACTGTGATTTCTGGACTGGCCTTGGGTCTCATAACTTGAACACAGCAGCTCCATAGGCTTTTATGAAGATGCTGATTTTGGGTCAAGAGACCCCCGGCTGGCCAGTAAATAATGGTCTGGAGCCGACCAGCCAAACAGCTGATTGTTTGACTGGCTTTAATTAAAAAAGGGATTGACTTCATGAGATATACTGGCAGACCATATCATGTTATATGCACTTGCAACCAAAATTATTCAACTCCATAGCAAATAAGTTTAATCAGAAAACTGTACAAACTTTATCAAGTTTGCAATAAGCAATCTAACAAGAACATAATAAAACCAGTGGTTTATCCAAATTCAACACAAAATGCTACTTTTAATAACTACTGCAGTCTCAGAATTATTCAACCCCTCCATAATAAGTGTGTAGCTCTTTTCAGCCTACATTAAAGAGGCATTCTCAAGTTGTCTCTTGAGCAGCATACAGCTCTTCAGTCTCTTTACGCCCTTGTTTCTAGTGGGCTCTCCTCCTTGAGAGACAGTTCTGGTGAGAAGCAGTACTATAGTATTAGTAGGAATATAAAGCTCAGCACAAGTTCTGCTGTAACACATTAAACTACATAGATGGTTTGTTCTGAGTCTACACTGTTATCACTAAATTTACAATACATATAGAGATAACAGGGCCTTTGAATAAGCATGCTGCTCAGGGCAGTGAGAGTCATTAATTAGTAAAACTGCTGTGGGAGCAGTCAGCTGGGGCTGGTGATTTTGCAAGATTTATAACAGCAGCTTGTCAAGAGCTAAGAGAGAAGTGAAGGTAGGGGAGGTGAGCAGCTAACTGCAGTATAGAAATCAATGGTCAGGTAGGAGCTGGTTGAGATGTTAGGAGTAAAATCTTCTCCTGGAATATGACTACAGTGCACACTCGGACAGGCTCTGGTGGCCGAGCTCCATGGAGTCCAGCTGTACACTATGTAAGAGAAAAAAAATATTTCAGAAGAATGACAGCAGATAGAAAAAAAAGCAAATAAATTTCAGACTTGCTTATTTTCATGCTGTCTAACTAAAAAAATCAATTTAATAACGCAAGAATACCCATTTAAGATACAACACCAGGTAAGTATAACTATACAAATAAGAGACATAAAATATGTATTTCATATATGGAAATGCCAACATGAAAACATTAGCAAATGTTAAAATGAGATCACATGAATGGGAGAAAAGCCGATATCACTGGAGGGAAAACATTAGGATATGTAAACATGACTGAATAGGTCAAATTGATACTATGATTTAAATCACTGGCAAAGAAAACAGCCTAGATGAAAGTATTAGAAATGGACACAAGAGGGCAGTACAAAATTAAAAAGTGCAATGTTCTATAGCAGCAGTAAATAACAAGTATGTTCAGCAGGGTCCTCTCATTCTCTCCAGTAAAGTGTAAGCTCTTATGGTCAGCAGGGTTCTCTCATTCTCTCCAGTAAAATGTAAGCTCTTATGGTCAGCAGGGTTCTCTCATTCTCTCCAGTAAAGTGTAAGCTCTTATGGTCAGCAGGGTCTTCCCATTCTCTCCTGTAGAGTGTAAGCTCTTATTGTCAGCAGGGTTCTCTCATTCTCTCCAGTAAAGTGTAAGCTCTTATGGTCAGCAGGGTCTTCTCATTCTCTCCTGTAGAGTGTAAGCTCTTATGGTCAGCAGGGTCTTCTCATTCTCTCCTGTAGAGTGTAAGCTCTTATTGTCAGCAGGGATCTCTCATTCTCTCCAGTAAAGTGTAAGCTCTTATGGTCAGCAGGGTCTTCTCATTCTCTCCTGTAGAGTGTAAGCTCTTATTGTCAGCAGGGTTCTCTCGTCCTCTCCTGTAGAGTGTAAGCTCTTATGGTCAGCAGGGTCTTCTCATTCTCTCCAGTAAAGTGTAAGCTCTTATTGTCAGCAGGGTTCTCTCATTCTCTCCAGTAAAGTGTAAGCTCTTATGGTCAGCAGGGTCTTCTCATTCTCTCCTGTAGAGTGTAAGCTCTTATTGTTAGCAGGGTTCTCTCATTCTCTCCAGTAAAGTGTAAGCTCTTATTGTCAGCAGGGTTCTCTCATTCTCTCCAGTAAAGTGTAAGCTCTTATGGTCAGCAGGGTCCTTTCATTCTCTCTTGTAGAGTGTAAGCTCTTATGGTCAGCAGGGTTCTCTCATTCTCTCCTGTAGAGTGTAAGCTCTTATGGTCAACAGGGTTCTCTCATTCTCTCCAGTAATGTGTAAGCTCTTATGGACAGCAGGGTCTTCTCATTCTCTCCAGTAATGTGTAAGCTCTTATGGACAGCAGGGTCTTCTCATTCTCTCCTGTAGAGTGTAAGCTCTTATGGTCAGCAGGGTCTTCTCATTCTCTCCTGTAGAGTGTAAGCTCTTATTGTCAGCAGGGTTCTCTCATTCTCTCCAGTAAAGTGTAAGCTCTTATGGTCAGCAGGGTCTTCCCATTCTCTCCTGTAGAGTGTAAGCTCTTATTGTCAGCAGGGTTCTCTCATTCTCTCCAGTAAAGTGTAAGCTCTTATGGTCAGCAGGGTCTTCTCATTCTCTCCTGTAGAGTGTAAGCTCTTATGGTCAGCAGGGTCTTCTCATTCTCTCCTGTAGAGTGTAAGCTCTTATTGTCAGCAGGGATCTCTCATTCTCTCCAGTAAAGTGTAAGCTCTTATGGTCAGCAGGGTCTTCTCATTCTCTCCTGTAGAGTGTAAGCTCTTATTGTCAGCAGGGTTCTCTCGTCCTCTCCTGTAGAGTGTAAGCTCTTATGGTCAGCAGGGTCTTCTCATTCTCTCCAGTAAAGTGTAAGCTCTTATTGTCAGCAGGGTTCTCTCATTCTCTCCAGTAAAGTGTAAGCTCTTATGGTCAGCAGGGTCTTCTCATTCTCTCCTGTAGAGTGTAAGCTCTTATTGTTAGCAGGGTTCTCTCATTCTCTCCAGTAAAGTGTAAGCTCTTATTGTCAGCAGGGTTCTCTCATTCTCTCCAGTAAAGTGTAAGCTCTTATGGTCAGCAGGGTCCTTTCATTCTCTCTTGTAGAGTGTAAGCTCTTATGGTCAGCAGGGTTCTCTCATTCTCTCCTGTAGAGTGTAAGCTCTTATGGTCAACAGGGTTCTCTCATTCTCTCCAGTAATGTGTAAGCTCTTATGGACAGCAGGGTCTTCTCATTCTCTCCAGTAATGTGTAAGCTCTTATGGACAGCAGGGTCTTCTCATTCTCTCCTGTAGAGTGTAAGCTCTTATGGTCAGCAGGGTCTTCTCATTCTCTCCTGTAGAGTGTAAGCTCTTATGGTCAGCAGGGTTCTCTCATTCTCTCCAGTAAAGTGTAAGCTCTTATTGTCAGCAGGGTTCTCTCATTCTCTCCAGTAAAGTGTAAGCTCTTATGGTCAGCAGGGTCCTCTCATTCTCTCCAGTAAAGTGTAAGCTCTTATGGACAGCAGGGTCTTCTCATTCTCTCCTGTAGAGTGTAAGCTCTTATGGTCAGCAGGGTTCTCTCATTCTCTCCTGTAGAGTGTAAGCTCTTATGGACAGCAGGGTCTTCTCATTCTCTCCTGCAGAGTGTAAGCTCTTATGGTCAGCAGGGTCCTCTCATCCTCTCCTGTAGAGTGTAAGCTCTTATGGTCAGCAGCGTCTTCTCATTCTCTCCAGTAAAGTGTAAGCTCTTATTGTCAGCAGGGTTCTCTCATTCTCTCCTGTAGAGTGTAAGCTCTTATGGTCAGCAGGGTCCTCTCATCCTCTCCTGTAGAGTGTAAGCTCTTATGGTCAGCAGGGTCTTCTCATTCTCTCCAGTAAAGTGTAAGCTCTTATGGTCAGCAGGGTCTTCTCATTCTCTCCTGTAGAGTGTAAGCTCTTATGGTCAGCAGGGTCTTCTCATTCTCTCCAGTAAAGTGTAAGCTCTTATTGTCAGCAGGGTTCTCTCATTCTCTCCAGTAAAGTGTAAGCTCTTATGGTCAGCAGGGTCCTCTCATTCTCTCCAGTAAAGTGTAAGCTCTTATGGACAGCAGGGTCTTCTCATTCTCTCCTGTAGAGTGTAAGCTCTTATGGTCAGCAGGGTTCTCTCAGTCTCTCCTGTAGAGTGTAAGCTCTTATGGACAGCAGGGTCTTCTCATTCTCTCCTGCAGAGTGTAAGCTCTTATGGTCAGCAGGGTCCTCTCATCCTCTCCTGTAGAGTGTAAGCTCTTATGGTCAGCAGGGTTCTCTCGTCCTCTCCTGTAGAGTGTAAGCTCTTATGGTCAGCAGGGTCTTCTCATTCTCTCCAGTAAAGTGTAAGCTCTTATTGTCAGCAGGGTTCTCTCATTCTCTCCAGTAAAGTGTAAGCTCTTATGGTCAGCAGGGTCCTCTCATTCTCTCCTGCAGAGTGCAAGCTCTTATGGTGAGCAGGGTCCTCTCATTCTCTCCTGTAGAGTATAAGCCCTTATGGTCAGCAGGGTTCTCTCTCTCTCCTGTAGAGTGTAAGCTCTTATGGTCAGCATGGTCCTCTCATCCTCTCCTGCAGAGTGTAAGCTCTTATAGTCAGCAGGGTTCTCTCATCCCCTCCTGTAGAGTGTAAGCTCTTATGGTCAGCAGGGTCCTCTCATCTTCTCCTGCAGAGTGTAAGCTCTTATGGTCAGCAGGGTCCTCTCATCCTCTCCTGCAGAGTGTAATCTCTTATAGTCAGCAGGGTTCTCTCATCCCCTCCTGTAGAGTGTAAGCTCTTATGGTCAGCAGGGTCCTCTCATCTTCTCCTGCAGAGTGTAAGCTCTTATGGTCAGCAGGGTCCTCTCATCCTCTCCTGCAGAGTGTAAGCTCTTATAGTCAGCAGGGTTCTCTCATCCCCTCCTGTAGAGTGTAAGCTCTTATGGTCAGCAGGGTCCTCTCATCTTCTCCTGCAGAGTGTAAGCTCTTATGGTCAGCAGGGTCCTCTCATTCTCTCCTGTAGAGTTTAAGCTCTTATGGTCAGCAGGGTCCTCTCATTCTCTCCTGTAGAGTTTAAGCTCTTATGGTCAGCAGGGTCCTCTCATTCTCTCCTGTAGAGTTTAAGCTCTTATGGTCAGCAGGGTCCTCCCATCCCCTCTTGTAGAGTGTAAGTGCATATGGTCAGTAGGGTCCTCTCATCCTCTCCTGTAGAGTGTAAGCTCTTATGGTCAGCAGGGTTCTCTCATTCTCTCCTGTAGAGTTTAAGCTCTTATGGTCAGCAGGGTTCTCTCATTCTCTCCTGTAGAGTGTAAGCTCTTTTGGTCAGCAGGGTCCTTTCATTCTCTCCTGTAGAGTTTAAGCTCTTATGGTCAGCAGGGTTCTTTCATTCTCTCCTGTAGAGTTTAAGCTCTTATGGTCAGCAGGGTCCTTTCATTCTCTCCTGTAGAGTTTAAGCTCTTATGGTCAGCAGGGTCCTCTCATCCTCTCCTGTAGAGTGTAAGCGCGTATGGTCAGCAGGGTTCTCTCATTCTCTCCTGTAGAGTGTAAGCTCTTATGGTCAGCAAGGTCCTCTCATTCTCTCCTGCAGAGTTTAAGCTCTTATGGTCAGCAGGGTCCTCTCATTCTCTCCTGTAGAGTGTAAGCTCTTATGGTCAGCAGGGTCCTCTCATCCTCTCCTGTAGAGTGTAAGCGCGTATGGTCAGCAGGGTTCTCTCATTCTCTCTTGTAGAGTGTAAGCTCTTATGGTCAGCAGGGTTCTCTCATTCTCTCCTGTAGAGTTTAAGCTCTTATGGTCAGCAGGGTCCTTTCATTCTCTCCTGTAGAGTTTAAGCTCTTATGGTCAGCAGGGTTCTCTCATCATCTCCTGTAGAGTGTAAGCTCTTATGGTCAGCAAGGTCCTCTCATGCTCTCCTGTAGAGTTTAAGCTCTTATGGTCAGCAGGGTCCTCTCATTCTCTCCTGTAGAGTTTAAGCTCTTATGGTCAGCAGGGTCCTCTCATCCACTCCTGTAGAGTGTAAGCACGTATGGTCAGCAGGGTTCTCTCATTCTCTCTTGTAGAGTGTAAGCTCTTATGGTCAGCAGGGTCCTCTCATTCTCTCCTGTAGAGTTTAAGCTCTTATGGTCAACAGGGTCCTTTCATTCTCTCCTGTAGAGTTTAAGCTCTTATGGTCAGCAGGGTCCTTTCATTCTCTCCTGTAGAGTGTAAACTCCTATGGTCAGCAGTGTCCTCTTTCTGTCTTGCCTGTAAAATGTAATCTCTTATTTTGATCAGCGGGTTGTTTCTGTTCCTCTCCTCTTCCACATGTGTATTTTACGAACAGTTATAATCTTACTAGTATTGAGATTGGCGAGAATCCATTTGCTGCAAATTAAATTTTAGGAGAAAAGTCAGTAAAGTCGGCAAATTCGAATTTCAAAAGATTTGCTCTACTATGTACTCTACTTTGACTTCAAGGATTATTTCCTGGCAGTTCTTGTCTATTTCCTCACGTTACTGTGCATTTTGGGGCGGTTTAAGCTATTCTTATATATATATATATATATATATATATATATACATACATACATATGTACCAGTTTTAATATTCTATAATCCCTATTAATTTCCCAATGTGACCTTATGAATGACAGCTTTGCCACATGATTTAGGATAAGATGCCAAACCAGAAACTCCATTTGCAGACACTTGTTTGGGGTGTTTGCTCGTCATCAGTGCAAAACAAAAAATCTGAACTGGCTAGGTGAGTGCCCTCTGAAATGGGGTCTATGGAGTAACATTTCTTCTTGAGGAGTGTGACAAACTGTTGTAAGGAGACTTATTGGCTATGTAATACTCCTCTGGGAATTTAAATATTCAAATAGCATCTTTAGACAAGAAGAGGACTGGAACTCTAGTGCCACTTAGGTAGTGTCTACATCTAATAGCTGGTTAGCTTGGCTTCATATTCTAAGTCATGTGGCAAGGTTTGAGACTTGTATCTGTATTTTTTCCAGCATTCATTACTTGTTATTTACTGCTATTACAGACATTGCACTTTTGATGTTGTAGCGCCTTCTTGTGTTCATTTGTAATACTTCCACCAAGGCTGTTTTTCTATTTATATTATATTATGAATTTCACCTATTCAGTCACGTTTGCATAATCTGAAGTTTTCTCTCTAGTGATGTCGCCTTTTCTCCCTTATCATTTTTTAACTTCACACTTTTTTAGATCCCATAGATGGCTTGAACCTGAGATTGCTAGATCACTGGTACTATATAGTGCAAAGCTTCAATATAGTCTCCTATGAAGCCCAGCCCGTGGTTTGTGCCATAGCAACCAATCAGAACCTCAAAGTGCCAACAGGTTCCCAAAACAACGGATTGGCGTGACTTAATTGCCGCTATCAGTGATCAACATCTAAGGGGCTTAAACAGCGGCGATTGGACATCATAGCTTTTTCTGAAAGGGTATCTTAAATGAGAGATATGCCTTAAACAAGTTCTGTATTAGGGAATATTCATATGTGGCAGGAATGTTTCAGAAATTTCTGAAACTGAAAATCTGTTTCAGATTTAGCTGAATGGGGTTGTTTCTGCCAGCAAATAGATTTAACAGTTGAACAGTCACCAAAAAATTTTGAAAAAAAAATCTGTGGTGTATTAAAATCTCAAACCTTCAAGCAAGAGAACTTCTTGGCCTCTTGGCTTCCTGCTTGCTGGGGAAAGGTGCGCTCCTGCTTGATTGACAGTCCGGACGAGCAGCATGGTTGCACTACTGTGCGCTCCACAATGCTGCAAGCAGAGACAGCTTTGCCTCCGCAGCACTGTAGGGGCACAGGGACACTGGATTTGACTAGATCCACTAATCTGGCCATCTTCTAGGCAGTTTACAAACTCTATAGCAAAAAGTCTCTAAGTGCTGTGTTCTTTTCCTAGGAGGCGCCCTACGATGTCAGACAACAGTGGTGGTCGATAACCTAGATAACAAGCAGTACAAAATAGGTTTAAAAATCCCTCCGTTTTTAAGAGTGGAGAGGATTTTTAACAACAAGTAAATTGCAAAATAGCTTGTTTTTACAAGCAGTTTGCAACTGTAAAGTGAATTAGTCGGCAGGATTTCACCCCACCCCTCCCCCCACCCCAATCTACTTATATGCGCATGTAGCTCTTGCAAGGACAAGTCCAGTAATACCTTCACATGGCCAGTCCATTCCTGAGAAATCATCATTTTAATTGATATGCAAATGAAGCTGATGGACTATGGTAGATGTAAGTCTCTGTCACTCCAGTGCTATTCCATGCCGAGTGCCACCTCCTCCTAATTGACTGATGATGTCTAAACTGTGTGACTTTAGGTGAAGAAGCTGTCAGGAAGAGGCGACGCTGGGTGGAGAATAGAGCTGGAGTGACAGAGGCTTTAGATCTATAATAGCACTTCAGCCTCATTTGCACAATTATTCAAACACTGATTTCTCAGTAATGGAGGAAGGGACTGACCATGTAAAGGTATTGATGGATTTGTCTTTGAAAGAGCTACATGCGCATATAAATAGTTTGGAGGAGAGGGGGTTAAAGTCATGCTGACAAATTACCTTTAACCATTAAAGAACTTGATAATAACCCTAATAAAAACACTTTCATTAAATGGGTTTTCAAGTTCTTGAAAAGTTCTCAGGTGCAGTTTGTTGTAAAAAGCAACTTTTGCTTTACTCACCCTTCCCGGGTCCGGCAACAAGTCTCCACAGTTGCCATGGACTCTGTTGTTTGTCTGCCGCGCTGCCTTCATATTGATTGAGTTGCAGCCAATCACCAAAGTCATCTGCTATGCCAATGTGGACAGCACAAGTCGGTGAGCACAATCATTGGTTGCAGCGTTGTCGATGTGACGTCAGCTCTGACTAACAACAAGTACTGGGACAGTGGCGCGGACTCAGCCCTGGACGCTGGATGAATGATGCACAATTTGTTTTTTACAACAAACTGCGGACACAACTTTTCTGAAGCCTTAAAACCCCTTTTAGTGGAAGAGTCCATCTTTTTCATAAAAATGCATTTTTCTGAGATGTTTCAAAATTGTATAATTCATTTCCTTTTTTTATACAGGCAATCACAATGTATTTAACCCCAGCCAGTCCTCTACCTACACATCCAATGGACAACAGTTCACCATGTCTTACGGCAGTGGCAGCGTCAGTGGTGTATTTGGCTATGACACCGTTTCTGTGAGTAAACCAAGATTGATTTTAATGACTTACTTTATGTAGCTAGCAGTTTATTATATTTAGTACTAGATTTGGTCTTACTGTAAATGTGGCATATATTGTGATAATTCTCTAACTTTCTAATACAAGTTTCTTCCATATAGGTTCAAGGACTAACCATCTCTAACCAGGAATTTGGCCTGACCTATTCAGAGAGTGGCAGCAGTTTCTACTACTCTAAATTTGATGGGATCTTTGGAATGGCATACCCTGCCATGTCTGCAGGGGGCGCAACTACAGCTATGCAAGGAATGCTGCAGCAGAACTTGCTCAACTACCCCATCTTTAGTGTCTACATGAGCAGGTAAATAAAACCAGGACTCATAACTACAAAATTATAAATGTGCTTTCCAAACTGCACAAATGTCAATGGAACTGTGACATTTTGAGCAATATTAATAATAATATATTTTTATTTTTCTGTAGTCAATCTGGAGAGGTGATCTTTGGTGGAGTGGACAACAGTTTATATTCTGGACAGATTGCTTGGGCTCCTGTCACTCAACAAGTTTACTGGCAAATTGGAATTGATGAGTAAGTTATTTAATAATTGTAATGGATCCGTGAAAAACGCATGACATACGGATGGTAACCCACATGGGACCTGTTTTTGTGCACCCATTGACTCATAATGGGTGAGTCCGATCCGGAAGACAGATGAAAGTAGCACATGCTGCAATTTTTTTTTACAAGTAGACCATTGATCTGTGTATAAAAATGTTTGTGCGAACTACCCCATAGTTTTGCATACAGAGCACCCAGTCTGAATGAGCGCTTATTGGCACAGGAGATTTTTCAGTACCCCAGCCACTCAATTAAAAGAGCAGCCTAAGGCCTCGTTCAGAAGAGAGTGTTATATGGACATTTGCTGTCTAATTAAAAATCTGATGGCACATGGACAGCACACTGATCAAGCTGTTCAGATGACATTTAGTCCGTTTCATAAAAAAAATCGTACCATGCACTAGTCTCTTCCGTATTCGCCCTTTCAAGTCTATGCTTGTGCAAAATCATTGTTTCCCATATGGATCATCTGTATAGCATCAGATTTTTATGGATACATTGCGGTTATCAATGTAGGAACATCGAACACCATAATATCCAGCGGTCCCATTAAAAATGACTGGAGCGGCAGTGTGCTCTTCAGAGCCTCGATTTTCTTGATCGGTGACGGTCTAGAAGTCATCATCCAGCAATCAGGACGATATCCCCTGTCCTATAGATAAAGGATAACTCCCAATTTTTAATATACCCCTTTAAGGTCCATTTACACTCCATGATTATCTTGAATGAGCGTAAGGGATAACTCCCAATTTTTAATATACCCCTTTAAGGTCCATTTACACTCCATGATTATCTTGAATGAGCGTTTCTATAAAGTCTTGTTTCATGATAATCGTGCAGTTTGAACAGGCTGCCGATCACCTGACAAACGAGTAAAACTCTTGCTCAATGGGTGAAATGATCTATTGGTTTGAATAAAAGATCATCGTTCTCGGCATCACATCGTCCTATGTAAACAGGACCTGTGCTGCGGAGAACAATGGCAGCCTGAGTGTGCTGAACGACCTATTACGGATTACACAGTGCATATCTTAAGCGCAGACTACCTGTGTGAACAGGCTATTAAATGAACACCAATCAGCAAACATTTACCTATCGGCAGTTGTTTAATGCCTCTACTCGTTAATAAGAAAAGCACCTTTGCACAGTTAGATAAAATAAGGTCAATGTGGTGGATTTTAGTGGGTTTGGCTAACATCCATATGTGTATGGAGGCAGTCTAATAGTACCACTTGTCATTGGGGGAAAAATGTTGGATTTTAACATACCCCCACCAAAATTCCCTACTCCTTGTGAATAGACATGCATGCTTGTCATATCCGATCACGCACGTACGGTAATCGTGAAAGTGTTCACCAGATCACTACTTCAGAAATATTGCAAAAAAAAGCTGTACTGACAGTATGCTACCAAGACTTCATCTTGTTAAGGAATGGTTATAAAGAATTTAAGTAGTTAGTGCCAGAAACCCTTTAAATTAGATTCCTTTTTATTCATCTGAATAGGCTCGAAGCAATCTACGCATATTCAGAATTATAGGCCTCCATTCATTAAGACTGGCGCTTTGTGCCTTCTTAATGAAGGGAGCGTTGGAGTAAGATGCGCCGTATTCATTAAGAAACGAGTGCCTCTTTAAAGAATTTGGAGCATCTTTCAACAGTCATGTGTCACAGCTAGAAATGTGTGCACATTTCTATAATAATTTATGTCCCTTCTGTGGGGTAAATTGTAATGAATTTGTCTGGGGTGCTAGGCCATATCCCAGCCCGCTTAAGCTTCACCCACTTTTAAAAAAATAGATGGAGATGGCCACTATTGGAGTAAAACTGCTAAAAGCTGCAAAGTTTTTCCGCAACTTCAAGTTGTGCTAAAATTTTGGGACGTTTCAAGCAGATTGAAAATTGCTTTATAAATCAGAGCCATGAAGTCAGAGTCAGTTTTGAGCTCAGTTGGATTCAGTAGAAATGTTCCAACTCCGACATAGGATTAATTCATACAGTGGGAAAAATAAGATTTGATACACTGCCGATTTTGCAAGTTTTCCCACCTACAAAGAATGGAGAGGTCTGTAATTTTTATTATAGGTACACTTCAACTGTGAGAGACAGAATCTAAAAATAAAATCCAGAAAATCACATTGTATGATTTTGAAATAATTAAATTGCATTTTATTGCATGAAATAAGTATTTCATCACCTACCAACCAGCAAGAATTCTGGCTCTTACAATTAGTTTTTCTTTAAGAAGCCCTCCTAGTCTGCACTCATTACCTGTATTAATTGCACCTGTTTGAACTCGTTACCTGACTGATACACTGATAAAACACTGATGAAAATCAGTCCGTTATTAGCGTAGAAGAAAAATTTGATGTCTGAATGAGACCTTAGATTTCAAAATACAATAAGGCTTGCAGAGATTCATGCATATGCAGGGTTATGAGTTGTGAGGTATGGAGAATTATGGAAAATCTTCTTAACACTTGTTACTTACAGATTTGCAATCAATGGACAAGCAACAGGATGGTGCAGTGACGGCTGTCAGGCTATTGTGGATACAGGAACTTCACCACTGACAATTCCCCAGCAGTATATGGGCACTCTGCTCCAAAACCTTGGAGCCGAGCAGGGGCAGAATGGACAGGTAAGATTGAATAAATTTACTTACATAGTTAATTCTACCAAGTCAATATGGATTTCTGTTAAAAAAAAATGTTAAATAGATATCTGAAATATGTGCACTGTATGTGTCTGACTTTGATGTATCCGAACTTACAGTACTTGGCAAAAGACATAAGTTCAAGAGTGGATATGATCATCACATCACCAGTTTGACAGAAATATAATTTTTGCCCCATAAAGTACATTCTGCAGCTGCTCAGAAAAATATAGGAATGTTTTATTTACCATCCCCATTGCTTTTGATGGGATTTTTCGAATGGTAATGTATTGTTAGTTCCATGAGATTCCCATAGCTCTGGACAGCCAGGATAGCGTAGCCTGCAACACCCCTCTACCCAGGAAAAATTGAAAAAGTTGCAAAAGGAAGCAAAGTGAGAAAAAAGTTTAATTCATTTTATCATGTGATGCACCAGAAAGTGAGAAAAAAAGTCCAAGTGCGTTGAAATTGCAAAGAAAGTGTAATTTCACCTTTTTTTTGTTTTTGTTTTATTTATCATGTTCACTATATGGTAAAACTGACCTGGCAATATGATTCTTCAGGTCAGTATGATTACGCAGATATCAAACATGTATAGTTTTTTTTTAATTTAAGTGGTGAAAAAAAGTTTGGAAATTTGTAAAAAAAATACCTTTCCTTTGCTTGTGTCGCCATACCTGTAACGCTTTGAATTTTCATCATATGGGGCTGTGTGAGGGGTTATGTCTTACTGATACCATTTTGGGGTAGATACAATGTTTTGATCGCCTCTTATTGCATTTTATTGCAATGTTGCGGCTGATAAAAAACCCTGTAATTCTAGAGTTTCGATGTTTTTCTCATTATGCCATTTATCGATTGAATTCATTTACTTTATATTTTAATAGATCGGACTTTTATGAACGCAACAATACCAAATATGTGTATTTTTTTTTAAATTGTTTTATTTTTAATGGGGCAAAAAGTTTTTTTTTTAACTTTTGTGTTGTTTTTATATTTTTTAAAACTTTTTACTGCACCTAGACTTGAAGTTGCGATCGTCTGATCGCTTGTACTCTACATAGCAGTGCATTAGCACTGATATGTATAGTGTAAATCATGATCTCACCGGAATGACGTGCCCCTTTTCCGACACTCATAAAATGCCACTGTCAGATGTTGACAGTGGCATCTAACAAGTTAACAGCTGTGGGTGGAGCAGAGATGGTAAAGGCACATGATGGCTGATTAAATCAGCCATCATCTGCCGGGAAAGATGAGGGCTTAGTGTGCGAGCCCGCATCAAAGTGAGGAACACGACAAATCAGGTAACTGTACGTCATATGTTGTGAATCGGTTAAAATGTCAAGATTGATGCACCTGCAAAATCTTGAAGACATCTAGGGAATCTGGAAATATACATGACAAATCATTCCACAGATTGGATCCACAGTCCTTAAAGGGGTTTTCCCATGAACAAAGTACATTTTAATTAATAGATCTTGGAACAATAATAAGTTCCACAATTGGATGTGTAAACAATTTTTCCTGTGCTGAGATAATCTTATAAATGTTCTCCCGCTATGTACTGTGTAATGGTTGTGTCTGAGCATACAGAGCTGCTCCAGTTGATAGTCGACACATACCACAGCTCCTGGCCAGGGAGGAAGAAAGCCTAAGTCACTTATGATAAGTGAGCATACAGACAAAATAGCAGGGGCTTGCAGCTGATATTTTCTGATGTAACACATTTCCCTGTCTGTTATATAATAGAAGTGAGTGTTTCTGTAGAGTCAACAGTCCTCTGAGCTCATCACAAATCAAGTAAGTGACATGTAAGGTCAATAGCCACTGGAGATCCTACATCACTGACTTAATTAATGATGAGCTCAAAGGGTTGGAGATGCAGCAGGCACACTCACTCCTGGGATATAACAGACATGGAAATGTGTTACCTGAGAAAGTAGCATGTGTGAGTCCTTGCTGTTCTGTATGTTTACTCACTTACCACAAGTGACTCATGTGTCCTTCCCTGGCCAGGAGATGTGGTATGTGCTGACCATCAACTGGAGCAGCTCTGTATTATCAGACACAGCCGTTACACAGTACATAGCACGGGCACATTTATAAAGTTATTCGAGCACATTAAATTTTTTTTAACATATCTATGACAACACAGCATTTAATCTTAATTATCCAGACATAAATTCAGTAGGTCAGGAGCCATATGCTTTTATCTTTATGTTGACTGTTAGGCTGTGTGCCCACGATGCGTTTTTCAAGCGTTTTTGCTGCAGAATTTTCCGCAGCGTAAACGCTTGGGAAACGCATGGTAAGCCTTCTGCCATGGTCCCCTATGCAATTCCGCACTTTCAATGCCCATGCTGCGCTCAAAAATCCACAGCATGTCCATTAATTTTGCGGAAGCGCTGCGTTTTCGCCGCCATTGACTTGCATTAGAATGCGTCAATTCCGCAAGACTGCATCTGTACTTGCGTAATTGGCGCGTTCTAATGTGCGGATGGTACCCGAGTGTGGAGAAGAGAAGACTCTCCTCCACACCCAGGTACCATAAAAACTGTAAAAAAAAGAATCAAATAAAAAATAAAGATTATATTCACCTTCCGACGGCCCCCGGTCTACTTCCCTGTGCTTGCCAGCAGACTGAAGGACCTGCGCTGACGTCACAGTCATGTGACGGCAGGTCTTTCAGTGCAGTGTCCCGCGATCAGCTGGCAGCCAGGAAGGAGGGCAGCAACACACGCCGGGCCATCGGAAGGTAAGTATCAAGGTTTATTTTTTTATTTTTAACCATTCTAAAGGTCACACTATATAAATCCATGCTATTTGCATGGATTTATATAGTGTGACCTAGTTGTCAAGCACTTTCCAAGTGATGCTAAAATCGCTTTGAAAGCACTTGTCAATCCGCATGCGTTTTTTCTGCCAGGGAGATGCAGAAATGCTGCAGAAATTTTCTGTTTCATTTCTGCATCGTGGGTACATAGCCTTAAATGTTTTTCTTTGGTTGATCAACACAAACTATTGTTTGAATAAGCCTGGATGTTGACACTTCAGTTGATATTTACGGCAACTTATTGTCAGCTAGCTTTGTAAGACAGGGACTCAGGGTCCTTGAACAATGGATGTTTGCTAAATATGCTGATTACCATTGAATATGTCTATGCAGCTTATTGATTTGCATTATTTGGGTGGTTATAGTTTAGCCTTCAATGTTTGCAAGTCAACATTGGGGGCTGAGCTGTAGATACTTGGGTAATGTGAGTTAAGACCATCATCCCTGATCCTGGACCTGTGGATGATGTGTTGAAGAAGGACACCTGTGAACTATATAAAAGGGATATGCCTCTGTATCAGGGGGTACTTTACAAAACCACAGCCAAGAGAGACTCATCAGAACAGCAGCTAGGACACATGGCTTCATCAAGATGGACACAGATTTGGATACTACAGGATTCCAGCTTTAGGGACCATGGCCCTGGCTGAAAGAATACAGATCTGCTCCACTGACTATCACAGAATTCATGGATACATTTGGGGAAACCAGGTTGGGACCCTCCGATCACCTGGTCCCATGGAGATGTTTGGGGTAGCTAGGTTGGGACCCTCCGGTCACCTTGAACCCATGGATACGGTCGGAGAAAGCCAGGTTGGAATGCTCCGGTCACCTGGTTCCATGGATATGTTCGGAGAAGCCAGGCTGGGACCCTCGGGTCTCCTGGCCACGTACCTCAATGAACTGTCAGCTTCCTAAGCTTGTCATTACCTCCTTTCTGTGGGTGTCTGCCAATAGCAGAGTGCCACTGGTGGGGGTGGTCTGCCCTGGAAGCCCCAAAGTAGCAGCTTCTCTAATCCCGGTGAGTCAGTGGGTGAAACTTTGTAATTTGCACCAACTTGGGTATTTGCTGGGACTGTTCTATATGTTTATTGTCTGTCTCACCCTGTGTTGTCTGAGTGGTATTAAGCCCACGGGAGACCCAGAGTCCCCAAAATATCCAATAGTGAAACTTATTGTTCCAAGATCTATTAATTAAAATGTACTTTATTTGTGCGATCCCCTTCTAAATAATTTATCCAGTGGCTCTTACATCAGCATTTGAAGGTGAAAGGAGCTGCTGATGTGCCTACAGTTGGCTCTTACCTGGTCTTCTGAACACTATTAGGTATGATGCACCAGTTCCATTGATCAGAATATGACGTGTGCACAATATCTGTCAAAGCAAGAAGCTGAGTGCAAACATTTTTACTTGAAGGGTTTGTCCAGTGAAAACATTGTTGATCAGTGGGGGTCTGACGCTTGGAAAACTGCACCAATCCGCAGAACGGAGAACTTTAATCCTTGTTAGAATGCAGCTGTAGTACACATGCTCAAGTCCTGCCCCATTCATTCTGTATGGGGCTGCAGTGCTATACATGTTTTTTCAGCAGCCCCATAGAGAATGAAGGGAGCAGCTGTCAGATGTCCAACCTGCCGCTCCATTTTATAACAGGGATAAAAATTCCTCATTAAGCTGATTGGTGTAAGTCTCAGCGTTGGGAACCAACAATCAGCAAGTTATCATGCACAGTATACTATGGTTAGGTAATAAGATGCTTTCTCTGGAAAACCCCTTTAAGGTAATCACTAGCATATACAAATATATTTTTTGTCAAATGTGTGCATATCCTTAAAAAAAACAATTTCCTGATTACTGAATTGTCTAAAAATCTCCCATATTTGTCCTTCTCAGTTCCTGGTTGATTGTAATAATGTGGAAAACCTGCCATCTATCAGCTTTACCATCAATGGAAACCAGTTTTCTATTCCACCCTCTGGATACATAAGCCAGGTAAATGGTCACTTGTACATATATATACAGTACAGACCAAAAGTTTGGAGACACCTTCTCATTTAAAGATTTTTCTGTATTTTCATGACTATGAAAATTGTACATTCACACTGAAGGCATCAAAACTATGAATTGACACATGTGGAATTATATACTTAACAAAAAAGTGTGAAACAACTGAAAATATGTCTTATATTCTAAGTTCTTCAAAGTAGCCACCTTTAGCTTTGATGACTGCTTTGCACACTCTTGGCATTCTCTTGATGAGCTTCAAGAGGTAGTCACCGTAAATGGTCTTCCAACAATCTTGAAGGAGTTCCCAGAGATGCTTAGCACTTGTTGGCCCTTTTACCTTCACTCTGCGGTCCAGCTCACCCCAAACCATCTCGATTGGGTTCAGGTCTGGTGACTGTGGAGGCCAGGTCATCTGGCGTAGCACCCCATCACTCTCCTTCTTGGTCAAATAGCCCTTACACAGCCTGGAGGTGTGTTTGAGGTCATTGTCCTGTTGAAAAATAAATGATGGTCCAGCTAAACGCAAACCGGATGGAATAGCATGCCGCTGCAAGACGCTGTGGTAGCCATGCTGGTTCAGTATGCCTTTAATTTTGAATAAATCCCCAACAGTGTCACCAGCAAAGCACCCCCACACCATCACACCTCCTCCTCTATGCTTTACGGTGGGAACCAGGCATGTAGAGTCCATCCATTCACCTTTTCTGCGTCGCACAAAGACAAGGTGGTTGGAACCAAAGATCTCAAATTTGGACTCATCAGACCAAAGCACAGATTTCCACTGGTCTAATGTCCATTCCTTGTGTTCTTTAGCCCAAACAAGTCTCTTCTGCTTGTTGCCTGTCCTTAGCAGTGGTTTCCTAGCAGCTATTTTACCATGAAGGCCTGCTGCACAAAGTCTCCTCTTAACAGTTGTTGAAGAGATGTGTCTGCTGCTAGAACTCTGTGTGGCATTGACCTGGTCTCTAATCTGAGCTGCTGTTAACCTGCGATTTCTGAGGCAGGTGACTCGGATAAACTTATCCTCAGAAGCAGAGGTGATTCTTGGTCTTCCTTTCCTGGGGCAGTCCTCATGTGAGCCAGTTTCTTTAAAGCGCTTGATGGTTTTTGCAACTGCACTTGGGGACACTTTCAAAGTTTTCCCAATTTTTCGGACTGACTGACCTTCATTTCTTAAAGTAATGATGGCCACTCGTTTTTCTTTACTTAGCTGCTTTTTTCTTGCCATTATACAAATTCTAACAGTCTATTTAGTAGGACTATCAGCTGTGTATACACCAGACTTCTGCACAACACAACTGATGGTCCCAACCACATTTATAAGGCAAGAAATCCCACTTATTAAACCTGACAGGGCACACCTGTGAAGTGAAAACCATTTTCGGTGACTACCTCCTGAAGCTCATCAAGAGAATGCCAAGAGTGTGCAAAGCAGTCATCAAAGCAAAAGGTGGCTACTTTGAAGAACCAAGAATATAAGACATATTTTCATTTGTTTCATACTTTTTTGTTAAGTATATAATTCCACATGTGTTAATTCATAGTTTTGATGCCTTCAGTGTGAATGTACAATTTTCATAGTCATGAAAATACAGAAAAATCTTTAAATGAGAAGGTGTGTCCAAACTTTTGGTCTGTACTGTATATATATATATATATATATATATAATATTATACGGATATTCTGTCTGTGGCGCTTCTTTACATCAGGTTACAGAAGAAATAGATTACCTAAGGTCAATGGACATACAGATGTGCAAATTAGGAATATGTTCTTACCTGCCCAAAAATAATTAATTCCTTATTCCAAGCTCATCTCCTTTATCTCAGTATTTAGAAATGAGATTCAAAGTGTGCCATAAGTCGTACTTAACCCCTTTAAAGGGGGCTGTATACTACAGCGAACTGCTTTAAATGCCACACTCCCAATGCAGATTTATTCCGCTGCCTGTCGACACTTCACAAGTTTTTTGGCACAGGAGCCTTTATAGGCAATTTTTGGTTACCTAGACCCAGAAAAATATTATTGAGCGCAAAGGACATTTTTTGGCTGCAATCAGGGTAAAAGCCATTTTACATGCTTAGCTAGAAGGATGTACCGTATTTCTACTCAAGAAACAGAAATCTGGGAAATGAGAGGTAGAACATATATCACAAGCGGTATTACAGGTGGCCCAGTTGTTTGAAGAATGAAAAATTAGGTCTTTCCGTTGGATTCAAGAACTGTTTAAAATTGCTAAGAACATTTTCTTTAGAAATGATCAGGGAAATCATGCTTGTACTAAATTCACAGATAAGTGGTTCTTTAAATGAAATTGACCATTAATGGTGTCTGAGTAGGTCACTTGTATCAGTCTGGCCATACACATGTAGGGTTTGTCCATATAGTGCATGGCCAGCATTATTCACTCATGTCACCACAAGTGGCTGAGAAACTCATACCATTTTCTGTTTCTTTTCTAGTATAATGGTTATTGTAGCGTTGACGTTGAGGAAACCTACCTACCAT
Organism: Phyllobates terribilis; assembly: GCF_046119375.1. NCBI lineage: Eukaryota > Metazoa > Chordata > Amphibia > Anura > Dendrobatidae > Phyllobates > Phyllobates terribilis. Next base: position 661,531,833 of record NW_027362762.1, on the reverse strand, counting down.
CTCAGAATGGTCAGCCCCTGTGGATCTTGGGAGATGTATTCCTGCGGCAATTCTACTCTGTCTATGACATGAGCAACAATAGGGTGGGCTTCGCTCAGGCAGCATAAAAGAGCCAGGAACTGACATCCTTCAGAAGAAAGTTTCAATCCTTCAACAAATTTTACAAAAGCCATGAATGCAAATAAATTGTTTTATTGAAATATGTTCTGAAATCTATCCTTATTTGAATCTCAACAAAAGGTTAGATGTGAGCTACACATCTACAATTCTGCCTGCACAGAATCAGAGCAATTTCTGCTCACTAACAGAAGTCCAATAAAGGTCTGTTCACACACTGTACATTTCTTGATAATATGTCAGGAATAATCCTATTCATCTGAATAGAGCTTGCAGAAATACGTATACCTGCTGCAGGAACCCCTACATATAATAATGTTTAAGGGAATCTGCCACAGGTTTTTGCCAACCCATCAGAAAGCAGCATGATGTAGGGACAGAGACCCTGTTTCAGCGATGTACCACTTACATTACTGGGTGCTACAGTATTGATTCAAAACGGTTTTACCTGCTGCAGATCTAGCAGTTCTCTGAATGCTGAGCTCTGTATAACCTCGTCCACACCACTGATTGGCTGCTTTTGTGTGCATAGGCAGGAAGCTGCCAATCAGAGGTGGGGACGTGGTTGGACTATCTGGAAGCAGGTTAACTAGTCCTCTTATGATGGTCTTCTGCCGAAAGAACAGGGGTTTTCTAAAAACTACATTAAGCAGCTAAGTAATAAACACATCGCTGGAATCAGGGTTTCTGCCCATACATTATGCTGCTCTGAGATTAAGTGGCAAAAACCTGGTGACAGATTCCTTTTAAAAGTGATACTCTCCTTCACAACAGGTCTGTTCCAGCACTCAATCGGCCTTAGCTGGTCAGTGCTTCCTGGCCTTGTCCTCAACTTGCCTTCAAATGTCCACCTGCTCAGCCAATTAGCAGCCGAGATGGGTCCCCGCTGGAGCAGATGATTGGCTGAGCGGGCATTTCCAGTGTGTCAAGGGCAGAACCAGGAAGCACAGTTCAGCGGGGACAAGGTGAGGGATGGTATATGATGTGTGAGGCATTGATGTGGGCAATTAAGTTAAGCATGCAATCAGTGCCCCAGATCAGAAGGTATAATGACATCAGAGTACTGCGCCATCTCCACCAGGCTGCGGACTTCACAGACCAGAAAAGGCCTACTCTGCTGTTTGTTCTGGGGTTGGGGTTAGCGGCACCATTCCTGAGCCAGTGCCTGTTGGTCTCCACTCGCTTGCTGTAGTAATCATATGCTGCACATCTTTCTTGTGATTGCTAAAGCCAATGACTAATGTTAGCCATGGATACTGGCCTCTGCAGTACGCAAACTCTAAAGCTAGTGATTGACTGCAGTGGTTATAATTAGGCATGGTACATGGAAATGAAACCAGGAAATGCTCAAAAGAATGAACAGATGTATTTCTATATAAAAACGACTTGCTGGTCATATGTTCAGACTTTTGAGCGTTTTTTTAACCTCTTCAGGTTTCTAAAAACACCAATCATTTAAAAAAAGAGACCTGACTATTCTTACTACTCTTACCTTATGAGTCAATGGGAAGGTTCAGAAGACGCCCATGTGCCTTTTTGAGTGTTTTCGCTTGAAAAACCACTAGCCATATCTTCCTTGCTGAATGGAGGTAAAAAAAAATAACATTCACAAAATGCTAGTTAAAAAGATGCCACAAAATAACTGGATAAATGCTAAAAAAAAACCACTGACGGTCAAAAGAATTGAAAAAGCGTTCTGAAAAGAATGGATAAAAAAGGTAAAAAGGAGGCTTTAGGAAAAAAACTCAGGCATTTCCTGAAGCATCTTCCACTTGAAAGACTCCCCATACCCTTAACACAAAAAGATTCACAGGACCCTGATCCAGTGGCAATGTCAGTGGTTCGTGGCTGCCTGATCAGAGCCATGTGTACCTCTTCCTACTTCGTGGCATCCATGGAGCTTCTGATTAGTAGGAGCAACGCAAGCATGGTGTTGCTCTCGGATTACTAATCAGAAGAGGTGCCAGGTATGCCGGTAGGATGAAATTCGCAGGGCTCTGTGAGGTGCAAGGTATGCCAGCAGGTAGGACGAGGGTTCTGTCAGATATGCCAGCAGGTAGGATGAGATATTTATGGCTCTGGTCAGGTGCCAGCAGGTAGGATGAGATTTTCTGGACTCTGCTCAGGTGCCAGGCATGCCAGCAGGTAGGATGAGATTTGCTGGGCTCTGCTCAGATGCCAGGTATGCCATCAGGTAGGATGAGATTTACAGGGCTCTGCTCAGATGCCAGGTATGCCGGCGGGTAGGATGAGATTCACATGGCTCTGCTCAGATGCCAGGTATGCCGGCAGGTAGGATGAGATTCACAGGACTCTGCTCAGATGCCAGGTATGCCGGCAGGTAGGATGAGATTCACAGGACTCTGCTCAGATGCCAGGTATGCCGGCAGGTAGGATGAGATTTTCTGGACTCTGCTCAGGTGCAAGGCATGCCAGCAGGTAGGATGAGATTTGCTGGGCTCTGCTCAGATGCCAGGTATGCAGGCAGGTAGGATGAGATTTGCTGGGCTCTGCTCAGATGCCAGGTATGCCGGCAGGTAGGATGAGATTCACAAGGCTCTGCTCAAGTGCCATCAGGTAGGATTAGATTTACAGGGCTCTGCTCAGATGCCAGGTACGCTGGCAGGTAGGATAAGATTCACAGGGCTCTGTTCAGATGCCAGGTATGCCGGCAGGTAGGATGAGATTTACAGGGCTCTGCTCAGATGCCAGGTATGCCGGCAGGTAGGATGACATTCACAGGGCTCTGCTCAGATGCCAGGTATGCCGGCAGGTAGGATGAGATTCACAGGGCTCTGCTCAGATGCCAGGTATGCCGGCAGGTAGGATGAGATTTACAGGGCTCTGCTCAGATGCCAGGTATGCCGGCAGGTAGGATGAGATTCACAGGGCTCTGCTCAGATGCCAGGTATGCCGGCAGGTAGGATGAGATTTACAGGGCTATGCTCAGATGCCAGGTATGCCGACAGGTAGGATGAGATTCACAGGGCTCTGCTCAGATGCCAGGTATGCCGGCAGGTAGGATAAGATTCACAGGGCTCTGCTCAGAAGCCAGGTATGCCGGCATGTAGGATGAGATTCACAGGGCTCTGCTCAGATGCCAGGTATGCCAGCAGGTAGGATGAGATTCACAGGGCTTTGCTCAGATGCCAGGTATGCCGGCAGGTAGGATGAGATTTACAGGGCTCTGCTCAGATGCCAGGTATGCCGGCAGGTAGGATGAGATTCACAGGGCTCTGCTCAGATGCCAGGTATGAAGGCAGGTAGGATGAGATTTACAGGGCTCTGCTCAGATGCCAGGTATGCCGGCAGGTAGGATGAGATTTACAGGGCTCTGCTCAGATGCCAGGTATGCCGACAGGTAGGATGAGATTCACAGGGCTCTGCTCAGATGCCAGGTATGCCGGCAGGTAGGATGAGATTTACAGGGCTCTGCTCAGATGCCAGGTATGCCGGCAGGTAGGATGAGATTCACAGGGCTCTGCTCAGATGCCAGGTATGCCGGCAGGTAGGATGAGATTTACAGGGCTCTGCTCAGATGCCAGGTATGCCGACAGGTAGGATGAGATTCACAGGGCTCTGCTCAGATGCTAGGTATGCCGGCAGGTAGGATGAGATTCACAGGGCTCTGCTCAGAAGCCAGGTATGCCGGCATGTAGGATGAGATTCACAGGGCTCTGCTCAGATGCCAGGTATGCCAGCAGGTAGGATGAGATTCACAGGGCTTTGCTCAGATGCCAGGTATGCCGGCAGGTAGGATGAGATTTACAGGGCTCTGCTCAGATGCCAGGTATGCCGGCAGGTAGGATGAGATTCACAGGGCTCTGCTCAGATGGCAGGTATGCCGACAGGTAGGATGAGATTCACAGGGCTCTGCTCAGATGCCAGGTATGCCAGCAGGTAGGATGAGATTTACAGGGCTCTGCTCAGATGCCAGGTATGCCGACAGGTAGGATGAGATTCACTGGGCTCTGCTCAGATGCCAGGTATGCCGGCAGGTAGGATGAGATTCACAGGGCTCTGCTCAGATGCCAGCAGGTAGAATGAGATTCACAGGGCTCTGCTCAGATGACAGGTTTGCCGGCAGGTAGGATGAGATTCACAGGGCTCTGCTCAGATGCCAGGCATGCCGGCAGGTAGGATGAGATTCACGGGGCTCTGCTCAGATGCCAGGTATGCCGGCATGTAGGATGAGATTCACAGGGCTCTGCTCAGATGCCAGGTATGCCAGCAGGTAGGATGAGACTCGCTGGACTCAGGTCAGGTGCCAAGTATGCCAGTAGGTAGGATGAGATTCACAGGGCTCTGCTCAAATGCAGGTATGCCGGCAGGTAAGATGAGATTCACAAGGCTCTGCTCAAGTGCCAGCAGGTAGAATGAGATTTGCAGGGCTCTGCTCAGATACCAGATATGCCGGCAGGTAGGATGAGATTTACAGGGCTCTGCTCAGATGCCAGATATGCCGGCAGATAGGATGAGATTCACAGGGCTCTGCTCAGATGCCAGCAGGTAGGATGAGATTCACAGGGCTCTGCTCAGATGCCAGCAGGTAGGATGAGATTCACAGGGCTCTGCTCAGATGCCAGGTATGCCGGCAGGTAGGATGAGATTCACAGGGCTCTGCTTAGATGCCAGGTATGCCGGCAGGTAGGATGAAATTTGCTGAGCTCTGGTCAGGTGCCAGGTGGTATGCCAGCAGGTAGGATGAGATTCACAGGGCTCTGCTCAGATGCCAGCAGATAGGATGAGATTCACAGGGCTCTGCTCAGATGCCAGCAGGCAGGATGAGATTCACAGGGCTCTGCTCAGATGCCAGCAGGCAGGATGAGATTCACAGGGCTCTGCTCAGATGCCAGGTATGCCGGCAGGTAGGATGAGATTCACAGGGCTCTGCTCAGATGCCAGGTATGCCGGCAGGTAGGATGAGATTCACAGGGCTCTGCTCAGATGCCAGGTATGCCGGCAGGTAGGATGAAATTTGCTGAGCTCTGGTCAGGTGCCAGGTGGTATGCCAGCAGGTAGGATGAGATTCACAGGGCTCTGCTCAGATGCCAGATATCCCAGCAGGTAGGAAGAGATTTGCAGGGCTCTGCTCAGGTGTCAGGTATGCCAGCAGGTAGGAGATTCGCAGGGCTCTGTGAGGTGCAAGGTATGCCAGCAAGTAGGACGAGGGCTTTGTCACATATGCCAGCAGGTAGGAAGAGATTTTCTGGCCTCTGCTCAGGTGCCAGGCATGCCAGCAGGTAGGATGAGATTTGCTGGGCTTTGGTCATGCGCCAGGTATGCCAGCAGGTAGGATGAGATTCACAGGATTCTACTCAGATGCCAGGTATGCCGGCAGGTAGGATGAGACTTGCTGGGCTCTGGTCAGGTGCCAGGTATGCCGGCAGGTAGGATGAGATTTAAAGGGCTCTGCTCAGGTGACGGCAGGTAGGATGAGATTCACAGGGCTCTGCTCAGGTGCCAGCAGGTAGGATGAGAGTCACAGGGCTCTGCTCAGATGCCAGGTATGCCGGCAGGTATGATGAGATTCACAGGACTCTGCCCAGATGCCAGGTATGCCGGCAGGTAGGATGAGACTTGCTGAGCTCTGGTCAGGTGCCAGGTGTGCCGGCAGGTAGGATGAGATTCACAGGGCTCTGCTCAGATGCCAGGTATGCCGGCAGGTAGGATGAGATTCACAGGGCTCTGCTCAGGTGCCAGCAGGTAGGATGAGAGTCACAGGGCTCTGCTCAGATGCCAGGTATGCCGGCAGGTATGATGAGATTCACAGGACTCTGCCCAGATGCCAGGTATGCCGGCAGGTAGGATGAGACTTGCTGAGCTCTGGTCAGGTGCCAGGTGTGCCGGCAGGTAGGATGAGATTCACAGGGCTCTGCTCAGATGCCAGGTATGCCGGCAGGTATGATGAGATTCACAGGACTCTGCCCAGATGCCAGGTATGCCGGCAGGTAGGATGAGACTTGCTGAGCTCTGGTCAGGTGCCAGGTGTGCCGGCAGGTAGGATGAGATTCACAGGGCTCTGCTCAGATGCCAGGTATGCCGGCAGGTAGGATGAGATTCACAGGGCTCTGCTCAGGTGCCAGCAGGTAGGATGAGAGTCACAGGGCTCTGCTCAGATGCCAGGTATGCCGGCAGGTATGATGAGATTCACAGGACTCTGCCCAGATGCCAGGTATGCCGGCAGGTAGGATGAGACTTGCTGAGCTCTGGTCAGGTGCCAGGTGTGCCGGCAGGTAGGATGAGATTCACAGGGCTCTGCTCAGATGCCGGAAGGCAGGATGATATCTGCAGGGCTTTGATCAGGCAGCCATGGGCTACTGACATGTCCACTGGAACATATTGTTTTGCTCAACTCTACAATCTAAAAGGTTTTTTCTTTAGTCACTCCCTGTGGATGTGCCCTAAAGCTGCTCCAGTTTCTGCTGTAAGCCCTCATTCAGATGTCTGGTTTTCACATTACACCCACTATAGTCTGTTTTTTTCCACAAAGAAAACATGGAGACATCCGTTTTTTATCCAAGTGCATGGATCTGTGGAAATAACAGTCAGCACACAGATGGCGTCAGTGCAGGACTACATCCGGCCAGGTGCTGTCCATGTCTAACATTGTGATGGAGGGTGGCTCTCTTAGCTTGCACCTGTTCACACCTGCTTTCTGTTTGGAAGTGACGGTCTTTGATACTTAACATTGTAATGGACATATGAGAAAATAATTGATGAAACTGATGGGGAAACCTGACACTGACTATACACTGATGAAAACCATTTGTTTTTCTTCAGGTGTTGATTGCCAAGCCTGAGGTTTTCCCATCACCCTGAGTTGAGTTCCTCTGTATGAGCCTTACAGCGCTCATTACTACCTCACAACCAAATGCTACACCTGTAGAAATATGAAGTCTTCTGATAAAATCAAGGCTGTCAGGAATATCAGCTCCTATATGTGACCTATTATTTGACGCCATCCAGTGGGGCTGTCATACACCAATGCGCCCTCTAGGTGGCGCACCTCGCCGACGAACTTTCACCCAGTTTTAGCGCTAAAGTACTTCCAGTTGGTGACAGTGACCCTCACTGACCACTGCGCATCATTCAGGTGAAATACGGCATTTCCCATAAAAGACTCCCACCTACAAAGCGAACGCATATTAACTGCGCATTACACAGGGCAAGCGCCCTTAACAAACATGGCGGGCTCTGACAAGCCAAAACTTCAGCTCCCATGATCCTCCTGGACGGGGAACTCCATCCTAGTCTCCTCCACAGCTCTTGGGCTCCCCCTGCTGATTGAAGCTGACTCCGTTTTGACAGAAGCCGGTGACAGGGGGCGGGAGAGTCTGCCGGGAGGGGAGCAGAGACCGGGGACCTGAGGCGGACGCGGTGCCGTTCTGGGAGTATTGGAAAGTTGTCGCCATATCAAGGACAGGACGCCCTCGTCAGGTAACCATAGCCGTACTGCGTGACCTTCACGGGGACACAGCGGGAAGCATGCCGGGGGCTGAGTGCCGAGTCCTGCCCCTCCGGGGTACAGCCGTGAGTGACACTGGGCATAGGGCACGGGAGTAACGGGGAGTGCCCGAGGGGGAGGAGCTCCGGTGACACCTGTCATCACTGCACCAGGACACATCCGGGCTCCAGGAGGTTATTGGGGTCACAGCTGGCGGTGCTGTGCGGGGTCGGAGGTGACATGTGCTGTCAGGCAGGGCTGCAGATGTGGAGCGCTCAGCACAGCCGGCATGTCACCACTGTATCGCGACAGCGTCCTCCCTGCTGGCTGTGCAGCTCGGGACATCAGGCACACTGCTCTTATCAGGGCTGGCATGGCGCCTGGTCTTGGGGACCCTCGTCACTGTGCTGTGGGGGGCGCTGCTCTTATCGGGGCTGGCATGGCTCCTGGTCTTGGGGACCCTCGTCACTGTGCTGTGGGGGGCGCTGCTCTTATCAGGGCTGGCATGGCCCCTGGTCTTGGGGACCCTCGTCACTGTGCTGTGGGGGCGCTGCTCTTATCGGGGCTGGCATGGCTCCTGGTCTTGGGGACCCTCGTCACTGTGCTGTGGGGGGCGCTGCTCTTATCGGGGCTGGCATGGCTCCTGGTCTTGGGGACCCTCGTCACTGTGCTGTGGGGGGCGCTGCTCTTATCAGGGCTGGCATGGCCCCTGGTCTTGGGGACCCTCGTCACTGTGCTGTGGGGGCGCTGCTCTTATCGGGGCTGGCATGGCTCCTGGTCTTGGGGACCCTCGTCACTGTGCTGTGGGGGGCGCTGCTCTTATCAGGGCTGGCATGGCTCCTGGTCTTGGGGACCCTCGTCACTGTGCTGTGGGGGGTGCTGCTCTTATCGGGGCTGGCATGGCTCCTGGTCTTGGGGACCCTCGTCACTGTGCTGTGGGGGCCGCTGCTCTTATTAGGGCTGGCATGGCTCCTGGTCTTGGGGACCCTCGTCACTGTGCTGTGGGGGCCGCTGCTCTTATTAGGGCTGGCATGGCTCCTGGTCTTGGGGACCCTCGTCACTGTGCTGTGGGGGCCGCTGCTCTTATCGGGGCTGGCATGGCTCCTGGTCTTGGGGACCCTCGTCACTGTGCTGTGGGGGGCGCTGCTCTTATCGGGGCTGGCATGGCTCCTGGTCTTGGGGACCCTCGTCACTGTGCTGTGGGGGGCGCTGCTCTTATCGGGGCTGGCATGGCTCCTGGTCTTGGGGACCCTCGTCACTGTGCTGTGGGGGCCGCTGCTCTTATCGGGGCTGGCATGGCTCCTGGTCTTGGGGACCCTCGTCACTGTGCTGTGGGGGCCGCTGCTCTTATCGGGGCTGGCATGGCTCCTGGTCTTGGGGACCCTCGTCACTGTGCTGTGGGGGGCGCTGCTCTTATCGGGGCTGGCATGGCTCCTGGTCTTGGGGACCCTCGTCACTGTGCTGTGGGGGCCGCTGCTCTTATCGGGGCTGGCATGGCTCCTGGTCTTGGGGACCCTCGTCACTGTGCTGTGGGGGCCGCTGCTCTTATCGGGGCTGGCATGGCTCCTGGTCTTGGGGACCCTCGTCACTGTGCTGTGGGGGGCGCTGCTCTTATCGGGGCTGGCATGGCTCCTGGTCTTGGGGACCCTCGTCACTGTGCTGTGGGGGGCGCTGCTCTTATCGGGGCTGGCATGGCTCCTGGTCTTGGGGACCCTCGTCACTGTGCTGTGGGGGGCGCTGCTCTTATCGGGGCTGGCATGGCTCCTGGTCTTGGGGACCCTCGTCACTGTGCTGTGGGGGGCGCTGCTCTTATCGGGGCTGGCATGGCTCCTGGTCTTGGGGACCCTCGTCACTGTGCTGTGGGGGCCGCTGCTCTTATCGGGGCTGGCATGGCTCCTGGTCTTGGGGACCCTCGTCACTGTGCTGTGGGGGGCGCTGCTCTTATCGGGGCTGGCATGGCTCCTGGTCTTGGGGACCCTCGTCACTGTGCTGTGGGGGGCGCTGCTCTTATCGGGGCTGGCATGGCTCCTGGTCTTGGGGACCCTCGTCACTGTGCTGTGGGGGGCGCTGCTCTTATCGGGGCTGGCATGGCTCCTGGTCTTGGGGACCCTCGTCACTGTGCTGTGGGGGCCGCTGCTCTTATCAGGGCTGGCATGGCTCCTGGTCTTGGGGACCCTCGTCACTGTGCTGTGGGGGGCGCTGCTCTTATCAGGGCTGGCATGGCTCCTGGTCTTGGGGACCCTCGTCACTGTGCTGTGGGGGGCACATATAGGAGTACACTGACCAGAATGACTGAGCGATTGCCGGTTACTGACAATCTCACCAGATCCCAAGCAAACCTCATTCCCCTTTACTTAGATCCATAGATCTCTGTGCTTTCTATAGGTCACTACCCTTATATGTGCTCATGGATCTGTTACAGAACACTTTCACTGGAAAACCCCTTTAATGGAATCCTGCCCCACTGCTCCTGCAGACGGATGGGCTGAACTGATTGATGCACAGGTTTGTGGGAAAAGCGTGAAAGGGTTTTCTAGTAATCTGATATTGGTGACCTAGTCTTAGAATGGGTCATCAATATTAGATTGGTGACCAGGCACCTTACATCTCACCGATCAGCGGTTACCAGCCCCCGTCATATTCAACAGTGTACAGATCGATTCGACACGCCATCACACTTTTTGTGGCTGCTCCTTGTACTGCAGATTACCTACTAATTAATGGGAGCAGCGGTATCGGGATGGCCACTAATCAGTGTGAAGGATCGGGATGTTCTGTGCACTGTTCACATATGGCTGGGGCTGGTAACAGCTGATTGGTGAGAACGTCAGGTGTCAGACCCCCATCGATCTGATGTTGACCCATCCTAAGACTAGGTCATCGGTATTAGTGGAAAACCGTTCGAAGGGAAGCTGTTGTCAGGCTTTCCTTGTAAGAGCCATTACCTCCATGTTCTCCAACCTTTTTAATTTACTCCTAACAATCCCACTGAAGGGGGAAAATCTGTTATCCAGCACCACATTCTAATGTGCTCTGATGGTCTTTGGACCGTGCTTGGCACCCCCCATCTTCCTGTCTTCTATGTTATCCAAACAGCTGGCAAAGCCTCTATATATGCAGGCTCTCGGCCGGCCGTGTACATCACTCACAGGTGGAAGGGCAGCTTTACAAGGCAGAGAGGGGGCGCGAGCACAGTCCAGAGACGCCCATCGGACCACTCCGCGCACATTACAATGCAGAACTGGACAATTGCAAAGCTTTCTCTGATTTTGATCCTAGTTGTGGACTAAAATCACTTGAAGGGCACGTTCACACAAACGTTTTTTTGTTCCATGTGGAATACAGACCGCACATGGACCAATGAACCAGATGCCTTTGTGGAATAAATCTCGGCATGCTGTAGTCTGATCTGTTTTTTGGGTGAGGCTCACCTATATTTCAATAAGTGCACAAACAAAAGATGCCATGCAGACACCATGCGTTTTAACAGATCCAATGTGATTATTAACATAAATTATATTTGGTCTTGTAAGGTTTTTTTTTCATTATCAATGAATAACGACTGATACTATATGGGTGTCAAACATGGACTAGATTATCTTGACCCGAGCCAGATAACATCTGAGTGCAGTCCTATTTTCCCAGAATGGAGAAGATGGAGAAATATTTTTCTTCCATATTATCCTTAATTATCCAAGAGAATCTGATCAGACTGTGATTTGCATCATTGACCCGATTCTCTCGGATGAGGGAAAATACGCTGTTGTGACCCCTAGCCCAAGAATGGGTGATTATGAATTGTGTGGTCATATTTAGGCCAGTCCTGACTCCTACAGCGCAGAGGAGAAGTGGCCATGCAGGAGTGCGGCTGTGCTCATTGTAGTATATGGGAGAAGAAACAGCCGACTGGTCCAGCTTCTGGTATATACTACAATGGACAGCGTTGCATACATCTTCTTTTCCTTACCTCTGCCTTCCTTATAGGTGGCAGCCCTATAAAATGAACTGGCACCTGTTAGATATTTATGGCACATATTTTCAAGAAATATCTAAGGTAGTAATTGTAAAATTATGGCCATGGATTGGTTAGATTTTACCATATGGCCATAGGAAGCAAAAAGGTTGTGCATTCCTCCATTAGATGGATGGCAATTGTTGCCATAACAGGCAAAGTGTGGGCGGCTTGCCCCTAATGTATCTCGGCACCTTAAAGGGGTTGTCCACTACTAGGAAACCCCTTCTTAAACTAAATGTTCAGCCCGATAAAATAAAAAAAACTATACTCCCCTCCTGTGCCAGCTCCGCTTCAGCGGTGTCGGCACTCGCGGTCTCAGGGCTGTGATGTGGTGGAATGACATGTGATGCCTGGCGCCCAATCACTGTCTGACAGGCTATCTCTGCATGTGTCACAACTGTCAAACATCCGTGACACTTGAAGGCGCAGCGACATTAAAAGAGATGCCGAGCACGCCAAAATACTCGGCGAGCACGCGAGTTAATAGAACACGCTCTCTCATCACTAGTTTCATGCCATGTAGTCCTTCTACTCTATATAACCCTGCACCCACAACTGATTGGCAGCTTTCTGCCTATGCACATTGCACCTAGAAAGCTGCCAATCAGTGGTGTAGACGGGGTTATATAGAGGACATTATTCAGAGAATTGGTAGATCTGCAGCAGAGAAAACACTGGTTGCTGCCATTTTGATAAAATCCCTAAGTGACACATCACTGGAATCAGTCTGTGCCCTTAAATCATGCTGCTCTCAGATTACACAGCAGAACCTGCTGACAGATTCCCTTGAATTAGGAGGAGGTGGCACATGCACGGGAGCTCTCTGTTCACTTCTAGAAGAGTTCCCAAACTGGCTGAGGAAGAACACATGTCTTGTCACTGTGTCATAAATGTGGGAGATGGGAATGTCCCTGTAAGACTTTTCCCCCGAAATGTTGATAAACTCCTGAATATTGAAATTGCAACACCAAGAGGAAAAGTTGTGGCATTAAGGAAATCTCAGGATCTTTAAACATGGTAATGATCTGCAAATGATGAAAAATTGCCACATCTTGCTCGTATTACTGAGAATGGCCTGTGCGTTATAAACATACTACTATGGGCTGCTTCATCTCCGGACTTATCTCCCATCGAGCACTTCTGGGACTTCATCTCTGGACTTGTCTCCCATCGAGCACTTCTGGGATTTCATTGGTCGACCATTGTATAAAGCGAGCTGCCAGCAGATCTTGATGATTTTAAAGGCAATGAGCTGTGGCAAGGACAGCCATAAAACAATGACCTCTGTTAGGAAGCCACCATGTTTTATTGGCCCTGATGTAATGGTGGACATGAGATTTGAGTCCTGTGAATGTCGGGCTTGGCTTGTTTTTTTGGGATCTTCGCTATGTGATTTGTGTCATTGGAGTGCGTTACATAGTTGCGGTGCTGGCGTTCTGCTGCCACCATACTTGTATGTATGGGACATAATGAAATAAAATGAGGCATCTGTTTATATAGATGTGAGAAACATTTGCAGAACAGGACTGTTGTGCAACGTCTGTCCTGTGATTGCAACAGAACTGGAATTATTCTGTGCACCCCTCACAGTGCTGTTACTGTGTGAAGACGATGACTGCTTAAAGGGGAAGGAGCTCAATGAGGACCACTTGGCAAACAAATATATATTACATTTTTTTTTTTTTTTTTATCTGCTGATGTATAAAATATTTTTCTAAGTTCCCTGCCCCCAGTCTCATACGTACCAGCCGCCATCTTCATCTCTTCCCGGCACCGCTCCGGTCGGTCTTCAGCAGTTTGTGACCTGCCGGATCACTCCAGTTTTTGCTGCACGATCCAGAACAACTCAATATACAGGTGCATCTCACTATATTATAATATCATTAAAAAGTTAATTTATTTCAGTTCTTCAATACAAAAAGTGAAACTCATATATTATATAGAGTCATTACAGAGTGATCTATTTCAAGGGTTTATTTCTGTTAATGTTGATGATTATGGCTTACAGCCAATGAAAACACAAGTCATTATCTCAGTAAATTAGAATACTTTATAACAGCTTGAAAAATGTTTTTAAAATCTGAAATGTTGGCCTACTGAAATGTATGTTCAGTAAATGCCCTCAATACTTGGTCGGGGCTCCTTTTACATCAATTACTGCATCAATGCGGCATGGCATGGAGGCGATCAGCCTGTGGCACTGCTGAGGTATTATGGAAGCCCAGGTTGCTTTGATAGCAGCCTTCAGCTTGTCTGCATTGTTGGGTCTGGTGTCTCTCATCTTCCTCTTCACAATACCCCATAGATTCTCTGTGAGATTAAGGTCAGGTGAGTTTGCTGCCAATCAAGCACAGTGATTCTGTTGTTTTTAAACCAGGTATTGGTACTTTTAGCAGTGTGGACAGGTGCCAAGTCCTGCTGGAGAATGACATTTCCATCTCCAAAAAGCTTGTCGGCAGAGGGAAGCATGAAGTGCTCTAAAATTTCCTGGTAGACGGCTGCGCTGACTTTGGTCTTGATAAAACACAGTGGACCTACACAAGCAGATGACATGGCTCCCCAAACCATCACTAATTATGGAAACTTCACACTAGACCTCAAGCAGCTTGGATTGTGTGTGCCTCTCCACTCTTCCTCCAGACTCTGGGACCTTGATTTCCAAATGAGAATTGGAAATCTGGGACCTTGTGGAATGTGTCAATGACTGCCTTCTGGACATTTGTCAAGTCAGCAGTCTTCCCCATGATTGTGGAGCCTACTGAAACAGTCTAAGGGACCTTTTTTAAACGCTTTGGAAGCCTTTCCAGGTGTTTTTTTTTGTTAATTATTTTAATTTACTGAAATAATGACTTTTGTGTTTTCATTGGCTGTAAGCCATAATCATTAACAGAAATAAACACTTGAAATAGATCACTCTGTTTGTAATGACTCTATATAATATATGAGCTTCACTTTTTGTATTAAAGAACTGAGATAAATTAACTTTTTGATATTCTAATTTAGTGAGATGCACCTGTAAGTCTGAGAGCTAGAACAAGGCTCTAAGGCTTAAATTGAGAGCTTGTGACCATTACTTCTGACTTCCGGTCAGTTCGAACTTGCGGTCACAAGATGGCGGCGCAGAATCTTATTGGCTCCAAGAAGACCTGAAGACTGACTGGTGAGTATAATATTAGGGTTGGGAAACTTTGATTAGTGGCGCCACTCCTGGGCTAAAATTAAAATGCTGGAGTGGAGCTTTAAAATGATTGTTCGTTCTTGCTCTTCTCTCGATAAATGATTGTTTTGATCGACTTTAGACTGATCTGTATGGTTGCCTTTTTTGTGCTGTTGTGTTCATAGCTTTATTGCTCTGAGAAAGGTTTGCCCAATAAACTATCCCATGTCACTGAATATTGTGCAGAGGACAAAAAATAGTTCTAAGACTATAAATTCAAATTGACCATAAAGGGAATGGAGGTTAAGGAAATGACTGTTAAAAAATGTTTCCAGATATTATAAGGCTGTGTTCACATGTTACGGCTACATTGCGCCATCTCAGAAAGCTGAGGCAAAAAAAAAATAATGCACCGTGACAGCAGCGTGTGAATGTAGTCCAGATAGTGACCACCCATTTACTGACAAGTCTACTAATCTTGGTATTGTTGGGGTCCCCGCAGTTGGATACGTCGGAAACGCCTTACACACATCTGCCCGGCTTTGTGATGGCTTACTGTGTAAAGATTTAGGCCGATGTGGAGAAAATGTTGCAAAGAGTGATTTAAGAAAAATAAATAAGTAAAAAATAAATATAATAAATATATATGTAATTAACAGGAGAAATCGAAACCAATATTCCAATATTTGATGTGACCACTTTTTGCCTTCAAAATTCCATCAATTCCTCTAGTTACACTTGCACACAGTTTTTGGAACAACCTCCCTGCAGAGTTCCTTCAAACACCTTGGAGAACTAACCACAGATCTTCTCTTTATTTTTATCAGTTAACAAAATGCAAAAATCTAACTGTCTCTTTTTGAAAGTGAGCTTGTACTGCAGCATTTTTTTACACATCTGCCTAAAACTGTTGCACTGTATTGTATGTACACAAACGACAGTGCAAAAACATGTTTGCAATATATTTTATACACGTAAAATGAAAATATATTATACACACACACACAAGCTTAAAAGTCTGCAAACCCTTCAAAAATATTAGTCTTTTTAATTTTTTATTCAATGAATAAAGAACATAAACAATATATGAAAGAGATCGTTCTTGAAATTCATGCCTTTTTGGTATTGTGTCCAGCATTAAAATCCAAAATAATAAGATGTGTTGTGTGGGGTATTTTTTTAATTAAAAAGAAAAAAAAATTCAACGATTTTAAGAAGCCACTAGTGGGTTTTTAAGGCACACTCAGCCCAAGCTGCTTCTTGAGTGCTTTGCCAGTCTCTGGCCATCTTTTCAGTCTTCTTCCCATTGTCTTCTGTAATACAGTATATCGTCAGTTCAGAGCTGGAAAACACCAGAAGAACGGTCAGGTCACTTAATCACTTGGCATTTTTGAAAACCTGAAGCTCAAAAGATGAGCTATATGAAGAGCGAGTTGTTTTTACTTAGTAAAGCTTATATTTAATGTTGATCGAGCATGCTCGGGCGAGCACCTATTATCTTCAGCATGTTCGGGCTTTAAGTTTTCGTCGCTCCGTGAACATGATTTGCGACTGTTTGACAGCTTTAATACATGTGAGGAATGCCTGTTTTTCCAGCATTCCTCACATGTATTAAAGCTGTCAAACAGTCGCAAATCATGTTCACGGAGCGACAAAAACTTAAAGCCCGAGCGCTGAAGATAATAGGTACTCGCCTGAGCATGCTCGTAAATCTCGAGCAACGAGCATGCTTGATCATCACTACTTATATTCATTCTCTTAAGAATTTAGCGCTTTTTCAGGCAGTTTTCAAAGGGTCTTCCACCTTAAGACATCATGTGCACATACCATCTGAATTCAGTAGATGCGCCAAAGAAAGTGATGTCATACAGATGTCCAAAAACTGATGGGCATTTATTCTCTTCTCCCTTATTTAGGGGATGTCTGGAAGGTCCCAACTAGGGAATAGTGTTAAATGTAGAATTCTGCTTGAGCTGTACTCTCCTATCCATAGAAAAATGTAAAGCTGCTACCAGCGCTATCTACATGATCCAGTTTTATCCTAATTCGTGTTTGTATGCATTTGCACTGTGAATTCTCAGTATCCTGGCCTATGAGGCTTTTACTCCCCTTCTGTAGTGGTGCATAAGAGCAGTATACCTGTAATACCACACCTCTGAGCTGATGTACACGTCTGCTGTCGGGCACACCCATGCCAATGGACACAGGGTCACACTTGCTGCACATACTCTTCAGCTGTCGGACACCTGTAAATATCCCAGCTAAGCTTGGTACTCTCTGCCCCCCACACATATAAACACCAGCTCTGCCATCCACAGTGCTAAATAGGACTGGTGACTCCTAGCTACTGAGCCGCGCTGCAGACTACAGGATGCCTGTGCTAACCAGTGCCACAGATGCCAGAGGAGACGGACTCCCTGCTCATCCATATCGGCCACGTGATTTCCCACTGATCTGTTGTATAATTATACTCTAAAGAGAATCCGGTGCTTTTACCCAAATGTGAATTGTACGTTGAGTAATTTCCCACTATTTTATGAAAATGAAACCAAGTCCAGACATACGAGCAGTTAACCTTCTGTACTGTATATTAAATATTGCAGTTGCTCTTCTTCCTTTTTTTTTTTTATATACGGTACTTACATGCATTTATTTGTCACTAAATTCGGTTTCATTAAAAAATTTTGCACAGTTTGTAAAAAGCCAGTCTCTTCAGTTTCCCTGCACATTCAACTTTGTGGTCATAAATCAGCTGAGAGCTCAAAATAAAAGCACTTAGAGAGTTAGAAACTCTCCAATTGGACTTAGCTCACCAGTGGATTCTCAGTTAACCCATTCTGCAGCCAACAATAGGCTGTTAAACAGATGCTATAGAAGGCAAATGGTGCAACATTTTTAATGAAACAAATGCACGTATTTTTGGTTTAAAAAAAAAAATAAAAAATTGCCCCAATGGTGGAGAACCTTTTTATCACACAGTGCTGTGATGGCTACACTGCACTGCCACCTTCTAAGAGCATGCGCTTGATGTTACTACAACCCCTGGCAAAAATTATGGAATCACCAGGCTCGGAGGATGTTCATTCAGTTGTTTAATGTTGTTGGAAAAAAAGCAGATCACAGACATGGCACAAAACTAAAGTCATTTCAAATGGCAACTTTATGGCTTTAAAAAACACTAAAAGAAATGGAGATTAAAAATGTGGTACTCAGTAAAGGTAATTTTTTTCAGACCAAGCAGCGGGAAAAAATTATGGGATCATGAAAAACAAACACACAAAAGAACACTCCAATACATCACTAGTATTTTGTTGCATCGCCTCTGGCTTTAATAACAGCTTGCAGTCTGAGGCCTGGACTTAATGAGTGACAAACAGTACTCTTCATCAATCTGGCTCCAACTTTCTCTGATTGCTGTTGCCAGATCAGCTTTGCAGGTTGGAGCCTTGTCATGGACCATTTTCTTCAACTTCCACCAAAGATTTTCAATTGGATTGAGATCCGGACTATTTGCAGGCCATGACATTGACCTTATGTGTCTTCTTTCAAGGAATGTTTTCACAGTTTTTGCTCTATGGCAGGAAGCATTATCATCTTGAAAAATGATGTCATCATCCCCAAATATCCTTTCAATTGATGGGATAAGAAAACTGTCCAAAATATCAATGTAAACTTGGGCATTTATTGAAGATGTAATGACAGCCATCTCCCCAGTGCCTTTACCTGACTTGCAGCCCCATATCATCAATGACTGTGGAAATTTGCATGTTCTCTTCATGCAGTCATCTTTATAAATCTCATTGGAACGGCACCAAACAAAAGTTCCAGCATCATCACCTTGCCCAATGCAGATTCGCGATTCATCACTGAATATGACTTTTAATCAGTTATCCACAGTCCACGATTGCTTTTCCTTAGCCCATTGTAACCTTGTTTTTTTCTGTTCAGGTGTTAATGATGACTTATGTTTAGCTTTTCTGTATGTAAATCCCATTTCCTTTAGGCGATTTCTTACAGTTCGGTTACAGACATTGACTCCAGTTTCCTCCCATTCGTTCCTCATTTATTTTGTTGTGCATTTCCTGTTTTGGAGACATATTGCTTTAAGTTTCCAGTCTTGACGCTTTGATGTCTTTCTTGGTCTACCAGTATGTTTGCCTTTAACAACCTTCCCATGTTGTTTGTATTTGGTCCAGATTTTAGACACAGCTGACTGTGAACAACCAACATCTTTTGCAGCATTGCGTAATTTACCTTCTTTTAAGAGTTTGATAATCCTCTCCTTTGTATCAATTGACATCTTTCATGTTGGAGCCATGATTCATGTCAGTCCACTTGGTGCAACAGCTCTCCAAGGTGTGATCACTCCTTTTTAGATGCAGACTAATGAGCAGATTTAATTTGATGCAGGTGTTAGTTATGGAATCACCCTGTAAATTTTAATTTCCCAAATTTTTTCCCTCTGCTTGGACTGAAAAAAAATACCCTTACTGAGTACCACATTTTTAATCTTGATTTCTTTTAGTGTTTCTTAAAGCCCTAAAGTTACCATTTGAAATGACTTTAGTTTTGTGCTATGTCTGTTGTCTGCTTTTTTTCAACAACATTAAACTACTGAATGAACATCCTCTGAGCCCGGTGATTCCATAATTTTTGCCAGGGGTTGCTATATGTGCTAATATTGGCAGAAACAATAATGGAGAAACTTTACCTATTTACAAGAACCTGGCCGTCCTCACTAAAACAATGAGGTGGCTGTAACCCTGACCAACAGGGTAAACCGTGAAGGAGTCCCTGGATCCAGAGAGATGAAAATCGTGAACATTGTAGATTTTGGAAAAACTTTTACGAGGCTGATTCATCAAGCAGTCTTCAGCCAGTTTTTTCTGCTTAATGTCGCAAAAATTTTCTGACTCTTGCCATTTTTACATCAGTTGCAACCAACTTTTGAAAATTGAGCAGAGCTCAACCCAGATGGGATGTAATCAGCTTGCCAACACTTTTTTATCATAATTTATGCTACAAAAGTGGCATACAGTATATGAAGACAGATATTTGCACCATGGTACACTTCTTGTGGTGGCTGAAAGACATGCCAAATTAATTTTAAAAAGTACAGTTCTCATACATCTGTGTAGGTAATTACATTGGTTATCATATTAATAGGATTACCCAAATGTGGCTACTCCTTAATTCATTGATCATATGCTTGGGTGTTTTGAGATTTTGGTTGATCATATGACGGGCTGGTGGGATACGTCCTAAGCTGTCATACTTTGGACACTTGTCTTGTGTGTTAGGTGTCTTCACATGTACTGGAAAAAAACCGTACCGGTGCCGTCTGTGTGCACCATCAGTGTGACAAGTACTGGAATAGAATGAAGAATACAAATGACAGATGTTTAGGTGTTAGATGTGCAAAGATAGAGATAGAAATGTCAGTGAGATATATAATCAGTGCAGTGTCTGTAGTTTTCTGTACTTGTATTTAGCACAAAAATAAATAGGCTGGGAAGCTCCATTTTCATTTATCTAAAACAACTGACAGTTGTCTGCTTAGCCTTTATGGTCATTAAAACGGTTGGACCCCAAAAAGTGTGGTCCCCCTATTTTTAATAACCAGCAAAGGCTAAATAGACTGCTGTGGGCTGATTATTAATAGGCTGCTAAGGGCACATGGATATTGGCCCCCTCCCATACTAATAACACCAGCCCTCACACGCCCCAGAAATGGCGCCTCCATTAGATGCGTCAATTCTGATGATTAGCCTTGGCTCTTCCCAATTGCCCTGGTTCGGTGGCAATCTGGTTGATGTCAGCTGACATCAAGCCCAGGGGTTAGTAATGGAGAGGCGTCTGTCAGACACCCCATTACTAACACCGTAGTCAAAAGAAATAAACACACGCCCCAAAAAGACCTTTATTGTCAGCTGGCAGTTCTCAAGATAACCTCTGTATGAGCTGGCCAGCTTTGACCTGCGGTAATCTTAATGACGTCACAGCAGCAGATTCACACGCTGCTCTCATTGTGTCCCGGCTGCCATGGTTGGTGAGCGGTGACGTTACTGATGTCACTGCTCTCCACAGCCTCCAGATGTAGCAGAGTCGGGGATCATCGTGGGACCTTCTTTTTATAGATTTATGGTGGCCCCTTGTGGATTACTTTTATTTTTGCTAGTAAATGGCTAAAAGAGGGTTATTGTCAGGGTGCTTTTTACAATTATAGGACTTTTCTGTGTGTGTTTTTTCTTTTCACTACATGATTAGTAAAGGGAGTGTCTGACACCTCTCCATTGCTAACCCCAGGGCTTTCATGACAATTTTTGACAAATCACAGCTGTCATCAAATATATTGCCCCAATTGCCACTGCACCAGGGCATCAGATGAGCCGGGTAAAGCCCCAGAATTGGTGCATCTAATGTGCTGTGTCAATTCTGGGGTGGCTGCTGGCGTCTATATTTTTCTTTTTTTTCGGCTCTGGATGGGCCATTAACCATGGGCCGTTCCAGCCTAATAGAAGCCGCAGCTGTCTGCTTTATCTGCGCTGGTTTTAAAATATATAGGGGACCACCTTCCCTTTTTTTATTATTTTTTTTTAATGCGTGCTATTCCCAGGCTGATCGCAGGGAGACCAGGCAAGGATGATGACAGTTGTAGTCAGCGCCTGGGTAAAGCGATAACTGTACTGCTTTTCATTCTGGTACTTGTCACACAGATGTCATCGGTGTGCAGCGCGCGTTTCCTCCGTTCTGCCGGAAAAAAACTGACATGTCTGCGGTTTTTCAACACACACACGTGAGAAAAACCTTACATGTGTACACCACCATTGAATACAATGTCCGTATTTGCGGTCCTTAAAAAAACGGACTGCATACAGACCTAAAAAAACGGACCAGTAAAAGGGGCCTTATTTTTAAATTCTGAATTTCTCCTGATTGATTGAGTTTACATAATGTAAAATGTTAGTTCTTTTATTCAGTGCAGATTTGGGTGTGTGTATGAGTAACTTCCTGGTAACACAAATTGAGGAAGCGAAGCTGTCTGCGATGTGGGGATTGCCCAGAGACAAGCATTGCAGTCCAGTTAATGAGCCTGCATACTTGGAAAGCCACACCATGTTGGTTTGCAAGGGGTAGGAGTCAAGTCTCTCCGACCAAAAATCAGGCGCACATTTATAAATCTCTTCCTGTCATTAAAACTCTAGGCTTTATTCACATGGCAGTCAAAGAACTTTTTTCTTTTTTTTTTTTTTTTTTACCGTGATTGGCTTATCTATATATATAATATAATATAATATTATATATATATATATATATATATATATATATATATATATATATATATATATATATATATATAAATTTTTTGTGTTAAGCCAAAATCGGATCAATTTGTCAATTTTTACAATCTGTGTGTAATCAGTTTTTTCTCATAAGAAAAACAATGTCCAAGCTCATTCAATCAGCGACACACAGATGGCATCCGAGTGTCGCCCACGCTGTTACTTGATTGGGTGACTGACCTGCAGATTGGATCAAAATAAGACATGTCTCCTTTGAATGTACCTACCGAAATGAATGGGTTCTGTCAATTTTAATAAGTGACATGTGAATGAGCTGGAAGTCCTAGCTGACTGGCTCACAGGGGAGTGCCCCATTTGGTAACAAGATGCCGTCTAATGCCTATTTCCTAGGCTGTACTGATGATGTATGCACTTGCATATAGATGTATAACCTTTTTTTCTGCAGCAGAGGCCTATCCGTGGGGGATATACACTGCTCAAAAAAAATAAAGGGAACACTTAAACAACAGAATATAACTCCGAAATCAAACTGTCCACTTAGGAAGCAACACTGATTGACAATCAATTTCACATGCTGTTGTGCAAATGGAATAGACAATAGATGGAAATTATTGGCAATTATCAAGACACCCTCAATAAAGGAGTGGTTGTGCAGGTGGGGACCACAGACCACATCTCGGTACCAATGCTTTCTGGCTGATGTTTTGGTCACTTTTGAATGTTGGTTGTGCTTTCACACTCGAGTTAGCATGAGACGGACTCTACAACCCACAGAAGTTGCTCAGGTAGTGCAGCTCATCCAGGATGGCACATCAATGCGAGCTGTGGCAAGAATGTTTGCTGTGTCTGTCAGCGTAGTGTCCAGAGGCTGGAGGCGCTACCAGGAGACAGGCCAGTACACCAGGAGATGTGGAGGGGGCCGTAGGAGGGCAACAACCCAGCAACAGGACCGCTACCTCCGCCTTTGTGCAAGGAGGAACAGGAGGAGCACTGCCAGAGCCCTGCAAAATGACCTCCAGCAGGCCACAAATGTGCATGTGTCTGCACAAACAGTTAGAAACCGACTCCATGAGGGTGGTATGAGGGCCCAACATCCACAGATGGGGGTTGTGCTCACAGCCCAACAACGTGCAGGATGCTTGGCATTTGTCACAGAACACCAGGATTGGCAAAGTCGTCACTGGCATCCTGTGCTCTTCACAGGTGAAAGCAGGTTCACACTGAGCACATGTGACAGACGGGACAGAGTCTGGAGAGGCCGTGAAGAGCAATCTGCTGCCTGCAACAGCCTTCAGCATGACCGGTTTGGCAGTGGGTCAGTAATGGTGTGGGGTGGCATTTCTTTGGAGGGCCGCACAGCCCTCCATGTGCTCACCAGAGGTAGCCTGACTGTCCTTGGGTACCGAGATGAGATCCTCAGACCCCTTGTGAGACCATATGCTGGTGCGGTTGGCCCCGGGTTCCCTCTAATGCAGGACAATGCCAGACCTCATGTGGCTGGAGTGTGTCAGCAGCTCCTTGAAGATGAAGGCATTGAAGCTATGGACTGGCCTGCTTGTTCCCCAGACCTGAATCCGATTGAGCACATCTGGGACATCATGTCTTGCTCCATCCACCAACGTCACGTTGCACCATAGACTGTCCAGGAGTTGGCGGATGCTTTAGTCCAGGTCTGGGAGGAGATCCCACAGGAGACCATCCACAACCTCATCAGGAGCATGCCCAGGTGTTGTAGGGAGGTCATACAGGCACGTGGAGGCCACACACAATACTGAGCCTCATTGTGACTTGTTTTAAGGACATTACATCAAAGTTGGATCAGCCTGTAGTGTGTTTTTCCACTTTCATTTTGGGGGTGACTCCAAATCCAGGCCTCCATTGGTTAATAAATTTGATTTCCATTGATGATTTTTGTGTGATTTTGTTGTCAGCACATTCAACTTTGTACAGAACAAAGTATTCAATGATAATATTTCATTCATTCAGATCTAGGATGTGTTATTTCAGTGTTCCCTTTATTTTTTTGAGCAGTGTATATGGGACTACCTAATCATTAATCTGAGGACATTGATATTAAAGTCCCCTATTTTGTAAATTCACAATCGTGATGAAGCCTCCTGTGATCAATAGAGCGGTTGTGAGACAACATGGAGAAACTTTTGGTGGTCTGAACGATGTGCAGCTTTTCGAGCTGACGCTGTGTCTGATGGTGCACTGGTGTCGCACTGAGTCAGACAGAAAGCAGAAGTTACACACAAACAAGCAGAGCTGAAGCAGAAGAGCTATTCCTGGCCATTGACTCTCCACCCATAGCTACAAGCCCCCTCCTACGCAGGGGGACTGACACTGGCACACATACAGGAATATATAGGTGCACGCTCGCCTACATCTAAGAGCAAAGGGAGCTGTAAATGCAGATACAAGGGATCCAGTATACATAGTGACTGCTGGATGGTCCAATAACATTGGATGTGCTTGGCACTGGCACTCGTCTCCTCTTGGGAGGATGGGCATGTGGCATTGTGACAGATGATGGCCACCAATGCAAAAAGAGAGGGCACAGGTCCCAGCTAAACATATTATCTGCCTCGCTATGTGCGCACACAGTAAATATAGTCCGCCTCAGACCTATTTAGTAGCTAGAAACACTCTCAGGTACAGATGTTCTGCTTCATTGAGCAAGGAAGCAATTTTTTTTTCTTGCTTAAAGCAGGAACAGAACCTTCTGGATAAAATGTAACTGGTCTGGTGCAGCGGGGTCACATTCTGTTCTGTCCTTAACTTCCCTTGTCCTAGACATGCTAATGCATAGTGATGTTGCGCCTTCACTGCGAAACGCGCGTGTGAGGCTGGCTTCATATCAGCGCTAATATTTCTGGTTTTCTGTTCTGTGATTGGAAGAAAAACAAAAAAAACGACCTGATGGAAATGGCGCCCAGCAAACCCCATTAACTTGTGTGTGGAATCTGCAACGGAGGTTTTTATGTTATCAGAAAAATGATGTTGAGAGATCCGATTTTCATTCGAAATCTTTCAGAAACCCCCCCCCTTCATTTCATGTCACTTTTTTTATTAATCTAGGCAAATAGTATGTTTATAAATGTTTTTTAAAGGTGGGAATATACAATGTCAAATCCAGGGTATCTCATAAATTCCTGATTAGGTGCAAGCTCTACCTTGGTTATTCACTTATGGGAACTAAGGCAAGTAGCCCCTGGGGCCCTATTGTAATAAGGGCACCTGACCTTTAACCATGAATTCCGTAGTAAGGCTACTATAACTGTTCTGAATACTCAACAAGTGGCCTTTAATACCAACAAATTAGGAAGCCCTACTTGCTGGAAACCCCATGATCCCGAGTTCCCAGTGCTGTAAGGAGCAGTTTGAATGGAGAAATGGTTGACCGTGATACTTGAGCTTCATTCAATGTCAATGGGGCTTAAAGGAAACTTGTCAGCAGTAGTGTTGCGCGAGTATGTCTCCTTTACCCTTTCGGTGAGCATGCTCGGGTGCTTGCCGAGTATTCTCGCTGTTTGACAGGCAATTCCTTTCTAACAGCCGTGACACTTGCAGCCGCTGCAACAGTAAAAGAAATGCCGAGCATGCCAAAATACTTGGCGAGCACCTGAGCATGCTTGCCGAAAGGGTTAATGAGACATGCTTGCTCATCAGTAGTCAGCAGAAATGTCCATGTTACACTAAAGCTATCAGCAGTATGGTGCAGTCATACTGCTTTTAATGCATGCTTTTTATTTTAAAAATCTGCAGCCTGGTTTTTGTTAAATCTCAAAGCTAAATCTCGGTGTTTTGGGGAGGAAAAGTGTCTAGGGTCTTCGGTTCAGAGGGCTCAGCCATGGCCCCTCCCCGGCCTCTCTTACATTAATTAGAATTTTGGGTTGGCGCCGTCTTAGATGTGGGTAGTGCTCTTGCTGGTCGCGGTGTTCATGAAAATGGCGCATGCGCAGCTCGACCTCTGGTGGTCTTCAGAAAAATGGCACCAGAGGTGGCACATGTGCAGAATGAGATCTTGACTGGAGTTAGTATGAAACCTTTTTTGTGTAAATTTTTAAAAAGTCACAAATCCTAAATCTGACTTCAACCTTCATTTCATAGCTAACCTAGCCCAGATTACTTCCAATTTTATTAAAGTGAAAAGTTGGAAATGTTTGAGCAAAATGGTGCGCATCTAAATTCAAACATTAGGAGGCTTGCCAAGTATGACGTCCCAAAGAGACTTCTATGATGAAAACCCCTGTTTAAAAAAAAATAAATAAATAAATAAGAGGAACACAAAGTACCTTAACCTCCACAGCGATGCAAAAGCTTTTACCTCCAGTAATTGTAATGTAGTTGGTGGCACAACCTGTTATTGAGTTTAGGAGGGCACTTTTTACTTTCTAAATGGGTGACCTAGATATTGAATAACCTTTTTCCGGGCAATAAAAGGGATGATCAGATAAGTCCTGAACCCTTATTACAGCCTTTAGTCTCCACAATGTACTGGGGGTTAAGAGTGACAGTACCCGCTGGGGGCATGTCCCCGCATGTGATGTATGATGACACCAGGCGTCCATTCTTGGTTTGTATTCATCAGATACACAGGTGTGGGGTTCACAATGGAGAGTGCTTTGATATGGTTGCTACAGAGTCTGGCAGCAAAATACTAATGTGCCCCTTTGGGTTATTGTGCCAGAAATTTGCCACCCTTTGCCCAGATTACTGGACATTTGACTTCCACACACGCTTTCTTGTGAGTGAACATGCTATCCATTCTTTTTTTCTTAGAGATGGACACGGCATCTATAATTACATCAACAGAGATCATATTATTGTGTCCATGCGATTCCTGTCTTCAAACTTTGTCCAAATTACAGATTACCAAGTCTTCTCTTGGTGCAACACAAACCTCATTTTTACTGTCTAATTCACAAATGCATAAGATGAAGGAGTCTCCCTGAGATCTGCTCCCACGCACGTTGTCTGGATCTCATGATTGAGGCCTGCAGATACATCTCATTGCATGTGGGAGATCCTGTTTTTGTTTAAGTGTCCAAATTTACAATCAATTTTAGCCGACTATAGTTTCACAACTTGTTTCCCATCTCCTATCCTTGAATATGTATAGGATAATCTGCTTATTTCGTAGTAAATTTTTTATTACGCTTTATTCTTGAATAATCTGCCTAATCTTTTAATTCTGTATTACATACTTTATATGCTTATAAAACTATATACCGTATTTTTCAGACTATAAGATGCACCTAGGTTTTGGAGAAGGAAAATAGAAAAAAAAATTAAGCAAAAGATGTGGTCATGATGCACTGTTAAGTGGCAGTGGGTCTGCTGCTGACACTGTTATAGGGGGAATGTCCCCCAATTCTGTTAATATCCCCCATCCTGCTATATATGCCCCCCTTGTTCCTGTTATATGTGGCACCCATCATCCCCTTCCTGGTATGTATGGCACACCCTTGATTCCCCATCCTGGTATGCTGGGCACCCCCTCATGCTGCGCACACACAAAAATAAACAATCATACTCGCCTCCTCCAGCGCTGTGTCCCACTCTGCTGCCAACACTCTCCCTGTGTGAGCCGTGCATGGCATCACTACTATGCACCCTCACTCAGCGTGAGATGCTGTGGCGGAATAGTCACTGCTCCCCGCGCCAGAACTGTCTGCGTGGGGATCATTCACTCCCCTTAATAGCGCGCACACTGTACTCGCAGCGCGTCTCCTGCTGCGGCCGGCGGTTTGTGTGCCCTCTATTAAAGACAATGAATATTCACTACAACCCATGGGTGTGGCTTGCAGTGAATATTCATGGTCTTTAATAGCGGGCACACAGAGCGGCAGCAGGAGCAGCACTGTGGCTACAGTGTGCCAGCTATTAAGGAAAATGAATATTCCCTGCTCTCTATGGGCATGGGGAGCAGTGAATATTCATTTTCTTTAGCAGCGGGCACGGTTTAGGCTGCAGCAGGCGGCTGCTGCCTCCTGTGCCCCGCTCATCCCCTGCTGCTGCTCCCCCCCACACCCTCACCACCCACAGCCACCATAGGTATAGAGTACGGGGCACAGTTCGGACTATAAGACGCACCCCCCCCACACACTTTCCTCCAAAATTTTGGAGGAAAAAAGTGCGTCTTATAGTCCGAAAAATGTGGTAGTTACCAGCCATTAGAGATTTTGTATGGCTAGGATGAACAATTGGTAAAGACAGATTCCTGTCTGTGTGACCATTGCCATTCCGTAACCAATGATGTCTTTACTGAAAGAAGGTGCTCATTGGTTTCTGTATACATTTGTCTGGGTCCGGGAGCCACAACTACCAGCAGTAACAATTGCTCAGCCTGCTCACACCTACAATTAGGTGTACTAGAAGCGCAGGATTGCACAGCACGGTAGCTGTATGGCAGTGATGGCAAACCGTTTAGAGACCGAGTGCCCAAAGTTCAACCCAAACTCCACTTATTTATCATGAAGTGCCATCACTGTAATTTAACCTGAATACTGAGGCTTTAGTTTAGAAAAAAAACAATTCTTACACTAACATCTTTTCTCTTAAAAGAAAAACACAATAACAGCTTTCAATTATACAAACAACTTTTTATTGAAAGGTAAGTGTTTGCACTTGGCATGCTTCTCTGGAAGGCAATGTGTTTCGGGTACACTCCAGAAGGTACTGCATACTGACTCCTTGGCTCCATCACAAGTCGCTTTGGTTGTCTCTGGCTAAACTGTGAGCAATAATGTCTCGTTCTTTGGCCACTTGACTATTGAGGCATGTTACAGGGCATCCGCAGAAGCGCATATGTTTAGTTCCAGTCACCTGAGGTTTAAGTGGTGAGGTGACCAAAGATGCAATGCCATTGCTTCCTGTCCTGCAGAGACCACCAAAGAACCTTGTGCTAGACCATGGGTGAGGAACCTTATTTCTGCTAAGCATCATTATAACATAATTCGAGGGCCGTTCTAAATTATCAAATTGAAAATGATCCTGGTATATTTGGTCATGTTAATTAGCTCACCCCTAATGTGACGGCCGGAACTGCTTCTCTTTGGTGTGGTAGTGATGTTGTTGCTTCTCACAACTCCTTTTCCAGATTTGCGTCGGTCTGGAACGCAGTTGACTTTGTGATTAAGCTTTGTAAAGAACTTGCAGGAGTAAGTTGTTCCAAACACAGATGTATATTACATTGCATGTCTCCCCACAGTGATAAATCAATCACTGCTCATATGCGACTGGTCCATATGCATTACATACGAGACAATGGGGCTGGAGCATATACATCACATAGGAGACGCTGGAGCATATACATCACTGGAGCTGGAGTATATAGCATAGGAGACACTGGACTGGCGTATATAAATCACAAGAGATGTTTGGGGCTGGAGCACATACCAAGGGTCTTGGGTTGATATCACACACAGAACAAAATCTGAAAGGAGTTTGTGTGTTTCCTCTGGTTTCTACCCACACTCCAAAGACCTACTGCTAGGAAATTTAGATTGTGAGTTCTGATGGGCACAGTGATAATGTCTGTAATGTACTGCAAAAGATGATGGCCCTATATAAGTGCGCAAAATAAATAAAATAAATTTGACTGTGCCTCCTCAGCACCACTACTGTTTAGTAAGAGGGGGGTCAATTTTCACCTCTTGCCCTTGTGGGGTTAAAATAACATTTTCGTGGACAAAAAAGTTTTACTTCCTCTATGTGGCTTCGAATTCTTTAAGGGTTGCAGTTTTTAAAAATTATATTCTTTTCTCTAACATACAGGACCCTCAGTCACTTCAAAAGGGAAGTCTTCCCCAAAAAATGTTGTAAATTGACTAAGGGAAAAAAGTATATAAATGAAAAATTGCTGCCAAACTTTTCACTCTAACAGCCTAATAAAAAGACATTTTAAAAATGATGCTGATTTTTATTAAATATTGTGAGTTATGACGACTTGTTTTAAAGAAACGAAAATTCAAAGTTCAAAAATTGTGAATTTTTTTATTTTCTAAATTTTTCATCAATTTCCAATTTTTTTTTATCTTTTTGCTTTTATTTTATAAAAAATCTTAGAATCACTGGGATATGCTAAGGTAATAGTCAATGCTGGTGTGCCACCCCTTAGAGAAACTGAATCGTGCCTCCTGAGGTGAGGTGCTAATGTCACCGCATGGCTGATGCAGCCCTGAATGCCGGTTTCCCCCCGCCTGCGTAGCTTGATTGACAGGCCTCTCTATAAACCTAGGAAGAGACCTCTCCGTCCAGCTGACCTGGTGAAAGGGAAGCCAGTGGGGCACACCTTCTGTACTTGTCATATTGTTCTGGCCAAACTTTCAACAGTGTTTTTCTCTGAAATGCCACTCTGACATGTCAGGCAGGGGCTTCAAACAATCTCGCGTTTAAATCCCTTATTTGGATTTTGAATTAAATGTAATGTAAAAAAAAGTTTATTAATATTAAATTGAATCTGCCTACTTTTTTCCAGTTTAAAAATAAATTAAGCATATTTGGTACTGCCGCATCCATAAAAGTCTGATTTCTGAAAGAATTAAATTATTTAACCCACATGGTAATTATTGTAAAGAAAAAAAAAACAACTCCATATGTACCATTAACCCCTTCGCGACCTATGATGTAATCTTATGTCATGGCGATCGTTCGGGCACAGGAGCTGAGCTTAAGTTGTAGCTAAGCTGCCACTGACATGGCCACGAGTGGTGCCCGCACCACCCTGGACCATTTAACCACCTAAATGCTACAATCAATATCAATCGCAACGTTTAGGAGGCGGAGGGGGCTCCCTCTCCCTTGTGATCAGCTCCCCCAGGACGTCATCGTGAGGGCCTGATCGTTACCCTGTCAACCCAAAGTCGTCATGACTAACTCCGGGTCTGCCAGCTACGGCAAGCCTGGTAGACCATGCCCTGAGCATGGTCTAAGAGGAGTTCTGTCAGTGCAGTACTGACAGGTATAATGCCTTGCAATGCTAGTGCATTGCAATTGTATCATACCAATGATCAGAGCCATGAAAGTTAAAGTCCCATTAAAAAAATCTCAATAATGAAAAAAAATAAATAAATAAAAATGGTACCAATAAATATGTAAAAACTAATAAGGTACACATTAGCTCTCAGAATGCAATGATGCAAAAACTTTTTTCTAAAAATAGTTTTTGGCTTAAAGCAGCAAAACATTACAGAAATAGTACATTAATATCATATTTTTTTTTAATCATACTGACCCAAAGAATAAAGTTGTATTATCACTTTTACCACACTGTGAATGGCATTAAAAAAAAACATAGAAAGCAATCAAAAAATATTAGGGACCCAAAAATGGCACCAATTAAAATGTTAACTCGTCCCCCACCCCTCCTCATCCCCAAAAAATAAAAAAGCCAAGCCCTCACATAACTGTCGGCAGAAATATAGAAAAATTAAAGTTCTTAAAAATATGGTGATGCAAAATTTTTTTTTTTTTAAAAGACAGTTTTTAGTGTGTAATAACTTAGTTATATATGAAGATGGCTACTCTTAGTAAGCACCTGCACACACCAGTTTTCTGTTTTGGAAGTGGCGGTCAGTGTCTTGTGTAATAGCACCAACCTGAAGAATAAATCAGTCTTGTCACTTATACCACACGGGGAACGGCGTAAAAAAATAAATCCAATTCTTCACCAGCTGTTGATTTGTTCATTCTGCCTCCCAAAGATTGCTGTAAGGCTCGTCTCACATTTATCCTGTGCTTTACGCTGAGCTCTTAAACTGGGGTTTCTGTGTAAATCTCTGAAATACGTGATTCAGATGGAACCCCCAGTGGAAGATTCTTTATAATGATTTAGATCGAGACTCTTTGGACTCCTTCTGGCGGGGTCCGTCTTTTTAAGAGTGCATGAAAGCGCAGTTAACAGTTTTGTGTACCTCTGAAAAGGGGCACCGCTGAACAGAGCCCAGACTGAGTCCAGAGCAACTCTGCTGCCTCATTATAGTCAATGGATCCCTCGGAGGTTTCATCTAAATTGCATCATTCGAAGATTTAGGCCGGGGTCACACTACCATACAACACGGCCGAGTGCTAGGTGATAAAACATTGCATAGCACTCGGCACAGTATTATTCTATGGGGCAGCTCAGATCAGCAGTTATTTTCTCATGCCGATTCAGCATCAGAGAACAATCGCAGCATGCTGCAATTTGCAGCGAGACTCTATTTACTCGCACCCATACAAGTCTATGTCATCCCAGTGCAGTCCGATATATGCCGAGTCATGCCGTATAGAAAGTAATTTCTCCATCTCCTCCGCAGGTGTGCTGCGATTCTTTCATGCGAGAGAATGGGAGCTCTGACACTCGGCTCCCGCTCACAGCAGAGCAGGAGCCGAGTGTCATTAGCATATCACAACCAATGCTCTCGCCTCGGATGCCATACGTTGCTGTGACGCCGACCTTACATGGTAACCCTGATGCAAGTGCTCAGCGTAGAGCACAGGTTAAATGTGATCCAAAATGTTCCCAACAAAAGTTTCAACTCAGTCCACAGAAAAAGAAAGTCCCCACTCAAGTCCATCATTTGTCAATGGAAATGTAGGGGACTGCCACGTTACTGGTAGCACAAAGGCTCAGGTTAAGCAAAATGGCTCCTCATTAAAAACTTGGGGCTAAAACAACATTTTTGTGGTTTTCACCGCCCAATTGTATAAAAACATTTTGAAATTTTTTCTCATTACGCCATTTACTGATCGGATTAATTCTTTTTTTATACTGATAGATCGGGCAATTTTTTATTATTGTTTTTTTTTCAATGGGGCGAAAGGGGGTGATTTTAAACTTTACTTTTTTTTAATTTTTAAACTTTTTTTTTTTTGCTTGCTTCAATAGTCTCCATACGAGACTAGAAGCTGCACTTATCGGATTGCCTTTGTTACACAGTCGATCAGATCACCTGTGTGTAACAGAAATACTAACTTGCTATGAGCGCCAACCACTGGGCGTCGCTCATAGCAGTCTAGCAATGGGGGTTGTCCTGCTAACCCATCGATCCGCAATCATGTGACAGGTATATAGCTGTATAGATCAGCTGTCGCGTGCCCAGAAAGGTGCGGGCTCAGCGCCAGAGCCCGCAACAAAGGGAGGGAGCCGTTGTGCCGTACTATTACGACACACGTCGGAAAGGGGTTAAGGGCATAAAAATTAAGGCCTGGTCAGGAAGGTGAAAACAGGCTGTAGGTGAAGGGGTTAATGACTATAGTTCCTCACTCAAACATCAAGCCTTCATACTGGAAAATTAAAGTTTGTTTATTTTGCCATTTTCCGATATCAAAGTGTATCTTCTGGATTTTTTAAAATCCCTAAATTAGAAACTGTGACATTACCAATTGTGATTGATTGGATCCTGTGATACTTGTCATTGTAATCCTGCCACTGATAATGACAGGAAGCTAAAGCCTAAAAAATGCCCTAGGGGCCAGTGTGAGAATTGTAAGGCTTCAAATTTCCTTTTTATTAATTTTTTTTTAAATGCATATATTTATCACAAAACCATAATTAAACAATAGGACACTTTCTGGTTATGACTTTCTCTTAAACCCTTTAAAAGGGATCAAGAGTTTGTTTTGTAAGAGAAAACAGTCCTTTAGTTATGCTAATTTCATATGAATTTGCTTACCTTCAATACTTTTTAAAGGGGTTGTTCATCTTTTTGGAACGTGTATGTATAGCGTATATATTTCATGTATTTGTAGCTAAAAATATATATATATATATATATATATATATATATATTTTAAATTGGGCTTCATTAAAAATCTTGCACCATTTGGATTTTGCAGGTTTTCTTGCAAATTTAACTTTAATGTAGTCTGTGGTTATAAATCAGCTGAGAGGACCTCAGAACAAAACAGATAGGAATTAAAAATGCACTCATCAGAACAAGCTCACTGTTGGATTCTCAGGTAACTCATACTGCTGCCAGCAATAGACTGTGCAACACAAAGGCTATGGGCAAACA
Organism: Phyllobates terribilis; assembly: GCF_046119375.1. NCBI lineage: Eukaryota > Metazoa > Chordata > Amphibia > Anura > Dendrobatidae > Phyllobates > Phyllobates terribilis. Next base: position 661,497,788 of record NW_027362762.1, on the reverse strand, counting down.
GTGTGAAATGCTTAATAAGACCCAAATGCAGATTTATTCTTTTTGTTGCGTCCTCCATACACAGCTGTCTGGTTATCGCTGTGTACAGGGAAGGAGCAGTAGCTGCAGGGGCATAGGAGACCCAGACAGTAGTGATGAGCGAGCACTAAAATGCTCGAGTGCTCGGACCGAGTAACGAGCCCAATGTAAGTCTATGGGAAACTTGAGCATTTTTCAGGCGGCTCCCCCTGGCTGTCTGCAGAGGACATAAAAATTTCCCAAATTGATGGGAACAGTGCTCAAATTACATGGGAACAGCATGGGGAAGACCCCTGGAAGCATTTATGACTCCCAGGTCCCTGCTGTCAACAACGTTGTCAGAGGTATTACGCCACTTTACGGACTCACAATAAAACATACGAAAACGAAACCAAAATGGATTTTCCTGGGAAATATGTTAAGGAACATCCTTTCCAGGGTAATGACTTGTATATAAAGCAAAATAAATAACCAAAAATACTCCTCCACACCTTTGGGCTACGTTCACACGTAGCGTTTTTGATGCTTTTTTGCATTACTTTCAACCGTGACAAATGCATTCACCGGGAAATGTCATTTTAACATTTTACAACCTTATCTGGCAATGTGGTGTGTGACACATCATCAGACACATCCTGTTTCATTTATGATGGAGGAACTCTGAATGTCACAAAGACTATTTCTATGGGGCAATCAGGCGGCCCTTACTATTCTTAAAGGGCCAGCAGTCGGCTATGCTTTGTTGTTCCAATTATTAACGAGTGAGTCTCCTATACTGTTATTCCATATGCAGTGACTGCAAGGGCTGCCAAAATTTAGGAAAAACCCCACTAACAATTTAAAGACACAGCGCTGGGCCACAGTAACGAGTATGACATGTTCCATTGAAAAGGAGAGGGTCTGCTATTCAGTTATAGGGTATGCAGTGAAGCAACGGCTGCCAAAAATTTGGAGGAACTCCAATGCCCCTTGCAAGAGACGTAGATATGTTGATATGGTACATATGGTGGTGGAGGAGGAGGACAAGAGCAAATAGACAAAATCAGGAAGCGTATACCCATGTCTGGGTGTGAAGACAGAGGTGCATGGGAATAGTTAGACCTCCCAAAAAAGACACTGGATTTGAGTTTGTTACGCTGCTATCATTCGTTGGTGTTGAGAAGTCTGGCCCAATCCCAGCCCTTGTTCATTTTTATAAGAGTCAGCCTGTCAGCATTTTCAGTTGACGGGGATGCGCTTATCAATTATAATTTCACCAGCGGCACTAAAAACCCGCTCTGATAAAACGCTGGCGACGGGGCAGACCAGGACCTCCAAGGCATAGAGAGCCAGTTCATGCCACGTGTCCAGCTTGGATACCCAATAATTATAAGGCACAGAGGAATCACGGAGGACGTTGCTACGGTCGGCAAGGTACTCCCTCACCAACTTCCGAAACGTTTCCTTCCTTGGGAGAATATCCCGTGCCTCAGGGCCTGTGCAATGCATCCTCTTTAATTGTGAGCAGAGATTGATTAAGAAGATGCTAATTATGGCGTCATCGCCGCTCACCATCTTGGTGGAGTCCTCAAAGTTTTGGAAGATGTTACAGATGTCTGACATCCATGTCCACTCCTGAGGTCTTGTGTGGAGTCTGACCTGAATACTGTCGGCCTTGTTGATGCTGGTAGTCAACAACTGCCCTCTTCTGCTCACAAATCCTTCCCAACATCTGCAATGTAGCGTTCCAATGCGTGGGGACATCGCAGATCAGTCGGTGAGCTGGAAGCTGCAAACGCTGCCGAAGCACGGCAAGGGCGGCGGAAGCTGTAGCTGACTTTATAAAATGGGCACACAGGCTGCGTACTTAGACAAGCAGATACGACAGATCCGGGTAGGTTTTGAGAAACCGCTGAATTACGAGGTTAAGCACGTGGGCCAGGCATGGTATGTGTGGGAGCTCGCCTCAAAGCCGCCACCAGGTTCCGGCCATTGTCACACACGACCATGCCTGGCTGTAGGGTCAGCGGTGTCAGCCACAGATCTGTCTGCTCTTTCAGAGCTGTCCACAACTCTTCAGCGTTGTTGTGGTTTGTCACCTAAGCATATTAGCTTCAGCACAGCCTGTTGCCGCTTGGCCGAGACAGTGCTTCCAGCCTCCGACGATGTGGTCATTTCAGAGATGGAGGCTGAAGAGGAGGTGCAGGAGCTGTAGAATGTGGGGGCAACCCTGATTTGACCCAGGGCCTGCTATCCTTGGCGTTAGGAGGACGTGTTCCGTCCTAAGGTCCGACTGGGTCCCGGCTTCCACTATACTAACCCAGTGTGCCGTCAGCGAGATGTACCGTTCCTGCCCACAAGCACTTGTCCGTGGTTAGGTGGACTTTCCCAGTAACTGCGTTGTTGAGGGCTAATGTTGTGGGACACGTGCTTGTGGGACGGCACACCGGGAGAGATAGTGGCGGCTGGGGACCGAGGGACGGCCACCGCCATCAGGTTGCGGAAAGCTTCTGTCTCCACAAGCCTAAAAGGCAACATTTCGAGCGCAAGCGTTCGAGAAATGTGAATTTAGTAGTGGGGCGTTGGCTGCGTATTTGTGCTTTTGTTCCAAGGACTGGGGTAGGGACAACTGAACGCTGCGCTGGGACGTGGACATGCTTGCTAATTGTGCTAGTTGAGTGTGCAATGACAGGTGCAGGGCGGGAGGCATCTTGGCATGCACCATGGACAGGGGATTGACGTGCACGCACAACAGCGGAACAAGCAGTCGTGTCACCCGCAGACACTGTTGCTGGACCCTGGGCTTTGGCCCACTTAGTCGGGTGCTTTGCTGCCATGTGCCTGATCATGCTGTTGGTGGTAAGGCTGGTAGTTTTGCTACCCCTGCTGATGCTGGCCTGGCAGGTGGTGCAAATGGCCTTTTTGGTGTTATCGGCAGAGTCTTTAAAAAACAACAAGACTCAGGAAGATCTAACAGTTGTACTGGCAACTTCCGTCTGTTGGTGTTACGAGGAACGCTTTCCCTCCTTGTGTCTGCAGCCACCACACTGCTTCTTCCTGCCTGTTGTGGTGCTACGCCTCCCTCCCACTGTGTGCTGCTGTCCTTGTTCTGTATGTCCCCCTGTCAGGTGGGGTCAGTTACTATATCATCCACCACCATGTCTTCCACTTCCGCACTCTGATCCTCCTCCTGACTTTCTGGCAATTTTGTCTCATAATCACCATAATCATCCACCTCTTGCGACAGTAATTGCACTTTCCCACCGTCGGCTTAGTGTGATCATGGCTGCTCCAATATTTGGGCATTGCTGCACACGTTCTCCTCTTGACTTGCTTGAAGCTGGCCAGGCGAGAAGCCCAAATCTACAAATGGAAAAGTGAACCGCTCTTCAGCGTGTCCAAGTGTGGGATCAGTTGTCTCCGGGCACTCAGCATGGTGGGAGGAAGGAGGATCAGGGTGAGGAATATGTGGTCCAGACTCATGGCTACAGAGACTTGACCGTGTGGAAGACAGGGTGGTGGTGGCTAAGTGACTGGAAGCATTATCTGCTATCCAACCAACAACCTTTTGACACTGCTATGTGTTCAATAGTGGTGTTCTGCGGCCCCCTAGTAATTGGGACGGGAAGGTCGAGCGACAAGACAAGTGGGTGTTTATTGTGGCACAATTTCAGCTTGCCCATGGCCATTTCCTCGGCCTCTGCATGCACCATCACTTGATATCAGCAAAAAAAAATGACATAAAAATGAAGCCCCGTGTATCATCATGAAAAAAGGATGCAAAGTTCACTTGAATATCCGAACAAGAAAAAATGTTAACTGTTTAAATCACATGAATCCCAAAAAACTCTAAGAATGTGCCTGGTCAGGAATGGGGGGTAAATGGCCTGGTTTTGAACTGGTTAAATATGCTGGTTTATCTTATCTATTATTTTTGCACAGGAGTGGAGGGGGTGGGTGCATTTACGACAATAATTTCAATTTCTTACAGATGCCTGAATTTAATCTTCATCAGTAAAAATGCATGAATTAGGAAATGTGCCCATCAATGCATTTGTAGTATTATGTGACAATGTTTCATACAAGTTCATGTACGGTTCTACATATGACGCGAGGCTCAGATAAGCATCTGTATTAATATTTCATCCCAGAATGTCTTACATGCGCATTATATGACTCGATACAGGAATATTTTTTTTTTTTCTCATTTGTGAATTTCGTGACCTCTAGTGGTGAAAATCAGGACTGACGAGTTGTAGATAGAAGTGATCACTTGGTTGTTTCCTTTTCATTTCAAAGGAGAGTTATGCAGAAGTTTATATAAGTATTTGCCTGAGTGATGCCAAGCAACTTGTGATCCACTTCTTTTACAGGGTATACAGGATTAAGATATGCAGAATTAACAAAATGCACCACTTACTTACTTTGCAAGCACTCCTCTACAGTCATATGAAAAAGTTTGGGCACCCCTATTAATCTTAAGCTTAATGTTCTATAAAAATTGGTGTTTTTGCAACAGCTATTTCAGTTTGATATATGTAATAACTGTTGGATACAGTAATGTTTCTGCCTTGAAATGAGGTTCATTGTACTAACAGAAAATGTGCAATCTGCATTCAAACAAAATTTGACAGGTACATAAGTATGGGCACCTCACCAGAAAAGTGACATTAATAGTTAGTAGATCCTCCTTTTGCAAAAATAACAGCCTCTAGTCGCTTCCTGTAGCTTTTAATGAGTTCCTGGATCCTGGATGAAGGTATTTTTGACCATTCCTCTTTACAAAACAATTCCAGTTCAGTAAAGTTTGACGGTCGCCGAGCATGGACAGCCCTCTTCAAATGATCCCACAGATGTTCAATGATATTCAGGTCTGGGGACTGGGATGGCCATTCCAGAACATTGTAGTTGTTCCTCTGCATGAATGCCTGAGTAGATTTGGAGCGGTGTTTTGGATCATTGTCTTGCTGAAAGATCCATCCACTTTGTAACTTCATATTTATCACTGATTCTTGAACACTATTGTCAAGAATCTGCTGATACTGAGTGGAATCCATGCGTCCCTCAACTTTAACAAGATTCCCAGTGCCAGCATTGACCACACAGCCCCAAAGCATGATGGAACCTCCACCAAATTTTACTGTGGGTAGCAAGTGTTTTTCTTGGAATGCTGTGTTTTTTTGCCACCATGCATAACGCCTTTTTGTATGACCAAATAACTCAATCTTGATTTCATCAGTCCACAGGACCTTCTTCCAAAAAGAAATTGGCTTCTCCAAATGTGCTTTTGCATACCTCAGCCAACTCTGTTTGTGGCGTGCTTGCAGAAACGGCTTCTTTCGCATCACTCTCCCATACAGCTTCTCCTTGTGCAAAGTGCCTTGTATAGTTGACCGATGCACAGTGACACCATCTGCAGCAAGTTGATGCTGCAGCTCTCTGGAGGTGGTCTGAGGATTGTCCTTGACTGATCTCACCATTCTTCTTCTCTGCCTTTCTGATGTTTTTCTTGGCCTGCCACTTCTGGCCTTAACAAGAACTGTCCCTGTGTTCTTCCATTTCCTTACTATGTTCCTCACAGTGGAAACTGACAGGTTAAATCTCTGAGACAGCTTTTTGTATGCTTCCCCTGAACAACTATGTTGAATAATCTTTGTTTTCAGATCATTTGACAGTTGTTTTGAGGAGCACATGATGCCACTCTTCAGAGGAGATTCAAACAGGAGAACAACTTGCAAGTGGCCACTTTAAGTAGCTTTTCTCATGATTGCATACACCTGGCTATAAAGTTCAAAGCTCCGTGAGGTTACAAAACCAAAAAAAGTGCTTTAGTAAGTCAGTAAAAAGTAGGTAGGAGTATTTAAAACAAGAAAATGATAAGGGTGCCCATACTTATGCACCTTTCAAATTTTGTTTGAATGCAGATTGCACATTTTCTGTTAGTACAATAAACCTCATTTCAAGGCAGAAACATTACTGTGTCCAACAGTTATTACATATATCAAACTGAAATAGCTGTTGCAAAAACACCAATTTTTATAAAACATTAAGCTTAAGATTAATAGGGGTGCCCAAACTTTTTCATATGACTGTATTTCACTGTTATGTTTGTTTTCCAGTAATGTTATAAAACTGAAAAAACATCGGTGGTGACTATTTGTCTTTTCAGCTGCACTAAGGGGAGGGGACCAATTTGACCACTACAAATTTTAGAAGTGGTAATCCCCCCTATTCTACCTCTTTAATAGCTATATAAACAAAATAAGTGTTTGGTGTTTTTTTTAAAAGCAAAAAACTTTGTGTAAAAGTAGTAATTTTTTTTAAAGTTATATATTTAAACATTCGGTACCACAATAATCGTACTGACCCATAGAATAAAGTAAAGATGGCATGTAAAAGTTTGGGCATTCCTGCTCAAAATTACTGTTATTGTGAACAGTTAAGCAAGTTGAAGATGAAATGATCTCTAAAAGGGCTAAAGTTAAAAATGTCACATTTCCTTTTGTATTTTGGACAAAAAGAGAAAATTATACCCAAACTTTTACATGCCACTGTATGTGGCACTGTGCACTCAATAAAGAATGATCTTTTGGCTTTCCAAAAAGTGGTATACAAGTCATAAGTATCTCAATGCATCCATCCTCCCCCCCTCCACCACTTCCCAAAAGGCATATACAGTAGCTTTATAAAAATTCTAAAAAATAAATGGTCATTAAGGGACTTTGGTTATCATGCGACGCATTGGAAAGTGTGTGTGTGTGTGTGTGTGTGTGTGTGTGTGTGTGTGTGTGTGTGGGGGGGGGGGGGGGGGGGATCCAAGTGCGTTGAAATTGCAAAAAAAGTGCAATTTCTCAAATTTATTTAACTTTTTTTGGGGGGGTAGTGGTGGAAGGGTTATTTACAATGTTCACTATATGGTAAAACTGACCTGGCAATATGATTCTCCAGGTATGCAGATACCAAATGTATAGTTCTACTTTTTTTTTTATTATTTGTGGTCAAAAAAAAATTGAAATTTTATAAGTAAAAAATTGGCTTTTTTTTGCAGTGTTTTGAAACCCATAATGTTTTCATTTTTCTGGATATGGGGCTGTGTGAGGGCTTTGAGCCCTGAGCTGACATTTCTACTGATGCAATTTTGGTTAAATACAATGTTTTGATTTTACTGGATTTAATAGTCCCCTTAGGGGACTTGAAGCTGCGATCATCCGACTCCTTGTGCTATACATAACAGTGCATCAGCAGTATAGCAAAAAATACAGGATACAGGATACAGCAGACCCTTGGCGCCCCAAATTCACGTCACGGATGCTGATGGGGAGCATGGGACGATGTGTCCACACGAGTTAAATGCCGCTGTCAGAGATTGACAGTGAGTTTTTACAGGTTAACAGCCGCGGGAGGAACTCTTACATAGTTACATAGTTTATAAGACCGAAAAAAGACAAGCGTCCATCCAGTTCAGCCTATTTCTTGTGCACTGCAGCTATTCCGCTATTCCTATACCATGCGGTATAGGCCAATTTACATCATTGAGGAAAAATTCACTTCCCAACACCAATCTGGCAGTCAGATTAAATCCCTGGATTAATTAACTAAGCATAAGATGTAATTGTATTGTTCTCAAGAAAGGCGTCCAGGCCTCTCTTGAACTCATTAAGTGAGTTGGACATCACCACTTCCTCTCCAGAGAGTTCCAGAGTCTCACGGCTCTGACCGTAAAGAATCCCCTTCTATGCTGGTGCAGGAACCTCCTTTCCTCCAGAAGCATAGTGTGCCCCCTCGTCTTTGTCACCATCCTTGGTATAAACAGGTCATGGGAGAGATCTCTGTACTGCCCCCTGATGTATTTATACATGTTTATGAGGTCTCCCCAAAGCCTTCTCTTTTCCAACGTAAATAGGCCTAATTTTGACAACCTCTCTGGGTATTCTAGTCCCTCCATTCCCTTTATTACCTTAGTCGCCCTCCTTTGTACCCTCTATAGCTCCAATATGTCTTTCCTGAGCACCGGAGCCCAGAACTGTGCACAATATTCTAAGTGCGGCCTTACCAGCGCTTTATACAGAGGAAGAACAATGTTCTCATCATATGCCCCTATTCCTCTTCTGATGCATGCCATGACTCTATTTGCCTTCGCAGCTGCTGCCTGACACTGGGCACTCCAATTTAATTTGCTATTAACCAAGATGCCCAGGTCCTTCTCCATGTCAGATTTCCCCAATGGTTTCCTATTTAATATGTATGGGTGACTGCTGTTTTTCTTTCCCATGTGCATGACCTTACATTTATCGGCATTGAACCCCATTTGCCATTTTTTGGCCCAACTCCTCAATTTATCTAAATCCTCCTGTAGCTGTGCCCTATCCTCATCTGTATTAACTACTTTACAAAGTTTAGTATCATCTGCAAATATTGCTATTTTACTATGCAACCCTTCCACTAGATCATTAATAAATATATTAAATAATATAGGGCCCAAGACAGACCCTTGAGGCACCCCGCTAGTAACCCTGACACCCCCTGAGCTTACTCCATTGATAACCACCCTCTGCTTTCTATCACTCAGCCAGCTATTTACCCACTTGCACACATTATCCCCCAGACCAAGCATTCTCATTTTATATACCAACCTTGTGTGGCACAGTATCAAACGCTTTGGAGAAACTCTGATCCATCCACGACTGTCAAAGGCACATGATGGCTGATTGCATAAGTCATCATGTGCAGAGAAAGATGTGGGCTTGGTGTGAGCTAGCATCAAAGACAGGGAGTGAGTTTACGTCATGTGTCGTAAAGGGGTTAAGAACAATTTCTTTATCCTGTCCATATTTGCTGTACCAGATTTTCCAATTCCACCATATACTATGCATACTGGCTATTCTGTTTCAGCAGACTACGCTGCAAGAAGCCAAATGCAGGATCCATTGATGAATTTAACAGATCCAATTGACTTTTAATTAGATCTGTCAAGTTAAAAGGAATCGGTCACTACGTTTTGCTATTTAATCTGAGCGCAGTATGATGTAGGGACAGACACCCTGATTCCAGTTATGTCATGTGCTGGTCTGCATGCAGTCATTTTGTTACTCTGTTTTTTTTGCTGCACATCTAGCAGTGCTCAAATGCTGAGCCCTGTATAAAACCGCAATGCACAGTGTACATAAAGCTGATAATCTGTGCTGGAGGTGAGGTTACAGAGCAGTTGACTAGAAGGCACTAGACACCTAGTCCTGCAGTGTTAAGCTTCTGCTGATAAAACACTGATTTTATTGAAACGGCAGCACTGGAATCAGGCCCTAGATCATCCTGCACAGATTACAAGGCAAAACCTGCTGATTTATTACCTTTAATTCTATATTTTTGCCAAAGAGATAATATTCTACCCATGAATGGCAGCAGAATACAATGCCAGTGTAAATAGAGCCTTAGGGTTCAGCTTTTAGTTACTGCCTCAGGCAGCAGATCTACGCGACACTCCCTTGGGTAGACAGACAAGACTGGTAAAGGCTGCCAAGGTATGAATGTTTGATTCTGCCAACTAGTAAATGGCATATATTCCATGCCATCCCTATAAATAAGGAGAGAGCATTTCTCATGGGCGGTGTAAATATATATAGTATTAATAGTTTTACAGGGGGTGTACCATCCAAGACATTTCTGGCATTTCCACACAATATGCCATATAAACATCCTATTGATTGCAGTGTACAACGGATACCTGCATCTCTTTCCTTTAAAAAATGCTATGCCTAAAGGCCCCCGTACGGTGAATTTCTCTGATATTTCATACACTCAGTTTCCTGCCATACGCTCTGGACATATACTGCACTCATAACATGAATAGCACATATGCTGCAGCCCTAGTCTGCCTCCATGTTTATCTCTATCCGTGTCTAATACTAACTTATGGCGATACCATCGTCTTCATTTTCAATATATTTGACATTTTATAAGTACATATTTGGATATACAGTACTGTGCAAAGATTCATGTATGGACAAAATGCTGCAAAGTAAGAGTTCTTTCAAAAATAGAAGTGTTTAAAATAGTTTATTTTTATCAATTACGGTAATAAACTGCAAAGTGAACATAAAAGAAATCTGAATCACATCAATATTTGGTGTGTAAGTTGACCAATCTTTGCCTTGAAAATGGCATCAATTCTTCTAGGTACATTTGCACGAAGTCAGGGGTCTCATAGATTTATAGTCACAGGTGTTACCAACTATTACTAAACTGGTGATAACTATCATTATTTTCATATGTAGGTTGAAACGGTCCTTAGCCAATTTCTATTATGTAGGAGGCTTAAAACTGGGTGAGGAACAGACCTTGTTACAAAGGGGAGGTTGTATAAAACTGTTTCATGTCACAGGTCATTCCCCATGGCAAACCTAAACACAGCAACAAATCACAAGGTAATTATACTGCATCAACTAGATCTTTCCCAGTCAAACATTTTAAAACAGACTGGAGTTTCAAGATGTGCTGTAATAGCTGTTTTTTGAAGAAGTACCAAGAAATGGTCAATGTTGAGGACTGTAGACGCAGTGGTCGGCTAAGGAAACTTGGTGTAGCAGAAGAAAGACACATCGTTCTTCCCATTCGAAATTGGAAGATGCTCAGCAGTGCCAACAGCTCTGAAATGGCAGAAAAAAGAGGAACCCAGCCGTACCCATGTTCAAGGAAGTCTCTTTGAAAGTGGTCTTCGTGGAAGAATTAAGGCCAAAAAGCCATAGCTTTGACTTTTGTGCATGAAAACATAGCAACTTGGGTGCAGAAAGAAATGTCAATAGGGGGTTCTGGACTGAGACAACATTTTAAATTTTTGGCTGTAAGAGAAGGCTATTGGTTAGCTGAAGGACTGGAGAACAGTACAATGAGTGTCTACAGTGAAGTATGATGGACATTCCTTGCAAGTTTGGGGAGGCATTTTATCAAATAAAGTTAGGGACTTGGGCAGTCTTCAGTGTTGAGAAATATTGGCAGATTATTCTTCCTGATGGTGTTGCAGCATGGATATGTCTGGCTTCAAATTTATGCAGTACTACAACCACCCACAAAACACAGCTGTTGTCATTAAGCACTATATTCAGCAAAATGAAGACCAAGGACTCCTGGAAGTGATAATATGCCCCCCACAGAGCCCTGATCTCCACATTGGGCCCATGTGGGATTACATAAAAAGACAAAGATTTCCGCAAGTCTACATCTAGAGAAGATCTATGGTTAGTTTCTCCAAGATGTTGGGAATAACCTCTCTGCTGAGTTCTTTCAAAAACTGTCTGCAAGTACCTAGAGGAATTGCTTGTAGCACCTTTTCTACACCTGCCTAAAAACTTTGCACAGTACTGTATAGTATTTCATTTTATATGTGACTGATAAAGTTCAAACTTAAGATTTGCATTATTCTAACACTCAAGACATGGTAAAGGGTCAGATATTTAGATGTACAGAGAACAAAGACATATTTATGGCCATTAAAAAGGAGCCATTTAGTAAGAATTTGATCAGTTTTATTGAGTTGACTGCAGATTTACACATTTCACTTACTGCCTTGTTTAGTACTGCTGAGTAGCCTCAGCTCTGTACTGTTTCACCACTGAGAACTCTGCGGTTGTGCTTCTTAGAGTCTGTTCCTTGTTTTGCCAGAAAACAAATCTAGGGAAAAACTGGTTATGATTTCTACAAATTTTCCTCATTTTTTTTCCATTCCTAGGTAAGACTGCATCCTGAGTAGGAAAAGATTGTAAAGTTGCAAAATTCATTTGGATTATTGTATCCTTTAGTATATAGATGAAAGGCGGCACTCCAGCAAACAAAACACTCATTAAAACCTGGAGCCGGGGAAGCGGAGTACCTTCTGGACAACGGCCGTTTGGCACCTTCCTTGTGCTTCAACAGGTCCAAATACGTTTGGATTATTTCCTGGACAAGCCACCTTTTCCTACTCCTCTTCTGCATTCTTGATACTGATCTAGAGGGCCACGTGATCCGAGGATGGCAGTCAAGATCTCCTTCTACATACAATTTGAGTTTCTGTGCCCTAATCACAATTTTTTTGTAAGGTTAGCAAAAATCCCCCAATGCTTGTCTTTCCCCACTCCCCTTCACTAAGGGCTAAGGAGCTTCATTACATCTGTATCATGATTTCCGAGATAAACCAAAACATAGTGCCGTATCCATCTGAAGGGATATAATAATAATAAAAATCTTTATTTATATAGCGCCAACATATTCATAGCAATACATAAATCTCTACATTCCTCCATTCATTGTGGCACAAGCAAGCTCTTGCGATATAGACTCTAATGTAAATTAGAATGGTATAGATCTGATGCCATATTTTAATGGGTTGCTTCTCTAATTTTACATTGATGACCTATCCTAGGATATCAGATTGGTGCGGATCCGGCATCTAGCGCCCCACGATAAGCGGTTTTCAGTGACTGCAGTGGGCGATTGTTACCCGTTGTGGAGCTGAACAGCATAGCTTGGTCAACTGTGTAATTACCATGACTAGTACTTCAGATCACCACCTAGTCATTCAAATAGGGGCAGGTGTGCAGTACCCGGGCGTTATAACATCTGGCTGTTGTCTGTACCAGGAACTGTAGATGGCTGGGTGCAGGGTACCAACTGATATTGATGACCAACTAACTTGAAACCCTTTAATGCCGTGTGGCTAAAACCTCTGTGGGATAAATAATAATAATATCTAGATACTTTGCAAGCAGGTAGAATGAGTGGTTTCCTTCATATCTATTTCATTGTGTAATTTAGAAAACTGAATCCTCTTCAAAAGGCCTCATGAAAATATAATTTGTATCCCTCAGCGTCAGGTGAAATCAGTTGGTGGTGGACTTGGCTTATAGTAGTCACATGCAAAAAGTTTTAGCACCAAAGGTCAATCTTCTAGAAAAAGCACAAAGAAAGGGAGTGCACCCCCGCACAGTACGTCTGGACTTGCAGTATAGACCTTATGCAATCCATAACAAAGGACATGCCCTAATCTTTGGTTTTTGTATAAAAAGAATAGACACAACACTGTAGTAGAGCATTTCTGGGCATCAAACACTTCCCAGCGGCCGTGGGTTGCTGCACTGACGTTAAGTCGTCTTCTCTGCCTGACCGGTACAAGAGTGGAAAAGACAATCCAGACATCCAAACGGTCACATACTGTAGACTTGTTGTGCACCGCTGAAAAGAGAGGTTGATGCTTGCTTTCTTGAACCCAGTCTGGTTTCCATAGATATGATCACCCGTGGGTCTCTGAACACAATGCGTGAAGTGTTCCTTTGGCTTCATGTCTTCTTGGACACTGGATCACGTGACTAAATGATCATGTTTGATTTCCTTTTTGCAGTGCATATATTGTCTAATTCTGTAATGATGTTGGTTATTTTATAGCTTCCTTTGTTGGGATAAATGACATAAGGAGAGAGGTCCTGCTTTGTAGAACACCTTCTATGCTACAACACCCCAGTGATTATAACTAGATTTGCTGAATATTCTAGCTTTCTTATAAAGCAGTTTAAGCTATAAGCACAACCTGATATACTTGCCTATATGTCTTACTGTTTGTTTTTAAGCATGTTATTATATCCATCCCACCAAGTCTCTAAGAAGGCTTTGTCAGATTGAGCTGTACCTGTCTATTTGTCTATAAGCATTTTTTTATCGCAATAGCTATTTGAGCCTGAGGAAGGCACAAACTGTGCCCCAAAACGAGTTCTTCCCTTCCCAATAAATATACTCCATCTGCACGAGTTGCACTTTGGATTTACTTTTTCTTCAGGATTGCCCAACATATCTACATGCTGTATGTGACCATTTAGATGTCAGGTCAAACTTCACTTTCTGTTTTCCTCCAGCAAGGAACAAACTGATATGGGACACATTCCGCAATTTTTCAATACATCGTGACTGAATTCCAGTGGAATTGATTTTGCAATAAGCAAAGGTTTGTTCATTCAGTTTATCAATACAAAACCACAGACTTCAAAGCTAGCAGGCTTAGGCCTCATCTAGATGACTGTAATGCTGGTGAATTTTGGCATCCTTATGACTAGCTTGAATGTTAGTTCATGTCCTAAAAAACACCTTATAGACCCAACTTACAGACATAAGTAACTAACTCTCTTTAGCATCTGTATACTGTCTAGATCGGGCTTTAGTGTTCTGTTTTAGGAACTCTTTCCAATCATCCTTGCCGAATGCTTCTTTGCTCATATTGTAGTGTATGTGTAAGATCTCAGTAATACTGAGGTCTAAGGACTGTGAAGGCCAGTCTTAACACTAATCTTTGTTTTTTTGTAAGTAGTTCAAGGTTGCGTTTGTTTTGTTTTGGGTCCCTCTCTTCTTGGAACAATCAACATATTTTTCATTTCAGTTTCAGTGACTGTGGGACTTTATCAAAATCCATTTGTATCTCTATCCAAGTGTCACACAACCGCAAAGCATAGCAATATTATTGTTCTTTAAAAAAAATGACACTTTTTTAATATTTGTGCATCTTAAAGTCTTAAAGGTCCATGCATCACAAACTGAAATCTATGAGCATTTTTTCATTAGAAATAGCCTGCAGAGCAGAAATCCAATTTTCAGTTGTCTTTTGAGCTAGTGAATGGAGATTAGCTGCTATGGTGTCACCTATACACAAAGGGATTTCTGCTCTTTTTTTTTTTTTTTTTCCCCCCCTTTTTGTAGCACATAGACAAAAGCAGCAGAGGCATGGGAAACATTATACAGCTGTGCTGAGCTATGTGGCTGTGAATCCAGCGCCTGTAATGAAGCAAAACAGTCACTTGCAGCAGCAGCACAATCTTACTGGGGGAAGAAGTGGCTCATAAAGGGAGAAAAAAGATTTGTCTAATAAGATTTGATACACTGTCGATTTTTGCAAGTTTTCCCACCTACAAAGAATGGAGAGGTCTGTAATTTTTATCGTTGGTACACTTCAACTGTGAGAGACAGAATCTTAAAAAAAAATCTAGAAAATCACGTTGTATGATTTTTACATAATTGGCATTTTATTGCATGAAATAAGTATTTGATACAATAGAAAAACAGAGCTTAATATTTGGTACAGAAAGCTTTGTTTGCAATTACAGAGGTCAGACATTTCCTGTAGTTATTTACCAAGTTTGCACACACTGCAGCAGGGATTTTGGCCCACTCCTCCATACAGATCTTCTCCAGATCTTTCAGGTTTCGGGGCTCTTACTTGGCAACATTTAGTTTCCGCTCCCTCCAAAGATTTTCTATTGGGTTCAGGTCTGAAGCCACACCAGGACCTTGAAATGTTGTTACAGAGCCACTCCTAAGGGTAAGTACACACACGTTGTGTTTTGCTGCGTATTTGCAGGAGATTTTTATGTAGATTTTTCAGCTGCGTCTGGCCGTACCAGCAAAGTGTATGACAAACCAGAATTCACTGTTCCCACATGTTGTTTTTTTGTTTGGTGCGTATTTTGTCGCATATTTTCACCCATGGGAAGTAATGGGTGGTCAAAAATACACAACAAATACGTGCGTTTTTGATGCAGCTAATTTCCTGCCAGAGAAAATTTATCAGCAGATTTGATGCAGAAAAAACACAACGTGTGTGCACTTACCTTAGTTGCCCTGGCTGTGTATTTTGGATCCTTGTCATGCTGGAAGACCCAGCCATGACCCATCTTCAATGCTCTTACTGAGGGAAGGAGGTTGTTGGCCAAAATCTGGCAATACATGACCCCATCCATCTTCCCTTCAATACGGTGCAGTCGTTCTGTCCTCTTTTAAGAAAAGCACCCCCAAAGTATGATGTTTCCCCCACCATGCTTCATGGTTAACAGTGTTCTTGGGATTGTACTCCTCCTTCCTCCAAACACTGCGACTGGAGTTGATACCAAAAAGTTCTATTTTGATCTCATGTGACCACATGACCGCCTCCTCTGGATCATCCAGATGGTCATTGGTGAACTTCAAACGGGCCTGAACATGTGCTGACGTGAGCATGGGGACTTTCGTGCCCTGCAGTATTTTAATCCATGACAGCGTAGTGTGTTACGAACGGTAATGTTTGAGACTGTGGTCCCAGCTCTCTTCAGTTTATTGACCAGGTCCTCCCGTGTAGTTCTGGGCTGATTCCTGACCTTTCTCAGAATCATCCTTGCCCCACGAGGCGAGATCTTGCATGGAGTCTCGGACTGAGTGAGTGATTGAGCGTGTGGACAGTTCTCTTATACAGGTAACGATTTCAAACAGGTGCAATTAATACAGGTAATGAGTGTAGAGTAGGAGGGCTAAAAAAACTAACAGGTCTGTGGTCCAGAATTCTTGCTGGTTGGTAGGTGATCAAATCCTTTTTTTCATGCAATTTAATTACCGCGTTTAAAAAAAATTATGTAATATGATTTTCTGATTTTTATTTTTAGATTCTGTCTCGCACAGTTGAAGTGTACCTACTATAAAAATCACAGACCTCTCCATTCTTTGTAGGTGGGAAAACGTGCAAAATCGGCAATGTATCAAATACTTATTTTCTGAAGGTGCTATTAACATTCAATACTTACCAGATGTTGGTAGCAGCCCATCCAATTAACACAGGCAAAGAATTCAAACTATAGATGTCCATAAATTAAGTTGTGTAATAATGAGAAATGACACAGGGAAAAAGTATTGAACATGCTTACTGAAATTTAATTAATGCTTTGTTCAAAAGCCTTTGTTGGCGATGACAGCTTCAAGACGCCTCTTACATAGAGAAACTAGTTGCATGCATTGCTCAGGTGTGATTTTGGCCCATTCTTCCACACAAACACTCTTCAAATCCTGAAGGTCCCGTGAGGCTTTTTCTGTGAACTGAGCTTTAGTTCCTTCCATAAACTTTCTATTGGATTCAGGTCAGATGATTGGCTGGGCCATTCTAGCAGCTTTATTTTCTTTCTCTGAAACCAATTGAATTTCCTTGGCTGTGTATTTAGGATCATTGTCTTGCGGAAATGTCCACCCTCATTTCATCTTTACAATCCTGGTAGATGGCAGCAGTTTTTTTTTTTTTTTTTCAAAAAGGTCAGTGCATTTGTCCATTCATCATTCAATTACATGATGTTTGCCAGTGCTGTGTGCTGAAAAACAGCCCCACACAATGATGATCCTACCTCCAAACTACACTGTTGGTATGGTGTTTTAGGGGTGATATGCAGTGCCTTTTGGCCTCTGCAATATGGTGTGTATTATGGCATCCAAAGAGTTTAATTTTGGTCTCTTGTTACCAGACTATATTCTCCCAGTCTTTCAAAGGCTTTTCTAAATGCTGCTAAGAAAACTTCGAACGTGCTTGAACTTGCTTTTTGTTCAGCAATGGAGTCTTGCGTGGTGAGCGTGCATACAGGCAATGGAGGTTAAGTGCATTACTTATAGTTTTCTTTGAAACAGTTGTGCCTACTGATTCCAGGTCTTTCTGTAGCTTTCCTCAGGTGGTCCTTGGATGTTGGACAACTCTTCTCATAATTCTTTTCACTCCTCTGTCTGAAATCTTGAGGGGAGCAACTGGTCGTGGCCGATTTATGGTGAAATTGTTCTTCCCACTTCTGGATTATGACCCCAACAGTGCTCACTGGAACCTTCAGTAGTTTAAAAATTCTTCTGTAACGAATGCCATCACTGTGTTCTGCAACAATAAGGTTGCGAAGGTGTTGAGACAGCACACTAGTTTTACCCATTGTTGTTTCTTGTGTGGCATCTTGGCCTATAAAAAGGTGTCTCTTATTACAATCAGTTGAACCAGCTGATATTTTTCACTAAGTGGCAGGATTGCCTTCTAATTACTGATAGATTAAAGCTGGTATCATGACTTTTTCCATGGCTTTTTGCACCTTTTTTCTTGTGTTCAATACTTTTTCCCTGTGTCATTTCTCATGATTCCATATCATTTTAATTTCTTTACCTGTGTGAATTGGATGGCTTGTTACTGCCATCTAGTGAGACTTCATGTCAATATCACCTTTTTTAGAAATATATTTACTTAAAAAATTGGTGACCTGTTCAATACTAATTTCACACGCTGTAGGTACAAAAAGTCATACACTTTTGTGCAAGTGTGTCTTGCGTAATAATATGTAACTTTATAGTGCTATAATTAGGCATGGCCCAAATGTATGACCTATGAGTAAATAGTAAGGGTATATTGCACCATTCCGACACTGTATGTTGATTGTGCTGGGATATTAGGATTACTAATCACAAATCTGTCTTCGCTTTATTGATGAGCTCCAAATCTTTATTGTAGGGATCATATAGTGCTCATCCACCATGGCATCGAGAATTGGTCTTCGTATGCAGCTGATGAAAGAACAGGCTCAGCAGGAAGAGCAACGTGAGCGAATACAGCTACAACATCAGCAGCATTTCATACCACATCACATAATGCCTTCCTCTTCTTCTTCGCCTGCCATCAATACTCCTGCTTCTTTTCAACCTCCACCACCAGTTCCGATGGAAGTCTTGAAGGTATAATTTGTTAGTGTAAAATTCGTGCAATTCTGCAGCAGTATTGCATGATGTGTAGAGAGTACAGAGCAACACAGCATTGCTCCATTGGCAACTGTGTATGGCGCTGAGCTGCAGTTCTCAGCAGTGGCCAATAGACCGTGAAGAAAGCCATTTATTTAAAATGCTTACTTGTATAGCGCCACAGGCGTACAGACCTTGTCATCACCCATTATTTCCATAGGGACTCTCAAAGTTCCCGATCGGTATGTATTTTGGATGTTGGCGGAAACTCTAACAAACTCCAGTGAGATGCTGTCTTTGGTCAGACTTAAACTCAGGTCCCAAGTGCTGCAAGGCAACACTAAGCCACCATGCTGCTCTGCTATGTTGTTCGATCTCCAATGTCATAAGCCTTGACACGTGTTTTTTTTAACCCCTTTTCCCTCTATGCATTTTGAGTCTTACCAGTGAATTAACTTCAGATGTTTGTGGCCTACTCCTGGATTTGGCATAAAGGTGTAATAGATGTGGGTCTCACCTCTGGGGTTGCTGGTTGCTTCTTGCTTCCCCTGTGAATGGAGAGGTGTTCGCACATAATCGTCTCTCTCAATTAATTTTTATGAGAAGTTATAGAATTGTCTTTAAAAAAATATAATCTTAGCTATTTTTAAAACTTTTTGTTTACCACAGGTTCAGACCTACTTGGAAAACCCAACTTCTTACCATTTACAGCAGTCTAGAGACAAGAAGGTTCGAGATTATCTATCAGACACTTATGGAAACAAATTCGCCTCCCAAATAAATCCACTCAGACTGTCTCCAAAACCCCCTCCTGCTCCAACGTCTCCTGCCCATCGCCAAGCACGCCTTTCATCTTCAGCCGGAAACAGTGCACCTAACAGTCCCATGGCCAGAATGAACCTGTGCTCTAACCCAGAAAGAGAGGTGAGCGACTACTGTGTATGGGCTACCAGGTAGTGTTTGCCTGGGTGCCACTTATGCCTCATGTGGTGATATTACATAGCTCATATTAACTGCAAGCTTAGATGAACTGTTTAAGAGGTGACCAAGTAATGAAGGAGGCCCGGACAGTTTCTCATCCACACACTAATTTTAAAATCTTTATTTGTCTTTTAGAGAATACACCCATTGGTTTTTTTTTGGGGGTTCTGGCCATGTCCATAACTTAAAGGGATCATGGCAATAAAAAAAAAAGTTAAAAGGCAGAGGTAGAATCTGTATTGTGGAAAGCAGGGTACTTTTCAGGATATACGCAACAAGGGCAAAACCCTTGACCCAAACTTGTACACTCGGGCATCCCCACTATGAAGCATGGTCACTTCCCCAACATAAGTCAGGAAAGATGTTAGCGTTGGAGAGCTTGGCTTCTGTAAGAATGGCTCCAAATATATATAGGGTCATGGATATGTGGACAGTGAGCAAGCTTTCAGAATTTAGGCTCCTGCACTCTTGGTATAACAAATATAAATAATTATTACAGATTGGATTGTATTACAGTACTGTGCAAATGTTTTAGGCAGATGTGAAGACAGAAATGCTACAAAGTAATACTTTTTTCAAAATAGAAATGTTAATGGTTTTGTTTTTATCAATGAACAAAAGGAGAAATCTAAATCATAACTTTTTTTTTTTAGTGTGACCATCCTATGAAACCTTTGATCTTTTTCCTTCAGTTCTTCTAGGTACACTTGTGCCACGAGCAGCGACCACTCTCTGCACAGGTGAATTGGATGCAACTGTAAAGGACTCCACTCCTCACACTCGCTCTTTCCATTCACCTATGGCTGTAGCCTGGTAATCGGCTAAGCCATACTCCACAGCCAGTTTAAACATCCACCCCACACTTCTTGCTGCCATCACTCACGGTTTTGTAAGGCCAGCAAGATGCCTGGTCTGGGTAACACACTACTACACACACATGCATACCCTGCTTTCCCATGCACAATATAAGTATACTGCCTGGATTCTGGCATATACACAGGGTAACACAACCAGGTTATGCATTACCTCTTCAAGGTAGTGGGTATGTGTAGAGCAGCAAGGTACAAGCTTATTAAATTTTGGATTTGATATATGAAAAATGGTATAGTGCTTACACAGTAACAAAGACATGCATACAAGGCAAAAACAATATAAAAGGAACAAAATACTAAAAATTCTCACGGTTTGGATGCCATGTAAATTTGGATAGATCTACAATTCACATTGTCTCTCCTGGGCGTGATAATGAGTTTTTCCTGGATAAGAGAATCATGCAGGCTTTTAGCCCAGGAGAGGTATTGTGAAGATCTGAGATTGTGGGTTTTGATAATCACCTATGCAGGTTAATGATGCAACAATATTTTATTCCTTACATCAATGGTAATTCAGCAATTCCAGTTAAATGTCCAAAATACAATTGTCTTAGTCCACAATCCTCCATATGAGAGATAAAATGATAGAAGCATCGGTGTCCAGTAGTAACAGTCCTTTAAGAAAGTTTAAATCCCAACGACAGCCCACAACTGTAGCAAGTTTATCCAGCCCAGTCAGTACTGCTCTCCATATGCCATCAATCCATCCATGGTCCAGGTCCTCAGATGAGATCCTCTCCCTTCGACGACATTCCACCAACTCCTCACTAAACGTGGCTTCATATCTCCTTGGATCAGCCCCCTGAATGAGCAAAACTGCTCACCCCCCCCCCCCCCCAAAGCTAAGTGTGCATTAGTGGAGGTATTTTCTCAGGTCGAACCCATCACCTGGGACTTCATGTGAGACTCCCTGTGGTGACTGCTCTGTGTGATCTAATTTCAACGCTCACACAATGGGCCTAGTCCCTGTTTGAAAAATCGTTAGCTCCTGAGATACTAATGACATTACTGAAATGCTGGACACTTTACAAGTGAAATTAATGCACGTACTGATGAGCAAGCAGAGCAATAAAACACAGCAAGAAATCACTAATAATACACAACAATAAGATCAACGAAAATTGGTGCTCTGTGCTGGAAAAGTCTTTAGTATATGGGCAGCTCCTCATAGGTATTATATTAGGTTAGGTTCTTGGCAAAGCAGGTCATCTTGTCGTTGGCTATTAGGCACATATGAACTGCCTAATTTATGTGCTCAGTATCTTCATTTTAACTTTTTTTTTTTTTCTAGAGCAGTAATACAATTCCAATTTCATATATTCCATGTTTACATACAATAGCGTTAGAATTCAGCTTTAATTTGTTAGTTACATATGCAAGTGTCTCTCTTAGCTTGCACCTGTTCACACCTGTTTTCCTGTTTGGATGTGACAGTCTGTCTTTTTGATATTTGTTTTCACCCAGCATTAAGCCTCATACACAGCTGTTGCTGTTTCAGTTAATGTTTGCTTCATCCTACACATGAAAATGGTCATTATAATGATCACATCAAGCGTACCTAGAAGAATTGATGCTGTTCTAAAGGCAAGGTTTGGTGACGGCAAATATTGATTTGATTTCTATTGTTAAAAATGAACTAACACTTCTATTTTTTTAAAGCATTCTTACATTTGTATAGTTTCCCACACCTGCTTATCACTTTTGCAAAGTACTGTACAAGTCCATACTGTATAAAATGCTTTAAGAGTGTTCCACATGCACATTGATGCTTCAGCGTTGCTTTATACTTCAAGGACCATTCTTGAGCATTGGATTAGGCAGTTGAACAAATAATTATTCTCTATTTTAATAAATGATGTTAGTGCGGGTACATATTTGTCCATTGTCACTTACTCTGTATATACATACGTGAATATTGACAATCAATCTTCGCGGCATCTTTTCAGATGGATGAAGTCCTTGATAACATCATCGGTCTAGATGACATGTTTGTGTACACAGAACCTGCCCTTTCCATGCCGAACACGGTATGTGTATTTGTGTGAATGTTATTGGGTAGATCGCATGTCTGGGTCTAGTTACATAATTGTTTTTCATTGTTGCTTTTCTTCTGTCCTCATTCTTTTTGTTTGCAGCTTTCTTTTTCCAGTAGCCACTTGGGCCTGTACAATGATAATTCGCAGCTAAGTGATACTGTTGTAGGTGTTACCAGCAATTCCTGCCCAGCAGACCTAGCTATAAAGAGGGAACTAACAGGTACGTCAACAGTATGCATCATATCGAACTCTGTACAGAAGAGGTTAGTATTTTCTTACGATAAACTTAGAATCAGAACTATATGTGCATAGAACACTGACTGCAAGCAGAGGTATTAAAACATTGAAATCCGTATGTGCTTGATGAATGAGCCAGCATGTCGGCATTACTTTTAGTAATGCTGTTGTAAAATTGGGTTGTCTTTAAAAGTGCATTTCAAGGTGCAAAACACCTAAATAATCTTTTTTTTTTTTTTTTTTTTGTTCAACAAATTTTAGATACAAGAAAAAAACTTTTTTTTTTTTTTTTTTTTGTGTATACTGGGGTATGTTGAGGACTTGACTACTGATGATGATGCAGGCACTCTGTTACTGCAGACTGATGAATTGTGACCTTGTGCGATATACTGCATTTACAGTGTGTGTGGGCGATCACAAGACTGCATGTATGTGATTTACATAGTTGGGGAAGATTTAGGAGGTTGCAATGCTCATCAGGTGGTTGACCTTTCCTGGCAATATCAGCAGATTCATGTAAATTTACTGTAATATGTATGGGAACCTTTACCTTTTAGCACCTAAAATTTCTTGCCTCGCTTTTTTGGCTATTCAGCCAGAATCTGGAATGCTGGCCGCTAGTAAAGAGAGCGGCTGCCCACTCCCTGGCAGGTATTTTAACTTGCATGTACATCAATTTACAACAAGGTGTTTAAAAACAAAGTGTTAACAATCTGTATCATCGTTTTTAGCCTAAACATAACAAACCATTGGACCCCCAGTATTGGCCTGGCTAATTAGTTTTGTTTATTATGCTTACAGATGCTGACAAGCGCGCCCTCGTCCGTGAACGTCAAAAGAAGGACACGCATAACATGAGTACGTCATGGCCTACCTTTTGCTGCATACCACTTGCATTTACTACAGTTTAAAGGGTTTGTTCACTACTTGTACAACCCCTTCTCATTCCTCATGTCTGGCCCCATTAAAATAAAAACAGTTATACTAGTCTCCCATGCCGGCGCTGTTCTAGCGGTGTTGGCACTTGCGTTGCCAGGGCTCATGTGAGGTTGTGACTTCACATGATACCTGCACCTAGTCAGCGCCATTTTCACTGTCCCCGCCTTTGGACATATTGAATATCGCCAGGAAGCCAGGGCTGCAGCTCCTCTGACTTCCTCTTGATGATCGATTTTTCTGAAGGTGGAGACAGTGAAGCCGGTGCTGATTGGGTGCAGGGCTCGCGCAACCACTAGCGAGTCCCCGGAACGCGAGTGCTGCACCGCTGGAACGGTGGCGGCACAAAAGGTGATGGTGGGAGGGGGGTTATTTTAACAGTGCCAAACATGAGGAAAGAGAAGTGATTGGCATAGCAGTGTTTTTTAATTAAAAAAGATTATTAAAGCTTTTCATCAATCACTGAATCACTTTGTCTGTTTTCAGTTGAAAGAAGACGACGCTTTAACATCAATGATCGGATAAAGGAGCTTGGCACTTTAATCCCAAAGACAACTGACCTGTACGTTGCTTAATAAAACTAAAAACACTTGCAATGTAGATAAATGTTTGCCGATAGTAACCTGTTCAAGAGGCTAAGAAGGTCTTTACATTTGTAATGATTAGGAGGACAGTAAGGTTTATAGATGTGTTTTTTTTTTGTTGTTTTTTAAAGGGGTTCTCCTAGATCATATCATAATGCTTGCATATAACGAAAACATGTTAAACAAAGACCATTGAGGTTGAAACCTGATGATGCAGGAGTGCTGCTGTCTTCTTCTTTTACTTAGATTTTTGGTCTCTGGACCAGGATATTTCGCTGCCGGCACCCATATATTGGATATGTAATTGTGGATTGTGCTGCTTCTTTCTCGTACTACTAAGATTTGCCATCACTGGGGATCGACCTCTGGGTCCGAACAATCCTGAGAGAGTCAATTACACACCGCTAATAAAGTGCTGCGTCCCCTTCTAACTTTTGCCCGCACAGAAATACTTCATGCCATCTGGCCATGTAGGGAACTGCAACCAGCCCCATTTATATAAATGGGACAGCGCCGCAATTCCCTGAACAGCCATGTAGATGGGGACCTCTGAACACTAAGATAACAGTGATGGGGGCGCAGCGCTGCACTTGCTTTGCAAATCCCGAACATCATCATGCCATAATTTTCTGAAACTGTAAAATCCCTTCAGCCATTTCTCCTTTTGAGCAGTAGTTTTCAGGTGGGACTTTGAAAGAACTGAAATCATCCAATTCCTTTAAAAAATAATTGCAAGGGAGTTTTAAAACCTAAAGTTGGGGCCAACATTATTGTCACCTTTTGAAAACGAATTACACAATGTAAAAAAAACAAAAAAAACAACTCATCTCCTGAAATAAACTTGTGAAACTGCAGATTCATATGTTTGATAAACAAAAACACAATAAAAGTATTCAAAATTGAAGACCAAGGAATCGCACAAATGGCGCCCTTTGTTCAGCTTGATAGAGGACAGACAAAATAAAAATTACCTGTGATTAATTGGAGATTAGACTCTCCTATCCCCACCTGGTCAGTGTTCCCGTTATTTTAATTCGCCTACGAATGGTGGTTTTGAGGCTTTAAAAGGCCAGTTTTATTTTCTGCTCCTTGCTACTCTCACAAAGTGCAAGCAGTCTAAATGGTGCAAGATTATCTCCAAAAATATTAGCATCCCAGCTTCAACAGTTAGAGATTTGCTGCTCATTGAACAGTAGAGAACCCTATGAAACTTGGCATGAAAAGTGGCATAAAAGCACAACATCCCGAGATCTTCCGGGGGGAATTCAGCCTGTTCCACATGACATGCTTAACAAAACAAAACCTTGTATGTGTGGCGGACCACACTGCTTAATCCCTTCACGACCTTGCAATTTTCCGTTTTTGCATTTTCATTTATTGCTCCCCTGCCTCCCAGAGCCATAACTCAAAAAAAAAAAAAAAAAAAAATCAAAACACCAGAATTATGTATTTTTTTGATTGCTGCAACATGGTGAGAGGCGATCAAAACATCATACCTACAGCAAAATGGTATCTGTAAAAAAAAAAAAAAGTCAACTTGGGGTGCAAAAAATAAGCCCTCACCCAGCTTGATATCTCAAAAATTGAAAATGGTGCAGGTCTTGAAAAATGGCAACAAAAGCAAAAAAGGTGTGTTTTTTTTTTTTGTTGTTTTTTGTATTTTTTCCTATGAAAGGGGGTTAATATAAATTTTTATGAATTTTACATTTCTCCTTAGTAGTCTTGAACCTGCCATCACTTTAATATTGTAGTCCTCTTTATTATCGTTCTCCTATGTCACATTGGTGTCCTAAGAGAGTGGACACATGGGGCCTTTATTTGAACCTTAGATTGTCATGACAGCCATCAGCACCCTGTGAGTGTGTTGTTGGAGAGGCGTTGGAAGTGACCTTTAACTCCTTCCCAAGCCCATTGTTATATTAAATGCCACTGTCAATCATCACAGCGACCTTAAATAGGTTAAACTCTTGCGATTTTGGAGCTAGCAAACCGCACTTGTGATGTATGGAGTGGGCTCAGCTCCTGAGCCTGTTCCATCCACCGGAAATGTACGACAGATACCACTAAAGAGTTAAAATATTCTAGATAGTTGCTAGATAGCCACTTATTTCTGAATATATTGACACTTTTTATAGTAATATGATCAAGAATGCCAATAATGTTGTTCACAACTACATATCGGTTGAAAATATTACAGTCTTCCCTATGCAACTCAAGATATTGTATTTTTTTTATTTTTTTAGTGTTTCTAGTTTTATGTACGAAGAAAAAACAGTGATCAGCTCACCCATTCATGTAGAAGATACATTTCCTCGCATGGAAACTGGCAGTGCCACAGGAAAAGTATTCAAAAGACAAGGATTACCCAGCGTGGAAAAAATCGCCATAAAAATAGATAATATATTAATAAAAAATATTAAAAACTTTTTGAGACGTTGTACTGACTTGATGTCATCTTGAGTATTTAAGCAGACGCGTTTCGGAATGCAACTTTCTTATTCATTGCTATCCACAACCATGTGCTTGTCTGCGTTTTAGGTCATATCCTGACTATGGACGTGGTTGGATATAGCCAATCCCATCCTGTGGGGATCTTATTGACTCAGAACAAGACACCACAGGATGGGATTGGCTATATCCAACCACGTCCATAGTCAGGATATGACCTAAAACGCAGACAAGCACATAGTTGTGGATTGCAATGAATAAGAAAGTTGCATTCCGAAACGCGTCTGCTTAAATACTCTGTACTTACTTAATGTCATCCTGTGTCTCAAAGTTTTTAATGTTTTTCATTAATTTTCTATTTTTATGGAGATTTTTTCCACGCTGGATAATCCTTGTCTTTTGAATACTTTTCTAGTTTTATGTGGTGTGGAACCTGCTTTTCTTTGAGTCTACTTTTGATCATATTTAGTTAAACTGGCTTTACAAAGAAGATAAAGTATTCCAGGTCCACAGATTTTGGCTAATGATTCATTTGAGCGCCACCCTAAGTAATGTGTCTTTTAGAGAAATGGCTTTGTACATGTGCCATCTGATGGAATATCCAGATTATGCATGAATATGATGGTACATGCAAAATCTAACTTTCTAACCCCTACATATGAAATGAGAAGAATATAAAAGTACAGTCCAGCCCCATCTGATTCTGGGGTGCACTGTTAAGCTCCTGTACAAAATGGAGCCATAATACCACCACTTGCATAAGGTGTAAGAGTGTTGATGTGCTTGTTGCTTGAGCGCTCAGCTTAGAATGTGAGCTGACCTGTCCGCTGTCCACCTTCCTTCTGTTGAGTGCAAAAGTTCATTACCAAAATTTAAAGAACGCTCTTGCAATATAAACCACAAGAAAAAAGTACTAAGGTACAGCTCTGCTCTGCACATTGCAATCTGGGGGACTAGTCCCATAGAGTCCAGAGGTGGGGGGAGATGATCACTGTTTCATTTAGATACTTGCCTCCATAAAGTTAGGACTACTTAACAACTTTGGCCACAACTGCACGTTTTGCACAGTTCTGCTGCCACATCAAAGGGCCATACAAGTGAATGGGGTCGTACTGCAACCAGCAAATCAAGAAGTCCAACTTTTTTTTTTTGGGGACTTTCTACACGCACTTCCCTTGGGGTTGCAATGTGACCCAATTTATTTGTATTTCACTGCAATGTAGCAGCAACATTGAGCGATCCTTGGTCACCATGTGGCTTTATCCTTGTAGTAGAACGATTTTTGCACAAAGATGCTTCCTGCCGCGCGGTGATCTTCTTTACACACGTTCCATTTTAAAGCCTACACGCTTTGTAATCCAAACTGTTTTAAAGGTGACGCGTCCAGTTTAAACAAATTATTGAGTTGATATGTTTTCAAGAAAGCAAGATGTTAACAATTACGTAGCCCTTCTCTTGTTCTCAGCAGTGATACCCGCTGGAATAAAGGCACCATCCTGAAGGCATCAGTGGACTATATCAAACACATGCAGAAAGAGCAACATCGGAGCCGTGAACTGGAAACCCACTCAAAACACCTGGAAGTAACCAATAAGCAGCTGTGGCTTCGGGTCCAGGTAACGTTTTCTGCCGTAGTCTGGTTGTGTACTGGCTTCTAGCCATATTCTGCTTTTGTGCCAGGCGTATGTTTCGTTTATTAAAATTTCCTCTGTCTTTCAGGAACTGGAATTGCAGGCACAGGCACACGGCATTCCAACAATTTCCCCTCAAAGCATGAACACAACTGAGGCAGTCAAGCAGGAACCCGAAGCAATGCCTGGTCTTCAGCGCCAACTTACCGTCCCACAGCAGGGACCATACCAACAGCAAATGGACTTTTCGTCAGGACTTGGTTTCCAAGACAGTGTCTGTGCAGACACCTCTTTTCCTGCTCTCTCGAGGACAGAGCTAGACCTCATGCTACTGGAGGACACTATGTTAAGTTCTGATCCCATGATGACCTGTGACCCTCTCCTCTCGACCCTTTCTCCTGGCACGTCAAAGGCCAGTAGCCGAAGAAGCAGCTTCAGCATCGATGAGGTGGATGGCCTGTGACATTATAATCTAGGAATGGATAACCTATGCTACCCTGTAGTGTAAAAGGACTGTAACGTAACTCAACCTAAACATAATTGTCCAAAATCACACTGCCTTATTTATGGGACAGTTTTTAGCCGACAAGTCACAACTACTAAATGATATGCATGGTCATTTGGTGCAGATATACTCAAACTGTACTAGTAATCATACACAAAATGTTGGCCTTGATGGATTCTTCTTAGTTGAATAAGTGGTTTAAAGTTATTTAGAGAGTCCACATTTGCCTCTCTACACATCTTCATGATGTCGCCGGACTACCTAAGAAGTACCCAATGCCATATGGATCAGGTCCATCAGCGAGTATCAAAGAGACATTATTTTACAGATGCCACAGATAGATCACTGCCTCTTT
Organism: Phyllobates terribilis; assembly: GCF_046119375.1. Taxonomy (NCBI): domain Eukaryota; kingdom Metazoa; phylum Chordata; class Amphibia; order Anura; family Dendrobatidae; genus Phyllobates; species Phyllobates terribilis. Next base: position 661,468,702 of record NW_027362762.1, on the reverse strand, counting down.
CGTTTCTGAGATATATGCAAGAATTATTTGCCAAGAAACCAAAGTGCCTTTACATGTCTGGCGGAGAAGGACCCATGTGCTTAGATGTTGATCGGAATGAGAGTGATTAGGAAATTAGTGTAAAAATGGGTTTATAACTTCTAAATGAAAGGGAATTTGTCACCAAGCTTGCTTTCCCATCTGAGAGCAGCGTGATGTAGGAACAGAGACCCGGATACTAGTGATGTGTCACTTACTGGGCTCCTTTGTCATTTTACATCTTGCAGATCTACCAATTCTCTACTGCTATATAATCCCGCCTTCACCACTGATTGGCACATTTCTGCCAATGTGTAGTGTATCCAGAGCAAGCTGCCAATCCATGGTGGGGGTGAGGTTATACAGAGCTCATGTCAACAGGAGATTATCACTAAATTATAGCCAGCAGCCCCAGAAGTAATACATCGCTGGAATCAGTGTCTCTGTCTCTACATTATGCTGCTCTCAAATTAGCTGGCAAAAACCTGATGCAATTCCCTTTTAAGAACCATTTGGCTTGGTTTGTTATTGTATAGAGGACAGAGATTACAGTTATGTTAAGCTGTATAGGTCACCATGAGAATGGAAGTGTGTGTGTGTGTGTGTGTGTGTGTGTGTGTGTGTGTGTGTGTGTGTGTGCGTACCCGGTCTTTGCTTGTCTGCTAGATTACTAGAATCTCTTTTGCCAGGGTCTATATTGATTCATTATACAGGGGCCTTTTTATCACGAATGGCCTCTTTTCATGGCCACTTTTGTATTACTAGCTAATTAGTATCTGCTAGGACTGTTAAACTGCTCAGGGTTACAGATGCCTTAATGTTTGTGCCTGACCGCAATGCTCTTGGGACAGTTCCCTTCATGGGTGTTTGCTAAATTATTTTTTCCTAAGGCATCCAAGTGGGAGGGCAGCCTCTGTGAGCGTTTGCCATGTCTATTGGTGGCCATACAGGATTTCGGCATCCCAAGCTTTGTTCTCAATTGTTATAGGCTGCCACAAGTGATGTCTGGAGGTTGCTTATTCTACGCTCCCCATTAAGCACATGAGATCATGTTTTATAAGGTGGGGTCGGGGGAATAGCTGTCAGACGAACATGGTGTTTGGCCACTTGTTTGTTGTGGTTTTTTTTCTTTATAACATGGAGATAATGAAACACTGCCTGTATGTACATAACCGGTCATCACTGAAGAAAATGACTGCCTCACAAGGAATAATGCAAATCCTGCGGAGGACATCTTTAGCTACTGGATCAGAACTTTGATTTAGGCTTCTTCCCTTATGATGCCTTAAAGGTTTTTGTAGCATAAATGTTGCAGAATCAGTGCAACAATCTTCTGCCTCAACAGAGGGTTTTCTGGATCTGCACATAATATAGTAGATTGACTTAGATAGTCCTTACCACTGCCACCTCATCATTTTATGGTGGGCCTTATTACAATGCAATTTAGCACAATCTCTGTCTAGGGTGCAATCCTATGGTTTTTATTTTGGCAGTGTCACAATTCTTTTACTAAAAAATGTCCTCTGAACACTTTAGATTGTATGGTTTTGCCTGATTTTTCCCACTGTACATGGAGTCCATGTACAGGCAAATGCACAACTACTGTACATCCTCTGGTGATATCCTCTGATGTCACCTGCCCATCAGCAGCAATGGATTTGTGGTCAATAAATGCAATATATTGTTTAATATGTTAATACTTTTAATCCACCTGGCAATTCACAGAGAAAGCAGTCTTCCAGACGTTACGGTCCTCATCTTGGTGCCCACTGTTGGTGATGGAGTTGATCTTTATTCGAGTACCCCTTCTCCTTGACCGAGGGTTGCGTTTCCTGGATATTCTGCACTGTAAAACTGTTGTTCATGTGTGCATCTATTCACACTGCTGCTTGTTGTGTGCATCTATTCACAATGCCGCTTTATAATCTGTTTTAATCTTGTAATTTTTTTCCCCCATTTACCTTTTTATCAAAAGCCACCAGAGGGTGCTGCTTGTATTAAAGAGATACTGAAGAAAGCACGTTGGCTTATTTATTCTACGTAAACATGACTGTATGTGTTTCGGTGATATTCGCACATGCATTTCTGTTTTTTCATCTATAGGGTAATATGAAACATGGTGTTTTAAAGGGATTATCTGCTTCAAAAAATAAAGTTTTAAGTTTGTCACTCATATAAATATATGGAAGTTGCCTATATATTTTTATTTCCAAAGATGTCCCTATCTTCAGATGTGAACAATGGTTCCTGCTTCTCCAGTCGATTTAAGATACTGCACATGTTATATGTGGACATTAGTAATGTTAAGTGAGACAGTCATCTCCTTCACTCATTTCTATAGCTAAATCAGACCCCCTTTTTAGCAGTAGAAATATGGTCAAAAAATTGTGGAAACCCCTTAGTACCCGTTTGCCATGTGTATGGATCAAATCCATAAACTGCACACAGCCATGCAATCTCCGCGGACAATCATTAGTAGCACAGGTTGTACTGAAGAGCTCAGTGATGCGTCAGATGGATGCTACATTTCCACAAGTTGGTTTGCAAAATTTCTGATATTTAAATCTGCCTTGATCAACTGTAAAGGCTAATATTATGAAGAGGAAGCCTCTAGGGGTAGGTACAGCTTAACCACAAAGTGGTTGACCATCGAAATTCCAGAGTCTTAAAGTGCTGAAGTGTGCAGCACATACCAATTGTCTATCCTCCAGTGCAACCAGCTTCTCACAAGCCTAAGATCACCATGCCCAGTGCCAAGAATTGGCTGGAGTGGTATGAAACTGTACTAGAGTAGCGGTAACCTGTTCTCTAGAGTAATAAATCTGGTTTCGGCAGTCTGATGGATGAATCTGGATTTGGTGTCTGAATGGGAAATGCTGACTACAAGAATACATTGAGTTGTACTTTTTGTAACAGTTTCAGCTTGACACACTGTACAGAGTGTGGTTCATTAAAGCATGGTTTGAAGAATTTGGTGTGGAGGATCTAGAGTGGCTTCACAAATTCCTCACCACAGCCCCATCAAACACCTTTGGAATGAATTAAGACCTCACAAATATTTTTTGGCTTGAACAAGCGCAGTACACATTCACAAATCTTATGATAAGTATTCCCAGAATATTGGAGCTTTGTTGTAGCCGTAAAAAAATGTTCACTTACAAATACCATTCCAGAACCATGGGCATTTATGTACAACAAGCTAATCTAGTTGATACTGGTCAGCTGTCTACATAGTTTTGGTCATATTGTGTAAATGTATGTTCGTGGGAAAACTCTTTTAAACAAGCAAAACAAATAAAGTTCATTTTAATTAATAGATCTTTGAAAAAGAAGTTCCACAATTGGATGTGTTTAAATAAAATGTTCCTGTGCTGAGATAATCTTATAAATGTGCCCCTGCTATGTACTGTGTAATGGCTGTGTCTGACCGTGCAGGAACATGGTCTGATCACACCACATCTCCTGGGCAGGGGAGGAAGCAAAAGAGTATACAGACCTTACAGCAGTTGATCATAGCTGATTTTTTTTTTTTCTGCTAGGTAAAACAATTCCCTGCCTGTTTTAAAAACGTGTTTTACCTTACAAAATCAGCTGTGATCCCATGCTGTGCTGTTTATATATTCTCTTTTGTTTCCTCCCCTCCACAGGAGATGTGGTATGATCAGACCATGTTCCTGTACGGTCAGACACAGCCATTACACAATCTTAAGGTGTCCCTCCTAAGTACTATCTCAGCACACAGACTTTTTTTTTTTTTAACACATCCAATTGTGGAAATTAATTAAATCTTGCAATAATACACTTTAGTATTATCTTGTAGTGTTAGTGTGGGGAGAAGGGTTGAACTTGATGAACCTAGGTCTTTATTCAACCTATGTTTATGGAACAGCCCCTTTAAGGTTTCATACTGAAGCCTCATTCAGATGTCAGTTTTGCATATACCCATTCTATCAGATTTTCACATCCAGAACACGTACTCATAATCTATAATGCTATTCATATATCAGTGTCTATTTTGCGGACCGTTTATCTGTTAAAAAAAAAACAAAAACAAAAAAAAACAAGGAGACATCTGTTTTTGATTGTATTCAAAATTACTCATACAAGCCTATGGGTCTCTAGGCTGCCCTGCATGATTACCAGTGTGCCACACACTCTGGGTAAAAGCCATAAGAAATAGCGTTGTATAAAAAGGCCCTGGTGGATTAAAAAGAAAAAAACCTGGATACTGTGGCGCAACGAGTCTAAACAAGAGCCAGAACTGACCACTTCTGATCTGGTGACTGGTCCTCTAGGTAAATAAAATTCAGTATATGACAGCCTTAAACTTCATAATGAAGTACACTGGTTGTTCTACTTTCCCTCTGCACTAAAGTAGATAAATCTTTCACAATCTGATCCAAAGTCTCATTTTTCACAGACCTTTTTCAAAATGGTTCTGAGCCTTCTTCCCTCCTTTTCTTTAGCATCCTGATCAACCTCCTCCGAGCCTAGTTTTCACTTTGCACTGCTGTCTTTCGTGAGTCCTTGTGGTCTCCGTCATTTGGTTTTTTTTCAGCGGCTTTACCATGGAAATCTTTTTATTTTTTTTAATTTTGTAAAAAAGTTCCTTACTGAGAGCTGGAAGAACCGGGAAAACAGTGTTGACGATTCTTTGTTAAAGCAGAGAATGAAGTTTATTCAGAGATACGCGGCAGAAGAGTTCAGAATGCAGGCAGGGAAAATACACTGGCACTCGCAGGTGACCAAACACAGCATTAGGATATCTGGCCATGGTGTGGCTTCGGTCTGGCCATGGTGTGACCTTGGTGGTGGTCTGCCCCCAGCAACAGTATCAGATATTTTTTATACATGGCTTAAACAAAGGAACTACATATTGCGGCAAAAGGCGTATACATGATAACATCATACTGCAGAGACGTGCATTTTAGAACAATAAAGTGGTAATGCAACATGACAATATTTGAGTATTTTTACCAAACTCCATTATAATTCTTAAATCCCCATGTCAGTCTTAAGTAATGACAGTTTCATCATAATTCTCCACGTATTGACAACTGTATTGTTCTAATTTCCGTACCACAATTACCATGACACTATTTACTACCCTATAACACCACTTATTTATTTTCACAATGACCTGCAGCTGCTCCCATTAACCTTTGTGTATACTAACTATACTTGCTAAGGGCACTGACACCACTTTATGGCTGCACTGTGGCTAGGACGGGCAGAACATGCATCTCATTAGCGGCAAAACTTAGCTCAAACTTCTGAACAAGATGGCTGCTAGGTTTAACATGGCTGTTCAGAATATTAGCCCTTCTCATTCTCTTACAAGTCCCCCTCTTGTACTCTTTCCAGAGTACATCTTTATGTTGATGTAATGTGCAAAGGTGAGTTATTATAAACATGATTATCAAGTTAATTCATCATTTTATAAACTTGTGTCTGGAGCGGCAAAAATCCCTAAAACAAACAAAAAACACATAAGTCATTAAAGTATTTGTTCCAAAATAATAAGTCCCATAATAGTTAAGTCTTTTGATCCCTGTCTTCTTTTTTTCTTCTTATGCTTTGGATTCCGGATTTTCCTGGTCTTCTCCCCCTCTCACACTATCAGATTCCCACTGTATAGTGTGAAACACCGCTCAATCATCCGGTAGGTTCATGGTCACAGGAGTTGAATATGAAAATCTTCGGCTAACCTGGGGAGTAAAAAAGGTGGAATATCAATCCTTACCAGAAATCTCAGTGAGGTAATTAAGAAGTTTACACTAATCAATATGAACAATTTTAACACCTTTGTCCCTTGGTTTGTTAACCCCACGCACTCCTAAAACTATGGGGCCAATTATGTAAGTTACAACAAAGGGACCTTCCCAATTAGTTTCTGGGAAAAAAAAATTTTTAATCATAACTTGGGCTCCTTTAATAAATTTAGACTCCTTGTATTTTTCAGTGGGGTCTGTAAAATTAAGGGAGCAAATTCCACTATATGTTTTACTTGATTCACTGTCCAGTGCACACCCAGTAACTGTTTCATGCACAGAGTGAAATCTTTTTCCACGGAGGTGAGCAATTTACAGTAGTATCCTAGAGCATACAATTGCCTGGAAACTTCAGGACTATCTTTGGGCCATTTTTGTAAAAGCACCGAGGAAATAGATATATCACCAGTGTGGGCTTGGACTGGGAAAGATCAGTGTTAATTAATGCCCTGGCTGCCGTAAGGGCTTGCTTCAATCCTTCAAACGCCTATAAGGCTTCTCCCTCTACAATGACAGGTGCGTAATCATTACCAACTTATTTTAACAAATCATACAATGGTTTAGCCAGTTGAGCAAAGTCAAATTTTCTGGAAATGTTAATAAGACCCCAAAGTTTTCTAAGCTCAATAATATTAGTTGGTATGGGAACAGCTTCAATAGCATTAACCCTGTCATGCATTGTTTGTTTTTTTTTCCTTCTGCTAAAATTAACAAACCCAAAAATGCTCAATTTGAGTCCTCTGTCAAGTTTCAAGAGTCTCTTTGTGTTCAAATTCATCAACAGTTTGAATTAACATGTCATGAACATATTGCAAGACTTTGTCTCTGTAACCAAGGGGTTCTAAAACCTGAGCCAATGCCTGATGGAAATACACAGGGGAACTGTGGAATCCCATGGGCAACCACGTGAACAAGTACTGTACATTCTCATAGGTGAATGCAAAGCGGAGGGCAGATTCAGGTGTTAGGGGTACTGAGAAAAATCCATTTGCAATGTCCTAACCAGAAAACACTTTACAAATCACTCCTCAGCTGTGACATAACTTCAGGGACAGATGCAACATGGTGGTCTGCTGAGGGAGTGTACTTATTTACAAGTCTTAAGTCTACAACCATTCGAAAGCTACCATCTTCCTTTTTCACAGGTAAAATTGGACTGTTACATGGGGAATTACCTTTTACAACACCTTGTTTTCCCAATTCACTGACCGCAACCCTTAGATAAGGTATTGCATCCTCAGGAATTCGATACTGACGCTGGAAAGGTGGTAGCTTTTCACCATCAATTTTAACTTGAGTTTGCATTAACCCACAATCAGTTTTCTTTGAAATCCACAATTCAGGAAACCTTTGTTGCAATTCATTTTTCAGTTTTTCAATTGTCAACATTGTCATCATTTTCATCAGTATATGAACCTAGACTGGCAATGGGTAATTTGTGACTCTCCAACTCCTCCTCCACAGGTACAATTACAGAACAAATATTTGCTTTTTTTTTTCCCGACACAGAATTTTGGTACACAAATCTACAACAATCCCCATTGCTCCCAAAACATTGGTACCCAGAATAGTGGAATCTAACTGTGGAGTCACCCAAAAAGTGCATTGAAGACCCCTTTTCTTCGATCCCCCTGTGTCCTGACATCTCAGGTTCACTAGACAGTTTTTTACTCCTTGAATACAGGAGCCCTCAAAATCCTACCAAAGTGGTTGTCTCAGGCAGCCCAGGGGGTGACTGCAATTTGTATCCTGTTACTGAAACTGAGGCTCCTGTATCGATGAGGATGTCTTCCCACAGCAGCCCCTCTATTCTCCCTTTGACAAAAGGTCTTCTATCCCTGCCCAGGGAAAGAGGGACATTGAGGGCAAGGGGGACAGGGGCAGCACCCTATCAGTCGGTGTTACCTGCGGTGGGAAGCCAGAAAAATCCATCATCCCCATCTCAGAAAGTTTTTCCATCCTACAGCTTCCACCTCCGCCCCAAAGAGATCTTCAGTGAGAACCCGGTCTTCATTAAAGGAGCATGGAGGTGAGGAGGGGTGGCTCTTCCCTGAATAACATTGATCTCCGGGCTGGACAGCTGGGGGCTGCTGGAGAGAAAGCAAGAGCAGAAGGCTCCTGAGAGACGGGGTTAACCCTTTGAAACCCGTTATACTGCTGATATTGCCTAGGATCATTCACAAGGAGATCTTTGGTTAACTAAGTCTCTATAACATCATCAATAGATTCAGCATTCTGGAAGACTCCTGACTTGAAAGCCCCCTCTAAGGGTATTTTCTTTAAAAACTATTCCGTAATTGCATAAACTCTTTTCTAAACTGTTCCTCCATGTTTTCAAGATGTCTTATCACCACATTATGCTTCTCTAAATATTATCCTGTCCATTTTTCTATTCGAAGTCTCCAGTTCTCAATCTTATCCCTGTCAACCTCCTGCTCCTCTGCTACCCCTCCCATCTCATCAATGACTATTTGCAAAGCCCAGTATTTATACCCATCTCTCTGTACTATCTCTGCTTGATTTAGAGTTTCATCCATCTTTTCTACTCTCTCTCTGAACACTGCCCTACCTGGGTGATCACATTAACATGCTCTCTTGCAGGAAATCTATCAATGGACTGATTGAAAACTATAACTCTCTTACACAAAGCCACTGTTTGGCTACTATCTTTCCCTAAAGCCCTTTTCTCATCTAGTTCCCTGCTTTCTTTTGTCAACCACTGCATACAAGTTAGCCAAGTGAATTTAACATTAACCCTCTCAACTGGGGTGTGCCAGTATGCTTATCTGCCTGCTTTCATAACAACTCCATACTGGAGGACTACAAGGATGCGTTTTCTCTGTTCTGGTATTAACAAGTGCAATTTAAGCAAAAGTTAGATACTCACACCTCTCTGTCTGGAAGACCCTTTGCCGGCTTGAGTCGACTAAAAGAAGTGTGCCCGCATTTCCAGCCTTTCTCACTATGCTTTCCAGGCATCTCCCTCCGCCTTTTAAAGTCTCTTTGCTACCGGGCTCACAATGTCTTCTTCTTCACGTCCTTGTAGATAACTCACGTAGAGGTTTCTTCTTGGTTGCACATATATTTTTATAGTCCTTCTCTTTTTTGTAGTTTTCTTATAAAATCAGGTAGGCTTGGAGCGCTCCATGAGGGGTCCTCTTGCCGGCTGACTTACTTTGAACGATTTACACGTGGCGCCACGCCTTTTTCACCCTTCCAGTCATTAGCTCTCATCCACAATCCTCTCCTTTGGTTCTTCTGGAGCCAGCTCTCCTGAGCCGGTCCTCCTGGCTGGCTACGACAGTTGTGAGAAAGTCCCTTACTGAGATCTGGAAGAGCCGGGAAAACAGTGTGGACGATTCTTCTTTAAAGCAGAGAATGAAGATTATTCAGAGATACGCGGCAGAACAGTTCTGGATACAGGCAGGGAATATACACTGGCACTCGCAGGTAACCAAACACAGCATTAGGATATCTGGCGATGGTCTGGCCATGGCGTGGCTTCGGTCTTGCCATGGTGTGACCTTGGCAGTGGACTGCCTTGGCGATGGACTGCCCCAAACAACAGTATCAGAGCCTTTTTATACATGGCTTAAACAAAGGAACTACATATTGTGGCAAAAGGCGTATACATGATAACATCATACTGCAGAGACGTGCATTTTAGAACAACAAAGTGGTAATGCAACATGACAATATTTATGAGTATTTTTACCAAACTCCATTACAATTCATAAATCCCCATGTCCCTCTTAAGTAATGACAGTTTCATCATAATTCTCCACATATTGACAACTGTATTGTCCTAATTTCCATACCACAATTACCATGACACTATTTACTACCCTATAACACCACTTATTTACTTTCGCAATGACCTGCAGCTGCTCCCATTAACCTTTGTGTATACTAACTATACTTGCTAATGGCACTGACATCACTTTATGGCTGCATTGTGGCTAGGACACGCAGAACATGCATCTCATTAGCTGCAAAACTTAGATAGGTCAAACTTCTGAACAAGATGGTTGCTAGGTTTAACATGGCTGTCCAGAATATTAGGACTTATTCTCTTACAAATGTCATATGTAAGAGAGTGGCTGCTTCTGTGAAGAATGGTCAAGTCACTTCTTTTAGCTGTTTCACGGCTTCCAAAGCTTGAAGTGGTGAAAAGAAGTTACAAAAGAGCGATTTTTTTTTTCAGGCAGAATTCTAGACACCCTTATCCAGCAGCAAGATGTCTTGCTAAATATACAACCCCTGGCAAAAATTATGGAATCACCGGGCTCGGAGGATGTTCATTCAGTTGTTTAATGTTGTTGAAAAAAAGCAGATCACAGACATGGCACAAAACTAAAGTCATTTCAAATGGCAACTTTAGGGCTTTAAGAAACACTAAAAGACATCAAGATAAAAAATGTGGTACTCAGTAAAGGTAATTTTTTTCAGACCAAACAGAGGGAAAAAATTATTTATTACCCTTTCACCTCCAAGCCTGTTTTCACCTTCGTAATCAGGCCAAATTTTACAATTCTGACCAGGGTCACTTTGTGGTCATAACTCTGGAACTCTTCAACATATCCCAGTGATTCTGAGATTGTTTTTTTTTTTTCGTGACATATTGTACTTTGTTAGTGGTAAATTGAAAATTATTTTGCGTTTATTTCTGAAAATATTGGAATTTTGGTGAAAATTTTGCAATTTTCAAACTTTAAAGTTTTATATCCTCAAACTAGTTAGTCATGCTGTACAAAATAATTTATAAATAGCATTTCCCATATGTCTACTTTTACATTAGCACAATTTTTGAACCATAATTGTTTTTGTTAGGAAGTTTAGAAGGGTTAAAAGTTGATCAGCAATTTCTAATTTTTCCAACAAAATTTACAAACCATTTTTTATGGGACCACATCACATTTGAAGTGACTTTGATGGGCCTATATGACAGAAAATAGGCAAAAGTGATATTATTTTAAAAAACCCTCAAAGTGCTCAAAACCACATTCAAGAAGTTTATTAACCCCTTAGGTGCCTCAGAGGAAGTAAAGCAATGTGGAAGGAAAAAATTAACATTTTAATTTTTCCCACAAAAATGTTAATTTAGCCCCAATTTTTTCATTTTCACAAGGCTAACAGCAGAAAATGGACAATACAATTTGTTGTGCAATTTTTCCTGAGTGCAATGATACCCCATATGTGGTGGAAAACTACTGTTTGTGCGCACGGAAGGGAAGGAACGCCAATTGCATTCTGGAGTGCAATTTTGGCTCGAACAGATTGCGGATGCCCCTGACATGCCAAAACAGCAAAAACACCCAAAAGTGACCCCATTTTGGAAACTACAGTTCTTGAGGAAGTCATCTAGTGTAGTGACATTTTTAACCCTCAGGCAATTCACAAAATTGTATAACATTGGGCTAAGTCAATGGAAAATTACCATTTTTTTCACACTGAGTTTTCAATTTTCAAAAGGGATAATAGAATAAAACAAACATTACAATTTATTACACAATTTCTCCTGAATACGCCAATACCTCATATGTGGTCAAAACCTACTTTTGAGGCACAGTGCAAAACTCAGAAGGGAAGAAGCTCCATATTGGAGTTCAGATTTTGCTGGACTGGTTTGAGGGTGCCATGTCACATTGGTAGAGACCCTGAGATGTCAGAACAACAGACCCCCCCCCCCATAAGTGACCCCAATTTACAAACTACACCTCTCAATTAGTGATTGGGGAATATACTCGGTACTGCTCGATACTCGCTCCCTCCCTCTGCTTTGCTGATCGATGTTGCTGTCACTATTGACAGCGGCATCAGAGGGGTTAAATGCTTGCAATCAGAGCTAACACCAATTGTGGGCATTGCTGCAGGGTGTCAGCTCTCATATAGCCATGACACCCGCTTTTGATGGCGCCAGTGCTCGGAGTGAGCCTGCATGATCATCACGCCGTACATGTACGGTGGTTTGCGGGAACGCAAGAGTAACACTTCCCCCATAAATTAATAGTATAGGTAAAAAAAATAAACTCTGTAATATATCTTATCAGAGAAATTAGCTTCTTTATCCTCCAGGACTGATCATTCATTTCTCAAAATTCTCAATTCATGGGTAAAATCCGTCTTCAGTGAATAGAGACTTTCCAGTTATGGAAATAGGAAATGACAATTGGTGCTCATAAAGTTCTATGGAGAACTGTAACTGTCGTTTCAGGAGAATCTGCAGCAAAATATCTGTATCTGACATTGGTTCCATAGGGTTTTATAAGCACCAACTGTCATCTCCTATATCATTAATGGGAAGATCTATTTTTACTTTTTTGCTGAGTACAGTGAATTGAGAGTGAAGGATCAGTTTTGGAGAAGAAAGAAGCAGATTTCTCTTATATGATATATTACAAAGTTGCTCATTTTCATGTTTATTACGTTATGAAATTAAAAAATGAAACAATGGTTTCTCTTTAAAATTATAATTGTTGGTGCTCCGTTTCCCCAATAGAAATGAATATTTGAATAAGTGTTCAGGGAAGAAGGAAAATCCGTTTTTAGTTTTCCATTGGGAAAAATGTCTGTCTAATGTAGTTATATGAGGTTAGAAAATAGAAAGCAGCTTGGTCCTTGTACATCGGCTCCATCTTGTACCCGCAATACCATTTTCAGCCTATGAGAAAGTGTGGTTCTGTTTTTTGGAAAACCGATTTCCTTTTTTTTCTAATCTCATGCAACCGCTTTAAGATATGCAATTAAGCTTATACTGTAGTAGATGAAACTATGTTTCGATATCTTAATTTGTTTTTGGTCCTCCAGAGACAGGCAGATGCCTCAGAACGGCAATATTTACGCCTCGGGTACCTTTGAGATTTTATTGGCTCTCGGCCCCATAATAGATGGTGAGATTTTAAAGGTCAGTAAATGCACAAAATTTTTCTGGGCCAGAGGATGATATGGAATATTTTATTAGCAGACAAATTAATTAAAATATTCTAATCGGCCGCTGCGTCTTGGTCCTCAGTGGTTTATATATCTGATTGGTTTGGGAAAAGCAGAATTCCACCTGTTATCTAGATTTAGATTATCTCCATTTAATTTCCAACACTAGAAAAAAAAAAAAACTGAAAAAAAAAATAAAATAATGGACTTAATTATTAGAGTAAAGTAAAATACTTTCAAGAATGTTTACAATGTTGGAATTATTAGAGGTTAAATCAAGTTTTACTTAATATGATTATGACACAGTGAGTAGAATATTTGTTGCCAGGTTTTCAGATATTGTCAATCATGCAAGTATCACCGAAGCGAGCGCGCGTCGGCGCGAGTAAATAGCATTGTGAACACAACAACATGTACAATGAGATCGCTTGTACCTCTCGTATGGCATTTACTGGATATTACACAGTATCGGTGTCATCCAGCCCCACATGTATGCAACATTACATTTTCTAGCTTCATAGGGGATGCTAATGAATTCACAGCTTACGCTAAGCTAATTAGCTGCTTAATTACTTGGCATAACACAATTAGCAGGGTGCTTAACACTAATTAGTAATTAGTGTAATGAAATCTGTTGCCAGTTTTTAGTCCTTGCAAGCCGTATTGATGCTACACGCTGAGCTTTGGTGTTGCCGTCCAGCTACGGTGGAGTCGCAGAAATAGAGTGGAACAAAGGGTTACTATTAGGATTCATATCACTCATTATATACTTGTGTAATGACATACTAGTATCGCACTCTAAATGCTCATGCACATGGCCATAATACAGCTACAGGTACCATAGATTTCCATGGGACTCGATTGTACCACTTTATGCCTTTGATTTCATATATTATATCCTGTATTGTGGAGCACCATACGTCTCTGTAGTATGAAGTGACAAAAAAAAATCTGATTTCCCCAGTACATCCTTCTGCACATGTCTTGCTCTGCATTCCAATGTGGAAAAACACAGACCGTTCAAAGCTCCCAACAATGGTGTAACTAGAGTCTGATGGGCCCCCCTCCTGCATGTTGGTCAGATGTATAGGCCTTTGTAACGTTCTAAATCATATAAGGACATACGTGTTGCTCCACCACTCCCCCATTATTTTGCCATGTGCCCCATTCTGGGCACCTTCCTGGTATATATATATTCTGGTTTATATGTCCCCCATCCTGCAATATACAGCTGCTTCTCACAAAATTAGAATATCATCAAAAAGTTAATTTATTTCAGTTCTTCAATACAAAAAGTGAAACTCATATTATATAGTCATTACAAACAGAGTGATCTATTTCAAGTGTTTATTTCTGTTAATGTTGATGATTATGGCTTACAGCTAATGAAAACACAAAAGTCATTATCTCAGTAAACTAGAATAATTAACAAAAAACACCTGCAAAGGCTTCCAAAGCATTTAAAAAGGTCCCTTAGTCTGTTTCAGTAGGCTCCACAATCATGGGGAAGACTGCTGATTTGACAGATGTCCAGAAGGCGGTCATTGACACACTCCGCAAGGAGGGTAAGCCACAAAAGGGCATTGCTAAAGAAGCTGGCTGTTCACAGAGTGCTGTATCCAAGCATATTAATGGAAAGTTGAGTTGAAGGAAAAAGTGTGGTACAAAAAGGTGCACAAGCAACCGGGATAACCGCAGCCTTGAAAGGATTGTTAAGAAAAGGCCATTCAAAAATTTGGGGGAGATTCACAAGGAATGGACTGCTGCAGGACATGGGCTACAAGTGTCGCATTCCTTGTGTCAAGCCACTCATAACCAATAGACAATGCCAGAAGCGTCTTACCTGAGCCAAGGAGAAAAAGACCTGGACTGTTGCTCAGTGGTCCAAGGTGTGGTTTTCAGATGAAAGTAAATTTTGCATTTCATTTGGAAATCAAGGTCCCAGAGTCTGGAAGAAGAGTGGAGAGGAGGCCACAATCCAAGCTGCTTGAGGTCCAGTGTGAAGTTTCCACAATCAGTGACGGATTGGGGAGCCATGTCATCTGCTGGTGGAGGTCCACTGTGTTTTATCAAGACCAAAGTCAGCGCAGCCGTCTACCAGGAAATTTTAGAGCACTTCATTCTTCCCTCTGCCGACAAGCTTTGTGGAGATGGGAATTTCATTCTCCAGCAGGACTTGGCACCTGTCCACACTGCTAAAAGTATCAATACCTGGTTTACAAACAACAGTATCACTGTGCTTGATTAGCCAGCTAACTCCCCTGACCTTAATCTCATAGAGAATCTATGGGGTATTGTGAAGAGGAAGATGAGAGACACCAGACCCAACAATGCAGACGAGCTGAAGGCTGCTATCAAAGCAACCTGGGCTTCCATAATACCTCAGCAGTGCCACAGGCTGATCGCCTCCATGCCATGCCGCATTGATGCAGTAATTGATGCACAAGGAGCCCGACCAAGTATTGAGTGCATTTACTGAACATACATTTCAGTAGGCCAACAGTTTGGATTTTAAAAACATTTTTCAAGCTGTTGTTATAAAGTATTCTAATTTACTGAGATAATGATTTTTGTGTTTTCATTGGCTGTAAGCCATAATCATCAACATTAACATAAATAAACACTTGAAATAGATCACTCTGCTTGTAATGACTCTATATAATATAGGAGTTTCACTTTTTGTATTGAATAACTGAAATAAATGTACTTTTTGATGATATTCTAATTTTGGGAAATTGTCCCATCCATGCTCATCCTGGTATATATGTCCTCTATCCTGGGCCCATCCTGGAATATATGTCCCCCATCCTGGGCTCATCCTGTTATATATGTCCCCTATCCTAGGCCCATCCTAGTATACATGTCCCCCATCCTGGGTCCATCTTGGTATATATGACCTCCATCCTAGGCTCATCCTGGTAAATACGTCCCCCATCCTAGGCCCCTCCTGGTATATATGCCCCCCATCCAGCACCCATCTTGACAAATAAGTCCTCCATCTTAGGCATTCCTGGTATATATGTCCCCCATCCTAAACCTGTCCTGGTATATATGTCCCGCATCCTGGGCCCCCATCCTGGTATATATGTCTTCCACTTTGGGCCCATACTGGTATATATTCAGGGCCGGCGTCACCACCCGGGCAAGTGTCGGGGCCCTGAGCACACAGGGGGTCCACTCGCCGTCGGGGACACCAGCACACTATAGGGCCCATGACTCAGGGAAGCCCACTGCTTGCTCAGGGCCCTGGCACTTGCAATACTTACCTCTCCCTGTTCCTCTGCAGCTCCGGCGTCTTCCGTGTCTTCTGACTCTGCGACGGATCAGGGCAGAGGGTGCGATGACGTCACTACAGCGCGCTCTCTGTACTGAGCAGTCACAGTGCAGAGAGCCTGAAGACACTGAGGAGTCCGGAGCAGTGGCCAGCGAGGAGAGGTGAATGTTTGATTTTTTTATGTATGGAGAATTATATGGGGCCCATTCTGTATGGAGCAATATATGGGGCCCATACTGTATGGAGCACTATATGGGCCCATTCTGTATGGAGCATTATATGGGGCCCATTCTGTATGGAACATTATATGAGGCCCATTATTCTGCATGGAGCATTATATGGGGTCCATTATTATGTATGGAGCATTATATGGGGTCCATTATTCTGTATGGAACATTATATGGGGTCCATAATGTATGGAGCAATATATGGGGCCCATACTGTATGGAGCACTATATGGGCCCATTCTGTATGGAGCATTATATGGGGCCCATTCTGTATGGAACATTATATGAGGCCCATTATTCTGCATGGAGCATTATATGGGGTCCATTATTATGTATGGAGCATTATATGGGGTCCATTATTCTGTATGGAACATTATATGGGGTCCATTATTCCGTATGGAGCATTATATGTGGTCCATTATTCTGTATGGAGCATTATTTGAGGCCCATTATTCTGTACGGAGCATTATATGGGGTCCATTATTCTGTACGGAGCATTACATGTGCTCCACTATTCTGTATGGAGCATTATATGGGGTCCATTATTCTGTATGGAACATTATATGAGGCCCATTATTCTGTGTGGAGCATTATATGGGGTCCATTATTCTGTATGGAGCATTATATGGGGCCCATTATACTGTATGGAGCATTATATGGGGTCCATTATTCTGTATGGAGCATTATATGGGGCCCATTATTCTGTATGGAGCATTACATGAGGCACATTATTCTGTACGGAGCATTATATGGGGTCCATTATTCTGTATGGAGCATTATACAGTATGTGGTCCACTATTCTGTATGGAGCATTATATGGGGTCCATTATTCTGTATGGAACATTATATGAGGCCCATTATTCTGTACAGAGCATTATATGGGGTCCATTATTCTGTATGGAGCATTGTATGGGGCCCATTATTCTGTATGGAGCATTACATGAGGCACATTATTCTGTAAGGTGCATTATATGGGGTCCATTATTCTGTATGGAGCATTATATGGGGTCCATTATACTGTATGGGGCAATATATGGAGCTCATTACACTGTATGGAGAACTATGTGGGGCCCATTATACTGTATGGAGGACTATGTGGTGCCCATAATACTGTATGGAGGACTATGTAGTGCCCATTATACTGTATCGAGGACTATGTGTGCCCATAATACTGTATGGAAGACTATACTGTTCTGTCTAAAATGAAAACTTTTGAATCCCCTCAGGGCACGAACTGTGCGCTGCGAGGATTCGCTGGTTTCTGAGCTATTGTAGAATTTACAATAAATTTCACTCATGTAATGTAAGAAGTAAATGAAATCTTTGGCATTATACTATACCTATATTTCTCTGCCGTATATGTGCATCATGAATCGTGGTATGTGTTAAAGGGACCCACTGAGGCTCTTTCACCTAGGGCCCAAGAAAACCTGGAGCCGGCCCTGTATATATGTTCCCCATCCTGGGCTCATCCTGGTATATATGTCCCCCATCCTAGGCCCATCCTGGTATTTATGTCCTCCATCCTGGGTCCATCCTGGTGTACATGTCCTCCATCCTGGGCTCATCCTGGTATACATGTCCCCCATCCTAGTATATATGTCCCCCATTCTGGTATATTTGTCTCCCATCCTAGGCCCATCCTGATATATATTTCCCCCATCCTGGGCTTATCCTGGTATATATGTCCCCCATCCTGGTATATGTTACCCATCCTAGGCCCATCCTGGTATATATGTCCTCTAACCTGGGCCAATCCTGGGCTTATCCTGGTACATATGTCCACCATCATGGTATATATGTTCCCCATCCTGGTATATACAGGTGCATCTCACTAAATTAAAATATCATCAAAAATTTAATTTATTTCAGTTCTTCAATACAAAAAGTGAAACTCATATATTATATAGAGTCATTACAAACAGAGTGATCTATTTCAAGTGTTTATTTCTGTTAATGTTGATGATTATGGCTTACAGCCAATGAAAACACAAAAGTCATTATCTCAGTAAATTTGAATAATTAACAGAAAACACCTGCAAAGGCTTCCTAAGCATTTAAAAAGGTCCCTTAGTCTGTTTCAGTAGGCTTCACGATCATGGGGAAGACTGCTGACTTGACAGATGTCCAAAAGGCAGTCATTGACACACTAAGTAAATGCAAAGTAAATTTTGTATTTCATTTGGAAATCAAAGTCCCAGAGTCTGGAGGAAGAGTGGAGAGGCATCCTGGGCTTATCCTGGTATATATGTCCACCATCATGATATATATGTCCCCCATCCTGGTATATATGTCCCCAATCCTAGGCCCATCCTGGTATATATGTCCTCCATCCTGTGCCCATCCTGGTATATATGTTCACCATCATGGTATATATGTCCTGCATCCTGGCCCATCCTGGGCTTATCCTGGTATATATGTCCACCATCATTTATGTTTCCCATCCTAGTATTTACAGTTAGGTCCATATATATTTTGACAGAGACAACATTTTTCTAATTTTGGTTCTAGACATTACCACAATGAATTTTAAACAAAACAATTCAGATTCAGTTGAAGTTCAGACTTTCAGCTTTCATTTGAGGGTATCCACATTAAAATTGGATGAAGGGTTTAGGAGTTTCAGCTCCATAACATGTGCCACCCTGTTTTTAAAGGGACCAAAAGTAATTGGACAGATTAAATAATTGTAAATAAAATGTTCATTTCTAGTACTTGGTTGAAAACCCTTTGTTGGCAAGACTGCCTGAAGTCTTGAACTCATGGACATCACCAGACGCTGTGTTTCCTCCTTTTTGATGCTCTGCCAGGCCTTCACTGCGGTGGTTTTCAGTTGCTGTTTGTTTGTGGGCCTTTCTGTCTGAAGTTTAGTCTTTAACAAGTGAAATGCATGCTCAATTGGGTTGAGATCAGGTGACTGACTTGGCCATTCAAGAATATTCCACTTCTTTGCTTTAATAAACTCCTGGGTTGATTTGGCTTTATGTTTTGGGTCATTGTCCATCTGTAGTATGAAACGACGACCAATCAGTTTGGCTGCATTTGGCTGGATCTGAGCACACAGTATGGCTCTGAATACATCAGAATTCATTCGGCTGCTTCTGTCCTGTGTCACATCATCAATAAACACTAGTGACCCAGTGCCACTGGCAGCCATGCATGCCCAAGCCATCACACTGCCTCCGCCGTGTTTTACAGATGATGTGGTATGCTTTGGATCATGAGCTGTACCATGCCTTCGCCATATTTTTCTCTTTCCATCATTCTGGTAGAGGTTGATCTTGGTTTCATCTGTCCAAAGAATGTTCTTCCAGAACTGTGCTGGCTTTTTTAGATGTTTTTTAGCAAAGCCCAGTCTAGCCTTTTTATTCTTGATGTTTATGAGTGGCTTGCACCGTGCAGTGAACCCTCTGTATTTACTTTCATGCAGTCTTCTCTTTATGGTAGATTTGGATATTGATACGCCTTCCTCCTGGAGAGTGTTGTTCACTTGGTTGGCTGTTGTGAAGGGGTTTCTCTTCACCATGGAGATTATTCTGCGATCATCCACCACTGTTGTCTTCCGTGGGCGCCCAGGTCTTTTTGCATTGATGAGTTCACCAGTGCTTTCTTTCTTTCTCAGGATGCACCAAACTGTAGATTTTGCCACTCCTAATATTGTAGCAATTTCTCGGATGTGTTTTTTCTGTTTTTGCAGCTTAAGGATGGCTTGTTTCACCTGCATGGAGAGCTCCTTTGACCGCATGTTTACTTCACAGCAAAACCTTTCAAATGCGAGCACCACACCTCAAATCAACTCCAGGCTTTTTATCTGCTTAATTGAGAATGACATAACGAAGGGATTGCCCACACCTGTCCATGAAATAGCCTTGGAGTCAATTGTCCAATTACTTTTGGTCCCTTTAAAAACAGGGTGGCACATGTTAAGGAGCTGAAACTCCTAAACCCTTCATCCAATTTTAATGTGGATACCCTCAAATGAAAGCTGAAAGTCTGAACTTCAACTGCATCTGAATTGTTTTGTTTAAAATTCATTGTGGTAATGTCTAGAACCAAAATTAGAAAAATGTTGTCTCTGTCCAAATATATATGGACCTAACTGTATGTCACCCATCCTAGGCCGAGCCTGGTATTTATTTCCTTCATCCTGGTATATATGTCCCACATCCTGGTATATATGTCCACTATCCTGGTATATATGTCTCCCATCCTAGGCCCATCCTGGTATATATTTTCCCCATCCTGGGTCAATCTTGGTATGTACAGTACAGACCAAAAGTTTGGACACACCTTCTCATTTAAAGATTTTTCTATATTTTCATGACCTTGAAAATTGTACATTCACACTGAAGGCATCAAAACTATGAATTAACACATGTGGAATTATATACTTAACAAAAAAGTGTGAAACAACTGAAAATATGTCTTATATTCTAGGTTCTTCAAAGTAGCCACCTTTTGCTTTGATGACTGCTTTGCACACTCTTGGCATTCTCTTGATGAGCTTCAAGAGGTAATCACCGGAAATGGTTTTCACTTCACAGGTGTGCCCTATCAGGTTTACTAAGTGGGATTTCTTGCCTTATAAATGGGGTTGGGACCATCAGTTGTATTGTGCAGAAGTCAGGTGGATACACAGCTAATAGTCCTACTGAATAGACTGTTAGAATTTGTATTATGGCAAGAAAAAAGCAGCTAAGTAAAGAAAAACGAATGGCCATCATTACTTTAAGAAATGAAGGTCAGTCAGTGTGAAAAATTGTGCAAACTTTAAATGTGTCCCCAAGTGCAGTTGCAAAAATCATCAAGCGCTGCAAAGAAACTGGCTCACATGAGGACCGCCCCAGGAAAGGAAGACCAAGAGTCACCTCTGCTTCTGAGGATAAGTTTATCCGAGTCACCAGCCTCAGAAATCGCAGGTTAACAGCAGCTCAGATTAGAGACCAGGTCAATGCCACACAGAGTTCTAGCAGCAGACACATCTGTACAACAACTGTTAAGAGGAGACTTTGTGCAGCAGGCCTTCGTGGTAAAATAGCTGCTATGAAACCACTGCTAAGGACAGGCAACAAGCAGAAGAGACTTGTTTGGGCTAAAGAACACAAGGAATGGACATTAGACCAGTGGAAATCTGTGCTTTGGTCTGATGAGTCCAAATTTGAGATCTTTGGTTCCAACCACCGTGTCTTTGTGTGACGCAGAAAAGGTGAGCAGATGGACTCTACATGCCTGGTTCCCACTGTAAAGCATGGAGGAGGAGGTGTGATGGTGTGGGGGTGCTTTGCTGGTGACACTGTTGGGGATTTATTCAAAATTGAAAGCATACTGAACCAGCATGGCTACCACAGCATCTTGCAGCGGCATGCTATTCCATCCGGTTTGCGTTTAGTTTGACCATCATTTATTTTTCAACAGGACAATGACCCCAAACACAGCTCCAGGCTGTGTAAGGGCTATTTGACCAAGAAGGAGAGTGATGGGGTGCTACGCCAGATAACCTGGCCTCCACAGTCACCAGACCTGAACCCAATCAAGATGGTTTGGGGTGAGCTGGACCGCAGAGTGAAGGCAAAAGGGCCAACAAGTGCTAAGCATCTCTGGGAACTCCTTCAAAATTGTTGGAAGACCATTTCCGGTGACTACCTCTTGAAGCTCATCAAGAGAATGCCAAGAGTGTGCAAAGCAGTCATCAAAGCAAAAGGTGGCTACTTTGAAGAACCTAGAATATAAGACATATTTTCAGTTGTTTCACACTTTTTTGTTAAGTATATAATTCCACATGTGTTAATTCAT
Organism: Phyllobates terribilis; assembly: GCF_046119375.1. Taxonomy (NCBI): domain Eukaryota; kingdom Metazoa; phylum Chordata; class Amphibia; order Anura; family Dendrobatidae; genus Phyllobates; species Phyllobates terribilis. The sequence goes on along the minus strand of NW_027362762.1, from coordinate 661,446,689 downwards.
AGTTTTGATGCCTTCAGTGTGAATGTACAATTTTCAAGGTCATGAAAATACAGAAAAATCTTTAAATGAGAATGTGTGTCCAAACTTTTGGTCTGTACTTTATGTCCCCCATCTTGGTATATATGTCTCCCATCCTTGTCACGCAAGGTGTGGGAAAGACTAAGTGCAACATGAAGGGAAGAGGTGAAGGGAGCCCAGACGCTATGGTAAGGGGGAGTGGAGACCTCCTAGGCTGATCTGATGTCATCCTGCCTCCCCAATCGTCCCTATATTGGTTCCTCACCAATCGCCGCACAGAAACGTAAATCCTGTATTTCCCTAGCGCTTGGCCCTGGATAGGGAAGGGGGGGATGAGCACTAGTCAGTCCCCACTAGCAACTAAAGACAACAAGAAAAACACGCAAAGGGAAAAGTAACTTAGCTTGAGCCGACTTCAGAAAGATTACACCAAACATCCTCATAACACCAGAGAGGAAGCAAGCAGACTGCAGCAGCTCCAAGCCTTCACAAGGAAACATGTGAATATCACCGGCCCCTCCCTGCAGCAAACTGAATATATTTAAACACCCAGGTCTGGGTGTCAATTAGCAGGAGGGAGGTTGCTGCTGGGTCCACGAGTGAGACAGATTCAAGAATGTGTCTTTAATGCCAAACGAAGCGATCTTCTGCAACCAACTGCAGGTCAACTGTCTGTCACATCTGACGAACCCGTGACAATCCTAGGCTTATCCTGGTATATATGTTCCCCATCCTGGGCCCATCCTTGTATATATGTCACCCATCCTGGTATATACAGTGAAGAGCAAAAGGGTAACAATGTTTTGAACTTTTGACTTTCAGAATCAAGGGAGGCTGTATCTGGAGACTGTTCCCTGCTGTGACCCCTGACCAGTATGGTTAAAATAAAGGCAACTCATTGTGCCCTACCAGTTTCAGGCGCAAGTATTGAGAGATGCCATGAGGTTCTCCTAGCTGGACATTTAAGAGTACTTAACGGAGCTCTTCAAGAATGAGATAAAATGGTGTCCCTGATTTCAACTGCAGCCCGTCCTACGCATGTGTTAGTATGGGCTGCAGATAGGTCTTGGGAGCTGTGTATTTTCTATGTGTATTAACTGACAAGAACTGTAGCACACATACATTAGTCAGCAGTTGGGAGCACGGCTGTGATATTTGAAAACATATATCTCTTCCTGGCTAGGCAGAAAAGGAGGTTATCTCCAGTTTCATACTACTCAATGATTATTTGTTTTCCAGTGTTTTCCAGTTGGGAACAGACTGAAAGAAGAGGATTAGGATGAAGCTGGAGATCTCCTTGCTGAGGACATTGTTTATTCATACATATTTCTTCCCATATCGTAGCTGTGCTCCCACATGTTGACTGTGTTATGTGTGATACAGTTGTTGTCAGTTGAGACAGACACGTCTCGGGAGCTGTATATCTTCAGTCTGCAGCCTGTGTGACACGTGACTAGAACGGGCTGAAGTTTGCATTATATTAAGAACTCCATTTTATCTAATTCTTGGAGAACCCCTTTAAGACAAAAAACAGCCTTGCTTACAACTTTTATTGGCCTAAAATGGGAAGTGATGTAGCAAATTACTACCATTCTTGTATCAAATGCCTAAGAGTAAAGAAATCAGAACCTATGCATTAGGCCCCATTATTCCCTGGGATTTTGACCCAGAAACTGATATGGAATCATAGAATGTTAGAGTTGGAAGGGACCTCCAGGGTTATCGTGTCAAATCTCCTGCTCAATGCAGGATTCACTAAACCATCTCAGATAGGCGTCTGCCCAGCCTCTATTTGAAGACTTCCATTGATGGAGAACTCAACATCTCTCGTGGTAGCCTGTTCCACACAATGATCATCCTCACTGTCAAAAAGTTTTTTCTAATATCTAATCTGTATCTTCTCTCTTTCAGTTTCATTCTATTACTTCTCATATTTCCATGTGCAAAGGAGAATAAGGATGTTTCCTCTATACTGTAACATCCGTTCAGATATTAGTAGACAGTTTTTAAGTCTCTTCTTAGCCTTCTTTTTTGCAAGCTAAACATTCCCAGATCCTTTAACTGTTTCTCGTATGACATTCTTTGCAGTCCGCTCACCATCCTGGTAGCTCTTCTCTGTACTTGCTCTAGTTTTTCATTGTCTTTTTTAAAATTTGGTGCCTAGAAAAGGACACAGTATTCCAGATGAGGTCTGACCAAGGAGGAGTAGAGGGGGATAATTACTTCACGTGATCTAGACTCTATTCTTCTCTTAATACACCCCAGAACAGTGTTTGCCTTTTTTGTTGCTGCATCACACTATTGACTCATGCAGTCTGTGATCTATTAGTATACTCAAGTCTTTTTCACACGTGCTATTGCTTAGTTCTATTCCTCCCATTCTGTAGATGCTATTTTTGTTTTCTTGCCCAGATGTAGACTCTTGTATTTCTCCCTGTTAAATACCATTTTATTAGTTACTGCCCATTGTTCAAGCTTATCTAGATCCTTCTGAATCCTTTCTCTTTCTTCTCTGGTGTTAACTATCCCTCCTAGCTTTGCATCATCTGCAAATTTGATTAGTTTACCTTCAGTTCCCTTATCTAGATCATTTATAAAAATGCTGAACAACACTGGGTCCAGGACAGAGCCTTGTGGTACCCCACTTGAAACACTTTTCCAATTGGATGTGCAACCATTTAATAAGGATAGTATGAGATACTTTATCAAATGGTTTGCTGAAGTCGAAATATACTACATCTACCGCATTTTCCTGATCTACCCAGTCAGTGATTCCATCATAGAATGAAATTAGATTAGTCTGGCATGAACTGTTTGCTACAAACTTATTAACTTATTGTTAATATACAGATTAAGCCCAACATAATGTGTCTTTTTTGTACCTTTTGTTTCTTTTTTCATCTCTGCATGCTCTTGGTGCATCCAGCTTCACATAGCAGAATTGGAAGTCCTATTCTTATTTACTAAAACTATATTTGCCAGCAGCATTTGCTTCTGCTAGCCCCATATCTCTGAGCTATCATCAATTTAATTTCAGTGTAGAATTTACCGTATGCTCAGGTACACTGTCTGCTCCTGTACTGTGCCCTGCTTTGCCGAACTTATCTTCTGCCATCTACATCAGTATAGCTGTCTATGTGGTTTTACATCATTTCTGGTTCTAGCAGAGCTCAATTGTTGTTCATATCTTGACTAGGACCCTTAAAACCCCAGGACAGTACCAATGTCAGCTAAAGGTTAAATAAAGCCTGGAGAGGCAACCTTAGAGGATAAAATGTGCAAAATGCATACATTTAAAAATGGTTTATATTGATACAAATGAATAACTATATGTGTACATTATTATAAGACCACATTGTGATTTGGGAATACCCTTTTAAAGGGGATCTGTCAGCAGATTTTGCCATATAATATAAGACCATCATGATATAGGGGCAGAGACCATTATTCCAGTGATGTATCACTTACTGGGCTGTGTGTTTTTGTTTCAATAAAATACTTTTTTATCATCAGGAGATTATCACTAGATGACTACTTTTCATGTACCATGTAGTTCTCCCGTTCTGTATAACCCCGCCCCACCACTAATGAGCAACTTTGTGCCTATGCACAGTGTACACAGAAAGCTGCCAATCAGTGGTGTGGGAGGAGTTATATAAAGCTCAGCAATCAGAGTACTGGTAGATCTGCAGCAGAGAAAACAGTGATTTTATCAGAATGACAGCAAGCAGATCAGTAAGTGATACATTGCTGGAATCAGGAGCTCTTTTCCTGCACCATGCTGCTCTCAGATTATATAGCAAAAACCTGGTGACAGATTCACTTTAAATAGTTATGAAATGCTTATAAATGTACTATAGTGGCCATAGAAACATCTGACTAAAAGATCTATAAACACTGAAGCAGAAAAGTTTGTGAAAACCAAAATGTGTGTCAGTCTCAAAACTTTTGGCCATGACTGTGTATAAAAGTTTTTTTTTTTTTTTTTTTATGCTTGTGTTCATGTATAGTACATCCTAAATGCACATGCTAATATGCCAGATACAGGAGCAGTGTTTTTATGTACCTTTCTTTTCCTATGGATGGACTAATAAATATTTTTATGCACCCTTTGGTTTGAAGACTACAAGTGAAGAATCCAACCCAAATTAACATGGGTGAAAAGTTCATCCAGCCATGCAGATGATATTTAAAAATCTCATACACATACTGCATCATTATTTGCACGGAAATTGATATGTGGTGAAGATTTTTAAATCTTCAATTTCTGTTGAGAAAAGTGTGGATCTTTTTGTGGATTTCCACACGTTTAACCCCTTTACCCCCAAAGATTGTTTGCACTGTAATGACCAGGCCAATTTTTACATTTCTGACCACTGTCATTTTATAAGGTAATAACTCTGGAACGCTTCAACAGATCCCACTGATTCTGAGAATGTTTTTTCATGACATATTGTACTTCATGATAGTGATAAAATTTCTTCGATATTATTTGTTTATTTGTGAAAAAATCAGAAATTTGGGAAAATTTCGCAATTTTCAGACTTTGAATTTTCATGCCCTTAAATCAGAGAGGTATATCACACAAAATAGTTAATAAATAACATTTCCCACATGTCTACTTTACATTAGCACAATTTTGGAAGCAAAATTTTTTTTTTGTTTCGGAGTTATAAGGGTTAAAAGTTGACCAGCGATTTCTTATTTTTCAAACAAAATTTACAAAACCATTATTTTAGGGACCACATCATATTTAAAGTGACTTTGAGGGGCCTTTATGACAGAAAATAAGACACAATTCTAAAAACTGCACCAGTCAAGGTGCTCAAAACCACATTCAAGAAGGTTATTAACCCTTCAGGTGCTTCACAGGAATTTTTGGAATGTGGAAGAAAACAATGAACATTTAACTTTTTTTCACAAAAATGTTAATTTAGACCCCAATTTTTTTATTTTCGCAAGGGTAACTAGAAAAAATGGACCCCAAAATTTGTTGTGCAATTTCTTCTGAACACGCCAATACCCATATGTGGGGGAAAACCACTGTTTGGGCGCACGGCAGAGCTCGGAAGGGAAGGAGCGCCATTTGACTTTTTGAATGTAAAATTTGCTTGACTAATTAGCAGATGTGCCCCTGATGTGCCTAAACAGTGGAAAACCCCCACAAGTGATACCATTTTGGAAACTAGACCCCTCAGGGAACTTATCTAGATGTGTCGTGAGCACCTTGAACCCCCAGGTGCTTCACAGAAGTTTATAATATTGAGCCTTAAAAATAAATTTTTCACATTTTTCCCACAAAAATGTTTTTCAGCCCCAAATTTTGCATTTTCATAAAGGTAACAGGAGAAATTGCACCATACCATTTGTTGTGCAATTTCTCCTGAGTAAGCCGATGCCCCATATGTGGGAGAAAGCCACTGTTTGGGCGCACGGCAGGGTTCTTAAGGAAAGGAGCGCCATTTGACTTGATTGTAAAATTTGCTTAACTAATTAGCTGACGCCATGTTGCATTTGGGGTGCCCCTGATGTGCCTAAACAGTGGAAATCCCCTACAAGTGACACCATTTTGGAAACTAGACCCCTCAGGGAACTTATCTAGATGTGTCGTGAGCACCTTGAACCCCCAGGTGCTTCACAGAAGTTTATAACACTGAGCCTTAAAAATAAAATGTTGACATTTTTCTCACAAAAATGTTTTTCAGCCCCCAATTTTTCATTTTCATAAGGGTAACAGGAGAAATTGCACCATATCATTTGTTTTTCAATTTCTACCGAGTAAGCCGATACCCCATATGTGGGGGAAAACCACTGTTTGGGCGCACAGCAGGGTTTGGAAGTGAAGGAGCGCCATTTGACTTTTTGAATGTAAAATTTGCTTGAATAATTAGCGGACGCTATGTTGCGTCTGGAGAGCCCCTGATGTGCCCAATCAGTGGAAACCCCCCACAAGTGACACCATTTTGGAAACTAGACCCCTCAGGGAACCTATCTAGATGTGTGGTGAGCACCTTGAAGCCCCAGGTGCTTCACAGAAGTTTCTAATATTGGGACGTAAAAATAAATTTTTCACAATTTGCCCACAAATGTTTTTCAGCTCCAAATTATGCATATGGGGCAGAGACTCCAGCACGTCACTCAAGCACCCATGATACTCGGTGCATACCCGAGCACCGGATGCAAACTCAAGTAGTGAGCACTTGCGCTCAACACTAGTCGCCATATCGTCATAATTATTTTTTCTTTACTTTTGAAAAAATCCCAACCCCAACACAACCCTAACCTTAGCACAATCCTAACCCTAACACAACCATAACCCTGACACAACCCTAACCCTAGCACAACTCTAAACTTAGCACAACCCTAACCCTAGCACAATCCTAACCCTAGCACAACTCTAACCTTAGCACAACCCTAACCCTAGCACAACCCTAACCCTAGCCCAACCCTAATGCTAGCACAAGCCTAACCCCAGTATATCCCTAACCCTAGCACAACCCTAACCCTAGCACAAACCTAACCCTAGCACAGCCCTAACCCTAACACAACCCTAACCCTAACACAACCCTAACCCTAACACAACCCTAACCCTAACATAACTCTAACCCTAGAGTTTATTTTTTACGCCGTTCCTCGTGTGGTATAAGTGATTAGACAACTTTATTCTTCGGGTCGGTGCGATTACAGCGATGCCAGATTCATATGTTTGGCAGCTGTCATACTCTAAAAGACGCTTTTTTTTTGCAAAGACTAGGTTTTGCAATCATTTTTCCATATTTCGGCCAACAGAGTCATGTAAGGGCTTGTTTTTTGCGGGACAAGTTGAGGTTTTTATTGGTACCATTTTCAGGCACGTGACAGTTTTTGATCTCTTTCTATTCCGATTTTTGGGGAGGCAGAATAAACAAAAAACATCAATTCAGGAATAGTTTTTTGGGGATTTTTTTTATGCCGTTTCGCGTGTGGTAAAATTGAGAAGGTAGCTTTATTCTTCAGATCAGTACATTTACAGCGGTACCACATGTATATAGTTTTTTTATGTTTTGGCACTTTTACGCAATAAAAACTATTTGATAGAAAAAAATATATATTTTTTTGGTATCGCTTTATTCTGAGAGCTATAACTTTTTTATTTTTCTGCTGATGGAGCTGTATGGCAGCTTGTTTTTTTGCTGGACAAGATGACGTTTTCAGCGGTACCATATTTATTTACATTCGTCTTTTTGTTCACGTTTTATTCCATTTTTTGTTTGGCGGTATGATGATAAAGCATTGTTTTTTGCTTCATTTTTTATTTTTTATCATGTTCACTAAAGGGGTTAACTAGTGGGACAGTATTATAGGCCAGGTGGTTCCGGATGCGGCGATAGCAAATATGTGTACTTTTATTGTTTTTTTTTTTTTTTCTTCATAATATTTATTTATGGGTACAGTATATATATATTTTTTGGATTATTTTTTCATTATTTTTTTAATATTTTTACAAATTTGTTTTAATTTTTTTTTCACTTTCTGACACTTTTTTTTTTACTTTTACACTTTGTCCCACTATGGGACTTTCATTTTTTGCAGGCTGATCACTTGCATAGCATAAAGATTCAGCAGCATCTCTATGCTATGCTGTGTGTCAGCACTGCACAGGCAGAAGTTACTTTCATCATGCACTGCGCATGATAAAAGTAACTTCCTGATGCCTGGTGATCCGGATGTCGTCATGACGACATCGGGTAACCATGACAACTACCGGGACCCGGCACAGGCAGCGCGGGATGCCGGAGAGGAGGTAAGTAGGTCGCACTTACCTCCCCTTGCTTCTGGAATGCTGCGATCCACTTCGATCTCAGCATTTCGGGGGTTAATTTGCCGGGAGCGGTGTGGCACCTCTCCTGACACATAGCACCAGGTGTTAGCTGTGAGAATCGTCAGAAAGGGGTTCAATTTTCATTCAACAAACCCATACCCGAGATAATAGGGTGAAGTATTTTACACCTGTATACTTAATCCCGTTGTTGTGTTCCTATTTGAGCTAATACCCTGGCAACTAACATCGGTGATTTTCATACAAAATGTATGTAATAAACAGTTTACATACAGAGTGGGATACAAATATGCATGAACAAGAGTATGAGGTTTAATTCTATTTATTCTTCTCCATGATGCAGTTTTGCATTACTGGCTTGTTGTGTGATGCTTGCAATGATCACTTTGTCTGTATTTGATCTAGTTGTTTTCAATGTGAACTGTGGCTGTGATTTTTCTTGCACACCTTTTGCATGTTTAATTGATTTCTTATTCCATGTCATGTGACTCCATTGTGCTTGTATATATATGACTTCATTTTCCTTTTCTCATCTCTTTCTCAACAGGTAAGAATTTTAAATTTTCTCCCTGGTTTTAAATGATCCAATAAAGATTTTTCATATTTTACCTGTTGGAGTGCCGATTTTCTCCTTTTTGTTTTCTTCAAGTAGCGAGCACTTGCGCTCAACACTAGTCGCCATATAGTCATAATTTTTTTTTCTTTACTTTTGAAAAAATCACAACCCCAACACAACACTAACACAACCCTAACCCCAACCCTAACCCTAATCCTATGTCACGGATGTGTCAGATGTGACAGTCACCCTGCAGTTGGTTGCAGAAGATCTCTTTGTTTGGCATTACAGACACCTTCTTAGATCTGTCTCACTGTAGGACCCAGCAGCTACCTCCCTCCTGCTAATTGACACCCAGGCCTGGGTGTTTAAATACTTTCTGTTTGCTACAGGGAGGCGCCTGTGATATTCACATGTTCTCTCGTGAAGGTTTGGAGCTACTGCAGTCTGCTTACTTTCTCTCAGGTGCTAGGAGGACTTGTGGTGTAATCTCTCTGAAGTAGACTCAAGCTAAGTTACTTTCCCTTTTGTTTGTTTCCCTGGTTGTCTTTAGTTGTTAGTGGGGACTGACTAGTGCTCATCCTCCATTCCCTATCCAGGGCCAAGCTCTAGGGAAATACAGGGTTTAGGTTCCTGTGCGGTGATTAGTGAGGAGCCAATATAGGGACCATAGGGGAGACAGGGAGATATCAAATCAGCCTGGGAGGTCTCCACTCCCCCTTTTCCTAGTGTCTGGGCTCCCTTCCCCTCCTCCTTTCGTGTTGCACTTAGTCTTTCGCACATCTTGTGTGACATCCTAACCGTACCCCTAGTCCTAACCCTAACACAACCCTAACTCTAACACAACACTAAACCTAACACAACCCTAACCCCAACACGACCCTAACAACAGCACAACCCTAACCCCAGCACAACCCTAACCCTAACACAACCCTTGAACTAACACAACCCTAAACCTATCCCTAGGGATCCATTCATTATAATGAGGCAGCAGAGTTACTCTGGACTTCATCTGGCCTCTGTTTAGGGGTGTCCTCTTTTTCAGAGGTTCACAAAACTGTAGCTGACGGCACTTTTATGCATGCCTAATAAAAAGACGGACTCCGTGGGATCACAGGCCAGACGGCGTCCACGGTGTCTCCATCTGCCTCATTACAGGGAATCTTCCGCCAAGGGTTCCATCTGAATCCATCTGAGATTTACACGGAAACCCCGGTATAAGCACTCAGAGCAGAGCGCAGGATAAATGTGAGCAGAGCCATACTGCGATCTTTGGGAAGCAAAATGAACAAATCAGAAGCAGGTGAAGAATTGGTTTTATTTATTTTTTACGCTGTTCCTCGTGCGGTATAAGTGATTAAATGACTTTATTCTTCGCTGATTTATATCGGGTTTGTATGTTTGGTAGCTGTCACACACTAAAAAACGCTTTTTTTTTTGCAAAGACTAGTTTTTGAAAGCTAAAATCTTTCCATATTTCGACCGACAGAGTCATGTAAGGGCTTGTTTTTTGAAGGACAAGTTGATGTTTTTATTGGTACCATTTTAGGGCACGGGACATTTTTTGATCGCTTTCTATTCCGATTTTTGGGAGGCAGAATAAACAAAAACCAATAATTCAGGAATTGTTTTTTTTTTTTTTTTAATGCCGTTCCGCGGGTGGTAAAATTGATGAAGCAGCTTTATTCTTTGGGTCAGTATGTTTACAGCGATACTACATTTGTATTTTTTTTATGTTTTGGCTCTTTTACACAAAAAAAACTATTCTATCGAAAAAAACTATTTTTTTTTGCTTTGCTTTATTCTGAGAGCTATAACTTTTTTATTTTTCTGCTGACAGAACTGTATGGCAGCTTGTTTTTTGCAGGACAAGATGACATTTTCAGTGGTATCATTTTTATTTACATTCATCTTTTTGATCGCATTTATTCCACTTTTTGTTTGGCGGTATGATGATAAAGCACCGTTTTTTGCTTCATTTTTTTTTTTTTTTTACGGTGTTCACTAAAGTGGTTAATTAGTGTGACCATTATATACGTAGGTCAGGTCGTTCCGGACTTGGCGATATTAAATATATCTCCTTTTATTGTTTATATATTTTTTCATAATTTTATTTATGGGTACAATATATACAGTTGAAAACACAAGTTTACATGCACTATATAAAAAGACACATATGAATGTTTCTCTCAATATCTGACATGAAATCAGAATAAACCTTTCCCGTTTTAGGTCAATTAGGATTATCAGAATTTTTAATATTTGCCAAATGCCAGAATAATGAGAGAGAGAGAATATTTTATGGCACTTGTATTACTTACTGCAAAGTCAAAAGTTTATATACACTAAGATTACTATGCCTTTAAACAATTCTGGACTGCTGATATGATGATGTCATGTGTTTGGAAGCTTCTGATTCTGGTTTTTTGGCAACATCTGAGTTAATAAGAAACACACCTGTGGATGTATTTTAACGCACACCTGAAACACACTGCTTCTTTGTGTAGCATCATGGGAAAGTCTAAAGAAATCAGCCAATATATCAGGAAGAGAATTATGGACTTGCACAAGTCTGGCTCATCCTTGGGTACAATTTCAAGATAACTGAAGGTGCCTTGTTCATCTGTACAAATAATTATACGCAAGTACAAACAAGATGGGAATGTCCAGCCATCATACCGCTCAGGAAGGAGACAGGTTTTTTGTCCCAGAGATGAATGTGCTTTGGTCCGACATGTGCATATCAACCCAAGGACAAAAGATAAAGACCTTGTGATGATGATGGTGAAGGCTGGTAAGATTGTGTCAATAACTAGAGATGAGCAGTGTTCAACTCGAACTGTTTGCCAATCTCAAATTCGAGCTGTTTTGGGCGGTGTTCGAGTCGTTCGACGAACTCGAACGATTTGCAAAAAATTCGGCTGTTCGAGGTTATGTTCGATAACTGTTCGTGCACCAAAAACGTAACTGGATTTTTTCACAGTAATACTGTTAATCAATGTTAATAGACAGTTTCAGTGTAGAGTGTGCGGGGGGAGGGGCAGGGGATGGATCTCTGCAGAAATAATGCCGATCTCCATTTTTTTTTTCTTTCCTGCATTTACAGTTGGGCGGTGCAGTCTGTCAGCCTATCAGCAGCGCACACATGCAGCGAAGTGCTTTTTTTTCACACAAGCAAGGGCATGTGTCATTGGTTGTGTATGTCACATGTCCTTGCCCTATAAGACCCAGCCATTTTCCCCATCGCCACCATTTTCTCACTGGTGCAGCTGAGTGTTAGATGGCACCGCTGCTGCTGTGGGCGCTATACAGTATAACTGTGTGAATTGCGAGCGAATTTCCAGTTACATAGAGAGATAGGTTTAGGGAGTAGGGACTAGTTCTAATTGCAGCCCTTTTGAGGGCTAGGTTACAGCGGTTCATAGCACTTTTTGCCAGGCAGGTCTGTGCCAGTGCTGTGCAAGTGTTTTTCACAGCATTTGGCAAAATGTAGCTCAGCCAATTCTTTTGGGCCTGTAGCAGTGTCTGTTAGTCATTGGAGTAGCCTGTGTTGCAAGCTATACCACCTTTGTGTCTAATAACAATTTTTTACTGCATCTAACCCAGTAAATCCTTTTGGGCATAGTAGCAGTGTCTCGTAGTCAGCGGAGTAGCCCACCTCTGAAGGAAGCTACACCGCCTGTGTATCTAATTCTAATTTTTTACTGCATCTAACCCAGGAAATCTTTTTGGGCCTAGTAGCAGTGTCTGGTAGTCAGCGGAGTAGCCACCTGTGAAGGAAGCTACACCGCCTGTGTATCTAATTCTAATTTTTTACTGCATCTAACCCAGGAAATCCTTTTGGGCTTAGTAGCAGTGTCTGGTAGTCAGTGGAGTAGCCCATCTGAAGCAAGCTACACCACCTGTGTATCTAATAACAATTTTTTACTGCATCTAACCCAGTAAATCCTTTTGGGCATAGTAGCAGTGTCTCGTAGTCAGCGGAGTAGCCCACCTGTGAAGGAAGCTACACCGCCTGTGTATCTAATTCTAATTTTTTACTGCATCTAACCCAGGAAATCCTTGTGGGCCTAGTAGCAGTGTCTCGTAGTCATTGGAGTAGCCCAGCTGTGAAGCAAGCTACACCGCCTGTGTATTTAATACAATTGTTTTACTGCATCTAACCCAGCCAATCCTTTTGGGCTAATACCACAGTTTGGCCACTCAGCTCTGCTCGGTTTCCATCCATCGTTTTTTGTGCAAACAACTACAGAGTTGCCAATTAGTTAACCACCAAAATGAGTGGCACAAGGCCTGCTGCTAGTGGAAAGGGGAATAGGAATGTTGGAAAGGGAAAAAAGGTTGTGTCTGTGGGGTAGGTGGTAAAGCAACAGTAACATCTGCAGAAGAAAGACCATCTTCCAGCCAAACTAAGATGTCTACTTCTTTTCGTGGACAATGTGATATGATCCCTTTCTTACGGACACGTCCATCGCTACAAATTACAGATGAGGCACAAAAACAGCAGGTGCTTCAACGGATATCAAGTGCTCCTTCAAGTGGGCTCTCCTCCACCTCAACTTCAACATCACAAATACTCCAGTCCTCAGAGGTGTCACCCCAATCGCACTTGCTTCCTCACAGCTCCCAAGTCTCCAGCTGCCCGTCTGAGTATGGGGTAACACAGATGGTTGAGTCTGCAGAGCTGTTTACTCATACTATAGCCTGGGAATCAGAGGTCTGCTCCAAAGCTTCAGTGTCTGCTAGTCAGCCTAGTAGCCCAGCTGTGAAGCAAGCTACACCACCTGTGTATCTAATAACAATTTTTTACTGCATCTAACCCAGCCAATCATTTTGGGCTAGTAGCACTGTCTCGTAGTCAGCGGAGTAGCCCATCTGAAACAAGCTACACCACCTGTGTATCTAATAACAATTTTTTACTGCATCTAACCCAGGAAATCCTTTTGGGCTAGTAGCAGTGTCTCGTAGTCAGCGGAGTAGCCCATCTGAAGCAAGCTACACCGCCTTTGTATCTAATAATTTTTAACTGCATCTAGCCCAGGCAATACTTTGGGGCTAGTAGCAGTGTCTCGTAGTCAGCGGAGTAGCCCATCTGAAGCAAGCTACACCGCCTTTGTATCTAATAATTTTTAACTGCATCTAGCCCAGGCAATACTTTGGGCCTAGTAGCAGTGTCTGCTAGTCAGCGGAGTAGCCCAGCTGTTAAGCAAGCTACACCGCTTGTAGATCTAATTACAATTTTTTAACTGCATCTAGCCCAGGCAATACTTTGGGCCTAGTAGCAGTGTCTGCTAGTCAGCGGAGTAGCCCAGCTGTTAAGCAAGCTACACCGCCTGTAGATCTAATTACAAATTTTTAACTGCATCTAGCCCAGGCAATACTTTGGGCCTAGTAGCAGTGTCTGCTAGTCAGCGGAGTAGCCCAGCTGTTAAGCAAGCTACACCGCCTGTAGATCTAATTACAAATTTTTAACTGCATCTAGCCCAGTCAATACTTTGGGCCTAGTAGCAGTGTCTGCTAGTCAGTGGAGTAGCCCAACTGTTAAAAAAGCTACACCACCTGTGCTTTGGACACTTAATTTTTTCAAAGGAAACGCTTCTGGCCCCCGGGACACTCAGTCAAGAGCATCGGGGAGGCGCCCCAAGGCAAAGGGGCTGGGACTGGGGGTAGCACGCCTTGCGGCGGACCTCCAAACTCGATCCTTATAAAAGTTTTTTAACTGCAGCAGCTTTAGTGGACGCTACTAGAGCTGGAACTCTATTTTATTATAAATATAAAAACACAAACTAGTACAAGTAACGAAAACAATTTCCAGCAATATAATCGATACATAAACAATGTATATACAAGGAACCCCACCTGCCTGATAACCACCATACAACCACAGCCTATCCAAACATACCTCAAACTTCCTCCAGACTTACACCTAATTCTGGCGTAACAAAAACCAGAGATGCAGAAGCAAAATACATATAACAAAATATAAACCACATAAACCATATGAAATAACACACAACACCTAAATCATGAGTAACACATAATAACACATACACTACCCCAACTCTCACTATACCCCCAACCCGAACCGGCCTCTAAGTTCCGAAAAAGTCCTTCCGGACTTAGGGCGAACCCGGACAGTTTTGGGCCCGGGCCAGTCCAAGTTCATGCTTAACCCCCCTCAAAACCCCCACCCCAACTAACTACCCCCAAAGTAAAAGAACAATAAGACAACAATAATAATAACAACAACAAGAACAATAACAAAAATACCATCCGCACCGGTTCGGTGCTTGTAAACCCTTTTCATGATACCATTCTCAAAACAAAAAGCTTCGGTGAGAACTTAGCCCACCACCAGGAGGCTTGGAGCAATCCAGAACTAAGGCACCTGGAAGGAGAAACCTCTCCAGAGACGGGAGGCCCCCGATGCACCCAGCCTTTCATACTCCAAGGAGCGCACCTTCACCAGGTCACCAAGGATGTTGCTACATACCTCACCCACTGGGAGGATTTTACTGCCCGTCGACACTAAACACCGTGCATTTCATGTGAAAAACCTAACCACTAGGCTAACTAGAAAAAGAGTGCCCTGGTCCCGTCCACCAAGGTCTCTGAATGCTCCATAGGCCCACTCAGCGTAGGAGAGGCCCGCCAGCCTAGGCCAGCCAATGGAAGCGCCCACCCTGTTGCATACCTCTGCATTAAAGGGACACTGAAGCAGGAAGTGCTCCATGCTCTCAAGCGTGTCAGCACAACTCTAACGAGGACAATTCCTATCCTCGGAGTTCCTGTACTTCAAGTTGTCCCTCACATACAGCTTACCCTGAAAGCAGCGCCAAGTCAAGTCCCAATACTTCGCGGGGATCCGATTTGAATTTAAAAGACGCAACCCCACCTCCAGATCCCGACTTGGGCAGTCCATGAGGGCCAGTGGCTTTTGAAAATGGGTCGATAAGATCCTCTCCTCGAGAAGTTTCCTCGTGAGAGTCCTCACCTCCCACACTCCCAAACCCCACCGGCGTATTACTTTCAAAACCGGGGTAACATAAGCCGGGAGATGCCCGTGCGGTGTGCGAAGATCCTTCACATGCCCTCCTGTCTCCCAATCCTGGAAGGACTGCAACCATCCCCTACAGGAGAATACCCACAGAGGAACCCTCTCTTTCCAGAGGTTTAATACATTTAGCTTAAGAAAGGTGCAAACCAAGAACACCACGAGGTTGACCATATTCAACCCCCCTAGTCTCCTCGTACGGTAAGTAACCTCCCGCTTGACTAGGTTCAGCCTGTTTCCCCATAACAGTTGGAAAAACAGGCTGTAGACCCGCGTCCAGAGAGGCTCTGGCAAAATACAAACGCTGCCTAGATACATTAACAATGGGAGCAGGAAACCTTTGCACAAGCTCACCCTTTCCCTCAGGGTCAAAGACCAACCCTTCCACTGGTCCACTCTCTGGGCGGCAGTTTTAAGTCTACCTTCCCAGTTTTTGGTTGGGTAATCACCCTGGCCACATTCAATGCCTAGGATCTTGGCATACTCTTGGGGCTCTGGGAGGGTGTCCGGGAGATCAAACCTGGGATCTCCTCCCCCCAGCCAAAGACTCCCACACTTGCTCCAATTGACAATGGAACCAGAGGCCCTGGAGTAGCCCTCCACCTCAGACATCACTGCCCGCACCTCCTCTTCTGAGGAGACAAAAACAGAGACATCATCAGCATAGGCCACTACCTTCAGGGCGGCCTCCCGTTCGCCCGCCTGATTCATCCTCACCCCAGCTATTGGTCCACGATCTACCCTCCTTATGAAGGGATCAATCGCGAACACATACAGCAGGGGACTAAGAGGACATCCCTGACAAACGCCGGAGCCCACCGCAAAGGCCTGTCCAATCCAACCGTTCACAAGTGGGAAACTCTCCGCCCCTCTGTACAATGTCTTCAGCCAGTCCACGAACCTCCCTGGCAGACCATACCTCAGAAGGGTGGACCACAGGTACTCGTGATCAACCCGGTCAAAGGCTTTGGCCTGATCCAAGGACAGCAGATACCCCTTCCAGAGGCCAGCCCTATCCTGCTCCACAGCCTCCCGGACACTGAGAACAGCACTAAAAGTGCTACGGCCAGGAACACAGCAGTGTTGGGACTCCGAAAGGAGCCGTGGCGCAAACTTCACCAACCTGTTAAAGAGTACTTTAGCCAAAACCTTCCTGTCCACATTGAGAAGCGCTATGGGCCTCCAGTTCTCAATGTGCGACGGATCCTTTCCCTTAGAAAGAAGGATCAAAGCTGACCTCCTCATTGATCTCGGAAGAGTGCCCAAGGAGAGACACTCATTAAAAACCTGAGTCAATAAGGGGACCAAAAGGTCCTTAAAGGTCTTGTAGAACTCCGACGTTAAGCAGTCCGGACCTGGTGATTTTTTGAGCTGGAGCCCGTCAATCGCCAGTCTAACTTCCTCTTCTTTGATCTCATTCACCAAGACATCGAGCGAGGGTTCTACCCCTGATTCAGGAATGGCCTCAGCCAGGAAAGCCGACGTCTCATCTCGATCCAGCTCCTTCCTCCCCAAGAGATGTGAGTAAAAGGATCTGACGACCTCCAAGATCCCTGACCTGGACCTAGTCAGGGATCCTGTACTGTCCCTCAGACCCGCCACTATCTTACTACTCACTGACATCTTGCAGTTTCTGTAAGGGTCAGGTGAGCGATACTTCCCGAAGTCCCTCTCAAAAACCAAAGATGTGTGCCTATCATACTGACATCTCTTGAGTAAGGCTTTCACCTTGGTGATGTCCTCACGGCCACCCCCAGTTGAGACAAGTTCCTCGAGTTTCCTCCTCAGGCCCCGATACAGGAGATCCCTGTTCAGGCTTCTGAGGTTAGAAAGCTGGCGGAAGAATCTCGCCACCCGATGTTTGAAGATCTCCCACCACTCTGACTTAGTGTTACCAGGGCCCAGTAGCGGTACCTGACTTTGAAAGAAATCCTCAAAGGACCGTCTTACAGCTTCAGGAGTGACGAATTCAGCTTTCAAAAACTTCTTCCCATCCGAGGAGTCTCTGTAACATTCAGAGAAAACATAATCAGGCAGTGGTCGGAGAATTCAACCTCTACCATCGATAAAGGTGAAGAGACTGCCTCCTCCTTCAAATAAAACCTGTCTATTCTAGACCTACTCTGACTACCTCTGAAATAAGTGTAACCCTCGTGGCCCGTGGTGTTCCGGATGTGGACATCCACTAGGCGAGCCTCACTAACTATGCTATTCAAGGTGACGCTGTCGTAGGCCAACAGATCTCTGGAACCTCCTCTGTCTTGGGGCCTCGAGACATTGTTGAAGTCCCCTCCAAAGACCACCTGTCGGCTGCAAAACAAAAAGGGTTTAATACTCATAAAGAGACACTTGCGGTCCCACTTAGTCTGGGGACCATAGATGTTTATGAGCCGAAGCTCTTGTCCCCTTATGAACACATCCAAGATCAAGCACCTCCCCATTTCCAACTCAATAACCCGTCGGCATACTACATCTGCGGTCTTGAAAAGGACCGCCACCCCGCTATACGGCTCAGCTGCAAGAGACCAATAGGAAGGCCCGTGTACCCACTCCCTCTTAGCTTTTTTAAGGGACGTGAGATCGGCCAACCTGGTCTCCTGCAAAAACAAAATGTCGGCGTCAAGCTGGCCGAGAAAATGAAAGGCCGTGAACCTAGCCGCATCAGACTTTATGCTGGCAACATTAATGGTCGCCAGCGTCAACGGGGTGAGTGCCGCCATCATGAGTGATCAGGTTGGACAGCGACCTTCTTCCCACCCCCCTTACCGTTTACATGTGCTCCATTTTCCTCCTTAGAGGACGATATAGCACTTTTCAGGCACACTGACACATCCATACCTGCAGTTCCAGACACAACTTTAACGGGCACAACTGTTTCAGGCGCACCCTTGCCCTTGTCAGGAGGCCCTGGGTCGACCCCCCCCACCAGAGGCCTGGTTTCCCCGACCCCTGATGTTGAGGGCCTGGCGCCCCCTTTAGCCCCTACATCCTTGTCCGCAACCCCCAGCACCAGACCCGCCTAGGGCCTGGTACTGGTTGGAGAGCTCCACCGGAGGAAAGGAGGAAGAGCCTTCCTTTGGCACCTGGCCCCGGGTGGCCTTCTCCCTCGAGTTACCCTTCTTCCTCACCCTTTTCTTCTCCCTCTTCTTTTGCTGTTGCCACTCTTCATTCCCCCCCTCATCCACACCTTCGCTGGATGAGGATAAGGGAGAGGTGGCCCCATCCTCCCTGACCATCCTCCTGACCTCTTCGTCTATCTCACTGTCCGGGACCTCAGCTGCAAGCTCCCCCGAACTAGGGACCAGAGGCAGGGACATAACCCCCTGGTCCCTCTCCACCACTCTCCTCGGACGCTGCTCTTTCCCTCCCGCCTCAGGGGGAGTTCTGCTCCTCACCGGTCCCTTACTTCCTACGCCGCCGCTAGTCCCTTCACCGGCTGGTCTGGTCCTCGCCTCCTCCCTACCAGCACCTCCCGGATTCAGGTCAACATTGGCATAGGAGCGCGGACAGCGACTAAACGGGTGTCCCAATACACCACACAGGTTACACCGAATGTCCCTACAGGTTGCGGCCAGATGACCCACCCCTCTACACATCGCGCACTTCTCCACCTTGCACCCCGCGCTGAAGTGAGAGGGGCTGCCGCACCTGTGGCACAACTTTGGCTGCCCCTGGTAAAAGATCAGGATTCGGTCCCTTCCCAAGAATGTTGAAGTGGGAATGTGGGTAACCGAGTAACCCGAGACCTTCAGTTTTACCATAAAGGTCCAGGCCCCTGACCAGATGCCATGCTTGTCCAGATTCTTTTTTGGAATCTGGACCACCTCCCCATACCTGCTCAGCCAGGTCATGATGTCCATCTCAGAAAGTGACTCGTTACTGGTGAGCACGGTCACTTTCTTCACTGAGTTTTGGCGAGAGATAGCCTAGACTATAAACCCTCGCCATTCAGGGCAAATCCGAGCCAGCTCATACTGAGTCCAGAAGAGCTCTAGGCCCTCCGATCTCACAAAGCTGACATTGAAAAATGTGGCACCATAGGGATGAATCAGGGCATAGATGTCATCAGCCCTGAAGCCCATCCCCAGGAAAAGCTCCACCACCTTGTCCCTAGAGGGGAACGCTTCATTGCCTTCCCACCGGAGACGGACCACATTCCTACGGACGCCACCCTGCCCTGCTGTCGGCAGAGACCACGTAACGTTCTCTGCCCCTAACTCTCGGAAGGCGGACAGACCATGTCTGTCTATCCAGAACGATAAATCTACCTCCCTACCCTCCACTGTAATGAACTGCTCTCCCCTCTTCAGGGCGTCCAGGAGACGCCATTGCAAGTAACCCTGCCCAGCGTCCCCTGACAAGGACCCTCCACTACCCGCGGCAGCGGCCGCCGCAAAGGTGCGGACATGTGAACTGCCCTCTAAAGAGGCCGCCAATGAATCGGGATTCCTTGGCCTCACACTTGGCCCCTCATTCACACTCACACTCTGCCTCACAGCCTCACCTACCGCCCCTGCACCACTACCATCACAACCAGCCGTACCACTCACCACTTCCATACCTGCATCCTCACCTACATCCTCACCTCCTTCATGTACCCCATTCATCCCCACCTCATGCACCCCATCCATGCCAGCCAGAACAGGTGGGGTCCCGGCATCACTGGGGGGGGGTTTCAGGACGCTCACCACATCTTCAGCATTGTC
The DNA here is from genome assembly GCF_046119375.1 of Phyllobates terribilis. Lineage (NCBI taxonomy): Eukaryota > Metazoa > Chordata > Amphibia > Anura > Dendrobatidae > Phyllobates > Phyllobates terribilis. Next base: position 661,426,536 of record NW_027362762.1, on the reverse strand, counting down.
CTTACTCCCCTTCTCTCCCTCTGCCACCTTGGACTCTCCAATATTCATGCGCTGGGTATCACAGGGGCCGGGATTTTGGGCGCCGGGTTTTACCAACCTCACAGGTGCAGACACCCCGGCCGGTTTACCCCCGGCAGCCTTGTCCCCAGCATGCGGCTCTGGCCAGATATGGAAGCAGTGGCTCTCTCCTCCCCCACCATCCTCCGGACCTCAGCCAAGATCTCTGAAAAAGCTGCTCCGGCTCCACCGCCACAACCCCCACCTCCCTCTGCCCGAGACCCAGAGGCCATGGGAGACAGAGACGGGAACTCCACCACACTGAATATGTCTGGCGCCACTGCCAGCGATGACCCTTTGCCATCCCTACTGTCCTCCGTAGGTATCGCCACACCATCACCACTCGCCTTACATTTGCCTTTACTCTCCCCACCGGACCTGCGCCGAGGACCAACTTCATGATCCGGGCGCCCTTGACCGGCGGGGGTTACACAGGAGACAGCAGCAGCATCAGTATCATCATTAAACACGTAACGCATACTCACTGTCTCCTGTGCCTTCTTCTTGCGCCCCTTCTTCTCCTTTCCGGGTCCCGGATCTTCGTCCCCGAAACAAAAATGCTGGAGGTTCACCGGGTACTCCAGCAACTGGATGGCCGCCAGGACCCCGAAGACGCCTCCATGTCCTCCTCCTCTGATGTGCTGGAGGCAGGCAGCGCCACCTGCTCAGGACGCAGACCGGAAGATTTAGGAGGCTCCCCAGTAACGCTGGCAGACTGCTCGACCGGGGTTACTGCCACCTCCTGGGACACTGTTCCTGGATCCGCCTCTGTCTTCCCTGCTGTTTTTCCTGCTGTCTTCCCTGCTGCCTCCCTCCCAGCCGCAGGTTTCTTCTGGGCAACTCCAGGTGCTGCGGTGGGCAGGACGATGGGCGGGGCATCGGCGCAAGGCTTGCTGAGCCTTGTGGTACTATAAGCATTGCTAGCTGCTTTTACTTTCATGTCCCTCCTGCCTCCCTCCTTCCCTCCGCCCACAGACTGTACAGAGGCAGTGCCGAGAGCTGCGGTGGGCGGGACTAGAGGCAGACCGGCAGAACGGGAACTGCTGGACTCTGCAGTTCCACTTGCGGCTCTCATGGTGGCCGCGCCGAGCACCGAGGTGGGCGGGGCAAGGGGCGGGCCGACAGACCGGGGACCGCTGGGCTCTGGAGTTCCATGTGTGTCTCTCATGGTGGCCGTGCTGGGCGCCGAGGTGGGCGGGCCGGCAGACTGGGGGCCGCTGGGCTCTGTAGTTCCACGTGTGCCTCTCATGGTGACCGCGCCGAGAGCCGAGTTGGGCGGGGCTAGGGGCGGTCCGGCATACCGGGTGCCGCTGGGCTCTGCAGTTCCACGTGTGCCTCTCATGGTGGCCGCGCCGAGCGCCGAGGTGGGCGGGGCTAGGGGCGGTCCGGCAGACCGGGTGCCGCTGGGCTCTGCAGTTCCACGTGTGTTTCTCATGGTGGCCACGCCGAGCGCCGAGGTGGGTGCGGCTAGGGGCGGGCCGGCAGACCGGGTGCTGCTGGGCTCTGCAGTTCCACGTGTGTCTCTCATGGTGGCCATGCCGAGCGCCGAGGTGGGCGGGGCAAGGGGCTGGTCGCCGGACCGGAGACCGTTGGGCTCTGCAGTTCCTCCTGCGGCTCTCACAGCCGCCACGCTGAGCTCCGAGGTGGGCGGGGCAAGGGGCGGAGCCCCGGACCGCGATCCCCCGGCCTTTGAGCCCGCACCCACACTAACCTCTGCTCTCACTAACAGCGCACCTCTTCCTCCACCCCCCACCTTCTCCTCCTCCATGGCTGGGTTAACCCCTGGGGCTGCACCCAGCGCTGTGGTGGGCGGGACAGGGGGCGGGGCTCCAGACAAATGTTCCTTTCCAGGCTCCTGGCTGCCATGCATAGTCCTGGGAGTGCCTTCACTGGCCGGCAGGCCCCCTTCATACGCCCCCCTTCCTTGCTGCATGGTTAACCCCTCCTGGCCCAAGAACCGCCGATCAATAGAGAATTTCTCCAGAAAGGGACCAGCAGCCCTCTCTATTTCCACCTGCCTCCGCTCCACCTCGGCAATCCTATCCTTGACCCTCTGGATTTGCGTGGCGATAGCCGGGCGCTTCCTCTGGGCTGCTGCATTATATAGCGCCTTGGCCTGCCACAACTCCAGCAGGAGTTTCGCCAGTGCCACCTTCCCCTTTCCGTGGCACCGCAACATCTCCACTACCTGCTGGGAGAAAGCCTCCGCCGACTCGTCCGGGCCCCTCTTGGCCTATGGGGCACTCCCCTCGCTTCCCTTGGGCTTGCCAGTCACCTTGTTAGCCGATGCTAGCATGCTCACCGTAGCCGCTTCACGCTGGGACAGCCTCCCAGACCTCCTCACAGAGTCCTCCGATGGATCCATATTCAGTCCTCCGACCCCACCCGGCCCAGACCGGGAGGGCCGGAGCCCGGTGATGCCCCCCAATACCCCTGCCTCGGTCCTGGAAAAACGAAGAGGCAAGGGTCGGGCTTAGAAAAAAAAAGTCCTAGTTGGAGCTTCCCAGGAGCTCCTCCACACAGCTCTCACTCAGCTAGGAACACAGGCCACACCTCCTCCACTTCCTGCTACCGTGGCTGCTGACTAGTGTTGAGCCACCCCCGTAGTGTTCGGGTTCGGTTCGGTTCGTCGAACACCGGGATGTTCGAGGAACTGTTCGTCGAACTGTTTGTCGAACACCTTAGAACACCGTCGAACACCGTTAAAACCAATGGCAGGCAAACAAAAACACATAGAAACACATAGAAAACACCTTCAAAGGTGTCCAAAAGCTGACAAACTGCTCAGAAGACGCTTTCTTTAAAAAAGCCGGCCGGCAATTCAGCAGCGGCATACACCGGTACCCGACAATTTAGACAAGAAGGAATAGAGCCTCACACATAGATTAGATAGATAGAAACATGTCAGTCACATATATATGAAGTACAGTGACAGTGTTGCTTACTGTACTTGTCATTTAGTGTAAAGGATTTATTAAAAAATATAATAGTGTTTTCATGCACTGTCTCTTTAAAAAAGCCGGCCGGCAATTCAGCATCTGTACCCGACAATTTATAACAGACAGAATAGAGCTTCACACATAGATTAGATAGATAGAAACATGTCAGTCACATATATATGAAGTACAGTGACAATGTTGCTTACTGTACTTGTCATTTAGTGTAAAGGATTTATTAAAAAAAATAATAGTGTTTTCATGCACCGTCTCTTTAAAAAAGCCGGCCGGCAATTCAGCATCTGTACCCGACAATTTATAACAGACAGAATAGAGCTTCACACATAGATTAGATAGATAGAAACATGTCAGTCACATATATATGAAGTACAGTGATAGTGTTGGTTACTGTACTTGTCATTTAGTATTAAAATAAAGGATTTATTATTAAAAAAAATTGGCGTGGGGTTCCCCTTAATTTTAGTCTCTAGCGGAGGTTAAGCAGACAGCTGGGGCAGATGTTTGAAGCCTGGGAAGGGGGTAATACCCACGGAGCTTCCCAGGCTACTAATATCAGCCCCCAGCTGAATACATAGCCTTTACTAGCTATTAAAATGGGGGACCCCCCCAAAAAAATGACGTGGGGTCCCCCCTAATTTAATAGCTAGCAAAGGCTAGGCAGACAGCTGGGGGCTGATATTAATAGCCCAGGAAGGGAGCCATGAATATTGGCCCCCTCCCAGGCTAGAAACACCAGCCGTCAGCCGCCCCAGAAATGGCGCATTCATAGGATGCACCAATTCTGGCACTTAGCCTCGCTCTTCCACGCTGCCCTGTAGCGGTGGCAGGGGGTAATAGGGCTGGGGTTGATGTCAGCTTATAATGCCAGCTGACATCAAGCCCAGGTTAGTAATGGAGAGGCGTCTATAAGACACCCCCATTACTAACCCCATAGTCAAAGTTAAAAGAAAACACAAACACCCAGAATAAAGTCCTTTAATTGAAATAAAGACACAATCCTTTATTGTTCTAAATTAAACCATACTTACCATCACGCCCATTCCAGCTGAAGCCAACGATCTCCTGCAATAAAAGAAAAATAATAAAGCAACCTCATCCTTACCTTTCCATGGTTCCCACGACAGCTTCAGCTCTGCTACATCGAGATGACAGGCTGGACCGCAGCAGAACGCTGCCATCCAGCCTGTCATCCCGCAGACACTGAGAAGCGCAGGCATGCTTGCGCTCTGCAGTGTCTGGCTGTGACGGCATAAAGATGAGACGAGTTCATGTCCAATGAACTCGGCGCACCTCATGCACGTCACTGACAGCGTGGGAAAATTCTCACGCTGAAGCGCTGAGTGCAGGAGAATTCTCCCACGCTGTCAGTGACGTGCATAAGGTGAGCTCATGTCCAATGAACTCAGCTAACCTCCTGCACGTCACTGACAGCGTGGGAGAATTCTCCTGCACTCAGCGCTTCAGCGTGAGAATTCTCTCACGCTGAAGCGCTGAGTGCAGGAGAATTTTCCCACGCTGTCAGTGACTTGCATAAGGTGAGCTCATGTCCAATGAACTCAGCTCACCTCCTGCACGTCACTGACAGCGTGGGAGAATTCTCCTGCACTCAGCGCTTCAGTGTGAGAATTCTCCCACGCTGAAGCGCTGAGTGCAGGAGAATTTTCCCACGCTGTCAGTGACGTGCATGAGGTGAGCCGAGTTCATTGGACATTAACTCGGCTCATCTGGATGCCCTCACAGAGAGACACTGTGGAGCGCATGCAAGCCTGCGCTTCTCAGTGTCTGCGGGATGACAGGCTGGATGGCAGCGTTCTGCTGCGGTCCAGCCAGTCATCTCGATGTAGCAGAGCTGAAGCTGTCATGGGAACCATGGAAAGCTAAGGATGATGTTGCTTTATTATTTTTCTTTTATTTCAGGAGATCGTTGGCTTCAGCTGGAATGGGCGTGACGGTAAGTATGGTTTAATTTAGAACAATAAAGAATTGTGTGTTTATTTCAATTAAAGGACTTTTTTCTGGGTGTTGTGTTTTTTTTAAATACTTTACTAGAAATTCATGGTGGTCATGTCTAATATTGGCGTGACCCCATGAATTTTGGGCTTAGGGCCAGCTGATAATGCCAAGCTGGCCCTAACCCCTTTATTACCCAGTGAGCCACCGCATCAGGGCCCTGGATGAGTTGGGTACAGCGCCAGAAGATGGCGCTTCTATGAACGCGCCATTTTCCGGGGTGGCTGCGGACTGCAATTTGCAGCGGGGGTGGCCCAGAAAGCTTGGGCCTCCCTGCGCTGCGGATTCCAGCCCCCAGCTGCCTAGTTGTACCTGGCTGGACACAAAAACAGGGCGAAGCCCCACGTCAATTTTCTTTAAATTATTTCATGAAATAATTAAGAAAAAAAGGGCTTCCCTAAATTGTTGTGTCCGGCCAGGTACAAATAGGCAGCTGTTGGTTGGGGGCAGCCCGTTCCTGCCTGCTGCACCTGACTGGACATAAATATAGTGCGAAGCCCCTCGTCAATTTTTTTTAAATTATTTCCTGAAATAATTTAAAAAAATTGAAGTGGGGCTTCGCACTATATTTGTGTCCAGCCAGGTACAGCAGGCAGGAATGGGCTGCCCCCAACCACCAGCTGCCTATTTGTACCTGGCCGGACACAACAATATAGGGAAGGCCTTTTTTTCTTAATTATTTCATGAATTTCATGAAATAATTAAAAAAAATTGAAGTGGGGCTTCGCACTATATTTGTGTCCAGCCAGGTACAGCAGGCAGGAACGGGCTGCCCCCAACCACCAGCTGACTATTTGTATCTGGCCGGACACAACAATATAGGGAAGGCCTTTTTTTCTTAATTATTTCATGAATTTCATGAAATAATTAAAAAAAAAATACGTGGGGCTTCGCCCTATTTTTGTGTCCAGCCAGGTACAACTAGGCAGCTGGGGGCTGGAATCTGCAGCGCAGGGAGGCCCAAGCTTTCTGGGCCCCCCCCGCTGCAAATTGCAGTCCGCAGCCACCCCGGAAAATGGCGCGTTCATAGAAGCGCCATCTTCTGGCGCTGTACCCAACTCATCCAGGGCCCTGGTGCGGTGGCTCACTGGGTAATAAAGGGGTTAGGGCCAGCTTGGTATTGTCAGCTGGCCCCAAGCCCAAAATTCATGGGGTCACGCCAGTATTAGACATGACCGCCATGAATTTCTAGTAAAGTATTTAAAAAAAACACAACACCCAGAATAAAGTCCTTTAATTGAAATAAAGACACAATTCTTTATTGTTCTAAATTAAACTATACTTACCATCACGCCCATTCCAGCTGAAGCCAACGATCTCCTGCAATAAAAGAAAAATAATAAACCAACCTCATCCTTACCTTTCCATGGTTCCCACGACAGCTTCAGCTCTGCTACATCGAGATGACAGGCTGGACCGCAGCAGAACGCTGCCATCCAGCCTGTCATCCCGCAGACACTGAGAAGAGCAGGCATGCTTGCGCTCCTCAGTGTCTCGCTGTGACGGCATCCAGATGAGCCGAGGTCATGTCCAATGAACTCGGCTCACCTCATGCACGTCACTGACAGCGTGGGAAAATTCTCACGCTGAAGTGCTGAGTGCAGGAGAATTCTCCCACGCTGTCAGTGACGTGCATGAGGTGAGCTCATGTCCAATGAACTCAGCTCACCTCATGCGCCTCACTGACAGCGTGGGAGAATTCTCCTGCACTCAGCGCTTCAGCGTGAGAATTTTCCCACGCTGTCAGTGACGTGCATGAGGTGAGCCGAGTTCATTGGACATGAACTCGTCTCATCTTTATGCCGTCACAGCCAGACACTGCAGAGCGCAAGCATGCCTGCGCTTCTCAGTGTCTGCGGGATGACAGGCTGGATGGCAGCTTTCTGCTGCGGTCCAGCCTGTCATCTCGATGTAGCAGAGCTGAAGCTGTCGTGGGAACCATGGAAGGGTAAGGATGAGGTTGCTTTATTATTTTATTTTTATTACAGGAGATCGTTGGCTTCAGCTGGAATGGGCGTGATGGTAAGTATGGTTTAATTTAGAACAATAAAGAATTGTGTCTTTATTTCAATTAAAGGACTTTATTCTGGGTGTTTGTGTTTTTTTTAACTTTGATTATGGGGTTAGTAATGGGGGTGTCTTATAGACGCCTCTCCATTACTAACCTGGGCTTGATGTCAGCTGGCATTATAAGCTGACATCAACCCCAGCCCTATTACCCCCTGCCACCGCACCAGGGCAGCGTGGAAGAGCGAGGCTAAGTGCCAGAATTGGCGCATCCTATGAATGCGCCATTTCTGGGGCGGCTGACGGCTGGTGTTTCTAGCCTGGGAGGGGGCCAATATTCATGGCTCCCTTCCTGGGCTATTAATATCAGCCCCCAGCTGTCGGCCTAGCCTTTGCTAGCTATTAAATTAGGGGGGACCCCATGTCATTTTTTTGGGGGGGTCCCCCATTTTAATAGCTAGTAAAGGCTATGTATTCAGCTGGGGGCTGATATTAGTAGCCTGGGAAGCTCCGTGGGTATTACCCCCTTCCCAGGCTTCAAACATCTGCCCCAGCTGTCTGCTTAACCTCCGCTAGAGCCTAAAATTAAGGGGAACCCCACGCCAATTTTTTTAATAATAAATCCTTTATTTTAATACTAAATGACAAGTACAGTAACCAACACTATCACTGTACTTCATATATATGTGACTGACATGTTTCTATCTATCTAATCTATGTGTGAAGCTCTATTCTGTCTGTTATAAATTGTCGGGTACCGCTGCTGAATTGCCGACCGGCTTTCTTAAAGAGACGGTGCATGAAAACACTATTATTTTTTTTAATAAATCCTTTACACTAAATGACAAGCACAGTAAGCAACACTGTCACTGTACTTCATATATATGTGACTGACATGTTTCTATCTATCTAATCTATGTGTGATTCTCTATTCCTTCTATTCTAAATTGTCGGGTACAGATGCTGAATTGCCGGCCGGCTTTCTTAAAGAGACGGTGCATGAAAACACTATTATTTTTTTTGATAAATCCTTTACGCTAAATGACCAGTACAGTAAGCAACATTGTCACTGTACTTCATATATATGTGACTGACATGTTTCTATCTATCTAATCTATGTGTGAAGCTCTATTCTTTCGGTTCTAAATTGTCGGGTACCGGTGTATGCCGCTGCTGAATTGCCGGCTTTTCATGTTTCACTGTTGGCACTGTTCCCATCGATTTGGGCAATCACTGTAATGCCACAACCACCATGGCTGTGACATTACAGTGAGTGGCAGACAATCCCTGCATGATTGGTGCTCTAAATAGCACCAGACATGCAGGACACACTTTTGGTGCACGAACAGTTATCGAACATAACCTCGAACAGCCGAATTTTTTGCAAATCGTTCGGGTTCGTCGAACAACTCGAACACCGCCCAAAACAGCTCGAATTTGAGATTGGTGAACAGTTCTAGTCGAACACCGCTCATCTCTACTGCTGACATGAGACTTTCCCTCCAATAGATCATTGTGAAAGGATTTAAAGTGTACTCATTCAAATTACAGAGCCAATTTAAATTACAGAGCTTAGACTTTCCTCCACCGCGGGGGGTCTCGACCCACCAGCGGACAGGCACCAGTATTGGGAGAGGGGGGCTGGCCGTCAGGGTCCACTGCGGCTCTGGCAACACGGAAGTCGCACGGGCAGGAACGGCCTGGCGTGTCGGCTTGAACTCCAGCGTAGTCCCTCTGCCCACTCGCGCCCGTAACCTCAAAGGGATGCACAAGCGTCTTTTCTTCCCAGGGCTGTTCCCCGCCCAGCAGGAACGTGAGGGAGTTCAGGTCGGCCTTTCACCGTACTCCCTTACCTCCCTCGCCCTCTTTCCTTCTTCCGTTCTCCATCTAACCCCTCGGCTCTGTGGTGTCTGCTCTCCCTCCAGATTTCTCCTTCTCACAGGTGGACTACCGTGTGTATTCACACTGTGGCGAATTTTGGGCTCAGGCATAAGAAGTCGTTGAGGTAATGGATAATATGTGCCCCCTTAGAAACGTCCATGATGACCCATTCGAGGAAGCAACTAAACGCCTCAAATAGTGAGCAGGATATGGAGCACCCCATGGGCAAACAGAGATCTATATAGTATGCTCCTTCCCAGAAGCAGCCCAATAGGCGGACACTATTCGGAAGCACAGGTAGTAAGTAACCGGAATGCCCCCTCAATGTCTGTTTTGGCCATTAGGGTGCCCCTTCCCAACTTCTTGACCCGCCTGATTGCCTTGTCAAAGGACGTTCAGTATATACTACTGTACTTGGTTCCGCGTTGATGTTGTCATTTACTGACCTGCCCCTTGGATATGACAAATGGTGGATTAGTCCGCATGTATTGGGTTCCATTTCTGGCACGACTCCCAACGGGGATACCACTACATCTTGTAAGGAAAGTGTTCTGAATGGAACCGCCATTCTACCTAAAGATATTTATTTTTTTAATTTTCTTGTCACGACGTCTGGGTGTTGGTAGGCTGATTTTAGATTTTTACTCCAGCCTTTCTTGATTTTAGAAGGGCATGACATGCCTATATCTGTGTCTCCTCCTCCTTTTACTTCTCCACCTCTTTTCTTTTCGCATGACTATATGTACTTGTCACTTTTCCATGTGTTAGTTGTGTCTTCTGAGCAGTTTGTCAGCTTTTGGACACCTTTGAAGGTGTTTTCTATGTGTTTCTTTGTGTTTTTGTTTGCCTGCCATTGGTTTTAACAGTGTTCGACGAAACGTTCGGCAAACATGCCGGTGTTCGACGAACCGAACGGAACCCGAACACTACGGGGGTGGCTCAACACTATCAATAACCACAGTGAAACGAGTACTGTATCAACATGGGCTGAAAGGCCACTCTGCCAGGAAGAAGCCATTACTCCAAAAGAAACATAAAAAAGCCAGATTAATGTTTGCAAATGCACACAGGAACAAATACCTTAATTTTTGGAGACATGTCCTGTGGTCTGAAGAAACTAAAATTGAACTCTTTGGACATATTGACCATCATTAGGTTTGGAAGAAAAACTGAGAAGCTTAGAAGCCTAAGAACACCATCCCAACTGTGAAACATGGGGGTGGCAGCATCATGTTGTGGGGTTGTTTTGCTGCAGGAGGGATTGGTGCACTTCACAAAATAGATGGCATCATGAGAAAAGAAGATTATGTGGCAATACTGAAGCAACATCTCAAGACATCAGCCAGGAAGTTAAAGCTTGGGCAGAAATCGGTCTTCCAAATGGACAATAACCCGAAGCATACTGCCAAAATGGTAACAAAGTGGCTTAAGGATAACAAAGTCAATGTTTTGGAGTGGCCATCACAAAGCCCTGATCTCAATCCTATTGAACATTTATGGGCAAAGCTGAAAAGGCAGGCGACCTACAAATCTGGATCAGTTACACCAGTTTTGTCAGGAGGAATGGGGCCAAATTCCGACCAACTAGTGTGAGAAGCTTGTGTAAGAATATCCCAAACGTTTGACGCAAGTCATTCAGTTTAAGGGTAATGGTACCAAATACTAAAGAAATGTATGTAAACTTTTCATTAAGTAATAAAAATGCCTTAAAACATTCTCTCTTTCATGTCAGATATGGAGAAAAACATTCATATATGTCTTTTTATATAGTGTATGTAAACTCCTGGTTTCAACTGTATATACAGTACAGACCAAAAGTTTGGACACTCCTTCTCATTTAAAGATTTTTCTGTATTTTCATGAGTATGAAAATTGTACATTCACACTGAAGGCATCAAAACTATGAATTAACACATATGGAATTATATACTTAACAAAAAAGTGTGAAACAACTGAAAATATGTCTTATATTCTAGGTTCTTCAAAGTAGCCACCTTTTGCTTTGATGACTGCTTTGCACACTCTTGGCATTCTCTTGATGAGCTTCAAGAGGTAGTCACTGGAAATGGTTTTCACTTCACAGGTGTGCCCTGTCAGGTTTAATAAGTGGGATTTCTTGCCTTATAAATGGGGTTGGGACCATCAGTTGTGTTGTGCAGAAGTCTGGTGGATACACAGCTGATAGTTCTATTGAATAGACTGTTAGAATTTGTATTATGGCAAGAAAAAAGCAGCTAAGTAAAGAAAAACGAGTGGCCATCATTGCTTTAAGAAATGAAGGCCAGTCAGTGCGAAAAATTGTGAAAATTTTGAAAGTGTCCCCAAGTGCAGTTGCAAAAACCATCAAGCGCTACAAAGAAACTGGCTCACATGAGGACCGCCCCAGGAAAGGAAGACCAAAAGTCACCTCTGCTTCTGAGGATAAGTTTATCCGAGTCACCAGCCTCAGAAATCGCAGGTTAACAGCAGCTCAGATTAGAGACCAGGTCAATGCCAAACAGAGTTCTAGCAGCAAACACATCTCTACAACAACTGTTAAGAGGAGACTTTGTGCAGCAGGCCTTCATGGTAAAATGAAAAACACAGCAGCCAACATAATAGAGAATATGGAGTAGTGGTGTGGAGGGGAATGATCCACACCACAAAACCATGTTGCCAACTCAAATAGAACAATACAAAACTAGACGAAAAACGAGTTTACTGGCATAAAAATTACTTTATTTATAAATCATTAAAATGTCATATAGATAAATACATAGTATAAAGTGCAGACATGCAGATCAAAACCCCATTAGGTCTCCAGCCCAAGACATGTGAGGACATATACCCATAACCTAGGGCAACAAATACAAACGTGCCTAGATCATCCTAACTTCAAATAAAGCAATAAGAGAGGAGTAAGGTATAAGGATACATAAGAGTAGTAAGGAGTAAGATGTATAAATGAATGTGACACAAATAAAATGGGATAATATCGACAGTCAAATGTTCAATAATGGCTTCCAACGTGCGTAGCATTAATAGAGCAATAATCGCTTACCCCAAAATATAGTGTCACAGATGGTGTAGGGACCACAAGAGGGTGGGTGCCAGAAGGCCTCCCTGTAATTCTGGCACCCACCCTCTTGTGGTCCCTACACCATCTGTGACACTATATTTTGGGGTAAGCGATTATTGCTCTCTTAATGCTACGCACGCTGGAAGCCATTATTGAACATTTGACTGTGTCGATATTATCCCATTTTATTTGTGTCACATTCATTTATACATCTTACCCCTTACTACTCTTATGTATTCTTATACCTTACTCCTCTCTTATTGCTTTATTTGAAGTTAGGATGATCTAGGCACGTTTATATTTGTTGCCCTAGGTTATGGGTATATGTCCTCACATGTCTTGGGCTGGAGACCTAATGGGGTTTTGATCTGCATGTCTGCACTTTATACTATGTATTTATCTATATGACATTTTAATGATTTATAAATAAAGTTCTTTTTATGCCAGTAAACTCGTTTTTCGTCTAGTTTTGTATTCTTCATGGTAAAATAGCTGCTAGGAAACCACTGCTAAGGACAGGCAACAAGCAGAAGAGACTTGTTTGGGCTAAAGAACACAAGAAATGGACATTAGATTAGTGAAAATCTGTGCTTTGGTCTGATGGGTCCAAATTTGAGATCTTTTGTTCCAATCACCGTGTCTTTGTGCGACGCAGAAAAGGTGAATGGATGGACTCTACATGCCTGGCTCCCACCATGAAGCATGGAGGAGGAGGTGTGATGGTGCCACTGTTGGGGATTTATTCAAAATTGAAGGCATACTGAACCAGCATGGCTACCACAACATCTTGCAGCGGCATGCTATTCCATCCGATTTGCGTTTAGTTGGACCATCATTTATTTCTCAACAGGACAATGACCCCAAACACACCTCCAGGCTGTGTAAGGGCTATTTGACCAAGAAGGAGAGTGATGGGGTGCTACGCCAGATGACCTGGCCTCCACAGTCACCAGACCTGAACCCAATCGAGATGGTTTGGGGTGAGCTGGACCACAGAGTGAAGGCATAAGGGCCAACAAGTGCTAAGCATCTCTGGGAACTCCTTCAAGATTGTTGGAAGACCATTTCCGGTGACTACCTCTTGAAGCTTATCAAGAGAATGCCAAGAGTGTGCAAAGCAGTCATCAAAGCAAAAGGTGGCTACTTTGAAGAACCTAGAATATAAGACATATTTTCAGTTGTTTCACACTTTTTTGTTAAGTATATAATTCCACATGTGTTAATTCATAGTTTTGATGCCTTCAGTGTGAATGTACAATTTTCATAGTCATGAAAATACAGAAAAATCTTTAAATGAGAAGGTGTGTCCAAACTTTTGGTCTGTACTGTATATATATATATATATATATATATATATATATACACTGTGTTCCAAATTATTATGCAAATAATATTTTCTCAGATTTTCTCAAATTACCTATATGAATTGCAGTCATTGTAATTTTCCAGTCAAATAACTATTAGAGTACAATTGAAAGTTTTTTGTACAAACTGCCTATGATAACAGTATATTTTTAAAAAAATAAAAAACTCAAACTGCATTCAAAATGCATGTTCCAAATTATTATGCACAGCAGAGTTTTCAACCTTTTCATTTTAATAAAGAACAAAAAATGATCATTTTTGAAATTATAAGCATTAGCAGGTTATTACAAACTGAGATCAAACAGTTTTCAACTCAAAACTTTATTCTAGGTGATGTTACATTTGCACATAGGACCCCTTGTTCGAAAGAAGCTTCTGAACTCTCTCGTCCATTGAATTTGTCAGGTTTTGGATGGTTTCTGCTTCAATTGTTTTGCATGAGGACAGAATACCCTCCCAGAGCTGTTGCTTAGATGTGAACTGCCTCCCGCCATCATAGACACTCCTTTTGATGATACTCCAGAGGTTCTCAATGGGGTTGAGGTCAGGGGAGCATGGGTGCCACACCATAAGTTTGTCCCCTTTTATGCCCATAGCAGCCAGAGATGCAGATGTGTTATATGCAGCATGAGACGGGGCATTATCATGCATGAAAATGATCTCGCTGCGGAATGCACTGTTCTTCTTCTTGAACCATGGAAGGAAGTGCTGTTTGAGAAACTCAACATACATTATACGGTGTGGAGCACCATGTGGGGCCCATTACACAGCATGCAGCACATGTGGGGCCCATTATACGGTGTGGAGCACCATGTGGGGCCCATTACACGGCGTGGAGCACCATGTGGGGCCTATTACACGGCATGGAGCACCATGTGGGGCCCATTACACAGCATGCAGCACCATGTGGGGCCCATTATACGGCGTGCAGCACCTTATGGGGCCCATTACACGGCGTGGAGCACTATGCGGGGCCAGTAGACTGCGTGGAGCACTATGCGGGGCCCAGTATACTGTGTGGAGCACTATGCGGGGCCATCACACTGCATGGAGCACTATGTGGGGCCCATTATACTGCTTGATGCATTATGTGGGGCCATTATACTGCGTAGAGCACTATGCGGGGCCCATCACACTGCGTGGAGCTCTATGCGGGGCCCATCACACTGCATGGAGCACTATGCAGGCCCGTCACACTGCGTGGAGCACTATGCGGGGCCCATCACACTGCGTGGAGCACTATGCGGGGCCCATCACACAGCGTGGAGCACTATGCGGGGCCCATCACACTGCATGGAGCACTATGCAGGGCCCATCACACTGCATGGAGCACTATGCGGGGCCCGTCACACTGCGTGGAGCACTATGCGGGGCACGTCACACTGCGTGGAGCACTATGCGGGCCCGTCACACTGCATGGAGCACTATGCGAGGCTCATTACACGGCGTGGAGCACCATGTGGAGCCATTACATGGCATGGAGCACAATGTGGGGCCCATTACACAGCGTAGAGCACAATGTGGGGCCCATTACACGGCGTGGAGAACCATGTGGGGCCCATTACACGGCGTGGAGCACCATGTGGGGCCTATTACATGGTGTAGATCACCATGTGGGGCCCATTACACAGCATGCAGCACCATGTGGGGCCCATTATACAGTGTGGAGCACCATGTGGGACCCATTACACGGCGTGGAGCACCATGTGGGGCCCATTACACGGCATGTAGCACCATGTGGGGCCCATTATACGGCATGCAGCACCATGAGGGGCCCATTACACGGCGTGCAGCACCATGTGGGGCCCATTACACAGCATGCAGCACCATGTGGGCCCATTATACGGTGTGGAGCACCATGTGGGGCCCATTACACGGCGTGGAGCACCATGTGGGGCCTATTACACGGCGCGGAGCACCATGTGGGGCCCATTACACAGCATGCAGCACCATGTGGGGCCCATTATACGGTGTGGAACACCATGTGGGGCCCATTACACGGTGTGGAGCACCATGTGGGGCCCATTACATTGAGTGCAGCACCATGTGGGGCCCATTATACGGCTTCCAGCACCATGTGGGGCCAACTATGTGGGGCCATTAGACTGCGTGGAGCACTATGCGGGGCCATCACACTGCATGGAGCACTATGTGGGGCCCATTACATGGAGTGCAGCACCATGTGGGGCCCATTATACGGCTTCCAGCACCATGTGGGGCCCATTACATGGCGTGGAGCACCATGTGGGGCCCATTACACGGCGTGGAGCACCATGTGGGGCCTATTACATGGTGTGGAGCACCGTGTGGGGCCCATTACACAGCATGCAGCACTATGTGGGGCCCATTATACAGTGTGGAGCACCATGTGGGACCCATTACACGGCGTGGAGCACCATGTGGGGCTCATTACACAGCATGCAGCACATGTCGGGCCCATTATACGGTGTGGAGCACCATGTGGGGCCCATTACACTGCGTGGAGCACCATGTGGGGCCTATTACACGGCATGAAGCACCATGTGGGGCCCATTACACAGCATGCAGCACCATGTGGGGCCCATTATACGGCGTGCAGCACCATATGGGGCCCATTACACGGCGTGGAGCACTATGCGGGGCCATTAGACTGCGTGGAGCACTATGCGGGGCCCAGTATACTGTGCGGAGCACTATGCGGGGCCATCACACTGCATGGAGCACTATGCGGGGCCCATTATACTGCGTGAAGCATTATGTGGGACCATTATACTGCGTAGAGCACTATGCGGGGCCCATTGTACTGTGTGGAGCACTATGCGGGGCCATCACACTGCATGGAGCACTATGTGGGGCCGATTACACGGTGTGGAGCACCATGTGGGGCCCATTACATGGAGTGCAGCACCATGTGGGGTCCATTATACGGCTTCCAGCACCATGTGGGGCCCATTACACGGCGTGGAGCACCATGTGGGGCCCATTACACGGCATGCAACACCGTGTGGGGCCCATTATACGTCATGCAACACCATGTGGGGCCCATTATACACCGTGCAGCACCATATGGGGCCCATTAGATGGCGTGGAGCACTATGCGGGGCCATTAGACTGCGTGGAGCACTATGCGGGGCCCGTTATACTGTGTGGAGCACTATGCGGGGCCATCACACTGCATGGAGCACTCTGCGGGGCCCATCACACTGCGTGGAGCACAATGCGGGGTCCATCACACTGCGTGGAGCACTATGCGGGCCCGTCACACTGCATGGAGCACTATGCGGGGCCCATTATATGGCGTGGAGCACCATGTGGGGCTCATTACATGGCGTGGAGCACCATGTGGGGCCATTACACGGCATGGAGCACCATGTGGGGCCCATTACACGGCGTGGAGCACCATGTGGGGCCCATTACACGGCATGCAACACCATGTGGGGCCCATTATACGTCATGCAGCACCATGTGGGACCCATTATACGCCGTGCAGCACCATATGGGGCCCATTAGATGGCGTGGAGCACTATGCGGGGCCATTAGACTGCGTGGAGCACTATGCGGGGCCCATTATACTGTGTGGAGCACTATGCGGGGCCATCACACTGCATGGAGCACTCTGCGGGGCCCATCACACTGCGTGGAGCACAATGCGGGGCCCATCACACTGCGTGGAGCACTATGCGGGCCCGTCACACTGCGTGGAGCACTATGCGGGGCCCATTATATGGCGTGGAGCACCATGTGGGGCTCATTACACGGCGTGGAGCACCATGTGGGGCCCATTACACGGAGTGGAGCAGAATGTGGGGCCCATTACACGGTGTGGAGCACCATGTGGGGCCCATTACACGGCATGCAGCACCATGTGGGGCCCATTACACGGTGTGGAGCCCCATGTGGGGCCCATTACACAGCATGCAGCACCATGTGGGGCCCATTATGCAGTGTGGAGCTCCATGTGGGACCCATTACACGGCGTGGAGCACCATGTGGGGCCCATTACACGGCATGTAGCACCATGTGGGGCCCATTATACGGCATGCAGCACCATGTGGGGCCCATTACACGGCGTGGAGCACCATGTGGGGCCCATTACACAGCATGCAGCACCATGTGGGGCCCATTATACGGTGTGGAGCACCATGTGGGGCCCATTACACGGCGTGGAGCACCCTGTGGGGCCTATTACACGGCGTGGAGCACCATGTGGGGCCCATTGCACAGCATGCAGCACCATGTGGGGCCCATTATACGGTGTGGAACACCATGTGGGGCCCATTACACGGTGTGGAGCACCATGTGGGGCCCATTACATGGAGTGCAGCACCATATGGGGCCCATTATACGGCTTCCAGCACCATGTGGGGCCCATTACACGGCGTGGAACACCATGTGGGGCCCATTACACGGCATGCAACACCGTGTGGGGCCCATTATACGTCATGCAGCACCATGTGGGGCCCATTATACGCCGTGCAGCACCATATGGGGCCCATTAGATGGCGTGGAGTACTATGCGGGGCCATTAGACTGCGTGGAGTACTATGCGGGGCCCATTATACTGTGTGGAGCACTGTGCGGGGCCATTACACTGCATGGAGCACTATGCGGGGCCCATCACTCTGCGTGGAGCACTATGCGGGGCCCATCACACTGCATGGAGCACTATGCGGGCCCGTCACACTGCTTGGAGCACTATGCGGGGCCCATTATATGGCGTGGAGCACCATGTGGGTGTAACGGGTCTGGGAGGCGGAACCTCTGAGCAACTGTACAAGGGGGCGGTCCTTGTAAGGAAGCGGGTGGCTCCCAGGGAAGACGGGCAGGTAGTCACGGCAAGTGACAGGGACAGTCTCTGGGTAGAAGGGCAGGTAGTCACAGGGACAGTCTCTGGGTAGACTAGCAGATAGGTAGCAGGTGGACGCTCCCAGGTGAGCGGGCAAGAGTCTCTGGACGGGCAGGTGGTCACAGCAAGTGACGGCAGAGCCTCCAGGTAGGCTAGCAGGCAGGTAGCAAGTGAGCGCTCCCAGGTGAGTGGGCAGGAGTCTCAGGACAGGCAGGTGGTCACGGCAAGTGACGGCAGAGCCTCCAGGTAGGATAGCAGGCAGGTAGCAGGTGAGCACTCCCAGGTGAGCGGGCAAGAGTCTCTGGACTGGCAGGTGGTCACGGCAAGTGACGGCAGAGCCTCCAGGTAGGCTAGCAGGCAGGTAGCAGGTGAGCGCTCCCAGGTGAGCGGGCAGGCTGGTCCATAGACAGACTGACAGGTGTCAGAAGGCAGACCGTCGGACCGCAGGCTTGCAAGTAGGTAAGCGGATATCAGGCAGGTATCAAGCAGGAATCTGGCAGGTGACTGGCAGGTAACTGGTAACGGAACCTGAGGGCTGAAGCAGAGTGAAGGCTTTGCAACAACATTGCTCGGGCACCTCCATTTTGGAGGAGGTGCCTTATATATGGTTAGGTCCTCCGGCCATTGGCCGGGGACTCCTTAGGACGGCGCGCGCGGCCCCTTTAAGAGAGGGGGAGCGCGCGCGCCCTAAGCACAGTGGCTGGGAAGCAGCGCGCGCTGCCAGCAGAGCGGGAGGAGGACGCCGGGCACGGAGCGGAGAGGTGAGGGGAACAGCGTCCCTGCCTAGCAGGAGGCAAGGACGCCGACGCTACAGTACCCCCCCCCTTTAGGCCCCCCCTTTTTTAGGCCAGACAGAAATTTATCAAGGATGAGAGGGGCATGGATGTTCTCCCGGGGCTCCCACGTTCTCTCCTCAGGACCAAACCCCTTCCAATCTACCAGAAAAAAGGTTTTTCCTCTTACCCTTTTGGTGGCCAGAATGTTCTCTACCTCAAACTCGTTTTCAGCGGAAACCGGAGCAGGAGGCGTACCTGTAGACTTGGAAAAAGAGTTAAGTACCACGGGTTTGAGGAGAGATACATGGAAGGAGTTAGGGATCCGCAAGTTGGCCGGGAGTTTCAATTTATAGGCCACTGGGTTGATTTGTTTGATAACTTCTAGTGGGCCGATGAACCGAGGCCCTAACTTGTAGGAAGGAATCTTGAGCCGGACATACTTGGACGAGAGCCAAACTTTATCTCCAGGACGGAATTGTGGAGGATCCAGGCGTTTTTTGTCAGCGTGTTTTTTCATCCGCTCGGACGACTGAAGGAGTGCGGATCGGGTATTCTCCCAAATGGAGGAAAATTTGCTAACGAGAGATTCCGCAGCCGGATTGTCCACCGAGGTGGAGACGGGAAATGGAATCCGAGGATGCTGACCGAAGACTACAAAAAGCGGGGATTTGGAGGAAGATTCGCTCTCGTGATTATTGTAAGAGAATTCGGCCCATGGCAGGAGATCCACCCAGTCTGAATGGTGGGCATTAACGAAGTGCCGGAGGTAACTGGTCAGGATCTGATTGATCCGCTCCACTTGACCATTGGACTGAGGGTGGTATGTGGAGGAGAAGTCCAGGGTGACGTCTAGCAGCTTACATGTGGCTCTCCAGAAGCGTGAGGTGAACTGAACCCCACGATCCGACACGATGTGGAGGGGCAGTCCATGGAGACGGAAGATGTGGCGGATAAAGTCTTTAGCCAGATCGGGTGCAGACGGGAGGCCTGGCAGGGGAATGAAATGAGCCATTTTGGAAAAGCGGTCAGCGACCACCCAAATGACCGTACAACCGGCAGAGACAGGGAGATCTGTTATGAAATCCATAGCTATATGCTGCCAGGGGGCAGCAGGTACTGGAAGAGGAAGAAGGCGACCGGCTGGCAGGTGTCTCGGAACCTTGTTGCGGGCGCAGGACACACAGGCAGAAACAAAGTCTATTACGTCCTTGTGCAGGGTAGGCCACCAGCAGTGCCGGGTGATAAGCTGGAAGGTCTTTTTCTGACTGGCATGGCCAGCAAGCTTAGACGAGTGACCCCAGTGTAGGATCTTCTCCCGATCAGGTACCGTTACAAACGTCTTTCCGGGAGGGAGACGATTTAGACTCACGGGGGCCACCTGCATTACTCTGGCAGGATCGATGATGTGTTTAGGTTCCTCCTCAAGATCAGACACCAGGAAGGATCGGGACAAGGCGTCAGCTTTGATGTTTTTGTCAGCCAGGCAAAAATGAAGAACAAAATCAAAACGAGCAAAAAACAAGGACCACCGGGCTTGGCGCGGGTTAAGTCTCTGGGCACTCTGGAGGTAAGCCAAGTTCTTGTGGTCCGTGTAAATTATTACCGGGTGAAGAGCCCCCTCGAGCAGGTAACGCCACTCCTCCAATGCCAGCTTAATGGCCAATAACTCTCGGTCTCCTATAGAATAGTTGCGCTCAGAAGAGGAGAAGAGTTTGGAGAAGAAGCTGCAAGTTACCATTCTCCCGGAAGACGATTTTTGGGTAAGTACCGCTCCGGCTCCAGAGGAGGAGGCGTCAACTTCCAGGAAGAATTGTTTGTTGCCGTCCGGGCGATGCAGCACCGGGGTGGAAGAGAAAGCCTGTTTTAAGGAAAGAAAGGCTTCCTCGGCCATTCTCTGGGATTAGTGCCCTTACGGGTGAGCGCAGAGATTGGGGCAGTCCGGGAAGAGAAGTGCGGTATGAAGAGGCGGTAGTAGTTGGCGAAGCCCAGGAACCGCTGAATAGCCTTCAACCCCTCTGGTCGAGGCCACTTCTCGATGGCAGACAGTTTCTCAGGATCCATTCGTAGGCCGGTCTGAGAAATTATGTAGCCCAAAAACGGAAGCGAGGTCTGCTCAAAGAGGCACTTCTCATATTTAGCGTAGAGGTGGTTCTACCTGAGCCTGAGCAGAACCTGACGAACATCCCTCCGGTGTGTGGGGAGATCCGGAGAGAAGACCAAGATGTCGTCCAGGTACACCACTACGCAGGAGTAGAGAAGGTCCCGGAAGATGTCATTGACCAACTCTTGAAAGACGGCGGGAGCGTTACAGAGACCGAAGGGCATTACCAGGTATTCATAGTGGCCATCCCGGGTGTTGAATGCCGTCTTCCATTCATCCCCCTGATGGATACAGACCAGGTTATACGCCCCTCGGAGGTCCAGCTTGGTGAAGATTCTAGCCCCCCTCAGACGGTCAAATAATTCCGGAATGAGCGGAAGGGGGTATTTATTCTTCACCGTGATCTGGTTAAGGCCTCTATAGTCTATACAGGGACGGAGTGAGCCGTCCTTCTTTTTAACGAAGAAGAAACCTGCTCCCGCCGGGGAAGTAGATTTCCGGATGAATCCCCGGGCCAGATTCTCCTCAATATATTCTGACATGGATCGAGTCTCAGCAGCGGACAAAGGGTAAATGCGCCCACGGGGAGGAGTAGCGCCGGGCATCAGGTCGATAGGGCAGTCGTATGGTTTATGAGGGGGTAATGTCTCTGCCTCCTTTTTATTAAAGACGTCCGCATACGACCAATAAGGAGCCGGAAGACCAGGTAGATTGGCTGGAGTAGGAGAAGGACGGACAGGATGGACGGGAACTAAACAAGTCTTATGGCAGTCCTGTCCCCAGCGAAGGACTTCTCCGGTCTGCCAATCAAGCACGGGTGCATGTCTCTGAAGCCAAGGTAGGCCTAGTAAGAGGGCGTGAGAGAGTCCAGGCAGAACATGAAAGAAGATGCTCTCAGAGTGCAGCATTCCCACCTGCAGGGTTATGGATTCGGTGATGAGTTGGATGGGATGTGGTAAGAGGCCCCCATCCACGGCAGCGACAGATAAGGGTACAGCTAGAGGTTTGGTGGGAATGCGGTATTTCTCTACCAGAGACTGAGAAATGAGATTTCCGGCAGCTCCAGAGTCAAGTTGGGCTAGTTCAAAATAACGGTTCTCCCCGCAGATGATAGAGACCGACAGCAACAGAGATGGAGAGGGTTTACTCTTGTCTAGGACGACCTCTCTGAGCGATCCTAGACACAGGCGTTTCCTGACCTCTCCAGGCAGGAACGGATCTGGTGCTCCTTACTGCCTCAGTAGAAGCAGCTCCCCTCGGCACGGCGTAACTCTTGACGGGTTTTGACCATCTTGGTCTGGTCGACCTGCATAGGCTCGGGTGAGTGCGCCTGGGGAGTAGCGGGAGAAGTGACAGGTTTCTGAAAGGTAGAAGCTAGACGTGGAAACCTCCTCTCATGGGTGACCTCTTTGGCGCGTTCCTGGAACCGGATGTCAATGAGGGTGGCAAGAGTTATTAAGTCGTCGAGAGTGGTAGGAATGTCCCGACCGGCGAGTTCATCTTTAATACGGCCGGACAGACCCTCCCAAAAGACAGACACCAGAGCGTCGTTATCCCAGGCCGGCTCCGAAGCAAGGGTACGGAACCGTATGGCATATTGGCCCACGGTGAGATTTCCTTGATGGAGGCGTAGCAGAGATGATGCGGATGAGGTCTTCCGTCCGGGTTCGTCGAAGACTT
Source organism: Phyllobates terribilis (assembly GCF_046119375.1). Classification (NCBI taxonomy): domain Eukaryota; kingdom Metazoa; phylum Chordata; class Amphibia; order Anura; family Dendrobatidae; genus Phyllobates; species Phyllobates terribilis. The sequence goes on along the minus strand of NW_027362762.1, from coordinate 661,403,819 downwards.
TCCGGAAAGCCGTGAGAAAGGCTGGCAGGTTGGACACCAGGGGGTCTCCTCTCTCCCATAGAGGATTTAGCCAAGCCAGTGCCTCCCCCGTGAGATGGGACATGATAAAGGCTACTTTGGCCCGGTCGGAGATAAACTGGTGGGACAGGAGTTCAAAGTGCAGGGTGCACTGGTTTATGAAGCCCCGAGCTTGAGCGGGGTCACCTCCGAAGCGTGGAGGTGCAGAAAGCCGGGGTCCGGGGCAGGATGCCATGGTATTGGTGGGCAGTGGCGCTGCCGGGCTGCGAGTCATGACACTAGCGGTGGTTGCTGCTGGAGCAGTCAGAGTGTCCAGGCGAGAGTTGACATTCCGCAGATGACTCAGGATGGACTTCTGTTGGGACCTCTGACGGGACAGTTCATGACATAGGTCCGAGAGCGAGGGAGCTTGGGTTCCACCGGGTTCCATGGCCTTGTAAGGAAGCGGGTGGCTCCCAGGGAAGATGGGCAGGTAGTCACGGCAAGTGACAGGGACAGTCTCTGGGTAGAAGGGCAGGTAGTCACAGGGACAGTCTCTGGGTAGACTAGCAGACAGGTAGCAGGTGGACGCTCCCAGGTGAGCGGGCAAGAGTCTCTGGATGGGCAGGTGGTCACAGCAAGTGACGGCAGAGCCTCCAGGTAGGCTAGCAGGCAGGTAGCAGATGAGCGCTCCCAGGTGAGCGGGCAGGAGTCTCAGGACAGGCAGGTGGTCACGGCAAGTGACGGCAGAGCCTCCAGGTAGGCTAGCAGGCAGGTAGCAGGTGAGCACTCCCAGGTGAGCGGGCAAGAGTCTCTGGACTGGCAGGTGGTCACGGCAAGTGACGGCAGAGCCTCCAGGTAGGCTAGCAGGCAGGTAGCAGGTGAGCGCTCCCAGGTGAGCGGGCAAGAGTCTCTGGACTGGCAGGTGGTCACGGCAAGTGACGGCAGAGCCTCCAGGTAGGCTAGCAGGCAGGTAGCAGGTGAGCGCTCCCAGGTGAGCGGGCAGGAGTCTCAGGACAGGCAGGTGGTCACGGCAAGTGACGGCAGAGCCTCCAGGTAGTCTAGCAGGCAGGTAGCAGGTGAGCGCTCCCAGGTGAGTGGGCAAGAGTCTCTGGACTGGCAGGTGGTCACGGCAAGTGACGGCAGAGCCTCCAGGTAGGCTAGCAGGCAGGTAGCAGGTGAGCGCTCCCAGGTGAGCGGGCAAGAGTCTCTGGACTGGCAGGTGGTCACGGCAAGTGACGGCAGAGCCTCCAGGTAGGCTAGCAGGCAGGTAGCAGGTGAGCGCTCCCAGGTGAGCGGGCAGGCTGGTCCATAGACAGACTGACAGGTGTCGGAAGGCAGACCGTCGGACCTCAGGCTTGCAAGTAGGTAAGCGGATATCAGGCAGGTATCAAGCAGGAATCTGGCAGGTGACTGGCAGGTAACTGGTAACGGAACCTGAGGGCTGAAGCAGAGTGAAGGCTTTGCAACAACATTGCTCGGGCACCTCCATTTTGGAGGAGGTGCCTTATATATGGTGAGGTCCTCCGGCCATTGGCCGGGGACTCCTTAGGACGGCGCGCGCGGCCCCTTTAAGAGAGGGGGAGCGCGCGCGCCCTAAGCACAGTGGCCGGGAAGCAGCGCGCGCTGCCAGCAGAGCGGGAGGAGGACGCCGGGCACGGAGCGGAGAGGTGAGGGGAACAGCGTCCCTGCCTAGCAGGAGGCAGGGACGCCGACGCTACAGTGGGGCTCATTACACGGCGTGGAGCACCATGTGGGGCCATTACACGGCATGGAGCACCATGCGGGGCCCATTACACGGCGTGGAGCACAATGTGGGGCCCATTACACGGCATGCAGCACCATGTGGGGCCCATTATACGGCGTGCAGCACCGTATGGGCCCCATTATACGGCGTTTGGCACCATGTGGGGCCCATTTTACGGCATGCAGCACCATATGGGGACTATGCGGGGCCATTAGATTGCGTGGAGCACTATGCGGGTGTGAAACAGGTACTTTATATGCAGTGACACAGAAACACAGAGCAGCCAATACATTGTTAATAAACAGGGGGGGGGATTTATTGTAACAGGGTCAATCTCCATGCAGGGAGTAACAGGGGAAATATGGGGACAACAATGGGAGTAGCAGGTAAAAGGCTATAACCGACAATCCACAGTTTCTATAGATGTAGCAGAGTCGAGACGGTTGTAATCGGCAGTTTTACACTTAGCTGACTCTTGTTCCCAAAAAGGCCGTTGCCGGCTGATGCCGGTGTCGTTTTCTTCTGGCTTCACCGCCTAAACAATGCTCCGTCTTTTGGCAGCACCGGGCAGTCTCCTGTTTGACCCGCTGAGCCCCTAGTCCATAACACTGCACCTCACTTGCTCAGCTCCAATGTTCCGTCTTCTGGCGGGAGCGGGCGGTCTCCGGTTTGACCCGCTGAGCCCCTAGTCCATAACACTGCACCTCACTTGCTCGGCTCCACGGACCCTGCATCTCTTCTCCCTCTAGTCGGGCTTGACTCCAACTGTCAACTCCCTGCTTTCCCGGTCAAAACTCCTTTTTCTCCCTCTTCCTAGACACACTCCCATCTCCCTGGTCACCTGACCCCTAAGCTCGCAGTCTGTCTTCCCCCTGCAACCAGAGGCACGGCCCCGGCAGTTCCGGATCCCTTGTTCTGAAAGTACTTACACCCCGGTCTTCCCCCTTACACTCCTGCTCTCCTTTAACTCGCCATTCCACGAGCTAGAGTTCCTTCACCAAACGTTCACTTTCTTGGACTTCCTGGACGATACGTTGCCATATAAGCTGATCTTGTTCGTAATAGTGAGGAGGCACTCCTGCTGTTGTCCGTCCTGACCGGCGTAACTCAGTTTGACCGATGAGGGGTGCAGGGTCACTTGGATTCTCAATCTCCGCCTGCCCGGTGGCTTCAACCAATGGTGTTCTCTCGCCGCCTGCACTGGGGACTGCAGGTAATCAAGTGCTGGGGCTCGAAGGTAGAATCAACAATTCTTCTTAATGCACATCGTGGCTTGGGGCAACTGTGACAGGACCCTCTCTAGAAGCAGGTGATCCTTCTTCATCTTTAGACAGACAGGGCCGCAGCATACTATGATGAACCACTCTGGTAGGGGCTCATTCAGCCCCCTTGGGTTGAACTTCATACAGAGGTCCTTCAGGGCCAACCCTGCGCTTCACTCGGTGCGGTGTCCGTTCCCACCGCCTACTCAATTTGCCCCGGGGCTGCCTGTCTCGAACCAACACCCGCTCCCCGGGCCTCAGAGCTGTCCCTCATAGGGGCAATGTCTCATGATGTTTGAGCTCCCGAAACTTTTGTTGTACCAACCGTCGGAGGTTCTGCAGTCGATGTTGGTGTTCCCAGACCCAGGAAGACATCCCCATCTGTGGGTAGTCCTCCTCGGGGTCCAGCTCTAACTTGGTAATCTCTCACCCCTTTCGCCCGCACAATAAGGTGTAAGGAGTGAACCCCGTCGTACTATTCACTCGGTTGTTGTAGACCCACACCAGCTCGGCCACAAACTCAGGCCATCGTACCTTCCGATCTTCCTCCAACGTGCGGAGCATTTGGATCAGTGTCCGATTAAAGTGTTCACAGGTCCCATTTCCTTGAGGGTGGTAAGGAGTAGTCCGTGACTTCTCACTCCTGTACAACCAGTGTAGCTCTTCCATCACCCGGCCCTGGAAGCAGGCGCCTTGATCGGAATGGATCCTCTTTGGGCAGCCGTACACCCGAATGAAGTCTCAGCAGATGGCCTGCGCAGCTGATTCAGCGGTCTGGTCTCTGGTCGGGGTCACCACCGCAAACTATGTGAAGTGGTCTGTCATCACCAGGCAATGTTCATACCCGAGATGCGCCGGTCCAACAGTCAAATAGTCGATCATCAGCACCTCCAAGGGGCAGAAGTCACAATCGTTTGTATGGGGACCCGCTGCTCCGGGGGCTTAACCAGCTCACAGCTCCGACATCTTCGACGAGTGTCTTTTATTGTTGCTCGCAGTCGGGGGTGAAACACCAGTCTCTGCAACCACTGAAATGTCTTCTCTGGTCTGAAGTGAGCCCCTCGTTCATGAGCCTCCTTAGCCACTACTCCGGCCAACTTCTCTGGGATCACCACTTGCCAGGCGATCCCGAACTCTCGTAGTTCCGACGTCTCTCCGATCTGTCCCTGCGCCACGGCCAGTGGTCCCACGAAACTTTGGAAGCTAGGGACCTCCAAATCTTCATTACGGTCATGATCAGGCCGTTCATATGTCACTCTGGAGAGGGCGTCGGCATGAGTATTCTCTGCCTTAGACTGGTTGGCGATCTTATACCGGTACCTGGCCATGCGGACACCCATCGCTGCTCCAGGGCCCCCAATTTCACATTCTCCAAGTGAGCCAGCGGGTTGTTATCTGTTCTCACCAGTACTTGGGACCCGGACAAATACTCTGCGAAATTTTTGGTCATTGCCCAAACCAGAGCCAGCAACTCTAATTTGAAAGAGCGATAATTATCTGGGTTCCTCTCAGAGTAGTGAAGGGAGCTACTGGCGTACACAATCACGCGCTCTTTCTCCTCCTGTACTTGGGATAACACGGCTCCCAGACCATGTAGGCTCCCATCAGTGTGGAGTATGTATGGTTGGGAGAAATCCGCATAGGCAAGTATTGGGGCCTCGGTCAGGGCCATTTTTAGGGCACGGAAGGCCTCTTCCTGGCTGCTTCCCCACCGAATTGCCAGATTCATGGAGCCCGCCGGCACTCCCTTAAGTAGCTCCAGCAATGGTTTGGCTATGCGCGTGAAGTTCTTCACAAATCTTCGGTAGTACCTGGCAAGTCCCAAGAAGGCCCGAACGTCCTTCACTGTCTTCGGGGTAGGCTACTCCTGTACTGTGGCCATTTTTTCCCGGGTGGGCCTGACTCCTTCACCGGACACAGTATGACCAAGATATTCGATCTGTTTGTGGAACAGGTGGCACTTCTGGGGCTTAACCTTTAGGCCATGACTCTGTAGGCGACTAAGTACTTGCTCCAGTCGCTGGAGGTGCTCCTCGAAGGTGGCGGCATAGACAATTATGTCATCAAGATAAATCAGTGTCGCATCGAAGTTCAAATCCCCCAAGCACCCACCTCTCCATCAGACGCTGGAACATCCCTGGGGCGTTAGTCAGGCCGAAGGGCATCCGATTGAACTCGAACAGTCCCATGGGTAATATGAACACCGTCTTCGCACGGTCATGTTTGGCCACGGGCACTTGACAATACCCGCTGGCCAGATCCAAGGAGAAGTATCTTGCCTTCCCTAAGGCCGACAGGGACTCTTCGATTCGGGGTAGTGGGTAAGAGTCTCGTACTGTACAGGCATTCAGTTGTCTATAATCCACACAGAACCGCAGGGTCCCATCTTTCTTCCTGACCAGGACAATCGGGCTGCCCACGGACTCTGACTCTCCCATATCTCACCATTCTGTAACATATGGGCTAGCAGCTCCTTAACCTCTTTATACATCTGGGGAGCTATCTGCTGGTATCTCTCCCACACTGGGGCAGCGCTCCCCGTGGGAATCTTGTGGGTAATGGCTTCGGTGGAACCAAAATCATCCTCGTGGTGAGCAAAGACTTCCTGATACCGCTCCAGTACCTCCTCAACCTGCTGCACCTGTCGAGGTGAAAGTCCCGTCAATTCAGCCCGCATTTGTTCTAGGATTCTTCATCCCCCCTTCGCACTAGCACGGTGAGATTCCGGCGGTACGGTGACCTCCAGAGTCCAGAGGTCTCCTCGTACAGCGGACAGCTGTACCACATCAGGTCGCACCAACTTCTCTGGCATTCCCAGAATCTGGGCTATTTCCACCCTGGGAGGGAGTGTGAGATCACCTTTGCCCAGATTAACGCAACCGCACTATAACATTGCCACCCTGGACGGTGGCCAGTGTCCAAGCCACCAGGAGTCCGGGGGGTACTTTGTCTATCGATGTTGGTTCTATCTGAACCTCAACCCCCTCAAGAGGTGTGCAGGCCCATGCGGGTAATGTGAGTACAGTTTGTCCTGGCGGTAAGGTGAGTGCTGTAGCTGCTGGTACTATTATTTTTCCTGGGACCTTCCCTTCACTCGACATCTCCTGAGCCTGGCGGCTCGGATTAATTGTCGAAAAACCCTCCTTTGGGAGGTTCGTGGGTCCCACCAGTCTAGAGGAATCTCCTTCGGCTCACTAATCAGGATTTGCCCAATGTCTTTCAGCACATTCATTCCGAGGGTCACCGGGGGTCCACTTCCGGTTCCCCCTGCGACCAAGACGACCCCTTTTTTTCTCCACATCTTTTCCACACACTCGGATCTTCATCCATGCCACCCCTGTGACCGGGATGGGTAATTGATTAGCTGCCCTGAGTCTAATTACCGGTCCCCATTCAGGCCACGCTATCTCTGGAAATCGCTGTTGAAAGTAGGCTTCTGTCATTGTAGTCACCTGGGATCCAGTGTCAATCAGGCAGTGAACTTGGGACTTCCTCTTTTTCTTTCCCCTTCCTTGGGCTCTGGGCTGTGTCCCCCAAACATGGAGCCCGTTAGTCTAACGGCTGCCGCGACAGGGGCCGCCCTCGGCTAGCACAGCCCCTGGCGTAATGTCCTGCACCTCCACACTTCCAGCAGGTCGTGTCTCTGTCTGTGTAGGGCTGCCTCACTTCTCTACGGAACTCTCCTGCAGGGCGGGGCCTGAATTCAATTCTTACTGGGGCAATCGATCCGGGTATCTCTGGTGTCAGTGCAGGGGTCTTCTTGAGGCTGGACCATTCACCCCGCATCTCCTGTATCTCCTTTCGCATCTCTCGAGCCCATTCCGATTCAGCTGCAGGCGGGGTGGGTACCTCATTACTCTGGACCATCCCTGCCAGGGCCATCACCCCCATCTCCTGCTCTCTCACACGTGCCTCTGTCCCCACTTCTAGAAAAGTCATATGCGGGTTAGCGCGCAGGCGCTCCCGCAAGGCCTGCTTCAGCTACACATCCCTGAGGCCTGCCACAAATTGGTCCCTTAAGATCACATCAGGGGGGCCCATTCCCAAATTCCCCATGTCGTCTTTTCTAGTGATATAGGCATGCACCCTCTGTAATGCATTAACATACTGCGTCACAGTGTCCCCCTCCTGCTGCACTTGGTGAAACAGCCGTATCCTCAGCTCTCCTACATTGGAGGGATCCCCATGCATCTCCTCCAATATCCGCACCACTTTTTCTACAGTATACCGGTCATGAGGAGGGCGGTACATCACGGAGTGCCGGGCCTCGCCGTCCAGGGCCAGTAAGGCTATTTCGGCTTGCATATCTGGGGTTATCGGATGCATACGTAACATACTCCTAACTCTCTCAACCCAGTCCCACAGCATCATATCGTCCCCGGTGAACTTTAGGAGATTGCTGAACATGGCCCCCAGCGGCAAGCTAGATCTAGGAGCCAGGGCTGGCTCCAGGTTTTTGTGGGCCCTGGGCGAAAGAGTCTCAGTGGCCCCTTTAACACATACCACGGATTCATGATGCACAGATACCGCAGAGAAATATATATATAGTACAATGCCGAAGATTTCACTTCTTACATTACATGAGCGATATCTATTGTAAATTCCACAATAGCTCAGAAACCGATGAATCGCTCCAAACATATAACGCTCCATACAGGATACTGGCCCCCATATAACGCTCCATACAGGATACTGGCCCCCATATAACGCTCCATGCAGGCTGTGCCCCCACATAATGCTCCATCCATGCAGGCTGTTCCCTCCACATAATGCCTCATGCAGGCTGTTCCCCCCACATAATGCCCCACGCAGGCTGTTCCCCCCACATAATGCCGCACGCAGACTGTTCCCCCCACATAATGCCTCATGCAGGCTGTTCCCCCCACATAATGCCCCACGCAGGCTGTTCCCCCATATAATGCCGCACGCAGGCTGTTCCCCCCACATAATGCCCCATGCAGGCTGTTCCCCCCATATAATGCCCCATGTAGGATGTCACCCCCCTTATAATGCCCCATGCAGGATGTCACACCCCCCTCCCTTATAATGCCCCATGCAGGATGTCACCTCCCCTCCCTTATAATTCCCCATGCAGGATGTCACCCCCCCTCCATTATAATGCCCCATGCAGGATGTCACACACACACCCTCCATTATAATGCCCCATGCAGGATGTCACCCCCCCTCCATTATAATGCCCCATGCAGGATGTCACCCCCCCTCCATTATAATGTTCCATGCAGGATGTCACACCCCCACTCGCTTATAATGCCCCATGCAGGATGTCAGCCCCCCTCCATTATAATGCCCCATGCAGGATGTCACACACCCGCCTCCCTTATAATACCCCATGCAGGATGTCACACCCCCCACTCCATTATAATGCCCCATGCAGGATGTCACACCCCCCTCCATTATAATGCCCCATGCAGGATGTCACACCCCTCCCTTATAATGCCCCATGCAGGATGTCACACCCCCCCTCCCTTATAAAGCCCCATGCAGGATGTCACCCCCCTTATAATGCCCCATGCAGGATGTCATACACCCCTCCATTATAATGCCCCATGCAGGATGTCACCCCCCACTCCATTATAATGCCCCATGCAGAATGTCACCCCCCCTTCATTATAATGTCCCATGCAGGATGTCACACCCCCCCTCGCTTATAATGCCCCATGCAGGATGTCACCCCCCCTCCATTATAATGCCCCCTGCAGGATGTCACACACCCGCCTTCCTTATAATGCCCCATGCAGGATGTCACACACCCCCACTCCATTATAATGCCCCAAGCAGGATGTCACACCCCCCTCCATTATAATGCCCCATGCAGGATGTCACCCCCCCTTATAATGCCCCATACAGGATGTCACACACCCCCCCCTCCCTTATAATGCCCCATGCAGGATGGCACCCCACCTTATAATGCCCCATGCAGGATGTCATACCCCCCCTCCATTATAATGCCCCTTGCAGGATGTCACACACCCCCCTCCCTTATAATGCCCCATGCAGGATGTCACACCCCCCCCGTCCATTATAATGCCCCATGCAAGATGTCACACCCCCTCCATTATAATGCCCCATGCAGGATGTCACCCCCCCACTCCATTATAATGCCCCATGCAGAATGTCACCCCCCCTCCATTATAATGCCCCATGCAGGATGTCACCCCCCCTCCCTTATAATGCCCCATGCAGGAGGTCACACTCCCCACACCCATTATAATGCCCCATGCAAGATGTCACACCCCCTTCCATTATTATGCTCCATGCAGGATGTCACACCTCCCACTCCATTATAATGCCCCATGCAGGATGTCACCCCCCCTCCATTATAATGCCCCATGCAGGATGTCACACCCCCCTTCCTTATAATGCCCCATGCAGGATGTCATCCCCCTCATAATGCCCCATGCAGGATGTCACACACCCCCTCCCTTATAATGCCCCATGCAGGATGTCACCACCCTTATAATGCCCCATGCAGGATGTCATACCCCTCCTCCATTATAATGCCCCATGCAGAATGTCACACACCCCCTTCCCTTATAATGCCCCATGCAGGATGTCACACACCCCCGTCCATTATAATGCCCCATGCAAGATGTCACACCCCCCTCCATTATAATGCCCCATGCAGGATGTCACACCCCCCCACTCCATTATAATGCCCCATGTAGGATGTCACCCCCCTCCATTATAATGCTCCATGCAGGATGTCACCCCCCCTTATAATGCCCCATGCAGGATGTCACACGCCACTCCATTATAATGCCCCTTGCAGGATGTCACACACCACCCTCCATTATAATGCCCCATGCAGGATGTCACACCCCCCCCGTCCATTATAATGCCCCATGCAAGATGTCACACCCCCCTCCATTATAATGCCCCATGCAGGATGTCACACCCCCACTCCATTATAATGCCCATGCAGAATGTCACCCCCCCTCCATTATAATGCCCCATGCAGGATGTCACACACCCCCTCGCTTATAATGCCCTATGCAGGATGTCACACCCCCATCCATTATAATGCCCCATGCAGGATGTCACCCCTCCTCCCTTATAATGCCTCATGCAGGATGTCACACTCCCCACATCCATTATAATGCCCCATGCAAGATATCACACCCCCTCCATTATTATGCTCCATGCAGGATGTCACACCCCCACTCCATTATAATGCCTCATGCAGGATGTCACCCCCCCTCCAATATAATGCCCCATGCAGGATGTCACACCCCCCTTCCTTATAATGCCCCATGCAGGATGTCACCCCCCTCATAATGCCCCATGCAGGATGTCACACCCCCCCTCCCTTATAATGCCCCATGCAGGATGTCACCCCCCTTATAATGCCCCATGCAGGATGTCATACCCCCCCTCCATTATAATGCCCCTTGCAGGATGTCACACACCCCCCTACCTTATAATGCCCCATGCAAGATGTCACACCCCCCTCCATTATATTGCCCCATGCAGGATGTCACACCCCCCCACTCCATTATAATGCCCTATGCAGGATGTCACACACCCCCTCGCGTATAATGCCCCATGCAGGATGTCACACCCCCATCCATTATAATGCCCCATGCAGGATGCCACACTCCCCCCATCCATTATAATGCCCCATGCAAGATGTCACACCCCCCTCCATTATTATGCTCCATGCAGGATGTCACACCCCCCACTCCATTATAATGCCCCATGCAGGATGTCACCCCCCCTCCATTATGATGCCCCATGCAGGATGTCACACACACACTCGCTTATAATGCCCCATGCAGGATGTCACCCCCCATCCATTATAATGCCCCATGCAGGATGTCACCCCCCCACCTCCCTTATAATGACCCATGCAGGATGTCACACCCCCAACTCCATTATAATGCCCCTTGCAGGATGTCACACACCACCCTCCATTATAATGCCCCATGCAGGATGTCACACCCCCCCCGTCCATTATAATGCCCCATGCAAGATGTCACCCCCCCCTCCATTATAATGCCCCATGCAGGATGTCACCCCCCCACTCCATTATAATGCCCATGCAGAATGTCACCCCCCCTCCATTATAATGCCCCATGCAGGATGTCACACACCCCCTCGCTTATAATGCCCTATGCAGGATGTCACACCCCCATCCATTATAATGCCCCATGCAGGATGTCACCCCTCCTCCCTTATAATGCCTCATGCAGGATGTCACACTCCCCACATCCATTATAATGCCCCATGCAAGATATCACACCCCCCTCCATTATTATGCTCCATGCAGGATGTCACACCCCCCACTCCATTATAATGCCTCATGCAGGATGTCACCCCCCCTCCAATATAATGCCCCATGCAGGATGTCACACCCCCCTTCCTTATAATGCCCCATGCAGGATGTCACCCCCCTCATAATGCCCCATGCAGGATGTCACACCCCCCCTCCCTTATAATGCCCCATGCAGGATGTCACCCCCCTTATAATGCCCCATGCAGGATGTCATACCCCCCCTCCATTATAATGCCCCTTGCAGGATGTCACACACCCCCCTACCTTATAATGCCCCATGCAAGATGTCACACCCCCCTCCATTATATTGCCCCATGCAGGATGTCACACCCCCCCACTCCATTATAATGCCCTATGCAGGATGTCACACACCCCCTCGCTTATAATGCCCCATGCAGGATGTCACACCCCCATCCATTATAATGCCCCATGCAGGATGCCACACTCCCCCCATCCATTATAATGCCCCATGCAAGATGTCACACCCCCCTCCATTATTATGCTCCATGCAGGATGTCACACCCCCCACTCCATTATAATGCCCCATGCAGGATGTCACCCCCCCTCCATTATGATGCCCCATGCAGGATGTCACACACACACTCGCTTATAATGCCCCATGCAGGGTGTCACCCCCCATCCATTATAATGCCCCATGCAGGATGTCACCCCCCCACCTCCCTTATAATGACCCATGCAGGATGTCACACCCCCAACTCCATTATAATGCCCCATGCAGGATGTCTGACCCCCCCTTATAATGCCCTATGCAGGATGTCACACCCCCTTCCTTATAATGCCCCATGCAGGATGTCACCCCCCCTCATAATGCCCCATGCAGGATGTCACACACACCCTCGCTTATAATGCCCCATGCAGGATGTCACACCCCCCATCCATTATAATGCCCCATACAGGATGTCACCCCCCCTCTCCCTTATAATGCCCCATGCAGGATGTCAGACCCCCTCCCTTATAATGCCCCATGCAGGATGTCACCCGTCCATTATAATGCCCCATGCAAGATGTCACACCCTCCTCCATTATTATGCCCCATGCAGAATAACATACCCCCCCACTCCATTATAATGCCCCATGCAGGATGTCACACACCCCCTCGCTTATAATGCCCCATGCAGGATGTCACCCCCCCATCCATTACAATGCCCCATGCAGGATGCCACACCCCCCACATCCCTTATAATGACTCATGCAGGATGTCTCACCCCCCACTCCATTATAATGCCCCATGTAGGATGTCACACCCCCCTCCCTTATAATGCCCCATGCAGGATGTCACACACCCCTTCCTTATAATGCCCCATGCAGGATGTCACCCCCCTCTTATAATCTCCCACGCAGGATGTCACCCCCCTCCATTATAATGCCCCATGCAGGATGTCACACACACACCCTCCATTATAATGCCCCATGCAGGATGTCACAACCCTCCACTCCATTATAATGCCCCATGCAGGATGTCACACCCCCCCACTCCACTATAATGCCCAATGCAGGATGTCACCCCCCTCCATTATAATTCCCCATGCAGGATATCACACCCCCCTCCCTTATAATGCCTCATGCAGAATGTCACCCCCCTCCCTTATAACGCCCCATGCAGGATGTCACCCCCCCTCGCTTATAATGCCCCATTCAGGATGTCACCCCCCCTTGCTTATAATGCCCCATGCAGGATGTCACCCCCCCACTCCATTAAAATGCCCCATGCAGGATGTCACCCCCGCTCCATTATAATTCCCCATGCAGGATGTCACACCCCCCTCCCTTATAATGCCCCATGCAGAATGTCTCACCCCCCTCCCTTATAATGCCCCATGCAGAATGTCACTCCCCCTTATAATGCCCCATGTAGGCTGTCACCCCCCCTCCCTTATAATGCCCCATGTAGGATGTCTCCCCCCCTCCCTTATAATGCCCCATGCAGGATGTCTCACCCCCCACTCCATTATAATGCCCCATGCAGGATGTCTCACCCCCCTCCATTATAATGCCCCATGTAGGATGTCACACCCCCCCTCCCTTATAATGCCCCATGCAGGATGTCACACACCCCTTCCTTATAATGCCCCATGCAGGATGTCACCCCCCTCTTATAATGTCCCATGCAGGATGTCACCCCCCTCCATTATAATGCCCCATGCAGGATGTCACACACACACCCTCCATTATAATGCCCCATGCATTATGTCACAACCCTCCACTCCATTATAATGCCCCATGCAGGATGTCACACCCCCCCACTCCACTATAATGCCCAATGCAGGATGTCACCCCCCTCCATTATAATTCCCCATGCAGGATGTCACACCCCCCTGCCTTATAATGCCCCATGCAGAATGTCACACCCCCCCTCCCTTATAATGCCCCATGCAGGATGTCACCCCCCCTCGCTTATAATGCCCCATTCAGGATGTCACCCCCCTTGCTTATAATGCCCCATGCAGGATGTCACCCCCCCACTCCATTACAATGCCCCATGCAGGATGTCACCCCCGCTCCATTATAATTCCCCATGCAGGATGTCACACCCCCTTCCCTTATAATGCCCCATGCAGAATGTCTCACCCCCCTCCCTTATAATGCCTCATGCAGGATGTCACTCCCCCTTATAATGCCCCATGTAAGATGTCACCCCCCCTCCCTTATAATGCCCCATGTAGGATGTCACCCCCCCTCCCTTATAATGCCCCATGCAGGATGTCACACACCCTCTCCATTATAATGCCCCATGCAGGATGTCACTCCCCCTCCATTATAATGCCCCATGCAGGATGTCACACACCCCCAATCCATTATAATGCCCCATGCAGGATGTCACGCACCCCTCCATTATAATGCCCCATGCAGGATGTCACAACCCTCCACTCCATTTTAATGCCCCATGCAGGATGTCACACCCCCCCACTCCACTATAATGCCCAATGCAGGATGTCAACCCCCTCCATTATAATTCCCCATGCAGGATGTCACACCCCCCTCCCTTATAATGCCCCATGCAGAATGTCACACCCCCCTCCCTTATAATGCCCCATGCAGGATGTCACCCCCCCTCGCTTATAATGCCCCATTCAGGTTGTCACCCCCCCTTGCTTATAATGCCCCATGCAGGATGTCACCCCCCCCACTCCATTACAATGCCCCATGCAGGATGTCACCCCCGATCCATTATAATTCCCCATGCAGGATGTCACACCCCCCTCCCTTAAAATGCCCCATGCAGAATGTCTCACCCCCTCCCTTATAATGCCTCATGCATGATGTCACTCCCCCTTATAATGCCCCATGTAGGATGTCACCCCACCTCCCTTATAATGCCCCATGTAGGATGTCACCCCCCCTCCCTTATAATGCCCCATGCAGGATGTCACACACCCTCTCCATTATAATGCCCCATGCAGGATGTCACCCCCCCTCCATTATAATGCCCCATGCAGGATGTCACACCCCCCCAATCCATTATAATGCCCCATGAAGGATGTCACGCACCCCTCCATTATAATGCCCCATGCAGGATGTCACCCCCCACTCCATTATAATGCCCCATGCAGGATGTTACATCCCCCCTCGCTTATAATGCCCCATGCGGGATGTCACCCCCCCTCGCTTATAATGCCCCTTTCAGGGTGTCACCCCCCCTTGCTTATAATGCCCCATGCAGGAAGTCACCTCCCCCTCCCTCGCTTATAATGCCCCATTCAGGATGTCACACCCCCCCACTCCACTATAATGCCCAATGCAGGATGTCACCCCCCTCCATTATAATTCCCCATGCAGGATGTCACACCCCCCTGCCTTATAATGCCCCATGCAGAATGTCACACCCCCCCTCCCTTATAATGCCCCATGCAGGATGTCACCCCCCCTCGCTTATAATGCCCCATTCAGGATGTCACCCCCCTTGCTTATAATGCCCCATGCAGGATGTCACCCCCCCACTCCATTACAATGCCCCATGCAGGATGTCACCCCCGCTCCATTATAATTCCCCATGCAGGATGTCACACCCCCTTCCCTTATAATGCCCCATGCAGAATGTCTCACCCCCCTCCCTTATAATGCCTCATGCAGGATGTCACTCCCCCTTATAATGCCCCATGTAAGATGTCACCCCCCCTCCCTTATAATGCCCCATGTAGGATGTCACCCCCCCTCCCTTATAATGCCCCATGCAGGATGTCACACACCCTCTCCATTATAATGCCCCATGCAGGATGTCACTCCCCCTCCATTATAATGCCCCATGCAGGATGTCACACACCCCCAATCCATTATAATGCCCCATGCAGGATGTCACGCACCCCTCCATTATAATGCCCCATGCAGGATGTCACAACCCTCCACTCCATTTTAATGCCCCATGCAGGATGTCACACCCCCCCACTCCACTATAATGCCCAATGCAGGATGTCAACCCCCTCCATTATAATTCCCCATGCAGGATGTCACACCCCCCTCCCTTATAATGCCCCATGCAGAATGTCACACCCCCCTCCCTTATAATGCCCCATGCAGGATGTCACCCCCCCTCGCTTATAATGCCCCATTCAGGTTGTCACCCCCCCTTGCTTATAATGCCCCATGCAGGATGTCACCCCCCCCACTCCATTACAATGCCCCATGCAGGATGTCACCCCCGATCCATTATAATTCCCCATGCAGGATGTCACACCCCCCTCCCTTAAAATGCCCCATGCAGAATGTCTCACCCCCTCCCTTATAATGCCTCATGCATGATGTCACTCCCCCTTATAATGCCCCATGTAGGATGTCACCCCACCTCCCTTATAATGCCCCATGTAGGATGTCACCCCCCCTCCCTTATAATGCCCCATGCAGGATGTCACACACCCTCTCCATTATAATGCCCCATGCAGGATGTCACCCCCCCTCCATTATAATGCCCCATGCAGGATGTCACACCCCCCCAATCCATTATAATGCCCCATGAAGGATGTCACGCACCCCTCCATTATAATGCCCCATGCAGGATGTCACCCCCCACTCCATTATAATGCCCCATGCAGGATGTTACATCCCCCCTCGCTTATAATGCCCCATGCGGGATGTCACCCCCCCTCGCTTATAATGCCCCTTTCAGGGTGTCACCCCCCCTTGCTTATAATGCCCCATGCAGGAAGTCACCTCCCCCTCCCTCGCTTATAATGCCCCATTCAGGATGTCACACCCCCCCTCGCTTATAATGCCCCATTCAGGATGTCACACCCCCCCTCACTTATAATGCCCCATGCAGGATGTCACACACCCCCTCGCTTATAATGCCCCATGCAGGCTGTCACCCCCCCTTATAATGCCCCATGCAGGATGTCACTCCCCCCTCCCTTATAATGCCGAATGCATGATGTCACCCTCCCCTTATAATGCCCCATGCAGAATGTCACACCCCCCACCTCCCTTATAATGACCCATGCAGGATGTCACACCCCCCACTCCATTATAATGCCCCTTGCAGGATGTCTCACCCCCCCTCCATTATAATGCCCCATGTAGGAAGTCACACACCCCCTCCCTTATAATGCCCCATGCAGGATGTCACACACCCCTTCCTTATAATGCCCCATGCAGGATGTTACCCCCCTCTTATAATATCCCATGCAGAATGTCACCCACCCTCCATTATAATGCCCCATGCAGGATGTCACACACACACCCTCCATTATAATGCCCCATGCAGGATGTCACAACCCTCCACTCCATTATAATGCCCCATGCAGGATGTCACACCCCCCCATTCCATTATAATGCCCCATGCAGGATGTCACCCCCCCTCCATTATAATTCCCCATGCAGGATGTCACACCCCCCTCCCTTATAATGCCCCATGCAGAATGTCACACCCCCCTCCCTTATAATGCCTCATGCAGGATGTCACTCCCCTTATAATGCCCCATGTAGGATGTCACCCCCCCTCCCTTATAATGCCCCATGTAGGATGTCACACCCCTCCTCCCTTATAATGCCCCATGCAGGATGTCACACACCCTCTCCATTATAATGCCCCATGCAGGATGTCACCCCCCTCCATTATAATGCCCCATGCAGGATGTCACACACCCCCAATCCATTATAATGCCCCATGCAGGATGTCACACACCCCTCCATTATAATGCCCTATGCAGGATGTCACCCCCCAACTCCATTATAATGCCCCATGCAGGATGTTACACCCCCCTCACTTATAATGCCCCTTGCAGGATGTCACCCCCCTCGCTTATAATGCCCCATTCAGGATGTCACCCCACCTTGCTTATAATGCCCCATGCAGGATGTCACACACTCCCACTTTATTATAATGCCCCATGCAGGATGTCACCCCCCCTCCATTATAATTCCCCATGCAGGATGTCACACCCCCTCCCTTATAATGCCCTATGCAGAATGTCACACCCCCCTCCCTTATAAGGCCTCATGCAGGATGTCACTCCCCCTTATAATGCCCCATGTAGGATGTCACCCCCCCTCCCTTATAATACCCCATGTAGGATGTCACACCCCCTTCCGTTATAATGCCCCATGCAGGATGTCACACACCCTCTCCATTATAATGCCCCATGCAGGATGTCACCCCCCCTCCATTATAATGCCCCATGCAGGATGTCACACCCCCCCAATCCATTATAAAGCCCCATGCAGGATGTCACACACCCCTCCATTATAATGCCCCATGCAGGATGTCACCCCCCCACTCCATTATAAAGCCCCATGCAGGATGTCACACACCCCTCCATTATAATGCCCCATGCAGGATGTTACACCCCCCCTCGCTTATAATGCCTCATGCAGGATGTCACTCCCCCCTCGCTTATAATGCCCCATTCAGGATGTCACCCCCCCTTGCTTATAATGCCCCATGCAGGATGTCACCCCCCTCGCTTATAATGCCCCATTCAGGATGTCACCCCCCTTGCTTATAATGCCCCATGCAGGATGTCACCTCCCCCCCCTCGCTTATAATGCCCCATTCAGGATGTCACCCCCCCTCGCTTATAATGCCCCATTCAGGATGTCACACCCCCCTCACTTATAATGCCCCATGCAGGATGTCACACACCCCCTCGCTTATAATGCCCCATGCAGGATGTCACCCCCCCTTATAATGCTCCATGCAGGATGTCACTCCCCCTCCCTTATAATGCCCAATGCATGATGTCACCCCCCCTTATAATGCCCCATGCAGGATGTCACACCACCCCACCCCCCCTCCCATATAATGCCCCATGCTGGATGTAACACCACCCCACCCCCCCTTCTTATATAATGCCCCATGTCTCCATACAATAAAAAAATCAAATACTCACCTCACTTCTCACCTGCTGCCACTGCTCCTCACGCGCGACGGCGTCTTCCCGCTCTGCGCTGTGACTGCTCAGGAGAAAGTGCGGTGTAAAGATGTCACCGCGCCCTCTGACCTGAGACATCACTGTGCAGCAGCTGCGGAAGAGATAAGACCTGCTGCGGAGGCATGGGGAGATGTAAGTATTGTGCCGGGTGCCGGGACCCTGAGCAAGCGGGGGGAGCGGGCGCCAGCACCGCTCTCCTCCACTCACGGGTCCCATAGGACAGCGGGGTGCCCAACGGCGAGTGGGCCCCCCCTCTTGCTCAGGGCCCCGACACTTGCCCGGGTGCGCCGGGTGCTGATGCCGGCCCTGCTAGGGGCTCCCAAGATGGACTGATCTGCAGTGTCTGTGTCTAAAGACTGCATCCTGCCGACTTTGCCAAATGTGACACACGTACTTTAGATGCAGTGACACAGAAGCACAGAGCAGCCAGTACAGGGTTAATAAACAGAGGGGGAATTTATTGTAACAGGGTCAATCTCCACGCAGGGAGTAACAGGGGAAATATGGGGACAACAAGGGGAGTAGAAGGTAAAAGGCTATAACCGACAATCACAGTTTGGCTAGATGTAGCAGAGTCGAGACGGTTGTAATCGGCAGTTTTACACTTAGCTGACTCTTGTTCCCCACAAGGCCGTTGCCGGCTGATGCCGGTGTCGTTTTCTTCTGGCTTCCCTGCCTAAACAATGCTCCGTCTTCTGGCGGCAGCGGGCGGTCTCCGGTTTGACCCGCTGAGCCCCTAGTCCATAACACTGCACCTCACTTGCTCGGCTCCAATGCTCCGTCTTCTGGCGGCAGCGGGCAGTCTCCGGTTTGACTCGCTGAGCCCCTAGTCCATAACACTGCACCTCACTTGCTCGGCTCAACGGACCCTGCGTCTCTTCTCCCTCTAGTCGGACTTGGCTCCAACTGTCAACTCCCTGCTTTCCCTGTGCAAAACTCCTTTTTCTCCCTCTTCCTACACACCCCCCCATCTCCCCGGTCACCTGATCCCTGAGCTCTGGCTCTAGACACGCCCCTCGCAGTCTGTCTTACCCCTGCAACTAGAGGCACGGCCCCGGCAGATCCCTTGTTCTGAAAGTACTTACACCCCGGTCTTTCCCCTTACACGGGGCCCATTATACTGTGTGGAGCACTATGTGGGGCCATTATACTGCGTGGAGCTCTATGCGGGGCCCATCACACTGCGTGGTGCACTATGTGGGGCTCATCACACTGCGTGGAGCACTATGCGGGGCCCATTACACGGCGTGGAGCACCATGTGGGGCTCATTACTAGAGATGAGCGGTGTTCGACTAGAACTGTTCGCCAATCTCAAATTCGAGCTGTTTTGAGCGGTGTTCGAGTTGTTCGACGAACCCGAACGATTTGCAAAAAATTCGGCTGTTCGAGGTTATGTTCGATAACTGTTCGTGCACCAAAAGCGTGTCCTGCATGTCTGGCGCTATTTAGAGCACCAATCATGCAGGGATTGTCTGCCACTCACTGTAATGCCACAGCCATGGTGGTTGTGACATTACAGTGATTGCCCAAATCGATGGGAACAGTGCCAACAGTGAAACATGAAAAGCCGGCAATTCAGCAGCGGCATACACCGGTACCCGACAATTTAGAACCGAAAGAATAGAGCTTCACACATATATTAGATAGATATAAACATGTCAGCCACATATATACGAAGTACAGTGAAAGTGCTGCTTACTGTACTTGTCATTTAGCGTAAAGGATTTATCAAAAAAAAATATTAGTGTTTTCATGCACCGTCTCTTTAAAAAAGCCGGCCGGCAATTTAGCAGCGGTACCCGACAATTTATAACAGACAGAATAGAGCTTCACACATAGATTAGATAGATAGAAACATGTCAGTCACATATATAAGAAGCACAGTGACAGTGTTGGTTACTGTACTTGTCATTTAGCGTAAGGATTTATCAAAAAAAATAATAGTGTTTTCATGCACCGTCTCTTTAAAAAAGCCGGCCGGCAATTCAGCAGCGGTACCCGACAATTTATAACAGACAGAATAGAGCTTCACACATAGATTAGATAGATAGAAACATGTCAGCCACATATATACGAAGTACAGTGACAGTGTTGCTTACTGTACTTGTCATTTAGCGTAAAGGATTTATCAAAAAAAATAATAGTGTTTTCATGCACCGTCTCTTTAAAAAAGCCGGCCGGCAATTCAGCAGCAGTACCCCACAATTTAGAACAGACAGAATAGAGCTTCACACATAGATTAGATAGATAGAAACATGTCAGTCACATATATATGAAGTACTGTGACAGTGCTGGTTACTGTACTTGTCATTTAGTATTAAAATAAAGGATTTATTATTAAAAAAATTGGCGTGGGGTTCCCCTTAATTTTAGGCTCTAGCGGAGGTTAAGCAGACAGCTGGGGCAGATGTTTGAAGCCTGGGAAGGGGGTAATACCCACGGAGCTTCCCAGGCTACTAATATCAGCCCCCAGCTGAATACATAGCCTTTACTAGCTATTAAAATGGGGGAACCCCCCCAAAAAAATGACGTGGGGTCCCCCCTAATTTAATAGCTAGCAAAGGCTAGGCAGACAGCTGGGGGCTGATATTAATAGCCCAGGAAGGGAGCCATGAATATTGGCCCCCTCCCAGGCTAGAAACACCAGCCGTCAGCCGCCCCAGAAATGGCGCATTCATAGGATGCGCCAATTCTGGCACTTAGCCTCGCTCTTCCACGCTGCCCTGGTGCGGTGGCAGGGGGTAATAGGGTTGGGGTTGATGTCAGCTTATAATGCCAGCTGACATCAAGCCCAGGTTAGTAATGGAGAGGCGTCTATAAGACACCCCCATTACTAACCCCATAGTCAAAGTTAAAAAAAACACAAACACCCAGAATAAAGTCCTTTAATTGAAATAAAGACACAATCCTTTATTGTTCTAAATTAAACCATACTTACCATCACACCCATTCCAGCTGAAGCCAACGATCTCCTGCAATAAAAGAAAAATAATAAACCAACCTCATCCTTACCTTTCCATGGTTCCCACGACAGCTTCAGCTCTGCTACATCGAGATGACTGGCTGGACCGCAGCAGAACGCTGCCATCCAGTCTGTCATCCCGCAGACACTGAGAAGCGCAGGCATGCTTGCGCTCCTCACTGTCTCGCTGTGACGGCATCCAGATGAGCCGAGGTCATGTCCAATGAACTCGGCTCACCTCATGCACGTCACTGACAGCGTGGGAAAATTCTCACGCTGAAGTGCTGAGTGCAGGAGAATTCTCCCACGCTGTCAGTGATGTGCATGAGGTGAGCTCATGTCCAATGAACTCAGCTCACCTCCTGCACGTCACTGACAGCGTGGGAAAATTCTCCTGCAATCAGCGCTTCAGCGTGAGAATTTTCCCACGCTGTCAGTGACGTGCATGAGGTGAGCCGAGTTCATTGGACATGAACTCGGCTCATCTGGATGTCGTCACAGAGAGACGCTGAGCAGCGCAAGCAAGCCTGCGCTTCTCAGTGTCTGCGGGATGACAGGCTGGATGGCAGCGTTCTGCTGCGGTCCAGCCTGTCATCTCGATGTAGCAGAGCTGAAGCTGTCGTGGGAACCATGGAAAGGTAAGGATGAGGTTGCTTTATTATTTTTCTTTTATTGCAGGAGATCGTTGGCTTCAGCTGGAATGGGCGTGATGGTAAGTATGGTTTAATTTAGAACAATAAAGGATTGTGTCTTTATTTCAATTAAAGGACTTTATTCTGGGTGTTTGTGTTTTTTTTAACTTTGACTATGGGGTTAGTAATGGGGGTGTCTTATAGACGCCTCTCCATTACTAACCTGGGCTTGATGTCAGCTGGCATTATAAGCTGACATCAACCCCAACCCTATTACCCCCTGCCACCGCACCAGGGCAGCGTGGAAGAGCGAGGCTAAGTGCCAGAATTGGCGCATCCTATGAATGCGCCATTTCTGGGGCGGCTGATGGCTGGTGTTTCTAGCCTGGGAGGGGGCCAATATTCATGGCTCCCTTCCTGGGCTATTAATATCAGCCCCCAGCTGTCTGCCTAGCCTTTGCTAGCTATTAAATTAGGGGGGACCCCACGTCATTTTTTTGGGGGGGTCCCCCATTTTAATAGCTAGTAAAGGCTATGTATTCAGCTGGGGGCTGATATTAGTAGCCTGGGAAGCTCCGTGGGTATTACCCCCTTCCCAGGCTTCAAACATCTGCCCCAGCCGTCTGCTTAACCTCCGCTAGAGCCTAAAATTAAGGGGAACCCCACGCCAATTTTTTTAATAATAAATCCTTTATTTTAATACTAAATGACAAGTACAGTAACCAACACTATCACTGTACTTCATATATATGTGACTGACATGTTTCTATCTATCTAATCTATGTGTGATGCTCTATTCTGTCTGTTCTAAATTGTCGGGTACCGCTGCTGAATTGCCGGCCGGCTTTTTTAAAGAGACAGTGCATGAAAACACTATTATTTTTTTAAATAAATCCTTTACACTAAATGACAAGTACAGTAAGCAACACTGTCACTGTACTTCATATATATGTGACTGACATGTTTCTATCTATCTAATCTATGTGTGAAGCTCTATTCCTTCTTGTCTAAATTGTCGGGTACCGGTGTATGCCGCTGCTGAATTTGCCGGCCGGCTTTTTTAAAGAGAGTGTCTTCTGAGCAGTTTGTCAGCTTTTGGACACCTTTGCAGGTGTTTTCTATGTGTTTCTATGTGTTTTTGTTTGCCTGCCATTGGTTTTAACGGTGTTCGACGGTGTTCTAAGGTGTTCGACGAACAGTTCCTCGAACATCCCGGTATTCGACGAACCGAACCGAACCCGAACACTACGGGGGTGGCTCAACACTACTCATTACACGGCGTGGAGCACCATGTGGGACCACTACACGGCATGAAGCACCATGTGGGGCCCATTACATGGCATGCAGCACCATGTGTGGCCCATTACTGTTAGAACCTTGCTGTTAGGTTTTTTTTCCTTTGCTGGTCACATGACCTTGTTGGCATATTTAATCCTGCTCCGCCCTTCTGGCTTTGCTGGACTTCATTGTATATCTACTTTCTAGCTAGCCTGTGCTCTGTTTCTAACTCTGTTAGTTTGCTTGGTCTACGGACCTCTATGTTCTATCTATTTTGTTTGTTCGTCTGTCTGCTACTATTTCTGTTAGGAGGTGTCCCATATTCCTCCCAGTCCTTAGTACTTGTAGGGATTCCCTCCCCACATTTATAGGTCTTCGTACAGACTAGATTAGGACTTTAGCAGGTCTGATCGCAGGATCAGGTTCCCTGTTACATCGTAGGGATTCAGCTGAGTCTCATAGTAGGGACAGATCTCCTCTCTTTCCTTAGCTTTGGTAGCAGAACATAACAGTAAGTCCAGCCAGCAAATTCTCTAAGGAAAGATTTTTCTGTTCCATCATGGTGTCGGTTCAGGATTTGGCTCATCGCCTGCAGGGACTCTCTCTGGAGGTGGCCGAGCTCCGTCAGCACGTGAGTAACTGTCCTGGAGCACATTTCTTGGAGCCTAAGGTATGTTTGCCGGATTTGTTTTTTGGTGAACACCGAGAATTTTTTTCATTTAAAAATGCTTGCTTATTGTATTTTCGTTTGAGACCTAAGTCCTCTGGGGATGAATCCCAGCGCGTAGGGTTCATAATGTCACTTTTGCGCAAAGAGCCTCAGGAGTGGGCCTTTTCTTTGCAACCTAGTGATTCATGCTTCAGATCAGTGGATAGTTTTTTTTCTGCTTTGGGACTATTATATGATGATCCTGACCGTGTCGCATCAGCTGAGACTGAGTTGAGACGTCTAAAACAAGGATCGGGTAATGTGGAAAAATATTGTACACATTTTCGTCGTTGGTCCACTCAAACAGGGTGGAACGATTCTGCTCTGAAAAGTCTATTTCTTGCTGGGCTCAGTGAAAGGGTTAAAGACCTGCTAATTGCTTATCCTACACCTGAAGATTTGCAACAGGCTATGCAATTAGCTATACGGGTGGATAGAAGACTGCGTGCTAGGGTTAATGAGAGCAAATCCTCTGCTATGTCAGTTTCTGGTTATGATAATGTGTGTACTAACAGTGGTGAACCGATGGAGATTGGATCGGTGGCACCTCGCTCTCAAGAAAAAGACCGTCGTTTTTCGCAAGGCTTGTGTTTCTACTGCGGAAAATCTGGTCATTTGATTAAAGGCTGTGAGCTTCGTATGAAGAAAGAAAAAAAAATGGTCAGTCACGCCCGTATTGCCTGTTTAAATTCCAAGGGTATATTTTTAGCTGCTTCCACGATTGCTCAGGAAAAATTAATGGAATTTCGGGTGTTTGTTGATTGCGGGTCTACACTGAATGTAATTGATGGGGGATTCGTGGAAAAACTCAATTTAAAACCTGAACCTTTGTCATCCCCCATTGCTGTGGTTTCTGTGGATGGCTCCCCTTTGAAGAATATTACTCTCAAGGTCAGTGAATTTCCTCTCACTATTAATGGTGTTCACCATGAGAAATTGGATTTGGTAGTGTTGAATAACTTGCCTTCTCCAGTAATATTGGGTTTGCCCTGGTTAAAATTTCACAATCCTGTACTGGATTGGTCTACCAGTGAAATTAAATCCTGGAGCCATAAATGTTATGACAAGTGTTGTAACGGGCGTATTGCAGCTTTGGATAGGGGAGAATTGCCTGTTCCTATTCAGGATTTTTGGAGAGTTTTTTCTGAGAAGGAATCGCAGGTTTTGCCTCCCCATAGAGACTATGATTGTTCTATTGAATTTGTCCCTGGAGCGACTCTTCCTAAGAGTCGTTTATTTAACCTTACTATTCCTGAGAGGAAGGCTTTGGAGGAATACATACAGACAAGCTTGGCCGCCGGTCACATTAGGCCCTCTAAGTCTCCTGTGGCGGTTGGATTTTTTTTTGTAAAAAAAAAGGACGGCGGTTTACGTCCTTGTCTGGATTTTCGTGAGATTAACAAAATTACGGTACGCAATCCTTACCCACTGCCATTGATTCCTGATCTGTTTAACCAGTTATTGGGGGCCAAGTGGTTCTCTAAAATTGACCTTAAGGGGGCATACAATCTGTTGCGCATGAAGGAGGGTGATGAATGGAAGACTGCTTTTAACACTCCTGTGGGTCATTTTGAGAATCTGGTTATGCCTTTTGGTCTCACTAATGCTCCTGCATTTTTTCAGAATCTGATTAATGACATCCTTAGACCTTTGATCGGTAAAAATGTGGTTGTGTATTTGGATGACATTTTGATTTATTCGCCAGATCTGGAGTCTCATTGGCGGAGCGTGCGTGAGGTATTACAGTTATTAATGGACAATTCGCTTTTTGCTAAGCTGGAGAAATGTGAGTTCGCTGTACAGAGAATTAGTTTTTTGGGCTACATTATCTCCAGCAAAGGTTTTGAGATGGATCCGGTTAAGGTTCAGGCTGTGCAGGAATGGCCTAGGCCTATTGGTTTGAAATCGATACAGAGGTTTTTGGGTTTCGCCAATTACTATAGAAAGTTCATAAAAAATTTTTCTAGTATTGTCAAACCTCTGACTGATCTCACCAGGAAAGGTGCTGATGCGGTTCAGTGGTCTTCTGAGGCCATTGAAGCTTTTGTGTATCTCAAGGAGAGGTTCACCTCTGCTCCCATCCTTATGCAGCCTGATGTTACTAGGCCGTTTTTGGTTGAGGTTGATGCTTCCTCTGTGGGGGTTGGCGCAGTATTGTCTCAGGATAACGGGGATGGATTACATCCCTGTGCCTTTTTTTCAAAAAAATTTTCGGAGACTGAATTGAATTACGATATTGGTAATCGGGAATTATTGGCTATTAAACTCGCATTTGAACACTGGCACCACTTCTTGGAAGGTGCGGAATTTCCCGTTCAGGTTCTTACGGATCATAAAAATCTGATATATCTTGATGCTGCCAAGCGCCTGAATGCCCGTCAGGCTAGGTGGGCACTGTTTTTCTCGCGGTTTAATTTCTCCGTTACTTACATCCCTGGTACTAAGAATGTTAAGGCGGATGCCTTGTCTCGCAGTTTTTCTCCCATAGTCGGTGCTGAGAAAGAGGAAAACATTTTACAAGAAGGTGTTGTGATAGCTGCTTTAGACTCCGTTTTGGAAGATGAGATTCTTAAAGCTCAGGAGAATGCCCCATCTAACACTCCTCATGGGAGGTTGTTTGTGCCTGAGACCTTTAGGAGAGATTTGTTTGTTGAGTGTCACGAATCTCGGTTGGCAGGTCATCCCGGAATCTCTGAGACCAAGAGACTGGTGGGTCGCAGTTTTTGGTGGCCTGGATGGCAGAAGGAAGTCATTAAGTGGGTGCGCCAATGTACTATATGTGCTAGATCTAAGTCCTCACATACTCCTGCTGCGGGGTTGCTTTGTCCTTTGGAGGTCCCCAGTGCTCCTTGGACACATTTGGCTATGGACTTTATAACTGACCTTCCCCCCTCTGAGGGTTTTACTGTCATCTGGGTGGTCGTGGACCGCTTTAGCAAGATGTGTCACTTGGTTCCCTTCGTCAAACTGCCCTGCGCTAAAACTCTCGCTAAGGCCTTTGTCAAGGAAATTGTCAGACTTCATGGCATTCCTACTGACATTGTTTCTGATAGGGGTCCTCAGTTCGTGGCTCGTTTTTGGCGTGCTTTTTGTGACAGGTTGGGAATTCATTTGTCGTTTTCGTCCGGATATCATCCTGAATCTAATGGCCAGACAGAAAGGAAAAACCAGGATGTTGAGCAGTTCTTGCGTTGTTTTGTGGCAGACAATCAAGAGGGGTGGTCTGAGTTTCTGCCACTTGCCGAATTTGCTCTGAACAATCATACATCTTCTTCTGCTGGTTGTTCGCCTTTTTTTTGTTGTTCTGGGAGACATCTGTCGTTTGGGTCGTTCTCCAAGTTGGGATCTGCCGTGCCTGAGGAGGAGAATTTTTCCGGTGATTTGGAAAGAGTTTGGACGGATGTGCGTGGTAATCTTCAGGAGGCCAACAGAAAATCTAAAGACTACTTTGATAGGAAACGACAGGAGGTTTTGTTCGCTGTTGGTGACATGGTTTGGTTGTCCTCTAGGAATCTGCGGTTGAGGATTCCTTCTAAGAAATTGGGTCCCAAGTTTGTAGGGCCCTTTAAGGTGCTTCAGGTTGTCAACCAATCTGCTGTTAGGTTGGAGGTTCCTACCTCCTGGAGAATTAATCCGGTCTTTCATGTCTCTCTGTTAAAAAAAGCTGTTGTGTCGGATGGTGACGCCTCTGCCTCTGTTCCTCCGGTGGTGGAGGACGGGGAATATGAAATTTCTCGCATCCTTGACTCTAGACGGTATAGAGGTAGTTTGCAGTATCTTGTGGCCTGGAAAGGTTTCGGACCCGAGGATAACTCTTGGGTGAGGTCAGATGATGTTTCCGCGTCCAGACTTATCAGAGCGTTTCACAGGAGATTTCCTGATAAGCCTGGTCCTAGGGGATCCGGAGGATCCTCTTAGAAGGGGGGGTACTGTTAGAACCTTGCTGTTAGGTTTTTTTTCCTTTGCTGGTCACATGACCTTGTTGGCCTATTTAATCCTGCTCCGCCCTTCTGGCTTTGCTGGACTTCATTGTATATCTACTTTCTAGCTAGCCTGTGCTCTGTTTCTAACTCTGTTAGTTTGCTTGGTCTACGGACCTCTATGTTCTATCTATTTTGTTTGTTCGTCTGTCTGCTACTATTTCTGTTAGGAGGTGTCCCATATTCCTCCCAGTCCTTAGTACTTGTAGGGATTCCCTCCCCACATCTATAGGTCTTCGTACAGACTAGATTAGGACTTTAGCAGGTCTGATCGCAGGATCAGGTTCCCTGTTACATCGTAGGGATTCAGCTGAGTCTCATAGTAGGGACAGATCTCCTCTCTTTCCTTAGCTTTGGTAGCAGAACATAACAATTACACGGTGTGGAGCATCATGTGGGGCCTATTAAACGGTGTGGAGCACCATGTGGGGCCCATTACACGGCATGCAGCACCATGTGGGGCCCATTATACGGTGTGCAGCACCATGTGGGGCCCATTACACGGCATGGAGAACCATGTCGGGCCCATTACATGGCCTTCCACTCCATGTGGAGCCCATTAAACGGCATGCAGCACCATGTGGGGCCAATTATACGGCGTGCAGCACCATATGGGGCCCATTACACGGCGTGTAGCACTATACGGGGCCATTAGACTGCGCGGAGCGCTCTGCGGGGCCCATTATACTATGTGGAGCACTATGCGGGGCCATCACACTGCGTGGAGCACTATGCGGGGCCATTATACTGCGTGGAGCACTATGAGGGGCCATTATACTGTGTGGAACACTATGCGGGGCCCATCACACTGCGTGGAGCCCTATGCGGGGCCCATCACACGGCGTTGAACACTATGCGGGGCCATTAGACTGCGTGGAGCGCTATGCGGGGCCCATTATACTATGTGGAACACTATGCGGGGCCCGTCACACTGTGTGTAGCACTATGCGGGGCCCGTCACACTGCATGGAGCACTATGCGGGGCCTGTCACACTGCGTGGAGCACTTAGCGGGCCCGTCACACTGCGTGGAGCACTATGCGGGGCCCATCACACTCCGTGAAGCACTATGTGGGCCCGTCACACTGCGTGGAGCACTATGCGGGGCCTGTCACACTGCGTGGAGTCCTATGCGGGGCCCATCACACTGTGTGTAGCACTATGCGGGGCCCGTCACACTGCGTGGAGCACTATGCGGGCCCTTCACACTACGTGGAGCACTATGCGTGGCCCATCACACTGCGTGGAGCACTATGCGTGGCCCGTCACACTGCGTAGAGCACTATGCGGGGCCCGTCACACTGCGTGGAGCACTATGCGGGGCCCGTCACACTGCGTGGAGCACTATGCGGGGCCCATCACACTGCGTGGAGCACTATGCAGGGCCCATTACACTGTGTGTAGTGACGCGCCCCCTGGGCCATATTCTTTAAGGGGAATATCCGGAGCCGGATCAGATGGGGGTTGTAGTCTTCCGAGTGGCTGTGACCCGGTCCGTGCCCAGGGTGTCAAACTCAGTTGTATGTGGCAGTCCTACAGATGTTACTAAGTTCTTAATGTCGACTACGCCACCCGTTGTGTTGCGGTCACTGTGGCCGCCGCTGCAGCAGGGTCCGCTGAGGCTGGTGGTGTAGGTGCAGCTTTGGTGATATAACCCCCAACGGGTGGGGTATAGCCTCAGGGGGATCAGGTGCAGAGGATGGGAGTTGTGGTGATGCAGTGTAGACGGCAATCAGAGACAGAGTCGGGTTATGCAGTTTAGGATGTTTACTCACTGCTGATGTTCTGGTCACTCCAGCTTCGAGTGACCTCCCGAGCCATGCTGCGTCCACCAGGTTCTGGATCCAGCCAACTCCCAAATAAGTCCGGAGCGTGACCCTGAGCTCTCCTTCTGTCCTTTCTCTGGCCGTCCCCACTATTGATCCACCCAGGTCCAGCTCCCTCGGGCCTTCTGTTGGGAGACCCTTGGCCTTGGGTTCCCTGACCCTCCACGTGGTATGCCTTCGTGGTGGATGTGGTGGGTGACCGTGGCAAACGCTGCCCACGGTCTCCGGTCTCTGGCTGGGGTGTGTTTTTGCCCCCACCAGCTTGGGTTCCGGTACCCTGTGCCGACTCTTCACCCGGGGATTTAAGTTGGGTTCTTGGAGTCCTTTTCTTCTGGTTCCCCCTCTGGGTCTCTCTTTCTCCTCTCTCACTCTGGGTCCCTCTTCTCCTCTGCTCGCTGACTTTCTCCCTGCAACTGACCCTGTTCTTAGTTGGTGCCCACCTTATATACACCCTCTATGTGTGAGCTCAGGTGACCAGCACCCAATGAGCTCCTATCTTTACCCAGGCTGCTCCCCCTATCTGCCCCTACACTACTTGGGATGTACCACCCCCCTCCCACTCCAGCCAGGAACAGACTCGGTCGTACCTGCACATTTCTAAGTGGGAGTACCGTCGGTCTGCTCCCCGGAAATGGGATGTGTGTAGTGCATGCAGCCTACCGAGCTCAGTTCCACACTCCTTCCTTACCTGGGAGTGGAATATCACACCTCTGGGTTGAGGTGCAATACCCCTGTAGCAGCCGAATCCTCAGGGTGCTACATTCCCCCCTGGTAAATCACAGCACGTCCTCGGGCTGTAAGACAAAAACATCACATAACATACAAAATTTTCATAAACATATAAAATATATAAAACATTATATATATAAAACTTTCTCGTCGCCTCTGGCTCCTCCTCCGGTCACTGTGCAACGTGTGACCGGGTACAGTGCGACAGTCTTTCTAGAAAAATGGTTTTCCTATAAAACCGGTAGGGGGCGCTTTAGGAAGCGCAACTATGTACAAGGGTATGGCCGCTCTCAGTCCTCGGCCAAGTAAGGAGGGAAAGGGAATGGCTGCTCACAGTCCTCAGCCTGTGGGATTAAGGGTAAACGGGTAAACAGTTCACTTCAGCTGGTCCCAACGGGGACTATATTTGCAGTAACAGTTTCTTTATACCCCGATCGGGTAACTATTTACAGCACCTGCTCCGCTGTACTCAACAGCGTCTTCCTCCTGCTCCTTCTTTGGGGATCTCAGCTTCAGACCCGTCCGGATCCTCTTGCTCTTCCTCCTCACATCGCAGCTCCTCCTCTGTCAGGCGATGCACATGGAGGGCGTAAGGTCCTTTGGCACACTTGTGCCGGGTAAAGGTGACCTCGTCCCCGATATAAAGGTCACGACCTCTGTGCCCCTCCGGCAGATGGGACTCCACATCTCTGCGCGTGACAAAGACGTCGCCGGGGGTGTTGTGGTCTCTGATGAAGCCCCACCCATGCTGCAGGTTAAACTTTATTACAGTCCCGGTGGTGCGGGGACTGTGCGCTGCACGGGGGTCCCTCCTGGTTCGGCTCTTCTGCTCGGCGCTCCTTATTTGAGCCTGTTGTTCCCGGACCCGCCTCTCTCTCCGCTCCCTCGCAAACTCCTCGAGCTGCTGTCGGCAACACTCAGCACGCTCCGCTGCAGCTGCCCTGGTTTCCTGAGTGAACCCCATTAGGTCTTCTCCGGTGGGGTCCCACTCAAATTGGGTCTCTTCAAGCGGGGGCGAGATCCTTATCACGGGCTTCGGAGCCGGAATCAGGGGTGCACACATGGCCCCAACTCTCCTCTGGTGCTCCAGTTCATAATACCTCTGGGGCCAGATGAAAGGCTGCCCGTCCGGCCACGTGTGCTGAGCAAACAAGTCCTCTCCCAGACGCGGCACCCTTGGTTTTACGGGTGCGGGCGCGGTGGTGGTGGCGCCCGGGTTGCCCAGGCCTTGCGGCCAGGCCTGGGGCACCTGGAAGGTGAAGGGCACCGTTAGGACGGCGGCGCCCTGGGCTACCTGGCCTTGCGGCCAGGCCGGAGGCTCCGCGGAGGTAGGGGGCGCTGTTGGTGCTGCGACTCCCGGGAATTCTAGGCCATGCGACCAGGCTGGTGTTACTTCCTGTTTTGCCACGCTCGGGGTCGGTGCGCATGGCGTCACAGGGGTCGCGGCGGCGGCTTCCGGTTGGGGCCTAGTCTGCGTTGGTGACACGGCGTTTTCGGGCATAGCAGGGGGACTTTCGGGCTCTGCGACGGGGAGCTGGGGCAGGTAAGCGGTGTCCTTGTTTGGGGTATAGACGTCCCCTTTACCTGCCTCCATGCGTTCGGCTCCCTTCTCGGCGCCGTCTCCGGCCTTGGGTCCTCCCGCGCCGTCCTCAGAGGCGGTCTGTCTCCTCATCTTGGCTGGCGTGCTCCGGGTCTTGGTTTGCTGGGCCATCTCTCGGCTCCACTCCGCCAATGTCTCTCGCTGTACCCGGGCCATCCTCCGTGCGAGGCCCTCCAGGGCAGTCTGTGCACACTCCCGGTCTCGGGGAAGCTGTGCAAGGACCTCCACTAGGCCTAGTGGGGTCGTGGTTTCTAGCAGGCTCCTGACCAACGGGTCGGTGCTGCTCTGCTCTTCTTCCAGCAGGCTCCTGGCCAGCGGGCCGGTGCTGCTCTGCTCTCTCGCCATCTCCGGGTGAGCTTCTCTGCTACTCTTCTCCAGGCTTCCTGCCTCCGGGTGCGCTCGCTCCAGACTGCTCCAGGCGGCACCCATCTTTGTTCTTTTCTTTCGTCTCCTCCCACTTCGAGGGCGGTCCCGGGGCCACTGGGTGACTGTCAGCTCCAGGGGCGGTTCTTTCACGCTGACAGACACCTCTAGCATCACAGTCTCTGTTGGTGGGGGCGGTTTCCACTTTTGGCGCCATTTTCGGTCCTGGCCCACGATGGGAGGTGGCCTCTCGCCACCCTCTGGCACGCCCATAATGGCGTCCGCTCTTCCAAGGCGGGAAACCTTTGGAAATGGCGGGAATCGCTTCCCAGTGGCGGGAAACTCTGCAGATGGCGGGAAAAAGTTGTTAATGGCGGACAACCGGCGGGAATCGACTGGTGATGGGGTCCGATGGCGGGGACCCTCCGGAACCGGCAGGAGACTTCTTCTTGAGGTAAACTTGCACTTTTCTTCAGGCACGCAGTACCCGGGTGTTGCGGGCACGTAATCCTGCCGACTACGCCAAAGTCGACGCGCCCCCTGGGCCATATTCTTTAAGGGGAATATCCGGAGCCGGATCAGATGGGGGTTGTAGTCTTCCGAGTGGCTGTGACCCGGTCCGTGCCCAGGGTGTCAAACTCAGTTGTATGTGGCAGTCCTACAGATGTTACTAAGTTCTTAATGTCGACTACGCCACCCGTTGTGTTGCGGTCACTGTGGCCGCCGCTGCAGCAGGGTCCGCTGAGGCTGGTGGTGTAGGTGCAGCTTTGGTGATATAACCCCCAACGGGTGGGGTATAGCCTCAGGGGGATCAGGTGCAGAGGATGGGAGTTGTGGTGATGCAGTGTAGACGGCAATCAGAGACAGAGTCGGGTTATGCAGTTTAGGATGTTTACTCACTGCTGATGTTCTGGTCACTCCAGCTTCGAGTGACCTCCCGAGCCGTGCTGCGTCCACCAGGTTCTGGATCCAGCCAACTCCCAAATAAGTCCGGAGCGTGACCCTGAGCTCTCCTTCTGTCCTTTCTCTGGCCGTCCCCACTATTGATCCACCCAGGTCCAGCTCCCTCGGGCCTTCTGTTGGGAGACCCTTGGCCTTGGGTTCCCTGACCCTCCACGTGGTATGCCTTCGTGGTGGATGTGGTGGGTGACCGTGGCAAACGCTGCCCACGGTCTCCGGTCTCTGGCTGGGGTGTGTTTTTGCCCCCACCAGCTTGGGTTCCGGTACCCTGTGCCGACTCTTCACCCGGGGATTTAAGTTGGGTTCTTGGAGTCCTTTTCTTCTGGTTCCCCCTCTGGGTCTCTCTTTCTCCTCTCTCACTCTGGGTCCCTCTTCTCCTCTGCTCGCTGACTTTCTCTCTGCAACTGACCCTGTTCTTAGTTGGTGCCCACCTTATATACACCCTCTATGTGTGAGCTCAGGTGACCAGCACCCAATGAGCTCCTATCTTTACCCAGGCTGCTCCCCCTATCTGCCCCTACACTACTTGGGATGTACCACCCCCCTCCCACTCCAGCCAGGAACAGACTCGGTCGTACCTGCACATTTCTAAGTGGGAGTACCGTCGGTCTGCTCCCCGGAAATGGGATGTGTGTAGTGCATGCAGCCTACCGAGCTCAGTTCCACACTCCTTCCTTACCCGGGAGTGGAATATCACACCTCTGGGTTGAGGTGCAATACCCCTGTAGCAGCCGAATCCTCAGGGTGCTACATGTAGCACTATGCGGGGCCCGTCACACTGCGTGGAGCACTATGCGGGCCCGTCACACTACGTGGAGCACTATGCGGGGCCCATCACACTGCGTGGAGCACTATGTGTGGCCCGTCACACTGCGTGGAGCACTATGCGGGGCCCGTCACACTGCGTGGAGCACTATGCGGGGCCCATCACACTGTGTGTAGCACTATGGGGGGCCCGTCACACTGCGTGGAGCACTATGCGGGCCCGTCACACTACTTGGAGCACTATGCGGGGCCCATCACACTGCGTGGAGCACTATGCGTGGCCCGTCACACTGCGTGGAGCACTATGCGGGGCCCGTCACACTGCGTGGAGCACTATGCGGGGCCCGTCACACTGCGTGGAGCACTATGCGGGGCCCGTCACACTGCGTGGAGCACTATGCATGGCCCATTACACTGTGTGTAGCACTATGCGGGGCCCATCACACTGCGTGGAGCACTATGCGGGGCCCATCACACTGCGTGGAGCACTATGCGGGGCCCGTCACACTGCGTGGAGCACTATGCAGGGCCCATTACACTGTGTGTAGCATTATGACGTGCCATTATATTGTATGTGTGTGGGGATTACAGTTGGAGAATCAAACTGTGGTGGGGTCACCATTCTTTGTTGGGGGGATTGAGAGAGAGAGGGGTACAGTAGGGTCATCATACTGTGAGTGTGAATGAATTCACTGCGGAGGTATCATACTATGTTTGGGGACAGTTTTGTTCGCATGATACTTTATTAAGGCTATGTGCCAACGATGCAGAAATGCTCCGGATTTTTTCCTGAGCGTTTCTGCATCTCCCTGGCAGAAAAAATCGCGTGCGGATTGTACATGCGGATTGTACATGCGGATTGTACATGCGGATTGTACATGCGGATTGTACATGCGTTTTTCCTGCCAGGGACATGCGGAAATGAAGCGTTCTTCACATGCATTTCCGCATGCGGGTTGACAAGCGCTTTCCAAGCGATTTTAGCATCACTTGGAAAGTGCTTGTCAACTTGGTGACACTATATAAATCCATGCAAACAGCATGGATTTATATAGTGTAACCCGAGAGAATGTCAAAAAATAAAAAAATAAATATATACTTACCCTCCTTTGGCCCGCGCTGTCTTGCTTCGCTCGGTCCCAGCTGCCGGCAGCGGTAGAGTGAAGGACCTGCCGACGTCAGCGTCGCGTGACCCGTCACATGACTCTGACGTCAGCGCAGGTCCTTCATTCCATCACGAAGTGCCGGGAAGCAAGGAGGAGCACAGCGCGGGCCGCCAGAAGGTAAGTATACATTTATTTTTTATTTTATTCTTTTTTTACAGCTGTTTTAATGGTACCCGGGTGTGGATGAGACTCTCCTCTCCTCTACACCCTGGTACCATCCGCACATTAAAACGCGCCAATTACGCAAGTACAGATGCAGTCTTGCGTAAATGGAGCGTTCTAATGCAAGTCAATGGTGCGAAAACGCAGCACTTCCGCAAAATGATTGGTAGTGCTGCGTTTTTTTCCGCAATGATAATCCGCAGCGGAAATTTCTGCAGCATGTGCACAGCACATGCGGATTATCATTGGGGAACATGGCAGGCCTTCTACCAAGCATTTTTTAAGTGTTTCTGCAGCGTTTTTGCCGCTGCGGAAAAGCTTAAAAACGCATCGTGGGCACACAGCCTAACTGTATTATTCAAGGTTTTTTTTATCCTTTGCTATTACATATTTAAATTAGGCTATTGTGCCATGTGCTTTTTACTGCTCTTACATAACATATTATATTATTCCACAAGAATTCCAAAAGTTAATTGTTTTATTTGATAAGGAAAAACTTCCCAAATTGTATACATTTTTTTTTAACAAATATCAAGAGATTGTAAAAACAAACAACTTTGCAATTTACTTTTGATTAAAATCCTCTCCATTTTTAAGAACAGACCTTCACTACATTCAGTGGCTAGTATCTTAGGCTTGGAGTGCAGCGCTTACAAGCTCTTTGCTATGGAGTCTATAGCACGCTAATGTATAAGTTGTTTTTCTAAAACCTTAGTATTCAGGTAAAGTTGCCTTGTTGGCACTTTGCGATAAATAAATGGGTTTTGGATTGCAGTTTGGGCACTCGGTCTCCAAAAGGTTCACAATCACAGCCCTAGGATGTCATCAATATCAGATTAGTGAGAGTCAGACAACCGGGACCACCATAAGTTGTTTTCAACTGTTCTCCATAGCATCCATGCAAGATTGGAGAGACCAGATTCATTTGGACAGTTTCCGCCTGCGGTTGATAAAGAGACTTAGGATCAAGATTGCATAACCAGTGATTATCTTGTTATGTTCTCTGTAGTTGAGTTACCACAAGGGTCACTAAGCCATGGCAAAGTTTTGTATTATTGGCAGTCATGATGGTTTTCTCGTATACAGCATTCCTGTAGGCATAAGTGCAATTTGCAAAGTTCAAGAGAGATCAATGGAAAGCAAAGTTCTGGTAAAATGATTGTGGCGCCCCTGCGGGTCCAGTTGCCACAGAGGTACTGCATCTCAGCCAGAGGTCTGGTACCCCACTCTCAGGTAAGGAGGGAGCACTACTCGGGACCCACACACTCACATCCAACACTACACCACTCCTTCAGGGAAGGGCAAGATTGCTCCTGTGGGAGAGCACAGACCCAGTCCCTGTCTGGAGGATGGAACTAAGTAGAGGAGGTGGGTGGAGGAAGTAGTTTAGGGGAGCACTAAAGGAAGGACTGAAGGTAGAGGGGACCACATAGAGTGACGTGGATCACATGACAGAGAGTATAAAAGGGTAGAAAGATCTAGAAAGGTCCAGTCCTGGGTCCAGACCCAGTGAGTGAGGGCCCGGTCAGAGGGGTCCAGTAAGAGAGAGTTAGTCAGTCAAAGGAGTTGGTGACAGGAGTCTGTCCCAGGGAGTGAAGAGAGAAGACCGGAGCAGTGAAAAGGGCTCCAGAGAGAGAGAAACGATCTTAGGGGCACGGGAAGTGCGGAGTCCACCCGTGCGCCCGAGTTCATGCCGGCCGTGAAGAGATCAGGTCGCAGTAGGGGACCGGCCCCAGACTAGTGGAGGACTGCAAGACTCAGCTAGCAAACCGGAGGCTGCCGTAGCCAAAACCACACATATTCGCTGAAAAGGTGACCATATAGGACCAAGGGGACAAAGAGGACGTCGCCCGACAAGGCCCGGGGCCACTGGCTCGGGACACTGTGTGTGAGGCTCAGGGCAGAAGGGCGAGAGCCTTCGCAGAGAGATGACCCGGGAAGGTACATAAGAAGGGGGTCCTGATCAAGTGCACCCAAGTTATCCGAGAGTTGGCTGGATCACTTCCCCGGAGGACACAGGACTCGGTGGGCTGTTATAACCTGCTGGCAGTTGTAATCTGGGACACCATAAAAACTGTGAGTAAACACTTGAAGACTGCAACCCGCTGTGTCCTAGACTTAATTGCTGCGTCACCTGCCTTGCACTACAACACGAACATCCAAAATTCTCCTATTTAACTACCCTGGGGCCTAGCTCTACCCGTGGAGAGCTGAACCATCTCTGCTGTGTCACCAACAGCCCCAGTGGATCTGAACAGCAGCGGCGGCCACCTATAGCCGCATACCACGGGTGACATCACGAAACATTATCCCCAAAACTTTATTCCCTCTCTTTTCTTTATTTATTGACCGCCCTGGGCCACGGACCAGGTCACTGCCGCCGTGACTACCCCAAATAGAACCGACCGTCCCGGCTACCGAGTACCCCACGGCCCCAGGGGGCGCGTCATGATCAGTTTATAACGTTTTTAAGGTAAATTATGTTTTTATATTTAAGACTGATGGCTCGGGCAGTAGGAGTTTTACATGGCTCAGATTTCCTTTTCTTGCTATAAATGTTCCATTTTGTGATATATTGAATACAATAGATGAGTCATCGTTTGCAAACATCTTCACTATGTCTTCAGTCCATGACACTCTGTTCACATTTCAATGTCCCATTTATAAACGTCATGCCCTTATCTTCTCAGTTTAAGAGGAGAAACATAAACCGCAACATTCCATGCAGATCTCAAGGCAATCTGCGGATTCACAGCAGGCATCTACAATGCCACAGTCTGTGCTGCAGGAGTCGCCACAGTCTGGACACCCACCCACCGAGCAGCAGGAGCAGCAGAGCCCAGCCGAGTCAGCAGAACACGAACCACATGTCAGGACATCCAGCAGCAAGTTACATAGGGAAAAAAACTGACAGAACAACAGGGCCAGGGTGCAGTGCACGCAGCAATCTGGGAAAGAGAAATTGAAGGAAAAGTGAGACACTGGACATTTAAAGTCAACGCAATTCAATTTGATCTGTTTTTACAATTCTGTTTCACAAAAATGATTTAAATATGTTCAATCTGTAAGTTTGGGGTACATCTCTACTGGTTGACACGCTGTATGTAAAACACACTGCAAAACATGTGTCTACAAATACACTATATGGACAAAAGTATTGGGAAGTCTTCACATTACACCTACTGGTGTTGTTAGTATTAAAGGGCATCTGTCAGCAGGTTTTTGCTACCTCATCAGAGAGCAGCATAATGTAGCAAAAGAGACCCTGAATCCTATGATGTATCACTTAGTTTACTGGGTGCAGCGGTTTTGACACAATCAGAGTTTTTAGATGTAGAATTTAGCAAAGCTCAGGAAGCATTCCCCGCCCACATCATAGCTTTTTGTATACATTGTCTATTGACAATAAACTGCTTATCAGAGGAGGGGCGTGGTTGGACCTGGGCTTATGTGCCCTGTAGTCCAGGCAGTGATACTCTACTTGTGATAAAACCTTCATTGTATGGAAACAACAGCACACAGCTTAATAAGTGACACAACCCTGAATTCAGTGTCTCAGCTGCTACCTCATGCTGCCCTCAGATTACATAGCAAAAACGGGCTGACAAATTCCCTTTAATGAAATCTGGCAGCGTTTAGAAACCACAGCAACTCGGCCACAAAGTACCATACTCAAAAATGTATGAAAAAATGGATTGTTCTAAAGGCAGACTGCATAGCAAGGTGCTTGATTGTTTACTCCTTGTGAAACTTGATGGAAAGCAAAACATGAATTTAAAGGGAATCTATCAGCAGGCTTTTGCTATGTAATATGAGAGCGGTATGATGAAGGGACAGAGTCCCTGATTTCAGTGATGTATTAGTTACTGAGGTGCATGCTGTTATTTTGATAAAATCACTGTTTTTTTACTCCAGTTCCCTGACTGCTGAGCTCTGCATAACCACGCCCACACTACTGACTGACAACTTTCAGTGTACACTGTACATCAATGCTGGGGGGCAGGGTTTCACAGAGCAGCAGGACTACATTGCATGAGACAACTAGTCCTCTAGTGATAATCTCCTGCTGATAAAACACTGATTTTATTGAAACTACAACAAGCAGCCCAGTAAGTGACATGTTGCTGGAATCCGGGTGTCTGCTCCTACATTATGCTGCTCTCAGATTAGTTGTCTCAATATTTTTATCCATAGTGTATATTTAATGGTTGAAAAGCGTAGGAAATAGTGATGAGTGAGTATGCCTCATTAACACCCAAGCGTGCTCACCGGCAAACAGGCTATCTCTGCATGTGTCACAGCTATCAACAACTGTGACACTTGCAGGCGAGGCGACAATGAATAAAACCCCGAGCACGCCAAAATACTCGGCGAGCACCCGAGCGTGCTTGCCAGAAGAGTTAATGAGGCATACTCGCTCATCACTAATAGGAAACGACTTGCAAAACATACATGGGAAGCACCTATACTTTATGTTAGGTCTATGCAGTTTTAACCATTGAGAATGCTAAGAATTTTACATGAAACAATACAAGTTTGAATGTTAAAGTTTGAATATTGAATCTTCTATAACAGAAAAAGAAGTCACATAAAAATGTTTACAACATAAAATGCCACGCAAACATAAAGTGATACATAAAACCTCAGCAGACGTACAAGTTGTTGACTTACTTACGGTATGTCTAGTCAGCTTGCTAAAAACCTTTTCCACAAATATGCAAAAACATGAATAGCGAAATCATGCCAAAGCCATAGCCCTGCTCTTTCAAACCCAAAAATGTATAATTTAGTTGCAATGTCTGAATATTATACTCAATATAAAAGAGTAATACCAGAGCTCCCACACAGCTAAGTGCATAACTGCTGCAATAAGTGGCAAGATATCTGCTAAAACTAATAACGAATAATACAAATAAATAACTAATGCAAACTGCGCTGTAGTGTCACTATTAACAAGTCTCTGCACATAGTATCAGAAAGATCAAAAAAGGAATTAGTTCCTACTGTGATGGATGATGATCCGGGATTACAACGTATCTGGTGATCCGGAACTGCAGGTCATATATCCACTAAATGTGATGTTGCACAAGTTCCATGGAACTAAGACTGGATTTCATGGAGCACCAGATTAGAAGTCCCGTGGATAATCAATATAGTCCAACTAGAGATCTTCCTTCAATCTAACTTCTGACGATACATGTGAAAGTTCTGCCGCATCTCTAACTCTTTCCTTGCAGCGCTCCGGCCGATAGCGCCGCGGTCGGCTGATTGCTGGTAAGAAAACTATTCTGTGCACTGTGCAACTCTGGACGTCTGGTGCAAATAATTTCCTCCCCTCAAATGCTGTTTGACTAATTCTAAAACCCAAAAAGAAGTGCCATCCATCTCACTTTTGTAAACCTCCTTATAATGTTTGGATAAGGGATGACCGATGAATCATTTTTTAATATTGTTATCATATTCCTTTAATTTGTCCCGCAAATACCTCTTTGTGCGTCCCACATAGAGTTTATCACAAGGGCACTTAATGCAATATATTATACCCATTCTTTAACAAGATATGTGACCCTTAATTGTGTAGTTTTCTCCCATGGATGTAAATGAATGAATTTCAGAATTATTCCTAGTAGAATTACATATAGTCCATTTTCTACAAGGAACAAACCTTGATTGCTCCTGACATTAGTCGTTATGTTTTTATTCCTAGAGGTATCAACTACTGTGAGTAGAATGAAATTCACCAATTTTTTTGCCCTTTTATACACAAAACTAATGTTTATTAACTTTTTTTTTAACACTTTACAATCTTTTGTATATTGTGTGATGAACAGGATTTTTATTTCTGTGGAATTAGGGAGATTATCTTTACTGTTGTCCCTATTATGTAGTAATAATTCCCTATTAATTTTTTCTACCGCCCTTCTTGCAATTTTTAGGGATTCTTCTTTATACCCTTTTTGTACAATGTTTTTATCATGTGGTTTGCCTCTCTATGGAAATCATCTGTTCTGGTACAGTTCCTTTTAAGTCTCATAAACTCACCCCTCAGGACGTTGTTAAGCCATACTGGTAGATGGCAACTACCAGTAAGAAAATAGCTATTGCTGTCAGTAGATTTATTAAAGGTTTTCTTTATTAATTGTTTTCCCTCTCTACAGATGGTAATGTCTAAAAAATGAACTGCTAGTTCACTGTGTACAGTGGTAGCATTTAAATAAAATACATTTTTATTAAGATTATTTAAAAGGGCATTTAAGGATTCAGACCAAATAAAAAAAATGTCATCTATAAAACGTCTCTAAAGAACCAGATCCGCACCAAGCTCGCCATCCACGAAAATATTGTGCACTGCAGAACTTTCACATGGATTGTCAGAAGTTAGATTGCAGGAGGCTTTCTAGTCGGGTTGTAAGGAGGTAGACGAGAGAAGACGAGTACAGTTAATGCATGACTGAGTAGTTCTACCCGTATGCCTCAAAGCTGTGGTCTTGGGGAATTGGATGTTTCGCCCCCAGCTATTCGTCCCCGGGTACATTTCACCCCCTCACATTTCATCCCCAGCATCGAAATGATAGGGGCAAAATGTGCGGGGTCGAAATGTACCTGGGGGCGAACTGATGGGGGCAAACTGCTGGGGGTGAACTGCTGGGGGCGAAACGTCCTATAACCGTGGTCTTGTTGAGAAATCGTCTTTTAATCCTGTATGTTAATGAGGTCTTCTAGGCTCCGGGGCGTGCGGTGCCTGGAAGAAGACTCCTGCATCCATTGTTCATTTGCGTACCACCCTTCTCCCATCAGCACCATAGTGCCCTGTGACGTGTATTGCTAGCCCCGGAAACCCGTGCCTGCGCCCTGCAATCGAGCGATTATACTTACCTTTTCCGCCCTTCTATTGGCGCCCTTCATTATTCTTCTCCAGTGAGTCACTGCTACTACTGATGGAGCAGATATCAGCCGGTGACTGTTAATCTGTTAAATTCATTAACAGCACGCGGATATAGGGGCGTGTCATTCAATGCGCCCACCAGTATTCCAATGATTCAATCGCAGGGTGCCGATGGGTTGCTATGACAGCCTTGGGTCTCTTGAAGACCTCGGGGGCTGTCATCATGAGCCTGTGGCCGGACTTCAAAGAAAACTGTGGTTTTTGCTATATGCAGCAATATTGTTATATTGCTGTGTATAGCACAAGCGATCAGACGATCGCAGGTTCAAAACCTCTAAAGGACTAACAAATACAGTAAAAAGGGAAAAAAGTTCCAAAAATAAATAAATAAAACATAAAAGCTTGAATCACCACCCCTTTCCCTTATTAAAAATGTTGCCGTGCACATAAAAGTCCAATCTATCAAAATATAAAAATAATTAACAGTATATGTAAACAGAAAAAATAAATGCCAAAATTACATTTTTTTGGTCAAAGCAATACCACAAAAAATACTGTAAGAAGCGATCAAATTGTCATATCTATCCCGAAGTGGTATCAGTAAAAACGTAGTCTCTCCCCGCAAAAGAATAAGCCATCACACAGCTCCATCGACTTAAGAATGAAAACGTTACGAGTTTCAGAAAATGAGAACACAATCCCCCCAATTTTTTTTTTACAAATTTACAATTTTTTTCACTACTAAAATAATAAAAAAAATCTGGTATCGCGGTAATTGTACTGGTGAGAAGAATCATATTACCACGTCATTTTTACCACACAAAGCACGCCATAAAAACAATACCCAAAAAAATAATGTAAGAATAGTGTTTTTTTTTTGCAATTTTACTGCACTTGGAACATGCTTTCCATTTTCCAGTACACTATGTGGTAAAATGAATGCTGTAATTCAAAAGTACAACTCGTCCCGCAAAAAGCAAGCCCTCGTACGTCTATGTAAATGGAGAAATAAAAAACTTATGGCCTTTGGAAGAAGGGAAGGAAAAACTAAAATACAAAAATGGAAATAGGAGGATAGGTCATCAGTATTAGATTTCTGGGGGTCCGACACCCGGCACCTCCACCAGTCTGCTGTTATTCGCTGGGGCTGGATGGAAACACTCAACAGAGTTCACAGTGAAGTGGCCGTTGCTGACAACTACAGCACAGCTCATCCAGAGCTGATAATAGTTATTTCAAAAGGTAGGTCATCAATATCAGATACAGCTAATTTGTATCAAAACTGAACACACCCTCTTGAGCACCGGGAGGAAGAAATGGAGGTTCGCTTCC
Organism: Phyllobates terribilis; assembly: GCF_046119375.1. Taxonomy (NCBI): domain Eukaryota; kingdom Metazoa; phylum Chordata; class Amphibia; order Anura; family Dendrobatidae; genus Phyllobates; species Phyllobates terribilis. The sequence continues at coordinate 661,359,788 of NW_027362762.1, read as the reverse complement.
TTCATTACTAGTTCGATTAGCCTGTTTCTCAAGAGTTGGCTGAGAAGACACCTTTTTCTTCGAACTGCTCTTGGGGATCTGAGTGAAAACTGCTTCTGGGTAATGATTACATTGTGTCCCATTGGTGAATTGTAGAACTTGGGTCACAGGAGGAGGCAGAGGAGAATGACCTGCGAGGGAAAGACAAACTAATTTACTGCAAGTTCAAATAATGTATGCCAGCAATATTTACTAATATCTGTCTGTCTGTCTGTCTATTGTCTAAGGGTATGTGCGTATGAGCCAAAAACCATGAGCATTCATTTGGAAGAATTCTAAAAAATTACAAAGTTGGAAGACTACAATGGTGATAGAAGTATCTTCAAGGCATATGGAATTCTCTCACCTGTGCAATACTATGGAAATCCAGAAAACACGGTCTAAGTGGGGGGGGCACGAGGACTGGAGTTTGGGAAAAGCTGGTCTAAACTGTGTTTGTATCAAGCAGCATGAACATGACAGTTAATGGGAACCTGCCATTAGCTTCATGTTGCTTGAAGGTGGGGTAACATGAAACACAGCTTGGCTGCGTATTTGTAGCCAGGTATTCACTCTGAAACCATAAGAAGAAACCTGACTAGTCCCATGTAAAATAGAGAATAAAAAGTGAAGGATATTGGCCAGTGCATTTCCACTGAAGCCAAGGGATGGAAACCAGTGGTGCTTCTTTTCTTCTTCTTTTTATCATTAGTAATCAAGGTGAGCAGTAAACACCATGTTTCAGGGACAAAACAGACCGTTCCATTGTTCAGATAAAAAAACACCTGACGAGGGGGGTGGTTCATCCCCGAAGCACCGCTGGTTTCCATTTCTTGGCTTCAGGAGGAACGTGCCAGCCAATATCCTTGACTTTTTATTTTCTGTTACATTGAATTCCAAACAGTGATGGGTATTCGGTAGCAGGGGGTCTGGCAGTGACTTCTAGTTCACTCATGGAGTAAGGCACCAGGGAGATTTGGGCTCCAAGCACAAACCACAATGTAAGCACATAAACCACACGTGCATATTTCCATTAGTGTTTAATCATGTGTTGTCCTATGAAGCACTCTTTAATTTGTTCACACATACATATACAGTACAGACCAAAAGTTTGGACACACCTTCTCATTTAAAGATTTTTCTGTATTTTCATGACTATGAAAATTGTACATTCACACTGAAGGCATCAAAACTATGAATTAACACATGTGGAATTATATACTTAACAAAAAAGTGTGAAACAACTGAAAATATGTCTTATGTTCTAGGTTCTTCAAAGTAGCCACCTTTTGCTTTGATGACTGCTTTGCACACTCTTGGCATTCTCTTGATGAGCTTCAAGAGGTAGTCATCGGAAATGGTTTTCACTTCACAGGTGTGCCCTGTCAGGTTTAATAAGTGGGATTTCTTGCCTTATAAATGGGGTTGGGACCATCAGTTGTGTTGTGCAGAAGTCTGGTGGATACACAGCTTATAGTCCTACTGAATAGACTGTTAGAATTTGTATTATGGCAAGAAAATGCAGCTAAGTAAAGAAAAACGAGTGGCCATCATTACTTTAAGAAATGAAGGTCAGTCATTCTGAAAAATTGGGCAAACTATGAAAGTGTCCCCAAGTGCAGTTGCAAAAACCATCAAGCGCTACAAAGAAACTGGCACACATGAGGACCGACCCAGGAAAGGAAGACCAAGAGTCACCTCTGCTTCTGAGGAGAAGTTTATCCGAGTCACCAGCCTCAGAAATCTCAGGTTAACAGCAGCTCAGATTAGAGACCAGGTCAATGCCACACAGAGTTCTAGCAGCAGACACATCTCTACAACAACTGTTAAGAGGAGACTTTGTGCAGCAGGCCTTCATGATAAAATAGCTGGAAGGAAACCACTGCTAAGGACAGGCAACAAGCAGAAGAGACTTGTTTGGGCTAAAGAACACAAGGAATGGACATTAGACCAGTGGAAATCTGTGCTTTGGTCTGATGAGTCCAAATTTGAGATATTTGGTTCCATGTCTTTGTGCGATGCAAAATAGGTGAACGGATGGACTCTACATGCCTGGTTCCCACCGTGAAGCATGGAGGAGGAGGTCTGATGCTGTGGGGGCACTTAGCTGGTTACACTGTTGGGGATTTATTCAAAATTGAAGGCATACTGAACCAGCATGGCTACCACAGCATCTTGCAGCGGCATGCTATTCCATCCGGTTTGAGTTTAGTTAGACCATCATTTATTTTTCAACAAGACAATGACCCCAAACACACCTCCAGGCTGTGTAAGGGCTATTTTACCAAGAAGGAGAGTGATGGGGTGCTACGCCAGATGACCTGGCCTCCACAGTCACAAGACCTGAACTCAATCGACATGGTTTGGGGTGAGCTAGACCGCAGAGTGAAGGCAAAAGGGACAACAAGTGCTAAGCATCTCTGGGAACTCCTTCAAGATTGTTGGAAGACTATTTCCGGTGACTACCTATTGAAGCTCATCAAGAGAATGCCAAGAGTGTGCAAAGCAGTCATCAAAGCAAAAGGTGGCTACTTTGAAGAACCTAGAATATAAGACATATTTTCAGTTGTTTCACACTTTTTTGTTAAGTATATAATTCCACATGTGTTAATTCATAGTTTTGATGCCTTCAGTGTGAATGTACAATTTTCATAGTCATGAAAATACAGAAAAATCTTTAAATGAGAAGGTGTGTCCAAACTTTTGATCTGTACTGTATATACGCTGACTAGTCAAATGACATCCCTGACTGGCTTCTCCCAACATCAGCCCAGTGGATTAACAGGTCTCTCTCATTTGTCCATGTGATTCCCCTGAGGGTTCAGTCGCCACAGAGGTACTGCGCCTCACTCAGAGGTGTGGTATCTCCTTCTCTCAGGTATGGAGGGAGTGCTGCCCAGAACCCCAGCACCCGCATTCAACACTACACTGCTCCAGGCCGGCTGGAAGGGCAAGATGCACTGTGTTTCCTGCTGAGCCCTGTCCTTGGCTGGAGTGGTGGGAACCAAAGGTAGGGGGAACCCTAGTGACAAAGTGTTTTACCCTGCTCCTGGCAATGCTTGTAATCACAAAAATCTTAGACATAGTATGTCCAATTTTCGGACTTAGAAATTGTTTCATACAGCTCCTGGTGCACAGTTCTCGTGCTGATGTCACTGTATGAAACTGTAGAGTTGCAATTGTTGGTGCCACACTTCTGCACTTGGTGAATTGGCTCTTTGAGGTTACATGGTCTGTTGCTTTGAGGATCAGAAATTCTTACTGCTGAAAACTTCCACTTCAAGATAATAACAATTAGAGATTACCAGGGCAGATTTATTGCAGCAGATCAAAAATTCCACAAATTATCTTGTGACTGTGCCACATTTGAGGTCATCTAGAGTATATCCTTGTACTTTTAATTGCATAATATATCAGTATTTCATCTTCAGTCAAACAGTATATTAAAGAGGTTGTCCACTACTTTTTCATTGATGACCTATCCTTAGGAAAGGTCATCAATGTCTGATTAGTCAGGTCCAACACCTGGCACCCCCGCAGATCAGCTGTTCTTTGTGGTGGCGGCCGCAGTTCCGCCGGAACTGCTCAATTGCAGAGCTGCTCCATCTTCTGATAGTGGTCACAGCTGGGTACTGCACATTCGCCTTCAATTCAAATCAATAGGAGGCTGATGTGTAGTACCCTGCCGTGACCACTATCAGAAGATGAAGCAACTCCTCAATTGAGCAGTTCTGGCTAGCGACCACCAATTTCAGGAACCGCTGATTGCTGGGGGTGCCGGGTGTTGGATCCCTACCGATCAGACATTGATGACGTATACTGAGGAAAGGTTATCAATGAAAAAGTAGTGGACAATCTCGTTAGATAAAGGCATACAGGTCTCCAGGCATAATGGGAGCTGTAGAAGCGCTGCTAAAGTAATTTATTTTTGTAGGGGGGCATGAATTAATAACATTTTAAGTGTTGCTTATAAAAAAAGCCAATAATGTTTTTTAAATTTGCTTCCTAGTGCATAGTATACTTTGTTATATACAGACTCAACATACCCTCTTGACCACCAGGAGGAAAGTATGGAGACTCGCTTCCTTCATTATTTGTTTGACTAATCTGTTTCTCAGTAGTTGGCTGGGAAGACATCTTTTTCTTAGTCTTGGGTTGTTGAGTAAAAGCAGATTCAGCATAAGGATTACCCTGTAACCCATTGGTGATATGTGGAGCTTGGGTCACAGGAAGAGGCAGAGAAGATTGATCTGCAAGAGAAAGGCAAACTAATTTACAGCAAGTTCAAATATATCAGTATCATTTACTAGTATCTATCTATGCATCTATAGTTTTGTAAAAAAAAAAAAGAAGCATACACAATATGGCCAAAAGTGAACACCTGACCATCACACTTAGATGTTTTTTTTTAGACAGCCAAAAAACATGGTCATTATTTTGAAGTTGTTCCCTCTTTGCCACTAGAAATGTATACAATAATTCTGGGAAGTCTTTCTACAAGAGGTTTTGACTGAGTCTGTGGAATTCTGTGCTCTTTCAGTAATAAAGGTCAGGTACCAAATTTGTCAAACTGTGTTTTCCTGGTCATGGACTTGAGCACAGAGGCACAGTCATGCCTTCCCAAAACTACTATGCAAATAGAGATTCTGGTTTGGTTTTGCTTTTATCCTAAATCACATGGCAAGGCTCATTAAAGGGTCGATACTGACTTTTAAGACTGCTACATCCAATAGGTGACACTAACTAGAGTTCATGTCCTCTTCCTCTCTTAAGAGGCAATTTTCATATTTAATTTCCTAGAGGAGCATTGCATGGCCTATAGGTCTCCTTACACTGGCATGTCAGGCCTGTAACGCTCCACAAGGAAAGACATTATCCCTTAGACACCGGTTATAAGGTTGGAAGAATTACATTTTCTAAAATGTCTTTGTATGCTTTAAAATCCGCATTACTGTTCACTGAGGTCTCACCCAAACCCATAAACACAGCCTTATTCAATTTTCCCTGTATCATATTTTACAATAGTCACTGTGCTTTCTGGAATTAATGTGACTCGCCCCCTGGGCCGTGGGGCACTCGGATCTGGGCAATAGGGAGCGATGGGAGTAGTAGTGGCAACCCGGTTCCGTGGCTCAGGGTGGTCAGGCCAGTGGTAGTCCGTTATATTGATTATGTCCGACTACACCACCCGTGGATTGCGGTTATTAGGAACCGCCACTGCATGCAGACCGCTGGGGCTGATGAGGTGTGCAGCTATGGTAGTGTGACTCCCCACGGGAAGAGTGCGGCCCCAGGGCAGTATAGTGGATGGTGGGAGTGATGGTAGTGCTGGAGGAGCAAGGAGCACACAGACAACAGGTTGCAGTCCAGGGTCTTTACTAAACAGGTAAACTGACCCACAAACAGTCCCAGCTAGGAGGGGACCTGGATGTCTGAGAGCAACGGGGAAATTGGCCCTGGTCAGGGTGAGGGTGTAGGCCTACCGTGCTTTCTGCGCTCCTTCTGACTATCTCCTCCTGATAGGATAACAGCCCACGTTTCCGAGCTTTCCGTGTATTCTCGCCTGTATGGCCTGCGACGTGGGTTCCTTTCTGCTCCCAGCCTTGTACGGCTTTACTGGTCCCTTCGGTTGTGGCAGGGCCTCCAGGCTTCTTAGGCCAAGGAATATACAGTCCCTTGCGGACTGGTTCTCTGCTGGGGGATGTGGAATCCTTCCAGCCTCAGACACCAAAGTCTGGTAAAATTAAGTCTTTTCTCTGCCAAGACAGGCTCTCTTCGCCTCTAGTCTCTGGCTTGTGGCTCTCTTCTACTGCCACACTTCCTCTTAGGTGCAATCAACTTTCTGTCCCTGCTCTGGGACACGTCTCAGAGCTGAGACAGGCAATCCAGTTCTCCCTAACCCTGTCCCCAGTACCAGCTTTTATAGGGGCAGCCTGCTCCCCCTACTGGCCTGAGACAGGAGGCATTGCATGCTAATGTTCCCCTAACCAGAGAACCTCCCCCTTGCTCTCAGACACAGCTTTAATTACACTTGTGGCATCCAGGCCAGGGTGACACATTCCCCCCTAGTAAAATTTAGTACTCCGGGACTAAACAATAAACAAAGACAATATGCACAACAATAACACATTAATAGACAGACGACGCACAAATTGAGTTCTTTAGGTCACAGTGTGGTCTGTGACCGGGTGTCCATATCACCAAAACAACGGGGAGCCTTAACCAGGTGGGGGTCTGTCCTACCCCAAGTCCTTCACAGTCTTAGTTCATTCCTGGGTTAGGCTCCGAACGCAGTCCATACAAGGTCCCGGTTATAAAAAGTCCATAACCTGTGAGTCCTTACGGTTGCTGCAAGAGACTGAAACACACTAGTAATAAACATGCAGGTAACTTTGGCAAACATTTTAACATTTGGCAACAGGGTTATTTACAATCTTATTGCACACTATATTCTCCAGCGAGCGGGTATCTGCCCCTTTGTGCTCCTGGTTGACCTCCTTAACCCACTGTCTGGTGGTGGACCAACCTGGCTTTCCCCACTAGCGTTAGGGGTACAGCTACCAGCTAAATGTACAGGTAGGGCAGGCAGCTGTCTGCAGGTTCTTTGGCTTACCGCAGGCATGGCAGGCTCACTGTCAGCAGAGGGTTGACTCTCCTGGGCTGCTGGAACAGGCTCTTCTGCCTCTGGAACCGCTTGCTCCTCTTCACCTTCCGGCTCTGGTGTTGGTTGTTGCTGGGCCGGTTGCAGGAAATGCAGGACAGGTACCACTATGGCATCATTTATGCGAGTCCAGGACTGAGGGAACTCTCCGAGAACGGTGCTGATCATTTCTTCCTTGTCCTCTGCGGGTTCAAGGTCACTCTGATCCTCTTCTGCACTACAGAGTTGCTCGGGGCACCTTTTGAGGTGGTCTCTGGAGACGACACTAGTGGTTTCTCCTCCGTCCTTGGTGATTACGCACACCTTTGGGTTGTCGTGGTCAGACTGCAGTACGGTGTAGGGTTCCCTTTCCCACTGGTCGTCCAACTTATGTAGCCTTCTTTTTCACTTTAGGACTTGCTCACCAGGTTGTAGGGGACCAGCAGGGGCGTGTTGATTGAAGAGTCTTTCTTGCTTCTCTCTCACCTGGGCCAGGCTCTTCTCCACACTCTCCTGTACCTTCTTGTACTGCAGTTGCCTTTCCGTATCCCAGTCCGCATCCGGGGAGGTGTCCTCAGGTATTAGGACTCCCATCTCCAGGTCTACGGGCAGCTTACCTGGTCTAGCTCGCATCAAGTAAGCCGGGGTGCAGTTTGTAGCATTCACCTGGATATTGTTGTACATGTCTACCAGGTCCGGCAACTTTTCTGGCCACAGGCTGCGTTCCTCCAGGGGCAACGTCTTCAGGAGATCAATGACTATATTGTTCATCTTCTCACACATCCCGTTGGTTTGGGGGTGGTAAGGCGTTGTCCGAATCTTCTTACAGCCATAGAGGTTGCAGAACTCCTGGAAGATTTCAGCCTCGAACGCTGGACCCTGGTCTGTCAGGACCTGTTCCGGATACCCGTGTGGACGGCAGAAGTATTGCTGGAAGGCACGGGCCGCTGTTTGGGCTGTCAAGTCCTTTACCGGGACCACCACTAGAAAACGGGAATAGTGGTCCACGATTGTCAGGGCATAGATGTATCCGGACCGGCTTGGAGCCAATTTGACGTGGTCCAGAGCTACCAGCTCAAGAGGCTGCGTGGTGACGATGGGCCTCAAGAGTGTCTTCTGGCTGGTACGGTCCTTCCTCCTTAGGTGACAAGGGCCACAGTCTCTGCACCATTTTTCTACAGCTCCTCTCATGCCGACCCAAAAGAACCTTCCTCTTAGCAGGAACTCCAGTTTCTTCCAACCGAAGTGTCCCGCTCTGTCATGGTAAGCCCCCAGGACCATAGCTGCATCTCGTCTTGGGACCACGACTTGCCAGGTCAGCTCGTGCGTCCGGTGGTTAACAATCCTTCTGCACAACTTGCCTTCGTAGAGGAACAGCTTACTCTTCTCCTTCCATAGCTGCTTGGCTTCCTCTGGGGCATCTGGATCTAGGCGGGCGTCTTCCCGGGTCAGCAGATCTTTCACCAGGCGGACCGCAGGGTCACTATCTTGGGTCTCGGCCCAGCTGTGGTGAGGTAGGGGATTCATCATCACAGTTGTTAGATCCTCCTCCTTCACGCGGTGAGAGTGTTGAGCGGCTCCATACCGGTGAAACGCGGGGAGTTCTACCTCTTCCAGCTCTTCTGGGTCTTCGTCACCTTCAGGTAAGTGAGGCATTCTTGATAGGGCGTCCGCGTTGGCGTTGGTTTTGCCTGCCCGGTACTTGATCACGAAGTCATAGTTGGAGAGACGGGCCATCCACCGCTGTTCCAGGGCACCCAGTCTTGCATTGTCCAGGTGTGTCAACGGGTTGTTGTCCGTGTACACGGTGAACTTTGCGGAGGCCAGGTAATGCTTGAAACGTTCCGTCACGGCCCACACCACCGCCAAGAATTCTAGCTTGAAGGAGCTGTAATTCTCCGGGTTCCTTTCGGTGGGCCTCAGCTTCCAGCTGGCGTATGCGATCACCCGTTCTCTGCCCTGTTGGTTTTGGGACAGTACGGCTCCCAGTCCCACATTACTGGCATCTGTGTGGAGAATGAAAGGCTGGCCGTAATCAGGGTAGGCCAGGACCTCATCCCCAGTGAGGGCCAACTTTAGCTGGCGGAAGGACTCCTCTTCCGGTTTATCCCACTTGAAGGGTGGCTTTTGACTTCTGGACTTGGACTGTCCGATCAGGAGGTCCTGCATAGGAGCTGCCATCTTGGTGAACCCGGGGATGAACCTTCGGTAGTAGCCTACCAACCCGAGAAACTGTCTCACCTCTTTGATGTTCGAGGGGCTTGGCCAGCTCTTGATTGCCGTGACCTTGTCAGGGTCGGGGGCCACTCCTTCCGCACTTACCACGTGCCCTAGGTACTGGACCTTTGGTTTCAGCAGGTGGCACTTCGATGGTTTCACCTTCAGGCCATAGCCTGCCAGGGCTTCGAACACCTCAGCCAGGTGCTTTAGGTGGTCCTCGTAGGTCTTCGAATAGACGATCACGTCGTCCAGGTAAAGGAGGACCGTCTCGAAGTTTCGGTGCCCTAGACAGCATTCCATCAGCCGCTGGAAGGTCCCTGGTGCGTTGCAGAGCCCGAAAGGCATACAGTTGAACTCACTCAGTCCCATCGGGGTGGTGAAGGCGGTCTTCTCCTTGTCAGCCTCTGCCACAGGAACCTGCCAGTACCCGCTAGTAAGGTCCAAAGTAGAAAAGAAGTTAGCAGATTTTAGTGTGGCTAAAGACTCTTCTATTCTAGGCAGCGGATATGCGTCTTTGTGAGTGATACGGTTGATTTGTCTATAGTCCACGCACATTCTCATGGTGCCGTCTTTCTTTTTCACCAGAACCAAGGGGGCTGCCCAGGGGCTACAGCTATCTCTAATGACCCCAGCTTCTTTCATTTCCCGCAGCATACCCTTGGCATTCTGATAATGTGCAGGGGGTACAGGTCTGTGCCTCTCTTTTATTGGTGGGTGGCTCCCTGTGGGGATGTGGTGTTCTATCCCTTTTACTCTGCCGAAGTCTAGCGGGTGCTTACTAAAGACTCTCTCGTACTCCTGTACCACCCGGTAGACTCCTTGTTTTTGGTGCAGGGGAGTGGAGTCAGCACCCACGTGGAGTTTCTGGCACCAGTCCTCCTTTTGTTTCTGGGAGCCATTACCCTCCGCCTGAGGAGATAGAGGCAAGGGCTCCACGGCCCTGATAGCTTGGTGTTCGACAACAAACAGTTTGGCGAGTGTAGCGTACCTGGGTAAGTGTGCTTCCCTCTCCCCAATGTTGAGGATGCGGACGGGCACCCTCCCATGACGGACATCAACCACCCCCCGGGCTGTCAAAATGGTGGTCCTGCTGTCTGAGTACACGGGTTCTACCATGGCTTGGTAGTCTCTACCTCTCAACCCGATTGCAGTCCGACACCAGATCATCATTTCACTTTTGGGAGGCATGGAAATGGGGAATGGATCACTGAGTCTTACGCTACCGATCTCACCACCAGACAGTTCTACCTGCTGCCGTCTCATCAGGGCTTTTATCTCCTTGTTGAGGACTCTCTGTTGGCTGGAACTAGCATTCACCGCCACCTGTTGTAGAATTACAATTACTTCTGAAAGACAATTTTCAATTATGTTAGTACCCACAGTTATTTTAGGGTGACTTTCATGACAGTCAATGTCCACAATAATCACTCCCTGTGCCGGCAGTTCAACTTTACCAATTTTAATGGTCATCTCCTTGAACCCCATCTGCGGCACGGGTAAGCCATTACTGGCGATGATGCTCAAGTTACTGTCTGGATACCGTGTGATATCAGCATCAGTCCAATACTGCTTAAAAAGTACATAAGGGATTGTGGTTACTTGCGACCCAGTATCCAGCAAGGCGCTCATGGGGATACCGTCCAGCACCACGGGTAAAACCGGGCGCCCCCCAACGTACTTATCACGCCAATTATAAGGGCCTGGTGATCTTATGCCTGGGGGTCGGCCCTCTGCCCCAGGTTGGACCCGTTTAAATTACAGTACCTGGAAATGTGTCCGGGCTGGTTGCATCGACGGCAAATGGGCTGTCCATCCTCTGCGTAGCGGTCTGTGGGCCTCCCTCGGAATGACGGGATCCTCCTCTGTCGACGCCACGGGACATCCTCCGGACTTGAAGCCAGCTCGATGGGTCTTGACGGGTCCACTTGCAACACCTGGACGGTCCTGGTCAACGCCGCGACGCTCCTGGTCAGCTCCTGGACTTGGTGGTGCAGGCCTTTCGACGGGGCTTGGTTCAGGGCCTGTGCATCAGCCTCCACGGAGTCCATAGAGGAGGGCGCCGCCTCCTGGTGGTAGGTGATAGCAGGGCGCCGGGGGTTTATAGCGCCACTGGTTGCAGATTCACGGAGCACCCTTATGGCCCTGTCCTTAAATTGGGCAAAGGTCAGGTCGAGGTTCTGAAAGAACATGAGGCGCAGCTGGGCCCTGTGGGCACTGGACAGCAGACCCTCTATGAATTGCTCTGTTAGCAGCTTATCGGTTTCCTGCACACTGCCAGGGTCAGTTTGTTGAATAGCCCTCAAGGCTTCCTGCAGATTTAGGGCATAGTCTCTGATGCTGTCCTGTGCCCGCTGCTTACACCCATAGAACCTCATTTTAATCTCAGCGGAGGTACGTGTATCAAAGGTACCCCGCAGCCGGGCCAGAATACCCTTCACAGTCCCTTTCTCCTCAATGGGCCACGATTTTACCTCCCTTTGGGCTGCGCCAGTTAACTGCCCTGTCAATATGCTGACCTTCTGTTCCTCTGTCAAGGGGTAAACTTGGAACAAACTATACAGTCTTTCCTTGAAGTCAGTTAGGGCATGGGGCTCCCCTGAGTATTTGGGCAGCCAGGCCGCTCCAGGGATGTAGGGCAGGGAAAAGGGCATCACCGCTGCTGCAGCTGCGTTGGTGGTAGTGGGCGCCTCTGTGTCCGACATCTTCCTCCCCCCCTAGTGAAGTGTGGCCTACCTTCCGACGATCCTCTTCTGTAGGCCACGGCTCCGCTGCTGCTCTGGACGAGGACCTGGCGTCGCACTCCGATGACGTCAGCGTCGCTCTCTCTCCCTTCCAGGACCTTGCGCAGCGTCGGTGCGTGGGGTGGAGCTTCGGATCTCGCGCGGTTTTGACGTCCACGCCCCTCTTCTTCCCGCGCGGCGTCCTGAAGATGGCGTCCGATGGCGGGAAGACGGCAGAGGACGGCGGGAAACGGTCCAAGATGGCGTCTGATGGCGGGAATCGGCTCCGGATGGCGGGAAACGACTCCGGACGGCGGGAAACTTCGCCACAGGTAAGTTACAAAAGTCTTTTTCAGGCACGCAGTACCTGGTGGTTGCGGGCACGAAATCCTGCCGACTACGCCAAAGCTGACTCGCCCCCTGGGCCGTGGGGCACTCGGATCCGGGCAATAGGGAGCGATGGGAGTAGTAGTGGCAACCCGGTTCCGTGGCTCAGGGTGGTCAGGCCAGTGGTAGTCCGTTATATTGATTATGTCCGACTACGCCACCCGTGGATTGCGGTTATTAGGAACCGCCGCTGCATGCAGACCGCTGGGGCTGATGAGGTGTGCAGCTATGGTAGTGTGACTTCCCACGGGAAGAGTGCGGCCCCAGGGCAGTATAGTGGATGGTGGGAGTGATGGTAGTGCTGGAGGAGCAAGGAGCACACAGACAACAGGTTGCAGTCCAGGGTCTTTACTAAACAGGTAAACTGATCCACAAACAGTCCCAGCTAGGAGGGGACCTGGATGTCTGAGAGCAACGGGGAAATTGGCCCTGGTCAGGGTGAGGGTGTAGGCCTACCGTGCTTTCTGCGCTCCTTCTGACTATCTCCTCCTGATAGGATAACAGCCCACGTTTCCAAGCTTTCCGTGTATTCTCGCCTGTATGGCCTGCGACGTGGGTTCCTTTCTGCTCCCAGCCTTGTACGGCTTTACTGGTCCCTTCGGTTGTGGCAGGGCCTCCAGGCTTCTTAGGCCAAGGAATATACAGTCCCTTGCGGACTGGTTCTCTGCTGGGGGATGTGGAATCCTTCCAGCCTCAGACACCAAAGTCTGGTAAAATTAAGTCTTTTCTCTGCCAAGACAGGCTCTCTTCGCCTCTAGTCTTTGGCTTGTGGCTCTCTTCTACTGCCACACTTCCTCTTAGGTGCAATCAACTTTCTGTCCCTGCTCTGGGACACGTCTCAGAGCTGAGACAGGCAATCCAGTTCTCCCTAACCCTGTCCCCAGTACCAGCTTTTATAGGGGCAGCCTGCTCCCCCTACTGGCCTGAGACAGGAGGCATTGCATGCTAATGTTCCCCTAACCAGAGAACCTCCCCCTTGCTCTCAGACACAGCTTTAATTACACTTGTGGCATCCAGGCCAGGATGACACAAATGCATCCCAAAAACCCAGATTTATCTATTAGACTTCCAATGAAATGTGACACCACCTCAGAAAATATTTATATAGCTCCAAACCCTACTGATAATGTATTTAAACCATTGCAGTCATCACTTGACATCACATATAGCAGAATATATGCAACTGTTGACCACAGAAACTTATTTCATAAAGCTCGGGACTCACAGTTCTTGTCCTGTTGCAGAGTACAGGCAATTTTTTAAGTGCCATGTGTTTCAGCACTAGCCAACTCTGTTCTGAGTCTGCATAGTCTTCTTTTACTACTATATAATTACACTTCACAATAAAAGCAAGTACAGTTGACCAAGGCAGTTGAGCTCCTACTGCATGTGCTGGGGCCGGAGCTAGTTCCTATCCCAACACTGTAACACCTTAAATGCAGCTGTCCATACCGACAGTTGCATGTGAGGCGCTTGACAGAGGTAGAGGATTCGCTCTTTCAGTCTATTAGCATCCTCACAACATGATCACAGGGGGCTGATGGGTTGCATTGGCAGCCAGATGCCTCACAATAGCTTCAAGGTGGTTTACCACATACAATAGAGTAGGAGATCCTGCTTGAGGCTCGGTTTGATAATGTTAGGCTTAGGGTATGTGCACACGTTGAGTATTTGCAGCAGATTTTTTTGCACCAAAAACTAGAATTTTGGCAAGAAAAATTATGCACATTATAAGTGCATTTTTGACCCTTTTTTTGATGAATTTTTACTTGTGTGTCTTTTTTCAAATTCTTTAAATAGTTGAAAAACACTGAAAAAAATTGACTTGCTGCATATTTGAAAAAAGTTTTAATGTTGAAATCCACAAGGAAAAAATGAGCAGCATGTGCATGAGGATTCAGAAATATCATTAACTTTACTAGTATTATAAGGTACAGAATTTTTTGCCACTGAAAAATGTGTTGCAAAAACGCAACAATTGAAGAAGCCCTTACAATAACTGGACAGGCTGGATAAAGTGATCAAAAGATTTCATGTTCATGTCAAGTTAGTTGTGGGACTAATAAGCATTGTAAATAAAAAAAAAATTAAAAATGGGATAAAAAAAATACTCCAAAATCCTAGTTTTATTAATAAGAAATGAGGGTTTTTGTGAAAAAAATCCTCAAAAAAACATTAGGTTTCACTGCATGAACGGTATTATAAAAGTATTTAATTATTTATCAAACATGAAAACCTTATTAAAAAAATATGAAAAATAATGGCAAAAATGCTGCTTTAGTTCATGTCACTTCTATTAAAATAAAAAATGATCAAAAAGCTGTATACATATATAAAAGGTATCAATAAAAACAAAGCTCATTAAGCAAAAAAAAAGTTGTTAAAAATGTCATCACATGGCTCTGTAAAGGCAAAAATAAAAAGGAAGGGCTCTCAAAATATGATAAAAAAAAATTCTTGTGTAAAGTGGTAACGCAGTTTCAAATAAGTAAGCAATAAAAAACTAAATAATCCTATCAAACCACAGAAAAATACAATATAAAAACTATTTCAGATTTATTGTTTTTTGTTCATCCCTCCTATCACAAAAAGGTGATAAAGTCATATATTCCACAAACATGCTACTAGCTAAAGCTAAAGCGGGTTTCCCCCAAAAACATGCATTAAATATGGTGGACTCATTCTTTTTCACTCTCTTGCTGGACTCAAACTTTCATAAAGGATTATGCAGTCTTTCTAACATTTTCAATGTATGAAGTTTATATTGTGAAATCTGGAGTGACACATCCTCTTTCTGCTGTGTGTACAGAAAAATAAAAAAGTTATGAGTATCAGAATATGGCGACCCAAAAAAAGAAAATACTTTTCTCAAATTTAATTTTTTGTTGTACAAAGGTAGCAAACCATACATAAATTGGTATCATCATAATTGTATTTACCTGCAGAATAACGATAGAGGCCATAATTTAACATTTGTACTTTTCTTTTTTGTTTTGTGGTTTTTCTTGCCGTTTTCGTGCCAAAATAGCCAACAGACTTCATGAATTTTGCGCAAAATCAAAAATACTCTATTGGATTTTTTGTTTGTTTGTCTATGAATAGTTTTGACACTGTTTAGCACAAAAAGTCACATGTTTTGATAATGGCACAAAAATTACCAACATATAATTGGTGTATATAAATTTGCTCCAGGGGAGAGCTGCAGTACTTGTGTGCATTCGTTTAAGGCCGACTTCACATGTCCGTATATTTCTGGTACCGGAAAAACTGGTACCGGAGATATCCGTGTCCCGTGTGTCCGTGTGTGTCACACGTGTGTCAACCGTGTACCGCATTAGGATCACACGTACAGTCGCTTGGGAATCAGCACTACAGTTAGCGCTGTTCCCAAGTACCGGGTGCTGAACGCTGCACTCATCATGATTCCCTGCAGGTGCTGCGATCAGCACTAGCAGGGACAATGATGAGGGTAGTAGTAGCCTGCACCCGCAGTGTCCAACTGTAAAAATAAGAATAAAATAAAAAAATATATACTCACCTGTCCTAAGTGTCCCCTGCTGTAATCCATGTGACCAATCAGCAGAGGAGCCAGGGAGAATGAGCCGCTGCAGCGAGCGGGCGCCGAATATCTGCTGAGCTCAGGAGCGGTGCCCTGTCACTCACTGAGCGCAGCTCAGGGGCCGCTCGCTACAGGAGTCATTCTCCCCAGCTCCTCTGCTAATCGGTCGCATAGATTACAGCAGGGGACAGTTAGGTGAGTATATGAATTTTTTATTATATTCTTATTTTTACATAGGGACACTGCGGGAGCAGACTACTACTATGCTCATCATTGTTCCTGCTGGTGCACCGGCAGGGAACCATGATGAGGGCAGTGTTCAGCACCGGGCGCTTGGGAACAGAGCTAACTGTAGCGCTGATTCCCAGGCGCCGGTACGTGTCACTCTGATGATACACGGATGTCATCCGTGTGTGTTCAGCATGAGGCATTAAATCCAATGTATGATTTTGGAGGTGCTGTCCATTCTCTTTTTTCAGCGTATTGCATGATCTGTCCTTTTTTTTCGGATGTGTACTCCTCCCATTCGGCACAGGTGATTTTAATTAGCAGGAGACTGCAAAGAGGGTCTAGCCTATTTTTGCTCTCACTTGAGAGCTTCAGGAAGGTAAGTTCCAATGCTCCTTTCATGTGGTGTTGGTGCAGTTTGTCGGCCATTATTGCTGTGGTTTTGTGCTTGTGGGGCAGTGCAGTCTGGAGTCATGGGGACTCAGTCTTGCAGCATGGGAGCTGTGAGGCACCAGGCCGCCCCGCCCTGCTGGTGCATTGTCACTGTGATGGTGGTTGGCGTATTGCGCCGCTCCTTTTAGGCAAGAAATGTTAGGAACCACTAAGAGGTTTGCCGTGACGTGGCAGTGGGCTTCATACAGTCTGATCAGAATGTTAAACTAAGAACCTCATGTTCAGTTTTATATATTTTTTCCGAGAGGCATTAGATCAACGTATGTTTTTGGAGGTGCGGTCCATGTTCTTTTTCAGCGTCAACATGTTAAATGCTCACATTCGTGGTGGTACAATTAGAAAAAGACTGAACAAGTATGGCTTGTTTGGAAGGGTTGTAACATGGTGCGGGCGGTAGCCATGGGAGAGGTACTTGTCTCTTGCGCCCCGGCACATTACATTAAAGTGGGGGTCCTTGCTGGGTGTGTGGACCTGTGCTTTGAGGGCGCTATGCCCGTGCAGGCCGCATGTAACCGATGTCGAAGGTTTGCCAGGACCAGATGTTTTACAGTTCAATGAAGGAGACCACCATTAAATATAACCTTTTACTGAATGGGAACTTGGTAGGCAATATATACAGGAGAAAACCCCCCCAAAAATGTGCTAGAACCTATAGTAACCTCATATCAAAAGATAAAAATTAATCATCTTTATTAAGCACAGTAAAGTTAAAAGTACATAAAAATACATAAAACATTCCAAGATAAAGACACATGGTGATGGGTGAGTGCTATGGGGAGCCCTGATAAATATTTCAATGTATCTAATGTATGCAGAGTGACAAGAAAATAAAAGTCACTCAATGCATATGCACTTAAAAGTAAACCATAAGTAGGTGCATGAAAAAGTAAATCAGCCCACAGCCACGTATGGAAAGTATAAACAAAAGGTTATAATGTACCACCTTACTCACCCACCAACATCCAACACACGTTTCACAGATGCTTCGTCACCGCCTTACTGCTAGGCGTCCTCTCTTAAAGACATCCACCCCATGCAGTAGTGCTCACACTGGACCTTAGGTCCTTTTACTACACACTCTGGACCCTCTCTGCCTTCCTTCAGCTCAGTCCCTCCCACTCTGTGCTTGTTCCAAACATTAACTCTCACTGTCCCTGTCAACTACCTGTTGCTGGGCAGACTACAATACCAACACCATAACACATTTCACAGTTCACATTACACATCAACAATATACATGTTTTTCAAGGGGGAACATAGGCAGAATTTCCATCTCCTTACAGGGTTGCCAGGAGAAAGCTTATTGTTTCTAAGTATCACATGGCAGCTCAGTAAAATTTTGCTAAGCTGCATCTGAATAAACCACAAGACTTCTGAAACAAAGTCTTTTGGAAAACAAAGTGGAGATGTTCAATCATATTGCCACATTTGGTGAAAACCAAACACATATTGTCAGCACAAACACCTTATACCAACTGTCAATCAAAGAGGTGGAGGGGTGATAAATTATGCTATTTTTGCAGAAACAAGACCTTGGCACCTTGCCGTCATTGCGTTGACAATGAACTCTTCTCTATTCTAGTATTACAAAAACACTAAATTTGAGCTTGGTTTAAGTTGGTGTACATGCAGCACATAAATGCAAGTTTCAGAATGGCCATGATTCAGAAAAAACCTACAAGAAGCAAAATTCTAGTATTCTAGAGTCATATGTGAGATCTTGAATCAAAAAGCTAAACCTTGGCCAAAACTGGGTTATGAAACAGGATAATGATCCTAAGCACACCAGGGAATCTACATCAGAAAGGCTGAAAAAGAGAAGCTGTTGACAATGTCCAGTCAAATTACAAATCTCAACCCAACTGAAGGGCTAGGGTTGTTCTAGGGTTAGTGTTGGGGTAGGATTAGGGTTTGGCTAGGGTTAGTGTTGGGCTGGGGTAGGGTTGGGGCTAGGGTTAGGGTTGGGGTTAGGGTTGGGGTTAGGGTTGGGGTTAGGGTTGGGGCTAGGGTTAGGGTGGGGCTAGGGTTAGGGTTGGGGTTAGGGTTAGGGTTGGGACTGTATTAGGGTTGGGGTTAGGGTTGGGATTTTTTCAAAAGTAAAGAAAAAAAAATGATGACAATATGGCGACCAGTGTTGAGCGCAAGTACTTGCTACTTGAGTTTGCATCGGGTGCTGGTGTATGCACTGATTATCGTGGGTGTCCGATTGACATGCTCGAATCTCTGCCCCATATGCTTCGCGACCACTAAAAACATTGCTGGGATCGCCTGCCATGAACGAGCAATCCTCGCATGTTTTTTTTGGGTGTCTAACAACTGTGAAACATGCGGGGCAGGGACTCGAGCATATCACTCGAGCACCCGTGATACATGGCGCAAACCCGAGTACCCGATGCAAACTCAAGTTGCGAGCCCTTGCGCTCAAGACTAATGACAACTTATTCAATATGATGACCTAATGTTATCAAATTCTATCGTACCTCTTTGTTCAAAATGTACACTATACCCCTTGATAAAATCCTTGAGGGGTCTAATTTCCAAAATGGAGCCAATTGTAGGGTTTCCACAATTTAGGGGCTCCCGAAATGCGACATGGCGTCCGCTCTTGATTCCAGCCAATTTTGCGTTTAAAAAGTCACAGTGTTCCTTCTCTTCTGAACCCAGACGTGTGCCCAAACAGTGTATTTTCCGCACATATAGGGTATTGGCGTACTCAGGAGAAATTGGAAAACTGTTTTTCTGTCCCATTTTCTCCTCTTACCCTTGTGAAACTAAAAAATTTGGGGATAAAAGATAATTTTTGTGGAAAAAGTTTGATTTTTTTATTTTCACGGCTTCATGTTCTAAACTTCTGTGAAGCACCTGGAGGTTCAAGGTGCTCACTATATATCTAGATAAGTTCCCTAAGGGGTCTAGTTTCCAAAATGGTGTCACTTGTGGGGGTTTCCACTGTTTAGGCACATCAGGGGCTCTACAAACGCAACATGGCGTCTGCTAATTAGTTAAGCTAATTTTACATTCAAAAAGTCAAAGGGCGCTCCATCTCTTCCGAACCCTGCCATCCGCCCTAACAGTGGTTTTGCACCACATATGGGGTATCAGCTTACTCAAGAGAGATTGCACAATAAGCCGCATGGTGCAATTTCTCCTGTTACCCTTATGAAAATGCAAAACTGGGGGCTGAAAAACATTTTTGTGGGAAAAATGTGAAAATTTTATTTTCATGGCTCCATGTTATAAACTTCTGTGAAGCACCTGGGGGTTCAAGGTGCTCACCACACATCTAGATAAGTTCCCTGAGGAGTCTAGTTTCCAAAATGGTGTCACTTATATGGGGTTTCAACTGTTTAGGCACATCAGGGGCTCTCTAAACGCAACATGGCATCTGCTCATTATTCAAGCAAATTTTACATTCAAAAAGTCAAATGGCACTCCTTCGATTCCGAACCCTGCAGTGCACCCAAACAGTGTTTTTCCCCAATGAAGGGGTATCTGTGTGCTCAGCAAATTTTGGGGTCCATTTTTTCCTGTTACCCCTGCAAAAATAAAAATATTGGGGTCTAAAGTAATATTTTTGTGAAAAAAGTTAAATGTTCATTTTTTTCTTCCCCATTCCATAAACTCATGTGAAGCACGTGAAGGGTTAATAAACTTCTTGAATGTGGCTTTGAGCACCTTGAGGGGTGCAGTATTTAGAATGGTGTCACTTTTGGGCATTGTCTGTCATAAAGGCCCCTCAAAGTCACTTCAAATAAGATGTGGCCCCTAAAAAATGGTTTTGCAAATTTTGTTGTAAAAATGAGAAATCGCTGGTCAACTTTTAACCCTTAGCTCTCTAATAAAAAAAAATTGATTCCAAAATTGTGCTGATGTAAAGTAGACATGTGGAAAATGTTATTTATTAACTATTTTGTGTGATATATCTCTTTGATTTAAGGGCATAAAAATTCAAATTTTGAAAATTGCAAAATTTTCAAAATTTTAGCCAAATTTCTGATTTTTTCACAAATAAACGCAAGTGATATTGAAGAAATTTTACCACTATCATGAAGTACAATATCTCATGAAAAAATATTCTCAGAATCAGCAGGATCCGTTGGAGCGTTCCAGAGGTATTATCTCATAAAGTGACAGTGGTCAGATTTGTAAAAATTAGCCCGGTCATTAACGTGCAAACCACCCTCGGGGGTAAAGGGGTTAATTATCATATTTCCCCCTCCCCTGCACGTCACAAGGCCCTGTGACAGGCCTATGACAAGCACCGTGCTCCTTGACTTCCCGGGCATGTGCAAAGCGCTGCTCACATAGAGCGAGCTTTGCTTCCTCCTAGCCCTGTCTGCCTATGCACTGCGCCACAGGTTTCTATTGCGCAGACTCTGGGAAGTCACTGTCACTTCTCGGCGCCTGCGCAATAGAACCCTGCAGCGAAGTGCACAGGCAGACAGAGCCGGGATGAAGCAAAGTGCGCTCTATGTGAGCGGGAAGTCAGGGAGCACAGTGCACGTCACAGGGCCCTGTGAGGTGCAGGTGAGGGGGGGTATGATAATTAAGCATATAGGTGCGGATTTGGGGGCATAATAAGCATATAGACGGGGATTTGGGGGATAAATAAGCACATAAGCGGGGATTTCTTGACGTCCCCCTGACGCCAAGCCTGTACAAAAATTGATTAAAGCCCTTTTCTCTGCAATTAGACCTCTACCATGGGACATACAGGTATGTATAGATTTACTTTTCTATACCCTGTATGGCCATAGTAGAGGTCTGATAACTCCAAAGTGGTGACAGATTCCCTTTAAGCAGTTGGAAAGAATGGACAAAAATTCATTCCCCCAGAACGACAAGAGAGACTGATAAGGTCAATTTATGTTAGCTTAACTTTAAAAGGTTGTTCATCAAGCTATTGCTACATGAAGTGCACTTATTTTTTAACACACTGATCTGCATAATGATACATTGTCATTTGTTGTTGTTCATCTAAGGTTGTATTCATCTAATTTTAGACGTTCTAAGGACCTGATTTTTTTTACTATGTTCAGTCCTGAAACGTAAAAACCACAGGAATCAAAGACGATGTACTTAAGTATTCTCATCACTGTATAGCTAGTGTGACATGCACAAGTAGTGCTGTTGCTTCACAAGCATCCATCAACTACTAGAAGTAACACAAGCACAGGAGACAGGAAGTGTTGTGCTCCAGAGGCATCCAGAAACTAGAGAGGTTAACACAGTCACAGGAGACAGGGAGTGTTTTAGCAGAGCCCCAGGGGTATTGTGGGGAAGTTGTTTACTGTCTCGCTGGAGCCAAAGAGAAAGATGGTGGGTGATCTGTATCTCACAGAAGGTAAGGGAACAGAATTCAGGTCAGGAGGGAAGCTAAACACAGGTCAGATAGACTCCCTGAGCTAACAGTGTGGAATATTATTGGGCAGAAAGATAAGGACTGGAAGGAATTGTGTCATAGGGATCTTCTCCCTCATCAATCCCTCCCCTCCTCCATCTCCATGTAGGATAAAGAATACTGTGTACTATTGAGTCCTTGTGAAGGAAAAGCCTGTGGTTGTGTATACATAGAAGTGTGCTGCTAAGAGATCTAATCTGTGCTGAATTATGCTACTGAAGAGACTGACATTACTGTGCCTGCTTTATTAGACTGTACTGTAATGAAGATTGTTGCTGTAATATCCCTGAATTGCACTGGCCGTGCTTTGATAAAATTCCACTGTTAAACTGTTGAAAAAGACTCTTGTCAGATGTGTCTGGTCAGCCATCTTAGACCTCAGTTCACATTGTCTGGTTTTTTGACTTGTTTGCATTCTGTGCAATTTAAGGGTGTGGCATGCCCTTTGTTGAGCTGATTGGTATATATGTAGCTTACCACGGGCCTAGGTGGTCTGGAGTTGGGACCCGGTCCTATTTGTCTACCCTTTTATATGCATTACTTCAACTTTGATATACAGTAAGGTTTTTAATATAGGCAGTATAGGTACCGTCCCAATTTAGGGTCACCTTGCCGCTGGTGGGACGGCTTGTATACTTTTTTTGATCAAAAATAGTTCACTAAGTACCCTATATTTATTATGCAATTTTGCTTTACATTTATATATAATTATGGTAGGGTATGAGATATATTTTTGTCTTGCTTCTTTTTTGCTAGTGTGAACATGCCTCTGTTTCTTGTATGTCTGCCATCTTAGACCTCAGTTCACATTGTCTGGTTTTTTGACTTGTTTGCATTCTGTGCAATTTAAGGGTGTGGCATGCCCTTTGTTGAGCTGATTGGTATATATGTAGCTTACCACGGGCCTAGGTGGTCTGGAGTTGGGACCCGGTCCTATTTGTCTACCCTTTTATATGCATTACTTCAACTTTGATATACAGTAAGGTTTTTAATATAGGCAGTATAGGTACCGTCCCAATTTAGGGTCACCTTGCCGCTGGTGGGACGGCTTGTATACTTTTTTTGATCAAAAATAGTTCACTAAGTACCCTATATTTATTATGCAATTTTGCTTTACATTTATATATAATTATGGTAGGGTATGAGATATATTTTTGTCTTGCTTCTTTTTTGCTAGTGTGAACATGCCTCTGTTTCTTGTATGTCTGCCATCTTAGACCTCAGTTCACATTGTCTGGTTTTTTGACTTGTTTGCATTCTGTGCAATTTAAGGGTGTGGCATGCCCTTTGTTGAGCTGATTGGTATATATGTAGCTTACCACGGGCCTAGGTGGTCTGGAGTTGGGACCCGGTCCTATTTGTCTACCCTTTTATATGCATTACTTCAACTTTGATATACAGTAAGGTTTTTAATATAGGCAGTATAGGTACCGTCCCAATTTAGGGTCACCTTGCCGCTGGTGGGACGGCTTGTATACTTTTTTTGATCAAAAATAGTTCACTAAGTACCCTATATTTATTATGCAATTTTGCTTTACATTTATATATAATTATGGTAGGGTATGAGATATATTTTTGTCTTGCTTCTTTTTTGCTAGTGTGAACATGCCTCTGTTTCTTGTATGTCTGCCATCTTAGACCTCAGTTCACATTGTCTGGTTTTTTGACTTGTTTGCATTCTGTGCAATTTAAGGGTGTGGCATGCCCTTTGTTGAGCTGATTGGTATATATGTAGCTTACCACGGGCCTAGGTGGTCTGGAGTTGGGACCCGGTCCTATTTGTCTACCCTTTTATATGCATTACTTCAACTTTGATATACAGTAAGGTTTTTAATATAGGCAGTATAGGTACCGTCCCAATTTAGGGTCACCTTGCCGCTGGTGGGACGGCTTGTATACTTTTTTTGATCAAAAATAGTTCACTAAGTACCCTATATTTATTATGCAATTTTGCTTTACATTTATATATAATTATGGTAGGGTATGAGATATATTTTTGTCTTGCTTCTTTTTTGCTAGTGTGAACATGCCTCTGTTTCTTGTATGTCTGCCATCTTAGACCTCAGTTCACATTGTCTGGTTTTTTGACTTGTTTGCATTCTGTGCAATTTAAGGGTGTGGCATGCCCTTTGTTGAGCTGATTGGTATATATGTAGCTTACCACGGGCCTAGGTGGTCTGGAGTTGGGACCCGGTCCTATTTGTCTACCCTTTTATATGCATTACTTCAACTTTGATATACAGTAAGGTTTTTAATATAGGCAGTATAGGTACCGTCCCAATTTAGGGTCACCTTGCCGCTGGTGGGACGGCTTGTATACTTTTTTTGATCAAAAATAGTTCACTAAGTACCCTATATTTATTATGCAATTTTGCTTTACATTTATATATAATTATGGTAGGGTATGAGATATATTTTTGTCTTGCTTCTTTTTTGCTAGTGTGAACATGCCTCTGTTTCTTGTATGTCTGCCATCTTAGACCTCAGTTCACATTGTCTGGTTTTTTGACTTGTTTGCATTCTGTGCAATTTAAGGGTGTGGCATGCCCTTTGTTGAGCTGATTGGTATATATGTAGCTTACCACGGGCCTAGGTGGTCTGGAGTTGGGACCCGGTCCTATTTGTCTACCCTTTTATATGCATTACTTCAACTTTGATATACAGTAAGGTTTTTAATATAGGCAGTATAGGTACCGTCCCAATTTAGGGTCACCTTGCCGCTGGTGGGACGGCTTGTATACTTTTTTTGATCAAAAATAGTTCACTAAGTACCCTATATTTATTATGCAATTTTGCTTTACATTTATATATAATTATGGTAGGGTATGAGATATATTTTTGTCTTGCTTCTTTTTTGCTAGTGTGAACATGCCTCTGTTTCTTGTATGTCTGCCATCTTAGACCTCAGTTCACATTGTCTGGTTTTTTGACTTGTTTGCATTCTGTGCAATTTAAGGGTGTGGCATGCCCTTTGTTGAGCTGATTGGTATATATGTAGCTTACCACGGGCCTAGGTGGTCTGGAGTTGGGACCCGGTCCTATTTGTCTACCCTTTTATATGCATTACTTCAACTTTGATATACAGTAAGGTTTTTAATATAGGCAGTATAGGTACCGTCCCAATTTAGGGTCACCTTGCCGCTGGTGGGACGGCTTGTATACTTTTTTTGATCAAAAATAGTTCACTAAGTACCCTATATTTATTATGCAATTTTGCTTTACATTTATATATAATTATGGTAGGGTATGAGATATATTTTTGTCTTGCTTCTTTTTTGCTAGTGTGAACATGCCTCTGTTTCTTGTATGTCTGCCATCTTAGACCTCAGTTCACATTGTCTGGTTTTTTGACTTGTTTGCATTCTGTGCAATTTAAGGGTGTGGCATGCCCTTTGTTGAGCTGATTGGTATATATGTAGCTTACCACGGGCCTAGGTGGTCTGGAGTTGGGACCCGGTCCTATTTGTCTACCCTATTATATGCATTACTTCAACTTTGATATACAGTAAGGTTTTTAATATAGGCAGTATAGGTACCGTCCCAATTTAGGGTCACCTTGCCGCTGGTGGGACGGCTTGTATACTTTTTTTGATCAAAAATAGTTCACTAAGTACCCTATATTTATTATGCAATTTTGCTTTACATTTATATATAATTATGGTAGGGTATGAGATATATTTTTGTCTTGCTTCTTTTTTGCTAGTGTGAACATGCCTCTGTTTCTTGTATGTCTGCCATCTTAGACCTCAGTTCACATTGTCTGGTTTTTTGACTTGTTTGCATTCTGTGCAATTTAAGGGTGTGGCATGCCCTTTGTTGAGCTGATTGGTATATATGTAGCTTACCACGGGCCTAGGTGGTCTGGAGTTGGGACCCGGTCCTATTTGTCTACCCTTTTATATGCATTACTTCAACTTTGATATACAGTAAGGTTTTTAATATAGGCAGTATAGGTACCGTCCCAATTTAGGGTCACCTTGCCGCTGGTGGGACGGCTTGTATACTTTTTTTGATCAAAAATAGTTCACTAAGTACCCTATATTTATTATGCAATTTTGCTTTACATTTATATATAATTATGGTAGGGTATGAGATATATTTTTGTCTTGCTTCTTTTTTGCTAGTGTGAACATGCCTCTGTTTCTTGTATGTCTGCCATCTTAGACCTCAGTTCACATTGTCTGGTTTTTTGACTTGTTTGCATTCTGTGCAATTTAAGGGTGTGGCATGCCCTTTGTTGAGCTGATTGGTATATATGTAGCTTACCACGGGCCTAGGTGGTCTGGAGTTGGGACCCGGTCCTATTTGTCTACCCTTTTATATGCATTACTTCAACTTTGATATACAGTAAGGTTTTTAATATAGGCAGTATAGGTACCGTCCCAATTTAGGGTCACCTTGCCGCTGGTGGGACGGCTTGTATACTTTTTTTGATCAAAAATAGTTCACTAAGTACCCTATATTTATTATGCAATTTTGCTTTACATTTATATATAATTATGGTAGGGTATGAGATATATTTTTGTCTTGCTTCTTTTTTGCTAGTGTGAACATGCCTCTGTTTCTTGTATGTCTGCCATCTTAGACCTCAGTTCACATTGTCTGGTTTTTTGACTTGTTTGCATTCTGTGCAATTTAAGGGTGTGGCATGCCCTTTGTTGAGCTGATTGGTATATATGTAGCTTACCACGGGCCTAGGTGGTCTGGAGTTGGGACCCGGTCCTATTTGTCTACCCTTTTATATGCATTACTTCAACTTTGATATACAGTAAGGTTTTTAATATAGGCAGTATAGGTACCGTCCCAATTTAGGGTCACCTTGCCGCTGGTGGGACGGCTTGTATACTTTTTTTGATCAAAAATAGTTCACTAAGTACCCTATATTTATTATGCAATTTTGCTTTACATTTATATATAATTATGGTAGGGTATGAGATATATTTTTGTCTTGCTTCTTTTTTGCTAGTGTGAACATGCCTCTGTTTCTTGTATGTCTGCCATCTTAGACCTCAGTTCACATTGTCTGGTTTTTTGACTTGTTTGCATTCTGTGCAATTTAAGGGTGTGGCATGCCCTTTGTTGAGCTGATTGGTATATATGTAGCTTACCACGGGCCTAGGTGGTCTGGAGTTGGGACCCGGTCCTATTTGTCTACCCTTTTATATGCATTACTTCAACTTTGATATACAGTAAGGTTTTTAATATAGGCAGTATAGGTACCGTCCCAATTTAGGGTCACCTTGCCGCTGGTGGGACGGCTTGTATACTTTTTTTGATCAAAAATAGTTCACTAAGTACCCTATATTTATTATGCAATTTTGCTTTACATTTATATATAATTATGGTAGGGTATGAGATATATTTTTGTCTTGCTTCTTTTTTGCTAGTGTGAACATGCCTCTGTTTCTTGTATGTCTGCCATCTTAGACCTCAGTTCACATTGTCTGGTTTTTTGACTTGTTTGCATTCTGTGCAATTTAAGGGTGTGGCATGCCCTTTGTTGAGCTGATTGGTATATATGTAGCTTACCACGGGCCTAGGTGGTCTGGAGTTGGGACCCGGTCCTATTTGTCTACCCTTTTATATGCATTACTTCAACTTTGATATACAGTAAGGTTTTTAATATAGGCAGTATAGGTACCGTCCCAATTTAGGGTCACCTTGCCGCTGGTGGGACGGCTTGTATACTTTTTTTGATCAAAAATAGTTCACTAAGTACCCTATATTTATTATGCAATTTTGCTTTACATTTATATATAATTATGGTAGGGTATGAGATATATTTTTGTCTTGCTTCTTTTTTGCTAGTGTGAACATGCCTCTGTTTCTTGTATGTCTGCCATCTTAGACCTCAGTTCACATTGTCTGGTTTTTTGACTTGTTTGCATTCTGTGCAATTTAAGGGTGTGGCATGCCCTTTGTTGAGCTGATTGGTATATATGTAGCTTACCACGGGCCTAGGTGGTCTGGAGTTGGGACCCGGTCCTATTTGTCTACCCTTTTATATGCATTACTTCAACTTTGATATACAGTAAGGTTTTTAATATAGGCAGTATAGGTACCGTCCCAATTTAGGGTCACCTTGCCGCTGGTGGGACGGCTTGTATACTTTTTTTGATCAAAAATAGTTCACTAAGTACCCTATATTTATTATGCAATTTTGCTTTACATTTATATATAATTATGGTAGGGTATGAGATATATTTTTGTCTTGCTTCTTTTTTGCTAGTGTGAACATGCCTCTGTTTCTTGTATGTCTGCCATCTTAGACCTCAGTTCACATTGTCTGGTTTTTTGACTTGTTTGCATTCTGTGCAATTTAAGGGTGTGGCATGCCCTTTGTTGAGCTGATTGGTATATATGTAGCTTACCACGGGCCTAGGTGGTCTGGAGTTGGGACCCGGTCCTATTTGTCTACCCTTTTATATGCATTACTTCAACTTTGATATACAGTAAGGTTTTTAATATAGGCAGTATAGGTACCGTCCCAATTTAGGGTCACCTTGCCGCTGGTGGGACGGCTTGTATACTTTTTTTGATCAAAAATAGTTCACTAAGTACCCTATATTTATTATGCAATTTTGCTTTACATTTATATATAATTATGGTAGGGTATGAGATATATTTTTGTCTTGCTTCTTTTTTGCTAGTGTGAACATGCCTCTGTTTCTTGTATGTCTGCCATCTTAGACCTCAGTTCACATTGTCTGGTTTTTTGACTTGTTTGCATTCTGTGCAATTTAAGGGTGTGGCATGCCCTTTGTTGAGCTGATTGGTATATATGTAGCTTACCACGGGCCTAGGTGGTCTGGAGTTGGGACCCGGTCCTATTTGTCTACCCTTTTATATGCATTACTTCAACTTTGATATACAGTAAGGTTTTTAATATAGGCAGTATAGGTACCGTCCCAATTTAGGGTCACCTTGCCGCTGGTGGGACGGCTTGTATACTTTTTTTGATCAAAAATAGTTCACTAAGTACCCTATATTTATTATGCAATTTTGCTTTACATTTATATATAATTATGGTAGGGTATGAGATATATTTTTGTCTTGCTTCTTTTTTGCTAGTGTGAACATGCCTCTGTTTCTTGTATGTCTGCCATCTTAGACCTCAGTTCACATTGTCTGGTTTTTTGACTTGTTTGCATTCTGTGCAATTTAAGGGTGTGGCATGCCCTTTGTTGAGCTGATTGGTATATATGTAGCTTACCACGGGCCTAGGTGGTCTGGAGTTGGGACCCGGTCCTATTTGTCTACCCTTTTATATGCATTACTTCAACTTTGATATACAGTAAGGTTTTTAATATAGGCAGTATAGGTACCGTCCCAATTTAGGGTCACCTTGCCGCTGGTGGGACGGCTTGTATACTTTTTTTGATCAAAAATAGTTCACTAAGTACCCTATATTTATTATGCAATTTTGCTTTACATTTATATATAATTATGGTAGGGTATGAGATATATTTTTGTCTTGAATCTCTAGTGTGCCTGACAGAAGCTGCAGCCTACAGTCGCCCTGAGTAACGGTTCCCCCAGGATTCCAACGAATTCATGAAACCCGTCTCGCCCTATTTGAACCTAGCGGCGTGTGTGTAACATTGGTGGCCCGTACGGGGAGTCCTGAGTGGGAATTAGCGTGTAGAGGAAGAAGAGGAAAAGTGTCTGGAAAAACACAGCAGCAAAGCACCTCAACTCAACTCTGCTACACCAGTTAAAGGGGACCAGCCCTGAAGAAAACTCACTAACAGCAATGGATGTGGAAATACAAATGGACAGAATTAGTGAGCTGTTTCTTCAGTTAACCTGTGAAGAATTGAGAACAGTAGCAGAACATATAAAGATGTCAGAAGAACAGATTTCTAAAACACACAACCGCAGGCAACTGTTAACTGCCATTAATGCAAAAATGGATGAGCTGGGGGAGAAAGAAGCTGAAGATGTCATGGGGACGTTCCTCCAGGAGCTAACACAGTTTCTAATCAGGTTGAAGTTGGAGGATGGAGGGGCGGCACCAATTACCAAAAGCGGGAATCTCCGTCCGCAGACTGAACTACAGGAATTGAAAGAACAATTCAAAGCCCTAACAACAGCCCTGCAGGAATCGACTAAAACCTCTGAACAGGTGACAGGCTCAGACAGAACCTTTAACCTGCTCGGGTTAGATAAATCAGGAAGACATTCCTCTCTAACACCACAAATCACCATAAGGAAAGAATTCAAGATCCTGGGACAGATTGGAGAGTGTGAACAGAAAGAGAAACTGTCTTATATGAACTTGTTGCCCCAGATCGATGCAGGCTTACAGAAAGGCTACCAGCCGGATGAGATCGTTGAGGGGGGGTGAAAGCGATCACCTCAGGATTGAACCTCCATAGTATGCTAGAAATGAAGAGTCAATTGACCTTGCAACAGCTAAAGATTATTTTAAAAGGGCACTATAAAGAAGAGAGTACTTCAACATTGTTCCAACGACTCATTAACCTCTCACAGAAAAATAATGAATCACCCAAAAAGTTTCTTGTTCAGAGCAATTGAACTGAAGGATAGACTCTTATTTGCATCCAGAGATGTAGAAGCAGAGGAGAAGTTTGATGCTAGACTAGTCTAGAAGAAGTTCTTGAGATCATTGGGAATGGGGTTAATCAGCAAAGTCAACCAGTTGCAGCTGAAACAGTACCTAGAAGATCCTGGCATTCTGGACGAAGTCCTAATTGAAAAATGAATGAGGCAGCTAGTTTGGAGTCAGAGAGTGAACAAAAGTTAAAGAAAGGCTCTGCTCCTAAAATCACCAAAATTAGTCAGCTGAAATTGGAGATCCCGGTGGCCAGTCCGAAGATGATCATGGAGACCCTCCAGTGCCACCTCCAAGAGGGAACCTTAAAGCACCAACAAAAGAGAGGACCACCAGCGCTGACAGGGAGGAAGTTTTAGGAGAACTGCGAGCCGAGTTGATTGAGGTGAAAAAGGTGATTTGTTCCAGGCCAGAACCTGTATCCCTCAGACCCATGAGTGGGTTCCAAAACAGAAGATACCTGGCTTGTGAAGCGTGTCGTTCATCAAATCAGAGTACAGTGTGTGTCCACTGTCTAAGGACGGACATTATGCCAAAGAATGCCAATTGTCATGGTCGTTTGGGTTAAAAGACAGGAGGTTGCCAGTGCGGGGCGACTGGTAACCGTGACACTGAGGAGGACCCAGGAACAAATCCAAATCTAACCAAACCCCAGAACGATGCATGAGGTAAAATGGCTGCGTCAATACTATCCCCAAGTGTGTTCCCGTCTACAGCAGCTGCAAGAGAGGGGGCATCAGTTACTTAACGCCCAGTGCGGAGGTCAAATGATGTACTTCTGGGAGGAGGATTCCTTGGTCAGTAAAGATAGCCTCATCAGCCTAATGGGTGAAAGGTGCTTTATACAGTGCCAGCTAGATGGACTGCTGGTAAAAGCACTGTGGGACACAGGAACCCAAGCGAGCCTTTTAAATGAAGAATGGATAAGGCGCTACCTGCCGCATGCCTGCCTTCGGTCGCTAAAAGAACTCTTAGGACCAGTGGAACTCCACGGCAAAGCTGTCAACCAGACCGAAATCCCTTTCAAAGGCTGGGTGGAAATGAAGGGCCACGAAGAACAGCAACACCATTGAGCTTTTGGTACCTTTTCTCGTGACCAGTGATCAGAACGTGGCAGAGGATCCTATCCTGGGTTATAATGTAATCAGTGAGGTCATCGCGGAACACAAGTCAGGGACGCTGGTGGTGGATGCAATTGCCACATCGCTTGCCTTACCCAACGCCGTGGCGAAAAATGTGATTCATAGAGTAAAGAAAGCACAGAATACAATGGACCTAAAAAAAAGTCAAGGTCGGCTGGCGCCCAACCATCATCCCTGCAAACCAAATGGTGGGGGTGAGGTGTGGAGTCTGGGTAGAACCGGGAAGAAAAGTCCAGAAAAAACTGTTCGTGCCAAAAGACTCCTCAGAACTTCCAGAAGGCCTAGTTCAAAATTAAACTGTGCTTACGATTCCTACTGGTGGGTTTGCTCGAGTGACAGTACCGGTGATGAATAGTACAAAGCATGAAATTAGACTGGATCCAAAGACTGTGCTAGGTCACATTGAAACCGTTAAAATGGTATATCCAGCCAGTGTGAGACCCACCCAGGGGTCTACCGTGAATTCAGTCTCCCCACCAAGGAACAGGAGTTGCCCAGGGGAGGAAATTGCACAACCCACCTCAGGGTACTGGGTTGCCCCAGTACCCCTGGAACACTTGTGTGCTGAAGATCTAGCGGTAGCAAAACAGATGCTGAGAGAAGAGTGTCATGCAGCCTCCAAAGATGACTCTGATATAGGCTGTATCCCATTGTTGCAGTTGAAAATCAATTTGAAAGACACGACTCAAGTAACCAGAAGTTACATGTCTGTGCCGAAACCATTACACCATGAAGTGAAAGAGTATTTACAAGACGTAATCAACAGAGGTTGGGTCCAAAAGTTGAAACTGTCTTATTCCTCTCCTATTGTTTGTGTTAGGAAGAGGGACGGTACGTTGAGACTCTGCTCAGACTACAGGGAACAAAACCGAAAGTCAGTACCTGGTCGGCACTTGATACCAAAGATTTAAGATATGCTGGATAGCCTATCGGGAAGTACCTGGTTCTCTGTCCTCGATCAGGGTAAAGCATACCATCATGGGGTTGTTGAAGAGTCCAGTTGACAGCATTCGTCACACCGGGGGGGTTATATGAGTGGATCCGCATACTGTTTGGGCTCAGTTCAGCTCCAGAAGAATTCCAGAGGAGCATGGAGACATGTTTAGAAGGATTGAGCGACGATATCTGCCAGCCGTACTTGGATGACAATATGGTACACAGCAAAACCTTCCGGGAGCATGTGGAACACGTGAGGACCGTATTACAGCGGTATTAACAACACGGAGTTAAGTTGACCCCAAAGAAGTGTGAACTGTTCAAAAGGCAAGTCCGATTTCTAGGGAAAATTGTGTCCGAAGAAGGATATACCATGGGCCCAGCAGAAATCGCTCCGGTACTGGCCTTAAAAGACAAGCAGCCCCCTACTGTCGGGGAGTTGATGCAAATATTAGGATTCCTCTCCCACTATCGTACTTACGTTTGGAACTTCTCCAGGATTGCCGCCCCACTATACCTCCTCTTGGGGGGGAAGACAGAGTCAACAACACCCACAGAGAAAAAGAAGAAAATGGGTAGGACCAGGCTTAAAAGAAACAATGCCATTGTGTCCCAACAGCCCATTCTCTGTACAGAACGAGATGCCTGAGCAAAGAAAACCACGAATATATGGCCAATATAGTAAGAAAATAGAAAATTACTTTATTAGAAAAACTTATATAGAAAAATCCTTATAGTCATACAGGACTACAGTGGCAAAACATATGACACAAAATCACACATAGGGGAGCCACACAGCATGCAGCCTCTACATCCCACAAGGTGAATCATGTCTCTGTTTCTTTGCCTTTAATATGTCTCTCTTTTTTTGGGCTAATTATATTGATGTTAGGGAGTTGGTGGAAGTGTAGGTTATGTGTGAGGCCCTATTTGTGGCCATGTATACCATACTATGAATCCTTCTCCAGCTCCTATTTATACATATACATATAGGCAACCAACTTCCCTCTTTTTGGTTTTCTTATGTGATGGAAAGGCAATTGAGGATAATGTTATATGATGTATTTGGAATCTGCACCCTGTGGTGACACCTGTTGTTTGCTTTTAATTATGTTTTAACTTTCTATGTGTGATTTTGTGTCATATGTTTTGCCACTGTAGTCCTGTATGACTATAAGGATTTTTCTATATAAGTTTTTCTAATAAAGTAATTTTCTATTTTCTTACTATATTGGCCATATATTCATGGTTTTCTTTGCTCAGGCATCTCGTTCTATATGTTTCTTCTACGAATGGCCCGAGACACATGGTTCTATGAGTCGGTTGCAATATGGAAATTATACAGTTATTTATGATATTTTTGCAAAGCAACCTGATACTCGGTTCTAATCTTCCCTTTGATACCATTCTCTGTACAGCAGACCACCAGGAGGTATTGTTGTTATGATCTGCAACATGTACTAAGAAAAGATAGGGGAAAACTGTCCCTACAGTAAGACTAAGCTGAATCCCTACGATGTAGTGGGCTGCCTGTTCCTAGCGAACAGACCCGCCTTAGTCCTCGTATAGTCTGAACGAAGACCTATAGTATTAAGGGAGGGGTCCCTAAAAGAACTAAGGACTGGGACAAAAATGGGAGAAGAATGGGAGAGAAGTTGTTGCAGAACACAAAAAGACAAACTGACAAAAATGTACTAGAGGTCCCAGAAGGACCAAGCAAACTTGACAGAGAAAGGCACCCGAGCACCAGGCTAGAGAAACAGTCAAACACTGAAGTCCAGCACAGCCATAAGGGCGGAGCTGGAATATAAAGGCAGATGGTCATGTGACCGCAAAACACAAGATGGAAAAAACAAACAGGAGGGTTCTAACAGTACCCCCTCTTTTATGAGGATCCTCCGGATCCTCCAGGCCCAGGCCTATCCGGAAACCTCCTGTGGAAAGCTTTAACAAGCCTAGGAGCAGAGACATCATCCGTCCTTACCCAGGAGTTGTCTTCGGGACCGAAACCCTTCCAGGAGACAAGATACTGTAATCTCCCTCTATGCCATCTAGAATTCAAGATATGAGAAATTTCATATTCGCCGTCTTCCACCACAGGAGGAACTGTGACAGTGGCGTCCCTATCAGATACATCAGCCTTTTTCAACAAGGAAACATAAAACACAGGATTTATCTTCCAGGAAGTAGGGACATCCAACCTAACAGCAGACGGGTTAACAACCTGAAGCACTTTAAATGGACCCACAAACTTAGGACCCAGTTTTTTAGAGGGAATCCTCAACGCAGGTTCTTCAAGGACAACCAAACCATGTCACCCACAGTAAACAAAACCTCCTTATGTTTCCTGTCAAAATACTTCTTCGACTTCTTGTTAGCCTCTTCAAGGTTGCAACGTACATTAGTCCAAACTCTCTCCAAATCACCGGAAAAATTCTCCTCCTCCGGCACCGCCGACCCCAATTTGGAGAACGAACCAAAAGACGGATGTATCCCAGTACAACAAAAAAAGGAGAACACCCAGCAGAGGAGGATGTATGATTGTTAAGAGCAAATTCTGCGAGAGGCAGAAACTCAGACCACACCTCTTGATTGTCCGCCACAAAACAACGCAAAAACTGTTCAACATCCAGGTTCTTTCTTTCAGTCTGTCCATTAGACTCAGGATGATAATCAGACGAAAATGACAAATGGACTCCCAACCTGTCACAAAAAGCATGCCAAAAGCAAGCCACAAACTGAGGTCCTCTATCAGAAACAATATCCGTGGGAATGCCATGGAATTTGACAATCTCCTTAACAAACGCCTTAGCGAGTGTCTTGGCGCAGGGCATCTTAATGAATGGAACCAAATGACACGTCTTACTAAAATGGTCCACGACCACCCAGATGACAGTAAAGCCCTCGGACACAGGAAGATCAGTAATAAAATCCATTGTGAGATGCGTCCAAGGCGCACTAGGAAACTCCAGAGGGCAAAGCAACCCCGCAGCAGGAGTATGTGAAGCCTTTGACCTAGCACACACGGTACACTGACGCACCCACTTGATGACTTCCTTCTGCCATCCAGGCCACAAAAAACTGCGACTGATAAGTCTCTTAGTCTCCGAAATTCTTGGATGACCTGCCAACCGAGACTCATGACACTCCACAAACAAAACGCTCCTAAAGGCTTTAGGCATGAACAACATCCCATGGGGATTGTTAGATGGAGCATCATCTTGAGCTTTCAGAATCCCATTCTCCAAAATGGAGTCCAATGCCGCCACCACAACTCCTTTCTGTAAAATGCTCTCCTCCTTCTCGGCACCGACCGTAGGAGAGAAGCTGCGAGATAAAGCATCGGCTTTAACATTCTTAGTACCAGGGATATAGGTAACAGAGAAATGAAACCGAGAAAAGAAAAGTGCCCACCTAGCTTGACGGGCATTCAAGCGCTTGGCAGCATCCAGACACGCAAGTTTAATAGCCAGCAACTCCCAATTTCCAAGATCATAATTCAGTTCGGTTTCCGAAATTTTTTTCGAAAAGAAGGCACAAGGATGTACTCCACCCTTGTTCTCCTGAGACAAAACTGCTCCGACCCCCACCGATGAAGCATCGACCTCGACCAAAAAAGGCTTGGTCTCATCAGGCTGCATAAGGATTAGGGCAGAACTGAACCTCTCTTTGAGATACTCAAACGCTTCAATGGCCTCAGTAGTCCACTGGGCCGTATTCACACCTTTCCTGGTGAGATTGGTTAGAGGTTTAACAATTACAGAAAAATTCTTAATGAATTTCCTGTAATAATTGGCAAAACCCCAAAATCTCTGTATCGATTTCAAACCAATAGGCCTAGGCCATTCCTGCACAGCCTGAACCTTCACAGCGTCCATCTCAAAGCCCTCGCTGGAGACAATGTAGCCCAAAAATCTAATTTTCTGCACAGCGAACTCACATTTCTCCAGCTTAGCAAAGAATGAATTATCACTCAATAACTGCAAAACTTCATGTACATTCTGCCAATGGAACTCTAGATCTGGTGAGTAAATCAAAATGTCATCCAAATGCACAACCATATTCTTACCAAGCAAAGGTCTCAGGATGTCATTAATAAGGTTCTGAAAAAATGCAGGTGCATTGGTAAGACCAAAAGGCATCACCAGATTCTCAAAATGACCTACCGGAGTGTTAAAAGCAGTTTTCCATTCATCACCCTCCTTCACTCCTAACAAATTGTATGCTCCCCAGAGATCAATTTTGGAGAACCACTTGGCCCCCACTAACTGGTTAAACAAGTCAGGAATTAACGGCAATGGGTAGGAATTGCGTACCGTAATCTTATTAATTTCACGAAAATCCAGACATGGACGTAAACCCCCTCCTTTTTTTTAACAAAGAAAAATCCAACTGCCACAGGCGACTTAGAAGGTCTAATTGGTGACAGTTAGAAGGGGGGGTAGGGGGAAGAGTGCCAGGAAGGCTAGTCCTGATCTGGCACACCCCAAGAAGTTTTCAAAGTTGGCAGATGAGGGGGGTGACGGTAAAGGGGTAGCACTGCTGCAGCAAGGCATGTCCCCTGAAAGCTGGAGGAGTGTCAGCTCCAGTAAGGAGGGAAATAGGAGAGCAGGGCAGGCCAGGCAGGTGCTGGTAGTGGGGGACTCAATTATTAGGGAAACAGATAGGGCAATCTGTCACAAAGAAAGGGATCGTCGAACAGTGTGCTGCCTACCTGGCGCTCAAGTCCGGCACATCGCTGATCGGGTTGACAGATTACTGGGAGGGGCTGGTGAGGACCCAGCGGTCATGGTGCACATTGGCACAAATGACAAAGTTAGAGGTAGGTGGAAGGTCCTTAAAGATGATTTCAGGGAATTAGGCTGCAAGCTGAAAGCAAGGACCTCCAAGGTGGTATTCTCTGAAATACTACCGGTACCACGTGCCACGCCAGAGAGGCAACGGGAGATTAGGGAGATAAATAAGTGGCTCAAGAACTGGTGTAGGAAGGAGGGATTTGGGTTCCTGGAGGACTGGGCCAACTTCTCAGTTGGCTACAGACTCTACGCTAGGAACCGGTTGCACCTCAATGGGGAGGGTGCAGCTGTGCTGGGGGAGAAAATGGCTAGAAGGTTGGAGGAGTGTTTAAACTAGGGATTGGGGGGGAGGGTATTCATTTTATAGGTGGGGATAGTGACAGATAGTGACCTGGGCACAAATAAAGAAATTGGGGATGGGGTTAGAACAGTCAATAAAGTAAGAAGGAATAGAGGTACAGAGAGATACATAAAATGCATGTACACTAATGCCAGAAGCCTCACCAACAAAATGGTGGAATTACAATTAATTTTGTTGGAAAATAATTATGACATGGTGGGGATATCTGAGACGTGGCTGGACAAGAGCCATGACTGGGCAGTTAATTTACAGGGCTATAGTCTGTTCAGAAATGACCGTACAAACAAGTGAGGGGGGGTGTGTGTTTATATGTAAAATCATCCTTAAAACCCATCTTGCGGGAGGATATATGTGAATCTAATGGAAATGTAGAGTCCCTGTGGGTGGAGATAAGGGGAGGGGGAAAAATAATAAATTACTGATAGGGGTTTATTATAAGTCTCCAAAAATAATGGAAGCAGTGGAGAATATCCTCGTAAAGCAAATAGATGAAGCAGCGACTCAAGGAGAAGTCATTATTATGGGGGACTTCAACTACCTTGAAATACATTGGGGGTCAGAAACCTGTAGTTCAAGCAAAGGTAATAGGTTTTTGACAACTATGAGAGACAATTACCTTTCACAACTGGTTCAGGACCCAACAAGAAGGGGGGCACTGCTAGACCTAATATTAACCAATAGGCCAGATCGCATATCAAATATACGAGTTGGGGGTCACTTGGGTAATAGTGATCACAAAATAATAAGTTTTCATGTAACCTTTAATAAGATGTGTAGTAGAGGGGTTACAAGGACACTAAACTTCAGGAAGGCAAATTTCCAACGGTTGAGAGATGATCTTAGTGCAATAAACTGGGACGATATCCTGAGACATAAAGCTACACAAAGCAAATGGGAGACATTTATTAGCATCCTGAATAGGACCTGTGCACAATATATACCCGATGGGAATAAACATGCTAGAAATAGGAGGAAACCACTATGGCTAAATAGAGCTGTAAGGGGCGCAATAAGTGACAAAAAGAAAGCATTTAGAGAACTAAAGCAAGTAGGTAGTGATGAGGCATTAAATAAATATAGAAAATTAAATAAATTCTGTAAAAACCAAATCAAGGCAGCAAAGATTGAGGCAGAGAGAATCATCGCCAGAGAAAGTAAAAATAACCCCAAAATATTCTTTAACTACATAAATAGTAAAAAACTAAAAAATGATAGTGTTGGCCCCCTTAAAAATAGTCTGGGTGAAATGGTGGATGAGGAAAAAGCCAATATGCTAAATGATTTTTTTTCAACCATATTTACACAAGAAAATCGCATGACAGAAAATATGATTAGTGATAGCAAAAATTCTCCATTAAATGTCACTTGCTTAACCCAGCAGGAAGTACGGCGGCGTCTAAAAATCACTAAAGTTGACAAATCCCTGGGCCCGGATGGGATACACCCGCGAGTACTGCAGGAATTAAGTAACGTCATAGATAGACCATTATTTTTAATCTTTAAAGATTCCATAATAACAGGGTCTGTACCACAGGACTGGCGTATAGCAAATGTGGTGCCAATATTCAAAAAGGGGACAAAAACTGAACTTGGAAATTATAGGCCAGTAAGCTTAACCTCTACTGTGGGTAAAATCCTGGAGGGTTTCCTAAGAGATGCTATACTAGAGTATCTGAAGAAGAGTAACCTCTTGACCCAATATCAACATGTGTTTATGAGGGACCGTTCCTGTCAAACTAATCTGATCAGCTTTTATGAGGAGGCAAGTTCCGGACTGGACCAAGGAAATGCAGTGGATGTTGTGTATATGGACTTTTCAAAAGCTTTTGATACGGTTCCACACAAAAGGTTGATACATAAAATGAGAACAATGGGGATAGGGGAAAATATATGTATGTGGGTTATGAATTGGCTCAGTGATAGGAAACAAAGGGTGGTTATTAATGGAAAACACTCAGACTGGGTCTCAGTTAACAGTGGGGTACCACAGGGGTCAGTATTGGGCCCCCTTCTTTTTAACATATTTATTAATGACCTTGCAGGGGGCATACAGAGTAATATTTCAATATTTGCAGATGACACTAAACTCTGCACGGTAATCAATACAGAGGAGGACAATTTTATATTACAGGAGGATCTATGTAAACTAGAAGCTTGGGCTGATAAATGGCAAATGAGCTTTAATGGGGATAAATTTAAGGTAATGCACTTGGGCAGTGGAAATAAAATGTATAATTATATGCTTAATTGTAAAACACTGGGCAAAACTGTAACTGAAAAAGACCTGGGTGTATTGGTGGATGACAAGCTCACGTTTAGTGACCAGTGTCAGGCAGCTGCTGCAAAGGCAAATAAAATAATGGGATGCATTAAAAGAGGCATAGATGCTCATGAGGAGAACATAATTTTACCTCTATACAAGTCATTAGTGCGACCACACTTAGAATACTGTGTACAGTTCTGGTCTCCGGTGTATAAGAAAGACATAGCTGAACTAGAGCGGGTGCAGAGAAGAGCGACCAAGGTTATTAGAGGACTGGGGGGTCTACAATACCAAGACAGGTTATTACACTTGGGGTTATTTACTGTGGAAAAGAGAAGGCTTAGGGGTGATCTTATTACTATGTACAAGTATATGAAGGGACAGTACAAAGACCTTTCTACTGATCTTTTTACTCTGAGGCCAGAGACGGGACAAGGGGGCATCGTCTGCGTATGGAGGAAAGAAGGTTTAATCATAATCACAGACGGGGATTCTTTACTGTAAGAACAGTGAGACTATGGAACTCGATGCCGCATGATGTTGTAATGAGTGATTCACAATTAAAATTTAAGAAGGGCATTGATGCCTTTCTTGAAAAGTATAATATTACAGGTTATATATACTAGATTCCTTGATAGGGCGTTGATCCAGGGAACTAGTCTGATTGTCGTATGGAGTTGGGAAGGAATTTTTTCCCCAATGTGTAGCTTAGTGTTTGCCACATGTTTTTTTTTTGCCTTCCTCTGGATCAACATGTTAGGCTATGGGTTGAACTAGATGGACTTAGTCTTCCTTGAACCTTAAAAGTATGTTACTATGTTAATGTGACCAGCAGCCAGGCTAGTCTGTATGTATTCCTCCAAGGCCTTTCTTTCAGGGATAGTCAGATTAAACAAGCAACTCTTGGGAAGAGTAGCTCCCGGAACAAACTCAATGGCGCAATCATAATCCCTATGAGGAGGTAAAACTTGTGACTCCTCCTCCGAAAAAATCCTCCAAAAATCTTGAATAGGTACCGGTAATTCCCCTTTTTCCACAGCCGCAAAGCGACCATTACAACATTTATCATAGCACTTCGGACTCCAAGACTTAATCACATTAGTAGACCAGTCCAATAAAGGATTGTGCAGTTTTAACCAAGGCAATCCTAGAACAACCGGAGAGGGTAAATTATCTAAAACAACCAAGTCCAAAATTTCTTGGTGAACTCCGTTGATAGTGAAGGGGAATGCAGCAATCTTGTGAGTAATACATTTCAAAGGAGTGTTATCAATTGCAATCACAGAAATAGGTGATAACAAAGGTTTGGATTTCAATTTAAGGTTTTCCAAAAACCCTTTATCAATCACATTAAGTGTTGAACCACAATCCACAAATACCTGAAATTAAATCAAGTCTCCCTGCAAAGTAGTACTCCCAGAAAAAAATACTCCTGCAGAGCGTAAACAAGCTATACGGGCGGAACTGACCTTTTTTTTTCTTTACTTAAACGACGCTCACAATACTTAATCAAATGGTCAGCTTTACCACAATAAAGACACAATCCCTCGGCAAACCTCCAGTCTCTTTCCTGAGAGCGGAGTGACATCGCCCCAACCTCCATCGGTTCTCCGCTGTCAGAGCAGATTTTCTGGGGACTAGGAACTGACATTACAGGAGTCTTTACCTCATTAAGCCTGCACCTCAGTCTCCTGTCTACACGAACAGCTAACTGCATGGCATTCTGCAGAGTCTCAGGTGCAGGGAATGCAATTAGCAAATCCTTAACCCTTTCACTCAGACCAGCAAGAAATAAACATCTCAGCACAGGATCATTCCATTTAACTTCTGCAGCCCATCTCCTGAAGTGTGTGCAATAATTTTCAACATCATCTGACCCCTGATTCAAACGCCTGAGTTCTGCTTCAGCAGATGAGATTCTATCAGGATCGACATATAACCGATAGCAGAAAAAAATTCTTCAACAGACCTTAAACATGGATCATTAGGTTGGAGAGAAAAGGCCCACCCCTGTGGTTCATTGCGCAAAAGTGACATAATAAAACCAATGCGCTGTGATTCATTCCCAGAGGACCTTGGTCTTAAACAAAAATATAACAAATAAGCATTTTTAAAGGAAAAAAATCTTGCTGTTTACCATAAAAAACATCAGGCAGCCCTACCTTAGGTTCTACAAAATGCGCTCCAAAACAGCTACTCACGTGTTGCTGAAGCTCGGCCACCTCCAGACCAATCCCTGCATGCGTTGAGCCAAACCCTGGATGGAAACCATACTGATCCCCGAATTTCTTTCCGTTTAGTTTTTTTGGGCTGCACTTACTGTTATGATCTGCAACATGTACTAAGAAAAGATAGGGAAAAGCTGTCCCTACAGTAAGACTAAGCTGAATCCCTACGATGTAGCAGGCTGCCTGTTCCTAGCGAACAGACCCGCCTTAGTCCTCGGCTAGTCTGAACGAAGACCTATAGCATTAAGGGAGGGGTCCCTAAAAGAACTAAGGACTGGGATAAAAATGGGACACCTCCTAAACAGAGAAGTTGTTGCAGAACACAAAAAGACAAACTGACAGAAATGTACTAGAGGTCCCAGAAGGACCAAGCGAACGTGACAGAGAAAGGCACCGGAGCACCAGGCTAGAGAAACAGTCAAACACTGAAGTCCAGCACAGCCATAAGGGCGGAGCTGGAATATAAAGGCAGATGGTCCCGTGACCGCAAAACACAAGATGGAAAAAACAAACAGTAGGGTTCTAACAAGTGGAAGAACTAGTAGACTACCTGGTAAAACCATCCATCTTGGGATATCCTGATTTCAACTTATCGTTTGTTCTTCATTGTGATGCTTCTCAAATTGGACTGGGAGCTGCCCTGTATCAGCATCAAGATGGAAAATTGAGAGTCATCGGTTACGGTTCTAGAACGTTGATAGATGCTGAGAAGAATTACCATCTACATTCTGGAAAATTTGAGTTCCTGGCATTGAAGTGGGCTATGTGTGAATTATTTAGAGATTATCTCCACTACAGCAAAGAGTTTGAGGTATACACTGAAAACAACCCTTTGACCTATGTCCTCACTACAGCCAAACTGAATGCAATGGGTCAGAGGCGGGTCGCTGAACTAGCTGACTTCAATTTCAGCATCATGTACAGGCCAGGAAAATGCAATGCAGATGCTGACGGATTGTCGAGAATGCCACTGGAGCCTGAGGAGTGCATGCAAGAATGCTTGGAGGAAGTCAGTCTGGAAGCAATTGAGAGCACTACCCAAGCAGTACAAGCTTATCAAGAGGAAGACACACCATTGTGGTGTCAGTTGACAGTGGAAACCACCATAAAGACGAGAGAACGAGATCACCCCCTGTCTATAAAACAACTACCAAAAGGAAAAATCTGTAGAGCACAACAAGAAGATCAGATAATTGGTAGAATACTACATTATGTGGACCAAAATCGGTTTCCAAGTAAACAGGAGAGAAATAATGAGTCACCAGCAGTATCTGTTTTAGTTAAAGAATGGATGGTGAAGACGGTATCCTGTATCGTAAAGGGGGACAAAACCGGCAATTGGTACTACCCAGAGTATTTCGTAGGTTGCTCTTCAAAGAACTCCATGAAAACATGGGACACCTGGGAGTGGAAAGGACAACAAACTTGATCTGTGAACGTTTCTTCTGGCCGTACATGCAGAGAGATATTGAGAGGTACTTGACCAGGGAGTGTGGGTGTCTGAAAGATAAACTTCCCAACACATCAACCTGGGCACCTATGGGCAACATCCAAACTATGTATCTGTTTGAGATGGTCTTGTCAAGGTAAAATATATATTATAGAAAATCAATTAGTTTCTTTTAATAGATTACCTAATCAGTGTGAATCAATATAGAGATGATGGAATAATCTATGTGTATGTACAGTTATATGAAAAAGTTTGGGCACCCCTATTAATCTTAAGATTAATGTTTTATAAAAATTGGTGTTTTTGCAACAGCTATTTCAGTTTGATATATGTAATAACTGTTGGACACAGTAATGTTTCTGTCTTGAAATGAGGTTTATTGTACTAAAAGAAAATGTACAATCTGCATTCAAACAAAATTTGACAGGTGCATAAGTATGGGCACCCTTATCATTTTTTTGTTTTAAATACTCCTACCTACTTTTTACTGACTTACTAAAGCACTTTTTTGGTTTTGTAACCTCATTGAGCTTTGAACTTCATAGCCAGGTGTATGCAATCATGAGAAAAGCTACTTAAAGTGGCCACTTGCAAGTTGTTCTCCTGTTTGAATCTCCTCTGAAGAGTGGCATCATGGGCTCCTCAAAACAACTGTCAAATGATCTGAAAACAAAGATTATTCAACATAGTTGTTCAGGGGAAGGATACTGTGAGGAACATAGTAAGGAAATGGAAGAACACAGGGACAGTTCTTGTTAAGGCCAGAAGTGGCAGGCCAAGAAAAACATCAGAAAGGCAGAGAAGAAGAATGGTGAGATCAGTCAAGGACAATCCTCAAACCACCTCCAGAGAGCTGCAGCATCAACTTGCTGCAGATGGTGTCACTGTGCATCGGTCAACTATACAACGCACTTTGCACAAGGAGAAGCTGTATGGGAGAGTGATGCAAAAGAAGCCGTTTCTGCAAGCACGCCACAAACAGAGTCGGCTGAGGTATGCAAAAGCACATTTGGAGAAGCCAATTTCTCTTTGGAAGAAGGTCCTGTGGACTGATGAAACCAAGATTGAGTTGTTTGGTCATACAAAAAGGCGTTATGCATGGCAGATAAAAAACACAGCATTCGAATAAAAGCACTTGCTACCCACAGTAAAATTTGGTGGAGGTTCCATCATGCTTTGGGGCTGTGTGGCCAATGCCGGCACCGGGAATCTTGTTAAAGTTGAGGGACGCATGGATTCCAATCAGTATCAGCAGATTCTTGACAATAATGTTCAAGAATCAGTGACAAAGTTGAAGTTACGC
The DNA here is from genome assembly GCF_046119375.1 of Phyllobates terribilis. Lineage (NCBI taxonomy): Eukaryota > Metazoa > Chordata > Amphibia > Anura > Dendrobatidae > Phyllobates > Phyllobates terribilis. The sequence goes on along the minus strand of NW_027362762.1, from coordinate 661,315,108 downwards.
AGGGGATGGATCTTTCAGCAAGACAATGATCCAAAACACCGCTCCAAATCTACTCAGGCATTCATGCAGAGGAACAATTACAATGTTCTGGAATGGCCATCCCAGTCCCCAGACCTGAATATCATTGAACATCTGTGGGATCATTTGAAGAGGGCTGTCCATGCTCGGCGACCATCAAACTTAACTGAACTGGAATTGTTTTGTTTAGAGGAATGGTCAAAAATACCTTCATCCAGGATCCAGGAAATCATTAAAAGCTACAGGAAGCGACTAGAGGCTGTTATTTTTGCAAAATGAGGATCTACTAAATATTATTGTCACTTTTCTGGTGAGGTGCCCATACTTATGCACCTGTCAAATTTTGTTTGAATGCAGATTGCACATTTTCTGTTAGTACAATAAACCTCATTTCAAGGCAGAAACATTACTGTGTCCAACAGTTATTACATATATCAAACTGAAATAGCTGTTGCAAAAACACCAATTTTTATAAAACATTAAGCTTAAGATTAATAGGGGTGCCCAAACTTTTTCATATAACTGTATGTATGCAAATGTGTATATGCACATGGATTATGTTAATAGTTAATGAATATATAACTAACAGCTTCTGTTCTAATTTGTTGACATGAACAACTAAGTGATTTCCTGGAAATGACGTATGCATGTGCATGGCTGATAACAGAAAGATTCATGTCGAGTTGGCAAAGATGGCGCTGAGAGACAAACTCAACTCCTCCCATCGGAATTCCTAAGGCATTACTAAGGTCAAAAGATACATGGATGAACAAATTACAGTGTGCCGAGTTATCAGAAAAGAGCAATAAATTTTACTAATCCCACCTAGAAGGAGAATACTATATAACCCCATGTCTACGTAATAAAGTATGCTATTTGCGTGGTTCAGTCTCTGAGTGAAGTTTTTCAACCAGATTAGCAGATTTGGTTAATTAGCTTTTCTGCTTGCACTCGGACATCTTTAATTTGGAGGAGAGCAGTTACCTAGTGTATCTTAAATTGGTGAAACCTCCACAGTCTCAATAGACTTTCTACATCTCGAGACGTGCAAAGGTGGTTATGAATACATCTTGGTGGTGATGGACCATTTTACTCGATTTGCTCAAGCATATGCCACCACCAATAAAGCGGGTCGAACAGGGGCAGAGAAGATCTTCAATGATTTTGCTTTGAGGTTTGGGTTCCCTACGAGGTTACACCATGACCAAGAAAGAGAATTTGAAAACCAGCTCTTTGCCAAGCTAGGAAAGTACTGTAGAATTCAGAGGGTAATGGACAAGTGGACCATTTTAATCGGACATTATTGTCGATGTTACGCACTTTAACAGCTGATGAGAAGAAAGACTGGAAGAGTTCTCTGTCAAAAGTGGTACATGCCTATAACTGTACAAAGAGCAATGCAACGGGTTACTCACCCTTCTTCCTATTGTATGGACGATCGCCAAGACTGCCAATCGACATCATCTTCGATACTCCTGTGTCAGAGACTTACAGAACGTATCAAGAATATGTTCGGAAATGGAAGGAATGGATGGCAGAGGCAAACAACATAGCGTCCAAAGTGGTTACACAAGGACAGAGCAAGAGTAAGGAGTAATATGATCTAAAATGTTATGGAGCAGAATTAGCACCGGGAAGCCGGGAGATAGTCAAGAACATACGTGAGAAAGGCGGTTCAGGAAAACTTTGTTCATACTAGGAAGACAAGGTGTATGTGGTCGTAAGGAGGAAAGCCAATGACAGCCTAGTTTAGGAAATCCGATTGGAAACGGGAGACAAGAAAACTAGAATAGTCCATCAGAATTTACAACTACTCTGTGATTATCTCCCACCACAACAAGACTTCCCAGAAGTAGACCGACATTGTCCGAGATCGACTAAGGGACCACCACAGACTGAAGCTGTGGAGGTGGATAGTAACCTTGAAAGTTGAGATGAAGAAGAACACACAGTTGTATTTCTTGGACCGGCAAGGACAGGGATGTACCATCCTCAGGGGAGTGAACTAAGTCCTGAGGCTCCAGAGTTTGTACCAAGGAGTACAGATGAAGTCCAATTCAGATCTGATGATTGAACACCGGTCCCTGAAGAGACCGATCGACAGTCAGGAGGAGCGTAATTACTAGACCGTGCGGAAACAGGCAATTAAGGAGAAGTACAGGAACTTACAGAGGCAGCTCCAAGATCATCTGAGGAAGTATGGTAAATGAGTGCGGCAGAAGAAACTCCTGTGACAAAAAAATCCATGGTATTTGAGGAACAACCCACCAGGAGGATGTCGACTTGAGAAGTGAGGAAGCCCGTGATGTTGACGTATGAGACACTTGGTGAACCGAGTCAAGTGCCAAGGACTGTCGACTGGAAACAGGTATCTCTGCCTACAGACCAGATAAGCCCACTGAAGTGGTATTCACCACCGAGAGACAGTATGGAAGATGTAGCCTGGTTGAAAGACTTGTTTTCCTGCTTAGATTTTCCTTAAAAGACTTTGTAGAAACAAAGAACTGTTAAAGCCTAGTGAGAGAGAGCTGGTTGAAGACGTATGAAAATCTCCAGCTGAAGAGATGCTGATTGTTTTAATTATGTTAATTGTTTATTTCTTACAGGTGTCCTACAAGAAAAAGGTCGTAAGAATAGGTTGTTATCAATGTTTATAAATGTTATACCAACTTGACAATGCCAATTTATATATAAATTTATTCAACTTTCACCACTGTCTCAGAATTGGTCAGATTGAGGGAAGAGTGTGACATGCAGAAGTAGTGCTGTTGCTTCAAAAGCATCCAGCAACTATTAAAAGTAACTCAAGCACAGGAGACAGGAAGTGTTGTGCTCCAGATGCATCCAGAAACTAGAGGGGTTAACACAGTCACAGGAGACAGTGAGTGTTTTAGCAGAGCCCCAGGGTGATTGTGGGAAAATTGTTTACTGTCTCGCTGGAGCCGAAGAGAAAGGTGGTGTGCGATCTGTATCTCACAGAAGGTAAGGGAACAGAACTCAGGTCAGGAGGGAAGCTAAACACAGGTCAGAGAGACTCCCTGAGCTAACAGTGTGGAGTATTATTGGGCAGAAAGATAAGGACTGGAACTAATTGTGTTTTTCTTTTTGAATAAATTTGCAAAAATTTCTACATTTCTGCTTTTTTTCAGTCAAGATGGGGTGCAGAATGTACTTTAATGAGAAAAAAAATAAACTTTTTAGAATTTACCAAATGGCTGCAATGAAACAAAGAGTGAAAAATGTAAAGGGGTCTGAATACTTTCCATACCCAATGTAAAAAAAATAGAAAAAAATATGATGTAGACTAAAAATAAGCATGCACATTACAATGTTACACATCCTGCGTGTCATAAATAAATTTGGGGCAAATATCTTGCAAGGAAAACAAAGAGAAAATTTTGGGCTACACTAAGAAATAAAAAATATTTTCACCTTTTGAGTACAGCATTCCAAGAGATAATATTTTGCTTCATGCATTGAAACCCAGAACATCCCCCCATTGTGAAAGTTTTTTTTTATTTATGGAGGTACACTAAAAAGGTTTATTATAAAAGTCATATCTAGGAAGAGCTGGAAATTACTGGAAAGTGGTAGCCTCTAGGTGGTGGAAGCTCCTGAGAAGTTTCTTCTTTTGCTCTCCCTATAGTTTGCTGATGTGAAAAAAATGTCTCATACCCGATACTTGGAGGGGCTCCACAAATTCCATGGACTCGGATGTCACATTTATTGATTCTTTTACTTTTATTTGATCCATTTTTAATCCATAGGTTGTCCTGAAGGTCTCTAAAAAGACAAGGAACATTTACATTTACAGCATTGTTATATTTTTGTGTTACTGAATTAGCATAACTCTGCTATAAAGAGAGACAAAATTAAATGTCCAGAACTAACAGAATTAAAAATGAGCACATCTTTTAAAATTCTAATGCACTGACTTTACTGAATTTTCACCAAAAATTAGATTTGCAGCTTATAAATTTGCACGAATCTCAACACTGGAAAGCTTGTAATTGCTCTGAAAATACTGTACATGTAGAGAAGAGAAAGAGTGAGAGAACCTAGGTGACCATAAGAACTTACATTTTACAGACGAGAGAGAGATAACACTGCTGACCATAAGAGCTCTCACTCTACAGAAGAAAGAGAAATGACCCTGCTGACCATAAGAGATCACACTCTAAAGGAGAAAGAGAGAGGACACTGCTGACCATAAAAGCTTATACCCTACAGGATTCTGAAGAAGTAAAACGACTGCTGTACAAACTGTGCTCCGCTGGGAACTGCTGATCTGTGATGGCCCGGGTACTGACCACCACTGTACAAGATACAGTTATATGAAAAAGTTTGGGCACCCCTATTAATCTTAAGCTTAATGTTTTATAAAAATTGGTGTTTTTGCAACAGCTATTTCAGTTTGATATATGTAATAACTGTTGGACACAGTAATGTTTCTGCCTTGAAATGAGGTTTATTGTACTAACAGAAAATGTGCAATCTGCATTCAAACAAAATTTGACAGGTGCATAAGTATGGGCACCTCACCAGAAAAGTGACATTAATATTTAGTAGATCCTCCTTTTGCAAAAATAACAGCCTCTAGTCGCTTCCGGTAGCTTTTAATGATTTCCTGGATCCTGGATGAAGGTATTTTTGACCATTCCTCTTTACAAAACAATTCCAGTTCAGTTAAGTTTGATGGTCGCCGAGCATGGACAGCCCTCTTCAAATGATCCCACAGATGTTCAATGATATTCAGGTCTGGGACTGGGATGGCCATTCCAGAACATTGTAATTGTTCCTCTGCATGAATGCCTGAGTAGATTTGGAGCGGTGTTTTGGATCATTGTCTTGCTGAAAGATCCATCCCCTGCGTAACTTCAACTTTTTCACTGATTCTTGAACATTATTGTCAAGAATCTGCTGATACTGAGTGGAATCCATGCGTCCCTCAACTTTAACAAGATTCCCGGTGCCGGCATTGGCCACACAGCCCCAAAGCATGATGGAACCTCCACCAAATTTTACTGTGGGTAGCAAGTGTTTTTCTTAGAATGCTGTGTTTTTTATCTGCCATGCATAACGCCTTTTCGTATGACCAAACAACTCAATCTTGGTTTCATCAGTCCACAGGACCTTCTTCCAAAAAAAAATTGGCTTCTCCAAAAGTGCTTTTGCATACCTCAGCCGACTCTGTTTGTGGCGTGCTTACAGAAACGGCTTCTTTCGCATCACTCTCCCATACAGCTTCTCCTTGTGCAAAGTGCGTTGTATAGTTGACTGATGCACAGTGACACCATCTGCAGCAAGTTGATGCTGCAGCTCTCTGGAGGTGGTCAGAGGATTGTCCTTGACTGATCTCACCATTCTTCTTCTCTGCCTTTCTGATGTTTTTCTTGGCCTGCCACTTCTGGCCTTAACAAGAACTGTCCCTGTGTTCTTCCATTTCCTTACTATGTTCCTCACAGTGGAAACTGACAGGTTAAATCTCTGAGACAGCTTTTTGTATCCTTCCCCTGAACAACTATGTTGAATAATCTTTGTTTTCAGATCATTTGACAGTTGTTTTGAGGAGCCCATGATGCCACTCTTCAGAGGAGATTCAAACAGGAGAACAACTTGCAAGTGGCCACTTTAAGTAGCTTTTCTCATGATTGCATACACCTGGCTATGAAGTTCATAGCTCAATGAGGTTACAAAACCAAAAAAAGTGCTTTAGTAAGTCAGTAAAAAGTAGGTAGGAGTATTTAAAACAAGAAAATGATAAGGGTGCCCATACTTATGCACCTGTCAAATTTTGTTTGAATGCAGATTGCACATTTTCTGTTAGTACAATAAACCTCATTTCAAGGCAGAAACATTACTGTGTCCAACAGTTATTACATATATCAAACTGAAATAGCTGTTGCAAAAACACCAATTTTTATAAAACATTAATCTTAAGATTAATAGGGGTGCCCAAACTTTTTCATATAACTGTATATCATAGGTACAGAGCATTATGATAAGGCCACGCGGCAATGCAAAATGATGTTAAACTGCTCTCTGATGTTTCAGCAGTATGGTATTTTTTTTTTGACCCGCAAATTAAATTTTAAAGTGCTTAAATTTGTGTGAAACTGAATTTCAGGAAATTTGGCTCGAACACAATTCTCCACGGATTGATCTGTTCATCTCTAAGCAGAATGCATTTATTTTGCAGGCAAAAAGTTTATCTTCTATTCATTTTGTTGCAATGATATAATTAGCAGTGCTGTAAAAGTCTAATCACATCAACTTTGTAGGTCATTGTAAGTATATTGAACTGAATTTTCTATGCAAAGAGTAACAAGTGACAGAATTGGCAAAGGGAAGAAGATAATTATTATTAATATTTTTAGTTGTAATACAAAATGTCTCAAAGCATGTACTATATGATGTTACACCTTTCCAAACGTGTGGGTTTATTAATAAGAGTAAAGTGAGTGGAAGGATTCATTAAATTGCAACTAGCAGTTTTAGGCATATCTATATGGACTACACTAAATCATAGTCTACTCTGGTATTTTTTTAAAGAAACAGTTCAGCTAAATTTTTGTAAATGTTTTATTTTCACAAAATATAAATGAGTGAATTTATTCAAGAGGAATTTAATTCTCCTCGAATTAAAAAAAAATCCTTTTCCCGAGAACACAGATTATTTTCTATTATCTTCGTACAAATTCAGCAAAATAGAGGTCAGCTGACCCCCATTTTGCTGAACCACGGAAAAAAAACAAGAACACAATAAACAAAGCAGACTGCAATTGCACATTTTGGTGTGGACAACTGCTTCCGCACTTGAAAACATGGTCTCATGCTTTTAACCACAGAACACTGAAAAGCAGTCCCACCTGAATCAAAGCTGGAAGCACACAGGTTCGCAGTTGGCCCATATGCCTCCATGAATAAATAAATGCCTAAAATAATTCAATAACACAAAAAAGAGTTAAGCATATGAAATAAGTCAATTTATAGGTGTCTAAAATAAACTGTTTAATAGTGGCATATATAGGCTACATGGATACAATATAAATGTTAGTAGACATTTATTTACCTTTTAAAATGTGACAGATAATGTGGCAGTATTCATATACAATTAGTGATGAGCGAGCATGTTCGCTACTGCTTGGTGCTTGCCCAAGCATCTCACTGCTCGAGATGCTCGGCGCTCGTCGAGTATTTCCGGGGTTGCTCGGCGGGAGCTCGGGTCTCCTCCCTGCATGTTTGGCGCTCTTTAAAGCGCCAATGAACATGCAGGGACTGCCTGCCACTCACTGTAATGCCGTAGCCATGTTGGTTGTGGCATTACAGTGATTGGCTGGCCGCACAGCGTCATCAAGTCTATATCAGACCTGGTGCCGCCATGCTCGTCACAGTCACTCCGGAATCAGACAGTGTAGGGAGAGCTGCTGCTGAGCTAGGGAGAGATTCACTGGTTTCTAGTTAGTGTAGGTGTACAAAACTATATTAGAGACACATATCCATCTCAACAAACAGTTCTTCTGAGGACTAATCCATCTGCAGAGATATCAGGCAGGCAGTGTATATAGGCCGGCAGGCAGGGTATATAGCAGACTGCAGTGCACATAGGACAAGAGGCTCCATTCCAGTTCTGTATGCTGCTGCTGTTAGATATTTCTAGAAATAGGCCCAGGTCTCAGGGGCCAGGAATAATTTTTTTTTGGATCTTAATCCTCATTATTTGCTTAAAAAGCAATCCATAGAACACAGTTTTTCTGCGCCATTTGCTTGGCACTGCAGAATACAGCCAGGTCCTTTCTGTTAGAACCCTCTTGTTTGTTTTTTCCATCTTGTGTTTGCGGTCACGTGACCTTCTGCCTATATATTCCAGCTCCGCCCTTTTGGCTGTGCTGGACTTCAGTGTTGTTTGACTGTTTTGCAAGCCTGGTGCTTCTGTGCCTATCTCTGTCAGTTTGCTTGGTCCTTCTGGGACCTCTAGTACCTTTTTGTCAGTTTGCCTTTTGTGTTCTGCAACAACTTTTTCTGTTCAGGAGGTGTCCCATTTTTGTTCTAGTCCTTAGTTCTTTTAGGTACCCCTTCCCTTTATTCTATAGGTCTTCGTTCAGACTAGCCTAGGACTAAGGCGGGTCCGTTCGCTAGGAACAGGCAGGCTGCTACATCGTAAGGATTCAGCTTAGTTTTACTGTAGGGAAAGCTTTCCCCTTCTTTCCTTAGTACTTGTTGCAGATCATAACAGTAAGTCCAGCCCAAAAAAAATATATATATTTACACGAGGATCAGTATGGCTTCCGTCCAGGATTTGGCTCAACGCTTGCAGGGGTTGACTCTGGAGGTGGCCGAGCTCCAGCAACACGTGAGTAGCTGTTCCGGAGCGCATTTTGTGGAACCCAAATAGGACTGCCGGATGTTTTTTATGGTAAACAGCAAGATTTTTTTTCCTTTAAAAATGCTTGTTTGTTATATTTTAGTTTGAGACCAAGGTCCCCTGGGAATGAATCACAGCGCATTGGTTTTATTATGTGACTTTTGCGCAATGAACCACAAGGGTGGGCCTTTTCTTTTGAACCTAATGATCCATGCTTGAGGTCGGTAGAAGAATTTTTTTCTGCTATGGGTCAATTATATGATGATCCTGATCGAATCTCATCTGCTGAGGCAGAACTCAGGCGTTGGAATCAGGGGTCTGATGATGCTGAGACTTATTGCACACACTTTAGAAGGTGGGCTTCTGAAGTCAGTTGGAATGATCCTGCTCTGAAATGTCTATTTCTTGCTGGTCTGAGTGAAAGGGTTAAGGATTTGCTAATTGCATTCCCTGCACCTGAGACTCTGCAGGATGCCATACAATTAGCTGTTCGTGTGGATTGGAGGCTGAGATATAAGTAGAATGAGGTAAAGACTCCTGCAATGCCAGGTCCTAGTCCCCAGAAAATCTGCTCAGATGGTGGAGAACCGATTGAGGTTGGGGCGATGTCGCTCCGCTCTCAGGAAAGAGACTGGAGGTTTGCTGAGGGATTGTGTCTTTATTGTGGTAAAGCTGACCATTTGATGAAGTATTGTGAGCTTCATTTAAGTAAAGAAAAAAAGGTCAGGTCCGCCTGTATAGCTTGTTTACGTTCTGCAGGAGTATTTCTTTCAGGGAGTACTACTTTGCAGGAAAATTTGATTGAATTTCAGGTATTTGTGGATTGGGGTTCAACACTTAATGTGATTGATAAAGGGTTTTTGGAAAAACTTAAATTGAAATCCAAACCTTTGTCATCACCTATTTCTGTTATTGCAATTGATAACACTCCCTTGAAATGTATTACTCACAAGGTTGTTGCATTTCCCCTCACTATCAATGGAGTTCACCAAGAAATTTTGGACTTGGTTGTATTAGATAATTTACCCTCTCCGGTCGTTCTAGGATTGCCTTGGTTAAAACTGCACAATCCTTTGCTGGACTGGTCTACTAATATGATAAAGTCTTGGAGTCCGAAATGCTATGATAAATGTTGTAATGGTCGAATTGCGGCTGTGGGAAAAGGGGAATTACCTGTACTAATTCAAGATTTTTGGAGTTTTTTTTCGGAGGAAGAGTCGCAAGTTTTACCTCCTCATAGGGATTATGATTGCGCCATTGAGTTTATTCCGGGAGCTACTCTTCCCAAGAGTCGCTTGTTTAATCTAACTATCCCTTAAAGAAAGGCCTTGGAGGAGTACATACAGACTAGCCTGGCTGCTGTTCAAGAAACCTCGGCACTCAAAATGTCCTTTATATGTGAAAATTTATTTTAGCATGATAAACACACAGCAATATTACAACAAAACGTTTCGGTCATGATGACCTTCTTCAGTTGGCAAATAGAACTGCTGGTGTAGGTAGAGGGATAGGGTCCCAAACGGGCTGCCTTAGAGGAGCGTGCGTTGGCTCGCTCGAGCGGTGGACACCGTGATGCGAAACTGGAGCCAACGCACGCTCCTCTAAGGCAGCCCGTTTGGGACCCTATCCCTCTACCTACACCAGCAGTTCTATTTGCCAACTGAAGAAGGTCATCATGACCGAAACGTTTTGTTGTAATATTGCTGTGTGTTTATCATGCTAAAATAAATTTTCACATATAAAGGACATTTTGAGTGCCGAGGTTTCTTGAACTGTGTCCTAAAGGGTTCGGCCCCTGCTCGAGCACCTACAAAGGGAGTGCAGTGATATTTATTTTCACTAGCCTGGCTGCTGGTCACATTAGACCTTCTAAGTCACCTGTGGCAGTTTTTTCTTTGCTAAAAAAAAAACGGGAGTTTGCGTCCATGTCTGGATTTTCTTGAAATTAATAAGATTACCGTACGCAATTCCTACCCATTACCGTTAATTCCTGACTTGTTTAACCAGTTAGTGGGGGCCAAGTGCTTCTCTACAATTTGTTACGAGTGAAGGAGGGTGATGAATGGAAAACTGCTTTTAACACTCCGGTAGGTCATTTTGAGAATCTGGTGATGCCTTTTGGTCTTACCAATGCACCTGCATTTTTTCAGAACCTTATTAATGACACCCTGAGACCTTTGATTGGTAAGAATGTGGTTGTGTATTTGGTCCTTCTGGTACCTCTAGTACCTTTTTGTCAGTTTGTCTTTTGTGTTTTGCAACAACTTTCTCTGTTCAGGAGGTGTCCCATTTTTGTTCTAGTTCTTAGATCTTTTAGGGACCCCTTCCCTTTATTCTATAGGTCTTCGTTCATACTAGCCTAGGACTAAGGCGGGTCCGTTCGCTAGGAACAGGCAGCCCGCTACATCGTAGGGATTCAGCTTAGTCTTACTGTAGGGAAAGCTTTCCCCTTCTTTCCTTAGTACTTGTTGCAGATCATAACACTTTCCATATGACAGTGCTAAAAATCCAGCTATTTAAAACTGTGGTTTCTCCGTCACACGGATCACATATAATTGCGCTGAAAATACTGCCATTTCTGGCCTCCATTAAAAAAAATTTCATTGTGTCAGTGAAGCAATTGACACAAGTTTGCTGTTCAAAATAGTTACCTACCGGCCAGGTATTTAAAACTGTGTTTTCTCCGTCACACGGATCACATATATGTTTTCAGAAAATACTGCCATTTCTGACCTCCATTAAAAATTTGTTTCACTGTGTCAGTGAAGCAATTGACACCAGATTGCTGTTCAAAATAGTTACCTACTGGCCAGGTATTTAAAACTTTGTTTTCTCCGTCACACGGATCACATATACGTTTTCAGAAAATACTGCCATTTCTGACCTCCATTAAATTTTTTTTCCAGTGTCTCAGCAAAGTTTTTGACACCGGTTTGCTGTTCAAAATAGTTACCTACAGGCCAGGTATTTAAAACTGTGTTTTCTCCGTCACACGGATCACATATACGTTTTCAGAAAATACTGCCATTTCTGACCTCCATTAAAAATTTGTTTCAGAGTGTCAGTGAAGCAATTGACACCAGATTGCTGTTCAAAATTGTTTTCTACAGGCCAGGTATTTAAAACTGTGGTTTGTCCGTCATACGGATCACATATAAGTTCGCTCCAAATTCAGTCATTTGTTGTGTGCGTGGAAGATATTGTCCTCCATTTAAAATGGGCAAGGCACGTGGCAAGGGACGGGGAACTGGACGTGATGGTGATGATGGTGCATGCAGAGGCCGTGAAATTGTGCCACAACAAACACCCACATCTTCTCGCTCGACCTTCCTGTCCCAATTAATAGGGTCCCGCAGAACATCACTATTGAATACAGAGCAGTGTGAAAAGGTTATTGGTTGGATAGCAGATAATGCTTCCAGTCACTTAGCCACCACCACCACCACCACCTTGTCTTCCACATGGTCAAGTCTCAATAGCTGTGAGTATGGACCGCATATTCCTCACCCTGAAACTCCTTCCTCCCACCATGCCGAGTGCCCAGAGACAACTGATCCCACACTTGGACACTCTGAAGATCTGTTCACTTTTCCATTTATAGATTCGGGCCTCTCGCCCGGTCCACTTGAAGCGGGGTAAGAGGAGATCGCATGTAGCAATGCCCAAATATTTGAGCAGCCACTGTTACACGAAGGCGATGGTGGGAAAGTATTACAAGAGGTGGACGATGATGAGACACAATTGCCAGAAAGTCAGGAGGAGGACCAGAGTGCGGAAGTGGAAGAAGAGGTGGTGGATGATATAGTAACTGACCCAACCTGGCAGGAGGACATGCAGAGCGAGGAGAGCAGCACACAAGTGGAGGGAGGCAGAACAACAAGCAGGAACAAGCAGTGTGGTGGCCGCAGAAAGAAGGCAGGTAACCGTTCCCCGTAACACCAACACGAAGGAAGTTGCCAGTACAACTGTTAGGTCTTCCCAAGTCTGGTTGTTTTTTAAAGACTCTACTAATAACCCCAAAAAAGCCATTTGCACCACCTGCCAGGCCAACATCAGCAGGGGTGGCAAAACAACCAGCCTGACCACCACCAGCATAATGAGGCACATGGCAGCAAAGCACCCAACTTTGTGGGCCGAACCCCAGGGTCCAGGAGCAGTGTCAGAGGGTGGCACCATTGCTTCTTCCCCTGTTGTGCATGCAAGCCAATCCCCTGTCCATGGTGCATGCGAAGATGCCTCCTGCCCTGCACCTGTCATTGCACACTCTCAAGTAGCAGCATCAGGAAGCACGTCCACGTCCTTGTCCCAGCGCAGCGTTCAGTTGTCCATACCCCAGTCCTTGGAACGCAAGCGCAAATACGCAGCAAACGCCCCACAGGCCACAGTACTAAATTCCCACATTTCATGACTGCTTGCGCTCGAAATGTTGCCTTTTAGGCTCGTGGAGACAGAAGCATTCCGCAACCTGATGGCGGCGGCCGTCCCTCGGTACTCGGTCCCCAGCAGCCACTATTTCTCCCGGTGTACAGTCCCCACATTTCACAAGCACGTGTCCCAAAACATTAGCCGTGCCCTCAACAACGCAGTTACCGGGAAAGTCCACCTAACCACGGACACGTGGACAAGTGCTTGTGGGCAGTGACGGTACATCTCGCTGACGGCACACTGGGTTAACATAGTGGAAACCGGGACCCAGTCGGACCTTGGGATGGAACACGTCCTCCCAACGCCAAGGATTGCGGGCCCTAGGTCAATAAGGGTTGCCCCCACAGTCTACAGCTCCTGCACCTCATCCTCCTCAGCCTCCTCCTCTTCAGCCTCCATCTCCGAAATGACCACATCAGTCACAAGCTGGAAGCACTGCAGCACTGCCTTGGCCAAGCGGCAACAGGTTGTGCTGAAGCTAATATGCTTAGCTGACAAACCGCACAATGCTGAAGAGTTGTGGACAGCTCTGAAAGAGCAGGCAGATCTGTGGCTCACACCGCTGAACCTACAGCCAGGCATGGTCATGTGTGACAATGGTCGGAACCTGGTGGCGGCTCTGAGGCGGGGCGAGCTCACACACGTACAATGCCTGGCCCATGTGCTTAACCTCGTGTTTCAGAGGTTTCTCAAATCCTACCCAGAGCTGCCGGATCTGCTTGTTAAAGTACACCACCTGCGTGCCCATTTTAGAAAGTCACCTACAGAGTCCGCCGCCCTTGCCGTATTTCATCAGCGTTTGCAGCTTCCGGCTCACAGACTGGTATGTGATGTCCCCACGCATTGGAACTCTACACTGCAGATGTTGGGAAGGATTTGTGAGCAGAAGAGGGCAGTTATTGAGTACCAGCATCAACAAGGCCGTCAGTATTCAGTTCAGACTCCACACATAAGACCTCAGGAGTGGACATGGATGTCAGACATATGTACCATCCTCCAAAACTTTGAGGACTCCACCAAGCATCACCATCCTGCTTCTCTGTCTTCTGAAACGCTCTCTGCTCACAATCAAAGAGGATGCATTGCAAGTGGAGCATGATGAGATGGAGCAAGGAACCATACAGGGTAATTACACACAGCCAGCCTCATCTCATCCCAACATGAATTGGGTGACAATGAGGAAGAGGAGGAGGAGGAAGAACAGGAGCTAGTTTCATGCGTGGATGGCCAGAGGACACAGAGGAGGAGGAGGAGAGCATGGTCAGTCATCCTCTTGGTGAGGACACGGAAGTCTTGCCTGTTAGCAGTCTGGCATGCATGGCTGAGATTATGTTACGCTGCCTTTCCCATGACCCTCGCGTTCTCAAAATTTTGGGTGAGAGTCACTACTGGTTGGTGACACTTCTAGACCCAAGCTACAAGGAGAACTTTATATCTCTTATTCCTGAGGCGGACAGGTCTACAAAAATGGGGCAGTACCAGAAGGCCCTTTTGGCGGAACTATTAAAAAAATTCCCATCTGAGAACAATGACGGCAGAGTAGAGATGAGCGTTGTTCTACTCGAACTGTTCGCCAATCTCAAATTCAAGCTGTTTTGGGCGGTGTTCGAGCCGTTCGGCGAACACGAACAATTTGAGAAAAATTCGGCTGTTCGAGGTTATGTTCGATAACTGTTCGTGCACCAAAATCATAACTGGATTTTTTTCTCAGTAATGATGAAAATTAATGTTAATACGCAGTTTGAGTGTACAGCGGGGTGGGGGGAGGGGCAGGGGATGGATCTCTGCAGGAACAATGAAGATCTCCATTTTTTTTTTCTCTTTCCCGCATTTACAGTGGGGAGGTGCAATCTGTCAGCCTATCAGCAGCGCACACACGGAGCGAAGTGCTTTTTTTCACACAAGCAAGGGCATGTGTCATTGGCAGTGTATGTCACATGTCCTTGCCCTATAAGACCAAGCCATTTTCCCCGTCGCCACCATTTTCTCACTGCTGCAGCTGCGTGTTAGACGGCACCGCTGTTGCTGTGTGCGCTATACCTTGTTAATTTCAAGCCAATTTTCGCACAAATCTACAGATAGCTTGGGAGTAGGGAATAGTTGTGATTGCAGTCCTTTTAAGGACTAGGTTACAGCATTTCCTACGACTTTTATCAGGCAGGTCTGTGCTCTTAAATAGATAGATTGTGGGAGTAAAGACTAATTGTAATTGGAGTCCTTTTCAGGACTAGGTTACATCAGTTCCTATCAGTTTTTGCCAGGCAGGTCTGTGCCAGTGCTGTGCAAGTTTTTTTCACAGCATTTGGCTGAATCTAGCAAAGCTAATCCTTTTTGGCCTATTGCAGAGTGTGTTAGTCAGTGGAGTAGCCTATCTGTGTTGCAAGATATACCACCTGTGTATAGAATACCAATTTTTTTACTGCACCTAGTGAAGTAAAATCTTTTGGGCATAGCATCATTCTATTAGTCCATCTATACTGACCTCCATCAGGTTGCAAATTGAATATAATTTTTTTCTGCATCTAGCTCTGAAAAAATATTGGGCTTCTAGCTGTGTGTGGGACTTGTTGTATTAGTCTATCTATACTGACCTCCATCAGGTTGCAAACTGAATATATTTTTTTCTGCATCTACCTCTGAAAAAATATTGGGCTTCTAGCTGTGTGTGGGACTTGTTCTATTAATCCATCTATACAGACCTCCATCAGGTTGCAAACTGAATATATTTTTTTCTGCATCTACCTCTGAAAAAATATTGGGCTTCTAGCTGTGTGTGGGACTTGTTGTATTAGTCCATCTATACTGACCTCCATCAGGTTGCAAACTGAATATATTTTTTTCTGCATCTACCTCTGAAAAAATATTGGGCTTCTAGCTGTGTGTGGGACTTGTTCTATTAATCCATCTATACAGACCTCCATCAGGTTGCAAACTGAATATATTTTTTTCTGCATCTACCTCTGAAAAAATATTGGGCTTCTAGCTGTGTGTGGGACTTGTTGTATTAGTCCATCTATACTGACCTCCATCAGGTTGCAAACTGAATATATTTTTTTCTGCATCTACCTCTGAAAAAATATTTGGCCTTCTAACTGTGTGTGGGACTTGTTCTATTAATCCATCTATACAGACCTCCATCAGGTTGCAAACTGAATATATTTTTTTCTGCATCTACCTCTGAAAAAATATGTGGCCTTCTAGCAGTGTGTGGGACTTTCTCTATTAGTCCATCTATACTGACCTCCATCAGGTTGTAAACTGAATATAAATTTTTTCTGCATCTAGCTCTGAAAAAATATTTGGCCTTCTAGCAGTGTGTGGGACTTTCTCTATTAGTCAATCTATACTGACCTCCATCAGGTTGAAAATTAAAAATAATTTTTATCTGCATCTACAGTACCTCTGAAAAAATATTTGGGCTTCTAGCTGTGTGTGGGACTTGTTCTATTAGTCCATCTATACTGACCTCCATCAGGTTGCAAATTGAATATAATTTTTATCTGCATCTAGCTCTGAAAAAATATTTGGCCTTCTAGCAGTGTGTGGGACTTTCTCTATTAGTCCATCTATACTGACCTCCATCAGGTTGCAAATTGAATATAATTTTTATCTGCATCTAGCTCTGAAAAAATATTGGGCTTCTAGCAATGTGTGGGACTTTCTCTATTAGTCCATCTATACTGACCTCCATCAGGTTGCAAATTAAAAATAATTTTTATCTGCATCTACCTCTGAAAAAATATTTGGGCTTCTAGCTGTGTGTGGGACTTGTTCTATTACTCCATCTATACTGACCTCCATCAGGTTGCAAACTGAATATATTTTTTTCTGCATCTACCTCTGAAAAAATATTGGGCTTCTAGCTGTGTGTGGGACTTGTTGTATTACTCCATCTATACTGACCTCCATCAGGTTGCAAATTAAAAATAATTTTTATCTGCATCTACAGTACCTCTGAAAAAATATTTGGGCTTCTAGCTGTGTGTGGGACTTGTTCTATTAGTCCATCTATTCTGACCTCCATCAGGTTGCAAATTGAATATAATTTTTATCTGCATCTAGCTCTGAAAAAATATTTGGCCTTCTAGCAGTGTGTGGGACTTTCTCTATTAGTCCATCTATACTGACCTCCATCAGGTTGCAAATTAAAAATAATTTTTATCTGCATCTAGCTCTGAAAAAATATTTGGCCTTCTAGCAGTGTGTGGGACTTTCTCTATTAGTCCATCTATACTGACCTCCATCAGGTTGCAAATTAAAAACAATTTTTATCTGCATCTACCTCTGAAAAAATATTTGGGCTTCTAGCTATGTGTGGGACTGGTTCTATTACTCCATCTATACTGACCTCCATCAGGTTGCAAACTGAATATATTTTTTTCTGCATCTACCTCTGAAAAAATATTGGGCTTCTAGCTGTGTGTGGGACTTGTTGTATTACTCCATCTATACTGACCTCCATCAGGTTGCAAATTAAAAAAAATTTTTATCTGCATCTACATTACCTCTGAAAAAATATTTGGGCTTCTAGCTGTGTGTGGGACTTGTTCTATTAGTCCATCTATTCTGACCTCCATCAGGTTGCAAATTGAATATAATTTTTATCTGCATCTAGCTCTGAAAAAATATTTGGCCTTCTAGCAGTGTGTGGGACTTTCTCTATTAGTCCATCTATACTGACCTCCATCAGGTTGCAAATTAAAAATAATTTTTATCTGCATCTAGCTCTGAAAAAATATTTGGCCTTCTAGCAGTGTGTGGGACTTTCTCTATTAGTCCATCTATACTGACCTCCATCAGGTTGCAAATTAAAAATAATTTTTATCTGCATCTACAGTACCTCTGAAAAAATATTTGGGCTTCTAGCTGTGTGTGGGACTTGTTCTATTAGTCCATCTATACTGACCTCCATCAGGTTGCAAATTGAATATAATTTTTATCTGCATCTAGCTCTGAAAAAATATTTGGCCTTCTAGCAGTGTGTGGGACTTGTTCTATTAGTCCACCTATACTGACCTCCATCAGGTTGCAAATTCAAAATAATTTTTTGTCTGCATCTAGCTCTGAAAAAATATTTGGCCTTCTAGCAGTGTGTGGGACTTTCTCTATTAGTCCATCTATACTGACCTCCATCAGGTTGCAAACTGAATATATTTTTTTTCTGCATCTGCCTCTGAAAAAATATTGGGCTTGTAGCTGTGTGTGGGACTTGTTCTATTAGTCCATCTATACTGACCTCCATCAGGTTGCAAATTGAATATAATTTTTATCTGCATCTAGCTCTGAAAAAATATTTGGCCTTCTAGCAGTGTGTGGGACTTTCTCTATTAGTCCATCTATACTGACCTCCATCAGGTTGCAAATTGAATATAATTTTTATCTGCATCTAGCTCTGAAAAAATATTTGGCCTTCTAGCAGTGTGTGGGACTTTCTCTATTAGTCCATCTATACTGACCTCCATCAGGTTGCAAATTAAAAATAATTTTTATCTGCATCTACAGTACCTCTGAAAAAATATTTGGGCTTCTAGCTGTGTGTGGGACTTGTTCTATTAGTCCATCTATACTGACCTCCATCAGGTTGCAAATTAAAAATAATTTTTATCTGCATCTAGCTCTGAAAAAATATTTGGCCTTCTAGCAGTGTGTGGGACTTTCTCTATTAGTCCATCTATACTGACCTCCATCAGGTTGCAAATTAAAAATAATTTTTATCTGCATCTACCTCTGAAAAAATATTTGGGCTTCTAGCTGTGTGTGGGACTTGTTCTATTAATCCATCTATACAGACCTCCATCAGGTTGCAAACTGAATATAATTTTTTTCTGCATCTAGCTCTGAAAAAATATTTGGCCTTCTAGCAGTGTGTGGGACTTGTTCTATTAGTCCACCTATACTGACCTCCATCAGGTTGCAAATTCAAAATAATTTTTTGTCTGCATCTAGCTCTGAAAAAATATTTGGCCTTCTAGCAGTGTGTGGGACTTTCTCTATTAGTCCATCTATACTGACCTCCATCAGGTTGCAAACTGAATATATTTTTTTTCTGCATCTGCCTCTGAAAAAATATTGGGCTTGTAGCTGTGTGTGGGACTTGTTCTATTAATCCATCTATACAGACCTCCATCAGGTTGCAAACTGAATATAATTTTTTTCTGCATCTACCTCTGAAAAAATATTTGGGCTTCTAGCTGTGTGTGGGACTTGTTCTATTAGTCCATCTATACTGACCTCCATCAGGTTGCAAATTGAATATAATTTTTTTCTGCATCTAACCCAGCCAATAGTTTTGGCCTAATACCACAGTTTGGCCACTCAGCTCTGCTCGGTTCCCATCCATTGTTTTTTTGTGGAAACAACTCCAGAGTTGTGAATTAGTTAACCACCAAAATGAGTGGAAAAAGGCCTGCTGCTGGTGGAAAGGGGAATAGGCGTGTTGGGAAGGGGAAAAAAGGTTGTGTCCGTGGGGTAGGTGTTAAAGCAACAGTAACATCTGCAGAAGAAAGACCATCTTCCAGCCAAACTAAAATGTCTACTTCTTTTAGCGGACAATGTGATAAGATCCCTTTCTTACGGCCACGCCAATCGCTACAAATTCCAGATGAGGCACAAAAACAGCAGGTGCTTCAACGGATATCAAGTGCTCCTTTAAGTGGGCTCTCCTCCACATCAACTTCAACATCACAAATACTCCAGTCCTCAAAGGTGTCACCCCAATCGCACTTGCTTCCTCACAGCTCCCAAATCTCCAGCTGCCCGTCTGAGTATGAGGTAGAACAGATGGTTGAGTCTGCAGAGCTGTTTACTCATACTATAGCCTGGGAATCAGAGGTTGACTCCAGCGCTTCTGTGAATCCAGACGAGGAAATGATCTGCACTGATGCCCAGAATCTTTATGAGTCGGATCCAGGACCAGACGCAGAAGGTTCTGACCATAATGTAGACCCTCATTCCCAAACTGTAACTCCTGTTGGTGGAGACAATGAGGAAGACGATGATAAGACTCAAATACCTGATTGGAGCGACAACTTTAGTTTTTTGTCAGGGCAGGAACAGGTTGGCTCTGAGGACGACGGGTGTGATAACGCATAGGGTGATGATGATGAGGTTGGAGATCCCACTTACTGTCAACCCACAGTCAGCCAAGAGATGAGGTCAGCAGAGGAGGTGGAGGAAGATGCTAGTGACGACGAGGTCAGGTTGCGCCTTCCTGGACAGAGACGTAGTACTGGAAGCACGTCAACAACTGCATCCTCAAACACAACTCTGCCTCTCACCACAAGTCGTGGTGGCTCTTCAGGTCGCATGGGTGCTAAGCCTTGCATAGCCTGGGCATTTTTTCAGATCGATAAAGATGACCCAACTCGTGTTATCTGTAACATTTGTCAGCAAAAGCTAAGTAGAGGCCAAAAAATACATAGTTTGAGTACTTCATGCATGAACCGGCACATGGACATGAAGCATAAGTTGCAGTGGGAAGCTGAGTGTGCTACAATGCGGCCTAGCCGGCCCGGCCAACCACCGTCTGCCATATCTTGTGCATCCGCGGCCTCTTCATCCTCTGTGACTGGGGGGACAGCAGTCACACCTGTTTTGGGGCGCAGACCTGCCACCTCTTTACCCGCAACAGCCAGCGTGATTGGCAGGTCATCATTTTCTTTGGAGGTGGTAACACCAGCTGGTGTTGAGCGCTGTCCGACATCGATAGCACCACCTTTGGATCAAGGCAACCTAACATGTCCGCCTGCATCTTCCTCACAGACCGGCAGTTTGCCGGGGACACCCTTATCAACCCCGTCTAAGCACAATAGCCAGCCCTCGGTCCCTCAGATGTGGACAAGTAAAAGACCATTTCCTCCTAGCCATGAGAAAGCTAAGAGGTTGAATTTCACCATCTGCAAGCTCTTGGCTACAGAAATGCTGCCTTTCCGCCTGGTGGACACAGAGGATTTTCGAGACCTTATGTCCGTCGCAGTGCCCCAGTACCAGATGCCCAGTCGGCACTACTTCTCAAAGAAAGGTGTGCCTGCGCTCCACCAGCATGTCGCACACAACATCACCGCTTCTTTGAGAAACTCTGTGTGTGACAGGGTGCATTTCACCACAGACACTTGGACGAGTAGGCATGGACAGGGGCGTTACATGTCGCTGACTGGGCACTGGGTAACTATGGTGACAGCAGGACAAGGGGCTGCTGTCCAAGTCTTGCCGTCCCCACGAGTTGTGCGTCAATCCTCTTTATGTCAAAGTTCCTCCACTGCTTCTGCCTCCTCAACCTCCTCTCGGTCTTCCACCTGCACCCAAAGCCTGTCTGGTCATGCCACAAGCTTTCTAACTGCGCAGAAGGGATCCTGCACACCTCCTTACTATGCTGGCAGTAGGGCTCAACGTCATCAGGCGGTTTTTACATTGAAATGTCTGGGAAATGTGAGTCACACAGTTGAGGAGTTGTGGTCAGCTCTGGAGAACCAATTTCATGAATGGTTGTCTCCACTGGACCTGAAACCAGGGAAGGCCGTGTGCGACAATGCTGCAAACCTGGGTGCGGCCCTTCGCCGGGGCAATGTCACACACGTGCCTTGTATGGCTCACGTGTTGAACCTGGTTGTCCAGCAATTTTTAGCCCACTATCCCAGACTAGATGGCCTTCTGCAGAGGGCACGGTCGCTGTGTGCTCACTTCCGCCGTTCGCATCCCGCAGCTCAGCGACTTACATCTCTACAGAAGTCGTTGGGCCTGCCACTTCACCGGCTAAAATGCGATGTGCCTACCCGGTGGAATTCAACTCTGCACATGTTGCAGCGACTGTGGCAGCACCGACAAGCCCTGGTGCAATACATTCTGACGTATAGCCTGGGCCAACGAGATTCAGAGGTGGGGCAAATCACGCTGGAGGAGTGGTCTCAGATCAGGGACCTATGCACCCTTCTGCACAGTTTTGAAATGGCGACGAAGATGTTTAGTGCTGACGATGCCATTATCAGCATGACTATTCCGGTGATTTACATGCTGGAGCACATGTTAAACAGAATTCGGAGTCAGGTGGTGGCACAAGAGGAGGTGGAGGAAGTAGAGGAGGAGGAGTTGTATGCGGAAGGGCTAACATCTGCAAGGTCCAGACGGTCGGCAGCACCAAGGCGGCAGGCATGTGAGGGTGGGGGAGATGGTTTTACCAGGGCGCATGGTAGCAGCCAAACTAGTGAGGAAGGTGCAGGAGCCCAGGAAGAAGTGGAGGACGAACTGATGGAAGACTCATCAGATGAGGGAGACCTTGATCACATTTCTGTTGTGCGAGGTTGGGGGGAGAGGACAGAGGAAGGAAGCATGATTGTTACCTCGCCACCAACACAACAGGGACTTGGTGCTCCTGGATGCGCAACACACATGAGTGCCTTCTTGCTGCACTACCTGCAACATGACCCTCGAATTGTGAGAATTAGAAATAATCCTGACTACTGGGTTGCCACACTGTTAGATCCCCGGTACAAAAGTAAATTTGCAGAAATTATTCCTGCCATAGAAAGGGATGCACGCATGCAGGAGTATCAGCAGAGACTGTTGCAGAATCTTACATGTGCTTTTCCACAAAATACCAGTGGTGCACGTAGTGAATCTCACAGTTCCAACTTGCCAACCGTGGGACCGTCAAGTGTTCAGCACTCAAACCGTAACAGAACCACAGTATCTGCTGGTAACATCAATTTTGCGGAATCATTTCACCACTTTTTTAGCCCATCCTTTGCAAGGCCACAGGAGACAAGAAGTCTGACACATAGTCAACGCCTAGAGACGATGGTACAGGAGTATCTCCAAGTAAACATTGAAGCCATGACTGTGTCACTGGACCCTTGCTCTTTTTGGGCTTCCAATCTGGATAAATGGCCGGAGCTAGCCACTTACGCCTTGGAGATCTTGTCATGCCCCGCAGCCAGCTTTCTGTCTGAACGTGTGTTCAGCGCTGCTGGTGGTGTGCTGACAGATAAGTGCACGCGGGTCTCCACTGATAATGTAGACAGACTCACGTTCATAAAGATGAACAAATCATGGATCCGAAACGACTTTTCTACCCCTGTGTCATCCTGGGGAGAGTAAAAGCTTGATGATTGGTTAAAATCACCCTACCAACCGTTTTAAGCTTTCAAATTACTAATCATGTTTATCTGTATCTTGGCTGGAAAATAATTTGGGCTTTGTAGCAGTGTGCAGCACTGATTCTATTAGGCCATCTATAATAAGCTCCACCAGATTTAAAATTACTAATCATGTTTATCTGTATCTTGACTGGAAAATAATTTGGGCTTTGTAGCAGTGTGCAGCACTGATTCTATTAGGCCATCTATAATAAGCTCCACCAGATTTAAAATTACTAATTATGTTTATCTGTATCTTGACTGGAAAATAATTTGGGCTTTGTAGCAGTGTGCAGCACTGATCCTATTAGGCCATCTATACTAAAGCTTCACCAGATTTAAAATGAATAATAATTTTTAGCTGCATCTAGCCCGGAAAATAATTTTGGGGCTCCGAGATGCGCAAGACACATAAGTGCATTCTTGCTGCACTACCTGCAGCATGACCCTCATATTGTCAGAATTCAAAGTAATCATGACTACTGGGTTGCCACACTCTTAGATCCCCCAAACTTTTCGATCAACCTTTTCATTTTAATAAAGACCAAAAAAATGGTCATTTTTGAAATTATAAGCATTAGCAGGTTGTTAGAAACTGAAATCAAACAGTTTTCAACTCAAAACTTTATTCTAGGTGATGTTACATTTTCACATAGGACCCCTTGTTCGAAAGGATCTTCTGAACTCTCTCGTCCATTGAATTTGTCAGGTTTTGGATGGTTTCTGCTTCAATTGTTTTGCATGAGGACAGAATACCCTCCCAGAGCTGTTGCTTAGATGTGAACTGCCTCCCGCCATCATAAGTAAAAAGATAGGGGCGCAATAGCGCTGTTATCCAACAACAACCACGTGGGTAAAAAGAAAATGTGCTCACCTTAATGAGTTGTGAAATGCACAACTCATGTAAGAATTAGTGACGAAGGGCTGCAGCCAACACAGAATCCCTAGGGATCTTGTAGGTAGTCTGTAGTAGGATGAAGTAGGTGCTGGTAAAAAATCCGCGCTCCTCCGTAGTGAAGAATTATGACGAGAGATTGTATAATTAAACAATCTTGTGGTTTATTGTTAAAAGCTACGATTACTACGCGTTTCATGGACGTCCCGTCCACTTCCTCAGGTACATAGCTGATGTAGACCGATTTATCAAACGGTCTTATATACATAAAACTACACGTGGTGAAAAAAAAAAGGAGAAAAGCCCGCTGTTATTCTTGGCGCCAAGACCAACCAACGGTTTACAGAGAGACAGTGAAATTACTTATAAATAGATTAAATAAAATTATTGGTCGACTAATTACACTCTTATGCAGATAAAATGAAAACCATAGAACAAATAATTAAAATGACCTCTGAAATGTAATGATCCAAATGTTTTAAAACATTTATATTAAAGCACATGGGATAAAACATTTGTAGTTGATCGAGGACCGCAGTGTATGCGATCCCAAAGTCCTAGCTATATTGTATCATGTGTGAAAGATCAGAGAGTCCAGACCGCTCTGCCAGACCTCACACCTCGTCGGCTGACAGGCAGAAAACCAAGAGCTGAAGGAATGGCAGAAGGTGCAAGCCTGCTACTGGTGTATTAGGTATGAGGTGTTTGTCAGTGAGGAAAGGGGGGGAAGGAGGGAGGACGGGCATGTAGAGATGACTGAGGACCGCAAGTGTGTAAACTCCTGAACGATTGGTATATTACAATGTATTGAAGATAAGATCTTCCAGATCACTGTGCTGGATCTCACACCTCGTCGGCTGACTGACAGAGGACAGGGAACTAAAGGAAGAGAAGAAAATGCAAACTAGTCTCCGTGGGACGTACTAGTCTGCTAAAGGTATATTATGTGTGTTATCAGTAGCAGTGTAAATAGAAGGGGGCAGGTTGTAGGAAAGAGTGGGGGAATGAGGAGATGGCTGTGTGACTGTAGAATGCTGAGATACTTAGTTCTTATTATGTGCTGTGGCATATGTATATAGATGTTAGTGTAGAAGACCTCGGGAAATGCATGGAAGGAATTGGTATGCGAATTGCAAGGCTAGAAATCTTGCTGTTCTGTTATCATCAATATATATAATATGTATGGCAGGAATAAGGACGATAACGAATTTTGTGTTGTAGGAATTGTGGGGTTTGAGCCATGTGTCAGAATACATTGGGAATAAAAAAGGGGGGTGGGGTGGACATATGATATATAATTGAATTAGAAATTTCTTTACGATTCAGACATTGCACCCTATTACCTATTGAACATGTTTTGCCTGACACCCCTAATAGGGTGCAATGTCTGAATCGTAAAGAAATTTATTGGATGTATAAACTCAACACTTTGAAGCCACAAGGGCTAAATGAAATCACAGAGGTTTTTATATGAGTCTTGAGGTCAGTTATCACATATACCCATTATATACATTTCTAATTCAATTATATATCATATGTCCACCCCACCCCCCTTTTTTATTCCCAATGTATTCTGACACATGGCTCAAACCCCACAATTCCTACAACACAAAATTCGTTATCGTCCTTATTCCTGCCATACATATTATATATATTGATGATAACAGAACAGCAAGATTTCTAGCCTTGCAATTCGCATACCAATTCCTTCCATGCATTTCCCGAGGTCTTCTACACTAACATCTATATACATATGCCACAGCACATAATAAGAACTAAGTATCTCAGCATTCTACAGTCACACAGCCATCTCCTCATTCCCCCACTCTTTCCTACAACCTGCCCCCTTCTATTTACACTGCTACTGATAACACACATAATATACCTTTAGCAGACTAGTACGTCCCACGGAGACTAGTTTGCATTTTCTTCTCTTCCTTTAGTTCCCTGTCCTCTGTCAGTCAGCCGACGAGGTGTGAGATCCAGCACAGTGATCTGGAAGATCTTATCTTCAATACATTGTAATATACCAATCGTTCAGGAGTTTACACACTTGCGGTCCTCAGTCATCTCTACATGCCCGTCCTCCCTCCTTCCCCCCCTTTCCTCACTGACAAACACCTCATACCTAATACACCAGTAGCAGGCTTGCACCTTCTGCCATTCCTTCAGCTCTTGGTTTTCTGCCTGTCAGCCGACGAGGTGTGAGGTCTGGCAGAGCGGTCTGGACTCTCTGATCTTTCACACATGATACAATATAGCTAGGACTTTGGGATCGCATACACTGCGGTCCTCGATCAACTACAAATGTTTTATCCCATGTGCTTTAATATAAATGTTTTAAAACATTTGGATCATTACATTTCAGAGGTCATTTTAATTATTTGTTCTATGGTTTTCATTTTATCTGCATAAGAGTGTAATTAGTCGACCAATAATTTTATTTAATCTATTTATAAGTAATTTCACTGTCTCTCTGTAAACCGTTGGTTGGTCTTGGCGCCAAGAATAACAGCGGGCTTTTCTCCTTTTTTTTTTTCACCACGTGTAGTTTTATGTATATAAGACCGTTTGATAAATCGGTCTACATCAGCTATGTACCTGAGGAAGTGGACGGGACGTCCATGAAACGCGTAGTAATCGTAGCTTTTAACAATAAACCACAAGATTGTTTAATTATACAATCTCTCGTCATAATTCTTCACTACGGAGGAGCGCGGATTTTTTACCAGCACCTACTTCATCCTACTACAGACTCCCGCCATCATAGACACTCCTTTTAATGATGCTCCAAAGGTTCTGAATGGGGTAGAGGTCAGGGGAGCATGGGGGTCACACCATAAGTTTGTCCCCTTTTATGCCCATATCAGCCAGAGATGCAGATGTTTTATGTGCAGCATGAGATGGTGCATTATCATGCAAAAAAATGATCTTGCTGTGAAATACACGGTTCTTCTTCTTGAACCATGGCAGGAAGTGCTGTTTGAGAAAAACCACATACATTATGGAGTTCATCTTTAGCGACTTCAGAGATCCTAAAGGGGCCGACAATCTCTCTCCCCATGATTCCAGCCCAAAACATTACTCCACCTCCTCCTTGTTGGCGCTGTAGCCGTGTTTGCGTGGGGTGTCCATCAACCAGCCATCCTCCACTCCATCCATCTGGACCATCGAGCGCTGCACGGCACTCATCCATGAACAAAACAGTTTTGAAATCAGTCTTCATGTAATGTTTGGCCCACTGGAGCCGTTTCTGCTTGTGTGAAGTGGATAGAGGAGGTCGACAGGATGGCGTATGCACAGCTGCAAACCTCTGAAGGACCCTGCATCTTGTTGTTCGGGGGACGTTGGAGGCACCAGCAGCTTCAAAAACTTTTCTGCTGCTATGACAAGGCTTTTTTGCCGCTGCTCTTTCAACCTGAAGTAATTGCCTGTAGGAAAGAGTCCTCAATTTGCCCTTATCAGCACGCACACGTGTGTACTGTGAATCAGCTACATACTTCTTGATTGCCAAGACACTTCATCCTGATCATCGCACAATGTTGATTGTAGTCATGCCTTGACCTAAACACTCCACAATTTGTTGCTTCTCAGCAGCCGACACATCCTTTTTCTTTCCCATTTTGGCAGAAAATGTAGACTGCTTAATAATGTGAGACAGCCTTCTTAAGTAGTCTTGCCTTTCATTGGACACACCTGCCAAACTAATTAGCACAGGTGTCTGCAATTGCTTACAGTGATATAAAGAGCCCTGACACACATCACCATCAATGAGTTTAACTGACAAACAAACAAATTCTTCCCTTATCACTCCTAAACACTTTTTGCATAATAATTTGGAACACAGTGTACATGTGCTTTTCCACAAAACACCAGTGGTTCACGTAGTGAATCTTACAGTTCTAACTTGCCAACCGTGGTCTGTATGGAGTTGTTCAATAAAGGGCCCAAAATTAAGATAACATAGATGGGAGAGGTCTCTATGAATAGGAATTCCTAAGTATTTGATACCCTGTGAGGGCCAGGCAAAGGGAAAGTTGGACTGGATGGAATCCTATATGGATTTGGGGAGGGAGACATCGAGGGCCTCAGACTTCGCTGCATTGATTTTAAAATTTGACCATGTAACAAAGTGATCTATTTCAGCCATAACAGCATGGATGGATATATGTGATTGAGTGATATATACTAGGACATCATCAGCAAATAGAGAGCACTTGTACTCGGTGCCTCCCACCTCAATCCACCTAATATTGGGGTTATGGCGAATTGATGAGAGCAGGTGCTCCGTCACTAGGATGTATAAGAGAGGGGACAGAGAACATCCCTGCCTTGTCCCATTGGTGATTGTGAAAGGTGATGAAAATGTTCTGACGCGCCCCCTGGGCCTTGGGACACCCGGAGCCGGACCCTTTTTGGTGGATGCTGGTGGTTGTAGTCTCTGTGGCGGCGACCCGGTTCCGTGGCTCAGGGCGGTCAAACCAGTGGCGGAACTATTTATGTGGTTTTGATGTTTAAATGTCCGACTACGCCACCCGTGGATTGCGGTCAGAGTGAACCGCCGCTCCAGGGCAGACCGCTGAGGCTGGTGTTGTGGGTGCAGCAGAGCGTAGCATAACTCCCCACGGGAGGAGTATAGCCTCAGGGCAGTGTATGCGGAGGATGGGGGTGATGGTGCAGGGCAGCAGCAGTAACGACACGGAGTCAGTGATGCAGTCCAGGGCCTTTACTCACAGTTCTTATTATCCAGACCACGTCTGCAGGTAACGGCTGCCCACGTCGTACTGTGCTCACCAGGTGAGGGGCTCAGACAACTCCCAGATAACTTTGGAGCGCTTCACAGGACCCCCTTTGTGTGTCCTTTGTCTGGCCTTTCTTACCAACCCTTCTGTCCGGCTGCCTCGGGCCTCCTCTTGGTAAACTTGGCGCCAGTTTCCCTGACCCTATGTGGTGCCTTCCTAGCGGGTGTAGCGAGGGGCTGCGCCACATAAAATGTCACAGCCTCCTGTTTCTAGCTGAGGGTCGTTTCCTGCCTCCACTAGTTTCGGGGACCGGTCTCCCCCTTTGGCCTGACCCCTCCACGCAGGTGGATTCGGGCGTGCGGTGGTGACTCGCCCATCCGCACCCCTGGGATCCCTTCGTTCCTCGTTCCTGGAGCCTTCTCCGCTCCTCTTCCTTCCTTCTCCCTCTTCCAGGCCTGGGCCTCTGTTACTAGGCCCGCCTCCGGAGCAGAGCTCATGCAGAGCCCCTGCTCCCTGCCACTTCTGCTCAGACTTCTCTGCACTGAACTAAGATGGTGCCCACCTTTTATACTCCCTTCTCAATGCACCCAGGAACTGCTTCCTCCCTGCTCCTGCACTACAGGGTTCCCCTTCCTCAGTGTTCCCTCCCCCCACTCCAGCCAGGGACAGGGACTGTCGTGCCCATCTCAGGGGCATATTGGTCGCCCTGCCCCACGGCAATGTGGTGTAATGCATGCAGGTGTCGGGTCCTGATCCACACTACATCCTTACCTGAGAGTGAGATATCACACCTCTGGGTGAGGTGCAAAACCTCTGTAGAAACCGAGCCCTCAGGGTGCTACAGTTCCATTTATCTTCAGCCTAGGTGACGTATTGCGATACAGGGCCGTGATTTTGGCTATAAAAGGGTCCCCTAGACCCCTACCCCAAGCTTTTTAAGAGAATCATATATGGCGTGCCAGGAGACTCTATGGAATGCTTTCTCAGCATCCAACGAGAGTATCTAATTACAAATTTTTAACTGCATCTAGCCCAGGAAATACTTTGTGCCTAGTAGCAGTGTCTGCTAGTCAGCGGATTATCCCGGCTGTTAAGCAAGCTACACCACCTGTAGTTTGGACACTTAATTTTTTCAAAGGAAATGCTTCGGGACCACGGGATACTCAGTGAAGAGCATCAGGAGGCACCCCAAGGCATAGGGGCTGGGACTGGCAGTAGGATGCCTTGCGGTGGACAGCCGAGCTCGATCCTTATAAAAGCTTTTTAACTGCAGCAGCTTTAGTGGACGCTACTGGAGCTGGAATTACGCGGCTGCTGGCATGAGACTTGCCCTCCAATAGATCCTTGTAAATGGATTTAAAGTGTATTCATTCAAATTAGAGAGACAATTTAAATTAAAAAGCTTAGAGCTGCCTCCACCACAGGGAGGCTCGCTCGACCCACCAGCGGACAGGCACCAGTGTTGGGAGAGGGGGGCTGGCCGTCAGGGTTCACCGCGGCTCTGGCACAAACCCGGCGACGCGGAGGTGGCACGGGCAGGAGCGGACTGGACGTGTCGGCTTCTCACTTTTTGGATTTTAGAAGGGCATGACATGCCTA
This sequence comes from Phyllobates terribilis, assembly GCF_046119375.1. Taxonomy (NCBI): domain Eukaryota; kingdom Metazoa; phylum Chordata; class Amphibia; order Anura; family Dendrobatidae; genus Phyllobates; species Phyllobates terribilis. The sequence continues at coordinate 661,284,934 of NW_027362762.1, read as the reverse complement.
TATCTGTGTCTCCCCCTCCTTTTACTCCTCCACCTCTTTTCTTTTCGCATGACTATATGTACTTGTCACTTTTCCATGTGTTAGTTGTGTCTTCTGAGCAGTTTGTCAGCTTTTGGACACCTTTGAAGGTGTTTTCTATGTGTTTCTATGTGTTTTTGTTTGCCTGCCATTGGTTTTAACGGTGTTCGAAGGTGTTCGACGAACAGTTCGACGAACAGTTCGGCGAACACACGGATGTTCGACGAACCGAACCGAACTCGAACACTACGGGGGTGGCTCAACACTACGGCAGAGGTCACAGTTCGTTAGACAACCAAGGAGTACAGGCGAGAGAGACACAAATGCAATCCAACAGAGGCAGGGGAAAACTGTCAAAGTTCTGGGACAGTTTTCTCAGACCCTCCCATCGCACAGGCCCTGAGGTGCAGGGTACTCTCATAAAGAGTCCAAAGTTTGGGAAGATGCTGAGAGTATCTTGCTGACCGTACCAACGTCCTCCGTGATTCCTCTGTGCCCAGGGGCGGACTGGCCCACCGGAGGATCGGGAAAACCCCCGGTGGGCCCCGGGTCCCGATGGCCACGCCCCAAGCCCCGCCCCCTACCCCTCCTGGGCCCTGTACAGAGAACAGAGGGCCCCCCCCGGTTCGCTAATCATATCAGCAGCACTGCCGATATGATTAGTGATGGTCCCTCTGCAGCGGCAAAGCAGGGAGAGCGATCTTCCTGCTCTGCCTGCTGCCGCAGTGCCCCTCTGCCTCCTCTGCGCAGTGCGACACTGCCAGCGCGTGCTCAGGAGGTCAGTCTCAGGGCGATGACGCCCTGGGATTGCTTCCTGTGCGCACTGTGGAAGACGGACCTGGCGTCGCCCCAGGCAGTGGCAGCAGAGTCTATGGGCTCCTGTCAGGTATATATTATTGGAGGCAGCAGAATCTATGGGCTCCTGTCAGGTATATATTATTGGAGGCAGCAGAATCTATGGGCTCCTGTCAGGTATATATTATTGGAGGCTGCAGAATGTATGGGCTCCTGCCAGGTATATATTATTGGAGGCAGCAGAATCTATGGGCTCCTACCAGGTATATATTATTGGAGGCAACAGAATGTATGGGCTCCTGTCAGGTATATATTATTGGAGGCAGGAGAATGTATGGGCTCCTGTCAGGCATATATTATTGGAGGCAGGAGAATGTATGGGCTCCTGTCAGGTATATATTATTGGAGGCAGCAGAGTGTATGGTCTCCTGTCAGGTATATATTATTGGAGGCAGCAGAATCTATGGGCTCCTGTCAGGTATATATTATTGGAGGCAGCAGCATGTATGGGCTCCTGTCAGGTATATATTATTGGAGGCAGGAGAATGTATGGGCTCCTGTCAGGCATATATTATTGGAGGCAGGAGAATGTATGAGCTACTGTCAGATATATATTATTGGAGGCAGGAGAATGTATGGGCTCCTGTCAGGTATATATTATTGGAGGCAGCAGCATGTATGGGCGCCTGTCAGGTATATATTATTGGAGGCAGCAGAATCTATGGGCTCCTGTCAGGCATATATTATTGGAGCAACAAGAAATCCCAAAGGCATATTGCCCTATAGCACACAATACAAACCACAGGTTGTGTGCAGTTCCAAGTACTAGACTCCAAAGACATGTGTAGCACCCTGAGGATTCGGCTGCTACAGGGGTATTGCACCTCAACCCAGAGGTGTGATATTCCACTCCCGGGTAAGGATGGAGTGTGGATCTGAGCTCGGTAGGCTGCATGCACTACACACATCCCATTTCCGAGGAGCAGACCGACGGTACTCCCACTTAGAAATGTGCAGGTACGACCGAGTCTGTTCCTGGCTGGAGTGGGAGGGGGGGTGGTACATCCCAAGTAGTGTAGGGGCAGATAGGGGGAGCAGCCTGGGTAAAGTTAGGAGCTCATTGGGTGCTGGTCACCTGAGCTCACACATAGAGGGTGTATATAAGGTGGGCACCAACTAAGAACAGGGTCAGATGCAGAGAACAAGTCAGCGAGCAGAGGAGAAGGAAAGACCCAGAGTGAGAGAGGAGAGAGAGAGACCCAGGGAAACAGCAGAAAAGGACTCCAAGATCCCAACTTAAATCCCCGGGTGAAGAGTCGGCACAGGGTACCGGAACCCAAGCTGGTGGGGGTAAAAACATTCCCCAGCCAGAGACCGGAGACCGTGGGCAGCGTTTGCCACGGTCACCCACCACATCCACCCCGAAGGCACACCACATGAAGGGTCAGGGAACCCAAGGCCAAGGGTGTCCCAACAGAAGGCCCGAGGGAGCTGGACCTAGGTGGATCACTGGTGGGGACGGCCAGAGAACGGGACAGAAGGAGAGCTCAGGGCCACGCTCCGGACTTGTTTGGGGGTTGGCTGGATCCAGGACCTGGTGGACGCAGCACGGCTCGGGTGGTCACTCGAAGCTGGAGTGACCAGTACAACATCTGCAGTAAGTAAACACCCTTAACTGCACAACCCGACTCTGTCTTCACTGCCGTCTGCACTGCACCACCACAACCCCCATCCTCTGCACCTGTCCCCCCTGAGGCTATACCCCACCCGTTGGGGGTTATCCCACCAAGCTGCGCACCCACCATCAGCCTCAGCGGACCCTGCTGCAGCGGCGGCCACAGTGACCGCATCACAACGGGTGGCGTAGTCGACACAAAAGAACTCTTAATAACATCTGTAGGACTGCCACTTAACACTGAGTTTGACGCCCTGGGCACGGGCCGGGTCACAGCCGCTCGGAGACTACAACCCCCCATCTGATCCGGTGCCGGGTATTCCCCTCAAAAAGGAATATGTCCCAGGGGGCGCGTCAACTTTGGCGTAGTCGGCAGGATTACGTGCCCGCAACAACCGGGTACTGCGTGCCTGAAGAAAAGTGCGAGTTTACCTCAGAAAGAAGTCTCCCGCCGGTTCCGGAGGGTCCACGCCATCGGACCCCATCACAGGTCGTTTCCCGCCGATTGTCCGCCATTTCCAGCTTGTTCCCGCCATCTGCAGAGTTTCCCGCCACTGGGCGACGCTTCCCGCCAAATCCGAAGATTTCCCGCCTTGGAAGAGCAGCGGACGCCATTATGGGCGTGCCAAAGGAGGGCAAGAGGCCGCCTCCCATCGTGGGCCGGGACAGAAAATGGCGCCAAAAATGGAAACCGCCCCCACCAACAGAGACTGTGATGCTAGAGGTGTCTGTCAGCGTGAAAGAACTACCCCTGGAGCTGACAGTCACCGAGTTGCCCCGGGACCGCCCTCGAAGTGGGAGGAGACGAGAGAAAAGAACGAAGATGGGTGCCGCCTGGAGCAGTCTGGAGCGAGCGCACCCGGAGGCAAGAAGCCTGGAGAGGAGCAGCAGAAAAGCTCACCCGGAGATGTCCAGAGAGCAGAGCAGCACCGGCCCGCTGGCCAGGAGCCTGCTGGAAGAAGAGCAGAGCAGCACCGACCCATTGGTCAGGAGCCTGCTGGAAACCACGACCCCACTAGGCCTAGTGGAGGTCCTCGCACAGCTCCCCCGAGACCGGGAGTGTGCACAGACTGCCCTGGAGGGCCTCGCAAGGAGGATGGCCCGGGTACAGCGAGAGACATTGGCGGAGTGGAGCCGAGAGATGGCCCAGCAAACCAAGACCCGGAGCACGCCAGCCAAGATGAGGAGACAGACCGCCTCTGAGGATGGCGCGGGAGGACCCAAGGCCGGAGACGGCGCCGAGAAGGGAGCTGAACGCATGGAGGCAGGTAAAGGGGACGTCTACACCCCAAGCCGGGACACCGCCCACCTGCCCCAGCTCCCCGTCGCAGAGCCCGAAAGTCCCCCTGCTGTGCCCGAAAACGCCATGTCACCGACGCAGACTAGGCCCCAACCGGAAGCCGCCGCCGCGACCCCTGTGACGTCACACGCCTCGACCCCGAGCGTGACCAAGCAGGAAGTACCACCAGCCTGGTCGCAAGGCCTAGTACCCCCGGGCGCCGCAATACCAACAGCGCCCCCTACCTCCGCGGAGCCTCCGGCCTGGCCGCAAGGCCAGGTAGCCCAGGGTGCCGCCGTCCTAACGGTGCCCTTCACCTTCCAGGTGCCCCAGGCCTGGCCGCAAGGCCTGGGCAACCCGGGCGCCACCACCACCGCGCCCGCACCCGTAAAACCAAGGGTGCCGCGTCTGGGAGAGGACTTGTTTGCCCAGCACACGTGGCCGGACGGGCAGCCTTTCATCTGGCCCCAGAAATATTATGAACTGGAGCACCAGAGGAGAGTTGGGGCCATGTGTGCACCCCTGATTCCGGCTCCGAAGCCCGTGATAAGGATCTCGCCTCCTCTGGAAGAAGCCCAATTTGAGTGGGACCCCACCGGAGAAGACCTAATGGGGTTCACTCAGGAAACCAGGGCAGCTGCAGCGGAGCGTGCTGAGTGTTGCCGACAGCAGCTCGAAGAGTTTGCGAGGGAGCGGAGAGAGAGGCGGGTCCGAGAGCAACAGGCCCAAGTACGGAGCGCCGAGCAGAAGAGCCGAACCAGGAGGGACCCCCGTGCAGCGCATTGTCCCCGCACCATCGGGACAGTGATCAAGTTCAACCAGCAGCATGGGTGGGGCTTCATCAGAGACCACAACACCCCCGGCGACGTTTTTGTAACGCGCAGAGACGTTGAGTCCCATCTGCCGGAGGGTCACAGAGGTCGTGAACTGTTTACCCGTTAACCCCTTAATCCCACAGGCTGAGGACTGTGAGCAGCCATTCCCTTTCCCTCCTTACCTGGCCGAGGACTGAGAGCGGCCAACTTCCCCTGTATATAGTTGCGCTTCCTAAAGCGCCCCCTACCGGTTTTATAGAAAACCAGTTTTTCTAAGAGACTGTCGCACTTTTCCCGGACACACGTTGCACAAGTGTCCGGAGGAGGAACCAGAAACAAGAGACGACGAGAAAGTTTTATCTGCTAAGATATGTTATTTATATAATGTTTTATATGTTTTATATGTTTATAAAAATTTGTATGCTTTGGTGTTTATGTCTTACAGCCCGAGGACGTGCTGTGATTTACCAGGGGGGAATGTAGCACCCTGAGGATTCGGCTGCTACAGGGGTATTGCACCTCAACCCAGAGGTGTGATATTCCACTCCCGGGTAAGGATGGAGTGTGGATCTGAGCTCGGTAGGCTGCATGCACTACACATCCCATTTCCGAGGAGCAGACCGACGGTACTCCCACTTAGAAATGTGCAGGTACGACCGAGTCTGTTCCTGGCTGGAGTGGGAGGGGGGGTGGTACATCCCAAGTAGTGTAGGGGCAGATAGGGGGAGCAGCCTGGGTAAAGTTAGGAGCTCATTGGGTGCTGGTCACCTGAGCTCACACATAGAGGGTGTATATAAGGTGGGCACCAACTAAGAACAGGGTCAGATGCAGAGAACAAGTCAGCGAGCAGAGGAGAAGGAAAGACCCAGAGTGAGAGAGGAGAGAGAGAGAGACCCAGGGAAACAGCAGAAAAGGACTCCAAGATCCCAACTTAAATCCCCGGGTGAAGAGTCGGCACAGGGTACCGGAACCCAAGCTGGTGGGGGTAAAAACATTCCCCAGCCAGAGACCGGAGACCGTGGGCAGCGTTTGCCACGGTCACCCACCACATCCACCCCGAAGGCACACCACATGAAGGGTCAGGGAACCCAAGGCCAAGGGTGTCCCAACAGAAGGCCCGAGGGAGCTGGACCTAGGTGGATCACTGGTGGGGACGGCCAGAGAACGGGACAGAAGGAGAGCTCAGGGCCACGCTCCGGACTTGTTTGGGGGTTGGCTGGATCCAGGACCTGGTGGACGCAGCACGGCTCGGGTGGTCACTCGAAGCTGGAGTGACCAGTACAACATCTGCAGTAAGTAAACACCCTTAACTGCACAACCCGACTCTGTCTTCACTGCCGTCTGCACTGCACCACCACAACCCCCATCCTCTGCACCTGTCCCCCCTGAGGCTATACCCCACCCGTTGGGGGTTATCCCACCAAGCTGCGCACCCACCATCAGCCTCAGCGGACCCTGCTGCAGCGGCGGCCACAGTGACCGCATCACAACGGGTGGCGTAGTCGACACAAAAGAACTCTTAATAACATCTGTAGGACTGCCACTTAACACTGAGTTTGACGCCCTGGGCACGGGCCGGGTCACAGCCGCTCGGAGACTACAACCCCCCATCTGATCCGGTGCCGGGTATTCCCCTCAAAAAGGAATATGTCCCAGGGGGCGCGTCACATGTATGCCACAAAAAGAGAGAATGGAGCTTTTGTTAAGAGATGAAAAAGGTATAAATTTTATTAACACAGAATATGAGACAAGACAAGACACATAATAAAAAGACATGTGCAAGAGGGCTAGAAACAAGTAGCAGCAGGTACTGGCAGTACTAGGGGGGGATGGGGATTACAGGGGGATACATACCAAAATAGTAATCACGCATGAATAAATATAGCTTGCACCCATGAATCCCCTGAACCCCCAAATTATTCAATCACTAGTAGGTACTTCGGCCATAAAGGTCCAATAGACAGCAGAGAAAAAAAAACACTATTGGGGCATATAGAAAAAACCACAGTAGAGGAGGATGGCAAGTGACAGTGCTTACCCTAGGCTAGTATATCAGCAGATAGAAGGGATAAGCCACTTCCCAACGAGCGTTTCGCGTGTAAACTGATCGGCTTTCTTAAGGGAAGGTATGTTAGTGTGGCAGCAGGACCTTAAAATACATCAGGTGGGAGGTCAGGTGGTGCACCACGTGACCGTCAAGCAGCCAATAACATCCATGATGCGGCGCATGCGCAGTGGAGCGAGCAGGTCCCGCAGCAGCAACACGGCGGTCACTTCTGGGAGTACGCAGCGAAGGGCTGCGTAGTCACAGGAGGGAAAACGCCGGGCGCCGCTGGATGGATGTTATTGGGGTTTTTTTTCTCTCTGCTGTCTATTGGACCTTTATGGCCGAAGTACCTACTAGTGATTAAATAATTTGAATACTGCCATAGTCCACAGTCTATTTGCAGAGCTCTACTCAGTGGAGTTTTATTGCCACAGTGAGGGGTTCAGGGGATTCATGGGTGCAAGCTATATTTATTGATGCGTGATTACTATTTTGGCATGTATCCCCCTGTAATCCCCATCCCTCCCTAGTACTGCCAGTACCCGCTGCTACTTGATTCTAGCCTCTTGCACATGTCTTTTTATTATGTGTCTTGTCTTGTCTCATATTCTGTGTTAATAAAATTTATACATTTTTTATCTCTTAACAAAAGCTCCATTCTCTCTTTTTGTGGCATACATGTCTTTGGAGTCTAGTACTTGGAACTGCACACAACCTGTGGTTTGTATTGTGTGCTATAGGGCAATATGCCTTTGGGATTTCTTGTTGCATTATTTCTGTGTTTTTCACAGCTTGTCCCGCTACTCTTATGGATTATAGGGCCCGTGACGTCACATGGCTCTCAACTTTAAATGATGTGTGCAAAGAGGATTTGGTTACCAACACCAACGACATTGGTCCAAATACGCAGATTTTAATGGTACAGCTTAAAGACCTCATTAGGAGGAGGACACGCACGTGGTGGAACCACGCCTTTTTGGAGAGATATATACAGCGGGGTTTGATCTGTGACACCCCAGGGGTCTGGTTGCCACAGTGATAGAGATATTACGTCTGAGAGCAGGTGGGAGGTCTCTTGGTCAGGGATCCTATGCATGCCACACCTCCTGCCCAGTCCTGGGAGGGGAAGAACTTCCCCTATATAAACCTAGGGCTGAGGCAGGGTGAGTGAGTAGAGAAGAAGCAGAGGAAAGAAGCAAATATAGGAACTAAACAACAGGAGCTCTGTGGGAGCAGTGTTACAAGGAGTCAGGGGCTGGCAGCTGCAGAGCTCGCCCTGACTGAGAAGTGATCACCGGACCCGGAGTCCGAGGCTGTGGGGACTAACTCCTATCCAGCAGCAGAAACCGACCGGCAGGGGATTGCAGGTCCTCTGGCCCAGAAACCCGAAGGCCCCGAGTCACCGGCCATACGGGTGAGCACCACACGGTACACTCAGGGACGTGGGCTACTTATACCTGCCTCTAGCAAGGTAGCCAGAAGAGTATCGTTAGTTTGGGAGGCCTACAACTCCGCCTGGCCAGGGGAGATCCCATCTGCTCAAGGACTCACCAGGCCCCAATCGCTAGCCAGTACTCCGGGAGGGTCTATCTTTGTGACCAGTAAAGACCCTGAACTACACAGTACCGTCTCCGAGTGGTTCCTGCTACCCCCATCATCCACGTCGGCTGCCCTGAGGCCATACCCCTCCCGTTGGGGGTTATACCACCACGCTGCACAATCTCACCACCGGCCTCAGCGGTCTGCCCTGCAGCGGCGGCTCCAAAGCTGCATTCAACGGGTGGCGTAGTCGTCCTACATCTACTGCTAAATACAGCGCCACTTAGTCTGACTCCCTGGGCACGGACCGGATCACCGCCACGAGACTACAACCCTCAACAGATCCGGCTCCGGGTAAGCTCCCGCCTGCGCAACGCAGCGCGACACAGGCCCAGGGGCGCGTCAACTTTTGGCGTAGTCGGCAGGATTTCGTGCCCGCAACCACCGGGTACTGCGTGCCTGAAAAAGACTGTGAAAACTTACCCGTGGTGAAGATTCCCGCCATCCAGCGCCATCTTCTGCTTTCTTCCCGCCATCCGTGGAGTTTTCCCGCCGTTGGACGCCATCTTGAGGACGCCGCGCGGGAAGAAGAGGGGCGTGGACTCCGAAAGCGCGCGAGAACTGAAGCCCCGCCTCACGTCCGGACGTTGCGTAAGGTCCTGGAAGGAGCCCAGCAGACGCCGACGTCACAGGAGCGCGACGGAAGGTCCTCAACCCTGACGATCCACTGCGGAGCCGCGGCCTACGGAAGAGGATCATCGCAAGGTAGGCCACGGTCCACTAGGGGGGAGAAGGATGTCGGATACGGAGGAGAGCTTCACCGCTCCAACCCCCGCCAGCGCCACCGCTGTTGCGGTCATGCCTTTCACCATGCCCTATATCCCGGGGGCAGCCTGGCTACCCCAGTACTCAGGGGAGTCACATACCCTGCAGGACTTTAGAGAAAAACTGGATAGCCTCTTCCAGGTGTACCCCCTCACAGAAGAGCAAAAAGTGAGCATCCTGGTGGCCCAATTAACCGGGGCAGCCCAAAGGGAGGTAAAGTCCTGGCCACCTGGGGGGAGGACTGTCGCAGGGATACTAACCCGGCTGAGGGACACCTTTGATACCCGCACCTCAGCCGAGATCAAGCTTAGATTCTACGGGTGCAAACAGCGGGCACATGAGAGTATAAGGGACTATGCCCTGAACCTACAAGAGGCCCTGAGAGCCATTAAGCAGACCGACCCTGACGGCGTGGGAGACGAGGACAGGCTGTTAACTGAACAATTTATAGAGGGTTTATATTGCAATGCCCACCGAACCCTGTTGCGGGCAATGGCCTTACAGGACCCTCATCTGGGATTTGCACAGTTCAAGGACAGAGCCATCCGGGTGCTCCGAGAACCGGCACCAGGTGGCGTTGTGACCCACAGACGCCCCACTACCACTTACCACCAGGAGGCGGCGCCCTTGTCGGCAGGGCCTGTGGGAGCTGATGCGCAGGCTTTGAACAATGACTCGGCTCCAGACCTGCACCATCAGGTCCAAGAGCTAGCTAAAAGCGTTGCTGCGCTAACCCGAACTGTGCAGTCTTTACAGGTTTCCACTCCAGGGAAGATCCAGCTGGCATCCGGACCGGAGGACATCCCGTGGCGTCGACCAAGGAGGACCCCACCGGCCAGAGGAAGACCCAGCGACCGATACAACGAGGATGGACGACCCATCTGCCGCCGCTGTAATCAACCCGGACATATGGCAAGGTACTGTCCTTTAAACTGGCACAACCTAGGGTAGAGGGCCAACCCCTAGGAAAAAGATCATCAGGCCCATCGAACTGGCGCGACAAATATGTGGGAGGACGTCCAGTCTTGCCTGTGGTACTGGATGGCATTCCTATGAGTGCCCTACTGGACACCGGGTCACAGGTCACCACCATCCCGTACGTGCTCTTCAAGCAGTACTGGAATGACTCGGATATTACCCGCTACCCTGACGACGACTTGAGAATCATCGCCAGCAATGGTCAGCCCGTGCCACAGATCGGATTTAAAGAGGTGACCATTAAAATTGGTAGAGTTGAACTGGCAGCACAGGGACTGAGCATTGTAGACATTGACAAACACGAGAGTCACCCAAAGATAACTCTAGGAACTAATGTAATTGAAAATTGTCTTGCAGAGGTGATTTTCCTTTTACAGCAGGTTGCCAAGAACGCCAGCTCCGGCGAGCAGCGAGTGCTCCAAAAAGAGATCCGGGCACTGATGCGACGGCAACAGGTGGAACTCTCCGGCGGTGAGATTGGTAGCGTGACAATGTGTGACCCTTTCCCTATTGCCATGCCCCCAAAAAGTGAAATGATGATTTGGTGCCGGGCAGCTATTGGTCTGAGAGGTAGAGATTACCAGGCAATGGTAGAACCAGTTTACTCAGACAGTAGGCCCACCATCTTGACAGCACGGGGGGTGGTTAATGTACGCCATGGGAGGGTGCCCGTTCGCATAATCAATATCGGGAAGAGGGAAGTGTACCTGCCCCGGTATGCCACGCTAGCCAAATTATATACCATTAACCAAAATGCTATACAATCTGTGGAACCCTTGCCTCCATCTCACCCGGAGGAAGGTAACGGCTCTAAGAAAACAATGGAGGACTGGTGTCAGCAACTACATTTGGGTACTGACTCCACTCCCTCACACCAGAAACAGGGAGTCTATCGGGTGGTTCAAGAGTACGAGAGAGTGTTTAGTAAACACCCGTTAGACTTCGGGCGAGTCAAGGGGGTAGAACACCACATCCCCACGGGAGACCATCCTCCCATAAAAGAGAGGTATCGACCCGTACCCCCTGCACACTACCAACACGCCAAGGGGATGCTTAGAGACATGAAGGAGGCTGGGGTGATCAGGGATAGCTGTAGCCCCTGGGCAGCTCCACTAGTCTTAGTCAAAAAGAAAGACAACACCATGAGGATGTGTGTAGATTACCGGAAAATCAACCGTATCACACACAAGGATGCGTACCCCTTACCAAGGATAGAGGAGTCTTTGGCTGCTTTAAGATCTGCTAACTTCTTCTCTACCTTGGATCTCACTAGTGGGTACTGGCAGGTTCCTGTAGCAGAGGCGGACCGGGAGAAGACCGCATTCACCACCCCGATGGGACTTAGCGAGTTTACCTGCATGCCGTTCGGACTCTGCAACGCACCAGGAACCTTCCAACGATTAATGGAGTGCTGTCTGGGCCACAGAAACTTCGAAACGGTCCTGTTGTACCTGGACGATGTCATCGTATATTCTAAGACTTATGAGGACCACCTGAAACACCTGGCGGAAGTGTTCGAAGCTCTGGCAAGCTACGGCCTAAAGGTGAAACCCTCCAAGTGTCACCTCCTGAAACCAAAGGTGCAGTACCTGGGACACGTGGTGAGCGCTGACGGAGTGGCTCCCGACCCTGATAAGATCACCGCAATTAAGGAATGGCCAAGTCCCTCCAGTGTAAAGGAAGTGCGGCAGTTCCTCGGGTTGGTAGGCTACTACCGCAGGTTCATCCCCGGTTTCACCAAAAAGGCAGCTCCTATGCAGGACCTCCTGATAGGCCAGTCCCGGAAGGCCAAGAACCAGAAGCCGCCCTTCAGATGGGAGAAGTTGGAAGAAGAGTCCTTCCGCCAGCTGAAGATGGCCCTCACGGGGGATGAAATCCTGGCGTACCCGGATTACAACCAGCCCTTTATCCTCTACACTGACGCAAGTAACATCGGGCTAGGAGCCGTGCAGTCCCAGATCCAGCAGGGGAAAGAACGAGTAATCGCTTACGCCAGCCGAAAACTGCGACCCACCGAGAGAAACCCTGAGAATTACAGCTCATTTAAGCTAGAGTTCCTGGCAGTGGTGTGGGCAGTCACCGAACGCTTTAAGCACTACCTCGCTTCTTCCCGGTTCGTCGTGTACACGGATAACAACCCGTTGACACACCTGGACACGGCAAGACTCGGTGCCCTAGAGCAGAGATGGATGGCCCGCCTGTCCAACTACGAGTTCACCATCAAATACCGGGCAGGACGCTCCAATACCAACGCGGACGCCCTGTCCAGGATGCCAAACCTACCGGACATAGGAGAAGATCCAGAGGGACTGGAAGAAGTCGAACTCCCCGTGTTTCACCATCCTGGGACTATCCAGTATTCCCATCGGGTAAGGAGTAAGCAAGGCGCTACGCTTAACCCCTTACCTCACTACAACTGGGCGGAAACGCAAGACAGTGACCCTGCCGTCCGGCTGGTGAAGGAGATGCTGACTCAGCCAGAGGCTCGCCTTGACCCAGATGCTCCGGAGGAAGCCAAGCAACTGTGGGCAGAAAAGAGTAGACTGTTCCTTTACAAGGGGAAGTTGTGCCGCAGAATGGTTAACTCCCGGACGCATGAACTAATCTGGCAAGTAGTGGTGCCACGAAGAGACGCAGCCATGGTGATGGAGGCATACCATGACGGGGCTGGACACTTCGGATGGAAGAAGCTGGAGTTCCTGCTGCGCGAGCGGTTCCACTGGGTAGGCATGAGGGGAACCATCGAGAGGTGGTGCAGAGACTGTGGCCCGTGCAACCTAAGAAGGAAGGACCGTGCCAGCCAGAAGACTCCCCTGCAGTCCATCGTCACCCGGCAGCCGTTGGAACTGGTAGCCTTGGATCATGTAAAACTGACCCCAAGCAGAAGTGGCTACGTCTACGCACTAACCATCGTGGATCACTACTCCCGGTTCTTGGTTGTCGTCCCCGTCAAGGACTTAACAGCTCGAACAGCAGCTAGAGCCTTCCAGCAGCATTTCTGTCGTCCACACGGGTACCCGGACCAAGTGTTGACAGACCAGGGACCTGCCTTTGAAGCCGAGGTCTTCCAAGAATTCTGCACTCTGTATGGCTGCCGGAAGATAAGGACGACACCCTATCATCCGCAAACTAATGGACTTTGTGAGAAAATGAACCAGGTGGTAATGGATCTTCTGAAAACGTTGCTCCTGGAAGAACGCGGTCTGTGGCCTGAGAAGCTGCCCGATCTGTTGGACCTATACAACCACATCCCGGTAGGTTCCACCAACTGTACCCCGGCTTACCTAATGAGGGCGAGACCTGGTAAGTTACCTGTTGACCTGGAAATGGGAGTCCTGACACCCGAGGACACTTCACCAGAAGCAGACTGGGACACAGAGAGGCAGCAGCAGTACCGGAGAGTACAGGAGAGCGTGGAGCGAAGTCTCTGTCAGGCTAGGGAAAGACAAGAGAAAACTTACAACCAGTATGCTCCCGCTGTTCCCCTGGTACCCGGAGAGCAGGTCTTGAAGAGAAAAAGACGGCTCCACAAGTTGGACGACCAGTGGGAGAAGGACCCGTACACCGTACTGCCCTCAAGCCACGACAACCCAAAGGTCTGTACCATCAGTAAAGACGGAGGGGAAACCACGACCATTGTATCCCGGGATCACCTGAAGAAGTGTCCCGAACAGCTACGGAACCCTGAAGAGGAACAAGAAGACCCTCGACCCGTAGAGGAAAGGGAAGACATGGTTAGTACTGTGCTCGGAGACTTCCCTCGGTCTTGGACTCAAGTCAATGGCGCAGTTGTGGTACCCATACTCACCTTCCTCCAACCAGCATCCCAAGCACCTACGGAGCGACAGGTAGAGCTGGAAGAGCAGCCGGTCCAGGAGGCAGAAGACTCCACACAAGCAGAACAGGAGAATCAACCCTCTGCTTATAGTGAGCCTGCCGTACCCCTAGTGAGCCAAAGAGCCGGTAGACAGCTGCCCAGTTTACCCTTGACAGCTCCTACACCCTGTAGTTCAGGGCTAGACAGTCAGCTCCGTAGGTCCACTAGGGCCACTAGAGGCCAGTTACCCGCACGTTGGAGGATTTGAAGTGTATAAATTGTTTTATTTGTGATCACCTGTCTGTTACTTGTAAATAATTATGTGTTTCTAGTTATTTTTAGGAGTCCTTGGTGGATTTACCGGGAATCCTTTGTACATAGTTGGAGCGTAACCCAGGACGGACTAAAGACTGTTAAGGACTCGGGGTAGGACAGACCCCTACCTGGTTACGTCTCCCTGTTTTGGTGAAATGGACACCTTGCTTTTCTTCAAAACTGCACCCGGTTGCGGACACGCCGTAACCATCTTTATGTGTTTTCTTATTGTATTGTTATTGTTATACCTTGTTATGTTTTTCCAAAAAATATGTTTAGTCCCGGAGTACTAAATTTCACTAGGGGGGAATGTGACACCCCAGGGGTCTGGTTGCCACAGTGATAGAGATATTACGTCTGAGAGCAGGTGGGCGGTCTCTTGGTCAGGGATCCTATGCATGCCACACCTCCTGCCCAGTCCTGGGAGGGGAAGAACTTCCCCTATATAAACCTAGGGCTGAGGCAGGGTGAGTGAGTAGAGAAGAAGCAGAGGAAAGAAGCAAATATAGGAACTAAACAACAGGAGCTCTGTGGGAGCAGTGTTACAAGGAGTCAGGGGCTGGCAGCTGCAGAGCTCGCCCTGACTGAGAAGTGATCACCGGACCCGGAGTCCGAGGCTGTGGGGACTAACTCCTATCCAGCAGCAGAAACCGACCGGCAGGGGATTGCAGGTCCTCTGGCCCAGAAATCCGAAGGCCCCGAGTCACCGGCCATACGGGTGAGCACCACACGGTACACTCAGGGACGTGGGCTACTTATACCTGCCTCTAGCAAGGTAGCCAGAAGAGTATCGTTAGTTTGGGAGGCCTACAACTCCGCCTGGCCAGGGGAGATCCCATCTGCTCAAGGACTGACCAGGCCCCAATCGCTAGCCAGTACTCCGGGAGGGTCTATCTTTGTGACCAGTAAAGACCCTGAACTACACAGTACCGTCTCCGAGTGGTTCCTGCTACCCCCATCATCCACGTCGGCTGCCCTGAGGCCATACCCCTCCCGTTGGGGGTTATACCACCACGCTGCACAATCTCACCACCGGCCTCAGCGGTCTGCCCTGCAGCGGCGGCTCCAAAGCTGCATTCAACGGGTGGCGTAGTCGTCCTACATCTACTGCTAAATACAGCGCCACTTAGTCTGACTCCCTGGGCACGGACCGGATCACCGCCACGAGACTACAACCCTCAACAGATCCGGCTCCGGGTAAGCTCCCGCGTGCGCAACGCAGCGCGACACAGGCCCAGGGGCGCGTCAGATCCCTAGGGGACTCCGTATCCAGGTGTTCCCCTCGTTCCCCATTAATGACGAAGTATTTAAAGACAATTGGGAAGAATGCACTAATACTTGCTCTAAAGGGTTCCTCACCCTTTTGAGAGACCGTAATCAGGTATCCATTACTGAAATGGAGAATGAGATTGAGGCTCTTCTAACTAATCTAAAACATGATTTGACAGCACCTGCTTTTAAGCAACTTAATGAGGAGATTGATGCAGAGATTCAAACTCTGGCAGACGAACTACAGAAAGTCAAGACTAGCAAGTTCCAGAGAGGCATTAATGACCTGAAGGCTAATAGGGTATACAGATGGAGGAATCCTTTAAGGCAATCACGCCAGCGTTCTCGGAGCGAGCTATCATCTAGATCTAGATCTTCATCTTTACGCTCAGATATTTCAGGCGACCACTCCATTTTGCTTCCTAAGTTAGATAACTCAGGGCCTAGAAACAAAAATAACAATAACTATCGTGTTAATACACGACAAAATGCCAAACGTTCGGCCCCGACAAAGGAGCAACCGACAAGCGACGGTCAGAATAGTCTTCAGGTAATCAACCTCTCTTCATATACTTTCTCTGAAGCGGAATTGCAGGTGCTCCGTATGGGCCTGACCTTCTCCCCTTCTAATGGATTTCATCTCTTCACAGCCCTCAAGGACCTAAACCTTTTTTCACGAAAACTTATTTTGAAGAAACTGCACTATAAAGATCGTATTATGCCATCGGCGATGAGCTCTGCTGAGAGGGAGGCGCTTCAATCACTGGAGGACCTCCTCGGTGAACAGGCGACTGAAGCCAGAGGTAGGTTCCCCTCACAAATATTTCCAAAATCCACACGCTTCCCCCCCCTCTTAATCAGTCCAGCTGTTGAGATATTTACTAGACTGGTCTCTGAGGACTTTAGGAAAATCTCCAATGCACGGGGACAAGATAATCTCACAGGTCCTCAGAGAGCAGCTCTAACTAAACTCCAGTCATACCCTGATTTGGTATTTAAATGTGCTGACAAAGGTGGTAACGTGGTGGTTTGTCCGTGTGTCCTCTATGAGAAAGAGGCACTACGACAGCTACGTGATAAAAATACTTACATGAAATTGAGCCATAACCCACTCTCCTCCTTCTCAGTTGAGCTTTAATCCATTTTGGCTAGGGCCTTTGAGGCTAATGTTATAGAAAAAAGGGTCCTTGAGGGTCTTACCGTACGGTTTCCTAGAGTCTCCACTTTTTACCTGCTGCACAAGGTCCAAAAAGACGCCGTCAATCCACCAGGGCACCCGATCATGTCCGTTATCGAGAGCCTCTGCGAACCTATCTGCAAATTTGTTGATTTTTATCTAAAACCTCTCGTAGAGACTCTCCCCTCATACTTAACGGACACGACGGGCGTGCTTACTCGTTTTGACGGCGTCTCTGTGGACTCTGATACTCTATTGGTTACAGCGGATGTGGAGACTCTCTACACGTGCATTGACCATTTTGATGGTTTGGAGGCGGTCCGTCTCTTCCTCGGGGCCTCCAACCTGGGCGGCCCTCTTTGCGATTTTATCTTAGAGCTGCTGCGGTTTATCTTGACCCACAATTTTTTCATCTTTAAGGACCAATTCTATCTCCAGCTACGTGGTACAGCTATGGGCACGGCCTGCGCGCCCCTCGTACGCCAATCTCTTCCTGGGGGCCTGGGAGAGATCACTTTTTGGCGACGAGGGGGAGTGGGCCACCACCCATATTTTATGCTGGTATAGATATATTTATGATATCCTTTTTTTGTGGAGGGGTACACCGCAGCAGCTAAAAAGGTTTATGAGTGAGATCAATAACAATGATCTGAATATCTGCTTAACATACAAAGTGGATGCAGCAAAAGTTGACTTCCTTGAAGTCAGCCTGGAGGTGGATGCAGACTTCTCCATCAGGACAGACGTATTTAGGAAACAAACTGCTGTAAATTCACTCAGTCATGCCTCTTCTGCACATAATCCCGCAACTACTGGGGCCGTCTCGGTTGGACAGTACCTGAGGGTGAGGGGGATCTGCTCCTCTTTTGAGGCATTTGAAGATCAGGCCAAATCCCTTAAGTCTCGATTTCTCGAACGTGGCTACAGCAAGCGTTCGATTAAAAGAGGATATAATAGAGCCAAGGCAACACCCCGCTCCCAACTTTTATACGGTCAGAGAAATACTAGACCCGTTGATAATCAGACCCGTTTTATCTCCACATATAACACAAAGTGGAACGAGATGCGTACTATCCTTAAGAGACACTGGCCAATTCTATTGACAGAACCCGCTTTGGTAGACTCCCTTGGAGATTTTCCGTCCATGACTTCTAGGCGAGCAAAAAATCTTAATGACTTGATAGTCAAGAGCCATTATGTCCCTCCTAAAAAGACTTTCCTTAAAACATTTCAACCCACTCTAGGGTGTTTTCCATGCGGCCACTGCTTGGCATGCAGCAATGTCCTACGTACCCGGACTTTTGACTCTGCGGCAGGGGATAAATATATTATTGGAGCCAGCAGAATCTATGGGCTCCTGTCAGGTATATATTATTTGATAATCATGCCCATTGCCCAGCTCCTGCCATATGTTGATTGCCAGCCAGATAAAACAAGGCAGCTGGGGGCTGGGATTCGCAGCATGGTAAGGCCCAAGCGTTCTTGGCCCTCCACGCTGAAAATCGCAGCCCGCAGCCACCCCTGAAAATGGCGCATTCATCATAGCACCATTTCCAGGTGCTTTACCCAGATCTTCCAGCGGCCCTGGTGGTGAGTGGCATCCTGGGTAATAATAGGGTTAGTACCAGGCCAGGTTTGTATTATCAGCTGGTACTAAGCCCGAAATTCATGGAGTCACGCCAAATTAGACATAGCCACCATGAATTTCTAGTAAACAGAAAAAAAAAAGACAGAATTTTTTTTTTTTTTATTAAAAATAAAACACAATAAAGAAAAATCCTCACTCCAACGTAATCCATGGGTCTTCTGTCTTCAGCTTTGCTACATCTTTGCCATCAGACAAATATGTCTGCTGACAGAGATGAGCAGGCACAGAATGACACTGGAGCACTGTTACTGTGTAGTGCGGCACTAGGTTTCTTTTTTTGTCATTTCATGCAGTGTAGAAATCTTGGGAAAAGTGTGGATTGTGCTCTGGAAGTGATCAGTTATAGCTAACTATGTTATTTTCTGTAGACATAAGTCCTGCATAGAAGATGTGATATATCGGTCTGCAGATAAAGAACTTCACCTAGAGACATCACTGGTGAGTATGTGTATTACCTATAAACACACACTGACACTATATACAGAGCTCCTGTGCATAATGTCACTGGTGATCACTGTATTACCTGTGCACTGACACTATATACAGAGCTCCTGTGTATAATGTCACTGGTGATCACTGTATTACCTCTACACACACACTGACACTATATACAGAGCTCCTGTGCAAAATGTCACTGGTGATCACTGTATTACCTGTGCACTGACACTATATACAGAGCTCCTGTGTATAATGTCACTGGTGATCACTGTATTACCTATACACACACACTGACACTATATACAGAGCTCCTGTGTGTAATGTCACTGGTGATCACTGTATTACCTATACACACACACTGACACTATGTACAGATCTCCTGTGTATAATGTCACTGGTGATCACTGTATTACCTCTACACTGACACTATACACAGAGCTCCTGTGTGTAATGTCACTGGTGATCACTGTATTACCTATACACACACACTGACACTATGTACAGATCTCCTGTGGATAATGTCACTGGTGATCACTGTATTACCTCTACACTGACACTATACACAGAGCTCCTGTGTGTAATGTCACTGGTGATCACTGTATTACCTATACACACACACACTGACACTATGTACAGATCTCCTGTGGATAATGTCACTGGTGATCACTGTATTACCTCTACACTGACACTATACACAGAGCTCCTGTGTGTAATGTCACTGGTGATCACTGTATTACCTATACACACACACTGACACTATGTACAGATCTCCTGTGGATAATGTCACTGGTGATCACTGTATTACCTCTACACTGACACTATACACAGAGCTCCTGTGTATAATGTCCCTGATAATCTCTACATTATCTGTACACTGACTCTATATACAGAGCTTTTTTACATTTTCATTATCAGTCACAATCTGGTGCCATTGTGTGCCATGGTCATGGCGTGGTGGTATTTGTCCCTTGTATGTGGTATTATTCGGACAGTCACTATGTGGTGGTAATATGTGGTCTTCTCATGGTGTGGCAGTATATATACCTTGTACTTGGTAGTATTTGATCACTATGTGGTGGTATGTGTTCTGGTCATGGTGTGGCGGTATTTCTCTCTTCTACATGGTATTATTAGTCTAGGTATAGTGGATTGTTGTCAGTCATTTGTTTTTTCGGATATTAAGAATGGGAACATTCTTTATTTGCAATACATATTAAATACTTGGATGTTTAACCTCTCCCTGTGTTGTGACAACTACACAGCAGCAGAGATGCACGTCAGCTCAAGACGCAAAAAATAAGCCGTCACACAGCCCTAGATCCAAAAAAATGAGAACACTGCGGTGCCCAGAACATGGCGCGAAAAGTGTGATTTTTTTTTTTCAAACTTGTGAATTTGTTTTCACCACTTAGATACCAGTAAAGGTGTACATGTTTGGTATCTACGAACTCATACTGACCCGAGGCATCACACTGTCACGTCGGTTTTACCATATAGTGAACATGGTGACTAAAAAACCCAATAAACAAACGTGTAATTGCACTTTTTTTGCAATTTTACTGCACTTGGAATTTTTGTTGCCATTTCCCTGTACGCTATATGGTAAAATAAATGATTGCATCTGAAAGTACAACTCATCCCGCAAAAAACTGTCTTTCCTGCTGCTACAGACTTTTATATGACTACAATTTACATTCTGCTGCTTACACAAACATTTTTGCTGTTTACAAGACACTTCTTACACTTGCTTGCACCCAGGTTTCATGTGAAAGAGTGTTCTCAAAGCTGAAAATTGTAAAAAATCGTCTGAGGTCTTCGATTAGACAGGAGCTTTTAGAGTCACTCCTTCTGTTGAACATTGAGTATGACATTTCAAGGAACTTAGACTATGATGACATTATTAATACGCATGCAATGTCATCTTCTGTTCTGAAAAAAAAACTTTTGTAATTTTGTTGCTGAATGACTGTTAGTGTGTGTTTATTTGTTGTTTTGGGCCTTTCACTAACAATTGAATGGTACTGTATTATAGAGGAGAGGAAATGTGCAATACAAACTTCCAAAATGCTTACAGAATTCTTTAAGTTTTCCCAGTGGGCCAAGTTTGGTGCTGCTACAATGCTGCTGGCTGCTGGGATGCTGGATAGATGAAGGTTCAATTTGTGGCGCTTATACTTTAAGAGAATGTACCTTGAAAGTATTTATTGTTATTGTTCTGTTATGGCACTTTATCACACACTGATGTGAATAAGATAACAGTGTTCCTCTTTTGCCAGGAGTGTTTCTTTAGTTTGTTATGTATTCATTATATTGGTTATTTATTGGTTAATAAAGTTGATTCATTTTAAAAGAGTTTGTGGACTTATGTTATTCCTATATACGGTAACTGTATGGTGCTGGTGGGCCCCAAGATTTTTTTTTTCCTGGTGGGCCCCAGGTACTCCAGTTCGGCGCTGTCTGTGCCTTATAATTATTGGGTATCCAAACTGGATACGTGGAATGAACTGGCTCTCTACGCCTTGGAGGTCCTGGCCTGCCTTGCCGCTAGCGTTTTATCAGAGCGGGTTTTTAGTGCCGCTGGTGGAATTATAACTGATAATAGCATTCGCCTGTCAACTGAAAATGCTGACAGGCTGACTCTTATAAAAATGAACAAGGGCTGGATTGGGCCAGACTTCTGAACACCACTGAATGATAGCAGCGTAACATAAACTCAAATCCAGTGTCTTTTTTTGGGAGGTGTATTCCCATGCACCTATTCACACCCACACATGGGTATACGCTTCCTGATTTTGGGTATTTGCTCTTGTTCTCCTCCTTCTCTTCATCCTCATCCTCCACCATCATATCACCAGGGTGACCGTGGTCCGTGATGCAACACCCACATAATTTTTTTAAAGGGTGTTTATGATGCCCGTAAAAATAAAAAATTATACAGTATGTTCATGTATACCCCCCAGTGGTAAATGTTTGTCAGCCCATACACTTAGTGCATGGGCATTATGTAGCATCGGCGTCTCTGCCCCCTGCCAGGCAGAGATGCCGTTCCCCTTACCGCCGCCTCCTGGTCTGGCGTCTTCCAACCCTGCTGCTGCTGGTGCACGCAGCTTCCCGGGCACTGTGCTTAGGGCGCGCGCTCCCTCCCTCTTAAAGGGGCCGCGCGCGCCATCCTAAAAAGTCCCCGGCCAATGGCCGGTGGACTTCCCCTATTTAAAGCACCTCCTCCAATATGGAGGTGCCCGTGCGAGGTTGTTGCTCTGTATTTTTACTCTTGCTTCAGCCCTCAGGTCCCTCTGCAAGTCAGTCCTGTCCGCCAGTCTGTTCTTCAGTCCAGTCCACCAGTCTGACTTTTATCCAGCCCGACAGTCTGTCTACAGTCCAGTCCGCCTGTCTTTCTATGGGCTCTGCCCGCCTGCTTACCTGGAAGCACCTGCCTGTTACCTGCCGTGTCCCGCCAGCCTGCTTACCCGGAAGCACCTGCCTGTTACCTGCAACGCCCGCCAGCCTGCCAACCCGGAGCACCCGTCTGGCTATCTGCCGAATCACCCTGCTTGTCTACCTGGACCACCCGTCAGCCTGCCTGTCGTGCTCATCCGCAGTACTGGTCAGTTCCTGCCATCTGACCCGTGGGAGTCACCTGCTCTCATACAAGGTCGGTCCCAGAGTGGCACCTGGTTCCCCTGCTTGGTCCCTCCCTGGTTTATGGAGTCGATTGAGCCGCTGTGCGACCTTGGTCAGGCCAAGTAGGTTAGAGATCCCAACAGGAAACTATCTTGAACTACCTGCGGTCTGTCAACTCCCGCCTGGACACGTTGCCCACCCCATCTGTGTCCATCTCGAGCCGAGCAGCACCCACTCCGACGGCGCCTCAGCCTACTAGTTCCATGGCATCCAGCTCTGGTCCCCGGCTCTCTGCGCCTCCAGGTTTTGGTGGTGACCCGGTCTTATGTCGGGGTTTTCTAAATCCGTGCATGCTGCACTTTGAACTCCTGGCACATCAGTTTCCCTCCGACCGGGCCAAGGTGGCGTTCATCATGTCTCACCTCACCAGGGAGGCATTGGTATGGCTAAACCCTCTGTGGGAGAGAGGGGATCCTCTGGAGTCCGATCTTCCGGCTTTCCTCACTGCCTTCCGGAAGGTCTTCGATGAGCCCGGTCGTAAGGCTTCTACTGCCTCCTCACTGCTCCGTCTCCGCCAGTGGGCCAGTATGCCATACAGTTCCGTACCATCGCATCTGAGCTTGCCTGGAACAATGAGGCCCTGGTGTCCACCTTCTGGCAGGGTCTTTCCGGTCGGATCAAGGATGAGCTAGCCGGTCGTGACATCCCTTCCACCCTGGACGACCTGGTGTCACTAGCTACCCGGATTGACATCCGTTTTTTGGAACAAGCTAAGGAGACTACCCGGGAGAGAAGATTTCCGCGTCTCGCACCTGTATTCCAAAAACCTACCTCCCAACCAGCAATTCCCCGGGAACGCTCGACTGAACCCATGCAAATTGACCAAACCAAGATGGTCAAGTCTCACCAGGAGACGCGCCGAGCCGAAGGGAGTTGCTTCTACTGCGGCTGTAAGGAGTAGAGATGAGCGTTGTTCTACTCGAACTGTTCGCCAATCTCAAATTCGAGCTGTTTTGGGCGGTGTTCCAGCCGTTCGGCGAACACGAACGATTTGAGAAAAATTCGGCTGTTCGAGGTTATGTTCGATAACTGTTCGTGCACCAAAATCATAACTGGATCTCTGCAGGAATAATGAAGATCTCCATTTTTTTTTCTCTTTCCCGCATTTACAGTGGGGAGGTGCAATCTGTCAGCCTATCAGCAGCGCACACACGGAGCGAAGTGCTTTTTTCACACAAGCAAGGGCATGTGTCATTGGCAGTGTATGTCACATGTCCTTGCCCTATAAGACCAAGCCATTTTCCCCGTCGCCACCATTTTCTCACTGCTGCAGCTGCGTGTTAGACGGCACCGCTGTTGCTGTGTGCGCTATACCTTGTTAATTTCAAGCCAATTTTTGCACAAATCTACAGATAGCTTGGGAGTAGGGAATAGTTGTGATTGCAGTCCTTTTAAGGACTAGGTTACATGCATTTCCTACGACTTTTATCAGGCAGGTCTATGCTCTTAAATAGATAGATTGTGGGAGTAAAGACTAATTGTAATTACAGTCCTTTTCAGGACTAGGTTACATCAGTTCCTAATAGTTTTTGCCAGGCAGGTCTGTGCTAGTGCTGTGCAAGTTTTTTTCACAGCATTTGGCTGAATCTAGCAAAGCTAATCCTTTTTGGCCTATTGCAGAGTGCGTTAGTCAGTGGAGTAGCCTATCTGTGTTGCAAGATATACCACCTGTGTATAGAATACCAATTTTTTTACTGCACCTAGTGAAGTAAAATCTTTTGGGCATAGCATCATTCTATTAGTCCATCTATACTGACCTCCATCAGGTTGCAAATTGAATATAATTTTTTTCTGCATCTAGCTCTGAAAAAATATTTGGGCTTCTAGCAGCGTGTGGGATTTGTTCTATTAGTCCATCTATACTGACCTCCATCAGGTTGCAAACTGAATATAATTTTTTTCTGCATCTAGCTCTGAAAAAATATTTGGCCTTCTAGCAGTGTGTGGGACTTTCTCTATTAGTCCATCTATACTGACCTCCATCAGGTTGCAAACTGAATATATTTTTTTTCTGCATCTACCTCTGAAAAAATATTGGGCTTCTAGCTGTGTGTGGGACTTGTTCTATTAATCCATCTATACAGACCTCCATCAGGTTGCAAACTGAATATAATTTTTTTCTGCATCTACCTCTGAAAAAATATTTGGGCTTCTAGCAGTGTGTGGGACTTGTTCTATTAGTCCATCTATACTGACCTCCATCAGGTTGCAAACTGAATATATTTTTTTCTGCATCTACCTCTGAAAAAATATTGGGCTTCTAGCTGTGTGTGGGACTTGTTCTATTAATCCATCTATACAGACCTCCATCAGGTTGCAAACTGAATATAATTTTTTTCTGCATCTACCTCTGAAAAAATATTTGGGCTTCTAGCAGTGTGTGGGACTTGTTCTATTAGTCCATCTATACTGACCTCCATCAGGTTGCAAACTGAAAATAATTTTTTGTCTGCATCTAGCTCTGAAAAAATATTTGGCCTTCTAGCAGTGTGTGGGACTTTCTCTATTAGTCCATCTATACTGACCTCCATCAGGTTGCAAATTAAAAATAATTTTTATCTGCATCTACCTCTGAAAAAATATTTGGGCTTCTAGCTGTGTGTGGGACTTGTTCTATTAGTCCATCTATACTGACCTCCATCAGGTGGCAAACTGCATATAATTTTTTTCTGCATCTAGCTCTGAAAAAATATTTGGCCTTCTAGCAGTGTGTGGGACTTTCTCTATTAGTCCATCTATACTGACCTCCATCAGGTTGCAAATTAAAAATAATTTTTATCTGCATCCAGCTCTGAAAAATATTTGGCCTTCTAGCAGTGTGTGGGACTTTCTCTATTAGTCCATCTATACTGACCTCCATCAGGTTGCAAACTGAATATATTTTTTTTCTGCATCTACCTCTGAAAAAATATTGGGCTTCTAGCTGTGTGTGGGACTTGTTCTATTAATCCATCTATACAGACCTCCATCAGGTTGCAAACTGAATATAATTTTTTTCTGCATCTACCTCTGAAAAAATATTTGGGCTTCTAGCTGTGTGTGGGACTTGTTCTATTAGTCCATCTATACTGACCTCCATCAGGTTGCAAACTGAAAATAATTTTTTGTCTGCATCTAGCTCTGAAAAAATATTTGGCCTTCTAGCAGTGTGTGGGACTTTCTCTATTAGTCCATCTATACTGACCTCCATCAGGTTGCAAATTAAAAATAATTTTTATCTGCATCCAGCTCTGAAAAAATATTTGGCCTTCTAGCAGTGTGTGGGACTTTCTCTATTAGTCCATCTATACTGACCTCCATCAGGTTGCAAATTAAAAATAATTTTTTTCTGCATCCAGCTCTGAAAAAATATTTGGCCTTCTAGCAGTGTGTGGGACTTTCTCTATTAGTCCATCTATACTGACCTCCATCAGGTTGCAAATGAAAAATAATTTTTTGTCTGCATCTAGCTCTGAAAAAATATTTGGCCTTCTAGCAGTGTGTGGGACTTTCTCTATTAGTCCATCTATACTGACCTCCATCAGGTTGCAAACTGAATATATTTTTTATCAGCATCTACCTCTGAAAAAATATTGGGCTTCTAGCTGTGTGTGGGACTTGTTCTATTAATCCATCTATACAGACCTCCATCAGGTTGCAAACTGAATATAATTTTTTTCTGCATCTACCTCTGAAAAAATATTTGGGCTTCTAGCTGTGTGTGGGACTTGTTCTATTAGTCCATCTATACTGACCTCCATCAGGTTGCAAACTGGAAATATTTTTTTGTCTGCATCTAGCTCTGAAAAAATATTTGGCCTTCTAGCAGTGTGTGGGACTTTCTCTATTAGTCCATCTATACTGACCTCCATCAGGTTGCAAATTAAAAATAATTTTTATCTGCATCCAGCTCTGAAAAAATATTTGGCCTTCTAGCAGTGTGTGGGACTTTCTCTATTAGTCCATCTATACTGACCTCCATCAGGTTGCAAATTAAAAATAATTTTTATCTGCATCCAGCTCTGAAAAAATATTTGGCCTTCTAGCAGTGTGTGGGACTTTCTCTATTAGTCCATCTATACTGACCTCCATCAGGTTGCAAATTAAAAATAATTTTTTGTCTGCATCTAGCTCTGAAAAAATATTTGGCCTTCTAGCAGTGTGTGGGACTTTCTCTATTAGTCCATCTATACTGACCTCCATCAGGTTGCAAACTGAATATATTTTTTTTCTGCATCTACCTCTGAAAAAATTTTGGGCTTCTAGCTGTGTGTGGGACTTGTTCTATTAATCCATCTATACAGACCTCCATCAGGTTGCAAACTGAATATAATTTTTTTCTGCATCTACCTCTGAAAAAATATTTGGGCTTCTAGCTGTGTGTGGGACTTGTTCTATTAGTCCATCTATACTGACCTCCATCAGGTTGCAAACTGAAAATATTTTTTTGTCTGCATCTAGCTCTGAAAAAATATTTGGCCTTCTAGCAGTGTGTGGGACTTTCTCTATTAGTCCATCTATACTGACCTCCATCAGGTTGCAAATTAAAAATAATTTTTATCTGCATCCAGCTCTGAAAAAATATTTGGCCTTCTAGCAGTGTGTGGGACTTTCTCTATTAGTCCATCTATACTGACTTCCATCAGGTTGCAAATTAAAAATAATTTTT
Source organism: Phyllobates terribilis (assembly GCF_046119375.1). Lineage (NCBI taxonomy): Eukaryota > Metazoa > Chordata > Amphibia > Anura > Dendrobatidae > Phyllobates > Phyllobates terribilis. The sequence continues at coordinate 661,257,970 of NW_027362762.1, read as the reverse complement.
ATCTGCATCCAGCTCTGAAAAAATATTTGGCCTTCTAGCAGTGTGTGGGACTTTCTCTATTAGTCCATCTATACTGACCTCCATCAGGTTGCAAATTAAAAATAATTTTTTGTCTGCATCTAGCTCTGAAAAAATATTTGGCCTTCTAGCAGTGTGTGGGACTTTCTCTATTAGTCCATCTATACTGACCTCCATCAGGTTGCAAACTGAATATATTTTTTTTCTGCATCTACCTCTGAAAAAATATTGGGCTTCTAGCTGTGTGTGGGACTTGTTCTATTAATCCATCTATACAGACCTCCATCAGGTTGCAAACTGAATATAATTTTTTTCTGCATCTACCTCTGAAAAAATATTTGGGCTTCTAGCTGTGTGTGGGACTTGTTCTATTAGTCCATCTGTACTGACCTCCATCAGGTTGCAAACTGAAAATAATTTTTTGTCTGCATCTAGCTCTGAAAAAATATTTGGCCTTCTAGCAGTGTGTGGGACTTTCTCTATTAGTCCATCTATACTGACCTCCATCAGGTTGCAAATTAAAAATAATTTTTTGTCTGCATCTAGCTCTGAAAAAATATTTGGCCTTCTAGCAGTGTGTGGGACTTTCTCTATTAGTCCATCTATACTGACCTCCATCAGGTTGCAAACTGAATATATTTTTTTTCTGCATCTACCTCTGAAAAAATATTGGGCTTCTAGCTGTGTGTTGGACTTGTTCTATTAATCCATCTATACAGACCTCCATCAGGTTGCAAACTGAATATAATTTTTTTCTGCATCTACCTCTGAAAAAATATTTGGGCTTCTAGCTGTGTGTGGGACTTGTTCTATTAGTCCATCTATACTGACCTCCATCAGGTTGCAAACTGAAAATAATTTTTTGTCTGCATCTAGCTCTGAAAAAATATTTGGCCTTCTAGCAGTGTGTGGGACTTTCTCTATTAGTCCATCTATACTGACCTCCATCAGGTTGCAAATTAAAAATAATTTTTATCTGCATCTACCTCTGAAAAAATATTTGGGCTTCTAGCTGTGTGTGGGACTTGTTCTATTAGTCCATCTATACTGACCTCCATCAGGTTGCAAACTGAATATAATTTTTTTCTGCATCTAGCTCTGAAAAAATATTTGGCCTTCTAGCAGTGTGTGGGACTTTCTCTATTAGTCCATCTATACTGACCTCCATCAGGTTGCAAATTAAAAATAATTTTTATCTGCATCCAGCTCTGAAAAAATATTTGGCCTTCTAGCAGTGTGTGGGACTTTCTCTATTAGTCCATCTATACTGACCTCCATCAGGTTGCAAATTAAAAATAATTTTTTGTCTGCATCTAGCTCTGAAAAAATATTTGGCCTTCTAGCAGTGTGTGGGACTTTCTCTATTAGTCCATCTATACTGACCTCCATCAGGTTGCAAACTGAATATATTTTTTTTCTGCATCTACCTCTGAAAAAATATTTGGGCTTCTAGCAGTGTGTGGGACTTTCTCTACTAGTCCATCTATACTGACCTCCATCAGGTTGCAAACTGAATATATTTTTTTTCTGCATCTACCTCTGAAAAAATATTGGGCTTCTAGCTGTGTGTTGGACTTGTTCTATTAATCCATCTATACAGACCTCCATCAGGTTGCAAACTGAATATAATTTTTTTCTGCATCTACCTCTGAAAAAATATTTGGGCTTCTAGCTGTGTGTGGGACTTGTTCTATTAGTCCATCTATACTGACCTCCATCAGGTTGCAAACTGAAAATAATTTTTTGTCTGCATCTAGCTCTGAAAAAATATTTGGCCTTCTAGCAGTGTGTGGGACTTTCTCTATTAGTCCATCTATACTGACCTCCATCAGGTTGCAAATTAAAAATAATTTTTATCTGCATCTACCTCTGAAAAAATATTTGGGCTTCTAGCTGTGTGTGGGACTTGTTCTATTAGTCCATCTATACTGACCTCCATCAGGTTGCAAACTGAATATAATTTTTTTCTGCATCTAGCTCTGAAAAAATATTTGGCCTTCTAGCAGTGTGTGGGACTTTCTCTATTAGTCCATCTATACTGACCTCCATCAGGTTGCAAATTAAAAATAATTTTTATCTGCATCCAGCTCTGAAAAAATATTTGGCCTTCTAGCAGTGTGTGGGACTTTCTCTATTAGTCCATCTATACTGACCTCCATCAGGTTGCAAATTAAAAATAATTTTTTGTCTGCATCTAGCTCTGAAAAAATATTTGGCCTTCTAGCAGTGTGTGGGACTTTCTCTATTAGTCCATCTATACTGACCTCCATCAGGTTGCAAACTGAATATATTTTTTTTCTGCATCTACCTCTGAAAAAATATTTGGGCTTCTAGCTGTGTGTGGGACTTTCTCTACTAGTCCATCTATACTGACCTCCATCAGGTTGCAAATTGAATATAATTTTTTTCTGTATCTAACCCAGCCAATAGTTTTGGCCTAATACCACAGTTTGGCCACTCAGTTCTGCTCGGTTCCCATCCATTGTTTTTTTGTGCAAACAACTCCAGAGTTGTGAATTAGTTAACCACCAAAATGAGTGGAAAAAGGCCTGCTGCTGGTGGAAAGGGGAATAGGCGTGTTGGGAAGGGGAAAAAAGGTTGTGTCCGTGGGGTAGGTGTTAAAGCAACAGTAACATCTGCAGAAGAAAGACCATCTTCCAGCCAAACTAAAATGTCTACTTCTTTTAGCGGACAATGTGATAAGATCCCTTTCTTACGGCCACGCCAATCGCTACAAATTCCAGATGAGGCACAAAAACAGCAGGTGCTTCAACGGATATCAAGTGCTCCTTTAAGTGGGCTCTCCTCCACATCAACTTCAACATCACAAATACTCCAGTCCTCAAAGGTGTCACCCCAATCACACTTGCTTCCTCACAGCTCCCAAATCTCCAGCTGCCCGTCTGAGTATGAGGTAGAACAGATGGTTGAGTCTGCAGAGCTGTTTACTCATACTATAGCCTGGGAATCAGAGGTCGACTCCAGCGCTTCTGTGAATCCAGACGAGGAAATGATCTGCACTTATGCCCAGAATCTTTATGAATCAGATCCAGGACCAGACGCAGAAGGTTCTGACCATAATGTAGACCCTCATTCCCAAACTGTAACTCCTGTTGGTGGAGACAATGAGGAAGACGATGATGAGACTCAAATACCTGATTGGAGCGACAACTTTAGTTTTTTGTCAGGGCAGGAACAGGTTGGCTCTGAGGACGACGGGTGTGATAACGCACAGGGTGATGATGATGAGGTTGGAGATCCCACTTACTGTCAACCCACAGTCAGCCAAGAGATGAGGTCAGCAGAGGAGGTGGAGGAAGATGCTAGTGACGACGAGGTCAGGTTGCGCCTTCCTGGACAGAGACGTAGTACTGGAAGCACGTCAACAACTGCATCCTCAAACACAACTCTGCCTCTCACCACAAGTCGTGGTGGCTCTTCAGGTCGCATGGGTGCTAAGCCTTGCATAGCCTGGGCATTTTTTCAGATCGATAAAGATGACCCAACTCGTGTTATCTGTAACATTTGTCAGCAAAAGCTAAGTAGAGGCCAAAAAATACATAGTTTGAGTACTTCATGCATGAACCGGCACATGGACATGAAGCATAAGTTGCAGTGGGAAGCTCAGTGTGCTACAATGCGGCCTAGCCGGCCGGGCCAACCACCGTCTGCCATATCTTGTGCATCCGCGGCCTCTTCATCCTCTGTGACTGGGGGGACAGCAGTCACACCTGTTTTGGGGCGCAGACCTGCCACCTCTTTACCCGCAACAGCCAGCGTGATTGGCAGGTCATCATTTTCTTTGGAGGTGGTAACACCAGCTGGTGATGAGCGCTGTCCGACATCGATAGCACCACCTTTGGATCAAGGCAACCTAACATGTCCGCCTGCATCTTCCTCACAGACCGGCAGTTTGCCGGGGACACCCTTATCAACCCCGTCTAAGCACAATAGCCAGCCCTCGGTCCCTCAGATGTGGACAAGTAAAAGACCATTTCCTCCTAGCCATGAGAAAGCTAAGAGGTTGAATTTCACCATCTGCAAGCTCTTGGCTACAGAAATGCTGCCTTTCCGCCTGGTGGACACAGAGGATTTTCGAGACCTTATGACCGTCGCAGTGCCCCAGTACCAGATGCCCAGTCGGCACTACTTCTCAAAGAAAGGTGTGCCTGCGCTCCACCAGCATGTCGCACACAACATCACCGCTTCTTTGAGAAACTCTGTGTGTGACAGGGTGCATTTCACCACAGACACTTGGACGAGTAGGCATGGACAGGGGCGTTACATGTCGCTGACTGGGCACTGGGTAACTATGGTGACAGCAGGACAAGGGGCTGCTGTCCAAGTCTTGCCGTCCCCACGAGTTGTGCGTCAATCCTCTTTATGTCAAAGTTCCTCCACTGCTTCTGCCTCCTCAACCTCCTCTCGGTCTTCCACCTGCACCCAAAGCCTGTCTGGTCATGCCACAAGCTTTCTAACTGCGCAGAAGGGATCCTGCACACCTCCTTACTATGCTGGCAGTAGGGCTCAACGTCATCAGGCGGTTTTTACTTTGAAATGTCTGGGAAATGTGAGTCACACAGCTGAGGAGTTGTGGTCACCTCTGGAGAACCAATTTCATGAATGGTTGTCTCCACTGGACCTGAAACCAGAGAAGGCCGTGTGCGACAATGCTGCAAACCTGGGTGCGGCCCTTCGCCGGGGCAATGTCACACACGTGCCTTGTATGGCTCACGTGTTGAACCTGGTTGTCCAGCAATTTTTAGCCCACTATCCCAGACTAGATGGCCTTCTGCAGAGGGCACGGTCGCTGTGTGCTCACTTCCGCCGTTCGCATCCCGCAGCTCAGCGACTTACATCTCTACAGAAGTCGCTGGGCCTGCCACTTCACCGGCTAAAATGCGATGTGCCTACCCGGTGGAATTCAACTCTGCACATGTTGCAGCGACTGTGGCAGCACCGACAAGCCCTGGTGCAATACGTTCTGACGTATAGCCTGGGCCAACGAGATCCGGAGGTGGGGCAAATCACGCTGGAGGAGTGGTCTCAGATCAGGGACCTATGCACCCTTCTGCACAGTTTTGAAATGGCGACGAAGATGTTTAGTGCTGACGATGCCATTATCAGCATGACTATTCCGGTGATTTACATGCTGGAGCACATGTTAAACAGAATTCTGAGTCAGGTGGTGGCACAAGAGGAGGTGGAGGAAGTAGAGGAGGAGGAGTTGTATGCAGAAGGGCTAACATCTGCAAGGTCCAGACGGTCGGCAGCACCAAGGCGGCAGGCATGTGAGGGTGGGGGAGATGGTTTTACCAGGGCGCATGGTAGCAGCCAAACTAGTGAGGAAGGTGCAGGAGCCCAGGAAGAAGTGGAGGACGAACTGATGGAAGACTCATCAGATGAGGGAGACCTTGATCACATTTCTGTTGTGCGAGGTTGGGGGGAGAGGACAGAGGAAGGAAGCATGATTGTTACATCGCCACCAACACAACAGGGACTTGGTGCTCCTGGATGCGCAACACACATGAGTGCCTTCTTGCTGCACTACCTGCAACATGACCCTCGAATTGTGAGAATTAGAAATAATCCTGACTACTGGGTTGCCACTTGCCACACTGTTAGATCCCCGGTACAAAAGTAAATTTGCAGAAATTATTCCTGCCATAGAAAGGGATGCACGCATGCAGGAGTATCAGCAGAGACTGTTGCAGAATCTTACATGTGCTTTTCCACAAAACACCAGTGGTGCACGTAGTGAATCTCACAGTTCCAACTTGCCAACCGTGGGACCGTCAAGTGTTCAGCACTCAAACCGTAACAGAACCACAGTATCTGCTGGTAACATCAATTTTGCGGAATCATTTCACCACTTTTTTAGCCCATCCTTTGCAAGGCCACAGGAGACAAGAAGTCTGACACATAGTCAACGCCTAGAGACGATGGTACAGGAGTATCTCCAAGTAAACATTGAAGCCATGACTGTGTCACTGGACCCTTGCTCTTTTTGGGCTTCCAATCTGGATAAATGGCCGGAGCTAGCCACTTACGCCTTGGAGATCTTGTCATGCCCCGCAGCCAGCGTTCTGTCTGAACGTGTGTTCAGCGCTGCTGGTGGTGTGCTGACAGATAAGCGCACGCGGCTCTCCACTGATAATGTAGACAGACTCACGTTCATAAAGATGAACAAATCATGGATCCGAAACGACTTTTCTACCCCTGTGTCATCCTGGGGAGAGTAAAAGCTTGATGATTGGTTAAAATCACCCTACCAACCGTTTTAAGCTTTCAAATTACTAATCATGTTTATCTGTATCTTGACTGGAAAATAATTTGGGCTTTGTAGCAGTGTGCAGCACTGATCCTATTAGCCCATCTATACTAAGCTCCACCAGATTTAAAATTAATAATAATTTTTAGCTGCATCTAGCCCGGAAAATAATTTTGGGGCTCCGAGATGCGCAAGACACATAAGTGCCTTCTTGCTGCACTACCTGCAACATGACCCTCATATTGTCAGAATTCGAAGTAATCATGACTACTGGGTTGCCACACTCTTAGATCCCCCAAACTTTTCGATCAACCTTTTCATTTTAATAAAGACCAAAAAAATGGTCATTTTTGAAATTATAAGCATTAGCAGGTTATTAGAAACTGAAATCAAACAGTTTTCAACTCAAAATTTTATTCTAGGTGATGTTACATTTTCACATAGGACCCCTTGTTCGAAAGGAGCTTCTGAACTCTCTCGTCCATTGAATTTGTCAGGTTTTGGATGGTTTCTGCTTCAATTGTTTTGCATGAGGACAGAATACCCTCCCAGAGCTGTTGCTTAGATGTGAACTGCCTCCCGCCATCATAGACACTCCTTTTGATGATGCTCCAGAGGTTCTGAATGGGGTAGAGGTCAGGGGAGCATGGGGGTCACACCATAAGTTTGTCCCCTTTTATGCCCATATCAGCCAGAGATGCAGATGTTTTATGTGCAGCATGAGATGGTGCATTATCATGCAAAAAAATGATCTTGCTGTGAAATACACTGTTCTTCTTCTTTAAGCATGGCAGGAAGTGCTGTTTGAGAAAATCCACATACATTATGGAGTTCATCTTTAGCGCCTTCAGGGATCCTAAAGGGGCCGACAATCTCTCTCCCCATGATTCCAGCCCAAAACATTACTCCACCTCCTCCTTGTTGGCGCTGTAGCCGTGTTTGCGTGGGGTGTCCATCAACCAGCCATCCTCCACTCCATCCATCTGGACCATCGAGCGCTGCACGGCACTCATCCGTGAACAAAACAGTTTTGAAATCAGTCTTCATGTAATGTTTGGCCCACTGGAGCCGTTTCTGCTTGTGTGAAGTGGATAGAGGAGGTCGACAGGATGGCATATGCACAGCTGCAAACCTCTGAAGGACCCTGCATCTTGTTGTTCGGGGGACGTTGGAGGCACCAGCAGCTTCAAAAACTTGTCTGCTGCTATGACAAGGCTTTTTTGCCGCTGCTCTTTTAACCTGACGTAATTGCCTGTAGGAAAGAGTCCTCAATTTGCCCTTATCAGCACGCACACGTGTGTACTGTGAATCAGCTACATACTTCTTGATTGCCAAGACACTTCATCCTGATCATCGCACAATGTTGATTGTAGTCATGCCTTGACCTAAACACTCCACAATTTGTTGCTTCTCAGCAGCCGACACATCCTTTTTCTTTCCCATTTTGGCAGAAAATGTAGGCTGCTTAATAATGTGAGACAGCCTTCTTAAGTAGTCTTGCCTTTCATTGGACACACCTGCCAAACTAATTAGCACAGGTGTCTGCAATTGCTTACAGTGATATAAAGAGCCCTGACACACATCACCATCAATGAGTTTAACTGACAAACAAACAAATTCTTCCCTTATCACTCCTAAACACTTTTTGCATAATAATTTGGAACACAGTGTACATGTGCTTTTCCACAAAACACCAGTGGTTCACGTAGTGAATCTTACAGTTCTAACATGCCAACCGTGGTCTGTATGGAGTTGTTCAATAAAGGGCCCAAAATTAAGATAACATAGATGGGAGAGGTCTCTATGAATAGGAATTCCTAAGTATTTGATACCCTGTGAGGGCCAGGCAAAGGGAAAGTTGGACTGGATGGAATCCTATATGGATTTGGGGAGGGAGACATCGAGGGCCTCAGACTTCGCTGCATTGATTTTAAAATTTGACCATGTGACAAAGTGATCTATTTCAGCCATAACAGCATGGATGGATATATGTGATTGAGTGATATATACTAGTACATCATCAGCAAATAGAGAGCACTTGTACTCGGTGCCTCCCACCTCAATCCACCTAATATTGGGGTTATGGCGAATTGATGAGAGCAGGTGCTCCGTCACTACGATGTATAAGAGAGGGGACAGAGGACATCCCTGCCTTGTCCCATTGGTGATTGTGAAAGGTGATGAAAATGTTCTGACGCACCCCCTGGGCCTTGGGACACCCGGAGCCGGACCCTTTTTGGTGGATGCTGGTGGTTGTAGTCTTCGTGGCGGCGACCCGGTTCCGTGGCTCAGGTTGGTCAAACCAGTGGCGGAACTATTTATGTGGTTTTGATGTTTAAATGTCCGACTACGCCACCCGTGGATTGCGGTCAGAGTGAACCGCCGCTGCAGGGCAGACCGCTGAGGCTGGTGTTGTGGGTGCAGCAGAGCGTAGCATAACTCCCCACGGGAGGAGTATAGCCTCAGGGCAGTGTATGCGGAGGATGGGGGTGATGGTGCAGGGCAGCAGCAGTAACGACACGGAGTCAGTGATGCAGTCCAGGGCCTTTACTCACAGTTCTTATTATCCAGACCACGTCTGCAGGTAACGGCTGCCCACGTCGTACTGTGCTCACCAGGTGAGGGGCTCAGACAACTCCCAGATAACTTTGGAGCGCTTCACAGGACCCCCTTTGTGTGTCCTTTGTCTGGCCTTTCTTACCAGCCCTTCTGTCCGGCTGCCTCGGGCCTCCTCTTGGTAAACTTGGCGCCAGTTTCCCTGACCCTATGTGCTGCCCTCCTAGCGGGTGTAGCGAGGGGCTGCGCCACATAAAATGTCACAGCCTCCGGTTTCTAGCTGAGGGTCGTTTCCTGCCTCCACTAGTTTCGGGGACCGGTCTCCCCCTTTGGCCTGACCCCTCCATGCAGGTGGATTCGGGCGTGCGGTGGCGACTCGCCCGTCCGCACCCCTGGGATCCCTTCGTTCCTCGTTCCTGGAGCCTTCTCCGCTCCTCTTCCTTCCTTCTCCCTCTTCCAGGCCTGGGCCTCTGTTACTAGGCCCGCCTCCGGAGCAGAGCTCATGCAGAGCCCCTGCTCCCTGCCACTTCTGCTCAGACTTCTCTGCACTGAACTAAGATGGTGCCCACCTTTTATACTCCCTTCTCAATGCACCCAGGAACTGCTTCCTCCCTGCTCCTGCACTACAGGGTTCCTCTTCCTCAGTGTTCCCTCCCCCCACTCCAGCCAGGGACAGGGACTGTCGTGCCCATCTCAGGGGCATATTGGTCGCCCTGCCCCACGGCAATGTGGTGTAATGCATGCAGGTGTCGGGTCCTGATCCACACTCCATCCTTACCTGAGAGTGAGATATCACACCTCTGGGTGAGGTGCAATACCTCTGTAGCAACCGAGCCCTCAGGGTGCTACAGTTCCATTTATCTTCAGCCTAGGTGACGTATTGCGATACAGGGCCGTGATTTTGGCTATAAAAGGGTCCCCTAGACCCCTACCCCAAGCTTTTTAAGAGAATCATATATGGCGTGCCAGGAGACTCTATGGAATGCTTTCTCAGCATCCAACGAGAGTATCTAATTACAAATTTTTAACTGCATCTAGCCCAGGAAATACTTTGTGCCTAGTAGCAGTGTCTGCTAGTCAGCGGATTATCCCGGCTGTTAAGCAAGCTACACCACCTGTAGTTTGGACACTTAATTTTTTCAAAGGAAATGCTTCGGGACCACGGGATACTCAGTGAAGAGCATCAGGAGGCACCCCAAGGCATAGGGGCTGGGACTGGCAGTAGGATGCCTTGCGGTGGACAGCCGAGCTCGATCCTTATAAAAGCTTTTTAACTGCAGCAGCTTTAGTGGACGCTACTGGAGCTGGAATTACGCGGCTGCTGGCATGAGACTTGCCCTCCAATAGATCCTTGTAAATGGATTTAAAGTGTATTCATTCAAATTAGAGAGACAATTTAAATTAAAAAGCTTAGAGCTGCCTCCACCACAGGGGGGCTCGCTCGACCCACCAGCGGACAGGCACCAGTATTGGGAGAGGGGGGCTGGCCGTCAGGGTTCACCGCGGCTCTGGCACAAACCCGGCGACACGGAGGTGGCACGGGCAGGAGCGGACTGAACGTGTCGGCTTCTCACTTTTTGGATTTTAGAAGGGCATGACATGCCTATATCTGTGTCTCCCCCTCCTTTTACTCCTCCACCTCTTTTCTTTTCTCATGACTATATGTACTTGGCACTTTTCCATGTGTTAGTTGTGTCTTCTGAGCAGTTTGTCAGCTTTTGGACACCTTTGAAGGTGTTTTCTATGTGTTTCTATGTGCTTTTGTTTGCCTGCCATTGGTTTTAACGGTGTTCGAAGGTGTTCGACGAACAGTTCGGCGAACACACGGGTGTTCGACGAACCGAACCGAACTCGAACACTACGGGGGTGGCTCAACACTAGTAAGGAGCATCTGATCCATTCCTGCCCGGTGAAGCCGGGAAACTCCAGTGTCTAGGACCGCTCGGAGGTCGTCCTAGGCAAGAGTAAATCCTCTCCGTCCTTGACTTTATCTGTTTCTATTTCCAGTGGTGAGACCCGCTTCTTTGAGACCGCCCACCTGGATTCCGGAGCCGCTGGGAATCTCATTTCTCAGGCCCTTGTAGAGCGGTATCAGATTCCTACCATATGTCTGGCTGAACCATTGGCTGTCGCTTCCGTGGATGGGAGACTTCTTCCGGAGACCATCTTGCTCGTCACAGAGCCTTTAACCCTTCAGGTGGAAATGCTGCACTCGGAGAGGATCTCCTTTCATGTGCTGTCCGGTCTCTCTCACACCCTCTTGCTTGGTCTATCCTGGTTACAGAGACATGAACCTGTCCTGAATTGGCGATCTGGTGAGGTTCTCCGTTGGGGGCAGGACTGCCATGAGTCCTGTCTGGTTCCGGTTCGTTCAGCTCGACCTCCGTCTACTCCGGCTAATCTACCTCGTCTGCCGGCATCCTATTGGTCATATGCGGATGTTTTCGACAAGAAGGAAGCAGAGACACTACCACCTCATAAACCGTATGATTCCCAATTGATCTGGTACCCGGTGCTTCATATCCCCGCGGGCGTATCTACCCCTTGTCGGTGGCTAAGACCCGGGCCATGTCTGAGTACATAGAAGAGAATCTTTCTAGGGGATTCATCCAGAAATCTTCCTCCCCGGCTGGAGCAGGATTCTTCTTCGTTAAGAAGAAAGACGGCTCACTACGCCCATGTATCGATTACAGGGGTCTTAACCAGATCACCATCAAGAATAAGAACCCCCTGCCTCTCATCTCAGAGCTGTTCGACTGCCTTAAAGGCGTGAAGATCTTCACCAATTCGATCTTCGTGGGGCATACAATTTGGTCTCTGTAATGCCCAAGCCGTCTTCCAGGAGCTGGTTAACGACATCTTCCGTGATCTCCTGTATTCTTGCGTTGTGGTGTACCTGGACGATATCTTGGTCTTCTCTCCGGATCTGCCCACACACCGGAGGAATGTTCGTCAGGTTCTGCTAAGGCTCCGGCAGAATCGCCTCTACGCAAAATTTGAGAAATGTCTCTTCGAGCAGACTTCCCTTCCGTTCCTGGGATATATTATCTCCGAGACTGGCCTTCGGATGCATCCTGACCGGAGGGGTTGAAGGCGATTCAACGATTCCTGGGCTTCGCAAATTATTACCGCCTCTTCATCCCTCATTTCTCCTCCCGGACCGCTCGCATCTCCGCGCTCACCCGTAAGGGAGCAAATCCCAAGGAATGGACTTCCGAAGCGGAGGAAGCCTTCGTCTCCCTAAAACAAGCCTTCTCCTCCGCTCCTGTGCTGCTCTGTCTGGATTGCAACAAGCAGTTCTCCCTGGAGGTTGATGCTTCCTCATCCGGAGCCGGAGCGGTGCTCACCCAGAAATACCCGTCCGGGAGAATGGTAACCTGCGGCTTCTTCTCCAAGCTCTTCTCCTCATCCGTGAGCAACTACTCTATAGGAGATCGTAAGCTGCTTGCCATCAAATTGGCGCTGGAGGAGTGGCGCTACCTGCTGGAAGGGGCTCTGCACCCGGTGGTCATCTACACTGACCACAAAAACCTGGCCTATTTACAAAATGCCCAAAGACTCAATCCGCGTCAGGCCTGGTGGTCTCTGTTCTTTGCCCAATTCTGCTTTACTCTACATTACCGCCCTGCAGACAAGAACATTAAAGCCGACGCTCTATCCCGCTCATTCCTGTCTTCCGTCCAAGAGGAGGAGCCTCTGCATATCATCGACCCCTCCAAAGTAATGACTGTGGCTCCGTTTGACCTGTCTCGTCTTCCACCCGGTAAGACCTTTGTAGCGGTTCCGGATCGTAAGAAGGTTCTTCTCTGGATCCATTCTTTCAAACTAGCCGGCCATGCTGGCCAGAGGAAGACCTTCCTGCTCATCGCCCGGCATTACTGGTGGCCTTCCCTATGCAAGGATGTTGTGGATTTCGTCACGGCTTGTTCCTCCTGTGCCCGTAACAAGGTTCCCAGGCATTTTTCAGCCGGCCGTCTCCTTCCTCTTCCCGTACCTTCCGCTCCGTAGCAACACATTGCTATGGACTTTATTACAGATCTTCCTGTTTCTGCCGGTAGTACTGTCATTTGGGTGGTCGCTGACCGCATTTCTAAAACGGCCCACTTCATCCCTCTGCCTGGTCTCCCGTCTGCGTCTGTGCTGGCTAAGGACTTCATCCATCACATCTTCCGTCTCCACAGCCTACCCCTCCACATTGTGTCTGATCACGGGGTCCAGTTCACTTTGGAGAGCTACGTGTAAGCTGTTGGATGTCTCCTTGGATTTCTCCTCTGCTTATCATCCTCAGTCCAATGGTCAAGTGGAACGTATCAACCAGGTCCTTACCAGCTTTCTCCGGCACTTCGTCAACGCTCACCATAACGATTGGGTTGAGCTCCTACCATGGGCCGAGTTCTCCTATAACAACCATGAGAGAGAGTCTTCTTCAAAATCACCGTTCTTTGTGGTCTACGGTCAACACCCCCCGGATTCGGTTTCCCGTATCCGCTTCAGTGGACAATCCTGCCGCGGAGTCTCTGGTCAGCGAATTTTCTACTATTTGGGAAGACACTAGATCCGCACTTCATCAGTCCTCCGAGCGGATGAAGAAACATGCTGATAAGAGACGTCTGGATTCGCCTCTAGTTCTGTCCGGGAGACAGGGTGTGGCTCTTCTCCAAACATGTTCGTCTCAAAATACCATCGTATAAGTTGGGTCCGCGGTTCATCGGTCGGTTTGAGGTTCTCAACCAAATCAATCCCGTGGCTTACAATCTAAAACTCCCGGCCACCTTACGGATTCCCAACTCCTTCCATATATCTCTCCTCAAACCAGTTGTTCTTAATTCTTTTTCTGATGACCCAGATTCCACCCCAGCTCCGCTGAGAACGTCTATGAGGTAGAGAACATTTTGGCCACCAAAAGGGTAAGGGAAAATTTTTTTTTCTGGTGGATTGGAAGGGGTTTGGCCCTGAGGAGAGGTCTTGGGAACCCAAGGAGAATATCCAGGCCGCTCTTCTTTTTAAAGAATTTCTTGCAGGCCTAAAAAAGAGGGGGCGTAAAGGGGGGGGGGTACTGTAGCATCGGCGTCTCTGCCCCCTGCCAGGCAGAGACGCCGTTCCCCTTACCGCCGCGCTCCTGGTCCGGCGTCTTCCGGCCTCCCTGCTGCTGGTGTACACAGCTTCCCGGGCACTGTGCTTAGGGCGCTTACCTGGAAGCACCTGCCTATTACCTGCCATGCCCAGCCAGCCTGCTTACCTGGAAGGACCTGCCTGTTACCTGCCATGCCCGCCAGCCTGCCAACTAGGAGTACCCGTCTGGATATTTGCCGAATCAGCCTGCTTGTCTACCCGGACCACCCGTCAGCCTGCCTGCTGTGCTCATCCGCTGTACCGGTCAGTTCCTACCATCTGACCCGTGGGAGTCACCTGCTCTCATGCAAGGTCGGTCCCAGAGTGGCACCTGGTTCCCCTGCTCGGTCCCTGCCTGGTTCATGGAGTCGATTGAGCCGCCGTGTGACCTTGGTCAGGCCGAGTAGGTACTTAGTCACGCCCCTCTGGTCCCTCCTTGCACTGCAGCACAGAGGTTCCACCACCCTGATCCGTAACACATTACAAGTATAGGAGACCCGCTCCTTTCTAATGGGAACATTTTGTTATGAGGCCCTCTAAGTCTCTTCCAAGGGGCATTGGAGTGCCTCCCAATTTTTGGCAGCCCTTGCATTCACTGCATAGCCCAATACTATGGGAGACCCTCTCCTTTCTAATGGGAAGTTGTCATTACTGTGGCCCTGCTCTATGTGTCTTTAAATTGTTAGTGGGGTTTTTCCTAAATTTGGTCAGCTGTTGGACTCACTGCATACCCTATAACTGTATAGCAGACCCTCTCCTTTCTTATGGGAACATGTCGTACTTGCTACTGTGGCCCTGCTCTATGTGTCTTTAAATTGTTAGTGTGGTTTTTCCTAAATGTGGTCAGCCGTTGGACTCACTGCATACCCTATAACTGTATAGCAGACTCTCTCCTTTCTAATGGGAACATGTCGTACTTGTTACCCTGGCCCTGCTCTATGTGTCTTTAAATTCTTAGTGGGGTTTTTCCTAAATTTGGTCAGCCGTTGGACTCACTGCATACCCTATAACTTTATAGCAGACTCTCTCTTTTCTAATGGGAATTTTTCATTACTGTGGCCCTGCTCTATGTGTCTTTAAATTCTTAGTGGGGTTTTTCCTAAAATTGGTCAGCTGTTGGACTCACTGTATACCCTAGAACTGTATAGCATACCCTCTATTTTCAAATGGGAACATGTCGTATTTGTTACTGTGGCCCTGCTCTATGTGTCTTTAAATTCTTAGTGGGGTTTTTCCTAAATTTGGTCAGCTGTTGGACTTACTGCATACCCTATAACTATATAGCAGACCCTCTCCTTTCTAATGGGAACATGTCATAATTGTTACTGTGGCCCTGCTCTATGTGCCTTTAAATCGTTCGTGTTTTTTTTTCCAAATTTTGGCAGCCCTTGCAGTCACAGCATGGGCATTACCACTATAGGAGACCCGCTCCTTTATAATGGGAACATTTTTTTTGATGGCTCTCTAACAATAGCGAGGGCCGACTGCTGGCCTTTTAGAGAAGTAAGGGCCATCTGATGGCCCTATAAAAATAGGCTTTATGACTTTCAGAGTCCCTCCATCATAAATGAAACAGGATGTGTCTGATGATGTGTCACACACCACATTGCCAGATAAGGTTGTAAAATGTTAAAATGACATTTCCCGGTGAATGCATTTGTCTTAAAAAATAACGTAAAAAGGATCTTTCTTTAGTTTAAAAAACAGCGTTGCCAATGTAACCTCAATGTAATCACATTGTTCAGCTCCTGCACCTCCTCCTCCATCTCCGAAATGACCACATCAGTCACAAGCTGACAGCACTGCTGCACTGCCTTGGCCAAGCGGCAACAGGCTGTGCTGAAGATAACATGCTTAATGCTTAGATGACAAACCGCCTAGAGATGCAGAGTTGTTGAGAGCTGTAACACAGCAGCCTGATCTGTGGTTTTCACCACTGAACATACAGCCAGGCATGGTCGGGTGTGACAATGGGCGGAACCTGGTGACGGAGAAATGACAGCCGGAGTAGATACGGTTTCCCTCTATGCCAGTCCTTTCACCGAGCTAAAGAATATGGCTGTGGTGAAATACAACTCCCACTGAGAAGCTGTTTCAGATTGAAAAACAATGTGCCCACCAGAGGATTTGATTCTGAGGGCTCACCTTTCTCCCCCGCTCAAGAGCCCCATAGCAGCTGCAAAGTTAGCGCTTTCATGACCTCTCCCGAGGTAGAAGCCAGGGCACACCAGAGGATTCTCTGGTGGGACCCTCCAACCCTGCCGAGAAGCAGTCCTGGCTAAGAAAAGTGTGTGGGAATGTTCACTGACACCTTTTACTAAGGTGGAAACACATACAAACATTGGGAGAACATACAAAGTCCTTGCAGATGTTGTCCTTGCTGGGATTTGAACCCAGGATCCCAGCGCTGCAAGGCTTCATTGCCAACCACTGATCCAAATTGCTGCCGTTCACCCTCTAATATCTAACAGGCTGGAGAAACTTACACCTACTGCCACTCTATCTTCAGCTCCTTTGTGAGAAACTAATGTATTTGGGCAGCCACTCAGTCTACCAAATAAAATTCCTGAGAAGGAAATTGGGGGTGGCTTCGCTACTGGTACTGGGGGCAGTGCTAATACCATGGCGGCGTACCATAGTTCACTGGAAATATTCCAGGCTGGTAGGAGGCAAGCTAATTCCCACAGAAAAGTACCAGCAGTAATGTTCAGGGACCCGCGCTTGTAGAAGGTGGATACAACACCGGGAGAAATAGTGACGGCTGGGAACCGAGTATGGACACAAGGCATGAGGTTGTGAAAAGCTTCCGCCTCCACGAGCCTAAAAGGCCTCATTTCAAGTGCAAGCAGCTGCCCAGAAATCTGGCAGTTTAGTATTGCGGCCTGTGGGTGGGTGGCTGGCTGCATACTTGCGCTTGCATTCCAAGTAACAGAAAACTAAGCAGATGGTGGCTTCTATAATCATCATGGCCTCACCTCAGCACTATGAACTCTCTTGAAGGGGAAGCCAGGGCCCACCAGAGGAGTCTTCGGTTTTCTGGTGGGTCCGTCCATCCCTGCCGAGAAGTTGCCCTGGCTAAGAAAACTGTGGGGGAAGGTTCCCGGACACTCTATGGCTGCTTCTTTAATGTGGATCGGACATGCTTATGCATGTTATTTCTCAAACCGCATTGCAGATCAGGCCATTGCCCAACTCTGTAGTTATGAAATTAAAGGGCAAAGAAAGATGTTTGTGTGTCAAAGCACCACCGACAAGTGCGAGTTGATGTTGGATGGGCTGCCATTGCTTCTGCAACAAGCTGCATTAGAGGACTTCCTGGGAGAAATGACACCCAGAGTAGATACGGTTTCCCTGTTTGCCAGTCCTTCCACCAAGCTAAAGAATATGGCTGTGCTGAAATACAACTCAGCAAAAAAGGCTGTGGACTGGCTCTGTACCATCCCTAGCCATATTCACTTGACCACATGTTTGTGGTTAGGCGGTCCTTCCCAGTAAGTGCACTGGGGAGGGCACGGGTAATGTTATGGGACCCGTGCTTGTGGAAGGCGGAGACGATACCGGGAGAAATAGTGGCGGCTGGGGACCAGAAGGAAAACCAGACAATTCAGAAGGAAAACCTGTTAGAGGCTGCAAAAGACATGAGCTACAATAGAATGGTTCAGATCAAAGCATATTCATGTGTTTGAATGACCCAGGCAAAGTCCACACTGAAATCCCACTCAGAATCTGTGGCTACAATTGAAAATTGCTGTTTACAGATGCTCTCTATCCAAATTCACTGAGCTACTGTAGAGCTAGTATGCAAAGAAGAATGGGCAAACATTTCAGCCTCTAGTTGTGCAAAGCTGATGGAGACATACCCCAAAAGACTTGCAGCAATAATTTCAGCGAAAGGTGGTCCTACAAAGTATTGACTCAGGGGGTCTGAATGCAAACGCACATCACAATTTTCAGATTTATATTTTTTAAATATTTAGAAAACCATGTGTCATTTATTTTACACTTCGCAAATACATGCTACTTTGTGTTGGTATATCACATAAAATCAAAATAAAAAACATTTAAGTTTGTGGGTGCAAAGTGAAAAAATGTGGAAAATTCATGGGGTATGAATACTTTTTCAAGGCACTGTATATTCAGTAGTCATTTTTACATTAAAAGGGTTGTACACCAAGGAATATTTTTTGGCGGAAAAAAAAATGTAAAAGAAGCTGTAATTCATAATCCCCCACTGCTCCCCTTCTAGCATTTAATGAGTCTTCACTGGGCTTTACTTCCTGGTCCAGTCACGACATATAGGAAATGATGGGAAATGCCACTCAAGTAATTACTAACTGTGGAAATTTCCTACTGTGGGCAATGATTTTCTGAGCAGGCATTTCCTAGTTGTGTATCTATTGAAAACACAACTTACAAAGCCCTAGCATCAACTGCTTCTACAGTTAGGCACTGCCACTGATCAAGTATTGTTGACCAGGGAAGCAAGAGGTAGAGCTTGCTTCCTCACTGAGTGAGATATCTCTCTTCTGGCTGGTGGCGCACACTCGCCATCCAGCAAGCCCTTCCCCAGGACCATCTCTTTGACCATTTGCAGAATTGTGTTCGGTGGCTTGTGGGAGGGCACAGTGTCCTATTTAAAACCATCCAGTCCAAGTTCAGTAACTGCTGATTGAGACACTCATGTACTGCTGTTTTATATGCTTGTCTAACCACTTTTCTAGCTGTATGTTGTAAAGATTAAAACTTAGCTTTTAATAAATATACAATAAACTAACTAGAAAAATGTAAAAAAAAACAGTCCAGCCAGACCTAAAATGCAGATAGACAGTGCAAAACAACACAAACACATTCGTAGTACCTATACTTAGAAACATAAACCCACGTCAATTTAAACTGACCAACATAAAGGGAGAATAATCCCTGGCAGAATAATGCACTGACGCGCCAAAGTCAAATGTTTGTGTGCAGGTAAATCTAACAACAAATAAACAAAGAAAAACAATCCCTGTCAAAAGGTGCGAGTCTAAGCTCTAATATTCATATACAAGACAATGAAAAAAGATTGGAACGTTGTCACCCAGTATATGGCTCAAGAATCAGATAACCAGGTCTGAAGTAACCTTTTAACACAGTCCTAATGGCGCCATGTTCTGTCCAGGGAAACGTTTTGTGCGAGGTGCGCTGCGTTTCCTCTCAAAAGATTATTCTTCAGGGGAGTCTTACTTCTCTGGTGGGAAATCTACCCATCATCTCTGCACCGTGTCACCGCTGGTCACCCTCTTATGACCTCCGTGCCGTGCTGGTAAGTATCACGCTGTAATATCTTTAAAACGTACTAGCCGCAACGTCACTTAGGGAAATGATGATCCACTTCCGGTAGGGGAAGCGCATCGCCTGCAAGCATCAAATCCGGTCAGCGCTCACATACCCACAGTATCCTGTGGGGACAACACAGGGGAAGGAGCTACTTTACTTAAGCTACCGCCCCTCGGTAACGTTCCCCCTGAACCGCAGCACTCACTTGTGCTATCTAATTTGATAGCTCATAGTCATAACAAATAATTCCGATGGTGAACACCAGGTCAGGAGGCTATCAAAAAATATCATGATGGGCATATTTATCAGTAGATAAAATAGTCACAGTAATTGTACTCATGGGGGTTGATGTACAGTCATGGCCAAAAGTATTGAGAATGAGACAAATAGTAATTTTTCCAAAGTTTACTGCTTCATTTTTTGTAATGGCAATTTGCATATACTCCTGAATGTCAAAGAGTGATCAGCTTAACAGCAATTACTGTACTTGCAAAGTCAATATTTGTCCAGAAAATGAACTTTAACCCCCAAAACACATTTCAACATCATTGCAGTCCTGCCTTAAAAGGAGCAGCTAACATCGTTTTAGTGATTGATCCATTAACACAGGTGTGGGTGTTGATGAGGACAGGGCTGGCGATCAATCAGTCATGATTAAGTAAGAATGACATCACTGGACACATTAAAAGGAGGATGGTTCTTGGTATCATTGTTTCTCTTCAGTTAACCATGGTTATCTCTAAAGAAACACGTGCAGCCATCATTGCACTACACAATAATGGCCTAACAGGGAAGAGTATCGCAGCTACAAAGATTGCACCTCAGTCAACAATCTATCGCATCATCAAGAACTTCAAGGAGAGAGCTTCCATTGTTGTCAAAAAGGCTCCAGGGCGCCCAAGAAAGACCAGCAAGCGCCAGGACCGTATCTTAAAACTGTTTCAGCTGTGGGATTGGACTACCAGCAGTGCCGAGCTTGCTCAGGAATGGCAGCAGGCTGGTGTGAGTGCTTCTGCATGCACTGTGAGGCGGAGACTCTTTGAGCAAGGGCTGGTTTCAAGGAGGGCAGCAAAGAAGCCACTTCTCTCCAGAAAAAACATCAGGGACCGACTGATATTCTGCAAAAGGTACAGGGAGTGGACTGCTGAGGACTGGGGCAAAGTCATTTTCTCTGATGAATCCCCTTTTCGATTGTTTGGGACATATGGAAAACAGCTTATTCGGAGAAGAAGAGGTGAGCGCTACCACCAGTCTTGTCTCATGCCAACTGTAAAGCATCCTGAAACCATTCATGTGTGGGGTTGCTTCTCAGCCAAGGGAATCGGCTCACTCACAGTCTTGCCTAAAAACACAGCCATGAATAAAGAATGGTACCAGAATGTCCTCCAAGAGCAACTTCTCCCAACCGTCCAAGAGCAGTTTGGCGCCCAACAATGCCTTTTCCAGCATGATGGAGCACCTTGCCATAAAGCAAAGGTGATAACTTAATGGCTCATGGAACAAAACATAGAGATTTTGGGTCCATGGCCTGGAAACTCCCCAGATCTTAATCCCATTGAGAACTTGTGGTCAATCATCAAGAGACGGGTGGACAAACAAGAACCAACAAATTCTGGCAAAATGCAAGCATTGATTATGCAAGAATGGACTGCTATCAGTCAGGATTTGGTCCAAAAGTTGATTGAGAGCATGCCAGGGAGAATTACAGAGATCTTGAAGAAGAAGGTGCAACACTGCAAATATTGACTTGCTGCATTAACTCATTCTAACTGTCAATATAACCTATTGCTACTCATAATATGATTGCAATTATATTTCTGTATGTGATATAAACATCAGACAAACACTAATAAAAACCAGAGGCCAGCAGATCATGTGAAAATATAATTTTGGTGTCATTCTCAAAACTTTTGGCCATGACTGTATAAGCAGAGGTGTTCCCAGTCATACATAAAACACATAATCCAAATGAATCCAAGGGGACGAAGTGCACCCCATGGAGGTTTTGATAATAGAGGTGATCGGCAAGAACCATTTAGGACAGAAATAGTGACAGACAAGCGGACAGGGGCAAGATAAAAAGGAAGGTGTGGGAGGGGACAGTGGTATAGTTCAGAGTGATGTTGTGGCCATATAACAAAAAGGCAAAAACTGGCAGCAATCTACTGTGAAAGGGTGCTATAAATATAGCGGATGCATTGCCTGCAGGTCAATCACCCAGACCAAAACCTTTAAGAGCAATACTACAGGGGAAATGTTTAACATTAGATCCTTCATAAATTGCAGGTCAAAAGGTATCATCTATAAGGCTAATACACAAAAAAAGCATATATAGACTCATTTTAGCTATAATCATTCGTTATAAATTATGGAGGTACATATAATCAACATATCACAACTATTACCACCATTCAAGAATCAGCAAATACGAGAATATCATATATTATTTGTTTAAATGTATTATAAACTTTATTATTTTCAAAAACACACAGAAAAACAGAAACCCTATAAAACAGGCCCTAAAAAAACCCAATTTAAAATGATTGGTCAGTGTGGTTCCAGATGACAATAATTAAATGGCATCAGTGATTGTAATAGTATACAGTAAGTGGCATACACAGTATATAGTTACTGTAATAGCAAGCATGATTTTATATACATGTCTACATATTTTCGCTGTATCAAAAACGCAGCATCTTACAGTTCCAGCAAAGTGGATGGGATTAATAGAAATCTCATGCCCACTGTGCTTTTATTTACACAACGTAAACTGACCTGCGGTGCACGTTTGAAGTCTGCAGCATGTCAATTTCTCTTACAAGTACTCTGAGTTTTCTGTTCAGAGTTTCCCATAGATTAGATTATTATGTATTATTATTATAGATTAGATTATTGATGTGGAAAATCTGCAGGTAAAAAATGCATATGTTTTTTAGTAAAAAAAAATCCGCACTAAAAACGCTTATAATCAGCACATAACTGTGTCGAAGTTTTGTCAAAGCCAAATACCAGGACGTATCAAAAACAGAGCAGCTTTACTTAAAGCATGACATATCAACAAGAGACTAAAACCGCAGCGTCAAAAATGTGATAAAAAGAAATGAAAAAAAAAACACTCAAAAACACAATAAGAAAAATGCAAGTGACCTAATTAACTTAATAAATGAAGAAAATCTGCAACATCAAAAACTGTCCACATACTCATCGTGGGAATGTAGCCTTGTAGTGTAAAGATGAGATTGGGTAGTAGAGACCAACATGAATCCATTTGATGCCAGCATGAGAGTTTATTGGGATCATTTAAGTGAGTATTGATTCTTTTTTAACTATTTTCAGCCCTTAACCCCTTAACAACATTAGACGTACTAATACGCGTCTGTGCCCTGGGACTTAAGAGCCAGACCCGTATTAGTATATCATAGCGATCGCGCGCGCGCACACAGGCTGTGTGGGCGCGATCGCCGCCGGGTGTCAGCTGATTGTCACAGCTGACGCCGGGTACTATGTGCAGGGAGTGGTCCCACGCTGCTCCCAGCACATTAACCCCCGCAATGCTGTGATCGAAGTCGATCGCAGCATTGCGGTGGCAAGGGGAGGTGATCGCAGATACTCACCTCCTCTTCCGGCCTCCAGCGCTGTCTGCCGTGGCTTCCAGGATGTTGCCATGATGACCCGATGCTGTCATGACAACATCCGGGTCACCAGACAGCAGGAAGATTGTTTGGACATGCGCAGTGCATCTCCAAACTATCTTCTCCCTGTCCAGCGCTGACTGCCTGCACGGCACAGGGATGGTGCTCCAACCCTATGCTGTGCCGGCGATCAGAATAAAAAAAGTGAAAGTCCCATAGTGGGACAAAGTAAAAAAGTATAAAAACTGTCAGAAAGTGAAAAATAAATAAAAAAAAATTGTAAAAATATAAAAAAATAAATAAAAAAAAGAATCCACCAAAAATAAAAATATAATGTACCCATCAATAAATATTATTATAAAAAAAAAACAAAACAAAACAATAAAAGTACACATATTTGGTATCGTCGCGTCCGGAACGACCTGACCTATAAAACTGTCCCACTAGTTAACCCCTTCAGTGAACACGGAAAAAAAAAAAAAACCCAGAAGCAAAAAACAATGCTTTATCACCATACCGCCAAACAAAAAATGGAATAACACGCGATCAAAAAGACGAATATAAATAAAAATGGAACCGCTGAAAACGTCATCTCATCCTGCAAAAAACAAGCTGCCATACAGCTCCATCAGCCAAAAAATAAAAAAGTTATAGCTCTCAGAATAAAGCTATGCTAAAAAATAATTTTTTCTATAAAATTGCTTTTATTATGTAAAAGTGCAAAACATAGAAAAACAATATAAATGTGGTACCGCTGTAAACGTACTGACCCGAAGAATAAAGCTGCCTTATCAATTTTACCACACGCGGAACAGAATAAAAAAAAACAAAAAAACAATTCCTGAATTGTTGGTTTTTGTTTATTCTGCCTCCCAAAAATCGGAATAGAAAGCGATCAAAAAATGTCACGTGCCTGAAAATGGCACCAATAACAACGTCAACTCATCCCGCAAAAAACACGCCGTCACATGACTGTCTGCCAAAATCTGGAAAAATTATAGCTCTCAAAATATGGCGATGCAAAAACTAGATTTTACAAAAAATGCGTCTTTTAGTGTGTGACAGCTGTCAGTCATAAAAACCCCATATGATTCTGGTATCGCTGTAGTCTCACCGACCCGAAGAATAAGGTCGACTAATCACTTATACCGCACGAGGAACGGCGTAAAAAATAAATTCTCGGGTTAGGGTTGGGCTAGGGTTAGGGCTAGGGTTAGGGCTGGGTTTGGGGTTAGGGTTGCGATGGGGTTGTGATTATTTTCAAAAGTAAGAAAAAAAGATGATGATATGGCGACTAGTGTTGAGTGCAAGTGCTCGCTACTTGAGTTTGCATCGGGTGCTCTGGTATGCATTGAGTATCGTGGGTATTTGAGCGACATGCTCGAGTCTCCGCCCCATATGCTTCGAGGCCAAAAAAACTTTGCGGGGATTGCCTGCCATGCACGAGCGATCCCCGCATGTTTTTTTTTGGGCGTCTAATAACCGTGAAACATGCGGGGCAGGGACTCGAGCATGTCACTCGAGCACACGCAGTACATGGTGCATACCTGAGTACCCGATGCAAACTCATAGCGAGCACTTGCGCTCAAGACTAATGACAACTTATTCGATATGATGACATAATGTTATCAAATTCTGTGTCGTACCTCTGGGTTCAAAATGTTCACTATACCCCTTAATAAAATCCTTGAGGGGTATAGTTTCCAAAATGGGGTCACTTGTGGGGGAGCTCCACTGTTTAGGCACATCAGGGGCTCTCCAAACGCGACATGGTGTCCGCTAATAAATTGAATGGAAAATCGGCTCAAATTGATAGCGGACGCCATGTTGCGTTTGGAGAGCCCCTGCGTGCCTAAATATTGGAGCTCCCCCACAAGTGACCCCATTTTGGAAACTAGACCCCCCAAGGCACCTATCTAGATGCATAGTGAGCACTTGAAACCCCCAGGTGCTTCACAAATTGATTCATAAAAATGAAAAAGTGTTTTTTTTTTCCACTTTTTCATTTTTACGAATCAATTTATGAAGCACTTAGGGGTTCCAAGTGCTCACTATGCATCTAGATAGGTGCCTTGGGTGGCCTAGTTTCCAAAATGGGGTCACTTATGGGGGAGCTACAATGTTTAGGCACAAAGGGGCTCTCCAAACGCGACATGGTTCTAACTTGTTAGCAAACACCATGTTGCGTTTGGAGAGCTCCTGTGTGCCTAAACATTGGAGCTCCCCACAAGTGACCCCATTTTGGAAACTAGACCCCCAAGGCACCTATCTAGATGCATAGTGAGCACTTGGAACCCCCAGGTGCTTCACAAATTGATTTGTAAAAATGAAAAAGTTTTTTTTTTCACTTTTTCATTTTTCCGAATCAATTTGTGAAGCACCTGGGGGTTCCAAGTGCTCACTATGCATCTAGATAGGTGCCTTGGGTGGCCTAGTTTAAAAAATGGGGTCACTTGTGGGGGAGCTTCAATGTTTTGGCACACAGGGGCTCTCCAAACGCGACATGGTTCTAATTTGTTAGCGGACACCATGTTGCGTTTGGAGAGCTCCTGTGTGCCTAAACATTGGAGCTCCCCCACAAGTGACCCCATTTTGGAAACTAGACCCCCCAAGGCACCTATCTATATGCATAGTGAGCACTTGGAACCCCCAGATGCTTCACAAATTGATTCGGAAAAATGAAAAAGTGAAAAAAAAAACTTTTTCATTTTTACAAATCAATTTGTGAAGCACCTGGGGGTTCCAAGTGCTCACTATGCATCTAGATAGGTGCTTTGGGGGGTCTAGTTTCCAAAATGGGGTCACTTGTGGGGGAGCTCCAATGTTTAGGCACACAGGGGCTCTCCAAACGCAACATGGTGACCGCTAACAATTTGAGCCGATTTTCCATTCAATTTGATAGCGGACACCATGTTGCATTTGGAGATTTCTTGTGTGCCTAAACATTGGAGCTTCCCCACAAGTGACCCCATTTTGGAAACTAGACCCCCCAAGGCACCTATCTAGATGCATAGTGAGCACTTGGAACCCCCAGGTGCTTCACAAATTGATTCGTAAAAATGAAAAAGTGAAAAAAAAAACACTTTTTCATTTTTACGAATCAATTTGTGAAGCACCTGGGGGTTCCAAGTGCTCACTATGCATCTAGATAGGTGCCTTGGGGGGTCTAGTTTCCAAAATGGGGTCTCTTGTGGGGGAGCTCCAATGTTTAGGCACACTGGAGCTCTCCAAACGCAACATGGTGTCCGCAAACAAATTAGAACCATGTCACGTTTGGAGAGTCCCTGTGTGCCTAAACATTGGAGCTCCCATACAAGTGACCCCATTTTGGAAACTAGACCACCCAAGGCACCTATCTAGATGGATAGTGAGCACTTGGAACCCCCAGGTGCTTCACAAATTGATTCGTAAAAATGAATAAGTGAAAAAAAAAACACTTTTTCATTTTTACAAATCAATTTGTGAAGCACCTGGGGGTTCCAAGTGCTCACTATGCATCTAGATAGGTGCCTTGGGGGGGTCTAGCTTCCAAAATGGGGTCACTTGTGGGGGAGCTCCAATGTTTAGGCACACAGGGGCTCTCCAAACGCAACATGGTGTCCGCTAACAATTTGAGCCGATTTTCCATTAAATTTGTTAGCGGACACCATGTTGCATTTGGAGAGTCCCTGTGTGCCTAAACATTAGAGCTCCCCCACAAGTGACCCCATTTTGGAAACTAGACCACCCAAGGCACCTATCTAGATGCATAGTGAGCACTTGGAACCCCCAGGTGCTTCACAAATTGATTCGTAAAAATGAAAAAGTGAAAAAAAAAACACTTTTTCATTTTTACAAATCAATTTGTGAAGCACCTGGGGGTTCCAAGTGCTCACTATGCATCTAGATAGGTGCCTTGGGGGGTCTAGTTTCCAAAATGGGGTCACTTGTGGGGGAGTTCCATTGTTTAGGCACACAGGGGCTTTCCAAACGCAACATGGCGTCCGCTAATTATTCAAGCAAATTTTACAATCAAAAAGTCAAATGGCGCTCCTTGCCTTCCGAGCCCTGCCGTGCGCCCAAACAGTGGTTTTTCCCCACATATGGGGTATCTGCGTGCCCAGGGGAAATTGCACAACAAATTTTTGGGGTCCATTTTTTCTTGTTACCCCTGTGAAAATAAAAAAAATTGGGTCTAAAGTAACATTTTTGTGAAAAAAGTTAAATGTTCATTTTTTTCTTCCACATTCAAAAAATTCCTGTGAAGCACCTGAAGGGTTAATAAAGTTATTGAATGTGGTTTTGAGCACCTTGAGGGGTGCAGTTTTTAGAATGGTGTCACTTTTAGGTATTTTCTGTCATTAAGACCTTTCAAAGTGACTTCAAATGTGATGTGGTCCCTAAAAAAATGGTTTTGTAAATTTTGCGGGAAAAATGAGAAATCGCAAGTCAACTTTTAACCCTTATAGCTCCCTAACAAAAAAAATTTTGGTTCCAAAATTGTGCTGATGTAAAGTAAACATGTGGGAAATGTTATTTATTAAGTATTTTGTGTGACATATCTCTCTGATTTAAGGGCACAAAAATTAAAATTTTGAAAATTGCAAAATTTTCAAAATTTTCGCCAAATTTCCACTTTTTTCACAAATAAACGCAAGTGATATCGAAGAAATTTTACCAAAATCATGAAGTACAATATGTCACGAAAAAACAACCTCAGAATCAGGGGGATCTGTTGAAGCGTTCCAGAGTAATTACCTCATAAATTGACAGTGGTCAGAATTGTAAAAATTGGCTTGGTCATTAATGTGCAAACTACCCTCGGGGGTTAAGGGGTTAATGTAAGCAAATAACAATATAAGTCTGTAACCTACATGCTAACAAAGGAAATGCTAACAAATGCTCCTAGGATGGGTATTGCCATTGAAAAAAATGTCTTGTCTTACCCTCGAAGCTAGAACATGCCAGCAGGTGAAGGCTTGAGAATCTTGGTTTTTGATTGCTTGTCTTTTTGTTTTGATCCTAGCAATAAAGATTGGTATGTTATCAGGTAGAATATGGAACAATACATAATTGTCACAATGCATATTATTAACTTTTGCATCTCCAAGCAATGGCTAATGAACAGAAAGGTAGTCATAATGGAAACTATTGATGTTTCTAATTTCTCCAACTAGCTGTTGAACATTTGCACCATCCCTTACTGCAGAAACCATGGAATTAAAGCATGATTACCTGAGAGCAAAGTCAGGCCCAGAACCAAATCCAACCAGCAAGACTCACCTTGGTGTAACCTGCCTTTCACTGGTTGCAGACGACAAGTACAAACAACAGCAGTACCATAGCTCAGAATTCTAACTCATGGTTGTCAAACTACAAGGGGAGGAACTGCCAAGGTCCTGATTTATCATCCTGAAGCCAAGTAGAGGAGTCATGTCACATTAAGAAATGGCACCATCTTGTATGAATTGCAGGTTTCATGGTTTTTCATCTGAATGTTGCAACCATCAAGTGTAAAGCGACTGCAACAATTACGCTTTTAGTTCCACAGAATGGGAATAAGAGAGCAGTAAATTTGACCAGTTTTATCTGAATTTGATCAACAATTGTCTTATTTTAGATGGTAACCACTCGAGGAACCCATCTCTATAGGAAAAATCAAAATAATTTTAATGCTATCCATGAATGACCCTAAAACACTGAGACCAATATTAGTGATCTAATGTGAGAAAATCTTATTTCTTTGTGAACCAGAGTTGGAGCTTTAAAAAACAGCAGTGTGGACTGGCACCATACAACAATATCTAACAGGGGTGCCACAAAGAGGAATAAACGCATACATAGCCACTAAAAACTGAAGAGACACATAATAACCACCATGCACACAACCATGTGCATAAAATAACATATTGTCTTTAAGTAACATGAAAAAAATCTGAAGCTTGTAAAAGAAAAATTTGGGGTTTGTGTCACCATTCTCAAAGACCAGTTACGTTTTTATTTTTCCTTCACTGAGCTATGTGAGGGCTTGTTTTTTGTGTTGAGAGTTGACGGTTTTATTGATAGGAATTTGGTATTCTTAAAATGCTTTGATTCCTTGGTCCACAGCACATTGAGATGTTCAAAGTTGTGACATGCCCATGGCCTGAGAGCATAGAGGACTGCTGAGGAGATGGCCTGAAAGTTGAAGGGAACTCTAATGAGATGGCCTGAGGGCTGAGAGGAGTGCTGAGGAGATTGCCTGGGATCGGGGAGGAGTACCGAGGAACAGCTTGAGGGCACAGAGGACTGTTGAGGAGAAGGTCTGAGGGCAGAGAGGAGAACTGAGGAAAAGGCTTGAAGGTAGAGAGGAGCACTGAGGAGGTGGCCTGGTAGAAGGAGGAGTGCTGAGAAGACAGCCTGAGAGCAGAGAGAAGTGCTGAGGAAACAGCCTGAGAGCAGAGGGGAGCACTTATGAGAGGATCTGAAGTTAGAGAACAGCACTGTGAAGTCCATCTGAGAGCAGAGAGAAGCAAAGAGGATGCAACCAGAGAGGAGCACTACGGAGATGGTCTGACAGCAGAGTGGAGCACTGATGAGATTGCCTGAGAGCAAAGAGGAGCGCTGAGGAGATGGCCTGAGGACAGAGAGGAGCAGTGAGAAGAATGCCTCAGAGAAGAGAGTGAGGAGAAGGGGCTGAGGGCAGATAGGGGGACTGTAGAGACAGCCTGAGAGCAGAGAGAAGTGCTGAGGAGACAGCCTGATAGCAGAGAGAAGTGGTGATGAGACGGCCTGAGAGCAGAGAGGAGCGCTATGAAGATGGCTGAGGGCAGATTGGAATGCTGAGTAGCCGGCCTGAGAGCAGAGAAGAATGCTGAGGAGATGGTCTGAGAGCATAGAGGAATTCTGAGGAGATGACCTCAGAGAACAGAGGAATGCTGAGGAGATGGCATGAGGACACAGAGGAGCACTGAGGAGATGGCCTGAGGGCAGATATGAAGACTGGGGAGACGAGCTGATCGCAAAGAGGAACGCTGAGAAGACGACCTCAGAGAAGAGTGGAATGATGAGGAGATATCATGAGGACAGAGAGGACTTCTGAGGAGACAGCATGTGGACAGAGAGGAGCACTGAAAAGATGGCCTTAGAGCCGAAAGGAATGCTGACAAGACGGCCTGAGCTTGGACTATTAACAACATTAAAGAAGTTGTCCACTACTTTTCCATTGATGCCCTATCTGTAGGATAGGGCATAAGTGTTTGATTGGCCGGGATCCCGCACCTAGGCACCCCCCCGCCGATCAGCTGTTATCGGTGTCGGCGGCTGCCGGCCGGAAGTACTTACTTGCGGTGCTTGGCCGTCTAACTGTAGTGGCCGCGGTGGGTTAGTGCACATTTGCATACTATTCAATTCAATGGGAGGCGGATGTGCAGTACCCCGCAGCGGCCAGTACAGCTAGACGGTCAAGCAGCGCAAGCAAGTAGTTCCGGGAGGCGGCCGCCGCCAGCACCGATAACAGCTGATCGGCGGGGGTGCCAGATGGGGGACCCCGGCCATCAAACATTGATGCCCTATCCTACGGATAGGGCATCAATGGAAAAGTAGTGGACAACTTCTTTAAATTAGGTTGGAAATATGATGGGAATCCTGACAGAAAGTTGATGAAGCTATTTACAATGGGGACAATCGGGCTCCATTAGTGTGTGTCTAATAATGAAGTTGATTTTTCGTTGCTCTGTTGATATAATGGGACAGGACAACAGAAGGATTTTGCAGTAGTGTGAACACAGCCTTAAAGGGGTTGTCCATCACTTTCTAACATTTTTTTATGTGGCTAAGGGAGAATGAAATGGTAAGTGTGTGAGGCTAGAGCGTGTGGTTAAGGGCGTTGTCTAAAATTTTGCCGTGGCATGTTATGTGCTCCACATAGTATATCTCTCCTTGTATTATTTGAAAGCTAGGAGGTATGCATAAGGGGCTTTTTGCATGGATGATTTTCTGTGGTAGAAATATCTGCAAAAAATCTCAAAGACATCGATTTTTGGGTCAAGGATGAAAATCAACCAAACAAGTCTATGGGTCTGTGAAGACCATGAACTGTCTGTTTTTTACATTGAAATGGTTTGGACAAGCAATGCAATTTTTTTTGTCAGACAACAAAACCAGTAACAGCAAAAACAAGCATATGGACCAAACGCTAATTAAAATCTGATCCAGCACACTGATAAAAATTTGTCCTTTTTTTCACGTACAGCATCTGAATCGCAATATGAAACTTTTCCAAACTTTTACATTTTATTTTGCAAATGTCTTGTACGTTCATTTGCCATGGCAAAAATAATAAAATCAACTGCTGCTCAGTCTACCCGTGTCAAGCTCTGCATTTCTGCTGCTGCTCTAGTTTATGTGTACTGAGGAGAGAGAAAACAAACCAGTTGATTTTATTATTTTTTAACACGGTTACACTAAATTTGTAAAAAAAAAGTTGAAAGAGCAAAATCCTATTAAAAGTAATCTGTCATCACTTAGATGTGAAAAAATAAAATTAAATACCTTTGGCAAATCTCAGTGGAAAAAAAACCCCTTGAATATTCAGCCTTCTACATTACATGATTAACATTGTAATGGTTAGGAGAAACTGTAATGCATTTATTTATTACAACTGGTAAAACTTGAATCCAAACTCTGTTGACACTCAAAAAATTGAAACTGAAAATTGCAAATTTTCTATATTTTTTTTCAAATTTTTGATATTTTCATAGGTTAACACAAACTTTAGCCATTTAAATTTAGCCCCATCATAAAGTACAATGTGTCACGAAAAAACTATCTCAAAACTACTAGATATGTAGAAGTATTTCAGAGTTATTGCCAAATAACCTGATAAGTCAGATTTGAAAAATTTGTACTGGCCAGGAAGGCGAAGACCGGCTTTGGCATTAAAGGGTTCAAGTCTGATCTATAAAAATAAAAAATTATTTAACCCACATGATAAATGCCTTAAGGAAGGAAAAATTATATTCCAAAATTGCCGTTATTGGTCTCTCCACCACCACAAAATATGCTATAAAATGGGAACAAAATGTAGTCTAGACCACAAAATATGAAAATTCTACCAAGAAAAACTACAGTTCAAAACGTACAAAAACTTTAAAGTTTTCAGAAAAAGGAGACACTGTCCAACTTTTTTTTACAAAGTTCTGAATTTTTTAAAACCAGTAAATAATAAAAAAAAGTACCGTATATTTTTTTGGTATCACCATAATCATATAGACCTGCAGAATCATGTTGCAAGGTAATGGAATGCCGTAAACACGAAACCCGAAAAACTGGGACAGAATTGCAATTTTTTTTTCACCATATCACACCACTTTTTTCTCATGTTTCAGTACATTAAATAGTAAAGTGATGAATGATGTCATTTAAAACTACAACTTGGCAACAATCCTCTATTGGCCAATTCATCTTAAGTCCTGGCAACTTTGCTTCCGGTCCTTTGTTTGACAGAGGATAGCGTGTCCTGTGTTAGCATATGAGAACAGGGTTGTCTGACTGCTCATTTCAGTGCTAAACCAGCCCTCTTTGTTACAGGGAATGCAGCAAACTATTGTCAGAGCTGCCAACAGTCGTGAATTTGCTGCAACTGTATTAGTCTTAATTTTTAGAAATAATTCAAGCAATATTTGGGAAAATCCCAGTCCTGCCTAAAAATTGCTGTTCTCGCCAAGTTTGAGAGCTCCAGGAGCAGTCCTGGAGAGCACGACTTAAATGTCCCTATTTAATCAACAATACTGTTGGTATGAATTGATACCTATGTTTTTGACAGTGTAGTTTAATGGAACTGTTAAGGGTCCTGTAGTTACATGTGAAATAGGAAATCTTGAACTATGGTACCCTTCTAAATGGGACCAAATTCTGTAAATTTGCTTACCATGAAAGTAATGTGGTTGATGGAGCAACAGAATAATTGTAATGTATGGGTACATTTACATAAGACATTTTTAACCACAAACTATAAAGTACATCAGAAGCAGCATCATAGCAGAACATGGTTTTACTGCAAACTCTCATTCCCTACTTGTTTGTTTGTATTCTTAGTCAACCCCTTTGGAAATTTTAAAACTGCGGCCTAAATCAGAGTATGTATATGGTACACCTTTGATCCCTATGGTGCTGTAAGTATCGGTCGGTAGAATCATTAGTTCTCTGGTTGTAACTTATGTTATATAAAATCTGAAAGTGAACCTGTTGCTAGATTCATTCTACCTGAAAAATGGGCAACATGCACCAGAGCCTGGCGATGTGACTGCACCCAGTGTTATTAGGGCTCTTTCAGACTTCCCTGATCATCTGTCCGATCTTGGATTGCAACGCATGGACTGACCATGCGTCTCCCGAAACCAACGTGACTGCATCATAGAAATACAGTCATATGAAAAAGTTTGGGCACCCCTATTAATCTTAAGCTTAATGTTTTATAAAAATTGGTATTTTTGCAACAGCTATTTCAGTTTGATATATGTAATAACTGTTGGACACAGTAATGTTTCTGCCTTGAAATGAGGTTTATTGTACTAACAGAAAATGTGCAATCTGCATTCAAACAAAATTTGACAGGTGCATAAGTATGGGCACCCTTATCATTTTCTTGTTTTAAATACTCCTACCTACTTTTTACTGACTTACTAACGCACTTTTTTTTGTTTTGTAACCTCATTGAGCTTTGAACTTCATAGCCAGGTGTATGCAATCATGAGAAAAGCTACTTAAAGTGGCCACTTGCAAGTTGTTCTCCTGTTTGAATCTCCTCTGAAGAGTGGCATCATAGGCTCCTCAAAACAACTGTCAAATGATCTGAAAACAAAGATTATTCAACATAATTGTTCAGGGGAAGGATACAAAAAGCTGTCTCAAAGATTTAACCTGTCAGTTTCCACTGTGAGGAACATAGTAAGGAAATGGAAGAACACAGGGACAGTTCTTGTTAAGGCTAGAAGTGGCAGGCCAAGAAAAACATCAGAGAGGCAGAGAAGAAGAATGGTGAGATCAGTCAAGGACAATCCTCAGACCACCT
Organism: Phyllobates terribilis; assembly: GCF_046119375.1. Lineage (NCBI taxonomy): Eukaryota > Metazoa > Chordata > Amphibia > Anura > Dendrobatidae > Phyllobates > Phyllobates terribilis. Next base: position 661,224,033 of record NW_027362762.1, on the reverse strand, counting down.
CCAGAGAGCTGCAGCATCAACTTGCTGCAGATGGTGTCACTGTGCATCAGTCAACTATACAACGCACTTTGCACAAGGAGAAGCTGTATGGGAGAGTGATGCGAAAGAAGCCGTTTCTGCAAGCACGCCACAAACAGAGTCGGCTGAGGTATGCAACAGCACATTTGGAGAAGCCAATTTCTTTTTGGAAGAAGGTCTTGTGGACTGATGAAACCAAGATTGAGTTATTTGGTCATACAAAAAGTCGTTATGCATGGCAGCAAAAAAACACAGCATTCCAAGAAAAACACTTGCTACCCACAGTAAAATTTGGTGGAGGTTCCATCATGCTTTGGGGCTGTGTGGCCAATGCCGGCACTGGGAATCTTGTTAAAGTTGAGGGACGCATGGATTCCACTCAGTATCAGCAGATTCTTGACAATAATGTTAAAGAATCAGTGATAAAGTTGAAGTTACGCAGGGGATGGATCTTTCAGCAAGACAATAATCCAAAACACCGCTCCAAATCTACTCAGGCATTCATGCAGAGGAACAATTACAATGTTCTGGAATGGCCATCCCAGTCCCCAGACCTGAATATCATTGAACATCTGTGGGATCATTTGAAGAGGGCTGTCCATGCTCGGCGACCATCAAACTTAACTGAACTGGAATTGTTTTGTAAAGAGGAATGGTCAAAAATACCTTCATCCAGGATCCAGGAAATCATTAAAAGCTACCGGAAGCGACTAGAGGCTGTCATTTTTGCAAAAGGAGGATCTACTAAATATTAATGTCACTTTTCTGGTGAGGTGCCCATACTTATGCACCTGTCAAATTTAGTTTGAATGCAGATTGCACATTTTCTGTTAGTACAAAAAACCTCATTTCAAGGCAGAAACATTACTGTGTCCAACAGTTATTACATATATCAAACTGAAATAGCTGTTGCAAAAACACCAATTTTTATAAAACATTAAGCTTAATATTAATAGGGGTGCCCAAACTTTTTCATATAACTGTATATGAAGCCATCACTTTTGGGTCGTGCGCCCAGTCCATGCATTGTGATCTGAGATCGGACCGATGATCACGGATGTTTGAAAGAGCCCTAACTCAAAAATACAGTTGCGTTTCAGAGAATACATAGTATGAAAAGCTGAACAGACATGGCCCCTGGCTTTCAACTCCCCGCCCCGCACTAGTTGATTGACAGGTCTCTCCCATATGTGTACATAGGGAGGGACCTGTCAATTAACTGTATTAGGGCAGGGAGAAGACAAATGAGGGCTGCTGTTCTAGACGAGTCATGCCTCTCCCTATCTCTCACACTAGTCACATTCTTGGCTCTTCAAATGTTATTTTCTCTGAAATTCTGTGTATTGGCTCTGATTCATACTGCCTGTGGTTCAGGTAGCGTGAATCCAGTGGCAGGTTCACTTTAAACAAAATGAGGGCCAAGTTTGTAGATTTGCTGACCCTGAAAATAACACTATGGTTACATATAGCTACATGTATATTTGTTACACTACTTCTTTGACCACAAAGGCTGAAAGCATTTTAAAAGCAGCATTAAAATCGACCCAATTTCACCACGAATTGTAGTGGCTTCAAAATGTGGTTTCCAGCCATTTGTTTTGTAAAAGTAAAACCCATTTATAGCACACACTGTATCTCACCTGTATAAACTACATTGCTAAACAACTGCAATTCGCAGTAAAACGCATGCGTTTATGATGTGGTTTTCTAGGCACTCCAAATATATTATGCAAAGAAAAAGATCTATAACAAGAATCCAGTTTCAGAATATTCAGAAGTTATACAGTAACTGTAAGAGATTAGTAATGCTCAGTAGAGTATTTTACGTTCATACCTCTTGCCAAAAAAATGCAAACTAAATTCCTCCGAGCTGCCATACATATGACACTCATTATATGGGCAGCGCTTGTTTTATGTTTATGCCACCACTCACCTATTTGCTTCTAGATCCTTACATTGCGCTCTTCTATGTCATTTCTGGCTCCTTTTACTGAGGTCTAAATTCCTATTTAGCCATCTTTGTATATTCTTCTGCCCATTTTCCACAATTTGCTCAGCACGGTTATACTCTTATTTGAATCCCCTCATTTCTGTCATATATCCCCTCCTTGTGCCGATCTGCATGGACTTCATCCTCCCCCCTCTCTGAGTTCCAATTCTCATTTACGGCGTTTCTACATACCTTCACTTCTCTTGGTTCTTCCTTCTCACATTGAGTCTTTTTCCTCTTCTGTGGACCTCTGTGCTCATGAGACGTCTACCTACTTTTACTGCTTATTCTCTCACTCTTTCTCGTTACTTGGTTTTGGAAGTCTCACTGACTGGAGTCGGTCAGTGAGTTTCCTCTCTGGGGACAATGTGGGAGTTTGTGTGACCTTAATAAGCAGGTTCTGCAAACAAGGTCCATAAATACATGCCTGTATTCACCAATGTAAGGTGCTATTTTAATTCCTTTGCACTAAGCAAGAAGTTTTCAGTTATTTTATTATGAGCACACATTCATCTTTTTCTAAAAAGTCAAAATTTATTCAAGTTCAAGGTAAATGTGATTTTAATTCTGTATGTTATTTTTATTATTTAAAATATACAAACTCATTTTACGAACAGAGTTTAATCATTTATTTCATGAGACGGATGTCATATGGATCTTAAAAAAATCGTATTATTGGAAAATGAGCAGAAAAAAATTATAACGTTTTAGATCAAGGACAGTTGGAGAATATTTGACTGGCTACCACAATGTGCAAATAGCCTCTTCAGAGAGAAAGAGGACAGCATCTCTAGCATCACCTATTGGTTGTAGCAGTTTTAAAAGTCAATATTGACCCTTGAATGTGCTTTGACACTTGATTTAGGATTAGAAGCCAAATCAGAAACTCCATTTGCAGGCAAATGTTTATGGGTCTTTGCTCCTCATCAATACAAAGCAAGACATATGATATGGATGGATGAGAGGCCTCTGAGAGGGACCTTAAAGGGAACCAGCAGCATTCACCTATGTATGAGTAAATTCCCTGCCTAACCAGCCCTGTATAATATAATTAAGTTAAATAAATGCTTTAAAAAGCATTTATAATGACCCTGTTTCCTATGACAATTAGGGCTTTGACTAGTCGATGGGGTGTTAGTTTCCCCAGACTAGTCGGCCCTCTTTCCATGTTATCATGCCCCTGTGGGCGTGATAACATATTTTGCACAAGCTGACATCATCGCCAGCTCATGTAAATCTTGCGGAAGTTCAGAAGATGGCTTCTGGTCATGCGTAGTGCGCCTCTGAAGCCGGGAAGTGTGCACCTGGCTACAGAGGCGAAGTGACGCTGCTGAAATTAGGGGTGCACATGCTCGAGATTTGCATGAGCTGGCAATGATGCCAGCTAGTGCAAATTATGTTATCACGTCCATAGGGGTGTGATAACATAGAAAGAGGGCCAACTAGTCTGGGGAAACTAATGCCCCATCGACTAGTTAAAGCCCTGTCAACAATTTCTCAGCACGTGACGTGGAGTGAGCCTACATGGGTTAATTTATCTCCTCTCACTCAATCCAGCTCTCAACCTCTGTCTTAGGCTATAAAAGAGCATAAATCATACCCCGACACATTCAGCACATCCCGAATACTTAACGCTGCCACCACTCATCAGACACACTGGGTGATGAGTCCCCAAAATTTATGTTACTGTCAGACAATCAAAAGGTCACACACTCTCTTAAAGACTATAGGTAAAGGTAAAAATATAACGACACACAAATATGCAAGACAGTTATAAAATAAAAAGGGAGAAATACTTAAATGTTTCCATCTGCAGTTATCCTGTTTTCCTGAGGGAAGGAGAGTGAATCATGGAGCACATCAGCCTTTAAGCTGCCCCCACATGTGAACCCTTCTCTTTGTCTCACCCAACTTTTTATAGTCTGGACCATAGGCTCATATTTCCAGGATGACCTGGATTGGTCTATTTAAAAGATGCTGTCTGTAAATGGCCAATGGGCCAAGTTGTGGCATTTCAAATATCCTGTGTCTCCCTATACAGACAATAGGAAATATTCTGCCTAGTACAGACCATTTGCTAACCCCTTTGAAGCTCATGGTCAAGGAGCTAAGGTGCCTGATTTGACACCTCTGGTAAAAGTCCCTCTATTTGTGATAAACGAGCACTAAAATGCTCGGGTACTCTTTGCTCAGGTCGAGCAAATTGGAATGCTCAAGTGCTTGGTCGAATCAACGAGCCCAATGTAAGTCTATGGGAAACTCGAGCATTTTTCCAGTGGTCCCCCCATTTTTCCGGTGGTCTGCAGAGGGCCTAAAAATTGCCCAAATTGATGGGAACGGTGCTCAAATGACATGGGAATAGCATGGGGAAGACCCCTGGAAGCATCTCCGACTCCCAGGTCACTGCTGTCAACAATGTTGTCAGAGTATTACGCCCCTTTTACGGATTCACAATAAAACATACAAAAACAAAACCAAAATAGATTTTCCTGGGAAAAATGTTAAGGAACATCCTTTCCAGGGTAATGTCTTGTATATAAGGCAAAATAAATATACAAAAACAAAAATGCTCCTCCACACCTTGGGCAATGTTCACACGTAGCATTTTTGATGCATTTTTGCACTTTTGCATTGCTTTCAACAGTGAAAAATACATTCACCGGTAAAAGTCATTTTACAACCTTATCTGGCCATGTGGTGTGAGACATCATCAGACACATCCTGTTTCATTTATGAAGGAGGGACTCTGAAAGTCACAAAGACTATTTTTATAGGGCCATCAGGTGGCCCTTACTATTCTTAAAGGGCCAGCAGTCGGCCCTCACTATTGTTAGAGGGCCATCAGCTGACTATGCTTTGTTGTTCCCATTATTAAAGAGTGAGTATGCTATACTCGTATTGTGTATGCAGTGACTGCAAGGGCTGCCAAAATTTGGGACAGACCACAATAACAATTTAAAGACACATAGAGGTGGGCAATGGTAACGACATGTTGCCATTAGAAAGAAGCGGTTCTGCTATCCAGTTATAGGGTATGCAGTGAGTACAAGGGCTGCCAAAATTTAGCAAAACCCCCAATAACAATTTAAAGAAACATAGAGTTGGGCTACAGTAATGACATGTTCCCATTAGAAAGGAAGGAGTCTGCTGTCCAGCTGTAGGGTATGCAGTGAGTACAAGGGCTGCCAAAATTTAGGAAAAACCCCACTAACAATTTAAATGTAGATCTAAATGTGGGGAACAGAGTGCACAATAGGGTGAAACCCTATGGTGGGAGAGTAAGAGAGTGCTGGTTACACTCACCTGATGGAGTTGTGATAGGCACAACTTCTATGAAGGCATGAAGAAAAAAACAGCTGCTGCTGCCCCGTGGCTGGAAGATAAATCCTCCAGGAGATATTGGATCCAGTTGGATGAATGTAAGTGGGCTGTGCTGCCGAAGTAAATCAATTCTGCAGAGATGATGATCATGAAAAGGCTTTTTATTAACAACGCGCTTCAACGCCATACCGGCGTCTTTTTCAAGTAAAAAAAAGCAACTGTCCACATGGTGGGCCACAGTAATGACATGTTCTCATTAGAAAGGAGCGGGTCTGCTATCCAGTTATAGGGTATGCAGTGTGTACAATGTTGTCAAAATTTAGGAAACTCCCCAATAACAATTTAAAGACACATAGTGGGGGGCCTCAGTAACGACATGTTCCTATAAAGGAGTGATTCTGCTATCCAGTTATAGGGTACGCAGAGAGTACAATACAACGGCTGCCAAAAATTTGGAGGAACTCCAATGCCCCTTGCAAGAAATGTAGAGGTCGGAGGGCCTCCTGAAAACAGAGTTCCCACTATTATGAAGTGGGTTTCCCATACTGTTTGCCTGTGCAGTGAATGCAACGGCTGCCAAAAATTTGGAGGAACTCCAATGCCCCTTGCAAGAGAAGTAGAGTTCGGAGAGCCTACTAAAAACAATGGTAGATATGGTGGTGATATGGTGGTGGAGGAAGAGAGTGAGGAGAAGGAGGAGGACAAGAGCAAATAGAGAAAATCAGGAAGTGCATACCCATCTCTGGGTGTGAAGACAGAGGTACATGGGAATAGAGTTAGACCTCTCAATAAAAAGACACTGTACTCATTCGGTGGTGTTGAGAAGTCTGGCCCAATCCAGCCCTTGTTCATTTTTATAAGAGTCAGCCTGTCAGCATTTTCAGTTAACAGGCGGATGCGCATATAGGTTATTATTCCACCAGCGGCACTAAAAACCGCTCTGACAAAACGCTAGCGGCAGGGCAGGTCAGGACCTCGAAGGCATAGAGAGCCAGTTCATGCCACGTATCCAGCTTGGATACTCAATAAATATAAGGCACAGACGAATCAAAGAGGATGTTGCTACGGTCAGCAAGGTACTCCCTCAGCATCTTCCGAAACTTTTCCCTCCTTGGGAGAGTACCCCACGCCTCAGGGCCTGTGCGATGGGAGGGTCTGAGAAAACTGTCCCAGAACTTTGACAGTGTTCCCCTGTCTCTGCTGCTTTGAAGTTCTGGCTCTGTCGCCTGTAATCCTTGGTTGTCCATCGAACTGTGACCTCTGCCGCCAGCGTTTTCAGATGGGAATTTTTTTAATAATTTGGCAACAAGGGCCTTCTGTTACTGCCCCATTTTATTAGGCCTGTCCGGCACAGGAATAAAAGACAGAAAGTTCTCCTTGTAGCATGGGTCTAGAAGTGTCACCAACCAGTAATGACTGTCACTCAAAATTTGGACAACGCGAAGGTCACGGGAAAGGCAGCGTAACATAAACTCAGCCATGTGTGCCAGACTGCTAACAGTCAAGACTTCCGTGTCCTCACCAAGAGGATGACTGACCATGCTCTCCTCCTCATCCTCCTCCTCTCTGTCCTCAGGTCATCCACGCTGAACAGACGGTAAGACAGTTGTGCAGGTATTACCGTCTATAGTGCAGAAAACTAGCTCCTGTTCTTCCTCCTCCTCCTCCTCTTCCTCATTGTCACCCAATCCACGTTGGGATGAGATGAGGCTGGGCTGTGTGTAATCACCCTGTATGGTGCCTTGCTCCATCTCATTGTGCTCCACCTGCAATGCATCCTCTTTAAATATGAGCAGAGGGCATTTCAGAAGACAGAGAAGCAGATTGGTGACGCTAATTATGGCGTCCAGATAAGTATGTGGCACTCAGTGTGAATGGTGCACAAGTAAAGGTTCCACCCTATAAATATATGTATCAGAGTACTCGGCACTCAAAATTATGCACAAAATTGATGCAAAAAAATTCTTTATTTCATGAATCATGACGATTAGTGTTGAGCGATACCTTCTGATATCGGGAAATATCGGATCGGATTGGATCGGACTGATACCCAAAAAGTATCGGATATCGCCGATTCCGATACCGGAAACCAATGCAAGTCAATGGGACAGAAATATCGGAATGAAAATAAACCCTTTCTTTCCTTCTAGGTAAATTCTACATGAAGGAAAACAACTAAGAATAATGTAGAATGTATTGGGGGAGGTGGGGGAGACAATAAAGGCATAGAGGTTTAGCCCAATCAAATGGAATAGCAGGAATTAATATTTTTTTTAAGACGTTCTGAGTTATGGAAATATTGACTATGTTAAGTTTTTTTATATTTTGTCAGATATTTATGTTTCACTACTTCCATGCTCTTCACCTTCTTTTTTACTTCTGCCACACTTTGTCCTTCATCATCCTCAGCATCAGCATCTTTTTCACCAACTTCTTCTTCACCTTCTTCATCTTCTTCTTCTTCACCTTCTTTGTATTATTCTTTTTTTTACATTCTTCATATTCTTCTTATTCAACTATTATTCTTCTTCATATTCTACTTCTTCATCTTCTTCATATTCTTCTTCTTCATCATATTCTTATTTGTGACAGGCATTCCTGTAGTTGTTATCAATAAAAGTTTGAACATTACACCTTTCGTTCTGCCCGTCACAAAAGATTTACAACAGGATTTGTCCGCGTTCAGTTTGGCCTGCAGCAGCAGGTCTTTTCCAGGGGCACCACGAGGAGGAACCGACTCACCCCCATACACTGCTTAGTCATCTTCTGCTTATTATTTAGATAATATCTTTTGCTCTGATTTTTAGTCTTATGCTTAATGTTCTTCCACTTTTTGTTCTGCAGCTTCTTGTACTGCTTCTTGGTTTTCTGTCTCTTGTTCTTCTGTATCTTGGTGGTTGTCTTCTTGTTCTTTGTCCTCTTGGTCATCTTCTTCAGGGTCATCTTCTTGGTCTTCTTCGGGGTGGTCTTCAGGGTCGTCATCTTCAGGGTCATTATCTTCGGGGTCCTCGTCTTCTTCGGAGTGGTCTTCAGGGTCCTCGTCTTCAGGATCCTCGTCTTCGGTGCCCTCGTCTCTCGGGGTCCTCGTCTTCTTCGGGGTGGTCTTCAGGGTCGTCGTCTTCGGGGTCCTCGTCTTCTTCGGGGTGGTCTTCAGGGTCCTCGTCTTCAGGGTTTTCATCTTCAGGGTCCTCGTCTTCAGGGTCCTCGTCTTCTTCGGGGTGGTCTTCAGGGTCGTCGTCTTCAGGGTCCTCATCTTCAGGGTCGTCGTCATCGGGTCCTCGTCTTCGGGGTCCTCGTCTTCTTTGGGGTGGTCTTCAGGGTCGTCGTCTTCAGGTGTCGTCGTCTTCGGGGTCCTCGCCATCTTCGGGGTGGTCTTCAGGGTCCTCATCTTCTTCGGGGTGGTCATTAGGGTCCTCGTCTTCAGGGTCCTCGTCAGGGAGATCCAGAGTGATTACTAAGAACCATTTCAAAAAGCTTTAACTTGGAAATGAAGCAGAAGGTACAAGAAGGCTGAGGAACTGCCGAGAACCAGCTGATGGTACTGGAACCCGGATGGGTAGCAGAAGGTACAAGAGCCAATGGAACTACCGAGGACCAGCTGACGGTACTGGAACTCGGTAACTAAGCAGGAGGTACCTGTGCCAGAAAGCACTACCAAGGACCAGCAGACATTGGTGGAACTTGGATACTGAGAAGGAGGCACCTAAGCCAAAGGCACTGCCGAGAACCAGCTGACGGTACTGGAACCCGGATGGGTAGCAGAAGGTACCCATGAAAAAAAAAGTTGCAAGGCCGCGAGCCGGCCGCAGTTACAGAAACCCACAGTCCTACAGGGGGTGCTTGTCTTATTGGCACTATGGAACCAGCCTTCATTGGCAGATCCCGCAGCCCACATAGGAGTCACCTAAACTGCAGGCACCATAGAGTCGGCTAACCTGACCGCAACACGACAGGACAACGCATTGGAGGCAAAGTGACGTTGACACTACCCGGAAACAGCTGGGGTGCTGGAACCAGACTGGGCAGGAGGGAGTAGCCGTGCCAAAGACACTGCCGATAACCAGCTGACGGTACTGGAACTCGGATGGGTAGCAGAAGGTACAAGAGCCAATGGAACTACCGAGGACCAGCTGACGGTACTGGAACCCGGATGGGTAGCAGAAGGTACAAGAGCCAATGGAACTACCGAAGACCAGCTGACGGTACTGGAACTCGGTTACTAAGCAGGAGGTACCTGTGCCAGAAAGCACTACCAAGGACCAGCAGACGTTGGTGGAACTTGGATACCGAGAAGGAGGCACCTAATCCAAAAGCACTGCTGAGTACCAGCTGACGGTAGTGGAACCAGGATGGGTAGCAGAAGGTACAAGAGCAAATGGAACTACCGAGGACCAGCTGATGGTACTGGAACCCGGATGGATAGCAGAAGGTAAAAGAGCTAATGGAACTACCGAGAACCAGCTGACGGTACTGGAACTCGGTTACTAAGCAGGAAGTACCTGTGCCAGAAAGCACTACCAAGGACCAGCAGACGTTGGTGGAACTTGGATACCGAGAAGGAGGCACCTAAGCCAAAGGCACTGCCGAGAGCCAGCTGACGGTACTGGAACCCGGATTTGTAGCAGAAGGTACAAGAGCCAATGGAACTACCGAGGACCAGCTGACGGTACTGGAGCTCGGTTACTAAGCAGGAGGTACCTGTGCCAGAAAGCACTACCAAGGACCAGCAGACGTTGGTGGAACTTGGATACCGAGAAGGAGGCACCTAAGCCAAAGGCACTGCCGAGAACCAGCTGATGGTACTGGAACCTGGATGGGTAGCAGAAGGTACAAGAGCAAATGGAACTACCGAGGACCAGCTGACGGTACTGGAACCCGGATGGGTAGCAGAAGGTACAAGAGCCAATGGAACTACCGAAGACCAGCTGATGGTACTGGAACTCGGTTACTAAGCAGGAGGTACCTGTGCCAGAAAGCACTACCAAGGACCAGCAGACGTTGGTGGAACTTTGATACCGAGAAGGAGGCACCTAATCCAAAAGCACTGCTGAGTACCAGCTGACGGTAGTGGAACCAGGATGGGTAGCAGAAGGTACAAGAGCAAATGGAACTACCGAGGACCAGCTGATGGTACTGGAACCCGGATGGATAGCAGAAGGTAAAAGAGCCAATGGAACTACCGTGAACCAGCTGACGGTACTGGAACTCGGTTACTAAGCAGGAAGTACCTGTGCCAGAAAGAACTACCAAGGACCAGCAGACGTTGGTGGAACTTGGATACCGAGAAGGAGGCACCTAAGCCAAAGGCACTGCCGAGAGCCAGCTGACGGTACTGGAACCCGGATTGGTAGCAGAAGGTACAAGAGCCAATGGAACTACCGAGGACCAGCTGACGGTACTGGAACTCGGTTACTAAGCAGGAGGTACCTGTGCCAGAAAGCACTACCAAGGACCAGCAGACGTTGGTGGAACTTGGATACCGAGAAGGAGGCACCTAAGCCAAAGGCACTGCCGAGTACCAGCTGACGGTACTGGAACCCGGATGGGTAGCAGAAGGTACCTATGAAAAAAAAAGTTGCAAGGCCGCGAGCCGGCTGCAGTTACCGAAACCCACAGTCCTACAGGGGGTGCTTGTCTTATTGGCACTATGGAACCAGCCTTCATTGCCAGATCCCGCAGCCCACATAGGAGTCACCTAAACTACAGGCACCGTACAGTCGGCCAACCCGACCGCAACACGACAGGACAACGCATTGGAGACAAAGTGACGTTGACACTACCCGGAAACAGCTGGCGTGCTGGAACAAGGCTGGGCAGGAGGGAGTACCCGTGCCAAAGACACTGCTGGGAAACAGCTGGCGGTGCTGGAACCCAGGGTAAATACTAAAAACAGAGTGGAGCCAGAGACCTAATTGGAGCAAGTTTAAAATCTGTAGTAGTGTGAATGTGGACAGAGCAGGAGAAATTGCCGTACACACAGCAGGGGAACAGCTGACGTTACTGAATCCCAATAACACGGCAGCAAGTGTTGATTGTGCAGACGGCACTTCTGAGCGCCAACTGGCGGTGTTGGAGCTCCGGAATAATGCTGAAAACAGAGGAGCCAGAGGTGTAATTGGAGCAACTTTAAAATCTGCAGCAGTGTGAATGTGGACAGAGCAGGAGAAATTGCCGTACACACAGCAGGGGAACAGCTGATGTTACTGAACCCCAATAACATGGCAGCAACTGGCGGTGTTGGAGCTCAGGGATAATACAGAAAACAGAGGAGCCAGAGGTGTAATTGGAGCAACTTTAAAATCTGTAGTAGTGTGAATTTGGACAGAGCAGGAGAAATTGCCGTACACACAGCAGGGGAACAGCTGACGTTACTGAACCCCAATAACACGGCAGCAAGTGTTGACTGTGCAGACGGCACTTCTGAGCGCCAACTGGCGGTGTTGGAGCTCAGGGATAATACTGAAAACAGAGGAGCCAGAGGTGTAATTGGAGCAAGTGGTGTTGGAGCCCAGGGTAAATACTAAAAGCAGAGGAGCCAGAGGTGTAATTGAAGCAAGTTTTAAATCTGTAGTACAGTGGATGTGGACAGAGCAGGAGAATTTGCCGGACACACAGCTGGGGATCAGCTGACGTTACTGAACCCCAATAACACTGGAGCAAGCGTTGACTGTGCAGACGGCACTTCTGAGCAGCAACTAGCGGTGTTGGAGCCCAGGGTAAATACTAAAAGCAGAGGAGCCAGAGGTGTAATAGGAGCAAGTTTTAAATCTGTAGTACAGTAGATGTGGACAGAGCAGGAGACTTTGCCGGACACACAGCTGGGGATCAGCTGACGTTACTGAACCCCAATAACACTGGAGCAAGCATTGACTGTCCAGACAGCAATTCTGAGCAGCAACTGGCGGTGTTGGAGCTCAGGGATTACAGTTCAGGTGGTAGAAACATGAACACAACAGGAGACCTGGATACTGTTGCCAACCAATTATTTATTCTGGAAGAGGACTGGCAAATTCATGCGAGATCCAGGCCTTGTTAATTTTCAGAAAAGTAAGCCGGTCAATGTTATCGGAGGATAGGCGCATGCAACGGTCTGTTAGTACACCACCTGCGGCACTAAAGACGCGTTCCGATAATACACTAGCAGCAGGGCAAGCCAGCACCTCCAATGCATACTGGCTAAGCTCTGGCCATGTATCCAGCTTAGAGACCCAAAACTTGAAGGAGGAAGAGCCGTCTGGGAGTACACTGAGAGGGCAAGACATGTAGTCTGTCACCATCTGACGGAAACGTTGCCTCCTGCTGACTGGAGCCGTCTGTGATGGTGTAGACATTTGTGGCGGCGGGGACACAAAACTTTGCCACATTTGGGCCATACTGGTCTTGCTTTGTGCTGAGGTGCTGCTTCTGCTCCCTCTTTGTCCAGAGCTTCCTTCACTGCCTCGACGCACTGAGCTGCTTTGTAAAGCACTAGCAGCACTGCTCTCGGTTGGAATGGAGACCATGATGGAATGCACCAGTGCGTCTTGGTACTCCGCATTTTACGCTCCCGGTTCAACGGTGTTATGAGGCTTTGTAAGTTGTCCTGGTAGCGAGGATCTAGGAGGGTGGACACCCAATAATCAGCCGTGTTGAGAATGTGGGCGATGCGGCGGTCATTTCTCAGGCACTGCAGCATGAAATCAACCATGTGCTGCAGACTGCCAACTGGCCAAGTAACGCTGTCCCTTGCTTGAGGCATGATCTCTGCCTGCTCTGCATCACTCCACCCTCGCTCTAGATACTGACTACTAGAGCATTGTGTACCTCCCTCCTCTGGACAGATGTCTTCCTCCTCCATTGACTCCTCCTCATCCTCCTCACAAAGTGTCCCCTGCCTAGGCCTTTGTGAGGAACCACGTTGCGCAGACTGTACAAAAGCAGATGGCATTTGTGACTCCTCATCCTCCACCTCTTCCAAAACCTCCTCCCTTAGTGCTTGCAGTGTTTTTTCAAGCAGGCAGATATGGGGGATAGTCATGCTGACCAGTGCATCATCTGCACTCGCCATCCGCGTGGAATAATCGAAGGCACGCAAAACGTGGCAAATGTCCTTCATAGAGGCCCACTCAGTGATGGTGAAGTGTGAATGGCGCGCACTGCGACTTGTTTGCGCCTGCTGCAGCTGGTACTCCATTACTGCTGCCTGCTGCTCACACAACCTCTCCAACATATGTAACGTTGAATTCCATCTGGAGGGTAGGTCATATATGATGTAATCGGCGCTGCAGAGCTGCAATGCGCGATCTTGCGTTGCTGGAACGCCACAAGTGAGCGCACTCTATGCGGACCTTGTGAAGCAGTGCATCAAGATCCGGATAGTCCTTCAAAAACCTCTGCACGACCAAGTTGAGCACATGTGCCAGACATGGGATGTGAGTGAGGTTGCCTAGGCCCAGAGCTGCCACCAGATTTCGGCCATTGTCACACACTACCATGCCTGGCTGGAGATTCGCTGGCACAAACCATACGTCGCTCTGCTGCTTGATGGCATTCCAGAGCTCCTGCGCTGTGTGACTTCGATTCCCCAAAGAAATTAATTTTAATACGGCCTGTTGACGTTTGGCCACGGCTGTGCTCATATCGGTCATCATAACAGGTAACCGTTCACGGGTCGATGTGGAGGTAGACCGTGACGACTCCTGCAGCGCTGATTCAGAGGAACTGGAGTATGAGGAGGAGTCAATGTGTACAGACTGGATTCCTGCAATCCTTGGAGTTGGCAGAACACGTACAGCACGACTCTCAAGATCAGTACCCGGCTCCACAACATTTACCCAATGGGCAGTGAGGGAAAGATATCATCCCTGTCCATGCTTACTGGTCCATGCATCGGTGGTCAGGTGGACCTTGCTACTGACGGCGTTTTGTAGCGCATGTTTAATTTTTCCCTCCACATGCTGTTGCAGGGCAGGGACAGCTTGCCTGCTGAAATAAAAGCGGCTGGGCACGTTGTATTGTGGTACTGCCAATGCCATAAAGTTACGGAAGGTGTCAGTCTCCACCATCCTGAATGATAGCATTTCAAGGGCCAGTAGTTTAACAATGCCAGCATTCAGAGCCTGTGCTCAGGGGTGGTTTGCCGAGTATGGGCACCTTTTCTCCCATGCCTGTGCTAATGATGGCTGTAGACTGTGTAGAGAGTGTGAGGATGTCAGGGATAGTGGTGCTGTGGGTGGAATTACACTGTGTCTCTGTACAACAGTGCCAGAGGTTCTTCCATGGCGATCCTGTGAGGAAGCCGAACCAGTTGTGTGTGAGCTGGAGGAAGAGGCTACAACACGAGCTGAAGAGGTGGTAGGTGGTGCTGTAGGTGGGCCTAGGTCTTCAGTGTGTTTTTGTAACTCCACCACGTGCTTGGTCCGCACATGTTTCCACATATTTGTCGTATTGAGGTTGCTGACATTTTTCCCTCTTTTCACCTTCTGATTACACAGCTTGCATTTGACAAAGCAAATGTCATCTGCAACTGTGTCAAAAAAGGACCAGGCACTGCAAGTCTTGGGAGCGCCCGCTTTGGATTTTGGAAGAGCCATGCTCCTAATGGGTGCCGAAGTGGAGGCTACAGGCAACCAAGTCTGTCCCCTCCCTCTCCCTCCTTTTTGGGACGTTCGGGGAATCTCTTCCTCAGAGCTGCTACCACCACCTTCCTGTCCCTCAAGCCATGATGGGTCAAGGACCTCATCATCTACACCACCCTCTTCAAACAACTGCTTCTCCTGGGTAGTCTCGACAGCACAGTACGCACCAGAAAGTGGCACCTGAGTCTCATCATCAGATGCGTACTGAGGTGTGCTGCTGACCATAGGCACTGGCCCACCCACCTCTTCAGATTCAGAGAGACAAAACGGTTGCACATCACTGCATACTACCTCTTCTTCAAATTCTCGACTTAAGCTTGGCTGGCCCCCTCTTTCCAAGCCAAGAGATTCAGAGAACAGAAGTAGAGATGGCTCCTGTTCAGGGCTCTCTGACTGCCTGGGCAATTTGGCAGGTGGTGAAGAGACAGATGGCTGCTCTTCAGTGCTCAGGACCTGAGAGGATCTGGAACTAATTGAAGTCGATGCGTTAGCTGCCATCCATCCGACAACGGCTTCAATTTGGTCCTCCCGCAGCAGTGGGGTACAGCTAGCAACTACAAAGCTGCGCATAAAGGACTGTTCCCTGGAAAACTGGGGGATGCTGAGTCACTGGTGGCCGCAGCAGGCACAGAATCCCCACGTCCTCTCCCTGCAGGCACAGAATCCTCACGTCCTCTCCCTGCAGAAACTCCACACCCACGCCCACGACCATGACCACATGCCTTACTCCCTACCTTCGTCATCTTGGTAGACTGATAAAGATAGGCAGAAGAGCACTAAAGGCTTGGTGTGTGTAGTGCCGGCGTCCCTGCCCTCTGCTAGGCAGGGACGCTGTTCCCCTCACCGCTCTGCTCCGTGCCCGGCGTCCCTCTCCCGCTCTGCTGGCAGCGCGCGCTCCTTCCCGGCCTCTGTGCTTAGGGCGCGCGCGCGCGCTCTCCCTCCCTCTTAAAGGGGCCGCGCGCGCCGTCCTAAGGAGTCCCCGGCCAATGGCCGGAGGACTTTACCATATATAAGGCACCTCCTCCAAAATGGAGGTGCCCGAGCAATGTTGTTTGCACCTGTGTCTCACCTGTGCTTCAGCCCTCAGGTCCCGTTGCCAGTTACCTGCCAGTTACCTGCCAGATTCCTGCCTGATTACTTGCTACCTGCCTGCTAGTCTGAGGTCCGACGGTCTGCCTTACTAATCCTGTCAGTCTGTCTAAGGACCAGCCTGCCCGCTCACCTGGGAGCGCACATCAGCTACCTGCCTGCTTGCCTGTGGTTCGACGGTCTGCCTTCCAACTCCTGTCAGTCTGTCTATGGACCAGCTTGCCCGCTCACCTGGGAGCGCACATCTGCTACCTGCCTGCTAGCCTACCTGGAGGCTCCGCCGTCACGTGCTGTGACCACCTGCCTGTCCAGTGACTCCTGCCCGCTCACCTGGGAGCGCTCATCTGCTACCAGTCTGCTTGCCTACCCGGAGGCTCTGCCGTCACGTGCTGTGACCACCCGCCTGTCCAGAGACTTCTGCCCGCTCACCTGGGAGCGCTCATCTGTCGCCTGTCCGCTGGTCTTCCTGGAGGCTCCGCCGTCACATGCTGTGACCACCCGTTCATCCAGAGACTCTCGCCTGCTCACCTGGGAGCTCACGTCTATCTTCAGCCGCCACAGGTCGTACCAACCCTATACCTAGAGACTGCCCCGGTCACTTGCCGTGACCTCCAGCCCGTTCACTCAGAGACTGTCCCGTTCACCTGCTGAGACTTCCAGCCCGTCTTCCCTGGTCGCCACCCGCTCCCTTACAAGGACCGCCCCCTTGTATAGTAGCTCAGTGGTTCCGCCTCCCAGACCCGTTACAGTTTGCTCGGGCCATGGAACCCGGTGGCACCCAAGCTCCCTCGCTCTCGGACCTGTGTCATGAACTGTCCCGTCAAAGGTCCCAACAGGAGTCCATTCTGGGTCACCTGCGGAATGTCAATACTCGCCTGGACACTCTGACTGCTCCACCAGCAACCTCCGCCAGTGCCATGACTCGCAATCCGGCAGCTCCACTGCCCACTAATACCATGGTATCTTACCCCGGACCCCGGCTTTCTGCACCTCCTCGCTTCGGAGGCGACTCCGCCCAGGCTCGGGGCTTCATAAATCAGTGCACCCTGCACTTTGAACTATTATCTCACCAGTTTAACTCCGACCGGGCCAAAATTGCATTCATCATGTCCCATCTCACCGGGGAGGCCCTGGCCTGGCTAAATCCTCTATGGGAGAGAGGAGACCCCCTGGTATCCAACTTGCCTGCTTTTCTCACGGCTTTCCGGAAAGTCTTCGACGAACCCGGACGGAAGACCTCATCCGCATCATCTCTGCTACGCCTCCGTCAGGAAAGTCTCACCGTGGGCCAATGTGCCATACGGTTCCGTACCCTTGCCTCGGAGCTGGCCTGGGATAACGACGCTCTGGTTTCCGTCTTCTGGGAGGGTCTGTCCGGCCGTATTAAAGATGAGCTTGCCGGTCGGGACATTCCTACCACTCTCGATGATTTAATAACTCTTGCCACCCGGATTGACCTACGGTTCCAGGAGCGTGCCAGAGAGGTCACCCGTGAGAGGAGATTACCACGTCTAGCTCCTACTTTTCAGAAACCCGTCACTCCTTCTGTCTCTTACCAGGTACACTCTCCTGAGCCTATGCAGGTCGACCAGACCAAGATGGTCAAGACCCGTCAGGACTTACGCCGTGCCGAGGGGACCTGCTTCTACTGTGGCAGTAAGGAGCACCGGATCCGTGCCTGCCCGGAGAGGTCGGGAAACGCCTGTGTCTAGGTTCGCTCAGAGAGGTCCACCTAGACAAGAATAAATCCTCTCCATCCCTGCTGTTGTCAGTTTCAATCATCTACGGGGAGAACCGTTATTTCGAACTAGACCAACTTGACTCTGGAGCAGCCGGGAATCTTATCTCACAGTCCCTGGTAGAGAAATACCGCATCCCCACCAAACCTCTGGCTGTACCCTTGTCTGTTGCTGCCGTGGATGAGGGGCTCTTACCACGCCCCATCCAACTCATCACCGAATCCATTACTCTGCAGGTGGGAATGCTGCATTCTGAAAGTATCTCCTTCCATGTTCTGCCTGGACTCTCTCACGCCATCCTGCTAGGTCTACCTTGGCTCCAGAGACATGCACCCGTTCTTGACTGGCAGACCGGAGAAGTCCTTCGCTGGGGACAGGGCTGCCATAAGACCTGTCTGGTTCCCGTCCATCCCGTCCGTCCTTCTCCTACCCCAGCTAATCTACCTGGACTTCCGATCCCTTATTGGTCTTATGCTGATGTCTTTAATAAAAAGGAAGCAGAGACACTACCCCCTCATAGACCATACGACTGCCCTATCGACTTGTTACCTGGTACTTCTCCTCCCCGTGGGCGTATTTATCCATTATCCGCTGCTGAGACCCGCTCGATGTCCGAATATATTGAGGAGAATCTGGCCAGGGGATTCATCCGGAAATCTGCCTCCCCGGCGGGAGCAGGCTTCTTTTTCGTCAAAAAGAAGGACGGCTCTCTCCGTCCCTGTATAGACTATAGAGGCCTTAACCAGATCACGGTGAAGAATAAGTACCCCCTTCCGCTCATTCCGGAGTTATTTGATCGTCTGAGGGGGGCTAGAATCTTCACCAAACTAGACCTCCGTGGGGCGTACAACCTGGTTCGTATCCGTCAGGGGGATGAATGGAAGACGGCATTCAACACCCGGGACGGCCACTATGAATATCTGGCAATGCCCTTTGGCCTCTGTAACGCTCCTGCCGTCTTTCAAGAGTTGGTCAATGACATCTTCCGGGACCTTCTCTACTCCTGCGTAGTGGTGTACCTGGATGACATCTTGGTCTTCTCTCCGGATCTCCAGACTCACCGGAGGGACGTTCGTCAGGTCCTGCTCAGGCTCAGGCAGAACCATCTCTACGCTAAATATGAGAAGTGCCTCTTTGAGCAGACCTCGCTTCCGTTTCTGGGCTACATTATCTCTCAGACCGGCCTACAAATGGATCCTGAGAAACTGTCTGCCATCGAGAAATGGCCCCGACCGGAGGGGTTGAAGGCCATTCAGCGATTCCTGGGCTTCGCCAACTACTACCGCCTCTTCATACCACACTTCTCTTCCCGGACTGCCCCAATTTCCGCGCTCACCAGTAAGGGTACTAATCCCAAAGAGTGGCCGCCCGAAGCAGAGGAGGCCTTTCTTTCCCTAAAACAGGCCTTCTCTTCCGCCCCGGTGCTGCATCGCCCGGACGGCAACAAGCAGTTCTTCCTGGAAGTTGACGCCTCCTCCTCTGGAGCCGGAGCGGTACTTACTCAAAAATCATCTTCCGGGAGAATGGTAACTTGTGGCTTCTTCTCCAAACTCTTCTCCTCTTCTGAGCGCAACTATTCCATAGGAGACCGAGAGTTATTGGCCATCAAGCTGGCGTTGGAGGAGTGGCGTTACCTACTCGAGGGGGCTCTTCATCCGGTAATAATTTACACTGACCACAATAACTTGGCTTACCTCCAGCATGCCCAGAGACTTAACCCGCGCCAAGCCCGGTGGTCCTTGTTTTTTGCTCGCTTTGATTTTGTTCTTCATTTTCGCCCGGCTGACAAAAACGTCAAAGCAGACGCCTTGTCCCGATCCTTTCTGGTGTCCGATCTCGAGGAAGAACCTAAACATATCATCGATCCCGCCAGAGTGATGCAGGTGGCTCCCGTGAGTCTAAATCGTCTCCCTCCCGGTAAGACGTTTGTTTCAGTACCTGATCGGGAGAAGATCCTACACTGGGGCCATTCGTCTAAGCTAGCTGGCCACGCCGGTCAGAAAAAGACCCTCCAGCTTATTGCCCGGCACTATTGGTGGCCTACCCTGCACAAGGATGTAATAGACTTTGTTTCTGCCTGTGTGTCCTGCGCCCGCAACAAAGTCCCGAGACATCTGCCAGCTGGACGCCTCCTTCCGCTTCCTGTGCCTGCTGCCCCCTGGCAGCATATTGCTATGGACTTCATAACTGATCTCCCCGTCTCTGTTGGTTGTACGGTCATTTGGGTGGTCGCTGACCGCTTTTCCAAGATGGCTCACTTTATTCCCCTGCCAGGCCTCCCGTCTGCACCCGAGCTGGCTAAAGACTTTATCCGCCTTATCTTCCGTCTTCATGGCCTGCCCCTCCACATCGTGTCGGATCGTGGGGTACAGTTCACCTCACGTTTCTGGAGAGCCACTTGTAAACTACTAGACGTCACCCTGGACTTCTCCTCCGCTTACCACCCACAGTCCAATGGTCAAGTGGAGCGGATCAATCAGAACCTGACCAGTTACCTCCGGCACTTCGTTAATGCCCACCATTCTGACTGGGTGGATCTCCTACCATGGGCCGAGTTCTCTTATAATAATCACGAGAGCGAATCCTCCTCCAAATCCCCGTTTTTTGTAGTTTTCGGTCAGCATCCTCGGATTCCTTTTCCTGTCTCCACCTCTGTGGACAACCCGGCTGCGGAATCTCTCGTTAGCAAATTTTCCTCCATATGGGAGAGTACCCGGTCCGCACTCCTTCTGTCATCCGAGCGTATGAAAAGACACGCTGACAAAAAACGCCTGGATCCTCCACAATTTCGTCCAGGAGATAAGGTCTGGCTCTCATCTAAATATGTTCGACTCAAGATACCTTCTTACAAGTTAGGGCCTCGGTTCATCGGTCCTCTGGAGGTCATCAGTCAGATCAACCCGGTGGCCTATAAATTGAAACTCCCGGCCAACTTACGGATCCCTAACTCCTTCCATGTATCTCTCCTCAAACCCGTGGTGCCTAACTCTTTTTCCAAGTCTACAGGTACGCCTCCTGCTCCGGTTTCCGCTGAGGACGAGTTTGAGGTAGAGAACATTCTTGCTACCAAAAGGGTAAGAGGGAAGACCTTTTTTCTGGTAGATTGGAAGGGGTTTGGTCCTGAGGAGAGAACGTGGGAGCCCCAGGAGAACATCCATGCCCCTCTCATCCTTGCTAAATTTCTGTCTGGCCTAAAAAAGGGGGGGCCTAAAGGGGGGGGTACTGTAGTGCCGGCGTCCCCCTCACCGCTCTGCTCCGTGCCCGACGTCCCTCTCCCGCTCTGCTGGCAGCGCGCGCTCCTTCCCGGCCTCCGTGCTTAGGGCGCGCGCGCGCGCTCTCCCTCCCTCTTAAAGGGGCCGCGCGCGCCGTCCTAAGGAGTCCCCGGCCAATGGCCGGAGGACTTTACCATATATAAGGCACCTCCTCCAAAATGGAGGTGCCCGAGCAATGTTGTTTGCACCTGTGTCTCACCTGTGCTTCAGCCCTCAGGTCCCGTTGCCAGTTACCTGCCAGTTACCTGCCAGATTCCTGCCTGATTACTTGCTACCTGCCTGCTAATCTGAGGTCCGACGGTCTGCCTTACTAATCCTGTCAGTCTGTCTAAGGACCAGCCTGCCCGCTCACCTGGGAGCACACATCAGCTACCTGCCTGCTTGCCTGTGGTCCGACGGTCTGCCTTCCAACTCCTGTCAGTCTGTCTATGGACCAGCTTGCCCGCTCACCTGGGAGCGCACATCTGCTACCTGCCTGCTAGCCTACCTGGAGGCTCCGCCGTCACGTGCTGTGACCACCTGCCTGTCCAGTGACTCCTGCCCGCTCACCTGGGAGCGCTCATCTGCTACCAGTCTGCTTGCCTACCAGGAGGCTCTGCCGTCACGTGCTGTGACCACCCGCCTGTCCAGAGACTTCTGCCCGCTCACCTGGGAGCGCTCATCTGTCGCCTGTCCGCTGGTCTTCCTGGAGGCTCCGCCGTCACATGCTGTGACCACCCGTTCATCCAGAGACTCTCGCCTGCTCACCTGGGAGCTCACGTCTATCTTCAGCCGCCACAGGTCGTACCAACCCTATACCTAGAGACTGCCCCGGTCACTTGCCGTGACCTCCAGCCCGTTCACTCAGAGACTGTCCCGTTCACCTGCTGAGACTTCCAGCCCGTCTTCCCTGGTCGTCACCCGCTCCCTTACAAGGACCGCCCCCTTGTATAGTAGCTCAGTGGTTCCGCCTCCCAGACCCGTTACAGTGTGCTTATTCCTGAACAGCTGCTAACAGGTATAAGAAATAGTGCTGAGCGAGCACTAAAATGCTCGGGTGCTCGAAGCTCGGGCCGAGCTCGCCGTGATACTCGGGTGCTCGACTCGAGCAACGAGCCCAATGTTAGTCTATGGGAGACTCGAGCATTTTTGGGGTGGCACCCCGGGCAGTCTTTTAAAAGCCTAACAAGTGCCCAAAACGATAGTGACAGTGCTAAAATGACATGGGGACAGCATGGGGATCGCCCCAGGAAGCATTTCTGACCCCCAGGTCACTGCTGTCAACAATGTGGTCAGAGGTATTAAGCCACTTTTACGGGCTCACAATAAAACGTTCAAAAACGAAAGTGAAACTTTTTTCCTGTGAAATATGTTAAGGAACATCCTTTCCAGGGAAAAGACTTGTGTATAAGTTAAAATAAATGACCAAAAACAAAAATACTCCTCCACACCTTCGACTATGTTCACAAGTAGCATTTTTTATGCGTTTTTGCACTTTTGTATTGCTTTCAACTATGACAAATGCATTCACCGGGAAATGTCATTTTAACATTTTACAACCTTATCTGGCCATGGGCTGTGTGACACATGCATAAAGTGCTGAAAAGACATGGGAACAGCATGGGGAAGACCCCTGGAAGCATCTCTGACTCCCAGGTCACTGTCTAAAAGTGTGCCCATCATAAGTGATCCTTGCCGCATCAGAAGATGCAGACTTGCAACTATCCCCATGCAAGTTCTAGTCCCAGGGCAGTGTTCAATTGTACCTCCCCCATTCCTTGCAATGCAAGCGCAAGTATGCAGCCTGCCACCCACCCACCCCCAGGCTGCAATACCATACTGCTTGTTTGCTTGAACTTGAAATTGGGCCTTTTAGGCATGCGGAGGCGGAATCTGGCCACCACGTCATGGCTGTGTTGGCGGCCTGGTATCCATACTCAGTCCCCAGCCGCCTGGTGGCCGGGGGTCCCCGCTTGCTCCCCAGCCTCCAGGGGGTGGCCGGGTGTCCATACTCGGTCCCCAGCCACCCCTATTTGTCCCGGTAACCTTTCCCACACTTTTCTTAGCCTGGCCTGCTTTAGGGCAGCATTGGCCGAGCCCACCGGACTATCAGACTCCTCCGGTGGGCCCTGGCTTCTCCATCAGGGGAGTTGAGAGTGCCAAGGTGAGGAGCATGATGAGGATGATAGAAGTTAGCATCTGCTTTGTTTTGTTGTAATGCAAGTGCATGTATGTAATAGCGGCTAGGCCTGAGGTGGTCAGCGTTTTGGCGCATATCCTACCTCCTCCGAGGATTGCTGGATGTTTTCCTGCTACTATCCAAGTTCTATGACTCCCGTTAAAACAAAGCTTCAGGTGATAAATGATGGATGAGGTAGGGGCAAAGGAGAAAGAGCAGGAGGAACAGAGACCATTCACATCAATATCAGGCCAGTCAACCAGATATGTCTTGTAGGATATGTTTCTGTAACAAAAGGAGCGGTTCGGCTACACAGTTATAGGGCATACAGTGAGTGCAATGCCTACCAAAAATTTCGAGGCACTCCAATGCCCCTTGGAAATGACATGGAGGTCAGAGGGCGTTAACTAAACCTTGTTTTCCATTTATAGCAGCTGGGTCTCCTGTGCACTGTTGGCCTAAGCAGTGAATGGAAGGCTTTCCAAAAATTCTGAGGAACTGCAATGCCCCTTACAAGAGCCATGTGTGGCACCCCAGGGGTCTGGTCACCACAGTAATAGAGATATTACGTCGGAGAGCAAGTGGGAGGTTTCCTGGTCAGGATCCCTTAAACATGCAACATCCTCCTGCCCCAGTCCTGGGAGGGGAGAATTCTGCCCTTATAAACTGGATCTGGGGCGGGGTTGAGTGAGTCAGAGAACAGAGAACAGTCAGAGTCAGAGTGAGAGCAAGGGAAAGTAACAGCAAGGAGCTCTGTAGGAGCTAGGAGCTAAAGACCAGGGGCTGGAACCTGAGCAGAGCTCGCCCTGGCAGAAGACAATAGGAACCGGACACAGGAGTCCGAGGCTGTGAGGACTTATATATCCAGCAGCAGAAACCAGCCGGCAGGGGATTTCAGGTCCTCTGGCCATAGAAGCCCGGAGGCTCAGTCACAAGCAAGGGACCAGCACCGCCGTCGTGGAGCGGAGGCTAACAGAAGGCCCCAAGTCACCAGCCATACGGGGGAGCACTACACGGTACACTCAGGGACGTGGGCTACTTCTACCCGCTTACAGCAAGGTAGCCAGGAAGAGTGCAGACAGACGGGGAGGCCTACAACTCCACCTGGCCAGGGGAACTCCTGCTTGCTCACAGACTGACCAGGCCTCTTATGCTAGCCAGTACTCCCGGGAGGGTCTACCTTATAATCATCAGTAAAGACCCTGAACTGCACTGCAAAGACTCTGAGTCGTTCCTGCTGCGCTCGTGCACCATTACCCCCATCATCCACACTCACTGCCCTGAGTCTATACTCCTCCCGTGGGGAGTTATCCCATTCTCTAATGCACACACAACACCAGCCTCAGCGGTCTGCCTCGCAGCGGTGGTACTCCCTGACCGCAATCCATTGGTGGCGCAGTCGGACAATTAACCTCAAAACCTAAGAAAGACTGCCACTGGTTTGACCAGCCTGAGCCACGGGACCGGGTCACCGCCACGGAGACTACAGACCCCAGAGACCCGGCACCGGGTATCCCACACACGTGTACACACGGCCCAGGGGGCGCGTCACATGCAGTACAGCATATTACAAACATAAGTCCCATTATTGGGGAGTGGGTGTCCCATAGTATTTGCTTATGCCTTGCAAGCAAAAGCTGCCAAAAATTAGGACGGAGCAACTTGCAATGCCCCTTACAAGAGCCATGCAGTACAGCATATTACAAACATAAGTCCCATTATTGGGGAGTGGGTCTCCCATAGTATTTGCTTATGCTTTCCAAGCAAAAGCTGCCAAAAATTAGGACGGAGCAACTTGCAATGCCCCTTACAAGAGCCATGCAATACAGCATATTACAAACATAAGTCCCATTATTGGGGAGTGGGTGTCCCATAGTATTTGCTTATGCTTTCCAAGCAAAAGCTGCCAAAAATTAGGACGGAGCAACTTGCAATGCCCCTTACAAGAGCCATGCAGTACAGCATATTACAAACATAAGTCCCATTGTTGGGGAGTGGGTCTCCCATAGTATTTGCTTATGCTTTCCAAGCAAAAGCTGCCAAAAATTAGGACGGAGCAACTTGCAATGCCCCTTACAAGAGCCATGCAATACAGCATATTACAAACATAAGTCCCATTATTGGGGAGTGGGTGTCCCATGGTATTTGCTTATGCTTTCCAAGCAAAAGCTGCCAAAAATTAGGACGGAGCAACTTGCAATGCCCCTTACAAGAGCCATGCAGTACAGCATATTACAAACATAAGTCCCATTATTGGGGAGTGGGTGTCCCATGGTATTTGCTTATGCTTTCCAAGCAAAAGCTGCCAAAAATTAGGACGGAGCAACTTGCAATGCCCCTTACAAGAGCCATGCAGTACAGCATATTACAAACATAAGTCCCATTATTGGGGAGTGGGTGTCCCATGGTATTTGCTTATGCTTTCCAAGCAAAAGCTGCCAAAAATTAGGACGGAGCAACTTGCAATGCCCCTTACAAGAGCCATGCAGTGCAGCATATTACAAACATAAGTCCCATTATTGGGGAGTGGGTGTCCCATAGTATTTGCTTATGCCTTGCAAGCAAAAGCTGCCAAAAATAAGGACGGAGGAACTTGCAATGCTGGCACCCTGGTGGTATAGTGGTGGTGGAGGCTGAGGATAAGGAGAAGAAGATAAAACAGCCGAAACGAGGAAGCGTATACCCATGTGTGGGTGTGAAGCGGTGCATGTGAATACACCTCCCGAAATAACACAGTGGATTTGACTTTATGTTACTCTGCTGTCATTTGGTGGTGATGAGAAGTCTGGCCCAATCCAGCCCTTGTTCATTTTGATAAGGGTCAGCTTGTCAGCATTGTCAGTTGACAGGCGAGTGCGCTTATCAGTTATAATTCCCCCAGCGGCACTAAAAACACGCTCCGATAACACGCTAGCGGCAGGGCAGGTCAGGACCTCCAAGGCGTACAGAGCGAGTTCATTCCAAGTGTCCAGCTTGGATACCCAATAATTAAAAGGCACAGAGGAATCACGGAGGACGATGGTACGGTCGGCAAGGTACTCCCTCACCATCTTTTGAAACTTTCCACTCCTTGTGAGAGTACCCCGCGCCTCAGGGCCTGTAAGCTGGGCGGGTGTCAGAAAACTGTCCCAGAACGTTGACAGTGTTCCCCTGCCTCTGGTAGATTGGAGTTGCATCTCTCTCGCCTGTAAGCCTTGGTTGGGCAACGAACTGTGACCTCTGCCGCTAGCGTGTTCAGATGGGAATTTTTTTAAGAGTTCTGCAGCAAGGGCCTTCTGGTATTGCCCCATTTTTGTAGACCTCTCCACCTCAGGAATAAGAGAGTGAAAGTTCTCCTTGTAGCGGGGGTCTACAAGTGTCACCAACCAGTAATGACTGTCACCCAACATTTTGACAACGCGAGGGTCACGGTTAAGGCAGCGTAACATAAAGTCAGCCATGCGTGCCAGACTGGTAACGGGCAAGATTTCCGTGTCCTCACCAAGATGACGACTGACCATGCTCTCCTCCTCCTCTTCCTCTTCCCCCCTGTCCTCAGGCCACCCACGCTGAACCGACGGTATGACACTTGTACAGGTACTACCGTCTACAACGCATGATAGCAGCTCCTGTTCTTCCTCCTCCTCCTCCTCCTCCTCCTCTCCCTCATTGTCCCCCAATGCACGTTGGGATGAGATGAGGCTGGGCTGTGTGTAATCGCCCGCTACGGCCTCTTGATCCATCTCATCATACTCTGGCTGCAATGCCTCCTCTTTAATTCTCTGCAGAGAGCGTTGCAAAAGACAGACAAGTGGGATGCTGACACTAATGATGGCGTCATCGCCACTCACCATCTTGGTGGCCTCCTCAAAGTTTGTCAGGATGGTACATATGTCAGACATCAAGGTCCACTCCTGAGGTCTTATGTGTGGAGTCTGACC
Organism: Phyllobates terribilis; assembly: GCF_046119375.1. NCBI lineage: Eukaryota > Metazoa > Chordata > Amphibia > Anura > Dendrobatidae > Phyllobates > Phyllobates terribilis. Next base: position 661,196,909 of record NW_027362762.1, on the reverse strand, counting down.
TGAATATCGACGGCCTTGTTGCAACTGGTACTCCACAACTGCTCTCTTCTGCTCACAAATCCTTTGCAATATGTGGAGGGTAGAGTTCCAACGTGTGGGGACATCACACACCAGTCGGTGTGCCGGAAGCTGCAAACGCTGCTGCAACACAGCAAGGGCGGCGAAAGCTGTAGCTGACTTGCGAAAATGAGCTGACAGGCGGCGTACTTTCACAAGCAGATCTGGCAACTCGGGGTACGATTTAAGAAACCGCTGAACCACGAGGTTAAGCACATGAGCCAGGCATGGTACGTGTGTGATCTCACCTCGCCTCAGAGCCGCCACCAGGTTACGGCCATTGTCACACACGACCATGCTGGGATGTAGGTTCAGCGGTCTCAGCCACAGATCTGCCTGCTCTTTCACAGCTGTCCACAACTCACAAGCAGTGTGAGGTTTATCACCTAAGCTTATGAGTTTCAGCACAGCCTGTTGCCGCTTGGCGGAGGCAGTACTGCAATGCTTCCAGCTTGTAACTGATGTGGTGATATCTGAGATGGAGGTTGAACATGAGGAGGAGGAGGAGGAGGATGCGCAGGAGCTGTACACTGTGGGGGCAACTCTGACTGACATAGGGCCCGCAATCCTCGGTGTGGGGAGGATGTGTTCCGTCCCAAGGTCTGACTGGGTCCCGGCTTCCACTATGTTTACCCAGTGTGCCGTCAGAGAGATGTACCGTCCCTGGCCACAAGCACTTGTCCACGTGTCCGTTGTCAGGTGGACTCTCCCAGTAACTGCGTTGTTGAGGGCACGGCAGATGCTTTGGGACACGTGCTTGTGTAGTGCGGGGATGGCACACCAGGCAAAATAGTGTCGGCTGGGGACCGAGTACCGAGGGACGGCCACCGCCATAAGTTCGCGGAAGGATTCCGTCTCCACCAGCCTAAAAGGCAGCATTTCCAACGCAAGCAGTCGTGAAATGTGCGAATTTAGGACTGTGGCCTGTGGGGCGTTAGCTGCGAATTTCCGCTTTTGTTCAAAGGTCTGGGATATGGACAATTGAACGCTGCAGTGGGACGTGGACGTGGACGTTGATGCTGTTTCTTGAGAAACTGCCATAACAAGTGAAGACTGAGAGGAGGGGGCATCTTTACATGCAGTATGGACAGGGGATTGCCTTGCACACACAACAGGGGGTTCTATTGCACGCACAACAGTGGAAGAAGCAGTGGTGACACCCGCAGACACTGGTCGTGGACCCTGGGTTTCGCCCCACAAAGTCGGGTGCTTTGCTGCCATGTGCCTGATCATGCTGGTGGTGGTCAGGCTGGTAGTTTTGTCACCCCTGCTGATGCTGGCATGGCAGGTGGAACATATGGCCTTTTTGGGGTTATCAGCAGAGTCTTTAAAAAAATTCCAGACTCTGGAAGACCTACCGCTTGTACTGGCAACGTCCCTCGTGTTGGTGTTACGGGGAACGGTTGCCTGCCTTCTGTCTGCGGCCACCACACTGCTTCTTCCTGCCTGTTGGGGTACTCTGCCTCCCTCCCCCTGTGTGCTGCTGGCCTCACTCTGCATGTCCTCCTTCCACGTTGGGTCAGTTATTAGATCATCCACCACCTCCTCCTCTTCCATTTGCGCACCACGATCCTCCTCCTCACTTCCTGGCAATTGTGTCTCGTCATCGTCCACCTCTTGTGACAGATTGCCAACGTCAACTTCCTGTGGCCGTGGCTGTTCAAATATTTGGGCATCGCAACATGGGATCTCCTCTTTCACCACTTCAAGCATATCAGGCGAGGGGCCCAAATATGGAAATGGACCAGTGAACAGCTCTTCAGAGTGTCCAAGTGTGGGATCACTTGCTGTCTGACGACACTCGGCATGGTGGGAGGAAGGAGCATCAGGGTGAGGAGTAGTATGCGGTCGAGACTCACGGCTACTAAGAGTTGACTGTGTGGAAGACAGACCGGAGGTGGTGGTGCCCAGGTAACTGGAAGTATTATCTGCTATCCAATTAATAACCTGTTCACACTGATCAGTTCTCAATACTGGTGTTGTTCTGTGCTTCCCTAGTAATTCGGTCAAGAAGTGGGAGCGAGAAGATGTGGCTGTTGATTGTGGCACATTTTCACCTTGGCCACGGCCCCGTCCTCTGCACGAACCATCACCAGAACGTCCACTTCCACGTCCCTTGCCACGCGCCTTGCCCATTGTAAATGAAGTAAAATAGCTTACACTTGCACTATCAATGGAAAAAGGGTAATAAAGAGTAGATTAGAACCGTGGAAGAGGAAAACCACAGTTATTGTTTACTGGGGTATACCACACTTTTTTAAATAGAGATATTTGCGGCTGAACAGTGAGCAACACACTGAAACTGCTTTTTTTTTAGATACCAAAGGCCCAAAACTGGATAGTACAGCGATTTCACCCGTGGAACTGCGAAACCACACTGGGATGTCGGGCCTACACAAGACTATTTTCAACAGATATATTTTTGTGTCACAACTAGTGTTGAGCTATACCTTCCGATATCGGGAAATATCGGATCGGATTGGATCGGACCGATACCGAAAAAGTATCGGATATCGCCGATTCCGATACCGGAAACCAATGCAAGTCAATGGGACAGAAATATCGGAATGAAAATAAACCCTTTCTTTCCTTGTAGGTTAATTCTACATGAAGGAAAACAACTAAGAATAATGTAGAATGTATTGGGGGAGGTGGGGGAGACAATAAAGGCATAGAGGTTTAGCCCAATCAAATGGAATAGCAGGAATTAATATTTTTTTTAAGACGTTCTGAGTTACGGAAATATTGACTATGTTAAGTTTTTTTATATTTTGTCAGATATTTATGTTTCACTACTTCCATGCTCTTCACCTTCTTTTTTACTTCTCCCACACTTTCTCCTTCATCATCCTCAGCATCTTTTTCATCCTCTTCTTCTTCACCTTCTTCATCTTCTTCTTCTTCTTCACCTTCTTCGTATTATTCTTTATTTTTACATTCTTCATATTCTACTTCTTCATCTTCTTCATATTCTTCTTCTTCATCATATTCTTATTTGTGACAGGCATTCCTGTAGTTGTTATCTATAAAAGGTTGGACATTACACCTTTCGTTCTGCCCGTCACAAAAGATTTACAACAGGATTTGTCCGCGTTCAGTTTGGCCTGCAGCAGCAGGTCTTTTCCAGGGGCACCACGAGGAGGAACGGACTCACCCCCATACACTGCTTAGTCATCTTCTGCTTATAATTTAGATATTATCTTTTGCTCTGATTTTTAGTCTTATGCTTAATGGTTTTCTGTCTCTTGTTCTTCTGTAACTTGGTGCTTGTCTTCTCTTCTTTGTACTCTTGGTCAACTTCTTCAGGGTCATCTTCTTGGTCTTCTTCGGGGTGGTCTTCAGGGTCGTCGTCTTCGGGGGTCGTCGTCTTCGGGGTCCTCGTCTTCTTCGGGTTGGTCTTCTGGGTTCTCGTCTTCGGGGTCCTCGTCTTCTTCGGCGTGGTCTTCAGGGTCCTCGTCTTCTTCTGGGTGGTCTTCAGGGTCCTCGTCTTCTTCGGGGTGGTCTTCAGGGTCCTCGTCTTCAGGGTCGTTGTCTTCGGGGTCCTCGTCTTCTTAGGGTTGGTCTTCAGGGTCCTCGTCTTCAGGGTCCTCATCAGGGAGATCCAGAGTGATTACCAAGAACCATTTCAAAAAGCTTGAACTTGGAAATGTAGCAGAAGGTACAAGAAAGCTGAGGAACTACCGAGAACCAGCTGACGGTACTGGAACCCGGATGGGTAGCAGAAGGTACAAGAGCCAATGGAACTGCCGAAGACCAGCTGATGGTACTGGAACTCGGTTACTAAGCAGGAGGTACCTGTGCCAGAAAGCACTACCAAGAACCAGCAGACGTTGGTGGAACTTGGATACCGAGAAGGAGGCACCTAATCCAAAGGCACTGCCGAGAACCAGCTGACGGTACTGGAACCCGGATGGGTAGTAGAAGGTACAAGAGCAAATGGAACTACCGAGAACCAGCTGGCGGTACTGGAACCCAGGGTAAATACTAAAAACAGAGTGGAGCCAGAGGTGTAATTGGAGCAAGTTTTAAATCAGTAGTACAGTGGATGTGGACAAAGCAGGAGAATTTGCCGGACACACAGCAGGGGAACAGCTGACGTTACTGAACCCCAATAACACTGGAGCAAGCGTTGACTGTGCAGACGGCACTTCTGAGCAGCAACTAGCGGTATTGGATCCCAGGGTAAATACTAAAAACAGAGGAGCCAGAGGTGTATTTGGAGGAGGTTTTAAATCAGTTGTACAGTGGATGTGGACAAAGCAGGAGAAATTGCCGTCCGCACAGCAGCGGAACAGCAGACGTTACCGAACCCCAATAACACGGCAGCAAGTGTTGACTGTGCAGACGGCACTTCCGAGCGCCAACTGGCGGTGTTGGAGCTCAGGGATAATACTGAAAACAGAGGAGCCAGAGGTGTAATTGGAGCAACTTTAAAATCAGTAGTAGTGAGAATGTGGACAGAGCAGGAGAAATTGCCGTCCGCACAGCAGGGGAACAGCTGACGTTACCGAACCCCAATAACATGGAAGCAAGTGTTGACTGTGCAGACGGCACTTCCGAGCGCCAACTGGCGATGTTGGAGCTCAGGGATAATACTGAAAACAGAGGAGCCAGAGGTGCAATTGGAGCAACTTTAAAATCTGTAGTAGTGAGAATGTGGACAGAGCAGGAGAAATTGCCGTCCGCACAGCAGGGGAACAGCTGACGTTACTGAACCCCAATGACACGGCAGCAAGTGTTGACTGTGTAGACTGCACTTCCGAGCGCCAACTGGCGGTGTTGGAGCTCAGGGATAATACTGAAAACAGAGGAGCCAGTGGTGTAATTGGAGCAACTTTAAAATCTGTAGTAGTGAGAATGTGGACAGAGCAGGAGAAATTGCCGTCCGCACAGCAGGGGAACAGCTGACGTTACTGAACCCCAATAACATGGCAGCAAGTGTTGACTGTGCAGACGGCACTTCCGAGCGCCAACTGGCGGTGTTGGAGCTCAGGGATAATACTGAAAACAGAGGAGCCAGAGGTGTATTTGGAGGAGGTTTTAAATCAGTAGTACAGTGGATGTGGACAGAGCAGGAGAAAGTGCCGTCCGCACAGCAGGGGAACAGCTGACGTTACTGAACCCCAATAACACGGCAGCAAGTGTTGACTGTGCAGACGGCACTTCCGAGCGCCAACTGGCGGTGTTGGAGCTCAGGGATAATACTGAAAACAGAGGAGCCAGAGGTGTAATTGGAGCAACTTTAAAATCAGTAGTAGTGAGAATGTGGACAGAGCAGGAGAAATTGCCGTCCGCACAGCAGGGGAACAGCTGACGTTACTGAACCCCAATAACACGGCAGCAAGTGTTGACTGTGCAGACGGCACTTCCGAGCACCAACTGGCGGTGTTGGAGCTCAGGGATAATACTGAAAACAGAGGAGCCAGAGGTGTAATTGGAGCAACTTTAAAATCTGTAGTAGTGAGAATGTGGACTGAGCAGGAGAAATTGCCGTCCGCACAGCCGGGGAACAGCTGACGTTACTGAACCCCAATGACACGGCAGCAAGTGTTGACTGTGCAGACGGCACTTCCGAGCGCCAACTGGCGGTGTTGGAGCTCAGGGATTACAGTTCAGGTGGTAGAAACATGAACAGAACAGGAGACCTGGATACTTTTGCCAACAATTATTTATTCTGGAAGAGGACTGGCAAATTCATGAGAGATCCAGGCCTTGTTCATTTTGAGAAAAGTAAGCCGGTCAACGTTATCAGAGGATAGTCGCATGCGACGGTCTGTTAGTACACCACCTGCGGCACTAAAGACGCGTTCCGATAATACACTAGCAGCAGGGAAAGCTAGCACCTCCAATGCATACTGACTTAGCTCTGGCCATGTATCTAGCTTACAGACCCAAAACTTGAGGGGAGAAGAGCCGTCTGGGAGTACACTAAGAGGGCAAGACATGTAGTCTGTTACCATCTGACTGAAACGTTGCCTCCTGCTGACTGGAGCCGTCTGTGATGGTGTAGACATTTGTGGCGGCGGGGACACAAAACTTTGCCACATTTGGGCCATACTGGTCTTGCCTTGTGCTGAGGTGCTGCTTCTGCTCCCTCTTTGTGCAGAGCTTCCTCCACTGCCTCGACGCACTGAGCTGCTTTGTAAAGCACTAGCAGCACTGCTCTCGGTTGGAATGGAGAACATGATGGAATGCACCAGTGCGTCTTGGTACTCCCGCATTTTACGCTCCCGGTTCAACGGTGTTATGAGGCTTTGTAAGTTGTCCCGGTAGCGAGGATCTAGGAGGGTGGACACCCAATAATCAGCCGTGTTGAGAATGTGGGCGATGCGGCAGTCGTTTCTCAGGCACTGCAGCATGAAATCAACCATGTGCTGCAGACTGCCAACTGGCCAAGAAACGCTGTCCCCTGCTTGAGGCGTGATCTCTGCCTGCTCTGCATCACCCCACCCTCGCTCTAGATACTGACTACTAGAGCATTGTGTACCTCCCTCCTCTGGACAGATGTCTTACTCATCCATTGACTCCTCCTCCTCCTCTTCACAAAGTGTCCCCTGCCTAGGCCTTTGTGAGGAACCACGTTGCACAGACTGTAGAGAAGCAGATGGCATTTGTGACTCCTCATCCTCCACCTCTTCCAAAATCTCGTCCCTTAGTGCTTGCAGTGTTTTTTCAAGCAGGCAGATAAGGGGGATAGTCATGCTGACTAGTGCATCATCTGCACTCGCCATCCGCATGGAATAATTGAAGGCACGCAAAACGTGGCAAATGTCCTTCATAGAGGCCCTCTCAGTGGTGGTGAAGTGTGAACGGCGCTCACTGCGACTTGTTTGCGCCTGCTGCAGCTGGTACTCCATTACTGCTGCCTGCTGCTCACACAACCTCTCCAACATATGTAACGTTGAATTCCACCTGGTGGGTAGGTCACATATGATGCGATGTTCCGGAAGACGTAATCGGCGCTGCAGAGCTGCAATGCGTGATCTTGCATTGCTGGAACGCCGCAAGTGAGCGCACTCTATGCGGACCTTGTGAAGCAGTGCATCAAGATCCGGATAGTCCCTCAAAAAACTCTGCACAACCAAGTTGAGCACATGTGCCAGACATGGGATGTGCGTGAGGTTGCCTAGGCCCAGAGCTGCCACCAGATTTCGGCCATTGTCACACACTACCATGCCTGGCTGGAGATTCGCTGGCACAAACCACACGTCGCTCTGCTGCTTGATGGCATTCCAGAGCTCCTGTGCTGTGTGGCTTCGATTCCCCAAAGAAATTAATTTTAATACGGCCTGTTGACGTTTGGCCACGGCTGTGCTCATATTGGTCACCATAACAGGTAACCGTTCACGGGTCGATGTGGAGGTAGACCGTGACGGCTCCTGCAGCGCTGATTCAGAGGAACTGGAGTATGAGGAGGAGTCAATGTGTACAGACTGGATTCCTGAAATCCTTGGAGTTGGCAGAACACGTACAGCGCCACTCTCAAGATCTGTACCCGGCTCCACAACATTTACCCAATGGGCAGTGAGGGAAAGGTATCGTCCCTGTCCATGCTTACTGGTCCACGCATCGGTGGTCAGGTGGACCTTGCTACTGACGGCGTTTTGTAGTGCATGTTTAATTTTTCCCTCCACATGATGTTGCAGGGCAGGGACGGCTTGCCTGCTGAAATAAAATCGGCTGGGCACGTTGTATTGTGGGACTGCCAATGCCATAAAGTTATGGAATGTGTCAGTCTCCACCAGCCTGAATGATAGCATTTCAAGGGCCAGTAGTTTAGCAATGCCAGCATTCAGAGCCTGTGCTCTGGGGTGGTTTGCCGAGTATGGGCGCCTTTTCTCCCATGCCTGTGCTAACGATGGCTGTAGACTGGCCTGGGAGTGTGAGGATGACTGGGAAAGTGGTGCTGTGGGTGGAATTACACTGTGTCTCTGTACAACAGTGCCAGAGATTCTTCCAAGGCGATCCTGTGAGGAAGCCGAACCAGCTGTGTGTGAGCTGGAGGAAGAGGCTACAACACGAGCTGAAGAGGTGGTAGGTGGCGCTGTAGGTTGGCCTAGGTCTTCAGTGTGTTTTTGTAACTCCACCACGTGCTTGGTCCGCACATGTTTCCACGTATTTGTGGTATTGAGGTTGCTGACACTTTTCCCTCTTTTCACCTTCTGATTACACAGCTTGCATTTGACAAAGCAAATGTCATCTGCAACTGTGTCAAAAAAGGACCAGGCACTGCAAGTCTTGGGAGTGCCCGCTTTGGATTTTGGAAGAGCCATGCTCCTAATGGGTGCCGAAGTGGAGGCTACAGGCAACCAAGTCTGCCCCCTCCCTCTCCCTCCTTTTTGGGCTGTTCGGGGAATCTCTTCCTCAGAGCTGCTACCACCACCTTCCTGTCCCTCACGCCATGATGGGTCAAGGACCTCATCATCTACACCACCCTCTTCAAACAACTGCTTCTCCTGGGTAGTCTCGACAGCACAGTACGCACCAGAAAGTGGCACCTGAGTCTCATCATCAGATGCGTACTGAGGTGTGCTGCTGACCATAGGCACTGGCCCACCCGCCTCTTCAGATTCAGAGAGACAAAACAGTTGCGCATCACTGCATACTACCTCTTCTTCAAATTCTCGAATTCTGCTTGGCTGGCCCCCTCTTTCCAAGCCAAGAGATTCAGAGAACAGAAGTAGAGATGGCTCCTGTCCAGGGCTCTCTGACTGCCTGGGCAATTTGGCAGGTGGTGAAGAGACAGATGGGTGCTCTTCAGTGCTCAGGACCTGAGAGGATCTGGAACTAATTGAAGTCGATGCGTTAGCTGCCATCCATCCGACAACGGCTTCAATTTGGTCCTCCCGCAGCAGTGGGGTACGGCTAGCTCCTACAAAGCTGCACATAAAGGACTGTTCCCTGGTAAAACTGGGGGATGCTGAGTCACTGGTGCCTGCAGCAGGCACAGAATCCCCACGTCCTCTCCCTGCAGGCACAGAATCCTCACGTCCTCTCCCTGCAGAAACTCCACGCCCACGCCCACGCCCACGACCACATGCCTTACTCCCTGCCTTCTTCATCTTGGTAGACTGATAAAGATAGGCAGAAAAGTACTAAGGGCTTAGTGTGCTAATTCCTTAACAGCTGCTAACAGGTATAAGAAACACTAATTAATTAATTAATATGAGCTAATGTGGCCTACACAACTGTAAAGTGGAGTGTTTGGTGAACTTTATTTAGGTTTTTTTGTCACAAAAAGACACTGGATGTGCCTAAAGATGTAATAACGATAGTATCACAAACTTTTTGTAGCTATTACAATGTAGGAAGGTAACCTACAATGCAATAGACGAGGCTGCAAAAAATAGGCTAATACTAAACTGGCTGGGGCTGCAGGGCCCAATGCTGCAGAAAGGCTCCTCTAACTACTCCTATATAGTGTGTTTGGAACCAATTTAGCTGAATACGGATGGAACCACCACACTAATAGGAGAAATCAGGAAAAATTATGAATTGGCAAAAAAGGACAATGTATGAGGCAGTGACACACACTGAGTGCACTACAACCAGACGTGGTTGAAGCACACACTACAGGGTGAGCTGCACTCACACACCAGACCTTGCAGACAGCGGTGAACAGTACAGATGCAGAGCACTGTGCACTAGCGCTGCAAGACCAAAAAAATTTCTCTATCTACTCCTATATAGTGTGTTTGGAACCAATTTAGCTGAATACGGATGGAACCACCACACTAATAGGAGATATCAGGAAAAATTATGAATTGGCAAAAAAGGACAATGTATGAGGCAGTGACACACACTGAGTGCACTACAACCAGACGTGGTTGAAGCACACACTACAGGGTGAGCTGCACTCACACACCAGACCTTGCAGACAGCGGTGAACAGTACAGATGCAGAGCACTGTGCACTAGCGCTGCAAGATCAAAAAAAATTCTCTATCTACTCCTATATAGTGTGTTTGGAACAAATTTAGCTGAATACGGATGGAACCACCACACTAATAGGAGATATCAGGAAAAATTATGAATTGGCAAAAAAGGACAATGTATGAGGCAGTGACACACACTGAGTGCACTACAACCAGACGTGGCTGAAGCACACACTACAGGGTGAGCTGCACTCACACACAGAGACCTTGCAGAAAGCGGTGAACAGCACAGAGAACTGTGCACTAGCACTGCAAGGCACAGCGATTTATAAAGTAGCTTGGGTAAAGCAGAATAGACTAAATAGGTAGCTAAAACTGTCCCTCAGAACAACAGCATCCTATCCCTAACTGAATTCACAGCAGAGTGAGCTCAAAATGGCGGCGGCGGCTTTTAGAGTGCATCATGACATCATTTCAGCAGCCAATCACAGCCATGCCATTAGTTAAGATGCCTACATGCCTAACAGGATGTGCCCACACTTCTTAGGATCCTCATTGGCTGAATAAAATGAAAATGTCTTATTGCATTATGGGAACTTCCGATTCCGGTATACGATATTGCAAAAGTATCGGAATTAAGTATCGGAATTCCGATACCGCGAATATCGGCCGATACCCGATATTTCAGTATCGGAATGCTCAACACTAGTCACAACAGTCAGGAGTCACTACTGTTTTTCTTTACGGAAAAAACTACCAAAAGCTGAATAATAGAGATTTTTTACCGTGGGATGGCAAAACCACAGTTATTGTTTACTGTAGTATACCACACTTTTTTAAATAGAGATATTTGCAGGTGAACAGTGAGCGACACACTCTAACTGCTTTTTTTTTTAGATACCAAAGGCCCAAAACTGGATAGTACAGCGATTTGACCCGTGGAACTGCGAAACCACACTGGGATGTCGGGCCTACACAAGACTATTTTCAACAGATATATTTTTGTGTCACAACAGTCAGGAGACACTACTGTTTTTCTTTACGGAAAAAACTACCAAAAGCTGAATAATAGAGATTTTTTACCGTGGGATGGCAAAACCACAGTTATTGTTTACTGGGGTATACCACACTTTTTTAAATAGAGATATTTGCGGCTGAACAGTGAGCGACACACTCAAACTGCTTTTTTTCTAGATACCAAAGGCCCAAAACTGGATAGTACAGCGATTTGACCCGTAGAACTACGAAACCACACTGGGATGTCGGGCCTACACAAGACTATTTTCAACAGATATATTTTTGTGTCACAACAGTCAGGAGACACTACTGTTTTCTTCACGGAAAAAACTACCAAAAGCTGAATAATAGAGATATTATACCGTGGGATGGAAAAACCACAGTTATTGTTTACTGGGGTATACCACACTTTTTTAAATAGAGATATTTGCGGCTGAACAGTGAGCGACACACTCAAACTGCTTTTTTTTTAGATACCAAACGCCCAAAACTGGATAGTACAGCGATTTTACCCGTAGAACTGCGAAACCACACTGGGATGTCGGGCCTACACAAGACTATTTTCAACAGATATATTTTTGTGTCACAACAGTCAGGAGACACTACTGTTTTTCTTTACGGAAAAAACTACCAAAAGCTGAATAACAGAGATTTTATACCGTGGGATGGCAAAACCACAGTTATTGTTTACTGGGGTATACCACACTTTTTTAAATAGAGATATTTGCGGCTGAACAGTGAGCGACACACTCAAACTGCTTTTTTTTTAGATACCAAAGGCCCAAAACTGGATAGTACAGCGATTTGACCCGTGGAACTGCGAAACCACACTGGGATGTCGGGCCTACACAAGACTATTTTCAACAGATATATTTTTGCGTCACAACAGTCAGGAGACACTACTGTTTTTCTTTACGGAAAAAACTACCAAAAGCTGAATAATAGAGATTTTTTACCGTGGGATGGCAAAACCACAGTTATTGTTTACTGGGGTATACCACACTTTTTTAAATAGAGATATTTGCGGCTGAACAGTGAGCGACACACTCAAACAGCTTTTTTTTTAGATACCAAAGGCCCAAAACTGGATAGTACAGCGATTTGACCTGTGGAACTGCGAAACCACACTGGGATATCGGGCCTACACAAGACTATTTTCAACAGATATATTTTTGTGTCACAACAGTCAGGAGACACTACTGTATTTCTTTATGGAAAAAACTACCAAAAGCTGAATAATAGAGATTTTTTACCGTGGGATGGCAAAACCACAGTTATTGTTTACTGGGGTATACCACACTTTTTTAAATAGAGATATTTGCGGCTGAACAGTGAGCGACACACTCAAACTGCTTTTTTTTTAGATACCAAAGGCCCAAAACTGGATAGTACAGCGATTTGACCCGTGGAACTGCGAAACCACACTGGGATGTCGGGCCTACACAAGACTATTTTCAACAGATATATTTTTGTGTCACAACAGTCAGGAGACACTGCTCTTTTTGTTTACGGAAAAAACTACCAAAAGCTGAATAATAGAGATTTTTTACTGTGGGATGGCAAAACCACAGTTATTGTTTACTGGGGTATACCACACTTTTTAAAATAGAGATATTTGCGGCTGAAAAGTGAGCGACACACTCAAACGTCTTTTTTTTTAGATACCAAAGGCCCAAAACTGAATAGTACAGCGATTTGACCCGTGGAACTGCCAAACCACACTGGTATGTCGGGCCTACACAAGACTATTTTCAACAGATATATTTTTGCGTCACAACAGTCAGGAGACACTACTGTTTTTCTTTACGGAAAAAAATACCAAAAGCTGAATAATAGAGATATTATACCATGGGGTGGCAAAACCACAGTTATTGTTTACTGGGGTATACCACACTTTTTTAAATAGAGATATTTGCGGCTGAACAGTGAGCGACACACTCAAACAGCTTTTTTTTTTAGATACCAAAGGCCCAAAACTGGATAGTACAGCGATTTGACCTGTGGAACTGCGAAACCACACTGGGATATCGGGCCTACACAAGACTATTTTCAACAGATATATTTTTGTGTCACAACAGTCAGGAGACACTACTGTATTTCTTTATGGAAAAAACTACCAAAAGCTGAATAATAGAGATTTTTTACCGTGGGATGGCAAAACCACAGTTATTGTTTACTGGGGTATGCCACACTTTTTTAAATAGAGATATTTGCGGCTGAACAGTGAGCGACACACTCAAACTGCTTTTTTTTTAGATACCAAAGGCCCAAAACTGGATAGTACAGCGATTTGACCCGTGGAACTGCGAAACCACACTGGGATGTCGGGCCTACACAAGACTATTTTCAACAGATATATTTTTGTGTCACAACAGTCAGGAGACACTGCTCTTTTTGTTTACGGAAAAAACTACCAAAAGCTGAATAATAGAGATTTTTTACCGTGGGATGGCAAAACCACAGTTATTGTTTACTGGGGTATACCACACTTTTTAAAATAGAGATATTTGCGGCTGAAAAGTGAGCGACACACTCAAACGTCTTTTTTTTTAGATACCAAAGGCCCAAAACTGGATAGTACAGCGATTTGACCCGTGGAACTGCCAAACCACACTGGTATGTCGGGCCTACACAAGACTATTTTCAACAGATATATTTTTGTGTCACAACAGTCAGGAGACACTACTGTTTTTCTTTACGGAAAAAAATACCAAAAGCTGAATAATAGAGATATTATACCATGGGGTGGCAAAACCACAGTTATTGTTTACTGGGGTATACCACACTTTTTTAAATAGAGATATTTGCGGCTGAACAGTGAGCGACACACTCAAACTGCTTTTTTTTTAGATACCAAAGTCCCGAAAGTGGATAGTACAGAGATTTCACCCATAGAACTGCGAAACCACACTGGGATGTCGGGCCTGCACAAGACTATTTTCAACAGATATATTTTTGTGTCATAACAGTCAGGAGACACTACTGTTTTTTTTACGGAAAAAACTACCAAAAGCTGAATAATAGAGATTTTTTACCGTGGGATGGCAAAACCACAGTTATTGTTTACTGGGGTATACCACACTTTTTTAAACAGAGATATTTGCGGCTGAACAGTGAGCGACACACTCAAACTGCTTTTTTTTTAGATACCAAGGGCCCAAAACTGGATAGTACAGCGATTTGACCCGTGGAACTGCGAAACCACACTGGTATCTCAGGCCTACACAAGACTATTTTCAACAGATATATTTTTGTGTCACAACAGTCAGGAGACACTACTGTTTTTTTTTACGGAAAAAAACTACCAAAAGCTGAATAATAGAGATTTTATACCGTGGGATGGCAAAACCACAGTTATAGTTTACTGGGTATACCACACTTTTTTAAATAGAGATATTTGCGGCTGAACAGTGAGCGACAAACTCAAACTGCTTTTTTTTTAGATACCAAAGGCCCAAAACTGGATAGTACAGCGATTTGACCCGTGGAACTGCGAAACCACACTGGGATGTCGGGCCTACACAAGACTATTTTCAACAGATATATTTTTGTGTCACAACAGTCAGGAGACACTACTGTTTTTCTTTACGGAAAAAACTACCTAAAGCTGAATAATAGAGATTTTTTACCGTGGGATGGCAAAACCACAGTTATTGTTTACTGGGGTATACCACACTTTTTTAAATAGAGATATTTGCGGCTGAACAGTGAGCGACACACTCAAACTGCTTTTTTTTAGATACCAAAGGCCCGAAACTGGATAGTACAGCGATTTGACACGTGGAACTGCGAAACCACACTGGGATGTCGGGCCTACACAAGACTATTTTCAACAGATATATTTTTGTGTCACAACAGTCAGGAGACACTACTGTTTATCTTTACGGAAAAAACTACCAAAAGCTGAATAATAGAGATTTTTTACCGTGGGATGGCAAAACCACAGTTATTGTTTACTGGGGTATACCACACTTATTTAAATAGAGATATTTGCGGCTGAACAGTGAGCGACACACTCAAACTGCTTTTTTTTTAGATAGCAAAGGCCCAAAACTGGATAGTACAGCGATTTTACCCGTAGAACTGCGAAACCACACTGGGATGTTGGGCCTACACAAGACTATTTTCAACAGATATATTTTTGTGTCACAACAGTCAGGAGACACTACTGTTTTTCTTTACGGAAAAAACTACCAAAAGCTGAATAATAGAGATTTTATACCGTGGGATGGCAAAACCACAGTTATTGTTTACTGGGGTATACCACACTTTTTTAAATAGAGATATTTGCGGCTGAACAGTGAGCGACACACTCAAACTGCTTTTTTTTTAGATACCAAAGGCCCAAAACTGGATAGTACAGCGATTTGACCCGTGGAACTGCGAAACCACACTGGGATTTCGGGCCTACACAAGACTATTTTCAACAGATATATTTTTGCGTCACAACAGTCAGGAGACACTACTGTTTTTCTTTACGGAAAAAACTACCAAAAGCTGAATAATAGAGATTTTTTACCGTGGGATGGCAAAACCACAGTTATTGTTTACTGGGGTATACCACACTTTTTTAAATAGAGATATTTGCGGCTGAACAGTGAGCGACACACTCAAACAGCTTTTTTTTTAGATACCAAAGGCCCAAAACTGGATAGTACAGAGATTTGACCCGTGGAACTGCGAAACCACACTGGGATATCGGGCCTACACAAGACTATTTTCAACAGATATATTTTTGTGTCACAACAGTCAGGAGACACTACTGTATTTCTTTTTGGAAAAAACTACCAAAAGCTGAATAATAGAGATTTTTTACCGTGGGATGGCAAAACCACAGTTATTGTTTACTGGGGTATACCACACTTTTATAAATAGAGATAATTGCGGCTGAACAGTGAGCGACACACTCAAACTGCTTTTTTTTTAGATACCAAAGGCCCAAAACTGGATAGTACAGCGATTTGACCCGTGGAACTGCGAAACCACACTGGGATGTCGGGCCTACACAAGACTATTTTCAACAGATATATTTTTGTGTCACAACAGTCAGGAGACACTACTGTTTTCTTTACGTAAAAAAATACCAAAAGCTGAATAATAGAGATATTATACCGTGGGGTGGCAAAACCACAGTTATTGTTTACTGGGGTATACCACACTTTTTTAAATAGAGATATTTGCGGCTGAACAGTGAGCGACACACTCAAACTGCTTTTTTTTTAGATACCAAAGGCCCAAAACTGGATAGTACAGCGATTTGACCCGTGGAACTGCGAAACCACACTGGGATGTCGGGCCTACACAAGACTATTTTCAACAGATATATTTTTGTGTCACACCAGTCAGGAGACACTACTGTTTTTCTTTACGGAAAAAACTACCAAAAGCTGAATAATAGAGATTTTTTACTGTGGGATGGCAAAACCACAGTTATTGTTTACTGGGGTATACCACACTTTTTTAAATAGAGATATTTGCGGCTGAACAGTGAGCGACACACTCAAACTGCTTTTTTTTTAGATACCAAAGGCCCAAAACTGGATAGTGCAGCGATTTTACCCGTAGAACTACGAAACCACACTGGGATGTCGGGCCTACACAAGACTATTTTCAACAGGTATATTTTTGTGTCACAACAGTCAGGAGACACTACTGTTTTTCTTTACGGAAAAAACTACCAAAAGCTGAATAATAGAGATTTTATACCGTGGGATGGCAAAACCACAGTTATTGTTTACTGGGGTATACCACACTTTTTTAAATAGAGATATTTGCGGCTGAACAGTGAGCGACACACTCAAACTGATTTTTTTTTAGATACCAAAGGCCCAAAACTGGATAGTACAGCGATTTGACCCGTGGAACTGCGAAACCACACTGGGATGTCGGGCCTACAAAGACTATTTTCAACAGATATATTTTTGCGTCTCAACAGTCAGGAGACACTACTGTTTTTCTTTACGGAAAAAACTACCAAAAGCTGAATAATAGAATTTTTTTACCGTGGGATGGCAAAACCACAGTTATTGTTTACTGGGGTATACCACACTTTTTTAAATAGAGATATTTGCGGCTGAACAGTGAGCGACACACTCAAACAGCTTTTTTTTTAGATACCAAAGGCCCAAAACTGGATAGTACAGCGATTTGACCCGTGGAACTGCGAAACCACACTGGGATGTCGGGCCTACACAAGACTATTTTCAACAGATATATTTTTGTGTCACAACAGTCAGGAGACACTGCTCTTTTTCTTTACGGAAAAAACTACCAAAAGCTGAATAATAGAGATTTTTTACCGTGGGATGGCAAAACCACGATTATTATTTACTGGGGTATACCACACTTTTTAAAATAGAGATATTTGCGGCTGAACAGTGAGCAACACACTCAAACTTCTTTTTTTTTAGATACCAAAGGCCCAAAACTGGATAGTACAGCGATTTGACCCGTGAAACTGCGAAACCACACTGGTATGTCGGGCCTACACAAGACTATTTTCAACAGATATATTTTTGTGTCACAACAGTCAGGAGACACTACTGTTTTATTTACGGACAAAAATACCAAAAGCTGAATAATAGAGATATTATACCGTGGGGTGGCAAAACCACAGTTATTGTTTACTGGGGTATACCACACTTTTTTAAATAGAGATATTTGCGGCTGAACAGTGAGCGACACACTCAAACTGCTTTTTTTTTAGATACCAAAGGCCCAAAACTGGATAGTACAGAGATTTCACCCGTAGAACTGCGAAACCACACTGGGATGTCGGGCCTACACAAGACTATTTTCAACAGATATATTTTTGTGTCACAACAGTCAGGAGACACTACTGTTTTTTTTTTACGGAAAAAATTACCAAAAGCTGAATAATAGAGATTTTTTACCGTGGGATGGCAAAACCACAGTTATTGTTTACTGGGGTATACCACACTTTTTTAAACAGAGATATTTGCGGCTGAACAGTGAGCGACACACTCAAACTGCTTTTTTTTTAGATACCAAAGGCCCAAAACTGGATAGTACAGCGATTTGACCCGTGGAACTGCGAAACCACACTGGTATGTCGGGCCTACACAAGACTATTTTCAACAGATATATTTTTGTGTCACAACAGTCAGGAGACACTACTGTTATTCTTTACGGAAAAAACTACTAAAAGCTGAATAATAGAGATTTTATACCGTGGGATGGCAAAACCACAGTTATTGTATACTGCGGTATACCACACTTTTTTAAATAGAGATATTTGCGGCTGAACAGTGAGCGACACACTCAAACTGCTTTTTTTTTTAGATACCAAAGGCCCAAAACTGGATAGTACAGCGATTTGACCCGTGGAACTGCGAAACCACACTGGGATGTCGGGCCTACACAAGACTATTTTCAACAGATATATTTTTGCGTCACAACAGTCAGGAGACACTACTGTTTTTCTTTACGGAAAAAACTACCAAAAGCTGAATAATAGAGATTTTTTACCGTGGGATGGCAAAACCACAGTTATTGTTTACTGGGGTATACCACACTTTTTTAAATAGAGATATTTGCGGCTGAACAGTGAGCGACACACTCAAACAGCTTTTTTTTTAGATACCAAAGGCCCAAAACTGGATAGTACAGCGATTTGACCCGTGGAACTGAGAAACCACACTGGGATGTCGGGCCTACACAAGACTATTTTCAACAGATATATTTTTGTGTCACAACAGTCAGGAGACACTGCTCTTTTTCTTTACGGAAAAAACTACCAAAAGCTGAATAATAGAGATTTTTTACCGTGGGATGGCAAAACCACGATTATTATTTACTGGGGTATACCACACTTTTTAAAATAGAGATATTTGCGGCTGAACAGTGAGCGACACACTCAAACTGCTTTTTTTTTAGATACCAAAGGCCCAAAACTGGATAGTACAGCGATTTGACCCGTGGAACTGCGAAACCACACTGGGATGTCGGGCCTACACAAGACTATTTTCAGCAGATATATTTTTGTGTCACAACAGTCAGGAGACACTACTGTTTTTCTTTACGGAAAAAACTACCAAAAGCTGAATAATAGAGATTTTTTACCGTGGGATGGCAAAACCACAGTTATTGTTTACTGGGGTATACCACACTTTTTTAAATAGAGATATTTGCGGCTGAACATTGAGCGACACACTCAAACTGCTTTTTTTTAGATACCAAAGGCCCAAAACTGGATAGTACAGCGATTTGACACGTGGAACTGCGAAACCACACTGGGATGTCGGGCCTACACAAGACTATTTTCAACAGATATATTTTTGTGTCACAACAGTCAGGAGACACTGCTCTTTTTCTTTACGGAAAAAACTACCAAAAGCTGAATAATAGAGATTTTTTACCGTGGGATGGCAAAACCACGATTATTATTTACTGGGGTATACCACACTTTTTAAAATAGAGATATTTGCGGCTGAACAGTGAGCAACACACTCAAACTTCTTTTTTTTTAGATACCAAAGGCCCAAAACTGGATAGTACAGCGATTTGACCCGTGAAACTGCGAAACCACACTGGTATGTCGGGCCTACACAAGACTATTTTCAACAGATATATTTTTGTGTCACAACAGTCAGGAGACACTACTGTTTTATTTACGGACAAAAATACCAAAAGCTGAATAATACAGATATTATACCGTGGGGTGGCAAAACCACAGTTATTGTTTACTGGGGTATACCACACTTTTTTAAATAGAGATATTTGCGGCTGAACAGTGAGCGACACACTCAAACTGCTTTTTTTTTAGATACCAAAGGCCCAAAACTGGATAGTACAGAGATTTCACCCGTAGAACTGCGAAACCACACTGGGATGTCGGGCCTACACAAGACTATTTTCAACAGATATATTTTTGTGTCACAACAGTCAGGAGACACTACTGTTTTTTTTTTACGGAAAAAATTACCAAAAGCTGAATAATAGAGATTTTTTACCGTGGGATGGCAAAACCACAGTTATTGTTTACTGGGGTATACCACACTTTTTTAAACAGAGATATTTGCGGCTGAACAGTGAGCGACACACTCAAACTGCTTTTTTTTTAGATACCAAAGGCCCAAAACTGGATAGTACAGCGATTTGACCCGTGGAACTGCGAAACCACACTGGTATGTCGGGCCTACACAAGACTATTTTCAACAGATATATTTTTGTGTCACAACAGTCAGGAGACACTACTGTTATTCTTTACGGAAAAAACTACTAAAAGCTGAATAATAGAGATTTTATACCGTGGGATGGCAAAACCACAGTTATTGTATACTGGGGTATACCACACTTTTTTAAATAGAGATATTTGCGGCTGAACAGTGAGCGACACACTCAAACTGCTTTTTTTTTTAGATACCAAAGGCCCAAAACTGGATAGTACAGCGATTTCACCTGTAGAACTGCGAAACCACACTGGGATGTCAGGCCTACACAAGACTATTTTCAACAGATATATTTTTGTGTCACAACAGTCAGGAGACACTACTGTTTTTCTTTACGGAAAAAAACTACCAAAAGCTGAATAATAGAGATTTTTTACCGTGGGATGGCAAAACCACAGTTATTGTTTACTGGGGTATACCACACTTTTTTAAATAGAGATATTTGCGGCTGAACAGTGAGCGACACACTCAAACTGCTTTTTTTTTAGATACCAAAGGCCCAAAACTGGATAGTACAGCGATTTTACCCATAGAACTGCGAAACCACACTGGGATGTCGGGCCTACACAAGACTATTTTCAACAGATATATTTTTGTGTCACAACAGTCAGGAGACACTACTGTTTTTCTTTACGGAAAAAACTACCAAAAGCTGAATAATAGAGATTTTATACCGTGGGATGGCAAAACCACAGTTATTGTTTACTGGGGTATACCACACTTTTTTAAATAGAGATATTTGCGGCTGAACAGTGAGCGACACACTCAAACTGCTTTTTTTTTAGATACCAAAGGCCCAAAACTGGATAGTACAGCGATTTGACCCGTGGAACTGCGAAACCACACTGGGATGTCGGGCCTACACAAGACTATTTTCAACAGATATATTTTTGCGTCACAACAGTCAGGAGACACTACTGTTTTTCTTT
This sequence comes from Phyllobates terribilis, assembly GCF_046119375.1. Taxonomy (NCBI): domain Eukaryota; kingdom Metazoa; phylum Chordata; class Amphibia; order Anura; family Dendrobatidae; genus Phyllobates; species Phyllobates terribilis. Next base: position 661,175,841 of record NW_027362762.1, on the reverse strand, counting down.
ACGGAAAAAACTACCAAAAGCTGAATAATAGAGATTTTTTACCGTGGGATGGCAAAACCACAGTTATTGTTTACTGGGGTATACCACGCTTTTTTAAATAGAGATATTTGCGGCTGAACAGTGAGCGACACACTCAAACAGCTTTTTTTTTAGATACCAAAGGCCCAAAACTGGATAGTACAGCGATTTGACCCGTGGAACTGCGAAACCACACTGGGATGTCGGGCCTACAAAGACTATTTTCAACAGATATATTTTTGCGTCACAACAGTCAGGAGACACTACTGTTTTTCTTTACGGAAAAAACTACCAAAAGCTGAATAATAGAGATTTTTTACCGTGGGATGGCAAAACCACAGTTATTGTTTACTGGGGTATACCACACTATTTTTGTAAATAGAGATATTTGCGGCTGAACATTGAGCGACACACTCAAACTGCTTTTTTTTAGATACCAAAGGCCCAAAACTGGATGGTACAGCGATTTGACACGTGGAACTGCGAAACCACACTGGGATGTCGGGCCTACACAAGACTATTTTCAACAGATATATTTTTGTGTCACAACAGTCAGGAGACACTACTGTTTATCTTTACGGAAAAAACTACCAAAAGCTGAATAATAGAGATATTATACCGTGGGATGGCAAAACCACAGTTACTGTTTACTGGGGTATACCACACTTTTTTAAATAGAGATATTTGCGGCTGAACAGTGAGAGACACACTCAAACTGCTTTTTTTTTAGATACCAAAGGCCCAAAACTGGTTAGCACAGAGATTTCACCTGTAGAACTGCGAAACCACACTGGGATGTCAGGCCTACACAAGACTATTTTCAACAGATATATTTTTGTGTCACAACAGTCAGGAGACACTACTGTTTTTCTTTACGGAAAAAAACTACCAAAAGCTGAATAATAGAGATTTTTTACCGTGGGATGGCAAAACCACAGTTATTGTTTACTGGGGTATACCACACTTTTTTAAAAAGAGATATTTGCGGCTGAACAGTGAGCGACACACTCAAACTGCTTTTTTTTTAGATACCAAAGGCCCAAAACTGGATAGTACAGCGATTTGACCCGTGGAACTGCGAAACCACACTGGGATGTCGGGCCTACACAAGACTATTTTCAACAGATATATTTTTGTGTCACAACAGTCAGGAGACACTGCTCTTTTTCTTTACGGAGAAAACTACCAAAAGCTGAATAATAGAGATTTTTTACCGTGGGATGGCAAAACCACGATTATTATTTACTGGGGTATACCACACTTTTTAAAATAGAGATATTTGCGGCTGAACAGTGAGCGACACACTCAAACTGCTTTTTTTTTAGATACCAAAGGCCCAAAACTGGATAGTACAGCGATTTGACCCGTGGAACTGCGAAACCACACTGGGATGTCGGGCCTACACAAGACTATTTTCAGCAGATATATTTTTGTGTCACAACAGTCAGGAGACACTACTGTTTTTCTTTACGGAAAAAACTACCAAAAGCTGAATAATAGAGATTTTTTACCGTGGGATGGCAAAACCACAGTTATTGTTTACTGGGGTATACCACACTTTTTTAAATAGAGATATTTGCGGCTGAACATTGAGCGACACACTCAAACTGCTTTTTTTTAGATACCAAAGGCCCAAAACTGGATAGTACAGCGATTTGACACGTGGAACTGCGAAACCACACTGGGATGTCGGGCCTACACAAGACTATTTTCAACAGATATATTTTTGTGTCACAACAGTCAGGAGACACTACTGTTTATCTTTACGGAAAAAACTACCAAAAGCTGAATAATAGAGATATTATACCGTGGGATGGCAAAACCACAGTTATTGTTTACTGGGGTATACCACACTTTTTTAAATGGAGATATTTGCGGCTGAACAGTGAGAGACACACTCAAACTGCTTTTTTTTTAGATACCAAAGGCCCAAAACTGGTTAGTACAGAGATTTCACCTGTAGAACTGCGAAACCACACTGGGATGTCGGGCCTACACAAGACTATTTTCAACAGATATATTTTTGTGTCACAACAGTCAGGAGACACTACTGTTTTTCTTTACGGAAAAAACTACCAAAAGCTGAATAATAGAGATTTTATACCGTGGGATGGCAAAACCACAGTTATTGTTTACTGGGGTATACCACACTTTTTTAAATAGAGATATTTGCGGCTGAACAGTGAGCGACACACTCAAACTGCTTTTTTTTTAGATATCAAAGGCCCAAAACTGGATAGTACAGCGATTTGACCCGTGGAACTGCGAAACCACACTGGGATGTCGGGCCTACACAAGACTATTTTCAACAGATATATTTTTGCGTCACAACAGTCAGGAGACACTACTGTTTTTCTTTACGGAAAAAACTACCAAAAGCTGAATAATAGAGATTTTTTACCGTGGGATGGCAAAACCACAGTTATTGTTTACTGGGGTATACCACGCTTTTTTAAATAGAGATATTTGCGGCTGAACAGTGAGCGACACACTCAAACAGCTTTTTTTTTAGATACCAAAGGCCCAAAACTGGATAGTACAGCGATTTGACCCGTGGAACTGCGAAACCACACTGGGATGTCGGGCCTACAAAGACTATTTTCAACAGATATATTTTTGTGTCACAACAGTCAGGAGACACTACTGTTTTTCTTTACGGAAAAAACTACCAAAAGCTGAATAATAGAGATTTTTTACCGTGGGATGGCAAAACTACAGTTATTGTTTACTGGGGTATACCACACTATTTTTGTAAATAGAGATATTTGCGGCTGAACATTGAGCGACACACTCAAACTGCTTTTTTTTAGATACCAAAGGCCCAAAACTGGATAGTACAGCGATTTGACACGTGGAACTGCGAAACCACACTGGGATGTCGGGCCTACACAAGACTATTTTCAACAGATATATTTTTGTGTCACAACAGTCAGGAGACACTACTGTTTATCTTTACGGAAAAAACTACCAAAAGCTGAATAATAGAGATATTATACCGTGGGATGGCAAAACCACAGTTACTGTTTACTGGGGTATACCACACTTTTTTAAATAGAGATATTTGCGGCTGAACAGTGAGAGACACACTCAAACTGCTTTTTTTTTAGATACCAAAGGCCCAAAACTGGTTAGTACAGAGATTTCACCTGTAGAACTGCGAAACTACACTGGGATGTCAGGCCTACACAAGACTATTTTCAACAGATATATTTTTGTGTCACAACAGTCAGGAGACACTACTGTTTTTCTTTACGGAAAAAAACTACCAAAAGCTGAATAATAGAGATTTTTTACCGTGGGATGGCAAAACCACAGTTATTGTTTACTGGGGTATACCACACTTTTTTAAATAGAGATATTTGCGGCTGAACAGTGAGCGACACACTCAAACTGCTTTTTTTTTAGATACCAAAGGCCCAAAACTGGATAGTACAGCGATTTTACCCGTAGAACTGCGAAACCACACTGGGATGTCGGGCCTACACAAGACTATTTTCAACAGATATATTTTTGTGTCACAACAGTCAGGAGACACTACTGTTTTTCTTTACGGAAAAAACTACCAAAAGCTGAATAATAGAGATTTTATACCGTGGGATGGCAAAACCACAGTTATTGTTTACTGGGGTATACCACACTTTTTTAAATAGAGATATTTGCGGCTGAACAGTGAGCGACACACTCAAACTGCTTTTTTTTTAGATACCAAAGGCCCAAAACTGGATAGTACAGCGATTTGACCCGTGGAACTGCGAAACCACACTGGGATGTCGGGCCTACGCAAGACTATTTTCAACAGATATATTTTTGCGTCACAACAGTCAGGAGACACTACTGTTTTTCTTTACGGAAAAAACTACCAAAAGCTGAATAATAGAGATTTTTTACCGTGGGATGGCAAAACCACAGTTATTGTTTACTGGGGTATACCACACTTTTTTAAATAGAGATATTTGCGGCTGAACAGTGAGCGACACACTCAAACAGCTTTTTTTTTAGATACCAAAGGCCCAAAACTGGATAGTACAGAGATTTGACCCGTGGAACTGCGAAACCACACTGAGATATCGGGCCTACACAAGACTATTTTCAACAGATATATTTTTGTGTCACAACAGTCAGGAGACTCTACTGTATTTCTTTTTGGAAAAAACTACCAAAAGCTGAATAATAGAGATTTTTTACCGTGGGATGGCAAAACCACAGTTATTGTTTACTGGGGTATATTACACTTTTTTAAATAGAGATAATTGCGGCTGAACAGTGAGCGACACACTCAAACTGCTTTTTTTTTAGATACCAAAGGCCCAAAACTGGATAGTACAGCGATTTGACCCGTGGAACTGCGAAACCACACTGGGATGTCGGGCCTACACAAGACTATTTTCAAAAGATATATTTTTGTGTCACAACAGTCAGGAGACACTACTGTTTTCTTTACGTAAAAAAATACAAAAAGCTGAATAATAGAGATATTATACCGTGGGGTGGCAAAACCACAGTTATTGTTTACTGGGGTATACCACACTTTTTTAAATAGAGATATTTGCAGCTGAACAGTGAGCGACACACTCAAACTGCTTTTTTTTTAGATACCAAAGGCCCAAAACTGGATAGTACAGCGATTTGACCCGTGGAACTGCGAAACCACACTGGGATGTTGGGCCTACACAAGACTATTTTCAACAGATATATTTTTGTGTCACAACAGTCAGGAGACACTACTGTTTTTCTTTACGGAAAAAACTACCAAAAGCTGAATAATAGAGATTTTTTACTGTGGGATGGCAAAACCACAGTTATTGTTTACTGGGGTATACCACACTTTTTTAAATAGAGATATTTGCGGCTGAACAGTGAGCGACACACTCAAACTGCTTTTTTTTTAGATACCAAAGGCCCAAAACTGGATAGTGCAGCGATTTTACCCGTAGAACTACGAAACCACACTGGGATATCGGGCCTACACAAGACTATTTTCAACAGATATATTTTTGTGTCACAACAGTCAGGAGACACTACTGTTTTTCTTTACGGAAAAAACTACCAAAAGCTGAATAATAGAGATTTTTTACTGTGGGATGGCAAAACCACAGTTATTGTTTACTGGGGTATACCACACTTTTTTAAATCGAGATATTTGCGGCTGAACAGTGAGCGACACACTCAAACTGCATTTTTTTTAGATACCAAAGGCCCAAAACTGGATAGTACAGCGATTTTACCCGTAGAACTGCGAAACCACACTGGGATGTCGGGCCTACACAAGACTATTTTCAACAGATATATTTTTGTGTCACAACAGTCAGGAGACACTACTGTTTTTCTTTACGGAAAAAACTACCAAAAGCTGAATAATAGAGATTTTATACCGTGGGATGGCAAAACCACAGTTATTGTTTACTGGGGTATACCACAGTTTTTTAAATAGAGATATTTGCGGCTGAACAGTGAGCGACACACTCAAACTGCTTTTTTTTTAGATACCAAAGGCCCAAAACTGGATAGTACAGCGATTTGACCCGTGGAACTGCGAAACCACACTGGGATGTCGGGCGTACACAAGACTATTTTCAACAGATATATTTTTGCGTCACAACAGTCAGGAGACACTACTGTTTTTCTTTACGGAAAAAACTACCAAAAGCTGAATAATAGAGATTTTTTACCGTGGGATGGCAAAACCACAGTTATTGTTTACTGGGGTATACCACGCTTTTTTAAATAGAGATATTTGCGGCTGAACAGTGAGCGACACACTCAAACAGCTGTTTTTTTAGATACCAAAGGCCCAAAACTGGATAGTACAGCGATTTGACCCGTGGAACTGCGAAACCACACTGGGATGTCGGGCCTACAAAGACTATTTTCAACAGATATATTTTTGCGTCACAACAGTCAGGAGACACTACTGTTTTTCTTTACGGAAAAAACTACCAAAAGCTGAATAATAGAGATTTTTTACCGTGGGATGGCAAAACCACAGTTATTGTTTACTGGGGTATACCACACTATTTTTGTAAATAGAGATATTTGCGGCTGAACATTGAGCGACACACTCAAACTGCTTTTTTTTAGATACCAAAGGCCCAAAACTGGATAGTACAGCGATTTGACACGTGGAACTGCGAAACCCCACTGGGATGTCGGGCCTACACAAGACTATTTTCAACAGATATATTTTTGTGTCACAACAGTCAGGAGACACTACTGTTTATCTTTACGGAAAAAACTACCAAAAGCTGAATAATAGAGATATTATACCGTGGGATGGCAAAACCACAGTTATTGTTTACTGGGGTATACCACACTTTTTTAAATAGAGATATTTGCGGCTGAACAGTGAGAGACACACTCAAACTGCTTTTTTTTTAGATACCAAAGGCCCAAAACTGGTTAGTACAGAGATTTCACCTGTAGAACTGCGAAACCACACTGGGATGTCAGGCCTACACAAGACTATTTTCAACAGATATATTTTTGTGTCACAACAGTCAGGAGACACTACTGTTTTTCTTTACGGAAAAAACTACCAAAAGCTGAATAATAGAGATTTTTTACCGTGGGATGGCAAAACCACAGTTATTGTTTACTGGGGTATACCACACTTTTTTAAATAGAGATATTTGCGGCTGAACAGTGAGCGACACACTCAAACTGCTTTTTTTTTAGATACCAAAGGCCCAAAACTGGATAGTACAGCGATTTTACCCGTAGAACTGCGAAACCACACTGGGATGTCGGGCCTACACAAGACTATTTTCAACAGATATATTTTTGTGTCACAACAGTCAGGAGACACTACTGTTTTTCTTTACGGAAAAAACTACCAAAAGCTGAATAATAGAGATTTTATACCGTGGGATGGCAAAACCACAGTTATTGTTTACTGGGGTATACCACACTTTTTTAAATAGAGATATTTGCGGCTGAACAGTGAGCGACACACTCAAACTGCTTTTTTTTTAGATACCAAAGGCCCAAAACTGGATAGTACAGCGATTTGACCCGTGGAACTGCGAAACCACACTGGGATGTCGGGCCTACGCAAGACTATTTTGAACAGATATATTTTTGCGTCACAACAGTCAGGAGACACTACTGTTTTTCTTTACGGAAAAAACTACCAAAAGCTGAATAATAGAGATTTTTTACCGTGGGATGGCAAAACCACAGTTATTGTTTACTGGGGTATACCACACTTTTTTAAATAGAGATATTTGCGGCTGAACAGTGAGCGACACACTCAAACAGCTTTTTTTTTAGATACCAAAGGCCCAAAACTGGATAGTACAGAGATTTGACCCGTGGAACTGCGAAACCACACTGGGATATCGGGCCTACACAAGACTATTTTCAACAGATATATTTTTGTGTCACAACAGTCAGGAGACACTACTGTATTTCTTTTTGGAAAAAACTACCAAAAGCTGAATAATAGAGATTTTTTACCGTGGGATGGCAAAACCACAGTTATTGTTTACTGGGGTATACCACACTTTTTTAAATAGAGATAATTGCGGCTGAACAGTGAGCGACACACTCAAACTGCTTTTTTTTTAGATACCAAAGGCCCAAAACTGGATAGTACAGCGATTTGACCCGTGGAACTGCGAAACCACACTGGGATGTCGGGCCTACACAAGACTATTTTCAACAGATATATTTTTGTGTCACAACAGTCAGGAGACACTACTGTTTTCTTTACGTAAAAAAATACCAAAAGCTGAATAATAGAGATATTATACCGTGGGGTGGCAAAACCACAGTTATTGTTTACTGGGGTATACCACACTTTTTTAAATAGAGATATTTGCAGCTGAACAGTGAGCGACACACTCAAACTGCTTTTTTTTTAGATACCAAAGGCCCAAAACTGGATAGTACAGCGATTTGACCCGTAGAACTGCGAAACCACACTGGGATGTCGGGCCTACACAAGACTATTTTCAACAGATATATTTTTGTGTCACAACAGTCAGGAGACACTACTGTTTTTCTTTACGGAAAAAACTACCAAAAGCTGAATAATAGAGATTTTTTACTGTGGGATGGCAAAACCACAGTTATTGTTTACTGGGGTATACCACACTTTTTTAAATAGAGATATTTGCGGCTGAACTGTGAGCGACACACTCAAACTGCTTTTTTTTTAGATACCAAAGGCCCAAAACTGGATAGTGCAGCGATTTTACCCGTAGAACTACGAAACCACACTGGGATATCGGGCCTACACAAGACTATTTTCAACAGATATATTTTTGTGTCACAACAGTCAGGAGACACTACTGTTTTTCTTTACGGAAAAAACTACCAAAAGCTGAATAATAGAGATTTTATACCGTGGGATGGCAAAACCACAGTTATTGTTTACTGGGGTATACCACACTTTTTTAAATAGAGATATTTGCGGCTGAACAGTGAGCGACACACTCAAACTGATTTTTTTTTAGATACCAAAGGCCCAAAACTGGATAGTACAGCGATTTGACCCGTGGAACTGCGAAACCACACTGGGATGTCGGGCCTACAAAGACTATTTTCAACAGATATATTTTTGCGTCACAACAGTCAGGAGACACTACTGTTTTTCTTTACGGAAAAAACTACCAAAAGCTGAATAATAGAGATTTTTTACCGTGGGATGGCAAAACCACAGTTATTGTTTACTGGGGTATACCACACTTTTTTAAATAGAGATATTTGCGGCTGAACAGTGAGCGACACACTCAAACAGTTTTTTTTTTAGATACCAAAGGCCCAAAACTGGATAGTACAGCGATTTGACCCGTGGAACTGCGAAACCACACTGGGATGTCGGGCCTACACAAGACTATTTTCAACAGATATATTTTTGTGTCACAACAGTCAGGAGACACTGCTCTTTTTCTTTACGGAAAAAACTACCAAAAGCTGAATAATAGAGATTTTTTACCGTGGGATGGCAAAACCACGATTATTATTTACTGGGGTATACCACACTTTTTAAAATAGAGATATTTGCGGCTGAACAGTGAGCGACACACTCAAACTGCTTTTTTTTTTAGATACCAAAGGCCCAAAACTGGATAGTACAGTGATTTGACCCGTGGAACTGCGAAACCACACTGGGATGTCGCGCCTACACAAGACTATTTTCAGCAGATATATTTTTGTGTCACAACAGTCAGGAGACACTACTGTTTTTCTTTACGGAAAAAACTACCAAAAGCTGAATAATAGAGATTTTTTACCGTGGGATGGCAAAACCACAGTTATTGTTTACTGGGTATACCACACTTTTTTAAATAGAGATATTTGCGGCTGAACATTGAGCGACACACTCAAACTGCTTTTTTTTAGATACCAAAGGCCCAAAACTGGATAGTACAGCGATTTGACACGTGGAACTGCGAAACCACACTTGAATGTCGGGCCTACACAAGACTATTTTCAACAGATATATTTTTGTGTCACAACAGTCAGGAGACACTACTGTTTATCTTTACGGAAAAAACTACCAAAAGCTGAATAATAGAGATATTATACCGTGGGATGGCAAAACCACAGTTATTGTTTACTGGGGTATACCACACTTTTTTAAATAGAGATATTTGCGGCTGAACAGTGAGCGACACACTCAAACTGCATTTTTTTTAGATACCAAAGGCCCAAAACTGGATAGTACAGCGATTTTACCCGTAGAACTGCGAAACCACACTGGGATGTCGGGCCTACACAAGACTATTTTCAACAGATATATTTTTGTGTCACAACAGTCAGGAGACACTACTGTTTTTCTTTACGGAAAAAACTACCAAAAGCTGAATAATAGAGATTTTATACCGTGGGATGGCAAAACCACAGTTATTGTTTACTGGGGTATACCACACTTTTTTAAATAGAGATATTTGCGGCTGAACAGTGAGCGACACACTCAAACTGCTTTTTTTTTAGATACCAAAGGCCCAAAACTGGATAGTACAGCGATTTGACCCGTGGAACTGCGAAACCACACTGGGATGTCGGGCCTACACAAGACTATTTTCAACAGATATATTTTTGCGTCACAACAGTCAGGAGACACTACTGTTTTTCTTTACGGAAAAAACTACCAAAAGCTGAATAATAGAGATTTTTTACCGTGGGATGGCAAAACCACAGTTATTGTTTACTGGGGTATACCACGCTTTTTTAAATAGAGATATTTGCGGCTGAACAGTGAGCGACACACTCAAACAGCTTTTTTTTTAGATACCAAAGGCCCAAAACTGGATAGTACAGCGATTTGACCCGTGGAACTGCGAAACCACACTGGGATGTCGGGCCTACAAAGACTATTTTCAACAGATATATTTTTGCGTCACAACAGTCAGGAGACACTACTGTTTTTCTTTACGGAAAAAACTACCAAAAGCTGAATAATAGAGATTTTTTACCGTGGGATGGCAAAACCACAGTTATTGTTTACTGGGGTATACCACACTATTTTTGAAAATAGAGATATTTGCGGCTGAACATTGAGCGACACACTCAAACTGCTTTTTTTTAGATACCAAAGGCCCAAAACTGGATAGTACAGCGAATTGACACGTGGAACTGCGAAACCCCACTGGGATGTCGGGCCTACACAAGACTATTTTCAACAGATATATTTTTGTGTCACAACAGTCAGGAGACACTACTGTTTATCTTTACGGAAAAAACTACCAAAAGCTGAATGATAGAGATATTATACCGTGGGATGGCAAAACCACAGTTATTGTTTACTGGGGTATACCACACTTTTTTAAATAGAGATATTTGCGGCTGAACAGTGAGAGACACACTCAAACTGCTTTTTTTCTAGATACCAAAGGCCCAAAACTGGTTAGTACAGAGATTTCACCTGTAGAACTGCGAAACCACACTGGGATGTCAGGCCTACACAAGACTATTTTCAACAGATATATTTTTGTGTCACAACAGTCAGGAGACACTACTGTTTTTCTTTACGGAAAAAACTACCAAAAGCTGAATAATAGAGATTTTTTACCGTGGGATGGCAAAACCACAGTTATTGTTTACTGGGGTATACCACACTTTTTTAAATAGAGATATTTGCGGCTGAACAGTGAGCGACACACTCAAACTGCTTTTTTTTTAGATACCAAAGGCCCAAAACTGGATAGTACAGCGATTTTACCCGTAGAACTGCGAAACCACACTGGGATGTTGGGCCTACACAAGACTATTTTCAACAGATATATTTTTGTGTCACAACAGTCAGGAGACACTACTGTTTTTCTTTACGGAAAAAACTACCAAAAGCTGAATAATAGAGATTTTATACCGTGGGATGGCAAAACCACAGTTATTGTTTACTGGGGTATACCACACTTTTTTAAATAGAGATATTTGCGGCTGAACAGTGAGCGACACACTCAAACTGCTTTTTTTTTAGATACCAAAGGCCCAAAACTGGATAGTACAGCGATTTGACCCGTCGAACTGCGAAACCACACTGGGATGTCGGGCCTACGCAAGACTATTTTGAACAGATATATTTTTGCGTCACAACAGTCAGGAGACACTACTGTTTTTCTTTACGGAAAAAACTACCAAAAGCTGAATAATAGAGATTTTTTACCGTGGGATGGCAAAACCACAGTTATTGTTTACTGGGGTATACCACACTTTTTTAAATAGAGATATTTGCGGCTGAACAGTGAGCGACACACTCAAACAGCTTTTTTTTTAGATACCAAAGGCCCAAAACTGGATAGTACAGAGATTTGACCCGTGGAACTGCGAAACCACACTGGGATATCGGGCCTACACAAGACTATTTTCAACAGATATATTTTTGTGTCACAACAGTCAGGAGACACTACTGTATTTCTTTTTGGAAAAAACTACCAAAAGCTGAATAATAGAGATTTTTTACCGTGGGATGGCAAAACCACAGTTATTGTTTACTGGGGTATACCACACTTTTTTAAATAGAGATAATTGCGGCTGAACAGTGAGCGACACACTCAAACTGCTTTTTTTTTAGATACCAAAGGCCCAAAACTGGATAGTACAGCGATTTGACCCGTGGAACTGCGAAACCACACTGGGATGTCGGGCCTACACAAGACTATTTTCAACAGATATATTTTTGTGTCACAACAGTCAGGAGACACTACTGTTTTCTTTACGTAAAAAAATACCAAAAGCTGAATAATAGAGATATTATACCGTGGGGTGGCAAAACCACAGTTATTGTTTACTGGGGTATACCACACTTTTTTAAATAGAGATATTTGCGGCTGAACAGTGAGCGACACACTCAAACAGCTTTTTTTTTAGATACCAAAGGCCCAAAACTGGATAGTACAGAGATTTGACCCGTGGAACTGCGAAACCACACTGGGATATCGGGCCTACACAAGACTATTTTCAACAGATATATTTTTGTGTCACAACAGTCAGGAGACACTACTGTATTTCTTTTTGGAAAAAACTACCAAAAGCTGAATAATAGAGATTTTTTACCGTGGGATGGCAAAACCACAGTTATTGTTTACTGGGGTATACCACACTTTTTTAAATAGAGATAATTGCGGCTGAACAGTGAGCGACACACTCAAACTGCTTTTTTTTTAGATACCAAAGGCCCAAAACTGGATAGTACAGCGATTTGACCCGTGGAACTGCGAAACCACACTGGGATGTCGGGCCTACACAAGACTATTTTCAACAGATATATTTTTGTGTCACAACAGTCAGGAGACACTACTGTTTTCTTTACGTAAAAAAATACCAAAAGCTGAATAATAGAGATATTATACCGTGGGGTGGCAAAACCACAGTTATTGTTTACTGGGGTATACCACACTTTTTTAAATAGAGATATTTGCAGCTGAACAGTGAGCGACACACTCAAACTGCTTTTTTTTTAGATACCAAAGGCCCAAAACTGGATAGTACAGCGATTTGACCCGTAGAACTGCGAAACCACACTGGGATGTCGGGCCTACACAAGACTATTTTCAACAGATATATTTTTGTGTCACAACAGTCAGGAGACACTACTGTTTTTCTTTACGGAAAAAACTACCAAAAGCTGAATAATAGAGATTTTTTACTGTGGGATGGCAAAACCACAGTTATTGTTTACTGGGGTATACCACACTTTTTTAAATAGAGATATTTGCGGCTGAACTGTGAGCGACACACTCAAACTGCTTTTTTTTAGATACCAAAGGCCCAAAACTGGATAGTGCAGCGATTTTACCCGTAGAACTACGAAACCACACTGGGATATCGGGCCTACACAAGACTATTTTCAACAGATATATTTTTGTGTCAAAACAGTCAGGAGACACTACTGTTTTTCTTTACGGAAAAAACTACCAAAAGCTGAATAATAGAGATTTTATACCGTGGGATGGCAAAACCACAGTTATTGTTTACTGGGGTATACCACACTTTTTTAAATAGAGATATTTGCGGCTGAACAGTGAGCGACACACTCAAACTGATTTTTTTTTAGATACCAAAGGCCCAAAACTGGATAGTACAGCGATTTGACCCGTGGAACTGCGAAACCACACTGGGATGTCGGGCCTACAAAGACTATTTTCAACAGATATATTTTTGCGTCACAACAGTCAGGAGACACTACTGTTTTTCTTTACGGAAAAAACTACCAAAAGCTGAATAATAGAGATTTTTTACCGTGGGATGGCAAAACCACAGTTATTGTTTACTGGGGTATACCACACTTTTTTAAATAGAGATATTTGCGGCTGAACAGTGAGCGACACACTCAAACAGTTTTTTTTTTAGATACCAAAGGCCCAAAACTGGATAGTACAGCGATTTGACCCGTGGAACTGCGAAACCACACTGGGATGTCGGGCCTACACAAGACTATTTTCAACAGATATATTTTTGTGTCACAACAGTCAGGAGACACTGCTCTTTTTCTTTACGGAAAAAACTACCAAAAGCTGAATAATAGAGATTTTTTACCGTGGGATGGCAAAACCACGATTATTATTTACTGGGGTATACCACACTTTTTAAAATAGAGATATTTGCGGCTGAACAGTGAGCGACACACTCAAACTGCTTTTTTTTTTAGATACCAAAGGCCCAAAACTGGATAGTACAGTGATTTGACCCGTGGAACTGCGAAACCACACTGGGATGTCGCGCCTACACAAGACTATTTTCAGCAGATATATTTTTGTGTCACAACAGTCAGGAGACACTACTGTTTTTCTTTACGGAAAAAACTACCAAAAGCTGAATAATAGAGATTTTTTACCGTGGGATGGCAAAACCACAGTTATTGTTTACTGGGTATACCACACTTTTTTAAATAGAGATATTTGCGGCTGAACATTGAGCGACACACTCAAACTGCTTTTTTTTAGATACCAAAGGCCCAAAACTGGATAGTACAGCGATTTGACACGTGGAACTGCGAAACCACACTTGAATGTCGGGCCTACACAAGACTATTTTCAACAGATATATTTTTGTGTCACAACAGTCAGGAGACACTACTGTTTATCTTTACGGAAAAAACTACCAAAAGCTGAATAATAGAGATATTATACCGTGGGATGGCAAAACCACAGTTATTGTTTACTGGGGTATACCACACTTTTTTAAATAGAGATATTTGCGGCTGAACAGTGAGCGACACACTCAAACTGCATTTTTTTTAGATACCAAAGGCCCAAAACTGGATAGTACAGCGATTTTACCCGTAGAACTGCGAAACCACACTGGGATGTCGGGCCTACACAAGACTATTTTCAACAGATATATTTTTGTGTCACAACAGTCAGGAGACACTACTGTTTTTCTTTACGGAAAAAACTACCAAAAGCTGAATAATAGAGATTTTATACCGTGGGATGGCAAAACCACAGTTATTGTTTACTGGGGTATACCACACTTTTTTAAATAGAGATATTTGCGGCTGAACAGTGAGCGACACACTCAAACTGCTTTTTTTTTAGATACCAAAGGCCCAAAACTGGATAGTACAGCGATTTGACCCGTGGAACTGCGAAACCACACTGGGATGTCGGGCCTACACAAGACTATTTTCAACAGATATATTTTTGCGTCACAACAGTCAGGAGACACTACTGTTTTTCTTTACGGAAAAAACTACCAAAAGCTGAATAATAGAGATTTTTTACCGTGGGATGGCAAAACCACAGTTATTGTTTACTGGGGTATACCACGCTTTTTTAAATAGAGATATTTGCGGCTGAACAGTGAGCGACACACTCAAACAGCTTTTTTTTTAGATACCAAAGGCCCAAAACTGGATAGTACAGCGATTTGACCCGTGGAACTGCGAAACCACACTGGGATGTCGGGCCTACAAAGACTATTTTCAACAGATATATTTTTGCGTCACAACAGTCAGGAGACACTACTGTTTTTCTTTACGGAAAAAACTACCAAAAGCTGAATAATAGAGATTTTTTACCGTGGGATGGCAAAACCACAGTTATTGTTTACTGGGGTATACCACACTATTTTTGAAAATAGAGATATTTGCGGCTGAACATTGAGCGACACACTCAAACTGCTTTTTTTTAGATACCAAAGGCCCAAAACTGGATAGTACAGCGAATTGACACGTGGAACTGCGAAACCCCACTGGGATGTCGGGCCTACACAAGACTATTTTCAACAGATATATTTTTGTGTCACAACAGTCAGGAGACACTACTGTTTATCTTTACGGAAAAAACTACCAAAAGCTGAATAATAGAGATATTATACCGTGGGATGGCAAAACCACAGTTATTGTTTACTGGGGTATACCACACTTTTTTAAATAGAGATATTTGCGGCTGAACAGTGAGAGACACACTCAAACTGCTTTTTTTCTAGATACCAAAGGCCCAAAACTGGTTAGTACAGAGATTTCACCTGTAGAACTGCGAAACCACACTGGAATGTCAGGCCTACACAAGACTATTTTCAACAGATATATTTTTGTGTCACAACAGTCAGGAGACACTACTGTTTTTCTTTACGGAAAAAACTACCAAAAGCTGAATAATAGAGATTTTTTACCGTGGGATGGCAAAACCACAGTTATTGTTTACTGGGGTATACCACACTTTTTTAAATAGAGATATTTGCGGCTGAACAGTGAGCGACACACTCAAACTGCTTTTTTTTTAGATACCAAAGGCCCAAAACTGGATAGTACAGCGATTTTACCCGTAGAACTGCGAAACCACACTGGGATGTTGGGCCTACACAAGACTATTTTCAACAGATATATTTTTGTGTCACAACAGTCAGGAGACACTACTGTTTTTCTTTACGGAAAAAACTACCAAAAGCTGAATAATAGAGATTTTATACCGTGGGATGGCAAAACCACAGTTATTGTTTACTGGGGTATACCACACTTTTTTAAATAGAGATATTTGCGGCTGAACAGTGAGCGACACACTCAAACTGCTTTTTTTTTAGATACCAAAGGCCCAAAACTGGATAGTACAGCGATTTGACCCGTCGAACTGCGAAACCACACTGGGATGTCGGGCCTACGCAAGACTATTTTGAACAGATATATTTTTGCGTCACAACAGTCAGGAGACACTACTGTTTTTCTTTACGGAAAAAACTACCAAAAGCTGAATAATAGAGATTTTTTACCGTGGGATGGCAAAACCACAGTTATTGTTTACTGGGGTATACCACACTTTTTTAAATAGAGATATTTGCGGCTGAACAGTGAGCGACACACTCAAACAGCTTTTTTTTTAGATACCAAAGGCCCAAAACTGGATAGTACAGAGATTTGACCCGTGGAACTGCGAAACCACACTGGGATATCGGGCCTACACAAGACTATTTTCAACAGATATATTTTTGTGTCACAACAGTCAGGAGACACTACTGTATTTCTTTTTGGAAAAAACTACCAAAAGCTGAATAATAGAGATTTTTTACCGTGGGATGGCAAAACCACAGTTATTGTTTACTGGGGTATACCACACTTTTTTAAATAGAGATAATTGCGGCTGAACAGTGAGCGACACACTCAAACTGCTTTTTTTTTAGATACCAAAGGCCCAAAACTGGATAGTACAGCGATTTGACCCGTGGAACTGCGAAACCACACTGGGATGTCGGGCCTACACAAGACTATTTTCAACAGATATATTTTTGTGTCACAACAGTCAGGAGACACTACTGTTTTCTTTACGTAAAAAAATACCAAAAGCTGAATAATAGAGATATTATACCGTGGGGTGGCAAAACCACAGTTATTGTTTACTGGGGTATACCACACTTTTTTAAATAGAGATATTTGCAGCTGAACAGTGAGCGACACACTCAAACTGCTTTTTTTTTAGATACCAAAGGCCCAAAACTGGATAGTACAGCGATTTGACCCGTGGAACTGCGAAACCACACTGGGATGTCGGGCCTACACAAGACTATTTTCAACAGATATATTTTTGTGTCACAACAGTCAGGAGACACTACTGTTTTTCTTTACGGAAAAAACTACCAAAAGCTGAATAATAGAGATTTTTTACTGTGGGATGGCAAAACCACAGTTATTGTTTACTGGGGTATACCACACTTTTTTAAATAGAGATATTTGCGGCTGAACAGTGAGCGACACACTCAAACTGCTTTTTTTTTAGATACCAAAGGCCCAAAACTGGATAGTGCAGCGATTTTACCCGTAGAACTACGAAACCACACTGGGATATCGGGCCTACACAAGACTATTTTCAACAGATATATTTTTGTGTCACAACAGTCAGGAGACACTACTCTTTTTCTTTACGGAAAAAACTACCAAAAGCTGAATAATAGAGATTTTTTACCGTGGGATGGCAAAACCACAGTTATTGTTTACTGGGGTATACCACACTTTTTTAAATAGAGATATTTGCGGCTGAACAGTGAGCGACACACTCAAACAGCTTTTTTTTTAGATACCAAAGGCCCAAAACTGGATAGTACAGCGATTTGACCCGTGGAACTGCGAAACCACACTGGGATGTCGGGCCTACACAAGACTATTTTCAACAGATATATTTTTGTGTCACAACAGTCAGGAGACACTGCTCTTTTTCTTTACGGAAAAAACTACCAAAAGCTGAATAATAGAGATTTTTTACCGTGGGATGGCAAAACCACGATTATTATTTACTGGGGTATACCACACTTTTTAAAATAGAGATATTTGCGGCTGAACAGTGAGCGACACACTCAAACTGCTTTTTTTTTTAGATACCAAAGGCCCAAAACTGGATAGTACAGCGATTTGACCCGTGGAACTGCGAAACCACACTGGGATGTCGGGCCTACACAAGACTATTTTCAGCAGATATATTTTTGTGTCACAACAGTCAGGAGACACTACTGTTTTTCTTTACGGAAAAAACTACCAAAAGCTGAATAATAGAGATTTTTTACCGTGGGATGGCAAAACCACAGTTATTGTTTACTGGGGTATACCACACTTTTTTAAATAGAGATATTTGCGGCTGAACATTGAGCGACACACTCAAACTGCTTTTTT
Organism: Phyllobates terribilis; assembly: GCF_046119375.1. Classification (NCBI taxonomy): domain Eukaryota; kingdom Metazoa; phylum Chordata; class Amphibia; order Anura; family Dendrobatidae; genus Phyllobates; species Phyllobates terribilis. The sequence continues at coordinate 661,157,282 of NW_027362762.1, read as the reverse complement.
TTAGATACCAAAGGCCCAAAACTGGATAGTACAGCGATTTGACCCGTGGAACTGCGAAACCACACTGGGATGTTGGGCCTACACAAGACTATTTTCAACAGATATATTTTTGTGTCACAACAGTCAGGAGACACTACTGTTTTTCTTTACGGAAAAAACTACCAAAAGCTGAATAATAGAGATTTTTTACCGTGGGATGGCAAAACCACAGTTATTGTTTACTGGGGTATACCACACTTTTTTAAATAGAGATATTTGCGGCTGAACAGTGAGCGACACACTCAAACTGCTTTTTTTTTAGATACCAAAGGCCCAAAACTGGATAGTACAGCGATTTTACCCGTAGAACTGCGAAACCACACTGGGATGTTGGGCCTACACAAGACTATTTTCAACAGATATATTTTTGTGTCACAACAGTCAGGAGACACTACTGTTTTTCTTTACGGAAAAAACTACCAAAAGCTGAATAATAGAGATTTTATACCGTGGGATGGCAAAACCACAGTTATTGTTTACTGGGGTATACCACACTTTTTTAAATAGAGATATTTGCGGCTGAACAGTGAGCGACACACTCAAACTGCTTTTTTTTTAGATACCAAAGGCCCAAAACTGGATAGTACAGCGATTTGACCCGTCGAACTGCGAAACCACACTGGGATGTCGGGCCTACGCAAGACTATTTTGAACAGATATATTTTTGCGTCACAACAGTCAGGAGACACTACTGTTTTTCTTTACGGAAAAAACTACCAAAAGCTGAATAATAGAGATTTTTTACCGTGGGATGGCAAAACCACAGTTATTGTTTACTGGGGTATACCACACTTTTTTAAATAGAGATATTTGCGGCTGAACAGTGAGCGACACACTCAAACAGCTTTTTTTTTAGATACCAAAGGCCCAAAACTGGATAGTACAGAGATTTGACCCGTGGAACTGCGAAACCACACTGGGATATCGGGCCTACACAAGACTATTTTCAACAGATATATTTTTGTGTCACAACAGTCAGGAGACACTACTGTATTTCTTTTTGGAAAAAACTACCAAAAGCTGAATAATAGAGATTTTTTACCGTGGGATGGCAAAACCACAGTTATTGTTTACTGGGGTATACCACACTTTTTTAAATAGAGATAATTGCGGCTGAACAGTGAGCGACACACTCAAACTGCTTTTTTTTTAGATACCAAAGGCCCAAAACTGGATAGTACAGCGATTTGACCCGTGGAACTGCGAAACCACACTGGGATGTCGGGCCTACACAAGACTATTTTCAACAGATATATTTTTGTGTCACAACAGTCAGGAGACACTACTGTTTTCTTTACGTAAAAAAATACCAAAAGCTGAATAATAGAGATATTATACCGTGGGGTGGCAAAACCACAGTTATTGTTTACTGGGTTATACCACACTTTTTTAAATAGAGATATTTGCAGCTGAACAGTGAGCGACACACTCAAACTGCTTTTTTTTTAGATACCAAAGGCCCAAAACTGGATAGTACAGCGATTTGACCCGTGGAACTGCGAAACCACACTGGGATGTCGGGCCTACACAAGACTATTTTCAACAGATATATTTTTGTGTCACAACAGTCAGGAGACACTACTGTTTTTCTTTACGGAAAAAACTACCAAAAGCTGAATAATAGAGATTTTTTACTGTGGGATGGCAAAACCACAGTTATTGTTTACTGGGGTATACCACACTTTTTTAAATAGAGATATTTGCGGCTGAACAGTGAGCGACACACTCAAACTGCTTTTTTTTTAGATACCAAAGGCCCAAAACTGGATAGTGCAGCGATTTTACCCGTAGAACTACGAAACCACACTGGGATATCGGGCCTACACAAGACTATTTTCAACAGATATATTTTTGTGTCACAACAGTCAGGAGACACTACTCTTTTTCTTTACGGAAAAAACTACCAAAAGCTGAATAATATAGATTTTATACCGAGGGATGGCAAAACCACAGTTATTGTTTACTGGGGTATACCACACTTTTTTAAATAGAGATATTTGCGGCTGAACAGTGAGCGACACACTCAAACTGATTTTTTTTTAGATACCAAAGGCCCAAAACTGGATAGTACAGCGATTTGACCCGTGGAACTGCGAAACCACACTGGGATGTCGGGCCTACAAAGACTATTTTCAACAGATATATTTTTGCGTCACAACAGTCAGGAGACACTACTGTTTTCTTTACGGAAAAAACTACCAAAAGCTGAATAATAGAGATTTTTTACCGTGGGATGGCAAAACCACAGTTATTGTTTACTGGGGTATACCACACTTTTTTAAATAGAGATATTTGCGGCTGAACAGTGAGCGACACACTCAAACAGCTTTTTTTTTAGATACCAAAGGCCCAAAACTGGATAGTACAGCGATTTGACCCGTGGAACTGCGAAACCACACTGGGATGTCGGGCCTACACAAGACTATTTTCAACAGATATATTTTTGTGTCACAACAGTCAGGAGACACTGCTCTTTTTCTTTACGGAAAAAACTACCAAAAGCTGAATAATAGAGATTTTTTACCGTGGGATGGCAAAACCACGATTATTATTTACTGGGGTATACCACACTTTTTAAAATAGAGATATTTGCGGCTGAACAGTGAGCGACACACTCAAACTGCTTTTTTTTTTAGATACCAAAGGCCCAAAACTGGATAGTACAGCGATTTGACCCGTGGAACTGCGAAACCACACTGGGATGTCGGGCCTACACAAGACTATTTTCAGCAGATATATTTTTGTGTCACAACAGTCAGGAGACACTACTGTTTTTCTTTACGGAAAAAACTACCAAAAGCTGAATAATAGAGATTTTTTACCGTGGGATGGCAAAACCACAGTTATTGTTTACTGGGGTATACCACACTTTTTTAAATAGAGATATTTGCGGCTGAACATTGAGCGACACACTCAAACTGCTTTTTTTTAGATACCAAAGGCCCAAAACTGGATAGTACAGCGATTTGACACGTGGAACTGCGAAACCACACTGGGATGTCGGGCCTACACAAGACTATTTTCAACAGATATATTTTTGTGTCACAACAGTCAGGAGACACTACTGTTTATCTTTACGGAAAAAACTACCAAAAGCTGAATAATAGAGATATTATACCGTGGGATGGCAAAACCACAGTTATTGTTTACTGGGGTATACCACACTTTTTTAAATAGAGATATTTGCGGCTGAACAGTGAGCGACACACTCAAACTGCATTTTTTTTAGATACCAAAGGCCCAAAACTGGATAGTACAGCGATTTTACCCGTAGAACTGCGAAACCACACTGGGATGTCGGGCCTACACAAGACTATTTTCAACAGATATATTTTTGTGTCACAACAGTCAGGAGACACTACTGTTTTTCTTTACGGAAAAAACTACCAAAAGCTGAATAATAGAGATTTTATACCGTGGGATGGCAAAACCACAGTTATTGTTTACTGGGGTATACCACACTTTTTTAAATAGAGATATTTGCGGCTGAACAGTGAGCGACACACTCAAACTGCTTTTTTTTTAGATACCAAAGGCCCAAAACTGGATAGTACAGCGATTTGACCCGTGGAACTGCGAAACCACACTGGGATGTCGGGCCTACACAAGACTATTTTCAACAGATATATTTTTGCGTCACAACAGTCAGGAGACACTACTGTTTTTCTTTACGGAAAAAACTACCAAAAGCTGAATAATAGAGATTTTTTACCGTGGGATGGCAAAACCACAGTTATTGTTTACTGGGGTATACCACACTATTTTTGTAAATAGAGATATTTGCGGCTGAACAGTGAGCGACACACTCAAACAGCTTTTTTTTTAGATACCAAAGGCCCAAAACTGGATAGTACAGCGATTTGACCTGTGGAACTGCGAAACCACACTGGGATATCGGGCCTACACAAGACTATTTTCAACAGATATATTTTTGTGTCACAACAGTCAGGAGACACTACTGTATTTCTTTATGGAAAAAACTACCAAAAGCTGAATAATAGAGATTTTTTACCGTGGGATGGCAAAACCACAGTTATTGTTTACTGGGGTATACCAAACTTTTTTAAATAGAGATATTTGCGGCTGAACAGTGAGCGACACACTCAAACTGCTTTTTTTTTAGATACCAAAGGCCCAAAACTGGATAGTACAGCGATTTGACCCGTGGAACTGCGAAACCACACTGGGATGTCGGGCCTACACAAGACTATTTTCAACAGATATATTTTTGTGTCACAACAGTCAGGAGACACTGCTCTTTTTCTTTACGGAAAAAACTACCAAAAGCTGAATAATAGAGATTTTTTACCATGGGATGGCAAAACCACAGTTATTATTTACTGGGGTATACCACACTTTTTAAAATAGAGATATTTGCGGCTGAACAGTGAGCGACACACTCAAACTTCTTTTTTTTTAGATACCAAAGGCCCAAAACTGGATAGTACAGCGATTTGACCCGTGGAACTGCGAAACCACACTGGTATGTCGGGCCTACACAAGACTATTTTCAACAGATATATTTTTGTGTCACAACAGTCAGGACACACTACTGTTTTCTTTACGGACAAAAATACCAAAAGCTGAATAATAGAGATATTATACCGTGGGGTGGCAAAACCACAGTTATTGTTTACTGGGGTATACCACACTTTTTTAAATAGAGATATTTGCGGCTGAACAGTGAGCGACACACTCAAACTGCTTTTTTTTTAGATACCAAAGGCCCAAAACTGGATAGTACAGAGATTTCACACGTAGAACTGCGAAACCACACTGGGATGTCGGGCCTACACAAGACTATTTTCAACAGATATATTTTTGTGTCACAACAGTCAGGAGACACTACTATTTTTTTTTTACGGAAAAAATTACCAAAAGCTGAATAATAGAGATTTTTTACCGTGGGATGGCAAAACCACAGTTATTGTTTACTGGGGTAGACCACACTTTTTTAAACAGAGATATTTGTGGCTGAACAGTGAGCGACACACTCAAACTGCTTTTTTTTTAGATACCAAAGGCCCAAAACTGGATAGTACAGCGATTTGACCCGTGGAACTGCGAAATCACACTGGTATGTCGGGCCTACACAAGACTATTTTCAACAGATATATTTTTGTGTCACAACAGTCAGGAGACACTACTATTTTTCTTTACGGAAAAAACTACTAAAAGCTGAATAATAGAGATTTTATACCGTGGGATGGCAAAACCACAGTTATTGTTTACTGGGGTATACCACACTTTTTTAAATAGAGATATTTGCGGCTGAACAGTGAGCGACACACTCAAACTGCTTTTTTTTTAGATACCAAAGGCCCAAAACTGGATAGTACAGCGATTTGACCCGTGGAACTGCGAAACCACACTGGGATGTCGGGCCTACACAAGACTATTTTCAGCAGATATATTTTTGCGTCACAACATTCAGGAGACACTACTGTTTTTCTTTACGGAAAAAACTACCAAATGCTGAATAATAGAGATTTTTTACCGTGGGATGGCAAAACCACAGTTATTGTTTACTGGGGTATACCACACTTTTTTAAATAGAGATATTTGCGGCTGAACAGTGAGCGACACACTCAAACAGCTTTTTTTTTAGATACCAAAGGCCCAAAACTGGATAGTACAGCGATTTGACCCGTGGAAATGCGAAACCACACTGGGATGTTGGGCCTACACAAGACTATTTTCAACAGATATATTTTTGTGTCACAACAGTCAGGAGAAACTACTGTTTTTCTTTACGGAAAAAACTATCAAAAGCTGAATAATAGAGATTTTTTACCGTGGGATGGCAAAACCACAGTTATTGTTTACTGGGGTATACCACACTTTTTTAAATAGAGATATTTGCGGCTGAACAGTGAGCGACACACTCAAACTGCTTTTTTTTAGATACCAAAGGCCCAAAACTGGATAGTACAGCGATTTGACACGTGGAACTGCGAAACCACACTGGGATGTCGGGCCTACACAAGACTATTTTCAACAGATATATTTTTGTGTCACAACAGTCAGGAGACACTACTGTTTATCTTTACGGAAAAAACTACCAAAAGCTGAATTATAGAGATATTATACCGTGGGATGGCAAAACCACAGTTATTGTTTACTGGGGTATACCACACTTTTTTAAATAGAGATATTTGCGGCTGAACAGTGAGCGACACACTCAAACTGCTTTTTTTTTAGATACCAAAGGCCCAAAACTGGATAGTACAGCGATTTTACCTGTAGAACTGCGAAACCACACTGGGATGTCGGGCCTACACAAGACTATTTTCAACAGATATATTTTTGTGTCACAACAGTCAGGAGACACTACTGTTTTTTTTTTACGGAAAAAATTACCAAAAGCTGAATAATAGAGATTTTTTACCGTGGGATGGCAAAACCACAGTTATTGTTTACTGGGGTAGACCACACTTTTTTAAACAGAGATATTTGCGGCTGAACAGTGAGCGACACACTCAAACTGCTTTTTTTTTAGATACCAAAGGCCCAAAACTGGATAGTACAGCGATTTGACCCGTGGAACTGCGAAACCACACTGGTATGTCGGGCCTACACAAGACTATTTTCAACAGATATATTTTTGTGTCACAACAGTCAGGAGACACTACTATTTTTCTTTACGGAAAAAACTACTAAAAGCTGAATAATAGAGATTTTATACCGTGGGATGGCAAAACCACAGTTATTGTTTACTGGGGTATACCACACTTTTTTAAATAGAGATATTTGCGGCTGAACAGTGAGCGACACACTCAAACTGCTTTTTTTTTAGATACCAAAGGCCCAAAACTGGATAGTACAGCGATTTGACCCGTGGAACTGCGAAACCACACTGGGATGTCGGGCCTACACAAGACTATGTTCAGCAGATATATTTTTGCGTCACAACATTCAGGAGACACTACTGTTTTTCTTTACGGAAAAAACTACCAAATGCTGAATAATAGAGATTTTTTACCGTGGGATGGCAAAACCACAGTTATTGTTTACTGGGGTATACCACACTTTTTTAAATAGAGATATTTGCGGCTGAACAGTGAGCGACACACTCAAACAGCTTTTTTTTTAGATACCAAAGGCCCAAAACTGGATAGTACAGCGATTTGACCCGTGGAACTGCGAAACCACACTGGGATGTTGGGCCTACACAAGACTATTTTCAACAGATATATTTTTGTGTCACAACAGTCAGGAGAAACTACTGTTTTTCTTTACGGAAAAAACTACCAAAAGCTGAATAATAGAGATTTTTTACCGTGGGATGGCAAAACCACAGTTATTGTTTACTGGGGTATACCACACTTTTTTAAATAGAGATATTTGCGGCTGAACAGTGAGCGACACACTCAAACTGCTTTTTTTTAGATACCAAAGGCCCAAAACTGGATAGTACAGCGATTTGACACGTGGAACTGCGAAACCACACTGGGATGTTGGGCCTACACAAGACTATTTTCAACAGATATATTTTTGTGTCACAACAGTCAGGAGAAACTACTGTTTTTCTTTACGGAAAAAACTACCAAAAGCTGAATAATAGAGATTTTTTACCGTGGGATGGCAAAACCACAGTTATTGTTTACTGGGGTATACCACACTTTTTTAAATAGAGATATTTGCGGCTGAACAGTGAGCGACACACTCAAACTGCTTTTTTTTAGATACCAAAGGCCCAAAACTGGATAGTACAGCGATTTGACACGTGGAACTGCGAAACCACACTGGGATGTCGGGCCTACACAAGACTATTTTCAACAGATATATTTTTGTGTCACAACAGTCAGGAGACACTACTGTTTATCTTTACGGAAAAAACTACCAAAAGCTGAATAATAGAGATATTATACCGTGGGATGGCAAAACCACAGTTATTGTTTACTGGGGTATACCACACTTTTTTAAATAGAGATATTTGCGGCTGAACAGTGAGCGACACACTCAAACTGCTTTTTTTTTAGATACCAAAGGCCCAAAACTGGATAGTACAGCGATTTTACCCGTAGAACTGCGAAACCACACTGGGATGTCGGGCCTACACAAGACTATTTTCAACAGATATATTTTTGTGTCACAACAGTCAGGAGACACTACTGTATTTCTTTATGGAAAAAACTACCAAAAGCTGAATAATAGAGATTTTTTACCGTGGGATGGCAAAACCACAGTTATTGTTTACTGGGGTATACCACACTTTTTTAAATAGAGATATTTGCGGCTGAACAGTGAGCGACACACTCAAACTGCTTTTTTTTTAGATACCAAAGGCCCAAAACTGAATAGTACAGCGATTTGACCCGTGGAACTGCGAAACCACACTGGGATGTTGGGCCTACACAAGACTATTTTCAACAGATATATTTTTGTGTCACAACAGTCAGGAGACACTGCTCTTTTTCTTTACGGAAAAAACTACCAAAAGCTGAATAATAGAGATTTTTTACCGTGGGATGGCAAAACCACAGTTATTGTTTACTGGGGTATACCACACTTTTTAAAATAGAGATATTTGCGGCTGAACAGTGAGCAACACACTCAAACTTCTTTTTTTTTAGATACCAAAGGCCCAAAACTGGATAGTACAGCGATTTGACCCGTGGAACTGCGAAACCACACTGGGATGTCGGGCCTACACAAGACTATTTTCAACAGATATATTTTTGTGTCACAACAGTCAGGAGACACTACTGTTTATCTTTACGGAAAAAACTACCAAAAGCTGAATAATAGAGATATTATACCGTGGGATGGCAAAACCACAGTTATTGTTTACTGGGGTATACCACACTTTTTTAAATAGAGATATTTGCGGCTGAACAGTGAGAGACACACTCAAACTGCTTTTTTTTTAGATACCAAAGGCCCAAAACTGGATAGTACTGAGATTTCACCCGTAGAACTGCGAAACCACACTGGGATGTCGGGCCTACACAAGACTATTTTCAACAGATATATTTTTGTGTCACAACAGTCAGGAGACACTACTGTTTTTTTTTTACGGAAAAAACTACCAAAAGCTGAATAATAGAGATTTTTTACCGTGGGATGGCAAAACCACAGTTATTGTTTACTGGGGTAGACCACACTTTTTTAAACAGAGATATTTGCGGCTGAACAGTGAGTGACACACTCAAACTGCTTTTTTTTTAGATACCAAAGGCCCAAAACTGGATAGTACAGCGATTTGACCCGTGGAACTGCGAAACCACACTGGTATGTCGGGCCTACACAAGACTATTTTCAACAGATATATTTTTGTGTCACAACAGTCAGGAGACACTACTATTTTTCTTTACGGAAAAAACTACTAAAAGCTGAATAATAGAGATTTTATACCGTGGGATGGCAAAACCACAGTTATTGTTTACTGGGGTATACCACACTTTTTTAAATAGAGATATTTGCGGCTGAACAGTGAGCGACACACTCAAACTGCTTTTTTTTTAGATACCAAAGGCCCAAAACTGGATAGTACAGCGATTTGACCCGTGGAACTGCGAAACCACACTGGGATGTCGGGCCTACACAAGACTATTTTCAGCAGATATATTTTTGCGTCACAACATTCAGGAGACACTACTGTTTTTCTTTACGGAAAAAACTACCAAATGCTGAATAATAGAGATTTTTTACCGTGGGATGGCAAAACCACAGTTATTGTTTACTGGGGTATACCACACTTTTTTAAATAGAGATATTTGCGGCTGAACAGTGAGCGACACACTCAAACAGCTTTTTTTTTAGATACCAAAGGCCCAAAACTGGATAGTACAGCGATTTGACCCGTGGAACTGCGAAACCACACTGGGATGTTGGGCCTACACAAGACTATTTTCAACAGATATATTTTTGTGTCACAACAGTCAGGAGAAACTACTGTTTTTCTTTACGGAAAAAACTACCAAAAGCTGAATAATAGAGATTTTTTACCGTGGGATGGCAAAACCACAGTTATTGTTTACTGGGGTATACCACACTTTTTTAAATAGAGATATTTGCGGCTGAACAGTGAGCGACACACTCAAACTGCTTTTTTTTTAGATACCAAAGGCCCAAAACTGAATAGTACAGCGATTTGACCCGTGGAACTGCGAAACCACACTGGGATGTTGGGCCTACACAAGACTATTTTCAACAGATATATTTTTGTGTCACAACAGTCAGGAGACACTGCTCTTTTTCTTTACGGAAAAAACTACCAAAAGCTGAATAATAGAGATTTTTTACCGTGGGATGGCAAACAGACAGTTATTGTTTACTGGGGTATACCACACTTTTTAAAATAGAGATATTTGCGGCTGAACAGTGAGCGACACACTCAAACTTCTTTTTTTTTAGATACCAAAGGCCCAAAACTGGATAGTACAGCGATTTGACCCGTGGAACTGCGAAACCACACTGGGATGTCGGGCCTACACAAGACTATTTTCAACAGATATAGTTTTGTGTCACAACAGTCAGGAGACACTACTGTTTATCTTTACGGAAAAAACTACCAAAAGCTGAATAATAGAGATATTATACCGTGGGATGGCAAAACCACAGTTATTGTTTACTGGGGTATACCACACTTTTTTAAATAGAGATATTTGCGGCTGAACAGTGAGAGACACACTCAAACTGCTTTTTTTTTAGATACCAAAGGCCCAAAACTGGATAGTACTGAGATTTCACCCGTAGAACTGCGAAACCACACTGGGATGTCGGGCCTACACAAGACTATTTTCAACAGATATATTTTTGTGTCACAACAGTCAGGAGACACTACTGTTTTTTTTTTACGGAAAAAACTACCAAAAGCTGAATAATAGAGATTTTTTACCGTGGGATGGCAAAACCACAGTTATTGTTTAATGGGGTATACCACACTTTTTTAAATAGAGATATTTGCGGCTGAACAGTGAGCGACACACTCAAACAGCTTTTTTTTTAGATACCAAAGGCCCAAAACTGGATAGTACAGCGATTTGACCCGTGGAACTGCGAAACCACACTGGGATATCGGGCCTACACAAGACTATTTTCAACAGATATATTTTTGTGTCACAACAGTCAGGAGACACTACTGTATTTCTTTTTGGAAAAAACTACCAAAAGCTGAATAATAGAGATTTTTTACCGTGGGATGGCAAAACCACAGTTATTGTTTACTGGGGTATACCACACTTTTTTAAATAGAGATAATTGCGGCTGAACAGTGAGCGACACACTCAAACTGCTTTTTTTTTAGATACCAAAGGCCCAAAACTGGATAGTACAGCGATTTGACCCGTGGAACTGCGAAACCACACTGGGATGTCGGGCCTACACAAGACTATTTTCAACAGATATGTTTTTGTGTCACAACAGTCAGGAGACACTACTGTTTTCTTTACGTAAAAAAATACCAAAAGCTGAATAATAGAGATATTATACCGTGGGGTGGCAAAACCACAGTTATTGTTTACTGGGGTATACCACACTTTTTTAAATAGAGATATTTGCGGCTGAACAGTGAGCGACACACTCAAACTGCTTTTTTTTTAGATACCAAAGGCCCAAAACTGGATAGTACAGCGATTTGACCCATAGAACTGCTAAACCACACTGGGATGTCGGGCCTACACAAGACTATTTTCAACAGATATATTTTTGTGTCACAACAGTCAGGAGACACTACTGTTTTTCTTTACGGAAAAAACTACCAAAAACTGAATAATAGAGATTTTATACAGTGGGATGGCAAAACCACAGTTATTGTTTACTGGGGTATACCACACTTTATTAAATAGAGATATTTGCGGCTGAACAGTGAGCGACACACTCAAACTGCTTTTTTTTTAGATACCAAAGGCCCAAAACTGGATAGTACAGCGATTTGACCCGTGGAACTGCGAAACCACACTGGGATGTCGGGCCTACACAAGACTATTTTCAACAGATATATTTTTGCGTCACAACAGTCAGGAGACACTACTGTTTTTCTTTACGGAAAAAACTACCAAAAGCTGAATAATAGAGATTTTTTACCGGGGGATGAGAAAACCACAGTTATTGTTTGCTGGGGTATACCACACTTTTTTAAATAGAGATATTTGCGGCTGAACAGTGAGCGACACACTCAAACTGCTTTTTTTTAGATACCAAAGGCCCAAAACTGGATAGTACAGCGATTTGACCCGTGGAACTGCGAAACCACACTGGTATGTCGGGCCTACACAAGACTATTTTCAACAGATATATTTTTGTGTCACAACAGTCAGGAGACACTACTGTTTAATTTACGGACAAAAATACCAAAAGCTGAATAATAGAGATATTATACCGTGGGGTGGCAAAACCACAGTTATTGTTTACTGGGGTACACCACACTTTTTTAAATAGAGATATTTGCGGCTGAACAGTGAGCGACACACTCAAACTGCTTTTTTTTTAGATACCAAAGGCCCAAAACTGGATAGTACAGAGATTTCACCCGTAGAACTGCGAAACCACACTGGGATGTCGGGCCTACACAAGACTATTTTCAACAGATATATTTTTGTGTCACAACAGTCAGGAGACACTACTGTTTTTTTTTTTACGGAAAAAATTACCAAAAGCTGAATAATAGAGATTTTTTACCGTGGGATGGCAAAACCACAGTTATTGTTTACTGGGGTATACCACACTTTTTTAAACAGAGATATTTGCGGCTGAACAGTGAGCGACACACTCAAACTGCTTTTTTTTTAGATACCAAAGGCCCAAAACTGGATAGTACAGCGATTTGACCCGTCGAACTGCGAAACCACACTGGTATGTCGGGCCTACACAAGACTATTTTCAACAGATATATTTTTGTGTCACAACAGTCAGGAGACACTACTGTTTTTCTTTACGGAAAAAACTACTAAAAGCTGAATAATAGAGATTTTATACCGTGGGATGGCAAAACCACAGTTATTGTATACTGGGGTATACCACACTTTTTTAAATAGAGATATTTGCGGCTGAACAGTGAGCGACACACTCAAACTGCTTTTTTTTTTAGATACTAAAGGCCCAAAACTGGATAGTACAGCGATTTGACCCGTGGAACTGCGAAACCACACTGGGATGTCGGGCCTACACAAGACTATTTTCAACAGATATATTTTTGTGTCACAACAGTCAGGAGACACTACTGTTTATCTTTACGGAAAAAACTACCAAAAGCTGAATAATAGAGATATTATACCGTGGGATGGCAAAACCACAGTTATTGTTTACTGGGGTATACCACACTTTTTTAAATAGAGATATTTGCGGCTGAACAGTGAGAGACACACTCAAACTGCTTTTTTTTTAGATACCAATGGCCCAAACCTGGTTAGTACAGAGATTTCACCTGTAGAACTGCGAAACCACACTGGGATGTCAGGCCTACACAAGACTATTTTCAACAGATATATTTTTGTGTCACAACAGTCAGGAGACACTACTGTTTTTCTTTACGGAAAAAACTACCAAAAGCTGAATAATAGAGATTTTTTACCGTGGGATGGCAAAACCACAGTTATTGTTTACTGGGGTATACCACACTTTTTTAAACAGAGATATTTGCGGCTGAACAGTGAGCGACACACTCAAACTGCTTTTTTTTTAGTTACCAAAGGCCCAAAACTGGATAGTACAGCGATTTGACCCGTCGAACTGCGAAACCACACTGGTATGTCGGGCCTACACAAGACTATTTTCAACAGATATATTTTTGTGTCACAACAGTCAGGAGACACTACTGTTTTTCTTTACGGAAAAAACTACTAAAAGCTGAATAATAGAGATTTTATACCGTGGGATGGCAAAACCACAGTTATTGTATACTGGGGTATACCACACTTTTTTAAATAGAGATATTTGCGGCTGAACAGTGAGCGACACACTCAAACTGCTTTTTTTTTTAGATACTAAAGGCCCAAAACTGGATAGTACAGCGATTTGACCCGTGGAACTGCGAAACCACACTGGGATGTCGGGCCTACACAAGACTATTTTCAACAGATATATTTTTGTGTCACAACAGTCAGGAGACACTACTGTTTATCTTTACGGAAAAAACTACCAAAAGCTGAATAATAGAGATATTATACCGTGGGATGGCAAAACCACAGTTATTGTTTACTGGGGTATACCACACTTTTTTAAATAGAGATATTTGCGGCTGAACAGTGAGAGACACACTCAAACTGCTTTTTTTTTAGATACCAATGGCCCAAAACTGGTTAGTACAGAGATTTCACCTGTAGAACTGCGAAACCACACTGGGATGTCAGGCCTACACAAGACTATTTTCAACAGATATATTTTTGTGTCACAACAGTCAGGAGACACTACTGTTTTTCTTTACGGAAAAAACTACCAAAAGCTGAATAATAGAGATTTTTTACTGTGGGATGGCAAAACCACAGTTATTGTTTACTGGAGTATACCACACTTTTTTAAATAGAGATATTTGCGGCTGAACAGTGAGCGACACACTCAAACTGCTTTTTTTTAGATACCAAAGGCCCAAAACTGGATAGTACAGCGATTTGACCCGTGGAACTGCGAAACCACACTGGTATGTCGGGCCTACACAAGACTATTTTCAACAGATATATTTTTGTGTCACAACAGTCAGGAGACACTACTGTTTTCTTTACGGACAAAAATACCAAAAGCTGAATAATAGAGATATTATACCGTGGGGTGGCAAAACCACAGTTATTGTTTACTGGGGTGCACCACACTTTTTTAAATAGAGATATTTGCGGCTGAACAGTGAGCGACACACTCAAACTGCTTTTTTTTTAGATACCAAAGGCCCAAAACTGGATAGTACAGAGATTTCACCTGTAGAACTGCGAAACCACACTGGGATGTCGGGCCTACACAAGACTATTTTCAACAGATATATTTTTGTGTCACAACAGTCAGGAGACACTACTGTTTTTTTTTTTACGGAAAAAATTACCAAAAGCTGAATAATAGAGATTTTTTACCGTGGGATGGCAAAACCACAGTTATTGTTTACTGGGGTATACCACACTTTTTTAAACAGAGATATTTGCGACTGAACAGTGAGCGACACACTCAAACTGCTTTTTTTTTAGATACCAAAGGCCCAAAACTGGATAGTACAGCGATTTGACCCGTGGAACTGCGAAACCACACTGGTATGTCGGGCCTACACAAGACTATTTTCAACAGATATATTTTTGTGTCACAACAGTCAGGAGACACTACTGTTTTTCTTTACGGAAAAAACTACTAAAAGCTGAATAATAGAGATTTTATACCGTGGGATGGCAAAACCACAGTTATTGTATACTGGGGTATACCACACTTTTTTAAATAGAGATATTTGCGGCTGAACAGTGAGCGACACACTCAAACTGCTTTTTTTTTTAGATACTAAAGGCCCAAAACTGGATAGTACAGCGATTTGACCCGTGGAACTGCGAAACCACACTGGGATGTCGGGCCTACACAAGACTATTTTCAACAGATATATTTTTGTGTCACAACAGTCAGGAGACACTACTGTTTATCTTTACGGAAAAAACTACCAAAAGCTGAATAATAGAGATATTATACCGTGGGATGGCAAAACCACAGTTATTGTTTACTGGGGTATACCACACTTTTTTAAATAGAGATATTTGCGGCTGAACAGTGAGAGACACACTCAAACTGCTTTTTTTTTAGATACCAATGGCCCAAAACTGGTTAGTACAGAGATTTCACCTGTAGAACTGCGAAACCACACTGGGATGTCAGGCCTACACAAGACTATTTTCAACAGATATATTTTTGTGTCACAACAGTCAGGAGACACTACTGTTTTTCTTTACGGAAAAAACTACCAAAAGCTGAATAATAGAGATTTTTTACTGTGGGATGGCAAAACCACAGTTATTGTTTACTGGGGTATACCACACTTTTTTAAATAGAGATATTTGCGGCTGAACAGTGAGCGACACACTCAAACTGCTTTTTTTTAGATACCAAAGGCCCAAAACTGGATAGTACAGCGATTTGACCCGTGGAACTGCGAAACCACACTGGTATGTCGGGCCTACACAAGACTATTTTCAACAGATATATTTTTGTGTCACAACAGTCAGGAGACACTACTGTTTTCTTTACGGACAAAAATACCAAAAGCTGAATAATAGAGATATTATACCGTGGGGTGGCAAAACCACAGTTATTGTTTACTGGGGTACACCACACTTTTTTAAATAGAGATATTTGCGGCTGAACAGTGAGCGACACACTCAAACTGCTTTTTTTTTAGTTACCAAAGGCCCAAAACTGGATAGTACAGAGATTTCACACGTAGAACTGCGAAACCACACTGGGATGTCGGGCCTACACAAGACTATTTTCAACAGATATATTTTTGTGTCACAACAGTCAGGAGACACTACTGTTTTTTTTTTTACGGAAAAAATTACCAAAAGCTGAATAATAGAGATTTTTTACCGTGGGATGGCAAAACCACAGTTATTGTTTACTGGGGTATACCACACTTTTTTAAACAGAGATATTTGCGGCTGAACAGTGAGCGACACACTCAAACTGCTTTTTTTTTAGATACCAAAGGCCCAAAACTGGATAGTACAGCGATTTGACCCGTGGAACTGCGAAACCACACTGGTATGTCGGGCCTACACAAGACTATTTTCAACAGATATATTTTTGTGTCACAACAGTCAGGAGACACTACTGTTTTTCTTTACGGAAAAAACTACTAAAAGCTGAATAATAGAGATTTTATACCGTGGGATGGCAAAACCACAGTTATTGTATACTGGGGTATACCACACTTTTTTAAATAGAGATATTTGCGGCTGAACAGTGAGAGACACACTCAAACTGCTTTTTTTTTTAGATACTAAAGGCCCAAAACTGGATAGTACAGCGATTTGACCCGTGGAACTGCGAAACCACACTGGGATGTCGGGCCTACACAAGACTATTTTCAACAGATATATTTTTGTGTCACAACAGTCAGGAGAGACTACTGTTTATCTTTACGGAAAAAACTACCAAAAGCTGAATAAAAGAGATTTTTTACTGTGGGATGGCAAAACCACAGTTATTGTTTACTGGGGTATACCACACTTTTTTAAATAGAGATATTTGCGGCTGAACAGTGAGCGACACACTCAAACTGCTTTTTTTTTAGATACCAAAGGCCCAAAACTGGATAGTACAGCGATTTGACCCGTGGAACTGCGAAACCACACTGGTATGTCGGGCCTACACAAGACTATTTTCAACAGATATATTTTTGTGTCACAACAGTCAGGAGACACTACTGTTTTCTTTACGGACAAAAATACCAAAAGCTGAATAATAGAGATATTATACCGTGGGGTGGCAAAACCACAGTTATTGTTTACTGGGGTATACCACACTTTTTTAAATAGAGATATTTGCGGCTGAACAGTGAGCGACACACTCAAACTGCTTTTTTTTTAGATACCAAAGGCCCAAAACTGGATAGTACAGAGATTTCACCCGTAGAACTGCGAAACCACACTGGGATGTCGGGCCTACACAAGACTATTTTCAACAGATATATTTTTGTGTCACAACAGTCAGGAGACACTACTGTTTTTTTTTTACGGAAAAAATTACCAAAAGCTGAATAATAGAGATTTTTTACCGTGGGATGGCAAAACCACAGTTATTGTTTACTGGGGTATACCACACTTTTTTAAACAGAGATATTTGCGGCTGAACAGTGAGCGACACACTCAAACTGCTTTTTTTTTAGATACCAAAGGCCCAAAACTGGATAGTACAGCGATTTGACCCGTGGAACTGCGAAACCACTCTGGTATGTCGGGCCTACACAAGACTATTTTCAACAGATATATTTTTGTGTCACAACAGTCAGGAGACACTACTGTTTTTCTTTATGGAAAAAACTACTAAAAGCTGAATAATAGAGATTTTATACCGTGGGATGGCAAAACCACAGTTATTGTATACTGGGGTATACCACACTTTTTTAAATAGAGATATTTGCGGCTGAACAGTGAGCGACACACTCAAACTGCTTTTTTTTTTAGATACTAAAGGCCCAAAACTGGATAGTACAGCGATTTGACCCGTGGAACTGCGAAACCACACTGGGATGTCGGGCCTACACAAGACTATGTTCAGCAGATATATTTTTGTGTCACAACAGTCAGGAGACACTACTGTTTTTCTTTACGGAAAAAACTACCAAAAGCTGAATAATAGAGATTTTTTACCGT
This sequence comes from Phyllobates terribilis, assembly GCF_046119375.1. Lineage (NCBI taxonomy): Eukaryota > Metazoa > Chordata > Amphibia > Anura > Dendrobatidae > Phyllobates > Phyllobates terribilis. The sequence continues at coordinate 661,138,968 of NW_027362762.1, read as the reverse complement.
GGGATGGCAAAACCACAGTTATTGTTTACTGGGGTATACCACACTTTTTTAAATAGAGATATTTGCGGCTGAACAGTGAGCGACACACTCAAACTGCTTTTTTTTAGATACCAAAGGCCAAAAACTGGATAGTACAGCGATTTGACACGTGGAACTGCGAAACCACACTGGGATGTCGGGCCTACACAAGACTATTTTCAACAGATATATTTTTGTGTCACAACAGTCAGGAGACACTACTGTTTATCTTTACGGAAAAAACTACCAAAAGCTGAATAATAGAGATATTATACCGTGGGATGGCAAAACCACAGTTATTGTTTACTGGGGTATACCACACTTTTTTAAATAGAGATATTTGCGGCTGAACAGTGAGAGACACACTCAAACTGCTTTTTTTTTAGATACCAAAGGCCCAAAACTGGTTAGTACAGAGATTTCACCTGTAGAACTGCGAAACCACACTGGGATGTGAGGCCTACACAAGACTATTTTCAACAGATATATTTTTGTGTCACAACAGTCAGGAGACACTACTGTTTTTCTTTACGGAAAAAACTACCAAAAGCTGAATAATAGAGATTTTTTACTGTGGGATGGCAAAACCACAGTTATTGTTTACTGGGGTATACCACACTTTTTTAAATAGAGATATTTGCGGCTGAAGAGTGAGCGACACACTCAAACTGCTTTTTTTTTTAGATACCAAAGGCCCAAAACTGGATAGTACAGCGATTTTACCCGTAGAACTGCGAAACCACACTGGGATGTCGGGCCTACACAAGACTATTTTCAACAGATATATTTTTGTGTCACAACAGTCAGGAGACACTACTGTTTTTCTTTACGGAAAAAACTACCAAAAGCTGAATAATAGAGATTTTATACCGTGGGATGGCAAAACTACAGTTATTGTTTACTGGGGTATACCACACTTTTTTAAATAGAGATATTTGCGGCTGAACAGTGAGCGACACACTCAAACAGCTTTTTTTTTAAGATACCAAAGGCCCAAAACTGGATAGTACAGCGATTTGACCCGTGGAACTGCGAAACCACACTGGTATGTCGGGCCTACACAAGACTATTTTCAACAGATATATTTTTGTGTCACAACAGTCAGGAGACACTACTGTTTTTCTTTACGGAAAAAACTACTAAAAGCTGAATAATAGAGATTTTATACCGTGGGATGGCAAAACCACAGTTATTGTATACTGGGGTATACCACACTTTTTTAAATAGAGATATTTGCGGCTGAACAGTGAGCGACACACTCAAACTGCTTTTTTTTTTAGATACTAAAGGCCCAAAACTGGATAGTACAGCGATTTGACCCGTGGAACTGCGAAACCACACTGGGATGTCGGGCCTACACAAGACTATTTTCAACAGATATATTTTTGTGTCACAACAGTCAGGAGACACTACTGTTTATCTTTACGGAAAAAACTACCAAAAGCTGAATAATAGAGATATTATACCGTGGGATGGCAAAACCACAGTTATTGTTTACTGGGGTATACCACACTTTTTTAAATAGAGATATTTGCAGCTGAACAGTGAGAGACACACTCAAACTGCTTTTTTTTTAGATACCAATGGCCCAAAACTGGTTAGTACAGAGATTTCACCTGTAGAACTGCGAAACCACACTGGGATGTCAGGCCTACACAAGACTATTTTCAACAGATATATTTTTGTGTCACAACTGTCAGGAGACACTACTGTTTTTCTTTACGGAAAAAACTACCAAAAGCTGAATAATAGAGATTTTTTACTGTGGGATGGCAAAACCACAGTTATTGTTTACTGGGGTATACCACACTTTTTTAAATAGAGATATTTGCGGCTGAACAGTGAGCGACACACTCAAACTGCTTTTTTTTAGATACCAAAGGCCCAAAACTGGATAGTACAGCGATTTGACCCGTGGAACTGCGAAACCACACTGGTATGTCGGGCCTACACAAGACTATTTTCAACAGATATATTTTTGTGTCACAACAGTCAGGAGACACTACTGTTTTCTTTACGGACAAAAATACCAAAAGCTGAATAATAGAGATATTATACCGTGGGGTGGCAAAACCACAGTTATTGTTTACTGGGGTACACCACACTTTTTTAAATAGAGATATTTGCGGCTGAACAGTGAGCGACACACTCAAACTGCTTTTTTTTTAGTTACCAAAGGCCCAAAACTGGATAGTACAGAGATTTCACACGTAGAACTGCGAAACCACACTGGGATGTCGGGCCTACACAAGACTATTTTCAACAGATATATTTTTGTGTCACAACAGTCAGGAGACACTACTGTTTTTTTTTTTACGGAAAAAATTACCAAAAGCTGAATAATAGAGATTTTTTACCGTGGGATGGCAAAACCACAGTTATTGTTTACTGGGGTATACCACACTTTTTTAAACAGAGATATTTGCGGCTGAACAGTGAGCGACACACTCAAACTGCTTTTTTTTTAGATACCAAAGGCCCAAAACTGGATAGTACAGCGATTTGACCCGTGGAACTGCGAAACCACACTGGTATGTCGGGCCTACACAAGACTATTTTCAACAGATATATTTTTGTGTCACAACAGTCAGGAGACACTACTGTTTTTCTTTACGGAAAAAACTACTAAAAGCTGAATAATAGAGATTTTATACCGTGGGATGGCAAAACCACAGTTATTGTATACTGGGGTATACCACACTTTTTTAAATAGAGATATTTGCGGCTGAACAGTGAGCGACACACTCAAACTGCTTTTTTTTTTAGATACTAAAGGCCCAAAACTGGATAGTACAGCGATTTGACCCGTGGAACTGCGAAACCACACTGGGATGTCGGGCCTACACAAGACTATTTTCAACAGATATATTTTTGTGTCACAACAGTCAGGAGACACTACTGTTTATCTTTACGGAAAAAACTACCAAAAGCTGAATAAAAGAGATTTTTTACTGTGGGATGGCAAAACCACAGTTATTGTTTACTGGGGTATACCACACTTTTTTAAATAGAGATATTTGCGGCTGAACAGTGAGCGACACACTCAAACTGCTTTTTTTTTAGATACCAAAGGCCCAAAACTGGATAGTACAGCGATTTGACCCGTGGAACTGCGAAACCACACTGGTATGTCGGGCCTACACAAGACTATTTTCAACAGATATATTTTTGTGTCACAACAGTCAGGAGACACTACTGTTTTCTTTACGGACAAAAATACCAAAAGCTGAATAATAGAGATATTATACCGTGGGGTGGCAAAACCACAGTTATTGTTTACTGGGGTATACCACACTTTTTTAAATAGAGATATTTGCGGCTGAACAGTGAGCGACACACTCAAACTGCTTTTTTTTTAGATACCAAAGGCCCAAAACTGGATAGTACAGAGATTTCACCCGTAGAACTGCGAAACCACACTGGGATGTCGGGCCTACACAAGACTATTTTCAACAGATATATTTTTGTGTCACAACAGTCAGGAGACACTACTGTTTTTTTTTTACGGAAAAAATTACCAAAAGCTGAATAATAGAGATTTTTTACCGTGGGATGGCAAAACCACAGTTATTGTTTACTGGGGTATACCACACTTTTTTAAACAGAGATATTTGCGGCTGAACAGTGAGCGACACACTCAAACTGCTTTTTTTTTAGATACCAAAGGCCCAAAACTGGATAGTACAGCGATTTGACCCGTGGAACTGCGAAACCACACTGGTATGTCGGGCCTACACAAGACTATTTTCAACAGATATATTTTTGTGTCACAACAGTCAGGAGACACTACTGTTTTTCTTTACGGAAAAAACTACTAAAAGCTGAATAATAGAGATTTTATACCGTGGGATGGCAAAACCACAGTTATTGTATACTGGGGTATACCACACTTTTTTAAATAGAGATATTTGCGGCTGAACAGTGAGCGACACACTCAAACTGCTTTTTTTTTTAGATACTAAAGGCCCAAAACTGGATAGTACAGCGATTTGACCCGTGGAACTGCGAAACCACACTGGGATGTCGGGCCTACACAAGACTATGTTCAGCAGATATATTTTTGTGTCACAACAGTCAGGAGACACTACTGTTTTTCTTTACGGAAAAAACTACCAAAAGCTGAATAATAGAGATTTTTTACCGTGGGATGGCAAAACCACAGTTATTGTTTACTGGGGTATACCACACTTTTTTAAATAGAGATATTTGCGGCTGAACAGTGAGCGACACACTCAAACTGCTTTTTTTTAGATACCAAAGGCCAAAAACTGGATAGTACAGCGATTTGACACGTGGAACTGCGAAACCACACTGGGATGTCGGGCCTACACAAGACTATTTTCAACAGATATATTTTTGTGTCACAACAGTCAGGAGACACTACTGTTTATCTTTACGGAAAAAACTACCAAAAGCTGAATAATAGAGATATTATACCGTGGGATGGCAAAACCACAGTTATTGTTTACTGGGGTATACCACACTTTTTTAAATAGAGATATTTGCGGCTGAACAGTGAGAGACACACTCAAACTGCTTTTTTTTTAGATACCAAAGGCCCAAAACTGGTTAGTACAGAGATTTCACCTGTAGAACTGCGAAACCACACTGGGATGTGAGGCCTACACAAGACTATTTTCAACAGATATATTTTTGTGTCACAACAGTCAGGAGACACTACTGTTTTTCTTTACGGAAAAAACTACCAAAAGCTGAATAATAGAGATTTTTTACTGTGGGATGGCAAAACCACAGTTATTGTTTACTGGGGTATACCACACTTTTTTAAATAGAGATATTTGCGGCTGAAGAGTGAGCGACACACTCAAACTGCTTTTTTTTTTAGATACCAAAGGCCCAAAACTGGATAGTACAGCGATTTTACCCGTAGAACTGCGAAACCACACTGGGATGTCGGGCCTACACAAGACTATTTTCAACAGATATATTTTTGTGTCACAACAGTCAGGAGACACTACTGTTTTTCTTTACGGAAAAAACTACCAAAAGCTGAATAATAGAGATTTTATACCGTGGGATGGCAAAACTACAGTTATTGTTTACTGGGGTATACCACACTTTTTTAAATAGAGATATTTGCGGCTGAACAGTGAGCGACACACTCAAAGAGCTTTTTTTTTAGATACCAAAGGCCCAAAACTGGATAGTACAGCGATTTGACCCGTGGAACTGCGAAACCACACTGGGATATCGGGCCTACACAAGACTATTTTCAACAGATATATTTTTGTGTCACAACAGTCAGGAGACACTACTGTATTTCTTTATGGAAAAAACTACCAAAAGCTGAATAATAGAGATTTTTTACCGTGGGATGGCAAAACCACAGTTATTGTTTACTGGGGTATACCACACTTTTTTAAACAGAGATATTTGCGGCTGAACAGTGAGCGACACACTCAAACTGCTTTTTTTTTAGATACCAAAGGCCCAAAACTGGATAGTACAGCGATTTGACCCGTGGAACTGCGAAACCACACTGGTATGTCGGGCCTACACAAGACTATTTTCAACAGATATATTTTTGTGTCACAACAGTCAGGAGACACTACTGTTTTTCTTTACGGAAAAAACTACTAAAAGCTGAATAATAGAGATTTTATACCATGGGATGGCAAAACCACAGTTATTGTATACTGGGGTATACCACACTTTTTTAAATAGAGATATTTGCGGCTGAACAGTGAGCGACACACTCAAACTGCTTTTTTTTAGATACCAAAGGCCAAAAACTGGATAGTACAGCGATTTGACACGTGGAACTGCGAAACCACACTGGGATGTCGGGCCTACACAGGACTATTTTCAACAGATATATTTTTGTGTCACAACAGTCAGGAGACACTACTGTTTATCTTTACGGAAAAAACTACCAAAAGCTGAATAATAGAGATATTATACCGTGGGATGGCAAAACCACAGTTATTGTTTACTGGGGTATACCACACTTTTTTAAATAGAGATATTTGCGGCTGAACAGTGAGAGACACACTCAAACTGCTTTTTTTTTAGATACCAAAGGCCCAAAACTGGTTAGTACAGAGATTTCACCTGTAGAACTGCGAAACCACACTGGGATGTGAGTCCTACACAAGACTATTTTCAACAGATATATTTTTGTGTCACAACAGTCAGGAGACACTACTGTTTTTCTTCACGGAAAAAACTACCAAAAGCTGAATAATAGAGATTTTTTACTGTGGGATGGCAAAACCACAGTTATTGTTTACTGGGGTATACCACACTTTTTTAAATAGAGATATTTGCGGCTGAACAGTGAGCGACACACTCAAACTGCTTTTTTTTAGATACCAAAGGCCCAAAACTGGATAGTACAGCGATTTTACCCGTAGAACTGCGAAACCACACTGGGATGTCGGGCCTACACAAGACTATTTTCAACAGATATATTTTTGTGTCACAACAGTCAGGAGACACTACTGTTTTTCTTTACGGAAAAAACTACCAAAAGCTGAATAATAGAGATATTATACCGTGGGATGGCAAAACCACAGTTATTGTTTACTGGGGTATACCACACTTTTTTAAATAGAGATATTTGCGGCTGAACAGTGAGAGACACACTCAAACTGCTTTTTTTTTAGATACCAAAGGCCCAAAACTGGTTAGTACAGAGATTTCACCTGTAGAACTGCGAAACCACACTGGGATGTGAGGCCTACACAAGACTATTTTCAACAGATATATTTTTGTGTCACAACAGTCAGGAGACACTACTGTTTTTCTTTACGGAAAAAACTACCAAAAGCTGAATAATAGAGATTTTTTACTGTGGGATGGCAAAACCACAGTTATTGTTTACTGGGGTATACCACACTTTTTTAAATAGAGATATTTGCGGCTGAAGAGTGAGCGACACACTCAAACTGCTTTTTTTTTTAGATACCAAAGGCCCAAAACTGGATAGTACAGCGATTTTACCCGTAGAACTGCGAAACCACACTGGGATGTCGGGCCTACACAAGACTATTTTCAACAGATATATTTTTGTGTCACAACAGTCAGGAGACACTACTGTTTTTCTTTACGGAAAAAACTACCAAAAGCTGAATAATAGAGATTTTATACCGTGGGATGGCAAAACTACAGTTATTGTTTACTGGGGTATACCACACTTTTTTAAATAGAGATATTTGCGGCTGAACAGTGAGCGACACACTCAAACAGCTTTTTTTTTAGATACCAAAGGCCCAAAACTGGATAGTACAGCGATTTGACCCGTGGAACTGCGAAACCACACTGGGATATCGGGCCTACACAAGACTATTTTCAACAGATATATTTTTGTGTCACAACAGTCAGGAGACACTACTGTATTTCTTTATGGAAAAAACTACCAAAAGCTGAATAATAGAGATTTTTTACCGTGGGATGGCAAAACCACAGTTATTGTTTACTGGGGTATACCACACTTTTTTAAACAGAGATATTTGCGGCTGAACAGTGAGCGACACACTCAAACTGCTTTTTTTTTAGATACCAAAGGCCCAAAACTGGATAGTACAGCGATTTGACCCGTGGAACTGCGAAACCACACTGGTATGTCGGGCCTACACAAGACTATTTTCAACAGATATATTTTTGTGTCACAACAGTCAGGAGACACTACTGTTTTTCTTTACGGAAAAAACTACTAAAAGCTGAATAATAGAGATTTTATACCATGGGATGGCAAAACCACAGTTATTGTATACTGGGGTATACCACACTTTTTTAAATAGAGATATTTGCGGCTGAACAGTGAGCGACACACTCAAACTGCTTTTTTTTAGATACCAAAGGCCAAAAACTGGATAGTACAGCGATTTGACACGTGGAACTGCGAAACCACACTGGGATGTCGGGCCTACACAGGACTATTTTCAACAGATATATTTTTGTGTCACAACAGTCAGGAGACACTACTGTTTATCTTTACGGAAAAAACTACCAAAAGCTGAATAATAGAGATATTATACCGTGGGATGGCAAAACCACAGTTATTGTTTACTGGGGTATACCACACTTTTTTAAATAGAGATATTTGCGGCTGAACAGTGAGAGACACACTCAAACTGCTTTTTTTTTAGATACCAAAGGCCCAAAACTGGTTAGTAAAGAGATTTCACCTGTAGAACTGCGAAACCACACTGGGATGTGAGTCCTACACAAGACTATTTTCAACAGATATATTTTTGTGTCACAACAGTCAGGAGACACTACTGTTTTTCTTCACGGAAAAAACTACCAAAAGCTGAATAATAGAGATTTTTTACTGTGGGATGGCAAAACCACAGTTATTGTTTACTGGGGTATACCACACTTTTTTAAATAGAGATATTTGCGGCTGAACAGTGAGCGACACACTCAAACTGCTTTTTTTTAGATACCAAAGGCCCAAAACTGGATAGTACAGCGATTTTACCCGTAGAACTGCGAAACCACACTGGGATGTCGGGCCTACACAAGACTATTTTCAACAGATATATTTTTGTGTCACAACAGTCAGGAGACACTACTGTTTTTCTTTACGGAAAAAACTACCAAAAGCTGAATAATAGAGATTTTATACCGTGGGATGGCAAAACTACAGTTATTGTTTACTGGGGTATACCACACTTTTTTAAATAGAGATATTTGCGGCTGAACAGTGAGCGACACACTCAAACAGCTTTTTTTTTAGATACCAAAGGCCCAAAACTGGATAGTACAGCGATTTGACCCGTGGAACTGCGAAACCACACTGGGATATCGGGCCTACACAAGACTATTTTCAACAGATATATTTTTGTGTCACAACAGTCAGGAGACACTACTGTATTTCTTTATGGAAAAAACTACCAAAAGCTGAATAATAGAGATTTTTTACCGTGGGATGGCAAAACCACAGTTATTGTTTACTGGGGTATACCAAACTTTTTTAAATAGAGATATTTGCGGCTGAACAGTGAGCGACACACTCAAACTGCTTTTTTTTTAGATACCAAAGGCCCAAAACTGGATAGTACAGCGATTTGACCCGTGGAACTGCGAAACCACACTGGGATGTCGGGCCTACACAAGGCTATTTTCAACAGATATATTTTTGTGTCACAACAGTCAGGAGACACTGCTCTTTTTCTTTACGGAAAAAACTACCAAAAGCTGAATAATAGAGATTTTTTACCGTGGGATGGCAAAACCACAGTTATTATTTACTGGGGTATACCACACTTTTTAAAATAGAGATATTTGCGGCTGAACAGTGAGCGACACACTCAAACTTCTTTTTTTTTAGATACCAAAGGCCCAAAACTGGATAGTACAGCGATTTGACCCGTGGAACTGCGAAACCACACTGGTATGTCGGGCCTACACAAGACTATTTTCAACAGATATATTTTTGTGTCACAACAGTCAGGAGTCACTACTGTTTTCTTTACGGACAAAAATACCAAAAGCTGAATAATAGAGATATTATACCGTGGGGTGGCAAAACCACAGTTATTGTTTACTGGGGTATACCACACTTTTTTAAATAGAGATATTTGCGGCTGAACAGTGAGCGACACACTCAAACTGCTTTTTTTTTAGATACCAAAGGCCCAAAACTGGATAGTACAGAGATTTCACCCATAGAACTGCGAAACCACACTGGGATGTCGGGCCTACACAAGACTATTTTCAACAGATATATTTTTGTGTCACAACAGTCAGGAGACACTACTGTTTTTCTTTACGGAAAAAACTACCAAAAGCTGAATAATAGAGATTTTATACCGTGGGATGGCAAAACCACAGTTATTGTTTACTGGGTATACCACACTTTTTTAAATAGAGATATTTGCGGCTGAACAGTGAGCGACACACTCAAACTGCTTTTTTTTTAGATACCAAAGGCCCAAAACTGGATAGTACAGCGATTTGACCCGTGGAACTGCGAAACCACACTGGGATGTCGGGCCTACACAAGACTATTTTCAACAGATATATTTTTGCGTCACAACAGTCAGGAGACACTACTGTTTTCTTTATGGAAAAAACTATCAAAAGCTGAATAATAGAGATTTTATACCGTGGGATGGCAAAACCACAGTTATTGTTTGCTGGGGTATACCACACTTTTTTAAATAGAGATATTTGCGGCTGAACAGTGAACGACACACTCAAACTGCTTTTTTTTTAGATACCAAATGCCCAAAACTGGATAGTACAGAGATTTCACCCGTAGACCTGCGAAACCACACTGGGATGTCGGGCCTACACAAGACTATTTTCAACAGATATATTTTTGTGTCACAACAGTCAGGAGACACTACTGTTTTTTTTTTACGGAAAAAACTACCAAAAGCTGAATAATAGAGATTTTTTACCGTGGGATGGCAAAACCACAGTTATTGTTTACTGGGGTATACCACACTTTTTTAAACAGAGATATTTGCGGCTGAACAGTGAGCGACACACTCAAACTGCTTTTTTTTTAGATACCAAAGGCCCAAAACTGGATAGTACAGCGATTTGACCCGTGGATCTGCGAAACCACACTGGGATGTCGGGCCTACACAAGACTATTTTCAACAGATATATTTTTGTGTCACAACAGTCAGGAGACACTACTGTTTTTCTTTACGGAAAAAACTACTAAAAGCTGAATAATAGAGATTTTATACCGTGGGATGGCAAAACCACAGTTATTGTATACTGGGGTATACCACACTTTTTTAAATAGAGATATTTGCGGCTGAACAGTGAGCGACACACTCAAACTGCTTTTTTTTTTAGATACTAAAGGCCCAAAACTGGATAGTACAGCGATTTGACCCGTGGAACTGCGAAACCACACTGGGATGTCGGGCCTACACAAGACTATTTTCAGCAGATATATTTTTGTGTCACAACAGTCAGGAGACACTACTGTTTTTCTTTACGGAAAAAACTACCAAAAGCTGAATAATAGAGATTTTTTACCGTGGGATGGCAAAACCACAGTTATTGTTTACTGGGGTATACCACACTTTTTTAAATAGAGATATTTGCGGCTGAACAGTGAGAGACACACTCAAACTGCTTTTTTTTTAGATACCAAAGGCCCAAAACTGGTTAGTACAGAGATTTCACCTGTAGAACTGCAAAACCACACTGGGATGTGAGTCCTACACAAGACTATTTTCAACAGATATATTTTTGTGTCACAACAGTCAGGAGACACTACTGTTTTTCTTCACGGAAAAAACTACCAAAAGCTGAATAATAGAGATTTTTTACTGTGGGATGGCAAAACCACAGTTATTGTTTACTGGGGTATACCACACTTTTTTAAATAGAGATATTTGCGGCTGAAGAGTGAGCGACACACTCAAACTGCTTTTTTTTTAGATACCAAAGGCCCAAAACTGGATAGTACAGCGATTTTACCCGTAGAACTGCGAAACCACACTGGGATGTCGGGCCTACACAAGACTATTTTCAACAGATATATTTTTGTGTCACAACAGTCAGGAGACACTACTGTTTTTCTTTACGGAAAAAACTACCAAAAGCTGAATAATAGAGATTTTATACCGTGGGATGGCAAAACTACAGTTATTGTTTACTGGGGTATACCACACTTTTTTAAATAGAGATATTTGCGGCTGAACAGTGAGCGACACACTCAAACAGCTTTTTTTTTAGATACCAAAGGCCCAAAACTGGATAGTACAGCGATTTGACCCGTGGAACTGCGAAACCACACTGGGATATCGGGCCTACACAAGACTATTTTCAACAGATATATTTTTGTGTCACAACAGTCAGGAGACACTACTGTATTTCTTTATGGAAAAAACTACCAAAAGCTGAATAATAGAGATTTTTTACCGTGGGATGGCAAAACCACAGTTATTGTTTACTGGGGTATACCAAACTTTTTTAAATAGAGATATTTGCGGCTGAACAGTGAGCGACACACTCAAACTGCTTTTTTTTTAGATACCAAAGGCCCAAAACTGGATAGTACAGCGATTTGACCCGTGGAACTGCGAAACCACACTGGGATGTCGGGCCTACACAAGGCTATTTTCAACAGATATATTTTTGTGTCACAACAGTCAGGAGACACTGCTCTTTTTCTTTACGGAAAAAACTACCAAAAGCTGAATAATAGAGATTTTTTACCGTGGGATGGCAAAACCACAGTTATTATTTACTGGGGTATACCACACTTTTTAAAATAGAGATATTTGCGGCTGAACAGTGAGCGACACACTCAAACTTCTTTTTTTTTTAGATACCAAAGGCCCAAAACTGGATAGTACAGCGATTTGACCCGTGGAACTGCGAAACCACACTGGTATGTCGGGCCTACACAAGACTATTTTCAACAGATATATTTTTGTGTCACAACAGTCAGGAGTCACTACTGTTTTCTTTACGGACAAAAATACCAAAAGCTGAATAATAGAGATATTATACCGTGGGGTGGCAAAACCACAGTTATTGTTTACTGGGGTATACCACACTTTTTTAAATAGAGATATTTGCGGCTGAACAGTGAGCGACACACTCAAACTGCTTTTTTTTTAGATACCAAAGGCCCAAAACTGGATAGTACAGAGATTTCACCCATAGAACTGCGAAACCACACTGGGATGTCGGGCCTACACAAGACTATTTTCAACAGATATATTTTTGTGTCACAACAGTCAGGAGACACTACTGTTTTTCTTTACGGAAAAAACTACCAAAAGCTGAATAATAGAGATTTTATACCGTGGGATGGCAAAACCACAGTTATTGTTTACTGGGGTATACCACACTTTTTTAAATAGAGATATTTGCGGCTGAACAGTGAGCGACACACTCAAACTGCTTTTTTTTTAGATACCAAAGGCCCAAAACTGGATAGTACAGCGATTTGACCCGTGGAACTGCGAAACCACACTGGGATGTCGGGCCTACACAAGACTATTTTCAACAGATATATTTTTGCGTCACAACAGTCAGGAGACACTACTGTTTTCTTTATGGAAAAAACTATCAAAAGCTGAATAATAGAGATTTTATACCGTGGGATGGCAAAACCACAGTTATTGTTTGCTGGGGTATACCACACTTTTTTAAATAGAGATATTTGCGGCTGAACAGTGAACGACACACTCAAACTGCTTTTTTTTTAGATACCAAATGCCCAAAACTGGATAGTACAGAGATTTCACCCGTAGACCTGCGAAACCACACTGGGATGTCGGGCCTACACAAGACTATTTTCAACAGATATATTTTTGTGTCACAACAGTCAGGAGACACTACTGTTTTTTTTTTACGGAAAAAACTACCAAAAGCTGAATAATAGAGATTTTTTACCGTGGGATGGCAAAACCACAGTTATTGTTTACTGGGGTATACCACACTTTTTTAAACAGAGATATTTGCGGCTGAACAGTGAGCGACACACTCAAACTGCTTTTTTTTTAGATACCAAAGGCCCAAAACTGGATAGTACAGCGATTTGACCCGTGGATCTGCGAAACCACACTGGGATGTCGGGCCTACACAAGACTATTTTCAACAGATATATTTTTGTGTCACAACAGTCAGGAGACACTACTGTTTTTCTTTACGGAAAAAACTACCAAAAGCTGAATAATAGAGATTTTTTACTGTGGGATGGCAAAACCACAGTTATTGTTTACTGGGGTATACCACACTTTTTTAAATAGAGATATTTGCGGCTGAAGAGTGAGCGACACACTCAAACTGCTTTTTTTTTTAGATACCAAAGGCCCAAAACTGGATAGTACAGCGATTTTACCCGTAGAACTGCGAAACCACACTGGGATGTCGGGCCTACACAAGACTATTTTCAACAGATATATTTTTGTGTCACAACAGTCAGGAGACACTACTGTTTTTCTTTACGGAAAAAACTACCAAAAGCTGAATAATAGAGATTTTATACCGTGGGATGGCAAAACTACAGTTATTGTTTACTGGGGTATACCACACTTTTTTAAATAGAGATATTTGCGGCTGAACAGTGAGCGACACACTCAAACAGCTTTTTTTTTAGATACCAAAGGCCCAAAACTGGATAGTACAGCGATTTGACCCGTGGAACTGCGAAACCACACTGGGATATCGGGCCTACACAAGACTATTTTCAACAGATATATTTTTGTGTCACAACAGTCAGGAGACACTACTGTATTTCTTTATGGAAAAAACTACCAAAAGCTGAATAATAGAGATTTTTTACCGTGGGATGGCAAAACCACAGTTATTGTTTACTGGGGTATACCACACTTTTTTAAACAGAGATATTTGCGGCTGAACAGTGAGCGACACACTCAAACTGCTTTTTTTTTAGATACCAAAGGCCCAAAACTGGATAGTACAGCGATTTGACCCGTGGAACTGCGAAACCACACTGGTATGTCGGGCCTACACAAGACTATTTTCAACAGATATATTTTTGTGTCACAACAGTCAGGAGACACTACTGTTTTTCTTTACGGAAAAAACTACTAAAAGCTGAATAATAGAGATTTTATACCATGGGATAGCAAAACCACAGTTATTGTATACTGGGGTATACCACACTTTTTTAAATAGAGATATTTGCGGCTGAACAGTGAGCGACACACTCAAACTGCTTTTTTTTAGATACCAAAGGCCAAAAACTGGATAGTACAGCGATTTGACACGTGGAACTGCGAAACCACACTGGGATGTCGGGCCTACACAGGACTATTTTCAACAGATATATTTTTGTGTCACAACAGTCAGGAGACACTACTGTTTATCTTTACGGAAAAAACTACCAAAAGCTGAATAATAGAGATATTATACCGTGGGATGGCAAAACCACAGTTATTGTTTACTGGGGTATACCACACTTTTTTAAATAGAGATATTTGCGGCTGAACAGTGAGAGACACACTCAAACTGCTTTTTTTTTAGATACCAAAGGCCCAAAACTGGTTAGTACAGAGATTTCACCTGTAGAACTGCGAAACCACACTGGGATGTGAGTCCTACACAAGACTATTTTCAACAGATATATTTTTGTGTCACAACAGTCAGGAGACACTACTGTTTTTCTTCACGGAAAAAACTACCAAAAGCTGAATAATAGAGATTTTTTACTGTGGGATGGCAAAACCACAGTTATTGTTTACTGGGGTATACCACACTTTTTTAAATAGAGATATTTGCGGCTGAACAGTGAGCGACACACTCAAACTGCTTTTTTTTAGATACCAAAGGCCCAAAACTGGATAGTACAGCGATTTTACCCGTAGAACTGCGAAACCACACTGGGATGTCGGGCCTACACAAGACTATTTTCAACAGATATATTTTTGTGTCACAACAGTCAGGAGACACTACTGTTTTTCTTTACGGAAAAAACTACCAAAAGCTGAATAATAGAGATTTTATACCGTGGGATGGCAAAACTACAGTTATTGTTTACTGGGGTATACCACACTTTTTTAAATAGAGATATTTGCGGCTGAACAGTGAGCGACACACTCAAACAGCTTTTTTTTTAGATACCAAAGGCCCAAAACTGGATAGTACAGCGATTTGACCCGTGGAACTGCGAAACCACACTGGGATATCGGGCCTACACAAGACTATTTTCAACAGATATATTTTTGTGTCACAACAGTCAGGAGACACTACTGTATTTCTTTATGGAAAAAACTACCAAAAGCTGAATAATAGAGATTTTTTACCGTGGGATGGCAAAACCACAGTTATTGTTTACTGGGGTATACCAAACTTTTTTAAATAGAGATATTTGCGGCTGAACAGTGAGCGACACACTCAAACTGCTTTTTTTTTAGATACCAAAGGCCCAAAACTGGATAGTACAGCGATTTGACCCGTGGAACTGCGAAACCACACTGGGAT
Source organism: Phyllobates terribilis (assembly GCF_046119375.1). Classification (NCBI taxonomy): domain Eukaryota; kingdom Metazoa; phylum Chordata; class Amphibia; order Anura; family Dendrobatidae; genus Phyllobates; species Phyllobates terribilis. The sequence goes on along the minus strand of NW_027362762.1, from coordinate 661,123,053 downwards.
GTCGGGCCTACACAAGGCTATTTTCAACAGATATATTTTTGTGTCACAACAGTCAGGAGACACTGCTCTTTTTCTTTACGGAAAAAACTACCAAAAGCTGAATAATAGAGATTTTTTACCGTGGGATGGCAAAACCACAGTTATTATTTACTGGGGTATACCACACTTTTTAAAATAGAGATATTTGCGGCTGAACAGTGAGCGACACACTCAAACTTCTTTTTTTTTAGATACCAAAGGCCCAAAACTGGATAGTACAGCGATTTGACCCGTGGAACTGCGAAACCACACTGGTATGTCGGGCCTACACAAGACTATTTTCAACAGATATATTTTTGTGTCACAACAGTCAGGAGTCACTACTGTTTTCTTTACGGACAAAAATACCAAAAGCTGAATAATAGAGATATTATACCGTGGGGTGGCAAAACCACAGTTATTGTTTACTGGGGTATACCACACTTTTTTAAATAGAGATATTTGCGGCTGAACAGTGAGCGACACACTCAAACTGCTTTTTTTTTAGATACCAAAGGCCCAAAACTGGATAGTACAGAGATTTCACCCATAGAACTGCGAAACCACACTGGGATGTCGGGCCTACACAAGACTATTTTCAACAGATATATTTTTGTGTCACAACAGTCAGGAGACACTACTGTTTTTCTTTACGGAAAAAACTACCAAAGCTGAATAATAGAGATTTTATACCGTGGGATGGCAAAACCACAGTTATTGTTTACTGGGGTATACCACACTTTTTTAAATAGAGATATTTGCGGCTGAACAGTGAGCGACACACTCAAACTGCTTTTTTTTTAGATACCAAAGGCCCAAAACTGGATAGTACAGCGATTTGACCCGTGGAACTGCGAAACCACACTGGGATGTCGGGCCTACACAAGACTATTTTCAACAGATATATTTTTGCGTCACAACAGTCAGGAGACACTACTGTTTTCTTTATGGAAAAAACTATCAAAAGCTGAATAATAGAGATTTTATACCGTGGGATGGCAAAACCACAGTTATTGTTTGCTGGGGTATACCACACTTTTTTAAATAGAGATATTTGCGGCTGAACAGTGAACGACACACTCAAACTGCTTTTTTTTTAGATACCAAATGCCCAAAACTGGATAGTACAGAGATTTCACCCGTAGACCTGCGAAACCACACTGGGATGTCGGGCCTACACAAGACTATTTTCAACAGATATATTTTTGTGTCACAACAGTCAGGAGACACTACTGTTTTTTTTTTACGGAAAAAACTACCAAAAGCTGAATAATAGAGATTTTTTACCGTGGGATGGCAAAACCACAGTTATTGTTTACTGGGGTATACCACACTTTTTTAAACAGAGATATTTGCGGCTGAACAGTGAGCGACACACTCAAACTGCTTTTTTTTTAGATACCAAAGGCCCAAAACTGGTTAGTACAGAGATTTCACCTGTAGAACTGCGAAACCACACTGGGATGTGAGTCCTACACAAGACTATTTTCAACAGATATATTTTTGTGTCACAACAGTCAGGAGACACTACTGTTTTTCTTCACGGAAAAAACTACCAAAAGCTGAATAATAGAGATTTTTTACTGTGGGATGGCAAAACCACAGTTATTGTTTACTGGGGTATACCACACTTTTTTAAATAGAGATATTTGCGGCTGAAGAGTGAGCGACACACTCAAACTGCTTTTTTTTTAGATACCAAAGGCCCAAAACTGGATAGTACAGCGATTTTACCCGTAGAACTGCGAAACCACACTGGGATGTCGGGCCTACACAAGACTATTTTCAACAGATATATTTTTGTGTCACAACAGTCAGGAGACACTACTGTTTTTCTTTACGGAAAAAACTACCAAAAGCTGAATAATAGAGATTTTATACCGTGGGATGGCAAAACTACAGTTATTGTTTACTGGGGTATACCACACTTTTTTAAATAGAGATATTTGCGGCTGAACAGTGAGCGACACACTCAAACAGCTTTTTTTTTAGATACCAAAGGCCCAAAACTGGATAGTACAGCGATTTGACCCGTGGAACTGCGAAACCACACTGGGATATCGGGCCTACACAAGACTATTTTCAACAGATATATTTTTGTGTCACAACAGTCAGGAGACACTACTGTATTTCTTTATGGAAAAAACTACCAAAAGCTGAATAATAGAGATTTTTTACCGTGGGATGGCAAAACCACAGTTATTGTTTACTGGGGTATACCAAACTTTTTTAAATAGATATATTTGCGGCTGAACTGTGAGCGACACACTCAAACTGCTTTTTTTTTAGATACCAAAGGCCCAAAACTGGATAGTACAGCGATTTGACCCGTGGAACTGCGAAACCACACTGGGATGTCGGGCCTACACAAGGCTATTTTCAACAGATATATTTTTGTGTCACAACAGTCAGGAGACACTACTGTTTTTTTTTTACGGAAAAAACTACCAAAAGCTGAATAATAGAGATTTTTTACCGTGGGATGGCAAAACCACAGTTATTGTTTACTGGGGTATACCACACTTTTTTAAACAGAGATATTTGCGGCTGAACAGTGAGCGACACACTCAAACTGCTTTTTTTTTAGATACCAAAGGCCCAAAACTGGATAGTACAGCGATTTGACCCGTGGATCTGCGAAACCACACTGGGATGTCGGGCCTACACAAGACTATTTTCAACAGATATATTTTTGTGTCACAACAGTCAGGAGACACTACTGTTTTTCTTTACGGAAAAAACTACCAAAAGCTGAATAATAGAGATTTTTTACTGTGGGATGGCAAAACCACAGTTATTGTTTACTGGGGTATACCACACTTTTTTAAATAGAGATATTTGCGGCTGAAGAGTGAGCGACACACTCAAACTGCTTTTTTTTTTAGATACCAAAGGCCCAAAACTGGATAGTACAGCGATTTTACCCGTAGAACTGCGAAACCACACTGGGATGTCGGGCCTACACAAGACTATTTTCAACAGATATATTTTTGTGTCACAACAGTCAGGAGACACTACTGTTTTTCTTTACGGAAAAAACTACCAAAAGCTGAATAATAGAGATTTTATACCGTGGGATGGCAAAACTACAGTTATTGTTTACTGGGGTATACCACACTTTTTTAAATAGAGATATTTGCGGCTGAACAGTGAGCGACACACTCAAACAGCTTTTTTTTTAGATACCAAAGGCCCAAAACTGGATAGTACAGCGATTTGACCCGTGGAACTGCGAAACCACACTGGGATATCGGGCCTACACAAGACTATTTTCAACAGATATATTTTTGTGTCACAACAGTCAGGAGACACTACTGTATTTCTTTATGGAAAAAACTACCAAAAGCTGAATAATAGAGATTTTTTACCGTGGGATGGCAAAACCACAGTTATTGTATACTGGGGTATACCACACTTTTTTAAATAGAGATATTTGCGGCTGAACAGTGAGCGACACACTCAAACTGCTTTTTTTTAGATACCAAAGGCCAAAAACTGGATAGTACAGCGATTTGACACGTGGAACTGCGAAACCACACTGGGATGTCGGGCCTACACAGGACTATTTTCAACAGATATATTTTTGTGTCACAACAGTCAGGAGACACTACTGTTTATCTTTACGGAAAAAACTACCAAAAGCTGAATAATAGAGATATTATACCGTGGGATGGCAAAACCACAGTTATTGTTTACTGGGGTATACCACACTTTTTTAAATAGAGATATTTGCGGCTGAACAGTGAGAGACACACTCAAACTGCTTTTTTTTTAGATACCAAAGGCCCAAAACTGGTTAGTACAGAGATTTCACCTGTAGAACTGCGAAACCACACTGGGATGTGAGTCCTACACAAGACTATTTTCAACAGATATATTTTTGTGTCACAACAGTCAGGAGACACTACTGTTTTTCTTCACGGAAAAAACTACCAAAAGCTGAATAATAGAGATTTTTTACTGTGGGATGGCAAAACCACAGTTATTGTTTACTGGGGTATACCACACTTTTTTAAATAGAGAAATTTGCGGCTGAACAGTGAGCGACACACTCAAACTGCTTTTTTTTAGATACCAAAGGCCCAAAACTGGATAGTACAGCGATTTTACCCGTAGAACTGCGAAACCACACTGGGATGTCGGGCCTACACAAGACTATTTTCAACAGATATATTTTTGTGTCACAACAGTCAGGAGACACTACTGTTTTTCTTTACGGAAAAAACTACCAAAAGCTGAATAATAGAGATTTTATACCGTGGGATGGCAAAACTACAGTTATTGTTTACTGGGGTATACCACACTTTTTTAAATAGAGATATTTGCGGCTGAACAGTGAGCGACACACTCAAACAGCTTTTTTTTTAGATACCAAAGGCCCAAAACTGGATAGTACAGCGATTTGACCCGTGGAACTGCGAAACCACACTGGGATATCGGGCCTACACAAGACTATTTTCAACAGATATATTTTTGTGTCACAACAGTCAGGAGACACTACTGTATTTCTTTATGGAAAAAACTACCAAAAGCTGAATAATAGAGATTTTTTACCGTGGGATGGCAAAACCACAGTTATTGTTTACTGGGGTATACCAAACTTTTTTAAATAGAGATATTTGCGGCTGAACAGTGAGCGACACACTCAAACTGCTTTTTTTTTAGATACCAAAGGCCCAAAACTGGATAGTACAGCGATTTGACCCGTGGAACTGCGAAACCACACTGGGATGTCGGGCCTACACAAGGCTATTTTCAACAGATATATTTTTGTGTCACAACAGTCAGGAGACACTGCTCTTTTTCTTTACGGAAAAAACTACCAAAAGCTGAATAATAGAGATTTTTTACCGTGGGATGGCAAAACCACAGTTATTATTTACTGGGGTATACCACACTTTTTAAAATAGAGATATTTGCGGCTGAACAGTGAGCGACACACTCAAACTTCTTTTTTTTTAGATACCAAAGGCCCAAAACTGGATAGTACAGCGATTTGACCCGTGGAACTGCGAAACCACACTGGTATGTCGGGCCTACACAAGACTATTTTCAACAGATATATTTTTGTGTCACAACAGTCAGGAGTCACTACTGTTTTCTTTACGGACAAAAATACCAAAAGCTGAATAATAGAGATATTATACCATGGGGTGGCAAAACCACAGTTATTGTTTACTGGGGTATACCACACTTTTTTAAATAGAGATATTTGCGGCTGAACAGTGAGCGACACACTCAAACTGCTTTTTTTTTAGATACCAAAGGCCCAAAACTGGATAGTACAGAGATTTCACCCATAGAACTGCGAAACCACACTGGGATGTCGGGCCTACACAAGACTATTTTCAACAGATATATTTTTGTGTCACAACAGTCAGGAGACACTACTGTTTTTCTTTACGGAAAAAACTACCAAAAGCTGAATAATAGAGATTTTATACCGTGGGATGGCAAAACCACAGTTATTGTTTACTGGGGTATACCACACTTTTTTAAATAGAGATATTTGCGGCTGAACAGTGAGCGACACACTCAAACTGCTTTTTTTTTAGATACCAAAGGCCCAAAACTGGATAGTACAGCGATTTGACCCGTGGAACTGCGAAACCACACTGGGATGTCGGGCCTACACAAGACTATTTTCAACAGATATATTTTTGCGTCACAACAGTCAGGAGACACTACTGTTTTCTTTATGGAAAAAACTATCAAAAGCTGAATAATAGAGATTTTATACCGTGGGATGGCAAAACCACAGTTATTGTTTGCTGGGGTATACCACACTTTTTTAAATAGAGATATTTGCGGCTGAACAGTGAACGACACACTCAAACTGCTTTTTTTTTAGATACCAAATGCCCAAAACTGGATAGTACAGAGATTTCACCCGTAGACCTGCGAAACCACACTGGGATGTCGGGCCTACACAAGACTATTTTCAACAGATATATTTTTGTGTCACAACAGTCAGGAGACACTACTGTTTTTTTTTTACGGAAAAAACTACCAAAAGCTGAATAATAGAGATTTTTTACCGTGGGATGGCAAAACCACAGTTATTGTTTACTGGGGTATACCACACTTTTTTAAACAGAGATATTTGCGGCTGAACAGTGAGCGACACACTCAAACTGCTTTTTTTTTAGATACCAAAGGCCCAAAACTGGATAGTACAGCGATTTGACCCGTGGATCTGCGAAACCACACTGGGATGTCGGGCCTACACAAGACTATTTTCAACAGATATATTTTTGTGTCACAACAGTCAGGAGACACTACTGTTTTTCTTTACGGAAAAAACTACTAAAAGCTGAATAATAGAGATTTTATACCGTGGGATGGCAAAACCACAGTTATTGTATACTGGGGTATACCACACTTTTTTAAATAGAGATATTTGCGGCTGAACAGTGAGCGACACACTCAAACTGCTTTTTTTTTTAGATACTAAAGGCCCAAAACTGGATAGTACAGCGATTTGACCCGTGGAACTGCGAAACCACACTGGGATGTCGGGCCTACACAAGACTATTTTCAGCAGATATATTTTTGTGTCACAACAGTCAGGAGACACTACTGTTTTTCTTTACGGAAAAAACTACCAAAAGCTGAATAATAGAGATTTTTTACCGTGGGATGGCAAAACCACAGTTATTGTTTACTGGGGTATACCACACTTTTTTAAATAGAGATATTTGCGGCTGAACAGTGAGAGACACACTCAAACTGCTTTTTTTTTAGATACCAAAGGCCCAAAACTGGTTAGTACAGAGATTTCACCTGTAGAACTGCGAAACCACACTGGGATGTGAGTCCTACACAAGACTATTTTCAACAGATATATTTTTGTGTCACAACAGTCAGGAGACACTACTGTTTTTCTTCACGGAAAAAACTACCAAAAGCTGAATAATAGAGATTTTTTACTGTGGGATGGCAAAACCACAGTTATTGTTTACTGGGGTATACCACACTTTTTTAAATAGAGATATTTGCGGCTGAAGAGTGAGCGACACACTCAAACTGCTTTTTTTTTAGATACCAAAGGCCCAAAACTGGATAGTACAGCGATTTTACCCGTAGAACTGCGAAACCACACTGGGATGTCGGGCCTACACAAGACTATTTTCAACAGATATATTTTTGTGTCACAACAGTCAGGAGACACTACTGTTTTTCTTTACGGAAAAAACTACCAAAAGCTGAATAATAGAGATTTTATACCGTGGGATGGCAAAACTACAGTTATTGTTTACTGGGGTATACCACACTTTTTTAAATAGAGATATTTGCGGCTGAACAGTGAGCGACACACTCAAACAGCTTTTTTTTTAGATACCAAAGGCCCAAAACTGGATAGTACAGCGATTTGACCCGTGGAACTGCGAAACCACACTGGGATATCGGGCCTACACAAGACTATTTTCAACAGATATATTTTTGTGTCACAACAGTCAGGAGACACTACTGTATTTCTTTATGGAAAAAACTACCAAAAGCTGAATAATAGAGATTTTTTACCGTGGGATGGCAAAACCACAGTTATTGTTTACTGGGGTATACCAAACTTTTTTAAATAGAGATATTTGCGGCTGAACAGTGAGCGACACACTCAAACTGCTTTTTTTTTAGATACCAAAGGCCCAAAACTGGATAGTACAGCGATTTGACCCGTGGAACTGCGAAACCACACTGGGATGTCGGGCCTACACAAGGCTATTTTCAACAGATATATTTTTGTGTCACAACAGTCAGGAGACACTGCTCTTTTTCTTTACGGAAAAAACTACCAAAAGCTGAATAATAGAGATTTTTTACCGTGGGATGGCAAAACCACAGTTATTATTTACTGGGGTATACCACACTTTTTAAAATAGAGATATTTGCGGCTGAACAGTGAGCGACACACTCAAACTTCTTTTTTTTTTAGATACCAAAGGCCCAAAACTGGATAGTACAGCGATTTGACCCGTGGAACTGCGAAACCACACTGGTATGTCGGGCCTACACAAGACTATTTTCAACAGATATATTTTTGTGTCACAACAGTCAGGAGTCACTACTGTTTTCTTTACGGACAAAAATACCAAAAGCTGAATAATAGAGATATTATACCGTGGGGTGGCAAAACCACAGTTATTGTTTACTGGGGTATACCACACTTTTTTAAATAGAGATATTTGCGGCTGAACAGTGAGCGACACACTCAAACTGCTTTTTTTTTAGATACCAAAGGCCCAAAACTGGATAGTACAGAGATTTCACCCATAGAACTGCGAAACCACACTGGGATGTCGGGCCTACACAAGACTATTTTCAACAGATATATTTTTGTGTCACAACAGTCAGGAGACACTACTGTTTTTCTTTACGGAAAAAACTACCAAAAGCTGAATAATAGAGATTTTATACCGTGGGATGGCAAAACCACAGTTATTGTTTACTGGGGTATACCACACTTTTTTAAATAGAGATATTTGCGGCTGAACAGTGAGCGACACACTCAAACTGCTTTTTTTTTAGATACCAAAGGCCCAAAACTGGATAGTACAGCGATTTGACCCGTGGAACTGCGAAACCACACTGGGATGTCGGGCCTACACAAGACTATTTTCAACAGATATATTTTTGCGTCACAACAGTCAGGAGACACTACTGTTTTCTTTATGGAAAAAACTATCAAAAGCTGAATAATAGAGATTTTATACCGTGGGATGGCAAAACCACAGTTATTGTTTGCTGGGGTATACCACACTTTTTTAAATAGAGATATTTGCGGCTGAACAGTGAACGACACACTCAAACTGCTTTTTTTTTAGATACCAAATGCCCAAAACTGGATAGTACAGAGATTTCACCCGTAGACCTGCGAAACCACACTGGGATGTCGGGCCTACACAAGACTATTTTCAACAGATATATTTTTGTGTCACAACAGTCAGGAGACACTACTGTTTTTTTTTTACGGAAAAAACTACCAAAAGCTGAATAATAGAGATTTTTTACCGTGGGATGGCAAAACCACAGTTATTGTTTACTGGGGTATACCACACTTTTTTAAACAGAGATATTTGCGGCTGAACAGTGAGCGACACACTCAAACTGCTTTTTTTTTAGATACCAAAGGCCCAAAACTGGATAGTACAGCGATTTGACCCGTGGATCTGCGAAACCACACTGGGATGTCGGGCCTACACAAGACTATTTTCAACAGATATATTTTTGTGTCACAACAGTCAGGAGACACTACTGTTTTTCTTTACGGAAAAAACTACTAAAAGCTGAATAATAGAGATTTTATACCGTGGGATGGCAAAACCACAGTTATTGTATACTGGGGTATACCACACTTTTTTAAATAGAGATATTTGCGGCTGAACAGTGAGCGACACACTCAAACTGCTTTTTTTTTTAGATACTAAAGGCCCAAAACTGGATAGTACAGCGATTTGACCCGTGGAACTGCGAAACCACACTGGGATGTCGGGCCTACACAAGACTATTTTCAGCAGATATATTTTTGTGTCACAACAGTCAGGAGACACTACTGTTTTTCTTTACGGAAAAAACTACCAAAAGCTGAATAATAGAGATTTTTTACCGTGGGATGGCAAAACCACAGTTATTGTTTACTGGGGTATACCACACTTTTTTAAATAGAGATATTTGCGGCTGAACAGTGAGCGACACACTCAAACTGCTTTTTTTTAGATACCAAAGGCCAAAAACTGGATAGTACAGCGATTTGACACGTGGAACTGCGAAACCACACTGGGATGTCGGGCCTACACAGGACTATTTTCAACAGATATATTTTTGTGTCACAACAGTCAGGAGACACTACTGTTTATCTTTACGGAAAAAACTACCAAAAGCTGAATAATAGAGATATTATACCGTGGGATGGCAAAACCACAGTTATTGTTTACTGGGGTATACCACACTTTTTTAAATAGAGATATTTGCGGCTGAACAGTGAGAGACACACTCAAACTGCTTTTTTTTTAGATACCAATGGCCCAAAACTGGTTAGTACAGAGATTTCACCTGTAGAACTGCGAAACCACACTGGGATGTGAGTCCTACACAAGACTATTTTCAACAGATATATTTTTGTGTCACAACAGTCAGGAGACACTACTGTTTTTCTTCACGGAAAAAACTACCAAAAGCTGAATAATAGAGATTTTTTACTGTGGGATGGCAAAACCACAGTTATTGTTTACTGGGGTATACCACACTTTTTTAAATAGAGATATTTGCGGCTGAAGAGTGAGCGACACACTCAAACTGCTTTTTTTTAGATACCAAAGGCCCAAAACTGGATAGTACAGCGATTTTACCCGTAGAACTGCGAAACCACACTGGGATGTCGGGCCTACACAAGACTATTTTCAACAGATATATTTTTGTGTCACAACAGTCAGGAGACACTACTGTTTTTCTTTACGGAAAAAACTACCAAAAGCTGAATAATAGAGATTTTATACCGTGGGATGGCAAAACTACAGTTATTGTTTACTGGGGTATACCACACTTTTTTAAATAGAGATATTTGCGGCTGAACAGTGAGCGACACACTCAAACAGCTTTTTTTTTAGATACCAAAGGCCCAAAACTGGATAGTACAGCGATTTGACCCGTGGAACTGCGAAACCACACTGGGATATCGGGCCTACACAAGACTATTTTCAACAGATATATTTTTGTGTCACAACAGTCAGGAGACACTACTGTATTTCTTTATGGAAAAAACTACCAAAAGCTGAATAATAGAGATTTTTTACCGTGGGATGGCAAAACCACAGTTATTGTTTACTGGGGTATACCACACTTTTTTAAACAGAGATATTTGCGGCTGAACAGTGAGCGACACACTCAAACTGCTTTTTTTTTAGATACCAAAGGCCCAAAACTGGATAGTACAGCGATTTGACCCGTGGAACTGCGAAACCACACTGGTATGTCGGGCCTACACAAGACTATTTTCAACAGATATATTTTTGTGTCACAACAGTCAGGAGACACTACTGTTTTTCTTTACGGAAAAAACTACTAAAAGCTGAATAATAGAGATTTTATACCGTGGGATGGCAAAACCACAGTTATTGTATACTGGGGTATACCACACTATTTTAAATAGAGATATTTGCGGCTGAACAGTGAGCGACACACTCAAACTGCTTTTTTTTTTAGATACTAAAGGCCCAAAACTGGATAGTACAGCGATTTGACCCGTGGAACTGCGAAACCACACTGGGATGTCGGGCCTACACAAGACTATTTTCAGCAGATATATTTTTGTGTCACAACAGTCAGGAGACACTACTGTTTTTCTTTACGGAAAAAACTACCAAAAGCTGAATAATAGAGATTTTTTACCGTGGGATGGCAAAACCACAGTTATTGTTTACTGGGGTATACCACACTTTTTTAAATAGAGATATTTGCGGCTGAACAGTGAGCGACACACTCAAACTGCTTTTTTTTAGATACCAAAGGCCAAAAACTGGATAGTACAGCGATTTGACACGTGGAACTGCGAAACCACACTGGGATGTCGGGCCTACACAGGACTATTTTCAACAGATATATTTTTGTGTCACAACAGTCAGGAGACACTACTGTTTATCTTTACGGAAAAAACTACCAAAAGCTGAATAATAGAGATATTATACCGTGGGATGGCAAAACCACAGTTATTGTTTACTGGGGTATACCACACTTTTTTAAATAGAGATATTTGCGGCTGAATAGTGAGAGACACACTCAAACTGCTTTTTTTTTAGATACCAAAGGCCCAAAACTGGTTAGTACAGAGATTTCACCTGTAGAACTGCGAAACCACACTGGGATGTGAGTCCTACACAAGACTATTTTCAACAGATATATTTTTGTGTCACAACAGTCAGGAGACACTACTGTTTTTCTTCACGGAAAAAACTACCAAAAGCTGAATAATAGAGATTTTTTACTGTGGGATGGCAAAACCACAGTTATTGTTTACTGGGGTATACCACACTTTTTTAAATAGAGATATTTGCGGCTGAACAGTGAGCGACACACTCAAACTGCTTTTTTTTAGATACCAAAGGCCCAAAACTGGATAGTACAGCGATTTTACCCGTAGAACTGCGAAACCACACTGGGATGTCGGGCCTACACAAGACTATTTTCAACAGATATATTTTTGTGTCACAACAGTCAGGAGACACTACTGTTTTTCTTTACGGAAAAAACTACCAAAAGCTGAATAATAGAGATTTTATACCGTGGGATGGCAAAACTACAGTTATTGTTTACTGGGGTATACCACACTTTTTTAAATAGAGATATTTGCGGCTGAACAGTGAGCGACACACTCAAACAGCTTTTTTTTTAGATACCAAAGGCCCAAAACTGGATAGTACAGCGATTTGACCCGTGGAACTGCGAAACCACACTGGGATATCGGGCCTACACAAGACTATTTTCAACAGATATATTTTTGTGTCACAACAGTCAGGAGACACTACTGTATTTCTTTATGGAAAAAACTACCAAAAGCTGAATAATAGAGATTTTTTACCGTGGGATGGCAAAACCACAGTTATTGTTTACTGGGGTATACCAAACTTTTTTAAATAGAGATATTTGCGGCTGAACAGTGAGCGACACACTCAAACTGCTTTTTTTTTAGATACCAAAGGCCCAAAACTGGATAGTACAGCGATTTGACCCGTGGAACTGCGAAACCACACTGGGATGTCGGGCCTACACAAGGCTATTTTCAACAGATATATTTTTGTGTCACAACAGTCAGGAGACACTGCTCTTTTTCTTTACGGAAAAAACTACCAAAAGCTGAATAATAGAGATTTTTTACCGTGGGATGGCAAAACCACAGTTATTATTTACTGGGGTATACCACACTTTTTAAAATAGAGATATTTGCGGCTGAACAGTGAGCGACACACTCAAACTTCTTTTTTTTTAGATACCAAAGGCCCAAAACTGGATAGTACAGCGATTTGACCCGTGGAACTGCGAAACCACACTGGTATGTCGGGCCTACACAAGACTATTTTCAACAGATATATTTTTGTGTCACAACAGTCAGGAGTCACTACTGTTTTCTTTACGGACAAAAATACCAAAAGCTGAATAATAGAGATATTATACCGTGGGGTGGCAAAACCACAGTTATTGTTTACTGGGGTATACCACACTTTTTTAAATAGAGATATTTGCGGCTGAACAGTGAGCGACACACTCAAACTGCTTTTTTTTTAGATACCAAAGGCCCAAAACTGGATAGTACAGAGATTTCACCCGTAGAACTGCGAAACCACACTGGGATGTCGGGCCTACACAAGACTATTTTCAACAGATATATTTTTGTGTCACAACAGTCAGGAGACACTACTGTTTTTCTTTACGGAAAAAACTACCAAAAGCTGAATAATAGAGATTTTATACCATGGGATGGCAAAACCACAGTTATTGTTTACTGGGGTATACCACACTTTTTTAAATAGAGATATTTGCGGCTGAACAGTGAGCGACACACTCAAACTGCTTTTTTTTTAGATACCAAAGGCCCAAAACTGGATAGTACAGCGATTTGACCCGTGGAACTGCGAAACCACACTGGGATGTCGGGCCTACACAAGACTATTTTCAACAGATATATTTTTGCGTCACAACAGTCAGGAGACACTACTGTTTTCTTTATGGAAAAAACTATCAAAAGCTGAATAATAGAGATTTTATACCGTGGGATGGCAAAACCACAGTTATTGCTTGCTGGGGTATACCACACTTTTTTAAATAGAGATATTTGCGGCTGAACAGTGAACGACACACTCAAACTGCTTTTTTTTTAGATACCAAATGCCCAAAACTGGATAGTACAGAGATTTCACCCGTAGACCTGCGAAACCACACTGGGATGTCGGGCCTACACAAGACTATTTTCAACAGATATATTTTTGTGTCACAACAGTCAGGAGACACTACTGTTTTTTTTTTACGGAAAAAACTACCAAAAGCTGAATAATAGAGATTTTTTACCGTGGGATGGCAAAACCACAGTTATTGTTTACTGGGGTTTACCACACTTTTTAAACAGAGATATTTGCGGCTGAACAGTGAGCGACACACTCAAACTGCTTTTTTTTTAGATACCAAAGGCCCAAAACTGGATAGTACAGCGATTTGACCCGTGGATCTGCGAAACCACACTGGGATGTCGGGCCTACACAAGACTATTTTCAACAGATATATTTTTGTGTCACAACAGTCAGGAGACACTACTGTTTTTCTTTACGGAAAAAAATACTAAAAGCTGAATAATAGAGATTTTATACCGTGGGATGGCAAAACCACAGTTATTGTATACTGGGGTATACCACACTTTTTTAAATAGAGATATTTGCGGCTGAACAGTGAGCGACACACTCAAACTGCTTTTTTTTTTAGATACTAAAGGCCCAAAACTGGATAGTACAGCGATTTGACCCGTGGAACTGCGAAACCACACTGGGATGTCGGGCCTACACAAGACTATTTTCAGCAGATATATTTTTGTGTCACAACAGTCAGGAGACACTACTGTTTTTCTTTACGGAAAAAACTACCAAAAGCTGAATAATAGAGATTTTTTACCGTGGGATGGCAAAACCACAGTTATTGTTTACTGGGGTATACCACACTTTTTTAAATAGAGATATTTGCGGCTGAACAGTGAGCGACACACTCAAACTGCTTTTTTTTAGATACCAAAGGCCAAAAACTGGATAGTACAGCGATTTGACACGTGGAACTGCGAAACCACACTGGGATGTCGGGCCTACACAGGACTATTTTCAACAGATATATTTTTGTGTCACAACAGTCAGGAGACACTACTGTTTATCTTTACGGAAAAAACTACCAAAAGCTGAATAATAGAGATATTATACCGTGGGATGGCAAAACCACAGTTATTGTTTACTGGGGTATACCACACTTTTTTAAATAGAGATATTTGCGGCTGAACAGTGAGAGACACACTCAAACTGCTTTTTTTTTAGATACCAAAGGCCCAAAACTGGTTAGTACAGAGATTTCACCTGTAGAACTGCGAAACCACACTGGGATGTGAGTCCTACACAAGACTATTTTCAACAGATATATTTTTGTGTCACAACAGTCAGGAGACACTACTGTTTTTCTTCACGGAAAAAACTACCAAAAGCTGAATAATAGAGATTTTTTACTGTGGGATGGCAAAACCACAGTTATTGTTTACTGGGGTATACCACACTTTTTTAAATAGAGATATTTGCGGCTGAACAGTGAGCGACACACTCAAACTGCTTTTTTTTAGATACCAAAGGCCCAAAACTGGATAGTACAGCGATTTTACCCGTAGAACTGCGAAACCACACTGGGATGTCGGGCCTACACAAGACTATTTTCAACAGATATATTTTTGTGTCACAACAGTCAGGAGACACTACTGTTTTTCTTTACGGAAAAAACTACCAAAAGCTGAATAATAGAGATTTTATACCGTGGGATGGCAAAACCACAGTTATTGTTTGCTGGGGTATACCACACTTTTTTAAATAGAGATATTTGCGGCTGAACAGTGAACGACACACTCAAACTGCTTTTTTTTTAGATACCAAATGCCCAAAACTGGATAGTACAGAGATTTCACCCGTAGACCTGCGAAACCACACTGGGATGTCGGGCCTACACAAGACTATTTTCAACAGATATATTTTTGTGTCACAACAGTCAGGAGACACTACTGTTTTTTTTTTACGGAAAAAACTACCAAAAGCTGAATAATAGAGATTTTTTACCGTGGGATGGCAAAACCACAGTTATTGTTTACTGGGGTATACCACACTTTTTTAAACAGAGATATTTGCGGCTGAACAGTGAGCGACACACTCAAACTGCTTTTTTTTTAGATACCAAAGGCCCAAAACTGGATAGTACAGTGATTTGACCCGTGGAACTGCGAAACCACACTGGGATATCGGGCCTACACAAGACTATTTTCAACAGATATATTTTTGTGTCACAACAGTCAGGAGACACTACTGTATTTCTTTATGGAAAAAACTACCAAAAGCTGAATAATAGAGATTTTTTACCGTGGGATGGCAAAACCACAGTTATTGTTTACTGGGGTATACCAAACTTTTTTAAATAGAGATATTTGCGGCTGAACAGTGAGCGACACACTCAAACTGCTTTTTTTTTAGATACCAAACGCCCAAAACTGGATAGTACAGCGATTTGACCCGTGGAACTGCGAAACCACACTGGGATGTCGGGCCTACACAAGGCTATTTTTAACAGATATATTTTTGTGTCACAACAGTCAGGAGACACTGCTCTTTTTCTTTACAGAAAAAACTACCAAAAGCTGAATAATAGAGATTTTTTACCGTGGGATGGCAAAACCACAGTTATTATTTACTGGGGTATACCACACTTTTTAAAATAGAGATATTTGCGGCTGAACAGTGAGCGACACACTCAAACTTCTTTTTTTTTAGATACCAAAGGCCCAAAACTGGATAGTACAGCGATTTGACCCATGGAACTGCGAAACCACACTGGTATGTCGGGCCTACACAAGACTATTTTCAACAGATATATTTTTGTGTCACAACAGTCAGGAGTCACTACTGTTTTCTTTACGGACAAAAATACCAAAAGCTGAATAATAGAGATATTATACCGTGGGGTGGCAAAACCACAGTTATTGTTTACTGGGGTATACCACACTTTTTTAAATAGAGATATTTGCGGCTGAACAGTGAGCGACACACTCAAACTGCTTTTTTTTTAGATACCAAAGGCCCAAAACTGGATAGTACAGAGATTTCACCCGTAGAACTGCGAAACCACACTGGGATGTCGGGCCTACACAAGACTATTTTCAACAGATATATTTTTGTGTCACAACAGTCAGGAGACACTACTGTTTTTCTTTACGGAAAAAACTACCAAAAGCTGAATAATAGAGATTTTATACCGTGGGATGGCAAAACCACAGTTATTGTTTACTGGGGTATACCACACTTTTTTAAATAGAGATATTTGCGGCTGAACAGTGAGCGACACACTCAAACTGCTTTTTTTTTAGATACCAAAGGCCCAAAACTGGATAGTACAGCGATTTGACCCGTGGAACTGCGAAACCACACTGGGATGTCGGGCCTACACAAGACTATTTTCAACAGATATATTTTTGTGTCACAACAGTCAGGAGACACTACTGTTTTCTTTATGGAAAAAACTACCAAAAGCTGAATAATAGAGATTTTAAACCGTGGGATGGCAAAACCACAGTTATTGTTTGCTGGGGTATACCACACTTTTTTAAATAGAGATATTTGCGGCTGAACAGTGAACGACACACTCAAACTGCTTTTTTTTTAGATACCAAATGCCCAAAACTGGATAGTACAGAGATTTCACCCGTAGACCTGCGAAACCACACTGGGATGTCGGGCCTACACAAGACTATTTTCAACAGATATATTTTTGTGTCACAACAGTCAGGAGACACTACTGTTTTTCTTCACGGAAAAAACTACCAAAAGCTGAATAATAGAGATTTTTTACTGTGGGATGGCAAAACCACAGTTATTGTTTACTGGGGTATACCACACTTTTTTAAATAGAGATATTTGCGGCTGAACAGTGAGCGACACACTCAAACTGCTTTTTTTTAGATACCAAAGGCCCAAAACTGGATAGTACAGCGATTTTACCCGTAGAACTGCGAAACCACACTGGGATGTCGGGCCTACACAAGACTATTTTCAACAGATATATTTTTGTGTCACAACAGTCAGGAGACACTACTGTTTTTCTTTACGGAAAAAACTACCAAAAGCTGAATAATAGAGATTTTATACCGTGGGATGGCAAAACCACAGTTATTGTTTGCTGGGGTATACCACACTTTTTTAAATAGAGATATTTGCGGCTGAACAGTGAACGACACACTCAAACTGCTTTTTTTTTAGATACCAAATGCCCAAAACTGGATAGTACAGAGATTTCACCCGTAGACCTGCGAAACCACACTGGGATGTCGGGCCTACACAAGACTATTTTCAACAGATATATTTTTGTGTCACAACAGTCAGGAGACACTACTGTTTTTTTTTTACGGAAAAAACTACCAAAAGCTGAATAATAGAGATTTTTTACCGTGGGATGGCAAAACCACAGTTATTGTTTACTGGGGTATACCACACTTTTTTAAACAGAGATATTTGCGGCTGAACAGTGAGCGACACACTCAAACTGCTTTTTTTTTAGATACCAAAGGCCCAAAACTGGATAGTACAGTGATTTGACCCGTGGAACTGCGAAACCACACTGGGATATCGGGCCTACACAAGACTATTTTCAACAGATATATTTTTGTGTCACAACAGTCAGGAGACACTACTGTATTTCTTTATGGAAAAAACTACCAAAAGCTGAATAATAGAGATTTTTTACCGTGGGATGGCAAAACCACAGTTATTGTTTACTGGGGTATACCAAACTTTTTTAAATAGAGATATTTGCGGCTGAACAGTGAGCGACACACTCAAACTGCTTTTTTTTTAGATACCAAACGCCCAAAACTGGATAGTACAGCGATTTGACCCGTGGAACTGCGAAACCACACTGGGATGTCGGGCCTACACAAGGCTATTTTTAACAGATATATTTTTGTGTCACAACAGTCAGGAGACACTGCTCTTTTTCTTTACAGAAAAAACTACCAAAAGCTGAATAATAGAGATTTTTTACCGTGGGATGGCAAAACCACAGTTATTATTTACTGGGGTATACCACACTTTTTAAAATAGAGATATTTGCGGCTGAACAGTGAGCGACACACTCAAACTTCTTTTTTTTTAGATACCAAAGGCCCAAAACTGGATAGTACAGCGATTTGACCCATGGAACTGCGAAACCACACTGGTATGTCGGGCCTACACAAGACTATTTTCAACAGATATATTTTTGTGTCACAACAGTCAGGAGTCACTACTGTTTTCTTTACGGACAA
This sequence comes from Phyllobates terribilis, assembly GCF_046119375.1. Lineage (NCBI taxonomy): Eukaryota > Metazoa > Chordata > Amphibia > Anura > Dendrobatidae > Phyllobates > Phyllobates terribilis. The sequence continues at coordinate 661,103,969 of NW_027362762.1, read as the reverse complement.
AAATACCAAAAGCTGAATAATAGAGATATTATACCGTGGGGTGGCAAAACCACAGTTATTGTTTACTGGGGTATACCACACTTTTTTAAATAGAGATATTTGCGGCTGAACAGTGAGCGACACACTCAAACTGCTTTTTTTTTAGATACCAAAGGCCCAAAACTGGATAGTACAGAGATTTCACCCGTAGAACTGCGAAACCACACTGGGATGTCGGGCCTACACAAGACTATTTTCAACAGATATATTTTTGTGTCACAACAGTCAGGAGACACTACTGTTTTTCTTTACGGAAAAAACTACCAAAAGCTGAATAATAGAGATTTTATACCGTGGGATGGCAAAACCACAGTTATTGTTTACTGGGGTATACCACACTTTTTTAAATAGAGATATTTGCGGCTGAACAGTGAGCGACACACTCAAACTGCTTTTTTTTTAGATACCAAAGGCCCAAAACTGGATAGTACAGCGATTTGACCCGTGGAACTGCGAAACCACACTGGGATGTCGGGCCTACACAAGACTATTTTCAACAGATATATTTTTGTGTCACAACAGTCAGGAGACACTACTGTTTTCTTTATGGAAAAAACTACCAAAAGCTGAATAATAGAGATTTTAAACCGTGGGATGGCAAAACCACAGTTATTGTTTGCTGGGGTATACCACACTTTTTTAAATAGAGATATTTGCGGCTGAACAGTGAACGACACACTCAAACTGCTTTTTTTTTAGATACCAAATGCCCAAAACTGGATAGTACAGAGATTTCACCCGTAGACCTGCGAAACCACACTGGGATGTCGGGCCTACACAAGACTATTTTCAACAGATATATTTTTGTGTCACAACAGTCAGGAGACACTACTGTTTTTTTTTTACGGAAAAAACTACCAAAAGCTGAATAATAGAGATTTTTTACCGTGGGATGGCAAAACCACAGTTATTGTTTACTGGGGTATACCACACTTTTTTAAACAGAGATATTTGCGGCTGAACAGTGAGCGACACACTCAAACTGCTTTTTTTTTAGATACCAAAGGCCCAAAACTGGATAGTACAGCGATTTGACCCGTGGATCTGCGAAACCACACTGGGATGTCGGGCCTACACAAGACTATTTTCAACAGATATATTTTTGTGTCACAACAGTCAGGAGACACTACTGTTTTTCTTTACGGAAAAAACTACTAAAAGCTGAATAATAGAGATTTTTTACTGTGGGATGGCAAAACCACAGTTATTGTTTACTGGGGTATACCACACTTTTTTAAATAGAGATATTTGCGGCTGAACAGTGAGCGACACACTCAAACTGCTTTTTTTTAGATACCAAAGGCCAAAAACTGGATAGTACAGCGATTTGACACGTGGAACTGCGAAACCACACTGGGATGTCGGGCCTACACAAGACTATTTTCAACAGATATATTTTTGTGTCACAACAGTCAGGAGACACTACTGTTTATCTTTACGGAAAAAACTACCAAAAGCTGAATAATAGAGATATTATACCGTGGGATGGCAAAACCACAGTTATTGTTTACTGGGGTATACCACACTTTTTTAAATAGAGATATTTGCGGCTGAACAGTGAGAGACACACTCAAACTGCTTTTTTTTTAGATACCAAAGGCCCAAAACTGGTTAGTACAGAGATTTCACCTGTAGAACTGCGAAACCACACTGGGATGTGAGGCCTACACAAGACTATTTTCAACAGATATATTTTTGTGTCACAACAGTCAGGAGACACTACTGTTTTTCTTCACGGAAAAAACTACCAAAAGCTGAATAATAGAGATTTTTTACTGTGGGATGGCAAAACCACAGTTATTGTTTACTGGGGTATACCACACTTTTTTAAATAGAGATATTTGCGGCTGAACAGTGAGCGACACACTCAAACTGCTTTTTTTTTTAGATACCAAAGGCCCAAAACTGGATAGTACAGCGATTTTACCCGTAGAACTGCGAAACCACACTGGGATGTCGGGCCTACACAAGACTATTTTCAACAGATATATTTTTGTGTCACAACAGTCAGGAGACACTACTGTTTTTCTTTACGGAAAAAACTACCAAAAGCTGAATAATAGAGATTTTATACCGTGGGATGGCAAAACTACAGTTATTGTTTACTGGGGTATACCACACTTTTTTAAATAGAGATATTTGCGGCTGAACAGTGAGCGACACACTCAAACAGCTTTTTTTTTAGATACCAAAGGCCCAAAACTGGATAGTACAGCGATTTGACCCGTGGAACTGCGAAACCACACTGGGATATCGGGCCTACACAAGACTATTTTCAACAGATATATTTTTGTGTCACAACAGTCAGGAGACACTACTGTATTTCTTTATGGAAAAAACTACCAAAAGCTGAATAATAGAGATTTTTTACCGTGGGATGGCAAAACCACAGTTATTGTTTACTGGGGTATACCAAACTTTTTTAAATAGAGATATTTGCGGCTGAACAGTGAGCGACACACTCAAACTGCTTTTTTTTTAGATAGCAAAGGCCCAAAACTGGATAGTACAGCGATTTGACCCGTGGAACTGCGAAACCACACTGGTATGTCGGGCCTATACAAGACTATTTTCAACAGATATATTTTTGTGTCACAACAGTCAGGAGACACTACTGTTTTCTTTACGGACAAAAATACCAAAAGCTGAATAATAGAGATATTATACCGTGGGGTGGCAAAACCACAGTTATTGTTTACTGGGGTATACCACACTTTTTTAAATAGAGATATTTGCGGCTGAACAGTGAGCGACACACTCAAACTGCTTTTTTTTTAGATACCAAAGGCCCAAAACTGGATAGTACAGAGATTTCACCCGTAGAACTGCGAAACCACACTGGGATGTCGGGCCTACACAAGACTATTTTCAACAGATATATTTTTGTGTCACAACAGTCAGGAGACACTACTGTTTTTCTTTACGGAAAAAACTACCAAAAGCTGAATAATAGAGATTTTATACCGTGGGATGGCAAAACCACAGTTATTGTTTACTGGGGTATACCACACTTTTTTAAATAGAGATATTTGCGGCTGAACAGTGAGCGACACACTCAAACTGCTTTTTTTTTAGATACCAAAGGCCCAAAACTGGATAGTACAGCGATTTGACCCGTGGAACTGCGAAACCACACTGGGATGTCGGGCCTGCACAAGACTATTTTCAACAGATATATTTTTGCGTCACAACAGTCAGGAGACACTACTGTTTTCTTTATGGAAAAAACTACCAAAAGCTGAATAATAGAGATTTTATACCGTGGGATGGCAAAACCACAGTTATTGTTTGCTGGGGTATACCACACTTTTTTAAATAGAGATATTTGCGGCTGAACAGTGAACGACACACTCAAACTGCTTTTTTTTTAGATACCAAAGGCCCAAAACTGGATAGTACAGAGATTTCACCCGTAGACCTGCGAAACCACACTGGGATGTCGGGCCTACACAAGACTATTTTCAACAGATATATTTTTGTGTCACAACAGTCAGGAGACACTACTGTTTTTTTTTTACGGAAAAAACTACCAAAAGCTGAATAATAGAGATTTTTTACCGTGGGATGGCAAAACCACAGTTATTGTTTACTGGGGTATACCACACTTTTTAAACAGAGATATTTGCGGCTGAACAGTGAGCGACACACTCAAACTGCTTTTTTTTTAGATACCAAAGGCCCAAAACTGGATAGTACAGCGATTTGACCCGTGGAACTGCGAAACCACACTGGGATGTCGGGCCTACACAAGACTATTTTCAACAGATATATTTTTGTGTCACAACAGTCAGGAGACACTACTGTTTTTCTTTATGGAAAAAACTACCAAAAGCTGAATAATAGAGATTTTTTACCGTGGGATGGCAAAACCACAGTTATTGTTTACTGGGGTATACCACACTTTTTTAAATAGAGACATTTGCGGCTGAACAGTGAGCAACATACTCAAACTGCTTTTTTTTTAGATACCAAAGGCCTAAAACTGGATAGCACACCGATTTTACCCGTAGAACTGCGAAACCACACTGGGATGTCGGGCCTACACAAGACTATTTTCAACAGATATATTTTTGTGTCACAACAGTGAGGAGACACTACTGTTTTTCTTTACGGAAAAAACTACCAAAAGCTGAATAATAGAGATTTTTTACTGTGGGATGGCAAAACCACAGTTATTGTTTACTGGGGTATACCACACTTTTTTAAATAGAGATATTTGCGGCTGAACAGTGAGCGACACACTCAAACTGCTTTTTTTTTAGATACAAAAGGCCCAAAACTGGATAGTGCAGCGATTTTACCCGTAGAACTGCGAAACCACACTGGGATGTCGGGCCTACACAAGACTATTTTCAACAGATATATTTTTGTGTCACAACAGTCAGGAGACACTACTGTTTTTCTTTACGGAAAAAACTACCAAAAGCTGAATAATAGAGATTTTATACCGTGGGATGGCAAAACCACAGTTATTGTTTACTGGGGTATACCACACTTTTTTAAATAGAGATATTTGCGGCTGAACAGTGAGCGACACACTCAAACTGCTTTTTTTTTAGATACCAAAGGCCCAAAACTGGATAGTACAGCGATTTGACCCGTGGAACTGCGAAACCACACTGGGATGTCGGGCCTACAAAGACTATTTTCAACAGATATATTTTTGCGTCACAACAGTCAGGAGACACTACTGTTTTTCTTTACGGAAAAAACTACCAAAAGCTGAATAATAGAGATTTTTTACCGTGGGATGGCAAAACCACAGTTATTATTTACTGGGGTATACCACACTTTTTAAAATAGAGATATTTGCGGCTGAACAGTGAGCGACACACTCAAACTTCTTTTTTTTTAGATACCAAAGGCCCAAAACTGGATAGTACAGCGATTTGACCCGTGGAACTGCGAAACCACACTGGTATGTCGGGCCTACACAAGTCTATTTTCAACAGATATATTTTTGTGTCACAACAGTCAGGAGACACTACTGTTTTCTTTACGGACAAAAATACCAAAAGCTGAATAATAGAGATATTATACCGTGGGGTGGCAAAACCACAGTTATTGTTTACTGGGGTATACCACACTTTTTTAAATAGAGATATTTGCGGCTGAACAGTGAGCGACACACTCAAACTGCTTTTTTTTTAGATACCAAAGGCCCAAAACTGGTTAGTACAGAGACTTCACCCGTAGAACTGCGAAACCACACTGGGATGTCGGGCCTACACAAGACTATATTCAACAGATATATTTTTGTGTCACAACAGTCAGGAGACACTACTGTTTTTTTTTTACGGAAAAAATTACCAAAAGCTGAATAATAGAGATTTTTTACCGTGGGATGGCAAAACCACAGTTATTGTTTACTGGGGTATACCACACTTTTTTAAACAGAGATATTTGCGGCTGAACAGTGAGCGACACACTCAAACTGCTTTTTTTTTAGATACCAAAGGCCCAAAACTGAATAGTACAGCGATTTGACCCGTGGAACTGCGAAACCACACTGGTATGTCGGGCCTACACAAGAATATTTTCAACAGATATATTTTTGTGTCACAACAGTCAGGAGACACTACTGTTTTTCTTTACGGAAAAAACTACTAAAAGCTGAATAATAGAGATTTTTTACCGTGGGATGGCAAAACCACAGTTATTGTTTACTGGGGTATACCACACTTTTTTAAATAGAGATATTTGCGGCTGAACAGTGAGCGACACACTCAAACTGCTTTTTTTTTAGATACCAAAGGCCCAAAACTGGATAGTACAGCGATTTGACCCGTGGAACTGCGAAACCACACTGGGATGTCGGGCCTACACAAGACTATTTTCAACAGATATATTTTTGTGTCACAACAGTCAGGAGACACTGCTCTTTTTCTTTACGGAAAAAACTACCAAAAGCTGAATAATAGAGATTTTTTACCGTGGGATGGCAAAACCACAGTTATTATTTACTGGGGTATACCACACTTTTTAAAATAGAGATATTTGCGGCTGAACAGTGAGCGACACACTCAAACTTCTTTTTTTTTAGATACCAAAGGCCCAAAACTGGATAGTACAGCGATTTGACCCGTGGAACTGCGAAACCACACTGGTATGTCGGGCCTACACAAGACTATTTTCAACAGATATATTTTTGTGTCACAACAGTCAGGAGACACTACTGTTTTCTTTACGGACAAAAATACCAAAAGCTGAATAATAGAGATATTATACCGTGGGGTGGCAAAACCACAGTTATTGTTTACTGGGGTATACCACACTTTTTTAAATAGAGATATTTGCGGCTGAACAGTGAGCGACACACTCAAACTGCTTTTTTTTTAGATACCAAACGCCCAAAACTGGATAGTACAGAGATTTCACCCGTAGAACTGCGAAACCACACTGGGATGTCGGGCCTACACAAGACTATTTTCAACAGATATATTTTTGTGTCACAACAGTCAGGAGACACTACTGTTTTTTTTTACGGAATAAATTACCAAAAGCTGAATAATAGAGATTTTTTACCGTGGGATGGCAAAACCACAGTTATTGTTTACTGGGGTATACCACACTTTTTTAAACAGAGATATTTGCGGCTGAACAGTGAGCAACACACTCAAACTGCTTTTTTTTTAGATACCAAAGGCCCAAAACTGAATAGTACAGCGATTTGACCCGTGGAACTGCGAAACCACACTGGTATGTTGGGCCTACACAAAACTATTTTCAACAGATATATTTTTGTGTCACAACAGTCAGGAGACACTACTGTTTTTCTTTACGGAAAAAACTACTAAAAGCTGAATAATAGAGATTTTTTACCGTGGGATGGCAAAACCACAGTTATTGTTTACTGGGGTATACCACACTTTTTTAAATAGAGATATTTGCGGCTGAACAGTGAGCGACACACTCAAACTGCTTTTTTTTTAGATACCAAAGGCCCAAAACTGGATAGTACAGCGATTTTACCCGTAGAACTGCGAAACCACACTGGGATGTCGGGCCTACACAAGACTATTTTCAACAGATATATTTTTGTGTCACAACAGTCAGGAGACACTACTGTTTTTCTTTACGGAAAAAACTACCAAAAGCTGAATAATAGAGATTTTATACCGTGGGATGGCAAAACCACAGTTATTGTTTACTGGGGTATACCACACTTTTTTAAATAGAGATATTTGCGGCTGAACAGTGAGCGACACACTCAAACTGCTTTTTTTTAGATACCAAAGGCCCAAAACTGGATAGTACAGCGATTTGACCCGTGGAACTGCGAAACCACACTGGGATGTCGGGCCTACACAAGACTATTTTCAACAGATATATTTTTGCGTCACAACAGTGAGGAGACACTACTGTTTTTCTTTACGGAAAAAACTACCAAAAGCTGAATAATAGAGTTTTTTACCGTGGGATGGCAAAGCCACAGTTATTGTTTACTGGGGTATACCACACTTTTTTAAATAGAGATATTTGCGGCTGAACAGTGAGCGACACACTCAAACTGCTTTTTTTTTAGATACCAAAGGCCCAAAACTGAATAGTACAGCGATTTGACCCGTGGAACTGCGAAACCACACTGGTATGTTGGGCCTACACAAAACTATTTTCAACAGATATATTTTTGTGTCACAACAGTCAGGAGACACTACTGTTTTTCTTTACGGAAAAAACTACTAAAAGCTGAATAATAGAGATTTTTTACCGTGGGATGGCAAAACCACAGTTATTGTTTACTGGGGTATACCACACTTTTTTAAATAGAGATATTTGCGGCTGAACAGTGAGCGACACACTCAAACTGCTTTTTTTTTAGATACCAAAGGCCCAAAACTGGATAGTACAGCGATTTTACCCGTAGAACTGCGAAACCACACTGGGATGTCGGGCCTACACAAGACTATTTTCAACAGATATATTTTTGTGTCACAACAGTCAGGAGACACTACTGTTTTTCTTTACGGAAAAAACTACCAAAAGCTGAATAATAGAGATTTTATACCGTGGGATGGCAAAACCACAGTTATTGTTTACTGGGGTATACCACACTTTTTTAAATAGAGATATTTGCGGCTGAACAGTGAGCGACACACTCAAACTGCTTTTTTTTAGATACCAAAGGCCCAAAACTGGATAGTACAGCGATTTGACCCGTGGAACTGCGAAACCACACTGGGATGTCGGGCCTACACAAGACTATTTTCAACAGATATATTTTTGCGTCACAACAGTGAGGAGACACTACTGTTTTTCTTTACGGAAAAAACTACCAAAAGCTGAATAATAGAGTTTTTTACCGTGGGATGGCAAAGCCACAGTTATTGTTTACTGGGGTATACCACACTTTTTTAAATAGAGATATTTGCGGCTGAACAGTGAGCGACACACTCAAACAGCTTTTTTTTTAGATACCAAAGGCCCAAAACTGGATAGTACAGCGATTTGACCCGTGAAACTGCGAAACCACACTGGGATATCGGGCCTACACAAGACTATTTTCAACAGATATATTTTTGTGTCACAACAGTCAGGAGACACTACTGTATTTCTTTATGGAAAAAACTACCAAAAGCTGAATAATAGAGATTTTTTACCGTGGGATGGCAAAACCACAGTTATTGTTTACTGGGGTATACCAAACTTTTTTAAATAGAGATATTTGCGGCTGAACAGTGAGCGACACACTCAAACTTCTTTTTTTTTAGATACCAAAGGCCCAAAACTGGATAGTACAGCGATTTGACCCGTGGAACTGCGAAACCACACTGGTATGTCGGGCCTACACAAGACTATTTTCAACAGATATATTTTTGTGTCACAACAGTCAGGAGACACTACTGTTTTTCTTTATGGAAAAAACTACTAAAAGCTGAATAATAGAGATTTTATACCGTGGGATGGCAAAACCACAGTTATTGTATACTGGGGTATACCACACTTTTTTAAATAGAGATATTTGCGGCTGAACAGTGAGCGACACACTCAAACTGCTTTTTTTTTTAGATACCAAAGGCCCAAAACTGGATAGTACAGCGATTTGACCCGTGGAACTGCGAAACCACACTGGGATGTCGGGCCTACACAAGACTATTTTCATCAGATATATTTTTGTGTCACAACAGTCAGGAGACACTACTGTTTTTCTTTACGGAAAAAACTACCAAAAGCTGAATAATAGAGATTTTTTACCGTGGGATGGCAAAACCACAGTTATTGTTTACTGGGGTATACCACACTTTTTTAAATAGAGATATTTGCGGCTGAACAGTGAGCGACACACTCAAACTGCTTTTTTTTAGATACCAAAGGCCCAAAACTGGATAGTACAGCGATTTGACACGTGGAACTGCGAAACCACACTGGGATGTCGGGCCTACACAAGACTATTTTCAACAGATATATTTTTGTGTCACAACAGTCAGGAGACACTACTGTTTATCTTTACGGAAAAAACTACCAAAAGCTGAATAATAGAGATTTTTTACGGTGGGATGGCAAAACCACAGTTATTGTTTACTGGGGTATACCACACTTTTTTAAATAGAGATATTTGCGGCTGAACAGTGAGCGACACACTCAAACAGCTTTTTTTTTAGATACCAAAGGCCCAAAACTGGATAGTACAGCGATTTGACCCGTGGAACTGCGAAACCACACTGGGATGTCGGGCCTACAAAGACTATTTTCAACAGATATATTTTTGCGTCACAACAGTCAGGAGACACTACTGTTTTTCTTTATGGAAAAAACTACCAAAAGCTGAATAATAGAGATTTTTTACCGTGGGATGGCAAAACCACAGTTATTGTTTACTGGGGTATACCACACTTTTTTAAATAGAGATATTTGCGGCTGAACAGTGAGCGACACACTCAAACAGCTTTTTTTTTAGATACCAAAGGCCCAAAACTGGATAGTACAGCGATTTGACCCGTGGAACTGCGAAACCACACTGGGATCTCGGGCCTACACAAGACTATTTTCAACAGATATATTTTTGTGTCACAACAGTCAGGAGACACTACTGTATTTCTTTATGGAAAAAACTACCAAAAGCTGAATAATAGAGATTTTTTACCGTGGGATAGCAAAACCACAGTTATTGTTTACTGGGGTATACCAAACTTTTTTAAATAGAGATATTTGCGGCTGAACAGTGAGCGACACACTCAAACTGCTTTTTTTTTAGATACCAAAGGCCCAAAACTGGATAGTACAGCGATTTGACCCGTGGAACTGCGAAACCACACTGGGATGTCGGGCCTACACAAGACTATTTTCAACAGATTTATTTTTGTGTCACAACAGTCAGGAGACACTGCTCTTTTTCTTTACGGAAAAAACTACCAAAAGCTGAATAATAGAGATTTTTTACCGTGGGATGGCAAAACCACAGTTATTTACTGGGGTATATCACACTTTTTAAAATAGAGATATTTGCGGCTGAACAGTGAGCGACACACTCAAACTTCTTTTTTTTTAGATACCAAAGGCCCAAAACTGGATAGTACAGCGATTTGACCCGTGGAACTGCGAAACCACACTGGTATGTCGGGCCTACACAAGACTATTTTCAACAGATATATTTTTGTGTCACAACAGTCAGAAGACACTACTGTTTTCTTTACGGACAAAAATACCAAAAGCTGAATAATAGAGATATTATACCGTGGGGTGGCAAAACCACAGTTATTGTTTACTGGGGTATACCACACTTTTTTAAATAGAGATATTTGCGGCTGAACAGTGAGCGACACACTCAAACTGCTTTTTTTTTAGATACCAAAGGCCCAAAACTGGATAGTACAGAGATTTCACCCGTAGAACTGCGAAACCACACTGGGATGTCGGGCCTACACAAGCCTATTTTCAACAGATATATTTTTGTGTCACAACAGTCAGGAGACACTACTGTTTTTCTTTACGGAAAAAACTACCAAAAGCTGAATAATAGAGATTTTTTACCGTGGGATGGCAAAACCACAGTTATTGTTTACTGGGGTATACCACACTTTTTTAAATAGAGATATTTGCGGCTGAACAGTGAGCGACACACTCAAACTGCTTTTTTTTAGATACCAAAGGCCCAAAACTGGATAGTACAGCGATTTGACACGTGGAACTGCGAAACCACACTGGGATGTCGGGCCTACACAAGACTATTTTCAACAGATATATTTTTGTGTCACAACAGTCAGGAGACACTACTGTTTATCTTTACGGAAAAAACTACCAAAAGCTGAATAATAGAGATTTTTTACGGTGGGATGGCAAAACCACAGTTATTGTTTACTGGGGTATACCACACTTTTTTAAATAGAGATATTTGCGGCTGAACAGTGAGCGACACACTCAAACAGCTTTTTTTTTAGATACCAAAGGCCCAAAACTGGATAGTACAGCGATTTGACCCGTGGAACTGCGAAACCACACTGGGATGTCGGGCCTACAAAGACTATTTTCAACAGATATATTTTTGCGTCACAACAGTCAGGAGACACTACTGTTTTTCTTTACGGAAAAAACTACCAAAGGCTGAATAATAGAGATTTTTTACCGTGGGATGGCAAAACCACAGTTATTGTTTACTGGGGTATACCACACTTTTTTAAATAGAGATATTTGCGGCTGAACAGTGAGCGACACACTCAAACAGCTTTTTTTTTAGATACCAAAGGCCCAAAACTGGATAGTACAGCGATTTGACCCGTGGAACTGCGAAACCACACTGGGATATCGGGCCTACACAAGACTATTTTCAACAGATATATTTTTGTGTCACAACAGTCAGGAGACACTACTGTATTTCTTTATGGAAAAAACTACCAAAAGCTGAATAATAGAGATTTTTTACCGTGGGATAGCAAAACCACAGTTATTGTTTACTGGGGTATACCAAACTTTTTTAAATAGAGATATTTGCGGCTGAACAGTGAGCGACACACTCAAACTGCTTTTTTTTTAGATACCAAAGGCCCAAAACTGGATAGTACAGCGATTTGACCCGTGGAACTGCGAAACCACACTGGGATGTCGGGCCTACAGAAGACTATTTTCAACAGATTTATTTTTGTGTCACAACAGTCAGGAGACACTGCTCTTTTTCTTTACGGAAAAAACTACCAAAAGCTGAATAATAGAGATTTTTTACCGTGGGATGGCAAAACCACAGTTATTTACTGGGGTATACCACATTTTTTAAAATAGAGATATTTGCGGCTGAACAGTGAGCGACACACTCAAACTTCTTTTTTTTTAGATACCAAAGGCCCAAAACTGGATAGTACAGCGATTTGACCCGTGGAACTGCGAAACCACACTGGTATGTCGGGCCTACACAAGACTATTTTCAACAGATATATTTTTGTGTCACAACAGTCAGAAGACACTACTGTTTTCTTTACGGACAAAAATACCAAAAGCTGAATAATAGAGATATTATACCGTGGGGTGGCAAAACCACAGTTATTGTTTACTGGGGTATACCACACTTTTTTAAATAGAGATATTTGCGGCTGAACAGTGAGCGACACACTCAAACTGCTTTTTTTTTAGATACCAAAGGCCCAAAACTGGATAGTACAGAGATTTCACCCGTAGAACTGCGAAACCACACTGGGATGTCGGGCCTACACAAGCCTATTTTCAACAGATATATTTTTGTGTCACAACAGTCAGGAGACACTACTGTTTTTTTTTACGGAAAAAACTACCAAAAGCTGAATAATAGAGATTTTTTACTGTGGGATGGCAAAACCACAGTTATTGTTTACTGGGGTATACCACACTTTTTTAAATAGAGATATTTGCGGCTGAACAGTGAGCGACACACTCAAACTGCTTTTTTTTTTAGATACCAAAGGCCCAAAACTGGATAGTACAGCGGTTTTACCCGTAGAACTGCGAAACCACATTGGGATGTCGGGCCTACACAAGACTATTTTCAACAGATATATTTTTGTGTCACAACAGTCAGGAGACACTACTGTTTTTCTTTACGGAAAAAACTACCAAAAGCTGAATAATAGAGATTTTATACCGTGGGATGGCAAAACCACAGTTATTGTTTACTGGGGTATACCACACTTTTTTAAATAGAGATATTTGCGGCTGAACAGTGAGCGACACACTCAAACTGCTTTTTTTTTAGATACCAAAGGCCCAAAACTGGATAGTACAGCGATTTGACCCGTGGAACTGCGAAACCACACTGGGATGTCGGGCCTACACAAGACTATTTTCAACAGATATATTTTTGCGTCACAACAGTCAGGAGACACTACTGTTTTTCTTTACGGAAAAAACTACCAAAAGCTGAATAATAGAGATTTTTTACCGTGGGATGGCAAAACCACAGTTATTGTTTACTGGGGTATACCACACTTTTTTAAATAGAGATATTTGCGGCTGAACAGTGAGCGACACACTCAAACAGCTTTTTTTTTAGATACCAAAGGCCCAAAACTGGATAGTACAGCGATTTGACCCGTGGAACTGCGAAACCACACTGGGATATCGGGCCTACACAAGACTATATTCAACAGATATATTTTTGTGTCACAACAGTCAGGAGACACTACTGTATTTCTTTATGGAAAAAACTACCAAAAGCTGAATAATAGAGATTTTTTACCGTGGGATGGCAAAACCACAGTTATTGTTTACTGGGGTATACCACACTTTTTTAAATAGAGATATTTGCGGCTGAACAGTGAGCGACACACTCAAACTGCTTTTTTTTTAGATACCAAAGGCCCAAAACTGGATAGTACAGCGATTTGACCCGTGGAACTGCGAAACCACACGGGGATGTTGGGCCTACACAAGACTATTTTCAACAGATGTATTTTTGTGTCACAACAGTCAGGAGACACTGCTCTTTTTCTTTACGGAAAAAACTACCAAAAGCTGAATAATAGAGATTTTTTACCGTGGGATGGCAAAACCACAGTTATTGTTTACTGGGGTATACCACACTTTTTAAAATAGAGATATTTGCGGCTGAACAGTGAGCGACACACTCAAACTTCTTTTTTTTTAGATACCAAAGGCCTAAAACTGGATAGTACAGCGATTTGACTCGTGGAACTGCGAAACCACACTGGGATGTCGGGCCTACACAAGACTATATTCAACAGATATATTTTTGTGTCACAACAGTCAGGAGACACTACTGTATTTCTTTTTGGAAAAAACTACCAAAAGCTGAATAATAGAGATTTTTTACCGTGGGATGGCAAAACCACAGTTATTGTTTACTGGGGTATACCACACTTTTTTAAATAGAGATAATTGCGGCTGAACAGTGAGCGACACACTCAAACTGCTTTTTTTTTAGATACCAAAGGCCCAAAACTGGATAGTACAGCGATTTGACCCGTGGAACTGCGAAACCACACTGGGATGTCGGGCCTACACAAGACTATTTTCAACAGATATATTTTTGTGTCACAACAGTCAGGAGACACTACTGTTTTCTTTACGTAAAAAAATACCAAAAGCTGAATAATAGAGATATTATACCGTGGGGTGGCAAAACCACAGTTATTGTTTACTGGGGTATACCACACTTTTTTAAATAGAGATATTTGCGGCTGAACAGTGAGCGACACACTCAAACTGCTTTTTTTTTAGATACCAAAGGCCCAAAACTGGATAGTACAGCGATTTGACCCGTGGAACTGCGAAACCACACTGGGATGTCGGGCCTACACAAGACTATTTTCAACAGATATATTTTTGTGTCACAACAGTCAGGAGACACTACTGTTTATCTTTACGGAAAAAACTACCAAAAGCTGAATAATAGAGATTTTTTACGGTGGGATGGCAAAACCACAGTTATTGTTTACTGGGGTATACCACACTTTTTTAAATAGAGATATTTGCGGCTGAACAGTGAGCGACACACTCAAACAGCTTTTTTTTTAGATACCAAAGGCCCAAAACTGGATAGTACAGCGATTTGACCCGTGGAACTGCGAAACCACACTGGGATGTCGGGCCTACAAAGACTATTTTCAACAGATATATTTTTGCGTCACAACAGTCAGGAGACACTACTGTTTTTCTTTACGGAAAAAACTACCAAAAGCTGAATAATAGAGATTTTTTACCGTGGGATGGCAAAACCACAGTTATTGTTTACTGGGGTATACCACACTTTTTTAAATAATGATATTTGCGGCTGAACAGTGAGCGACACACTCAAACAGCTTTTTTTTTAGATACCAAAGGCCCAAAACTGGATAGTACAGCGATTTGACCCGTGGAACTGCGAAACCACACTGGGATATCGGGCCTACACAAGACTATTTTCAACAGATATATTTTTGTGTCACAACAGTCAGGAGACACTACTGTATTTCTTTATGGAAATAACTACCAAAAGCTGAATAATAGAGATTTTTTACCGTGGGATAGCAAAACCACAGTTATTGTTTACTGGGGTATACCAAACTTTTTTAAATAGAGATATTTGCGGCTGAACAGTGAGCGACACACTCAAACTGCTTTTTTTTTAGATACCAAAGGCCCAAAACTGGATAGTACAGCGATTTGACCCGTGGAACTGCGAAACCACACTGGGATGTCGGGCCTACACAAGACTATTTTCAACAGATTTATTTTTGTGTCACAACAGTCAGGAGACACTGCTCTTTTTCTTTACGGAAAAAACTACCAAAAGCTGAATAATAGAGATATTATACCATGGGGTGGCAAAACCACAGTTATTGTTTACTGGGGTATACCACACTTTTTTAAATAGAGATATTTGCGGCTGAACAGTGAGCGACACACTCAAACTGCTTTTTTTTTAGATACCAAAGGCCCAAAACTGGATAGTACAGAGATTTCACCCGTAGAACTGCGAAACCACACTGGGATGTCGGGCCTACACAAGCCTATTTTCAACAGATATATTTTTGTGTCACAACAGTCAGGAGACACTACTGTTTTTTTTTACGGAAAAAACTACCAAAAGCTGAATAATAGAGATTTTTTACTGTGGGATGGCAAAACCACAGTTATTGTTTACTGGGGTATACCACACTTTTTTAAATAGAGATATTTGCGGCTGAACAGTGAGCGACACACTCAAACTGCTTTTTTTTTTAGATACCAAAGGCCCAAAACTGGATAGTACAGCGGTTTTACCCGTAGAACTGCGAAACCACATTGGGATGTCGGGCCTACACAAGACTATTTTCAACAGATATATTTTTGTGTCACAACAGTCAGGAGACACTACTGTTTTTCTTTACGGAAAAAACTACCAAAAGCTGAATAATAGAGATTTTATACCGTGGGATGGCAAAACCACAGTTATTGTTTACTGGGGTATACCACAATTTTTTAAATAGAGATATTTGCGGCTGAACAGTGAGCGACACACTCAAACTGCTTTTTTTTTAGATACCAAAGGCCCAAAACTGGATAGTACAGCGATTTGACCCGTGGAACTGCGAAACCACACTGGGATGTCGGGCCTACACAAGACTATTTTCAACAGATATATTTTTGCGTCACAACAGTCAGGAGACACTACTGTTTTTCTTTACGGAAAAAACTACCAAAAGCTGAATAATAGAGATTTTTTACCGTGGGATGGCAAAACCACAGTTATTGTTTACTGGGGTATACCACACTTTTTTAAATAGAGATATTTGCGGCTGAACAGTGAGCGACACACTCAAACAGCTTTTTTTTTAGATACCAAAGGCCCAAAACTGGATAGTACAGCGATTTGACCCGTGGAACTGCGAAACCACACTGGGATATCGGGCCTGCACAAGACTATATTCAACAGATATATTTTTGTGTCACAACAGTCAGGAGACACTACTGTATTTCTTTATGGAAAAAACTACCAAAAGCTGAATAATAGAGATTTTTTACCGTGGGATGGCAAAACCACAGTTATTGTTTACTGGGGTATACCACACTTTTTTAAATAGAGATATTTGCGGCTGAACAGTGAGCGACACACTCAAACTGCTTTTTTTTTAGATACCAAAGGCCCAAAACTGGATAGTACAGCGATTTGACCCGTGGAACTGCGAAACCACACGGGGATGTTGGGCCTACACAAGACTATTTTCAACAGATATATTTTTGTGTCACAACAGTCAGGAGACACTGCTCTTTTTCTTTACGGAAAAAACTACCAAAAGCTGAATAATAGAGATTTTTTACCGTGGGATGGCAAAACCACAGTTATTGTTTACTGGGGTATACCACACTTTTTAAAATAGAGATATTTGCGGCTGAACAGTGAGCGACACACTCAAACTTCTTTTTTTTTAGATACCAAAGGCCTAAAACTGGATAGTACAGCGATTTGACCCGTGGAACTGCGAAACCACACTGGGATGTCGGGCCTACACAAGACTATATTCAACAGATATATTTTTGTGTCACAACAGTCAGGAGACACTACTGTATTTCTTTTTGGAAAAAACTACCAAAAGCTGAATAATAGAGATTTTTTACCGTGGGATGGCAAAACCACAGTTATTGTTTACTGGGGTATACCACACTTTTTTAAATAGAGATAATTGCGGCTGAACAGTGAGCGACACACTCAAACTGCTTTTTTTTTAGATACCAAAGGCCCAAAACTGGATAGTACAGCGATTTGACCCGTGGAACTGCGAAACCACACTGGGATGTCGGGCCTACACAAGACTATTTTCAACAGATATATTTTTGTGTCACAACAGTCAGGAGACACTACTGTTTTCTTTACGTAAAAAAATACCAAAAGCTGAATAATAGAGATATTATACCGTGGGGTGGCAAAACCACAGTTATTGTTTACTGGGGTATAACACACTTTTTTAAATAGAGATATTTGCGGCTGAACAGTGAGCGACACACTCAAACTGCTTTTTTTTTAGATACCAAAGGCCCAAAACTGGATAGTACAGCGATTTGACCCGTGGAACTGCGAAACCACACTGGGATGTCGGGCCTACACAAGACTATTTTCAACAGATATATTTTTGTGTCACAACAGTCAGGAGACACTACTGTTTATCTTTACGGAAAAAACTACCAAAAGCTGAATAACAGAGATTTTTTACGGTGGGATGGCAAAACCACAGTTATTGTTTACTGGGGTATACCACACTTTTTTAAATAGAGATATTTGCGGCTGAACAGTGAGCGACACACTCAAACAGCTTTTTTTTTAGATACCAAAGGCCCAAAACTGGATAGTACAGCGATTTGACCCGTGGAACTGCGAAACCACACTGGGATGTCGGGCCTACAAAGACTATTTTCAACAGATATATTTTTGCGTCACAACAGTCAGGAGACACTACTGTTTTTCTTTACGGAAAAAACTACCAAAAGCTGAATAATAGAGATTTTTTACCGTGGGATGGCAAAACCACAGTTATTGTTTACTGGGGTATACCACACTTTTTTAAATAATGGTATTTGCGGCTGAACAGTGAGCGACACACTCAAACAGCTTTTTTTTTAGATACCAAAGGCTCAAAACTGGATAGTACAGCGATTTGACCCGTGGAACTGCGAAACCACACTGGGATATCGGGTCTACACAAGACTATTTTCAACAGATATATTTTTGTGTCACAACAGTCAGGAGACACTACTGTATTTCTTTATGGAAAAAACTACCAAAAGCTGAATAATAGAGATTTTTTACCGTGGGATAGCAAAACCACAGTTATTGTTTACTGGGGTATACCAAACTTTTTTAAATAGAGATATTTGCGGCTGAACAGTGAGCGACACACTCAAACTGCTTTTTTTTTAGATACCAAAGGCCCAAAAACTGGATAGTACAGCGATTTGACCCGTGGAACTGCGAAACCACACTGGGATGTCGGGCCTACACAAGACTATTTTCAACAGATTTATTTTTGTGTCACAACAGTCAGGAGACACTGCTCTTTTTCTTTACGGAAAAAACTACCAAAAGCTGAATAATAGAGATTTTTTACCGTGGGATGGCAAAACCACAGTTATTATTTACTGGGGTATACCACACTTTTTAAAATAGAGATATTTGCGGCTGAACAGTGAGCGACACACTCAAACTTCTTTTTTTTTAGATACCAAAGGCCCAAAACTGGATAGTACAGCGATTTGACCCGTGGAACTGCGAAACCACACTGGTATGTCGGGCCTACACAAGACTATTTTCAACAGATATATTTTTGTGTCACAACAGTCAGAAGACACTACTGTTTTCTTTACGGACAAAAATACCAAAAGCTGAATAATAGAGATATTATACCGTGGGGTGGCAAAACCACAGTTATTGTTTACTGGGGTATACCACACTTTTTTAAATAGAGATATTTGCGGCTGAACAGTGAGCGACACACTCAAACTGCTTTTTTTTTAGATACCAAAGGCCCAAAACTGGATAGTACAGAGATTTCACCCGTAGAACTGCGAAACCACACTGGGATGTCGGGCCTACACAAGCCTATTTTCAACAGATATATTTTTGTGTCACAACAGTCAGGAGACACTACTGTTTTTTTTTACGGAAAAAACTACCAAAAGCTGAATAATAGAGATTTTTTACTGTGGGATGGCAAAACCACAGTTATTGTTTACTGGGGTATACCACACTTTTTTAAATAGAGATATTTGCGGCTGAACAGTGAGCGACACACTCAAACTGCTTTTTTTTTTAGATACTAAAGGCCCAAAACTGGATAGTACAGCGGTTTTACCCGTAGAACTGCGAAACCACATTGGGATGTCGGGCCTACACAAGACTATTTTCAACAGATATATTTTTGTGTCACAACAGTCAGGAGACACTACTGTTTTTCTTTACGGAAAAAACTACCAAAAACTGAATAATAGAGATTTTATACCGTGGGATGGCAAAACCACAGTTATTGTTTACTGGGGTATACCACACTTTTTTAAATAGAGATATTTGCGGCTGAACAGTGAGCGACACACTCAAACTGCTTTTTTTTTAGATACCAAAGGCCCAAAACTGGATAGTACAGCGATTTGACCCGTGGAACTGCGAAACCACACTGGGATGTCGGGCCTACACAAGACTATTTTCAACAGATATATTTTTGCGTCACAACAGTCAGGAGACACTACTGTTTTTCTTTACGGAAAAAACTACCAAAAGCTGAATAATAGAGATTTTTTACCGTGGGATGGCAAAACCACAGTTATTGTTTACTGGGGTATACCACACTTTTTTAAATAGAGATATTTGCGGCTGAACAGTGAGCGACACACTCAAACTGCTTTTTTTTTAGATACCAAAGGCCCAAAACTGGATAGTACAGCGATTTGACCCGTGGAACTGCGAAACCACACTGGGATATCGGGCCTACACAAGACTATATTCAACAGATATATTTTTGTGTCACAACAGTCAGGAGACACTACTGTATTTCTTTATGGAAAAAACTACCAAAAGCTGAATAATAGAGATTTTTTACCGTGGGATGGCAAAACCACAGTTATTGTTTACTGGGGTATACCACACTTTTTTAAATAGAGATATTTGCGGCTGAACAGTGAGCGACACACTCAAACTGCTTTTTTTTTAGATACCAAAGGCCCAAAACTGGATAGTACAGCGATTTGACCCGTGGAACTGCGAAACCACACTGGGATGTTGGGCCTACACAAGACTATTTTCAACAGATATATTTTTGTGTCACAACAGTCAGGAGACACTGCTCTTTTTCTTTACGGAAAAAACTACCAAAAGCTGAATAATAGAGATTTTTTACCGTGGGATGGCAAAACCACAGTTATTGTTTGCTGGGGTATACCACACTTTTTTAAATAGAGATATTTGCGGCTGAACAGTGAGCGACACACTCAAACTTCTTTTTTTTTAGATACCAAAGGCCTAAAACTGGATAGTACAGCGATTTGACCCGTGGAACTGCGAAACCACACTGGGATGTCGGGCCTACACAAGACTATATTCAACAGATATATTTTTGTGTCACAACAGTCAGGAGACACTACTGTATTTCTTTTTGGAAAAAACTACCAAAAGCTGAATAATAGAGATTTTTTACCGTGGGATGGCAAAACCACAGTTATTGTTTACTGGGGTATACCACACTTTTTTAAATAGAGATAATTGCGGCTGAACAGTGAGCGACACACTCAAACTGCTTTTTTTTTAGATACCAAAGGCCCAAAACTGGATAGTACAGCGATTTGACCCGTGGAACTGCGAAACCACACTGGGATGTCGGGCCTACACAAGACTATTTTCAACAGATATATTTTTGTGTCACAACAGTCAGGAGACACTGCTCTTTTTCTTTACGGAAAAAACTACCAAAAGCTGAATAATAGAGATTTTTTACCGTGGGATGGCAAAACCACAGTTATTATTTACTGGGGTATACCACACTTTTTAAAATAGAGATATTTGCGGCTGAACAGTGAGCGACACACTCAAACTTCTTTTTTTTTAGATACCAAAGTCCCAAAACTGGATAGTACAGCGATTTGACACGTGGAACTGCGAAACCACACTGGTATGTCGGGCCTACACAAGACTATTTTCAACAGATATATTTTTGTGTCACAACAGTCAGGAGACACTACTGTTTTCTTTACGGACAAAAATACCAAAAGCTGAATAATAGAGATATTATACCGTGGGGTGGCAAAACCACAGTTATTGTTTACTGGGGTATACCACACTTTTTTAAACAGAGATATTTGCGGCTGAACAGTGAGCGACACACTCAAACTGCTTTTTTTTTAGATACCAAAGGCCCAAAACTGGATAGTACAGCGATTTGACCCGTGGAACTGCGAAACCACACTGGTATGTCGGGCCTACACAAGACTATTTTCAACAGATATATTTTTGTGTCACAACAGTAAGGAGACACTACTGTTTTTCTTTACGGAAAAAACTACTAAAAGCTGAATAATAGAGACTTTATACCGTGGGATGGCAAAACCACAGTTATTGTATACTGGGGTATACCACACTTTTTTAAATAGAGATATTTGCGGCTGAACAGTGAGCGACACACTCAAACTGATTTTTTTTCTAGATACTAAAGGCCCAAAACTGGATAGTACAGCGATTTGACCCGTGGAACTGCGAAACCACACTGGGATGTCGGGCCTACACAAGACTATTTTCAGCAGATATAGTTTTGTGTCACAACAGTCAGGAGACACTACTGTTTTTCTTTACGGAAAAAACTACCAAAAGCTGAATAATAGAGATTTTTTACCGTGGGATGGCAAAACCACAGTTATTGTTTACTGGGGTATACCACACTTTTTTAAATAGAGATATTTGCGGCTGAACAGTGAGCGACACACTCAAACTGCTTTTTTTTTAGATACCAAAGGCCCAAAACTGGATAGTACAGCGATTTGACCCGTGGAACTGCGAAACCACACTGGGATGTCGGGCCTACACAGGACTATTTTCAACAGATATATTTTTGTGTCACAACAGTCATGAAACAATGCTCTTTTTCTTTACGGAAAAAACTACCAAAAGCTGAATAATAGAGATTTTTTACCGTGGGATGGCAAAACCACAGTTATTATTTACTGGGGTATACCACACTTTTTAAAATAGAGATATTTGCGTCTGAACAGTGAGCGACACACTCAAACTTCTTTTTTTTTAGATACCAAAGGCCCAAAACTGGATAGTACAGCGATTTGACCCGTGGAACTGCGAAACCACACTGGTATGTCGGGCCTACACAAGACTATTTTCAACAGATATATTTTTGTCTCACAACAGTCAGGAGACACTACTGTTTTCTTTACGGACAAAAATACCAAAAGCTGAATAATAGAGATATTATACCGTGGGGTGGCAAAACCACAGTTATTGTTTACTGGGGTATACCACACTTTTTTAAATAGAGATATTTGCGGCTGAACAGTGAGCGACACACTCAAACAGCTTTTTTTTTAGATATCAAAGGCCCAAAACTGGATAGTACAGAGATTTCACCCGTAGAACTGCGAAACCACACTGGGATGTGGGGCCTACACAAGACTATTTTCAACAGATATATTTTTGTGTCACAACAGTCAGGAGACACTACTGTTTTTCTTTACGGAAAAAACTACTAAAAGCTGAATAATAGAGATTTTATACCGTGGGATGGCAAAACCACAGTTATTGTATACTGGGGTATACCACACTTTTTTAAATAGAGATATTTGCGGCTGAACAGTGAGCGACACACTCAAACTGCTTTTTTTTTTAGATACTAAAGGCCCAAAACTGAATAGTACAGCGATTTGACCCGTGGAACTGCGAAACCACACTGGGATGTCGGGCCTACACAAGACTATTTTCAGCAGATATATTTTTGTGTCACAACAGTCAGGAGACACTACTGTTTTTCTTTACGGAAAAAACTACCAAAAGCTGAATAATAGAGATATTATACCGTGGGGTGGCAAAACTACACTTATTGTTTACTGGGGTATACCACACTTTTTTAAATAGAGATATTTGCGGCTGAACAGTGAGCGACACACTCAAACTGCTTTTTTTTTAGATACCAAAGGCCCAAAACTGGATAGTACAGAGATTTCACCCGTAGAACTGCGAAACCACACTGGGATGTCGGGCCTACACAAGACTATTTTCAACAGATATATTTTTGTGTCACAACAGTCAGGAGACACTACTGTTTTTTTTTACGGAAAAAATTACCAAAAGCTGAATAATAGAGATTTTTTACCGTGGGATGGCAAAACCACAGTTATTGTTTACTGGGGTATACCACACTTTTTTAAACAGAGATATTTGCGGCTGAACAGTGAGCGACACACTCAAACTGCTTTTTTTTTAGATACCAAAGGCCCAAAACTGAATAGTACAGCGATTTGACCCGTGGAACTGCGAAACCACACTGGTATGTCGGGCCTACACAAGACTATTTTCAACAGATAGATTTTTGTGTCACAACAGTCAGGAGACACTACTGTTTTTCTTTACGGAAAAAACTACTAAAAGCTGAATAATAGAGATTTTTTACCGTGGGATGGCAAAACCACAGTTATTGTTTACTGGGGTATACCACACTTTTTTAAATAGAGATATTTGCGGCTGAACAGTGAGCGACACACTCAAACTGCTTTTTTTTTAGATACCAAAGGCCCAAAACTGGATAGTACAGCGATTTTACCCGTAGAACTGCGAAACCACACTGGGATGTCGGGCCTACACAAGACTATTTTCAACAGATATATTTTTGTGTCACAACAGTCAGGAGACACTACTGTTTTTCTTTACGGAAAAAACTACCAAAAGCTGAATAATAGAGATTTTATACCGTGGGATGGCAAAACCACAGTTATTGTTTACTGGGGTATACCACACTTTTTTAAATAGAGATATTTGCGGCTGAACAGTGAGCGACACACTCAAACTGCTTTTTTTTAGATACCAAAGGCCCAAAACTGGATAGTACAGCGATTTGACCCGTGGAACTGCGAAACCACACTGGTATGTCGGGCCTACACAAGACTATTTTCAACAGATATATTTTTGTGTCACAACAGTCAGGAGACACTACTGTTTTTCTTTATGGAAAAAACTACTAAAAGCTGAATAATAGAGATTTTATACCGTGGGATGGCAAAACCACAGTTATTGTATACTGGGGTATACCACACTTTTTTAAATAGAGATGTTTGCGGCTGAACAGTGAGCGACACACTCAAACTGCTTTTTTTTAGATACCAAAGGCCCAAAACTGGATAGTACAGCGATTTGACACGTGGAACTGCGAAACCACACTGGGATGTCGGGCCTACACAAGACTATTTTCAACAGATATATTTTTGTGTCACAACAGTCAGGAGACACTACTGTTTATCTTTACGGAAAAAACTACCAAAAGCTGAATAATAGAGATTTTTTACGGTGGGATGGCAAAACCACAGTTATTGTTTACTGGGGTATACCACACTTTTTTAAATAGAGATATTTGCGGCTGAACAGTGAGCGACACACTCAAACAGCTTTTTTTTTAGATACCAAAGGCCCAAAACTGGATAGTACAGCGATTTGACCCGTGGAACTGCGAAACCACACTGGGATGTCGGGCCTACACAAGACTATTTTCAACAGATTTATTTTTGTGTCACAACAGTCAGGAGACACTGCTCTTTTTCTTTACGGAAAAAACTACCAAAAGCTGAATAATAGAGATTTTTTACCGTGGGATGGCAAAACCACAGTTATTATTTACTGGGGTATACCACACTTTTTAAAATAGAGATATTTGCGGCTGAACAGTGAGCGACACACTCAAACTTCTTTTTTTTTAGATACCAAAGGCCCAAAACTGGATAGTACAGCGATTTGACCCGTGGAACTGCGAAACCACACTGGTATGTCGGGCCTACACAAGACTATTTTCAACAGATATATTTTTGTGTCACAACAGTCAGAAGACACTACTGTTTTCTTTACGGACAAAAATACCAAAAGCTGAATAATAGAGATATTATACCGTGGGGTGGCAAAACCACAGTTATTGTTTACTGGGGTATACCACACTTTTTTAAATAGAGATATTTGCGGCTGAACAGTGAGCGACACTCTCAAACTGCTTTTTTTTTAGATACCAAAGGCCCAAAACTGGATAGTACAGAGATTTCACCCGTAGAACTGCGAAACCACACTGGGATGTCGGGCCTACACAAGCCTATTTTCAACAGATATATTTTTGTGTCACAACAGTCAGGAGACACTACTGTTTTTTTTTACGGAAAAAACTACCAAAAGCTGAATAATAGAGATTTTTTACTGTGGGATGGCAAAACCACAGTTATTGTTTACTGGGGTATACCACACTTTTTTAAATAGAGATATTTGCGGCTGAACAGTGAGCGACACACTCAAACTGCTTTTTTTTTTAGATACCAAAGGCCCAAAACTGGATAGTACAGCGGTTTTACCCGTAGAACTGCGAAACCACATTGGGATGTCGGGCCTACACAAGACTATTTTCAACAGATATATTTTTGTGTCACAACAGTCAGGAGACACTACTGTTTTTCTTTACGGAAAAAACTACCAAAAGCTGAATAATAGAGATTTTATACCGTGGGATGTCAAAACCACAGTTATTGTTTACTGGGGTATACCACACTTTTTTAAATAGAGATATTTGCGGCTGAACAGTGAGCGACACACTCAAACTGCATTTTTTTTAGATACCAAAGGCCCAAAACTGGATAGTACAGCGATTTGACCCGTGGAACTGCGAAACCACACTGGGATGTCGGGCCTACACAAGACTATTTTCAACAGATATATTTTTGCGTCACAACAGTCAGGAGACACTACTGTTTTTCTTTACGGAAAAAACTACCAAAAGCTGAATAATAGAGATTTTTTACCGTGGGATGGCAAAACCACAGTTATTGTTTACTGGGGTATACCACACTTTTTTAAATAGAGATATTTGCGGCTGAACAGTGAGCGACACACTCAAACAGCTTTTTTTTTAGATACCAAAGGCCCAAAACTGGATAGTACAGCGATTTGACCCGTGGAACTGCGAAACCACACTGGGATATCGGGCCTACACAAGACTATATTCAACAGATATATTTTTGTGTCACAACAGTCAGGAGACACTACTGTATTTCTTTATGGAAAAAACTACCAAAAGCTGAATAATAGAGATTTTTTACCGTGGGATGGCAAAACCACAGTTATTGTTTACTGGGGTATACCACACTTTTTTAAATAGAGATATTTGCGGCTGAACAGTGAGCGACACACTCAAACTGCTTTTTTTTTAGATACCAAAGACCCAAAACTGGATAGTACAGCGATTTGACCCGTGGAACTGCGAAACCACACTGGGATGTTGGGCCTACACAAGACTATTTTCAACAGATATATTTTTGTGTCACAACAGTCAGGAGACACTGCTCTTTTTCTTTACGGAAAAAACTACCAAAAGCTGAATAATAGAGATTTTTTACCGTGGGATGGCAAAACCACAGTTATTGTTTACTGGGGTATACCACACTTTTTAAAATAGAGATATTTGCGGCTGAACAGTGAGCGACACACTCAAACTTCTTTTTTTTTAGATACCAAAGGCGTAAAACTGGATAGTACAGCGATTTGACCCATGGAACTGCGAAACCACACTGGGATGTCGGGCCTACACAAGACTATATTCAACAGATATATTTTTGTGTCACAACAGTCAGGAGACAGTACTGTATTTCTTTTTGGAAAAAACTACCAAAAGCTGAATAATAGAGATTTTTTACCGTGGGATGGCAAAACCACAGTTATTGTTTACTGGGGTATACCACACTTTTTTAAATAGAGATAATTGCGGCTGAACAGTGAGCGACACACTCAAACTGCTTTTTTTTTAGATACCAAAGGCCCAAAACTGGATAGTACAGCGATTTGACCCGTGGAACTGCGAAACCACACTGGGATGTCGGGCCTACACAAGACTATTTTCAACAGATATATTTTTGTGTCACAACAGTCAGGAGACACTACTGTTTTCTTTACGTAAAAAAATACCAAAAGCTGAATAATAGAGATATTATACCGTGGGGTGGCAAAACCACAGTTATTGTTTACTGGGGTATACCACACTTTTTTAAATAGAGATATTTGCGGCTGAACAGTGAGCGACACACTCAAACTGCTTTTTTTTTAGATACCAAAGGCCCAAAACTGGATAGTACAGCGATTTGACCCGTGGAACTGCGAAACCACACTGGGATGTCGGACCTACACAAGACTATTTTCAACAGATATATTTTTGTGTCACAACAGTCAGGAGACACTACTGTTTTTCTTTACGGAAAAAACTACCAAAAGCTGAATAATAGAGATTTTTTACTGTGGGATGGCAAAACCACAGTTATTGTTTACTGGGGTATACCACACTTTTTTAAATAGAGATATTTGCGGCTGAACAGTGAGCGACACACTCAAACTGCTTTTTTTTTAGATACCAAAGGCCCAAAACTGGATAGTACAGCGATTTGACCCGTGGAACTGCGAAACCACACTGGGATGTCGTGCCTACGCAAGACTATTTTCAACAGATATATTTTTGCGTCACAACAGTAAGGAGACACTACTGTTTTTCTTTACGGAAAAAACTACCAAAAGCTGAAAAATAGAGATTTTTTACCGTGGGATGGCAAAACCACAGTTATTGTTTACTGGGGTTTACCACACTTTTTTAAATAGAGATATTTGCGGCTGAACAGTGAGCGACACACTCAAACAGCTTTTTTTTTAGATACCAAAGGCCCAAAACTGGATAGTACAGCGATTTGACCCGTGGAACTGCGAAACCACACTTGGATATCGGGCCTAAACAAGACTATTTTCAACAGATATATTTTTGTGTCACAACAGTCAGGAGACACTACTGTATTTCTTTATGGAAAAAACTACCAAAAGCTGAATAATAGAGATTTTTTACCGTGGGATAGCAAAACCACAGTTATTGTTTACTGGGGTATACCAAACTTTTTTAAATAGAGATATTTGCGGCTGAACAGTGAGCGACACACTCAAACTGCTTTTTTTTTAGATACCAAAGGCCCAAAACTGGATAGTACAGCGATTTGACCCGTGGAACTGCGAAACCACACTGGGATGTCGGGCCTACACAAGACTATTTTCAACAGATTTATTTTTGTGTCACAACAGTCAGGAGACACTGCTCTTTTTCTTTACGGAAAAAACTACCAAAAGCTGAATAATAGAGATTTTTTACCGTGGGATGGCAAAACCACAGTTATTATTTACTGGGGTATACCACACTTTTTAAAATAGAGATATTTGCGGCTGAACAGTGAGCGACACACTCAAACTTCTTTTTTTTTAGATACCAAAGGCCCAAAACTGGATAGTACAGCGATTTGACCCGTGGAACTGCGAAACCACACTGGTATGTCGGGCCTACACAAGACTATTTTCAACAGATATATTTTTGTGTCACAACAGTCAGAAGACACTACTGTTTTCTTTACGGACAAAAATACCAAAAGCTGAATAATAGAGATATTATACCGTGGGGTGGCAAAACCACAGTTATTGTTTACTGGGGTATACCACACTTTTTTAAATAGAGATATTTGCGGCTGAACAGTGAGCGACACACTCAAACTGCTTTTTTTTTAGATACCAAAGGCCCAAAACTGGATAGTACAGAGATTTCACCCGTAGAACTGCGAAACCACACTGGGATGTCGGGCCTACACAAGCCTATTTTCAACAGATATATTTTTGTGTCACAACAGTCAGGAGACACTACTGTTTTTTTTTACGGAAAAAACTACCAAAAGCTGAATAATAGAGATTTTTTACTGTGGGATGGCAAAACCACAGTTATTGTTTACTGGGGTATACCACACTTTTTTAAATAGAGATATTTGCGGCTGAACAGTGAGCGACACACTGAAACTGCTTTTTTTTTTAGATACCAAAGGCCCAAAACTGGATAGTACAGCGGTTTTACCCGTAGAACTGCGAAACCACATTGGGATGTCGGGCCTACACAAGACTATTTTCAACAGATATATTTTTGTGTCACAACAGTCAGGAGACACTACTGTTTTTCTTTACGGAAAAAACTACCAAAAGCTGAATAATAGAGATTTTATACCGTGGGATGGCAAAACCACAGTTATTGTTTACTGGGGTATACCACACTTTTTTAAATAGAGATATTTGCGGCTGAACAGTGAGCGACACACTCAAACTGCATTTTTTTTAGATACCAAAGGCCCAAAACTGGATAGTACAGCGATTTGACCCGTGGAACTGCGAAACCACACTGGGATGTCGGGCCTACACAAGACTATTTTCAACAGATATATTTTTGCGTCACAACAGTCAGGAGACACTACTGTTTTTCTTTACGGAAAAAACTACCAAAAGCTGAATAATAGAGATTTTTTACCGTGGGATGGCAAAACCACAGTTATTGTTTACTGGGGTATACCACACTTTTTTAAATAGAGATATTTGCGGCTGAACAGTGAGCGACACACTCAAACAGCTTTTTTTTTAGATACCAAAGGCCCAAAACTGGATAGTACAGCGATTTGACCCGTGGAACTGCGAAACCACACTGGGATATCGGGCCTACACAAGACTATATTCAACAGATATATTTTTGTGTCACAACAGTCAGGAGACACTACTGTATTTCTTTATGGAAAAAACTACCAAAAGCTGAATAATAGAGATTTTTTACCGTGGGATGGCAAAACCACAGTTATTGTTTACTGGGGTATACCACACTTTTTTAAATAGAGATATTTGCGGCTGAACAGTGAGCGACACACTCAAACTGCTTTTTTTTTAGATACCAAAGGCCCAAAACTGGATAGTACAGCGATTTGACCCGTGGAACTGCGAAACCACACTGGGATGTTGGGCCTACACAAGACTATTTTCAACAGATATATTTTTGTGTCACAACAGTCAGGAGACACTGCTCTTTTTCTTTACGGAAAAAACTACCAAAAGCTGAATAATAGAGATTTTTTACCGTGGGATGGCAAAACCACAGTTATTGTTTACTGGGGTATACCACACTTTTTAAAATAGAGATATTTGCGGCTGAACAGTGAGCGACACACTCAAACTTCTTTTTTTTTAGATACCAAAGGCGTAAAACTGGATAGTACAGCGATTTGACCCGTGGAACTGCGAAACCACACTGGGATGTCGGGCCTACACAAGACTATATTCAACAGATATATTTTTGTGTCACAACAGTCAGGAGACACTACTGTATTTCTTTTTGGAAAAAACTACCAAAAGCTGAATAATAGAGATTTTTTACCGTGGGATGGCAAAACCACAGTTATTGTTTACTGGGGTATACCACACTTTTTTAAATAGAGATAATTGCGGCTGAACAGTGAGCGACACACTCAAACTGCTTTTTTTTTAGATACCAAAGGCCCAAAACTGGATAGTACAGCGATTTGACCCGTGGAACTGCGAAACCACACTGGGATGTCGGGCCTACACAAGACTATTTTCAACAGATATATTTTTGTGTCACAACAGTCAGGAGACACTACTGTTTTCTTTACGTAAAAAAATACCAAAAGCTGAATAATAGAGATATTATACCGTGGGGTGGCAAAACCACAGTTATTGTTTACTGGGGTATACCACACTTTTTTAAATAGAGATATTTGCGGCTGAACAGTGAGCGACACACTCAAACTGCTTTTTTTTTAGATACCAAAGGCCCAAAACTGGATAGTACAGCGATTTGACCCGTGGAACTGCGAAACCACACTGGGATGTCGGGCCTACACAAGACTATTTTCAACAGATATATTTTTGTGTCACAACAGTCAGGAGACACTACTGTTTTTCTTTACGGAAAAAACTACCAAAAGCTGAATAATAGAGATTTTTTACTGTGGGATGGCAAAACCACAGTTATTGTTTACTGGGGCATACCACACTTTTTTAAATAGAGATATTTGCGGCTGAACAGTGAGCGACACACTCAAACTGCTTTTTTTTTAGATACCAAAGGCCCAAAACTGGATAGTGCAGCGATTTTACCCGTAGAACTGCGAAACCACACTGGGATGTCGGGCCTACACAATACTATTTTCAACAGATATATTTTTGTGTCACAACAGTCAGGAGACACTACTGTTTTTCTTTACGGAAAAAACTACCAAAAGCTGAATAATAGAGATTTTTTACCGTGGGATGGCAAAACCACAGTTATTGTTTACTGGGGTATACCACACTTTTTTAAATAGAGATATTTGCGGCTGAACAGTGAGCGACACACTCAAACTGCTTTTTTTTTAGATACCAAAGGCCCAAAACTGGATAGTACAGCGATTTGACCCGTGGAACTGCGAAACCACACTGGGATGTCGTGCCTACGCAAGACTATTTTCAACAGATATATTTTTGCGTCACAACAGTAAGGAGACACTACTGTTTTTCTTTATGGAAAAAACTACCAAAAGCTGAAAAATAGAGATTTTTTACCGTGGGATGGCAAAACCACAGTTATTGTTTACTGGGGTTTACCACACTTTTTTAAATAGAAATATTTGCGGCTGAACAGTGAGCGACACACTCAAACAGCTTTTTTTTTAGATACCAAAGGCCCAAAACTGGATAGTACAGCGATTTGACCCGTGGAACTGCGAAACCACACTTGGATATCGGGCCTAAACAAGACTATTTTCAACAGATATATTTTTGTGTCACAACAGTCAGGAGACACTACTGTATTTCTTTATGGAAAAAACTACCAAAAGCTGAATAATAGAGATTTTTTACCGTGGGATGGCAAAACCACAGTTATTGTTTACTGGGGTATACCAAACTTTTTTAAATAGAGATATTTGCGGCTGAACAGTGAGCGACACACTCAAACTGCTTTTTTTTTAGATACCAAAGGCCCAAAACTGGATAGTACAGAGATTTCACCCGTAGAACTGCGAAACCACACTGGGATGTCGGGCCTACACAAGCCTATTTTCAACAGATATATTTTTGTGTCACAACAGTCAGGAGACACTACTGTTTTTTTTTACGGAAAAAACTACCAAAAGCTGAATAATAGAGATTTTTTACTGTGGGATGGCAAAACCACAGTTATTGTTTACTGGGGTATACCACACTTTTTTAAATAGAGATATTTGCGGCTGAACAGTGAGCGACACACTCAAACTGCTTTTTTTTTTAGATACCAAAGGCCCAAAACTGGATAGTACAGCGGTTTTACCCGTAGAACTGCGAAACCACATTGGGATGTCGGGCCTACACAAGACTATTTTCAACAGATATATTTTTGTGTCACAACAGTCAGGAGACACTACTGTTTTTCTTTACGGAAAAAACTACCAAAAGCTGAGTAATAGAGATTTTTTACCGTGGGATGGCAAAACCACAGTTATTGTTTACTGGGGTATACCACACTTTTTTAAATAGAGATATTTGCGGCTGAACAGTGAGCGACACACTCAAACAGCTTTTTTTTTAGATACCAAAGGCCCAAAACTGGATAGTACAGCGATTTGACCCGTGGAACTGCGAAACCACACTGGGATATCGGGCCTACACAAGACTATATTCAACAGATATATTTTTGTGTCACAACAGTCAGGAGACACTACTGTATTTCTTTATGGAAAAAACTACCAAAAGCTGAATAATAGAGATTTTTTACCGTGGGATGGCAAAACCACAGTTATTGTTTACTGGGGTATACCACACTTTTTTAAATAGAGATAATTGCGGCTGAACAGTGAGCGACACACTGAAACTGCTTTTTTTTTAGATACCAAAGGCCCAAAACTGGATAGTACAGCGATTTGACCCGTGGAACTGCGAAACCACACTGGGATGTCGGGCCTACACAAGACTATTTTCAACAGATATATTTTTGTGTCACAACAGTCAGGAGACACTACTGTTTTCTTTACGTAAAAAAATACCAAAAGCTGAATAATAGAGATATTATACCGTGGGGTGGCAAAACCACAGTTATTGTTTACTGGGGTATACCACACTTTTTTAAATAGAGATATTTGCGGCTGAACAGTGAGCGACACACTCAAACTGCTTTTTTTTTAGATACCAAAGGCCCAAAACTGGATAGTACAGCGATTTGACCCGTGGAACTGCGAAACCACACTGGGATGTCGGGCCTACACAAGACTATTTTCAACAGATATATTTTTGTGTCACAACAGTCAGGAGACACTACTGTTTTTCTTTACGGAAAAAACTACCAAAAGCTGAATAATAGAGATTTTTTACTGTGGGATGGCAAAACCACAGTTATTGTTTACTGGGGTATACCACACTTTTTTAAATAGAGATATTTGCGGCTGAACAGTGAGCGACACACTCAAACTGCTTTTTTTTTAGATACCAAAGGCCCAAAACTTGATAGTGCAGCGATTTTACCCGTAGAACTGCGAAACCACACTGGGATGTCGGGCCTACACAATACTATTTTCAACAGACATATTTTTGTGTCACAACAGTCAGGAGACACTACTGTTTTTCTTTACGGAAAAAACTACCAAAAGCTGAATAATAGAGATTTTTTACCGTGGGATGGCAAAACCACAGTTATTGTTTACTGGGGTATACCACACTTTTTTAAATAGAGATATTTGCGGCTGAACAGTGAGCGACACACTCAAACTGCTTTTTTTTTTAGATACCAAAGGCCCAAAACTGGATAGTACAGCGATTTGACCCGTGGAACTGCGAAACCACACTGGGATGTCGTGCCTACGCAAGACTATTTTCAACAGATATATTTTTGCGTCACAACAGTAAGGAGACACTACTGTTTTTCTTTACGGAAAAAACTACCAAAAGCTGAAAAATAGAGATTTTTTACCGTGGGATGGCAAAACCACAGTTATTGTTTACTGGGGTTTACCACACTTTTTTAAATAGAAATATTTGCGGCTGAACAGTGAGCGACACACTCAAACAGCTTTTTTTTTAGATACCAAAGGCCCAAAACTGGATAGTACAGCGATTTGACCCGTGGAACTGCGAAACCACACTTGGATATCGGGCCTAAACAAGACTATTTTCAACAGATATATTTTTGTGTCACAACAGTCAGGAGACACTACTGTATTTCTTTATGGAAAAAACTACCAAAAGCTGAATAATAGAGATTTTTTACCGTGGGATGGCAAAACCACAGTTATTGTTTACTGGGGTATACTAAACTTTTTTAAATAGAGATATTTGCGGCTGAACAGTGAGCGACACACTCAAACTGCTTTTTTTTTAGATACCAAAGGCCCAAAACTGGATAGTACAGCGATTTGACCCGTGGAACTGCGAAACCACACTGGGATGTCGGGCCTACACAAGACTATTTTCAACAGATATATTTTTGTGTCACAACAGTCGGGAGACACTGCTCTTTTTCTTTACGGAAAAAACTACCAAAAGCTGAATAATAGAGATTTTTTACCGTGGGATGGCAAAACCACAGTTATTATTTACTGGGGTATACCACACTTTTTAAAATAGAGATATTTGCGGCTGAACAGTGAGCGACACACTCAAACTTCTTTTTTTTTAGATACCAAAGGCCCAAAACTGGATAGTACAGCGATTTGACCCGTGGAACTGCGAAACCACACTGGTATGTCGGGCCTACACAAGACTATTTTCAACAGATATATTTTTGTGTCACAACAGTCAGGAGACACTACTGTTTTCTTTACGGACAAAAATACCAAAAGCTGAATAATAGAGATATTATACCGTGGGGTGGCAAAACCACAGTTATTGTTTACTGGGGTATACCACACTTTTTTAAATAGAGATATTTGCGGCTGAACAGTGAGAGACACACTCAAACTGCTTTTTTTTTAGATACCAAAGGCCCAAAACTGGATAGTACAGAGATTTCACCCGTAGAACTGCGAAACCACACTGGGATGTCGGTCATACACAAGACTATTTTCAACAGATATATTTTTGTGTCACAACAGTCAGGAGACACTACTGTTTTTTTTTTACGGAAAAAATTACCAAAAGCTGAATAATAGAGATTTTTTACCGTGAGAAGGCAAAACCACAGTTATTGTTTACTGGGGTATACCACACTTTTTTAAACAGAGATATTTGCGGCTGAACAGTGAGCGACACACTCAAACTGCTTTTTTTTTAGATACCAAAGGCCCAAAACTGGATAGTACAGCGATTTGACCCGTGGAACTGCGAAACCACACTGGTATGTCGGGCCTACACAAGACTATTTTCAACAGATATATTTTTGTGTCACAACAGTCAGGAGACACTACTGTTTTTCTTTACGGAAAAAACTACTAAAAGCTGAATAATAGAGATTTTATACCGTGGGATGGCAAAACCACAGTTATTGTATACTGGGGTATACCACACTTTTTTAAATAGAGATATTTGCGGCTGAACAGTGAGCGACACACTCAAACTGCTTTTTTTTTTAGATACTAAAGGCCCAAAACTGGATAGTACAGCGATTTGACCCGTGGAACTGCGAAACCACACTGGGATGTCGGGCCTACACAAGACTATTTTCAGCAGATATAGTTTTGTGTCACAACAGTCAGGAGACACTACTGTTTTTCTTTACGGAAAAAACTACCAAAAGCTGAATAATAGAGATTTTTTACCGTGGGATGGCAAAACCACAGTTATTGTTTACTGGGGTATACCACACTTTTTTAAATAGAGATATTTGCGGCTGAACAGTGAGCGACACACTCAAACTGCTTTTTTTTTAGATACCAAAGGCCCAAAACTGGATAGTACAGCGATTTGACCCGTGGAACTGCGAAACCACACTGGGATGTCGGGCCTACACAAGACTATTTTCAACAGATATATTTTTGTGTCACAACAGTCAGGAAACACTGCTCTTTTTCTTTACGGAAAAAACTACCAAAAGCTGAATAATAGAGATTTTTTACCGTGGGATGGCAAAACCACAGTTATTATTTACTGGGGTATACCACACTTTTTAAAATAGAGATATTTGTGGCTGAACAGTGAGCGACACACTCAAACTTCTTTTTTTTTAGATACCAAAGGCCCAAAACTGGATAGTACAGCGATTTGACCCGTGGAACTGCGAAACCACACTGGTATGTCGGGCCTACACAAGACTATTTTCAACAGATATATTTTTGTGTCACAACAGTCAGGAGACACTACTGTTTTCTTTACGGACAAAAATACCAAAAGCTGAATAATAGAGATATTATACCGTGGGGTGGCAAAACCACAGTTATTGTTTACTGGGGTATACCACACTTTTTTAAATAGAGATATTTGCGGCTGAACAGTGAGCGACACACTCAAACTGCTTTTTTTTTAGATACCAAAGGCCCAAAACTGGATAGTACAGAGATTTCACCCGTAGAACTGCGAAACCACACTGGGATGTCGGTCATACACAAGACTATTTTCAACAGATATATTTTTGTGTCACAACAGTCAGGAGACACTACTGTTTTTTTTTTACGGAAAAAATTAACAAAAGCTGAATAATAGAGATTTTTTACCGTGAGATGGCAAAACCACAGTTATTGTTTACTGGGGTATACCACACTTTTTTAAACAGAGATATTTGCGGCTGAACAGTGAGCGACACACTCAAACTGCTTTTTTTTTAGATACCAAAGGCCCAAAACTGGATAGTACAGCGATTTGACCCGTGGAACTGCGAAACCACACTGGTATGTCGGGCCTACACAAGACTATTTTCAACAGATATATTTTTGTGTCACAACAGTCAGGAGACACTACTGTTTTTCTTTACGGAAAAAACTACTAAAAGCTGAATAATAGAGATTTTATACCGTGGGATGGCAAAACCACAGTTATTGTATACTGGGGTATACCACACTTTTTAAAATAGAGATATTTGCGGCTGAACAGTGAGCGACACACTCAAACTGCTTTTTTTTTTAGATACTAAAGGCCCAAAACTGGATAGTACAGCGATTTGACCCGTGGAACTGCGAAACCACACTGGGATGTCGGGCCTACACAAGACTATTTTCAGCAGATATAGTTTTGTGTCACAACAGTCAGGAGACACTACTGTTTTTCTTTACGGAAAAAACTACCAAAAGCTGAATAATAGAGATTTTTTACCGTGGGATGGCAAAACCACAGTTATTGTTTACTGGGGTATACCACACTTTTTTAAATAGAGATATTTGCGGCTGAACAGTGATCGACACACTCAAACTGCTTTTTTTTTAGATACCAAAGGCCCAAAACTGGATAGTACAGCGATTTGACCCGTGGAACTGCGAAACCACACTGGGATGTCGGGCCTACACAAGACTATTTTCAACAGATATATTTTTGTGTCACAAAAGTCAGGAAACACTGCTC
Organism: Phyllobates terribilis; assembly: GCF_046119375.1. Classification (NCBI taxonomy): domain Eukaryota; kingdom Metazoa; phylum Chordata; class Amphibia; order Anura; family Dendrobatidae; genus Phyllobates; species Phyllobates terribilis. The sequence goes on along the minus strand of NW_027362762.1, from coordinate 661,065,991 downwards.
TTTTTCTTTACGGAAAAAACTACCAAAAGCTGAATAATAGAGATTTTTTACCGTGGGATGGCAAAACCACAGTTATTATTTACTGGGGTATACCACACTTTTTAAAATAGAGATATTTGCGGCTGAACAGTGAGCGACACACTCAAACTTCTTTTTTTTTAGATACCAAAGGCCCAAAACTGGATAGTACAGCGATTTGACCCGTGGAACTGCGAAACCACACTGGTATGTCGGGCCTACACAAGACTATTTTCAACAGATATATTTTTGTGTCACAACAGTCAGGAGACACTACTGTTTTCTTTACGGACAAAAATACCAAAAGCTGATTAATAGAGATATTATACCGTGGGGTGGCAAAACCACAGTTATTGTTTACTGGGGTATACCACACTTTTTTAAATAGAGATATTTGCGGCTGAACAGTGAGCGACACACTCAAACTGCTTTTTTTTTAGATACCAAAGGCCCAAAACTGGATAGTACAGAGATTTCACCCGTAGAACTGTGAAACCACACTGGGAAGTGGGGCCTACACAAGACTATTTTCAACAGATATATTTTTGTGTCACAACAGTCAGGAGACACTACTGTTTTTTTTTTACGGAAAAAATTACCAAAAGCTGAATAATAGAGATTTTTTACCGTGGGATGGCAAAACCACAGTTATTGTTTACTGGGGTATACCACACTTTTTTAAACAGAGATATTTGCGGCTGAACAGTGAGCGACACACTCAAACTGCTTTTTTTTTTAGATACCAAAGGCCCAAAGCTGGATAGTACAGCGATTTGACCCGTGGAACTGCGAAACCACACTGGTATGTCAGGCCTACACAAGACTATTTTCAACAGATATATTTTTGTGTCACAACAGTCAGGAGACACTACTGTTTTTATTTACGGAAAAAACTACTAAAAGCTGAATAATAGAGATTTTATACCGTGGGATGGCAAAACCACAGTTATTGTTTACTGGGGTATACCACACTTTTTAAAATAGAGATATTTGCGGCTGAACAGTGAGCGACACACTCAAACTTCTTTTTTTTTAGATACCAAAGGCCCAAAACTGGATAGTACAGCGATTTGACCCGTGGAACTACGAAACCACACTGGGATGTCAGGCCTACACAAGACTATTTTCAACAGATATATTTTTGTGTCACAACAGTCAGGAGACACTACTGTTTTTCTTTACGGAAAAAACTACCAAAAGCTGAATAATAGAGATTTTTTACTGTGGGATGGCAAAACCACAGTTATTGTTTGCTGGGGTATACCACACTTTTTTAAATAGAGATATTTGCGGCTGAACAGTGAGCGACACACTCAAACTGCTTTTTTTTTAGATACCAAAGGCCCAAAACTGGATAGTACAGAGATTTCACCCGTAGAACTGCGAAACCACACTGGGATGTCGGGCCTACACAAGACTATTTTCAACAGATATATTTTTGTGTCACAACAGTCAGGAGACACTACTGTTTTTTTTTTACGGAAAAAACTACCAAAAGCTGAATAATAGAGATTTTTTACCGTGGGATGGCAAAACCACAGTTATTGTTTACTGGGGTATACCACACTTTTTTAAATAGAGATATTTGCGGCTGAACAGTGAGCGACACACTCAAACTGCTTTTTTTTTAGATACCAAAGGCCCAAAACTGGATAGTACAGCGATTTGACCCGTGGAACTGCGAAACCACACTGGGATATCGGGCCTACACAAGACTATTTTCAACAGATATATTTTTGTGTCACAACAGTCAGGAGACACTACTGTCTTTCTTTACGGAAAAAACTACCAAAAGCTGAATAATAGAGATTTTTTACCGTGGGATGGCAAAACCACAGTTATTGTTTACTGGGGTATACCACACTTTTTTAAATAGAGATATTTGCGGCTGAACAGTGAGCGACACACTCAAACTGCTTTTTTTTTGGATACCAAAGGCCTAAAACTGGATAGCACACCGATTTTACCCGTAGAACTGCGAAACCACACTGGGATGTCGGGCCTACACAAGACTATTTTCAACTGATATAATTTTGTGTCACAACAGTCAGGAGACACTACTGTTTTTCTTTACGGAAAAAACTACCAAAAGCTGAATAATAGAGATGTTTTACCATGGGATGGCAAAACCACAGTTATTGTTTACTGGGGTATACCACACTTTTTTAAATAGAGATATTTGCGGCTGAACAGTGAGCGACACACTCAAACTGCTTTTTTTTTAGATACCAAAGGCCCAAAACTGGATAGTAGAGCGATTTGACCCGTGGAACTGCGAAACCACACTGGGATGTCGGGCCTACACAAGACTATTGTCAACACATATATTTTTGTTTCACAACAGTCAGGAGACACTACTGTTTTTCTTTACGGAAAAAATTATCAAAAGCTGAATAATAGAGATTTTTTACCGTGGGATGGCAAAACCACAGTTATTGTTTACTGGGGTATACCACATGTTTTTAAATAGAGATATTTGCGGCTGAACAGTGAGCGACACACTCAAACTGCTTTTTTTTTAGATACCAAAGGCCCAAAACTGGACAGTACAGCGATTTGACCCATGGAACTGCGAAACCACACTGGTATGTCAGACCTACACAAGACTATTTTCAACAGATATAATTTTGTGTCACAACAGTCAGGAGACACTACTGTTTTTCTTTACGGAAAAAACTACCAAGAGCTGAATAATTGAGATTTTTTACCGTGGGATGGCAAAACAACAGTTATTGTTTACTGGGGTATACCACACTTTTTTAAATAGAGATATTTGGGGCTGAACAGTGAGCGACACACTCAAACTGCTTTTTTTTTAGATACCAAAGGCCCAAAACTGGATAGTACAGCCATTTGACCCGTGGAACTGCGAAACCACACTGGGATGTCGGGCCTACACAAGACTATTTTCAACAGATATATTTTTGTGTCACAACAGTCAGGAGACACTACTGTTTTTTTTTTACGGAAAAAACTACCAAAAGCTGAATAATAGAGATTTTTTATCGTGGGATGGCAAAACCACAGTTATTGTTTACTGGGGTATACCACACGTTTTTAAATAGAGATATTTGCGGCTGAACAGTGAGCGACACACTCAAACTGCTTTTTTTTTAGATACCAAAGGCCCAAAACTGGATAGTACAGCGATTTGACCCATGGAACTGCGAAACCACACTGGGATGTCAGGCCTACACAAGACTATTTTCAACAGATATATTTTTGTGTCACAACAGTCAGGAGACATTCCTGTTTTTCTTTACGGAAAAAAATACCAAAAGCTGAATAATAGAGATTTTTTACCGTGGGATGGCAAAACCACAGTTATTGTTTACTGGGGTATACCACACTATTTAAATAGAGATATTTCCGGCTGAACAGTGAGCGACACACTCAAACTGCTTTTTTTTTTAGATACCAAAGGCCCAAAACTGGATAGTACAGCGATTTTACCCGTAGAACTGCGAAACCACACTGGGATGTTGGGCCTACACAAGACTATTTTCAACAGATATATTTTTGTGTCACAACAGTCAGGAGACACTACTGTTTTTCTTTACAGAAAGAACTACCAAAAGCTGAATAATAGAGATTTTTTACCGTGGGATGGCAAAACCACAGTTATTGTTTACTGGGGTATACCACATTTTTTTAAATAGAGATATTTGCGGCAGTACAGTGAGCGACACACTCAAACTGCTTTTTTTTTAGATACCAAAGGCCCAAAACTGGATAGTACAGCGATTTGACCCGTGGAACTGTGAAACCACACTGGGATGTCGGGCCTACACAAGACTATTTTCAACAGATATATTTTTGTGTCACAACACTCAGGAGACTCTACTGTTTTTCTTTACGGAAAAAACTACTAAAAGCTGAATAATAGAGATTTTTTACCGTGGGATGGCAAAACCACAGTTATTGTTTACTGGGGTATACCACACTTTTTTAAATAGAGATATTTGCGGCTGAACAGTGAGCGACACTCTCAAGCTGCTTTTTTTTTAGATACCAAAGGCCCAAAACAGGATAGTACAGCGATTTGACCCGTGGAACTGCGAAACCACACTGGGATGTCGGGCCTACACAAGACTATTTTCAACAGATATATTTTTATGTCACAACAGTCAGGAGACACTACTGTTTTTCTTTACGGAAAAAACTACCAAAACCTGAATAATAGAGATTTTTTACCATGGGATGGTAAAACCACAGTTATTGTTTACTGGGGTACACCACACTTTTTTAAATAGAGATATTTGTGGCTGAACAGTGAGCGACACATTCAAACTGCTTTTTTTAAGATACCAAAGGCCCAAAACTGGATAGTACAGCGATTTGACCCGTGGAACTGCGAAACCACACTGGGATGTCGGGCATACACAAGACTATTTTCAACAGATGTATTTTTGTGTCACAACAGTCAGGAGACACTACTGTTTTTCTTTACGGAAAAAACTACCAAAAGCTGAATAATAGAGATTTTTTACTGTGGGATGGCAAAACCACAGTTATTGTTTACTGGGGTATACCACACTTTTTTAAATAGAGATATTTGCAGCTGAACAGTGAGCAACACACTCAAACTGCTTTTTTTTTAGATACCAAAGGCCCAAAACTGGATAGTACAGCGATTTGACCCATGGAACTGCGAAACCACACTGGGATGTTGGGCCTACACAAGACTATTTTCAACTGATATATTTTTGTGTCACAACAGTCAGGAGACATTACTGTTTTTCTTTACGGAAAAAACTACCAAAAGCTGAATAATAGAGATTTTTTACCGTGGGATGGCAAAACCACAGTTATTGTTTACTGGGGTATACCACACTATTTAAATAGAGATATTTGCGGCTGAACAGTGAGCTACACACTCAAACTGCTTTTTTTTTTAGAGACCAAAGGCCCAAAACTGGATAGTACAGCGATTTGACCCGTGGAACTGTGAAACCACACTGGGATGTCGGGCCTACACAAGACTATTTTCAACAGATATATTTTTGTGTCACAACAGTCAAGAGACACTACTGTTTTTCTTTATGGAAAAAACTACCAAAAGCTGAATAATAGAGATTTTTTACCGTGGGATGGCAAAACCACAGTTATTGTTTACTGGGGTATACCACACTTTTTTAAATAGAGATATTTGCGGCTGAACAGTGAGCGACAATCTCAAGCTGCTTTTTTTTTAGATACCAAAGGCCCAAAACTGGATAGTACAGCGATTTGACCCGTGGAACTGCGAAACCACACTGGGATGTCGGGCCTACACAAGACTATTTTCAACAGATATATTTTTGTGTCACAACAGTCAGGAGACACTACTGTTTTTCTTTACGGAAAAAACTACCAAAAGCTGAATAATAGAGATTTTTTACCGTGGGATGGCAAAACCACAGTTATTGTTTACTGGGGTATACCACACTATTTAAATAGAGATATTTGCGGCTGAACAGTGAGCTACACACTCAAACTGCTTTTTTTTTTAGAGACCAAAGGCCCAATACTGGATAGTACAGCGATTTGACCCGTGGAACTGTGAAACCACACTGGGATGTCGGGCCTACACAAGACTATTTTCAACAGATATATTTTTGTGTCACAACAGTCAAGAGACACTACTGTTTTTCTTTACGGAAAAAACTACCAAAAGCTGAATAATAGAGATTTTTTACCGTGGGATGGCAAAACCACAGTTATTGTTTACTGGGGTATACCACACTTTTTTAAATAGAGATATTTGCGGCTGAACAGTGAGCGACAATCACAAGCTGCTTTTTTTTTAGATACCAAAGGCCCAAAACTGGATAGTACAGCGATTTGACCAGTGGAACTGCGAAACCACACTGGGATGTCGGGCCTACACAAGACTATTTTCAACAGATATATTTTTGTGTCACAACAGTCAGGAGACACTACTGTTTTTCTTTACGGAAAAAACTACCAAAAGCTGAATAATAGAGATTTTTTACCATGGGATGGCAAAACCACAGTTATTGTTTACTGGGGTACACCACACTTTTTTAAATAGAGATATTTGCGGCTGAACAGTGAGCGACACATTCAAACTGCTTTTTTTTTAGATACCAAAGGCCCAAAACTGGATAGTACAGCGATTTGACCCATGGAACTGCGAAACCACACTGGGATGTAAGGCCTACACAAGACTATTTTCAACAGATATATTTTTGTGTCACAACAGTCAGGAGACATTACTGTTTTTCTTTACGGAAAATATACCAAAACCTGAATAATAGAGATTTTTTACAGTGGGATGGCAAAACCACAGTTATTGTTTACTGGGGTATACCACACTTTTTTAAATAGAGATATTTGCAGCTGAACAGTGAGCGACACACTCAAACTGCTTTTTTTTTAGATAACAAAGGCCCAAAACTGGATAGTACAGCGATTTGACCCATGGAACTGCGAAACCACACTGGGATGTAGGGCCTACACAAGACTATTTTCAACTGATATATTTTTGTGTCACAACAGTCAGGAGACATTACTGTTTTTTTTTACGGAAAAAACTACCAAAAGCTGAATAATAGAGATTTTTTACCGTGGGATGGCAAAACCACAGTTATTGTTTACTGGGGTATACCACACTTTTTTAAATAGAGATATTTGCGGCAGAACAGTGAGCGACACACTCAAACTGCTTTTTTTTTAGATACCAAAGGCCCAAAACTGGATAGTACAGCGATTTGACCCGTGGAACTGTGAAACCACACTGGGATGTCGGGCCTACACAAGACTATTTTCAACAGATATATTTTTGTGTCACAACAGTCAGGAGACACTACTGTTTTTTTTTACGGAAAAAACTACCAAACCTGAATAATAGAGATTTTTTACCGTGGGATGGCAAAACCACAGTTATTGCTTACTGGGGTATACCACACTTTTTTAAATAGAGATATTTGCGGCTGAACAGTGAGCAACACTCTCAAGCTGCTTTTTTTTTAGATACCAAAGGCCCAAAACTGGATAGTACAGCGATTTGACCCGTGGAACTGCGAAACCACACTGGGATGTCGGGCCTACACAAGACTATTTTCAACAGATATATTTTTGTGTCACAACAGTCAGGAGACACTACTGTTTTTCTTTACGGAAAAAACTACCAAAAGCTGAATAATAGAGATTTTTTACCATGGGATGGCAAAACCACAGTTATTGTTTACTGGGGTACACCACACTTTTTTAAATAGAGATATTTGCGGCTGAACAGTGACCGACACACTCAAACTGCTTTTTTTTTAGATACCAAAGGCCCAAAACTGGATAGTACAGCGATTTGACCCATGGAACTGCGAAACCACACTGGGATGTAGAGCCTACACAAGACTATTTTCAACAGATATATTTTTGTGTCACAACAGTCAGGAGACACTACTGTTTTTCTTTACGGAAAAAACTACCAAAAGCTGAATAATAGAGATTTTTTACCGTGGGATGGCAAAACCACAGTTATTGTTTACTGGGGTATACCACACTTTTTTAAATAAAGATATTTGCGGCTGAACAGTGAGCGACACACTCAAACTGCTTTTTTTTTAGATACCAAAGGCCCAAAACTGGATAGTACAGCGATTTGACCCGTGGAACTGCGAAACCACACTGGGATGTCGGGCCTACACAAGACTATTTTCAACAGATATATTTTTGTGTCACAACAGTCTGGAGATACTACTGTTTTTCATTACGGAAAATATACCAAAACCTGAATAATAGAGATTTTTTACAGTGGGATGGCAAAACCACAGTTATTGTTTACTGGGGTACACCACACTTTTTTAAATAAAGATATTTGCGGCTGAACAGTGAGCGACACACTCAAACTGCTTTTTTTTTAGATACCAAAGGCCCAAAACTGGATAGTACAGCGATTTGACCCGTGGAACTGCGAAACCACACTGGGATGTCGAGCCTACACAAGACTATTTTCAACAGATATATTTTTGTGTCACAACAGTCAGGAGACACTACTGTTTTTCTTTACGGAAAAAACTACCAAAAGCTGAATAATAGAGATTTTTTACCATGGGATGGCAAAAACACAGTTATTGTTTACTGGGGTATACCACACTTTTTTAAATAGAGATATTTGCGGCTGAACAGTGAGCGACACACTCAAACTGCTTTTTTTTTAGATACCAAAGGCCCAAAACTGGATAGTACAGCGATTTGACCCGTGGAACTGCGAAACCACACTGGGATGTCGGGCCTACACAAGACTATTTTCAACAGATATATTTTTGTGTCACAACAGTCAAGAGACACTACTGTTTTTCTTTACGGAAAAAACTACCAAAAGCTGAATAATAGAGATTTTTTACCGTGGGATGGCAAAACCACAGTTATTGTTTACTGGGGTATACCACACTTTTTTAAATAAAGATATTTGCGGCTGAACAGTGAGCGACACACTCAAACTGCTTTTTTTTTAGATACCAAAGGCCCAAAACTGGATAGTACAGCGATTTGACCCGTGGAACTGCGAAACCACACTGGGATGTCGGGCCTACACAAGACTATTTTCAACTGATATATTTTTGTGTCACAACAGTCTGGAGATACTACTGTTTTTCTTTACGGAAAATATACCAAAACCTGAATAATAGAGATTTTTTACAGTGGGATGGCAAAACCACAGTTATTGTTTACTGGGGTATACCACACTTTTTTAAATAGAGATATTTGCAGCTGAACAGTGAGCGACACACTCAAACTGCTTTTTTTTTAGATACCAAAGGCCCAAAACTGGATAGTACAGCGATTTGACCCATGGAACTGCGAAACCACACTGGGATGTCGGGCCTACACAAGACTATTTTCAACAGATATATTTTTGTGTCACAACAGTCAGGAGACACTACTGTTTTTCTTTACGGAAAAAACTACCAAAAGCTGAATAATAGAGATTTTTTACCGTGGGATGGCAAAACCACAGTTATTGTTTACTGGGGTATACCACACTATTTAAATAGAGATATTTGCGGCTGAACAGTGAGCGACACACTCAAACTGCTTTTTTTTTTAGATACCAAAGGCCCAAAACTGGATAGTACAGCGATTCGACCCGTGGAACTGTGAAACCACACTGGGATGTCGGGCCTACACAAGACTATTTTCAACAGATATATTTTTGTGTCACAACAGTCAAGAGACACTACTGTTTTTCTTTACGGAAAAAACTACCAAAAGCTGAATAATAGAGATTTTTTACCGTGGGATGGCAAAACCACAGTTATTGTTTACTGGGGTATACCACACTTTTTTAAATAGAGATATTTGCGGCTGAACAGTGAGCGACAATCTCAAGCTGCTTTTTTTTTAGATACCAAAGGCCCAAAACTGGATAGTACAGCGATTTGACCCGTGGAACTGCGAAACCACACTGGGATGTCGGGCCTACACAAGACTATTTTCAACAGATATATTTTTGTGTCACAACAGTCAGGAGACACTACTGTTTTTTTTTACGGAAAAAACTACCAAAAGCTGAATAATAGAGATTTTTTACCATGGGATGGCAAAACCACAGTTATTGTTTACTGGGGTACACCACACTTTTTTAAATAGAGATATTTGCGGCTGAACAGTGAGCGGCACATTCAAACTGCTTTTTTTTTAGATACCAAAGGCCCAAAACTGGATAGTACAGCGATTTGACCCGTGGAACTGCGAAACCACACTGGGATGTAGGGCCTACACAAGACTATTTTCAACAGATATATTTTTGTGTCACAACAGTCAGGAGACACAACTGTTTTTCTTTACGGAAAATATACCAAAACCTGAATAATAGAGATTTTTTACAGTGGGATGGCAAAACCACAGTTATTGTTTACTGGGGTATACCACACTTTTTTAAATAGAGATATTTGCAGCTGAACAGTGAGCGACACACTCAAACTGCTTTTTTTTTAGATACCAAAGGCCCAAAACTGGATAGTACAGCGATTTGACCCGTGGAACTGTGAAACCACACTGGGATGTCGGGCCTACACAAGACTATTTTCAACAGATATATTTTTGTGTCACAACAGTCAGGAGACACTACTGTTTTTTTCTACGGAAAAAACTACCAAACCTGAATAATAGAGATTTTTTACCGTGGGATGGCAAAACCACAGTTATTGCTTACTGGGGTATACCACACTTTTTTAAATAGAGATATTTGCGGCTGAACAGTGAGCAACACTCTCAAGCTGCTTTTTTTTTAGATACCAAAGGCCCAAAACTGGATAGTACAGCGATTTGACCCGTGGAACTGCGAAACCACACTGGGATGTCGGGCCTACACAAGACTATTTTCAACAGATATATTTTTGTGTCACAACAGTCAGGAGACACTACTGTTTTTCTTTACGGAAAAAACTACCAAAAGCTGAATAATAGAGATTTTTTACCATGGGATGGCAAAACCACAGTTATTGTTTACTGGGGTACACCACACTTTTTTAAATAGAGATATTTGCGGCTGAACAGTGACCGACACACTCAAACTGCTTTTTTTTTAGATACCAAAGGCCCAAAACTGGATAGTACAGCGATTTGACCCATGGAACTGCGAAACCACACTGGGATGTAGAGCCTACACAAGACTATTTTCAACAGATATATTTTTGTGTCACAACAGTCAGGAGACACTACTGTTTTTCTTTACGGAAAAAACTACCAAAAGCTGAATAATAGAGATTTTTTACCGTGGGATGGCAAAACCACAGTTATTGTTTACTGGGGTATACCACACTTTTTTAAATAAAGATATTTGCGGCTGAACAGTGAGCGACACACTCAAACTGCTTTTTTTTTAGATACCAAAGGCCCAAAACTGGATAGTACAGCGATTTGACCCGTGGAACTGCGAAACCACACTGGGATGTCGGGCCTACACAAGACTATTTTCAACAGATATATTTTTGTGTCACAACAGTCTGGAGATACTACTGTTTTTCATTACGGAAAATATACCAAAACCTGAATAATAGAGATTTTTTACAGTGGGATGGCAAAACCACAGTTATTGTTTACTGGGGTACACCACACTTTTTTAAATAAAGATATTTGCGGCTGAACAGTGAGCGACACACTCAAACTGCTTTTTTTTTAGATACCAAAGGCCCAAAACTGGATAGTACAGCGATTTGACCCGTGGAACTGCGAAACCACACTGGGATGTCGAGCCTACACAAGACTATTTTCAACAGATATATTTTTGTGTCACAACAGTCAGGAGACACTACTGTTTTTCTTTACGGAAAAAACTACCAAAAGCTGAATAATAGAGATTTTTTACCATGGGATGGCAAAAACACAGTTATTGTTTACTGGGGTATACCACACTTTTTTAAATAGAGATATTTGCGGCTGAACAGTGAGCGACACACTCAAACTGCTTTTTTTTTAGATACCAAAGGCCCAAAACTGGATAGTACAGCGATTTGACCCGTGGAACTGCGAAACCACACTGGGATGTCGGGCCTACACAAGACTATTTTCAACAGATATATTTTTGTGTCACAACAGTCAAGAGACACTACTGTTTTTCTTTACGGAAAAAACTACCAAAAGCTGAATAATAGAGATTTTTTACCGTGGGATGGCAAAACCACAGTTATTGTTTACTGGGGTATACCACACTTTTTTAAATAAAGATATTTGCGGCTGAACAGTGAGCGACACACTCAAACTGCTTTTTTTTTAGATACCAAAGGCCCAAAACTGGATAGTACAGCGATTTGACCCGTGGAACTGCGAAACCACACTGGGATGTCGGGCCTACACAAGACTATTTTCAACTGATATATTTTTGTGTCACAACAGTCTGGAGATACTACTGTTTTTCTTTACGGAAAATATACCAAAACCTGAATAATAGAGATTTTTTACAGTGGGATGGCAAAACCACAGTTATTGTTTACTGGGGTATACCACACTTTTTTAAATAGAGATATTTGCAGCTGAACAGTGAGCGACACACTCAAACTGCTTTTTTTTTAGATACCAAAGGCCCAAAACTGGATAGTACAGCGATTTGACCCATGGAACTGCGAAACCACACTGGGATGTCGGGCCTACACAAGACTATTTTCAACAGATATATTTTTGTGTCACAACAGTCAGGAGACACTACTGTTTTTCTTTACGGAAAAAACTACCAAAAGCTGAATAATAGAGATTTTTTACCGTGGGATGGCAAAACCACAGTTATTGTTTACTGGGGTATACCACACTATTTAAATAGAGATATTTGCGGCTGAACAGTGAGCGACACACTCAAACTGCTTTTTTTTTTAGATACCAAAGGCCCAAAACTGGATAGTACAGCGATTCGACCCGTGGAACTGTGAAACCACACTGGGATGTCGGGCCTACACAAGACTATTTTCAACAGATATATTTTTGTGTCACAACAGTCAAGAGACACTACTGTTTTTCTTTACGGAAAAAACTACCAAAAGCTGAATAATAGAGATTTTTTACCGTGGGATGGCAAAACCACAGTTATTGTTTACTGGGGTATACCACACTTTTTTAAATAGAGATATTTGCGGCTGAACAGTGAGCGACAATCTCAAGCTGCTTTTTTTTTAGATACCAAAGGCCCAAAACTGGATAGTACAGCGATTTGACCCGTGGAACTGCGAAACCACACTGGGATGTCGGGCCTACACAAGACTATTTTCAACAGATATATTTTTGTGTCACAACAGTCAGGAGACACTACTGTTTTTTTTTACGGAAAAAACTACCAAAAGCTGAATAATAGAGATTTTTTACCATGGGATGGCAAAACCACAGTTATTGTTTACTGGGGTACACCACACTTTTTTAAATAGAGATATTTGCGGCTGAACAGTGAGCGGCACATTCAAACTGCTTTTTTTTTAGATACCAAAGGCCCAAAACTGGATAGTACAGCGATTTGACCCGTGGAACTGCGAAACCACACTGGGATGTAGGGCCTACACAAGACTATTTTCAACAGATATATTTTTGTGTCACAACAGTCAGGAGACACAACTGTTTTTCTTTACGGAAAATATACCAAAAGCTGAATAATAGAGATTTTTTACAGTGGGATGGCAAAACCACAGTTATTGTTTACTGGGGTATATCACACTTTTTTAAATAGAGATATTTGCAGCTGAACAGTGAGCGACACACTCAAACTGCTTTTTTTTTAGATACCAAAGGCCCAAAACTGGATAGTACAGCGATTTGACCCGTGGAACTGCGAAACCACACTGGGATGTCGGGCCTACACAAGACTATTTTCAACAGATATATTTTTGTGTCACAACAGTCAGGAGACACTACTGTTTTTCTTTACGGAAAAAACTACCAAAAGCTGAATAATAGAGATTTTTTACCGTGGGATGGCAAAACCACAGTTATTGTTTACTGGGGTATACCACACTTTTTTAAATAAACATATTTGCGGCTGAACAGTGAGCGACACACTCAAACTGCTTTTTTTTTAGATACCAAAGGCCCAAAACTGGATAATACAGCGATTTGACCCGTGGAACTGCGAAACCACACTGGGATGTCGGGCCTACACAAGACTATTTTCAACAGATATATTTTTGTGTCACAACAGTCAGGAGATACTACTGTTTTTCACTACGGAAAATATACCAAAACCTGAATAATAGAGATTTTTTACAGTGGGATGGCAAAACCACAGTTATTGTTTACTGGGGTACACCACACTTTTTTAAATAAAGATATTTGCGGCTGAACAGTGAGCGACACACTCAAACTGCTTTTTTTTTAGATACCAAAGGCCCAAAACTGGATAGTACAGCGATTTGACCCGTGGAACTGCGAAACCACACTGGGATGTCGAGCCTACACAAGACTATTTTCAACAGATATATTTTTGTGTCACAACAGTCAGGAGACACTACTGTTTTTCTTTACGGAAAAAACTACCAAAAGCTGAATAATAGAGATTTTTTACCGTGGGATGGCAAAACCACAGTTATTGTTTACTGGGGTATAACACACTTTTTTAAATGGAGATATTTGCGGCTGAACAGTGAGCGACACACTCAAACTGCTTTTTTTTTAGATACCAAAGGCCCAAAACTGGATAGTACAGCGATTTGACCCGTGGAACTGCGAAACCACACTGGGATGTCGGGCCTACACAAGACTATTTTCAACAGATATATTTTTGTGTCACAACAGTCAGGAGACACTACTGTTTTTCTTTACGGAAAAAACTACCAAAAGCTGAATAATAGAGATTTTTTACCGTGGGATGGCAAAACCACAGTTATTGTTTACTGGGGTATACCACACTTTTTTAAATAAAGATATTTGCGGCTCAACAGTGAGCGACACACTCAAACTGTCTTTTTTTTAGATACCAAAGGCCCAAAACTGGATAGTACAGCGATTTGACCCGTGGAACTGCGAAACCACACTGGGATGTCGGGCCTACACAAGACTATGTTCAACAGATATACTTTTGTGTCACAACAGCCTGGAGATACTACTGTTTTTCTTTACGGAAAATATACCAAAACCTGAATAATAGAGATTTTTTACAGTGGGATGGCAAAACCACAGTTATTGTTTACTGGGGTATACCACATTTTTTTAAATAGAGATATTTGCAGCTGAACAGTGAGCGACACACTCAAACTGCTTTTTTTTTAGATACCAAAGGCCCAAAACTGGATAGTACAGCGATTTGACCCGTGGAACTGCGAAACCACACTGGGATGTCGGGCCTACACAAGATTATTTTCAACAGATATATTTTTGTGTCACAACAGTCAGGAGACACTACTGTTTTTCTTTACGGAAAAAACTACCAAAAGCTGAATAATAGAGATTTTTTACCGTGGGATGGCAAAACCACAGTTATTGTTTACTGGTTTATACCACACTTTTTTAAATAGAGATATTTGCGGCTGAACAGTGGCGACACCCTCAAACTGCTTTTTTTTTTAGATACCAAAGGCCCAAAACTGGATAGTACAGCGATTTTACCCGTAGAACTGCAAAACCACACTGGGATGTCGGGCCTACACAAGACTATTTTCAACAGATATATTTTTGTGTCACAACAGTCAGGAGACACTACTGTTTTTCTTTACGGAAAAAACTACCAAAAGCTGAATAATAGAGATTTTTTACCGTGGGATGGCAAAACCACAGTTATTGTTTACTGGGGTATACCACACTTTTTTAAATAAAGATATTTGCGGCTGAACAGTGAGCGACACACTCAAACTGCTTTTTTTTTAGATACCAAAGGCCCAAAACTGGATAGTACAGCGATTTGACCCGTGGAACTGCGAAACCACACTGGGATGTCGAGCCTACACAAGACTATTTTCAACAGATATATTTTTGTGTCACAACAGTCAGGAGACACTACTGTTTTTCTTTACGGAAAAAACTACCAAAAGCTGAATAATAGAGATTTTTTACCGTGGGATGGCAAAACCACAATTATTGTTTACTGGGGTATACCACACTTTTTTAAATAGAGATATTTGTGGCTGAACAGTGAGCGACACACTCAAACTGCTTTTTTTTTAGATACCAAAGGCCCAAAACTGGATAGTACAGCGATTTGACCCGTGGAACTGCGAAACCACACTGGGATGTAGGGCCTACACAAGACTATTTTCAACAGATATATTTTTGTGTCACAACAGTCAGGAGACACTACTGTTTTTCTTTACGGAAAATATACCAAAACCTGAATAATAGAGATTTTTTACAGTGGGATGGCAAAACCACAGTTATTGTTTACTGGGGTATATCACACTTTTTTAAATAGAGATATTTGCAGCTGAACAGTGAGCGACACACTCAAACTGCTTTTTTTTTAGATACCAAAGGCCCAAAACTGGATAGTACAGCGATTTGACCTGTGGAACTGCGAAACCACACTGGGATGTCGGGCCTACACAAGACTATTTTCAACAGATATATTTTTGTGTCACAACAGTCAGGAGACACTACTGTTTTTTTTTACGGAAAAAAAAACCAAAAGCTGAATAATAGAGATTTTTTACCGTGGGATGGCAAAACCACAGTTATTGCTTACTGGGGTATACCACACTTTTTTAAATAGAGATATTTGCGGCTGAACAGTGAGCGACACTCTCAAGCTGCTTTTTTTTTAGATACCAAAGGCCCAAAACTGGATAGTACAGCGATTTGACCCGTGGAACTGCGAAACCACACTGGGATGTAG
The DNA here is from genome assembly GCF_046119375.1 of Phyllobates terribilis. NCBI lineage: Eukaryota > Metazoa > Chordata > Amphibia > Anura > Dendrobatidae > Phyllobates > Phyllobates terribilis. The sequence goes on along the minus strand of NW_027362762.1, from coordinate 661,049,730 downwards.
GGCCTACACAAGACTATTTTCAACAGATATATTTTTGTGTCACAACAGTCAGGAGACACTATTGTTTTTCTTTACGGAAAAAACTACCAAAAGCTGAATAATAGAGATTTTTTACCATGGGATGGCAAAACCACAGTTATTGTTTACTGGGGTACACCACACTTTTTTAAATAGAGATATTTGCGGCTGAACAGTGAGCGACACATTCAAACTGCTTTTTTTTTAGATACCAAAGGCCCAAAACTGGATAGTACAGCGATTTGACCCGTGGAACTGCGAAACCACACTGGGATGTAGGGCCTACACAAGACTATTTTCAACAGATATATTTTTGTGTCACAACAGTCAGGAGACACTACTGTTTTTCTTTACGGAAAATATACCAAAACCTGAATAATAGAGATTTTTTACAGTGGGATGGCAAAACCACAGTTATTGTTTACTGGGGTATATCACACTTTTTTAAATAGAGATATTTGCAGCTGAACAGTGAGCGACACACTCAAACTGCTTTTTTTTTAGATACCAAAGGCCCAAAACTGGATAGTACAGCGATTTGACCTGTGGAACTGCGAAACCACACTGGGATGTCGGGCCTACACAAGACTATTTTCAACAGATATATTTTTGTGTCACAACAGTCAGGAGACACTACTGTTTTTCTTTACGGAAAAAACTACCAAAAGCTGAATAATAGAGATTTTTTACCGTGGAATGGCAAAACCACAGTTATTGTTTACTGGGGTATACCACACTTTTTTAAATAAAGATATTTGCGGCTGAACAGTGAGCGACACACTCAAACTGCTTTTTTTTTAGATACCAAAGGCCCAAAACTGGATAGTACAGCGATTTGACCTGTGGAACTGCGAAACCACACTGGGATGTCGGGCCTACACAAGACTATTTTCAACAGATATATTTTTGTGTCACAACAGTCAGGAGATACTACTGTTTTTCATTACGGAAAATATACCAAAACCTGAATAATAGAGATTTTTTACAGTGGGATGGCAAAACCACAGTTATTGTTTACTGGGGTACACCACACTTTTTTAAATAAAGATATTTGCGGCTGAACAGTGAGCGACACACTCAAACTGCTTTTTTTTTAGATACCAAAGGCCCAAAACTGGATAGTACAGCGATTTTACCCGTAGAACTGCAAAACCACACTGGGATGTCGGGCCTACACAAGACTATTTTCAACAGATATATTTTTGTGTCACAACAGTCAGGAGACACTACTGTTTTTCTTTACGGAAAAAACTACCAAAAGCTGAATAATAGAGATTTTTTACCGTGGGATGGCAAAACCACAGTTATTGTTTACTGGGGTATACCACACTTTTTAAATAAAGATATTTGCGGCTGAACAGTGAGCGACACACTCAAACTGCGTTTTCTTTAGATACCAAAGGCCCAAAACTGGATAGTACAGCGATTTGACCCGTGGAACTGCGAAACCACACTGGGATGTCGAGCCTACCCAAGACTATTTTCAACAGATATATTTTTGTGTCACAACAGTAAGGAGACACAACTTATTTTCTTTACGGAAAAAACTACCAAAAGCTGAATAATAGAGATTTTTTACCGTGGGATGGCAAAACCACAGTTATTGTTTACTGGGGTATACCACACTTTTTTAAATAAAGATATTTGCGGCTGAACAGTGAGCGACACACTCAAACTGCTTTTTTTTTAGATACCAAAGGCCCAAAACTGGATAGTACAGCGATTTGACCCGTGGAACTGCGAAACCACACTGGGATGTCGGGCCTACACAAGACTATTTTCAACAGATATATTTTTGTGTCACAACAGTCTGGAGATACTACTGTTTTTGTTTACGGAAAATATACCAAAACCTGAATAATAGAGATTTTTTACAGTGGGATGGCAAAACCACAGTTATTGTTTACTCGGGTATACCACACTTTTTTGAATAGAGATATTTGCAGCTGAACAGTGAGCGACACACTCAAACTGCTTTTTTTTTAGATACCAAAGGCCCAAAACTGGATAGTACAGCGATTTGACCCGTGGAACTGCGAAACCACACTGGGATGTCGGGCCTACACAAGACTATTTTCAACAGATATATTTTTGTGTCACAACAGTCAGGAGACACTACTGTTTTTCTTTACGGAAAAAACTACCAAAAGCTGAATAATAGAGATTTTTTACCGTGGGATGGCAAAACCACAGTTATTGTTTACTGGGGTATACCACACTTTTTTAAATAGAGATATTTGCGGCTGAACAGTGAGCGACACACTCAAACTGCTTTTTTTAGATACCAAAGGCCCAAAACTGGATAGTACAGCGATTTTACCCGTAGAACTGCAAAACCACACTGGGATGTCAGGCCTACACAAGACTATATTCAACAGATATATTTTTGTGTCACAACAGTCAGGAGACACTACTGTTTTTCTTTACGGAAAAAACTACCAAAAGCTGAATAATAGAGATTTTTTACCGTGGGATGGCAAAACCACAGTTATTGTTTACTGGGGTATACCACACTTTTTTAAATAAAGATATTTGCGGCTGAACAGTGAGCGACACACTCAAACTGCTTTTTTTTTAGATACCAAAGGCCCAAAACTGGATAGTACAGCGATTTTACCCGTGGAACTGCGAAACCACACTGGGATGTCGAGCCTACACAAGACTATTTTCAACAGATATATTTTTGTGTCACAACAGTCAGGAGACACTACTGTTTTTCTTTACGGAAAAAACTACCAAAAGCTGAATAATAGAGATTTTTTACCGTGGGATGGCAAAACCACAGTTATTGTTTACTGGGGTACACCACACTTTTTTAAATAGAGATATTTGCGGCTGAACAGTGAGCGACACATTCAAACTGCTTTTTTTTTAGATACCAAAGGCCCAAAACTGGATAGTACAGCGATTTGACCCGTGGAACTGCGAAACCACACTGGGATGTAGGGCCTACACAAGACTATTTTCAACAGATATATTTTTGTGTCACAACAGTCAGGAGACACTACTGTTTTTCTTTACGGAAAATATACCAAAACCTGAATAATAGAGATTTTTTACAGCGGGATGGCAAAACCACAGTTATTGTTTACTGGGGTATATCACACTTTTTTAAATAGAGATATTTGCAGCTGAACAGTGAGCGACACACTCAAACTGCTTTTTTTTTAGATACCAAAGGCCCAAAACTGGATAGTACAGCGATTTGACCTGTGGAACTGCGAAACCACACTGGGATGTCGGGCCTACACAAGACTATTTTCAACAGATATATTTTTGTGTCACAACAGTCAGGAGACACTACTGTTTTTCTTTACGGAAAAAACTACCAAAAGCTGAATAATAGAGATTTTTTACCGTGGGATGGCAAAACCACAGTTATTGTTTACTGGGGTATACCACACTTTTTTAAATAAAGATATTTGCGGCTGAACAGTGAGCGACACACTCAAACTGCTTTTTTTTTAGATACCAAAGACCCAAAACTGGATAGTACAGCGATTTGACCCGTGGAACTGCGAAACCACACTGGGATGTCGGGCCTACACAAGACTATTTTCAACAGATATATTTTTGTGTCACAACAGTCAGGAGATACTACTGTTTTTCATTACGGAAAATATACCAAAACCTGAATAATAGAGATTTTTTACAGTGGGATGGCAAAACCACAGTTATTGTTTACTGGGGTACACCACACTTTTTTAAATAAAGATATTTGCGGCTGAACAGTGAGTGACACACTCAAACTGCTTTTTTTTTAGATACCAAAGGCCCAAAACTGGATAGTACAGCGATTTTACCCGTAGAACTGCAAAACCACACTGGGATGTCGGGCCTACACAAGACTATTTTCAACAGATATATTTTTGTGTCACAACAGACAGGAGACACTACTGTTTTTCTTTACGGAAAAAACTACCAAAAGCTGAATAATAGAGATTTTTTACCGTGGGATGGCAAAACCACAGTTATTGTTTACTGGGGTATACCACACTTTTTTAAATAAAGATATTTGCGGCTGAACAGTGAGCGACACACTCAAACTGCGTTTTTTTTAGATACCAAAGGCCCAAAACTGGATAGTACAGCGATTTGACCCGTGGAACTGCGAAACCACACTGGGATGTCGAGCCTACCCAAGACTATTTTCAACAGATATATTTTTGTGTCACAACAGTAAGGAGACACAACTTATTTTCTTTACGGAAAAAACTACCAAAAGCTGAATAATAGAGATTTTATACCGTGGGATGGCAAAACCACAGTTATTGTTTACTGGGGTATACCACACTTTTTTAAATAAAGATATTTGCGGCTGAACAGTGAGCGACACACTCAAACTGCTTTTTTTTTAGATACCAAAGGCCCAAAACTGGATAGTACAGCGATTTGACCCGTGGAACTGCGAAACCACACTGGGATGTCGGGCCTACACAAGACTATTTTCAACAGATATATTTTTGTGTCACAACAGTCTGGAGATACTACTGTTTTTCTTTACGGAAAATATACCAAAACCTGAATAATAGAGATTTTTTACAGTGGGATGGCAAAACCACAGTTATTGTTTACTCGGGTATACCACACTTTTTTGAATAGAGATATTTGCAGCTGAACAGTGAGCGACACACTCAAACTGCTTTTTTTTTAGATACCAAAGGCCCAAAACTGGATAGTACAGCGATTTGACCCGTGGAACTGCGAAACCACACTGGGATGTCGGGCCTACACAAGACTATTTTCAACAGATATATTTTTGTGTCACAACAGTCAGGAGACACTACTGTTTTTCTTTACGGAAAAAACTACCAAAAGCTGAATAATAGAGATTTTTTACCGTGGGATGGCAAAACCACAGTTATTGTTTACTGGGGTATACCACACTTTTTTAAATAGAGATATTTGTGGCTGAACAGTGAGCGACACACTCAAATTGCTTTTTTTTTAGATACCAAAGGCCCAAAACTGGATAGTACAGCGATTTGACCCGTGGAACTGCGAAACCACACTGGGATGTCGGGCCTACACAAGACTATTTTCAACAGATATATTTTTGTGTCACAACAGTCAGGAGACACTACTGTTTTTCTTTACGGAAAAAACTACCAAAAGCTGAATAATAGAGATTTTTTACCGTGGGATGGCAAAACCACAGTTATTGTTTACTGGGGTATACCACACTTTTTTAAATAGAGATATTTGCGGCTGAACAGTGAGCGACACACTCAAACTGCTTTTTTTTAGATACCAAAGGCCCAAAACTGGATAGTACAGCGATTTTACCCGTAGAACTGCAAAACCACACTGGGATGTCGGGCCTACACAAGACTATATTCAACAGATATATTTTTGTGTCACAACAGTCAGGAGACACTACTGTTTTTCTTTACGGAAAAAACTACCAAAAGCTGAATAATAGAGATTTTTTACCGTGGGATGGCAAAACCACAGTTATTGTTTACTGGGGTATACCACACTTTTTTAAATAAAGATATTTGCGGCTGAACAGTGAGCGACACACTCAAACTGCTTTTTTTTTAGATACCAAAGGCCCAAAACTGGATAGTACAGCGATTTTACCCGTGGAACTGCGAAACCACACTGGGATGTCGAGCCTACACAAGACTATTTTCAACAGATATATTTTTGTGTCACAACAGTCAGGAGACACTACTGTTTTTCTTTACGGAAAAAACTACCAAAAGCTGAATAATAGAGATTTTTTACCGTGGGATGGCAAAACCACAGTTATTGTTTACTGGGGTACACCACACTTTTTTAAATAGAGATATTTGCGGCTGAACAGTGAGCGACACATTCAAACTGCTTTTTTTTAGATACCAAAGGCCCAAAACTGGATAGTACAGCGATTTGACCCGTGGAACTGCGAAACCACACTGGGATGTAGGGCCTACACAAGACTATTTTCAACAGATATATTTTTGTTTCACAACAGTCAGGAGACACTACTGTTTTTCTTTACGGAAAATATACCAAAACCTGAATAATAGAGATTTTTTACAGCGGGATGGCAAAACCACAGTTATTGTTTACTGGGGTATATCACACTTTTTTAAATAGAGATATTTGCAGCTGAACAGTGAGCGACACACTCAAACTGCTTTTTTTTTAGATACCAAAGGCCCAAAACTGGATAGTACAGCGATTTGACCTGTGGAACTGCGAAACCACACTGGGATGTCGGGCCTACACAAGACTATTTTCAACAGATATATTTTTGTGTCACAACAGTCAGGAGACACTACTGTTTTTCTTTACGGAAAAAACTACCAAAAGCTGAATAATAGAGATTTTTTACCGTGGGATGGCAAAACCACAGTTATTGTTTACTGGGGTATACCACACTTTTTTAAATAAAGATATTTGCGGCTGAACAGTGAGCGACACACTCAAACTGCTTTTTTTTTAGATACCAAAGGCCCAAAACTGGATAGTACAGCGATTTGACCCGTGGAACTGCGAAACCACACTGGGATGTCGGGCCTACACAAGACTATTTTCAACAGATATATTTTTGTGTCACAACAGTCAGGAGATACTACTGTTTTTCATTACGGAAAATATACCAAAACCTGAATAATAGAGATTTTTTACAGTGGGATGGCAAAACCACAGTTATTGTTTACTGGGGTACACCACACTTTTTTAAATAAAGATATTTGCGGCTGAACAGTGAGCGACACACTCAAACTGCTTTTTTTTTAGATACCAAAGGCCCAAAACTGGATAGTACAGCGATTTTACCCGTAGAACTGCAAAACCACACTGGGATGTCGGGCCTACACAAGACTATTTTCAACAGATATATTTTTGTGTCACAACAGACAGGAGACACTACTGTTTTTCTTTACGGAAAAAACTACCAAAAGCTGAATAATAGAGATTTTTTACCGTGGGATGGCAAAACCACAGTTATTGTTTACTGGGGTATACCACACTTTTTTAAATAAAGATATTTGCGGCTGAACAGTGAGCGACACACTCAAACTGCGTTTTTTTTAGATACCAAAGGCCCAAAACTGGATAGTACAGCGATTTGACCCGTGGAACTGCGAAACCACACTGGGATGTCGAGCCTACACAAGACTATTTTCAACAGATATATTTTTGTGTCACAACAGTAAGGAGACACAACTTATTTTCTTTACGGAAAAAACTACCAAAAGCTGAATAATAGAGATTTTTTACCGTGGGATGGCAAAACCACAGTTATTGTTTACTGGGGTATACCACACTTTTTTAAATAAAGATATTTGCGGCTGAACAGTGAGCGACACACTCAAACTGCTTTTTTTTTAGATACCAAAGGCCCAAAACTGGATAGTACAGCGATTTGACCCGTGGAACTGCGAAACCACACTGGGATGTCGGGCCTACACAAGACTATTTTCAACAGATATATTTTTGTGTCACAACAGTCTGGAGATACTACTGTTTTTCTTTACGGAAAATATACCAAAACCTGAATAATAGAGATTTTTTACAGTGGGATGGCAAAACCACAGTTATTGTTTACTCGGGTATACCACACTTTTTTGAATAGAGATATTTGCAGCTGAACAGTGAGCGACACACTCAAACTGCTTTTTTTTTAGATACCAAAGGCCCAAAACTGGATAGTACAGCGATTTGACCCGTGGAACTGCGAAACCACACTGGGATGTCGGGCCTACACAAGACTATTTTCAACAGATATATTTTTGTGTCACAACAGTCTGGAGATACTACTGTTTTTCTTTACGGAAAAAACTACCAAAAGCTGAATAATAGAGATTTTTTACCGTGGGATGGCAAAACCACAGTTATTGTTTACTGGGGTATACCACACTTTTTTAAATAGAGATATTTGCGGCTGAACAGTGAGCGACACACTCAAACTGCTTTTTTTTTAGATACCAAAGGCCCAAAACTGGATAGTACAGCGATTTTACCCGTGGAACTGCGAAACCACACTGGGATGTCGAGCCTACACAAGACTATTTTCAACAGATATATTTTTGTGTCACAACAGTCAGGAGACACTACTGTTTTTCTTTACGGAAAAAACTACCAAAAGCTGAATAATAGAGATTTTTTACCGTGGGATGGCAAAACCACAGTTATTGTTTACTGGGGTATACCACACTTTTTTAAATAAAGATATTTGCGGCTGAACAGTGAGCGACACACTCAAACTGCTTTTTTTTTAGATACCAAAGGCCCAAAACTGGATAGTACAGCGATTTGACCCGTGGAACTGCGAAACCACACTGGGATGTCGGGCCTACACAAGACTATTTTCAACAGATATATTTTTGTGTCACAACAGTCAGGAGATACTACTGTTTTTCATTACGTTAAATATACCAAAACCTGAATAATAGAGATTTTTTACAGTGGGATGGCAAAACCACAGTTATTGTTTACTGGGGTACACCACACTTTTTTAAATAAAGATATTTGCGGCTGAACAGTGAGCGACACACTCAAACTGCTTTTTTTTTAGATACCAAAGGCCCAAAACTGGATAGTACAGCGATTTTACCCGTAGAACTGCAAAACCACACTGGGATGTCGGGCCTACACAAGACTATTTTCAACAGATATATTTTTGTGTCACAACAGACAGGAGACACTACTGTTTTTCTTTACGGAAAAAACTACCAAAAGCTGAATAATAGAGATTTTTTACCGTGGGATGGCAAAACCACAGTTATTGTTTACTGGGGTATACCACACTTTTTTAAATAAAGATATTTGCGGCTGAACAGTGAGCGACACACTCAAACTGCGTTTTTTTTAGATACCAAAGGCCCAAAACTGGATAGTACAGCGATTTGACCCGTGGAACTGCGAAACCACACTGGGATGTCGAGCCTACCCAAGACTATTTTCAACAGATATATTTTTGTGTCACAACAGTAAGGAGACACAACTTATTTTCTTTACGGAAAAAACTACCAAAAGCTGAATAATAGAGATTTTTTACCGTGGGATGGCAAAACCACAGTTATTGTTTACTGGGGTATACCACACTTTTTTAAATAAAGATATTTGCGGCTGAACAGTGAGCGACACACTCAAACTGCTTTTTTTTTAGATACCAAAGGCCCAAAACTGGATAGTACAGCGATTTGACCCGTGGAACTGCGAAACCACACTGGGATGTCGGGCCTACACAAGACTATTTTCAACAGATATATTTTTGTGTCACAACAGTCTGGAGATACTACTGTTTTTCTTTACGGAAAATATACCAAAACCTGAATAATAGAGATTTTTTACAGTGGGATGGCAAAACCACAGTTATTGTTTACTCGGGTATACCACACTTTTTTGAATAGAGATATTTGCAGCTGAACAGTGAGCGACACACTCAAACTGCTTTTTTTTTAGATACCAAAGGCCCAAAACTGGATAGTACAGCGATTTGACCCGTGGAACTGCGAAACCACACTGGGATGTCGGGCCTACACAAGACTATTTTCAACAGATATATTTTTGTGTCACAACAGTCTGGAGATACTACTGTTTTTCTTTACGGAAAAAACTACCAAAAGCTGAATAATAGAGATTTTTTACCGTGGGATGGCAAAACCACAGTTATTGTTTACTGGGGTATACCACACTTTTTTAAATAGAGATATTTGCGGCTGAACAGTGAGCGACACACTCAAACTGCTTTTTTTTTAGATACCAAAGGCCCAAAACTGGATAGTACAGCGATTTTACCCGTGGAACTGCGAAACCACACTGGGATGTCGAGCCTACACAAGACTATTTTCAACAGATATATTTTTGTGTCACAACAGTCAGGAGACACTACTGTTTTTCTTTACGGAAAAAACTACCAAAAGCTGAATAATAGAGATTTTTTAACGTGGGATGGCAAAACCACAGTTATTGTTTACTGGGGTATACCACACTTTTTTAAATAGAGATATTTGTGGCTGAACAGTGAGCGACACACTCAAATTGCTTTTTTTTTAGATACCAAAGGCCCAAAACTGGATAGTACAGCGATTTGACCCGTGGAACTGCGAAACCACACTGGGATGTCGGGCCTACACAAGACTATTTTCAACAGATATATTTTTGTGTCACAACAGTCAGGAGACACTACTGTTTTTCTTTACGGAAAAAACTACCAAAAGCTGAATAATAGAGATTTTTTACCGTGGGATGGCAAAACCACAATTATTGTTTACTGGGGTATACCACACGTTTTTAAATAGAGATATTTGTGGCTGAACAGTGAGCGACACACTCAAACTGCTTTTTTTTTAGATACCAAAGGCCCAAAACTGGATAGTACAGCGATTTGACCCGTGGAACTGCGAAACCACACTGGGATGTAGGGCCTACACAAGACTATTTTCAACAGATATATTTTTGTGTCACAACAGTCAGGAGACACTACTGTTTTTCTTTACGGAAAATATACCAAAACCTGAATAATAGAGATTTTTTACAGTGGGATGGCAAAACCACAGTTATTGTTTACTGGGGTATACCACACTTTTTTAAATAGAGATATTTGCAGCTGAACAGTGAGCGACACACTCAAACTGCTTTTTTTTTAGATACCAAAGGCCCAAAACTGGATAGTACAGCGATTTGACCCGTGGAACTGCGAAACCACACTGGGATGTCGGGCCTACACAAGACTATTTTCAACAGATATATTTTTGTGTCACAACAGTCTGGAGATACTACTGTTTTTCTTTACGGAAAAAACTACCAAAAGCTGAATAATAGAGATTTTTTACCGTGGGATGGCAAAACCACAGTTATTGTTTACTGGGGTATACCACACTTTTTTAAATAGAGATATTTGCGGCTGAACAGTGAGCGACACACTCAAACTGCTTTTTTTTTAGATACCAAAGGCCCAAAACTGGATAGTACAGCGATTTTACCCGTGGAACTGCGAAACCACACTGGGATGTCGAGCCTACACAAGACTATTTTCAACAGATATATTTTTGTGTCACAACAGTCAGGAGACACTACTGTTTTTCTTTACGGAAAAAACTACCAAAAGCTGAATAATAGAGATTTTTTACCGTGGGATGGCAAAACCACAGTTATTGTTTACTGGGGTATACCACACTTTTTTAAATAAAGATATTTGCGGCTGAACAGTGAGCGACACACTCAAACTGCTTTTTTTTTAGATACCAAAGGCCCAAAACTGGATAGTACAGCGATTTGACCCGTGGAACTGCGAAACCACACTGGGATGTCGGGCCTACACAAGACTATTTTCAACAGATATATTTTTGTGTCACAACAGTCAGGAGATACTACTGTTTTTCATTACGTTAAATATACCAAAACCTGAATAATAGAGATTTTTTACAGTGGGATGGCAAAACCACAGTTATTGTTTACTGGGGTACACCACACTTTTTTAAATAAAGATATTTGCGGCTGAACAGTGAGCGACACACTCAAACTGCTTTTTTTTTAGATACCAAAGGCCCAAAACTGGATAGTACAGCGATTTTACCCGTAGAACTGCAAAACCACACTGGGATGTCGGGCCTACACAAGACTATTTTCAACAGATATATTTTTGTGTCACAACAGACAGGAGACACTACTGTTTTTCTTTACGGAAAAAACTACCAAAAGCTGAATAATAGAGATTTTTTACCGTGGGATGGCAAAACCACAGTTATTGTTTACTGGGGTATACCACACTTTTTTAAATAAAGATATTTGCGGCTGAACAGTGAGCGACACACTCAAACTGCGTTTTTTTTAGATACCAAAGGCCCAAAACTGGATAGTACAGCGATTTGACCCGTGGAACTGCGAAACCACACTGGGATGTCGGGCCTACACAAGACTATTTTCAACAGATATATTTTTGTGTCACAACAGTCTGGAGATACTACTGTTTTTCTTTACGGAAAATATACCAAAACCTGAATAATAGAGATTTTTTACAGTGGGATGGCAAAACCACAGTTATTGTTTACTCGGGTATACCACACTTTTTTGAATAGAGATATTTGCAGCTGAACAGTGAGCGACACACTCAAACTGCTTTTTTTTTAGATACCAAAGGCCCAAAACTGGATAGTACAGCGATTTGACCCGTGGAACTGCGAAACCACACTGGGATGTCGGGCCTACACAAGACTATTTTCAACAGATATATTTTTGTGTCACAACAGTCTGGAGATACTACTGTTTTTCTTTACGGAAAAAACTACCAAAAGCTGAATAATAGAGATTTTTTACCGTGGGATGGCAAAACCACAGTTATTGTTTACTGGGGTATACCACACTTTTTTAAATAGAGATATTTGCGGCTGAACAGTGAGCGACACACTCAAACTGCTTTTTTTTTAGATACCAAAGGCCCAAAACTGGATAGTACAGCGATTTTACCCGTGGAACTGCGAAACCACACTGGGATGTCGAGCCTACACAAGACTATTTTCAACAGATATATTTTTGTGTCACAACAGTCAGGAGACACTACTGTTTTTCTTTACGGAAAAAACTACCAAAAGCTGAATAATAGAGATTTTTTAACGTGGGATGGCAAAACCACAGTTATTGTTTACTGGGGTATACCACACTTTTTTAAATAGAGATATTTGTGGCTGAACAGTGAGCGACACACTCAAATTGCTTTTTTTTTAGATACCAAAGGCCCAAAACTGGATAGTACAGCGATTTGACCCGTGGAACTGCGAAACCACACTGGGATGTCGGGCCTACACAAGACTATTTTCAACAGATATATTTTTGTGTCACAACAGTCAGGAGACACTACTGTTTTTCTTTACGGAAAAAACTACCAAAAGCTGAATAATAGAGATTTTTTACCGTGGGATGGCAAAACCACAATTATTGTTTACTGGGGTATACCACACTTTTTTATATAGAGATATTTGTGGCTGAACAGTGAGCGACACACTCAAACTGCTTTTTTTTTAGATACCAAAGGCCCAAAACTGGATAGTACAGCGATTTGACCCGTGGAACTGCGAAACCACACTGGGATGTAGGGCCTACACAAGACTATTTTCAACAGATATATTTTTGTGTCACAACAGTCAGGAGACACTACTGTTTTTCTTTACGGAAAATATACCAAAACCTGAATAATAGAGATTTTTTACAGTGGGATGGCAAAACCACAGTTATTGTTTACTGGGGTATACCACACTTTTTTAAATAGAGATATTTGCAGCTGAACAGTGAGCGACACACTCAAACTGCTTTTTTTTTAGATACCAAAGGCCCAAAACTGGATAGTACAGCGATTTGACCCGTGGAACTGCGAAACCACACTGGGATGTCGGGCCTACACAAGACTATTTTCAACAGATATATTTTTGTGTCACAACAGTCAGGAGACACTACTGTTTTTCTTTACGGAAAAAACTACCAAAAGCTGAATAATAGAGATTTTTTACCGTGGGATGGCAAAACCACAGTTATTGTTTACTGGGGTATACCACACTTTTTTAAATAGAGATATTTGTGGTTGAACATTGAGCGACACACTCAAACTGCTTTTTTTTTAGATACCAAAGGCCCAAAACTGGATAGTACAGCGATTTTACCCGTAGAACTGCGAAACCACACTGGGATGTCGGGCCTACACAAGACTATTTTCAACAGATATATTTTTGTGTCACAACAGTCAGGAGACACTACTGTTTTTCTTTACGGAAAAAACTATCAAAAGCTGAATAATAGAGATTTTTTACCGTGGGATGGCAAAACCACAGTTATTGTTTACTGGGGTATACCACACTTTTTTAAATAGAGATATCTGCGGCTGAACAGTGAGCGACACACTTTTTTTTCAGATACCAAAGGCCCAAAACTGGATAGTACAGCGATTTGACCCGTGGAACTGCGAAACCACACTGGGATGTCGGGCCTACACAAGACTATTTTCAACAGATATATTTTTATGTCACAACAGTCAGGAGACACTACTGTTTGTCTTTACGGAAAAAACTACCAAAAGCTGAATAATAGAGATTTTTTACCGTGGAATGGCAAAACCACAGTCATTGTTTACTGGGGTATACCACACTTTTTTAAATAGAGATATTTGCGGCTGAACAGTGAGCGACACACTCAAACTGCTTTTTTTTTAGATACCAAAGACCCAAAACTGGATAGTACAGCGATTTGAGCCGTGGAACTGCGAAACCACACTGGGATGTCGGGCCTACACAAGATTATTTTCAACAGATATATTTTTGTGTCACAACAGTCAGGAAACACTACTGTTTGTCTTTACGGAAAAAACTACCAAAAGCTGAATAATAGAGATTTTTTACCGTGGGATGGCAAAACCACAGTTATTGTTTACTGAGGTATACCACACTTTTTTAAATAGAGATATTTGCGGCTGAACAGTGAGCGACACACTCAAACTGCTTTTTTTTTAGATACCAAAGACCCAAAACTGGATAGTACAGCGATTTTACCCGTAGAACTGCGAAACCACACTGGGATGTCGGGCCTACACAAGACTATTTTCAACAGATATATTTTTGTGTCACAACAGTCAGGAGACACTACTCTTTTTCTTTACGGAAAAAACTATCAAAAGCTGAATAATAGAGATTTTTTACCGTGGGATGGCAAAACCACAGTTATTGTTTACTGGGGTATACCACACTTTTTTAAATAGAGATATCTGCGGCTGAACAGTGAGCGACACACTTTTTTTTCAGATACCAAAGGCCCAAAACTGGATAGTACAGCGATTTGACCCGTGGAACTGCGAAACCACACTGGGATGTCGGGCCTACACAAGACTATTTTCAACAGATATATTTTTATGTCACAACAGTCAGGAGACACTACTGTTTGTCTTTACGGAAAAAACTACCAAAAGCTGAATAATAGAGATTTTTTACCGTGGAATGGCAAAACCACAGTCATTGTTTACTGGGGTATACCACACTTTTTTAAATAGAGATATTTGCGGCTGAACAGTGAGCGACACACTCAAACTGCTTTTTTTTTAGATACCAAAGACCCAAAACTGGATAGTACAGCGATTTGAGCCGTGGAACTGCGAAACCACACTGGGATGTCGGGCCTACACAAGATTATTTTCAACAGATATATTTTTGTGTCACAACAGTCAGGAAACACTACTGTTTGTCTTTACGGAAAAAACTACCAAAAGCTGAATAATAGAGATTTTTTACCGTGGGATGGCAAAACCACAGTTATTGTTTACTGAGGTATACCACACTTTTTTAAATAGAGATATTTGCGGCTGAACAGTGAGCGACACACTCAAACTGCTTTTTTTTTAAGATACCAAAGGCCCAAAACTGGATAGTTTAGGGATTTGACCCGTGGAACTGCGAAACCACACTGGGATGTCGGGCCTACACAAGACTATTTTCAACAGATATATTTTTGTGTCACAACAGTCAGGAGACACTACTGTTTTTCTTTACGGAAAAAACTACCAAAAGCTGAATAATAGAGATTTTTTACCGTGGGATGGCAAAACCACAGTTATTGTTTACTGGGGTATACCACACTTTTTTAAATAGAGATATTTGCAGCTGAACAGTGAGCGACACACTCAAACTGCTTTTTTTTTAGATACCAAAGGCCCAAAACTGGATAGTACAGCGATTTGACCCGTGGAACTGCGAAACCACACTGGGATGTCGGGCCTACACAAGACTATTTTCAATAGATATATTTTTGTGTCACAACAGTCAGGAGACACTACTGTTTTTCTTTACGGAAAAAACTACCAAAAGCTGAATAATAGAGATTTTTTACCGTGGGATGGCAAAACCACAGTTATTGTTTACTGGGGTATACCACACTTTTTTAAATAGAGATATTTGTGGCTGAACATTGAGCGACACACTCAAACTGCTTTTTTTTAAGATACCAAAGACCCAAAACTGGATAGTACAGCGATTTTACCCGTAGAACTGCGAAACCACACTGGGATGTCGGGCCTACACAAGACTATTTTCAACAGATATATTTTTGTGTCACAACAGTCAGGAGACACTACTGTTTTTCTTTACGGAAAAAACTACCAAAAGCTGAATAATAGAGATTTTTTACCGTGGGATGGCAAAACCACAGTTATTGTTTACTGGGGTATACCACACTTTTTTAAATAGAGATATCTGCGGCTGAACAGTGAGCGACACACTTTTTTTTCAGATACCAAAGGCCCAAAACTGAACAGTACAGCGATTTGACCCGTGGAACTGCGAAACCACGCTGGGATGTTGGGCCTACACAAGACTATTTTCAACAGATATATTTTTGTGTCACAACAGTCAGGAGACACTACTGTTTTCTTTACGGAAAAAACTACCAAAAGCTGAATAATAGAGATATTATACTGTGGGATGGCAAAACCACAGTTATTGTTTACTGGGGTATACCACACGTTTTTAAATAGAGATATTTGCGGCTAAACAGTGAGCGACACACTCAAACTGCTTTTTTTTTAGATACCAAAGGCCCCAAACTGGATAGTACAGCGATTTTACCCGTGGAACTGCGAAACCACACTGGGACGTCGGGCCTACACAAGACTACTTTCAACAGATATATTTTTGTGTCACAACAGTCAGGAGACACTACTGTTTTTCTTTACGGAAAAAACTACCAAAAGCTGAATAATAGAGATTTTTTACCGTGGGATGGCAAAACCACAGTTATTGTTTACTGGGGTATACCACACTTTTTTAAATAGAGATATTTGTGGCTGAACAGTGAGCGACACACTCAAATTGCTTTTTTTTTTAGATACCAAAGGCCCAAAACTGGATAGTACAGCGATTTGACCCGTGGAACTGCGAAACCACACTGGGATGTCGGGCCTACACAAGACTATTTTCAACAGATATATTTTTGTGTCACAACAGTCAGGAGACACTACTGTTTTTCTTTACGGAAAAAACTACCAAAAGCTGAATAATAGAGATTTTTGACCGTGGGATGGCAAAACCACAATTATTGTTTACTGGGGTATACCACACTTTTTTAAATAGAGATATTTGTGGCTGAACAGTGAGCGACACACTCAAACTGCTTTTTTTTTAGATACCAAAGGCCCAAAACTGGATAGTACAGCGATTTGACCCGTGGAACTGCGAAACCACACTGGGATGTAGGGCCTACACAAGACTATTTTCAACAGATATATTTTTGTGTCACAACAGTCAGGAGACACTACTGTTTTTCTTTACGGAAAATATACCAAAACCTGAATAATAGAGATTTTTTACAGTGGGATGGCAAAACCACAGTTATTGTTTACTGGGGTATACCACACTTTTTTAAATAGAGATATTTGCAGCTGAACAGTGAGCGACACACTCAAACTGCTTTTTTTTTAGATACCAAAGGCCCAAAACTGGATAGTACAGCGATTTGACCCGTGGAACTGTGAAACCACACTGGGATGTCGGGCCTACACAAGACTATTTTCAACAGATATATTTTTGTGTCACAACAGTCAGGAGACACTACTGTTTTTCTTTACGGAAAAAACTACCAAAAACTGAATAATAGAGATTTTTTACCGTGGGATGGCAAAACCACAGTTATTGTTTACTGGGGTATACCACACTTTTTTAAATAGAGATATTTGTGGCTGAACATTGAGCGACACACTCAAACTGCTTTTTTTTTAGATACCAAAGGCCCAAAACTGGATAGTACAGCGATTTTACCCGTAGAACTGCGAAACCACACTGGGATGTCGGGCCTACACAAGACTATTTTCAACAGATATATTTTTGTGTCACAACAGTCAGGAGACACTACTGTTTTTCTTTACGGAAAAAACTATCAAAAGCTGAATAATAGAGATTTTTTACCGTGGGATGGCAAAACCACAGTTATTGTTTACTGGGGTATACCACACTTTTTTAAATAGAGATATCTGCGGCTGAACAGTGAGCGACACACTTTTTTTTCAGATACCAAAGGCCCAAAACTGGATAGTACAGCGATTTGACCCGTGGAACTGCGAAACCACACTGGGATGTCGGGCCTACACAAGACTATTTTCAACAGATATATTTTTATGTCACAACAGTCAGGAGACACTACTGTTTGTCTTTACGGAAAAAACTACCAAAAGCTGAATAATAGAGATTTTTTACCGTGGAATGGCAAAACCACAGTCATTGTTTACTGGGGTATACCACACTTTTTTTAATAGAGATATTTGCGGCTGAACAGTGAGCGACACACTCAAACTGCTTTTTTTTTAGATACCAAAGACCCAAAACTGGATAGTACAGCGATTTGAGCCGTGGAACTGCGAAACCACACTGGGATGTCGGGCCTACACAAGATTATTTTCAACAGATATATTTTTGTGTCACAACAGTCAGGAAACACTGCTGTTTGTCTTTACGGAAAAAACTACCAAAAGCTGAATAATAGAGATTTTTTACCGTGGGATGGCAAAACCACAGTTATTGTTTACTGAGGTATACCACACTTTTTTAAATAGAGATATTTGCGGCTGAACAGTGATCGACACACTCAAACTGCTTTTTTTTTAAGATACCAAAGGCCCAAAACTGGATAGTTTAGGGATTTGACCCGTGGAACTGCGAAACCACACTGGGATGTCGGGCCTACACAAGAATATTTTCAACAGATATATTTTTGTGTCACAACAGTCAGGAGACACTACTGTTTTTCTTTACGGAAAAAACTACCAAAAGCTGAATAATAGAGATTTTTTACCGTGGGATGGCAAAACCACAGTTATTGTTTACTGGGGTATACCACACTTTTTTAAATAGAGATATTTGCAGCTGAACAGTGAGTGACACACTCAAACTGCTTTTTTTTCAGATACCAAAGGCCCAAAACTGAATAGTACAGCGATTTGACCCGTGGAACTGCGAAACCACGCTGGGATGTTGGGCCTACACAAGACTATTTTCAACAGATATATTTTTGTGTCACAACAGTCAGGAGACACTACTGTTTTCTTTACGGAAAAAACTACCAAAAGCTGAATAATAGAGATATTATACTGTGGGATGGCAAAACCACAGTTATTGTTTACTGGGGTATACCACACGTTTTTAAATAGAGATATTTGCGGCTAAACAGTGAGCGACACACTCAAACTGCTTTTTTTTTAGATACCAAAGGCCCCAAACTGGATAGTACAGCGATTTTACCCGTGGAACTGCGAAACCACACTGGGATGTCGGGCCTACACAAGACTACTTTCAACAGATATATTTTTGTGTCACAACAGTCAGGAGACACTACTGTTTTTCTTTACGGAAAAAACTACCAAAAGCTGAATAATAGAGATTTTTTACCGTGGGATGGCAAAACCACAGTTATTGTTTACTGGGGTATACCACACTTTTTTAAATAGAGATATTTGCGGCTGAACAGTGAGCGACACACTCAAACTGCTTTTTTTTTACATACCAAAGGCCCAAAACTGGATAGTACAGCGATTTTACCCGTAGAACTGCGAAACCACACTGGGATGTCGGGCCTAAACAAGACTATTTTCAACAGATATATTTTTGTGTCACAACAGTCAGGAGACACTACTGTTTTTCTTTACGGAAAAAACTACCAAAAGCTGAATAATAGAGATTTTTTTCCGTGGGATGGCAAAACCACAGTTATTGTTTACTGGGGTATACCACACTTTTTTAAATAAAGATATTTGCGGCTGAACAGTTAGCGACACACTCAAACTGCTTTTTTTTTTAGATACCAAAGGCCCAAAACTGGATAGTACAGCGATTTAACCCATGGAACTGTGAAACCACACTGGGATGTCGGGCCTACACAAGACTATTTTCAACAGATATATTTTTGTGTCACAACAGTCAGGAGACACTACTGTTTTTCTTTACGGAAAAAACTACCAAAAGCTGAATAATAGAGATTTTTTACCGTGGGATGGCAAAACCACAGTTATTGTTTACTGGGGTATACCACACTTTTTTAAATAGAGATATTTGCGGCTGAACAGTGAGCGACACACTCAAACTGCTTTTTTTTAAGATACCAAAGTCCCAAAACTGGATAGTACAGGGATTTGACCCGTGGAACTGCGAAACCACACTGGGATGTCAGGCCTACACAAGACTATTTTCAACAGATATATTTTTGTGTCACAACAGTCAGGAGACACTACTGTTTTTCTTTACGGAAAAAACTACCAAAAGCTGAATAATAGAGATTTTTTACCGTGGGATGGCAAAACCACAGTTATTGTTTACTGGGGTATACCACACTTTTTTAAATAGAGATATCTGCGGCTGAACAGTGAGCGACACACTCAAACTGCTTTTTTTTCAGATACCAAAGGCGCAAAACTGGATAGTACAGCGATTTGACACGTGGAACTGCGAAACCACACTGGGATGTCGGGCCTACACAAGACTATTTTCAACAGATATATTTTTATGTCACAACAGTCAGGAGACACTACTGTTTGTCTTTACGGAAAAAACTACCAAAAGCTGAATAATAGAGATTTTTTACCGTGGGATGGCAAAACCACAGTTATTGTTTACTGGGGTATACCACACTTTTTTAAATAGAGATATTTGCGGCTGAACAGTGAGCGACACACTCAAACTGCTTTTTTTTAAGATACCAAAGGCCCAAAACTGGATAGTTTAGGGATTTGACCCGTGGAACTGCGAAACCACACTGGGATGTCGGGCCTACACAAGACTATTTTCAACAGATATATTTTTGTGTCACAACAGTCAGGAGACACTACTGTTTTTCTTTACGGAAAAAGCTACCAAAAGCTGAATAATAGAGATTTTTTACCGTGGGATGGCAAAACCACAGTTATTGTTTACTGGGGTATACCACACTTTTTTAAATAGAGATCTCTGCGGCTGAACAGTGAGCTTCACACTCAAACTGCTTTTTTTTTAGATACCAAAGGCCCAAAACTAGATAGTACAGCGATTTTACCCTTAGAACTGCGAAACCACACTGGCATGTCGGGCCTACACAAGACTATTTTCAACAGATATATTTTTGTGTCACAACAGTCAGGAGACACTACTGATTTTCTTTACGGAAAAAACTACCAAAAGCTGAATAATAGAGATTTTTTACCGTGGGATGGCAAAACCACAGTTATTGTTTACTGGGGTATACCACACTTTTTTAAATAGAGATATTTGCGGCTGAACAGTGAGCGACACACTCAAACTGCTATTTTTTTAGATACCAAAGGCCCAAAACTGGATAATAAAACGATTTGACCCGTGGAACTGCGAAACCACACTGGGACGTCGGGCCTACACAAGACTATTTTCAACAGATATATTTTTGTGTCACAACAGTCAGGAGACACTACTGTTTTTCTTTACGGAAAAAACTACCAAAAGCTGAATAACAGAGATGTTTTACCGTGGGATGGCAAAACCACAGTTATTGTTTACTGGGGTATACCACACTTTTTTAAATAGAGATATTTGCGGCTGAACAGTGAGCGACACACTCAAACTGCTTTTTTTTTAGATACCAAAGGCCCAAAACTGAATAGTACAGCGATTTGACCCGTGGAACTGCGAAACCACGCTGGGATGTTGGGCCTACACAAGACTATTTTCAACAGATATATTTTTGTGTCACAACAGTCAGGAGACACTACTGTTTTCTTTACGGAAAAAACTACCAAAAGCTGAATAATAGAGATATTATACTGTGGGATGGCAAAACCACAGCCATTGTTTACTGGGGTATACCACACGTTTTTAAATAGAGATATTTGCGGCTAAACAGTGAGCGACACACTCAAACTGCTTTTTTTTTAGATACCAAAGGCCCAAAACTGGATAGTACAGCGATTTTACCCGTGGAACTGCGAAACCACACAGGGATGTCGGGCCTACACAAGACTATTTTCAACAGATATATTTTTGTGTCACAACAGTCAGGAGACACTACTGTTTTTCTTTACGGAAAAAACTACCAAAAGCTGAATAATAGAGATTTTTTACCGTGGGATGGCAAAACCACAGTTATTGTTTACTGGGGTATACCACACTTTTTTAAATAGAGATATTTGCGGCTGAACAGTGAGCGACACACTCAAACTGCTATTTTTTTAGATACCAAAGGCCCAAAACTGGATAGTACAGCGATTTGACCCGTGGAACTGCGAAACCACACTGGGACGTCGGGCCTACACAAGACTATTTTCAACAGATATATTTTTGTGTCACAACAGTCAGGAGACACTACTGTTTTTCTTTACGGAAAAAACTACCAAAAGCTGAATAATAGAGATTTTTTACCGTGGGATGGCAAAACCACAGTTATTGTTTACTGGGGTATACCACACTTTTTTAAATAGAGATATTTGCAGCTGAACAGTGAGCGACACACTCAAACTGCTTTTTTTTTAGATACCAAAGGCCCAAAACTGGATAGTACAGCGATTTGACCCGTGGAACTGCGAAACCACACTGGGATGTCGGGCCTACACAAGACTATTTTCAACAGATATATTTTTGTGTCACAACAGTCAGGAGACACTACTGTTTTTCTTTACGGAAAAAACTACCAAAAGCTGAATAATAGAGATTTTTTACCGTGAGATGGCCAAACCACAGTTATTGTTTACTGGGGTATACCACACTTTTTTAAATAGAGATATTTGTGGCTGAACATTGAGCGACACACTCAAACTGCTTTTTTTTAAGATACCAAAGACCCAAAACTGGAGAGTACAGCGATTTTACCCGTAGAACTGCGAAACCACACTGGGATGTCGGGCCTACACAAGACTATTTTCAACAGATATATTTTTGTGTCACAACAGTCAGGAGACACTACTGTTTTTCTTTACGGAAAAAACTACCAAAAGCTGAATAATAGAGATTTTTTACCGTGGGATGGCAAAACCACAGTTATTGTTTACTGGGGTATACCACACTTTTTTAAATAGAGATATCTGCGGCTGAACAGTGAGCGACACACTTTTTTTTCACATACCAAAGGCCCAAAACTGAATAGTACAGCGATTTGACCCGTGGAACTGCGAAACCACGCTGGGATGTTGGGCCTACACAAGACTATTTTCAACAGATATATTTTTGTGTCACAACAGTCAGGAGACACTACTGTTTTCTTTACGGAAAAAACTACCAAAAGCTGAATAATAGAGATTTTTTACCGTGGGATGGCAAAACCACAGTTATTGTTTACTGGGGTATACCACACTTTTTTAAATAGAGATATTTGCGGCTGAACAGTGAGCGACACACTCAAACTGCTTTTTTTTAAGATACCAAAGGCCCAAAACTGGATAGTTTAGGGATTTGACCCGTGGAACTGCGAAACCACACTGGGATGTCGGGCCTACACAAGACTATTTTCAACAGATATATTTTTGTGTCACAACAGTCAGGAGACACTACTGATTTTCTTTACGGAAAAAACTACCAAAAGCTGAATAATAGAGATTTTTTACCGTGGGATGGCAAAACCACAGTTATTGTTTACTGGGGTATACCACACTTTTTTAAATAGAGATATTTGCGGCTGAACAGTGAGCGACACACTCAAACTGCTTTTTTTTTAGATACCAAAGACCCAAAACTGGATAGTACAGCGATTTGAGCCGTGGAACTGCGAAACCACACTGGGATGTCGGGCCTACACAAGATTATTTTCAACAGATATATTTTTGTGTCACAACAGTCAGGAAACACTGCTGTTTGTCTTTACGGAAAAAACTACCAAAAGCTGAATAATAGAGATTTTTTACCGTGGGATGGCAAAACCACAGTTATTGTTTACTGAGGTATACCACACTTTTTTAAATAGAGATATTTGCGGCTGAACAGTGATCGACACACTCAAACTGCTTTTTTTTTAAGATACCAAAGGCCCAAAACTGGATAGTTTAGGGATTTGACCCGTGGAACTGCGAAACCACACTGGGATGTCGGGCCTACACAAGAATATTTTCAACAGATATATTTTTGTGTCACAACAGTCAGGAGACACTACTGTTTTTCTTTACGGAAAAAACTACCAAAAGCTGAATAATAGAGATTTTTTACCGTGGGATGGCAAAACCACAGTTATTGTTTACTGGGGTATACCACACTTTTTTAAATAGAGATATTTGCAGCTGAACAGTGAGTGACACACTCAAACTGCTTTTTTTTCAGATACCAAAGGCCCAAAACTGAATAGTACAGCGATTTGACCCGTGGAACTGCGAAACCACGCTGGGATGTTGGGCCTACACAAGACTATTTTCAACAGATATATTTTTGTGTCACAACAGTCAGGAGACACTACTGTTTTCTTTACGGAAAAAACTACCAAAAGCTGAATAATAGAGATATTATACTGTGGGATGGCAAAACCACAGTTATTGTTTACTGGGGTATACCACACGTTTTTAAATAGAGATATTTGCGGCTAAACAGTGAGCGACACACTCAAACTGCTTTTTTTTTAGATACCAAAGGCCCCAAACTGGATAGTACAGCGATTTTACCCGTGGAACTGCGAAACCACACTGGGATGTCGGGCCTACACAAGACTACTTTCAACAGATATATTTTTGTGTCACAACAGTCAGGAGACACTACTGTTTTTCTTTACGGAAAAAACTACCAAAAGCTGAATAATAGAGATTTTTTACCGTGGGATGGCAAAACCACAGTTATTGTTTACTGGGGTATACCACACTTTTTTAAATAGAGATATTTGCGGCTGAACAGTGAGCGACACACTCAAACTGCTTTTTTTTTACATACCAAAGGCCCAAAACTGGATAGTACAGCGATTTTACCCGTAGAACTGCGAAACCACACTGGGATGTCGGGCCTAAACAAGACTATTTTCAACAGATATATTTTTGTGTCACAACAGTCAGGAGACACTACTGTTTTTCTTTACGGAAAAAACTACCAAAAGCTGAATAATAGAGATTTTTTTCCGTGGGATGGCAAAACCACAGTTATTGTTTACTGGGGTATACCACACTTTTTTAAATAAAGATATTTGCGGCTGAACAGTTAGCGACACACTCAAACTGCTTTTTTTTTTAGATACCAAAGGCCCAAAACTGGATAGTACAGCGATTTAACCCATGGAACTGTGAAACCACACTGGGATGTCGGGCCTACACAAGACTATTTTCAACAGATATATTTTTGTGTCACAACAGTCAGGAGACACTACTGTTTTTCTTTACGGAAAAAACTACCAAAAGCTGAATAATAGAGATTTTTTACCGTGGGATGGCAAAACCACAGTTATTGTTTACTGGGGTATACCACACTTTTTTAAATAGAGATATTTGCGGCTGAACAGTGAGCGACACACTCAAACTGCTTTTTTTTAAGATACCAAAGTCCCAAAACTGGATAGTACAGGGATTTGACCCGTGGAACTGCGAAACCACACTGGGATGTCAGGCCTACACAAGACTATTTTCAACAGATATATTTTTGTGTCACAACAGTCAGGAGACACTACTGTTTTTCTTTACGGAAAAAACTACCAAAAGCTGAATAATAGAGATTTTTTACCGTGGGATGGCAAAACCACAGTTATTGTTTACTGGGGTATACCACACTTTTTTAAATAGAGATATCTGCGGCTGAACAGTGAGCGACACACTCAAACTGCTTTTTTTTCAGATACCAAAGGCGCAAAACTGGATAGTACAGCGATTTGACACGTGGAACTGCGAAACCACACTGGGATGTCGGGCCTACACAAGACTATTTTCAACAGATATATTTTTATGTCACAACAGTCAGGAGACACTACTGTTTGTCTTTACGGAAAAAACTACCAAAAGCTGAATAATAGAGATTTTTTACCGTGGGATGGCAAAACCACAGTTATTGTTTACTGGGGTATACCACACTTTTTTAAATAGAGATATTTGCGGCTGAACAGTGAGCGACACACTCAAACTGCTTTTTTTTAAGATACCAAAGGCCCAAAACTGGATAGTTTAGGGATTTGACCCGTGGAACTGCGAAACCACACTGGGATGTCGGGCCTACACAAGACTATTTTCAACAGATATATTTTTGTGTCACAACAGTCAGGAGACACTACTGTTTTTCTTTACGGAAAAAGCTACCAAAAGCTGAATAATAGAGATTTTTTACCGTGGGATGGCAAAACCACAGTTATTGTTTACTGGGGTATACCACACTTTTTTAAATAGAGATCTCTGCGGCTGAACAGTGAGCTTCACACTCAAACTGCTTTTTTTTTAGATACCAAAGGCCCAAAACTAGATAGTACAGCGATTTTACCCTTAGAACTGCGAAACCACACTGGCATGTCGGGCCTACACAAGACTATTTTCAACAGATATATTTTTGTGTCACAACAGTCAGGAGACACTACTGATTTTCTTTACGGAAAAAACTACCAAAAGCTGAATAATAGAGATTTTTTACCGTGGGATGGCAAAACCACAGTTATTGTTTACTGGGGTATACCACACTTTTTTAAATAGAGATATTTGCGGCTGAACAGTGAGCGACACACTCAAACTGCTATTTTTTTAGATACCAAAGGCCCAAAACTGGATAATAAAACGATTTGACCCGTGGAACTGCGAAACCACACTGGGACGTCGGGCCTACACAAGACTATTTTCAACAGATATATTTTTGTGTCACAACAGTCAGGAGACACTACTGTTTTTCTTTACGGAAAAAACTACCAAAAGCTGAATAACAGAGATGTTTTACCGTGGGATGGCAAAACCACAGTTATTGTTTACTGGGGTATACCACACTTTTTTAAATAGAGATATTTGCGGCTGAACAGTGAGCGACACACTCAAACTGCTTTTTTTTTAGATACCAAAGGCCCAAAACTGAATAGTACAGCGATTTGACCCGTGGAACTGCGAAACCACGCTGGGATGTTGGGCCTACACAAGACTATTTTCAACAGATATATTTTTGTGTCACAACAGTCAGGAGACACTACTGTTTTCTTTACGGAAAAAACTACCAAAAGCTGAATAATAGAGATATTATACTGTGGGATGGCAAAACCACAGCCATTGTTTACTGGGGTATACCACACGTTTTTAAATAGAGATATTTGCGGCTAAACAGTGAGCGACACACTCAAACTGCTTTTTTTTTAGATACCAAAGGCCCAAAACTGGATAGTACAGCGATTTTACCCGTGGAACTGCGAAACCACACAGGGATGTCGGGCCTACACAAGACTATTTTCAACAGATATATTTTTGTGTCACAACAGTCAGGAGACACTACTGTTTTTCTTTACGGAAAAAACTACCAAAAGCTGAATAATAGAGATTTTTTACCGTGGGATGGCAAAACCACAGTTATTGTTTACTGGGGTATACCACACTTTTTTAAATAGAGATATTTGCGGCTGAACAGTGAGCGACACACTCAAACTGCTATTTTTTTAGATACCAAAGGCCCAAAACTGGATAGTACAGCGATTTGACCCGTGGAACTGCGAAACCACACTGGGACGTCGGGCCTACACAAGACTATTTTCAACAGATATATTTTTGTGTCACAACAGTCAGGAGACACTACTGTTTTTCTTTACGGAAAAAACTACCAAAAGCTGAATAATAGAGATTTTTTACCGTGGGATGGCAAAACCACAGTTATTGTTTACTGGGGTATACCACACTTTTTTAAATAGAGATATTTGCAGCTGAACAGTGAGCGACACACTCAAACTGCTTTTTTTTTAGATACCAAAGGCCCAAAACTGGATAGTACAGCGATTTGACCCGTGGAACTGCGAAACCACACTGGGATGTCGGGCCTACACAAGACTATTTTCAACAGATATATTTTTGTGTCACAACAGTCAGGAGACACTACTGTTTTTCTTTACGGAAAAAACTACCAAAAGCTGAATAATAGAGATTTTTTACCGTGAGATGGCCAAACCACAGTTATTGTTTACTGGGGTATACCACACTTTTTTAAATAGAGATATTTGTGGCTGAACATTGAGCGACACACTCAAACTGCTTTTTTTTAAGATACCAAAGACCCAAAACTGGATAGTACAGCGATTTTACCCGTAGAACTGCGAAACCACACTGGGATGTCGGGCCTACACAAGACTATTTTCAACAGATATATTTTTGTGTCACAACAGTCAGGAGACACTACTGTTTTTCTTTACGGAAAAAACTACCAAAAGCTGAATAATAGAGATTTTTTACCGTGGGATGGCAAAACCACAGTTATTGTTTACTGGGGTATACCACACTTTTTTAAATAGAGATATCTGCGGCTGAACAGTGAGCGACACACTTTTTTTTCACATACCAAAGGCCCAAAACTGAATAGTACAGCGATTTGACCCGTGGAACTGCGAAACCACGCTGGGATGTTGGGCCTACACAAGACTATTTTCAACAGATATATTTTTGTGTCACAACAGTCAGGAGACACTACTGTTTTCTTTACGGAAAAAACTACCAAAAGCTGAATAATAGAGATTTTTTACCGTGGGATGGCAAAACCACAGTTATTGTTTACTGGGGTATACCACACTTTTTTAAATAGAGATATTTGCGGCTGAACAGTGAGCGACACACTCAAACTGCTTTTTTTTAAGATACCAAAGGCCCAAAACTGGATAGTTTAGGGATTTGACCCGTGGAACTGCGAAACCACACTGGGATGTCGGGCCTACACAAGACTATTTTCAACAGATATATTTTTGTGTCACAACAGTCAGGAGACACTACTGATTTTCTTTACGGAAAAAACTACCAAAAGCTGAATAATAGAGATTTTTTACCGTGGGATGGCAAAACCACAGTTATTGTTTACTGGGGTATACCACACTTTTTTAAATAGAGATATTTGCGGCTGAACAGTGAGCGACACACTCAAACTGCTATTTTTTTAGATACCAAAGGCCCAAAACTGGATAATAAAACGATTTGACCCGTGGAACTGCGAAACCACACTGGGACGTCCGGCCTACCCAAGACTATTTTCAACAGATATATTTTTGTGTCACAACAGTCAGGAGACACTACTGTTTTTCTTTATGGAAAAAACTACCAAAAGCTGAATAACAGAGATGTTTTACCGTGGGATGGCAAAACCACAGTTATTGTTTACTGGGGTATACCACACTTTTTTAAATAGAGATATTTGCGGCTGAACAGTGAGCGACACACTCAAACTGCTTTTTTTTTAGATACCAAAGGCCCAAAACTGAATAGTACAGCGATTTGACCCGTGGAACTGCGAAACCACGCTGGGATGTTGGGCCTACACAAGACTATTTTCAACAGATATATTTTTATGTCACAACAGTCAGGAGACACTACTGTTTGTCTTTACGGAAAAAACTACCAAAAGCTAAATAATAGAGATTTTTTACCGTGGGATGGCAAAACCACAGTTATTGTTTACTGGGGTATACCACACTTTTTGAAATAGAGATATTTGCGGCTGAACAGTGAGCGACACACTCAAACTGCTTTTTTTTAAGATACCAAAGGCCCAAAACTGGATAGTTTAGGGATTTGACCCGTGGAACTGCGAAACCACACTGGGATGTCGGGCC
The DNA here is from genome assembly GCF_046119375.1 of Phyllobates terribilis. Classification (NCBI taxonomy): domain Eukaryota; kingdom Metazoa; phylum Chordata; class Amphibia; order Anura; family Dendrobatidae; genus Phyllobates; species Phyllobates terribilis. The sequence continues at coordinate 661,020,102 of NW_027362762.1, read as the reverse complement.
TACACAAGACTATTTTCAACAGATATATTTTTGTGTCACAACAGTCAGGAGACACTACTGTTTTTCTTTACGGAAAAAACTACCAAAAGCTGAATAATAGAGATTTTTTACCGTGGGATGGCAAAACCACAGTTATTGTTTACTGGGGTATACCACACTTTTTTAAATAGAGATCTCTGCGGCTGAACAGTGAGCTTCACACTCAAACTGCTTTTTTTTTAGATACCAAAGGCCCAAAACTAGATAGTACAGCGATTTTACCCTTAGAACTGCGAAACCACACTGGCATGTCGGGCCTACACAAGACTATTTTCAACAGATATATTTTTGTGTCACAACAGTCAGGAGACACTACTGATTTTCTTTACGGAAAAAACTACCAAAAGCTGAATAATAGAGATTTTTTACCGTGGGATGGCAAAACCACAGTTATTGTTTACTGGGGTATACCACACTTTTTTAAATAGAGATATTTGCGGCTGAACAGTGAGCGACACACTCAAACTGCTATTTTTTTAGATACCAAAGGCCCAAAACTGGATAATAAAATGATTTGACCCGTGGAACTGCGAAACCACACTGGGACGTCGGGCCTACACAAGACTATTTTCAACAGATATATTTTTGTGTCACAACAGTCAGGAGACACTACTGTTTTTCTTTACGGAAAAAACTACCAAAAGCTGAATAACAGAGATGTTTTACCGTGGGATGGCAAAACCACAGTTATTGTTTACTGGGGTATACCACACTTTTTTAAATAGAGATATTTGCGGCTGAACAGTGAGCGACACACTCAAACTGCTTTTTTTTTAGATACCAAAGGCCCAAAACTGAATAGTACAGCGATTTGACCCGTGGAACTGCGAAACCACGCTGGGATGTTGGGCCTACACAAGACTATTTTCAACAGATATATTTTTGTGTCACAACAGTCAGGAGACACTACTGTTTTCTTTACGGAAAAAACTACCAAAAGCTGAATAATAGAGATATTATACTGTGGGATGGCAAAACCACAGCCATTGTTTACTGGGGTATACCACACGTTTTTAAATAGAGATATTTGCGGCTAAACAGTGAGCGACACACTCAAACTGCTTTTTTTTTAGATACCAAAGGCCCAAAACTGGATAGTACAGCGATTTTACCCGTGGAACTGCGAAACCACACTGGGATGTCGGGCCTACACAAGACTATTTTCAACAGATATATTTTTGTGTCACAACAGTCAGGAGACACTACTGTTTTTCTTTACGGAAAAAACTACCAAAAGCTGAATAATAGAGATTTTTTACCGTGGGATGGCAAAACCACAGTTATTGTTTACTGGGGTATACCACACTTTTTTAAATAGAGATATTTGCAGCTGAACAGTGAGCGACACACTCAAACTGCTTTTTTTTTAGATACCAAAGGCCCAAAACTGGATAGTACAGCGATTTGACCCGTGGAACTGCGAAACCACACTGGGATGTCGGGCCTACACAAGACTATTTTCAACAGATATATTTTTGTGTCACAACAGTCAGGAGACACTACTGTTTTTCTTTACGGAGAAAACTACCAAAAGCTGAATAATAGAGATTTTTTACCGTGAGATGGCAAAACCACAGTTATTGTTTACTGGGGTATACCACACTTTTTTAAATAGAGATATTTGTGGCTGAACATTGAGCGACACACTCAAACTGCTTTTTTTTAAGATACCAAAGACCCAAAACTGGATAGTACAGCGATTTTACCCGTAGAACTGCGAAACCACACTGGGATGTCGGGCCTACACAAGACTATTTTCAACAGATATATTTTTGTGTCACAACAGTCAGGAGACACTACTGTTTTTCTTTACGGAAAAAACGACCAAAAGCTGAATAATAGAGATTTTTTACCGTGGGATGGCAAAACCACAGTTATTGTTTACTGGGGTATACCACACTTTTTTAAATAGAGATATCTGCGGCTGAACAGTGAGCGACACACTTTTTTTTCAGATACCAAAGGCCCAAAACTGAATAGTACAGCGATTTGACCCGTGGAACTGCGAAACCACGCTGGGATGTTGGGCCTACACAAGACTATTTTCAACAGATATATTTTTGTGTCACAACAGTCAGGAGACACTACTGTTTTCTTTACGGAAAAAAATACCAAAAGCTGAATAATAGAGATATTATACTGTGGGATGGCAAAACCACAGTTATTGTTTACTGGGGTATACCACACGTTTTTAAATAGAGATATTTGCGGCTAAACAGTGAGCGACACACTCAAACTGATTTTTTTTTAGATACCAAAGGCCCCAGACTGGATAGTACAGCGATTTTACCCGTGGAACTGCGAAACCACACTGGGATGTCGGGCCTACACAAGACTATTTTCAACAGATATATTTTTGTGTCACAACAGTCAGGAGACACTACTGTTTTTCTTTACGGAAAAAACTACCAAAAGCTGAATAATAGAGATTTTTTACCGTGGGATGGCAAAACCACAGTTATTGTTTACTGGGGTATACCACACTTTTTTAAATAGAGATATTTGCAGCTGAACAGTGAGCGACACACTCAAACTGCTTTTTTTTTAGATACCAAAGGCCCAAAACTGGATAGTACAGCGATTTGACCCGTGGAACTGCGAAACCACACTGGGATGTCGGGCCTACACAAGACTATTTTCAACAGATATATTTTTGTGTCACAACAGTCAGGAGACACTACTGTTTTTCTTTACGGAGAAAACTACCAAAAGCTGAATAATAGAGATTTTTTACCGTGAGATGGCAAAACCACAGTTATTGTTTACTGGGGTATACCACACTTTTTTAAATAGAGATATTTGTGGCTGAACATTGAGCGACACACTCAAACTGCTTTTTTTTAAGATACCAAAGACCCAAAACTGGATAGTACAGCGATTTTACCCGTAGAACTGCGAAACCACACTGGGATGTCGGGCCTACACAAGACTATTTTCAACAGATATATTTTTGTGTCACAACAGTCAGGAGACACTACTGTTTTTCTTTACGGAAAAAACGACCAAAAGCTGAATAATAGAGATTTTTTACCGTGGGATGGCAAAACCACAGTTATTGTTTACTGGGGTATACCACACTTTTTTAAATAGAGATATCTGCGGCTGAACAGTGAGCGACACACTTTTTTTTCAGATACCAAAGGCCCAAAACTGAATAGTACAGCGATTTGACCCGTGGAACTGCGAAACCACGCTGGGATGTTGGGCCTACACAAGACTATTTTCAACAGATATATTTTTGTGTCACAACAGTCAGGAGACACTACTGTTTTCTTTACGGAAAAAAATACCAAAAGCTGAATAATAGAGATATTATACTGTGGGATGGCAAAACCACAGTTATTGTTTACTGGGGTATACCACACGTTTTTAAATAGAGATATTTGCGGCTAAACAGTGAGCGACACACTCAAACTGCTTTTTTTTTAGATACCAAAGGCCCCAGACTGGATAGTACAGCGATTTTACCCGTGGAACTGCGAAACCACACTGGGACGTCGGGCCTACACAAGACTATTTTCAACAGATATATTTTTGTGTCACAACAGTCAGGAGACACTACTGTTTTTCTTTACGGAAAAAACTACCAAAAGCTGAATAATAGAGATTTTTTACCGTGGGATGGCAAAACCACAGTTATTGTTTACTGGGGTATACCACACTTTTTTAAATAGAGATATTTGCGGCTGAACAGTGAGCGACACACTCAAACTGCTTTTTTTTTAGATACCAAAGGCCCAAAACTGGATAGTACAGCGATTTTACCCGTAGAACTGCGAAACCACACTGGGATGTCGGGCCTAAACAAGACTATTTTCAACAGATATATTTTTGTGTCACAACAGTCAGGAGACACTACTGTTTTTCTTTACGGAAAAACTACCAAAAGCTGAATAATAGAGATTTTTTTCCGTGGGATGGCAAAACCACAGTTATTGTTTACTGGGGTATACCACACTTTTTTAAATAAAGATATTTGCGGCTGAACAGTTAGCGACACACTCAAACTGCTTTTTTTTTAGATACCAAAGGCCCAAAACTGGATAGTACAGCGATTTAACCCATGGAACTGTGAAACCACACTGGGATGTCGGGCCTACACAAGACTATTTTCAACAGATATATTTTTGTGTCACAACAGTCAGGAGACACTACTGTTTTTCTTTACGGAAAAAACTACCAAAAGCTGAATAATAGAGATTTTTTACCGTGGGATGGCAAAACCACAGTTATTGTTTACTGGGGTATACCACACTTTTTTAAATAGAGATATTTGCGGCTGAACAGTGAGCGACACACTCAAACTGCTTTTTTTTAAGATACCAAAGTCCCAAAACTGGATAGTACAGGGATTTGACCCGTGGAACTGCGAAACCACACTGGGATGTCAGGCCTACACAAGACTATTTTCAACAGATATATTTTTGTGTCACAACAGTCAGGAGACACTACTGTTTTTCTTTACGGAAAAAACTACCAAAAGCTGAATAATAGAGATTTTTTACCGTGGGATGGCAAAACCACAGTTATTGTTTACTGGGGTATACCACACTTTTTTAAATAGAGATATCTGCGGCTGAACAGTGAGCGACACACTCAAACTGCTTTTTTTTCAGATACCAAAGGCCCAAAACTGGATAGTACAGCGATTTGACCCGTGGAACTGCGAAACCACACTGGGATGTCGGGCGTACACAAGACTATTTTCAACAGATATATTTTTATGTCACAACAGTCAGGAGACACTACTGTTTGTCTTTACGGAAAAAACTACCAAAAGCTGAATAATAGAGATTTTTTACCGTGAGATGGCAAAACCACAGTTATTGTTTACTGGGGTATACCACACTTTTTTAAATAGAGATATTTGCGGCTGAACAGTGAGCGACACACTCAAACTGCTTTTTTTTAAGATACCAAAGGCCCAAAACTGGATAGTTTAGGGATTTGACCCGTGGAACTGCGAAACCACACTGGGATGTCGGGCCTACACAAGACTATTTTCAACAGATATATTTTTGTGTCACAACAGTCAGGAGACACTACTGTTTTTCTTTACGGAAAAAACTACCAAAAGCTGAATAATAGAGATTTTTTACCGTGGGATGGCAAAACCACAGTTATTGTTTACTGGGGTATACCACACTTTTTTAAATAGAGATCTCTGCGGCTGAACAGTGAGCTTCACACTCAAACTGCTTTTTTTTTAGATACCAAAGGCCCAAAACTAGATAGTACAGCGATTTTACCCTTAGAACTGCGAAACCACACTGGCATGTCGGGCCTACACAAGACTATTTTCAACAGATATATTTTTGTGTCACAACAGTCAGGAGACACTACTGATTTTCTTTACGGAAAAAACTACCAAAAGCTGAATAATAGAGATTTTTTACCGTGGGATGGCAAAACCACAGTTATTGTTTACTGGGGTATACCACACTTTTTTAAATAGAGATATTTGCGGCTGAACAGTGAGCGACACACTCAAACTGCTATTTTTTTAGATACCAAAGGCCCAAAACTGGATAATAAAACGATTTGACCCGTGGAACTGCGAAACCACACTGGGACGTCGGGCCTACACAAGACTATTTTCAACAGATATATTTTTGTGTCACAACAGTCAGGAGACACTACTGTTTTTCTTTACGGAAAAAACTACCAAAAGCTGAATAACAGAGATGTTTTACCGTGGGATGGCAAAACCACAGTTATTGTTTACTGGGGTATACCACACTTTTTTAAATAGAGATATTTGCGGCTGAACAGTGAGCGACACACTCAAACTGCTTTTTTTTTAGATACCAAAGGCCCAAAACTGAATAGTACAGCGATTTGACCCGTGGAACTGCGAAACCACGCTGGGATGTTGGGCCTACACAAGACTATTTTCAACAGATATATTTTTGTGTCACAACAGTCAGGAGACACTACTGTTTTCTTTACGGAAAAAACTACCAAAAGCTGAATAATAGAGATATTATACTGTGGGATGGCAAAACCACAGCCATTGTTTACTGGGGTATACCACACGTTTTTAAATAGAGATATTTGCGGCTAAACAGTGAGCGACACACTCAAACTTCTTTTTTTTTAGATACCAAAGGCCCAAAACTGGATAGTACAGCGATTTTACCCGTGGAACTGCGAAACCACACTGGGATGTCGGGCCTACACAAGACTATTTTCAACAGATATATTTTTGTGTCACAACAGTCAGGAGACACTACTGTTTTTCTTTACGGAAAAAACTACCAAAAGCTGAATAATAGACATTTTTTACCGTGGGATGGCAAAACCACAGTTATTGTTTACTGGGGTATACCACACTTTTTTAAATAGAGATATTTGCGGCTGAACAGTGAGCGACACACTCAAACTGCTATTTTTTTAGATACCAAAGGCCCAAAACTGGATAGTACAGCGATTTGACCCGTGGAACTGCGAAACCACACTGGGACGTCGGGCCTACACAAGACTATTTTCAACAGATATATTTTTGTGTCACAACAGTCAGGAGACACTACTGTTTTTCTTTACGGAAAAAACTACCAAAAGCTGAATAATAGAGATTTTTTACCGTGGGATGGCAAAACCACAGTTATTGTTTACTGGGGTATACCACACTTTTTTAAATAGAGATATTTGCGGCTGAACAGTGAGCGACACACTCAAACTGCTTTTTTTTTAGATACCAAAGGCCCAAAACTGGAGAGTACAGCGATTTTACCCATAGAACTGCGAAACCACACTGGGATGTCGGGCCTACACAAGATTATTTTCAACAGATATATTTTTGTGTCACAACAGTCAGGAGACACTACTGTTTTTCTTTACGGAAAAAACTACCAAAAGCTGAATAATGGAGATTTTTTACCGTGGGATGGCAAAACCACAGTTATTGTTTACTGGGGTATACCACACTTTTTTAAATAAAGATATTTGTGGCTGAACAGTGAGCGACACACTCAAACTGCTTTTTTTTTAGATACCAAAGGCCCAAAACTGGATAGTACAGCGATTTGACCCGTGGAACTGCGAAACCACACTGGGATGTCGAGCCTACACAAGACTATGTTCAACAGATATATTTTTGTGTCACAACAGTCAGGAGACACTACTGTTTTTCTTTACGGAAAAAACTACCAAAAGCTGAATAATAGAGATTTTTTACCGTGGGATGGCAAAACCACAGTTATTGTTTACTGGGGTATACCACACTTTTTTAAATAGAGATATTTGCGGCTGAACAGTGAGCGACACACTCAAACTGCTTTTTTTTTAGATACCAAAGGCCCAAAACTGGATAGTACAGCGATTTGACCCGTGGAACTGCGAAACCACACTGGGATGTCGGGCCTACACAAGACTATTTTCAACAGATATATTTTTGTGTCACAACAGTCAGGAGACACTACTGTTTTTCTTTACGGAAAATATACCAAAACCTGAATAATAGAGATTTTTTACAGTGGGATGGCAAAACCACAGTTATTGTTTACTGGGGTATACCACACTTTTTTAAATAGAGATATTTGCAGCTGAACAGTGAGCGACACACTCAAACTGCTTTTTTTTTAGATACCAAAGGCCCAAAACTGGATAGTACAGCGATTTGACCCGTGGAACTGCGAAACCACACTGGGATGTCAGGCCTACACAAGACTATTTTCAACAGATATATTTTTGTGTCACAACAGTCAGGAGACACTACTGTTTTTCTTTACGGAATAAACTACCAAAAGCTGAATAATAGAGATTTTTTACCGTTGGATGGCAAAACCACAGTTATTGTTTACAGGAGTATACCACACTTTTTTAAATAGAGATATTTGCGGCTGAACAGTGAGCGACACACTCAAACTGCTTTTTTTTTTAGATACCAAAGGCCCAAAACTGGATAGTACAGCGATTTTACCCGTAGAACTGCGAAACCACACTGGGATGTCGGGCCTATACAAGACTATTTTCAACAGATATATTTTTGTGTCACAACAGTCAGGAGACACTACTGTTTTTCTTTACGGAAAAAACTACCAAAAGCTGAATAATAGAGATTTTTTACCGTGGGATGGCAAAACCACAGTTATTGTTTACTGGGGTATACCACACTTTTTTAAATAAAGATATTTGCGGCTGAACAGTGAGCGACACACTCAAACTGCTTTTTTTTTTAGATACCAAAGGCCCAAAACTGGATAGTACAGCGATTTTACTCGTGGAACTGCGAAACCACACTGGGATGTCAGGCCTACACAAGACTATTTTCAACAGATATATTTTTGTGTCACAACAGTCAGGAGACACTACTGTTTTTCTTTACGGAAAAAACTACCAAAAGCTGAATAATAGAGATTTTTTACCGTGGGATGGCAAAACCACAGTTATTGTTTACTGGGGTATACTACACTTTTTTAAATAAAGATATTTGCGGCTGAACAGTGAGCGACACACTCAAACTGCTTTTTTTTTAGATACCAAAGGCCCAAAACTGGATAGTACAGCGATTTGACCCGTGGAACTGCGAAACCACACTGGGATGTCGAGCCTACACAAGACTATTTTCAACAGATATATTTTTGTGTCACAACAGTCAGGAGACACTACTGTTTTTCTTTACGGAAAAAACTACCAAAACCTGAATAATAGAGATTTTTTACAGTGGGATGGCAAAACCACAGTTATTGTTTACTGGGGTATACCACACTTTTTTAAATAGAGATATTTGCAGCTGAACAGTGAGCGACACACTCAAACTGCTTTTTTTTTAGATACCAAAGGCCCAAAACTGGATAGTACAGCGTTTTGACCCGTGGAACTGCGAAACCACACTGGGACGTCGGGCCTACACAAGACTATTTTCAACAGATATATTTTTGTGTCACAACAGTCAGGAGACACTACTGTTTTTCTTTACGGAAAAAACTACCAAAAGCTGAATAACAGAGATGTTTTACCGTGGGATGGCAAAACCACAGTTATTGTTTACTGGGGTATACCACACTTTTTTAAATAGAGATATTTGCGGCTGAACAGTGAGCGACACACTCAAACTGCTTTTTTTTTAGATACCAAAGGCCCAAAACTGAATAGTATAGCGATTTGACCCGTGGAACTGCGAAACCACGCTGGGATGTTGGGCCTACACAAGACTATTTTCAACAGATATATTTTTGTGTCACAACAGTCAGGAGACACTACTCTTTTCTTTACGGAAAAAACTACCAAAAGCTGAATAATAGAGATATTATACTGTGGGATGGCAAAACCACAGCCATTGTTTACTGGGGTATACCACACGTTTTTAAATAGAGATATTTGCGGCTAAACAGTGAGCGACACACTCAAACTGCTTTTTTTTTAGATACCAAAGGCCCAAAACTGGATAGTACAGCGATTTTACCCGTGGAACTGCGAAACCACACTGGGATGTCGGGCCTACACAAGACTATTTTCAACAGATATATTTTTGTGTCACAACAGTCAGGAGACACTACTGTTTTTCTTTACGGAAAAAACTACCAAAAGCTGAATAATAGAGATTTTTTACCGTGGGATGGCAAAACCACAGTTATTGTTTACTGGGGTATACCACACTTTTTTAAATAGAGATATTTGCGGCTGAACAGTGAGCGACACACTCAAACTGCTATTTTTTTAGATACCAAAGGCCCAAAACTGGATAGTACAGCGATTTGACCCGTGGAACTGCGAAACCACACTGGGACGTCGGGCCTACACAAGACTATTTTCAACAGATATATTTTTGTGTCACAACAGTCAGGAGACACTACTGTTTTTCTTTACGGAAAAAAATACCAAAAGCTGAATAATAGAGATTTCTTACCGTGGGATGGCAAAACCACAGTTATTGTTTACTGGGGTATACCACACTTTTTTAAATAGAGATATTTGCGGCTGAACAGTGAGCGACACACTCAAACTGCTTTTTTTTTAGATACCAAAGGCCCAAAACTGGAGAGTACAGCGATTTTACCCATAGAACTGCGAAACCACACTGGGATGTCGGGCCTACACAAGATTATTTTCAACAGATATATTTTTGTGTCACAACAGTCAGGAGACACTACTGTTTTTCTTTACGGAAAAAACTACCAAAAGCTGAATAATAGAGATTTTTTACCGTGGGATGGCAAAACCACAGTTATTGTTTACTGGGGTATACCACACTTTTTTAAATAAAGATATTTGTGGCTGAACAGTGAGCGACACACTCAAACTGCTTTTTTTTTAGATACCAAAGGCCCAAAACTGGATAGTACAGCGATTTGACCCGTGGAACTGCGAAACCACACTGGGATGTCGAGCCTACACAAGACTATGTTCAACAGATATATTTTTGTGTCACAACAGTCAGGAGACACTACTGTTTTTCTTTACGGAAAAAACTACCAAAAGCTGAATAATAGAGATTTTTTACCGTGGGATGGCAAAACCACAGTTATTGTTTACTGGGGTATACCACACTTTTTTAAATAGAGATATTTGCGGCTGAACAGTGAGCGACACACTCAAACTGCTTTTTTTTTAGATACCAAAGGCCCAAAACTGGATAGTACAGCGATTTTACCCGTGGAACTGCGAAACCACACTGGGATGTCGGGCCTACACAAGACTATTTTCAACAGATATATTTTTGTGTCACAACAGTCAGGAGACACTACTGTTTTTCTTTACGGAAAATATACCAAAACCTGAATAATAGAGATTTTTTACAGTGGGATGGCAAAACCACAGTTATTGTTTACTGGGGTATACCACACTTTTTTAAATAGAGATATTTGCAGCTGAACAGTGAGCGACACACTCAAACTGCTTTTTTTTTAGATACCAAAGGCCCAAAACTGGATAGTACAGCGATTTGACCCGTGGAACTGCGAAACCACACTGGGATGTCAGGCCTACACAAGACTATTTTCAACAGATATATTTTTGTGTCACAACAGTCAGGAGACACTACTGTTTTTCTTTACGGAATAAACTACCAAAAGCTGAATAATAGAGATTTTTTACCGTGGGATGGCAAAACCACAGTTATTGTTTACAGGGGTATACCACACTTTTTTAAATAGAGATATTTGCGGCTGAACAGTGAGCGACACACTCAAACTGCTTTTTTTTTTAGATACCAAAGGCCCAAAACTGGATAGTACAGCGATTTTACCCGTAGAACTGCGAAACCACACTGGGATGTCGGGCCTATACAAGACTATTTTCAACAGATATATTTTTGTGTCACAACAGTCAGGAGACACTACTGTTTTTCTTTACGGAAAAAACTACCAAAAGCTGAATAATAGAGATTTTTTACCGTGGGATGGCAAAACCACAGTTATTGTTTACTGGGGTATACCACACATTTTAAATAAAGATATTTGCGGCTGAACAGTGAGCGACACACTCAAACTGCTTTTTTTTTTAGATACCAAAGGCCCAAAACTGGATAGTACAGCGATTTTACTCGTGGAACTGCGAAACCACACTGGGATGTCAGGCCTACACAAGACTATTTTCAACAGATATATTTTTGTGTCACAACAGTCAGGAGACACTACTGTTTTTCTTTACGGAAAAAACTACCAAAAGCTGAATAATAGAGATTTTTTACCGTGGGATGGCAAAACCACAGTTATTGTTTACTGGGGTATACTACACTTTTTTAAATAAAGATATTTGCGGCTGAACAGTGAGCGACACACTCAAACTGCTTTTTTTTTAGATACCAAAGGCCCAAAACTGGATAGTACAGCGATTTGACCCGTGGAACTGCGAAACCACACTGGGATGTCGAGCCTACACAAGACTATTTTCAACAGATATATTTTTGTGTCACAACAGTCAGGAGACACTACTGTTTTTCTTTACGGAAAAAACTACCAAAACCTGAATAATAGAGATTTTTTACAGTGGGATGGCAAAACCACAGTTATTGTTTACTGGGGTATACCACACTTTTTTAAATAGAGATATTTGCAGCTGAACAGTGAGCGACACACTCAAACTGCTTTTTTTTTAGATACCAAAGGCCCAAAACTGGATAGTACAGTGATTTGACTCATGGAACTGCGAAACCACACTGGGATGTCGGGCCTACACAAGACTATTTTCAACAGATATATTTTTGTGTCACAACAGTCAGGAGACACTACTGTTTTTATTTACGGAAAAAACTACCAAAAGCTGAATAATAGAGATTTTTTACCGTGGGATGGCAAAACCACAGTTATTGTTTACTGGGGTATACCACACTTTTTTAAATAGAGATATTTGCGGCTGAACAGTGAGCGACACACTCAAACTGCTTTTTTTTAAGATACCAAAGGCCCAAAACTGGATAGTACAGGGATTTGACCCGTGGAACTGCGAAACCACACTGGGATGTCAGGCCTACACAAGACTATTTTCAACAGATATATTTTTGTGTCACAACAGTCAGGAGACACTACTGTTTTTCTTTACGGAAAAAACTACCAAAAGCTGAATAATAGAGATTTTTTACCGTGGGATGGCAAAACCACAGTTATTGTTTACTGGGGTATACCACACTTTTATAAATAGAGATATCTGCGGCTGAACAGTGAGCGACACACTCAAACTGCTTTTTTTTTAGATACCAAAGGCCCAAAACTGGATAGTACAGCGATTTGACCCGTGGAACTGCGAAACCACACAGGGATGTCGGGCCTACACAAGATTATTTTCAACAGATATATTTTTATGTCACAACAGTCAGGAGACACTACTGTTTGTCTTTACGGAAAAAACTACCAAAAGCTGAATAATAGAGATTTTTTACCGTGGGATGGCAAAACCACAGTTATTGTTTACTGGGGTATACCACACTTTTTTAAATAGAGATATTTGGGGCTGAACAGTGAGCGACACACTCAAACTGCTTTTTTTTTAGATACCAAAGACCCAAAACTGGATAGTACAGCGATTTGAGCCGTGGAACTGCGAAACCACACTGGGATGTCGGGCCTACACAAGATTATTTTCAACAGATATATTTTTGTGTCACAACAGTCAGGAGACACTACTGTTTGTCTTTACGGAAAAAACTACCAAAAGCTGAATAATAGAGATTTTTTACCCTGGGATGGCAAAACCACAGTTATTGTTTACTGGGGTATACCACACTTTTTTAAATAGAGATATTTGCGGCTGAACAGTGAGCGACACACTCAAACTGCTTTTTTTTAAGATACCAAAGGCCCAAAACTGGATAGTTTAGGGATTTGACCCGTGGAACTGCGAAACCACACTGGGATGTCGGGCCTACACAAGACTATTTTCAACAGATATATTTTTGTGTCACAACAGTCAGGAGACACTACTGTTTTTCTTTACGGAAAAAACTACCAAAAGCTGAATAATAGAGATTTTTTACCGTGGGATGGCAAAACCACAGTTATTGTTTACTGGGGTATACCACACTTTTTTAAATAGAGATATTTGCGGCTGAACAGTGAGCGACACACTCAAACTGCTTTTTTTTTAGATACCAAAGGCCCAAACTGGATAGTACAGCGATTTGACCTGTGGAACTGCGAAACCACACTGGAATGTCGGGCCTACACAAGACTATTTTCAGCAGATATATTTTTGTGTCACAACAGTCAGGAGACACTACTGTTTTTCTTTACGGAAAAAACTACCAAAAGCTGAATAATAGAGATTTTTTACCGTGGGATGGCAAAACCACAGTTATTGTTTACTGGGGTATACCACACTTTTTTAAATAGAGATATTTGCGGCTGAACAGTGAGCGATACTCTGAAGCTGCTTTTTTTTTAGATACCAAAGGCACAAAACTGGATAGTACAGCGATTTGACCCGTGGAACTGCGAAACCACACTGGGATGTCGGGCCTACACAAGACTATTTTCAGCAGATATATTTTTGTGTCACAACAGTCAGGAGACACTACTGTTTTTCTTTACGGAAAAAACTACCAAAAGCTGAATAATAGAGATTTTTTACTGTGGGATGGCAAAACCACAGTTATTGTTTACTGGGGTATACCACACTTTTTTAAATAGAGATATTTGCGGCTGAACAGTGAGCGACACTCTGAAGCTGCTTTTTTTTTTAGATACCAAAGGCCCAAAACTGGATAGTACAGCGATTTGACCCGTGGAACTGCGAAACCACACTGGGATGTCGGGCCTACACAAGACTATTTTCAACAGATATATTTTTGTGTCACAACAGTCAGGAGACACTACTGTTTTTCTTTACGGAACAAACTACCAAAAGCTGAATAATAGAGATTTTTTACCGTGAGATGGCAAAACCACAGTTATTGTTTACTGGGGTATACGACACTTTTTTAAATAGAGATATTTGCGGCTGAACAGTGAGCGACACACTCAAACTGCTTTTTTTTTAGATACCAAAGGCCCAAAACTGGATAGTACAGCGATTTGACCCGTGGAACTGCGAAACCACACTGGGATGTCGGGCCTACACAAGACTATTTTCAACAGATATATTTTTGTGCCACAACAGTCAGGAGACACTACTGTTTTTCTTTACGGAAAAAACTACCAAAAGCTGAATAATAGAGATTTTTTACCGTGGGATGGCAAAACCACAGTTATTGTTTACTGGGGTATACCACACTATTTAAATAGAGATATTTGCGGCTGAACAGTGAGCGACACACTCAAACTGCTTTTTTTTGAGATACCAAAGGCCCAAAACTGGATAGTACAGCGATTTGACCCGTGGAACTGCGAAACCACACTGGAATGTCGGGCCTACACAAGACTATTTTCAGCAGATATATTTTTGTGTCACAACAGTCAGGAGACACTACTGTTTTTCTTTACGGAAAAAAACTACCAAAAGCTGAATAATAGAGATTTTTTACCGTGGGATGGCAAAACCACAGTTATTGTTTACTGGGGTATACCACACTTTTTTAAATAGAGATATTTGCGGCTGAACAGTGAGCGACACTCTGAAGCTGCTTTTTTTTTAGATACCAAAGGCACAAAACTGGATAGTACAGCGATTTGACCCGTGGAACTGCGAAACCACACTGGGATGTCGGGCCTACACAAGACTATTTTCAGCAGATATATTTTTGTGTCACAACAGTCAGGAGACACTACTCTTTTTCTTTACGGAAAAAACTACCAGAAGCTGAATAATAAAGATTTTTAACCGTGGGATGGCAAAACCACAGTTATTGTTTACTGGGGTATACCACACTTTTTTAAATAGAGATATTTGCGGCTGAACAGTGAGCGACACTCTGAAGCTGCTTTTTTTTTTAGAAACCAAAGGCCCAAAACTGGATAGTACAGCGATTTGACCCGTGGAACTGCAAAACCACACTGGGATGTCGGGCCTACACAAGACTATTTTCAACAGATATATTTTTGTGTCACAACAGTCAGGAGACACTACTGTTTTTCTTTACGGAAAAAACTACCAAAAGCTGAATAATAGAGATTTTTTACCGTGAGATGGCACAACCACAGTTATTGTTTACTGGGGTATACCACACTTTTTTAAATAGAGATATTTGCGGCTGAACAGTGAGCGACACTCTGAAGCTGCTTTTTTTTTAGATACCAAAGGCACAAAACTGGATAGTACAGCGATTTGACCCGTGGAACTGCGAAACCACACTGGGATGTCGGGCCTACACAAGACTATTTTCAGCAGATATATTTTTGTGTCACAACAGTCAGGAGACACTACTGTTTTTCTTTACGGAAAAAACTACCAGAAGCTGAATAATAGAGATTTTTTACCGTGGGATGGCAAAACCACAGTTATTGTTTACTGGGGTATACCACACTTTTTTAAATAGAGATATTTGCGGCTGAAAAGTGAGCGACACATTCAAACTGCTTTTTTTTAAGATACCAAAGGCCCAAAACTGGATAGTACAGCGATTTGACCCATGGAACTGCGAAACCACACTGGGATGTCGGGCCTACACAAGACTATTTTCAACAGATATATTTTTGTGTCACAACAGTCAGGAGACACTACTGTTTTTCTTTACGGAAAAAACTACCAAAAGCTGAATAATAGAGATTTTTTACCGTGGGATGGCAAAACCACAGTTATTGTTTAATGGGGTATACGACACTTTTTTAAATAGAGATATTTGCGGCTGAACAGTGAGCGACACACTCAAACTGCTTTTTTTTTAGATACCAAAGGCCCAAAACTGGATAGTACAGCGATTTGACCCATGGAACTGCGAAACCACACTGGGATGTCAGGCCTACACAAGACTATTTTCAACAGATATATTTTTGTGCACAACAGTCAGGAGACACTACTGTTTTTCTTTACGGAAAAAACTACCAAAAGCTGAATAATAGAGATTTTTTACCGTGGGATGGCAAAACCACAGTTATTGTTTACTGGGGTATACCACACTTTTTTAAATAGAGATATTTGCGGCTGAACAGTGAGCGACACACTCAAACTGCTTTTTTTTGAGATACCAAAGGCCCAAAACTGGATAGTACAGCGATTTGACCCGTGGAACTGCGAAACCACACTGGAATGTCGGGCCTACACAAGACTATTTTCAGCAGATATATTTTTGTGTCACAACAGTCAGGAGACACTACTGTTTTTCTTTACGGAAAAAACTACCAAAAGCTGAATAATAGAGATTTTTTACCGTGGGATGGCAAAACCACAGTTATTGTTTACTGGGGTATACCACACTTTTTTAAATAGAGATATTTGCGGCTGAACAGTGAGCGACATACTGAAACTGCTTTTTTTTTAGATACCAAAGGCCCAAAACTGGATAGTACAGCGATTTGACCCGTGGAACTGCGAAACCACACTGGGATGTCGGGCCTACACAAGACTATTTTCAGCAGATATATTTTTGTGTCACAACAGTCAGGAGACACTACTTTTTTCTTTACGGAAAAAACTACCAGAAGCTGAATAATAGAGATTTTTAACCGTGGGATGGCAAAACCACAGTTATTGTTTACTGGGGTATACCACACTTTTTTAAATAGAGATATTTGCGGCTGAACAGTGAGCGACACTCTGAAGCTGCTTTTTTTTTTAGAAACCAAAGGCCCAAAACTGGATAGTACAGCGATTTGACCCGTGGAACTGCAAAACCACACTGGGATGTCGGGCCTACACAAGACTATTTTCAACAGATATATTTTTGTGTCACAACAGTCAGGAGACACTACTGTTTTTCTTTACGGAAAAAACTACCAAAAGCTGAATAATAGAGATTTTTTACCGTGAGATGGCACAACCACAGTTATTGTTTACTGGGGTATACCACACTTTTTTAAATAGAGATATTTGCGGCTGAACAGTGAGCGACACTCTGAAGCTGCTTTTTTTTTAGATACCAAAGGCACAAAACTGGATAGTACAGCGATTTGACCCGTGGAACTGCGAAACCACACTGGGATGTCGGGCCTACACAAGACTATTTTCAGCAGATATATTTTTGTGTCACAACAGTCAGGAGACACTACTGTTTTTCTTTACGGAAAAAACTACCAGAAGCTGAATAATAGAGATTTTTTACCGTGGGATGGCAAAACCACAGTTATTGTTTACTGGGGTATACCACACTTTTTTAAATAGAGATATTTGCGGCTGAACAGTGAGCGACACATTCAAACTGCTTTTTTTTAAGATACCAAAGGCCCAAAACTGGATAGTACAGCGATTTGACCCATGGAACTGCGAAACCACACTGGGATGTCGGGCCTACACAAGACTATTTTCAACAGATATATTTTTGTGTCACAACAGTCAGGAGACACTACTGTTTTTCTTTACGGAAAAAACTACCAAAAGCTGAATAATAGAGATTTTTTACCGTGGGATGGCAAAACCACAGTTATTGTTTAATGGGGTATACGACACTTTTTTAAATAGAGATATTTGCGGCTGAACAGTGAGCGACACACTCAAACTGCTTTTTTTTTAGATACCAAAGGCCCAAAACTGGATAGTACAGCGATTTGACCCATGGAACTGCGAAACCACACTGGGATGTCGGGCCTACACAAGACTATTTTCAACAGATATATTTTTGTGCCACAACAGTCAGGAGACACTACTGTTTTTCTTTACGGAAAAAACTACCAAAAGCTGAATAATAGAGATTTTTTACCGTGGGATGGCAAAACCACAGTTATTGTTTACTGGGGTATACCACACTTTTTTAAATAGAGATATTTGCGGCTGAACAGTGAGCGACACACTCAAACTGCTTTTTTTTGAGATACCAAAGGCCCAAAACTGGATAGTACAGCGATTTGACCCGTGGAACTGCGAAACCACACTGGAATGTCGGGCCTACACAAGACTATTTTCAGCAGATATATTTTTGTGTCACAACAGTCAGGAGACACTACTGTTTTTCTTTACGGAAAAAACTACCAAAAGCTGAATAATAGAGATTTTTTACCGTGGGATGGCAAAACCACAGTTATTGTTTACTGGGGTATACCACACTTTTTTAAATAGAGATATTTGCGGCTGAACAGTGAGCGACATACTCAAACTGCTTTTTTTTTAGATACCAAAGGCCCAAAACTGGATAGTACAGCGATTTGACCCATGGAACAGCGAAACCAAACTGGGATGTCCGGCCTACACAAGACTATTTTCAACTGATATATTTTTGTGTCACAACAGTCAGGAGACACTCCTGTTTTTCCTTACGGAAAAAACTACCAAAAGCTGAATAATAGAGATTTTTTACCGTGGGATGGCAAAACCACAGTTATTGTTTACTGGGGTATACCACACTTTTTTAAACAGAGATATTTGCGGCTGAACAGTGAGCGACACACTCAAACTGCTTTTTTTTTAGATACCAAAGGCCCAAAACTGGATAGTACAGCGATTTGACCCGTGGAACTGCGAAACCACACTGGGATGTCGGGCCTACATAAGACTATTTTCAACAGATATATTTTTGTGCCACAACAGTCAGGAGACACTACTGTTTTTCTTTACGGAAAAAACTACCAAAAGCTGAATAATAGAGATTTTTTACCGTGGGATGGCAAAACCACAGTTATTGTTTACTGGGGTATACCACACTTTTTTAAATAGAGATATTTGCGGCTGAACAGTGAGCGACACACTCAAACTGCTTTTTTTTGAGATACCAAAGGCCCAAAACTGGATAGTACAGCGATTTGACCCGTGGAACTGCGAAACCACACTGGAATGTCGGGCCTACACAAGACTATTTTCAGCAGATATACTTTTGTGTCACAACAGTCAGGAGACACTACTGTTTTTCTTTACGGAAAAAAACTACCAAAAGCTGAATAATAGAGATTTTTTACCGTGGGATGGCAAAACCACAGTTATTGTTTACTGGGGTATACGACACTTTTTTAAATAGAGATATTTGCGGCTGAACAGTGAGCGACACTCTGAAGCTGCTTTTTTTTTAGATACCAAAGGCACAAAACTGGATAGTACAGCGATTTGACCCGTGGAACTGCGAAACCACACTGGGATGTCGGGCCTACACAAGACTATTTTCAGCAGATATATTTTTGTGTCACAACAGTCAGGAGACACTACTGTTTTTCTTTACGGAAAAAACTACCAGAATCTGAATAATAGAGATTTTTTACCGTGGGATGGCAAAACCACAGTTATTGTTTACTGGGGTATACCACACTTTTTTAAATAGAGATATTTGCGGCTGAACAGTGAGCGACACTCTGAAGCTGCTTTTTTTTTTAGATACCAAAGGCCCAAAACTGGATAGTACAGAGATTTGACCCGTGGAACTGCGAAACCACACTGGGATGTCGGGCCTACACAAGACTATTTTCAACAGATATATTTTTGTGTCACAACAGTCAGGAGACACTACTGTTTTTCTTTACGGAAAAAACTACCAAAAGCTGAATAATAGAGATTTTTTACCGTGAGATGGCACAACCACAGTTATTGTTTACTGGGGTATACCACACGTTTTTAAATAGAGATATTTGCGGCTGAACAGTGAGCGACACTCTGAAGCTGCTTTTTTTTTAGATACCAAAGGCACAAAACTGGATAGTACAGCGATTTGACCCGTGGAACTGCGAAACCACACTGGGATGTCGGGCCTACACAAGACTATTTTCAGCAGATATATTTTTGTGTCACAACAGTCAGGAGACACTACTGTTTTTCTTTACGGAAAAAACTACCAGAAGCTGAATAATAGAGATTTTTTACCGTGGGATGGCAAAACCACAGTTATTGTTTACTGGGGTATACCACACTTTTTTAAATAGAGATATTTGCGGCTGAACAGTGAGCGACACACTCAAACTGCTTTTTTTTGAGATACCAAAGGCCCAAAACTGGATAGTACAGCGATTTGACCCGTGGAACTGCGAAACCACACTGGAATGTCGGGCCTACACAAGACTATTTTCAGCAGATATATTTTTGTGTCACAACAGTCAGGAGACACTACTGTTTTTCTTTACGGAAAAAACTACCAAAAGCTGAATAATAGAGATTTTTTACCGTGGGATGGCAAAACCACAGTTATTGTTTACTGGGGTATACCACACTTTTTTAAATAGAGATATTTGCGGCTGAACAGTGAGCGACATACTCAAACTGCTTTTTTTTTAGATACCAAAGGCCCAAAACTGGATAGTACAGCGATTTGACCCATGGAACAGCGAAACCACACTGGGATGTCCGGCCTACACAAGACTATTTTCAACTGATATATTTTTGTGTCACAACAGTCAGGAGACACTCCTGTTTTTCTTTACGGAAAAAACTACCAAAAGCTGAATAATAGAGATTTTTTACCGTGGGATGGCAAAACCACAGTTATTGTTTACTGGGGTATACCACACTTTTTTAAATAGAGATATTTGCGGCTGAACAGTGAGCGACACTCTGAAGCTGCTTTTTTTTTTAGATACCAAAGGCCCAAAACTGGATAGTACAGAGATTTGACCCGTGGAACTGCGAAACCACACTGGGATGTCGGGCCTACACAAGACTATTTTCAACAGATATATTTTTGTGTCACAACAGTCAGGAGACACTACTGTTTTTCTTTACGGAAAAAACTACCAAAAGCTGAATAATAGAGATTTTTTACCGTGGGATGGCAAAACCACAGTTATTGTTTACTGGGGTATACCACACTTTTTTAAATAGAGATATTTGCGGCTGAACAGTGAGCGACACACTCAAACTGCTTTTTTTTTAGATACCAAAGGCCCAAAACTGGATAGTACAGCGATTTGACCCGTGGAACTGCGAAACCACACTGGGATGTCGGGCCTACATAAGACTATTTTCAACAGATATATTTTTGTGCCACAACAGTCAGGAGACACTACTGTTTTTCTTTACGGAAAAAACTACCAAAAGCTGAATAATAGAGATTTTTTACCGTGGGATGGCAAAACCACAGTTATTGTTTACTGGGGTATACCACACTTTTTTAAATAGAGATATTTGCGGCTGAACAGTGAGCGACACACTCAAACTGCTTTTTTTTGAGATACCAAAGGCCCAAAACTGGATAGTACAGCGATTTGACCCGTGGAACTGCGAAACCACACTGGAATGTCGGGCCTACACAAGACTATTTTCAGCAGATATATTTTTGTGTCACAACAGTCAGGAGACACTACTGTTTTTCTTTACGGAAAAAAACTACCAAAAGCTGAATAATAGAGATTTTTTACCGTGGGATGGCAAAACCACAGTTATTGTTTACTGGGGTATACGACACTTTTTTAAATAGAGATATTTGCGGCTGAACAGTGAGCGACACTCTGAAGCTGCTTTTTTTTTAGATACCAAAGGCACAAAACTGGATAGTACAGCGATTTGACCCGTGGAACTGCGAAACCACACTGGGATGTCGGGCCTACACAAGACTATTTTCAGCAGATATATTTTTGTGTCACAACAGTCAGGAGACACTACTGTTTTTCTTTACGGAAAAAACTACCAGAAGCTGAATAATAGAGATTTTTTACCGTGGGATGGCAAAACCACAGTTATTGTTTACTGGGGTATACCACACTTTTTTAAATAGAGATATTTGCGGCTGAACAGTGAGCGACACTCTGAAGCTGCTTTTTTTTTTAGATACCAAAGGCCCAAAACTGGATAGTACAGAGATTTGACCCGTGGAACTGCGAAACCACACTGGGATGTCGGGCCTACACAAGACTATTTTCAACAGATATATTTTTGTGTCACAACAGTCAGGAGACACTACTGTTTTTCTTTACGGAAAAAACTACCAAAAGCTGAATAATAGAGATTTTTTACCGTGAGATGGCACAACCACAGTTATTGTTTACTGGGGTATACCACACTTTTTTAAATAGAGATATTTGCGGCTGAACAGTGAGCGACACTCTGAAGCTGCTTTTTTTTTAGATACCAAAGGCACAAAACTGGATAGTACAGCGATTTGACCCGTGGAACTGCGAAACCACACTGGGATGTCGGGCCTACACAAGACTATTTTCAGCAGATATATTTTTGTGTCACAACAGTCAGGAGACACTACTGTTTTTCTTTACGGAAAAAACTACCAGAAGCTGAATAATAGAGATTTTTTACCGTGGGATGGCAAAACCACAGTTATTGTTTACTGGGGTATACCACACTTTTTTAAATAGAGATATTTGCGGCTGAACAGTGAGCGACACACTCAAACTGCTTTTTTTTGAGATACCAAAGGCCCAAAACTGGATAGTACAGCGATTTGACCCGTGGAACTGCGAAACCACACTGGAATGTCGGGCCTACACAAGACTATTTTCAGCAGATATATTTTTGTGTCACAACAGTCAGGAGACACTACTGTTTTTCTTTACGGAAAAAACTACCAAAAGCTGAATAATAGAGATTTTTTACCGTGGGATGGCAAAACCACAGTTATTGTTTACTGGGGTATACCACACTTTTTTAAATAGAGATATTTGCGGCTGAACAGTGAGCGACATACTCAAACTGCTTTTTTTTTAGATACCAAAGGCCCAAAACTGGATAGTACAGCGATTTGACCCGTGGAACAGCGAAACCACACTGGGATGTCCGGCCTACACAAGACTATTTTCAACTGATATATTTTTGTGTCACAACAGTCAGGAGACACTCCTGTTTTTCTTTACGGAAAAAACTACCAAAAGCTGAATAATAGAGATTTTTTACCGTGGGATGGCAAAACCACAGTTATTGTTTACTGGGGTATACCACACTTTTTTAAATAGAGATATTTGCGGCTGAACAGTGAGCGACACTCTGAAGCTGCTTTTTTTTTTAGATACCAAAGGCCCAAAACTGGATAGTACAGAGATTTGACCCGTGGAACTGCGAAACCACACTGGGATGTCGGGCCTACACAAGACTATTTTCAACAGATATATTTTTGTGTCACAACAGTCAGGAGACACTACTGTTTTTCTTTACGGAAAAAACTACCAAAAGCTGAATAATAGAGATTTTTTACCGTGGGATGGCAAAACCACAGTTATTGTTTACTGGGGTATACCACACTTTTTTAAATAGAGATATTTGCGGCTGAACAGTGAGCGACACACTCAAACTGCTTTTTTTTTAGATACCAAAGGCCCAAAACTGGATAGTACAGCGATTTGACCCGTGGAACTGCGAAACCACACTGGGATGTCGGGCCTACATAAGACTATTTTCAACAGATATATTTTTGTGCCACAACAGTCAGGAGACACTACTGTTTTTCTTTACGGAAAAAACTACCAAAAGCTGAATAATAGAGATTTTTTACCGTGGGATGGCAAAACCACAGTTATTGTTTACTGGGGTATACCACACTTTTTTAAATAGAGATATTTGCGGCTGAACAGTGAGCGACACACTCAAACTGCTTTTTTTTGAGATACCAAAGGCCCAAAACTGGATAGTACAGCGATTTGACCCGTGGAACTGCGAAACCACACTGGAATGTCGGGCCTACACAAGACTATTTTCAGCAGATATATTTTTGTGTCACAACAGTCAGGAGACACTACTGTTTTTCTTTACGGAAAAAAACTACCAAAAGCTGAATAATAGAGATTTTTTACCGTGGGATGGCAAAACCACAGTTATTGTTTACTGGGGTATACGACACTTTTTTAAATAGAGATATTTGCGGCTGAACAGTGAGCGACACTCTGAAGCTGCTTTTTTTTTAGATACCAAAGGCACAAAACTGGATAGTACAGCGATTTGACCCGTGGAACTGCGAAACCACACTGGGATGTCGGGCCTACACAAGACTATTTTCAGCAGATATATTTTTGTGTCACAACAGTCAGGAGACACTACTGTTTTTCTTTACGGAAAAAACTACCAGAAGCTGAATAATAGAGATTTTTTACCGTGGGATGGCAAAACCACAGTTATTGTTTACTGGGGTATACCACACTTTTTTAAATAGAGATATTTGCGGCTGAACAGTGAGCGACACTCTGAAGCTGCTTTTTTTTTTAGATACCAAAGGCCCAAAACTGGATAGTACAGAGATTTGACCCGTGGAACTGCGAAACCACACTGGGATGTCGGGCCTACACAAGACTATTTTCAACAGATATATTTTTGTGTCACAACAGTCAGGAGACACTACTGTTTTTCTTTACGGAAAAAACTACCAAAAGCTGAATAATAGAGATTTTTTACCGTGAGATGGCACAACCACAGTTATTGTTTACTGGGGTATACCACACTTTTTTAAATAGAGATATTTGCGGCTGAACAGTGAGCGACACTCTGAAGCTGCTTTTTTTTTAGATACCAAAGGCACAAAACTGGATAGTACAGCGATTTGACCCGTGGAACTGCGAAACCACACTGGGATGTCGGGCCTACACAAGACTATTTTCAGCAGATATATTTTTGTGTCACAACAGTCAGGAGACACTACTGTTTTTCTTTACGGAAAAAACTACCAGAAGCTGAATAATAGAGATTTTTTACCGTGGGATGGCAAAACCACAGTTATTGTTTACTGGGGTATACCACACTTTTTTAAATAGAGATATTTGCGGCTGAACAGTGAGCGACACACTCAAACTGCTTTTTTTTGAGATACCAAAGGCCCAAAACTGGATAGTACAGCGATTTGACCCGTGGAACTGCGAAACCACACTGGAATGTCGGGCCTACACAAGACTATTTTCAGCAGATATATTTTTGTGTCACAACAGTCAGGAGACACTACTGTTTTTCTTTACGGAAAAAACTACCAAAAGCTGAATAATAGAGATTTTTTACCGTGGGATGGCAAAACCACAGTTATTGTTTACTGGGGTATACCACACTTTTTTAAATAGAGATATTTGCGGCTGAACAGTGAGCGACATACTCAAACTGCTTTTTTTTTTAGATACCAAAGGCCCAAAACTGGATAGTACAGCGATTTGACCCGTGGAACAGCGAAACCACACTGGGATGTCCGGCCTACACAAGACTATTTTCAACTGATATATTTTTGTGTCACAACAGTCAGGAGACACTCCTGTTTTTCTTTACGGAAAAAACTACCAAAAGCTGAATAATAGAGATTTTTTACCGTGGGATGGCAAAACCACAGTTATTGTTTACTGGGGTATACCACACTTTTTTAAATAGAGATATTTGCGGCTGAACAGTGAGCGACACACTCAAACTGCTTTTTTTTTAGATACCAAAGGCCCAAAACTGGATAGTACAGCGATTTGACCCGTGGAACTGCGAAACCACACTGGGATGTCGGGCCTACATAAGACTATTTTCAACAGATATATTTTTGTGCCACAACAGTCAGGAGACACTACTGTTTTTCTTTACGGAAAAAACTACCAAAAGCTGAATAATAGAGATTTTTTACCGTGGGATGGCAAAACCACAGTTATTGATTACTGGGGTATACCACACTTTTTTAAATAGAGATATTTGCGGCTGAACAGTGAGCGACACACTCAAATTGCTTTTTTTTGAGATACCAAAGGCCCAAAACTGGATAGTACAGCGATTTGACCCGTGGAACTGCGAAACCACACTGGAATGTCGGGCCTACACAAGACTATTTTCAGCAGATATATTTTTGTGTCACAACAGTCAGGAGACACTACTGTTTTTCTTTACGGAAAAAAACTACCAAAAGCTGAATAATAGAGATTTTTTACCGTGGGATGGCAAAACCACAGTTATTGTTTACTGGGGTATACCACACTTTTTTAAATAGAGATATTTGCGGCTGAACAGTGAGCGACACTCTGAAGCTGCTTTTTTTTTAGATACCAAAGGCACAAAACTGGATAGTACAGCGATTTGACCCGTGGAACTGCGAAACCACACTGGGATGTCGGGCCTACACAAGACTATTTTCAGCAGATATATTTTTGTGTCACAACAGTCAGGAGACACTACTGTTTTTCTTTACGGAAAAAACTACCAAAACCTGAATAATAGAGATTTTTTACCGTGGGATGGCAAAACCACAGTTATTGTTTACTGGGGTATACCACACTTTTTTAAATAGAGATATTTGCGGCTGAACAGTGAGCGACATACTCAAACTGCTTTTTTTTTAGATACCAAAGGCCCAAAACTGGATAGTACAGCGATTTGACCCGTGGAACAGCGAAACCACACTGGGATGTCCGGCCTACACAAGACTATTTTCAACTGATATATTTTTGTGTCACAACAGTCAGGAGACACTCCTGTTTTTCTTTACGGAAAAAACTACCAAAAGCTGAATAATAGAGATTTTTTACCGTGGGATGGCAAAACCACAGTTATTGTTTACTGGGGTATACCACACTTTTTTAAATAGAGATATTTGCGGCTGAACAGTGAGCGACACACTCAAACTGCTTTTTTTTTAGATACCAAAGGCCCAAAACTGGATAGTACAGCGATTTGACCCGTGGAACTGCGAAACCACACTGGGATGTCGGGCCTACATAAGACTATTTTCAACAGATATATTTTTGTGCCACAACAGTCAGGAGACACTACTGTTTTTCTTTACGGAAAAAACTACCAAAAGCTGAATAATAGAGATTTTTTACCGTGGGATGGCAAAACCACAGTTATTGTTTACTGGGGTATACCACACTTTTTTAAATAGAGATATTTGCGGCTGAACAGTGAGCGACACACTCAAATTGCTTTTTTTTGAGATACCAAAGGCCCAAAACTGGATAGTACAGCGATTTGACCCGTGGAACTGCGAAACCACACTGGAATGTCGGGCCTACACAAGACTATTTTCAGCAGATATATTTTTGTGTCACAACAGTCAGGAGACACTACTGTTTTTCTTTACGGAAAAAAACTACCAAAAGCTGAATAATAGAGATTTTTTACCGTGGGATGGCAAAACCACAGTTATTGCTTACTGGGGTATACCACACTTTTTTAAATAGAGATATTTGCGGCTGAACAGTGAGCGACACTCTGAAGCTGCTTTTTTTTTAGATACCAAAGGCACAAAACTGGATAGTACAGCGATTTGACCCGTGGAACTGCGAAACCACACTGGGATGTCGGGCCTACACAAGACTATTTTCAGCAGATATATTTTTGTGTCACAACAGTCAGGAGACACTACTGTTTTTCTTTACGGAAAAAACTACCAGAAGCTGAATAATAGAGATTTTTTACCGTGGGATGGCAAAACCACAGTTATTGTTTACTGGGGTATACCACACTTTTTTAAATAGAGATATTTGCGGCTGAACAGTGAGCGACACTCTGAAGCTGCTTTTTTTTTTAGATACCAAAGGCCCAAAACTGGATAGTACAGAGATTTGACCCGTGGAACTGCGAAACCACACTGGGATGTCGGGCCTACACAAGACTATTTTCAACAGATATATTTTTGTGTCACAACAGTCAGGAGACACTACTGTTTTTCTTTACGGAAAAAACTACCAAAAGCTGAATAATAGAGATTTTTTACCGTGAGATGGCAAAACCACAGTTATTGTTTACTGGGGTATACCACACTTTTTTAAATAGAGATATTTGCGGCTGAACAGTGAGCGACACTCTGAAGCTGCTTTTTTTTTAGATACCAAAGGCACAAAACTGGATAGTACAGCGATTTGACCCGTGGAACTGCGAAACCACACTGGGATGTCGGGCCTACACAAGACTATTTTCAGCAGATATATTTTTGTGTCACAACAGTCAGGAGACACTACTGTTTTTCTTTACGGAAAAAACTACCAAAAGCTGAATAATAGAGATTTTTTACCGTGGGATGGCAAAACCACAGTTATTGTTTACTGGGGTATACCACACTTTTTTAAATAGAGATATTTGCGGCTGAACAGTGAGCGACATACTCAAACTGCTTTTTTTTTAGATACCAAAGGCCCAAAACTGGATAGTACAGCGATTTGACCCGTGGAACAGCGAAACCACACTGGGATGTCCGGCCTACACAAGACTATTTTCAACTGATATATTTTTGTGTCACAACAGTCAGGAGACACTCCTGTTTTTCTTTACGGAAAAAACTACCAAAAGCTGAATAATAGAGATTTTTTACCGTGGGATGGCAAAACCACAGTTATTGTTTACTGGGGTATACCACACTTTTTTAAATAGAGATATTTGCGGCTGAACAGTGAGCGACACACTCAAACTGCTTTTTTTTTAGATACCAAAGGCCCAAAACTGGATAGTACAGCGATTTGACCCGTGGAACTGCGAAACCACACTGGGATGTCGGGCCTACATAAGACTATTTTCAACAGATATATTTTTGTGCCACAACAGTCAGGAGACACTACTGTTTTTCTTTACGGAAAAAACTACCAAAAGCTGAATAATAGAGATTTTTTACCGTGGGATGGCAAAACCACAGTTATTGTTTACTGGGGTATACCACACTTTTTTAAATAGAGATATTTGCGGCTGAACAGTGAGCGACACACTCAAATTGCTTTTTTTTGAGATACCAAAGGCCCAAAACTGGATAGTACAGCGATTTGACCCGTGGAACTGCGAAACCACACTGGAATGTCGTGCCTACACAAGACTATTTTCAGCAGATATATTTTTGTGTCACAACAGTCAGGAGACACTACTGTTTTTCTTTACGGAAAAAAACTACCAAAAGCTGAATAATAGAGATTTTTACCGTGGGATGGCAAAACCACAGTTATTGTTTACTGGGGTATACCACACTTTTTTAAATAGAGATATTTGCGGCTGAACAGTGAGC
Organism: Phyllobates terribilis; assembly: GCF_046119375.1. Classification (NCBI taxonomy): domain Eukaryota; kingdom Metazoa; phylum Chordata; class Amphibia; order Anura; family Dendrobatidae; genus Phyllobates; species Phyllobates terribilis. Next base: position 660,990,812 of record NW_027362762.1, on the reverse strand, counting down.
GACACTCTGAAGCTGCTTTTTTTTTAGATACCAAAGGCACAAAACTGGATAGTACAGCGATTTGACCCGTGGAACTGCGAAACCACACTGGGATGTCGGGCCTACACAAGACTATTTTCAGCAGATATATTTTTGTGTCACAACAGTCAGGAGACACTACTGTTTTTCTTTACGGAAAAAACTACCAGAAGCTGAATAATAGAGATTTTTTACCGTGGGATGGCAAAACCACAGTTATTGTTTACTGGGGTATACCACACTTTTTTAAATAGAGATATTTGCGGCTGAACAGTGAGCGACACTCTGAAGCTGCTTTTTTTTTTAGATACCAAAGGCCCAAAACTGGATAGTACAGAGATTTGACCCGTGGAACTGCGAAACCACACTGGGATGTCGGGCCTACACAAGACTATTTTCAACAGATATATTTTTGTGTCACAACAGTCAGGAGACACTACTGTTTTTCTTTACGGAAAAAACTACCAAAAGCTGAATAATAGAGATTTTTTACCGTGAGATGGCAAAACCACAGTTATTGTTTACTGGGGTATACCACACTTTTTTAAATAGAGATATTTGCGGCTGAACAGTGAGCGACACTCTGAAGCTGCTTTTTTTTTAGATACCAAAGGCACAAAACTGGATAGTACAGCGATTTGACCCGTGGAACTGCGAAACCACACTGGGATGTCGGGCCTACACAAGACTATTTTCAGCAGATATATTTTTGTGTCACAACAGTCAGGAGACACTAGTGTTTTTCTTTACGGAAAAAACTACCAGAAGCTGAATAATAGAGATTTTTTACCGTGGGATGCCAAAACCACAGTTATTGTTTACTGGGGTATACCACACTTTTTTAAATAGAGATATTTGCGGCTGAACAGTGAGCGACACTCTGAAGCTGCTTTTTTTTTTAGATACCAAAGGCCCACAACTGGATAGTACAGCGATTTGACCCGTGGAACTGGAAAACCACACTGGGATGTCGGGCCTACACAAGACTATTTTCAACAGATATATTTTTGTGTCACAACAGTCAGGAGACACTACTGTTTTTCTTTACGGAAAAAACTACCAAAAGCTGAATAATAGAGATTTTTTACCGTGAGATGGCAAAACCACAGTTATTGTTTACTGGGGTATACCACACTTTTTTAAATAGAGATATTTGCGGCTGAACAGTGAGCGACACATTCAAACTGCTTTTTTTTAAGATACCAAAGGCCCAAAACTGGATAGTACAGCGATTTGACCCATGGAACTGCGAAACCACACTGGGATGTCGGGCCTACACAAGACTGTTTTCAACAGATATATTTTTGTGTCACAACAGTCAGGAGACACTACTGTTTTTCTTTACGGAAAAAACTACCAAAAGCTGAATAATAGAGATTTTTTACCGTGGGATGGCAAAACCACAGTTATTGTTTACTGGGGTATACCACACTTTTTTAAATAGAGATATTTGCGGCTGAACAGTGAGCGACACACTCAAACTGCTTTTTTTTGAGATACCAAAGGCCCAAAACTGGATAGTACAGCGATTTGACCCGTGGAACTGCGAAACCACACTGGAATGTCGGGCCTACACAAGACTATTTTCAGCAGATATATTTTTGTGTCACAACAGTCAGGAGACACTACTGTTTTTCTTTACGGAAAAAACTACCAAAAGCTGAATAATAGAGATTTTTTACCGTGGGATGGCAAAACCACAGTTATTGTTTACTGGGGTATACCACACTTTTTTAAATAGAGATATTTGCGGCTGAACAGTGAGCGACTGTAACATACCTGGCGGCGTCCTTGCATGGTGGTCCATCTCCCACTGTGCAAGAGGGCGCACTTGATCTCCTGTCCAGAATGTCTCTCTGGCTTCCCTCCATGCTGTCTGTTTGTGTCTGTTTCTGCTGCTTAAGGGCGGCGCCCGATCACTTCCTGCCTTTTGTACCTGCTGTGGGTCACACCCCTTGTGCGTCCTCAGCCTATTGCTGTCTGTCACTTGGTATATAGCTCAGCAGCTCCCTTCTATCCCTGCCTGAGCATAGTGTTTCCTTCAGTGTGTGCTTGCACTCTGAAGGTGCCAGGTCCCGTCTCTTGTCTCCTGCTTTTTGTATCAGTTCCCGTGTCTGAACTGAGTCCTGTATGTCTCCTGCTTTGCGGTATCAGCTCCCGTGTCTGAACTGTGTCCTGTATGTCTCCTGCTTTGCGGTATCAGCTCCCGTGTCTGAACTGAGTCCTGTATGTCTCCTGCTTTGCGGTTTCAGCTCCCGTGTCTGAACTGAGTCCTGTATGTCTCCTGCTTTGCGGTATCAGCTCCCGTGTCTGAACTGTGTCCTTTTTGTGTTCTCTGGTCTGTCCTGTCTGAACACGCTCCTTGCCTGTTCGTTCCGCCTCTCTGGGGGCCGTATTCCCAGACCCGCTCCTGTATCCCTCTGCAGTGTCGGTCTCCTCCGTACACTCAGTTCCAGTCTGAACTCTCTCCTGTCCTTTACCTGTTTTGCCTCTATGTCCGTTCCCTTCCTTTTTCTGCAGAGTCTGAACTCGTACCTAACTCCTGCTTGTTGTCTCTGCAAGTACTGTGTGAGTATCTGGCTCTGTCTTTCCCTTCCTGTCTGTTCCGTGTGAACAGAGCCCTGTCCTCCCTGCTCAGCCTTGTCTGCACTCTAGCTGTGCTTGCCTGTAACCCTCTGCCTGTATTGTTCCTGAGTCCCGGTGTGTACTGGGTCCTATCCCGCCTGTGTTCCTACCTGCTAGTGCCTCCCTGTCTGCACTCTAGCTGTGCTTGCCTTTACCCCCCTGCCTGCATACCCGCCTGCCTGCATACCAGTCGTGCCTGCCTATACCCTCCAGTCTGTGTGCCAGCCTACCAGCCTGTTCCTGTATTCCCCTGTGTGGGTCAACAGCCGTGTCCGGGGTCTGTCCTGGAGTAGCACCTGGTCCCTCTGCTCGGTTCCTCCTTGGTGCACTGGCGTCGTATGCCGTCGTGCGACCCTGGTCGGATCGGGTGAATACTTAGTCACGCCCCTCCAGGCATTCACTCTCCGGCACGGTCCAGTGGAATCACTACCAATCACACGCACACGCCGCTTAGCCCGGGCGTGTGCATAACAGCATGCTCAGGCCATGGTTCCCGTTGAGCCCCACGGCCTTCGCTCTTTGAGAAGTTTTTCCAGCGAATACATGCATTAAAATAAATAAATAAATTAATTTTTTCCCCCCTTTAGCTGAGTTCCAGGCGAATTACGCACCCGTCCAGATGGATCTATCAGCTCTCGTTCCTGCGGATCCGCCACGTTACTATGGGGATCCAAGACAGTGTCGTGCATTTGTGGAGCAATGCATGCTACACTTTAAGGCCTACCCTCTCTATTTTCCTTCCGATTGGGCTAAAGTGGCCTTTATGATTGACTACCTAGCGGGTGATGCCTTGAAATGGGTCACCCCCCTATGGGAAGCATGGGATCCTGTCATCCTTGACCTGCAGGCCTTCCTGGTGGCCTTTCGTATGGTCTTCGAGGACCCTAACTCTGAAGCCCCTGCTGAAGCTTCACTTCCCAATATCCCGGAGCAGCCCCGACGGGTAATGTGTGTGGGTAGCGCAATAGTCCTCCAGCCCAATGAGACTACTGCCCACCCAGAATCCTCACAGGGTGACTACGCTTTCCGGAATACTTCTCTCAACCTCAAGAGGCAGTCCAGACGTGCTAGACTTAGAGGCAAGCCGTCACGCCAGGGTCTGTCCTCCCTGAGACCTCCTGACCCCAACCTTGAAGTCCCTACTGAAGCTTCACTTCCCAATATCCCGGAGAAACCCCAATGGGTAATGTGCGTGGGTAGTGCACCAGTTCTCCTGGCCGAAGAGACTTCTGCCCATCCAGACTCCACACAGGAGAACTTCCTGCACCCGGCATCAGATGCTTCTTTCTCTTTAACCGGTGTGCATGTCCAAGGATGCTCCAAAGCTGTGGTTACCTCAGAGTCTGTGCACCTCTACTACCTGGCGGAGGATCCCCTGTTGCCTCCTGAACCCTCCGGGATACCACTCGATGACAAATGGAGAGAGACTTCTCTACACCCGGTACTCAATACCTTGTCTGCTTCGTCCTGTGAGCCTGACAATGGGTACCCCAAAGTGGTAGTTACCTCCGAGTCTCTACACCCCTCCGACCAGGCGGAGGATCTCCAGTTGTCTCCTGAACCCTTCGGGGTGCTACCTGGTAGCGAAAGGACAGAGACTCTCCTATACTCTGTACCTGATACCTCGCTCGCTTCGTCCAATGAGTCCAACCTAGTGTACTCCGAAGCAGAGGTTACTCCTGAGTCTCTACACCCCTCCGACCAGGCGGAGGACCTCCAGTTGTGTTCAGAATCCTTCGGGGTGCCACCTGGTGGTGAATGGACAGAGACTTTCCTATACTCTGTACCTGATACCTCGCTCGCTTCGTCCAGTGAGTCCAACCTAGTGTACTCCGAAGCAGAGGTTACTCCTGAGTCTCTACACCCCTCCGACCAGGCGGAGGACCTCCAGTTGTGTTCAGAATCCTTCGGGGTGCCACCTGGTGGTGAATGGACAGAGACTTTCCTATATCCTGGATCTGATACCTCGCTTGCTTCGTCCAGTGAGTCCGACCTAGTGTACTCTGAAGCAGAGGTTACCCGTGAGTCTCTACACCCCTCTGACCAGGCGGAGAACCGCCAGCTGTCTCCAGAACCCTTCGGGGTGCCACCTGGTGGTGAATGGACAGAGACTTTCCTATACTCGGTACCCGATACCTCGCCTGCTTCCTCCAGTGAGTCCGACCTAGTGTACTCAGAAGCAGTTGTTTTCTCTGAGCCTCTGCACTCTTCTGACCCGGCGGAGGACCTCCAGTTGTTTCCTGAATCCTCCGGGATACCACCAGATAACAAAGAGACAGTGACTTTTCCTCATTATGTACCTGATAACCCGTCTATTTCTTCCTGTGAGCTTGACAAGATGTACCTCGAAGCAGAGATTACCCTTAAGTCTCTGTCCCCCTCCAACCCAGTGAACGACTGGTCCTCGAATTCCCTGCAGAAGATTCTGGCAGGCCTGAAGAAGAGGGGGCGTAAGGGGGGAGGTACTGTAACATACCTGGCGGCGTCCTTGCATGGTGGTCCATCTCCCACTGTGCAAGAGGGCGCACTTGATCTCCTGTCCAGAATGTCTCTCTGGCTTCCCTCCATGCTGTCTGTTTGTGTCTGTTTCTGCTGCTTAAGGGCGGCGCCCGATCACTTCCTGCCTTTTGTACCTGCTGTGGGTCACACCCCTTGTGCGTCCTCAGCCTATTGCTGTCTGTCACTTGGTATATAGCTCAGCAGCTCCCTTCTATCCCTGCCTGAGCATAGTGTTTCCTTCAGTGTGTGCTTGCACTCTGAAGGTGCCAGGTCCCGTCTCTTGTCTCCTGCTTTTTGTATCAGTTCCCGTGTCTGAACTGAGTCCTGTATGTCTCCTGCTTTGCGGTATCAGCTCCCGTGTCTGAACTGTGTCCTGTATGTCTCCTGCTTTGCGGTATCAGCTCCCGTGTCTGAACTGAGTCCTGTATGTCTCCTGCTTTGCGGTTTCAGCTCCCGTGTCTGAACTGAGTCCTGTATGTCTCCTGCTTTGCGGTATCAGCTCCCGTGTCTGAACTGTGTCCTTTTTGTGTTCTCTGGTCTGTCCTGTCTGAACACGCTCCTTGCCTGTTCGTTCCGCCTCTCTGGGGGCCGTATTCCCAGACCCGCTCCTGTATCCCTCTGCAGTGTCGGTCTCCTCCGTACACTCAGTTCCAGTCTGAACTCTCTCCTGTCCTTTACCTGTTTTGCCTCTATGTCCGTTCCCTTCCTTTTTCTGCAGAGTCTGAACTCGTACCTAACTCCTGCTTGTTGTCTCTGCAAGTACTGTGTGAGTATCTGGCTCTGTCTTTCCCTTCCTGTCTGTTCCGTGTGAACAGAGCCCTGTCCTCCCTGCTCAGCCTTGTCTGCACTCTAGCTGTGCTTGCCTGTAAACCTCTGCCTGTATTGTTCCTGAGTCTCGGTGTGTACTGGGTCCTATCCCGCCTGTGTTCCTACCTGCTAGTGCCTCCCTGTCTGCACTCTAGCTGTGCTTGCCTTTACCCCCCTGCCTGCATACCCGCCTGCCTGCATACCAGTCGTGCCTGCCTATACCCTCCAGTCTGTGTGCCAGCCTACCAGCCTGTTCCTGTATTCCCCTGTGTGGGTCAACAGCCGTGTCCGGGGTCTGTCCTGGAGTAGCACCTGGTCCCTCTGCTCGGTTCCTCCTTGGTGCACTGGCGTCGTATGCCGTCGTGCGACCCTGGTCGGATCGGGTGAATACTTAGTCACGCCCCTCCAGGCATTCACTCTCCGGCACGGTCCAGTGGAATCACTTCCAATCACACGCACACGCCGCTTAGCCCGGGCGTGTGCATAACAGCGACACACTCAAACTGCTTTTTTTTTAGATACCAAAGGCCCAAAACTGGATAGTACAGCGATTTGACCCGTGGAACAGCGAAACCACACTGGGATGTCCGGCCTACACAAGACTATTTTCAACTGATATATTTTTGTGTCACAACAGTCAGGAGACACTCCTGTTTTTCTTTACGGAAAAAACTACCAAAAGCTGAATAATAGAGATTTTTTACCGTGGGATGGCAAAACCACAGTTATTGTTTACTGGGGTATACCACACTTTTTTAAATAGAGATATTTGCAGCTGAACAGTGAGCGACACACTCAAACTGCTTTTTTTTTAGATACCAAAGGCCCAAAACTGGATAGTACAGCGATTTGACCCGTGGAACTACGAAACCACACTGGGATGTCGGGCCTACACAAGACTATTTTCAACAGATATATTTTTGTGTCACAACAGTCAGGAGACACTACTGTTTTTCTTTACGGAAAAAACTACCAAAAGCTGAATAACAGAGATTTTTTACCGTGGGATGGAAAAACCACAGTTATTGTTTACTGGGGTATACCACACTTTTTTAAATAGAGATATTTGCGGCTGAACAGTGAGCGACACTCTGAAGCTGCTTTTTTTTTAGATACCAAAGGCACAAAACTGGATAGTACAGCGATTTGACCCGTGGAACTGCGAAACCACACTGGGATGTCGGGCCTACACAAGACTATTTTCAGCAGATATATTTTTGTGTCACAACAGTCAGGAGACACTACTGTTTTTCTTTACGGAAAAAACTACCAGAAGCTGAATAATAGAGATTTTTTACCGTGGGATGGCAAAACCACAGTTATTGTTTACTGGGGTATACCACACTTTTTTAAATAGAGATATTTGCGGCTGAACAGTGAGCGACACTCTGAAGCTGCTTTTTTTTTTAGATACCAAAGGCCCAAAACTGGATAGTACAGAGATTTGACCCGTGGAACTGCGAAACCACACTGGGATGTCGGGCCTACACAAGACTATTTTCAACAGATATATTTTTGTGTCACAACAGTCAGGAGACACTACTGTTTTTCTTTACGGAAAAAACTACCAAAAGCTGAATAATAGAGATTTTTTACCGTGAGATGGCAAAACCACAGTTATTGTTTACTGGGGTATACCACACTTTTTTAAATAGAGATATTTGCGGCTGAACAGTGAGCGACACTCTGAAGCTGCTTTTTTTTTAGATACCAAAGGCACAAAACTGGATAGTACAGCGATTTGACCCGTGGAACTGCGAAACCACACTGGGATGTCGGGCCTACACAAGACTATTTTCAACAGATATATTTTTGTGTCACAACAGTCAGGAGACACTACTGTTTTTCTTTACGGAAAAAACTACCAGAAGCTGAATAATAGAGATTTTTTACCGTGGGATGCCAAAACCACAGTTATTGTTTACTGTGGTATACCACACTTTTTTAAATAGAGATATTTGCGGCTGAACAGTGAGCGACACTCTGAAGCTGCTTTTTTTTTTAGATACCAAAGGCCCAAAACTGGATAGTACAGCGATTTGACCCGTGGAACTGCGAAACCACACTGGGATGTCGGGCCTACACAAGACTATTTTCAACAGATATATTTTTGTGTCACAACAGTCAGGAGACACTACTGTTTTTCTTTACGGAAAAAACTACCAAAAGCTGAATAATAGAGATTTTTTACCGTGAGATGGCAAAACCACAGTTATTGTTTACTGGGGTATACCACACTTTTTTAAATAGAGATATTTGCGGCTGAACAGTGAGCGACACATTCAAACTGCTTTTTTTTAAGATACCAAAGGCCCAAAACTGGATAGTACAGCGATTTAACCCGTGGAACTGCGAAACCACACTGGGATGTCGGGCCTACACAAGACTATTTTCAACAGATATATTTTTGTGTCACAACAGTCAGGAGACACTACTGTTTTTCTTTACGGAAAAAACTACCAAAAGCTGAATAATAGAGATTTTTTACCGTAAGATGGCAAAACCACAGTTATTGTTTACTGGGGTATACCACACTTTTTTAAATAGAGATATTTGCGGCTGAACAGTGAGCGACACATTCAAACTGCTTTTTTTTAAGATACCAAAGGCCCAAAACTGGATAGTACAGCGATTTGACCCATGGAACTGCGAAACCACACTGGGATGTCGGGCCTACACAAGACTATTTTCAACAGATATATTTTTGTGTCACAACAGTCAGGAGACACTACTGTTTTTCTTTACGGAAAAAACTACCAAAAGCTTAATAATAGAGATTTTTTACCGTGGGATGGCAAAACCACAGTTATTGTTTACTGGGGTATACCACACTTTTTTAAATAGAGATATTTGCGGCTGAACAGTGAGCGACACACTCAAACTGCTTTTTTTTTAGATACCAAAGGCCCAAAACTGGATAGTACAGCGATTTGACCCGTGGAACAGCGAAACCACACTGGGATGTCCGGCCTACACAAGACTATTTTCAACTGATATATTTTTGTGTCACAACAGTCAGGAGACACTCCTGTTTTTCTTTACGGAAAAAACTACCAAAAGCTGAATAATAGAGATTTTTTACCGTGGGATGGCAAAACCACAGTTATTGTTTACTGGGGTATACCACACTTTTTTAAATAGAGATATTTGCGGCTGAACAGTGAGCGACACACTCAAACTGCTTTTTTTTGAGATACCAAAGGCCCAAAACTGGATAGTACAGCGATTTGACCCGTGGAACTGCGAAACCACACTGGAATGTCGGGCCTACACAAGACTATTTTCAGCAGATATATTTTTGTGTCACAACAGTCAGGAGACACTACTGTTTTTCTTTACGGAAAAAACTACCAAAAGCTGAATAATAGAGATTTTTTACCGTGGGATGGCAAAACCACAGTTATTGTTTACTGGGGTATACCACACTTTTTTAAATAGAGATATTTGCGGCTGAACAGTGAGCGACACACTCAAACTGCTTTTTTTTTAGATACCAAAGGCCCAAAACTGGATAGTACAGCGATTTGACCCGTGGAACAGCGAAACCACACTGGGATGTCCGGCCTACACAAGACTATTTTCAACTGATATATTTTTGTGTCACAACAGTCAGGAGACACTCCTGTTTTTCTTTACGGAAAAAACTACCAAAAGCTGAATAATAGAGATTTTTTACCGTGGGATGGCAAAACCACAGTTATTGTTTACTGGGGTATACCACACTTTTTTAAATAGAGATATTTGCGGCTGAACAGTGAGCGACACACTCAAACTGCTTTTTTTTTTAGATACCAAAGGCCCAAAACTGGATAGTACAGCGATTTGACCCGTGGAACTGCGAAACCACACTGGGATGTCGGGCCTACACAAGACTATTTTCAACAGATATATTTTTGTGCCACAACCGTCAGGAGACACTACTGTTTTTCTTTACGGAAAAAACTACCAAAAGCTGAATAATAGAGATTTTTTACCGTGGGATGGCAAAACCACAGTTATTGTTTACTGGGGTATACCACACTTTTTTAAATAGAGATATTTGCGGCTGAACAGTGAGCGACATTCTGAAGCTGCTTTTTTTTTAGATACCAAGGGCCCAAAACTGGATAGTACAGCGATTTGACCCGTGGAACTGCGAAACCACACTGGGATGTCGGGCCTACACAAGACTATTTTCAACAGATATATTTTTGTGTCACAACAGTCAGGAGACACTACTGTTTTTCTTTACGGAAAAAACTACCAAAAGCTGAATAATAGAGATTTTTTACCGTGAGATGGCAAAACCACAGTTATTGTTTACTGGGGTATACCACACTTTTTTAAATAGAGATATTTGCGGCTGAACAGTGAGCGACACATTCAAACTGCTTTTTTTTAAGATACCAAAGGCCCAAAACTGGATAGTACAGCGATTTGACCCGTGGAACTGCGAAACCACACTGGGATGTCAGGCCTACACAAGACTATTTTCAACAGATATATTTTTGTGTCACAACAGTCAGGAGACACTACTGTTTTTCTTTACGGAAAAAACTACCAAAAGCTGAATAATAGAGATTTTTTACCGTGGGATGGCAAAACCACAGTTATTGTTTACTGGGGTATACCACACTTTTTTAAATAGAGATATTTGCGGCTGAACAGTGAGCGATACACTCAAACTGCTTTTTTTTAAGATACCAAAGGCCCAAAACTGGATAGTACAGTGATTTGACCTGTGGAACTGCGAAACCACACTGGGATGTCGGGCCTACACAAGACTATTTTCAACAGATATATTTTTGTGTCACAACAGTCAGGAGACACTACTGTTTTTCTTTACGGAAAAAACTACCAAAAGCTGAATAATAGAGATTTTTTACAGTGGGATGGCAAAACCACAGTTATTGTTTACTGGGGTATACCACACTTTTTTAAATAGAGATATTTGCGGCTGAACAGTGAGCGACACACTCAAACTGCTTTTTTTTTAGATACCAAAGGCCCAAAACTGGATAGTACAGCGATTTGACCTGTGGAACTGCGAAACCACACTGGGATGTAGGGCATACACAAGACTATTTTCAACAGATATATTTTTGTGTCACAACAGTCAGGAGACACTACTGTTTTTCTTTACGGAAAAAACTACCAAAAGCTGAATAATAGAGATTTTTTACCGTGGGATGGCAAAACCACAGTTATTGTTTACTGGGGTATACCACACTTTTTTAAATAGAGATATTTGCGGCTGAACAGTGAGCGACACATTCAAACTGCTTTTTTTTAAGATACCAAAGGCCCAAAGCTGGATAGTACAGCGATTTGACCCGTGGAACTGCGAAACCACACTGGGATGTCGGGCCTACACAAGACTATTTTCAACAGATATATTTTTGTGTCACAACAGTCAGGAGACACTACTGTTTTTCTTTACGGAAAAAACTACCAAAAGCTGAATAATAGAGATTTTTTACCGTGAGATGGCAAAACCACAGTTATTGTTTACTGGGGTATACCACACTTTTTTAAATAGAGATATTTGCGGCTGAACAGTGAGCGACACATTCAAACTGCTTTTTTTTAAGATACCAAAGGCCCAAAACTGGATAGTACAGCGATTTGACCCGTGGAACTGCGAAACCACACTGGGATGTCAGGCCTACACAAGACTATTTTCAACAGATATATTTTTGTGTCACAACAGTCAGGAGACACTACTGTTTTTCTTTACGGAAAAAACTACCAAAAGCTGAATAATAGAGATTTTTTACCGTGGGATGGCAAAACCACAGTTATTGTTTACTGGGGTATACCACACTTTTTTAAATAGAGATATTTGCGGCTGAACAGTGAGCGATACACTCAAACTGCTTTTTTTTAAGATACCAAAGGCCCAAAACTGGATAGTACAGTGATTTGACCTGTGGAACTGCGAAACCACACTGGGATGTCGGGCCTACACAAGACTATTTTCAACAGATATATTTTTGTGTCACAACAGTCAGGAGACACTACTGTTTTTCTTTACGGAAAAAACTACCAAAAGCTGAATAATAGAGATTTTTTACCGTGGGATGGCAAAACCACAGTTATTGTTTACTGGGGTATACCACACTTTTTTAAATAGAGATATTTGCGGCTGAACAGTGAGCGACACATTCAAACTGCTTTTTTTTAAGATACCAAAGGCCCAAAGCTGGATAGTACAGCGATTTGACCCGTGGAACTGCGAAACCACACTGGGATGTCGGGCCTACACAAGACTATTTTCAACAGATATATTTTTGTGTCACAACAGTCAGGAGACACTACTGTTTTTCTTTACGGAAAAAACTACCAAAAGCTGAATAATAGAGATTTTTTACCGTGGGATGGCAAAACCACAGTTATTGTTTACTGGGGTATACGACACTTTTTTAAATAGAGATATTTGCGGCTGAACAGTGAGCGACACACTCAAACTGCTTTTTTTTTAGATACCAAAGGCCCAAAACTGGATAATACAGCGATTTGAGCCGTGGAACTGCGAAACCACACTGGGATGTCGGGACTACACAAGACTATTTTCAACAGATATATTTTTGTGCCACAACAGTCAGGAGACACTATTGTTTTTCTTTACGGAAAAAACTACCAAAAGCTGAATAATAGAGATTTTTTACCGTGGGATGGCAAAACCACAGTTATTGTTTACTGGGGTATACCACACTTTTTTAAATAGAGATATTTGCGGCTGAACAGTGAGCGACACACTCAAACTGCTTTTTTTTTAGATACCAAAGGCCCAAAACTGGATAGTACAGCGATTTTACCCGTAGAACTGTGAAACCACACTGGGATGTTGGGCCTACACAAGACTATTTTCAACAGATATATTTTTGTGTCACAACAGTCAGGAGACACTACTGTTTTTCTTTACGGAAAAAACTACCAAAAGCTGAATAATAGAGATTTTTTACCGTGGGATGGCAAAACCACAGTTATTGTTTACTGGGGTATACCACACATTTTTAAATAGAGATATTTGCGGCTGAACAGTGAGCGACACACTCAAACTGCTTTTTTTTTAGATCCCAAAGGCCCAAAACTGGATAGTACAGCGATTTGACCCGTGGAACTGGAAAACCACACTGGGATGTCGGGCCTACACAAGACTATTTTCAACAGATATATTTTTGTGTCACAACAGTCAGGAGACACTACTGTTTTTCTTTACGGAAAAAACTACCAAAAGCTGAATAATAGAGATTTTTTACCGTGAGATGGCAAAACCACAGTTATTGTTTACTGGGGTATACCACACTTTTTTAAATAGAGATATTTGCGGCTGAACAGTGAGCGACACATTCAAACTGCTTTTTTTTAAGATACCAAAGGCCCAAAACTGGATAGTACAGCGATTTGACCCATGGAACTGCGAAACCACACTGGGATGTCGGGCCTACACAAGACTGTTTTCAACAGATATATTTTTGTGTCACAACAGTCAGGAGACACTACTGTTTTTCTTTACGGAAAAAACTACCAAAAGCTGAATAATAGAGATTTTTTACCGTGGGATGGCAAAACCACAGTTATTGTTTACTGGGGTATACCACACTTTTTTAAATAGAGATATTTGCGGCTGAACAGTGAGCGACACACTCAAACTGCTTTTTTTTGAGATACCAAAGGCCCAAAACTGGATAGTACAGCGATTTGACCCGTGGAACTGCGAAACCACACTGGAATGTCGGGCCTACACAAGACTATTTTCAGCAGATATATTTTTGTGTCACAACAGTCAGGAGACACTACTGTTTTTCTTTACGGAAAAAACTACCAAAAGCTGAATAATAGAGATTTTTTACCGTGGGATGGCAAAACCACAGTTATTGTTTACTGGGGTATACCACACTTTTTTAAATAGAGATATTTGCGGCTGAACAGTGAGCGACTGTAACATACCTGGCGGCGTCCTTGCATGGTGGTCCATCTCCCACTGTGCAAGAGGGCGCACTTGATCTCCTGTCCAGAATGTCTCTCTGGCTTCCCTCCATGCTGTCTGTTTGTGTCTGTTTCTGCTGCTTAAGGCCGGCGCCCGATCACTTCCTGCCTTTTGTACCTGCTGTGGGTCACACCCCTTGTGCGTCCTCAGCCTATTGCTGTCTGTCACTTGGTATATAGCTCAGCAGCTCCCTTCTATCCCTGCCTGAGCATAGTGTTTCCTTCAGTGTGTGCTTGCACTCTGAAGGTGCCAGGTCCCGTCTCTTGTCTCCTGCTTTTTGTATCAGTTCCCGTGTCTGAACTGAGTCCTGTATGTCTCCTGCTTTGCGGTATCAGCTCCCGTGTCTGAACTGTGTCCTGTATGTCTCCTGCTTTGCGGTATCAGCTCCCGTGTCTGAACTGAGTCCTGTATGTCTCCTGCTTTGCGGTTTCAGCTCCCGTGTCTGAACTGAGTCCTGTATGTCTCCTGCTTTGCGGTATCAGCTCCCGTGTCTGAACTGTGTCCTTTTTGTGTTCTCTGGTCTGTCCTGTCTGAACACGCTCCTTGCCTGTTCGTTCCGCCTCTCTGGGGGCCGTATTCCCAGACCCGCTCCTGTATCCCTCTGCAGTGTCGGTCTCCTCCGTACACTCAGTTCCAGTCTGAACTCTCTCCTGTCCTTTACCTGTTTTGCCTCTATGTCCGTTCCCTTCCTTTTTCTGCAGAGTCTGAACTCGTACCTAACTCCTGCTTGTTGTCTCTGCAAGTACTGTGTGAGTATCTGGCTCTGTCTTTCCCTTCCTGTCTGTTCCGTGTGAACAGAGCCCTGTCCTCCCTGCTCAGCCTTGTCTGCACTCTAGCTGTGCTTGCCTGTAACCCTCTGCCTGTATTGTTCCTGAGTCCCGGTGTGTACTGGGTCCTATCCCGCCTGTGTTCCTACCTGCTAGTGCCTCCCTGTCTGCACTCTAGCTGTGCTTGCCTTTACCCCCCTGCCTGCATACCCGCCTGCCTGCATACCAGTCGTGCCTGCCTATACCCTCCAGTCTGTGTGCCAGCCTACCAGCCTGTTCCTGTATTCCCCTGTGTGGGTCAACAGCCGTGTCCGGGGTCTGTCCTGGAGTAGCACCTGGTCCCTCTGCTCGGTTCCTCCTTGGTGCACTGGCGTCGTATGCCGTCGTGCGACCCTGGTCGGATCGGGTGAATACTTAGTCACGCCCCTCCAGGCATTCACTCTCCGGCACGGTCCAGTGGAATCACTACCAATCACACGCACACGCCGCTTAGCCCGGGCGTGTGCATAACAGCATGCTCAGGCCATGGTTCCCGTTGAGCCCCACGGCCTTCGCTCTTTGAGAAGTTTTTCCAGCGAATACATGCATTAAAATAAATAAATAAATTAATTTTTTCCCCCCTTTAGCTGAGTTCCAGGCGAATTACGCACCCGTCCAGATGGATCTATCAGCTCTCGTTCCTGCGGATCCGCCACGTTACTATGGGGATCCAAGACAGTGTCGTGCATTTGTGGAGCAATGCATGCTACACTTTAAGGCCTACCCTCTCTATTTTCCTTCCGATTGGGCTAAAGTGGCCTTTATGATTGACTACCTAGCGGGTGATGCCTTGAAATGGGTCACCCCCCTATGGGAAGCATGGGATCCTGTCATCCTTGACCTGCAGGCCTTCCTGGTGGCCTTTCGTATGGTCTTCGAGGACCCTAACTCTGAAGCCCCTGCTGAAGCTTCACTTAACAATATCCCGGAGCAGCCCCGACGGGTAATGTGTGTGGGTAGCGCAATAGTCCTCCAGCCCAATGAGACTACTGCCCACCCAGAATCCTCACAGGGTGACTACGCTTTCCGGAATACTTCTCTCAACCTCAAGAGGCAGTCCAGACGTGCTAGACTTAGAGGCAAGCCGTCACGCCAGGGTCTGTCCTCCCTGAGACCTCCTGACCCCAACCTTGAAGTCCCTACTGAAGCTTCACTTCCCAATATCCCGGAGAAACCCCAATGGGTAATGTGCGTGGGTAGTGCACCAGTTCTCCTGGCCGAAGAGACTTCTGCCCATCCAGACTCCACACAGGAGAACTTCCTGCACCCGGCATCAGATGCTTCTTTCTCTTTAACCGGTGTGCATGTCCAAGGATGCTCCAAAGCTGTGGTTACCTCAGAGTCTGTGCACCTCTACTACCTGGCGGAGGATCCCCTGTTGCCTCCTGAACCCTCCGGGATACCACTCGATGACAAATGGAGAGAGACTTCTCTACACCCGGTACTCAATACCTTGTCCGCTTCGTCCTGTGAGCCTGACAATGGGTACCCCAAAGTGGTAGTTACCTCCGAGTCTCTACACCCCTCCGACCAGGCGGAGGATCTCCAGTTGTCTCCTGAACCCTTCGGGGTGCTACCTGGTAGCGAAAGGACAGAGACTCTCCTATACTCTGTACCTGATACCTCGCTCGCTTCGTCCAATGAGTCCAACCTAGTGTACTCCGAAGCAGAGGTTACTCCTGAGTCTCTACACCCCTCCGACCAGGCGGAGGACCTCCAGTTGTGTTCAGAATCCTTCGGGGTGCCACCTGGTGGTGAATGGACAGAGACTTTCCTATACTCTGTACCTGATACCTCGCTCGCTTCGTCCAGTGAGTCCAACCTAGTGTACTCCGAAGCAGAGGTTACTCCTGAGTCTCTACACCCCTCCGACCAGGCGGAGGACCTCCAGTTGTGTTCAGAATCCTTCGGGGTGCCACCTGGTGGTGAATGGACAGAGACTTTCCTATATCCTGGATCTGATACCTCGCTTGCTTCGTCCAGTGAGTCCGACCTAGTGTACTCTGAAGCAGAGGTTACCCGTGAGTCTCTACACCCCTCTGACCAGGCGGAGAACCGCCAGCTGTCTCCAGAACCCTTCGGGGTGCCACCTGGTGGTGAATGGACAGAGACTTTCCTATACTCGGTACCCGATACCTCGCCTGCTTCCTCCAGTGAGTCCGACCTAGTGTACTCAGAAGCAGTTGTTTTCTCTGAGCCTCTGCACTCTTCTGACCCGGCGGAGGACCTCCAGTTGTTTCCTGAATCCTCCGGGATACCACCAGATAACAAAGAGACAGTGACTTTTCCTCATTATGTACCTGATAACCCGTCTATTTCTTCCTGTGAGCTTGACAAGATGTACCTCGAAGCAGAGATTACCCTTAAGTCTCTGTCCCCCTCCAACCCAGTGAACGACTGGTCCTCGAATTCCCTGCAGAAGATTCTGGCAGGCCTGAAGAAGAGGGGGAGTAAGGGGGGAGGTACTGTAACATACCTGGCGGCGTCCTTGCATGGTGGTCCATCTCCCACTGTGCAAGAGGGCGCACTTGATCTCCTGTCCAGAATGTCTCTCTGGCTTCCCTCCATGCTGTCTGTTTGTGTCTGTTTCTGCTGCTTAAGGGCGGCGCCCGATCACTTCCTGCCTTTTGTACCTGCTGTGGGTCACACCCCTTGTGCGTCCTCAGCCTATTGCTGTCTGTCACTTGGTATATAGCTCAGCAGCTCCCTTCTATCCCTGCCTGAGCATAGTGTTTCCTTCAGTGTGTGCTTGCACTCTGAAGGTGCCAGGTCCCGTCTCTTGTCTCCTGCTTTTTGTATCAGTTCCCGTGTCTGAACTGAGTCCTGTATGTCTCCTGCTTTGCGGTATCAGCTCCCGTGTCTGAACTGTGTCCTGTATGTCTCCTGCTTTGCGGTATCAGCTCCCGTGTCTGAACTGAGTCCTGTATGTCTCCTGCTTTGCGGTTTCAGCTCCCGTGTCTGAACTGAGTCCTGTATGTCTCCTGCTTTGCGGTATCAGCTCCCGTGTCTGAACTGTGTCCTTTTTGTGTTCTCTGGTCTGTCCTGTCTGAACACGCTCCTTGCCTGTTCGTTCCGCCTCTCTGGGGGCCGTATTCCCAGACCCGCTCCTGTATCCCTCTGCAGTGTCGGTCTCCTCCGTACACTCAGTTCCAGTCTGAACTCTCTCCTGTCCTTTACCTGTTTTGCCTCTATGTCCGTTCCCTTCCTTTTTCTGCAGAGTCTGAACTCGTACCTAACTCCTGCTTGTTGTCTCTGCAAGTACTGTGTGAGTATCTGGCTCTGTCTTTCCCTTCCTGTCTGTTCCGTGTGAACAGAGCCCTGTCCTCCCTGCTCAGCCTTGTCTGCACTCTAGCTGTGCTTGCCTGTAACCCTCTGCCTGTATTGTTCCTGAGTCTCGGTGTGTACTGGGTCCTATCCCGCCTGTGTTCCTACCTGCTAGTGCCTCCCTGTCTGCACTCTAGCTGTGCTTGCCTTTACCCCCCTGCCTGCATACCCGCCTGCCTGCATACCAGTCGTGCCTGCCTATACCCTCCAGTCTGTGTGCCAGCCTACCAGCCTGTTCCTGTATTCCCCTGTGTGGGTCAACAGCCGTGTCCGGGGTCTGTCCTGGAGTAGCACCTGGTCCCTCTGCTCGGTTCCTCCTTGGTGCACTGGCGTCGTATGCCGTCGTGCGACCCTGGTCGGATCGGGTGAATACTTAGTCACGCCCCTCCAGGCATTCACTCTCCGGCACGGTCCAGTGGAATCACTACCAATCACACGCACACGCCGCTTAGCCCGGGCGTGTGCATAACAGCGACACACTCAAACTGCTTTTTTTTTAGATACCAAAGGCCCAAAACTGGATAGTACAGCGATTTGACCCGTGGAACAGCGAAACCACACTGGGATGTCCGGCCTACACAAGACTATTTTCAACTGATATATTTTTGTGTCACAACAGTCAGGAGACACTCCTGTTTTTCTTTACAGAAAAAACTACCAAAAGCTGAATAATAGAGATTTTTTACCGTGGGATGGCAAAACCACAGTTATTGTTTACTGGGGTATACCACACTTTTTTAAATAGAGATATTTGCAGCTGAACAGTGAGCGACACACTCAAACTGCTTTTTTTTTAGATACCAAAGGCCCAAAACTGGATAGTACAGCGATTTGACCCGTGGAACTACGAAACCACACTGGGATGTCGGGCCTACACAAGACTATTTTCAACAGATATATTTTTGTGTCACAAAAGTCAGGAGACACTACTGTTTTTCTTTACGGAAAAAACTACCAAAAGCTGAATAACAGAGATTTTTTACCGTGGGATGGAAAAACCACAGTTATTGTTTACTGGGGTATACCACACTTTTTTAAATAGAGATATTTGCGGCTGAACAGTGAGCGACACTCTGAAGCTGCTTTTTTTTTAGATACCAAAGGCACAAAACTGGATAGTACAGCGATTTGACCCGTGGAACTGCGAAACCACACTGGGATGTCGGGCCTACACAAGACTATTTTCAGCAGATATATTTTTGTGTCACAACAGTCAGGAGACACTACTGTTTTTCTTTACGGAAAAAACTACCAGAAGCTGAATAATAGAGATTTTTTACCGTGGGATGGCAAAACCACAGTTATTGTTTACTGGGGTATACCACACTTTTTTAAATAGAGATATTTGCGGCTGAACAGTGAGCGACACTCTGAAGCTGCTTTTTTTTTTAGATACCAAAGGCCCAAAACTGGATAGTACAGAGATTTGACCCGTGGAACTGCGAAACCACACTGGGATGTCGGGCCTACACAAGACTATTTTCAACAGATATATTTTTGTGTCACAACAGTCAGGAGACACTACTGTTTTTCTTTACGGAAAAAACTACCAAAAGCTGAATAATAGAGATTTTTTACCGTGAGATGGCAAAACCACAGTTATTGTTTTCTGGGGTATACCACACTTTTTTAAATAGAGATATTTGCGGCTGAACAGTGAGCGACACTCTGAAGCTGCTTTTTTTTTAGATACCAAAGGCACAAAACTGGATAGTACAGCGATTTGACCCGTGGAACTGCGAAACCACACTGGGATGTCGGGCCTACACAAGACTATTTTCAACAGATATATTTTGGTGTCACAACAGTCAGGAGACACTACTGTTTTTCTTTACGGAAAAAACTACCAGAAGCTGAATAATAGAGATTTTTTACCGTGGGATGCCACAACCACAGTTATTGTTTACTGTGGTATACCACACTTTTTTAAATAGAGATATTTGCGGCTGAACAGTGAGCGACACTCTGAAGCTGCTTTTTTTTTTAGATACCAAACGCCCAAAACTGGATAGTACAGCGATTTGACCCGTGGAACTGCGAAACCACACTGGGATGTCGGGCCTACACAAGACTATTTTCAACAGATATATTTTTGTGTCACAACAGTCAGGAGACACTACTGTTTTTCTTTACGGAAAAAACTACCAAAAGCTGAATAATAGAGATTTTTTACCGTGAGATGGCAAAACCACAGTTATTGTTTACTGGGGTATACCACACTTTTTTAAATAGAGATATTTGCGGCTGAACAGTGAGCGACACATTCAAACTGCTTTTTTTTAAGATACCAAAGGCCCAAAACTGGATAGTACAGCGATTTGACCCGTGGAACTGCGAAACCACACTGGGATGTCGGGCCTACACAAGACTATTTTCAACAGATATATTTTTGTGTCACAACAGTCAGGAGACACTACTGGTTTTCTTTACGGAAAAAACTACCAAAAGCTGAATAATAGAGATTTTTTACCGTGAGATGGCAAAACCACAGTTATTGTTTACTGGGGTATACCACACTTTTTTAAATAGAGATATTTGCGGCTGAACAGTGAGCGACACATTCAAACTGCTTTTTTTTAAGATACCAAAGGCCCAAAACTGGATAGTACAGCGATTTGACCCATGGAACTGCGAAACCACACTGGGATGTCGGGCCTACACAAGACTATTTTCAACAGATATATTTTTGTGTCACAACAGTCAGGAGACACTACTGTTTTTCTTTACGGAAAAAACTACCAAAAGCTTAATAATAGAGATTTTTTACCGTGGGATGGCAAAACCACAGTTATTGTTTACTGGGGTATACCACACTTTTTTAAATAGAGATATTTGCGGCTGAACAGTGAGCGACACACTCAAACTGCTTTTTTTTTAGATAGCAAAGGCCCAAAACTGGATAGTACAGCGATTTGACCCGTGGAACAGCGAAACCACACTGGGATGTCCGGCCTACACAAGACTATTTTCAACTGATATATTTTTGTGTCACAACAGTCAGGAGACACTCCTGTTTTTCTTTACGGAAAAAACTACCAAAAGCTGAATAATAGAGATTTTTTACCGTGGGATGGCAAAACCACAGTTATTGTTTACTGGGGTATACCACACTTTTTTAAATAGAGATATTTGCGGCTGAACAGTGAGCGACACACTCAAACTGCTTTTTTTTGAGATACCAAAGGCCCAAAACTGGATAGTACAGCGATTTGACCCGTGGAACTGCGAAACCACACTGGAATGTCGGGCCTACACAAGACTATTTTTAGCAGATATATTTTTGTGTCACAACAGTCAGGAGACACTACTGTTTTTCTTTACGGAAAAAACTACCAAAAGCTGAATAATAGAGATTTTTTACCGTGGGATGGCAAAACCACAGTTATTGTTTACTGGGGTATACCACACTTTTTTAAATAGAGATATTTGCGGCTGAACAGTGAGCGACACACTCAAACTGCTTTTTTTTTAGATACCAAAGGCCCAAAACTGGATAGTACAGCGATTTGACCCGTGGAACAGCGAAACCACACTGGGATGTCCGGCCTACACAAGACTATTTTCAACTGATATATTTTTGTGTCACAACAGTCAGGAGACACTCCTGTTTTTCTTTACGGAAAAAACTACCAAAAGCTGAATAATAGAGATTTTTTACCGTGGGATGGCAAAACCACAGTTATTGTTTACTGGGGTATACCACACTTTTTTAAATAGAGATATTTGCGGCTGAACAGTGAGCGACACACTCAAACTGCTTTTTTTTTTAGATACCAAAGGCCCAAAACTGGATAGTACAGCGATTTGACCCGTGGAACTGCGAAACCACACTGGGATGTCGGGCCTACACAAGACTATTTTCAACAGATATATTTTTGTGCCACAACAGTCAGGAGACACTACTGTTTTTCTTTACGGAAAAAACTACCAAAAGCTGAATAATAGAGATTTTTTACCGTGGGATGGCAAAACCACAGTTATTGTTTACTGGGGTATACCACACTTTTTTAAATAGAGATATTTGCGGCTGAACAGTGAGCGACATTCTGAAGCTGCTTTTTTTTTAGATACCAAGGGCCCAAAACTGGATAGTACAGCGATTTGACCCGTGGAACTGCGAAACCACACTGGGATGTCGGGCCTACACAAGACTATTTTCAACAGATATATTTTTGTGTCACAACAGTCAGGAGACACTACTGTTTTTCTTTACGGAAAAAACTACCAAAAGCTGAATAATAGAGATTTTTTACCGTGAGATGGCAAAACCACAGTTATTGTTTACTGGGGTATACCACACTTTTTTAAATAGAGATATTTGCGGCTGAACAGTGAGCGACACATTCAAACTGCTTTTTTTTAAGATACCAAAGGCCCAAAACTGGATAGTACAGCGATTTGACCCGTGGAACTGCGAAACCACACTGGGATGTCAGGCCTACACAAGACTATTTTCAACAGATATATTTTTGTGTCACAACAGTCAGGAGACACTACTGTTTTTCTTTACGGAAAAAACTACCAAAAGCTGAATAATAGAGATTTTTTACCGTGGGATGGCAAAACCACAGTTATTGTTTACTGGGGTATACCACACTTTTTTAAATAGAGATATTTGCGGCTGAACAGTGAGCGATACACTCAAACTGCTTTTTTTTAAGATACCAAAGGCCCAAAACTGGATAGTACAGTGATTTGACCTGTGGAACTGCGAAACCACACTGGGATGTCGGGCCTACACAAGACTATTTTCAACAGATATATTTTTGTGTCACAACAGTCAGGAGACACTACTGTTTTTCTTTACGGAAAAAACTACCAAAAGCTGAATAATAGAGATTTTTTACAGTGGGATGGCAAAACCACAGTTATTGTTTACTGGGGTATACCACACTTTTTTAAATAGAGATATTTGCGGCTGAACAGTGAGCGACACACTCAAACTGCTTTTTTTTTAGATACCAAAGGCCCAAAACTGGATAGTACAGCGATTTGACCTGTGGAACTGCGAAACCACACTGGGATGTAGGGCATACACAAGACTATTTTCAACAGATATATTTTTGTGTCACAACAGTCAGGAGACACTACTGTTTTTCTTTACGGAAAAAACTACCAAAAGCTGAATAATAGAGATTTTTTACCGTGGGATGGCAAAACCACAGTTATTGTTTACTGGGGTATACCACACTTTTTTAAATAGAGATATTTGCGGCTGAACAGTGAGCGACACATTCAAACTGCTTTTTTTTAAGATACCAAAGGCCCAAAGCTGGATAGTACAGCGATTTGACCCGTGGAACTGCGAAACCACACTGGGATGTCGGGCCTACACAAGACTATTTTCAACAGATATATTTTTGTGTCACAACAGTCAGGAGACACTACTGTTTTTCTTTACGGAAAAAACTACCAAAAGCTGAATAATAGAGATTTTTTACCGTGGGATGGCAAAACCACAGTTATTGTTTACTGGGGTATACGACACTTTTTTAAATAGAGATATTTGCGGCTGAACAGTGAGCGACACACTCAAACTGCTTTTTTTTTAGATACCAAAGGCCCAAAACTGGATAATACAGCGATTTGAGCCGTGGAACTGCGAAACCACACTGGGATGTCGGGACTACACAAGACTATTTTCAACAGATATATTTTTGTGCCACAACAGTCAGGAGACACTATTGTTTTTCTTTACGGAAAAAACTACCAAAAGCTGAATAATAGAGATTTTTTACCGTGGGATGGCAAAACCACAGTTATTGTTTACTGGGGTATACCACACTTTTTTAAATAGAGATATTTGCGGCTGAACAGTGAGCGACACACTCAAACTGCTTTTTTTTTAGATACCAAAGGCCCAAAACTGGATAGTACAACGATTTTACCCGTAGAACTGTGAAACCACACTGGGATGTTGGGCCTACACAAGACTATTTTCAACAGATATATTTTTGTGTCACAACAGTCAGGAGACACTACTGTTTTTCTTTACGGAAAAAACTACCAAAAGCTGAATAATAGAGATTTTTTACCGTGGGATGGCAAAACCACAGTTATTGTTTACTGGGGTATACCACACATTTTTAAATAGAGATATTTGCGGCTGAACAGTGAGCGACACACTCAAACTGCTTTTTTTTTAGATCCCAAAGGCCCAAAACTGGATAGTACAGCGATTTTACCCGTAGAACTGCGAAGCCGCACTGGGATGTCGGGCCTACACAAGACTATTTTCAACAGATATATTTTTGTGTCACAACAGTCAGGAGACACTACTGTTTTTCTTTACGGAAAAAACTACCAAAAGCTGAATAATAGAGATTTTTTACCGTGGGATGGCAAAACCACAGTTATTGTTTACTGGGGTATATCACACTTTTTTAAATAGAGATATTTGCGGCTGAACAGTGAGCGACACACTCAAACTGATTTTTTTTAGATACCAAAGGCCCAAAACTGGATAGTACAGCGATTTGACCCGTGGAACTGCGAAACCACACTGGGATGTCGGGCCTACACAAGACTATTTTCAACAGATATATTTTTGTGTCACAACAGTCAGGAGACACTACTGTTTTTCTTTACGGACAATATACCAAAACCTGAATAATAGAAATTTTTTACCGTGGGATGGCAAAACCACAGTTATTGTTTACTGGGGTATACCACACTTTTTTAAATAGAGATATTTGCGGCTGAACAGTGAGCGACACACTCAAACTGCTTTTTTTTTAGATACCAAAGGCCCAAAACTGGATAGTACAGCGATTTGACCCGTGGAACTGCGAAACCACACTGGGATGTCGGGCCTACACAAGACTATTTTCAACAGATATATTTTTGTGTCACAACAGTCAGGAGACACTACTGTTTTTCTTTACGGACAATATACCAAAACCTGAATAATAGAGATTTTTTACCGTGGGATGGCAAAACCACAGTTATTGTTTACTGGGGTATACCACACTTTTTTAAATAGAGATATTTGCGGCTGAACAGTGAGCGACACACTCAAACTGCTTTTTATTTAGATAACAAAGGCCCAAAATTGGATAGTACAGCGATTTGACCCGTGGAACTGCGAAACCACACTGGGATATCGGGCCTACACAAGACTATTTTCAACAGATATATTTTTGTGTCACAACAGTCTGGAGACACTACTGTTTTTCTTTACGGAAAAAACTACCAAAAGCTGAATAATAGAGATTTTTTACCGTGGAATGGCAAAACCACAGTTATTGTTTACTGGGGTATACCACACTTTTTTAAATAGAGATATTTGCGGCTGAACAGTGAGCGACACACTCAAACTGCTTTTTTTTTAGATACCAAAGGCCCAAAACTGGATAGTACAGCGATTTTAGCCGTAGAACTGCGAAACCACACTGGGATGTCGGGCCTACACAAGACTATTTTCAACAGATATATTTTTGTGTCACAACAGTCAGGAGACACTACTGTTTTTCTTTACGGAAAAAACTACCAAAAGCTGAATAACAGAGATTTTTTACCGTGGGATGGAAAAACCACAGTTATTGTTTACTGGGGTATACCACACTTTTTTAAATAGAGATATTTGCGGCTGAACAGTGAGCGACACACTCAAACTGCTTTTTATTTAGATACCAAAGGCCCAAAACTGGATAGTACAGCGATTTGACCCATGGAACTGCGAAACCACACTGGGATGTCGGGCCTACACAAGACTATTTTCAACAGATATATTTTTGTGTCACAACAGTCAGGAGACACTACTGTTTTTCTTTACGGAAAAAACTACCAAAAGCTGAATAATAGAGATTTTTTACCGTGGGATGGCAAAACCACAGTTATTGTTTACTGGGGTATGCCAAACTTTTTTAAATAGAGATATTTGCGGCTGAACAGTGAGCGACACACTCAAACTGCTTTTTTTTTAGATACCAAAGGCTCAAAACTGGATAGTACAGCGATTTGACCCGTAGAACTGCGAAACCACACTGGGATGTCGGGCCTACACAAGACTATTTTCAACAGATATATTTTTGTGTCACAACAGTCAGGAGACACTAATGTTTTTCTTTACGGAAAAAACTACCAAAAGCTGAATAATAGAGATTTTTTACCGTGGGATGGCAAAACCACAGTTATTGTTTACTGGGGTATACCACACTTTTTTAAATAAAGATATTTGCGGCTGAACAGTGAGCGACACACTCAAACTGCTTTTTTTTTAGATCCCAAAGGCCCAAAACTGGATAGTACAGCGATTTTACCCGTAGAACTGCGAAACCACAGTGGGATGTCGGGCCTACACAAGACTATTTTCAACAGATATATTTTTCTGTCACAACAGTCAGGAGACACTACTGTTTTTCTTTACGGAAAAAACTACCAAAAGCTGAATAATAGAGATTTTTTACCGTGGGATGGCAAAACCACAGTTATTGTTTACTTGGGTATACCACACTTTTTTAAATAAAGATATTTGCGGCTGAACAGTGAGCGACACACTTAAACTGCTTTTTTTTTAGATCCTAAAGGCCCAAAACTGGATAGTACAGCGATTTGACCCGTGGAACTGCGAAACCACAGTGGGATGTCGGGCCTACACAAGACTATTTTCAACAGATATATTTTTGTGTCACAACAGTCAGGAGACACTACTGTTTTTCTTTACGGAAAAAACTACCAAAAGCTGAATAACAGAGATTTTTTACCGTGGGATGGAAAAACCACAGTTATTGTTTACTGGGGTATACCACACTTTTTTAAATAGAGATATTTGCGGCTGAACAGTGAGCGACACACTCAAACTGCTTTTTATTTGGATACCAAAGGCCCAAAACTGGATAGTACAGCGATTTGACCCGTGGAACTGCGAAACCACACAGGGATGTCGGGCCTACACAAGACTATTTTCAACAGATATATTTTTGTGTCACAACAGTCAGGAGACACTACTGTTTTTCTTTACGGAAAAAACAACCAAAAGCTGAATAATAGAGATTTTTTACCGTGGGATGGCAAAACCACAGTTATTGTTTACTGGGGTATACCACACTTTTTTAAATAGAGATATTTGCGGCTGAACAGTGAGCGACACACTCAAACTGCATTTTTTTTAGATACCAAAGGCCCAAAACTGGATAGTACAGCGATTTGACCCGTGGAACTGCGAAACTACACTGGGATGTCGGGCCTACACAAGACTATTTTCAACAGATATATTTTTGTGTCACAACAGTCAGGAGACACTACTGTTTTTCTTTATGGAAAATATACCAAAACCTGAATAATAGAGATTTTTTACAGTGGGATGGCAAAACCACAGTTATTGTTTACTGGGGTATACCACACTTTTTTAAATAGAGATATTTGCGGCTGAACAGTGAGCGACACACTCAAACTGCTTTTTATTTAGATACCAAAGGCCCAAAACTGGATAGTACAGCGATTTGACCCGTGGAACTGCGAAACCACACTGGGATGTCGGGCCTACACAAGACTATTTTCAACAGATATATTTTTGTGTCACAACAGTCAGGAGACACTACTGTTTTTCTTTATGGAAAAAACTACCAAAAGCTGAATAATAGAGATTTTTTACCGTGGGATGGCAAAACCACAGTTATTGTTTACTGGGGTATACCACACTTTTTTAAATAGAGATATTTGCGGCTGAACAGTGAGCGACACACTCAAACTGCTTTTTTTTTTAGATACCAAAGGCCCAAAACTGGATAGTACAGCGATTTGACCCGTGGAACTGCGAAACCACACTGGTATGTCGGGCCTACACAAGACTATTTTCAACAGATATATTTTTGTGTCACAACAGTCAGGAGACACTACTGTTTTTCTTTACAGAAAAAAACTACCAAAAGCTGAAAAACAGAGATTTTTTACCGTGGGATGGAAAAACCACAGTTATTGTTTACTGGGGTATACCACACTTTTTTAAATAGAGATATTTGCGGCTGAACAGTGAGCGACACACTCAAACTGCTTTTTATTTAGATAACAAAGACCCAAAACTGGATAGTACAGCGATTTGACCCGTGGAACTGCGAAACCACACTGGGATGTCGGGCCTACACAAGACTATTTTCAACAGATATATTTTTGTGTCACAACAGTCTGGAGACACTACTGTTTTTCTTTACGGAAAAAACTACCAAAAGCTGAATAATAGAGATTTTTTACCGTGGGATGGCAAAACCACAGTTATTGTTTACTGGGGTATACCACACTTTTTTAAATAGAGATATTTGCGGCTGAACAGTGAGCGACACACTCAAACTGCTTTTTATTTAGATACCAAAGGCCCAAAACTGGATAGTACAGCGATTTGACCCGTGGAACTGCGAAACCACACTGGGATGTCGGGCCTACACAAGACTATTTTCAACAGATATATTTTTGTGTCACAACAGTCAGGAGACACTACTGTGTTTCTTTATGGAAAAAACTACCAAAAGCTGAATAATAGAGATTTTTTACCGTGGGATGGCAAAACCACAGTTATTGTTTACTGGGGTATACCACACTTTTTTAAATAGAGATATTTGCGGCTGAACAGTGAGCGACACACTCAAACTGCTTTTATTTTAGATACCAAAGGCCCAAAACTGGATAGTACAGCGATTTGACCCGTGGAACTGCGAAACCACACTGGTATGTCGGGCCTACACAAGACTATTTTCAACAGATATATTTTTGTGTCACAACAGTCAGGAGACACTACTGTTTTTCTTTATGGAAAATATACCAAAACCTGAATAATAGAGATTTTTTACAGTGGGATGGCAAAACCACAGTTATTGTTTACTGGGGTATACCACACTTTTTTAAATAGAGATATTTGCGGCTGAACAGTGAGCGACACACTCAAACTGCTTTTTATTTAGATACCAAAGACCCAAAACTGGATAGTACAGCGATTTGACCCGTGGAACTGCGAAACCACACTGGGATGTCGGGCCTACACAAGACTATTTTCAACAGATATATTTTTGTGTCACAACAGTCAGGAGACACTACTGTTTTTCTTTATGGAAAAAACTACCAAAAGCTGAATAATAGAGATTTTTTACCGTGGGATGGCAAAACCACAGTTATTGTTTACTGGGGTATACCACACTTTTTTAAATAGAGATATTTGCGGCTGAACAGTGAGCGACACACTCAAACTGCTTTTTTTTTTAGATACCAAAGGCCCAAAACTGGATAGTACAGCGATTTGACCCGTGGAACTGCGAAGCCACACTGGTATGTCGGGCCTACACAAGACTATTTTCAACAGATATATTTTTGTGTCACAACAGTCAGGAGACACTACTGTTTTTCTTTACGGAAAATATACCAAAACCTGAATAATAGAGATTTTTTACAGTGGGATGGCAAAACCACAGTTATTGTTTACTGGGGTATACCACACTTTTTTAAATAGAGATATTTGCGGCTGAACAGTGAGCGACACACTCAAACTGCTTTTTTTTTAGATCCCAAAGGCCCAAAACTGGATAGTACAGCGATTTGACCCGTGGAACTGCGAAACCACACTGGGATGTCGGGCCTGCACAAGACTATTTTCAACAGATATATTTTTGTGTCACAACAGTCAGGAGACACTACTGTTTTTCTTTACAGAAAAAAACTACCAAAAGCTGAAAAACAGAGATTTTTTACCGTGGGATGGAAAAACCACAGTTATTGTTTACTGGGGTATACCACACTTTTTTAAATAGAGATATTTGCGGCTGAACAGTGAGCGACACACTCAAACTGCTTTTTATTTAGATAACAAAGACCCAAAACTGGATAGTACAGCGATTTGACCCGTGGAACTGCGAAACCACACTGGGATGTCGGGCCTACACAAGACTATTTTCAACAGATATATTTTTGTGTCACAACAGTCTGGAGACACTACTGTTTTTCTTTACGGAAAAAACTACCAAAAGCTGAATAATAGAGATTTTTTACCGTGGGATGGCAAAACCACAGTTATTGTTTACTGGGGTATACCACACTTTTTTAAATAGAGATATTTGCGGCTGTACAGTGAGCGACACACTCAAACTGCTTTTTATTTAGATACCAAAGGCCCAAAACTGGATAGTACAGCGATTTGACCCGTGGAACTGCGAAACCACACTGGGATGTCGGGCCTACACAAGACTATTTTCAACAGATATATTTTTGTGTCACAACAGTCAGGAGACACTACTGTTTTTCTTTATGGAAAAAACTACCAAAAGCTGAATAATAGAGATTTTTTACCGTGGTATGGCAAAACCACAGTTATTGTTTACTGGGGTATACCACACTTTTTTAAATAGAGATATTTGCGGCTGAACAGTGAGCGACACACTCAAACTGCTTTTATTTTAGATACCAAAGGCCCAAAACTGGATAGTACAGCGATTTGACCCGTGGAACTGCGAAACCACACTGGTATGTCGGGCCTACACAAGACTATTTTCAACAGATATATTTTTGTGTCACAACAGTCAGGAGACACTACTGTTTTTCTTTATGGAAAATATACCAAAACCTGAATAATAGAGATTTTTTACAGTGGGATGGCAAAACCACAGTTATTGTTTACTGGGGTATACCACACTTTTTTAAATAGAGATATTTGCGGCTGAACAGTGAGCGACACACTCAAACTGCTTTTTATTTAGATACCAAAGGCCCAAAACTGGATAGTACAGCGATTTGACCCGTGGAACTGCGAAACCACACTGGGATGTCGGGCCTACACAAGACTATTTTCAACAGATATATTTTTGTGTCACAACAGTCAGGAGACACTACTGTTTTTCTTTATGGAAAAAACTACCAAAAGCTGAATAATAGAGATTTTTTACCGTGGGATGGCAAAACCACAGTTATTGTTTACTGGGGTATACCACACTTTTTTAAATAGAGATATTTGCGGCTGAACAGTGAGCGACACACTCAAACTGCTTTTTTTTTTAGATACCAAAGGCCCAAAACTGGATAGTACAGCGATTTGACCCGTGGAACTGCGAAACCACACTGGTATGTCGGGCCTACACAAGACTATTTTCAACAGATATATTTTTGTGTCACAACAGTCAGGAGACACTACTGTTTTTCTTTACAGAAAAAAACTACCAAAAGCTGAAAAACAG
This sequence comes from Phyllobates terribilis, assembly GCF_046119375.1. NCBI lineage: Eukaryota > Metazoa > Chordata > Amphibia > Anura > Dendrobatidae > Phyllobates > Phyllobates terribilis. The sequence goes on along the minus strand of NW_027362762.1, from coordinate 660,959,610 downwards.
AGATTTTTTACCGTGGGATGGAAAAACCACAGTTATTGTTTACTGGGGTATACCACACTTTTTTAAATAGAGATATTTGCGGCTGAACAGTGAGCGACACACTCAAACTGCTTTTTATTTAGATAACAAAGACCCAAAACTGGATAGTACAGCGATTTGACCCGTGGAACTGCGAAACCACACTGGGATGTCGGGCCTACACAAGACTATTTTCAACAGATATATTTTTGTGTCACAACAGTCTGGAGACACTACTGTTTTTCTTTACGGAAAAAACTACCAAAAGCTGAATAATAGAGATTTTTTACAGTGGGATGGCAAAACCACAGTTATTGTTTACTGGGGTATACCACACTTTTTTAAATAGAGATATTTGCGGCTGAACAGTGAGCGACACACTCAAACTGCTTTTTATTTAGATACCAAAGACCCAAAACTGGATAGTACAGCGATTTGACCCGTGGAACTGCGAAACCACACTGGGATGTCGGGCCTACACAAGACTATTTTCAACAGATATATTTTTGTGTCACAACAGTCAGGAGACACTACTGTTTTTCTTTATGGAAAAAACTACCAAAAGCTGAATAATAGAGATTTTTTACCGTGGGATGGCAAAACCACAGTTATTGTTTACTGGGGTATACCACACTTTTTTAAATAGAGATATTTGCGGCTGAACAGTGAGCGACACACTCAAACTGCTTTTTTTTTTAGATACCAAAGGCCCAAAACTGGATAGTACAGCGATTTGACCCGTGGAACTGCGAAACCACACTGGTATGTCGGGCCTACACAAGACTATTTTCAACAGATATATTTTTGTGTCACAACAGTCAGGAGACACTACTGTTTTTCTTTACGGAAAATATACCAAAACCTGAATAATAGAGATTTTTTACAGTGGGATGGCAAAACCACAGTTATTGTTTACTGGGGTATACCACACTTTTTTAAATAGAGATATTTGCGGCTGAACAGTGAGCGACACACTCAAACTGCTTTTTTTTTAGATCCCAAAGGCCCAAAACTGGATAGTACAGCGATTTGACCCGTGGAACTGCGAAACCACACTGGGATGTCGGGCCTGCACAAGACTATTTTCAACAGATATATTTTTGTGTCACAACAGTCAGGAGACACTACTGTTTTTCTTTACAGAAAAAAACTACCAAAAGCTGAAAAACAGAGATTTTTTACCGTGGGATGGAAAAACCACAGTTATTGTTTACTGGGGTATACCACACTTTTTTAAATAGAGATATTTGCGGCTGAACAGTGAGCGACACACTCAAACTGCTTTTTATTTAGATAACAAAGACCCAAAACTGGATAGTACAGCGATTTGACCCGTGGAACTGCGAAACCACACTGGGATGTCGGGCCTACACAAGACTATTTTCAACAGATATATTTTTGTGTCACAACAGTCTGGAGACACTACTGTTTTTCTTTACGGAAAAAACTACCAAAAGCTGAATAATAGAGATTTTTTACCGTGGGATGGCAAAACCACAGTTATTGTTTACTGGGGCATACCACACTTTTTTAAATAAAGATATTTGCAGCTGAACAGTGAGCGACACACTCAAACTGCTTTTTTTTTTTGATCCTAAAGGCCCAAAACTGGATAGTACAGCGATTTGACCCGTGGAACTGCGAAACCACACTGGGATGTCGGGCCTACACAAGACTATTTTCAACAGATATATTTTTGTGTCACAACAGTCAGGAGACACTACTGTTTTTCTTTACGGAAAAAACTACCAAAAGCTGAATAACAGAGATTTTTTACCGTGGGATGGAAAAACCACAGTTATTGTTTACTGGGGTATACCACACTTTTTTAAATAGAGATATTTGCGGCTGAACAGTGAGCGACACACTCAAACTGCTTTTTATTTGGATACCAAAGGCCCAAAACTGGATAGTACAGCGATTTGACCCGTGGAACTGCAAAACCACACAGGGATGTCGGGCCTACACAAGACTATTTTCAACAGATATATTTTTGTGTCACAACAGTCAGGAGACACTACTGTTTTTCTTTACGGAAAAAACTACCAAAAGCTGAATAATAGAGATTTTTTACCATGGGATGGCAAAACCACAGTTATTGTTTACTGGGGTATACCACACTTTTTTAAATAGAGATATTTGCGGCTGAACAGTGAGCGACACACTCAAACTGCTTTTTTTTTAGATACCAAAGGCCCAAAACTGGATAGTACAGCGATTTGACCCGTGGAACTGCGAAACCACACTGGGATGTCGGGCCTACACAAGACTATTTTCAACAGATATATTTTTGTGTCACAACAGTCAGGAGACACTACTGTTTTTCTTTACGGAAAATATACCAAAACCTGAATAATAGAGATTTTTTACCGTGGGATGGCAAAACCACAGTTATTGTTTACTGGGGCATACCACACTTTTTTAAATAAAGATATTTGCAGCTGAACAGTGAGCGACACACTCAAACTGCTTTTTTTTTTTGATCCTAAAGGCCCAAAACTGGATAGTACAGCGATTTGACCCGTGGAACTGCGAAACCACACTGGGATGTCGGGCCTACACAAGACTATTTTCAACAGATATATTTTTGTGTCACAACAGTCAGGAGACACTACTGTTTTTCTTTACGGAAAAAACTACCAAAAGCTGAATAACAGAGATTTTTTACCGTGCGATGGAAAAACCACAGTTATTGTTTACTGGGGTATACCACACTTTTTTAAATAGAGATATTTGCAGCTGAACAGTGAGCGACACACTCAAACTGCTTTTTATTTGGATACCAAAGGCCCAAAACTGGATAGTACAGCGATTTGACCCGTGGAACTGCAAAACCACACAGGGATGTCGGGCCTACACAAGACTATTTTCAACAGATATATTTTTGTGTCACAACAGTCAGGAGACACTACTGTTTTTCTTTACGGAAAAAACTACCAAAAGCTGAATAATAGAGATTTTTTACCGTGGGATGGCAAAACCACAGTTATTGTTTACTGGGGTATACCACACTTTTTTAAATAGAGATATTTGCGGCTGAACAGTGAGCGACACACTCAAACTGCTTTTTTTTTAGATACCAAAGGCCCAAAACTGGATAGTACAGCGATTTGACCCGTGGAACTGCGAAACCACACTGGTATGTCGGGCCTACACAAGACTATTTTCAACAGATATATTTTTGTGTCACAACAGTCAGGAGACACTACTGTTTTTCTTTACGGAAAATATACCAAAACCTGAATAATAGAGATTTTTTACAGTGGGATGGCAAAACCACAGTTATTGTTTACTGGGGTATACCACACTTTTTTAAATAGAGATATTTGCGGCTGAACAGTGAGCGACACACTCAAACTGCTTTTTTTTTAGATCCCAAAGGCCCAAAACTGGATAGTACAGCGATTTGACCCGTGGAACTGCGAAACCACACTGGGATGTCGGGCCTGCACAAGACTATTTTCAACAGATATATTTTTGTGTCACAACAGTCAGGAGACACTACTGTTTTTCTTTACAGAAAAAAACTACCAAAAGCTGAAAAACAGAGATTTTTTACCGTGGGATGGAAAAACCACAGTTATTGTTTACTGGGGTATACCACACTTTTTTAAATAGAGATATTTGCGGCTGAACAGTGAGCGACACACTCAAACTGCTTTTTATTTAGATAACAAAGACCCAAAACTGGATAGTACAGCGATTTGACCCGTGGAACTGCGAAACCACACTGGGATGTCGGGCCTACACAAGACTATTTTCAACAGATATATTTTTGTGTCACAACAGTCTGGAGACACTACTGTTTTTCTTTACGGAAAAAACTACCAAAAGCTGAATAATAGAGATTTTTTACCGTGGGATGGCAAAACCACAGTTATTGTTTACTGGGGTATACCACACTTTTTTAAATAGAGATATTTGCGGCTGAACAGTGAGCGACACACTCAAACTGCTTTTTTTTTAGATACCAAAGGCCCAAAACTGGATAGTACAGCGATTTGACCCGTGGAACTGCGAAATCACACTGGGATGTCGGGCCTACACAAGACTATTTTCAACAGATATATTTTTGTGTCACAACAGTCAGGAGACACTACTGTTTTTCTTTACGGAAAATATACCAAAACCTGAATAATAGAGATTTTTTACCGTGGGATGGCAAAACCACAGTTATTGTTTACTGGGGTATACCACACTTTTTTAAATAAAGATATTTGCGGCTGAACAGTGAGCGACACACTCAAACTGCTTTTTTTTTAGATCCCAAAGGCCCAAAACTGGATAGTACAGCGATTTTACCCGTAGAACTGCGAAACCACACTGGGATGTCGGGCCTACACAAGACTATTTTCAACAGATATATTTTTGTGTCACAACAGTCAGGAGACACTACTGTTTTTCTTTACGGAAAAAACTACCAAAAGCTGAATAATAGAGATTTTTTACCGTGGGATGGCAAAACCACAGTTATTGTTTACTGGGGCATACCACACTTTTTTAAATAAAGATATTTGCAGCTGAACAGTGAGCGACACACTCAAACTGCTTTTTTTTTTTGATCCTAAAGGCACAAAACTGGATAGTACAGCGATTTGACCCGTGGAACTGCGAAACCACACTGGGATGTCGGGCCTACACAAGACTATTTTCAACAGATATATTTTTGTGTCACAACAGTCAGGAGACACTACTGTTTTTCTTTACGGAAAAAACTACCAAAAGCTGAATAACAGAGATTTTTTACCGTGGGATGGAAAAACCACAGTTATTGTTTACTGGAGTATACCACACTTTTTTAAATAGAGATATTTGCGGCTGAACAGTGAGAGACACACTCAAACTGCTTTTTATTTGGATACCAAAGGCCCAAAACTGGATAGTACAGCGATTTGACCCGTGGAACTGCGAAACCACACAGGGATGTCGGGCCTACACAAGACTATTTTCAACAGATATATTTTTGTGTCACAACAGTCAGGAGACACTACTGTTTTTCTTTACGGAAAAAACAACCAAAAGCTGAATAATAGAGATTTTTTACCGTGGGATGGCAAAACCACAGTTATTGTTTACTGGGGTATACCACACTTTTTTAAATAGAGATATTTGCGGCTGAACAGTGAGCGACACACTCAAACTGCTTTTTTTTTAGATACCAAAGGCCCAAAACTGGATAGTACAGCGATTTGACCCGTGGAACTGCAAAACCACACTGGGATGTCGGGCCTACACAAGACTATTTTCAACAGATATATTTTTGTGTCACAACAGTCAGGAGACACTACTGTTTTTCTTTACGGACAATATACCAAAACCTTAATAATAGAGATTTTTTACCGTGGGATGGCAAAACCACAGTTATTGTTTACTGGGGTATACCACACTTTTTTAAATAGAGATATTTGCGGCTGAACAGTGAGCGACACACTCAAACTGCTTTTTTTTAAGATAGCAAAGGCCCAAAACTGGATAGTACAGCGATTTGACCCGTGGAACTGCGAAACCACACAGGGATGTCGGGCCTACACAAGACTATTTTCAACAGATATATTTTTGTGTCACAACAGTCAGGAGACACTGCTGTTTTTCTTTACGGAAAAAACTACCAAAAGCTGAATAATAGAGATTTTTTACCGTGGGATGGCAAAACCACAGTTATTGTTTACTGGGGTATACCACACTTTTTTAAATAGAGATATTTGCGGCTGAACAGTGAGCGACACACTCAAACTGCTTTTTTTTTAGATACCAAAGGCCCAAAACTGGATAGTACAGCGATTTGACCCGTGGAACTGCGAAACTACACTGGGATGTCGGGCCTACACAAGACTATTTTCAACAGATATATTTTTGTGTCACAACAGTCAGGAGACACTACTGTTTTTCTTTACGGAAAAAACTACCAAAAGCTGAATAACAGAGATTTTTTACCGTGGGATGGAAAAACCACAGTTATTGTTTACTGGGGTATACCACACTTTTTTAAATAGAGATATTTGCGGCTGAACAGTGAGCGACACACTCAAACTGCTTTTTATTTAGATACCAAAGGCCCAAAACTGGATAGTACAGCGATTTGACCCGTGGAACTGCGAAACCACACTGGGATGTCGGGCCTACACAAGACTATTTTCAACAGATATATTTTTGTGTCACAACAGTCAGGAGACACTACTGTTTTTCTTTATGGAAAAAACTACCAAAAGCTGAATAATAGAGATTTTTTACCGTGGGATGGCAAAACCACAGTTATTGTTTACTGGGGTATACCACACTTTTTTAAATAGAGATATTTGCGGCTGAACAGTGAGCGACACACTCAAACTGCTTTTATTTTAGATACCAAAGGCCCAAAACTGGATAGTACAGCGATTTGACCCGTGGAACTGCGAAACCACACTGGGATGTCGGGCCTGCACAAGACTATTTTCAACAGATATATTTTTGTGTCACAACAGTCAGGAGACACTACTGTTTTTCTTTACAGAAAAAAACTACCAAAAGCTGAAAAACAGAGATTTTTTACCGTGGGATGGAAAAACCACAGTTATTGTTTACTGGGGTATACCACACTTTTTTAAATAGAGATATTTGCAGCTGAACAGTGAGCGACACACTCAAACTGCTTTTTATTTAGATAACAAAGACCCAAAACTGGATAGTACAGCGATTTGACCCGTGGAACTGCGAAACCACACTGGGATGTCGGGCCTACACAAGACTATTTTCAACAGATATATTTTTGTGTCACAACATTCTGGAGACACTACTGTTTTTCTTTACGGAAAAAACTACCAAAAGCTGAATAATAGAGATTTTTTACCGTGGGATGGCAAAACCACAGTTATTGTTTACTGGGGTATACCACACTTTTTTAAATAGAGATATTTGCGGCTGAACAGTGAGCGACACACTCAAACTGCTTTTTTTTTAGATACCAAAGGCCCAAAACTGGATAGTACAGCGATTTGACCCGTGGAACTGCGAAACCACACTGGGATGTCGGGCCTACACAAGACTATTTTCAACAGATATATTTTTGTGTCACAACAGTCAGGAGACACTACTGTTTTTCTTTACGGAAAATATACCAAAACCTGAATAATAGAGATTTTTTACCGTGGGATGGCAAAACCACAGTTATTGTTTACTGGGGCATACCACACTTTTTTAAATAAAGATATTTGCAGCTGAACAGTGAGCGACACACTCAAACTGCTTTTTTTTTTTGATCCTAAAGGCCCAAAACTGGATAGTACAGCGATTTGACCCGTGGAACTGCGAAACCACACTGGGATGTCGGGCCTACACAAGACTATTTTCAACAGATATATTTTTGTGTCACAACAGTCAGGAGACACTACTGTTTTTCTTTACGGAAAAAACTACCAAAAGCTGAATAACAGAGATTTTTTACCGTGCGATGGAAAAACCACAGTTATTGTTTACTGGGGTATACCACACTTTTTTAAATAGAGATATTTGCAGCTGAACAGTGAGCGACACACTCAAACTGCTTTTTATTTGGATACCAAAGGCCCAAAACTGGATAGTACAGCGATTTGACCCGTGGAACTGCAAAACCACACAGGGATGTCGGGCCTACACAAGACTATTTTCAACAGATATATTTTTGTGTCACAACAGTCAGGAGACACTACTGTTTTTCTTTACGGAAAAAACTACCAAAAGCTGAATAATAGAGATTTTTTACCGTGGGATGGCAAAACCACAGTTATTGTTTACTGGGGTATACCACACTTTTTTAAATAGAGATATTTGCGGCTGAACAGTGAGCGACACACTCAAACTGCTTTTTTTTTAGATACCAAAGGCCCAAAACTGGATAGTACAGCGATTTGACCCGTGGAACTGCGAAACCACACTGGTATGTCGGGCCTACACAAGACTATTTTCAACAGATATATTTTTGTGTCACAACAGTCAGGAGACACTACTGTTTTTCTTTACGGAAAATATACCAAAACCTGAATAATAGAGATTTTTTACAGTGGGATGGCAAAACCACAGTTATTGTTTACTGGGGTATACCACACTTTTTTAAATAGAGATATTTGCGGCTGAACAGTGAGCGACACACTCAAACTGCTTTTTTTTTAGATCCCAAAGGCCCAAAACTGGATAGTACAGCGATTTGACCCGTGGAACTGCGAAACCACACTGGGATGTCGGGCCTGCACAAGACTATTTTCAACAGATATATTTTTGTGTCACAACAGTCAGGAGACACTACTGTTTTTCTTTACAGAAAAAAACTACCAAAAGCTGAAAAACAGAGATTTTTTACCGTGGGATGGAAAAACCACAGTTATTGTTTACTGGGGTATACCACACTTTTTTAAATAGAGATATTTGCGGCTGAACAGTGAGCGACACACTCAAACTGCTTTTTATTTAGATAACAAAGACCCAAAACTGGATAGTACAGCGATTTGACCCGTGGAACTGCGAAACCACACTGGGATGTCGGGCCTACACAAGACTATTTTCAACAGATATATTTTTGTGTCACAACAGTCTGGAGACACTACTGTTTTTCTTTACGGAAAAAACTACCAAAAGCTGAATAATAGAGATTTTTTACCGTGGGATGGCAAAACCACAGTTATTGTTTACTGGGGTATACCACACTTTTTTAAATAGAGATATTTGCGGCTGAACAGTGAGCGACACACTCAAACTGCTTTTTTTTTAGATACCAAAGGCCCAAAACTGGATAGTACAGCGATTTGACCCGTGGAACTGCGAAATCACACTGGGATGTCGGGCCTACACAAGACTATTTTCAACAGATATATTTTTGTGTCACAACAGTCAGGAGACACTACTGTTTTTCTTTACGGAAAATATACCAAAACCTGAATAATAGAGATTTTTTACCGTGGGATGGCAAAACCACAGTTATTGTTTACTGGGGTATACCACACTTTTTTAAATAAAGATATTTGCGGCTGAACAGTGAGCGACACACTCAAACTGCTTTTTTTTTAGATCCCAAAGGCCCAAAACTGGATAGTACAGCGATTTTACCCGTAGAACTGCGAAACCACACTGGGATGTCGGGCCTACACAAGACTATTTTCAACAGATATATTTTTGTGTCACAACAGTCAGGAGACACTACTGTTTTTCTTTACGGAAAAAACTACCAAAAGCTGAATAATAGAGATTTTTTACCGTGGGATGGCAAAACCACAGTTATTGGTTACTGGGGCATACCACACTTTTTTAAATAAAGATATTTGCAGCTGAACAGTGAGCGACACACTCAAACTGCTTTTTTTTTTTGATCCTAAAGGCCCAAAACTGGATAGTACAGCGATTTGACCCGTGGAACTGCGAAACCACACTGGGATGTCGGGCCTACACAAGACTATTTTCAACAGATATATTTTTGTGTCACAACAGTCAGGAGACACTACTGTTTTTCTTTACGGAAAAAACTACCAAAAGCTGAATAACAGAGATTTTTTACCGTGGGATGGCAAAACCACAGTTATTGTTTACTGGAGTATACCACACTTTTTTAAATAGAGATATTTGCGGCTGAACAGTGAGAGACACACTCAAACTGCTTTTTATTTGGATACCAAAGGCCCAAAACTGGATAGTACAGCGATTTGACCCGTGGAACTGCGAAACCACACAGGGATGTCGGGCCTACACAAGACTATTTTCAACAGATATATTTTTGTGTCACAACAGTCAGGAGACACTACTGTTTTTCTTTACGGAAAAAACAACCAAAAGCTGAATAATAGAGATTTTTTACCGTGGGATGGCAAAACCACAGTTATTGTTTACTGGGGTATACCACACTTTTTTAAATAGAGATATTTGCGGCTGAACAGTGAGCGACACACTCAAACTGCTTTTTTTTTAGATACCAAAGGCCCAAAACTGGATAGTACAGCGATTTGACCCGTGGAACTGCAAAACCACACTGGGATGTCGGGCCTACACAAGACTATTTTCAACAGATATATTTTTGTGTCACAACAGTCAGGAGACACTACTGTTTTTCTTTACGGACAATATACCAAAACCTTAATAATAGAGATTTTTTACCGTGGGATGGCAAAACCACAGTTATTGTTTACTGGGGTATACCACACTTTTTTAAATAGAGATATTTGCGGCTGAACAGTGAGCGACACACTCAAACTGCTTTTTTTTAAGATAGCAAAGGCCCAAAACTGGATAGTACAGCGATTTGACCCGTGGAACTGCGAAACCACACAGGGATGTCGGGCCTACACAAGACTATTTTCAACAGATATATTTTTGTGTCACAACAGTCAGGAGACACTGCTGTTTTTCTTTACGGAAAAAACTACCAAAAGCTGAATAATAGAGATTTTTTACCGTGGGATGGCAAAACCACAGTTATTGTTTACTGGGGTATACCACACTTTTTTAAATAGAGATATTTGCGGCTGAACAGTGAGCGACACACTCAAACTGCTTTTTTTTTAGATACCAAAGGCCCAAAACTGGATAGTACAGCGATTTGACCCGTGGAACTGCGAAACTACACTGGGATGTCGGGCCTACACAAGACTATTTTCAACAGATATATTTTTGTGTCACAACAGTCAGGAGACACTACTGTTTTTCTTTACGGAAAAAACTACCAAAAGCTGAATAACAGAGATTTTTTACCGTGGGATGGAAAAACCACAGTTATTGTTTACTGGGGTATACCACACTTTTTTAAATAGAGATATTTGCGGCTGAACAGTGAGCGACACACTCAAACTGCTTTTTATTTAGATACCAAAGGCCCAAAACTGGATAGTACAGCGATTTGACCCGTGGAACTGCGAAACCACACTGGGATGTCGGGCCTACACAAGACTATTTTCAACAGATATATTTTTGTGTCACAACAGTCAGGAGACACTACTGTTTTTCTTTATGGAAAAAACTACCAAAAGCTGAATAATAGAGATTTTTTACCGTGGGATGGCAAAACCACAGTTATTGTTTACTGGGGTATACCACACTTTTTTAAATAGAGATATTTGCGGCTGAACAGTGAGCGACACACTCAAACTGCTTTTATTTTAGATACCAAAGGCCCAAAACTGGATAGTACAGCGATTTGACCCGTGGAACTGCGAAACCACACTGGGATGTCGGGCCTGCACAAGACTATTTTCAACAGATATATTTTTGTGTCACAACAGTCAGGAGACACTACTGTTTTTCTTTACAGAAAAAAACTACCAAAAGCTGAAAAACAGAGATTTTTTACCGTGGGATGGAAAAACCACAGTTATTGTTTACTGGGGTATACCACACTTTTTTAAATAGAGATATTTGCAGCTGAACAGTGAGCGACACACTCAAACTGCTTTTTATTTAGATAACAAAGACCCAAAACTGGATAGTACAGCGATTTGACCCGTGGAACTGCGAAACCACACTGGGATGTCGGGCCTACACAAGACTATTTTCAACAGATATATTTTTGTGTCACAACATTCTGGAGACACTACTGTTTTTCTTTACGGAAAAAACTACCAAAAGCTGAATAATAGAGATTTTTTACCGTGGGATGGCAAAACCACAGTTATTGTTTACTGGGGTATACCACACTTTTTTAAATAGAGATATTTGCGGCTGAACAGTGAGCGACACACTCAAACTGCTTTTTTTTTAGATACCAAAGGCCCAAAACTGGATAGTACAGCGATTTGACCCGTGGAACTGCGAAACCACACTGGGATGTCGGGCCTACACAAGACTATTTTCAACAGATATATTTTTGTGTCACAACAGTCAGGAGACACTACTGTTTTTCTTTACGGAAAATATACCAAAACCTGAATAATAGAGATTTTTTACCGTGGGATGGCAAAACCACAGTTATTGTTTACTGGGGCATACCACACTTTTTTAAATAAAGATATTTGCAGCTGAACAGTGAGCGACACACTCAAACTGCTTTTTTTTTTTGATCCTAAAGGCCCAAAACTGGATAGTACAGCGATTTGACCCGTGGAACTGCGAAACCACACTGGGATGTCGGGCCTACACAAGACTATTTTCAACAGATATATTTTTGTGTCACAACAGTCAGGAGACACTACTGTTTTTCTTTACGGAAAAAACTACCAAAAGCTGAATAACAGAGATTTTTTACCGTGCGATGGAAAAACCACAGTTATTGTTTACTGGGGTATACCACACTTTTTTAAATAGAGATATTTGCAGCTGAACAGTGAGCGACACACTCAAACTGCTTTTTATTTGGATACCAAAGGCCCAAAACTGGATAGTACAGCGATTTGACCCGTGGAACTGCAAAACCACACAGGGATGTCGGGCCTACACAAGACTATTTTCAACAGATATATTTTTGTGTCACAACAGTCAGGAGACACTACTGTTTTTCTTTACGGAAAAAACTACCAAAAGCTGAATAATAGAGATTTTTTACCGTGGGATGGCAAAACCACAGTTATTGTTTACTGGGGTATACCACACTTTTTTAAATAGAGATATTTGCGGCTGAACAGTGAGCGACACACTCAAACTGCTTTTTTTTTAGATACCAAAGGCCCAAAACTGGATAGTACAGCGATTTGACCCGTGGAACTGCGAAACCACACTGGTATGTCGGGCCTACACAAGACTATTTTCAACAGATATATTTTTGTGTCACAACAGTCAGGAGACACTACTGTTTTTCTTTACGGAAAATATACCAAAACCTGAATAATAGAGATTTTTTACAGTGGGATGGCAAAACCACAGTTATTGTTTACTGGGGTATACCACACTTTTTTAAATAGAGATATTTGCGGCTGAACAGTGAGCGACACACTCAAACTGCTTTTTTTTTAGATCCCAAAGGCCCAAAACTGGATAGTACAGCGATTTGACCCGTGGAACTGCGAAACCACACTGGGATGTCGGGCCTGCACAAGACTATTTTCAACAGATATATTTTTGTGTCACAACAGTCAGGAGACACTACTGTTTTTCTTTACAGAAAAAAACTACCAAAAGCTGAAAAACAGAGATTTTTTACCGTGGGATGGAAAAACCACAGTTATTGTTTACTGGGGTATACCACACTTTTTTAAATAGAGATATTTGCGGCTGAACAGTGAGCGACACACTCAAACTGCTTTTTATTTAGATAACAAAGACCCAAAACTGGATAGTACAGCGATTTGACCCGTGGAACTGCGAAACCACACTGGGATGTCGGGCCTACACAAGACTATTTTCAACAGATATATTTTTGTGTCACAACAGTCTGGAGACACTACTGTTTTTCTTTACGGAAAAAACTACCAAAAGCTGAATAATAGAGATTTTTTACCGTGGGATGGCAAAACCACAGTTATTGTTTACTGGGGTATACCACACTTTTTTAAATAGAGATATTTGCGGCTGAACAGTGAGCGACACACTCAAACTGCTTTTTTTTTAGATACCAAAGGCCCAAAACTGGATAGTACAGCGATTTGACCCGTGGAACTGCGAAATCACACTGGGATGTCGGGCCTACACAAGACTATTTTCAACAGATATATTTTTGTGTCACAACAGTCAGGAGACACTACTGTTTTTCTTTACGGAAAATATACCAAAACCTGAATAATAGAGATTTTTTACCGTGGGATGGCAAAACCACAGTTATTGTTTACTGGGGTATACCACACTTTTTTAAATAAAGATATTTGCGGCTGAACAGTGAGCGACACACTCAAACTGCTTTTTTTTTAGATCCCAAAGGCCCAAAACTGGATAGTACAGCGATTTTACCCGTAGAACTGCGAAACCACACTGGGATGTCGGGCCTACACAAGACTATTTTCAACAGATATATTTTTGTGTCACAACAGTCAGGAGACACTACTGTTTTTCTTTACGGAAAAAACTACCAAAAGCTGAATAATAGAGATTTTTTACCGTGGGATGGCAAAACCACAGTTATTGTTTACTGGGGCATACCACACTTTTTTAAATAAAGATATTTGCAGCTGAACAGTGAGCGACACACTCAAACTGCTTTTTTTTTTTGATCCTAAAGGCCCAAAACTGGATAGTACAGCGATTTGACCCGTGGAACTGCGAAACCACACTGGGATGTCGGGCCTACACAAGACTATTTTCAACAGATATATTTTTGTGTCACAACAGTCAGGAGACACTACTGTTTTTCTTTACGGAAAAAACTACCAAAAGCTGAATAACAGAGATTTTTTACCGTGGGATGGAAAAACCACAGTTATTGTTTACTGGAGTATACCACACTTTTTTAAATAGAGATATTTGCGGCTGAACAGTGAGAGACACACTCAAACTGCTTTTTATTTGGATACCAAAGGCCCAAAACTGGATAGTACAGCGATTTGACCCGTGGAACTGCGAAACCACACAGGGATGTCGGGCCTACACAAGACTATTTTCAACAGATATATTTTTGTGTCACAACAGTCAGGAGACACTACTGTTTTTCTTTACGGAAAAAACAACCAAAAGCTGAATAATAGAGATTTTTTACCGTGGGATGGCAAAACCACAGTTATTGTTTACTGGGGTATACCACACTTTTTTAAATAGAGATATTTGCGGCTGAACAGTGAGCGACACACTCAAACTGCTTTTTTTTTAGATACCAAAGGCCCAAAACTGGATAGTACAGCGATTTGACCCGTGGAACTGCAAAACCACACTGGGATGTCGGGCCTACACAAGACTATTTTCAACAGATATATTTTTGTGTCACAACAGTCAGGAGACACTACTGTTTTTCTTTACGGACAATATACCAAAACCTTAATAATAGAGATTTTTTACCGTGGGATGGCAAAACCACAGTTATTGTTTACTGGGGTATACCACACTTTTTTAAATAGAGATATTTGCGGCTGAACAGTGAGCGACACACTCAAACTGCTTTTTTTTAAGATAGCAAAGGCCCAAAACTGGATAGTACAGCGATTTGACCCGTGGAACTGCGAAACCACACAGGGATGTCGGGCCTACACAAGACTATTTTCAACAGATATATTTTTCTGTCACAACAGTCAGGAGACACTGCTGTTTTTCTTTACGGAAAAAACTACCAAAAGCTGAATAATAGAGATTTTTTACCGTGGGATGGCAAAACCACAGTTATTGTTTACTGGGGTATACCACACTTTTTTAAATAGAGATATTTGCGGCTGAACAGTGAGCGACACACTCAAACTGCTTTTTTTTTAGATACCAAAGGCCCAAAACTGGATAGTACAGCGATTTGACCCGTGGAACTGCGAAACTACACTGGGATGTCGGGCCTACACAAGACTATTTTCAACAGATATATTTTTGTGTCACAACAGTCAGGAGACACTACTGTTTTTCTTTACGGAAAAAACTACCAAAAGCTGAATAACAGAGATTTTTTACCGTGGGATGGAAAAACCACAGTTATTGTTTACTGGGGTATACCACACTTTTTTAAATAGAGATATTTGCGGCTGAACAGTGAGCGACACACTCAAACTGCTTTTTATTTAGATACCAAAGGCCCAAAACTGGATAGTACAGCGATTTGACCCGTGGAACTGCGAAACCACACTGGGATGTCGGGCCTACACAAGACTATTTTCAACAGATATATTTTTGTGTCACAACAGTCAGGAGACACTACTGTTTTTCTTTATGGAAAAAACTACCAAAAGCTGAATAATAGAGATTTTTTACCGTGGGATGGCAAAACCACAGTTATTGTTTACTGGGGTATACCACACTTTTTTAAATAGAGATATTTGCGGCTGAACAGTGAGCGACACACTCAAACTGCTTTTATTTTAGATACCAAAGGCCCAAAACTGGATAGTACAGCGATTTGACCCGTGGAACTGCGAAACCACACTGGGATGTCGGGCCTGCACAAGACTATTTTCAACAGATATATTTTTGTGTCACAACAGTCAGGAGACACTACTGTTTTTCTTTACAGAAAAAAACTACCAAAAGCTGAAAAACAGAGATTTTTTACCGTGGGATGGAAAAACCACAGTTATTGTTTACTGGGGTATACCACACTTTTTTAAATAGAGATATTTGCAGCTGAACAGTGAGCGACACACTCAAACTGCTTTTTATTTAGATAACAAAGACTCAAAACTGGATAGTACAGCGATTTGACCCGTGGAACTGCGAAACCACACTGGGATGTCGGGCCTACACAAGACTATTTTCAACAGATATATTTTTGTGTCACAACATTCTGGAGACACTACTGTTTTTCTTTACGGAAAAAACTACCAAAAGCTGAATAATAGAGATTTTTTACCGTGGGATGGCAAAACCACAGTTATTGTTTACTGGGGTATACCACACTTTTTTAAATAGAGATATTTGCGGCTGAACAGTGAGCGACACACTCAAACTGCTTTTTTTTAAGATACCAAAGGCCCAAAACTGGATAGTACAGCGATTTGACCCGTGGAACTGCGAAACCACACTGGGATGTCGGGCCTACACAAGACTATATTCAACAGATATATTTTTGTGTCACAACAGTCAGGAGACACTACTGTTTTTCTTTACGGAAAAAACTACCAAATGCTGAATAATAGAGATTTTTTACAGTGGGATGGCAAAACCACAGTTATTGTTTACTGGGGTATACCACACTTTTTTAAATAGAGATATCTGCGGCTGAACAGTGAGCGACACACTCAAACTGCTTTTTTTTAGATACCAAAGGCCCAAAACTGGATAGTACAGCGATTTGACCCGTGGAACTGCGAAACCACACTGGGATGTCGGGCCTACACAAGACTATTTTCAACAGATATATTTTTGTGTCACAACATTCAGGAGACACTGCTGTTTTTCTTTACGGAAAAAACTACCAAAAGCTGAATAATAGAGATTTTTTACCGTGGGATGGCAAAACCACAGTTATTGTTTACTGGGGTATACCACACTTTTTTAAATAGAGATATTTGCGGCTGAACAGTGAGCGACACACTCAAACTGCTTTTTTTTTAGATACCAAAGGCCCAAAACTGGATAGTACAGCGATTTGACCCGTGGAACTGCGAAACTACACTGGGATGTCGGGCCTACACAAGACTATTTTCAACAGATATATTTTTGTGTCACAACAGTCAGGAGACACTACTGTTTTTCTTTACGGAAAAAACTACCAAAAGCTGAATAATAGAGATTTTTTACTGTGGGATGGCAAAACCACAGTTATTGTTTACTGGGGTATACCACACATTTTTAAATAAAGATATTTGCGGCTGAACAGTGAGCGACACACTCAAACTGCTTTTTTTTTAGATCCCAAAGGCCCAAAACTGGATAGTACAGCGATTTGACCCGTGGAACTGCGAAACCACACTGGGATGTCGGGCCTACACAAGACTATTTTCAACAGATATATTTTTGTGTCACAACAGTCCGGAGACACTACTGTTTGTCTTTACGGAAAAAACTACCAAAAGCTGAATAACAGAGATTTTTTACCGTGGGATGGAAAAACCAGAGTTATTGTTTACTGGGGTATACCACACTTTTTTAAATAGAGATATTTGCGGCTGAACAGTGAGCGACACACTCAAACTGCTTTTTATTTAGATACCAAAGGCCCAAAACTGGATAGTACAGCGATTTGACCCGTGGAACTGCGAAACCACACTGGGATGTCGGGCCTACATAAGACTATTTTCAACAGATATATTTTTGTGTCACAACAGTCAGGAGACACTACTGTTTTTCTTTATGGAAAAAACTAATAAAAGCTGAATAATAGAGATTTTTTACCGTGGGATGGCAAAACCACAGTTATTGTTTACTGGGGTATACCACACTTTTTTAAATAGAGATATTTGCGGCTGAACAGTGAGCGACACACTCAAACTGCTTTTTTTTTAGATACCAAAGGCCCAAAACTGGATAGTACAGCGATTTGACCGGTGGAACTGCGAAACCACACTGGTATGTCGGGCCTACACAAGACTATTTTCAATAGATATATTTTTGTGTCACAACAGTCAGGAGACACTACTGTTTTTCTTTACGGAAAATATACCAAAACCTGAATAATAGAGATTTTTTACCGTGGGATGGCAAAACCACAGTTATTGTTTACTGGGGTATACCACACTTTTTTAAATAGAGATATTTGCGGCTGAACAGTGAGCGACACACTCAAACTGCTTTTTTTTAAGATACCAAAGGCCCAAAACTGGATAGTACAGCGATTTGACCCGTGGAACTGCGAAACCACACTGGGATGTCGGGCCTACACAAGACTATTTTCAACAGATATATTTTTGTGTCACAACAGTCAGGAGACACTACTGTTTTTCTTTACGGAAAAAACTACCAAAAGCTGAATAATAGAGATTTTTTACCGTGGGATGGCAAAACCACAGTTATTGTTTACTGGGGTATACCACACTTTTTTAAATAGAGATATTTGCGGCTGAACAGTGAGCGACACGCTCAAACTGCTTTTTTTTTAGATACCAAAGGCCCAAAACTGGATAGTACAGCGATTTGACCCGTGGAACTGCGAAACCACACTGGGATGTCGGGCCTACACAAGACTATTTTCAACAGATATATTTTTGTGTCACAACAGTCAGGAGACACTACTGTTTTTCTTTACGGAAAATATACCAAAACCTTAATAATAGAGATTTTTTACCGTGGGATGGCAAAACCACAGTTATTGTTTACTGGGGCATACCACACTTTTTTAAATAGAGATATTTGCGGCTGAACAGTGAGCGACACACTCAAACTGCTTTTTTTTTAGATACCAAAGGCCCAAAACTGGTTAGTACAGCGATTTGACCCGTGGAACTGCGAAACCACAATGGGATGTCGGGCCTACACAAGACTATTTTCAACAGATATATTTTTGTGTCACAACAGTCAGGAGACACTACTGTTTTTCTTTACGGAAAAAACTACCAAAAGCTGAATAATAGAGATTTTTTACCGTGGGATGGCAAAACCACAGTTATTGTTTACTGGGGTATACCACACTTTTTTAAATAGAGATATTTGCGGCTGAACAGTGAGCGACACACTCAAACTGCTTTTTTTTAAGATACCAAAGGCCCAAAACTGGATAGTACAGCGATTTGACCCGTGGAACTGCGAAACCACACTGGGATATCGGGCGTACACAAGACTATTTTCAACAGATATATTTTTGTGTCACAACAGTCAGGAGACACTACTGTTTTTCTTTACAGAAAAAACTACCAAAAGCTGAATAATAGAGATTTTTTACCGTGCGATGGCAAAACCACAGTTATTGTTTACTGGGGTATACCACACTTTTTTAAATAAAGATATTTGCGGCTGAACAGTGAGCGACACACTCAAACTGCTTTTTTTTTAGATACTAAAGGCCCAAAACTGGATAGTACAGCGATTTGACCCGTGGAACTGCGAAACCACACTGGGATGTCGGGCCTACACAAGACTATTTTCAACAGATATATTTTTGTGTCACAACAGTCAGGAGACACTACTGTTTTTCTTTACGGAAAAAACTACCAAAAGCTGAATAATAGAGATTTTTTACCGTGGGATGGCAAAACCACAGTTATTGTTTACTGGGGTATACCACACTTTTTTAAATAGAGATATTTGCGGCTGAACAGTGAGCGACACACTCAAACTGCTTTTTTTTTAGATACCAAAGGCCCAAAACTGGATAGTACAGCGATTTGACCCGAGGAACTGCGAAACCACACTGGGGTGTCGGGCCTACACAAGACTATTTTCAACAGATATATTTTTGTGTCACAACAGTCAGGAGACACTACTGTTTTTCTTTATGGAAAAAACTACCAAAAGCTGAATAATAGAGATTTTTTACCGTGGGATGGCAAAACCACAGTTATTGTTTACTGGGGTATACCACACTTTTTTAAATAGAGATATTTGCGGCTGAACAGTGAGCGACACTCTCAAACTGCTTTTTTTAAGATACCAAAGGCCCAAAACTGGATAGTACAGTGATTTGACCCGTGGAACTGCGAAACCACACTGGGATGTCGGGCCTACACAAGACTATTTTCAACAGATATATTTTTGTGTCACAACAGTCAGGAGACACTACTGTTTTTCTTTACGGAAAAAACTACCAAAAGCTGAATCATAGAGATTTTTTACCGTGGGATGGCAAAACCACAGTTATTGTTTACTGGGGTATACCACACTTTTTTAAATAGAGATATTTGCGGCTGAACAGTGAGCGACACACTCAAACTGCTTTTTTTTTAGATACCAAAGGCTCAAAACTGGATAGTACAGCGATTTGACCCGTGGAACTGCGAAACCACACTGGGATGTCGGGCCTACACAAGACTATTTTCAACAGATATATTTTTGTGTCACAACAGTCAGGAGACACTACTGTTTTTCTTTACGGAAAATATACCAAAACCTTAATAATAGAGATTTTTTACCGTGGGATGGCAAAACCACAGTTATTGTTTACTGGGGCATACCACACTTTTTTAAATAGAGATATTTGCGGCTGAACAGTGAGCGACACACTCAAACTGCTTTTTTTTTAGATACCAAAGGCCAAAAACTGGTTAGTACAGCGATTTGACCCGTGGAACTGCGAAACCACACTGGGATGTCGGGCTTACACAAGACTATTTTCAACAGATATATTTTTGTGTCACAACAGTCAGGAGACACTACTGTTTTTCTTTACGGAAAAAACTACCAAAAGCTGAATAATAGAGATTTTTTACCGTGGGATGGCAAAACCACAGTTATTGTTTACTGGGGTATACCACACTTTTTTAAATAGAGATATTTGCGGCTGAACAGTGAGCGACACACTCAAACTGCTTTTTTTTAAGATACCAAAGGCCCAAAACTGGATAGTACAGCGATTTGACCCGTGGAACTGCGAAACCACACTGGGATATCGGGCCTACACAAGACTATTTTCAACAGATATATTTTTGTGTCACAACAGTCAGGAGACACTACTGTTTTTCTTTACGGAAAAAACTACCAAAAGCTGAATAATAGAGATTTTTTACCGTGGGATGGCAAAACCACAGTTATTGTTTACTGGGGTATACCACACCTTTTTAAATAGAGATATTTGCGGCTGAACAGTGAGCGACACACTCAAACTGCTTTTTTTTTTAGATACCAAAGGCCCAAAACTGGATAGTACAGCGATTTGACCCGTGGAACTGCGAAACCACACTGGGATGTCGGGCCTACACAAGACTATTTTCAACAGATATATTTTTGTGTCACAACAGTCAGGAGACACTACTGTTTTTCTTTACGGAAAAAACTACCAAAAGCTGAATAATAGAGATTTTTTACTGTGGGATGGCAAAACCACAGTTATTGTTTACTGGGGTATGCCACACCTTTTTAAATAGAGATATTTGCGGCTGAACAGTGAGCGACACACTCAAACTGCTTTTTTTTTAGATACCAAAGGCCCAAAACTGGATAGTACAGCGATTTGACCCGTGGAACTGCGAAACCACACTGGGATGTCGGGCCTACACAAGACTATTTTCAACAGATATATTTTTGTGTCACAACAGTCAGGAGACACTACTGTTTTTCTTTACGGAAAAAACTACCCAAAGCTGAATAATAGAGATTTTTTACTGTGGGATGGCAAAACCACAGTTATTGTTTACTGGGGTATACCACACTTTTTTAAATAGAGATATTTGCAGCTGAACAGTGAGCGACACACTCAAACTGCTTTTTTTTTAGATACCAAAGGCCCAAAACTGGATAGTACAGCGATTTGATCCGTGGAACTGCGAAACCACACTGGGATGTCGGGCCTACACAAGACTATTTTCAACAGATATATTATTGTGTCACAACAGTCAGGAGACACTACTGTTTTTCTTTACGTAAAAAACTACCAAAAGCTGAATAATAGAGATTTTTTACTGTGGGATGGCAAAACCACAGCTATTGTTAATGGGGTATACCACACTTTTTTAAATAGAGATATTTGCGGCTGAACAGTGAGCGACACACTCAAACTGCTTTTTTTTTAGATACCAAAGGCCCAAAACTGGTTAGTACAGCGATTTGACCCGTGGAACTGCGAAACCACACTGGGATGTCGGGCCTACACAAGATTATTTTCAACAGATATATTTTTGTGTCACAACAGTCAGGAGACACTACTGTTTTTCTTTACGGAAAAAACTACCAAAAGCTGAATAATAGAGATTTTTCACTGTGGGATGGCAAAACCACAGTTATTGTTTACTGGGGTATACCACACTTTTTTAAATAGAGATATTTGCGGCTGAACAGTGAGCGACACACACAAACTGCTTTTTTTTTAGATACCAAAGGCCCAAAACTGGATAGTACAGTGATTTGACCCGTGGAACTGCGAAACCACACTGGGATGTCGGGCCTACACAAGACTATTTTCAACAGATATATTTTTGTGTCACAACAGTCAGGAGACACTACCGTTTTTCTTTACGGAAAAAACTACCAAAAGCTGAATAATAGAGATTTTTTACCGTGGGATGGCAAAACCACAGTTATTGTTTACTGGGGTATACCACACTTTTTTAAATAGAGATATTTGCGGCTGAACAGTGAGCGACACACTCAAACTGCTTTTTTTTTAGATACCAAAGGCCCAAAACTGGATAGTACAGCGATTTTACCCGTAGAACTGCGAAACCACACTGGGATGTCGTGCCTACACAAGACCATTTTCAACAGATATATTTTTGTGTCACAACAGTCAGGAGACACTACTGTTTTTCTTTACGGAAAAAACTACCAAAAGCTGAATAATAGAGATTTTTTTCCGTGGGTGGCAAAACCACAGTTATTGTTTACTGGGGTATACCACACTTTTTTAAATAAAGATATTTGCGGCTGAACAGTGAGCGACACACTCAAACTGCTTTTTTTTTAGATCCCAAAGGCCCAAAACTGGATAGTACAGCGATTTGACCCGTGGAACTGCGAAACCACACTGGGATGTCGGGCCTACACAAGACTATTTTCAACAGATATATTTTTGTGTCACAACAGTCAGGAGACACTACTGTTTTTGTTTACGGAAAAACTACCAAAAGCTGAATAATAGAGATTTTTTACCATGGGATGGAAAAACCACAGCTATTGTTTACTGGGGTATACCACACTTTTTTAAATAGAGATATTTGCGGCTGAACAGTGAGCGACACACTCAAACTGCTTTTTTTTTTAGATACCAAAGGCCCTAAACTGAATAGTACAGCGATTTGACCCATGGAACTGCGAAACCACACTGGGATGTCGGGCCTACACAAGACTATTTTCAACAGATATATTTTTGTGTCACAACAGTCTGGAGACACTACTGTTTTTCTTTATGGAAAAAACTACCAAAAGCTGAATAATAGAGATTTTTTACCGTGGGATGGCAAAACCACAGTTATTGTTTACTGGGGTATACCACACTTTTTTAAATAGAGATATTTGCGGCTGAACAGTGAGCGACACACTCAAACTGCTTTTTTTTTAGATCCCAAAGGCCCAAAACTGGATAGTACAGCGATTTGACCCGTGGAACTGCGAGACCACACTGGGATGTCGGGCCTACACAAGACTATTTTCAACAGATATATTTTTGTGTCACAACAGTCTGGAGACACTACTGTTTTTCTTTATGGAAAAAACTACCAAAAGCTGAATAATAGAGATTTTTTACCGTGGGATGGCAAAACCACAGTTATTGTTTACTGGGGTATACCACACTTTTTTAAATAGAGATATTTGCGGCTGAACAGTGAGCGACACACTCAAACTGCTTTTTTTTTAGATACCAAAGGCCAAAAACTGGATAGTACAGCGATTTGACCCATGGAACTGCGAAACCACACTGGGATGTCGGGCCTACACAAGACTATTTTCAACAGATATATTTTTGTGTCACAACAGTCAGGAGACACTACTGTTTTTCTTTACGGAAAAAACTACCAAAAGCTGAATAATAGAGATTTTTTACCGTGGGTGGCAAAACCACAGTTATTGTTTACTGGGGTATACCACACTTTTTTAAATAAAGATATTTGCGGCTGAACAGTGAGCGACACACTCAAACTGCTTTTTTTTTAGATCCCAAAGGCCCAAAACTGGATAGTACAGCGATTTGACCCATGGAACTGCGAGACCACACTGGGATGTCGGGCCTACACAAGACTATTTTCAACAGATATATTTTTGTGTCACAACAGTCAGGAGACACTACTGTTTTTGTTTACGGAAAAAACTACCAAAAGCTGAATAATAGAGATTTTTTACCATGGGATGGAAAAACCACAGTTATTGTTTACTGGGGTATACCACACTTTTTTAAATAGAGATATTTGCGGCTGAACAGTGAGCGACACACTCAAACTGCTTTTTTTTTAGATACCAAAGGCCCAAAACTGGAT
The DNA here is from genome assembly GCF_046119375.1 of Phyllobates terribilis. Lineage (NCBI taxonomy): Eukaryota > Metazoa > Chordata > Amphibia > Anura > Dendrobatidae > Phyllobates > Phyllobates terribilis. The sequence goes on along the minus strand of NW_027362762.1, from coordinate 660,935,116 downwards.
AGTACAGCGATTTGACCCATGGAACTGCGAAACCACACTGGGATGTCGGGCCTACACAAGACTATTTTCAACAGATATATTTTTGTGTCACAACAGTCAGGAGACACTACTGTTTTTCTTTACGGAAAATATACCAAAACCTGAATAATATAGATTTTTTACTGTGGGATGGCAAAACCACAGTTATTGTTTACTGGGGTATACCACACTTTTTTTTTTAAATAGAGATATTTGGGGCTGAACAGTGAGCGACACACTCAAACTGTTTTTTTTTTAGATACAAATGGCCCAAAATGGATAATACAGAGGTTTGAACTGTGGAAGTGCAAAACAACACTTCTGTTTCTCTAGCCTACACCAGACTATTTTCAACAGTTATATTTGTGTCTGAAAAATCAGAGACACGCTTTTTTTTGGGGGGGGGACGGACACACCAAAAGGTTAATAAGACGGGTATTTGTACAGTGTGAAGGAGGAAAAAAAAGGAGGATTTAGATGAAAAAAAAAGGATTTTTCCTGACCCCCGACACCTGGTGCTAAGTCCAGCAATTTCAGCAACAGCAACACACAGGACTGTAATGCAGCGTTTGCTGGTATAACCACTTTGTCTCCTATACAGCCTGTCTGCCTGGTATCTGGGATGTATATTAGTCCTGAAAAGGACTGTTTGTTTGTTCTGGAAGCCTTTTCAGACCCTACACTAACTATTTCGCAGTTTATATCTCTCCCTAAATCAGCAGCGCTGTCCCTACACTGTCTAATCCGGAGCGACTGTGTCCAAGATGGCGGCGCCCGGTTTTAAATGCTCGAGGTGACGCTGTGTGGCCAGCCAATCACTGTAATGCCCACAACCAACATGGCTGCAGCATTACAGTGACTGGCTGGCAATCCCTGCATGTTCATTGGCTCTGTAAAGAGCGCCAAACATGCAGGGCGGAGACCCGAGCTCCCGCCCGAGTAACCCGGAAATGCTCGGTGCTCGCCGAACATCCCGAGTAGCGTGATGCTCGGGCGAGTACCGAGCAGTGTCGAGCATGTTCGCTCAACACTAATAAGAAACACTAATTTTATAAAGTGTGGACTAGACTTTAATCTGAGCTAATGTGGCCTACACAACTGTAAATTGGAGTGTTTGGTGAACTTTATTTAGTTTTTTTTTGTCACATAAAGACACTGGATGTGCCCAAAGATGTAATACCGATAGTATCACAAACTTTTTGTAGCTATTACAATGCAGGAAGGTAACCTACAATGCAATAGATGAGGCTACAAAAAATAGGCTAATACTAATCTGGCTGGAGCTGCAGGGCACAATGCTGCAGAAAGGCTCCTCTATCTACTCCTATATAGTGTGTTTGGAACCAATTTAGCTGAATACGGATGGAACCACCACACTAATAGGAGAAATCAGGAAAAATGTTCAATTAGCAAAAAGGACAATGCATGAGGCTGTGATGCAAGCTGAGCGCACTACAACCAGACTTGGCTGAAGCACACACTACAGCGTGAGCTGTACTCACACACACAGACCTTGCAGACAGCGGTGAACAGCACAGAGAACTGTGCACTAGCGCTGCAAGGCACATCGATTTATAAAGTAGCTTGGGTAAAGCAGAATAGAACAAATAGGTAGCTAAAACTGTCCCTCAGAACAACAGCGTCCTATCCCTAACTGAATTCACAGCAGAGTGAGCTCAAAATGGCGGCGGCGGCTTTTATAGTGCATCATGACAGAATTTCAGCAGCCAATCACAGCCATGCCATTAGTTAAGATGCCTACATGCCTAACAGGATGTGCCCACACTTCTTAGGATCCTCATTGGCTGAATAAAATGAAACTGGCTCATTGCATTATGGGAACTTCCAATTCCGGTATACTATATTCTAAAAGTATCAGAATTAAGTATCGGAATTCCGATACCGCGAATATCGGCCGATACCCGATATTTCTGTATCGGAATGCTCAACACTAATGACGATACATCTCGCCTTCCATTGCAGGCACCCCCTGCCTTTCAGCAGTTCTGGTTTTATATTTACACAGCACATGCAATCCGTGTTTGATAAAGACCTGAGTGTATAAGGTCGAAATGTCACATTTACCTTGGATTGCTTCATGAAATAATGAAATAAAGATTTCTTTTGCATCAATTTTGTGCATAATTTTGAGTGCCACGTAGTGATGAGCGAGCATACTTGCAAGTATTCAGTACTTGAGATTCTAGGAGCTCGCCGAGTACTTGTGAGATGCTCGGCGGATGCTCGGGTCCCCTCCCTGCATGTTTGGCGCTCTTTAGAGCACCAATCAACATGCAGGGATTCCCTGCCACTCACTGTAATGCCGCAGCCATGTTGGTTGTGGCATTACAGTGATTTTCTGGCCGCACAGCGTCATCAGGTGTATATCAGACCTGGCGCCGCTGTGCTCGTCAGTCTATTCCGCAATCAGGCAGTGTAGGGAGAGGTGCTGCTGAGCTAGGGAGAGATTTGGTTGTGTATTAAGTAGTGTAGGGAGAAAACAAGTACATTACACATATCCATCTCAACAAACAGTCCTTCTGAGGACTAATCCATCTGCAGAGATATCAGGCAGGCAGTGTATACAGGCAGGCAGGCAGGGTATATATCAGACTGCAAGAGGCTCCATTCCAGTTTTGTCTGCTGCTGCTAGATATTTCTAGAAATAGGCCCAGGTCTCAGGGGCCAGGAACAATTTTTTTGGGATCTTAATCCTCATTATTTGCTTAAAAAGCAATCCAGAGAACACCGTTTTTTTGTGCCATTTGCTTGTTGGCACTGCAGAATACAGCCAGGTCCTTTCCATATTACAGCGCTAAAAATCCAACTATTTAAAACTGTGGTTTGTACGTCACACGGATAACATATAATTGCGCTGAAAATACTGCCATTTTTGGCCTCCATTCAAATTTTTTTTCAGTGTGTTAGCAAAGTTTTTGACACTGGTTTCCTGTTCAAAATAGTTACCTACATGCCAGGTATTTAAAACTGTGGTTTGTCAATCACACGGATCACATATATGTTTTCTGAAAATTCTGCCATTTCTGGCCTCCATTCTAATTTTTTTTCAGTGTGTCAGCAAAGTTTTAGACACCGATTTGCTGTTCAAAATAGTTACCGACAGGCCAGGTATTTAAAACTGTGGTTTCTCTGTCACATGGATCACATATAATTGTGCTGAAAATGCTGCCATTTTTGGCCTCCATTCAAATTTTTTTTCAGTGTTTCAGCAAAGTTTTTGGCACCAGTTTGCTGTTCAAAATAGTTATCTACAGGCCAGGTATTTAAAACTGTGGTTTCTCCATCACACGGATTACATATAACTTTGCTCCAAATTCAGCCATTTGTAGTGAGCATGGAAGATATTGTCTTCCATTTAAAATGGGCAAGGCACGTGGCAAGGGACGGGGAAGTGGACGTGATGGTGATGGTGCATGCAGAGGCTGAGGCCGAGGCCGTGGGCAAGCTGAAATTGTGCCACAACAAACTCCCACATCTTCTCGCCTGACCTTCCTGTCCCAATTACTACGGGACCGCAGCACACCACTATTGAACCTAGAGCAGTGTCAAAAGGTTGTTGGTTGGATAGCGGATAATGCTTCCAGCCACTTTGCCACCACCACAACCACCCTGTCTTCCACACGGTCAAGTCTCAGCAGCCGTGAGTCTGGACCGCATATTCCTCACCCTGATCCTCCTTCCTCCCACCATGCCGAGTGCCTGAAGACAACTGATTCCACACTTGGACACACTGAAGAGCTGTTCACTTTTCCATTTATAGATTCGGGCCTTACGCCCAGTCCACTTGAAGCGGGGAGGGAGGAGATCGCATGTAGCGATGCCCAAATATTTGAGCAGCCACGGTCACACGAAGGTGACGGTGGGAAAGTGTCACAAGAGGTGGACGATGGTGAGACACAATTGCCAGAAAGTCTGGAGGAGGACCAGGGTGCGGAAGTGGAAGACGAGGTGGTGGATGATATAGTAACTGACCCAACCTGGCAGGAGGATATGTAGAGCGAGGACAGCAGCACACAGTAGGAGGGAGGCAGAGCACCCCAACAGGCCGGAAGAAGCAGTGTAGTGGCCACAGACAGAAGGCAGGCAACTGTTCAACGTAACACCAACACGAAGGAAGTTGCCAGTACAACTGTTAGGTCTTCCCGAGTCTGGTTGTTTTTTAAAGACTCTGCCGATAAATCCAAAAAGGCCATTTGCACCACCTGCCAGGCCAGCATCAGCAGGGGTGGCAAAACCAGCAGCCTGACCACCACCATCATGATCAGGCACATGGCAGCAAAGCACCCGACTTTGTGGGCCGAACCCCAGGGTCCAGGAGCAGTGTCTGCGGGTGGCACCATTGCTTCTTCAACTGTTGTGCATGCAAGCCAATCCTCTGTCCACGGTGCATGTGAAGATGCCTCCTGCCCTGCACCTGTCGTTGCACACTCTCAAGAAGTAGCATCAGAAAGCACGTCCTTGTCCCAGCGCAGTATTCAGTTGTCCATACCGCAGTCCTTGGAACACAAGCGCAAATACGCAGCCAACGCCCCACAGGCCACACTACTAAATTCCCACATTTCACGACTGCTTGCGCTTGAAATGTTGCCTTTTAGGCTCATGGAGACGGCGGCGGCTGTCCCTCGGTACTCGGTCTCCAGCCGCCACTATTTCTCCTGATGTGCTGTCCCTGCATTACACAAGCACATGTCCCAAAACATTAGCCATGCCCTCAACAACACAGGTACCGGGAAAGTCCACCTAACCACGGACACGTGGACAAGTGCTTGTGGGCAGGGACAGTACATCTCGCTGACTGCACCCTGGATTAACATAGTGGAAGCCGGGACCCGGTGGACCCACATCAGTCACAAGTTGGAAGCACTGCAGCACTGCCTTGGCCAAGCGGCAACAGGCTATGCTGAAGCTAATATACTTAGGTGACAAACCACACAATGCTGAAGAGTTGTGGGCAGCTCTGAAAGAGCAGGCAGATCTGTGGCTCACACCGCTGAACCTACAGCCAGGCATGGTCGTGTGTGACAATGGCCGGAACCCGGTGGCGACTCTGAGGCGAGGCGAGCTCACACGTGTACCATGCCTGGCCCGTGTGCTTAACCTTGTGGTTCAAATCCTACCCGGAGCTGCCGGATCTGCTCTTTAAGTATTCCGCCTGTCGGCCCATTTTAGAAAGTCACTTACAGCTTCCGCTGCCCTTGCCGTGTTTCAGCAGCGTTTGCAGCTTCTGGCTCACAGACTGGTGTGTGATGTCCCAACGCATTGGAACTCTATACTGCAGATGTTGGGAAGGATTTGTGAGCATAAGAGGGCAGTTGTTGAGTACCAGCATCAACAAGGCCGTCGGTATTCAGTTCAGACTCTACACATAAGACCTCAGGAATGGACATGGATGTTAGACATATGTACCATCCTTCAAAACTTTGAGGACCCCACCAAGATGGTGAGCGGCGATGACGCCATAATTAGCATCACCATCCCACTTCTCTGTCTTCTAAAATGCTCTCTGCTCACAGTCAAAGAGGATGCATTGCAGGTGGAGCACGATGAGATGGAGCAAGGAACCATACAGCGTGATTACACACAGCCCAGCCTCATCTCATCCTAAAGTGGATTGGGTGACAATGAGGAGAGGAGGAGGAAGAACAGGAGCTAGTTTTCTGCGCTATAGATGGTACTACCTGCACAACTGTCATACCGTCTTTTCAGCGTGGATGGCCAGAGGACAGAGAGGAGGAGGAGGAGGAGAGCATGGTCAGTCATCTTCTTGGTGAGAACATGGAAGTCTTGCCTGTTAGCAGTCTGGCACGCATGGCTGAGTTTATGTTACACTGCCTTTCCCATGACCCTCGTGTTCTAAAAATTTTGGATGACAGTCATTACTGGTTGGTGACACTTCTAGACCCACGCTACAAGGAGAACTTTATATTTCTTATTCCTGAGGCGGACAGGTCTACAAAAATGGGGCAGTACCAGAAGGCCCTTTTTGCGGAACTATTAAAAAAATTCACATCTGAAAACGCTGGCGGCAAAGGTCACAGTTCTTTGGACAACCAAGGAGTACAGATGAGAGAGACACAACTTCAATCCAGCAGAGGCAGGGGAACACTGTCAAAGTTCTGGGAGAATTTTCTCAGCCCCTCCCATCGCACAAGCCATGAGGCGCGGGTACTCTCTCAAGAAGTGCAAAGTTTGGGAAGATGCTGAGGGAGTACCTTGCCGACTGTACCAACGTCCTCCGTGATTCCTCTGTGCCTTATAATTATATTGGGTATCCAAGCTGGATACGTGGAATGAACTGTCTCTCTACGCCTTGGAGGTCCTGGACTGCCCTGCCGCCAGCGTTTTATCAAAGAGGGTTTTTAGTGCCCCTGGTGGAATTATAACTGATAAGCGCATCCGCCTGTCAACTAAAAATGCTGACAGGCGGACTCTTATAAAAATGAACAAGTGCTGGATTGGGCCAGACTTCTCAACACCACCAAATGATAGCAGCGTAACATGAACTCAAATCCAGTGTCTTTTTTTGGGAGGTGTATTCTTAAGCACCTCTTCACAACCACACATGGGTATACACTTCCTGATTTTGGCTATTTTCTCTTGTTCTCCTCCTTCTCCTCATCCTCATCCTCCACCACCATATCACCAGGGAGACCGTGGTCCGTGATGCAACACCCACATAATTTTTTTAAAGGGTGTATAAGATGCCCGTAAAAAAATTTTTTAAACAGTATGTTAATGTATACCCCCTAGGGGTAAATGTTTGTCAGCCTATACACTTAGTGCATGGGCAATACAAGTATGGGAGACCCGCTCCTTTCTAATGGGAACATTTTTTTTATGAGGCCCTCCTCCACGTCTCTTTCAAGGGGCATTGAAGTGCCTCCAAATTTTTGGCAGCCCTTGCATTCACTGCATAGGCAAACACAATGGGAGACCCACTTCCTAATAATTGGAACCTTTTTTTTCAGGAGGCCCTCCTCTACGTCTCTTCCAAGGGGCATTGGAGTGCCTCCAAATTTTTGGCCACCCTTGCATTCACTGCATAGGCAAACACAATGGGAGACACACTTCCTAATAATGGGAGCATTGTTTTCAGGAGGCCCACTGACCTCCACGTCTCTTCCAAGGGGCATTGGAGTGCCTCCAAATTTTTGGCAACCCTTGCATTCACTGCATAGGCAAACACAATGGGAGACCTACTTCCTAATAATGGTAACATTGTTTTCAGGAGGCCCTCCTCTAAGTCTCTTCAAAGGGGTATTGGGGTGCGTCCAAATTTTCAAAGTGGTATTGGGGTGCGTCCAAATTTTGGGCAGCCCTGCCACTCACTGCATATGCAATAACAGTATAGCAGACCCACTCTTTAGTAATGGGAACAATAAAACATAGCCGGCTGATGGCTCTCTAAGAATAGTCAGGGCTGACTGCTGGCCCTTTAAGAATAGTAAAGGCCGCCTAATGGCCCTATAAAAATAGGCTTTGTGACTTTCAGAGTCCCTCCTTCATAAATGAAACACAATGTGTCTGATGATATGTCACACACTACATGGCCAGATAAGGTTGTAAAATGCTAAAATGACATTTCCTGGTGAATACATTTGTCACTGTTGAAAGCAATGCAAAAGTGCAAAAATGCATCAAAAACACATGTGAACATAGCCCAAGGTGTGGAGGACCATTTTTGTTTTTGTTATTTATTTTGCTTTATATACAAGTCATCACCCTGGAAAGGATGTTCCTTAACATATTTCCCAGGAAAAATTAATTTTGGTTTCGTTTTTGTATGTTTTATTGTGAGTCCATAAAAGTGGCGTAATACCTCTGACAACGTTGTTGACAGAAGTGACCTGGGAGTCAGAAATGCTTCCAGGGGTCTTCCCCATGCTGTTCCCATGCCATTTGAGCACTGTTCCCATCGATTTGGACAATTTTTAGGCCTTCTGCAGATTTCCGGGGGGAGCCGCCTGAAAAATGCTCGAGTGTCCCATAGACTTACATTGGGCTCGTTGCTCGGGTTGAGCACCCGAGTATTCCAATGTGCTCGACCCGAGCATCGAGCACCTGAGCATTATAGCGCTCGCCCATCACTAGTGCCGAGTACTCTTAAACAGCTAATTATGGCATCATCGTTGCTCACCATCTTGGTAGAGTCCTCAAAATTTTGGAGGATGGTACAGATGTCTGACATCCATGTCCACTGAGGTCTTATGTGTGGAGTCTGACCTGATTACTGACGGCCTTGTTGATGCTGGTAGTCAACAACTGCCCTCTTCTGCTCACAAATCCTTCCAAACATCTGCAATGTAGAGTTCCAAAGCGAGTGGACATCGCACATCAGTCAGTGAGCTGGAAGCTGCAAACACTGCTGAAGCACGGCAAGGGCGGCGGAAGCTGTAGCTGACTTTCTAAAATGGGCACACAGGCGACCTACTTTGTCAAGCAGATCTGGCAGATCTGGCTAGGTTTTGAGAAACTGCTGAACCACGATGTTAAGCACATGGGCCAGGCATGTGTGTGAGTTTGCCTCGCTTCAGAGCTGCCACCAGGTTCCGGCCATTGTCACACACGACCATGCCTGGCTGTAGGCTCATTTGTGTCAGCCACCGATCTCCCTGCTCTTTCAGAGCTGTCAACAACTCTTCAGCATTGTGCGGTTTGTCACCTAAGCTTCAGCACAGCATGTTGCCGCTTGGCCGAGGCAGTGCTGCAGTGATTCTAGGTTGTGACTGATGTGATCATTTTGGAGATGGAGGCTGATGAGGAGGGGGAGGTGCAAGAGCTGTAGAATGTGGGGGAAATCCTGATTAATCCAGGGCCTGCAATCCACGGCGTCGGGAGGACGTGTTCCATCCTAAGGTTCGACTGGGTCCCGGCTTCCACTATATTAACCCAGTGTGGCATCAGCGAGATGTATCGTCCCTGCCCAAAAGCACTTGTCCACGTGTCCGTGGTTAGGTGGACTTTCCCAGTAATTGTGTTGTTGAGGGCATGGCTAATGTTCTGGGACACGTGCTTGTGTAATGCGGGGACAGCACACCAGGAGAAATAGTGGCGGCTGGGGACCGAGTACCAAGGGACGGCCGCCGCCATCAGGTTGCGGAAAGCTTCCATCTCCATGACCCTAAAAGGCAACATTTCAAGCACAAGCATTCCCGAAATGTGTGAATTTAGTAGTGTGGCCTGTGGGGCGTTGGCTGCTTATTTGCACTTGTGTTCCAAGGACTTGGGTAGGGACAACTGAACGCTGCGCTGGGACAAGGACGTGGACGTGCTTGCTGATGATGCTAGTTGAAAGTGTGCAATGACTGGTGCAGGGTTGGAGGTATCTTGGCTTGAGCCATGGACAGTGGGATTGGCGTGCAAGCACAACAGCGTAAGAAGCAGTGGTATCACCCGCAGACACTGTTTCTGGACCCTGAGGTTTGGCCCTCTTAGTCGGGTGCTTTGCTGCCATGTGCCTGATCATGCTGGTTGTGGTTAGGCTGCTAGTTTTGCTACCCCTGCCGATGCTGGCCTGGTAGGTAGTGCAAATCGCCTTTTTTGGAGTTATCTGCAGAGTCTTTAAAAAGCACCGAGATGCTCGGGCAAGTACCGAGTAGTGGCAAGCACGTTCGCTCATTACTACCCCCTATGCTTATAATACTGGTATATCCAGTTTCACCCTTTTGTCAACTAAATGTAACTCTACTGCTGTTATGATTTCCCTTATTAATTATATATTTTCCTTCACAAACCCTAATTAGCATAGGAAACAGGGACATTATAAATGCTTTTCTAAAACATTTATTTAACTGATTAACGTTATACAAGGCTGGTTAGGCAGGGAATGTACTCATATGTAGGTGAATGCAGCTGGGTTGGAGGGCATGGGGGACCTGACAGGTTCCCTTTAAGAGGTAAAGTTTCTCCCTGTGGAGAGTGCCAAGTTTGGGTATGGAGACCTGTAATCCATGTGATGCTCCTCTGGGAATTTAAATATGACACAAGTCATGTCCCTCATCACACATAACCTCTAATAAATGTAATAGGAAATTGTTGTCATCTTTAAACAAACTCTTCGTTACAATATGTGCAATGTTCAAGAGTACTAACTGTATATACTGAAATTAATGGACATCCATTAATTTTTATGAGTGGTGCACAATTTGTCACTTACTTCACTTATCAGCCAATTATGCAGGCTCCCAGCAGTAGGGAAAGCAGGTTTATCAGGCTTACGCAGTCTGAAAAATGATTGTCAATAACAGAAAGAATAATGGACCTGATTCAAAGTGCTTTCACCAGTTTTCTGCAGTGTCACCAAATTTTAGCACAACTAGAAGTTGCAAAACATTTTTACGACTTTTGGCATTTTCATGCCAGTCTCGGCTACCTTCCCCAAAGTGGTCAGAATTTGGACAGGATGGAGTGTAATGAGGCCTGCCCGGCAAATTCATCAAAATTTATGCCACTTTAGTACCTGACTAGAGTGACTAGAGTGACATTTATGGTGGAGATGCACGACAGTTGTAGGATGCACCTATTAATGAATTAGGTGCATCTTACTCTAGTGGTACCTTCAATAATAAAGCACTCCCATCAAAGTTTATATCCACTTATTATATTGCAGTCATCATATTATAAGGCACTATGTACTTACAATTGCTCATTTTGCCTTTCTACCCAGCTAATTCTCTTTTCTCTTCTTTATGTATCTATCCATCCCTCTTCAACTCCTGACACAGATGCTCCCTCCTCCCCCTGCCAGGGACTTTTGCAGTGATTCATGACTCACTAATACAAAGAAAATTGACCTCCTGTTTCTACATAGGGCTTAGAAGGATTCAGCTAATTAGTTTTTAATCACTGGGTAGAAATGCTAAATGAGCAATTGTAAGTGTGCAGTGCTATATAATATGATGACTGAAATATATTAAAAGGATAAAAATTTTGATGGGAGTGCTTTTTAAGAATGGCGTGCACAACGCCAGTCTTAATGAATTGTGCCCAATGTCTTTAAAGGGTTACTGTAGGTGAAAACTAAAAAGTTAGCCTTTGGCCAAAGTATTGAAGCTTTATATGTACCTAAATTTTGAATAAACCTAAATGGTGCTATTACAGAGGTTCTCTGCTGTCACCTACAAGCATAACAAATCATCTGCATGGTAGAACTTCCCCATCGTTTCCTCCTCCCAACTTAGCTCAGGAATAAAGACACACAATGGGGGGTCAGAACTTGGATGCCCATAGCCATCAATCACAGCATAGTAATCATTTTACCAGGTCAGTTTAAGAAATTAAAGTAGATCTGTGACTTGTCCTGTGCAACATGGACAGTTCTACCCCAAGTTAAATTGGTTTTAATGCATGCACAAAAACTCCGATGACAAGCAATGAAGTTTTTTTCTCAAGTTAGATCTCTCTTTTAAAGAGAACGTAATGTGTCAGTAGCTATAACAAAATTACCTGCACTCTCCTGGGCATTCTGCACCCTAGTTTGAGCCAGTGATGTTTACCAGCTGTTGTTTTGTGCCTTTTTTAGTTTTATTCTACACAGATGCAGTTTATTGGAGTCATCATTCCCTTCGGTTCCTCCTCTGCTTGCAGATCTGGAGTTTAGACTGTATCCTGGTTGTGTGAGGTTTTCACAAAACCCGTCTTTGTTCCCCGTACTGCACACAGTCACATGACTTAATTGCTACCAACTCTGTATTTGTTTTTTCAAGTTTTCGGAAATATTTTTTAATGCTTTTTTCTCTGAGGGACTCTGTAAAAGTCTAAAAGGAGGTGGCTGATAAGTTCCAGTGATTGATTTTTCGGCACAAAATGTATGTTTGTTTATACAACTGTGCTATTTGCTATTTAATGTAAGTAGTACTGCGCAGGATGTAGACTTAACCCATAAATCAGTGACAAAAGTACAGATGACATGCTGTATAACAGAATTACATTTATTTTCTTATAAGACATCACCTTCTGCTCCGAATATTGTCCAATCACTACGCACCTTTCTCTTACACCTATTGTTTAAATCAGGTTTCTGTGTCACATGTATAGCATTTTGAAAAAAAAATGGCAATATCACCAGGTTTTTGCAATGTAATCTGAGAGCATCATGATGTAGGTGAAGACACCCTGATTTCTGTGATGTTTCACTCACTGGGCTTTATTTTGCAGTTTCAATACAATCAATGTTCTGTAAGCAGATTTTCACTACAGAACAACTGTCCTCGTGCCTCCTAGTCCAACCATTGTGCCAGCATTGATAAGCAGCTTTCTGTCACTATGTAACAGGCAGGATGGCTGTGGCTGAGGGTCGCATCAGCGCCTCACCACTCTACAATAAAATGGAGATCCTGGCTGGGTGTGTGTTGTGTGTGCTATTGCCTTAGTAATACACCTCTGCGGACCGCATGCTGCCGCTTGACATGGCAGGCTAAGACCCAATGAGGTAGAAATGAATGAGGGAGTCCAAAAACAAACTTTTCTTTACTGAACAAACTGATGAGAAATATATATCTCAGATAGCAGACACTTAAAGAATACTTCTGCACAATCCAGAGGCAGGAGATTCTCGGTTACATGTGGACGGTTACACAGGGCTCAACATCTGAGTTCTGATAAATCTGCAACAAGGAAAATTGTGATTCTATCATAATTGCTGCACCCAATAAACTAAGTGATACATCCCTGGAATGAGGCTTTCTGTCCCTACTTAATGCTGCTGTCACATTACATTGGAAAAACCTGCTGACAGATTCCCTTTAATAAAAATATAAAATTAGTAATCTTGCAAATTTCAAACTGGCCACTGGGACTTTGCTAGACTCATAGGCCTCAATTAATCAAGACAAGTATTCTTCATGCCAGTCTTGATTAGGGATTGTGCTGGAGTCAGCTGCACCTGCTTCATTAAGAGGTGCAAACCTCTTAATGAATCAGGCGCATCTAAAAAGTGGCGTGCGCCTGTCACGGGTGTGTCAGAGGTGACAGACAGTCGCCCTGCAATGGTTTGCAGGAGATCTCCACGTTTGGCAATGCAGACAGAAGCCTAGATAGGAGGCTGTGTTTAGGACCCAGCGACTACCTCCCTTTAGTCTGGGTGTATATATACCTAGTGTGTCTAGGTAGGCGTCGCCGGTTATACTAATTTCTACTTGGAACTTGGCTGAAGCAGCATCACGTCCTCTCTGGAGTCTTTAGGCCGTGTGCCCTGTTGGAGTTCTTCTAAAGCTGAGTTGTTTCCCTGTGTTGTCTTCCCTTTTAGTCTTTAGAGTGCTAGCAGAGGTTGACTAGTGCTCATCTCCTTCCACCCCCAGCTATAGCCTTATGCCAGGGATAGTAGGGCGAGGCACGTGATTGGCGACAGCAGCGGAGGCTGTATAGGGACGTTAGGGAGAGACAGGGTTACGCTAGTCCAGATTAGGAGGTCACCTCTTCCCCCTGCCTCTGTGCATTTCGTAATAATTGTTATTCCAGTCAGAAACTGGAGTAAGATTTCTTGTAGAAGGTACGCCACAGCTCATCATGAATTAAAGAAGCTATGGTGTCTTCCCCCCTCCATTTCACCTACAAAATGTTTGCACTATTTAAAGTGATTTAAGCCAGAATTATTCTAGCGATATTGCTATTATTAATCAGGACCATAGTTCCTGTACTTTCTGTAACATACCTGGTGGCGGGCTTGCATGGTGCACCATCTCTCAGTATGCAAGATCGCAAACTTGATCTTCAGTCCAGTTTGCTAGCCTGGCTTCTATTCATGCTGTCTGTTTGTCTCTGTTCTGACTGCTTAGGGCGGCGGCCCGGTTACTTCCTGTTTCTTGTAGCTGCTGTGGTCACACCCCTAATGCGTCCTCAGCCTATTGCTGTCTGTCATTGGATATTGCCTCTGATGTGCCAAGTCCCGTTCTGTTCTTGCCTATCCGCCAACCTGGGGCTGTATTCCCAGGCCTGTCTGAACTATCTCCTAGCCTGTTGTCTGTCCGCCTTCCTGGAGGCTGTATTTCCAGGCCAGTCTGAACACACTCCTAGCCTGTTCGTCCCGCCTTCTAGGGGCCGTATACCTAGATCTGTTATCTGTGTTTTCTTGCCTGTCTGTCCGCCTTCCTGGTGGCTGTATTTCCAGGCCAGTCTGAACACGCTCCTAGCCTGTTCGTCCCGCCTTCTAGGGGCCGCATACCTAGACCCGCTTCTGTATCTCGCTGCAGTGTCAGTTCTTGTCTGAACACTCTCCTAGCCTGTTACCTGTTTTTCTCTGTGTCCGTACCTTCCCTTTTCCTGCTGAGTCTGAACCCGCACCTAATTTCTACTCGTTTTCGCTGTACTTCCGTTTGTGAGTTTAGAGTCCACTCGCTACTTCATTGCAAGTATCTTGTGTGTATCTGGTTCTGCCTTTTCCTTCCAGTTTGTTCCGTGTGAACAGAGCCCTGTCCCCTCTGATCTGCCTTTGCTCACCGCTCCGGCGGTTTATCTCTGCTCTTCCTTGCTCACCGCTCCGGCGTTTCCTGCCTGTTTTGCCTTGCTCGCCGCTCCGGCGGTTCCTGCCTGCTCTGCCTTGCTCACCGCTCCGGTGGTTCCTGCCTTCTCTGCCTTGCTCACCGCTCCGGCAGTTCCTGCCTTGCTCACCGCTCCAGCGTTTTCTGCCTGCTCTGCCTTGCTCACCACTCCGGCGGTTTCGCTCTGCTCTACTTTGCTCACCGCTCCGACGTTTCCTGCCTGTTTTGCCTTGCTCGCCGCTCCGGCGGTTCCTGCCTGCTCTGCCTTGCTCACCGCTCCGGCGGTTCCTGCCTGCTCTGCCTTGCTCACTGCTCCAGCGGTTCCTGCCTGCTCTGCGCTGCTCACCGCTCCAGCGGTTTCTGCCTGCTCTGCCTTGCTCACCACTCCGGCGGTTTCGCTCTGCTCTACTTTGCTCACCGCTCCGACGGTTTCTCTCTGCTCTGCCTTGCTCACCGCTCCGGCGGTTCCTGCCTACTCTGCCTTGCTCACCGCTCCGGCGGTTCCTGCCTGCTCTGCCTTCCTCACCGCTCCAGCGGTTCCTGCCTGCTCTGCCTTGCTCACCGCTCCGGCGGTTCCTACCTGCTCTGCCTTGCTCACCGCTCCTGTGGTCCCTCTCTGCTCTGCCTTGCTCACCGCTCCGGCGGTTTCGCCCTGCTCTGCTTGCTCACCGCTCCGGCGGTATCTCTCTGCTCTGTCTTGCCCACCGCTTCAGCGGTTCTTCTCTGCTCTGTTAGTCTACCGCATCTGCGGTTCTGTTCCTGAGTCTCAGTCTGTACTGGACCCTATCCAGTCTGCACGCCAGCCGTGCTTGTCAGTACCCCCTGTCTGCATACCAGCCGTGCTTACCAGTACCTCCCCGTCTGTACGCCAGCCGCGCCTACCTATACCCACCAGTCTGTGTGCCAGCCTAACCTGCCTGTTCCTGTATTCCCCGGTGTGGATCAACAGCCGTGTCCGGGGTCTGACTTGGAGTAGCACCTGGTCCCTCTGCTCGGTTCCTCCCTGGTGCACGGCATCGTTAGCCATCATGCGACCTTGGACGGATCGGGTAGATACTTAGTTATGCCCCTCCAGGCACTCTCCGGTTCATGGCACAGTGGAATCACTAAATCATGCACATGCCAGTCAGTCCGGGCGTGTGCATAACACTTTCAGGTAGAGTTTTCAGCAGACTCCTTATCACCAGAGGCAGGATTAAAATGACAGGTAACACCTCTATACACAGCTGATAACTGACCCTGCTCACCCTTCCTTCACAATGACCTTTGCATACGCTGATTAGATATTTTAATACAGAAGATAGGGTAAGAGTCTGTTCATTATGGCTAGTGTTAATATATAAAATACAATTAACACAAAATCCTATCTTAAATAATAATTTCGTAATGACATATTACCATTTACAATATGTATCTGTAAAAGTATTACCGTATTTTTCGGACTATAAGACGCACCGGACCATAAGACGCACCCCAAATTTTAGGGTGGAATATAGAAAAAAATATATTTTTTTAGATGGGGTCCATCTTATAGTCTTAATAGGTACAGTATCTTACCTGGTGGTCGGTGGAGCGAGGGTCACAGGAGGCAGGGTCCTTTAGGAATCCAGTGCATGGCTGGGGGCCTGGCTGAGGCCCAGTGCATGGCTGGGGGCCTGGCTGAGGCCCAGTGCATGGCTGGGGGCCTGGCTGAGGCCCAGTGCATGGCTGGGGGCCGGGCCCTGGGCTTGGTGGAGGGCCGGGGCCAGTGTTTGCTGATAGGGGCCTGACTGAGGGCAAGGACTGGGGTCTGGCTGGTGCCGCCGAGGCCTGCCTGGGGACCGGGACCGGTGGTGGTAGTGGTGGCGGCAGCGGCAACAGCAAAGGAGGAGGAGGTGAGGTGTAGCGGGTGACTGGCTGGGGGCCGTGAGTGTCTGGCTGGGGTTAGACTGCGGGTCGGGGCGGTGAGCAGCGCAGGTTTCCGGTGTGCGCGGCCATCTTCCTGAAACTGTGGTCTATAGGAAAATGGCCGCCCGAGCTAAAAGTCAGCGCATTCGCCGGCTCGGGCGGCCATTTTCCTGTGGATCACAGCTTCAGGAAGTGACCGCGCACACCGGAAACCTGCGCCGCTCACCACCCCGGCCCACAGCCAGACACTGCTCGCATTCAGTCCAACCCGCACTGACCCCCAGCCAGACACCCGCAGCCCCCAGCCAGACACCCGCAGCATCTCACCTCCTCCTCCTTTGCTGCCGCCGCCACCTTAAAGGAGGGAGATCCCGCTCCACCACCACCGCAGGTACGCAATGTTCGGACCATAAGATGCACCCCCCATTTTCCTCCCAAATTTGGGGGAAGAAAAGTCCGTCTTATGGTCCGAAAAATACGGTAACTGCTACAGCTGCCTAGAAAACAAAATAAAGATATACAACTCATAAAGCAAAAAATAAAACAGTGCACACAAAATATTAATACAATTTATACACGTGGATCCTAAGAATAAATAATAAGATCCTGCTCCTAAAGCTATAATTAAACAAAATTACTTTAAAACCTCATTTTGACCATTCAAGGTGCCAATTCACGAAACTATTTCTGCCAGAAATATGAAGTAAAACTGTTTTAAATGTCGCAAAATGTTTGCACATATCATAGATTCGCCGTTTTAGAAAACTTGGCGGGTATCTAAATGACCACATCTGCACTTACCTTTACAATACAGCAAAAACAAAGTTAGCCCCAACTTCCAGAAAAAGTTAAATAAATGTGCTCGTGCACATTGCTGTGGATTCAATGCAAATGCAAACACAAAAGATGTAACAGCACTCTGCAACCTCTATGTAATATGTTAACATTATTTTAATTACTTTTCAATTCATTTACTGCTATATTTCTTCTAAAGTTATATAGATATAAATTTGACATCAGAGGTGGTCATAGACAGTGGAGGGCACTAATGCAAGAAAAGAATAGGGGCGGCTTGGTCTCTGATAGCTCATCAAAGAACATCTACCAGAAGTTCTGATTAAGAAATTTATTACGAAGTTGCTTTTGTTGAGGCTATATGATGCCTTCCTTACTGAGGGTTCTTGACCTACATTTTGATCAAACTGTGCGCTCAACTGTTAATTTTCAAATATATGACTTCAAAAAGAAATTTAGCAAGTACTATCAAAGAAAATAAAATAGATGTGCAGGTCCACCTTCGCTGTGGTTTTAGTGCAAAAGCAAACAATTACAAAATAAGCATAAAAATAGTGGTTCTTACCCAACATTTGATCAAACTGTGTGAGCCCATCTGCCATCAATAAGATGACCTCTTCAAATAGGAACTTACACTAACAAACTTAGCTCTTTTAGACCCAGGTCTACAAAATAAACCTTACATTTATTTACATACGAATTCACATTTCTGTAAGTCTTTTTCCCTTAATAATAAAGATCTTAATTTAAAAACTGCATTTTTTGTTTCCTTGTGTTATCTATCTTTGTCTAATATTTAAATTTGTTTTGTGATCTGAAACTTTTAGGTGTGAGAAACATGCAAAAGAATAAGAAATCAGGAAGGGGGCAAACACTATTTTACACCATTGTATTCTTATGGTGCCTAACTTATTCTCTAAGTTATAGCTATAACAGTACCACTTTAAACACCATTTTTTGTAGCATATACTGCTGCTGTGCTATTATTAACCTACCTTTTTGCACACTGGGCTTATGGCCAGTTTTTTGTGTTTTGTGATTCATCACCTAGTTTAACTTTTCCTGCCTTTTTAATTGTTTTTAATTTGTTTTTTTTTGGCTTGTGTGTTAATAAACATTTATTACATATATGGTGATCCTTGTATGCCCCCTTTTTTTCTTCTACTTCATTTTCAGATAGGACTTTCTCACTAGGTGATCGACATGTAGGTCTTTAGCATCCAAACAGGAGCTATCTTCCGGATGAAACCCTTCCACTTAATGAGAAAATGGAGTCACCGTCTGAATTTCAAGACTTGTTCCACCTCATACTCCTTGTCCTCCTTCAAGTCTACCTCAAAACTGTCCTGAGGACCCAGAGTCCCTTCAGACTTTTTAAGAAGAGAGACATGGAAGGATTTATTAATCCTCCATGCAACCGGGAGTTGGAGCTTCACCGTCACCGGATTAATGGTCCTGATTATCTTATACGGTCCAACAAATTTAGGAGCAAATTTTCTGAATGGAACTTTAAGACGCAGGATATCCAGACAAAATCTCCCACTTGCAAGATAGGAGCTCTCCTACGGTTGCAAGTTCTCTTGTTCCGATCACAAGTTATCAAAAGATTTCTTTTAACTTCTCTCCAAACTTTAGCCAAACGGGAAGAATATCTTTCCGCCTCTGGAAATGCAGACTGCAAACCAGAAAAATCTTTGAAAACCAGATGAAAACCCCCTCAACCAAAAAAGGTGAGGTACCAGTAGCAGTAGAGGTGTGGTTATTTAGTGCGAACTCAGCCAGAGGAAGAAAATCCACCCAATCCTCTTGATTAAATGAGACAAAACTGTAAAGTATTGTTCCAGTTACTGGTTCATTCTCTCCATCTGACCATTATTGTCAGAATGATACTCTGAGGAAAATGAAAGTTTAATTCTCAACCTAGAGAAAAAGCTAGCCACAAACTGAACCGCTCTATTGGAAATAATGTTTTTAGGAACACCATGTAGTTTAACAACATGAGAGATAAACAATGTAGCTGAACCCTTAGCTGTAGACAATTTTGGTAGAGAAACCAAGTGAACCATCTTGCTAAAATGGTCAACCACCACCCACAGCACAGTATGACCACCAGAATTAGGCAAATCCATGACAAAATCCATAAACAAGTGAGTCCAAGGTCGAGATGAAACCTTGTTAGGCAAAATAAATGCTGCCGGGGCCTTTCATGACGCTTTAGACCTGTCGCAAATCCTGCACTTACTGACATACTCTTGGCAAAATAGCAGGGAAGAGGGAGAGGGAAAAAAATATCAGCTCACCCGTTAGTAGACAGCTAGAGGCTCTGTGTTGGAGGTGATCCGACAGCTGAATAGCCTTGGTTCCAGGCAATCACTAGGAATATAGAGCAAGGAAAAAGAGAGCACCAGATATCCAGCGGATCTTCATTAAAATATAGCTTTTATTGGAAACGTATAAAAGCAGCCATGTCACAAGGACAAAACACGGAATACTAATCCACAGAGCATGGTAGTCCCAACACATTTCAGCTAAGTGTTAGCCTTAATCATGGGAACATGTGACATGGCTGCTTTTATACATTTCCAATAAAAGCTATATTTTAATGAAGATCCGTATCTGGTGCTCTCTTTTTCCTTGCTCTACTGACATACTCATCCACGTCTTTTCGAGCACTCTTTCACAAAAAGGACTTAGAAACAGCTCTCCCGGTGGCAGAGGAACCCAGATGTCCAGCCCATACTGAGTCATGTACTTCATTAAGAAAACCAGTGCCAATCGAGAAAGGCAAAAAAAAAACTTGCCTGGTGGCAAGCCCTCCCATGCACCATCCTGAGTTTCCATAATGCGCTGTCTGAGATCGATTTCCAAATCACCTACCACCACCCCTTCACCAAGAATTTTGACTGGATATTTGTCCCTCAACTCCGGAACTAAAGAATGTGTAAGGCATCTGCCTTAACATTCTTAGTACTAGGGAGATATGTCACAGATAAATCAAATCAAATAAAAAAGAGAGAGCACCGGGCCTGTCTAGTATTCAGGCACTTAGCAGCATCAACATATACTGTAGTACATTTTTGTGATCAGTAAAGACCGTTACTCTTTGCATAGACCCTTCCAACCAATGTCTCCATTCCTTGAAAGCTCTCTTAACCGTCAAGAGTTCCCGATTGCAAATATCGTAGTTGGACTCTGCTAGTGAGAATTTCTGTGGGAAAAAAACACAAGAATGAAAGTCATCTCTAGCTAATAATGAAGGAAAGACCATGAAAGACATAGATTCTGTGTGTAACACTCCCACGCTCATGTACACATTCTGAACCTTAGCAGTAAAATTACTTTGGGTAATGGTAGAATTATCAATTGAGAATACTTGAATAGGATGGCCGAGAGTTAAAACTATATACTCACACTCAATAGCAAAATCACTGTCAGTGAGATCTAAGGTGGAACCTGAGTTAACAAATGCAGAGGTGACTATAACTCTAGATTTGATAACCAAAGATACTTATAAAAAAAAAACAGTAGTATGCATGAGAGATAACTTCAAACTGTTAGGATCAGTGTCCTTCTTAATGTTTTTTCTTTTATAGTCTCTTTACCTTTAAGAAATTAATTTTTGTATTTGAAACACTGAATCATTACATAACCCGTTTGACCGCAATATCAACAAAAACAAGCAGGTGCTTCACATACAACTCCCTCCTTGGACCTTCTGCAGGCCCCAATTTGCATGAGTTCACCTGCCTCAATAGGATGAGAGGGAGTAATCACAGAAACAGTCTGAAATATGTCTTTATCCCTAAGACATTGGTCCATGCGCACCGCCAGAGACATAGCATCATCCAAGGACAACGGATAAACCATCATATCACAAATTTTTCTAGAGAGACCCTGACAGAATTGACTGCAGAGAGTTGGTCATTCCAGGAGGTCTACACTGCCTAGCGTCTGAACTGAGAGCAGTAGTCCTCCACTCCTCCACTTTATGATTTCCCTGAACCAACCTATGGATCATTGATTCAGCAACCACAAATTTATCTGGGTTGTCATAATTGAGCCCCAGAGCAGAGGAAAAAGCATCAATAGAGGAAAACACTGGAAAATCCTCAGACAAAGAAAATGCCCAAGGCTGAGGGTCTCCACGAAGCTATGACAGAACAATACCCACTCGTTGACTCTCTCCCCTGGACGAGGTAGAATGCAGATTAAAATACAATTTACATGAAGCAAAAAATATGGAAAACTTACTTCGGTCCCAGTCGAAACAGTCCAGTAATTTTACCTTAGGCTCAGATGACTGATTAGGGTGGAGTAGAACCTGTGGAGCAGTGGAAAATTTAAGCTGTTGTTGCTGCTTGATGTCTGCCACTTCCAAAGACAAAGACCGCAATTGCGCGGTCCAGGTATCCATGATGACTTCTCAGCACACAACAAATGGAGTGGGTTGGCGATAATGTTATGACTGACACAGCACATACCTATGGGTAACATATAAACCAGGGAGTCAAATCCCTAAATCTGACAGGTCCGTGTTCAGAGTAGGAAATGCCTTACACTGACTTTGGTCTGTCCCTCACTTATCGCAAAGGTTGGCACCCTAAGATAACACAATGGCGCCCCTACTGAACGGCGGCTTACCCTGAATGTCCTTAGCAGCTCCTAGGATCGCTAGAGAAGCAGTTCCCTAAGGAGTAAAGGAATCACACACAAAACTACTGCAACCAACACAAACTACAGCAAAGTGAATGAATCCAACAAAGTCTATCACCAGCAGGAAACACCAGTAGGCAAAGGTATTTAAAGCTGCACCCGACAGGTGATAGGACAGACAAACAGAGTAAATGAAAAACCTCGGTTACCCAAAACCAACAGAAACAAAGATAACAGAACTGAAACACCCAAAGAAAAGAATCCAAAAGCATGACAGTGCATACTACAAAAAAAAGCAAATGTACACATAAGTGGAACTGCTATGATTAATTGAGTTGTATACGCTGAATGGCATGTAGCAAAATGGAGCTCGATATGCAGGTTAGCACGTGGAACAGAGTAGAACAGGGGAACTGGATATGCAGAGATGGACCTTGGTTCAGCAGAGCTAAGTTTTTGGAAAGGCAGCTTAGAAGAGTAGAGCAGTGTGCAGACAGGCAATTTGGAATACAAAAGTCATGTATGCAAGCAGACACCATGGTAAAGCCGTGCCAAAAGTGTAGACAGGCACTTTGGAATAGTATATCCATGTAAGCAGGTAGGTACTTTGGTACAGCAGAGTCAGGTGTGGCGACAAGGACCTGTGGAACAGCAGAGCAAGGTACAAGAACAAGCACCTTTAGAACACCCAAGAAATGTGGATTTTTAGATTTGGGTTAGTCATAGGGCACAGCGTGCAAAAGTCCAGCACCGCAGTACCAGTGTTAATGGCCAACTGCCTGAATATTTAGATAATGCACCACCACTTGAGCTGGCCTAAAACATCTTTGGGGAGTGATAGAGGTAGACTCCAGGTTGCCATGGTAACCCAACACACGACCAGCAGAGAGATCTGGCCACAAGGAAAGGCAAAAGCAGAGCTGAAATTGGGACAGATTAGTAACAAGACCTTTTGTTTTAGTGCCCCTCCCAGAAAAGTATGTTAAATGAAGAGTAAGGATGCTTGGCATGACATTTTTTTACCAAAGTTAGAGCATCTCTCTTCAGGACCATACCTCTTCCAGTCAATCAAGTTTAGGAGATTTCCACAAACTTTCTTGAAGTCTAAAGTTTGGTTAATTTCCTATACCATGTCAAGTCAGCAGCGGAAGCAGGATGAGACTTGATCACAGAAAGATATGTGTAAACTATAGGGGATCTTCAAGGTGTAAAACAGTTTGAAATGGAAAGTGACCGGGTTAATTTGATCAGTAAATATAAATGGACCTTGGAGCAAGCTTTCATCGGGTAGTCTTAACACAAATGATTTTCATGGAAAGACAAACTTTGTCACCAAATTAGATGTTAAGAGTTGATCAATTGTGTTTACCTGCAGTTCTTTTTGATTTTGCAGATAGACTGAATTGTCCTGATGTCATCAATATCTTAACAAACTCTGTTTACTGTAGGAAATTGGACATTGAGAAGGTACTAAAAGATGTGGCTCCTGACCCAAGACTGTGACCAAAGATTATTAATCAGAAGACCGAGAAACTGAATTGTTATGAACAAATATAGGCAAGGAAACAAATCTAGCCAATATAGACAAGGAAACAAATCTGGCCAACAGACCTGGTGGGCATTGACGAAGATCCAAAGATATTATTTCATAGACTGGTGGATCCTCTCAGTTTGCCCATTATGTTGAGGGTAATAACAAAGATGAAGTCTAAGGAGACTGTAAAGATCTGAGATTGTGGGTTTTAATAATCACCTAGGCAGGTTAATGATGCAACAATATTTTATTCCTTACATCCATGGTAATACAGCAATTCCAGGTAAATGTCCAAAATACAATTGTTTCAGTCAGGGGTGGATTAAGAGTAGCAAGGGCCCCGGGCAGTTTAGAAGGCGCGGGCCCCCATCCCCCCCCACACACACACACACACACACACACACACACCTGATGTATCACATGTCACATGATCCCCTGTGATAGATCATGTGATAGTTCACGTGAAATTAATTTGACACAATGTTAATACATTAATTATAATAATTTTTTTTAGGCTGTGTGCCCACGATGCGTTTTTTAAGCGTTTCCGCAGCGGCAATTCTGCTGCAGAAATGCTTAAAAAACGCTTGGTAGAAGGTCTGCAATGTTCCACAATGATAATCCGCATGTGCTGTGCACATGCTGCGGAAATTTCCGCTGCGGAAAAATCCACAGCACAACCAATTATTTTGCGGAAGCGCGGCGTTTTCGCCGCCATTGACTTGCATTGGAATTCATGTAATCCGCATCACTGCATCTGTACATGCGGATTACATGCGTTTCAATGTGCGGATGGTACCCGGGTCTGGAGAGGAGGAGACTCTCTTTCGGACCAGGGTACCATGGAACCTGTAAAAGAAAAAGAATAAAATAAAAAATATACATTATACTTACCTTCTGATGGCCCCCCGTGTCTTTATCCGATGCGTCCAGGCTTGCCGGCAGCTCGCGGTAGACTAAAGGACCTGTGGTGACGTCATTTAGTCATGTGACAGGTCACGCGAGCACTGACGCCGGCAGGCCATCAGAAGGCAAGTATATATTTATTTTTTAATTTTTACCATTCTTTTACGGTCACACTATATAAATCCATGCCGGTTGCATGGATTTATATAGTGTGACCATGTTGTCAAGTACTTTTCCAAGTGATGCTAAAATCGCTTGGAAAGCGCTTGTCAACCCACATGCGGAAATGAATGTGAAGAACGCTTCACATCCACATGTCCCTGGCAGGAAAAACGCATGTAAAATCCGCATGTACAATCCGCCTGTACAATCCGCATGCGTTTTTTCTGCCAGGGAGATGCAGAAACGCTCAAAAAAAATCCGGAGCATTTCTGCATCGTGGTCACATAGCCTTACATTAATTGTATGGCTTAATATTGAGCACACGCAGCCATCTATACACAGCAGGAGGCCGCACGGTGCCATCTATACACAGCAGGAGGCCACACGTAGAAAACTATACACAGCAGGAGGTCGCACGTAGCCATCTATACACAGCAGGAGGCCGCACGGCGCCATCTATACACAGCAGGGGGCCGCACAGTGCCATATATACACAGCAGGGAGCCGCACAGCGCCATTTATACACAGCAAGAGGCCGCACGGTGCCATCTATACACAGCAAGAGGCCACACGGCACCATCGATACACAGCAGGAGGCCGCACAGCGCCATCTATATACAGCGGGAGGCCGCACGTAGCCATCTATACACAGCAGGAGGCCGCACGTAGCCATCTATACAAAGCAGGAGGCCGCACGGCGCCATCCATACACAGCAGGGGGGCGCATGGCGCCATCTATACACAGCAGGGGGCCTCACGTAGCCATCTATACACAGCAGGAGGCCCCACGTAGCCATCTATACACAGCAGGAGGCCGCACGGTGCCATCTATACACAGCAGGGGGCCACACAGTGCCATCTATACACGACAGGGGGCCGCACGGTGCCATCTATACACAGCAGGAGGCCGCACGTAGTCTTCTATACACAGAAGGAGGCCGCATGTAGCCATCTATACACAGCAGGAGGCCGCACGTAGCCATCTATACACAGTAGGAGGCCGCACAGCGCCATCTATACACAACAGGAGGCCGCACGGCTCCATCTATATACAGCGGGAGGCCACACTGTGCCATCTATACACAGCGGGAGACCACACGTAGTCATCTATACACAGCAGGAGGCAGCACATAGCCATCTATACACAGCAGGGGGCCGCACGGTGCCATCTATACACAGCAGGAGGCCGCACGGCGCCATCTATACACAGCAGGGGGCCGCACGGTGCCACCTATACACAGCAGGAGGCCGCACGGTGCCATCTATACACAGCGGGAGGCCGCACGTAGCCATCCATGCACAGCAGGAGGCCGCAAGGCACCATCTATACACAGCAGGAGGCCACACGGTGCCATCTATACACAGCGGGAGGCTGCAGGTAGCCATCTATACACAGCAGGAGGCCGCACGTAGCCATCTATACACAGCAGGAGGCCGCACTTATCCATCTCTACACAGCAGGGGGCCACACGGCGCCATCTATATACAGCAGGGGGCCGCACGTAGCCATCTATGCACAGCAGGAGGCCGCACGTAGCCATCTATACACAGCAGGGGGCAGAACGGTGCCATCTATACACAGCAGGGGGCCGCACGGCGCCTTCTATACACTGCAGGGGGCCACACGTAGTCATCTATACACAGCAGGAGGCCGCACAGTGCCATCTATACACAGCAGGGGGGCGCACGGTGCCAACTATACACAGCGGGAAGCCACATGGCGCCATCTATACACAGCAGGAGGCCGCACGTAGCCATCTATACACAGCAGGAGGCAGCACGTAGCCATCTATACACAGCAGGGGGCCGCACAGCGTCATCAATACACAGCAGGGGGCCGCACATAGCCATCTATGCACAGCAGGAGGCCACACGGTGCCATCTATACACAGCAGGGGGCCGCACGGTGCCCTCTATACACAGCAGGAGGCAGCATGTAGCCATCTTTACACAGCAGGAGGCCGCAAGTAGCCATCTATACACAGCAGGAGGCCACACATAGCCATCTATACACAGCAGGGGGCCGCACGGTGCCATCTATACACAGCAGGGGGCCGCACGGCGCCATCTTTGCACAGCAGGAGGCCGCACGGCGCCATCTATACACAGCAAGGGGCCGCACGGCACCATTTATACACAGCAGGAGGCCGCACATAGCCATCTATACACAGCAGGAGGCCGCACGGTGCCATCTACACACAGCAGGGGGCCGCACGGTGCCATCTATACACAGCAGGAGGCCGCATGGCACCATCTATACACAGCAGGAGGCCGTTGTAGCCATCTATACACAGCAGGAGACCGCACGGTGCCATCTATACACAGCAGGGGCCGCACGGTGGCATCGATACACAGCAGGAGGCCTCACGTAGCCATCTTTATACAGCAGGAGGCCGCACATAGCCATCTATACACAGCAGGAGGCCGCACGGTGCCATCTATACACAGCAGGGGGCCGCACGGTGCCATCTGTACAGAGCAGGAGGCTGCAAATAGCCATCTATGCACAGCAGGAGGCCGCACGTAGCCATCTATAGACCGCAGGAGGCCGCACTGTGCCATCTATACACAGCGGGGGGCCACACGGTGCCATCTATACACAGCAGGAGGCCGCACGGCGCCATCTATACACAGCAGGAGGCCGCACGTAGCCATCTATACACAGCAGGAGGCAGCACGTAGCCATCTATACACAGCAGGGGGCCGCACATAGCCATCTATGCACAGCAGGAGGCCACACGGTGGCATGTATACACAGCAGGGGGCCGCACGGTGCTCTCTATGCACAGCAGGAGGCCGCACATAGCCATCTATACACAGCAGGAGGCAGCACGTAGCCATCTATACACAGCAGAAGGCCGCACGTAGCCATCTATACACAGCAGGGGGCCGCACGGCACCATCTATACACAGCAGGGGGCCGCACGGCGCCATCTATACACAGCAGGGGGCCGCACGGCGCCATCTATACACAGCAGGGGGCTGCACGGCACCATCTATACACAGCAGGAGGCCACACGGCGCCATCTATACACAGCAGGGGGCCGCACGGTGCCATCTATACACAGCAGGAGACCGCACGGTGCCATCTATACACAGCAGGGGGCCGCACGGTGCAATCTATACACAGCAGGAGGCCTCACGTAGCCATCTATATACAGCAGGAGGCCGCACATAGCCATCTATACACAGCAGGAGGCCGCACGGTGCCATCTCTACACAGCAGGGGACCGCACGGTGCCATCTGTACAGAGCAGGAGGCTGCACATAGCCATCTATACACAGCAGGAGGCCGCACGTAGCCATCTATACACGGCAGAAGGCCGCACGTAGCCATCTATACACAGCAGGGGGCCGCACAGTGCCATCTATACACAGCATGGGGCCGCACGTAGCCATCTATACACCGCAGGAGGCCGCACGGTGCCATCTATACACAGCAGGGGGCCACACGGTGCCATCTATACACAGCAGGAAGCAGCACGTAGCCATCTATACACAGCAGAAGGCCGCACGTAGCCATCTATAAACAGCAGGGGGCCGCACGGCACCATCTATACACAGCAGGGTGCCGCACGGCGCCATCTATACACAGCAGGGGGCTGCACGGCGCCATCTATACACAGCAGGAGGCCGCATGGCGCCATCTATACACAGCAGGGGGCCGCACGGTGCCATCTATACACAGCAGGAGACCGCACGGTGCCATCTATACACAGCAGGGGGCCGCACGGTGCCATCTTTACACAGCAGGAGACCGCACGGTGCCATCTATACACAGCAGGGGGCCGCACGGTGCCATCTATACACAGCAGGAGGCCTCACGTAGCCATCTATATACAGCAGGAGGCCGCACATAGCCATCTATACACAGCAGGAGGCCGCACGGTGCCATCTATACACAGCAGGGGGCCGCACGGTGCCATCTGTACAGAGCAGGAGGCTGCACATAGCCATCTATACACAGGAGGAGGCCGCACGTAGCCATCTATACACGGCAGAAGGCCGCACGTAGCCATCTATACACAGCAGGGGGCCGCACGGTGCCATCTATACACAGCATGAGGCCGCACGGCGCCATCTATACACAGCAGGAGGCCGCACATAGCCATCTATACACAGTAGAAGGCCGCACGATGCCATCTATACACAGCAGGAGGCCGCACGGTGCCATCTATACACAGCAGGAGGCCGCACGTAGCCATCTATATACAGCAGGAGGCCGCACGTAGCCATATATACACGGCAGGAGGCCGCACGGTGCCATCTATACACAGCAGAGGGCCGCACGGTGCCATCTATACAGAGCAGGAGGCAGCACATAGCCATCTATACACAGCAGGAGGCCGCACGTAGCCATCTATACACAGCAGGAGGCCGCACATAGCCATCTATGCACAGCAGGAGGCCGCACGGTGCCATCTGTACACAGCAGGGGCCGCACGGTGCCATCTGTACAGAGCAGGAGGCTGCACATAGCCATCTATACACAGCAGGAGGCCGCACGTAGCCATCTATACACGGCAGAAGGCTGCACGTAGCCATCTATACACAGCAGGGGGCCGCACGGTGCCATCTATACACAGCATGGGGCCGCACGTAGCCATCTATACACCGAAGGAGGCCGCACGGTGCCATCTATACACAGCAGGGGGCCACACGGTGACATCTATAAACAGCAGGAGGCCGCACGGCGCCATCTATACACAGCAGAAGGCCGCACGTAGCCATCTATACACAGCAGGAGGCAGCACGTAGCCATCTATACACAGCAGGGGGCCGCACATAGCCATCTATGCACAGCAGGAGGCAGCACGTAGCCATGTATACACAGCAGGAGGCGACACGGTGCCATGTATACACAGCAGGGGGCCGCATGGTGCTCTCTATACACAGCAGGAGGCCGCACATAGCCATCTATACACAGCAGGAGGCAGCACGTAGCCATCTATACACAGCAGGGGGCCGCACGGTGCCATCTATACACAGCAGGAGACCGCACGGTGCCATCTATACACAGCAGGGGGCCGCACGGTGCCATCTTTACACAGCAGGAGACCGCACGGTGTCATCTATACACAGCAGGGGGCCGCACGGTGCCATCTATACACAGCAGGAGGCCTCACGTAGCCATCTATATACAGCAGGAGGCCGCACATAGCCATCTATACACAGCAGGAGGCCGCACGGTGCCATCTATACACAGCAGGGGGCCGCACGGTGCCATCTGTACAGAGCAGGAGGCTGCACATAGCCATCTATACACAGGAGGAGGCCGCACGTAGCCATCTATACACGGCAGAAGGCCGCACGTAGCCATCTATACACAGCAGGGGGCCGCACGTTGCCATCTATACACAGCATGAGGCCGCATGGCGCCATCTATACACAGCAGGAGGCCGCACATAGCCATCTATACACAGCAGAAGGCCGCACGGTGCCATCTATACACAGCAGGGGGCCGCACGGTGCCATCTATACACAGCAGGAGGCCTCACGTAGCCATCTATATACAGCAGGAGGCCGCACATAGCCATCTATACACAGCAGGAGGCCGCACGGTGCCATCTATACACAGCAGGGGGCCGCACGGTGCCATCTGTACAGAGCAGGAGGCTGCACATAGCCATCTATACACAGCAGGAGGCCGCACGTAGCCATCTATACACGGCAGAAGGCCGCACGTAGCCATCTATACACAGCAGGGGGCCGCACAGTGCCATCTATACACAGCATGGGGCCGCACGTAGCCA
Organism: Phyllobates terribilis; assembly: GCF_046119375.1. Lineage (NCBI taxonomy): Eukaryota > Metazoa > Chordata > Amphibia > Anura > Dendrobatidae > Phyllobates > Phyllobates terribilis. The sequence continues at coordinate 660,904,910 of NW_027362762.1, read as the reverse complement.
TCTATACACCGCAGGAGGCCGCACGGTGCCATCTATACACAGCAGGGGGCCACACGGTGCCATCTATACACAGCAGGAGGCAGCACGTAGCCATCTATACACAGCAGAAGGCCGCACGTAGCCATCTATAAACAGCAGGGGGCCGCACGGCACCATCTATACACAGCAGGGTGCCGCACGGCGCCATCTATACACAGCAGGGGGCTGCACGGCGCCATCTATACACAGCAGGAGGCCGCATGGCGCCATCTATACACAGCAGGGGGCCGCACGGTGCCATCTATACACAGCAGGAGACCGCACGGTGCCATCTATACACAGCAGGGGGCCGCACGGTGCCATCTTTACACAGCAGGAGACCGCACGGTGCCATCTATACACAGCAGGGGGCCGCACGGTGCCATCTATACACAGCAGGAGGCCTCACGTAGCCATCTATATACAGCAGGAGGCCGCACATAGCCATCTATACACAGCAGGAGGCCGCACGGTGCCATCTATACACAGCAGGGGGCCGCACGGTGCCATCTGTACAGAGCAGGAGGCTGCACATAGCCATCTATACACAGGAGGAGGCCGCACGTAGCCATCTATACACGGCAGAAGGCCGCACGTAGCCATCTATACACAGCAGGGGGCCGCACGGTGCCATCTATACACAGCATGAGGCCGCACGGCGCCATCTATACACAGCAGGAGGCCGCACATAGCCATCTATACACAGTAGAAGGCCGCACGATGCCATCTATACACAGCAGGAGGCCGCACGGTGCCATCTATACACAGCAGGAGGCCGCACGTAGCCATCTATATACAGCAGGAGGCCGCACGTAGCCATATATACACGGCAGGAGGCCGCACGGTGCCATCTATACACAGCAGAGGGCCGCACGGTGCCATCTATACAGAGCAGGAGGCAGCACATAGCCATCTATACACAGCAGGAGGCCGCACGTAGCCATCTATACACAGCAGGAGGCCGCACATAGCCATCTATGCACAGCAGGAGGCCGCACGGTGCCATCTGTACACAGCAGGGGCCGCACGGTGCCATCTGTACAGAGCAGGAGGCTGCACATAGCCATCTATACACAGCAGGAGGCCGCACGTAGCCATCTATACACGGCAGAAGGCTGCACGTAGCCATCTATACACAGCAGGGGGCCGCACGGTGCCATCTATACACAGCATGGGGCCGCACGTAGCCATCTATACACCGCAGGAGGCCGCACGGTGCCATCTATACACAGCAGGGGGCCACACGGTGACATCTATAAACAGCAGGAGGCCGCACGGCGCCATCTATACACAGCAGAAGGCCGCACGTAGCCATCTATACACAGCAGGAGGCAGCACGTAGCCATCTATACACAGCAGGGGGCCGCACATAGCCATCTATGCACAGCAGGAGGCAGCACGTAGCCATGTATACACAGCAGGAGGCGACACGGTGCCATGTATACACAGCAGGGGGCCGCATGGTGCTCTCTATACACAGCAGGAGGCCGCACATAGCCATCTATACACAGCAGGAGGCAGCACGTAGCCATCTATACACAGCAGGGGGCCGCACGGTGCCATCTATACACAGCAGGAGACCGCACGGTGCCATCTATACACAGCAGGGGGCCGCACGGTGCCATCTTTACACAGCAGGAGACCGCACGGTGTCATCTATACACAGCAGGGGGCCGCACGGTGCCATCTATACACAGCAGGAGGCCTCACGTAGCCATCTATATACAGCAGGAGGCCGCACATAGCCATCTATACACAGCAGGAGGCCGCACGGTGCCATCTATACACAGCAGGGGGCCGCACGGTGCCATCTGTACAGAGCAGGAGGCTGCACATAGCCATCTATACACAGGAGGAGGCCGCACGTAGCCATCTATACACGGCAGAAGGCCGCACGTAGCCATCTATACACAGCAGGGGGCCGCACGTTGCCATCTATACACAGCATGAGGCCGCATGGCGCCATCTATACACAGCAGGAGGCCGCACATAGCCATCTATACACAGCAGAAGGCCGCACGGTGCCATCTATACACAGCAGGGGGCCGCACGGTGCCATCTATACACAGCAGGAGGCCTCACGTAGCCATCTATATACAGCAGGAGGCCGCACATAGCCATCTATACACAGCAGGAGGCCGCACGGTGCCATCTATACACAGCAGGGGGCCGCACGGTGCCATCTGTACAGAGCAGGAGGCTGCACATAGCCATCTATACACAGGAGGAGGCCGCACGTAGCCATCTATACACGGCAGAAGGCCGCACGTAGCCATCTATACACAGCAGGGGGCCGCACGGTGCCATCTATACACAGCATGAGGCCGCACGGCGCCATCTATACACAGCAGGAGGCCGCACATAGCCATCTATACACAGCTGAAGGCCGCACGGTGCCATCTATATACAGCAGGGGGCCGCACGGTGCCATCTATACACAGCAGGAGGCCGCACGTAGCCATCTATATACAGCAGGAGGCCGCACGTAGCCATCTATACACGGCAGGAGGCCGCACGGTGCCATCTATACACAGCAGAGGGCCGCACGGTGCCATCTATACAGAGCAGGAGGCAGCACATAGCCATCTATACACATCAGGAGGCCGCACGTAGCCATCTATACACAGCAGGAGGCCGCACATAGCCATCTATACACAGCAGGAGGCCGCACGGTGCCATCTGTACACAGCAGGGGGCCGCACGGTGCCATCTGTACAGAGCAGGAGGTTGCACATAGCCATCTATACACAGCAGGAGGCCGCACGTAGCCATCTATACACGGCAGAAGGCTGCACGTAGCCATCTATACACAGCAGGGGGCCGCACGGTGCCATCTATACACAGCATGGGGCCGCACGTAGCCATCTATACACCGCAGGAGGCCGCACGGTGCCATCTATACACAGCAGGGGGCCACACGGTGCCATCTATACACAGCAGGAGGCCGCACGGCGCCATCTATACACAGCAGGAGGCCGCACGTAGCCATCTATACACAGAAGGAGGCAGCACGTAGCCATCTATACACAGCAGGGGGCCGCACATAGCCATCTATGCACAGCAGGAGGCCGCACGTAGCCATGTATACACAGCAGGAGGCCACACGGTGCCATGTATACACAGCAGGGGGCCGCACGGTGCTCTCTATACACAGCAGGGGGCCGCACATAGCCATCTATACACAGCAGGAGGCAGCACGTAGCCATCTATACACTGCAGAAGGCCGCACGTAGCCATCTATACACAGCAGGGGGCCGCACAGCGCCATCTATACACAGCAGGGGGCCGCATGGCGCCATCTATACACAGCAGGGGGCTGCACATAGCCATCTATACACAGCAGGAGGCCGCATGGCGCCATCTATACACAGCAGGGGGCCACACGGTGCCATCTATACACAGCAGGAGGCCGCACGGCACCATCTATACACAGCAGGAGGCCGCTGTAGCCATCTATACACAGAAGGAGACCGTACGGTGCCATCTATACACAGCAGGGGCCCGCACGGTGCGATCTATACACAGCAGGAGGCCTCACGTAGCCATCTATATACAGCAGGAGGCCGCACATAGCCATCTATACACAGCAGGAGGCCGCACGTGCCATCTATGCACAGCAGGGGGCCGCACTGTGCCATCTGTACAGAGCAGGAGGCTGCACATATCCATCTATACACAGCAGGAGGCAGCACATAGCCATCTATACACAGCAGGAGGCCGCACGTAGCCATCTATACACAGCAGGAGGCAGCACATAGCCATCTATACACAGCAGGAGGCCGCACGGTGCCATCTGTACACAGCAGGGGGCCGCACGGTGCCATCTGTACAGAGCAGGAGGCTGCACATAGCCATCTATACACAGCAGGAGGCCGCACGTAGCCATCTATACACGGCAGAAGGCTGCACGTAGCCATCTATACACAGCAGGGGGCCGCACGGTGCCATTAATACACAGCATGGGGCCGCACGTAGCCATCTATACACCGCAGGAGGCCGCACGGTGCCATCTATACACAGCAGGGGGCCACACGGTGCCATCTATACACAGCAGGAGGCCGCACGGCGCCATCTATACACAGCAGGAAGCCGCACGTAGCCATCTATACACAGCAGGAGGCAGCACGTAGCCATCTATACACAGCAGGGGGCCGCACATAGCCATCTATGCACAGCAGGAGGCCGCACGTAGCCATGTATACACAGCAGGAGGCCACACGGTGCCATGTATACACAGCAGGGGGCCGCACGGTGCTCTCTATACACAGCAGGAGGCCGCACATAGCCATCTATACACAGCAGGAGGCATCACGTAGCCATCTATACACAGCAGAAGGCCGCACGTAGCCATCTATACACAGCAGGGGGCCGCACGGTGCCATCTATACACAGCAGGGGGCCGCATGGCGCCATCTATACACAGCAGGGGGCTGCACGGCGCCATCTATACACAGCAGGAGGCCGCACGGCGCCATCTATACACAGCAGGGGTCCACACGGTGCCATCTATACACAGCAGCAGGCCGCACGGCACCATCTATATACAGCAGGAGGCCGCTGTAGCCATCTATACACAGAAGGAGACCGTACGGTGCCATCTATACACAGCAGGGGCCCGCACGGTGCCATCTATACACAGCAGGAGGCCTCACGTAGCCATCTATATACAGCAGGAGGCCGCACATAGCCATTTATGCACAGCAGGGGGCCGCTCTGTGCCATCTGTACAGAGCAGGAGGCTGCACATATCCATCTATACACAGCAGGAGGCAGCACGGTGCCATCTATACACGGCAGAAGGCCGCACGTAGCCATCTATACACAGCAGGAGGCTGCACGGTGCCATCTATATACAGCAGGAGGCCGCACGGCGCCATCTATACACAGCAGGAGGCCACACGTAGCCATCTATACACAGCAGGAGGCAGCACGTAGCCATCTATACACGGCAGGGGGCCGCACATAGCCATCTATGCACAGCAGAAGGCCGCACGTAGCCATGTATATACAGCAGGAGGCCACACGGTGCCATGTATACACAGCAGGGGGCCGCACGGTGCTCTCTATACACAGCAGGAGGCCGCACATAGCCATCTATACACAGCAGGAGGCAGCACGTAGCCATCTATACACAGCAGAAGGCCGCACGTAGCCATCTATACACAGCAGGGGGCCGCACGGCGCCATCTATACACAGTAGGGGGCCGCACGGCAATATCTTTACACAGCAGGGGGCTGCACGGCGCCATCTATACACAGCAGGAGGCCGCACGGCGCCATCTATACACAGCAGGAGGCTGCATGCCGCCATCTATACACAGCAGAGGGCCGCACTGCGCCATCTATACACAGCAGGGGGCCACACATAGCCATCTATACACAGCAGGAGGCCGCACGGTGCCATCTATACACAGCAGGGGGCCGTACGGCGCCATCTATACACAGCAGGAGGCCGCACATAGCCACCTATACACAGCAGAAGGCCGCACGGTGCCATCTATACACAGCAGGGGGCCGCACGGTGCCATCTATACACAGCAGGAGGCCGCACGTAGCCATCTATATACAGCAGGAGGCCGCACGTAGCCATCTATACACGGCAGGAGGCCGCACGGTGCCATCTATACACAGCAGAGGGCCGCACGGTGCCATCTATACAGAGCAGGAGGCAGCACATAGCCATCTATACACAGCAGGAGGCCGCACGTAGCCATCTATACACAGCAGGAGGCCGCACGTAGCCATCTATACACAGCAGGGGGCCGCACGGCGCCATCTATACACAGCAGGGGGCCGCACGGCACCTTCTATACACAGCAGGAGGCGGCACGGCGCCATCTATACACAGCAGGAGGCCGCATGGCGCCATCTATACACAGCAGGGGCCGCACGGCGCCATCTATACACAGCAGGGGGCCGCACATAGCCATCTATTCACAGCAGGAGGCCGCACGGTGCCATCTATACACAGCAGGGGGCCGCACGGTGCCATCTATACACAGCAGGAGGCCTGACGGCACCATCTATACACAGCAGGGGGCCGCACGGCGCCATCTATACACAGCAGGAGGCCGCACGGTGCCATCTATACACAGCAGGGGGCCGCACGGTGCCATCTAAACACAGCAGGAGGCCACACGTAGCCATCTATATACAGCAGGAGGCCGCACGTAGCCATCTATACACAGCAGGAGGCCGCACGGCACCATCTATATACAGCGGGAGGCCGCACGCAGTCACGCACACACCCAAACATATACAGACATATACATACACGCATAAACACATTTGAAACACAAAAATACATATAAACAGACATCACAGAATGATATCTACACACACACACTCACCATCCCCCGACTTCCGTCGTCCAGCTCCTCTCTGGTGCATCAGTGCAGGCCGGGCACGCACTGCGTGACGTCACAGCTAGGAAACACTGCCGCGCACAGGGCCATGTCTCTTAGCTGTGACGTGGCCGGGCCAGCACACAGGGAAGTTAACAGCTGCAGTGCTGGCCCAGCCGAAGAAGAAGCAGCGACCGTGCGCCGCTGCTGGGGGAGCGGTCCGGGGCCCCCCGCCTCTGACAATCGGTATGTGCCATGGAGCCACACATATTATAATGAGGGCCACACATATTATAATGAGGGCAATCTGGTCATGGACCCCCCGGAGCCCCGGGCCCCCTGGAGCTCCGGGGCCCCGGGCGGTAGCCCGGATTGCCCTCATTATAATTCGCTTATGGTTTCAGTCCACAAGATCCCCTCCCCGGGGCGATAGTTCCACTGCCTTTGTGCCAAGAGATACTCACTGTCACCAACTTTTGGTTGGCCCACAGATTTCATATCTCCAGCCAGTATAGTCTGTATTCACATTCTACGATCCTCCAGACGACAGATAAAAGATAGAAGCACAGGCATCCAGTAGCAACAGTCCTTTACGAAAGTTTATCAAAACCTGATGACAGATAGCATTTGAGAACTGTACCATGCAGCCATCTTCTACAAACCTATGTAACACTTGTTTCCAGCGCTAAATTGGTATAATCTATTTCAAACAATTTTAACCCCTTTTTATGCAACAAGTTGAAGTTGCCAAACCAAACAGCAGCAGGGAATCGTTTAAACAAATTATTATTCAGACCAAGCACCTTACTTACTTACTTTTATCACTTTGAAAAATGGAAAAGGGTAAAAAATAAAATTAAAAAAATCCTTCACAAAAACTCTCCTGAAGGACTTTTGCATTCTCCCTCCTGGAATCAGAACTTGAAAGTTGAATAGAACTGACAGTGGACTTCATTGTATAGCCAACACACCCCTCTGGGCTTGGGGACCACATTGACGACTTTCCAATGAGCATGCCGAACCCCACCCCGTTAAAGTAATGCTGAGGCGGGCACTGAGCTAAAATCCATACATCTGTTGCCTTTGCAGCCCAACCCAAGACTGGACAAGTGCTAAATGATTATGAAACCCTTCATCGTAGCGCCCTAAGCCACTTCACTGTGTAGCTTATGGGTGCTGAAAAAGGTGTCCACATATATCAATAATTCTGGACCCTTCTCCAATTGCTCGAGCACAAATTTAGTGCATAAAAAACAGGTCTTGGCCACCTTCGGCTTCCTATCCCATTTCTCAAACGCTCTTTGTCTACTTGATGACTTACTTGATTGACCTTGATTATCTGCTTGATCACTTGATAAATCTTGCCACGTGTCTCTACCCCCAAATACGTTGCCAGGGGAGTGACCCTGACAAAAAACGTAATCCCAAAACATCAAACCTTCCGACCCCAATCCACCCACAAGTTGGGGGGAAAATTCCCCACCTGGTGGGCTGGTAACCCTACATTTTTCCTCTAAATCTGTTATGTAGCCTTTAGAACTGAAACTCACCATCCAGATAACTCTTGACGTGCGGCATGCTCTGTGGGTTGAACCTTTTGATCAGAAACTCAATGTGGAAACCTCATGCACGGGCCTCTCAGAACTCCTCTCTTTGGATGATGCAGAACTGTCTGGAGACTGTGTAGTGCCTGATTCCACCTGTGCTAACAAAGAAGCAGAAGTGATGAAGTCAGAAGATGACCAGCTGGAAACATCCACCATGCTTCTCTTGGCATGCCGATATATCACATACCTGCGGTGTTTGTGACAGCCACTACCCCCACAGCCCTCTTTCTGTGATTTGTGTTGGAACCTGCAATAGAAAAACCTGAAGACGAAGCAGCACGGTTGCGAGAGCGTCAGTTTCCGAGATTGTCAAAATGCCGTCTGTCACCCTGATGATTTTCCTGCTCCTTGCCGTGCTTACCCGTAGCAGCATGAGAAACCCTGACAAGCGGTTAACCCCGTCCCACACCATGGTCAGTAGTGATGACAACCACCACTGCCTTGGAGGACTGCCTCTGAGATTTCCCAATGTTTAAAACTGATCCTTCCCTCCACCATCTTTCACAGCTATCCCTTTTGGAGGCAAGTCTCCCTTCCTACTCCACTAAAACTTGCCCTGCCTGCATCCAAGGATCACTCCCGCAGACCTACCCCATTCTGCGGACTAGATAGGGGTCCCTCCACCCCATCTGCAATCCTTGTCTGCATTTTTCTGCTTTGTTTCCCTCCTGGCTGTGGCCTATTCAGATTGCATTGCATTTTGCTGCCAACCCACCCGGTGCTCTCTCTTATCTCAAGATAATCGATGCACCGAGCAAAGTGCACCGTGCAGTTACTGTTTTCTACCTTCTGTTTCTCTTGCTGTGGCTCAGGTGTACTGTAGGCTCTATCCCGCATGATTCTCTTCAGGATCCTGTCTTTCAGGCTCTCAATAACCAAAAAAATGCTTGCTATACTTCCACCACTGTTGGCAAGATGGCTGAAAGTCAGGTAACACCCCTGTAACCCCTTTTTCAAATAAACACCATCCCCACCCCAATTCGCTTCCAACCACTTAGGGCAGCCCCATTGAATTCCCACATATTTATTAACCCTTTCAACACCTCCTTACAGTCCTAGGCCCCATCCTTAGTAAGTTCAGGTCCTACTAAATATTGTCGTCCACTCATCTCCCTCTTTAAATTGGATCAAGTTATCAACCCCGCCCGTCCCCCCGTCCCCCCCGAGATCAAGCTTGGTGAACTAACAGGCTCCTAACAACTAATTATAAAGATCTGGGATGAGTGGCAGAGGATATTGATTTTTTTTAGTAATCTTATTAAATTCCAAATATTCAGTACAAGGTCTTAGACGACCATCTTTTTTACCTAAAAAAAGAAATCTGTGTCTACTGATGACATGAAATGTCTGCTGAACCTTTTTTACAGACTGTCTGCTAAATGAAATTATATGGTCTGAAGTTCTGGAACTGAAAGATTTTATATATTACACTTTGACAGTCGGCAGTTTATGAGAATGACAGGAATAGCCAAACTCTGTACTTAGTTTTCTCTGGCATTGCCATGAACAATGAAAGGAGAGGTGGAGAGGAGACTGAATATATGCACTTCCACTCCATTCAAGATAAGCTCTCCATAGTTCTGTATTTATAGCTCCTTTCTCAGAATCAGAAGTGGTCTCAGTAATCAGACCCCTGCGATCAGTAGGTTCTCTCTCATCCTATGCATTGGGAATAACATTTGATTACAGAAATAATCCTTTAACCCCTTAAGGACCGAGCCACTTTGTAGGATAAGGACCACGCCTCATTTTTTAAATCTGACCACTGTCACTTTATGAGGTAATTACTCTGGAACGCTGCAACGGATCCTGCTGATTCTGAGAATGTTTTTTTCGAGACATATTGTACTTTATGATAGAGGTAAGGGGGGGGGGGGCAAGGAGCCATAGTGCTTTTCCAGAGCCTTTGTACCACCAGTAACATGGAACCCCCCCTATATTTCCATTAACAGATAATAAATCTAAGTGGGGACTTGCATTTTTGGGTGGATTGAATTGAAGTTTTTATTGGGAACATTTTACATCACATTTAGCCTGCGCTCTACGCTGAGCACTTATATGGGGGTCCCATCTAAATCTTTGAGTGACATGATTCAGATGAAACCCCTGAGGGATCCATTCACTATAATGAGGTTGCAAAGTTAATCAGGACTCCGTCTGGCCTGTGTTCAGTGGTATCCTTCTTTTCAGAAGTGCACAAAACTGTGCACGCCTAAAAAGATGGACACTGTCGGATCATAGATCAGACGGCGTATACAGTGTCTCCGCCTGCCTCATTATAGGAAATCTTCCGCTGGGTGTTCCGTCTGAATCACATACTTCAGAAATTTAAATGGAAACTGCGATGTATCACGCAGGATAAACGTGAGCCGAGCCTTACTGCGATCTCTGGGAGGCAGAATGAACAAATCAACAGCACGTGAAGAATTAGTTTTATTTTTTACGCCATTCCTCGTGCAGTATAAGTGATTAGACGACTTTATTCTTTGGGTCCGTGTGATTACAGCGATACCAGATTTATATTGGGTTTTTATGTTTGGCTGTTGTCACACACTAAAAGACTTTTTTTTTTTGCAAAAACTAGTTTTTGCATCGGCATATTTTGAGAACTATAATTTTTTAAATATTTTTGCCGAAAGAGTCATGTGAGTGCTTATTTTTTTTGGGACGAGTTGATGTTTTTATTGGTACCATTTTCAGGCACATGACAGTTTTTGATCGCTTTCTATTCCTATTTTTGTTAGGCAGAGTGAACAAAAACCATCAATTTAGTAATTATTTTTTTGTTTTTTTTGCCATTACACATGTAGTAACAGTGATAAGATAGCTTTATTTTCGGGTCAGTACGATTACAGCGATTCCACATTTCTATAATTTTTGTTAATGTTTTTGGCGCTTTTACATAATAAAAACTTTTATAGAATAAATAATTATTTTTGCATCGCTTTATTCTGAGAGCTATAACTTTATTATTTTTCCGCTGATGGAGCTGTATGTTCGCTTGTATTTTTAAGGACAAGATGACGTTTTCAGCGATACCATTCTTGTTTACATTCGTCTTTTTGATCGCGTTTTATTAGACTTTTTTCCAGCGGTATGATGAAAAACCATAGTTTGCTACTTTTTGCTTTTCACGTCATTCACTGAAGGGGATAACTAGTGTGACACTTTTATAGATCGGGTTGTTACAGATGCGGTGATACCAAATATGTGTACTTTTTTTTTTATTTACATTTTTTACATAAAAATGTATATTTATTAAAGTAATATATATATATATATATATATATATACAGTGCCTACAAGTAGTATTCAACCCCCTGCAGATTTAGCTGGTTTGATAAGATGCAAATAAGTTAGAGCCTTCAAACTGCAAACGAGAGTAGGTTTTATGAACAGAAGCATAAATCTTACAAACAAAAAAGTTATGTTGCTCAGTTGAATTTTATTAATTTTTAAACATAAAAGTGTGGGTCAATTATTATACAACCCCTATGTTTAATATTTTGTGGAATAACCCTTGTTTGCAATTACAGCTAATAATCGTCTTTTATGAGACCTGATCAGGCCGGCACAGGTCTGTGGAGTTATCTTGGCCCACTCCTCCATGCAGATCTTCTCCAAGTTAGCTAGGTTCTTTGGGTGTCTCATTTGGACTTTATTCTTGAGCTCCTTCCACAAGTTTTCAATTGGGTTAAGGTCAGGAGACTGACTAGGCCACTCCAACACCTTGACTTTTTCCCTCTTGAACCAGGCCTTGGTTTTCTTGGCTGTGTGCTTTGGGTCGTTGTCTTGTTGGAAGATGAAATTACGACCCATCTTAAGATCCTTGATGGAGGAGCGGAAGTTCTTGGCCAAAATCTCCAGGTAGGCCGTGCTATCCATCTTCCCATGGATGCGGACCAGATGGCCAGGCCCCTTGGCAGAGAAACAGCCCCACAGCATGATGTTGCCACCACCATGCTTGACTGTAGGGATGGTATTCTTGGGGTCGTATGCAGTGCCATCCAGTCTCCAAACGTCACGTGTGTGGTTGGCACCAAACATCTCGATCTTGGTCTCATCAGACCATAGAACCTTGAACCAGTCTGTCTCAGAGTCCTCCAAGTGATCATGAGCAAACTGTAGACGAGCCTTGACATGACGCTTTGAAAGTAAAGGTACCTTACGGGCTCGTCTGGAACGGAGACCATTGCGGTGGAGTACGTTACTTATGGTATTGACTGAAACCAATGTCCCCACTGCCATGAGATCTTCCCGGAGCTCCTTCCTTGTTGTCCTTGGGTTAGCCTTGACTCTTCGGACAAGCCTGGCCTCGGCACGGGAGGACACTTTCAAAGGCTGTCCTGGCCGTGGAAGGCTAACAGTAGTTCCATAAGCCTTCCACTTACGGATGATGCTCCCAACAGTGGAGACAGGTAGGCCCAACTCCTTGGAAAGGGTTTTGTACCCCTTGCCAGCCTTGTGACCCTCCACGATCTTGTCTCTGATGGCCTTGGAATGCTCCTTTGTCTTTCCCATGTTGACCATGTCTGAGTGCTGTTCACAAGTTTGGGGAGGGTCTTAAATAGTCATAAAAGGCTGGTAAAAGAGATCTTTAATCCACACATGTGAAGCTCATTATTCTTGGTGCCTGAACTACTTCTTAATACTTTTGGGGGACCAAACAGAATTCTTGTGGTTTGAGGGGTTGAATAATAAATGACACTCTGAATTAACTTTTAACGTTTTTTAAAAAACAAAAAAACAGATACAAAAACAAAATTTGCTGTAGTGCATTTCCCACTTCCAGGCTGATCTACAGTACAAATGTCACAATGCCAAGTTAATTCCGCATGTGTCAACCAGCTAAATCTGCAGGGGGTTGAATACTACTTGTAGGCACTGTATATATATATATATATGTATATACAGTACAGACCAAAAGTTTGGACACACCTTCTCATTTATAGTTATTCTGTATTTTAATGACTATGAAAATTGTACATTCACACTGAAGGCATCAAAACTACGAATTAACACATGTGGAATTATATACTTAACAAAAAAGTGTGAAACAACTGAAAATATGTTTTATATTCTAGGTTCTTCAAAGTAGCCACCTTTTGCTTTGATGACTGCTTTGCACACTCTTGGAATTCTCTTGATGAGCTTCAAGAGGTAGTCACCGGAAATGGTCTTCCAACAATCTTGAAGGAGTTCCCAGAGATGCTTAGCACTTGTTGGCCCTTTTGCCTTCACTCTGCGGTCCAGCTCACCCCAAACCATCTCGATTGGGTTCAGGTCAGGTGACTGTGGAGGCCAGGTCATCTGGCGTAGCACCCCATCACTCCCTTTCTTGGTCAAATATCCCTTACACAGCCTGGAGGTGTGTTTGGGGTCATTGTCCTGTTGAAAAATAAATGATGGTCCAACTAAACGCAAACCGGATGAAATAGCATGCCGCTGCAAGATGCTGTGGTAGCCATGCTGGTTCAGTATGCCTTCAATTTTGAATAAATCTCCAACAGTGTCACCAGCAAAGCACCCCACACCATCACACCTCCTCCTCCATGCTTCACGGTGGGAACCAGGCATGTAGAGTCCATACGTTCACCTTTTCTGCGTCGCACAAAGACACGGTGGTTGGAACCAAAGATCTCAAATTTGGTCTCATAAGACCAAAGCACAGATTTCCACTGGTCTAATGTCCACTCCTTGTGTTCTTTAGCCCAAACAAGTCTCTTCTGCTTGTTGCCTGTCCTTAGCAGTAGTTTCCTAGCAGCTATTTTACCATGAAGGCCGGCTGCTGTAATAGTGGGGAAGGGTGTAGCCTTCCCTTTGTACTGAGATACGTAAAGGAAGTGTTCCTAAAGTCGGACCTCTCTAACTGTGGTAGACCAAGCTAAGGGGGTTAGCTTTAGTGGTCCAGTTAGTAGAGTAGAGGGGGGACTTAGTGCCTGATCAAGCCTTGAGTAACATAGAGCTTGTTCCTGGCATAAGTCTTTGTGGGCTGCAGTACCTTTAAACAGCCACAAGATGCCACTGTTCTGGGTGCAGATGTCAGGTTGAGTCTGCTAGCAGGGTAACAGACAGTGAGGAGTTAATGCTGTGTGATGACAGTTCACCGAGGGTAGGCACTTTAGGAAAATTCCTGCTTAAGTTTCCAGAAAGCAGGAGGAGTCACTCAGTAAGAGATAGTACAGTGAATCGTTCGGGCAGCCTGAATATAGTGGCTGCTAGGGTAGACGGGAGCTCCATATCCTCTGACAGTGGGATCCCCAGTGTGCAAGTCTCCCTACACAAGAGCTCGAGTCCTGTTAGCCGGCCGGAGAAACTCATCAGAGGTAGTGAGGACCCGGGGCACTTCTAGTCTGCAGGAAGCAGAGGAAGAGGAATAGGACTCCAGGCTAAGATGTGGGGGAGAGATTTGATCCAGATTACTGTCAGTATTACAGAAGAGTCTCTTGGGCTGGAGATAGAGTCACAGAGATGCTTCATTTAAAGAGGGAACCAGGGCTGAAGATGTTGCCAGCGCCTGTGAGAGAGATGATAGCCTGTCGGGCCTTATCCATTATATCTGCCTGTAAATACTGTATATATTCCTCTTCCCCAAGTAAAGTTCAAGCTCTGGTTAAGAACCTCGTGTCCTCTGAATCTATTGCTGCCCTGGTCCCAGAAGAGAAATGCCTGGAGACAGCCACGATCGGATGGCTTGAAGTAAGTGAAGAGCACCACATACACAGCCACACTGCAGAGGCAGGACATGTATTGTCTGTAGGGTGCCATAGCGAGTGGGGACTACAGCTTGCCCATGACTACCTTGCTGGGGCACCTTCCATTTGGCGTAGTCGGCAGGATGCGAGCTCCTCGCATGAAGAAAGCTGGGAAGAGCCGACGCAGAACACTGAAGAGAAGGTGTTGGAAGGCACGCGGCCCAAGATGGCGGCCCGAAGCATGGATTCCAAGATGGTGACAACGGCGGTAAAGTCTGGGAGAAGAACCGCCTATCGTGGGAGTGGACGGCGCCGGAGAGCGCAAAAAGATGTCCAGCCCCTACGAGTTCCGGCCCGAAGAAGGATGGGCCCAGCAGTGAAGATGCGTCCCAGGATGGGACGTCCAGTGAGGAAGAGGGCGCGGCGCAAAGTGAAGTCCGGCCCCGTGAGTATCAGCGCGCACAGAGAAGGGGCGCGGCTGAAAGCGGAGCGCCCGAGAGTGACGAGTGACGCGGCGGTCGCATCAGAAGGCCGGCCCAGGAAGAGGCGAAGCTGGACGCGCAGGACGCGCGTCACCGGTAAGCGACCGGCACCATTTTCTGTCCGGCACGCAAGGGGAAGGAGGTACGGCAGCGGACGTCCTGAGAGGATGGCAGCCCCAGAGCCTGACAACATGTGTGAGTCAAGCGGTGAGGAGGAACTCCTGGAGATTATCACTTCAGGGGCCGCGGCTGGGAGCCGCTCGCCGGCGGGCGCTGCCCGCGAACCGTTGCCCTTACCCCCTGTGGCTGTCCAGTGGGCGTCTAGGCCTGATCCGGAGCTGGGCCTGCTAGTTCACGAGCTTCACGTGTGGTGCTGGAGTCGGATGCCGGAGGAAACGTCCCCCTCGGCTGAGGGAGGAGAACATCCCGGTGGGGCCGGAGCGATAGCTGCAGCGGAGCCTGAGGAAGGTGAGCGGCCCATGCCCCAGCGGTCGGGTACGCCTGCGGGATCTGCCCCAGTAGCTTCTGCGGCAACAGAGGCCCCCAGGCCTTCAGGGGACGGTGCGGAAGGGAAGCCCCCTAAAAGAAAAGCCCCGCGGGAGAATTTCTGGTCGTTGGCCTTGGAGGCCATACACTACCCCTCGGCAGAGCGGAGCGCCGAGCCCGGGAGTCCGAAATGGGCTACCCGTGACCCCCCGATGACCGCGCGAGAACAGCGGCGATGGACCGATACCTTCCTGAGAGGCTGGCTGGAGGGGTCCAATGCGGCAAGAAGGGAGTCAGTGGAGAAAGCTCAGACCCGGGGGTGGGTCATAGAATTTCATATCCGTGAGGGATACGGGTTTCTGGAGGAGGAATGGACCGGGCACGAGATGTTCATGGCCCGCGAAGTAGTAAAGCGGGACTATCTGCCCGACCGTCTCCAATTCCTGCACGTGGGGGACATTGTGCACTTTGTAAAATGTGAGTGCCACAAAGGGTGGTATGCGGCTGCACTCACCCGTCCATATAAGTGGGAGGACGTCCTGGAGAAGGACAGGCAGGTCCTCCGGCGAAGAGCTGAGAGGGAGGCTCGGTAGCGTCGGGCTAGGGAAGCCCCTGGAGGATTCTTGCCCCCTCCCAAGGCTGGCGTCCCACAGGAGGAAGAACCTAGAAACCAGCAGAGGGGAGATGTCGTCGGTAAGGAAGAGGAAGACTTCCTGAGCTGCAGCAGGGCCGACTCTCCCAGTGAGGCGCCTGATGTCGGCTCAGCAGCCAAACACCCAGGAGGGGCTGGAGAAGTGGAGCATGGAGCTGCTAGAGAAACCCAAGCTGGCACTAGTAATGAGGTGCATCATTTCACCGTGACCAGTTACGGCCCTACCCAAGTCGGCTGTGGCAGCGCTACGTCCTCGGACGAGGACCCCGGGCCTAGCAGGTACCCCGACCAGCCGTGGAAGTGGAGGAGGCCACCTTCATCCGCAGCATGGGCTGCCTTCATGAAGGAACGGAAGGAGGCCCGGAAGAAGTGAGATAGTTGGCTGAAAGGTCCGTTGACCTTCTACTTCTTCCTCTACTGGGACCCATCAGCTGTGGTCCTGATTTTGGGACTATTTCCCAATGGGGGCGGAGTGCCCCATGTTGAGTTAAGTTGAAAAAGAAATGGAGGGCAGTTCCCCTACCTCCCTGGCCAGGAAGGCCTTAAGCAGCACCAAAAGTTGTGTGCCTAAGAGAGCTGCTCCTTTTGTTTTTACTTTTAGTTTTATTTTTGTTGCGCTTGTTGTGCCTTTTTCTGCTGGAATTTATAATGCTGAGGCACACCTTGAGGATGGATATCCTCCAAATCTAAGAGACTTGCGGCCTAGCGGGAAGAACCGGTGACCCCCGCTAGGGCCAAGAAGAAAGAGACTCACAGGGTGTTACCTGTGACTGTGTGCCTCAGAATGCAGCCCTCGAAGGAGATTGGGGGCTATTGAGGTGTTGACCTGTCTTAAAAATATGGACATGGACACTGCGTTTCCAGGGTCCTTACCAAGAAGGACAGGTACCTCAGAAAAGTTGATAATGGACTGTCCTGAATTGCTGTTCCGGGGCCCTTAACCGAGAAGGGCCGGTCTGCCATCCAAGAAGATGACCTCAGGACCAGTCGTTTACTAGAATGTTCTAGTAAAATTTAGTAATGTGATATAATGTCATAAGCTGCTGATTTGTGTTTATTGTTTAGTGTGGTCAGGGACGACCAACATTAAAGTGTCGGGGAATGTAATAGTGGAGAAGGGCGTAGCCTTCCCTTTGTACTGAGATAGGTAAAGGAAGTGTTCCTGAAGTCGGACCTCTCTAACTGTGGTAGACCAAGCTAAGGGGGTTAGCTTTAGTGGTCCAGTTAGTAGAGTAGAGGGGGGACTTAGTGCCTGATCAAGCCTTGAGTAACATAGAGCTTGTTCCTGGCATAAGTCTTTGTGGGCTGCAGTACCTTTAAACAGCCACAAGATGCCACTGTTCTGGGTGCAGATGTCAGGTTGAGTCTGCTAGCAGGGTTACAGACAGTGAGGAGTTAGAATCATAGAATCATAGAATCATAGAATGGTAGAGTTGGAAGGGACCTCCTCGGTCATCTGGTCCAACCCCCTGCTCAAAGCAGGATTCACTAGATCATCTCAGATAGATGTCTGTCCAGCCTCTGTTTGAAGACGTCCATTGAAGGGGAACGCACCACCTCTCGTGGCAGCCTGTTCCACTCATTAATCACCCTAACTGTCAAAAAGTTTTTTCTAATATCTAATCTGTGTCTCCTCCCATTTAGTTTCATCCCATTGCTTCTAGTCTTTCCTTGTGCAAATGAGAATAAAGATGATCCTTCTACAATGTGACAGCCCTTGACATATTTGTAGACAGCTATTAAGTCTCCTCTCAGTCTTCTTTTTTGCAAGCTAAACATTCCCAAATCCTGCAACCTTTCCTCATAGGACATGGTTTGCAGACCAGTCACCATTCTGGTCGCTCTTCTCTGAACTTGCTCCAGTTTGTCTATGTCTTTTTTAAAATGTGGTGCCCAAAACTGTACACAGTATTCCAGATGAGGTCTGACCAAAGAGGAGTAAAGACCGATAATGACTTCACGTGATCTAGACTGTATGCTTCTGTTAATACATCCCAGAATTGTATTTGCCTTTTTTGCTGCTGCATCACACTGTTGACTCATGTTCAGTCTATGATCTATTAGTATACCTAAGTCTTTTTCACATGTACTGTTGCTTAGCTCTATTCCTCCCATTCTGTATATGCTTTTTTCATTTTTATTGCCCAGATGTAGTACTTTGCATTTTTCCCTGTTAAAAACGATTCTGTTGGTTGCTGCCCACTGCTCCAGTTTATTTAGGTCTTTTTGAATCCTCTCTCTCTCTTCTCTAGTATTAGCTATCCCTCCTAGCTTTGTGTCATCAGCAAATTTAATCAGTTTACCCTCAATTCCTTCATCTAAATCATTGATAAAGATGTTGAACAATACAGGTCCCAGGACGGAGCCCTGTGGTACCCCACTTGAGACATTCATCCAGCTGGATGTGAAGCCATTTACAACCACCCTTTGAGTCCGATCACTAAGCCAGTTATGAATCCACCTAACAGTTGCCTGGTCCATTGCATACTTGGTCATTTTTTCAATAAGGATGATGTGAGATACTTTGTCAAATGCTTTGCTGAAGTCAAGATATACTATATCTACAGCATTTCCCTGATCCACCCAGTCAGTGATTCTGTCATAGAAGGAAATTAAGTTTGTCTGACATGACTTGTTAGTTACAAACCCATGCTGACTCTGGTTAATCACTTCATTCTTATCCATGTACTTACATACATGTTGTTTAATAATTTGTTCAAAGATCTTTCCTGGTATAGAAGTCAGACTCACCGGCCTATAGTTCCCTGGGTCCACCTTCTTCCCCTTTTTGAAGATAGGAACAACATTTGCTCTTCTCCAGTCTTCTGGGACTTCTCCTGTTCTCCAAGAATTTTCAAAGATTATGGAGAGTGGTTCTAAAATTTCTTCTACAATCTCCTTCAGTACTCTGGGGTGTAATTCATCTGGACCTGGAGACTTGAACTCATTTATGTTAGCTAAATATTCCCTCACAATCTTTCTGTTTACTGATAACTTGGATTCCTCTATTCCTTTAAAAGGACAGTGAAGATCAGTTGATGTTACATTTTCTTTCTGAGAGAAAACAGATGCAAAATAGGAATTAAAAAGTTCGGCCTTCTCAACATCCTCTCTTACCATTTCTCCATTTTCATCCTGTAAAAATCCTATAGCATCTTTGACTTTTCTTTTACTTTTGACATACCCCCAAAATCCTTTTTTATTGCTTTTGACATCTCTTGCAAGCCTTAATTCATTGTCAGCTTTAGCTAACCTGATACGTGCCCTACAGGATCTGCAGACTGCATTATAATCTTCTTTAGATATGCCTCCCTCTTTCCATTTAATAAACATTTCTTTCTTTCTTTTTAGCATGTGTTTAAGTTCTGTGTTCATCCATCCTGGTTTCCTTAAATGCTTCCCATTCTTCCTACTTTTCGGGATTGTTAACGATTGTGCTTTGAGAATCTCATTTTTAAAAATTTCCCATCCTTCCTGGACATTTTTGTCCTTAAGGACATCCAGCCATTGGATCCCTCCTATTCTCTTTCTGAGTCTCTTAAAATCTGCCTTTCTAAAATCTAACCTTGAAGTTTGAGTCTTCACATGTCTTCCTCCTCTAGTTATCCAAAATTCTATAATAGCATGATCGCTGCCTCCTAGGGTCCCAGCCACCTTTACCTCCTCAACCATTTCCTCCCTGTTTATAAGGATTAGATCCAAAGTAGCAGATCCCCTTGTTTTCTCCCCTACCTTTTGGAAGATAAAGTTGTCAGCAAGAGAGGATAAGAATTTGCTTGACCTGTTAGTTTTACTTGAGAGAGATTCCCAACAAATGTCTGGATAGTTGAAATCTCCCATGACCACTACGTCATATTTTTTGGAGAACTTGGTCATTTGATACATAAAGAGTTCATCCATATCTTCAGCTTGCCCAGGTGGCCTGTAGAAATGCCTACAATGGTGTCCTTTCCGTTGTTCTCTCCTTGTATTCTTACCCAAACAGTTTCCACAGAACTCCCAGTCTCTGAAGCTTCAATCTCTGTGCAGATATACGCTTTTCTAACATACAATGCAACACCTCCTCCTCGTTTATCAAGTCTGTTTCTTGCAAATAAGTTGTATCCTTTTAGCCTTTTATTCCAATCATGTGTATCGTCCCACCAAGTTTCAGTGATTCCTATGACATCATATTCCTTTTCCTGCATTAGTAGTTCCAATTCTCCTTGTTTGTTGCCCATGCTTTGTGCATTTGTATAAAAACATTTTAGTTTGTGATTGGTTTCTCTTCCTCCCATATTTTTATTATTTAGATTTTTTTGTCTTTGTTCTTCTTTTCCACTTCCAGTAGCAGAGATCTCAATAGTATTTGTCAGCTGTATGGCTTTTTCTGGCCTTTTGCTTCCCTTCCCACATTGTTCTAGTTTAAAGCTCTTCTGATGAGTGTAGCAAGGCGACTTCCAAATACATGTTTTCCAGTCTTCGTAAGGTGCACCCCATCTCTAGCAAGTAGTCCATCGTATAGGTAATTCATTCCGTGATCCAGAAATCCAAATCCTTGTTGACGGCACCATCGACATAGCCAGTTAATGCTGTGTGATGACAGCTCACCGAGGGTGGGCACTTTAGGAAAATTCCTGCTTACGTTTCCAGAAAGCAGGAGGAGTCACTCAGTAAGAGATAGTACAGTGAATCGTTCGGGCAGCCTGAATATAGTGGCTGCTAGGGTAGACGGGAGCTCCATACCCTCTGACAGTGGGATCCCCAGTGTGCAAGTCTCCCTACACAAGAGCTCGAGTCCTGTTAGCCGGCCGGAGAAACTCATCAGAGGTAGTGAGGACCCGGGGCACTTCTAGTCTGCAGGAAGCAGAGGAAGAGGAATAGGACTCCAAGCTAAGACGTGGGGGAGAGATTGGATCCAGATTACTGTCAGTATTACAGAAGAGTCTCTTGGGCTGGAGATAGAGTCACAGAGATGCTTCATTTAAAGAGGGAACCAGGGCTGAAGATGTTGCCAGCGCCTGTGAGAGAGATGATAGCCCGTCGGGCCTTATCCATTATATCTGCCTGTAAATACTGTATATATTCCTCTTCCCCAAGTAAAGTTCAAGTTCTGGTTAAGAATCTCGTGTCCTCTGAATTTATTGCTGCCCTGGTCCCAGAAGAGAAATGCCTGGAGACAGCCGTGATCGGATGGCTTCAAGTAAGTGAAGGGCACCACATACACAGCCACACTGCAGAGGGAGGACACGTATTGTCTGTAGGGTGCCATAGCGAGTGGGGACTACAGCTCGCCCATGACTACCTCGCTGGGTCACCTTACATTGCACAAAGTCTCCTCTTAACAGTTGTTAAAGAGATGTGTCTGCTGCTAGAACTCTGTGTGGCATTGACCTGGTCTCTAATTTGAGCTGCTGTTACCCTGCGATTTCTGAGGCTGGTGACTTGGATAAACTTATCCTCAGAAGCAGAGGTGACTCTTGGTCTTCCTTTCCTGGGGCGGTCCTCATGTGAGCCAGTTTCTTTGTAGCGCTTGATGGTTTTTGCAACTGCACTTGGGGACACTTTCAAAGTTTGCCCAAATTTTTCGCACTGACTGACCTTCATTTCTTAAAGTAATAATGGCCACTCGTTTTTCTTTACTTAGCTGCTTTTTTCTTGCCATAATACAAATTCTAACAGTCTATTCAGTAGGACTATCAGCTGTGTATCCACCAGACTTCTGCACAACACAACTGATGATCCCAACCCCATTTATATGGCAAGAAATCCCACTTATTAAACCTGACAGGGCACACCTGTGAAGTGAAAACCATTTCCGGTGACTACCTCTTGAAGCTCATCAAGAGAATGCCAAGAGTGTGCAAAGCAGTCATCAAAGCAAAAGGTGGCTACTTTGAAGAACCTAGAATATAAGACATACTTTCAGTTGTTTCACACTTTTTTGTTAAGTATATAATTCCACATGTGTTAATTCATAGTTTTGATGCCTCCAGTGTGAATGTACAATTTTCATAGTCATGAAAATACAGAAAAATCTTTAAATGAGAAGGTGTGTCCAAACTTTTGGTCTGTACTGTATATATATATATATATATATATATTTATATATATATATATATATATATATATATATATATAATTTTTTTATTATTATTTTGTCTTTTTTTTTTTTCTTAGATTTTTTTATTTTTTCTTTACTTAGTCTGTTTATGGGAATTTCACTTTTTTTTTACTTTGTTTGCAGGTATAATGCATTGCAATGTATTACATCTATGCTGAAAGCTTCTTAGACCATGCTCTGAGTGTGGTCTAAGAAGCTCTCCATAGCTTGTAGACCCGGGGGTCGTCATGACAACCCCAGGTCACCATGGCAACGATTGGGCCCCAGCGATGGCGTCGTGGGGGTGCCGATCTAAAGGCAGAGGGAGTTCCCGTCCCTCTGCCTGCCTCCTAAATGTTGTGATCGCTTGCAATCGCAGCAATTAGGGGGTTAACAGCCAGGGGCTGTGCTGGAACCACTTCTGTCAGTTTAGTGCAGGAGCTCAGCCACTGGCATCGCCAAGCTCCTGCTCTGATCGGGTAGGAGGTGCTGATATATCAGCACCTCCTGCACGATCATGCCGTGATCAGTCAGTCAGATTGACTGAACGATCATAGCCCTTTGAGTGCAGGGACCAACGGCATGGGTCCCCGCACTTCCTTCTGTGCCGCTCAGCTATAAAGTCATGACGGTCATAGAACGTCATGGTGCAGGAACTGACACCCGCTGATGATGTGCTATGTCTGTCATTGGTCGTTAAGGGGTTAAACGGATTCTATCAACACAGGATGACTTTTCAAATCAAGTACAGGCACTTGGTGCCCCATGGCGTCGTGAAACATTAAAGTGAACCTTTGCAAATGCTTGTTTTACTCTATCTCCACTTCTCCCCCGCCTCGCTCTTCTTTGATTGACAGCTTTGGATTAAAAGAGCCAGAAAAGGGCAGAGATAGATAGAAAACAGGCAGGTGGGAAGTTGTACTCAAATGTTTCGCCACGACATGGTGCACTGAGCACCTGTACTTGGTTTGAACAGTTATTTTGTACTGACAGAGTCCCTATAACTGCACCTTCCCACCTACTTTTTTTACCTGTATCTTAACCCTCCCTCTTCTTTTAAGGACAGCTCTGGCTTTATAAAGCTAAAGAAGTCTACAGACAAAAGAACAAAGAAAGCCCATGCACATAGGGCATCATCCGATATAGTGAAGGAATAACAATGGTGAAATTGTACCCAGTTTTTAACAACCAGAATCACAATGATGCTGAAAAGATGACAACAAATCCTTACAGTGAAAAGTATCACATCGGAAATTGATGTTTAATTAACTTAAGCTTTTTGAGCCCATTGTTTATGCAAACGTTTAATTGCCATTATTCTCTATGTATATACAGTTAGGTCCAGAAATATTTGGACAGTGACGGAATCTTCGTGATTTGGGCTCTGCATGACACTATTTTGGATCTAAAATGAAACAATTGAGGTGCAATTGAAGTGTAGACTTTCAGGATTAATTGAAGGGGTTAAACAAAAATATCCTGTGAAACATTGATTGAATCTGATGATTGACTTGGCCATTGCAGAATATTCTACTTCTTTGCCTTAAAAAAATCCTGAGTTGCTTTTGCAGTATGTTTTGGGTTATTGTTAGCGATGGGCGAGCACTAAAATGCTCGGGTGCTCGATGCTCGGATCGAGCAAATTGGAATACTCGGGAGCTCGACCCGAGCAATGAGCTCAATGTAAGTCTATGGGAAACTCGAGCATTTTTCTGGCGGCTCCCCCCGGTGGTCTGCAAAGGGCCTAAAAATTGCCCAAATCGATGGGAACAGTGCTCAAATGACAAGGGAACAGCATGAGGAAGACCCTTGGAAGCATTTCTGACCCCCAGGTCACTGCTGTCAACAACGTTGTCAGAGGTATTATGCCACTTTTACGGATTCACAATAAAACATACAAAAACTAAACCAAAATGGATTTTCCTGGGAAATATGTTAAGGAACATCCTTTCCAGGGTAATGACTTGTATATAAGGCAAAATAAATAACCAAAAACAAAAATGCTCCTCCACACCTTGGGCTATGTTCACATGTAGCGTTTTTGATTGTTTTTTGCACTTTTGCATGGCTTTCAACCAAGGCAAATGCATTCACTGGGAAATGTCATTTTAACATTTTACAACCTTATCTGGCCATGTGGTGTGTGACACATCATCAGACACATGCATACAGTGCTGAAAAGAGATGGGAACAGCATGGGGAAGACCCCTGGAAGCATCTCTGACTCCCAGGTCACTGCCTAAAAGTGTGCCCATCATAAGTGATCCTTGGCGCATGCGAAGATGCCTCCCGCCATGCACCTGTCATTGCAGACTTGCAACAATCACCATCCATGTCCTTGTCCCAGTGCAGCGTTCAGTTGTCCCTACCCCATTCCTTGGAATGCAAGCGCAAATATGCAGCCAGCCACCCACCCACCCACAGGCTACAATACTATACTGCCAAATTTTTGACAGCTGCTTGCACTTGAAATGTGGCCTTTTAGGCTCGTGGAGGTGGAAGCTGTCCACAACCTTATGGCGGCGGCGGCCGAGTGTCCATACTCGGTCCCCAGCCTCCACTATTTCTCCCGGTGTCATCTCCACCTTCCACAAGCACGGGTCCTACAACATTACCTGTGCCCTCCCCAGTGCACTTAATGGGAAGGACCACCTAACCACAAACACGTGATCAAGTGAATGTGGCCAGGGACAGTACGGAGCTAGTCCACAGCTTGTCGGTGAGTTGTATTTCACCACAGCCATATTTTTTAGCTTGGTGAAAGGACTGGGATAGAGGGAAACCGTATATACTCCGGCTGTCATTTCTTCGTCACCAGATTCCGCCCATTGTCACACATGACCATGCCTGGCTGTATGTTCAGCGGTGAGAGCCACAGATCAGGCTGCTGTGTTACAGCTTTCAACAACTCTGCAGCACTGGGCGGTTGTCACCTAAGCATTAAGCATGTTGCAGTTGCAAGACAGTGCTGCAGTGCTTTCAGCTTGTGACTGATGTGGTCATTTCGGAGAAGGAGGCCAAACAGGCGGAGGAGGTGCAGGAGCTGACCAATGTGATTACATTGAGTTTACATTGGCAACTCTGGAAGAATGATCCTACTATTTTTTTTATACGTTATTTTTGAAGACAAATGTATTCACTGGGAAATGTCATTTTAACATTTTACAACCTTATCTGGCCATGTGGTGTGTGACACATCATCAGACACATCCAGTTTAATTTATGAAGGAGGGACTCTGAAAGTCACAAAGCCTATTTTTATAGGGCCATCAGGCGGCCCTTACTATTCTTAAAGGGTCAGCAGTCGACCCTTGCTATTGTTAGAGAGCCATCAGCCGGCTATGATTTGTTGTTCCCATTATTAATGAGTGGGTCTCCTATACTGTTATTGCGTATGCAGTGATTGCAAGAGCTGCCAAAAATTTGGAGGTACTCCAATGCCCCTTGCAAGAGACGTAGAGGGTCAGAGAGCCTCCTAAAAACAATGTTCCCATTATTAGGAAGTGGGTCTCCCATAGTGTTTGCCTATGCAGTGACTAGGCATGAGTGAACATTTCAATGTTCGGTTCGGAAAAGTTCGCCGAACAAATTGATATTCGCCGAATTTATTCGCCGAATGTTCGTCGACCATTTCCAAATCCCATAGGAGTCAATGGGGGGACCAAAAAAAATGCATATACAACACCTAGAAACGGGACCAAAATCTGCCAAAACACATCAAATTAGGTGTAGACATCAGGGAAGTGCCATCAATTGACCCAGAGTACAAGTACTATAATTATTATTACTGTGACAGCGACATTTATTCAGTTGCGCTTTACATGTCAAAAGGGGTCACCGACTGGTACAACAGGAGAGAGGACCCTGCCTGAGAGGGCGCACTGTCACGGACGTGGTTTGTGGAACCACTGTGCCACGGACCCCGGAGAGCCTGGAGGGGCGTGACTAAGCGAGCACCGGACTGTTCACTAGAGCCTCTGATGGTGATGTTAGACTTGGCTCCCGATGAACGCCAGGTGCCACAACACAGAGCAACGGACACGCAGCAGCTGGACCCAGTAGGACAGACTAAATGGTGCAGCAGGCAGAGTCTGCATCAGAGTGCAGCAGGCAGAGTCTGTATCAGAGTGCAGCAGGCAGAGTCTGTATCAGGAGTGCAGCCTGCAGAGTCTGTATCAGGAGTGCATCAGGCAGAGTCTGTATCAGAGTGCAGCAGGCAGAGTCTATATCAGAGTGCAACAGGCAGAGTCTGTATCAAAACTGTATCAGGACTTGTACGCAACCTTACACAACTTAGACTGCAGAACAGGAAGGTTCCACTACAGCCAACCCAATAGATGGAAACCCAATCAGGATTCCCCACATTTAAAAAAATTAGTGGCAGACGCCAGCAAAGTGGCATCAATTTCACTACTGTACAGTGTAAATAAGACCCACACCTCTTTCAGTACAGCCAACCCAGGAGATGGAGACCTAACCAGGAGTGTCCACATTGCCCTAAATGAGGGCCTAACACCACCGAAGTGGCATCAATGTCATCAGACTACAAGTAGTTTAACGCAGACCCATACCTGTCCCACTACAGCCAACCCAGTGGATGGAGACACAATCAGAATTCTGCACATTTCCCAAAATTAGGGCCTAAAACCTGCAGCAGCAGCAAGAGCAGACACAGAACCCATATCACAGACTGCAATTTCAAGAGATCAATGCAGCACACTCAAAGCGACAACATTACCTACTCTGTACAGTCTGCAATTGGGGTGCAAAAGTCCTTGGAGACCCATGACTTGTTCATCTTGATGAAAGTTAGGCGGTCTACATTTCAGTGAACAGCCGGGTGCGCTTATCCGTCAAGACACTACCAGCAGCACTGAAGACACGTTCAGAGAGAACGCTGGCTGCCGGGCATGATAAAACCTCCAAGGCGTGAGAAGCGAGCTCAGGCCATTCATCCATTTTTGAAGACAAAAATGTAAAAGGTTCCAAACCTTCATGATGGTATTGATATTGAACTCTAGATACTCCAGCACCATCCTCTCCAGTCATTCACCACGTGTCAGACTTATAATCTGTTGTGCTGGTGCACGAGCTGGTGCAAAAAATGTGTGAAAGGACTCTCAGAAATTGCTTCTGCCACTTACTCTGCTGTTGCTGCTAATGTTTTGGCGTTGACGAACTGACGTGCCGGAGGTTGAAAGACTACAGCTGCGATGCACACTGTGTGCCTCACTGTTATCTTGGGGAAAAGTTCTATTAAGGTTGCTTAAAAGCTTGTTTCGATACTCCAATATAAGCGGGTCCCTTTCCAGGGCAGGAAGCATCTGCCAAAATTGACTCTTATAATGTGGATCTAACAGAGTGGCAACCCAGTAGTCAGCATTATTTAGAATCCTAACTATACGGGGATCATGTTGCAGATAGTGCATCAAGAAGGCACTCATATGTCGGGCTCTTCCAGGAGGTCCAAAGCCAGGCTGTATTCTGGGTTGTGTAACACTGATGCTTGTTTCCTCCGTCCCCTCCTGTCAACCACGTTCAAACGAGAGGGGATGATTATCCTCTTCATCCTCTGACAGCTGCTCGCCCATCACCTCTTCCTCCTCCATTAGTTCCTCGGCTCTTGCACCTTAACTAACAGTTTGCCTGGTATCACCAAACCCCCTCGATCACTGTAATCCACCGTCACTTGGCATCCGCCTGTGTGATGACAGTCTGAAAATTTGAGACATTGGTATCCCTTACGCATCCTCCTCTTCTTCTAGGGTCACCACCTCCTGCCGCAGGTTATTCAAAGTTTGCTCCAGCATGTATATGACCGGAATAGTGATGCTGATGAAGGCATTGTCAGCGCTAACCAGTTTAGTAGCCATTTCAAAACCATGCAGAAGGGTGTACAGGTCCTTAATCTGTTCCCACTCTGCAAACATGATATGCCCCAAGTCCATACTGCGTTGCCCCAAGCTATACATCATGACATACTGCGTAAGAGCTCGTTACTGCTGACACAGTCACTGCAACATGTGCAGAGTGGAATTCCACCACGTCGGCACATCACAGATCAACCTGTTAACTGGCACTGACAAAGACCTCTGTATTGATGCAAGTCGATGACATGAGGGGTGCGAATGGCAGAAGTGAGAACACAGCTTCCGTACTTTGTGAAGCAGCTCATCTAGGCCAGGATAGTGGCGGAGAAATCGCTGTACCACCAGGTTGAGGACGTGAGCCATGCAAGGCATGTGTGCAAGCTTGCCTCGGCCTAGGGCCGCGCTAACAGGTTCGCTCCGTTATCGCACACGGCCTTCCCTGGCTCTAGGTTCAGTGGAGACAGCCATTGCTCAAACTGAGCCTGGAGAGCTGCCCACAACTCTTCACCTGTATGACTGCGATATCCAAGGCATATTAATTTGAAGACTGCCTGATTACGGTGAGCCCTGACTGCACTGTACGGAGGTGGTGTGTATTCGCCCCGCACCCTTGGAACGCGTGTCTCGTTAAGGCAGAGGTTGAGTGCGCAGGTGGAGGCCCTAGAGGAGGTGGAGGACACAGAAGCAGTGGAGGAAGTGGGAAATACAGAGGTTTCTTCTGCAAGCCTTGGGGATTCCAAGATTTGTAGAGCAGCCCCTTCCCCACCTGCCCCCACAGCCACCAGAGTCACCCAGTGCCCAGTCAGCGAGATGTAACGGCCTTGGCCATGCTTACTCATCCAGGTGTCTGTGGTGAAATGCACCCTGGCACACGTAGATTTAGATAAGGAATGGGTGATGTTGTCTGCGACATGCTGGTGTAGCGCAGGCACAGCTTTCTTAGAGATGTAATGGCGACTGGGCAACTGGTACTGGGGGACTGTGACTGCCATCAGTTTACGTAAACCGTCTGTATCTACCAGGCAGAAAGGCAGCATTTCCGTGGCCAACAGATTGGAGATGGTGGAGTTCAACCTCTTAGCTTTGTCATGCGTAGGATGAAACAATCTTTTACGTGACCACAATTGCGGGACCGAGGGCTGGCTAAGGTGCTGAGAGAGGGCGGAGTATGGTGAACCGGAAAAGCTGGTGGAGCGTGAGTGAGGTGCAGATGTTAAGGTGGATTGAGAAACATTCGGTGTACTCGGTGAAACAAACACAGCAGGCGTGTCCGCTTCCGTTACAGCAGGCGGGCTGTCACTCAGCCTGACTGGAGCATTTAAATAACCAGAGTTTCTGCAATGGGAGACCTGCGTGACAATACTTGGCACGGAAACAGAGGAGAAGGAAGAAGAAGTGGATGCGTTTGATGGGGCAGCTGATGGTTGTTGAGGTGCGCTGGTCCACATTTCATCACGGTAAGATTCCCAGCGTAAAGATTTTTGTTTGAGCATGTGAATGTTCATGCATGTAGTAGTCAAATTATTGCAGTTTTTTCCTCTACTGAGTTTTTTATCGCAAAGTTTTCAGATAACGTGAGTTGGCTCATCCTCTGCAGTGACAAAAAAGGCCCATGCTAGGCAACCTTTGTTGCCTCTGAGAGCTGCAGACCCGTAACCGCTGCTGGCCACAGCCACGGTTGTGGCTAAAGATGCAGTGCTCCCCGTGCTTGCATCACTCCATGTCTGCACTATAGGGCGAAATGTAACCTCCTCGTCTTCCTCCTCCACCTCCTCAGATGAGCTACTCGGCTGCGTGCTCTGGGTTCACACCAAGTAGGATCTTCAACCTCGTCATCATTCAATGTGTTATCCCATTCCTTGCCCTCAGAGTGACCCCTCTCCTCTTGTTGCCCTGACAGCACAGTACAGTCCGCATGAGCCTCAGGTATCTGAGTCTCATCGGGATCACCTCCCTCCCCTGTGGTTAACGTCTGGTGACGAGGGTCAGGAACCTGCTCGGACCCTACTTCGCCCTGCCCCGAATCCAAGCTAAAAAAAATTTGGGCATCGGTGCAAATGCTTTCCTCCCCTTGACTCAGTGACTGTTTGGAGTACACTTCTGAAGCCCATGGTGTAGAATGGATGAAGAGTTCTACAGACTCGCCCATCTGTGGTTCGCTACAGTCAGTTGGGCAGTTGGCCAGTTGTGACGTGGGGGGAAGCATGGGTAATTGGGGTGCCACGTCTGTGGACTGTACTGCGTGAGATATTGAGGTGGAGGAAGAAGAGGAGAGGGCACTGGAAGCAGAGCTTGCCATCCACAGGAGCACCTGCTCTTTCTGGGCCTTATCAACAAGGCGTATCGCTGTGCGGCTGCCAAAGGAAGGGAGTGCAGTAGGCCGTCCACTAACATAAGTTGTCAGTTGTCTTTGGATAGGACCTGTTTGTGTTGGTTCACTAGTGCTTTCACTAACATTACCACGTACCCCACGTAAAACTTGAACACCAAGCCTATTCCCCCTTCCACCACGCCCTGTCTTTTTCCTACTCATGTTGGTGAGATACAGTGGTAGGAGCATGCAATTAACTAAAGAAAAACAAGATAGCTCAGCACACACCTGAATTTCAGTGACACTAAATGACAAGGTAAGATATGGCCTGCCGTATAATATTACTAACAGACAAAAGTAATTTGTTAGTGTGCATGAGGCCCATAAAAGATACGAGATATTTTCCAACAATTTCAAACTGAGATGTCCCCTGCTGTATTACTTTAGGAACAGAAGAAATTGTTTATTTTGAATGTGGATGAGGCCAGTATGACATAGAATATATGCTCCAAAATATTTCAAACTCAGATCTAGCCAGCTGTATCACTTTACTCAGAGCAAAAAATATTTTTGGGTTACTCTGCATAAGCTCTGGGTCCAGCTGACTTTGACCGCCACTGATGTAGTGGCTGGCTTATAGCACTGTATGACTTTTTGAACAGGAAAAAATATGTTTTGGACTTGACCTAGTAAGAGGAGTTTTTTTTTTTTACTGTGAAACCAGGACAAGTTCAACCCCACTAAAATAGGATCTGCCTTTTAGTAGACTGGATCAACTTTGCCACAGTAAAAAACTTTTGGTGGACTCTGCCTGCCAACCAAAAATATATATAGGTTTGACTGTGCGTACAAGCTGAATTTGACCGCCACTGACGTAGTAGCTGGCTTATAGCACTGTATGACTTTTGTCACACGAAAAAATATTTTTTGGACTGGGCCTAGCAAGAGAAAAAAATTATTTTTTTACCCTGAAACCACCTGAAGTTCAACTCCACTAAAATAGTATCTGACACTAAAAAAAACTTTAGTGCACACAGCTTTCAATATCACAATAGCAAAAGAAAAAAAAACAGATTTTGTGCTCTGCAATAAGAAGCTCTGAAGACTGTGCAGAGCACAATTTCAACCCCACTAAATGAAAAGGTGCACTGCGCTTGCTTGATCACATTAGCAAGTGCAAAAAAAGATTCAAGGTATACTGAGACATGGAGCTCTATACCAGTGGTGCACAGCACTATTGTATGGCATGGGCCCTCTGCTTCTGTCAGAATCTCAGTACTTGCACAAGAACACCAAAAATGTGCTGCACCAGCAGTTGCAGAGGTACACAGGCGAGGAATTATCTACACTATCTGACTACCACACAAGCGCCCATCTATCTAGCTAATATCTCTCATTACACAGGAGAACACTGAGCTGCGTCTGTCTCCAGCAGTGACATGGATATAATGGCGCTGAGGGAACATGGCCGCTTTTTATATTGAGAGGACATGTGATTTCTGCAGCCAATTGCAGAAGCCCTTATGTCTGGACAGTGTACATGCTTCCTGCGCTATGATTGGCTGGCGGCGCTTTCCTCAGTGAAAGTTACCGCCCACAGGAAAAGAAAAAACAAAACAGTGCGCCGCTGATCTGACCTGTTCTAAGCTCTCCACAGCTCCCACACTCACCTGACACATGTCACCGCTCATCAGACACTTGCACTAAGCTAACAAAACTGTTCAAAATGCCGTGGTTGCCCTGTATTCGCAGTCCCGAGCAAATTCATCAAACTTTTCTGATTTTAAGAAAATTTGCTCGCCTCTGCGATCACGAATCCGAATGTGCCATATTCGTGCCGAATTTCAAACTTTCGAACATTCGCCGAACAAATTTGCTCAACACTAGTAGTGACTGCAAGGGTTGCCAAAAATTTGGAGGCACTCCAATGCCCCTTGCAAGAGATGTAGAGGTCAGAGAGCCTCTTAAAAACAATGTTTGCCTTATTAGGAAGTGGGTCTCCCATAGTGTTTGCCTATGCAGTGAAGCAACGGCAGCCAAAAATTTTAAGGAACTCCAATGCCCCTTGCAAGAGACATAGAGGTCCGAGAGCCTCCTAAAAACAATGTTCCCATTATTAGGAAGTGGGTCTCCCATAGTGTTTGCCTATGCAGTGAAGCAACGGCTGCCAAAAATTTGGAGGAACTCCAATGCCCCTTGAAAGAGACGTAGATATGTTAATATGGTACATATGGTGGTGATATGGTGGTGGAGGATAAGGATGCGAAGAAGGAGGAGGACAAGAGCAAATAGACCAAATCAGGAAGCTTATACCCATGTCTGGGCTTGAAGACAGGGGTGCATGGGAATAGAGTTAGACCTCCCCAAAAAAGACACTGTATTTGAGTTTATGTTATGCTGCTATCATTCGGTGGTGTTGAGAACTCTGGCCCAATCCAGCCCTTCTTCATTTTTATAAGAGTCAGCCTGTCAGCATTTTCAGTTGACAAGTGGATGCGCCTATCGGTTATAATTCCACCAGCGGCACTAAAAACCCGCTCTGACAAAACACTAGCGGCAGGGCAGACAAGGACCTCCAAGGCATAGAGAGCTAGTTCATGCCACGTGTCCAGCTTGGATACCCAATAATTCTAAGGCACAGAGGAATCATGGAGGATGTTGGTATGGTCGGCAAGGTACTTCCTCACCATCTTCCGAAACTTTGTACTCCTTGTGAGAGTACCCTGCGCCTCAGGGCCTGTGCGATGGGAGGGTCTGAGAAAACTGTCCCAGAACTTTGACAGTGTTCCCCTGCCTCTGCTGGATTGCATTTGTGGCTCTCTCGCCTGTCCTCCTTGGTTGTCCAATGAACTGTGAACTCTGCCGCCAGATGAATTTTTGTAATAATTCAGCAACAAGGGCCTTCTCGTACTGCACCAATTTATTAGGCCTGTCCTGCAAGGGATTAAGAGACAGAAAGTTCTCCCGGTAGCGTGGGTCTACAAGCGTCACCAACCAGTAATGACTGTCACCCAAAATTTGGACAACACAAAGGGCACGAGAAAGGCAGCGTAACATAAATTCAGCCATGTGTGCCAGACTGCAAAGAGGCAAGACTTCCGTGTCGTCATCAAGAGGACGACTGACCATGCTCTCCTCCTCATTCTCCTCCTATTCCTCCTCCTCCCTGTTCTCAGGTCATCAACGCTGAACAGTTGGTATGACAGTTGTGCAGGTAGTAGTGTCTATAGTGCAGGAAACTAGCTCCTGTTCTTCCTCCTCCTCCTCTTTTTCCTCATTGTCACCCAATCCATGTTTGGATGAGATGAGGCTGGGCTGTGTGTAATCATCCTGTATGGTTCCTTGCTCCATCTTATTGTGCTCCGCCTGCAATGCATCCTCTTTAATTGAGTGCAGAGAGTGTTTCAGAAACCAGAGAAGCAGGATGGTGACGCTAATTATGGCGTCATCGCCGCTCACCATCTTGGTGGAGTCCTCAAAGTTTAGGAGAATGGTACATATATCTGACATCCATGTCCACTCTTGAGGTTTTATGTGTGGAGTCTGACCTGAATACCGATGGCCTTGTTGATGTAGGTAGTCAACAACTGCCCTCTTCTGCTCACAAATCCTTCCTAACATCTGCAATGTAGAGTTCCAATGCGTGGGGACATCACATACCAGTTGGTGAGCCAGAAGCTGCAAATGTTGCTGAAGCACGGCAAAGGCGGCGGCAGCTGTAGCTGACTTTATAAAATGGGCACACAGGCGGCGTACTTTGACAAGCAGATCCGACAGATCCGGGTAGGTTTTGAGAAGCCGCTGAACCACGAGGTTAAGCACATGGGCCAGGCATGGTATGTGTGTGAGCTTGCCTCGCCTCAAAGCCGCCACCAGATTCCGGCCATTGTCACACACGACCATGCCTGGCTGTAGGGTCAGCGGTGTCAGCCACAGATTTGCCTGCTCTTTCAGAGCTCTCCACAACTCTTCAGCAGTGTCAGTTTGTCACCTAAGCATATTAGCTTCAGCACAGCCTGTTGCTGCTTGGCCGAGGCAGTGCTGCAGTGCTTCCAGCTTGCGACTGATGTGGTCATTTTGGAGATGGATGTTGAAGAGGAGGAGGAGGTGCAGGAGATGTAGAATGTGGGGGAAACCCTGATTGAGGATTGCGGGCCCTGGGTCAATGTCGGGAGGACGTGTTCCATCCCAAGATCCGACTGGGTCTCGGCTTTCTCTATGTTAACCTAGTGTGCCGTCAGCAAGATGTACTGTCCCTGCCCACAAGCACTTGTCCACTTGTCCATGGTTAGGTCGACTTTCCCAGTAACTGCGTTGTTGAGGGCATGGCTAATGATGGGGGACACGTGCTTGTGTAATGCGGGGACGGCACACCGGGAGAAATAATGGCGGCTGGGGACAGAGTACCAAGGGACGGCCGCCGTCATCAGGTTGCGGAATGCTTCCATCTCCATGAGCCTAAAAGGCAACATTTAGAGTGCAAGCATTCGCGAAATGTGTGAATTTAGTAGTGTGGCCTGTGGGGCGTTAGCTGCGTATTTGCGCTTGCGTTTCAAGGACTGGGGTAGGGACAGCTGAACACTGCGCTGGGACAAGGACGTAGACATGTTTGCTGATGGTGCTAGTTGAGAGTGTTCAACGACAGGTGCAGGGCAGGAGGCAAACTGCTTGTTCTTGCCTGTTGTGGTGCTACGCCTCCCTCCCCCTGTGTGCTGCTGTCTTCGCTCTGCAGGTCACCTTGCCAGGTTCGGTCAGTGACTTCATCGTCCACCACCTCATCTTCCACCTCCGCACCCTGGTCCTCCTCCTGAGTTTCTGGCAATTGTGTCTCATCATCATCCACCTCTTGTGACAGTTTCCCAACATCGCCTTTGTGTGACCATGGCTGCTCAAATATTTGGGCATCGCTAAATGCGATCTCCTCTTGCCCCGCTTCAAGTGGACAGAGTGAGAGGCCCGAATTTATAAATATAAAAGTGAACAGCTCTTCAGAGTGTCCAAGTGTGGGATTAGTTATCTCCGGGCACTCAGCATGGTGGGAGGAAGGAGAATCAGGGTGAGGAGTATGCCGTCCAGACTCACGGCTACTGAGACTTGACCGTGTGGAAGACAGGGTGGTGGTGGCAAAGTGACTGGAAGCATTATCTGCTATCCAACCAATAACCTTTTCACCCTGATCTGTGTTCAATAGTTGTGTTCTGCGGTCCCCTATTAATTGGGACAGGAAGGTCGAGCGACAAGATGTGGGTGTTGTGGCACAATTTCAGCTTGCCCACGACTTCGGCCTGGTCCTCTGCATGCTCCATCATCACTATCACGTCCACTTCCCTGTCCCTTGCCATGCGCCTTTTAAATGGAGGACAATATTTTCCACGTTCAGTACAAATGGCTGGATTTGAACCGCAGTGATATGTGATACGTGTGACAGAAAACTACAGTTTTAAATAGCTGGCCTGTAGGTTGCTATTTTTCACAGCAACCTGGTGTCAATAACTTCACTGACACACTGCAACAAAATTTAAATTGAGGCCAGAAATGGCTGAATTTGGAGAGAACTTGTATGTGATACATGTGATGGAAAACCACAGTTTTAAATAGCTGGCCTGTAAATTACTATTTTTCACAGTGACCTGGTGTCAATAACTTCACTAACACATTGCAACAAAATTTAAATAGAGGCCAGAAATGGCTGAATTTGGAGCGAACTTATATGTGATACGTGTGACGGAAAACCACAGTTTTAAATAGCTGGCCTGTAAATTACTATTTTTCACAGCGACCTGATGTCAATAACGTCATTAACACACGGCAACAAAATTTAAATGGAGGCCAGAGATGGCTGAATTTGGAGCGAACTTGTATGCGATACGTGTGACGAAAAACCACAGTTGTAAATAGGTGGCCTGTAAATTACTATTTTTCACAGCGACCTGGTGTCAATAACTTCACTAACACACTGCAACAAAATTTAAATTGAGGCCAGAAATGGCTGAATTTGGAGCGAACTTGTATGTGATACGTGTGACAGAAAACCACAGTTTTAAATAGTTGGCCTGTAAATTACTATTTTTCACAGCAACCTGATGTCAATTGTTACGGGTCCGGGGGGTGGAACCTCTGTGCTACGGTGCAAGGAGGGACCCAGAGGGGCGTAACTAAGTATCAACCCGGACCAACCCTGGTCGTACGGCGGCTAACGACTCCGTGACCAGGGAGGGACCGAGCCGAGGGACCAGGTGCTACTCTGGGGACGACCTTGTAAGGGAGCAGGTGACTCCCACGGTACAGATGGCAGGGACTGACCGGAATAGCAGGTAGGCACAGCAGGCAGGCTGGCGAGCAGAAGCCTCCAGGTAGGCTATCAGGTAGACACGGCAAGTGAGGGCAGGAGACTCTAGGTGGGCTGGCAGGTGGTCACAGCAAGTGACGGCAGGAGTCTCTAGGTGGTCACGGCAAGTGACGGCAGGAGTCTCTAGGTGGGCTGGCAGGTGGTCACGGCAAGTGACGGCAGGATTCTAGGTGGTCACGGCAAGTGACGGCTGGAGCCTCCGGGAAGCCACGGCAGGTAACAAGCAGGTAACAGGCAGGTCACAGGCAAGTGCTCCCAGGTGAGCGAGCTGGCAGGCACGGCAGGTAACAGGCAGGCAACAGGCAAGTGCTCCCAGGTGAGCGGACTGGCAGGCACGGCAGGTAACAGGCAGGCAACAGGCAAGTGCTCCCAGGTGAGCGGACTGGCAGGCACGGCAGGTAACAGGCAGGCAAAAGGCAAGTGCTCCCAGGTGAGCGGGCTGGCTGGCATGGCAGGTAACAGGCAGGTAACAGGCTGGCGGGCAAGACTGGTAGTCAGGCTAGCAGCGGGACCTGAGGGCTGAAGCAGAGGTCAGAAACACTGTGCAACAACTTTTGCTCGGGCACCTCCATTTTGGAGGAGGTGCCTTATATATGGGAGGACCCTAGGCTATTGGCCGGGCACTCCTTAGGACGGCGCGCACGGCCCCTTTAAGAGGGAGGGAGCGTGCGCCCTAAGCATAGTGCCCGGGGAGCTGCGCGCGCCGGCAGCAGGAAGAAGAGCGCTGGTGAACGCAGAGCGGGGAGCGTGGGGAGCGAGGATGTGAGTGGGACGGCGTCTCTGCCTGGCAGGGGGCAGAGACGCCGATGCTACATCAATAACTTCACTAACACACTGCAACAAAATTGAAATGGAGGCCAGAGATGGCTGAATTTGGAGCAAACTTGTATGTGATACGTGTGGCGGAAAACCACAGTTTTAAATAGCTGTCCTGTAGGTTACTATTTTTCACAGCAACCTGGTGTCAATAACTTCACTAACACACTGCAACAAAATTTAAATGGAGGCCGGAAATGGCTGAATTTGGAGCGAACTTACCACTATGTGCAGAATTATTAGGCAAGTTGTATTTTAGAGGATTATTTTTATTATTGATCAACAACTATGTTCTCAATCAACCCAAAAGACTCATAAATATCCAAACTTAATATTTTTGGAAGTTGGAGTGGGTTTTTTTTAGATTTGGCTCTCTTAGGAGGATATCTGTTTGTGCAGGTAACTATTACTGTGCAGAATTATTAGGCAACTTAATAAAAACCAAATATAATCCCACCTCACTTGTTTATTTTCACCAGGAAAACCAATATCAGTGCACAAAATTTAGAAATAAACATTTCTGAAATGCAAATACAAAATCAAAAAAAATTAGTGATGAATATAGCCATCTTTCTTTATGATGATACTCAACAGCCTTCCATCCATAGATTCTGTCAGTTGCTTGATCTGTTTTCGATCAACATTGCGTGCAGCAGCCACCACAGCCTCCCAGACACTGTTCCGAGAGGTGTACTGTTTTCCCTCCCTGTAGATGTCACATTTTATGATGGACCACAGGTTCTCTATGGGGTTCAGATCAGATGAACAAGGGGGCCATGTCATTATTTTTTCTTCTTTTAGACCTTTACTGGCCAGCCACGCTGTGGAGTAGTTGGATGCATGTCATGGAGCATTGTCCTGCATGAAAATCATGTTTTTCTTGAACGATACCGACTTCTTCCTGTACCACTGCATGAAGAAGTTGTCTTCCAGAAACTGGCAGTAGGTCTGGGAGTTGAGCTTCACTCCATCCTCAACCCGAAAAGGTCCCACAAGTTCATCTTTGATGATACCAGCCCATACCAGTACCCCACCTCCACCTTGCTGATGTCTGAGTCGAAGTGGAGCTCTCTGCCCTTTACAGATCCAGCCTCTGGCCCATCCATCTGGCCCATCAAGAGTCACTCTCATTTCATCAGTCCATAAAACCTTTGAAAAATCAGTCTTAAGATATTTCTTGTCCCATTCTTGACGTTTCATCTTAGGTTTCATGTTAAAAGGTGGTCGTTTTTCAGCCTTCCTTACCTTGGCCATGTCCCTGAGTATCGCACACCTTGTGCTTTTTGATACTCCAGTAACGTTGCAGCTCTGAAATATGGCAAAACTGGTGGCAAATGGCATCTTGTCAGCTTCACGCTTGATTTTCCTAAATTCATGGGCAGTTATTTTGTGCCAACATGCTTCTTGCGACCTTGTTGGCTATTTTCCATAAAACGCTTCATTGTTCGGTGATCACGCTTCAAAAGTTTGGAAATTTCAAGACTGCTGCATCCCTCTGCAAGACATCTCACAAATTTGGACTTTTCAGAGCCCGTCAAATCTCTCTTCTCACCCATTTTGCCAAAGGAAAGGAAGTTGCCTAATAATTAAGCACACCTTATATAGGGTGTTGATGTCATTAGTCACCACCCCTCCTCATTACAGAGATGCACATCACCAGATTTACTTAATTGGCAGTTGGCTCTCAAGCCTATGCAGCTTGGAGTAAGACAATATGTATAAAAAGTATCAAAGTGATCAAAATACGCTTTTGCCTAATAATTCTGCACGCGGTGTATATGTGATACGTGTGACGGAAAACCACAGTTTTAAATAGCTGGCCTGTAAATTACTATTTTTCACAGCGACCTGGTGTCAATAACGTCATTAACACACGGCAACAAAATTTAAATGGAGGCCAGAAATGGCTGAATTTGGAGCGAACTTGTATGTGATACGTGTGACGGAAAACCACAGTTTTAAATAGCTGGCCAGTAGGTTACTATTTTTCACAGCGACCTGGTGTCAATAACTTCACTAACACACTGCAACAAACTTTACATGGAGTCTAACATTTTCCACGTTCACTACAAATTTCTGGATTGTTATCGCTGTAATATGGAAAGGAGCTGGCAGTATTCTGCTGTCACACCAAGCAAATGGAGCAGAAAAACGGTGTTCTCTGGATTGCTTTTTAAGCAAATAATCAGGATTAAGATAAAAAAAATTATCCCTGGCCCCTGATGCCTTGGGGATATGTCTAGAAATATCTGTAACATCAGCAGCAGACAGAACTGGAATGGAGCCTCTTGTGCTGTATGCACTGCAGTCTGCCACATACACTTCCTGCCTGCCTAGCTCTGATATATACAGGGTGGTCCAAAAGTAGGTGGACAGAAAGTGTAATAAGGTTATGAAGGGGGAGATTTATCAAACATGGTGTAAAGTGAAACTGGCTCAGTTGCCCTTAGCAACCAATCAGATTCCACTTTTCATTCCTCACAGACTCTTTGAAAAAAGAGTCTTTATTTCCAACAAGATGGGGCCCCTCCACATTATTCAAGAGTAGTCCGCGAGTATCTTGATGAAACATTTCCTAATAAATGGATTGGCCGAAGAGGCCCACTTGATTGGGGTCACCAGACTTGACCCCAATGGATTTTTTCTTTTGGGGAGTACTCAAGGACAAAGTTTATAGTCAAAAACCAAAAAGTGCCAGTGATTTGAAAAATTACATAAGAGATGCATTTCAAGAAATTAATACCCAAAGAGACTTGTGCAAAAGAGTTTGTCGAAGCGTAAGAGGCAGACTTCAAAGCTGAGCAAATTGTAATGGAAAACAGTTTGAGCGCCTGCGTTGATAAAAATTAAGGGCTTTTGTATTATTGTTCAGAATAAAATGTAATTGTCAATGTTAGGCTTGTGTTAGTAAATATAATTTTACATATAAATCAAAATAAATGTTATTATTTTCTGGCCACCTACTTTTGGACCACCCTGTATATACACAGCTCAAAAAAGTAAAGGGAACACTGAAATAACACATCCTAGATCTGAATGAATGAAATATTCTCATTGAATACTTTGTTCTGTACAAAGTTGAATGTGCTCACAACAAAATCACACAAAAATCATCAATGGAAATCAAATGTATTAACCAATGGAGGCATGGATTTGGAGTCACCCCCAAAATTAAAGTGGAAAAACACACTACAGGCTGATCCAACTTTAATGTAATGTCCTTAAAACAAGTCAAAATGAGGCTCATTTTGTGTGTGGCCTCCATGTGTCTGTATGACCTCCTTACAATGCCTGGGCATGCTCCTGATGAGGTTGTGGATGGTCTCCTGTGGGATCTCCTCCCAGACCTGGACTAAAGCATCCACCAACTCCTGGACAGTCTGTGGTGTGGTGTGGTGTTGGTGGATGGAGCGATACATGATGTCCCAGATGTGCTCAATTGGATCCAGGTCTGGGGAACGGTCGGGCCTTCATCTTGCAGGAACTGCTGACACACTCCAGCCACATGAGGTCTGGCATTGTCCTGCATTAGGAGGAATCCAGGGCCAACCGCATCAGCATATGGTCTCACAAGGGGTCTGAGGATCTCATCTCGGTACCTAATGACAGTCAGGCTACCTCTGGCGAGCACATGGAGGGCTGTGCGGCCCTCCAAAGAAATGCCACCCCACAACATTACAGACCCACTGCCAAACCGGTCATGCTGAAGGATGTTGCAGGCAGCAGATCACTCTCCACGGCGTCTCCAGACTCTGTCACGTCTGTCACATGTGCTCAGTGTGAACCTGCTTTCATCTGTGAAGAGCACAGGGCGCCAGTGGCGACTTT
Source organism: Phyllobates terribilis (assembly GCF_046119375.1). NCBI lineage: Eukaryota > Metazoa > Chordata > Amphibia > Anura > Dendrobatidae > Phyllobates > Phyllobates terribilis. The sequence continues at coordinate 660,863,370 of NW_027362762.1, read as the reverse complement.
GCCAATCCTGGTGTTGTGTGGCAAATGCCAAGCGTCCTGCACGGTGTGGGGCTGTGAGCACAACCCCCATCTGTGGACGTCGGGCCCTCAAACCACCCTCATGGAGTCGGTTTTTAACTGTTTGTGCAGACACATGCACATTTGTGGCCTGCTGGAGGTCATTTTGCAGGGCTCTGGCAGTGCTCCTCCTGTTCCTCCTTGCCAAAAGGAGGAGGTAACGGTCCTGCTGCTGGGTTGCTGCCCTCCTATGGCTCCCTCCTCATCTCCTGGTATCTGCTCCATGCTCTGGACCCTGTGCTGACAAACACAGCTACCCTTCTTGCCACAGCTCGCACTGATGTGCCATCCTGGTTGAACTGCACTACCTGAGCAACTTTTGTGGGTTGTACTGTAGACACCGCCTCATGCTACTGTACCTCTAGGGGTGAGAGCAATGGCAAAATGAAAAAGTGACCAAAACAACAGACAAAAAGGATGAGAACAGAGAAACAGTGTTGCTTCATAACTGGACAGGTAGATTTCACAGAAGTGTTATTGACTTGGAGTTACATTGTGCTGTTTAATTGTTCCCTTTATTTTTTTGAGCAGAGTATATATATATGTTGTGGAATACTTAGACTAACAGGACGTTCAATGGACCCTCTTGCTATATGCACTGCAGTCTGCCACATACACTGCCAGCCTGCCTAACTCCTGCTGTCACCACTGAATAGATGCAGCCGGATTAGTCCTCAGAAGGACTGTTAGTTCAGATGGATATATATATAGATGTTGTGGTATATCTACACTAACTAATTAAGTAGCAAATCTCTCCCTAGCTCTAACCTAACTGTATACACCTGAAGAAGCAGGCTCGAAATGCGTAGTGGTTTTTACTTTCATGTATCTTATTTTTACCCAATGAAAAACGGTTGCAACCATTGAAATTAGCCTCACTTCTTACTTTCAGTGGACACAGCGGGTACAGACAACTATCCATATCTGCAGTGCCCTCAAAACAGTCCGTTTTTTTTATACTAGGGATATTAGTAGAGCCAAAAAAGGGCGAACATAGATGGAAAACAAGTAGGTGGTTATCTCGACTTTTTCTAAAAGTCTGCCATGACAGCTTCAGGCTGATGGGAGGAGTGCACAAAACTGAAAAAAAAAAAAAAAAAAAAGAAAAAAAAACTGATCTGCAAATCCCAACGGAACAAATTGTGAACAGGTGCAAACTGGCATGACTGTGTAATATACAGACAAGAGATAATAAATATATTCTATATAGCAGTAAAGAAATTAAAATGTAATATATTCATTGTTTGCATACATCTTTGCACTAACAGGGCTGTATCCTCTTATTTGTATATTATGCAATCATGGTAGCTTGCTCCTGTTCACACTTGCTTTATTCAGTTTGAAAGTGCTGGTCAATTTTTGTAGATTACTATACAGTCATGGTAGTTTGCACCTGTTTACACTTGCTTTATTCTGTTTGGAGGTACTGGTCGGTTGGAGGTAGCGACTGGCTCCTTTTCTGACTGTGCACTCCTCCCATCAGCCTAAGGCTGTTTTTAATTAATGCTGAATCCTACCTGCCCTTTAAATTTGTGGGCTTATAGCTTGGGAGAGGCATGTTTGATATATATTAGGCTTAGGCTAGCATCAAAGAAAAGTCACCTTGCTGTGGTTAATGGGCTTACTTGAATTGGTCAATTTGTGCGCTGAGTACCTACATTTTTTTAAGTACAGTGGGTGAAAAAAAGTATTGAATATGTCACTAATTTTCTAAGTAAATATGTTTCTAAAAGGTGCTACTGACATGAAATTCTCATCAGATATCGCTAACAACCCAATGTGTAATGATGAGAAATAACCCAGGGATAAAGTATTGAACACACTTACTGTAATGTATTTAATACTTCGTACAAAAGTCTTTGTTGGTGATGATAGCTTCAAGACACCTCCCTTATAGAGAAACTAGTCGAATGCATTGCTCGGGTGTGATTTTAGCCCATTTTTCCACACCAACACTGTTCAAATCCTGAAGGTTCCGTGGGCTCCTTTTATGAAGACTGAGCTTTAGCTCCTTCTATTAATATTTTTACTGGATCCAAGTCAGGTGATCAGCTGGACCATTCTAGCAGCTTTATTTTCTTTCTCTGAAACCAATCGAGAGTTTCCTTGGCGTTGTGTTTGGGATCGTCTTGCTGAAATATCCACCCTCATTTCATCTTCATCATCCTGGTAGATAGCAGCAGATTTTTATCAAGAATGGCTTGGTACATTTGCCCATTCAGCCTTCCTTCAATTATATTAAGTTTGCTAGTGCCCTATGCTGAAAAACAGACCCACACAATGATGTTCCCACCTACAAACTTCACTGTTAGTTTGGTGTTTTTGGGGCGATATGCAGTGCCTTTTGGTGTCAAGCAAGGTGTGGGAAAGACTTAGTGCAACACGAAGGGAAGAGGGAAAGGGAGCCCAGACTCTAGGGAAAGGGAGCAGTGGAGACCTCCTAGGCTGATCTAATATCACCCTGTCTCCACTGATGTCCCTGTTTTGGCTCTTCACCAATCACCGCACGCGAACCTCGCCCTGTCTTTCCGTGGCGTTTGGCCCTGGCTAAGGAAGGGAGGGGGATGAGTGCTAGTCGATCCCCACTGACCACTAAAAACAACAAGGGGGGACAAACAAAGGAAGATAGCTTAGCTTTTAGTCAACTTCAGAGAGATGAACACCCGCCCTCATAGCTCCAGAGAGGATGAAGTTGCTTGCTCCGAGCCTTGCCTTCACAAAGGGTAATGTGAGTATCGCCGGCACCTCCCTTTAGCAGACAGCAGATATTTATACACCCAGGCTAGGTGTTAATTAGCCAGAGGAAGGTAGCAGCTGGGTCCTAGAGAGACAGCCTCTAAGAAGGCCTCCGGACACTCAGGAACGGGTTTCTCAGGATAAGAGTTGTGGAATGAACGAACCAGCCTGGGAGCGTTCACTTCTGATGCTGAAACCCACATCCTCTTATCTGGACCATAACCTTTCCAGTGCACCAAGTATTGTAGAGAACGACGTTGGAGACGAGAATCTACAGTCCTCGAAATCTGGAACTCCAGATTACCATCAACCATTACTGGGGGCGGTGGTAGAAGTGAGGTCTCAAGAGGTTCCACATACTTCTTGAGTAAAGACGTTGTGGATCTTAAGGGCTTGAGGAAGTTCAAGACGAAACACTGCTGGGTTAATGACGGCAGTTATTTTATGGTGACCAATAAACCTAGGTCCCAGCTTTCAAGAAGGAACTTTCAATCTTATATTCCTGGTCGACAACCACACAAAATCATTCATATTCAAGTCCGGACCTGGCAAGCATTTTCTGCCAGCCATACGTTTATACCTATCTCCCATGATCTTTAAATGACTCAGAACACCCTGCCATACTGAGGAGAGCGGTGAAGAAACCGTTCCTCCTCAGGAACTCCTGAAGCTCCTCCCCCACTAAAGGTACCAAACTGTGGGTGATAACCAGATGCACCGATCCTTGACGATGATTATTAATGACAAATTCTGCCAGGGGTAAGTAGGATGCCCAATTCTCCTGATTTTCGGAGATGAAACACCTGAGGTAGGTCTCCAAATTCTGATTGACACGCTCGGTGTGTCCATTCGACTGAAGGTAGAAAGCAGAGGAAAAGGACAGCTGCATCCCCAGTCAAGAACAGAATGCCTTCCAGAACTTGGAAACAAACTGGGTCCGCCGATCTGACACCACATTGGAGGGAACCCTGTGAAGCTTCACGATCTCATTTATGAACACCTGAGAAAGTGTCTTAGCATTTGGAAGTGCAGGTAATCGACAAAGTGAACCACTTTACTGAACCTATCTACAACAACCAAAATCACTGTTTTGCTGCAGAAACCGGTAGGTCAGTAATAAAATCCATGGACAAGTGTGTCCCTGGCCTACTCGGGATAGGTAGCAGAAGAAGAGTACCAGACAGACGATTATGCGAAACCTTAGAACGCACGCAAATGTTACAAGCAGATACGTGTTCAATCACATCCCAATGCAACCCCGGCCACCAAAAACGATGAGAGAGGAGGTCCGCGGTTGCCTTATCACCTGGATGCCCAGCAAGCACAAAGTTATGATGTTCCTTAATTACTTTGTGGTGCAGATTAGATGGTACAAATAACCTTCCTGAAGGGCAGGAGGCAGGGGCGTCCCCCTGAGCCTCCAACACCTCACCCTCTAGTTCAGGAAACAGTGCCGAAATAACTACCCCTTTCTGTAATATCGGGGTAGGGTTCTCATGGTCATCATCCACCAGGGAAGCTCCGGGACAAAGCATTAGCCTTCACATTTTTGACTCCTGGACGAAAAGTGACAACAAAACTGAACTTAGTAAAAAACAGGGACTATCTGGTTTGCCTAGGGTTGAGACGTTTAGCTGACTGGAGATATGACAAGTTCTTATGGTCAGTAATAACAGTAATAGGATGGACAGCCCCCTACAACCAATGTCGCCATTCTTCGAACGAGAATTTGATCGCCAAAAGTTCCCTATTACCCACGTAATAATTTCTCTCAGCCGAAGACAATTTTTTAGAAAAGAAGGCGCATGGACGCCATTTACCAGGGGATGGACCCTGAGACAACACAGCCCCAACCCCGACATCCGAAGCATAAGCATCCACAATAAAGGGTTGGGAAACATCGGGTTAAATTTGCAGTGCAGGTGCAGTGGCAAAATGATTCTTTAAGGAAGAAAAAACCTGAAGGGAGGCATTCGACCATTAGGAAAAATCAGACCCCTTCCTAGTCATGTCAGTAAGGGGTTTCACAATTACAGAGTAATTTTGGATGAATTTCTGGTAAAAATTAGTAAAGCCCAGAAAACGATGTAGAGCCTTCAGGTTCTCGGGATGGTCCCAATCAAGGACTGCACGAATCTTCTCCGGATCTATCCGAAAACCCAAAGATGTCAACAAGTACCCCAAAAACTGCATCTCCTGAACAGCAAAAACACATTTTTCCAGTTTGGCATAAAGTTTGTTATCCCTTAATATCTGGAGCACCTGCTTAACATGTCCCTGATGTGTCTCCAAATCAGGTGAGTAAACTAAAATATCGTCCAGATAGACCACCACAAAGCTCCCCATCAAATGATGGAAAATATAATTTATGAAATGCTAGAATACCGCAGGCGCATTGGTCAAACCGAAAGGCATACCCAGACTCTCGAAATGCCCTTCAGGGGTATTGAATGCTGTTTTCCATTCGTCCCCTTCTCTGATTCTAACCAGATTGTAGGTTCCCCTTAAATCCAACTTGGAGAATACCTTAGCTCCTACAACCTGGCTGAACAAATCAGGAATCAGAGGAAGAGGGTATGGATCATGGATGGTAATTTTATATAATTCCTGGAAATCTAAACAGGGACGTAGACTGCCATCTTTTTTCTTCACAAAGAAGAACCCTGCCGCCACGGGCAAAAATGAGGGTTTGATATGTCCCTTCTCCAGACTTTCCGCAATGAAATCCTTCATGGCTTGTCTCTCAGGGTTAGAAAGATTATACAGTCTGGATTTCGGTAGTTTAGCTCTGGGGGTCAGGTTAATAGGACAGTCATATGCACGATGAGGAGGCAATTCCTGACACCCCGTCTCAGAAAAAATGTCCTCAAAACCAGACAGAAAAGAAGGCAATATTTTCGTAGAGACAGTAGCAAGGGAAATATCTAAACCGTTCTCATGGCAGTAATCTCCCCGGTTTGCCAATCCACCAACTGATTATGTTTAACAAGCCAAAGAATACCCAAAACAATAGGTGTGGGAAGATTGGCAAGGACATAACAAGGGATTATTTCACAATGAACTGACCCCACCCTCAGTTTTACATGAATAAATGCTTTCTGTGCAAGTGGCGCCAAGTCGATGGCAAAGATGGAAATAGGTTTAGCTAAAAAGTACAGCAAGCAAGACCATGAGTTTTCACAAACTCAGCATCAACAATGCTGACTCCGGCTCCACTGTCAACAAACACAGAAATTTTCTCGGTTTTCACCTCTGCTGTCAGGACAAACCGGGAACTGCAGGTTGGCAACAAATGCACCTCTTGTTTATTCAACTCCAGACTACCAAGAGTTAATCGAGTCTCCTTTTGTGTAGGAATTGAAGGACAGGTCCCAACAAAATGTCCCTTTTTCCCACAAAAAAAACATACGCCTTTTTTCTTGCTAATCTCTGGGGAAATGTATGATGCAGAGACACCCCCCAACTGCATGGGTTCCTCCACATACCCCAGTACTGGCTCACCCCCAGACCACTCCCCGGCAGAGGTACACAACCCCGACAAGAAGGCCCCGGAAAAGGTGGTCTCACTCGTCTATCCTGAAGGCATCTATCAAGACGTATGGCCAATGACATGGCAGCCTCCAAGGACGGAGAGGTTTCATTTACTGCCAAGGCATCTTTCAACCTTTCAGTAAGACCCTCACAAAATTGACTTATAAGGGCTGAGCCATTCCATTTGGAATCCGTTGCCCATCTACGGAACTCAGAACTGTACATCTCCACTGACCGATTCCCCTGCTGAAGGCGACATAACCTAGACTCAGCCAAGGCGACTCGGTCAGGGTCATCATAGATGAGGGCCAGAGCACGAAAAAAAACCTCCACAGACTGGAGACAAACCAATTCCTGGGGTAAAGAAAGAGCCCATGACTGAGGGTCTCCCTGCAGTAGAGAGATCACAATTCCAACCCGTTGCTCCTCATTTCCGGAAGAGTGAGGACAAAGTGTAAAATACAGTTTTCAAGCCTCCTTGAACACAAAAAACTTGTCCCTATCTCCTGAAAACCTGTCCGGGAGGGCAACCTTGGGTTCAGGCTGGACAGGCCTACCTGCAGAGAACCCCACATTGGCGACCTGTAGCCGCTGATGCTGAACCTCACAGCGGAGGTGATTCACCTCCAGAGACAGACTGCGCAGCCGCTCTGCAACTGAACCCATACCAAGGAGAAAGGAAAAAAAAACAGGCCCAAAAACACACACAAAAAAGAAACCAAAGTGTCAGTTTTTTTCCTTTTCAAAATGTGCTCGGCCGGCAATAATGTCATGCAAGGTGCGGGAAAGACTTAGTGCAACACAAAAGGAAGAGGGAAAGGGAGCACAGACTGTAGGGAAAGGGGGGAGTGGAGACCTCCTCGGCTGATTGAATATCACTGTCTCCACTAACGTCCCTGTATTGGCTGTTCACCAATCGCTGCACGCGAACCTCGCCCTGTCTTTCCCTGGCATTTGATTCTGGCTTGGGAAGGTAGGGGGGATGAGCGCTAGTCGATCCCCACTGACCACTAAGACAACAAGGGGGAACAAACAAGGGAAGATAGCTTAGCTTTTAGTCGACTTCAGAGAGATGAACACCCGTCCTCATAGCTCCAGAGAGGATGAAGCAATGCACTTGCTCCGAGCCTTCACAAAGGGTAATGTGAGTATCACCAGCACCTCCCTCTAGCAGACAGCAGGTATTTATACATCCAGGCCAGGGCGTTAATTAGCCAGAGGAAGGTAGCCGCTGGGTCCTAGAGAGACAGCCCCCAAGAAGGTGTCTGCAATGCCAAACGTAGAGATCTCCTGCAACCAACTACAGGGCGACTGTGACTTCTGACACACCTGTGACATTTGGCCTTCAAACATTATGGCATCCAAAAAGTTAAATTTTGGTTATCTGACCAGACTATATTCTCCTAGTATTTCACAGGCTTGTCTAAAAGTTGAGTAAACTTTAAACGAGCTTGAATATGCTTTTTGTTCAGCAGTGGAGTCTTGGGTGGTGAACGTGCATACAGGCCATGGAGGTTCTTTGAAATTGTACCTGCTGATTCCAGGTCTTTTTGTCATTCTCCATAGGTGGTCCTTGGCTCTTGGACAACGCTCCTGATAATTCTTTTGACTCCTCTGAAATCTTGCGGGCAGCACCTGGTCGTGGACAGTTTATGGTGAAATTATGTTCTTTCCACTTCAGAATTATGGCCCCAACAGTGGAACCTTCAGTAGTTTAGAAATTCTTCTGTAACCAATGCAATCAGTATCTTTTGCCACAATGAGGTTGTGAAAGTGTTGAGACAGCTCACTGGTTTTACCAATTATGAGATGTTTCTTGTGTGGTACCTTGGTAATGAGACACCTTTTATAAGTCATCAGTTAAAGCAACGGATATAATTTTTCACTAAGTGGCATGATTGCTTTCTAATTACTGATAGATTTCCATGGCTTTTTGCACCTCTCTTTCTTCATGTGTTTAATACTTTTTCCCTGTGACATTCCTTATTATTACTACACATAACTTAATTTATGGACTTCTATGGTTTGATTTCTTTGCCTGTGTGAATTGGATGGGTTGTTATCGACATCTGATGAGAATTTCACGTTAATAGCACCTTCAGATTTATATTTACTTAGAAAATCCATTTTGTGTTCAATACATATTTCACAGCTGTATATTCTAAGTAGCAGTAATGCAGTTCAAATTTAATATATTCAATGTTTGCACACATCTTAGCGCTTAGAGAGTGCTGCTGTATTCTCCTTTGTATATTATGCAGTCATGGTAGCTAGCACCTGTTTACACTTGCTTTATTCTGTTTGGAGGTACTGGTCAGTTGGAGGTTGTGACTGCCTCCTTTTCTGACTGTGCACTCCTCCCATCAGCCTATGGCTGTTTTTAATTAATGTTGGGTCCTACCTGCTCTTTTGTAGGCTTATAGCCTGGGAGAGTCATGTTTGATAATTATTAGGTTTAGGGTCCCATCAAAGAAAGGTCACCTTGCCATGGTTGATGGGCTCACATGAATTGGCAAATTTGTGCACCATGTACCTTTATTTTTATAAATATATTCAATATAGCAGTAATGCAGTTCAAATTTCATATATTCAATGTTTGCATATATCTTAGCTCTTACAGAGTATTCTCTTGGCTGGGTCTCCATCTACCAGATGAGGTTCTGTAAAGTCCATTTTTGAATGGATTGGAAGGGAGCCTATTCAACCTTTGCTCCGTTCATTGTCTATTGGACTGATGGGTATAGACAAACACTGTACTTGGCTTGCTCTGGCAGTCCCATGGAGATTGGACTGAGCATGCGCAACTATACTGGTTTTGAGGATCCAGAGCCCCGTTCTCTGCATCACTGGCAGTCTTAGCAGAAAAAGATAACTTTCTTTTTCTAGGAATTAAACCTCGCAAAAATTTAGTAAATGGAGGAAGAAATCTGAGTGTGTAATCTTGGCTTTCCATTATTCAACTGGGAGTGCGTTAATTTGGAACAAAGAAGGCACCAGGATACACTATGGGAAAAGGGAAGTATACAGAGGCAGTGTGATGCCCTAGCTAATGTTCTGTTAAGAAACATTGGCTGCAAGCATCCTTGTAAATGTTACAGTGACACATACCGCCTCCACATTGTTGCAAACCAAGTATGCACCAATATGGCAATGGCATTCCTTCAGCAGACTATTGCACCCCGCCAAACTGCAAAAACTGTTTAGCAGTATCTGAAGGAACTCGAAAAACTGGTTAAAAGTGTTGACTTGAACTTTAAATTCCCCAGATCATATTCCAATCAAGTATTTGTGGGTTGTGATGAAAAAAGTCTGATCCATGGAGGTCCAACCTTGTAACATTTAGAAGTCAAAATGGTCTGCTGCTAAAGTCTCGATACAATTAGACACCTCCAAAGGTCTTGTAGAGTCTATGCTGCAAGTGGTTTTATGTTATGGCTAACTGGTGTATGAACACTAAAAATATTACCTAGAAATATCACATGGCTAGATTCCTGTAATACACACGACTATAAAAGCAAGTCTGAACAATTGTCATTTCCCATGAGCTCTTCTAAATATGAATATTGCGAGTTGGGTGACTGCAGATTTGCACTGCACCCTTGTGTAGATATTCATGGACCGGGACTGCAGAAAGTCTTTGCCACATTGAGAAACTTCAATTAAATACAAGAAGATTTGATGTGTGTCATGTTTCTTTGCTTACTCAAGTAACAGATCTGTGACAGAATTATATTTATTGCATTTTATATGCCAATGTCCATACATATTTGTTTCATGCACCTAGAACCTATTGTACACGAGGATTCTGTACCAGGCGCACACGTGATGCCGGCACAGTGTTGGATCCTTTATACAGAGACCTCTGCACCGTTGAGGTAACAATTCCTGCCTTTTCTCTCCTCTTCCTCCTCCCACCGCCAGCAGCATAGTGACACAATATATGGGCACTTCCATGGGGAAGGACACAGGGAATGGACTGTAGTGTGTAGACATCCTCTCACCCATGGCGGGGGACACTCAATGCCAATTACATCTTTAAACACTGAACAGAAATACTTTTTAAATGTAAAAAATAAAAATGCATTCAACAACTTGCACACGTAGTGTATCTGGGCACAACATTATCAGTGTGGAACACACATTCCAGCTACAATGACTTCTATATGATTAAAATTAGTACTTTTTCTAGTCTGTCTACAAACATACACAATCAACAAATGTTTGCACAAAGTGCAGGATGGCCGCAACCGATGCGACACCAGGCCTCACAATGTGTGAATGCAGGTCAATGACATAAAGCGCAAGGTGGGCATGGGCTACAACATTGGGAGTGTGGGGGCACGATGAAAAGTCAATCTCGTTATCGGTTATTGATACACAAGTACCTTTGGCTTAGGGTAACCTCCATACTTGTACCAGGACCATAAAAGCCAAAGTAAGAGGTGGTTTTGGTTTATTTGGCATGAAGAGGTATCTTTGGTCAGGGAGGCATAGGAGGATGCAGCACACAAGAGGAAGGGTCCAACTAGCCCTTCACTTATATAGGAGATGTGGGAAATTTTGCCACATGCACATAAAAGGAAGAAGTTTTTTTTTTTCAGAATTCGACAGGCTTTGTAAGAGATAAAAATAACAGGGATTTCATATGTACATGTACTGCATGTGTGTGTCAACAGAAAAAAGTAATGAATGGTAGAGTTGGGTTGTGTTCACCATACGCAACATAATTGGTCCCAAATAAAGTAAACTTCTTAGGATGAACATATATCATCTGATGTTCCTGAATGTATCATTCATGACATAATTATATTCATTTAAAAGGGAATCTCTTACCTGATCTTTGACACCTTACCTGAGAGTAGTATAATGTAGAGGAAGGGACCCCAATTCCAGTGATGTCACGTACTGGGCTGCTTGCTGTAGTTTGGATAAAATGACTGTTTTATGAACAGATTATCACTATAGGACTAGTAAACCTGCTGCCACGTAGTCCTCCATATTCATAAGCTCTGTATAACTCCGCCTCCACCACTGATTGACAGTTTTCTGTATACAATGCGCACAGGCAGAAAGCTGCCAATCAGTGATGTGGGCGGGATTATACCGAGCTCAGCATTCAGAGAACTGCTAGATCTGCATCTGAAAACAGTGATTTTATCAAAACAGCAGTAAGTGACATAATCAGGGTCGCTGGAATCAGAGTCTTTGCCCCTACATCATAATGCCCTCATGAGGGGTAGCAAAATCCTTGTGACAGATTCCCTTTAAGAGTGTTGTACTGTGTAGGCCAATCCAAACTGTATGAGGCTAGATACCTTTGTGCACAAATGTCACTGATTCCATTTTTCTAGTCAGCTAACAAAGAAACCATCTTTATACAAAAGGAACTAGTAGCATACACCACTTATCACAGACAGCAATGTAGACCTTTAAGTGCTGCAGGTGCCATCTATGAATGGAGAACCATGGGTTGTATTCTAAAATCAGATATCAGCTGATTTTCAGCAGAAGTGATGTAATCAGCTGTACAACTTGTTGCACCATTCCTGGAGCAATATCTTTAACTAATATAAAAAAATATTTGAAATGTTTTTGAAGAGATGGCAAGTCCAGGAATTCGTTAGTTTTTTTGCAGACAGAAGAAACATTTGTCCTATTTTATGGTGCACATGTTCCTTTAAAGGCACAAGCAGCACTGCTTCTGATAGTCCTCCACGTGTGCATTTGTCTACAAGTAAAACGTGAATTCGGTATGCATACTGTTAGTATTTTGGATGCATCTGGACTCATTTCTTAGTGTACGTACCATATGCTCACATGGCTGTGTGAAGAATGCCAGCAGTAACATTGATCCAAAAGAAGCACAGAAAATAAATAAAGTCTGGGTTTTTGGTACCTTTAGAAGTAACCAGACAAAAGCGCTAGTGAAGGAAATTTGATTAGGGACACCCAGTCCTAAATGCTCAGTGGGACGGAGAGAGAAGTCCAGGCATGCTCCTCAGAGCGTCCAAACTTCCCCTAATGTGCAGAAGGGATAAGAAAACAGGAGTGTCCCTTGGCTGATAATATCTGGCCATTTAGTGTCAGTGCCCATTCCATGTCTGCTTGGTGAGAAAACGATTGTGGGATATCCCTCTTCTGTCCATAAGTCACTGAAGTGCTGCCAGACTGAGGAAGACCCTAGGGGTTGGAAATAGTCACGTTCAAGTCTCATTCAGTTTTAACTGAACAAAGTTTGGGGTAAAAGGGTCAACTTGGTCTCTGATGGAAGTGCTGGACTTTGGGGCAAGGGAGGTAACACATGGGCACTAAAGCTATTAGGGCAAGTCTTCCATAGCTGTCTCTGGTTCCAAGTCATGGTCTTCTGGTAGTACTGTGCTCTGGTTAATAACAGAGAGAGAGGCCGGTCTGACGTCCTCTTCAGTCGGCTCTTCTTTGACGTGAACAGACTGACTACAATGGCAAAAGGTAAATATTTAGTAAGACATAAATTGTGGTGCATCACTATTACAAATTCCTAAAATTCCAAGATAATGGGGAATACCACAGCCTGAGCAGAATTACCTGTACTGAGGAGAAAGGCGCGGGCTGCTCCCATTACTGTTCCCAGGTTCCCCGGTGCTGGTGACGTCATCATGTCCACCATGGAATCCACTGCCTGAACTGTTGTGCAGTGGGGGGCTGTTCAGCAGAGGGAAACTACTTTCTGCCAGGGCAGCCTGGGTTGGAACAAAGACAGATGTGTGTAAGGGTAGAAATGAACAAATGAATTTTTACACTATTTGTTCATATCCATATTCAGTACTGAAGTAAAGTACTAAAAGTCATGTGTTTGTATATCCAAGCTGTTAGGGTCTATGCCATATTAGGGACCAGTTGTATGGGACTCGGACTGGTATAAGCCCATATTGTACGAGTCGAACCTAAGACTCGTCCCATAAACAGCAAGCCCTCCACGGGTATGCCAATAGAAAAATAAAAAAAAGTTATGGCTCTTAGATGAAGGGCAGGAAACAACAAAAATGAAAATTGGCTGCGGCCGGAAAGGGGTAAAAATCATTGCTCAGATCACCTGCAAATTCAATCGGATCATAAAGCTGGAACTTCATCACAAAGGTTTCATCTCACCTGGTAACTTGCATTGAGGGCTCCATAGCCAAGGCCTGAAATCATATTCTTTACAAGGGTTGGGCTCCTGCAATAATTCAAAGTAGGAAAAACAAAATGAATATTTAAGAAACAATGCTTGTAAAAACTAACAAAATCAGTAAAAATGATTGATCAGTAATTCAGTATCCATGGTAGAGTGATACAGTAGCAACTTCCCATTGTTAATAACATCAACTCAAGGCTCAGAACTTTTCTATGTGCACGTTTGAAAAAGTAATGCATCTCTACTGCCATCTGCTGGGAACAGCTGGTGCTACACTTTAATGCGGCTTTCCTCTGAAGCATCTGTTTCAGTAAAATTAAATGGAAGTATTCCTCAAATTCTGACCACAACCTGTTGGCATAGTAGTCCGATAGATCATTTAGGGCTCGCTATCACTTGCGATTAAATCAGACGAATGCAATCCGATAAAAAATCTGATTGCATTCGGACTAATTTAATCCTATGATGGTGTGCTCAGTGGCGTTTTTTTTTCCAGCTCCAATCGGATTGCAATCAAGCTGAAAAAAAAAAATCACAGCATGGTGCTATTGCATGCTGGAATTGGATCGCACGCACCCATTTAGGTTAGCGTATTTTTGCTGTTTCCAAAGCGCTGTGTTCTAATGCCGCACTTGTTTCGTCAGTACATGCGGATCCACCGCGTCTCCGCTACAGAAATTAGCATACTGCGGCTCGTAAACCCGCACTGTTGGTGAGTTTAAGCAGCGTCAAAAACAAGCAATAGTAGGCATGGAATTTCTATAAATCCCATCCACTGTGCTTGTACGGTAGAAAGCAGCGTTTTGGACGCAGCGCAGGTGAGCTGCGTCCGAAACGCTGCTATTCCAGATTGTGGGCACATAGCCTTAGGTAAAATAGGTCACTTGTGTTTTTTTTTCATTGCGCTTTTTACTGTGTTTTTTGTCTCTATTTGGCATGTTATGCTTTAAATAAATTTTAAAAAAAGCTGCTTGGTTTTTGAAACTTCTGATGTTTAGCTTTAGTACCACTAATATAGTCCAAAAAGTCCTTTATATATTTATTACAAAGGTGGCCTATGAAAAAAAGCATGACTACGGCAAACCAGTACATATAAAAAATTTCAAATATTAAAAGAGATGATAAAAAAAAAAAACCCTGATGAAGCACATTGTGCAAAATGCGCATTGGGCAGGCTGGGCATCTTGATTCCCCCCTCTCTTCTAGTTGGTATAAATTGCATAGACTGTATCTACTTGTCCTTGGTGTTTATGTCTCACTGTATGTATGTATGTCTTATACATTTCCCCTTTCTTGATTTCCCTACATTGTGTGGATTCATTGCGCTGCGTTTTTAACACGCTGTTATTATAAATCTCTTTAATAAAGTTTGTGAATTTTTATGATTACTGGTTGGTCGTAGTCATGCTTTTTTGGCTATCTGATATTTGGCTTCGACAAAACTTTATTGATACAGTCATGTACGAATTATATGCATTTTTAGTGCTTTTCCACATCGAGGAACGAACGACCTACATATATGCATTTATTACCTGCAGATTTTCTGCACCAAAGGAAATTATATGGGGAAAATCTGAACATAAAAAACACTGTGTCCCACAACAGAAAGTGACATGTTGCGAATTTGAAACACACAACGCAGGTCAGCTCATGCAGCGTAAAGAAGGAAGCGCAGTGGGCAGGAGATTTCTAGAAATCCCATCCACTTTTGCTGTAACTGTAAGACGCTGCTTTTTGACACAGCGTTGAAAACTCACAAAAAAATCATCATGGGAACACAGGCTTAGGGTATGTGCACACAGTTTTTTGAGGTTTTGGACCAGAAACCAAATCTCAAAAATTCTGAGCTTCCCATCACCTTTTGCTTTGAAAATTCAGCAAAGAGACTCTACGTGCACATAGCCTTCTCCATTGGAAAAATGCAGGAGGTGACTTGATTTGATTTCTGTAACCACGCTCTACTGGTGCATCTCACTAAATTAGAATATCATCAAAAAGTTCATTTATTTCAGTTCTTCAATACAAAAAGAGAAACTCATATATTACATAGAGTCATTACAAACAGAGTGATCTATTTCAAGTGTTTATTTCTGTTAATGTTGATGATTATGGCTTACAGCCATTGAAAACACAAAAGTCATTATCTCCGTAAATTAGAATAATTAACAAAAACCACCTGCAAAGGCTTCCTAAGCGTTTAAAAAGGTCCCTTAGTCTGTTTCAGTAGGCTCCACAATCATGGGGAAGACTGCTGACTTGACAGATGTCCAGAAGGCAGTTATTGACACACTCCACAAGGTCCCAGAGTTCCAATTTTCATTTGGAAATCAAGGTCCCAGAATCTGGAGGAAGAGTGGAGAGGCCACAATCCAAGCTGCCTGAGGTCTAGTGTGAAGTTTCCACAATCAGTGATGGTTTGGGGAGCCATGTCATCTGCTGGTGTAGGTCCACTGTGTTTTATCAAGACCAAAGTCAGTACAGCCATCTACCAGGAAATTTTAGAGCACTTCATGCTTCCCTCTGCCGACAAGCTTTTTGGAGATGGAAATTTCATTCTCCAGCAGGACTTGGCACCTGTCCACACTGCCAAAAGTAACAATACCTGGTTTACACACAACAGTATCACTGTGCTTGATTGGCCAGCAAACTCGCCTGACCTTAACCCCATAGAGAATCTATGGGGTATTGTCAAGATGAAGATGAGAGACACCAGACCCAACAATGCAGACGAGCTGAAGGCTGCTATCAAAGCAACCTGGGCTTCCATAACACCTCAGCAGTGCCACAGGCTGATCGCCTCCATGCCACGCAACATTGATGCAGTAATTGATGCAAAAGGAGCCCCGACCAAGTATTGAGGGCATTTACAGAACATACATTTCAGTAGACCAACATTTCAGATTTTAAAAACATTTTTCAAGCTGTTGTTATAAAGTATTCTAATTTACTGAGATAATGACTTTTGTGTTTTCATTGGCTGTAAGCCATAATCATCAACGTTAACAGAAATAAACACTTGAAATAGATCACTGTTTGTAATGACTCTATATAATATAGGAGCTTCACTTTTTGTATTGAAGAACTGAAATAAATGAACTTTTTGATGATATTCTAATTTTGTGAGATGAACCTGTATATCTAAGCCGACCTGCAGATGGTGTTGGTGCTGAGTACTGTTTTTCTGTTTTTGCAAATTTAGTTTATACTCTGAGGATGCTCTCACATGTGCCAATTTCATGCTGTTTTATATAAATTTTTTGAAGTCAAAGCCAATAGTGGATTAACCCCTTGCTGATGTAACACCTAATAGAACGTCTTATGCCTGGTCACTGTGTACGGAGTGGGCCAAGGACCTGAGCTTGCATTATACTAGGCAGATGCCACTGTCATAAGTAGTTGGCATCTGCCAGTAACTACAGCTGCTGCGTCTCATGCCGATCACTGTTTAACCACTTAATTGCTGCTGTCACTCTGACTTAACGAGACTGCCAGTGCGATGAAATTGTTATAATAATCAACCCCAAAATATTAATAAAAAGGTCAAAAAACAAGCTCTCACGCAACTCCATCAATGTTAAATGAAAATATCAATAGTTTTGGAAAATGGCAACACTAGCAATAATTGTTTTTGTTTTTACGAACGAACAAATTTTATATTTAAGGTATATTATATTAATTTTATATATAGCCATATAGTACTGACCAGGAAAATCACGTTGCCAGGTCAAATTTACCGCATAATGAAAGCCGTAAAAGCAAAATCCAAAACCCAATTGCGGAATTGCAAGGTTTTTTTTGGTGCAATTCCACTGTACTTTGAATTTGCCCATTTTCCAGTGCACTGAATGAGGAGATGAAGGTAAAATTCTAAACTACATATTGTCATATGGCTGACGTGGATGGAAAAATTTAAAAAAAAAAGCTATAGCTCTTGGAGGAAGAGGAGAAAAAAATGAAAAGTGCAATATTGGAAAGTCTGGAAAAGGGTTAAAAGAAAACAAAAAAAGAGAAATCTTTTCCCATTGCCCAAAGCTTTATGATCAAGTAAAACAGTTTCAAAATGGCAGATGAGAAATCAACATATTCAATTTCTTTCATATACCATTCTAGCAGCATACAAAGCATGGTGAGAGATTGATAGGGCACAGTCAGCCGGTCGTAGTCGGACTGAGATCGGAACGCCACAGCGGCTCCCCTCACCCGAGTGCGACAGCTTCATCTATTTCTATGAAGCGGTCATGCTCGGGTCAGGCGATCCCCAGCCAGTCAGTGCATTGACCTCCGATCTCAGTCTGATTTATACGGCCGTCTGACTGCGCCCATATAGTCAGACATCAGTCCGAGTTTTATCAGAGTTTGCTCTGTGTGCCAGTTTTTATACAGTGAAGGAAATAAGTATTTGATCCCTTGCTGTTTTTGTGAGTTTGCCCACTGACAAAGACATGAACAGTCTATAATTTTAAGGGTAGGTTAATTTTAACATTGAGAGATAGAATATCCCCCAAAAAATCAAGAAAATCACATTGTATAAATGAGATAAATTTATTTGCATTTTGCAGTGAGAAATAAGTATTTGATTCCTCTGGCAAACAGAACTTAAAGAAGTTGTCCAGTAATTTAGATTACCCCCCTCCCCCAAAGTATCCCCCCGGAGCCCCTAAATATTTTTGTAATTAGCTTACATTGCAGATACTACCTGTGAGCGGCGCTGTCACTGGCCGCTCACAGGCATCACGTGACCCCACGCTGACGTCACGACAAGTGAGGCGTGACTCAGCGCTGGGGTCCCCGTGGTGGCTGCTGGGTCGTGGGCGGGGTTACCCCCGCATCACACCCAGCATCCACCGCGTGCTTTCCCTATGAATGGGGAGAGGCAGAGCACGCGGTGGATGTCAGGTGTGACGCGGGAGGTAACCCCACCCACAGCCTGGCATCTACCGTGGAACGCAGAAGACAGAGACCCCCGGCTGCAGCCAGCACTTGTTGTGACGTCAGCAGATGTCCGAGCCGGCTGCAGCCGGGGGTCACGTAATGCTTGTGAGCGGCCAGTGATAGCGCCGCTCACAGGCATTATCTGCAATGTAAGGTAATTACAAAAATCCTTAGGGGCACCAGGGGGATACATTGGGGGAGTAATCTAAAGTACTGGACAACCCCTTTAATACTTGGTGGCAAACCCCTTGTTGGCAAGCACAGCAGTCAGACGTTGTTTGTAGTTGATGATGAGGGTTGCGCACATGTCAGGAGGAATTTTGGTCCACTCCTCTTTGCAGATCATCTCTAAATCATTCAGATTTTGAGGCTGTCGCTTGGCAACTTGGAGCTTTACCTCCCTCCATAAATTTTCTATTTTTCATGGAGTGGCTAGGCCCCTCCATGACCTTAATGTGCTTCTTTTTGAGGCACTCCTTTGTTGCCTTGGATGTGTGGCACCCCAGGGGTCTGGTTTCCACAGTAACAGCAATGTTATGTCTGAGAGCAGGTGGAAGGTCTCTTGGTCAGGAATCCTATGCATGCCACACCTCCTGCCCAGTCCTGGGAGGGGAAGAACTTCCCCTATATAAACCTGGGGCTGAGGCAGGGTTAGAGAGTTCAGAGGGAGAGTTCAGCCAGGAGGGCTGACAGGGAGCTGTGGCTCCGGCTGGGCCCAGCTCCTGGGCCATGCCAGAAGTAGAGACAGAGAAGAGAAGCAGCTATGGGAAGAAACAACAGGAGCTCTGTGGGAGCAGTGTTACAAGGAGTCAGGGGCTGGCAGCTGCAGAGCTCGCCCTGACTGAGAAGATTTCTTACCGGACCCGGAGTCCGAGGCTGTGGGGACTAACTCCTACCCAGCAGCAGAATCCGTCAGGCAGGGGATTCCAGGTCCTCTGGCCAAGAAACCCGAAGGCACGGTCACACGCATGGGACCAGCACCGCCGTCGTGGAGCGGAAGCTACTAGAAGGCCCCGAGTCACCGGCCATACGGGTGAGCACCACACGGTACACTCAGGGACGTGGGCTACTTATACCCGCCTCTAGCAAGGTAGCCAGAAGAGTACAGTTAGTTTGGGAGGCCTACAACTCCGCCTGGCCAGGGGAGATCCCATCTGCTCAAGGACTGACCAGGCCCCAATCGCTAGCCAGTACTCCGGGAGGGTCTATCTTTGTCACCAGTAAAGACCCTGAACTACACCGTACCGTCTCCGAGTGGTTCCTGCTACCCCCATCATCCACGTCGGCTGCCCTGAGGCCATATACCTCCCATTGGGGGTTATACTATCACGCTGCACAATCCTACCACCGGCCTTAGCGGTCTGCCCTGCAGCAGCAGCTCCTTAGCTGTACTCAACGGGTGGCGTAGTCGTCCAGCATCTACCGCTGATACAGCGCCACTTAGTCTGACTCCCTGGGCACGGACCGGATCACCGCCACGAGACTACAACCCTCAACAGATCCGGCTCCGGGTAAGCTCCCGCATGCGCAACGCAGCGCGACACAGGCCCAGGGGGCGCGTCAACTTTTGGCGTAGTCGGCAGGATCTCGTGCCCGCAACCACCGGGTACTGCGTGCCTGAAAAAGACTGTTCAAACTTACCAGTGGTGAAGATTCCCTCCATCCGGCGCCATCTTCTGTCTTCTTCCCGCCATCCGCGAAGTTTTCCCGCCATCCGGCGCCATCTTCTGTCTTCTTCCCGCCATCCGTGGAGTTTTCCCGCCGTTGGACGCCATCTTGAAGACGCCGCGCGGGAAGAAGAGGGGCGTGGACTCCGAAGGCGCGCGAGAACTGAAGCCCCGCCTCACGTCCGGACGTTGCGTAAGGTCCTGGAAGGAGCCCAGCAGACGCCGACGTCACAGGAGCGCGACGGAAGGTCCTCGACCCTGACGATCCACTGCGGAGCCGCGGCCTACGGAAGAGGATCATCGCAAGGTAGGCCACGGTCCACTAGGGGGGAGGAAGATGTCGGATATGGAGGAGAGCTTCACTGCCTCAACCCCCGCCAGCGCCAGCGCTGCTGCAGTCATGCCTTTTACCATGCCCTATATCCCGGGAGCAGCCTGGCTACCCCAATACTCAGGGGAGTCACATACCCTGAATGACTTTAGTGAAAAGCTGGATAGCCTCTTCCAGGTGTACCCCCTCACAGAAGAGCAAAAAGTGAGCATCCTGGTGGCCCAATTAACCGGGGCAGCCCAAAGGGAGGTAAAGTCCTGGCCACCTGGGAGGAGGACTGTCGCAGAGATACTAACCCAGCTAACCGAGGAGGAGCTGCAGTACTACCAATACGAGGTAAGCCAAGAGGACCCGGACGGGTCTGAGGACTACCCTCAGGAGGGAGCACAAAGAGGACATAGCTACTGAAGGGAAGTAGCGTGAATAAAGAGCTGTAAATAGTTACCCGTAAGGGTACAAGGACTGCTGCTAATTAAAATATGGTCCCCGTTGGGATTAGTGAATTGTTCCCCATGTGCCCCTATCTTAAACCAGGCTGAGGACTGTGAGCAGCCATTCCTTATCCCCACTGGCCGAGGACTGAGAGCCGCCATATCATGTAAATAATTATGTGTTTCTAGTAATTTATGGGAGTCTTTGGTGGATTTACCGGGAATCCTTTGTACATGGTTGGAGCGTAACCCAGGAATGGACTAAAGACTGTTAAGGACTCGGGGCAGGACAGACCCCTACCTGGTTACGTCTCCCTGTTTTGGTGAAATGGACACCTTGCTTTTCTTCAAAACTGCACCCGGTTGCGGACACACCGTGACCATCTTTATGTGCTTTTCTTATTGTATTATTA
The DNA here is from genome assembly GCF_046119375.1 of Phyllobates terribilis. Lineage (NCBI taxonomy): Eukaryota > Metazoa > Chordata > Amphibia > Anura > Dendrobatidae > Phyllobates > Phyllobates terribilis. The sequence goes on along the minus strand of NW_027362762.1, from coordinate 660,842,119 downwards.
TTGTTTATACCTTGTTATGTTTTTCTAAAAATATGTTTAGTCCCGGAGTACTAAATTTCACTAGGGGGGAATGTGGCACCCCAAGGGTCTGGTTTCCACAGTAACAGCAATGTTATGTCTGAGAGCAGGTGGGAGGTCTCTTGGTCAGGAATCCTATGCATGCCACACCTCCTGCCCAGTCCTGGGAGGGGAAGAACTTCCCCTATATAAACCTGGGGCTGAGGCAGGGTTAGAGAGTTCAGAGGGAGAGTTCAGCCAGGAGGGCTGACAGGGAGCTGTGGCTCCGGCTGGGCCCAGCTCCTGGGCCATGCCAGAAGTAGAGACAGAGAAGAGAAGCAGCTATGGGAAGAAACAACAGGAGCTCTGTGGGAGCAGTGTTACAAGGAGTCAGGGGCTGGCAGCTGCAGAGCTCGCCCTGACTGAGAAGATTTCTTACCGGACCCGGAGTCCGAGGCTGTGGGGACTAACTCCTACCCAGCAGCAGAATCCGTCAGGCAGGGGATTCCAGGTCCTCTGGCCAAGAAACCCGAAGGCACGGTCACACGCATGGGACCAGCACCGCCGTCGTGGAGCGGAAGCTACTAGAAGGCCCCGAGTCACCGGCCATACGGGTGAGCACCACACGGGACACTCAGGGACGTGGGCTACTTATACCCGCCTCTAGCAAGGTAGCCAGAAGAGTACAGTTAGTTTGGGAGGCCTACAACTCCGCCTGGCCAGGGGAGATCCCATCTGCTCAAGGACTGACCAGGCCCCAATCGCTAGCCAGTACTCCGGGAGGGTCTATCTTTGTCACCAGTAAAGACCCTGAACTACACCGTACCGTCTCCGAGTGGTTCCTGCTACCCCCATCATCCACGTCGGCTGCCCTGAGGCCATATCCCTCCCATTGGGGGTTATACTATCACGCTGCACAATCCTACCACCGGCCTCAGCGGTCTGCCCTGCAGCAGCAGCTCCTTAGCTGTACTCAACGGGTGGTGTAGTCGTCCAACATCTACCGCTGATACAGCGCCACTTAGTCTGACTCCCTGGGCACGGACCGGATCACCGCCACGAGACTACAACCCTCAAAAGATCCGGCTCCGGGTAAGCTCCCGCGTGCGCAACGCAGCGCGACACAGGCCCAGGGGCGCGTCAACTTTTGGCGTAGTCGGCAGGATCTACCGCTGATACAGCGCCACTTAGTCTGACTCCCTGGGCACGGACCGGATCACCGCCACGAGACTACAACCCTCAACAGATCCGGCTCCGGGTAAGCTCCCGCATGCGCAACGCAGCGCGACACAGGCCCAGGGGCGCGTCAGATGTATATTTTTGGTCATTGTCTTGCTGGAAGACCCAGCCACGACCCATTTTTAATGTCCTGGGAAGGAGGTTACGGTACATGGCTCCATCCATTCTCCCACTGATGCGGTGAAGTAGTCCTGTGCCCTTAGCAGAGAAACACCCCCAAAACATAATGTGTCCACCTCCATGCTTGACAGTGGGGACGGTGTTCTTTGGGTCACAGGCAGCATTTCTCTTCCTCCAAACACGGCGAGTTGAGTTAATGCCAAAGAGCTCAATTTTTGTCATCTGACCACAGCACCTTCTCCCAATAACTCACAGAATCATCCAGGTGTTCATTGGCAAACTTCAGACAGGCCTGCACATGTGCCTTCTTGAGCAGAGTGACCTTGCAGCCATTGCAGGATTTTAAACCTTTAAGGCATAATGTGTTACAAATGGTTTTCTTGGTGACTGTGGTCCCACCTGCCTTGAGATCATTAATAAGCCCCCCCCCCCCCGTCTAGTTTTAGGCTGATCTCTCACCTTCATGATCAAGGATACCCCACGGGGTAGATTTTGCATGGTGCCCCAGATCGATGTCGATTGACAGTTATTTTGTATTTCTTCCATTTTCTTACTATTGCAACAACAGCTGTCTCCTTCTCACCCAGCGTCTTACTTATGGTTTTGTAGCCCATTCCAGCTTTGTGCAGGTCTATGATCTTGTCAATGACATCCTTAGAAAGCTCTTTGGTCTTGTCCATGTTGTAGAGGTTAGAGTCTGACTGATTGAGTCTGTGGACAGGAGTCTTTTATACAGGTGACTATGTAAGACAGCTGTCTTTAATGCAGGTAACGAGTTGATTAGGAGCGTCAAACTGGTCTGTAGGAGCCAGAACTCATAATGGTTTGTAGGGGGATCAAATACTTATTTCTCACTGCAAAATGCAAATAAATTTACCTAATTTATACAATGTGATTTTCTTTATTCTTTTTTGGGATATTCTATCTCTCAATGTTAAAATTAACCTACCCTTAAAATTATAGACTATTCATGTCTTTGTCAGTGGGCAAAAAGACCGCATGGGATCAAATACCTATTTCCCCCACTGTATATATATATATATATATATATATATATATATATATATATATATATATATATATATATATATATATATATATATATATATATATATATATATATATATATATATATATATATATATATATGATTTTATGAAGAAGGTTTCTCTGCCTTCTCATAGCAAACAGTCTTTGAAAAACAAACTGCACACATATAGAACTAGAGAGATTTATCAGACACTTGGATCACAATCGGACTGAGTAGTCCACGCAAAATCAAGGGAGACATATTAACAGCCTTATAAACTATAATGAATAAGAGTTCTATGCGTGAAAAACGCAAATAGAATTCGTATGAGAAAATCTGACGTCTAAATGCGTCTAAGGCTATGTTCACACATGTTGGTTTTTTTATGTCACAAATCTACAGCCCAAACTGATCTCTGGCAGGAAACCGGCTACATCAAAAACGCAGGTTTGCTGCGTTTCTTTATGCGTTTTTGGTGTGTTTTTTATGCTTTTTTTCAGAATTGTGTCTCTTGTTCATGCATGTACAGGTGCATCTCACTAAATTAGAATATCATCAAAAAGTTAATTTATTTCAGTTCTTCAATACAAAAAGTGAAACTCATATATTATATATAGTCATTACAAACAGAGTGGTCTATTTCAAGTGCTTATTTCTGTTAATATTGATGATTATGGCTTACAGCCAATGAAAACACAAAAGTCATTAACTGTCCTCAACTGCTCCATCTTCTGGTAGTGGCTGCCGCAGGGTACTGCACATCCGCCTCAAATTGATTTGAATAGGAGGCGGATGTGTAGTACCATGCCCTGGCCGTCAGAAGACAGCCAGCTCCACAAGTGAGTATTTCCAGCCGGCGCCGATGACAGCTGATTGGCATGGGTGCCGGGTGTCGGACTCCAGCTGATCAGATTGATGACCTATCTTAAGGATAGGTCATCAATATAAAAGTAGTGACCTGTAAGCTCCCCCTATCAAACTGTCTGTGAAAAAAGGACAGTACACAGATAGCAGCCGAGTGCTGTCCGATTTTTTTCATGGACCCATAGACTTGCATTGGCAAATTTGATCCGAGACTCAAATCAAAATCAGACATGTCTGCATGATTATGTGCAGATCATACAGTCCGCAAGAATACACAGACACGTGTGCAGCTCCATAGACTGAGTTCTAGCCATGAAAAACACAGAACTTGCATGCAAAAAACTGATGTCTGAACAAGCCCTATGACACTAATTAACCTAATAGTATATTTTAAGACTGATGGAAGAGACCAGGGGTACTGCTGTAAATCACTTGGCGAACACAGCAATCCCATGCATATGGTAAGAGCATTATAGTGAACTCCTGGTACTCATTACAAGACAACCAATACTTGGGTTATTTACATGAGACATTTTTGGAAAAGGGACTGGGGTTTTGCTGATTGTGTTAAAGTGACAAAACCGCAAAAAAAATAAAAAAGTCTCAAACTTTACCCTTAACTATGTCACAGTGGGACTCAAATAACTTCCAGACAGTAATTATGGCTTCTGGTTTTACGTTATCTACAAATGAACAAGGATAATAAAAAGGTCCATTGCCTTCTAAATCATGCATCTGATTTTTTTGTAGTTGGTAGAAGGGGGCATCAAATTGATCTAGAAATGTTTAAATAGCTAGAACAAATGTTAAAAACAAAGTTTAAACCTGTTTTGGCCTTCCTCAAAAAAGTAGTCTGCAATTCGAAGACAAGAGCACTGTGAAGCATGGTGGCAGGCTAAACAGCACATACTGCTATTACTGGCACTACAATCTTTAAATTCCAGATGACTTTTTCAACAAAAAGTTAACTACTAAATTGAACTCTAAATGTTCAAATAATGTAACTTCTAACTGTAAAATAAGAATGTGTGGGAGGTTATGTCATTGAATGCTTGTAAATTAGAGATAATGCTTCAGGAATAACCAGTACAGTGTGTCCAGGTTAATTAGAAAGAAACCTACAGTACTGTTCAAATGTTTTAGACATGTGTGGAACAAGCACTGTGAAGTAAGAATGCTTTCAAAAATAGAAATGTTCATAGTTAAATTTTCACTTTTAAAAAATGCAAAGAGAAAGAACAAAAGAAAAGTTTAAATCAAATTAATATTTGATGTGAACACCCTTTGTTATCAAAACAGCATCAATTCTTGTAGGTACACTGGAACACACACATTTTGAAGGAACTCAAACTTGGTTCAGATTGTTCCAAACATCTTGGAAAACTAACCACAAATCTTCTGTGGATGTAGGCTAGCACAAATCCTTCTGTCTCTTCATACAATCCCAGTCTCGATGATTTTGAGATCAGGGTTCTGTGGGGGCCATATCATCACTTCCAGGACTCCTTGTTGTTCTTTACACTTAATGACATTGGCTATATGTTTAGGGTCGTTGCAGTGATGTAGAATAAATTTGGAGCCAATCAAGAGGCCTCCCTGATGGTGTTGCATTATGGCTAAGCATCTAGTATCTGCCTGTATTTCTCAGCATTGAGGACACTTTTAATCCTGACCAAATCCCCAACTCTATATGCTGAAATACAGCTCAGAACTTGCAAAGGCCCTTCACCATGCTTCACTGCTTCCTTCAGTAACTCATCATTGTACCGATCTCAAACTCTTCAGCGAACAAACTGCCTTCTGTTACAGGCAAATATTTCACATTTTGTTTCCTCAGTCCAGAGCACCTGCTGACATTCTTCGGCACATTCTTCTGTACCTATGTTTTCGTGCATAGTTGGAGTCACTTGGCCTTGTTTCCATGTCGAAGGTATGGCTTTTTGGCGGTAGTCCTTCCCTGTAGACCACTCTGGCCAGACTTCTCCAAACAGTAGATGCTATAGTTGGGTTCCATCAGTTGCTGCCATTTCATAGCTGATGGCGTAACTAGACATCTTCTGATTTAGAAGGGAAGTAACCATGTTGTATCTTTCATCAGCTGTCGTATGTTTCCTTGGCCAACCACTGCTTTTACAGTCCTCAATGTTGCCCATTTGTTTTTGCTCATTCAAGAGCTTGAACAGAACATCTTGAAACCCGAGTCTGCTTTGACATCTTTGCCTGGGAGAGAGCTTGCTTATGCAGTATAACAACCTTGTGTCTTGTTGCTGTGCTCAGCCTTGTCATGGTGTATGTACCTGTCCTCCACAACCTCACCTTTGTAGCAGAGTTTGCATGTTCCTGACCCAGTGTTTAGCCTTCTACACAGCATTTTCTGTTTCAGTTAATGACAGTGTTTCAACCTATATATGAAAGTAATGATCGTTATCACCTATTTGGTATAAATGGTTATTCACACATCTGACTATAATCCTGCAAAATCCCAGACTTTGTGTTCAGAACAGCATCATTTCTTCAAGGTACACTTGCACAAAGGGTGGTCACACCAAATACAGATTTGATTTAGATTTATCTTTTGTTCACTCACTTTGCTAATTTATATAAATAAACTATTAACACTTCTATTTTTGAAACCATCCTAAGTTTGCAGAATTTTTTTTCACACCTGATTAAAACAATTCTACAGTTCTGTGGGTCTTAACCACTCTATACTGTATCATCTACAATATTTTCTTCCCTTTACAATATATGAATTACTACTTTTTTATGTATTAACTACCTTTTTCACGCTAAACGTTTAAAAGGTAATAATTATTTAATACATTTTTTATATGCTAAATGTGTTGCCATATTCTGCTGATCGGTGGGAGGTCCGAGTCCTGAGATCCCAACCGATCAATCAAAACACTTCCCTAAAGAGCACAGCTACAAGTGCAGAATGGTGAATGGGCACAAAAGTCTATGGGTCCATACAACTCTCTCAAAAGAGAGTGCTGTCTGGACCCATAAACTTACTATTGAACCCATACAGTGCTCTGTGCACCAGCAAGGAGTTGCACCCATCACTGCAGTGTTTTGACTGATCAGTGGAGATCTCAGGACCCGGATCAGCAGCATGTAGCAACCCCTAGAACATTAAACATTTTTTACTAAAGGATGATTTCCCCTTGAGACTAGACACACGTTGCATTTAGGTATGTGTTTTCCTGATGTAGCAGACAAGGTTGCCTTCCACAGAAATGTCCAATGCATGCAATTGGGTATAAATTGTTGTGAGCACCATGGCTAAGACAACAACCATCACATCCACAGAAGATCACTTACAATGTGTAAGGGAAAAAAAACTGGAGAGACAATAAGCGCAATAGGGTCTTATCCAAGTGGAAAATGAGAAGATAAAAGCAATTTATGCTCACCTGAAGGGCTCGTGAGAGTCACAACCCTTATATCAGCTTAGAAATAGGCTGCTGCAGGTCCATGATTTGGAGAAACTTGTGAGGCCGGAGAAAAGTGGGTAAAAAAAACCCTGCCAATGGTCCAGAGAAAAGTAGGAGACCGAAATGGTTGAAATGCGGTTTTGTCAATAAGTTTCGAAGTAAAAATACTTCTTCAACAGGACAAAACACAACGAATGATCATTGTGGTTTGTCCCGATGAAGTATGGTCTTCTCTGGACCATTGGCAGTGTGGATGGTTACCCACTTATTTCCAGCCTCACAAAATTTACAATGTGTGTCAGAAAAGAAGATGCAAATTGTCTCTTCAGAGAGGAAGAGGACTAGAACTCTAGTGCCACCTACCAGAAGTAGCAATCCTAAAAGTCAATATCAACCCTTTAACAAGCCTTGTCACATGACTTAGGATAATAGTCAAACCAAAATCTCAATCTCAAAAGAAGATGTAATGTAAATTTAATATGAAAGCAAAACCACATAACTTCCTTCATCCAGAGGTCGCACTCCTTAGAAAGCTGTAATGCAGCACAGGCCATCGTCAAACTCTAGTCTTGTAGTAGAACCTTTAATCTCATATTTACCAACTCGTACTGCTTTTCATTACCTTACCCTGTCATCTTTGGCGGTCTCCTCTTTTGGTATTCCAGCTCATCTACCGTCCACACGGCTCCTTTCACGTTCTCCACACGCACAAAGCACTTATGTAAGCTAAGGTTGTGTCGAACGGCATTCTGCAGAAACGTGAAACAATGTGACAAATTTAGCACCTATTTGTCATTTATACACGAGATACACAACTGTGTGACAATAATATAGTTATACTAGTACGTGCCCTAAATGGGGCTCCAAAATAATTACTATATTTCAAACACAAAAAGACATACATAAAAAATGTCCTAGAAATCCAATTTCCATGTGCCTGAAGTTCTGCAAAAATGTATTGTGTGCTGTTCAAGAGTCAAAACCTTAGCCGTGATTGTACAGCTCGCAGCCATGGGTTTATGGAGCAAGTGGCTGATATGAAAGATTCTGCTTTCTTTTTGCTCAAACTAATTTGCCTCTAATCAACACAGTCCATTTTTAAGAGTCTCATAAGCTGCCATTACTGATTACCAAGGAGTTAATAGCAGGGCAAAGATGGCAACACGTGCATATCACCACCCTTTCCTGACACTCCCACACTCAAATGATATGACCCCAATTTCAAAGCAGCGCCCCTTCTCTCATTCTAAGCCCTGGCTGGAGATGAGAGACTAATTCGTTAGGCTAAAACATTAACAGCAATTTGAGAGGTCAGAAAGGGGTCAGGCAACCAGAGCGCAGACAGACGGGAGGGAGTGGGCTATAGGAAGAATGAGAACCAGGAGGAAAGAGAAGGGAGGAACATGAATACACAGTGGAGATAAGGACAATGGAAGAAATCTACTGCTACAAAATAGAACATTGCTAGAAAAGTCACTAAACCAGGCCCAGACTGGCCCACAGGAGAATTGGTGAACCCCCAGGTGGCCCGCTGTGCACGTGTGCGCTTCTCACCCCTCTATATGAACAGTAGTAGGGACAATACACTTGATTCACTATGTGCAGATAAGGGCAGCATCTCATTATGGATTTCACAAACTATTCAGATGATTATTAGATAGAAGTATAGGTCATTTTGTGACTCAGGATAATGTATTATTTGCAGGGGCAGACACAGACAGAAGAGGGCCCTTGTGCAACAACAATATACGGGCCCTTTGCAGTCTAATGTCTGTGACAGAAGTTGATGGCTGCTTTTCAGGTGGTAGTGGACCCCCTTACCTCTTGGGCCCCCGTGCAGCTGCACCAATGGTATATTTGAATATTGGCATGTAGCTGAACACTGGGCCCTCAGAGTCTATGTTACTGGTGGGCCCTTGGTACCTCAGACCGACACTGTATACAACTATGAGATTTACAAAGCCTCAACCACTTCCACTGCAGACCGCCGATAGATCAGATAAGTAATGGAATCTTCCTAAGGGGTCCCATACACAATCGATAGCTATTGCTATCGTTTGGCCGACAGCTATCTTGGCCATCTCTCCCTTACACAGGAGTGCTCACTCGGCTGTCTTCCCTATGAAAGAGCCACTACCATACGGCTTATCTCACCGGGAACATAAGAATCAGTGGTCCAAAAATCAGACAAGCCAGATCCTTATCTGCCCCAACATCATCTGTCAGGTGGGAGGTTAACGGCTCATACACACGGCCATATTAGGCCAAACATAGAAGTGCTGTACCTCCGTATGTTTGTAAAATGGACCTATGTATGTATTATTATTATTTATTATTATTATAGCGCCATTTATTCCATGGCGCTTTACATGTGGTATGTATGTATGTATGAAGGAATTATCCCAAAAAACAGTGTCTGTATGGCAGCACATAGAACTCTAAGAGCTCATGCACACAAGAGTATTATGGGTGACAGGCAACCATAAATATATACAGGGCCTTTCTATATCTCCATGACTTCAATGATTTTGCGTGCTGCATTCCACATCAGATTACAGAACGATCTTCCCTAAAAGCACCATATGGTAGTACAGTTGGTGCAGCACCGTGCAGCCTCCATATGCAGGCTCTTATACGTATGTAGAAAGGTTCAGTCTAGGGCTACATTTGGTCTTACACATCATGGTATAATTATAAGACAGACTTCGTGCATTTTAGAAAAATACTGAGGTTGCATCAATACTGCAATTTCACTACAACACACAAACTAAAAGTAAAGAATTTCTTAGCAGCAGTTATTAAAAAGGGGCAAACAATTGTTTTTTATATACATAAAGCAAAGATAAACTTCATGCATACACATATAAACTTGACTTTTCCAATTACCTTCCACGTGGCGGTGTTTCTTCTGAAATATGCAAACATGCGAGTGAACCAATTGTAGATCTCATTCAAAGTCAGCTGCCGGTCCGGTGTATCTAGAATAGCCTGTTAAAAAGCGTGAAAGATGAGATAAGTATTTCAAGTATGCTTACAGACGTTAACGTCCTAATCCCCCTTCAGCTGTAGTGCTGTGTTCCATGCACTTACCTGTCGGATAAGAGAGGCATATGTGAAGGGTGGCCGAACTTCAGCATTCTTATAAAACTCATGATTCTGAGCAAGTTCTAAAAATGAAGAGAAAAAAAAACAAAAAAAACACCTTTGTAACTGTCAATATTGAAATCGTTCACAGTGAATAATACGAGGAGACTTATAGCAAAGGTTCTCTACCGGGTATCATTTTATTATTTTTATTAGCACACTTTCAGTCAACCTTAAAGGGTTATCAAGCACCTCTCAGTCCACATCAGGAGAGGAGAGGCGCTGCTAATGTGGTGTCCAAGGATCGCTTACCAGGTCTCATCCACACCCAGCAGGTATCATGCACACCCCCTATTCTCATTAGTAGGAGAGGTGCATGAGACCTGGCAAGCGATCTTCGGACGCCACGTCAGCAGCGCCTCTCGTCTCCTGATGGTGAAGTAAATGGTGCTCTACAACCTCTTTAAAATTCCAATTTGACTGTAGTCAATGGTCATAGCCCACACCCATGCCATACTTACCGGGGTCCAGAATGCTGTGGAATGTGGAGATGTATGCGGGGGTCCTCACACTGTACAGCTGTTTCTGTGCCTGCAGAACTGACATGGATGGAACAAGCTAGTCCCAGTGAATTTTATTTCTATCAAAATGCTGACTCTGTGTAAGCTGGTGGAGCTCTAAGAATAAAAGCTAATGATAGCAGTCTATTTCTAACTACACAGCCCAGCAGAGTCACTTGTCATAGTCAGGGAAATAAATTCACTGGTGACTACTATTTCCCTCCATGTAACAGGGAGGCTCAAATACAGACAAATCAGCCCCTACATGCAAATACCCTTCATACAACAGCTCAGATTTCAGCTTCTCAGAGGCCTCAATACTCATTAAACTAACGGTGGCCATCCCAACTATATTAGCGGGCTCGGCCAACAGTCTAATGTTTATGGGGTCATGTTGACTCTCCCCCGACATAGAGAGAAGGAATTGTCATGCCCAATTCTAGACTGCCAATCCTTTTGTTCTCGGTGAGATAAGCCACCGACAGGAGTCGCGTAGCGGTTGTCTCAGAGAACACAGGAGCAGAGTGAGCGCTCTGTGTATGGAGGAGTCTGGAAAGATAGATGTCCGCGGAAGGCTGGCAGCTATCTATTGTGTATGGGGGACTAAGAGATTGGGGTTAACTCCAATTGAAACTGAAATCTTAGATTTTTTGGTTAGAAGTGTGCTTTAAGTATTATTGTGAAACCTTCCATCTTCTATTATATTTTCTGGGGGTTCATAGAGTTCACGCATCAAAGCAAACAGAAATGTGTCTATGCTTATGATGTACTAAATATAAGGAAAACATACACAAGTTTCCTGAATGCTGGACAAACAGCAGACAATACACAGCTTAGAGCATGCACAGCAGCAAAAAATGTAATGGAAATGCTAAAAAACTGCAACAGTGAAGGCTTCAAGTAAGCGGAATTCACCTGAAGATATTGGAGTACAGAACTTATCCACTATCCTTCTCCGTACAGGACCCATGCTAGGTAGACTTGACGAGCTGATCACGGAAGTACCTGCTCTCATTGGAGTGATGGGGGCAGTTGCAGAGGTTGGAGGTTGAGGTAAGCCATCTGGGTAGTTGTCTGGAGACATTTTGGTGTGGGTTGCACTGGAGACCAAATTGAGCTAAAAAAAAAAAAAAAAAAAATCAGACATTTAAGGACGTGAGCACCCAGCTAGAAGAGGAGAGGGAATGGGACAATGGTTTAGACTGACTTACTGGTTGATTGAAGGGCTTTGGTTCTGATGGTCTCATGTGAAGATGTGTCATCATTGCTTGTAATCGTTCACTCTCTTTTGCCAGCTAAGGTAAAAACAATATATGATCGTAAGAAACGTGACAGTAAGGCCACACTTTGAAAATGATTATTAAATATTCTTGGACCAAAAACTGATATACTAGAGGACATTGGATTTCTCTCCCATTTACCTGTATCTCCAGCTGCTGGACCACTTGCATCTGTACCCGGCACTGGGCTGTGCTGCGATCATCCAGCGCATGTTCTGTGTTTAGATGCCTTTATACAACACAAAAGATTTTAATATAAGAGATGCCAAGTAGAAGTGATGCACTCCAATGTAGTTTTCCACAATATAAAGCGGTTTACATTTGACAAGGATTTAAATTACAGACCCAAATATACTCCGTATAGGAGTTTCATGGCCAGAACTTACAGCATCATATAATTCTATGATACAGATAGTTTGAGTAATGAAACCCGTGTTAGTGCCAAGACGTGGAGCCATAAAATGGATGAGAATACATGACCAATGTTCTTCGATTTCACAATGTAGCTTCACGTTCCCAAGACTTCCCAAATGAGTATCTACTGCTCTCATTCGCTCCTTAGCAACAGACTTCAAGCTGCAACTTGCTTAGTAACAGTCCATGGTGACAACAAGTTTGTAGTCTGTTGCTAAGAAGCAAATGACAGAATTTTCATTACACATAGAGGAAAGCTCTGTGAATGTGTATCTGGTGCATTGCAAGCCATACAACAATATGGAATAATAAGGCAATTCATATTAAAAGTGTGATGAAATTGCTTCAGTTAGTTAGACAGTATGCAAATAAAATATGCAAGTTTGCTTTTTCTATCATCTGTCATTCTCATGTTATGAAAGCTATTATCTTACATAGTGTACATTCTGCATAGGAGATCAGCCACCAGAGCCTGGTCGAGTATGAGCAGTAGTTGCATTCCAGGCTGAGGAGCTAACTTATGAGATCCCAGTAATTTCTTTACAGTGTATGGATTTATATACAGCTAGGTGATAGCTGCTGATCTCCTGACCTGTTTTCAGTCCTGAAAAAAGTCACAATCCATACCCCTTCTGCCTCACGATTTGCAGTTTTCCCTTGAATTGCGCACTTGTTCAAAGCTACTGCACCAAGCCAGAACTGTCACTCAAAGAGGAGTGCCCTTCCCCCAGCAACAAGGAGATTGGAAAGCTGTGTGCTTCTCAAGATACAACTTGAGAATAACCCTTTAACAATATAATCAAGCGTGTTTGTCTGAAAATTCTCATTAAGTAAGTAACTTTGCATACTAACTTGATAAACTGTCCCATATCTTCACATAAGGCCTCACAGCCAGGCCACCGACATTCACCATGTCCATATAGTGGGTGAGAACTGGGAGGCACCTCATAATGTGAAGAGCTGTGGTTAGAAATAAGGTATACAATAATAATTATACATAAAAATAATGGATGAAAATTTACAAAGGTATATCAGAAAACAGTGGATATATTATACTGTTTTAGCGGCTATTTAATTAGCAGTTTGCAAGTACCTGTCCCGCCGTGGATTCTGTATGGCACTTTGACCATTAGGTAAAGAAGGGTGAACTGTGGGAGGAGACATCTTGTTGCTTGAGAATGAGGTAGAGATTGTGCTGCTCAGTTCGGCAGGATCTTGTTTGGTGGAATCCTCTTGGTTGTTACTCATCTCCTTCAACAGCTGATGGAGATCTGATGGGGACACCGCTAGTGGAGATTCCAAAATCATGTGTAAGGAAACACTCAAGGCCAAGGCTTCCAATGCTTAGGTCTCTTTCACAGTATTTTGTCAGTATTTTGCACTAGTATGTGAAGATCAAAACCAGGAATTGGACTTATGGAAACATTCACACTTCTTCTGTTTTTGGATCCACTCTTAATTTCGGCTTACAAATATCGATGTCAATATACTGACCAAGTGCTATGAGACTGACCTTACAAATAGTCATGTCCTGCTTTGTGCTCTAGCACTGAACATTGCAGGCTTTTGTGTTCACAAGAGTGTAAAAACATATGGGCAAATATAATACGCATTTTTTTATATATGCATCCAGCTATTAATACTAACCTTGTGGCAGACCTGACAATGTCACTTGTCCTTGGCCTGGCTGGAGTCCCACCAGGCTCTGTCTCTGTAGATTTAACAAGTGCTGCTGTTGTAGCTGCTGCATCTGTAATAGCTGTTGTTGGAATGCTAGCTGTTTATTCCCCAGTGCTGCCTGGAAATCAGATATCTCGGGAAGAATTACATGAGCAATAACAAGGGTTTATACAGTACAACGCTATGCCAACATATGGAAAACAGACAGGGATTCAGAGGGCTGTGCACGGAGCAGGCAGTCCTTCGTACAGTGAGGAACACATGAGATTCAAGGCTTCCTTTGAGTTAAACGTAGTACATTCAGACAAGGAGATCAGAAGAATGAGGTGTAGAACAAGAAAGCAGAGGGCTCAAAATCTACGCAGAAGCAGGTCATTGCACATAGCCTGACATATGGACATGGTGTTTGAGAAATGCAATGCACTTTGCTTTCCATACAATACACTGTAGCTAACACGATTGAACAGATACTGAAAAAATATTGCCACTACCTTTGCTTTATACTAAGAGTCAGTGGCTCACCATCCATCGGCCTGTGTGGTAGAACATTATTACACAGCACCTGGCACTGTAAACACTTTTCCTCCTTAGTCACCTCTCATATATTGGCACTTCAAGCTTTATTCTGTTTAATTCTAACCAGACTGATTTATTATTATTATTATAGCCAATGCATTTCTGGAGAGTTCCCAAGTTCTGTTCGATAGATCTGCTTAACCAGTTCAAGACCAAACCATTTACATCCCCCCATAAATTATCTCACTGTCATAAAATGTATTCCTAATTCTGTAAAAAGTATTTTTATATATTGGACTTTTAGACTTTTTTTAAGCACAGGGGTAGTGCTAATAACAGCAATTTGGACTGACAATAGCAATTTTTAAATCTATTTTTTAATTTATTTTACTTATTGAGCTCCCCATACGGTCATAAAAGACCTTTGGGACACGCATATAAATATTTGTATTTTCCTCTTATTTCCCTGGTTACTGGGGTTGGTATATTAGCACTAGTTACAGGGGAAATGAAGCCTGTCTGGGTCTCCTATGACCCTGCAGCTCCTGCTCCCTCCCTGTACACAGTGATCACCTGACCGCTGTGTATGGAGGAGGACGCACCGTAAGAGCTTCCTATTACTGCATATACAGCGCACACTTGGCACGGTGTATACAGCGATAGAGAGGGCACAGACGGTAATAAGCCATCTGTGCCTTCTCGGTGGGTACTCTGTCTCTGACCGCCAAAACCCCCCTTCCGTTGCTACATGATCATGTAGATTTACGATCCTATGCAGTGACATTTTAGAATGTCACTGAAGAGTAGGAGAGGGACTGCCCGGATGCTTAGTCTATGGATGGTCTGGAAGTGGTTAAAGAAGCAGTAATCCACTGGCAGTCCTTTTTTCACAAATGTATCCAAATTGTGTACCTCAACCCTGAGGAAGGGCAACCTGTTCTGAAACTGATTGGAATGACTTGGTATCCCAGTAGGGACCGCAGAGCCGGTCACTAGTGATGTCACTTTGTGAGATTGATACTCTACATGTACGGCTGTAACAGAGAGGATGCAGCCGGCTGGATCTATCGTACATCATACTGATACAGTGTCGGGGCATTTAAATTGGGAAAGGACTGGCAGCAAACAGACGATCGGCATAGCACTCTGGCACTCTCCAGGAATGTATTGGTTATAAAAGACAAGAGGAGGACCCCTGATAAAATGCACAGGCGTACAGATGCTTTCTCTCTCATTCATCAGTATCTCTGCAGGAAAACATTAGTTCTGCCCACAATGGGACTGAAGCAATAATCAAGATTGCTCTTCTCACCGTCACGCTGGGTGATACAAAAGTGTCTCAAGCAACAATGTAAGGTTGTGTTTGTATGGAGTTGTTGTGCAAAACGTAGAAGATCAGATTATTAAGTGACTTTCTTGAGGAATTGACTAAGAGTTTAATTAAATGGAAGCAATAGTAGGTAGACACTTTGCATTTTTCTACATTCGGCAGGAAAAGAGTTATAAGCCTTTGAAAATTTACACTGTCAGTGGCGATACAATTCTGTACACAAGTCTGATAGCAATCAGTTATGTTATGTGCACCTTACAGGGGTTGTCCAGTCTAGCATGAAAAGTCTGGCACTGTGCTCTGTGAGGATTCCCCATAGTCTTCCCCGGGATTGGAGGTCAGGTATGTGACATACATACTGACAGGTAGAACCTGTCTAGTGGGCGCAGCCTCGCTCCATAGAAGTGTATTAAGAGAGGCCGCGCCCACTAGACAGGTTCAGTCTGGGAGTATGCATATCACATACCTGACCTCCGTTCACGGGGAAGACGACGGGGAATCCTCACAGTGCGTGCGCTGGAAGTATTCACAAGTCTGCAGTCACAGAGAGTGACTGCAGACTTTTCATTTGTGCACACACCTCCTACAGTGGAAACGGCAGAGAGGTAAATGCCTTGTTGCAAAATGGTGTGACGAAACTGCACATTTCACTGCCTGCATTGCATTAAAGGGGATGTGCACTACCTGGGCAATCACATCCTAAATGCAATAATGTCCATAGAAAAAAAAACCCAGGTACTTCCGACACCGTTACAGCGATGATTGCGATGGGTCTCCAGCGCTCAAGTGACTATGCTATCCGGCCGCTAATGGGCTGCAGTGATTACACCTTCCCCGGATGTCCAACTTTTGTCTGAGGGAAGTGTGACTTGTGACTGGGGCAAGTTTGAGCACTTTAGTCAATTAGCAATAGTTGATTGGCTGCAGCACTGACAAGGCTCAGCAAGGTCACGTGTGCTCTGGGAGAGCCCGCATCGATACCACTGTAATCGGTGCTGGAGGTATCTGTTTTTTTTTTGTTTGTCTTTTATTTACACCAGGAACACAGCAGAGGGGGGTTGTACAAGTAGTGGACTACCCCTTTAAGGTGCTCCTATGCCTTTGCTTACAGTCAACAAGGGGAAAAAGAATTCATTCTGAATAACGAACGGATTAGGATTTTCATCCCAGAGAATTAGGAACACAAAGGACTTTATTGCTGCTCACCTCTTTAGGCTGCTGTTTCCCTGCCTGTTGTTGGGAAATTAACTGGAGGTGTAGCTGTTCTTGCTGCTTCTTGTAATATTCCTGAAGCTGCCAAAAAAAAACAAAGCAGAATAACTACTAGGAAGCAGTGACTGGAAACTTCTTATCCCTACGCTAAGTATTAAAATTTATAAGGCAATCATATCATAACCCAGTGACGTCACTTCTAATAGTCTATTTAACCCCTCACCATCAAATCCAGATCTCCAAATTTGCACTGATGAGGAGCAAACACCCGAAACACGTGTCTGCAATGGAGTGTCTTGTTTAGCAGGTCATGTTGCAATTCTTGTTAAAGGGCCGACATTGACTTTTAAGGTTGCTATACATATTATGTGGTATTAGACTTCCTGTCCTCTATATTTTTGAAGAATCTATTTGCACATTTAATTTCCAGAGGAGCATTGTATGGCCTATAAGTCTCTATATGCCAGCTTGGCACTCTCCCCAAGTTGAGACATTCCACTCTAAAATACTTCTTCCAATCCCAATGATTCTAGGATTTTTTTTTGTAAATTTAGGTCAATAAGATTTATTCGTGAAAATATTGTAAATTTGGCAAACATTTAGAAAAAAAAAAAAATTAATCATTTTCAATTTTGAAAATGAAAAGATCCTTATACTCACTTCCCCGGCCCCTCCCTCCGCTGCTCATCGCCACCCATCTGGTCCTTGCTGCATCTTCTGGTCCCCCGCCGCTTGCGCTGTAATCTTCCGGCTTTCCTGAGGCTCAGAAGGGTTCTGCGCAAGCACAAGGAAGATCACGGTGGCATGACGTCACGTTGTGCACCATCACCTCCTGTGCGCCCGTGAATTCTATTGTGAATGGCAGGAGATCAGAAGATGCAGCGAAACCTGGACTGGTGACAGTGAGGAGCCTGGACGGTGAGGTTGTTTTTGTTTTTTTTTTTACAGACTATATATTTATTATGTTAAGAAGTCTGGAGAGACCCCAGAGCATTATAAGGGAAATTAAATTCCCAGAGAATAATTTTTCTGCAAATCGAATTTCCTTCGAAAAAGCAACAAGCGAACTCAAATTTTGCTTAATCCGCTAATCTCTAGTTAGAAGGCTTAGAATTTTAGCAGCAAATTACATTTTTTTTCCACAAACTTATTTTTTTTTAGATTTCATTTTCTTTTAGGGCTTGTTCACATGAGCGTATATAACATGGCCGAGTGGTATCCGATGTTTTATAGGATAGCACTCAGACCAATGTAATGCTATGGGGCAGTGCAGATAAACTATTTTCTACTCATGCCGTTCCAGCATGACGGAAAAGAAAAAAAAAGAAAAGAAAAATCGCAGCATGGTGCGGGTGCATTTGATAATTAGACCATGCGCACTCATATAAGTCTATGGGTACCTGTGATACATCCGGCTGCACTAGAATTACATTTGAGTGCAGTCCGACACCCGCAGACAGAGACAATGGAGAAGATGGAGAAATTAAGTTCTCCGTACCGGTGCTGTTATTCACTCCTGCGAGAGAATAATAAGATGATATTAGCATAAATGGACCGATTCTCTCACAGGAGAGAACACACGGCCGTCTGACCGCAGCCTTAAAGTACTTTGAACAGCTTTTAGGTTACCAAACAAGACCCGAATTGAAAAACTTCACTTCTCAAAGTATTTAAAACCGAAATAAAAGAAGTTTGTTAACCCTTCAGATGCTTTACAGGAATTAAGACAGAGTGGAATGAAAAAAAGAAAAAGAAAAAGATGTGCTGAGTTCGTTAAGAGGCGCACGCCGCTTATTCCCTTCACGACACGGCCAAATAAAGTTTTTGCGTTTCCGTTTTTTCCTCCCATTCTTCCCAGAGCCATAACTTTTTTTTTTTTTTTTTTTTTGACACATGAGGGCTTTTTTTTTTGTGAGACGAGTTGTTCTTTTGAATGAGACCACTCATTTTACCACATAGTGTACTGGAAAATGGGAAAAAAATTCTAAGTGGGGAGAAATTGTGAAAAAAAAACATGCAATTTGGGAATTGTTTTTACAGTGTACATTTTGTGGTAAAAAATGACCTTGCAGTATTCCCATTAAGATCAGATTAGGTTGGAAGGTATTTAGGAAACACATTATAAATGAAACATGGAGAGAAACTCAATATAAAATAATACATGGGGCCATCTATGCCTTTAATATACTGAAAAAAGATCCATTATCGAATAGACTTACTGCATGCCCTAAGTGTCATCACCCATACTCTGACCTCATGCACGGCCTATGGTCCTGCACTGGATCAACACTATATTGGGATCAGGTTTCAGACTTGATTCACACAATATCGGGTCCAGCGTACACCCTCTCTCCATACTTAGCCCTACTCAATTACTAGAGTAACCCAGAGAATCCTAACAAAAAGATAGGAAGCCCCCAAAAACTGCTCCATAAAAAAAAAACAGCTACTCAAACATTGGCTAGACCCTAACATTCCCCCCATAGCAGAGCTGATAATCCAAATAAAACATTTTTTGGGAGTAGAACAACTTGATGCCCTCAGTAACAAGGATCAGCAAGCCAGCAAATTTCAATTAAAGTGGAAACAGTTGTAACATGTTGCTCTCTGATTGAAAAAAAAAAATTGTCGAACCATTCACTTCTACAGAATGGTATATTTTAGAGGATCTCAACAACAACTTGGGACTATTACGCGTAAACTAAAATATGGGAGAAAAACAGAACGAATTAATTATCCACGTCTAATTTTTTTTGTAATGACAATGATGACTTTAAGTTGTTAATATTTAATCTTTATTTTATTTGTTGTGCCAGCTAATCACAAACTAATGCTTGTACATCATGCCTGATCTGCCTACGGGCTCCTGATTAACCTCTCAAAGTTGGCTTTGTTCATTTGTCTCTATATGTTTTTTCTTTTCTGAAAATCCTAATAAAAATGATGTATTTAAAAAAAAAAAAAAAAAATGACCTTGCAATACGAGTCTATCAGTACGATTACAACGATACCCAACATGTCCAGTTTTTTTTACTAATTTAGTCATGAAAAACAATCCGAAGTTTGCAAAAAAAAATTTGGGGGTTATGTCGCCATTTTCTGAGACCCGTAACGTTTTCATTTTTCGATCAATGGAGCTGTGTGATGGCTTATTTTTTGTGTGCAGAAGACGTCCTTTTCATTGATACCATTTTGGGATAGATATGACGTTTTGATCGGTTGTTAAAGCATTTTTTGTGGTATTGTAGAGACTAAAAAAAAATGTCATTTTGCAGTTCTTTAATTTTTTTCATTTACAGTGTTTACTGATCAGGTTAATTATTTTGATAGATCGGACTTAATGGGGGGAAAAGAAGGTGATTTCAACTTATATATATATTTTTACGTTTCACTGTACTTATTAGTCCCCTTAATGACTGATCACTTGTGCTGGAGTAATATTTCTGGCCTAAGAAATGCTGTCACTTTTCATATTTTTGACGGGTAGGCATAGTCACACCCCAAGCCGTTCCAGTTCTGCTCATTTTGGCGTGGAAAAACCCCAAAGTTGCAAACTTTTTAGCAACTACCCGGCTGCAGCCACTAGACGGTTGACAGAGTTGTGCAGCTTCGCAACTGAGCACTTTCGGCCGCTGCCAGGAACAGTTGATTGATGGGAGTGCGGGAGTCACACCCTCAAATACCAGATATTGATGACCTATCTTAAGGACAGGCCATCGATGTAAAATTCCCGGAGAAAGCCTTTAAATGAGTTGTTTAAAACTTAACAATTGATGACCTCTATCAATATGAGATCTGTGTGGAATCAACACTCTACCGATCAGCTGAAAGTTCTGGCCATTACTGGTTAAGTTAAGTAATGTATAAGTGGAACTCAGCAACCCCGTACATTGCTTATTGGCCACTGACGAGTACAGCAGTTCATTTACTTCAACTGGTGATAAAGCACAATACTTGCCTGTGGCCACTAAGCAATGGATGGTGCTGCTGTCTTCCGCCCATACCGCAGTTAGTCCAGCCACTGCCGGAGCAGTTTTCAGCTGATCAGAGGATTGCCGAGTGTCAGACAGTACCGGTCTCATATCTATCACCTATTAGGCGGATATGTCATCAATCATTAGATCCTGGAGAACACCGTTAGGCCCCCTTGACACATAAGTGTTTCCGGGACGTGTGGTGACAGTTTTCACACGCACGCCCATTATAATCTATGGGGCTGCTTAGATGTCTGTGTGTCCGTGTGACCCACCATGTATACATGTCCGTTGTTTTCCGTCAATACTTTCCGCACACGAACGACAAAGTGCGACATCCGTGTGACCCAAACCGGCATAGAATGCAGAATAGAAATGACAGATGTTTAGGTGTTAGATAGTGTCTTGCGTGTGTAGTTTACTGTACAAGTATTTAGCTAATAAATGAAAAAAATTACGTGGGGTCCCCCCTATTTTTGATAGCCAAGATAAAGCAGACAACTGAGAGCTGATATTATCATGCTGGAAAGGACCCTCGTTATTTGGTCCTTCCCGGCCTAAAAATAGGGCAGCACGGTGGCTCAGTGGTTAGTATTGCAGCCTTGCAGAGCTGGGGTCCTGGGTTGAAATCCCACCAAGGACAACATCTGCAAGGAGTTTGTATGTTCTCCTCCAGTTTTCTCCTACACTTCAAAGACATACTGATAGGGTATGTAGATTGAGAGCCCCAATGGGGACAGTGATGATAATGTCTGTAAATTGTCTTAATTGTAAAGCGCTGCGGAATATGTTGGCACTATATAAATAAAAAGATTATTATTATTATAAATACCAGCCCGCAGCCGCCCCAGAATTGGCACATCACATTAGATGCGCCAATTCTGGCACTTTGGCCTGTTCTTCCTGACTGCCTTGGTGCAGGGGTAATCTTGGTAAGGGTAGTTGGGGTTGATGTCAGCTGTGAGTTGTGATTTACTGATGCCGGTAAGCCAACCCAGTATAGTTCCTGCTATTCACAGCCACCAGGTACTGACCACAATGCTCATCAGCGTCGCTGGCTAGCGCTGCGCTCAGAGAGACCCAGAGGCTCTGATGAGTGTTGTGTCAGTACCCGTCAACTGTGAATAGCAGGAACTATACTGGGTTGGATTACTGGCATCAGTAAATCACAACTCACAGCTGACATCAACCCCAACTACCCCTAACCTGCTATTCACAGACGCCAAAGCTGGATTCAGGGAACATGGACTACATTGGACCTGCATGGGAACATTTTAACAAATAAATTGGTGAATGAGGGACAGCATCTTGTTTTTATTTCTCTCGTTTTATATTTTTCAGGTATCCAATTCTGGACTACATCGGACCTGTGTGATTTTTTTTCCAATAATTTGGTGGATGATGGATAGTCTTTATTCAAATAAAGTATTTGTGTGTGTGTGTGTGTTTTTTTTTGGATTACTAGCACCAGGGTTTGTTGACAGGTGTGTTTTTGGAGAATTCACAGCTAACATCAACCCCATCTACCATTTCCCGTATTACCAGCGCACCAAGTCAATCGGGAATAGCCGAGGCACAGCACCAGAATTGCCGCATCTAATGTGATGCGCCAATTCTGGGGCGGCTGCGGGCTGGTATTTTTAGGCTGGGATAATATCAGCTCACAGCTGTCTGATTTATCTTTGCTGGTTATCAAAAATGAGGGTGACCCAACGTTATTTTTTAAATTTATTTTTTAGCTTGATACATGCACAGTAAACTACACACACAAAGCACTGATTATATATCTCACAGATATCTTTCTCTCTCTGTCTTTGCACATCTAACACCTAAACATCTGTCATATCTATTCTCCATTCCATTACGTGTCACACGGATGGCGCACACGGATGCCACCGGTACTGTTTTTTCCAGTACTGGAAATATCAGGAAGTGTGAAGGAGGCCTTAAAGGGGCTTTCGCACGAACAAAAGTTCATTTTAATCAATGGCTGTGTCTGACTGTGTACAGAAAAAGGTCTGATCGTACTACATCTCAGGGAACACAGGAGGAAGCAAAAGAGAATACAGACATTACAGCATGGGGTCACAGCTGATTCTTTCTTTGAAGTAAAACACTGTTTAAAAACAGGCAGGAAAATGTTTTACCTCACCTAAAAGAATCAGCTGTGATCTCGTGCTGTCCTGTCTGTATACTCTTTTGCTTCCTCCTCTGCCCAGGAGATGTGGTATGATCAGACCATGTTCCTGCACGGTCAGACACAGCCATTACACAGTACATAGCAGGGGCACATTTATAAGATTATCTCAGCACAGGAACATTTTACTTAAATACATTCAATTGTATAACTTATTATTCCAAGATCTATTGATTAAAATCAACTTTTGTTCGTGGGAAAACCCCTTTCAGTAGGTTCTCCCCTGTGCAGCAATGCCAACCATGTTGATGTTAACTGTTGTTTGAGCACGCTGCAGAAGGGAGGCATTTGGCTTTGGCAGCGTGGATTTTACTGGATTGTTTTTTGGGAGCCAGGTTGCTTTTCTAGCACCTTCGAGCTACTAATAACATGGACGACTACTATTTTTCCCTCGACAGACGACAATGGCTGTTTTTTTTGTGGGAGGAGTCAAAGTTTCCCCATTTGTGACTACATAAATTTTTTTTATTACTTTTTACTTTGATTTTTATGGGACAGAACGATCAAAAACAGCAAGGAATTATCATTTTTTTAAACAGTTTTACACCACTCACTGTGCGGCGTAAGTGATAAGACGGCTTTATTATTTGGGTCATCAGTGTGATTACAGCGAAGACAGATTGATATAGTACTTTTTAAAAAAAAATAAAAAATGTTTGCACGTTATTAAAACACAACAAAAATGCATTTATAAATACATTTTTTATTTTTCCACCAAAAAAGCTGTGTGGAGACCTGTTTATTGGCAGATGAGCTAAAGTTGTTGAACATTTTTTATCACTTTTTTTTACGATTAAGGCCAAGTTATTTTTTTGATTATGCCTACTTTAGCTGTGAAAAAAATTGTTTTTTGCCATATTCTGAACTTTTTTACTGCTGACAGCCATATAAAGGCCTGTTTTTTTCTGGGACGAGATGATGTTTTCAGTGAGAACTTTATTTACAACTTTTTGTCATTATTATGAAAAAGCTATTTTTTGGCATTTATTTTATTTTTTATGGTGTTTACTGTACGGGTTAAATAATGGGACAGTTTCATAGCTCGGTTCTTTCCAGACGCAGCGATTTTGTGCCCTTTTCTAGTTTACTTTTGGCTTTAGGGGCAAAACATTTTTCTATTTTTTCTTTCTGTCCTTTTTTTGTCATTTGCTGTACTTTATATCTGTTTTTTCCCTCTACATTTTTAAATATTCTGTTGAACTTTTTTTTTACTTTTATCTTTTTAGTCCTTTAGTCCCACTATGGGATCTGAAGTTTCACTTATTTAATCACTGGTATAATATCCTGCAATACTTGCTGTATTTTTGGACTATAAGAGATTTTTTAGCAAGAAAAATAGATAACTTTCTTATAGTCCAGAGGCAACTTCCTCTGATCTAGGAGAGCACTGATATAGTATCCTTCCCAATCACTAAGAGCCTCCTGTCAGACACTGATTTATGTGATCAGTGCAGAGCAGGAGAGAAAGTTGCCAGGGCCTGCCCAAATTCTGTAAGTCCTGAGTAGCTGAAGGACTTTTCAGATCATGTGATCAGCGCCTGGAAAGAACTACAAAATGGGATAATGTATAGAGTGTGTGTATGTAGCAGAGCTATATATATATATATATATATATATATATATATATATATATATATATATAGGTACATCTCGCTAAATTAGAATATCATCAAAAAGTTAATTTATTTCAGTTCTTCAGGCGGTGGAAAGAGCTAGAGGGGTCAGTACCACTAATCCTAATGCACTAGGGTAGATGAGGAGGCTATAGATCTATTAGTGTTTCTCTGCAGTATATATATAATATACAGGTGCATCTCACTAAATTAGAATATCATCAAAAAGTTAATTTATTTCAGTTCTTCAATACAAAAAGTGAAACTCATATTATTTAGAGTCATTACAAACAGAGTGATCTATTTCAAGTGTTTATTTCTGTTAATATTGATGATTATGGCTTACAGCCAATGAAAACACAAAAGTCATTATCTCAGTAAATTAGAATACTTTATAACAACAGCTAGAAAAATGTTTTTAAAATCCGAAATGTTGGCCGACTGAAATGTATGTTCAGTAAATGCACTCAATACTTGGTCGGGGCTCCTTTTGTATCAATTACTGCATCAATGCGGCGTGGCATGGAGGTGATCAGCCTGTCGCACTGCTGAGGTGTTATGAAAGCCCAGGTTGCTTTGATGGCAGCCTTCAGCTCGTCTACATTGTTGGGTCTGGTGTCTCTCTTCTTCCTCTTGATAATACCCCATAGATTCTCTATGGGGTTAAGGTCAGGCGAGTTGGCTGGCCAATCAAGCACAGTGATACTGTTGTGTGTAAACCAGGTATTGGTACTTTTGGCAGTGTGGACAGGTGCCAAGTCCTGCTGGAGAATGAAATTTCCATCTCCAAAAAGCTTGTCGGCAGAGGGAAGCATGAAGTGCTCTAAAATTTCCGCTGCGCTGTCTTTGGTCTTGATAAAACACAGTGGACCTACACCAGCAGATGACATGGCTCCCCAAACCATCACTGATTGTGGAAACTTCACACTAGACCTCAAGCAGCTTGGATTGTGTGCCTCTCCACTCTTCCTCCAGACTCTGGGACCTTAATTTCCAAATGAAAATTTGAACTCTGGGACCTTGCGGAATGTGTCAATGACTGCCTTCTGGACATCTGTTAAGTCAGCAGTCTTCCCCATCAGGGGCGGAACTACCGCCTGTGCAGCCGGTTCATTAAACGGGGGCCCCGAGGGAGAGGGGGCCCCTCCAGCCTCCAGCAGGGCCGCCATCAGGCCTGAGTCCAGTATGGGGCCCGGCCGGTAGGGGCCCTCTCGGAGCACCGTTGGGGGCCCCCCTCTTGTGCGTCTCTCTCCTCATGGGGCCCCATGCTAAGCGCCGGGTCCGGGACATCTCAGCGCTGCGCTGCTAAGGCAGCGCCTTCATGATTCCCCTATCTTCCGGTCATGTGACGGCGCCGTCACATGGCCGGAAGTCAGAAGAACCTGGTGTCAGCGATTTGGACGAGCGCCAGGATTCTGCAGGGATCGCATGGGGGTAAGTACAACAAGTTTTATTTTTTCAAAATACGATTAACTAGGAGTGGGGGGAATGGGAGATGAGAGGTGCACATGTGGGGGGGATGAGAGAGGTGCACATGTGTGGGAGGGGGATGAGAGAGGTGCACATGTGGGGGAGGGGGATGAAAGAGGTGCACATGTGGGGGGGATGAGAGAGGTGCACATGTGGGGGGGATGAGAGATGCACATGTGGGGGGGGGGTGAGAGAGGTGCACATGTGGGGGAGGGGGATGAGAGGTGCACATGTGGGGGAGGGGGATGAGAGAGGTGCACATGTGGGGGAGGGGGATGAGAGAGGTGCACATGTGGGGGAGGGGGATGAGAGAGGTGCACATGTGGGGGAGGGGGATGAGAGAGGTGCACATGTGGGGGGGTGAGAGAGGTGCAAATGTGGGGGAGGGGGATGAGAGAGGTGCACATGTGGGGGAGGGGGATGAGAGAAGTGCACATGTGGGGGAGGGGGATGAGAGAGGTGCACATGAGGGGGATGAGAGAGGTGCACATGTGGGGGAGGGGGATGAGAGAGGTGCACATGTGGGGGAGGGGGATGAGAGAGGCGCACATGTGGGGGGGATGAGAGAGGTGCACATGTGGGGGAGGGGGATGAGAGAGGTGCACATGTGGGGGAGGGGGATGAGAGAGATGCACATGTGGGGGGGTGAGAGATGCAGATGTGGGGGGATGAGAGAGGTGCACATGTGGGGGAGGGGGATGAGAGAGGTGCACATGTGGGAGAGGGGGATGAGAGAGGTGCACATGTGGGGGAGGGGGATGAGAGAGGTGCACATGTGGGGGAGGGGGATGAGAGAGGTGCACATGTGGGGGAGGGGGATGAGAGAGGTGCACATGTGGGGGAGTGGGATGAGAGAGGTGCACATGTGGGGGAGGGGGATGAGAGAGGTGCACATGGGGGTTGGTGAGAGATGCACATGGGGGGTGGTGGGAGCTGCACATGGGGGGGTTTGAGAGCTGCACATGGGGGGGTTTGAGAGCTGCACATGGGGGAGTTTGAGAGCTGCACATGGGGGAATTGGGAGAAAATGAGCTGCACATGGGGGAATTGGGAGTAGGGGGATAATGAGCTGCACATAATGAATGTGGGGTGGGGGAGAGTAAATGATAAATGATGATGGGGTGGGGAGAGCACGGACATAATATAATGAATTGGGGCAGGGGGTGCATGTAAATAATGAATTCGGGAGCAGGAAGTATAGAGTAGGGGGTAGTGTAACTGGTAACAAATTGGCGGAAAGAGTAGAGGTTCTAATTATATTATATATTAAGTGCCTATTTACAGTTAATGGGGGCACCGTGGTGGATTACAATTTATATTTGGAATGGTAGGTGGCATAATAACTAACCATATATTGATGGTGGATGCACGTCTGTATTCAGCTGCGTAATGTAGGAGTTGGGGAATGTGCTCTAGTTAACTGTGTTATTTTATGCAGAGACGAGTCCTGGCAGGAAGATGTGATGGCGGTCTGTACTGGATGAAGGAGAAAAGCGTAGCTGAAGGACTTCACCTAGAGACGTCACCAGTGAGTCAGTGTATTACATGTACACTTACACTATATACTATGTACCGGGCTCCGGTGTATAATGTCACTGGTGATCACTGTATTACCTGTACACTATATACAGAGCTCCTGTGTATAATGTCACTGGTGATCACTGTATTACCTGTACACTGACACTATATACAGAGCTCCTGTGTATAATGTCACCGGTGATCACTAGATTACCTGGACACTTACATTATACATACCATGTATAGAGCTCCCGTGTATAATGACACTTATGGTAATATTAGTAATGTGGTGGTAATATTAGTAATGTGGTGGTAATATGTGGTCTGGTCATGGTGTGGCAGTTTTTCTCCCTTCTGTGTGGTATTATTCGGTCACTATGTTGTGGTAATATGTGGTCTGGTCATGGTGTGGCGGTATTCCCTGTATGTGGTATTATTGGTCATTTAAAAAAAAAAAATGTATATGACACATTCCCTTAAAGAAAACTAAATAAAAATATATCTAAAAAGAGTATTGGATATTTTAAGAAAATTTTAATAGGTTAGAGTAGGGCCCGGCCAGAAGAGTCTACCTTATCGTGGTGGTGGCTTTAAAAATCTTTTGGCCAAAACAAAGCTGATGGCTATGTATGTGGCGCCGTCACATGGCCGAACGTCAGGAGAACCTGGTGGCAGCGACGTGGACGAGCGCCAGGATTCTGCAGGGATCGCATGGGGGTAAGTATAACAAGTTTTATTTTTTTTAAATACAATTAATTAACTAGGAGTGGGAGGAATCAGAGATGCACGGGGGGGGGATGAGAGATGCACATGGGGGGGGGGTGAGAGATGCACATGGGGGGGGATGAGAGATGCACATGGGGGGGATGAGAGATGCACATGGGGGGGATGAGAGATGCACATGGGGGGGATGAGAGATGCACATGGGGGGGATGAGAGATGCACATGGGGGGGATGAGAGATGTACATGGGGGGGATGAGAGATACACATCGGGGGGATGAGAGATGCACGGGGGGGGTGAGAGATGCACGGGGGGGATTAGAGATGCAAGGGGGGGTGAGAGATGCACGGGGGGGTGAGAGATGCACGGGGGGGTGAGAGATGCAAGGGGGGGTGAGAGATGCAAGGGGGGGATGAGAGATGCAAGGGGGGGATGAGCTGCACATGGGGGGGTGAGAGATGCACATGGGGGGGGATGAGAGATGCACATGGGGGGTTATGTTTACATAACTTTGTTGGGCAGGGGGGCCCCCAAAAATTTCTTGCACAGGGGCCCACTACAGTCTGTGTCCGCCCCTGTTCCCCATGATTGTGGAGCCTACTAAAACAGACTAAGGGACCTTTTTAAATGTTTAGGAAGCCTTTGCAGGTGTTTTTGTTAATTATTCTAATTTACTGAGATAATGACTTTTGTGTTTATGTGTTATGTAAGCCATAATCATCAACATTAACAGAAATAAACACTTCAAATAAATCACTCTGCTTGTAATGACTCTATATAATATATGAGTTTCACTATTTGTATTAAAGAAGTGAAATAAATTAACTTTTTGATGATATTCTAATTTATTGAGATGCACCTGTATACTATGTATATCCATATTTATATTTATCTATATATATATATTTATATATTTATAATAGATATATAATATATATACACTGCTCAAAAAATAAAGGGAACACTTAAACAACAGAATATAACTCCAACTAATCAAACTTCTGTGAAATCAAAAGGTCCACTTAGGAAGCAACACTGATTGACAATCAATTTCACATGCTGTTGTGCAAATGGAATAGACAATAGATGGAAATTATTGGCAATTATCAAGACACCCTCAATAAAGGAGTGGTTCTGCAGGTGGGGACCACAGACCACATCTCAGTACCAATGCTTTCTGGCTGATGTTTTGGTCACTTTTGAATGTTGGTTGTGCTTTCACACTCGTGGTAGCATGAGACGGACTCTACAACCCACAGAAGTTGCTCAGGTAGTGCAGCTCATCCAGGATGGCACATCAATGCGAGCTGGGGCAAGAAGGTTTGCTGTGTCTGTCAGCGTAGTGTCTAGAGGCTGGAGGCGCTACCAGGAGACAGGCCAGTACACCAGGAGACGTGGAGGGGGCCGTAGGAGGGCAACAACCCAGCAGCAGGACCGCTACCTCCACCTTTGTGCAAGGAGGAACAGGAGTAGCACTGCCAGAGCCCTGCAAAATGACCTCCAGCAGGCCACAAATGTACATGTGTCTGCACAAACGGTTAGAAACCGACTCCATGAGGGTGGAATGAGGTCCACAGATGGGGGTTGTGCTCACAGCCCAACACCGTGCAGGACGCTTGGCATTTGCCACAGAACACCAGGACAGGCAAAGTCGCCACTGGCGCCCTATGCTCTTCACAGATGAAAGCAGGTTCACACTGAGCACATGTGACAGACGTGACAGTCTGGAGACACTGTGGAGAGTGATCTGCTGCTTGCAACATCCTTCAGCATGACCGGTTTGGCAGTGGGTCAGTAATGGTGTGGGGTGGCATTTCTTTGGAGGGCCGCACAGCCCTCCATGTGCTCGCCAGAGGTAGCCTGACTACCATTAGGTACCGAGATGAGATCCTCAGACCCCTTGTGAGACCATATGCTGGTGCGGTTGGCTCCTGGTTCCTCCGAATGCAGGACAATGCCAGACCTCATGTGGCTGGAGTGTGTCAGCAGTTCCTGCAAGATGAAGGCATTGAAGCTATGGACTGGCCCGCCCGTTCCCCAGACCTGAATCCGATTGAGCACATCTGGGACATCATGTCTCGCTCCATCCAACGTCACGTTGCACCACAGACTGTCCAGGAGTTGGAGGATGCTTTAGTCCAGGTCTGGGAGGAGATCCCACAGGAGACCATCCACAACCTCATCAGGAGCATGCCCAGGCGTTGTAGGGAGGTCACAAAGGCACGTGGAGGCCACACACAATACTGAGCCTCATTTTGACTTGTTTTAAGGACATTACATCAAAGTTGGATCAGTCTGTAGTGTGTTTTTCCACTTTAATTTTGGGGATGACTCCAAATCCAGGCCTCCATTGGTTAATAAATTTGATTTCCATTGATGATTTTTGTGTGATTTTGTTGTCAGCACATTCAACTTTGTACAGAACAAAATATTCAATGAGAATATTTCATTCATTCAGCTCTAGGATGTGTTATTTGACTGTTCCCTTTATTTTTTTGAGCAGTGTATATATACTGCAGAGAAACACTAATAGATCTATAGCCTCCTCATCTACCCTAGTGCATTAGGATTAGTGGTACTGACCCCTCTAGTTCTTTCCACCGATGTTTAAAGTAGGAGGAATTAGGATTTTACATGTTTAAAGTAGGAGGAATTAGGATTTTACCATTTTCTGCTGTCTAAATGTGGTGTGCATCCTATAGTAAGAGGCCTCTAAGGGTATGTTCACACGTTGAGTATTTTGTTTGCAAAAATTTCTGCACCATTTCTGCATCTCTTGGCAGGAAAACGCAGCCTCAAAAATCTGCGAGTCAAAACGTGTGCATGACACTTCAGGTTTCTCATTCACTTTGCTGGCATCAGGTTTTGCTAGCAAATCTGCATGGCAGAAAAGAACCAAATTTGCAACGTGTGCACACAGCCTTATGGTACGAAAAATGTGTATATACTAAAGTATTGCAGGGTATTAGTCCTGTCAGCTTTAGGCCGCCTCATTCAGACGTTCGGGCTGCAAGTACAGTACAGACCAAAAGTTTGGACACACCTTCTCATTTAAAGATTTTTCTGTATTTTCTTGACTATGAAAATTGTACATTGACACTGAGGGCATCAAAACTATGAATTAACACATGTGGAATTATATACTTAACAAAAAAGTGTGAAACAACTGAAAATATGTCTTATATTCTAGGTTCTTCAAAGTAGCCACCTTTTGCTTTGATGACTGCTTTGCGCACTCTTGATGAGCTTCAAGAGGTAGTCACCGGAAATGGTCTTCCAACAATCTTGAAGGAGTTCCCAGAGATGCTTAGCACTTGCTGGCACTTTTGCCTTCACTCTGTGGTCCAGCTCACCCCAAACCATCTCGATTGGGTTCAGGTCTGGTGACTGTGGAGGCCAGGTCACCTGGCGAAGCACCCCATCACTCTCCTTCTTGGTCAAATAGCCCTCACACAGCCTGGAGGTGTGTTTGGGGTCATTGTCCTGTTGAAAAATAAATGATGGTCCAACTAAACGCAAACGGGATGGAATAGCATGCCGCTGCAAGATGCTGTGGTAGCCATGCTGGTTCAGTATGCCTTCAATTTTGAATAAATCCCCAACAGTGTCACCAGCAAAGCACCCCCACACCATCACACCTCCTCCTCCATGCTTCACGGTGGGAACCAGGCATGTAGAGTCCATCCGTTCACCTTTTCTGCGCCGCACAAAGACACGGTGGTTGGAACCAAAGATCTCAAATTTGGACTCATCAGACCAAAGCACAGATTTACACTGGTCTAATGTCCATTCCTTGTGTTCTTTAGCCCAAACAAGTCTCTTCTGCTTGTTGCCTGTCCTTAGCAGTGGTTTCCTAGCAGCTATTTTACCATGAAGGTCTGCTGCACAAAGTCTCCTCTTAACAGTTGTTGAAGAGATGTGTCTGCTGCTAGAACTCTGTGTGGCATTGACCTGGTCTCTAATCTGAGCTGCTGTTAACCTGCGATTTCTGAGGCTGGTGACTCGGATAAACTTATCCTCAGAAGCAGAGGTGACTCTTGGTCTTCCTTTCCTGGGGCAGTCCTCATGTGAGCCAGTTTCTTTGTAGCGCTTGATGGTTTTTGCAACTGCACTTGGGGACACTTTTAAAGTTTGCCCAATTTTTCGGACTGACTGACCTTCATTTCTTAAAGTAATGATGGCCACTCGTTTTTCTTTATTTAGCTGCTTTTTTCTTGCCATAATACAAATTCTAACAGTCTATTCAGTAGGACTATCAGCTGTGTACCCACCAGACTTCTGCACAACACAACTGATGGTCCTAACCCCATTTATAAGGCAAGAAATCCCACTTATTAAACCTGACAGGGCACACCTGTGAAGTGAAAACCATTTCTGATGACTACCTCTTGAAGCTCATCAAGAGAATGCCAAGAATGTGCAAAGCAGTAATCAAAGCAAAAGGTGGCTACTTTGAAGAACCTAGAATATAAGACATATTTTCAGTTGTTTCACACTTTTTTGTTAACAATATAATTCCACATGTGTTAATTCATAGTTTTGATGCCTTCAGTGTGAATGTAGAATTTTCATAGTCATGAAAATACAGAAAAATCTTTAAATGAGAAGGTGTGTCCAAACTTTTGGTCTGTACTGTATGTGCTCTATTCATGTAATATGTACCATTTATAGTCTATGGGGCCGTTCACGTGTCAGTGTTTTTTACAGATCGCATGTGTGTGCAAAAATCACGAAAACATACTATTTTTTACACTCAGAACTGATGAATAATACAAATGCAAGTCTATGAAGATCACGACTAGCATCAGTCTACTGTGTGGTCCATTATTAATATTGTAATGGATAGGAGAAGTTTTGTAATTCATTTATCCAAACGTGAAAATTACTGATGACATTACTGATGGTAAAAACGGACACAAGGACCATATACTGATGACACACTGATGGTTAAAACGGACCATCTGTCTTTATAAAAACGCATGTAAAAAAAATGCAAGTAACCTAATTTTAATAATAGGTGCAGAAACTCTGCAACACCAAAAATTCAACATAAGCTCATGGTGGAAACGTAGCCTTACGAAAGTGAAAAGTAAGGCACCAAAAGTAAGATCAAGCATTTGTAGGGTTCCCACCATGATCATTACACTGGCATTTTTGGGCCTTTTATGTGCATACATGATATTACTTCTATGTTCTTGCTGCCGGTTAATAAGATGCCTCTGATGTAAGAATAAGCCAGACCAAGCTATAATTCCCACTTCTGTACCTTACCTGCTGTAACATAAGAGCTTGCTGTTGTTGCATGACAGCCTGAAGTTGGGCCGGAGACAAGATCTGCTGCATCTGCTGCTGTGTGATCATCTGTGGAGACATCATAGCGACTGAAACTGGGACCTGTGTAACGAAACAGAAGAGATATGATCATTCTACCCTTATGGAAAGACATTGCTTCTCCACGCATCTGTGCAATGGTCTCACCTGAACTGAAGGCTGCTTGTTCTCTGCACTGCTAGGAGTGCTCAGTCCCGTCGCCTGCTGGAGCAAAAGCTGCCGGGCCATCTGTAGAGCCTGGAGGAAAGATGATAGACAGAAAATATACAAGGCTAGTACTCGGAAAATATGCAGTTTAGCCTCTCTTCACATAGGGCTTTTGCTCCTTCCAAAGTGTGCACTCAAGAAAAGGTCCCAACATACACATGAAATATATTCCATAAGGCTTCATTGCCATTTGGAGACCAAGAGTTTTTGATCGGTTTATATAATTTCTCCAAAACCTCCTTTACAAAATGTCATAAAAAATGTAAAATGGATCCGGCAGCAATTAAGTCACATCCATCATTTTTGTGACTACTGCTTCTAGTCACTGTCCTCATCAGTCTAGTTGGCATTTATGGCACGTGACCACAGAGGCCTGTGATTGGCTGCAGAGGTCACGTGAATTATGGAAGTGACTTAATCACTACAGGACAGGCTGCAGCACCACTGGAATAGGGAGAATTAGAATATTTAAAGGGACTGTCAGCACAGGATGACTGCTCATACCAAGTCCAGGCGCTCGGTGCTTCATGGCGGGGCCTATCATTTATATACACCTTCTCACCTATCTCCACTCCAGTTATATAAGGCAATTTCCATGCAAAAAAAAAAATTAACTCAAAATTATCAATCTTATTTCCTTTTACCTGTTGCTGCTGGAAATGCAAGAGCTCTGCTGTGCTTAACTCTCCATTAGTCTCCCCGCTGGCGCTGCCTTCTCTTGCTCCACCTCCATCTGACTGGTTAGGAATACTGCCAACTCCATTTTGACTGGTTGGGGTTGATCGAATCGATTCAGATGCAGATTCCACCATCATGACGTTTTCCACAACCTGTGTAAGACAGCGAGGTATAAGTCACATGTACAGTATACAAATATTACTGTTTTCTGCAAAGATTTACATGATAAGGGAGGACATAAAACACCACTTTAATAATCAGATTTGTTCTGATTATTAATAACTAGTCTTTATTCCTACCAAAATGATCCAATTTTAATCTGCTAGGAACGAGAAATGCAAATGAATGGAAAAATTGTTCTTTTCCCAAGCCGTTTTTTCACATGTGACTTTTCAAACCTTTTGGATAGCAGTTTACCACTTTAAAGGTCTGTTCACATAGGCGGCTTTGTTCTAGAAATTTCCATGGCTAAATATATGTTACACACATGTGAATGGTATTGGTTTGGGAGCAAATGCAAGAATTTGCCCAATTTAACTAAAGAGGATATTTTTTCAACAAATCTATTGTATGTGTATTGTATGTGAACATACCCCAACACTATAAGCTGCTTTCACCAACGAGTGTTTCATACCTTAATATGTAGCTACAATAACAAACCACACTTTTTACATTTTACGCAATAAATGGGGCATTTGCTCACCCAAGACTTTTTAAAACAAACATTTTTTCAGGGTCCTAAAACACATGAAAAAAATGACATGCAACACAAGCGATATTAACACAATTTTTTGCAAGCATTTTCTGTCCCTTTTTTATTTTGCAACATTATGTACATGCATTTTTGGAATGTTTTTCAAGACCTATAGACAATCATATGGGAACACCCCATACATCAAGCATGCTGCATTTTGGAAAAAAAACATAGCAGATTTAAAGATATCAGGTGAAGTGTGCACACAGAATCTTTTTGCAGAGTTTTCAGAGCAGAAATTCCCAAGTTTTTGAGAAGTTTTGAGATTTGAAGAATTTTCTTCTTAGTTTCTCCTCCAAATCCACCACAAGACACCATGAACAAGGTGTGACCACGGCGTTTTTAATCGGCCAGCGGTCATTTTCACAACATCTTTTCCCTGTATATTCAATAATAGAGAGTGGGCGACTTCCCAGCAGAAGCCGCCTGAAGAATGAACATGTTACTTCTTTTGACCGCTCCAGGGTTTCCAAACCCTACAGTGGTTAAAAGTAGTGACATAGTCTGGAAAATGTGCACAGCAATGTCGTTTTGACATTGCTGAGCATTATGTCCTCTTTTGTGGTGGTTTTGATGTGCATTTTCAGGCAAACTCTAGGCAGAATTGGCCTGGAAAAGACATTGTGTGCACATACCCTAAGGCCACGTTCACACGTTGCGTATTTGGTGAGTTTTTACATCCATATTTGTACGCCAAAACCACGAGTGGGTGATAAACGCAGAAGTGGTGATGTGTTTCTATTATACTTTTCCTCTGATTGTTCCACTCCTGCTTTTGGCTTACAAGTACTGATGTAAAAACTCACCAAATACGCAACGTGTGAACATAGCCTAAGATATTGTCTGTACATTTTTAACAGCCTTAAGTCTTTATATTGTAAACCAAAAAAAGATCTGTTGTAATAATGATGCAAACAGATGCCTGTTTAAGCAAGTATCTCCATTTTCTTTTAATATCTACACTGTATTCGTTTTTCTTAAAAAATTATGTGGCTTTTTTTTAATGACGGTTGTAGAGTGTCAGCAGATGATGTGACCTGCTCTCTGGGAAAAAAAAACACATGAAATAAAGGAAGAACAAGCAAATGCAAATGTAGGACAATATATTTGCATCCATCTTCCATAGACTGCAAGGTTACAAAAATCTATCAGTTTTTTTAAGTGAAGGATGAAAAAGTGTAGCACACTGTTATTTGTGTCCTGTAAAAAAAAGGATTAAAATGGTTATGTGCACATATGGATAACAATCTGACGTACATTATTTTCCATTGTATTCTATGTAAATACAAACGTATCCGTTCAGATACTTTTTTTTTTACAATACAAATGATAGATTAAGTACATCACAAAAAATGTGGTGTGATTACAGTGTCGGACTGGGGTGCCAAGGGCCCACCAGTAACCAACTTCAAGGTCCCACTTTTTAGCTATACGGTAACCCGTGTGTGAACTGCGGAAACCTTACTGCCGTCACTGCTCGCAGCGTGAGAAATTTACCCCAGTTCACAGGCCGGCTCACACAGAGGTTATAAGGGAGAACCGCGCCTGTGGCCGACGGTCACCTTAATGACATCACCGCTCGTCACTGCAGAAACGTTTTCACGCTACTGTCAGTGTGTTCCGGCAGCCGTACTGAGCGGTCACATTACTGATTTCACCGCTCAACACTCCATCCGGATGTAGCAGAGTTGGTGAACGTCGTGGGACATGGGATGGATTTAAGGCGGACCACTTTGGATTATTTTTTTTGTTGTATGGTAATAAATGGGTAAAAGAGGGTCGGGGTGTGCTTTTTACAATGAAAGGATTTTTTTCTGCGTGTCTTTATTATTTTTTACTATGGGGTTAGTAAAGGAGGTGTCTTATAGACGCCTCTCCATTACTAACCACTAGGCTTGATGTCAGCGGACATTACACAGCTGACATCAACCCCAAAATCATTACCCCGCTTGCTAACACACCAGGGCAAGCAGCAAGAGCTGAGGCTGGCGCATCTAATGGATGCGCCATTTCTGAGGAGGCTAAGGGCTGGTGTTATTAGTCTGGGAGGGGGCCAATATCCATGACCCCTTCCCAGTCTATTAAAGAAGTTGTCCACTACTTTTACATTGATGCCCTATCCGTAGAATGCCCTATCCCGCACGAGGCACCCCCGCCGATCAGCTGTTATTGGTGCCGGCGGCCGCCGGAAGTGCTCATCTGCGGGGCTCCGCTATCAAGTGGTGGTGGCCACCACGGTGTACTGCACATCCGCCTCCTATTCAATTACCCCGGCCGATCATACATTGATGCCCTATCCTATGCATAGGGCATCAATGTAAAAGTAGTGGACAACCCCTTTAATATCAGCCCACAGATATCTGTTTAGCCTTTGCTGGTTAATAAAAATACGGGGACCACGTCATTTTTTGGGGTGTCCCCACTTTATAATAGCCAGTAAAGGCTATGCAGACAGCTGTGAACTGCTATTAATAGGCTGGGAACCTCTATGGATATTGGCCCTTTCCCAGAATATTAACACCAGCACCCAGATGTCCACTTTCCCTTGGCTGGTTAATAAAATAATAAGGGGGACCGCACACCATTTTTATTTATTTATTAGATAAATTCAAGTACAGAAAAGTACACACACAAAGCACAGATTATATATATATATATATCTCACTGACATATTTCTATCTATCATCTTTCTCTATCTTTGCACATCTAACACCTAAACATCTGTCATTTGTACACTTCATTCTATTCCAGTACTTGTCACACTGATGGTGCACACAGACACACGTATGCCACGCGGATGGTGTCATACGGTCACACGGACACGTACTGTTTTTTCCAGTACCGGAAATATCAGGATGTGTGAAGGGGGCCTTTTTCAGACATAGTGATTCAAGTATATTGTGCCAAGTACTGCTCATATAAGAGGGTGGTGGCCACTCTTGCACAGGGACCCACCGGAGGATTCTCCTGGTCTCCTGTGGGCCAGTCCAACCCTGGGTGTGAAGCAGACCTAAGCTTCCTGAATAGTCATATGTGAATTATAGTTTATATAACGCCTCAGCTGCGGAGCACAGCTCTGTGGTATAATTGTTATACGGGACAGATGTTTATGGATTATATTATTAACACGCCCCTCTCATCTATTAATCCACAATTAGCATTGACTCACATCAGTTTACTATAAACAGTAATGATATATTCCATACAATTATGGGCTCATAATCATTTACATACTATCAGAGATTCTACTCTCCTGCACTGTAATAATGTGAGAAGCCCGTGTTTAGGAATATATTGGTAAATGTGTTGAGTGGGCCGCGTGTAAAACTGCCATAAAACCTCAGCAGGCCACATGTAGTCCATTACTGAGGCAGCCAGACGTGCTGCAATAGTCAACAAGATTTTACAAGATCCCGTTCACACCTTGTGCCCATTTCAGAGTTTTTCCAACCACTATCTGATTTCTCTGTGGAATCACCATTTCTAGGTTTACATATGGAGCAATATTTTCTAGAAAAACAACAGTATTGCCGACTGCAGTGGAATCACATGTATTATTACTTCTGCAAATCACATGTGAATCAGGCCTCAAGAATAAAGGTTGTTATGCAAATAGCCTTATTGGACAGGTCAATACAAAGAGTTAAACTTCTTCCAGAATTAAATTATAATTCATGAGAATTGGCAAAACTTGTACTATGACAAATAACACTATGTTACTCACACGTGGAGAGCAAACCCTGGGATCGTCAGTAAACAGCAGGTCCGAAATAAGGAAACCATGTCAGCTCATTGCTCTGGTAGGCACTGGTGGAACTGGTGGGGACAGCTCAAAGTATCAGTGCCCCTCGGAGCAAGTAAACATTACAGGGCGTTAGTTTACAGCCGACACTCAAAAGTGGCCAATCCACATTCTGCCACACAGGTCATACTCTGCAGGGAGGGGATGTTTGCGATAAGAAAAGGACAAGGAGGAGGTACTCTTATTGTTTTACCTGTATACCTCACACAAGTGGCCGGGTGAAGGGTCTTGGACTCTGTCCTCCCACACCCCGCTCAGATAGGAAAAACCTGCTCAACCCATAACTTGTGTTAACAACTTCACAACACCTTACAAGAAAAGACTACAAAAATGAGAAGAACGAGCATACACACACACATATATATATATATATATATATATATATATATACTTACACACACACACTTTAGGCTCATCCCATGTTACGATAGATGCATTTATGTATATACTAGCAGCCCGAGTTCCGAAACAAATAAGTTTCGGAAGCTAGAAAAGTGTGCTCTACATAATAAAAACTAACTCACAGTAAGGCTATGTGCCCACGATGCAGAAATGATCAGGATTTTTTCCTGAGCGTTTCTGCATCTCCCTGGCAGAAAAAACGCATGCGGATTGTACATGCGGATTGTACATGCGGATTGTACATGCGTTTTTCCTACCAGGGACATGCGGATGTGAAGCGTTCTTCACATGCATTTCCACATGCGGGTTGTCAAGCGCTTTCCAAGCGATTTTAGTATCACTTGGAAAGTGCTTGTCAACTTGGTCACACTATATAAATCCATGCAACAGGCATGGATTTATATACTGTGACCTTAATAATGGTAAAAAATAAATCTATACTTACCTTCTGATGGCCCCCGCAGTCTTGCTTCGCTCCGTCCTGGCTTGCCAGCAGCTCGCGGTACACTGAAGGACCTGCCGTCACATGACTAAATGACGTCAGCACAGGTCCTTCAGTCCACCGCGAGCTGCCAGCAAGCAAAACAAGGATACCGGGGGCCATAAGAAGGTAAGTATAATGTTTATTCTTTATTTTATTCTTTTTTTTACAGGTTCTATGGTACCCGGGTCCGGAGGAGAGTCTCCTATCCTCCAGACCCGGGTACCATCCGGACATAGAAACGCATGGATTCCGCATGTATAGATGCAGTGATGCGGATTCCATGCATTCCAATGCAAGTCAATGGCAGCAATTACGCTGCGCGTCCGCAAAATTAATGGACATGCTGCGTATTTTTCCGCAATGATAATCCGCAGCGGAAATTTCTGCATCATGTGCACAGCACATGTGGATTATCATTGGGGAACATGGCAGGCCTTCTACCAAGCGTTTTTTAAGCATTTCTGCAGCGTTTTTGCCGCTGGGGAAACGCTTAAAAAATGCATCGTGGGCACATAGCCTTAAAGTGTTTATTCGCTCTGGCTTTAATAAAAGCAAGGGCAAATAGGTGCAGTGCATAATATACAAAGCAACCCTGGCCACATGTGAATGAAAAAAATTTGTATATGTATTTTATGCTAAAGAATTAATTCGGCCACTTGGATTTCTAGAACATGCATTATTGTACGATGGAAATCCCTTAATAATAAAACTTCATATTTCTGGAACCACTTCCAGTTTAAAAAAAACTATTTACATTTCTGGATTCCCCGCATTTAAATACATATTTCATAAGCAGCTTGATTCTGTGTTGTAGCATTAAGTTTTCAGTTAATCAGAAAAGAACAGATCAGTAGAAGCTGTGTTGGTAAGTTAATGTTGTTGATTGTAATAATGGCAGAGCCAGAGTAAATAAAAAAAGAACAGATAAGTAGAAGTTGTTGTTAAGGTAATGTTGTTGTTGAATGTATGTATGTATGTATATAACTTGGCAAGACAACAAAGAGTAACAAAACAATAACAAAACAACATCCGCTGATGTTTTTCTCGTACTCACCTCAACATTAAGCTCTTTATGTAGTAAGATATCGCTTGAGAAAGGCTTGGCTATTTTGAGCCAAAACATTGCATAGGCTAATTAAGATACATTTTTTATCACCTGACTTCAGAGAGCTGCCCCCTTGTTTTTAGGTATATAATATGCATAAGTTTAATGTCTGAGGCCAAGGCTAATAGAGCCTACTATATCTTTGCAAAAACTTTTCGAGCAATGTTCCTCCGGTGGTAAGTCAGTATCACTTGACAAGCTGCTGCTTATTTGTGTATGTTGACTACAGTGTGTAGAATATTATTAGTCTTTGATATATGTTGACTGTATACAGTAAAGAGAGCCCCGACCCAATATATTTACATGATCACAAGACAGGAATCAATATAAATGATGCATTACATACAGAGCCTTGAAAAAATATTCATACCCTGTGAACTTTACCCATCTTTTCACGTCACACCTACAAACTACACATAGTAGCAAGTATTTGTGAAGTGTAAAGGAAATTATACATGATTTTCTAATTATTTCAAAAATATAAATCTGAAAATTGTGACGTGCATTTGTATTCAGCCCCCTGAGTCAATACTTTGTAGGACCACCTTTCGCTGTAATTACTGCTGCAAGTCTTTCGGAGTATGTCTCTACCAGCTTTGCACATCTAGAGGCTGACATTTTTGTCCATTCTTCTTTGCATACTAGCTCTACAGTAGCTCAGTGAGATTGGATGGAGGGCATCTTTGAACAGCAATTTTCAATTCTTGCCACAGATTGTGAATGGGATTTTGGTCTGGTCTGTGACTGGTCCATTCTAGCACATGAATAAGCTTTGATCTACACCATTCCATTGTAGCTCTGGCAGTATGTTTAAGGTCATTGTCCTGCTGGAAGGTGATCCTACGGCCCAGTCTCAAGTCTTTTGCACCATGAGCTTTTGGTGTCTTTTTGATGTTGTAGAATTTCTACATAATTTCTGCACCTATTTAAATTAGGTTACTTGCGTTTTATGTGCATTTTTTAAACATGCGTTTTTATCACGATTTTAACACTGCGGTTTTTGTCTGTTTGGTGTGTCATTCTTTAAATAAAGCTGCCTTTTTTTTTCAAACTTTCTGGTGTTTTTATTTCACTGAACTTTATTGACATATGTAGGTGTAGATTACATGCGTTTTTGATGCGTTTCCGCTGCGAAAATGCATTAAAAATGCATGCGTTTTTTACCTGCAGATTTTTCGAATCTAATGTAAGTCTATGGAGAAAATCCACATGGAAAACTCAGCGTACCCAAAACTGACATGCTGTGGATTCAAAAAACGCACTGCAGTTGAGTTTATATGGAGTAAATAAGAAGCACAGTGGGCATTAGATTTCTAGAATTCCCATCCCATTTCTTGAAATTGTAAAATGCTGCGTTTTTACGAAAATAAAACACGCAGCGTCAAAAATGCAATAAAAGCTCATCGTGGGAACATAGTCTAACAGGTTTTCCTCCAGGATTTCCATGTATTTAGCTCTATCCATCTTCCCATCAACTCTGAACAGCTTCCCTGTTGAAGAAAAGCTTCCCCACAGCATGATAATGCCGCCACCATGTTTGACAGTGAGGATGTTGTTTTTAGGGTAATGTGCAGTGATAGTTTTCCACTTCACATGGGGTATTGCATTTAGCCCACATGCTGTGTACCGTGCATGGTTTTTAGAAAAATACAAATGGGACTTCTTATGGCTTGCTTTTAAAAATGGATCTTTTCTTGACACTCTTCCATAAAGGCCAGGTATGTGGAGTATCTGACTAAGGGCTTATAGCCATCAGCGTTAAAAAAATCGGTCCGATGTTGGTGCCGAAAAGTTGGACGAGTGTCATGCTAGTACAATGTGATTTTTCTCAGCTAGCATCCGAATGACATGCAAATTTAACATTAGCTTTTACATAGAGTAATTCTGTATGTCATTTCAAGGTAGTTTTCAAAGTAACAAGTTCATATTCTTCAAAACATAGGTTGACAAAAATATGTGAGTGAGATATATAATCCGTGCTTTGTGTGTGTAGCTTACTGTACATGTATTTAAGTAATAAATAAATTACTGAAAAAAATGGCATAGGATCCCCCGAAATTTTATTAACCAGCTGAGGGAAAGAAGACACCTGGGAGATGTTTATAGCCTGGGAAGGGGGTAATTAACATGGAGCCTCCCAAGCTATTAATATCAGCTCACGGCTGCATACTTAGCTTTTACTGTTTATTAAAATGAGGGACCCCCCCCAAAAAAAATGCCGTGCGTTCCCCCCAATAATTAATAACCAGCAAAGGCTAGGCAGACAGCTGCGGGCTGATAGAAGGGGCCATGGATATTGGCCCCCTCCCATACTAAAAACATCAGCTCTCAGCCGCCCCAGAAATGGCGCATCCATAATGACTTTCTCACGGTGCTCACGCTGACGTCACCTTATTCCCATCACCGAGAGTCACTGAGCTGCACTAGCATGTGCAGCTCAGTGTCTGTGCTGGATGTCAGGCTGAACGGTCGCGTCATTCAACCATTCAGCAAGACATCTATATGTAGCAGAGCTAGACTCGTCAAGGGACAAATGGATTATCTTCTCGTTTGACAGGTGAGGAATATGGTGTTTTTTTTATTTTTGGTCTTTTACAGGGGACATGAGCTTCAGTGGAATATCTTCTCGTCATGCGGGTGAGTGTAAGTTTGCTTTTTTATTTTTAATTTTTCTAATTA
Source organism: Phyllobates terribilis (assembly GCF_046119375.1). Classification (NCBI taxonomy): domain Eukaryota; kingdom Metazoa; phylum Chordata; class Amphibia; order Anura; family Dendrobatidae; genus Phyllobates; species Phyllobates terribilis. The sequence goes on along the minus strand of NW_027362762.1, from coordinate 660,798,420 downwards.
AATGGGTAAAAGAGGGACAGGGAGTGTTTATTTCAAATAAAGGACTTTATTCTGGGTGCTTTTTATTTACAATAAAACGCCTCTCTATTACTAACCCCTTGGTTTGATGGCAGCTGCCAATACAAAGCTGACATCAACCCCAACCCTATTACCTCACTTGCCAACACACCAGCGCAAGTGGGAAGAGCGGAGGCTCAGAGCCAGAATTGAATCTGGGTTGGCTGAGAGCTGATGTTTTTAGTCTGGGAGGGGACCAGTATCAATGCCCCTTCCCACAGCTGTCTGCCTAGCCTTTGCTGGTTATTAATTATGGGTCCCCCCATTTTAATAACCAGTAAAGGCTAAGTATACAGCTGTGAGTTGATATTAAAAATCTTTCTATCTATCTATTCTATGCATATATCTATTATTTCTATTCTATTCTGACGGGTCACTGTGAATTTGCTGTACTCGGCTGAAGTGTTGGGTTTTCTAGGAGATGGGTGAGTAAAAATCGGACGGCCCACACATGGTCCGAGTGCCATTGACTTGCATTGGTGAGTCTCGTCCGATATACGCGGAAAAACGCAGTATGCTGCGATTTTTTTTCTCAGTCCGATTAGAGCTGAGAAAAAAAATCCCAGATGAGCAGGCAATCCTAGAATAAAATTAGTCAGAGTGCAATCCGATTTTTTTTTTTTTTATCAGATTGCACTCATCCGTTTTTCTCACAGATAAGTATGAGCCCTAATAGTTGTCCTGTGGATGAATTCTCCCACCTGAGCTGTGGACATCTGCAGCTCCTCTAGAGCGACCATGGGCCTTTTCTCTAATTACCCCGTGCTTGGGACGTCAGTTTAGGTGGACGGACAAGCCTTGGTAGGTTTGCAGTTGTGCCATACTCCTTCCATTTTTGGATGATGAACAGTGCTCCATCAGATGATCAGAGCTTGGGCTATTTTTTATAACCTAACCCTGCTTTACTCTTTTCCACAACTTTATAACGTTATCCTTGACCTGTCTAGTGCGTTCCTTGGTTTTCATTATGCTGATTGACACCTTTCTGTTCTCGAACAAATCTCTGATGCCTTCACAGAACAGCTGTAGATATACTGAGAATAAATTATACACAGGTGGACTCAATTTACTAATTATGTGACTTCTGTAGGCAATTGGTCACTCAGGATTTTATTTAGTGGTATTGGACCACAGGGTGTTGACTACAAATGCACGTGACAATTTTCAGATTTATATTTTTAAAATAATTAGAAACTATGTACCATTTCCTTTACACTTCACAAATGCATACGGTCATGACCCCTGAAATTGTTCCAGAAAATGAAGTATTTATCCCAGAAAATTATTGCAATTACACTTGATTTGTTATACACATGTTTATTTCCTTTGTGTATAATGGAACAAACCAAAAAAACTGAGCAAAAAAGGCAAACTGGACACAAAACCCCAAAATTGGGCTGATCAAAATTGTTGGCACCTTTCCAAAATTGCTGGTCATCAATTTTGTTTCAAGCATGTGATGCTTATTCAAACTAACCTGTGGCAAGTAGCAGGAGTAAGAAATAGAAAAATCACACTGGAAACCAAATAAAAAGGGGAGAAGTTGACTCAATCTTTGCATTGTGTGTCTGTGTGCCACACTAAGGATAGAGAACAGAGAGAGGAGAAGAGAACTATCTGAGGACTTAACGAAATTGTTGAAAAATATCAACACTCTCAAGGTTACAAGTCCATCTCGAGATCTAGATGTTCCTTTGTCCACGATGCGCAACATAATCAAGAAGTTTACAACCCATGGCACTGTAGCTAATTTCCCTGGACGTGGACGGCAGAGAAAAATTGACGAAAGGTTGCAACGCAGGATAGTACAGATGGTGGATAAGCAGCCTCAATTAAGTTTCAAAGAAATTCAAGCTGTCCTGCAGGCTCAGGGTACATCAGTGTCAGCTCGAACTATACGTCGACATTTGAATGAAATTAAACAGTATGGCAGGAGAGCAAGGAGGACCCCGCTCCTGACACAGAGACATAAAAAAGCTAGACTGCAGTTTGCCAAAATGTGAGTAGGCCAAGATCCTTCTGGCAAAGGACCTTGTGGACAGATGAGACCAAGACAGAGCTTTTTGGTAGAGCACATCGTTCTACTGTTTACTGAAAACGGAATAAGGCCTATACAGAAAAGAACACAGTACCTACAGTCAAATAAGGTGTAGGTTCAAAGATGATATATACACACACACAGCCTTTAAAAAGTATGCATATCCCGTGAACTTTTAAGCATTTGTTCACCTTACACCCATGAATGTAAATGTTTTTATTGGGATTTTATGTGATATACCGACACAAAGTAGCAAGTATTTGTGTAAATAATTGGGCATCAAAATAAATTCACAGCACCAGATTTCGGCTTTTCCTTTCCTTTGACTGTCCGGGGTCAAAGTAAGTTCTTTGAGCACCCACCAACATTGCAATAGCACTGTCCTTTGGTGTAGAACTTCACCGATGCAAATTATATCATACGAATGTCATACAGATATACAAAATGAACACACGAGGGGCATACAGATGTAGAAAAGTCTTTTCTAGATGAAAAATGGACAATTTTGCATATGCTCACCTGAACCTGGCCTAGGTTATCTGCTACATTATAAAGCTGGGGGCAAATAACAGACTTGCACCACTGACACAAGGTTGTAGACACAACTCAGCTCATCTTTCCTCTGTGCACATCTCACAACACTTTCCTATAAAAATGAAAATGTATTTTCTGCCACAAGTTTTCCTACATCCAAGTGCCGGCTGTAGAGCAACTCTCTGCAGCTGCTGTTGCATTTTGACTTGCATCATACAAATGGTCATCCTCCTACTGTACTGTGCCAATAGGGTGCTCAAAGACATGAAAGAAATCCGGGTACATAAAAGAGCTGTAATGTTTTTAATAATCATCTTGCAGTCAGAAAAAAAATTGGGAAAAAAAATTAGGAGCAATAAAAGGTAAAATGCTAACTGATAGAAACTTCTTAAAAAAAGGCTGCGAGTAAAAGCGCAACCAAAGAAATGGAGACAAACATTTAAAGTCTATGTTCAGTCTAGATGAGGTTTGCCACATACAATTACAAAAGGTATCAGTTGCTCCTTTGCAGCCAACTATAATTTGTATGTTTTAAGTAGTAATGAATGATGAAAAATGTTATGCTTGGGAGCAAGTGACAGAATTTTAGATGCCGTGCCGTAGGGGCTTGACCATAGGAGTGAATAATAGTCCAGCTCTCCTTTTTTAAGGCACATTCAATTGGTGCCATAGTTTGCCACAAAAAAAAAAATCGCCAGCGTCTTTTGACAAGTGGATTTAACCACTTCGCGCCAGAGCCTGTTTTTGCCTTCGTGACCGGGCCAATTTTTTCAATTCTGACCACTGTCACTTTATGAGGTAATTACTCTGGAACGCTTCAACGGATTCCCCTGATTCTGAGATTGTTTTTTCGTGACATATTGTACTTCATGATAGTGGTAAAATTTCTTCGATATCACTTGCGTTTATTTGTGAAAAAATCGGAAATTTGGCAAAAATTTTGAAAATTTTGCAATTTTCAAACTTTGAATTTTCATGCCCTTAAATCAGAGAGAGATGTCACACAAAATAGTTAATAACATTTCCCACATGTCTACTTTACATCAGCACAATTTTGGAACCAACATTTTTTTTTGTTAGGAAGCTATAAGGGTTAAAAGTTGACCAGCGATTTCTCATTTTTACAACAAAATTTACAAAAACATTTTTTTAGGGACCACATCTTATTTGAAGTGACTTTGAGAGGCCTTTATGACAGAAAATACCCAAAAGTGATACCATTCTAAAAACTTCACCCCTCAAGGTGCTCAAAACCACATTCAAGAACTTTATTAACCCTTCAGGTGCTTCACAGGAATTTTTGGAATGTGGAAGAAAACAATGAACATTTAACTTTTTTTCACAAAACTGCTACTTTAACCTCAAATTTTTAATTTTCACAAGGGCAGCCAGAAAAAATGGACCCCAAAATGTGTTGTGCAATTTCTCCTGAGCACGCTGATACCCCATATGTGGTGCAAAGCCACTTTTTGGGCGCACGGCATGGCTTGGAAGGTAAGGAGCGCCATTTGACTTTTGGAATGGAAATTTGACTGGAATCGATAGCGGACGTCATGTTGCATTTGGAGAGCCCCTGAGGTGCCTAAACAGAGGAAACCCCCAACAAGTGACCCCATTTTGGAAATGACACCCCTCTGGGAATTCATCTATGAGTTTTGTTACCATTTTAACTCAATGGATGATTTCCAGAAACAAGCACGCAATGGAAGGTTTAGATTCTGGAGAACCCCCCCTGGAAATTAAGTGAGCTCTACTCGAATGTGTCATTCACTAAATGAACCAAATGTTTGAATGACAAATTGGGATACATTTTTACAGTTTAAAAACGTGGTTCTGTGTGGAAGATTTTAAAGCAGTCAGTGACGCATAAGGCTGGCAAAGATGGGCATTGTGGGCAATAGTAGCGGGTATCACGCCTCATTCCTCTCTTAGTACATACACGACATCTTTTCTGGGGGTTCCTTCTTGTTTCCGTTGCTGGAATAAGTGCAATAAAATGTCGCTCAGTGAGTCTTTTCACATCCTCAGATTCTAATGGATGAGCGGGGCTAACACTTTGAAAGACAAGATTTTCAATGACCTTTTCTTGATAATCAAGAAAAGGATCTGAATTTCCTGCTTTTTTGTACAACACAAAAGAATTGTATGTGGCCACCTGAAACAAATAAATAACCAACTTTTTATACCAGGTATAGGACTTTCTTGATACCTGGTATGGCTGTAGAACCTGGTCTGCAAGGTCCACACCCCCCATGTGTTTGTTGTAGTCAATGACTGACACAGGTTTTTGCTTCGGAGTGGTGGATCCTAGTTCTACAATGGCCCTTGTGGCATCTGTGTGGATCGAGCTGAGGACAAAAATATCCCTCTTATCCCTATATTTCAGGGCAAGCAGCTCTCTGTTGCGTACAGCCCCTGACTGCCCCTTTTGGTTGACCAATGGCTGTGGAAACCCCTGACGGTTTTTACGAATGGTCCCACAAGCCCCGATGTTGTGTTCAACCAGACTTTTAAATAGGGGTATGCTGGTGTAATTGTCCACATATAGATTGTAGCCTTTTTGAAAAAATGGACTTATCAGCTCCCAAACAATTTTTCCAGATGTCCCCAGATAAGTAGGGCATCCTGGTGGGTTTAGTTGGCTATCTTTCCCCTCGTATATGCGAAAAGCGGATGTGTATCCGGTTGAACTTTCGCACATTTTATAGATCTTTTATTCCAAACCTTGCCCTTTTAGATGGGATAAATTGCTTGAGGTGCAGTCTTCCTTTGAATTTTACAAGGGACTCATCTATAGAAATATTTTGTGTTGGGGTGTAGAGCCTTAAGAATTTTTCTGACAAATTTTCAATGATGGGTCTAATTTTATATAACCTGTCATGTTCTGGGGCATTTCTGGGCAGGCATTGACTATTGTCGTTAAAATGCCAAAACCGCATGAGCATTTCATAACGGGTCCTAGGCAGAACGACTGAAAACATAGGGGTGGCTTGAACAGGGTGGTTGGACCAGTAGGATCGAATGCTCGGTTTTTTAACAAGCCCCATGGCAACTGTAAGTCCTAAAAAATTTTTTATTTCCGGGACATTAGTTGGTGTCCATAAATTTGCCCTAGCATAGTAAGATCGGGGATTCTGGCTTATGAATTGGGATGCATATAAATTTGTTTGCACAACAATATGCTCTAGCAAGCTGTCTGTAAAAAACAAATTAAAAAAATGAATTGGTCCAAAATCTTCCACCTCCACATTTATACCAGGAGTGGCGTTGAAATCAGGGCTGAATGGAGCAGCCGAATCCGAAGCCTCTCATCTGGGAAATGCTAGATCATGTGGCAAAGCCCCTTGTACACTGGCGTGCGCCAATTCACTAGTAGCAGGGACAGCGCTTGTACTGGGCAATGTTCCCTGATTTGGAGACGTTTCTCCAGTAGCGCTATTTGCCCCTATTGTTGTACTGGTCCTTGGGCTTGAGGATGGACCAGAATCACTGCTCATTTCTGAGCTCTCAGTGTCACCGCTACTAAAGCCCTCAAAATCCATATCTCCATCTGAGATTGCACTGTCATCACTATCAGAACACAGCAGGGCATACACCTCTTCTGCAGTATAAGTCTGACGGGCCATTTTATTTTTATATTTTTTGACTGGACTGAACGGACCGGACTGGACTGACTGGACAGACTGACTGGACTGACAGGACTGACTGATCTGACAGGACTGATGGACTGACTGATCTGACAGGACTGATGGACTGATCTGACAGGACTGACTGATCTGACAGGACTGACTGACCCTAACTCTTACTTTCTTTTTTATTTTTTTCAATTTTACAGTGGCAAGGCTGACAGCTCTTGTCACACTGTTTCTCCTCTGCTCTCTCACTGAGATCGGAGGAGAAACAGTGTTCTATCAGCCAGATCGCCCGGGAAAGTTTGTTGCTAAAACAAACTTCCTTGGTGATCTCTCTGATTGGCTGGTGTGACGCTGACATCATCGAGACCTGAGCCAATCAGGTCTCGATGATGTCAGAGGTCACAGCACCGGGATCCCCGCCGCTCCTGACGTATGTGGGGGGTCCCGATCGCCGACCACCGGCTGTCACTATCTTTTAAATGCCGCGATCGCTATGGATCGCGGCATCTAGAAGATAGGAACAGGTTAACATCATGGGAACCTGATCCAATCAGGTCCCCATGATGCCACATGTCAGAGCTATTGCTCTGAACCGGTAACGCAGCGCTAGCAGGACCCTGGGGGTCCTGAGCGCTGCGGGACCACCCACCGTTTTTAAACGTCGGCGCTGCACAGAGCCCAGCAAACGCCGACGTTTATGTACAGTGGGCGGTCGGGAACCGGTTAAAGGGAATCTGTCACCAGGTTGTGTCGCCTAATCAATGAGTAGCATAAAGTAGAGACACAGACTCTGATTATAGCGATGTATCACTATTTCATCAGCAGGAGATTATCACTAGAGGACTAGTAAACCTGTTGCCATGTAGTCCTGCATATTCATGAGCTCTGTATAACCTGCGCCCCACCACTGATTGACAGTTTTCTGCCTATGCACAGTGTACACAGAAAGCTGCCCATCAGTGGTGTTGGTGGGGTTATACAGAGCTCAGCTTTCAGAAAACTGATAGATCTGCAGCAAATAAAAGTGATTTGATTAAAACTGCAGCAACAAGTGACACATCACTGGAAGCAGGGTCTCTGCCACTACATCATGCTGCTCTCAGATGGGGCAGCAAAAACCTGGTGACAAATTTAGGGGTGTATTCATATGTACCATATTTGTTGCATAAATTTCCGCTAAAAAAAATTCCTTCAATATATCTAAATAGGAGCATATTGCTTTCTTCAAGCCTCTTTCAATCGCAGAATTTCTGATGTGTGAGTTCCCCCTAATAGACCTGTTTCCAGGGCAATGTTTCTGTATTATGGATAGTTGCAGGAAGAGATGACTATTTCACACTTAGACCGTGCCCTGCCACATTGCAACCAGGTCACTTTTTTTGTGGCAATTTTTTGTTATTGTCACAAAACTGCAGTGGTTTTGTCAGGATTATACACAATTTAGAGCACGAAAAAACAAAACATGTGAACTTAAATACTAAATTAGTGCCGGGAAGAACTGAATAAAATGTGCCCACATGAGACTTTATTCTTGAAAAAAAATAATTAAATATCAGTGTTGTCCATTCTTTGGTGATCTTGATCCATTTTGACCCGTCTTGCACACACATACGGGCACTAATTCTAGACATAGCTATGACAAAAGTAATTGCGAAAATACAAAAATAATCTTTCTTAATTATCTCACTAGAGTTGGCAAAGTGTTTTGCCTGGAGTCCATCTTGAAAGGTGGAGAAGCCAGTGTTATATTCTGCAGGTCAAATTCCTCCGTAGTCCTATGGTTCTTGCTTTGTGTCTAATCAATGGCCCGCATAGCCGTATACCACTACATCTTGAAAGTTAAGTAATGCTGTACTAGATGAGGAAGCTTCTCTTCTCCATCTCATTAAAAAGGTAAACATAAGAGCCAGCTAAGTGTCTAATTAAGCTTCTAATTAGTCCCTGCTTGTTACTAATGCAAATTAGATTACGGCGCTTAACTACAGCATGTCCACAACACCCTTGTTAATTGTGGCCTTTGAAATTAAATTACTCCCTAATTAGCATATCAAAGCCATTGATTCTGAGCCAGAGAAGACAAGGGCAGGAGAGAGGCGAGTGCCAAGTTTTGTTAATTAGGGTCGCCTAATTAAATTGTGACGTGTGACTGCATGGTGAGGTCTTGAGTAATAGAATGGCACGTGTTTGCAGAGTGCCAGCTCATGGGTCTAACAAATGCCGGGGTTTACCAGGAGGCTATTACACCAATTCACCTGCCATTAATAAGGTGACATGCACTATATTTGGTAGATAACCTCACCTTCATCTTGGGTATAACGAAGTGTTCATTAATTCATAACTAGCATAAAAGTATGTGATGAATTAAATAATCAAATGCGGCTTGACTAGTTTTTAAAGAAATTCAGATTTTGTACTTTTGATAGTTTTAGGACAGCATTACTCAACCAGTATTCCCTGAAACCCTGCTATATATTGGAACCACTTTTAGGCTAGGGCTACACAGCAACACGTCATGCGACACTGAAATCGTAGCGTTATATTGCATGTAAAGTTTCCTCTGGTGTCACGCTTCATCAGAATTTCTGAACGTGTTGGCTTTTCTGTTGCTGATTGCAAGTCAAATGCGACACACTTGCCATAGACTTCAATGCAAGTTGCATGTGACTTGGCTATTTCTTTTATCCTAAGTCATGTGACAAGGCTCGTTAGAGAGTTCATATTGACTTTTAGGATTGTTACTTTCTATAGGTGACTTGCACTAGAATTCTAGTCCTTTTCTTCTCTGAAGAGACAATTTGCATATTTACCAGAGGAGCATTGCGACTTAAAAGTCTCCTCATCTTGATATGCTTAACATGTCACTCTCCGCAAGGAGAAACGTTACCCCTTGGATCCCGGCCAGATGCCTTTCACCCAGCCAAACCAGATCTCACATTTTGCACTGATGAGGGGCAGTGGCCCAAAACACAGGATCTGCAAATTGAGGTTCTGTCTTTTATCCTAAGTCATATGACAAGGCTCGTTATAGAGTCGATATTGACTTTTAGGATTGCTACTTGAGGAGCATTGCGGCTTAAAAGTCTCCTCACCTTGACTTACTTAACACGTCACTCTCTGCAAGGAGAAACGTTACCCCTCGGATCTTGGCTATTTTATTCACAGTAAAATCACAGCTCTAAAATAGTTGTGCGACAGCAAGTCATGCAAAAGTTCTCTTGTCACGGAACTGCTGTTGTGCAGCACAAGTCGCCTGGTAGTCCCAGAGTAACAGTGCCATGAGGGCAGGCAAAGCAGATCTGTCATCTTCATATATTGCGCTATGCTGTGCAGACAAAACAACAAGTTCTCCCCTCATTAGTACAGCGGATTTAGATCTATTAAGACTTGTCCACATGCCACATTTTTGCCACGTTTTTTCTGCGCGTTTTTCAAGGGTAAAATGCTGTACTTACAGTACCAGCAAAGTGAGAGAGATTCCTGAAATCTCATGCACATGCTTATTTATCCATAAATAGCTGAACCGTCAAAGCATTTTTAAAATCTGCAGCATGTCAATTCTTTCATCGTTTATGAAGAGTTTTTCACCCATTCAATGGGGAAAAGCGCAGATATAAAAGCATCAAAAACATTTGTAAAAATGTGTGAAATATGTGCATATTTTACACAGCGCTTTTCCTGCTAATACTCAGGGTTTTGGTGCAGAAACATCTACTGCAAATACTTGAAGTTTGTGCATACCCTTAGTCTGCTGTGTTCTTTCAACCCTTCTTTGGTTAAATTCCACAAAATTTTTCAGCATTATTTTTCTAACCAATCTTAAAAGTATGGTACAAGTATCTGTATTGTATAAAGGTCAGGGCTGTGGAGTTGGTAAGCCAAATCTCCGACTCCGACATTTCCCTGACTTCTGACTCCACAGCCCTGCCTCACTACTGAGCGTGTACATAAAGTGCAGCACAGATTCATCTCAACTAAAAGCCGAGATCCTTAGATCAGGAATAGAGACATTTATAGGACATTTCAGAACTTTCCCAAATTCTTCTGAAAAAATTAAGCACATTCTGCATTGTACTACTGTACCCAATTTATTATATATTTTCAGAGTTGGTCCATTTTATAATGACTTCGACTCCACCAAAATGGACTCCAACTCCAACTCCACAGCCCTGATCATGGTGATAACATTCAATTGCCTTTTGCTATGAAAAGTTTTCTCTTAGGTCTCATGCACATAACTTTCCATTAGGATATTTGCACACATTCAATATTGCAAACAAAAAATAAATCTACTGCAAGTACTGGAGTGGTGGCAGGAAAAATGGTGTGTAAAATTTTTGCGTAAAATTTTGATACATTTTCTTTATGCATTTTTTTCACATTTATTTGAAAGGCAAAAATGCTGAAAGAATTGACGTTCTGCAGATAAGAAACTGCTTTGAATCAACAAGGGAATAATAAGCAGCATGTGCAAGAGATTTCAGAAATCTCATTCACTTTGCTGGTAAGGTAAAACACTGCATTTTTTAGCAAGAAAAAAATTGCAAAATGCAACATGTTAACATACTCAGGCTGCGTGCCCACGTTGCGTATTACAGGCGTTTTTGATGCGGAATTTCCGCAGCGGAAACGCTTGTAAAACGCTTGGTAAGCCGCACCCCATGGTCCCCAATGAGAATCCGCAAGTTCTATGCCCATGCTGCGGATTTTTCCGCAGCATTTAAGCTGCGTTCAAAAATCCGCAGCATGTTCATTAATTTTGCGTTTCTGCATTGCCTTATTTAATGCATGAAAAAACGTAAGGCAATTCCGCATGTCGAAAACGCGTGAAAAACGCGCGATAAACGCTTGCGGAATTCCGCATGCGTTTTTCCGGGAGAGGACATGCGGAAATGAAGCAGAAATTTTCTGCTTCATTTCCGCAACGTGGGCACATAGCCTTAGACCACGTGCACACATTGAGTATTTGGTGAGTTTTTTACCTCAGTATTTGCAAGCCAAAACCAGGAGTGGGTAAAAAATGGAGACATGGTACAAGTGTTTCTATTATACTTTTCCTCTGTTTGTTCCACTCCTTTTTTTTGGTTTACAAATACTGAGGTAAAAAACTCACCAAATACTGAATGTGTGAACGAGGTCTAACAGAAACACATCACCACTTCTACGTTTTTTACCCACTCCTGGTTTCGGCTTACAAATACTGAGGTAAAAAATCTCACCAAATACTCAATGTGTGCAAGTGGCCTTAGATCCACGCGATTTTGAGCAAGATGAGACCATATTTTATGTTCTGGTTGCTGAAACTGTGCTATTAGGGGAGAATATGGGTCCTAGGCCCATTGGAGCATGCTGCAATTTTTCCACATTCACAGCACGCTCTTTATATTGCTAAGCGTGATATTTCCACACTCCACAGTGAAAACTGTCAAAAAGCAGATTTTTTTTCTGGTGCAAACCTGCAGCAGAAAAAAAAAACTTTACTTTTGAACTCTCCCTTTTGCTGCATTTAGACATCCGTGTCTCTCGGTCTGAAGATTTTTCGTGATACACGAACTGGCCATGGGTCTCCTGACACGAACTTGACAGTCTCATCGGCATATATGAAGCTGTCAAGTTCGGATAAGAAGAGCCGCAGCCGGTCACGGCATCAAGATCAGAGTATGACATTAGGCCGGTTTCACACATCCGTGTGACGATTGTACGACCATACTCAGGTTGGAAGACCCAGCCCGACCGACCTCAGCTAACTGTTGCATTTATGCTTTGGAGCAATTAGCTTGGGTCAGAAGATCCGATTCAAGCACGAGCCATGTTACACGGATGTATGAAGCCAGACTAAGGCTAGGGGCACACGACAGTATAAAAAATATGTCAGATTTTCATCCAAAAAATTGAGACTTTTTGTTTCTCACTTGTCATCTGTATGCAATCAGTTTAATCATTTACAGTTTCCTATGTGACAGAATTGCAATGTATTGGTAAAAATCAGATGCTCTGCTGTGGCTCTATATGGCATCCGATGTTTTATCACACCCATAGACTTCGACTTTGTCTTATTTGATTTTCAGAGGAAAGTCTCTGCATGCTGCAATTTTTTTCACATGTAGATTCAGTCAGTGAAAAAAAAAACAGTCATCTGTAGTGATGAGCGAGTATGTTCTGTTAACCCTTTTGGCGAGCATGCTCGCCGAGTATCTTCAGCGTGCTCGGGTGTTATGTTTCAGTCACTCTGTGCTCATGATTTGCAACTGTTTGACAGCTTTAATACATGTAAGAAACAAGCATTCCTCACATGTATTAAAGCTGTCAAACCATCGCAAATCATGAGCACGGAGTGACTGAAACATAACACCTGAGCACGCTGATGATACTTGGAAAAAAACGCTCATCACTAATCCTTACTGCCCCATTGAATAACATTGGTCCAAGTGTAATCTGGTTTTGTTTTTTTTAACGAATAGTACTTGGACCGAAAATACAGTCATGTGCACAAGCCCTTAGTGAGGTGCAAATGATAAAAACTTAATTGTTAGTACAGGAGACCTTTATGAAGTTGGAATTATACCTTATGTCCATATTCTTATGGATTGGACTTGTTGAATTTTTGTTGTTAGCCCCATTTAGAAACTACATTCAGATTGTGAAGTTAAAAATTCTTATCTTATTTCTCTTTTTCTTCAACCCACAGCATGACCTAGGTCGAGCTTGTGTGGTGTTCTTGCCACCGCATTGAAATCTAAAAGGATTTGGCAGTTACCCATCTCCTTAGTGTCGGACCACAGTAATTTGTGCTTCTCAAAGATAATAGCAATTCAGAGTGGCCACCTTTCATTTATACTGGAGTAGTATATATCACCTTTGTAAATTGTATCATAAAATCGGCCAGTATTATTGCAGACATAAGTCACATTGTGAAAAGAACTAATAGTTAATGCAATAAAAAAAAATTGTGCCTGAAAATCCTTTCCATACATCAAATGAAGAAATTTAGGTAGCAAGTAGACGGGATTCCTGCAAGCCTCATAGAGATGGATAGAAAAGTTGCAGAAATTTTTATTGCAAATCTGCCACATGTGAATTTACCCTAAAATTCCAGTGCCTTCCTATCTGATTCCAATGGACTCTAAGCTGGTAGCACATCTGAAATTTTAGCACTCATTCATTTTTTTATTTAGGAGCATCATACACATAGATGTACCATTCTGATAAAAAGGTCCTGTTAAATTAAAACCAAAAAGAGAGATCTAGGAAATAATTTTCTGCTGTCAGGTAGGACGGGGAGGGTACAAATATTACTGGACATAGATCGTCTCCTTAAAATTCAGTGGCCTTGTGGACACCTCAGAAACTACAGGACTTGGAAGACAAGAGGAACAATCCTTATTCATCTTGTAGTCTAGTGAAAATGTGTAAAAATGGGAAAATAAAAGGAAGGTTTCATAATGTTGCAGTGTTTGAAATAAGAAAGGGAAAAGAAAGCCCGGAGAGAGGCCGCTTTTAATCACCCTCCACACAAACCTCGTCCCTGAGCTGATTCAATTAACTGATAACAGAAGCATCAAATTAATTTTTCAAGGATGTTAGATTTTGATGAAGAAAATCTTTCTGATTTTAATCGGCATGGTGTTTAAAAGGCATAAATGAATATCCTTTTTGAATCATCAGGGGCACGAAAGGACACTGGCGCCTCGCTTAACGTGTACATTCCAACCGTTTAATTGGGGAGGGGGTGAGAAACAAGTCTGTATGAAGAAATTTAAAAAAAAAAATCACGCCCATTTAATTATTAAACACTGGATGGCGAAACTTCTCTCAATAAGATTTCTCAAAGTAAAATATGAGAGCGAATGCAAGCAGCTGGCATAAAAAAAAGACGTTCAATAAAATACAATAAAAGCCTGGAATATCAAAAATAAAGTGAAATTATGTGACAGCCTTCTAAAGGGAATGAGTCGACTATATTACTTTATAATAATTAAAAACAGCCTGGGACTTATAGTTCTTCAGTACTCTCATGTATGATTACAAATTCTGGAGGCACCCCTTCTTGCCTGGGTTTCTACAGTAGGATGACTCATTAACTTCTATATTAGCTTTCTAGGACTGCTCTGTGTCCTGTACATGGAGGGGGAGCAGGTGAGCTGTGACCATCACCCTTTGTGAGTAGTGTGATCCATTGTTTTTTATATATGTGTTGCCTTTCATTTTAATTCTACCTGTAATGATACTGATAGGAAGTTTCAGGCTACTGTCATCAATATTGCCTGAGTAAAAACTACATTGGTATCAAGGTTTTCTTTCAAACGTGCAATGAAAAAAAAAAACAAATTCTTTAAAAATATGTTTAAAATGAAACCTGTTTATTTAAAAAAGCCCTAATATGAACTTTTTTTCCCCCTAAAACTGTGTATATGTGTGTACTGTAGTGTAAGTGTGTTAATATACTCACTGATCGCCGTTTTCCAATATCCGGCGCCATTCCGCTCCTCTTCCAAGGGACGTCACCGCTCTTGACTATCCAGCGCACTCTATGAGTGAACTGGAAGTCTCTTTTAGTCCCCCTTCACACGTCCTCGGTCCCTTCATACGCGTGAGCCGGTCCATTTTTATTATCAATGTGGTTTTATTTTGGCCGCATGTGTGTACCATCCGTGTGACACGTACCGGAATAGAATGCAGAAGAGAAATGACAGATTTTTAGGTGTTAAAGAAGTGCAAAGAGATAGATATGGGGTAGACAGATATAGATATCCGTGAGATATATAATTAGTGCCTTGCGATCAAAAAAAAAACCACACACAAAAAAAAAAACTTTATTTAAATAAACACTTCCCGACACTTTCCCTGGTTCACCACTTTATTAAAAAAAAAAAATCAAACGTAGGTCCCCCGCAGTCTACAGAATCCGACATAGTCCATACACATAAAACACAAACATATAAAACAAAGACGCTTTGCCTCATTTCCCTCTTTATTAAAAAAAAAGGTTCCCACACAGGTCCGATGTAGTCCACCGAATTTGACGTAGTCCAAGCAAATCCAGCGAAGCCCACTGAATCCTCTGAACAGAACCATTTGAGCCTCATTTTGAGGCTCCATAGTGTTTGCAAACCAAACAGCCACTGTCGGGTCACTCTGCGCTGCGCGAGACCCAGCGGCTCTGAACAGAGGTGACATCCGTAACGATACCGCTCATCAGTCACCGGGTCACACAGAGGGCAGCGTCACCCGGTGACTCTGATGAATGGTAGCGTTAATGACGTCACCACTGTTCAGAGCCGCTGGGTATCGAGCAGCGCAGAGTAACCCGGCAGTGGCTGTTTGGTTTGCAAACACTATAGAGCCTCAGAACGAGGCTCCATTGGCTCTGTACAGAGGATTCGATGGACTTTGCTGGATTTGCTTGGACTACATCTGATTCGATGGACTACGTCGGCCCTGTGTGGGAATTTTTTTTCTTTTAATAAAGTGGTAAATGAGGGAAAGTGTCTTTGTTTTGTTTTATGTGTATATTCTTTTTCGGTTTCCATTCGCTGGACTATGTCGAATTCGGTATACTATGGTAGACCTGCATGAGATTTTTTTTTAATAAAGTGGTGAACCTAGGAAAGTGTCAGGGAGTGTTTGTATAAATGAAGTATATTTTTTTGTGTGTTTTTTAATTATTAGTAATGGGGGTGTCTGATAGACATCAACCCCAAACTCAATTGCCACCACTCCAGGGCAATGGGGAAAGGGAAAGGCAAAGTGCCAGAATTGGAGCATCTCATGTGATGCTCCACTTCTGGGGCGGCTACGGGCTGGTATTTTTGGGTGGGAAAGGGCCCAATAACCATGCACCTTCTCAGCGTGATAATATCTGCTCAAAGCTGTCTGCTTTAACCTTTGCTGGTTACCAAAAATGGGGAGAGCCGCACATCATTTTTTTCATTTATTTATTTGGTTAATATATGTACAGTAAGCTACACACACAAGGCACTAATTATATATCTCACGGATATCTATCTACCTGTATATCCATCTATATCTTTGCACATGTTTAACAACTAAAAATCTGTAATTTCTATTCTGTATTCTATTTTGGTACGCGTCACACAGACGGCACATGGATGACACGCGTATGTCATCCGTATGGAATACATATTGTCATCCGTGCTGCCATAAAAAAAACAGACATGTCTACGTATGGGTCAGACAGACACATGGTCCGTGTGAAAACGCGGACATGTGCGCATCCCCATAGATTGTAATGGGTGTGTGTGTACGTGTCTCCGGTATGTGTGAAAACAAACGCCACACGTACCGAAAACATGGACCTGTGAAGGGGGCCTTACTTTGTAAGCCTACAGAGCTTTGTTCTGTAGCTCCTTAGGCATGCATTGCAAAAGCCACTTCCATGACATGCAGAGCGCAGTTTGACCCGGAGAGTCTGAAGAGTGGTGACGTTAATCAGAAGAGGAGTGGAACAGCGCTGGATTTCAGAGAAGACGTGAGTGAGTATATTAACACACTGACGCTACACTACACATACAGAGGATTAGGGGGAAAAAAGCTCATGGGAGGGTTTCTTTAAACAATATGCCATTTTTTCTTATTAAGCATTTCCTAAAGGCTCCTAAAACATTGGTGGGAAATTTTCCATCCCTCTATGACAGATTTTTGGCATAAAAAAAAATAAATCTAAATTTGGGGTAATGGGCATATGCACAAAAATTGCAACTTTCTGCCTTTTAATCCATCTCCGTAATGCTTGCATTGTATTAATAAATTGGAGGTGAAATCTCAGAGTTTGTGTAGATTTAATTTTGCAGTGCTTGCAAAGCACAAAGATGAGCCAAATATATTTGGAGACATGCACCAACCATACTCAAGTGGGTGCTTGGTTGAAAACATAGGTGTGAAACGCCACACTTGATAAAATTCCCCTATTGTCTGTATTTTTCTTAGAATGTCACTTTTCAGACAGGCTTGGAACAAAATGAAAGTACCTCTTCTAAAGCCTTAAGTACCTAAGACGCTATCACCAGCCTAGGGCTGCTCTTTTTATTCAATAGAAGAGTGGGCAGCCTCATTGGCCATTTTTCTAAATATCACCTACTAGCAAAAGTGACCAGAAATAGATCTTGTCCACCAAAATAACACGACGGGTTATTAGATCTGGCCCCACAACCCCCCAACCCTCCATTGTCCCTCTTGCAGTGAGAAATCAAGATCTTGCTCTTTACACTAACTCAGTGCTACTTTACTTACCGTTACAAATGGTAACTGATTCCAATAGCTAATTGTTTAGTAAAGTATGCGGCAGTGATGAGTTACTGTAAAGAGAGATGTTTCGCTCTTTCATTGTGATAGGGGGCCGCAGAGGTTGTCTGATCTCGCTCAGCATGCAGGGATACCACAAACTGGAAGTTTGGGCCCGTTTTTGCCAGAAAGTCGGGTCCTTAAAAGGGGTTATTTGGGATACTTCTGGCCACTTTTGTGAATAAGTGACATTTAGAAAAATCACCAAAAGGGGGCTGCCCTCTCTTTTACTAAATCAAAAGGGTAGCCCCAGACTGGTGATAGGCACTCTATTAAATGAGTCTAGAGGCCCTTATATATTAGACTTAGGTTGTCAGAACCTGCTGATATCGTCTGGATCAGTTGACAGTCTAATGTGCATGGGGGCCTCCCAACCCTCCCATGACAGTTGATGTCGGGGAGAGATAGATTTTTGTTCTCCCTGGAGAAAAGCAGCCACCAGACTCCTCTACTGTAGCAGTGGCTCGCTCATAGAGGACGCAGGAGCATATGGCCTTGCTGAGAGTTCCTGTGTGTGGGGGAGTCTGGAGAGAAAGCAGTCAGCCACACGGTTGGCTGACAGCTATATAATGTGTATAGAATGCCCAAAGGGCGAGCAGTATTGGAAATGTCAGATAGTAGATGAGGGCACGGTTACAGATTTTGCATTTAGACCAAGGCGCTTTAAAGTGAACCTGACAGCAGATACATGCTGCCTGATCCACAGCCAGCATGTATCAGACACTGGCGGTATGATTGCAGCTAGGTACATTTGACTGTGGCCCTGAGTGTGCGAATAAGAGACCAGTCACTCCAGGGGAGCAGGTTGGGGGAAGTCACCAGGGATCCACCAGTCTGACTAGTTTCCCGTGTGACTTTTAAAGTATATTTTTATTGCAAATACCACAACATTTCAGCATCAAATATACCTGGCTGATATTAAACAGCCAGTGCCATATACATGCTGCCCGTTGATTGGGCAGCATGCTTCCCTTTAAGGTCTGCTGGACTGTCTTGTGTAAACCAGGTCTTATAAATACATTTACAAAAGAGCTGATGGCACAGCATGAATACAGAGCTATCACTTGGGATACAGACTATTTACATAGGCACAAAGTTCATATAGAAGCAACACAAATCATAGAACCAAGCTGCTGGTCTCTTCTGCTGCGTCAACCTGTCAGCACGATTTTGTAATGTAAAGTAAAGAAATTGCTTTAATGACAAGTCAATGCTGATAAATCAAACATAAGAGGTAGGTCAGTCATAGACCGGAGGCGACGGAGGGGCCAGGAAATCACAGACAGAGAGGAGAAGACCCAGTGCACAGTCCAGCCCTTGTGCACCGAAATCTAATAAGCAGTAAGCATCAAATGGTGATTAAAGAAGAAGCACAATGCAGATTTCTTCACCAAAGATATCAATTTAATCTCTATATCAGCTCCATTACAGCCATGTCTCTACTTTAACTTGGAAAAATGTTGCCGACAGGTTCTCTGTAACACCATCTTTTCATGGAAAGCCCTTATTCTGCTTGTATGGTTTGGTCTCTCATCACCTTGCTTTACCACCATCTGCCCACCCACTGATTTTGTAGTTGAGCACATGAAAAGCATACAGAAAAGAAAGACATATTAAAGCACTACAATGCCCCGTATAAGCTAAGATGGATATTTACACACTGAAACAGTGAAGTCATTCAAATCAATGCATAACTTAGTAATATATAATTAAATAGTGAACATAGAGTGAGAAAGTACTACAGTTCTCAGCAAAAATATGGATAATTACATGCTGGAAGACTAAGGAATGACACTGGAGTACTGAAGTACGATGCGTCCAAGCATTACCTAGAAGTTATTGAATACACAGGGTCGCTACATGGTTTTTTCTTGCCGGATCCGTTAGAAATAGATGACAACGAAATGAAAGGATATGTTGCCTATTGAATCCAATGTTAAAAAATATGGATCAGTTAGTGAATAACGGACTAAAAAGTTGTGTCAGCACAACTTTTTTCTGAACGGATTTCTGCTGGAGCCGTTCTAACGGATCATTAATGGACATGTGAACATAGACTTAATGCGTATGGCCAGCCTAAATGACACAGCCGGTCTTATCTGTGGCAAATCATCATAAAGGCACTTTATCAGCTGTGGGCCCCGCTTGGTTGCCCAAACCGCGCATGTAAACATTCCCATTGGTTATTTCTTGGAGATTTTGGGAGAGTGATCAAGCCGTCTGCATACTTATTACCGTGGGATCCCATAAAAAACTGTTGGATTAGTCAATAAATATCTGTGTGTATGTCGCGCTTTACAATCCAATTTCCCTACCAGTGCAATGAACAGCATCACTATAGGTACCTGCCATTCTGATAGATAAATTTCAGCTCTAACGTAAAAATTGCATCACAATCAGTATTGGTAACATAATCAGTGGCTGATTTTTTGCTTTGCTTTCGGTATAAGATATGTTAGATTTTATTTTATTTTACCCTAGAGGAACCACATAAAACCATCTCAGACTGCATTGGCCATGTTGGATTTTTTTCGCCTGCTATTTGGAAAGTTTGTTGGTCGGTCACTGGTCGATCATTTGTTTCGATAAAGCAGCCTACAATCATGCATTATAGTCAAAATGGACATTTCTGACGACTTTTATCTATCAATGTCATAAGTTTTTCATTGATATGTTTCCTTTGATTAAGATTTACTTATAGCTTTAACTAACAAATATATATATATATATATATATATATATATATATATATATATATATATATATTAAAATCTTATAATATTTTAAAGTCGTTGTCCATTACAAAATATTGATGACTGATCCACAGGATAGGTTACCAATAACAGAACAGTGACCGACATGCAGCACCCACACCGATCTGCCGTTACCCGCTCCATCTAGATGTGAACTCTCAACTAGTGAGGTGGGGGGTTTTGTCACGCAACTGGTGAGGTGGGGTTTTCTATACCCCAGTGTTTAGAAATCTCTTATTTTTACAGAAAATGCAAAGATCACGTTTGCTTTAATCGTTTTCTTATTGGCGATTGATTACACATGAGTATAACAAATTTTTGACACCCACAAATGGATGGAAGCTAGTGAGACACGTATCCTCATACCAGCATTTTTCAAAGAATGGCAGTCGAACAAAAATTCCCTGGGGTGTGGCAACCCCCACCTCACCTCACCAGTTGAGGGTTAACAGTGTGATGAGTGTATTACTGTGGCTTGGTTACACTGTTTAGTGGCTGAGGCTGGGCACTGCAAATCACTTGTATAAGAGCTTATCTGTAGTACCTGCCAGTGGTCACTAAACCTTGTAAAGGAGCATACACAGTTTACATCCGGCTACTGCCGTAGCTAGCAACAGCTGATCAGTGGGGATGCCAGTTGTGAGACCCCACCGATCTGGTAAGGATAGGTCATAAATATCATACTGGGGGAAAACTCTTTAAACATCGCACCAAAACTGAACAGCACCTAACACATAATGGTCATATATCCTGCTGGTTGTTGCCATAATCGGATCTTGAGTAAATAAATACATTTGTAGTCTAAAATCATTATAATAATAATAAAGAAATGTAAATCATTGACACATATCAATACTGATATACGAATACTGCTCCAAGAACATTTTTTGGTAGGGCATAAAAAATTTTCCGCAAATTTGTAACATTGTGGCAAACAGATGTGGATTACCGCTAATGCAGCAAAAAAAAAAAAAAGCAGTCTTACAATCAATGCTAAATGTCTTTAACATTGTATACACCCTAAACATGGCAATAACCATTCAAATTAAAACGTGTTCACAAATGGATTTTCAAACACGTAATGGTTCTGATGCAAAATAGATTGATCATGACTATAAGTTTACTGAAGTAAAGAAAAGAGTGGTTGCCATTACTGGATTTTTCTATGGGGTTATTACACCCATGTAGCACATCACTAATGCTTCCTGCACCTGAACTCGCTGCCCTTAAAGGAGCAGTCTCATGTGTACTGTTGGGGAAATGCCTGGATTGCCTTGCAAAAAATAACCGTTTGCCAGGGGTACCAGTTTTCTTTCCTTTTTTTTAAATAAAGAAAAACACTACCTCTGTCTGGTTTTACAACTCAGCCCTTTATGCTTAGAGAACAACCTTTTTTTTTAACAAAAACATCATATTATAGTGTATGATACTTATTTATTAGTAGAAATTTATTGTTCTAAATAGATTTTTATGTGTTGTCTCATTAAGAATTGAACGGGGGTTGGAAAAATAGGAATTTTGTTTTAGTAATAATCACTTTAGCCACTAAACATAATAAACATCTCATTATCATCATAGGAACGATAAGAATGAAAGATATCACCTGTATCTAGATCTCACAGGTTCCAATACTGGCTATAAGTAAAGGTCGCAGTTCACCTCTTCTTCCTCCCTGTACAATGACTTCTGCATAGTCCATAGAGCATGGAGAGGAAATTCTCACAGTCACCTACAGATACCAGTTGTTGGCATATATATATATATATATATATATATATATATATATATATATATATATATATATATATATATATATATATATATATATATATATATATATATATATATATATATATGTGTGTATTTATGATTTTGGAAAAGAACTAGAAAATAATATTTTTTAGTATCTGCTTTTAATTAGTAAAAATTAGGTGCTACATTCCCTTTAAGTAGAAATAAGCTGTTTAAATGCAGAAATTCCTGGAATGAGTGTCCTAAGTGGGAAACAAACAGTGCAGGAGAACATTCTCCATCTACTCTTTTACCCCTCCCCACTTACCAATCTTCCCTACGTGAGCACAGAGTCTTGAAAAATGAGTTCTCTTGCAAATGACGGCTTTGTAGAAAGATGGAATTTAGCCAGCAAAATTAGCTAATTTGACCTGCTCAGCAGCCATAAAGTTCAGAGAAAAAGAAGCAACAACTCTTCCACCTCCACCAAATACTTTTTTTTCAGGAAAATACACATTGCCGATGAATGCCAACAGACAACAGCCTCTCCATGTAGTCTGACTTCACTAACCAACCTGTACGCTCGCTTTGTTTTCCAAATTCTGTAGGCAGTGATACATGTCTTTCAAGTATTAGAATATTAGAAGGATCTTTTTTATCTCATTGCACAGATAGTGGGGTACAATGACTACCTAAAAACTCTAGGAAATAAAATACTAGGCTTGTAAATCAAGGCTGACAGGAGAATTATAAGGCCGTGTTCACACGTAGCTGAATGCAGTTTTCTCTGCTGCTTTTTATCCACGTTTTCAGCAGGTGTCCGCACAAAAAAAAACCTAACAGTATTCTCTGATTGTTGCAATTTTGCTGCTTTATTTTTTCACTGTTTTTTTCCTTATTTGATACTTCTTGAAGCCTCATTTTTATTACATTTTTTTAGTACAGAAAAGTCTTGATTCTACACTTAACAGCACAACAGTATTTTTTACATGCGCTTTTTTCAGGGTCCCCATAGAGAACAAATGCACACAAAAAATGCACAATTTAACCCGGTCTTGAAACGCAGGTGGACATGAGAATCCACTTTGCTTGGACAGTTAAATGTAGCAGATTTTCTGCCCAAAAAAACGCAGAAGTGTTTACGCTATGTGGGAACGTGACCTAAAGGCAGCAAACCTGCAACCTCTGATTTCTAGGATTCAGAATTTGGTTCCAACATCCAATGATCCCTTTCTTTTGTCTATTTATTATAACCATTGTTATCCTGGAAAATTAGTGGGAGAGGAAGCTGAACAGGAAGCTGAGACGCAAAGAGAGAATCATTTTTGCAGAGCGCACTAGCCAGAAACAAGGTGCTAGGAATGATAAAGAGAAGCAAATTTTCTTGCGATGCCGTTATAGTAGTAGGCAGGTGAATGGTAACCACAAGCACTCAACAATATACATGCCAGAAAAGGCGTGCGGTGAGAGTGCCACGCTGTGTTACTATAGGTTGACGGGAATACATGGAATACAAAGCCTATACTCACCACACAATCTATACCTAACCTATACCTTCTTGGTGGAACCAGCTAGTTTTCTTCTGTTTTGTATTGGTCACTATTTCTACAGCTGTTTGTCTATGGCTGACCACATTTGTTGTCTGGAAAGCAAATTGATCTTAACCAGGTAAATAAGTGGTAAAATCTGCACACCTTACAGTGACGATTCTTAACTATTCATCACTGTGACATTTACAGTAGGAGGAGGATTAACAACACTAGCAACATTTTCATGAAAAACACTGATGACACACTGATGGTAAAAACGGACACATGGACCATACACTGATGGTAAAAACACACACGGACCATACACTGATGGTAAAAACGGATACACGAACCGGACCATATACTGATGACACACTGATGGTTATAAACGGACACATAGACCATACACTGATGACACACTGATGGTAAAAATGGACACAGACCGTACACTGATGACAAACATGGTAAAAATGGACACATGAACCATACACTAATGACACACTGATGGTAGTAATGGGCGCACGGACCGTACACTGATGACACACATAGTAAAAATGGGCGCACGGACCGTATACTGATGACACACTGATCCATGACACTGGTACCATTTTTTCATGTGTTAATGAGGCCTGAAATATAGTGGACTGCATTGAGGTAGCCTTCTGCCATTTCTTGCTGCATTTCTATATATACCAAGTCTAAGAGTGTAAGGCAGTATCAAACAGTCGCGCTCTTCATCCTCAGAATTGTTCCATTTCTTAAAAAGTAACGGAGTACATATTTTCTAGATTAAGTCCTCCTGCATATTATAAAAGCTCCATTGATCCCATCACTTTAAAGGTACGTGTATTAATCATATAACCTGATCCCCAGCTCAGACCTCGCAGTTCATAGAATGCACAAAAAACAGACAGTATATGAAGTGAAGAGTGATACAGATTATAAGAGGTATGTTAGGTATCTGAGCCAGAGCAGCCTTATGTATTTATGAGGCAAAGACAAGTTATAAAAGTAGACAAGACAGGGATGCACAGACACAACATACAGATATAATAGGCACATGCATAATACACAGAGGGATGATGTACAAGGACAGTCCAGAATGTGGAGACGAGAAACAGATGTGCAGCCGGTATACACAGACAAAATACAACACGCAGCGATAAGGGGGAGATGTATAGATACTATATGGAAAGAAATAAGACACGGGACCCAGGGGTCATTAACACTTTGGATACTGTTGCAGAGCAGGCTTCCTTCATATGTGCAATAATGCACAGACTCCGCTCCCGGCTGACTAAATGGCCACTTCAGCCAAGTAAAATAAACTCCAAATCAAAGTTTTTCACATTACTAAAATATTTGAAAAATCTGGGAGATAATCTTAAAAGAGGTCCTTAAAGTGCCACATTGTTCAATAGTGTGTTTGTTCTTTTGATGGATACCTGATTGATATGTGTTATCAGCCAATTCAGGTGCGAGAGTTCAGCTGTGTGTGGTTTCTGATAAACATTAAAGAAAATGAATTTTTAAACGTTGTAATATTTTTATCTAAGGATTTTTATCTTTTTTTTTCTAATACACTGGGTGTCCACTGTAGAGAAGATGCCCTGTTTATTAAGATGACATGTGCCAGGGTGACATGTCAGTACATCCAGCTGATCACTCCACTGAGCGATACTTACCTAGGACTGCCAATGTTCCTTCCTCCCTGACACTACAAACACATGGCAAGCTGCGCTTCAAGTTCTGTTATTATGAGTGATGGAGCGCTCTATTCACATCTTTGAAGCAGATTGCCACACAACTAGACAGCCGTAAAGGTAAAATGCCGCAACCCAAAAATACTTCTAACAGCCGCAGTTGGGGGAGGGGAAAGGGGTCTGCAATTTTTTACTGCAACAGTTGTATTATGACACAGTACAAAGTCATTTACTATATGAAATCATTTAACGTCAGTGTCATTGTTGATCCAGTATTAGTATTCTCACCACTAAAGTACCAAATGACTGATTTCAGCTTTAATAAAATGGAAAGAATAGGCAAATAAGTCAGTACAATGACAAATAGAATAAGGCCTGTCAAAAAATGAACAGAGCACAATGTAAATACCCAGGTAATCATTTTAAATGGTGATCATGCTCCGCAGTATTAATAACACTAAGGAAGTTCGGGATTTTACTAAGGATTTTATCCTCTTTGTTATGGCTGTACTCTTGTTTAATGTTGTACTCCAGAGAAAAATAATTATCTTCCAGCTATATGTTATACTAATGGGATGAGTGATATGTTACATCAGACCTGCATAACTATGCCAGATGCAAGCCAAGTTATTACCATGGGCAGGTCAATGAAGCTGAGGTACAACAAATATCCACATACATAAAACTCCGAATCAGATGTAGAAAGACATCTGTCAATGTTCAGTGCTCACCTTACGCGATCACACTAAGGCCACGTTCACACGGTCAGTATTTTCTATCAATATAACCAGAAGTGGAACAAATCGGAGGAAAAGTATAATAGAAACACGTCACCACTTCTGTATTCATCACCCACTCCTGGTTTTGGTTTACAAATACTGACCAAATACTGTATATCTGAATGTGACTTTACCTTCTCATACAAAACACTCACTCTCTGCATACAGTCACTTAATATAAAAAAGATAAGGCCATAGATTTACAACTAGGTCCACCTATAAGTATTTCCTCACTACTACACCTTCATCCGAATGGTGTCTATGTAGCTGCTGCAAATGCCGTATTGAGACGATCGCCTGTCAAAACACAAAAAAAATCCAATTTTCTTCATCCCGCACCTTGACCCTAAAAGTACCATTTTGTATCTTTGTCCGCCAAACCCCACCGCTGAGACAGGTGATAACTTTGGTGGAATCGTGCTCTTATTATACATGACTTAGTTTAAGGTTGTATTACTATAAAAGTGACAATTTCTTTCAATCACTACAGCAGATAAACTAAAAAGCCGAATGTTTGTTTAGGTCGACCGGTGACGAAATATCAATAGTGTTCACTTTTATCTTGAGATGGCGCAAAAGTATATAATAAACAGTATATCACGGAATCGGATAAATGGAGAATACATTGTTAGGCAGACAGGGTGGGCAGGACAACGCTACTGTACATGCAAGATACCGTCTAGCAGGACCCTAGTTAGGAAAGGAAATATGATGTCATGCTCTTCCTTAGGGGCACTCGTAGTGGTAAACTCGGCACACAATGTGCCACACAGTAGTACAAAACAAGCAGTGTCACACAGTCTTGCAGGAAACATTATATGTAGTACTGACAAGATCACCCGCACAATTTCACACAGAACAGCAGAAGACACAACTGTGGTGGCCTCCCTGCACACGCTTGGATTTTAATGGCACATTTCCTGCTTCATTACACACCAAAGTTATGGGGTCTGAGAGCCGCTGTAGGGTGACTGTGCAGTATCATGGCCCCCTCCCTGTAGTCCTACTGATCTCAGCTGTGTAAACATCCCATCCTCACCCCCTAAAATTCCTCCAGGTTCGAAAGGGATATGGAGCCGATCACTTTGGCCTCTATGAAACTTTACCGGTGTCGAGTACAAAGATCTATGCTATAGATATGTATATTCGTAAGATGCATAGATAACTACTGATGCAGAAAAAACACTCTGAAAATTAAGGTAATCATTTGAGGCCACAATGAAAAAAAAAAGCAAGCACACGTGCCGCATTTCTACACTGATCTGTAACAAATATCAATTCACTTTATAGAAAAATGATTCCTCATATGCAGTAGTAAGGACCACGAATCATCTCGGTGCTCACTTTACAGCTGTAATACACTTTTGGGCAAACTTTCAGACAAAGCCCCTGCTACGCTACATAAAGCGGAGCATTACTCAACAGGTGTTATTTATTTTCCCCACATAAAAATATTTATCCATGCAACTAAACAGGTGGCTCGTATATATATGTGCTGCGTGCACTTCTGAAATACAAACTCGGCAAAAAAAAACAAGTGTTAACAATAAATTCCACTCGGCTTCTTGATGCCCCCCTCCAAAAAACTGAGTTAACTCTTTAAATTGTCAACATCGCCAAGGCAATTTTATATTTCAGATGTACGTTGTAGATGCTTGCTACCATTAAATTAGATGCACCCTCTTGCCTGGGAACAATTTGACAAAAATTTGAAAATACACAAAATTAGCAAAATTCTTCCCCTTATATTTAGAAAAATGGCTTTTCTGTAGGCACAAAGAGGGGACCAAAGTCAGTAATTCTACTGCAACAGCCCGATGTAAAAAATATAGAAAGTGATTGATTACAAACACATAAGGAAAAATTTTAGAAAACAGAAATAGAGAGCAAAGGAGATGAAGAACTGGATCACAGCCAGGTGAACTAGTTCAAGTGTTGAAGCCTGATTTCAGAAAAGAATAAATGACTGACATGGCAAAAAATATATATCTTGCATGATACTGGGAATTTTTATGGAGTATGATACTTATATATATTTATGTGCATATATATATATATTTATTATGTACACACATACTTACATGTACATCCAGCAAAACCAGCAGAAATGTTTTCAACATACTGTGATTTTCACATTTGTATAAAAAAAGCAACAAAAACATCTGTACTCTTCATAACAAAGTAAAAAAGAAAACCCCAGGTTGCATATTTAAGTGCACTTTTGATCTATAAAGTAACAGACACTAACGTCCTGTAATTAACACAAATTGTAAGTGATATATTTTCCTGATTTAAAATATTTGTGTATATTTTATAAATATCTTATTTTTTTGTATACTCTACACTAGAAATAAGCACAAAGATCTAATGGCAAAATATAAATAACCGCAGAACAGCAGGCAAAAAAAAAAAATACTCCATCTATACATATGTGCTCTGATACTAAACGCGGTGGATGCTCTCAGCCCTGAGGAAGATCATACGATAAAGGGAATACCAGACAGATAACTTTCCAGAATCATTCTACGCTACTCCCAGAGAACATTACTGTCCTCAAAAGGAGACATCTAAAATATTGGTCTAGAAAGTAATTTGTGGAAACTCAGGATTCCGACCCAAGCTGGAATTTTAGATTACTCTCCACATGATATCCCAACAACAAAAGTTTGTAAAGCAAGCACGTGAGCTAAGAAATTACTAGAAATTAAAGTTAGACGTAATTATAGAAACTAGTGTAGGACAGAAAGAAAACAAATGTAATAATATTAATAACTTGAAAAAAAAAAGTCTGGATGTCTGCTCGAAAAGAAACCACCGTGTGGAACAAAAAAGGCTCAAACAAGCTCTAGAGTTTTCCAAGTGCCCGATATGATAGAGGGTTAAGTCGTCCAACTTCTGTGCACAAAGCTCAGTATTGTTATATATGGAAACAAGTGCATGGAGGCAAATCTAAGGAACAGGGCTAAAAAGAAAGACCTCCACCTGCACGCTGCCCATCCCGAACACCATGAACTCTGCTCTTCCACTTTTGTATGAATTTATAGTAACCATATACCTTTGGTCACCCCAGTCTTGCTCTGTCTATAAGCTTCACGTATACATGTGCCCCTCTATACAGAGTCTGTATATTTCTATTCTTGACAAGCCATAATCAGGTATTTTCACTTTTTTGTAAATGGTAATATTAATAAACTCAGGCACTCATGTATACTGTTGTTGAATGTTAAAATAAAATGTCTTCTGTACATTTTAACCTATGTTTAAGGGCCACCCGATTTTTTTATTCTATTTCCACTTATAGGAAAAATAAATAATAAGCCTTTATTAGCTATGAAAGTGTCTCTCTCATGCTGTTTTCCACTTTCATAGTGTCATTTTCTGTTACTTACACATTTAATCATTAACCTATATACAAACAGAGGTGCGCATACGACAGTACACAAACAAAAAACCCTCACAAGAGGCTTTCTAGGAAGGAACAGTCACTTTAGTACAAGGATCATAAACCTAGGTTGAGTCCTTAGAGGTCACGCAGAGGTGGCCAGGAAAAAAGGTCCCACTCGGGTGACTCTTTTCCCTCTAGAAGTCGATAATTTACAATTATTTTGGAATAATGTTCGGTACAAATACTCTTTAAATCCCACATCTGTATATTAAAGTTCAGGGGCACGTTCAGAAGATGCCACTCCCAAGACAGCGCTTACTATCACAGAAGTTATGTCTGAGGAGCACAACACAAAAGAGCCATGTGGGAAAGAAGATCCTTCAAAGCCGCACTCAGATTAGGGCCCTGAAAGACGCATCAGCGACATAAATCAGAGGAAAATCAGAATTCGATATCACAAAAATGTGTGTGTTGTTGCAAATTATGTTGGCACTTGGACTAATAACCAAGTAGATTTTGGCATCTATATTCCCAATATATCTCCATATATTTACATAGCAAGCACACACTTAGAAACACCCACACAGATAATGGAAGCAATCATTTCTTGATTACTGTCACCTCGTTAGCATGTTGGGAATCTGACAGGCAAGTCTCCTAAGATTTGCACCCATGTCGCCATAGTCAAGAAAGACGACCCGTCCTACATCCGCCAGATACAATTATGCAGAAAATGACACTGAAACCATTAGCAGAAGCAGATTGTAGCCCGACCATCCGCAATCTATATGGATTTCTATATATGTAGGGGATTTTATCTCAGAGGGAACTAAACCTGAAAACTTCAATAGTTTATTACAGAGAAAGTCTTAGATGCCACCTATAGAAACCCCATGAGAACAATCACACGTGCCATCTGTGCCAGGTTGGGCTCCCAGCATATGGCAGCTCCCTCCACTCATCACACGCAAGTTTACCAAATAAAGTGTTTAGTAAACTTCCTCCAGATAAGTGAGATACTAGAAGGCTGCCCATACATGGAGCCAAGATGTCAGATCCCCAGCCATCGGGATCGCTGGGCAATGCGATGAGCAGCGACTTATCTGCCGATCGGATGTAGAGGAAATCGGGGATGGCTCTGTGTATCGGATCCGCACCGTGTAAGAGAGCAGGGCTAGGGGAATCGGGAAGAAAAGTGGAGGAACTCACCTCTAGATGCGGCCACAGTGTCTTTCCACGCGTGATCCGCCACGATCCATGCAGATAAAGGAAGGATCAGCAGAAGTTTATGGAGAAGTTTTGGTGCTAGTCACAGTCCCGGCTGATCCTCCGCAGACCAGCCCCGGATATCTGTCCCACGAGAAGGAGCAGGTGGAAGAGACACTGCGGGAGGAAACGAGGGGAGAAGAAGAAGAAGAAAACAATATCACCGAGAGGAGGAAAACTTGAGAGGAACGAGAGCCTGTCCCTGCCTCTTCCCAGGCGCACACTGACTGGACTGAGGAACAGAAAAAAACTCCTTCCTCGCCCCCCCACTGTGACACTACAAAGACAAGAGCGGAGCTGCACCTCTGTGGATCTGCTCCCCTCCCAAATCCCACTCAGACAATCCAGTGCCGGCCCCTCCTCCCCCTGCTCCCCTCCCGCCTGCTCTGCAAGACACCAGCTCAGAGGCTGAGAGCAAAGAAAGCACGAGAAAGCCCGGCGCTAGTGTGCAGGCCCGAGAGCCAGCCTCCTCCTCACAGGTCGCTGCACAGCACAAGCCCCACACTGCCCCTCACAGGTCCCACACTGCCCCTCACAGGTCTCACTCTGCCCCTCACAGGTCTCACTCTGCCCCTCACAGGTGCCACACTGCCCCTCACAGGTCTCACTCTGCCCCTCACAGGTCTCACTCTGCCCCTCACAGGTCCCACACTGCCCTTCACAGGTCTCACTCTGCCCCTCACAGGTCTCACTCTGCCCCTCACAGGTCCCACACTGCCCTTCACAGGTCTCACTCTGCCCCTCACAGGTCTCACTCTGCCCCTCACAGGTCTCACACTGCCCCTCACAGGTCCCACTCTGCCCCTCACAGGTCCCACTCTGCCCCTCACAGGTCTCACTCTGCCCCTCACAGGTCCCACACTGCCCCTCACAGGTCCCACACTGCCCCTCACAGGTCCCACACTGCCCCTCACAGGTCCCACACTGCCCCTCACAGGTCCCACACTGCCCCTCACAGGTCCCACACTGCCCCTCACAGATCTCACACTGCCCCTCACAGATCTCACACTGCCCCTCACAGATCTCACACTGCCCCTCACAGCTCCCCCACACTGCCCCTCACAGGTCCCACACTGCCCCTCACAGGTCCCACACTGCCCCTCACAGGTCCCCCACACTGCCCCTCACAGGTCCCCCACACTGCCCCTCACAGGTCCCCCACACTGCCCCTCACAGGTCCCCCACACTGCCCCTCACAGGTCCCCCACACTGCCCCTCACAGGTCCCCCACACTGCCCCTCACAGGTCTCACACTGCCCCTCACAGGTCTCACACTGCCCCTCACAGGTCTCACACTGCCCCTCATAAGTCTAACACTCTGCCCCTCACAGGTCTCACTCTGCCCCTCACAGGTCCCACACTGCCCTTCACAGGTCCCACACTGCCCTTCACAGGTCTCACTCTGCCCCTCACAGGTCTCACACTGCCCCTCACAGGTCCCACTCTGCCCCTCACAGGTCCCACTCTGCCCCTCACAGGTCCCACTCTGCCCCTCACAGGTCCCACACTGCCCCTCACAGGTCCCACACTGCCCCTCACAGATCTCACACTGCCCCTCACAGATCTCACACTGCCCCTCACAGATCTCACACTGCCCCTCACAGCTCCCCCACACTGCCCCTCACAGGTCCCACACTGCCCCTCACAGGTCCCACACTGCCCCTCACAGGTCCCCCACACTGCCCCTCACAGGTCCCCCACACTGCCCCTCACAGGTCCCCCACACTGCCCCTCACAGGTCCCCCACACTGCCCCTCACAGGTCCCCCACACTGCCCCTCACAGGTCCCCCACACTGCCCCTCACAGGTCCCCCACACTGCCCCTCACAGGTCCCCCACACTGCCCCTCACAAGTCCCACACTGCCCCTCACAGGTCTCACACTGCCCCTCACAGGTCTCACACTGCCCCTCATAAGTCTAGCACTCTGCCTCTCACAGGTCTCACATTTCCTCTCACACTGCCCCTCACAAGTCTCACATTGCCCCTCACAGATCTCACACTGCCTCTCACAGGTCTCGCACTCTGCCCATTAAAGGTCTCAAACTCTGCCTCTCACAGGTCCCACACTGTCCCTCACAGGTATCGCTCTCTGCCCCTCACAAGTCTCACACTCTGCCCCTCACAAATCTAATACTCTGCCCCTCACAGGTCTCACACTCTGCTTTTCACAAGTCTCTCATTGCCTCTCACACTACCCCTCCCAAGTCTCACGTTGCCCCTCACAAGTCTCATATTGTCCCTCGCAAATATCACATTGACCCTCACAAATTTCATTCTGCCCCTCACAGGTCTCACACTCTGCCCCTCACAGGTCTCACACTCTGCCCCTCACAGGTCTCACACTCTGCCCCTCACAGGTCTCACACTCTGCCCCTCACAGGTCTCACACTCTGCCCCTCACAGGTCTCACACTCTGCCCCTCACAGGTCTCACACTCTGCCCCTCACAGGTCTCACTCTCTGCCCCTCAGAGGTCTCACACTCTGCCCCTCAGAGGTCTCACATTCTGCCCCTCACAGGTCTTGAAAATAAAATGATCTCTAAAAGGCCTAAAGTTAATGTTGGGACAGCGGCGGCGCACCTGCCCCTTGCTCCTCTCATCAGGGACACTGGCTTATTCTCTCACCTCTCCATGTTGATCCAATCCAAGCCATCTCAGACTCCTCCCAGAGCTTGCGCACGCCACGCAGGTTTCCTGGGAAAATGCTTAGGGTGCGCGCCCTGGATGCTTCTTAAAGGGGTGGCGCATGCTTCTGAAAAATGTCCCCAGCCAATTGTCCCAAGAAGCCAGGAAACTTCCAAGCCTAAGGCCGCTAGGAGTGGCTACCCTATGCAAGAGTATTCCTCTCCGTCATTGATCCTGACCGTATATGTGACTTGTGGAAGTTCCCAGTTCGTTGAGACTGCGTATCTGGATTCTAGTGCAGCAGGGAACTTCATACAGCAAGCAGTGATAGATCACTATCAGATCCCTATTCGACAACTCCAGAATCCCTTGTTGGTGTCATCTGTCGATGGGAAGCCCCAATCCAAAGCCTTTCGGGAGCTCACTGAGCAAATAGAGCTCCGGATAGGAATGCTGCACACTGAGAAAATCGCCTTCTACATGTGCTTCCTAGCCTGTCTCATCCGCTTCTGGGTCTTCCATGGCTCCGCATGCATGAACCCGTCCTTGATTGGAGATCCGGAGAGGTGCTTAGTTGGGGGCAGTGTTGTCATGAGAAGTGTCTTGTACCTGTACAACCAGTCCGGCCTCCGGTGGCACCATCTTGCCTGCCGGGGGTTACCATCCGCCTATTGGTCATATGTTGACGTGTTCGACAAGAAGGAAGCAGAGACACATAGGCCGTATTGCTGCCTTGTACATCTGCTTTCAGGATGCTCACCCCCTCGAGGGAGTATTTACCCCCTGTCTCAGGTGGAGACCCTACCAATGTCCAAGTATATTAATGAAAATCTGGCTAGGGGATTTATTCGCCAGGAGCAGGTTTCTTCTTTGTCAAGAAGAAGGATGAGACTTTCTGTCCTTGCCTATATTATAGGGGTCTCAATCAGATCACAGTCAAGAACACATACCCGTTATCGTTAATCCCGGAAACGTTCGATCGCCTCAGAGGTGCCAGGACTTATACCAAACTGGATCTGAGAGGAATAAACTAATCAGAATACGTTGTGAAGATGAATGGAAGACGGCTTTCAACACCCGGGACGGTCATTATGAGTACCATATGCCATTTGGGCTCAGCAATACTTAAGCTGTCTTCCAAGAATTTATGAACAAAATATTCCGAGACATCTTCTATTCTTGTGTCGTGGTTTATCTGGACGATATCTTGGGTCTTCTCCCCAGATCTGCCCTTTCACAGACAAAACGTTCACCAAGTCCTGCAACGGCTTAGAGAGAATCACCTGTATGCTAAATTTGAAAAATGCGTGTTTGAACAATCTTCTTTGCCTTTCTTAGGTTATATCATCTCGGACACAGGCCTGAAGATGGATTCGGACAAAGTGTCTTCCATCCTTGAGTTGACCTGCTGGCGTGAAAGCCAGTCCACATTTTTCGTCCTGGACCGCTCTCATCTCTGCTATGATCCATAAGGGTGCCGATCCCAAGGTATTGACTCCAGAGGCTAAGAACGCTTTTCTCCCTGAAATAGGCCTTTTCCTCCGCTCCAGTATTACATAGACCAAAAGTGAACATGCAATTCTTTCTGGAGTTAGACGCTTCATCTTCTGGGGCGGGAGCAGTTCTCACCCAAAAGTCCTTCTCTGATCATATGGTAACCTGTGTTTTTTTTTATCCAAGGCCTTTCCTGCTCTGGAGCGCAACTACTCGATTGGCGACCGAGAGTTGTTGGCAATTAAGATAGCTCTAGAGGAGTGGCGGTACCTTTTCAAGGGAGCAATCCATCCAGTAGTCATTTATACAGAACATAAGAACCTGGCCTATCTGCAGTCCACGCAAAGATTGAACCCGCGCCAGGCTAGGTGGTCATTATTTTTTGCCTGTTTTGATTTTGTTCTGCATTTCCAGAATTGTTAAAAAAAACATCAAGGCTGATGCACTTTCCTGCTGCTTCATGCACACTGACCAAGAAGAGAAACCTAAACTCATCATCGAGCTGTCCAAGATGGTTATTGTGGCTCCGGTAAGACCTTGGTGTAAGAATCTGACAAGAGGTGAGTTCTGCTATGGGGGACCTTCTCCAAGGAGGCCGGTCATGCCGGGCAGAGAAAGACTTTGCAGCTCATATCACGTCACTGGTGGCCAACCATGCGTAAGGAAATCATGGAGTTCGTCTCCACCAGTCCCTCCTGTGCCCGGAACAAAATTCCTAGGCAACTCTCTTCCAGGCTACTCCTACCATTTCCTGTGCCCTCAGTGCCTTGGCAACATATTGGAATTTATTACAGACATTGTTGTGTCCTCGATCTTCAGATAATGGAACATCCTGAGTTCAGGGTTCAGAGAAATTCATCCAACACATCTTCCGTCTTCACGGATTCCCTCACCACATCATGTCCGACTGAGGTGTCCAGTTCATATCCAGATTCTGGCGAGCTTTGTGCAAGCTTCTGAATGTTGTACTTTACTTCGTCTGCATACCACCCTCACTCCAACAGACAGGTAGAGAGAATCAACCATATTCTAACCAATTTCCTGCACCACTTCACAAATGCACAACAGGACGATTGGGTCAAGCTCTTACCATGGGCAGAGTTCTCCTATAACAACTGTAAGGACACGGGGTCAGTGGGTGCTCTCGTCCGCTGGCCCAGCCGTCTTTAGAAAGACAACGTGGACCAGGGCTCATCCCCAACTGAACGCCCGAACTCCTCAACCGTGAACGGAACACTACTCAGACAACACAGGGTGAGGGAATCACAATATTAAGGCTTTATTGGATCCCCAACAAATAACAGCATATAACACAACCAGCACAGCACAAATTGTAACAGGCAACAGTCTCACCCTTCCGCTGGCTCACCAGAGTTTTAGATTCTTCGTATCTCAGATCTTCCAGGACTATTTACTCCAAACCAGTGGTCCCCTTCTTTTGGCAAGCACCAGCCCAGAAAGAAATAATGCTGGAGTTTGGAACTGAGACAGCACGGCAAAGTCTGTAACCAGGTGACCGAAATGTCCCAACCTGGGTTGCGTCCTAGGCGGTCGTTGTTCTCTCATTCGAATCCGAATCCTAAATTAGCTGCCTGTCTTCAAGCTAGTGCACCTGCAGTCGGGACCAACATCCCTAGGCTGAGGGCAGTAGACAAAAATCTCCTGGTCAACTGAACAGTCCTCCTGATATACCCTCAGCCCTCATTGCAGGATACCGGGGACTTGACAATTGGTGGAATAAGACTGTCTTTTCATTGGCTGGATCTCAAGTCCCATATAACCATTTTTGATCGTATTGCAGTCTAGGCAAGGGAGAGCCACATACTGATTGATATAGTCCTACAATGGAATGCTAGTAGGAGACATTCGGTTTGCAAATTATGACATTAGAACAATGGTGGCTGAGGCAATTTACATAGAGTCAACAATCCACATGGTAATGCAATGGCATTCTAACAGGATTAAATTC
Organism: Phyllobates terribilis; assembly: GCF_046119375.1. Classification (NCBI taxonomy): domain Eukaryota; kingdom Metazoa; phylum Chordata; class Amphibia; order Anura; family Dendrobatidae; genus Phyllobates; species Phyllobates terribilis. Next base: position 660,761,622 of record NW_027362762.1, on the reverse strand, counting down.
CTCTGACCTTACAGAAGAGAGATAATTGCATTACCTAGGTTAACCTCACCAACATCAACAAGACTCTAGAAACAATGGGTATACAAAATAGTGTCCAGCTAGATTGTAAGAACTTAACCCATGAGTGGCATATTACGAGTTTGCCACAAAATACCAAATTCCCTCCTGATATCCAGTTCCTGACCGGTCCTGCTTCCTTGCCCCTTTGGGGGTCGGCTGCCATGGCTCCAGGGTTTGTCCTGGAGTAGCACCTGGCGTTTACCTGGGCTCAAGTCGAAAAACACTATCAGGGGCTCTAGTGAAGAACCAGGTGTTCACTTAGTTATGCCACTCCAGGCTGTCCCCAGTCCGTGGCACAGTGATTCCACAACAACTTGCGTAACAGTTAAAGCTGCCACATTTCCTTTGTATTTTATGCAAAAAAATATATAGTACAGACAAAAGTTTGGACACACCTTCTCATTTAAAGATTTTTCTGTATTTTCATGACTATGAAAATTGTACATTCACACTGAAGGCATCAAAACTATGAATTAACACATGTGGAATTATATACTTAACAGAAAAGTGTGAAACAACTGAAAATATGTCTTATATTTTAGGTTCTTCAAAGTAGCCACCCTTTGCTTTGATGACTGCTTTGCACATTCTTCGCATTCTCTTCATGAGCTTCAAGAGGTAGTCACCGGAAATGGTTTTCACTTCACAGGTGTGCCCTGTCAGGTTTAATAAGTGGGATTTCTTGCCTTATAAATGGGGTTGGGACCATCAGTTGTGTTGTGCAGAAGTCTGGTGGATACACTGCTGATAGTCCTACTGAATAGACTGTTAGAATTTGTATTATGGCAAGAAAAAAGCAGCTAAGTAAAGAAAAACGAGTGGCCATCATTACTTTAAGAAATTAAGGTCAGTCAGTGCGAAAAATTGGGAAAACTTTGAAAGTGTCCCCAAGTGCAGTTGCAAAAACCATCAAGCGCTACAAAGAAACTGGCTCACATGAGGACCGCCCCAGGAAAGGAAGACCAAGAGTCACCTCTGCTTCTGAGGATAAGTTTATCCGAGTCACCAGCCTCAGAAATCGCAGGTTAACAGCAGCTCAGATTAGAGACCAGGTCAATGCCACACGGAGTTCTAGCAGCAGACACATCTCTTCAACAACTGTTAAGAGGAGACTTTGTGCAGTAGGCCTTCATGGTAAAATAGCTGCTAGGAAACCACTGCTAAGGACAGGCAACAAGCAGAAGAGACATGTTTGGGCTAAAGAACACAAGGAATGGACATTAGACCAGTGGAAATCTCTGCTTTGGTCTGATGAGTCCAAATTTGAGATCTTTGGTTCCAACCACCGTGTCTTTGTGCGACGCAGAAAAGGTGAACGGATGGACTCTACATGCTTGGTTCCCACCGTGAAGCATGGAGGAGGAGGTGTGATGGTGTGGGGGTGCTCTGCTGGTGACACTGTTGGGGATTTATTCAAAATTGAAGGCATACTGAACCAGCATGGCTACCACAGCATCTTGCAGCGGCATGCTATTCCATCCGGTTTGCGTTTAGTTGGACCATCATTTATTTTTCAACAGGACAATGACCCCAAACACACCTCCAGGCTGTGTGAGGGCTATTTGACCAAGAAGGAGAGTGATGGGGTGCTACGCTACATGACCTGGCCTCCACAGTCACCAGACTTGAACCCAATCGAGATGGTTTGGGGTGAGCTGGACCGCAGAGTGAAGGCAAAAGGGCCAACAAGTACTAAGCATCTCTGGGAACTCCTTCAAGATTGTTGGAAGACCATTTCCGGTGACTACCTCTTGAAGCTCATCAAGAGAATGCCAAGAGTGTGCAAAGCAGTCATCAAAGCAAAAGGTGGCTACTTTGAAGAACCAAGAATATAAGACATATTTTCAGTTGTTTCACACTTTTTTGTTAAGTATATAATTCCACATGTGTTAATTCATAGTTTTGATGCCTTCAGTGTGAATGTACAATTTTCATAGTCATGAAAATACAGAAAAATCTTTAAATGAGAAGGTGTGTCCAAACTTTTGGTCTGTACTGTATATTTTCAGCAGGAAAATTGGCCGATGCAAAAGTTTGGGGACCATTGGAGATTTGTGTGCTCCTATAACTTTGACCAAGGTTTCAGACCTTAATTAGCCTGTTGGCGTTATGGCTTGTTCACTATCATCGTTCGGAAAGGCCAAGTGATGCAAATTTCACAGCTTTATTAAAACCCAGCCTCCTCTAACCTTGAGCCAAAAAACTGCAGACATGGGTTCTTCTAAGCATTTGCCTAGCACTCTGAAAATAAAAATGGTCGAGGTCCACAAAGCAGGAGAAGGCTGTAAGAAGATAGAAAAGTGTTTTCAAGTTGCCCTTTCCTGAGTTCAAAATGTAATTAAGAAATGGCAGTTAACAGGATTAGTGGAGGTAAAGATAAGATCTAGAAGATCAAGCAAATTTTCAGTGAAAGCTGCTCATAGGATTGCTAGTGATGCAAATCAGAACCCCCGCTTGACTGCAAAAGACCTTCAGAAAGATTTAGCAGACTCTGGAGTTGTGGTACATTGTTCTACTGTTCAGAGACACCTGTACAAATATAGCCTTCATGGAGGAGTCAGCAGAAAAAAACTCTTCTGCGTCCCCACCATACATTACACTGTACATTGGATATTTGTCACTGGGAACTCAATGACCCATCAAGTGAGCACCAGTACTACTTTCTACAAGACGCCGGGAAATAAAATTTATTTTTCTCTCTACCAGATTCAATCCATAAAACCCAACCAATGTTGAAGGAGCAGTATCACTTCCACCAGTTAACTCTAAAAGGACAAAGCCCCACTAGATATAGAACCACTAACAGGCCTAAAAACGTATAACTTTATTCCAATTTATTAAATGAAACACATATTCATTTCAATGGGGTAGTGAATTAAAAAGGCCCATATTTACTAGTATTAATTAATGAGTAGACTCTAATTGACATATAAGCTTAGCCTTGTATATTATAAGATAGCACCCCAGGGTATGAGCAGTGTATATTTGATAGGCAAATTATGTGTGTTTAGAAAATCAGACATTCAGCATATGCCCCCACTTTCCACCCAGGGACTATGTTGCTGCATGTTTAAATTGTTCTAAACTCTGTTGCATTATCATGACACCCTAATGCAGAAAAGTAGTGGTAGAGAAAGAGATAGAGAACTTTCTTTTTGGGAAGATACATTTTATGCCCTTCTACATTACCAAAAGCTCCTTGATGTATTAATCGCAGGTGTATCATGACAATGATTCATGGTGAACATTCGATGATGTTCATTGCCTGGGGGCAATGACCATGACAAGTCCACCCTTCACAGAGTGAGAAATCAGAACCAAAACACCATGCAAACCTTTGAAAAGACCAGGTACAATGGCAGATATGCTACTTTAATGCCAGATTAATAGGCGAGAATCAATAAGGTTTATACTAGAGCCTACTAAATTCTATGCAAAATCCTCAAATGTATGTATGCATTTTGAGATTAGCAGTCTAAAATTGTTTAACCCTTTGAAGACATCACTGAAAATGACCTATCTAACCATTTTGCTACCAGTTTGAAAGGGCAGAACCACTTTGGGACAGGATGTAATAAACAAATGTATATTTGGATTTCCTATAGATGTTTATATGGTGTTTTCACCACTTATGCCTTTATAATCAAAACCTTATCTGATGTCCATTTTTTCTGATACCACTTTAAGCCAGGTGGTAATAATATATTTGTTGTTTTATCGAATTCCAGTGCCATCATTTCCTAAACTACAGTAAATTAAAAGTTTGCTGTTTGTGAATAAAAAATATGTCCGAATAAGAAACCAACTTCGCAGAAGCAAATTCACAGCTAGATCCTGTGGAAGGTTCTTCTCCCGCTTTTCTTCTTGTGCTCCTTTCTTGTGTCTTGGCCTCCTACTGCTCCACATTTAAAAGAGAAGAGAAGGGGGAGAGTGGGAGAAACTTTCTGCTTGTTGTTTTGTTTTCACTCAGGTTTTGTATGAGTAAAGTCTTATAGCAGCCAGAACCCCAAAGTAATGGGGAGCAGCCGCAGGCATTGTTAGAGAGCCTTTATTTCTTTGGAAGCAGTGTGAGAAGTAGAAACCTGGATTATGTTTATAAGTGTAATTGTCTACTGTAAGAAAGCACAAGTCCTCCCGTAAAAGTCATTTATATCATCACCTAAGAATATTGCTTGTTGGATTAAGAACTGATGTTTATTATTATGTTATTTATTGATTTTTTATTATGTATTGTAGCTGAATATAAACGCATAGCTAGGAGTCCTGTGATGAATTGTAGCCAAGTTTATGATTTTTGATGTGATACCAACAGGTAAAACCACATTAGATGAAGCTGAAAGACTAATAAGAACTCACATAATAAATTTAATGGATATGATTTAAACTAAACAATGCATCATTTGCATTTCTAACAACACAACAAAGAACTCACCATAGATGAGAAGTGTAATGATGGAGCAGAGGTCGAGGGGGTGCAGGAGTCTTTTAAGTGGTGAAGAGAGATGGTACCACACAGAGTCAAGAGCAGCAAAAGGGAAGTGCTGTGGTTAGGTGATGCTGAAGAAGTTGCTTTAGTAAAACTGTACAGTCAATGATCAGGCTAATAACACATGTTCCCTCAAATAAGACTTGGAGAGGTGAATTAGAGGTCTTGCAAGAAATGTCCACCATAAAAAATGTAGAAATAAACAGCTCTGCAGGCCTGTAGCAATGAGATGCCAGAGAGGAGTCCAGGAGAAACCAGTCATTGTGAATCCTTTGTTGAGCACTGGGGGCTTCAATAACATGCCTCACACTTACTTTAATTAGCAAGTAATTTAAATTGCCCCTGAGCCCTGTTCAGCGGAAATCCTTACTGGAAACAGATCCCACCATGTCACTCAAGCAGCCTGATGTTCCCAGGACTCTGCTCACTTTCTAGATTTAGTCCTGCTGTTGAAAAAGACAAACAACAATATAAAGACTTTTATCTTACAAGAAAATGACAGATCAGTCAATAGAATACGTAAAAATGAGGACACTAATTTATAATATACAGTTAAAAGATTATTTGCGCAAAATGAAAATACAGGGTAAAATAATGTTGTGCACATACAGTTAATAAACACATAAAACCAAGGATTAGCCAACCTGTTCACAGCCAGTAAGTGTGCAAAGGAACTATTGTTCATGAGAGTATCCAAAGTTTGAAATCAACTGTACAAGTCCACGGAATGTATGTGGATGGTCCCCCAGCCAGTACCACTTTCCACAAATCTTGTCCTTTCAAAACTGGTACGTCTGTGGCTGTGAACATGTTGGCTAATCCTTTGTTTTATCTGTTTATTAACCTTATGTGCATAACATGACTTTTGGATGTGGGACGGACCCTCACTCCATCTTAAAACAACCATAACTACAATAAACCTCGACACTGGAATAAATACACAGAACACATTATTTTGGTTGTCAAAATGGCCAAAGCTTTATTTAAATCACGGGATTAAAACAATCACATTAGGAGTCAGGTGAAGTGCTAGTACATTGGGATTCACCAGTACTGTGAAATCCCCAGCTGTCTGACATACAGCACCAGGACAGACAGCCATAAAGGGGCAGCATTCGCTGGCTTGCCATTCAAGCAGAGCCAGTAAACTTTCAGGGCACGAGTGACCCCATTATCCTCACTCCTGTGCTTAACCACTGTGCCCACCCCTGATTGATGTTACCATTACAACATCCTTGAGGCTGGCCACCAAAGTCAAGCCTGTTCACCACATAAGGTTTTACATCCTCTAAAATGAGTCCTCCTTAACTTGTCTGCAACTTCCACCTGACTTCTAAACCGCAAAGCTGTGACATGTTATAAATTCCAAGACACATATGACACTTTTAATCTTTTATTTTTTATTTTATAAATCACTTTGGTAAACTTACAAAGTAGATGCGCCTGCAAAGGGCAAACTTGGCAAACCTCTGACTCACAAAGAGTCATCCTAGAGAGCTCAGGAGAAGAAAAAAACCCTGTGGAGGAAACCTCTAGGGAACCATGGCTAAAGTATTGCCCTTCCCTTGGGCTTAGAAGGTTAATGCGAATGTTAGCTCCTTATAGCCATGATAAAATTGGACATGCTGCAAGATTTACAATGGCTAATTAAACAAATACAATAAAGCATTTCTCAATATAAAAAGTAATGGTTGAATAAAGCATTGTAGAACAGTGATTATAACAGGGCGGGTCACTTTTTCTCCAGTTCATCTTTTGAGAGAAAGAGAGAAAGACAAGTCAGAGAGATACCTCCTCTATGTAAGCCCCACCCTCCTCATAGTAAGACATCAGGCACAGACAATACTGTGATCCTTCCTCTTAAAGCAGAATCACTCTTGCTTAAAGTCTGCACAGCTATACAAACAAAGCTGCAAAGTTCCACCCCTCCCAAAGTCATCTCCCCCTCTGCTTAGTGCTCCAGGGGTTTCTTTATATTAGCCTGTATTGTCATTTTGCGCAAATAGTCTTTTAACTATATATTTTTGGAATTCTCTGGTGGAATGAGAATACTATTCAGCTGCAGGTGATACAAATAGGTGTATATTGTTAGGAGCACCAGTGGACAAAGTATATATATGGTAATTTATAATATTTATTGAAGACATTATATGTTAGAGGGAAATCTGTTTTATGAAACTGTGCTTAAAAGAAGATTTTTCTTAACAGCTGTCAATATACATCTGGAAATAAAAAGAATCTAGAAAATCTAGAATCCAGTGTGTACAGTATACCATAACTGTGGAAAAAAAGATTTCTCTATTAACATTGTTATCACAAGTGCCACGTCACAGTGACCTTTTCATAGTGGTCTATTAAGTGTAGTCTATAGAAGCACTCAGTTAGCAAAAAAACTCAAAAAAGTTATTTCAGGACAAAGGACAAAAGACATCAGTGTCTCTAGAATATATAGACAGAATGACACTCCGTTCAAAGGTAGGCCCGACACTCTCGTCTACAACATTTCATCACAGGCTCTCACCCCCACAGAGACCAAATTACTACAGAAGGGATTATCCTTCTGTCCCACCCCATCCTTTGACCCATTCACCCTAGATCTGGAACTCAGGCGATTTTTCCGGAATCTCAGGCTCAAGGTCCATTTTTCCAACAGTGAGGACCCCCCTAGTCTTCCCCCAATTGAGCACCAGACAGAACAACTTTCACTCAATGAATTGGGCCTCAGAGTACCATCTCACTTCAATCCTCCCAAAACATATCCGTTGGAGACATACATCGCACTAGTTAAAAGAGACGTTGAAAAACTTAAGACCAATATCTCCAGTGGCATGTTTCCCCCCCGGATGAACCTTGATAAAGAGGAGAAACAGGCTCTGCATTCATTAACTACGAATGATCAAATTATTATCAAACCGGCGGACAAAGGGGGCGCTATAGTAGTTATGGATCGCTCTTACTACAGAGAAATTGAAGAGCAACTAAATGATCCGGATGTATATACCATGGTTTCAAACAACCCCACATTCCACATCAGTCAGCTTATCCGCACCAAGGTGGAGACACTATCCAACTCAGGGTTCATAGATCAAAAATTATATGATTACCTGATACACACACACCCAATCACTCCGGTTTTTTATACGCTTCCCAAAATTCATAAGAACCTACAGTTTCCATCTGGACGACCGATTGTCGCATCCACAGATTCCCTACTCTCCCCGCTTGCGAAAACAGTTGAAAAAATTTTGACACCACTTCTGCCAGCTATTCCATCGTATATCAAAGATTCATCAGATTTTATGTCACATCTTCGCCAACTTGACGCAATTCCTCCAGGATCCATTCTAGTTACATTAGACGTTAACAGTTTGTACACGTCTATTAATCATGACCTAGGCCTAGAGGCACTTACATGGTTCTTGGATAAATACAGTAACTATTCACAGTCCAGTAAAGACCTCTGCAGGGATTTATCTGAAATTATTCTACATAACAACTTATTTTTATTTGGTGACAGATTTTACATACAAAAGCGAGGGACGGCCATGGGCTCCAACATGGCACCCCCCTATGTTAACATTTTTATGGCTCACTTTGAAGAGAAATATGTATTACCAGATACAGGTACACATCCAGGCATCAGATTATGGAAACGATACATTGATGATGTCTTTGACATCTGGGATGAAGAAGAAATAAAATTAAATGAGTTTTTTCAATATCTCAATGGCTGCACGCCACGTTTTTCATTTACCCTGAATCATGACAGATGTCGCATTAATTTTCTCGACATTATGGTCATTTTAGATGACAGGGGACATCTAACTATTGACTTGTTTGTTAAATCTACGGATCGGAATGCCCTATTACACTATACCAGTTGTCACCCAAGACATGTTAACAAATCCCTTCCAGTCTCCATCCCTGAAAATTAGACGCCACAAGGGGATGGGGCAGAAATTCATCACAAGAGGATACCCACCTTCCATCTCATTCCCGCCACTTGAACCTAGACAACGTAAACCTACATTAAACAGGATGATTTTTGCAAACACTTACCATCCATATCAGACATTGATTCAAGACATTCTTAAAGATCACTGGTCAGTATTAGGCAGATCCTATCCTAGAATAATGGACTTTCAACAACCTGTTGTAGTATGAAATAAAAGATCACCAAATCTAAAAAATAGATTGGTGAGGGCCGACATTGGCAGTCTTCACACAAGTATACGTCAGACCACTCTGGCGACGCCTCGCATGGGGAACTTCCCATGTTTAGGGTGTCGCCAGTGTTCCAATATGACAAAAGGCAGTTTCTTCACCCATCCATCATCAGGCAAGAGATTCCCCATCAAGGGTTACTTTACATGCAAATCTTCTTTTGTTGTTTATTTGATTAAATGTCCGTGCGGTCTCGGATATGTTGGGGAGACCACCCAGCATATCCGAGACCGCATCAGTAAACATAAATCCACCATCCGATGCAAACAGAATTTACTGCCGATTCCGAATCATTTCTCCACACAACAACATTCTGTTGCACAGCTTCGCTTTCAAATTATTGATCACATCCCGGTAAGCAGCAGAGGGGGTAATAGGATACAGAGACTCAAGGATAGAGAAGCATTTTGGATCTTTACCCTGAAAACACTGGAACCCCATGGTCTCAATAGAGAATATGAGATTCATGTTTAATTGTCCCCTTCCTAATTTCACTAGAAGTTTGTTCAAGGAGGGTTTTTTCTACTTTTTTTCTACTAATTTTAACCATTTATTGTTCCCATGACATTATACTAATGATATTTATTTTTTTCAGACCCTCCATGTATAGACAGGATCTGTTTACTTGGGTCATCAGTCAATATGATACCGTATATCCTTTGTTATACTAAAATTGTATTATATGTCTATACAGTTTTTCATTATTTTTACCATGTCATTTATATTATTTGTATAGTGTATGTCACAATTTTTTTTCCATAGCCCCTCTCTCTACCCCCCCCAGTGTATGCCCCTCCTTCTTTTGCTCTTATACCCTCTTCTTCTCCCCCTTTTTTCCTTTCTTTTGTTTGTTGGCCCCATTTTCTATATGGACATTAGTAACTATAGACCCTCTGCCTTTAGCATTTAGTTACACTGTGTAATCCATTAGTTCACGGCCGATATCCCAGTTCCTAGTTACGCAGTGGAACGCATAGCTTGCGTTCCGTTGCTCGATCTGGCCCGGAAGTACGCATCCCGCACATGCGCGGAGGTGCGTTCCACCAAACCGGAACTTGCGTTTCAAAATTCCGGAAACAGGAAACACAGCGCATGGTACAGCGCTATTTATCGCCAGACAGCCGTACCTACACCACACTACGGCCACCTCCATAGGACGCACCTTGGTCCTACAAGCATACAGGTATGATTTACCCACATGGCAGGGTCGGTTTTATATAACAACATATCCCTGGACTATTTATCTCATAGGACCCATTGTATTTCTAGACTGGCAGCCTATCCCCTCTGCAGTCGCTAGTGGCAATACCACTAGCACCTATTATAGGTTGCCCACCCTACACCTTAATCTATTGGTATGTATATTTACACTGAGCTCCAATGAGCTTCATATCCATCATACTTATTTCATTTTTTCACATGGGTCTTCTCTTAATGTCATTAGTAGCGGTTTTAGCTGCCTGGGCAATCCCTATTGTTCCTGAAGACTCTCCTCCTTTATTGGTCTAAAACCAACAATCCTGGGTATTTACATACTTCTGTCATATTTTCCTTTTTCTCCGTCCCTTGTCTTTCGTTTATTGTCCATTGGTGTCTTATATAGAGGATATGCATTAAGGGCATATGCCCCACAAGCTTATTTTTTGATTACGTATATTGTACCTTAATATATCTTACAGCACAATTTTTTGTTCCATGTTATATACTTGTCTCGTGAGAATTTGATTTATTCACCATTTCTCCAGCTTCTTCGTTATTATGTCGGGAAATATACACCATTTATTGTCAAAATGTACACACATTGGTGGTTTTCCAGTTACTATGATGTTAGTTTACTCAGCATTAATATTACCGTCTTTCTTTTTTTGTTTTTATGATTTTGTATTAGTTTATTTGAAGCCCCTGATGAAAACCCCGGTGGGGTTGAAACGTTGGGCAGTTACACATTGGAGAATCATTAAAAGGAATTTGGTTTGGAAATTGAAACTATTGACTCTTTGCATCATTTTTGAGTGCCGGAACCTTTATTCTACTAAAAGACATCAGTGTGTCCTGTAAATGTTTTCCTTGTGGAAAACTCTTCTGTGCCCATACCTTACTTGGTACCAAGATTCTTTGACACTTTGCGGCCTAAAAATTTCTGATGGCAGCTCAGGGTGTGAATAAAGGACACGGGTTTCTGGAAATCTTTAGTGGGATAAAGGAAGAAAAGAGCAGTCAGTGGATGCTAGTATACTAGTGCTAATATTGGTCCATTTTACATTGATACAGTTTACAATTAGCCTGTCATTTGTCTGCTATCCAGGTTTTAACATACCATTTCAGTATCTCTTTCTCATGTCATTATATTTTTAATTTCTATATTTTCATTAGGGAACCAAAAGCCATTATATGGTACTCTATACGGTATTCTATTGTGATAATGCTTAGAGGGGAGAATACCTCAATAATTCTCAGCACAGTATATGATGGAGTATGCAGATTGCTGTGCACAGTATATGGCACAACAGGCCGCTGTCATATGTCACTTTACACAAGGTATATATTTCTACATAGGGAAAATATGCCTGAGATATGGTGCCCATGTTTCCAATTTTGCAGTTTTTGAGCCCAATGCTGCAGCTTTGTGCAGTTCATACGAACACATAGGTTGTATGGAGCAATAACACAATCCTGTGCATAATCTCTTGTTAACAGGTATGCGAATGCAACAGCGCAGACAATGAGGAGACAGTGGTACTTAAACCAACAACTATTTATTCGACTAACACAATCAAAGTGGTGCCTTCGGCACAATATCAGGGATAGCGCTAACGGTGAAAATGAAAAAAGTTATCTTACATGAAGAAGTTATTCAGATGAACAGGATATTGACACAATGCTATTTACACTCTATAGTTCTATAATTACCATTACATAACTGTTATTGTCATTTATGTCTTGGTTCTAATACCCCAACCCACAGAACATCACTGTCACTACTGGACCCGTCACCATTGTCACTCTCTAGGCAACACAAAACGTCATACAGGTACTAACAGGGGTCGACGATATTACCCGCTAGGCCTCAAGTCCCAGGTTGGTGAGTTACTCGGCCCACTCGGCTTGCTTCCTTCGTTCCCTGAAGCATGATCCTGGTCTGCACTTTGTACATCTACATTTAAAATGGCAGCTCACATGAATGTCCCTCCGCTGTGGCATAGTCTTCTCGCTCTCTGCTTACTCAGCTCAGCTCTCCCGCCTCTGGTCTCTCTCGGGTCTTCACTCGGGTCTGGTCTCTCAGATCTTCACTCAGGTCTGGTCTCTTTGGGTATTCACTCGGGTCTGGTCTCTCGATTCTTTTACTCAGGTCTGGTCTCTCATAATGGCATCTATAAGCCAGCTCACTGTACCGCATGTCTGTTTTGCTATAGGTTCTGGAGCCAACGCCTCTCCTTCACTGCCCTCCTGGGCGTTTTATAATTATTAACAGCGCCACAGTTATCACTTTACCTGGTGTCTCCTCCTATCTCTTTGACAAAGGGAACATGCACTTCACCCTTGAGTTCCAGCTAATGCAATTCTTTTTGCTTTCACTTTCTCTATCATCTTTGACCAGCAGATGGTGGTGTTCATTTGCAGACACTCTGTTAGGCATTAACTTTACGCATCTTCTCACTTGTCTATCTTCTTACACCCTAATAATGTAATTTGACACACTTTTGCCTTATATAATGTAATAAACTGAACTGATCTTATACATTAAAGTGGTGAAAATATATGCATAGTGCAATTAATTCTAAAGACTTTAATTAATACCTGTATTTTGTTAAAATCTCATTCAAATGTTACCAAAAATTCATCCTAGATTTGAGGCATGCCACCTATTTTTCAATCCTAAGCATGTCTTTTATGTACAGTCATGGCCAAAAGTTTTGAGAATGACACCAAAATTATATTTTCACATGATCTGCTGGCCTCTGGTTTTTATTAGTGTTTGTCTGATGTTTATATCACATACAGAAATATAATTGCAATCATATTATGAGTACCAATAGGTTATATTGACAGTTAGAATGAGTTAATGCAGCAAGTCAATATTTGCAGTGTTGCCCCTTCTTCTTCCAGACCTCTGTAATTCTCCCTGGCATGCTCTCAATCAACTTTTGGACCAAATCCTGACTGATAGCAGTCCATTCTTGCATAATCAATGCTTGCATTTTGCCAGAATTTGTTGGTTTTTGTTTGTCCACCCGTCTCTTGATGATTGACCACAAGTTCTCAATGGGATTAAGATCTGGGGAGTTTCCAGGCCATGGACCCAAAATCTCTATGTTTTGTTCCATGAGCCATTAAGTTATCACCTTTGCTTTATGGCAAGGTGCTCCATCATGCTGGAAAAGGCATTGTTGGGCGCCAAACTGCTCTTGGACGGTTGGGAGAAGTTGCTCTTGGAGGACATTCCGGTACCATTCTTTATTCATGGCTGTGTTTTTAGGCAAGACTGTGAGTGAGCCGATTCCCTTGGCTGAGAAGCAACCCCACACATGAATGGTTTCAGGATGCTTTACAGTTGGCATGAGACAAGACTGGTGGTAGCGCTCACCTCTTCTTCTCCGAATAAGCTGTTTTCCAGATGTCCCAAACAATCAAAAAGGGGATTCATCAGAGAAAATGACTTTGCCCCAGTCCTCAGCAGTCCACTCCCTGTACCTTTTGCAGAATATCAGTCGGTCCCTGATGTTTTTTCTGGAGAGAAGTGGCTTCTTTGCTGCCCTCCTTGAAACCAGCCCTTGCTCAAAGAGTCTCCGCCTCACAGTGCGTGCAGAAGCACTCACACCAGCCTGCTGCCATTCCTGAGCAAGCTCGGCATTGCTGGTAGTCCGATCCCGCAGCTGAAACAGTTTTAAGATACGGTCCTGGCGCTTGCTGGTCTTTCTTGGGCGCCCTGGAGCCTTTTTGACAACAATGGAAGCTCTCTCCTTGAAGTTCTTGATGATGCGATAGATTGTTGACTGAGGTGCAATCTTTGTAGCTGCGATATTCTTCCCTGTTAGGCCATTTTTGTGCAGTGCAATGATGGCTGCACGTGTTTCTTTAGAGATAACCATGGTTAACTGAAGAGAAACAATGATACCAAGAACCAGCCTCCTTTTAAAGTGTCCAGTGATGTCATTCTTACTTAATCATGACTGATTGATCGCCAGCCCTGTCCTCATCAACACCCACACCTGTGTTAATGGATCAATCACTAAAACGATGTTAGCTGCTCCTTTTAAGGCAGGACTGCAATGATGTTGAAATGTGTTTTGGGGGTTAAAGTTCATTTTCTGGGCAAATATTGACTTTGCAAGTACAGTAATTGCTGTTAAGCTGATCACTCTTTGACATTCAGGAGTATATGCAAATTGCCATTACAAAAAATGAAGCAGTAAACTTTGGAAAAATTACTATTTGTCTCATTCTCAATACTTTTGGCCATGACTGTAGTGTGAATTTTCAATCTTTGAACACAAATCTTCTTGTTAAAAATAATGTAGACTTAGGCTAAGTTCACATGTCCAGTATTCATCCTCTTTGAAACGGATCCAGCAGCAACTCCCCATGGCAGTGTATCCACTAGCCAGGTCTCTGTCCTTCTTAGCCCTTATTCTCATGCACGTCACTTGACAAATGGTAAGGTTTTAATATTAGAGGTTAGGACCGTCCCGAATAGGGTCACCTTGAAGTGGTGGAATGGCCTTTACATTTTTTTTATCAAAATTATGTTAACTAAGCACCCTATATTATTTTCATGCACTATTGCTGTTTATTTATTTACTTCAGGGTATTTGCTTATTATGTTTTTATCGTGAGCTGTGTCTGTTTGTTGGCCAGTGTGAACGCCTACACATGCCCAGTAATCATCCTTTTGAAACGTATCGAGCAGCAATCAGTCATCTTAGCAAGATAAAAAATTTGTGCAGACACAACTTTTTTGTCCAGATAAAAGTACCTGATTGCAACTGGTTCCGTTTTTTAACATTGAAGTCTATGGAAATTGGATGTGTTAAATTTCCATCTACTTTTCTACCATTTGAAACATCTGTTTTTTGCTTACTGGATCAGTTTCAAACAGATGACGACTGGGCAGGTGGATTATCAAGTAATCATCCATTTGAAACTGATCCAGTGAGCAAAAAACAGATCCCTTTCAAATGGAAGAAAAACAGGTGGCTATTTAAATGATCCATTATCCATAGACTTCAATGTTAAAAAGCAGATCCAATTGCAATCAGTTCTTATAGCCGGACAAAAAAATTGTGTCTGCACAACTTAGGCTAAGTTTATATGCCCAGTAATCATCCTTTAGATCTGATCCAGCAGCACTCCATTGACAAAAAAGAGTTATGCAGACACAACTTTTTCATCCACCTGAATAAACTGATTTAAAATAGAACTGTTTTTTTAACATTGAAGTCTATGGAAAACGGATCCGTTAAATAGCCATCAGTTTTTCTCCCATTTGGAAATATCTGTTTTTTGCTTACAAAATAAATATTTAACATGTACTATTGGACATGTGAACTTTCAAGTAATCATCTATTTGAAACTGATCCGAAAGGAAAAAAATAGACAGAACTTTTTTTGTCAACAGATTGCTGCTGGATCTGTTCTAACTGATGATTACTGGACATGTGAACATAGCCTTAGAATTTGCTGCATTCGATGCAGCAGTAATTTTTGGGCTTTTAATCGCAGCAGTACTGTGTCGCTGCAGTCTTTTCATTGTTTCCGTGCACAATCACATAATTTTGCAGGTGAAACGACTGTTTCCTACATGAATGATTGATTTTGCTGGGAAGCAGTGGAAAGAATGAAGGTGCACAGGGCCCCTGTGGTTAAAAGCTGTAGCGGCAAAAGATTGTTGTGGTTAAAAGCCGCAGCATGACCGCAGTAAGTGAAAACAGCCCAAGAAGCCATAATCACAGCTGATAATTGTCCATATCGATCAGAGTACGTAGAAATTCCTTCTAAATGCTTATAAGTGAAACAGGTGCTTCATTTTTCCTAATGCTAGACCACCCACTCTTTGTATACATGAGTTGCCTGCCACACGTCATTTTACTGGTACTATAACTATACTGCCTGGTATTCCTGTACTAGTTGTATTATGTTCTACTTTTCCTGCAGTGCTAATTCATTGTCCGTTTTAAAGGAAAACTATAAAAAATAAACAAGAATACTAACAAAGCTTTTTGTATTACACTCCTCTTCGATGACCATAAGTGAAGACCGAAAAAGAGCAGACCCGAGTCAAGAACCGAGAGAGACCAGACCTGAATGAAGACCTGAGAAGACCAGACCCAAGTGAAGACCAGAGAGACACCAGACCAAAGTGAAGACCTGAGAGAGAGACCAGACCCAAGTGAAGACCTGAGAGAGAGACCAGACCCAAGTGAAGACCAGAGAGACACCAGACCAAAGTGAATAACCGAGAGAGACCAGACCCAAGTGAAGACCTGAGAGAGAGACCAGACCCAAGTGAAGACCTGAGAGAGAGACCAGACCTGAGAGAGACCAAAGCCGGGAGAGCTGAGCCAAGTGAGTAGAGTCAGAGCCAAGAGAGAGAGACGAGTAGGCAGCAGCAGGGGGACATTCGAGTGAACCATCGCTTCCAATGTAGATGTACAGTACAAAGTGGGGACCAGTGCCATGCTTCAGGGAACAAAGGCGGCCAGTGTGACGAGTGGACTGAGTAAATCTCCAACTTGGGAATTGCAGCCTAGTGGGCAGTATTGTCAACCCTGTTAGAGCCTGTGTGATGTTTTGTGTTGCCTAGAGAGTGACGACGGTGACAGGCCTAGTAGTGACAGTAACACCCTGTGGGTTGGGGCATTAGGACTAAGACATCACTGATGATAACAGTTATGTAATGGTAACAATTAGTGATGAGCGAGCACTAAAATGCTCGGGTACTCGTTGCTCGGGTCGAGCAAATTGGAATGCTTGAGTGCTTGGTCCGAGTAACGAGCCCAATGTAAGTCTATGGGAAACTGAAGCATTTTTCCGGCAGCCTCCCCCAGCGGTCTGCAGAGGGCCTAAAAATTGCCCAAATCGATGGGAACAGTGCTCAAATGGCATGGGAACAGCATGGGGAATACCCCTGGAAGCATTTCTGACTCCCAGGTCACTGCTGTCAACAATGTTGTCAGAGGTGTTACGCCACTTTTACGGATAAAACATACAAAAACTAAACTGAAATGCATTTTCCTGGGAAATATGTTAAGGAACATCCTTTCCACGGTAATGACTTGTATATAAGGCAAAATAATTAACCAAATACAAAAATGCTCCTCCACATTTTGGGCTATGTTCACACGTAGCATTTTTGATGCACTTTTGCATTGCTTTCAACCGTGAAAAATGCATTCACCAGGAAATGTCATTTTAATATTTTACTAACTTATCTGGCCATGTGGTGTGTGACACGGAAACAGCATTGGGAAGACCTCTGGAAGCATCTCTGACTCCCAGGGCACGGACTAAAACTGTGGTCATCTCATCAGACGTGATCCTATATTACTGTGGTAATAATACAGACATTTTTGGCAACGTGACAAATCTTAAACTCCATTTAAAATGGGCAAGGTGTGTGTCAAGGGACGGGCAAGTGTGGACGGGTATGGTGATAGTGATAGTGCACGCAGAGGCCGTGGGCAAGATGAAACTGTGCCTGCTGAGGGAGCACAACAAACACCCACTTCATGTCGAACTTCCTGTCCCAATTTCTAGGGGGCCGCGGAACACCACTATTGAAGCCAGAGCAGTGTAAAAGGTTGTTGGTTGGATAGCAGATAAAGTTTCAGGACAGTTTGCCACCACCACCCTGTGTTCCACATGGTCCAGTCTCAGTAGATGTGAGTCTGGATCACATTATTACTTTATCACCATTTATTCCATGGTGCTTTACATGTGAAAAAAAAATTACAATAATCTTGAACAAAAATGTGACAGCGACTGGTACAGGAGAGGACTCTGCCTGCGAGGGCTCACAGTCTACAAAGGATGGGTGAGGATACAGTAGGTGAGAATAGAGCTGGTCGTGCAGCGGTATGGTGGAGTGAGGGTTACTGCAGGTTGTACACATGTCGCAAGAGGTGGGTCTTCAAGTGCTTTTTGAAGGTTTCAACAGTAGGTGAGAGTAAGAAATGGTGGGGTAGAGAGTAGAGATGAGCGTTGTTCTACTCGAACTGTTCGCCAATCTCAAATTCGAGCTGTTTTGGGCGGTGTTCGAGCCGGTCGGCGAACACGAACAATTTGAGAAAAATTCGGCTGTTCGAGGTTATGTTCGATAACTGTTCGTGCACCAAAATCATAACTGGATTTTTTCTCAGTAATGATGAAAATTAATGTTAATACGCAGTTTGAGTGTACAGCGGGGCGGGGGGAGGGGCAGGGGATGGATCTCTGCAGGAACAATGAAGATCTCCATTTTTTTTTCTCTTTCCCGCATTTGCAGTGGGGAGGTGCAATCTGTCAGCCTATCAGCAGCGCACACACGGAGCGAAGTGCTTTTTTTCACACAAGCAAGGGCATGTGTGATTGGCAGTGTATGTCACATGTCCTTGCCCTATAAGACCAAGCCATTTTCCCCGTCGCCACCATTTTCTCACTGCTGCAGCTGCGTGTTAGACGGCACCGCTGTTGCTGTGTGTGCTATACCTTGTTAATTTCAAGCCAATTTTCGCACAAATATACAGATAGCTTGGGAGTAGGGAATAGTTGTGATTGCAGTCCTTTTAAGGACTAGGTTACAGCATTTCCTACGACTTTTATCAGGGAGGTCTGTGCTCTTAAATAGATAGGTTGTGGGAGTAAAGACTAATTGTAATTGGAGTCCTTTTCAGGACTAGGTTACACGAGTTCCTATCAGTTTTTGCCAGGCAGGTCTGTGCCAGTGCTGTGCAAGTTTTTTTCACAGCATTTGGCTGAATCTAGCAAAGCTAATCCTTTTTGGCCTATTGCAGAGTGTGTTAGTCAGTGGAGTAGCCTATCTGTGTTGCAAGATATAACACCTGTGTATAGAATACCAATTTTTTTACTGCACCTAGTGAAGTAAAATCTTTTGGGCATAGCATCATTCTATTAGTCCATCTATACTGACCTCCATCAGGTTGCAAACTGAATATAATTTTTTTCTGCATCTAGCTCTGAAAAAATATTTGGGCTTCTAGCGGTGTGTGGGACTTGGTCTATTAGTCCATCTATACTGACCTCCATCAGGTTGCAAATTAAAAATAATTTTTTTCTGCATCTAGCTCTGAAAAAATATTTGGGCTTCTAGCAGTGTGTGGGACTTGGTCTATTAGTCCATCTATACTGACCTACATCAGGTTGCAAATTAAAAATAATTTTTTTCTGCATCTAGCTCTGAAAAAATATTTGGGCTTCTAGCGGTGTGTGGGACTTGGTCTATTAGTCCATCTATACTGACCTCCATCAGGTTGCAAATTAAAAATAATTTTTTTCTGCATCTAGCTCTGAAAAAATATTTGGGCTTCTAGCAGTGTGTGGGACTTGGTCTATTAGTCCATCTATACTGACCTCCATCAGGTTGCAAATTAAAAATAATTTTTTTCTGCATCTAGCTCTGAAAAAATATTTGGGCTTCTAGCAGTGTGTGGGACTTGGTCTATTAGTCCATCTATACTGACCTCCATCAGGTTGCAAATTAAAAATAATTTTTTTCTGCATCTAGCTCTGAAAAAATATTTGGGCTTCTAGCGGTGTGTGGGACTTGGTCTATTATTCCATCTATACTGACCTCCATCAGGTTGCAAATTAAAACTAATTTTTTTCTGCATCTAGCTCTGAAAAAATATTTGGGCTTCTAGCAGTGTGTGGGACTTGGTCTATTAGTCCATCTATACTGACCTCCATCAGGTTGCAAATTAAAAATAATTTTTTTCTGCATCTAGCTCTGAAAAAATATTTGGGCTTCTAGCAGTGTGTGGGACTTGGTCTATTAGTCCATCTATACTGACCTACATCAGGTTGCAAATTAAAAATAATTTTTTTCTGCATCTAGCTCTGAAAAAATATTTGGGCTTCTAGCAGTGTGTGGGACTTGGTCTATTAGTCCATCTATACTGACCTCCATCAGGTTGCAAATTGAATAAAAAAATTTTCTGCATCTAGCTCTGAAAAAATATTTGGGCTTCTAGCGGTGTGTGGGACTTGGTCTATTAGTCCATCTATACTGACCTCCATCAGGTTGCAAATTAAAAATAATTTTTTTCTGCATCTAGCTCTGAAAAAATATTTGGGCTTCTAGCAGTGTGTGGGACTTGGTCTATTAGTCCATCTATACTGACCTCCATCAGGTTGCAAATTAAAAATATTTTTTTTCTGCATCTAGCTCTGAAAAAATATTTGGGCTTCTAGCAGTGTGTGGGACTTGTTCTATTAGTCCATCTATACTGACCTCCATCAGGTTGCAAATTAAAAATAATTTTTTTCTTCATTTATCTCTGAAAAAATATTTGGGCTTCTAGCAGCGTGTGGGACTTGTTCTATTAGTCCATCTATACTGACCTCCATCAGGTTGCAAATTAAAAATAATTTTTTTCTGCATCTAGCTCTGAAAAAATATTTGGGCTTCTAGCAGTGTGTGGGACTTGGTCTATTAGTCCATCTATACTGACCTCCATCAGGTTGCAAATTAAAAATAATTTTTTTCTGCATCTAGCTCTGAAAAAATATTTGGGCTTCTAGCGGTGTGTGGGACTTGGTCTATTAGTCCATCTATACTGACCTCCATCAGGTTGCAAATTAAAAATAATTTTTTTCTGCATCTAACCCAGCCAATAGTTTTGGCCTAATACCACAGTTTGGCCACCCAGCTCTGCTCGGTTACCATCCATTGTTTTTTTGTGCAAACAACTCCAGAGTTGTGAATTAGTTAACCACCAAAATGAGTGGAAAAAGGCCTGCTGCTGGTGGAAAGGGGAATAGGCGTGTTGGGAAGGGGAAAAAAGGTTGTGTCCGTGGGGTAGGTGCAGAAGAAAGACCATCTTCCAGCCAAACTAAAATGTCTACTTCTTTTAGCGGACAATGTGATAAGATCCCTTTCTTACGGCCACGCCAATCGCTACAAATTCCAGATGAGGCACAAAAACAGCAGGTGCTTCAACGGATATCAAGTGCTCCTTTAAGTGGGCTCTCCTCCACATCAACTTCAACATCACAAATACTCCAGTCCTCAAAGGTGTCACCCAAATCGCACTTGCTTCCTCACAGCTCCCAAATCTCCAGCTGCCCGTCTGAGTGTGAGGTAGAACAGATGGTTGAGTCTGCAGAGCTGTTTACTCATACTATAGCCTGGGAATCAGAGGTCGACTCCAGCGCTTCTGTGAATCCAGACGAGGAAATGATCTGCACTGATGCCCAGAATCTTTATGAGTCGGATCCAGGACCAGACGCAGAAGGTTCTGACCATAATGTAGACCCTCATTCCCAAACTGTAACTCCTGTTGGTGGAGACAATGAGGAAGATGATGATAAGACTCAAATACCTGATTGGAGCGACAACTTTAGTTTTTTGTCAGGGCAGGAACAGGTTGGCTCTGAGGACGACGGGTGTGATAACGCACAGGGTGATGATGATGAGGTCGGAGATCCCACTTACTGTCAACCCACAGTCAGCCAAGAGATGAGGTCAGCAGAGGAGGTGGAGGAAGATGCTAGTGACGACGAGGTCAGGTTGCGCCTTCCTGGACAGAGACGTAGTACTGGAAGCACGTCAACAACTGCATCCTCAAACACAACTCTGCCTCTCACCACAAGTCGTGGTGGCTCTTCAGGTCGCATGGGTGCTAAGCCTTGCATAGCCTGGGCATTTTTTCAGATCGATAAAGATGACCCAACTCGTGTTATCTGTAACATTTGTCAGCAAAAGCTAAGTAGAGGCCAAAAAATACATAGTTTGAGTACTTCATGCATGAACCGGCACATGGACATGAAGCATAAGTTGCAGTGGGAAGCTCAGTGTGCTACAATGCGGCCTAGCCGGCCGGGCCAATCACCGTCTGCCATATCTTGTGCATCCGCGGCCTCTTCATCCTCTGTGACTGGGGGGACAGCAGTCACACCTGTTTTGGGGCGCAGACCTGCCACCTCTTTACCCGCAACAGCCAGCGTGATTGGCAGGTCATCATTTTCTTTGGAGGTGGTAACACCAGCTGGTGTTGAGCGCTGTCCGACATCGATAGCACCACCTTTGGATCAAGGCAACCTAACATGTCCGCCTGCATCTTCCTCACAGACCGGCAGTTTGCCGGGGACACCCTTATCAACCCCGTCTAAGCACAATAGCCAGCCCTCGGTCCCTCAGATGTGGACAAGTAAAAGACCATTTCCTCCTAGCCATGAGAAAGCTAAGAGGTTGAATTTCACCATCTGCAAGCTCTTGGCTACAGAAATGCTGCCTTTCCGCCTGGTGGACACAGAGGATTTTCGAGACCTTATGTCCGTCGCAGTGCCCCAGTACCAGATGCCCAGTCGGCACTACTTCTCAAAGAAAGGTGTGCCTGCGCTCCACCAGCATGTCGCACACAACATCACCGCTTCTTTGAGAAACTCTGTGTGTGACAGGGTGCATTTCACCACAGACACTTGGACGAGTAGGCATGGACAGGGGCGTTACATGTCGCTGACTGGGCACTGGGTAACTATGGTGACAGCAGGACAAGGGGCTGCTGTCCAAGTCTTGCCGTCCCCACGAGTTGTGCGTCAATCCTCTTTATGTCAAAGTTCCTCCACTGCTTCTGCCTCCTCAACCTCCTCTCGGTCTTCCACCTGCACCCAAAGCCTGTCTGGTCATGCCACAAGCTTTCTAACTGCGCAGAAGGGATCCTGCACACCTCCTTACTATGCTGGCAGTAGGGCTCAACGTCATCAGGCGGTTTTTACATTGAAATGTCTGGGAAATGTGAGTCACACAGCTGAGGAGTTGTGGTCAGCTCTGGAGAACCAATTTCATGAATGGTTGTCTCCACTGGACCTGAAACCAGGGAAGGCCGTGTGCGACAATGCTGCAAACCTGGGTGCGGCCCTTCGCCGGGGCAATGTCACACACGTGCCTTGTATGGCTCACGTGTTGAACCTGGTTGTCCAGCAATTTTTAGCCCACTATCCCAGACTAGATGGCCTTCTGCAGAGGGCACGGTCGCTGTGTGCTCACTTCCGCCGTTCGCATCCCGCAGCTCAGCGACTTACATCTCTACAGAAGTCGTTGGGCCTGCCACTTCACCGGCTAAAATGCGATGTGCCTACCCGGTGGAATTCAACTCTGCACATGTTGCAGCGACTGTGGCAGCACCGACAAGCCCTGGTGCAATACGTTCTGACGTATAGCCTGGGCCAACGAGATTCAGAGGTGGGGCAAATCACGCTGGAGGAGTGGTCTCAGATCAGGGACCTATGCACCCTTCTGCACAGTTTTGAAATGGCGACGAAGATGTTTAGTGCTGACGATGCCATTATCAGCATGACTATTCCGGTGATTTACATGCTGGAGCACATGTTAAACAGAATTCGGAGTCAGGTGGTGGCACAAGAGGAGGTGGAGGAAGTAGAGGAGGAGGAGTTGTATGCGGAAGGGCTAACATCTGCAAGGTCCAGACGGTCGGCAGCACCAAGGCGGCAGGCATGTGAGGGTGGGGGAGATGGTTTTACCAGGGCGCATGGTAGCAGCCAAACTAGTGAGGAAGGTGCAGGAGCCCAGGAAGAAGTGGAGGACGAACTGATGGAAGACTCATCAGATGAGGGAGACCTTGATCACATTTCTGTTGTGCGAGGTTGGGGGGAGAGGACAGAGAAAGGAAGCATGATTGTTACCTCGCCACCAACACAACAGGGACTTGGTGCTCCTGGATGCGCAACACACATGAGTGCCTTCTTGCTGCACTACCTGCAACATGACCCTCGAATTGTGAGAATTAGAAATAATCCTGACTACTGGGTTGCCACACTGTTAGATCCCCGGTACAAAAGTAAATTTGCAGAAATTATTCCTGCCATAGAAAGGGATGCACGCATGCAGGAGTATCAGCAGAGACTGTTGCAGAATCTTACATGTGCTTTTCCACAAAATACCAGTGGTGCACGTAGTGAATCTCACAGTTCCAACTTGCCAACCGTGGGACCGTCAAGTGTTCAGCACTCAAACCGTAACAGAACCACAGTATCTGCTGGTAACATCAATTTTGCGGAATCATTTCACCACTTTTTTAGCCCATCCTTTGCAAGGCCACAGGAGACAAGAAGTCTGACACATAGTCAACGTCTAGAGACGATGGTACAGGAGTATCTCCAAGTAAACATTGAAGCCATGACTGTGTCACTGGACCCTTGCTCTTTTTGGGCTTCCAATCTGGATAAATGGCCGGAGCTAGCCACTTACGCCTTGGAGATCTTGTCATGCCCCGCAGCCAGCGTTCTGTCTGAACGTGTGTTCAGCGCTGCTGGTGGTGTGCTGACAGATAAGCGCACGCGGCTCTCCACTGATAATGTAGACAGACTCACGTTCATAAAGATGAACAAATCATGGATCCGAAACGACTTTTCTACCCCTGTGTCATCCTGGGGAGAGTAAAAGCTTGATGATTGGTTAAAATCACCCTACCAACCGTTTTAAGCTTTCAAATTACTAATCATGTTTATCTGTATCTTGACTGGAAAATAATTTGGGCTTTGTAGCAGTGTGCAGCACTGATCCTATTAGGCCATCTATACTAAAGCTTCACCAGATTTAAAATTAAAAATAATTTTTAGCTGCATCTAGCCCGGAAAATAATTTTGGGGCTCCGAGATGCCCAAGGCACATAAGTGCCTTCTTGCTGCACTACCTGCAGCATGACCCTCATATTGTCAGAATTCGAAGTAATCATGACTACTGGGTTGCCACACTCTTAGATCCCCCAAACTTTTCGATCAACCTTTTCATTTTAATAAAGACCAAAAAAATGGTCATTTTTGAAATTATAAGCATTAGCAGGTTGTTAGAAACTGAAATCAAACAGTTTTCAACTCAAAACTTTATTCTAGGTGATGTTACATTTTCACATAGGACCCCTTGTTCGAAAGGAGCTTCTGAACTCTCTCGTCCATTGAATTTGTCAGGTTTTGGATGGTTTCTGCTTCAATTGTTTTGCATGAGGACAGAATACCCTCCCAGAGCTGTTGCTTAGATGTGAACTGCCTCCCGCCATCATAGACACTCCTTTTAATGATGCTCCAAAGGTTCTGAATGGGGTAGAGGTCAGGGGAGCATGGGGGTCACACCATAAGTTTGTCCCCTTTTATGCCCATATCAGCCAGAGATGCAGATGTTTTATGTGCAGCATGAGATGGTGCATTATCATGCAGAAAAATGATCTTGCTGTGAAATACACGGTTCTTCTTCTTGAACCATGGCAGGAAGTGCTGTTTGAGAAAATCCACATACATTATGGAGTTCATCTTTAGCGCCTTCAGGGATCCTAAAGGGGCCGACAATCTCTCTCCCCATGATTCCAGCCCAAAACATTACTCCACCTCCTCCTTGTTGGCGCTGTAGCCGTGTTTGCGTGGGGTGTCCATCAACCAGCCATCCTCCACTCCATCCATCTGGACCATCGAGCGCTGCACGGCACTCATCCGTGAACAAAACTGTTTTGAAATCAGTCTTCATGTAATGTTTGGCCCACTGGAGCCGTTTCTGCTTGTGTGAAGTGGATAGAGGAGGTCGACAGGATGGCGCATGCACAGCTGCAAACCTCTGAAGGACCCTGCATCTTGTTGTTCGGGGGACGTTGGAGGCACAAGCAGCTTCAAAAACTTGTCTGCTGCTATGACAAGGCTTTTTTGCCGCTGCTCTTTCAACCTGACGTAATTGCCTGTAGGAAAGAGTCCTCAATTTGCCCTTATCAGCACGCACACGTGTGTACTGTGAATCAGCTACATACTTCTTGATTGCCAGGACACTTCATCCTGATCATCGCACAATGTTGATTGTAGTCATGCCTTGACCTAAACACTCCACAATTTGTTGCTTCTCAGCAGCCGACACATCCTTTTTCTTTCCCATTTTGGCAGAAAATGTAGGCTGCTTAATAATGTGAGAGAGCCTTCTTAAGTAGTCTTGCCTTTCATTGGACACACCTGCCAAACTAATTAGCACAGGTGTCTGCAATTGCTTACAGTGATATAAAGAGCCCTGACACACATCACCATCAATGAGTTTAACTGACAAACATACAAATTCTTCCCTTATCACTCCTAAACACTTTTTGTATAATAATTTGGAACGCAGTGTACATGTGCTTTTCCACAAAACACCAGTGGTTCACGTAGTGAATCTTACAGTTCTAACTTGCCAACCGTGGTCTGTATGGAGTTGTTCAATAAAGGGCCCAAAATTAAGATAACATAGATGGGAGAGGTCTCTATGAATAGGAATTCCTAAGTATTTGATACCCTGTGAGGGCCAGGCAAAGGGAAAGTTGGACTGGATGGAATCCTATATGGATTTGGGGAGGGAGACATCGAGGGCCTCAGACTTCGCTGCATTGATTTTAAAATTTTACCATGTAACAAAGTGATCTATTTCAGCCATAACAGCATGGATGGATATATGTGATTGAGTGATATATACTAGGACATCATCAGCAAATAGAGAGCACTTGTACTCGGTGCCTCCCACCTCAATCCACCTAATATTGGGGTTATGGCGAATTGATGAGAGCAGGTGCTCCGTCACTAGGATGTATAAGAGAGGGGACAGAGGACATCACTGCCTTGTCCCATTGGTGATTGTGAAAGGTGATGAAAATGTTCTGACGCACCCCCTGGGCCTTGGGACACCCGGAGCCGGACCCTTTTTGGTGGATGCTGGTGGTTGTAGTCTTCGTGGCGGCGACCCAGTTCCGTGGCTCAGGGCGGTCAAACCAGTGGCGGAACTATTTATGTGGTTTTCATGTTTAAATGTCCGACTACGCCACCCGTGGATTGCGGTCAGAGTGAACCGCCGCTACAGGGCAGACCACTGAGGCTGGTGTTGTGGGTGCAGCAGAGCGTAGCATAACTCCCCACGGGAGGAGTATAGCCTCAGGGCAGTGTATGCGGAGGATGGGGGTGATGGTGCAGGGCAGCAGCAGTAACGACACGGAGTCAGTGATGCAGTTCAGGGCCTTTACTCACAGTTCTTATTATCCAGACCACGTCTGCAGGTAACGGCTGCCCACGTCGTACTGTGCTCACCAGGTGAGGGGCTCAGACAACTCCCAGATAACTTTGGAGCACTTCACAGGACCCCCTTTGTGTGTCCTTTGTCTGGCCTTTCTTACCAACACTTCTGTCCGGCTGCCTCGGGCCTCCTCTTGGTAAACTTGGCGCCAGTTTCCCTGACCCTATGTGGTGCCTTCCTAGCGGGTGTAGCGAGGGGCTGCGCCACATAAAATGTCAGAGCCTCCGGTTTCTAGCTGAGGGTCGTTTCCTGCCTCCACTAGTTCGGGGACCGGTCTCCCCCTTTGGCCTGACCCCTCCACGCAGGTGGATTCGGGCGTGCGGTGGCGACTCGCCCGTCCGCACCCCTGGGATCCCTTCATTCCTCGTTCCTGGAGCCTTCTCCGCTCCTCTTCCTTCCTTCTCCCTCTTCCAGGCCTGGGCCTCTGTTACTAGGCCCGCCTCCGGAGCAGAGCTCATGCAGAGCCCCTGCTCCCTGCCACTTCTGCTCAGACTTCTCTGCACTGAACTAAGATGGTGCCCACCTTTTATACTCCCTTCTCAATGCACCCAGGAACTGCTTCCTCCCTGCTCCTGCACTACAGGGTTCCCCTTCCTCAGTGTTCCCTCCCCCCACTCCAGCCAGGGACAGGGACTGTCGTGCCCATCTCAGGGGCATATTGGTCGCCCTGCCCCACGGCAATGTGGTGTAATGCATGCAGGTGTCGGGTCCTGATCCACACTCCATCCTTACCTGAGAGTGAGATATCACACCTCTGGGTGAGGTGCAATACGTCTTTAGCAACCGAGCCCTCAGGGTGCTACAGTTCCATTTATCTTCAGCCTAGGTGACGTATTGCGATACAGGGCCGTGATTTTGGCTATAAAAGGGTCCCCTAGACCCCTACCCCAAGCTTTTTAAGAGAATCATATATGGCGTGCCAGGAGACTCTATGGAATGCTTTCTCAGCATCCAACGAGAGTATCTAATTACAAATTTTTAACTGCATCTAGCCCAGGAAATACTTTGTGCCTAGTAGCAGTGTCTGCTAGTAAGCGGATTATCCCGGCTGTTAAGCAAGCTGCACCACCTGTAGTTTAGACACTTAATTTTTTCAAAGGAAATGCTTCGGGACCATAGGATACTTAGTGAAGAGCATCAGGAGGCACCCCAAGGCATAGGGGCTGGGACTGGCAGTAGGATGCCTTGCGGTGGACAGCCGAGCTCGATCCTTATAAAAGCTTTTTAACTGCAGCAGCTTTAGTGGACGCTACTGGAGCTGGAATTACCGCGGCTGCTGGCATGAGACTTGCCCTCCAATAGATCCTTGTAAATGGATTTAAAGTGTATTCATTCAAATTAGAGAGACAATTTAAATTAAAAAGCTTAGAGCTGCCTCCACCACAGGGGGGCTCGCTCGACCCACCAGCGGACAGGCACCAGTATTGGGAGAGGGGGGCTGGCCGTCAGGGTTCACCGCGGCTCTGGCACAAACCCGGCGACACGGAGGTGGCACGGGCAGGAGCGGACTGGCCGTGTCGGCTTCTCACTTTTTGGATTTTAGAAGGGCATGACATGCCTATATCTGTGTCTCCCCCTCCTTTTACTCCTCCACCTCTTTTATTTTCGCATGACTATATGTACTTGTCACTTTTCCATGTGTTAGTTATGTCTTCTGAGCAGTTTGTCAGCTTTTGGACACCTTTGAAGGTGTTTTCTATGTGTTTCTATGTGTTTTTGTTTGCCTGCCATTGGTTTTAACGGTGTTCGAAGGTGTTCGACGAACAGTTCGACGAACAGTTCGGCGAACACACGGGTGTTCGACGAACCGAACCGAACTCGAACACTACGGGGGTGGCTCAACACTAGTAGAGAGTTCCAAAGAAGTGGAAATGCATGGGAGAAATCTTGTATGCGATTGTGGGAAGAGGAGATAAGAGGGGAGTAGGATCGGAGGTTGTGTGCACTTAAGTACCGGGAGATTAGGTCACAGATGTATGGAGGAGACAGGTTGTGGATAGCTTTGCATGCCAAGGTTAAGGTTTTGAACTGGAGTCAGTGAAGGGATTAACAGAGAGGAGAGGCCAGGGAATAGCGAGGGGACAGGTGGATTAGTCGGGCAACAGAGTTTAGGATAGATTGGAGGAATGCGAGAGTGTTAGAAGGGAGGCCACGGAGCAGGAGGTTGTAGTCGTCGAGAAGGGAGATGATGAGTGCGTGCACTAGTGTTTTTGTAGATTCGTGGTTGAGGAATGTGTGGATCCGGGAGATTTTTTTTACTTGGAGTCAGCATCTTCCTCACCCTGATCCTCCTTTCTCACACCATTCCAAGTTCCCTGAGACAACTGGTCCCACACTTGGACACTCCAATGAGCTGTTTTGTTCATCTTTCCATTTATAGATTCTGGCCTCTTGCTTGGTCCGCTCAGATTGGAAAGAGCTTTGATATGTGGTTTGAAGGAGAGATTAGAGTCCAGAGTTACCCCAAGAGCTATTCACTTTTCCATCGATAAATTTCGGCCTCTCGACCGGACAGCTTTTAGCAGGGCAACAGAAAATCACATGTAGTGACTTGAGCAGACATGGTCACCCGAAGGTGACGGTGGGAAAGTGCAATTACTGTTGCAGGAGTTGGATAATGATGAGAAACAATGGACAGAAAGTCAGGAGGAGGATCAGGGTGCGGAAGTGGAAAGCGAAGCGGTGGACGATGAAGTCACTAACCCAACCTGGCAAGGGGACATGTAGAGCAAGGACATCAGCACACAGGGGGAGGGAGGCATAGCACCACAACAGGCAGGAACAAGCAGTGTGGTGGCCACAGACACAAGGCAGGCAATTGCTCCCCGGAACACCAACACGACAGAAGTTGCCAGTACAACTGTTAGGTCTTCCCGAGTCTGATTCTTTTTTAAAGACTGTTTAGATAACCCAAAAAAGGCCAATTGCGACATCTGCCAGGCCAGCATCAGCAAGAGCACCAAAACTACCAGCCTGACCACCACCAGCATGCTCAGGCACATGACAGCAAAGCACCCGCCTAGCTGGGCCGAACACCAAGGTCCAGAAACAGTGTCTGCGGGTGACACCATTGCCTCTTCTGCTGTTGTGCGTGCATGCCAATCCTCTGTCCATGGCGCATGCGAAGATGCCTCTCTCCCTGCACCTGTCATTTCAGACTGGCAACCATCACCGTCCACGTCCTTGTCCCTTTGCAGCGTTCAGTTGCCCCTACCACAGTCCTTGGAATGCAAACACAAGTATGCAACTAGCCACCCACCCACAGGCTGCAATACTAAACTGCCACATTTCTGGACTGCTTGCTTGCACTTGAAATGTTGCCTTTTAGGCTCGTGGAGGTGGAAACTTTTCACAACCTCATGCCGGCGGCGGCCAGGTGTCCATACTCGGTCCCCAGCCGCCACTATTTCTCCCGATATCATCTCTGCTGCCTTCCACAAGCGCGGGTCCCAGAACATCACCCGTGCCCTCCCCAGTGCACTTAAGTGGGAAGGACCGCCTAACCACAAACACGTGGACAAGTTAATGTTGCCAGGGATGGTTCATCTCACTGATGTATTCTACTGGGTTAATATTGTGGAAGCCGGGACCCAGTGGGACCCTGGGATGGAACACGTCCTCCTGATGCAGAGGATTGCAGGCCGTGGGTCAATCAGGGTTACATTCTACAGCTCCTGCACCACCTCCTTCTCCTCTTCAGCCTCCATCTCCATCACTTGATTAATTTTTTCAGGACATATTCCAGATTATTTACTTAAACTTCGTCTGTGCCAATAACAATAAGCAGGACTGTATGCTTAGGCGACAAACTGCACACCGTTGCAGAGTTGTTGAAAGCTGTATCAGAGAACCTGGTGCCTGGCCCATGTGCTCAACTTAGTGGTTCGGCAGATTCTCAAAATCTATACGGATCTGCCAGAGCTGCTTGTGAAAGTACGCCGCATGTATGCCCATTTCAGAAAGTCAGCTACAGCTTCCGCCGCCCTGGCAGGGCTTCAGCAGCGTTTGCAGCTTCCAGCTCACCGACTGGTGCGCGATGTGACTACACATTGAAAATCAAAGTTGCCGATGTTTGGAATGATTTTGAGCAGCAGAGAGCAGTTGTTGAGTACCAGCTTCAACACGTCCATCGGCATTCAGGTCAGCCTCCGCACATAAGAGCTGATGAGTGGGCATGGATGTCTGACATCTGTAACCATCACGTTGCACGCATTTTGGGCATTATAGAAAACTGGCATGGCACAAGAGATTTCTTGGAGATAGAGTTGTGAGGTTCTGATTAAGGAGGATGTCTGTCTTAGATCATTTGCAGAATGGAGTGCACAGGAGGGGTGATACACAGAAATGAGTGAAGAGATATAGGCCGGTGCAGAACTGTGGACAGGTTGATGGGTGAGAGAGATGAGCTTATATTGTATTCTGTATTGATTGTTAACCTAACCCGTGCAATGACTGGCACATGGTAGAGGAGTCGGTGAAGCGGCTTGATAGAAATACGACCCTGGATGCTGCATTCAGAACGGATTGGAGAAGAGACAGTTTGTTTAAAGGGAGACCGATTAAATGAGAGTTGCACTGGTGAATAAGAGCGACAGTAAGAGTTTTTGCAGTATCAAAGGTGAGAAAAGATCGACTTCTGGAGAAGTTTGTAAGCTGCAGGTGACATGAGCGAGTGAGTGATTTTCCACGTTGAATAACGGAAAGTTGTGTGTCAAATATGACTCCAAGATAGCAGGCGTGCCGAGTGGGAGTTATTTTGGCACCACCTAAAGGAAATTTCAAAGTCAGGTATAGATAGGTTAGTAGAGGGAGGAAACCGAAGGAGTTCATTTTTGGAGATATTGAGTTTAGGCTCTTGTTGAAGATTTATAACAAAAAAAAAATTCCTATCTGTCGACGCTAGAGGCAGAGGTCACAGTCAGACAGTTCATTGGACAACCAAGGAGTACAAGCGAGGGAGACACAAAACAGATGTGACAGAGGCAGGAGAACGCTGTCAAATGTCTGGGACAGTTTTCTCAGACCCTCGCAGCGCCCAGGCCCTGATACACGGGGTACTCTGACAAGGGTGGAAAAGTTTTGGAAGATGCAAACTGGACACGTGGCATGAACTGTCTTTCTACGTCTTGGAGTTCCTGGCCACTAGTGTTTTGTCAGAGATGTTTTTTAGTGCTGCAGGGGGCATTATAACTGATAAAACTGATAGGCGCATCCGCTTGTCAACTGAAAATGCTGACAGGCCGATTCTTATAAAAATCAACAAGGGCTGAATTGGGCCAGACTTCTCAACACCACCAGATGATAGCATCAAACAAACTCAAATCCAGTGGTTACTTTTTGGGGGGTCTATTCCCATGCACCCCTTCACACCCAGACATGGGTATACCCTTCAGGAATTGTTCTATTTTATGTCGCCCTCCTCTTTCTCCTCATCCTCCACCACCATATCACCAGGGAGACCGTGATGTAACACCCACATAATTTTTTAAGGGTGTTTCTGATTAGAGTCGAGTGAATATTTCAATATTCGTTTCGGATTACAATCGCCGTTTTTGCAATATTCGCCAATGTAATTGTCGAATATTCACCGAACATTGCCAAACTCCATTGGATTCAATGGGTGCCAAAACCAAACATATAAACAACACCTTC
Source organism: Phyllobates terribilis (assembly GCF_046119375.1). Lineage (NCBI taxonomy): Eukaryota > Metazoa > Chordata > Amphibia > Anura > Dendrobatidae > Phyllobates > Phyllobates terribilis. The sequence continues at coordinate 660,728,953 of NW_027362762.1, read as the reverse complement.
AAATGGGACCAAAAGCTGCCAAAACACATCAATTTAGGGACAGTCACCACTAAAGTGCCATCAATTGCCCAGAGTACAAGTAGTATAATTATTATTATTTATTATTATAGCGCCATTTATTCCATTGCGCTTTTACATGTGAAAAGAGGTCACTGACTGGTACAAGAGCAGAGAGGGCCCTGCCCTTGAGGGCGCACAAGCTGTCTATAAGGGATGGGTGAGGATACAGTAGGTGAAGGTACAGCTGGTCGTGCAGCGGTATGGTGGAGCGAGGGTTACTGCAGGTTGTAGGCTTGTCGGAAGAGGTGGGACTTCAGCTTCCTTTTAAAGGTTTCAACAGTAGGTGAGAGTCTGATATGTTGGGGTACAGAGTTCAAGAGTAGAAGGGATGCACGGGAAAAATCTTGTATGTGATTATGGGAAGAAGAGAGAAGACGGGAGTGGAGAAGGAGATCTTGTGAAGATCGGAGGTTGCGTGCAGGTATGTACCGGGAGACTAGGTCACAGATATATGGAGCAGACAGGTTGTGGATGGCTTTGCATGTCATGGTTACGGTTTTGAACTGAAGTCTCTGGCCAATGGAGAGCCAGTGAAGGGATCATATATTTCAATCTTATAGATTGCTGGAGCCAGTCCACAGTAAAAAAAAGCAGCCATAGAGTGTCCAGGAACCTTTCCACATACTTTTGTTAGCTAGGGCTGCTTCTCGGCCGGGTTGTACGGGCCCACCCGAGAATCCTGAGGTGTGCCCTTGTTTCTCCATCAGGAGAGTTCATGATAGCGCAAACTTTGCAGCTGCTATGGGTCTCTTGAGCGGGGGAGAAAGGTGGGCCCTCAGAATCAAATCCTCTGGTGGGCCCAATGTTTTTCAGTCTGACACTGCTTCTCGGTGAGAGTTGTATTTCACCCCAGCCATATTCTTTAGCTCGGTGAAAGGACTGGCATGGAGGGAAACCGTATCTACTCCGGCTGTCATTTCTCCGCCACCAGGTTCCGCCCATTGTCACACACCACCATGCCTGGCTGTATGTTCAGCGGTGAGAGCCACAGATCTGACTGCTGTGTTACAGCTTTCAACAACTCTGCAGTGGTGGGCGGTTTGTCACCTAAGCATTAAGCATATTATCTTCAGCACAGCCTGTTGCCGCTAGGCCAAGGACATGCTGCAGTGCTTCCAGCTTGTGACTGATGTGTTCATTTCGGAGATGGAGTCCAAACTGGAGGAGGAGGTGCAGGAGCTGAACAATGTGATTTCATTGAGGTTACATTGGCGAGTCTGGTTTTTATACTAAAGAAAGATCCTACTGTGTTTTTTTTTTAACGTCTCTTCAAATGTGTATTGAAGTGCGTCCTAATTTTTGGCAGCCCTTGAAATTATTGCATATGCAATAACAGTATAGGAGACACACTCCTTAATAATGGGATTGACAATTCAAATTGATTCTATATTCTAGAATATTAACTGCCTTATCTGAAAATCTTTTATGGGTGAGGTATCGCAGTATGGATAGCGTAGTACACCGATCCAGCCAAATATTATTGCCTTATACTGGGCGCTACCAATTTTTTTTTTAAAACTATTCTATTCCTATTGATAACGCTGTTAGATGCATTTACAATAGGGACAGGTGTTGCTAGGTGGTATCATCACCAGCTACAGATGAGTGTTCATTCTGGTCGCATAAATGTCTTCCACAGTGCATAACTTTATTTTTTTTTATTTCTTTGGCTTATATACAAGTCATTACCCTGGAAAGAATGTTTAACATTTTTTCCATTTTAGCTTGTTTTTTGTATGTTTTTTTTTGTCAGTCCGCAAAAGTGGTGTAATACTCTGACAACATTGTTCACAGATATGCTATTTGTCAGCAGCCAACTGAGAATAGGTTTGAACCCACAACTGCAATACTTTAAATGGAGTGTAATATTTGACACGCTCACAATAATTGCTGGATTATTAGGGCAGTCATATGGGATAACGTCTGATGGCCACGGTTTCAGGCAGTCACCTAATAGTATAGTATTTGTCAGCGACCAAGTGTCAATTGGTTCAACAAAACACGTGGCTGACTTTAAATGGAGTGGAATATTTGCCACGCTCCACAAAATTTCTGCATTATTACGACAGTCATATGGATCATGTGCATCTGATCATTGAAAAAAGTTCCTCTGCTTCCACAGTAATATGAATAAAACTAAAGAAATCTGGCTGTATTCTGCGAACAAGCAAATGGAGCTGTAAAATGGTGTTATAATTGAGTTATATGTGATAAGTCTGACAGAGAACCACGGTTTTAAATAGCAGGCCTGTAATTTACTAATATTATTCTACACAGAGACCTAGTGTGAATAGCTTGACAGACACACTGCAACATAATGGAAAAGGAGGCCAATATTTTCCAGGTTCAGTTCAAATTTCTGGATTTTTATCGCTGAAATATGGAACAGATCTGGCTGTATTCTGCAGTGCTAACAATCAAATGGAGCAGAAAAATGGCATACTCTGGATTGCTTTTTAAGCAAATAACCAGGATTAAGATAAAAAAAAATTGCCCTGGCCCCTGATACCTGGGGCTATGTCTACACATATCTGTAAGAACAGCAGGAACAGGAACGTGCTATGGACCCTCTTGCACTATATGCACTGCAGTCTGCCACACACTGCCTGTCTGCCTAACTCCTGCTATTACCACTGAATATATGCAGCTGGATTAGTCCTCAGAAGGACTGTTAGTTCAGATGGATATATAGATATGCTGTGGAATACTTTTACTAACTATAAACAAGCAAATCTCTCCCTGACTCAGCAGCACCTCTCATTACTCTGACTATTTCCAGGGTAGACTGTGACGAGCATAGTGACACCAGGTCTTATATAGACCTGATGATGCTGTGTGGCCAGCCAATCACTGTAATGCCCACAACCAACATGTCTACGGCATTACAGTGTGTGGCAAGCAATCTCTGCATGTTCATTGGCTCTCTAAAGAGCACAAAACATGCAGGGTAGGGACCTGAGTTCCCGCCTGAGAAACCCGGAAATACTCATCGAGCACCGAGCTTGTCGAGCACCATGATGCTCGGGCGAGTACCGAGCAGTGGCGAGCACGTTCGCTCATCACTAGTAACAATACAATCATAGTGTGTAAATAGCATTGTGTCAATATCTTTTTCATCTGAATAACTTCTTCTTGTAACATAACTTTTCTCATGTTCACCGTTTTCGCTACCCCCTGATATTCTGCCAAAGACATCCCTTTATTTGTGTTAATCGATAAATAGTTGTTGGTGTACCACTGTCTCCTCATTGTCTGCGCTGTTAACACTTAACGTAGTCGGCAGGATGCAACATTGTGGATCAATCGGTAACTGAGTCCACAGGAGGCGGTCTCCCCCTCAGAGCTATGGTCAGCAACATACCGAAGTTTACCGGTGACAATTTTATTGATGTGGGACTGGGTTGAACTTTTAAAGAGCATACTACTAATGTACCCTATGACACCTGCATTACAGGAAGAGATAGCTTTGTTGACCTTAGATAGAGGCCCAACAGCCGGTCATGTTCAGGCAGCCACGAGACAGTGATACTGTATATAAGGTGATCAAAATTTTACAGGACATGCACGGTTACAAAACCGATCGACGTAATTTCCACGTTCGCCTCCTTTGTCCAGTTCAGAGAGAGAGGGAGAGATGGTGACCCAGTATGTGAATGCTCTGCAAGAGGTAACAGCTCACATTACTAAGAAAACCGATGGTGAATATAGGGGGCTAGACTCCCTGGATGAAGTATTAAGAGACCAGCTGGTTGCGAGCCTAAGAGACACTTATCTGAGACAGGCCCTGAAATAACAACTGCGTTATAACCCCAACATGAGCTTCCTCGAGGTCGGAGCAAAAGTCCGAGAACAAGAGGCCCTGACTGTGGCGGGTATGATACGAAGTCATGAAGTAACCGGCTGGGCCTACGAGTTACGGTAGGAAATGCAAGAGACCAGGGGGGAGCTATGGAGCATAAGAAAAGCCCCTGTAGCTACCCCGAAATCAAATCCTGTACCCCGGTATGAAGAACGACTAGAGGGGGGTCATCACACTCCTGGAGAACAGCGATACAGACCTAGGCGCACACCAGATGAGCACAGAATTGAGTGTTGGATTTATGGAGGAATGGGACACATGTTGAGGAGTTGCCCCATGCAAGACAGTCAACAACGAGGCAGCCATTAAACTAAAGTGTCCCACAGTCATGGAGCATACCGCAGGGCTAGGTCCCTCTGTAAGGAGGATTGAAGGCTCTAAAGATGTTATTTACAAGAGTCACACTATGTGGACTGAGGTGAATGTGCAAAGGATTCGCTGCCTAATGGATATGGAGTCTCAGGTGACCACAATGCCAGAAGTATATTTCTGGCAGTGCTTCCTACACGTTATCCGATCAAGAGGGTTCCAACCATTCGGCTGATGGCTGCCAATCAGTTACCAATCCCAGTAGTGGGGGTGGTATGGATGGAGATACGAATCTGTGAATGGAACCTAGGAAAGAAGGGAATCGTACTAGTGAAGGGCCCTATCGGGAGTGGACCCATCATGACATTGAAGACGATTGTTCGGAAGGAAGTAAGACAGTTCCTGGCGGGCGGCAGACGAGGAAGCGACTGGAGGCTAACGACACAGCACCACCCTAGTGGAAGAGTATTCCAACAGCTAATCCAGGCTACTCAAATCTAGAAGTCGCCAGGCACCTGCCAGGTCTTGGGAAAAGTGGTGGTACCCAGTATTACTGCCCTGACTTTGTCACATGGTCAGACAGTGCTCATTATGCCGGTCCGGGCCCGGGTGTCCTTGGAAGTAGTGGAAGTACAGGTTGAGCCCCAGGGGACAGAAGAAGTGATGCCGGGACTACTGGTCACCTGCACTCTGACGACATTGCGCCAAGGACAAGTGCTGGTGAGGGTGCCTTAATTTCAGCAGAACGAGCCTATGGCTGGCTCCCAAGAAGGAATTGGCATGAGTTTACATGATGCAGGAGGACCTCTCAAGATCTTATGCTGTGAACTTGCCCCCTGTGGATGTGGACCCATGGACACTCGGTGTCCATAGACCGGAAGATGAGAGAGAACAAGACAAAGGATGACTGTGGTATATTGGAGCAGATGAAAGCATATCTGAGTTTTCCTCCAGACAAGTGGGACAAGTAGAAGATCTGGGTGTACAGAGGCCATCCAGTATAAAATTCCTATGGGAAATACAGCCCCCATACGAGAAAGATATCGTTAGATTCCACCCTACATGTATCAAGAACAGAATGATCTTCAAGCCCACATGCTGCAAAAGGGGGTGATATGAGAAAGCCAGAGCCACTGGGCTGCATCCATTGTGTTGGTCTGGAAGAAGGACGGGACTCTGAGGTTCTGAGTGGACTATCGGTAATTGAACTCCTGCATGCTCCCAGATTCATACCCTCTGCTGAGGATAGAAGAATCCCTGTTTGCACTAGGGAAAGCTAGATACTTTTCCGCACTCGATTTGGCCAGTGGCTACTGGCAGGTCCCCATTGCCAAGCGAAGACAGCTTTCATCCGCCCTATGGGACTGTTCAAGCTTAATCGCATGCCATTCAGGCTAACTAATGCCCCGGTGATGTTTCATCGATTGATGAAAAGGTGTCTTGGAGTCTTGAACTTTGATGCGATGCTGATATACCATGACAACATTATAATATCAAAAAACAGGATGAAATCCAGCTTCCAAATATCCAAAGTTTATTCAATAAAATTCCTCAGATTAAAAAAGCTCAATGGTAAATAGAATGAGGTGATCAATGGTACATAGTGATGCATTTCAAACGCATGTTTTTTCTCAAAGATAATCAAGGTAAATCATGACATAGTTATATACATGATAGTAGCCAATATAAATTGCCACTGAAATCACATGGCCAGAAAGCCTCATGCATATTAAAATCAACAGTGATAATGAATTTGTGCACAAAACAAAAAAAGGAAACACACATAAAAAAATATAAAAAAGTAAAATATTCAAACACACATACATGTTTCAAAATGAGGATACAAGATTGTTATTCAGTAAATAAACATGAAATGATGGGTCGTGAGGATGTACAGGAACAAGATAGTCTATTGGGCGAAGGCTGAAAATACCCATGCAGATGCACTATCCAGAGTGACCCATGAGCGACGGGAAGAGTTGGATGAGACCCCAGATTTCAGACACTTTGCTACAGCTCTTGTGGCCTCTCAAGAATTGGGAGAACAATACTGACCAAATCAAGTGCTGGTACGCCCACGAGATGAATGGGTGCAGCTGTAACAGTTAGACCCAGTGCTATCAAAGTTATGGAAGTGGGTGACCCTTGGCCAGAAGCCCAACAGAGAAGAGAGAGTAGCCTTGTTTATCGGTGCCTTACAGACGCTAGAACAGTGGGAGCGACTCTGAATGGCCTGTTATACAGGTGGATACAGTTGCCCAGAGAGTTTGGGACAATGTGGCAAGTAGTGAATCCAGAAGTGATGGTGTCGAGTGTGGTGAAGGAAGTCCATAAGAGAAGTACGCACTTCGGAATGGAAAGGACCTTCCAATGGCTGCAACGGCTTGTGTATTGGCATATTTGCATATTAAATTTACCAGAGGAGCATTGCGCTGTGAATAAGCCTCCTTACCTTGGCATGTCACTCTCCACAAGGAGAAATGTTACCCCTTAGACCTCAGTCCAGAGCCTCTCACCTAGCCAAATCAGTTCTCATACTTTGCACTGACAAGGGCCAAAAGCCTGAAACACCGTGTCTGCAAATTGAGATTCTGATTTGGCTTTTATCCTAAGTCATATTGCAAGACTAGTTAAAGTGTCGACTGTGACTTGTAGGATTGCTGCTTCTAATTGGTGGCTCTATAGAGTTCAAGTCCTCTTCATTTCTGAAGAGGCAATTTGCACAGTAGATTTGAGAAAATTTACGGTTCTTAGTCTATGGCTGGAAGGCATTATGCTCTTACAAAAACCTTTCCTCACTGTGAGGTGACCAAAGAAGTCTGAGACCTGTCCCTTAATTAAACTCTACCCATTTCGGTGATAATGGAGATACCCAGAAGATCAAAATATATAACGTACTGCCTTTTTTTTTGCACTTAATATTTTTTAAATTAAAGATCATATTTAAAAAAAAATGACAAAATGTCATCTTCTAAAGGGGAAACTAGAGAGCAGAGAAAAACGCAATAGGGTCTTATCTAGTTGACAATAAAGATATAATTGAAGGTTATGCTAGCCTGGTATGGTTGTGTTCACAGAACGATATTAGAGCATAAAAACAGTATAGAAGAGGGGTAGGTTGTGGATAATACCGTGCTGCTGGTGCGTAAAATCGTAGATCCAGGCACACACAAATAGGTTTATGGTTTTTTATTTGTCTACGCATTTTGAAGTATACAAACGTACTATTTTTTGTCCTGTGGAAGACGTTTGTATACTTCGAAACATGTAGATCTTCTAAAGGAGATCGCCTGTTAGCTTAAATTAAAGAACAAAATATTATGCAATTTGTCTAACTGGAGCTATCAACATATTTTTATAGCCCCTATTAGCCAAATGTCACAATATTTCTGTACTATTTGGCTAATCGCAAAACAGACTTTTCTCCATACTATGCTGCTTTTATATAGGGCAACTTTAATTCACAGTACGTCATTATATCTTCATATTCTAAAAAATCGGAAATAATGACGAAACAATCTATTGAAGGTACATTATTGGCCTTGGGTTACCCTTTAAAGAAATTATTTGTTCAGTTGTTTTGCACACTTGGCACAGAAATTGCTTCATTCTCTTATTCCGTCAAAACGAAAAGGTTCATTCCACAAAAAAAGTTGTACAGGCTTTGATTAAAGGTCAGAGCCTTTTAGAAACACTTCACACTAAAACCACTGGCATTTTTAATGAGTCAGTTCTTTCTACTGTAGGGATGGTACTCACTCAGGTGCGGTTTGAGGCAAACAGGAGGCATGTTCTTTTAAGTGTCCATAGTGGTTTATTGGCTTCATAAACCATTCAAAAGGAAAATGTAAACAAAACAGCCTTTAGTGCATGCAAAAACAAAGATAACAGTCCTTATAGGAAAGTCTCTGGATGGCCAGCGCTGTGGTCACACAGGCTGGTGTAGCGTCCAGTGTCCTGGCTTGGTCTGGAGGCAAAACATACACTGGAGGCCTTCTCCCTCCACACACACAGACCATGTGGCAAACAACAGCCTCCATTTTATAGGCTGTTAACCACATCCAGAGGTGAGGTATGTGGGTTGCTGGACCCGCCAATCTCTCCTAGCAACCCGTACCTCGGCTCCCAGCTGCACCAATTAACCCTCTTAGTGCATGCATGCACTAGAGAAAAACTCCGGGATACATCACAGAGACCAGCCATACACAACCATTAGCCACCTTACATACCTCCCCCCTCTGCCTAAAGCCATGGGGCTTAGCACCTTCTACCACTAGACAGGGGATTCTCAAGAGAGCATCAGCATTACCATGTAGCTTCTCTGCTATATGTTCTACATGGAAGTTTAAATCCTGTAGGGCTAAAAACCAGCAGATGACCCTGGCATTTTTCCCCTTTGTTTCCCTCATCCATCTGAGTGGGGCATGGTTGGATACCAACCTAAATTTTTGACCTAGTAGATAGTACCGCAACATGTCCACCGCCCACTTTATGGCCAAGCACTCCTTCTCTATGACCACATAATTTTTCTTGCAGGAGGACAGCTTCCTACTCAGGTAGAGGACAGGGTGTTCCTCCCCGTGTATCTCCTGGGAAAGGACTGCCCCCAAACTGACATCTGAGGCATCTGTCTGGAGTATAAACTCTTTCTTGAAGTCAGGGGCAACCAGGACCGGTTGCCTAAACAGAGCCACTTTCATCTCTTGAAAGGCCATCTCCACCTCTGCAGTCCACTTGGCCATGGCTGATTTTGTCCCCTTAAGAAGGTCAGTCAGGGGTGCGGCCATCATGGCGAAGTTTGGGATGAACCTTCTGTAGTATCCCACAATCCACAGGAAGGCTCTAACCTGTTTTTTTTACAGCGGTCTCGGCCAGGTTTGGATTGCCTCAACTTTACTGATTTGGGGTTTGATCTCGCCTCTACCAACTAAATAACCCAGGTAGTTCGCTTCTTCTTTCCCCATGGCACATTTCTTCGGGTTTATTGAAACCCCGCCTTCCTGAGAGCATCAAACACCGCCTGGACCTTTTACAGATGACTCTCCCAGTCTGGGCTGAAGATAACAATATCATCCAGGTATGCCGCGGCGTATTGCTTATGGGGTGCAAGAATTCGATCCATAGCTCTCTGCAAGGTTGCAGGGACCCCCTGCAGTCCAAAAGGCATACGGACATACTGGAAGCATCCATCCGGCGTAGAGAACGCAGTCTTCTCTTTGGCTCCCTGTGCCATGGGGATCTGCCAATATCCCTTCGTCAAATCCAAGGTGGTTATCTACCTTGCTGGCCAAAAGTCGCTCGATCAGCTCATCTACGCATGGCATCGGATACGCATCGAACTTGGAGACAACATTCAGCTTCCGAAAGTCATTGCAGAACCTCCATTCCCCATCAGGCTTTGAAACCAGGACAATCGAGCTCAACCACACACTCTTGGATTCCTCAATGACTCCGAGCTTCAGCATGCGAGCCACCTCTTTGTAGATCAACTATCATCGGGCCTCAGTTATCCGATAGGGCTTCAAGTTCACCCGCACATGTGGCTCCGTCAGAACCTCACGTTCTATGACCCCTGTGCAGCCCGGCAGTTCCGAAAACAGATCCCGGTTCTTCTGTTGCAACTCCCGACACTGCTGTTTCTGGGCCTTCGTTAGCGTTTCCACTATTGCGAGTTCTCCACCTTCTGGTTTTCCCAGCAAGCATGGAGTCTCCACCACCTCTCTGTTTTGCCAGGGCTTGATGAGGTTGACGTGGTATATCTGATACTGCTTACGTCATCCTGGTTGATGAACCTTGTAGTTCACTTCACCAACTTTTTCCACCACTTCATACCACCCTTGCCATTTGGCCAAGAACTTACTCTCCACTGTAGGTATTAGCACGGGGACTCGGTCTCCGAATTGCCTCACCCTGGCTGACCAGTAGTAGACCCTGGCCTGAGCTTCTTGTGCCCGGAGGAGATGTTCTTTTACGATGGGCATCACCTCAAAATTCCTCTTCTGCATCAGAGCGACGTACTCTATGACGCTCCTGTGGGGCGTGACCTCGGCTTCCCAGGTTTCCTTTGCAACACCCCACAGATGTCGGCCATACATGAGTTCGAATGGTGAGAATCCCGTAGAGGCCTGTGGAATGGAGAACAATAAATACAGAAGCAGACAGTCCCAGTCTCTACCGTCCTTTTCTATGGCCTTCCTGAGCATACTCTTCAGAGGTCTTGTTAAACCTTTCCACAAGGTCATCTGTCTGGGGATGGTATACTGAAGACCTCAGTTGAGAGATTTGCAGGACTTTGCACAGCTCTCTCATCACCTTACTCATAAAGGGAGTTCCCTGATCAGTCAGTATCTCCTTTGGTAAACCTGTTCGAAAAAAAACGTGAAGCAAGTCGCGGGCTATACTCTTTGCAGAGGAGTTTCTCAGTGGAATCGCTTCAGGATAGCTTGTGGCATAGTCGAGGATAACCAATATATATTGATCCCCATGAGCAGATTTGACCAGGGGACCGACCATGTCCATAGCAATTCTCTCAACCGGCACTTCAATAATGGGCTATGCCACGAGGGGACCTCGAAAGTGAGAGGTAGGGCCGGTTAACTGACATGTAGGGCAAGACCTGCAATGCTTCAGTATTTCCCGGTGACACTCGGGCCAATAGAACGTTTGCACGATCCGTTCCTGCGTTTTTTCCACTCCCAGATGTCCCCCCATCTGAGAGTGGACCCATCCATCTCTCCTAGCAACCCGAAACCCGGTCACAGCTGCACCAATTAACCCTCTTAGTGTATGCGTGCACTAGAGAAAAAACAACGGGTTACATCACAGAGACCAGCCATCTCTGGGATACATACCTCCCATCGACTACGCGAACATTAGCCACCTTACACTACGAATACGAATAAGAGATGTAAAATAGAGGATGTTACTTGAGATCACAGTCTTAATATTCTTGCAAGCAAATGGACCAACTGTAATAGAACAAAGCAATTGTAATATCATTACACTAAATGTAAGTCTTTCATAAAAATTTAAGCTAATGATGATTCTTGCAACTTTTTCAATTTCGAAAAAAGGGCCTCTGTGCCAAAGAAGAATGTTGGTAGTGGTAGAGGTAGTAGGAGCACACTCCATATATCTACTCAAGAAGATTATATGAGAAATCAGGTGCATAATTAGAAGGGAGTGCATCCAGGCCTTTAGGCATAATAATAATACCAATAAATAATTATATCAATAAGGTCTTACTTTTCCATCTGAAGACAACAATACTATAAATCATAGTTGGGGAACTTATAACAGATGCTGCAATTGGGCTCGGGAACTTAACAAGCATCTACCACCTTCTTTCTCAAATATACGTACAGTACAGACCAAAAGTTTGGACACACCTTCTCATTTAAAGATTTTTCTGTATTTTCATGACTATGAAAATTGTACATTCACACTGAAGGCATCAAAACTATGAATTAACACATGTGGAATTATATACTTAACAAAAAAGTGTGAAACAACTGAAAATATGTCTTATATTCTAGGTTCTTAAAGTAGCCACCTTTTGCTTTGATGACTGCTTTGCAAACTCTTGGCATTCTCTTGATGAGCTTCAAGAGGTAGTCACCGGAAATGGTCTTCCAACAATCTTGAAGGAGTTCCCAGAGATGCTTAGCACTTGTTGGCCCTTTTGCCTTCACTCTGCGGTCCAGCTCACCCCAAACCATCTCGAATGGGTTCAGGTCTGGTGACTGTGGAAGCCAGGTGATCTGGCGTAGCACCCCATCACTCTCCTTCTTGGTCAAATAGCCCTTACACAGCCTGGAGGTGTGTTTGGGGTCATTGTCCTGTTGAAAAATAAATGATGGTCCAACTAAACGCAAATCAGATGGAATAGCATGCCGCTGCAAGATACTGTGGTAGCCATGCTAGTTCAGTATGCCTTCAATTTTGAATAAATCCCCAACAGTGTCACCAGAAAAGCACCCCCACACCATCACACCTCCTCCTCCATGCTTCACGGTGGGAACCAGGCATGTAGAGTCCATCCGTTCACCTTTTCTGCGTAGTACAAAGACACGGTGGTTGGAACCAAAGATCTCAAATTTGTACTCATCAGACCAAAGCACAGATTTCCACTGGTCTAATGTCCATTCCTTGTGTTCTTTAGCCCAAACAAGTCTTTTCTGCTTGTTGCCTGTCCTTAGCAGTGGTTTCCTACCAGCTATTTTACCATGAAGGCCTGCTGCACAAAGTCTCCTCTTTACAGTTGTTGTAGAGATGTGTCTGCTGCTAGAACTCTGTGTGGCATTGACCTGGTCTCTAATCTGAGCTGCTGTTAACCTGCGATTTCTGAGGCTGGTGACTCGGATAAACTTATCCTCAGAAGCAGAGGTGACTCTTGTTCTTCCTTTCCTTGGGCGGTCCTCATGTGAGCCAGTTTCTTTGTAGCGCTTGATGGTTTTTGCAACTGCACTTGGGGACACTTTCAAAGTTTGCCCAATTTTTCGGACTGACTGATCTTCATTTCTTAAAGTAATGATGGCCACTCATTTTTCTTTACTTAGCTGCTTTTTTCTTGCCATAATACAAATTCTAACAGTCTATTCAGTAGGACTATCAGCTGTCTATCCACCAGACTTCGGCACAACACAACTGATGGTCCCAACCCCATTTATAAGGCAAGAAATCCCACTTATTAAACCTGACAGGGCACACCTGTGAAGTGAAAACCATTTCCGGTGACTACCTCTTGAAGCTCATCAAGAGAATGCCAAGAGTGTGCAAAGCAGTCATCAAAGCAAAAGGTGGCTACTTTGAAGAACCTAGAATATAAGACATATTTTCAGTTGTTTCACACTTTTTTGTTAAGTATATAATTCCACATGTGTTAATTCATAGTTTTGATGCCTTCAGTGTGAATGTACAATTTTCATAGTCATGAAAATACAGAAAAATCTTTAAATGAGAAGGTGTGTCCAAACTTTTGGTCTGTACTGTATATAATTAGGAAAACTAAAAAATGTTCTCACTAATTTAATAATAAAAGTTCTGGACCCTTGTCTTCATAGCCAGATTTGGCCTTTATGGCAGACCATTTTTTCTCCCCAGTTTTCTATTGTCACGTTCCAGGAGGCATACATTTTTGTTTTTTGGTTTTTTTTGGCCACATAATCATATGAATGCTATTGTTTTAGGGCGAGTTGTTTTTGACAGTGGCATCATTTTGGGTTAAATATAACTTATTCACAAACTTTAATCAACTTTTTATAGGAAAACAGATAAACAAATCAACAATTCTACCACAAGTTTTTTACATTTTAAATTTTACGCTATTCGTCATCCTGCATAATTAAAGTATTAATTTTGATCTATGAGTCATCAGAATTGTGGCAATGCTAAATTTCCATGGTTTTATTTATTTTTCATTATTTTTGAACAATTAATACAATATGAAAAAAAAAATAGTTTTTTGGGTCGCCATAGTCTGAAAGCCATAAGTTTCATAATTTTGTATCAACGGAGCTTTATGTGGGCTTATTTTTTGCGTGACAAGATGTAGTATTCAAAGGGGCCATTTTATGGTACATGTGACTTCTTAAACACTTTTTATTACTTTCTTTGAGAGTCAAAATGAACAAAAAAACAGCAATTCTATATTTTTGTTTTATTTTAAACACAATTCACAATTAGGTATAATTATCATGTTATCTTTATCCTGCAGGTCCGTACAATCACAACAATACCAAGTTTATATACGTTTTTTATGTTTTGTTATTTTACACAAGAAGTAAAAAAAATAAAGTTTTTGGTAAATATTTTCTCATACCCATAACTTTAGCCTAGGAGAGTGTTCTCACTAGATAGGTTCCCAGCAAACCGGAGATTGCCTTGTCGTTGGCTGCTGGGCATTCATGAATTGGCCAAATTATGTGCTAAGCATCTCCCTTTTTTTCTTATCCAGAGCAGTAATGCTTTTCAAATTTCATATATTTCATGTTTACATGCTTTAGCACTACAGAATGCAACTTTGTGTTTCTTATTATTTCTTACATAGTTCACTGTGAATTATAATTGACACTTTAATTTTATTCTGCGGGTTGATACAATTACAGTGATACCCAATTTATACTTTTTTATGTTTCACTACTTTTCTCAAGAAAAAATCACTAAAATATTTTAAATTGCCTTTTTTTGGGCATCGAATTCTAAGTGATTTGATGATTTCATTTTTCTGTTAGAACTGATTGCTTTTTTGTTTAACGAGCTGCTGTTTTTATAGGTGCCATTTTTAGATACTGTACACACGACTTTTTGATCACTTTTTATTTACATTTTTTTAGCTGAGAATTAACAAAAGCAGCAAATATGGCATAGTTTTTAGTATTTATTTAAGGCATTCAGCTTATGAATGAAAAATTATTTGGTTATGCGCTGATACAAATGCGACAATATCAAATATGTGCTGTTTTTGGAGTGGTTTTTTTTTCAGAAATAATCAATTTTTTTATCGTTAAAACTGTGATTTTTTTCACATTTCTTTAACACTTCTTACAATGCTTACTTAGTTCCACAATGGGATTTAAACATGCGATCCTTTAATAATACACTATATTATATATGCTACGGGGATATTCACTCAAAAAGGCACTAGGACAAAGCAATCTAAATGAAACAACATGCAATGTGCTCCTCAGTATATGGCGCTTCGAACAAGCCTGTATGCGTCAATTTTTTATGTATGACTATGGGCTATGCTTTATGATGGACTATGAGCTGTGTATTATACTACATGTATGACTATGGGCTCTGCAGTATACTACATGTATAACTATGGGCTCTGCAGTATACTACATGTATGACTATGGGCTGTGCATTATACTACATGTATGACTATGAGCTGTGTATTATACTACATGGATGACTATGGGCTTTGCATTATACTTTATGGTGGACTATGCGTTGTGCATTATACTACATGTATGACTATGGGCTGTGCATTATACTACATGTATGACTATGGGATGTGCATTACACTACATGGATGACTATGGGCTGTGCACTATACTTTTTGGTGGACTATGAGCTGTGCATTATACTACATGGATGACTATGGGCTGTGCATTATACTATATGGAGGACTATGGGCTGTGCATTATACTACATGGAGGACTATGGGCTGTGCATTACATTATATGAAGGATATGGGTTGTGTATTATACTAATATGGATGACTATGGGCTGTGTATTATATTATATGGAGGACTATGGGGGTGCATTATACTTCTGCTATGGAGCCCCATGACTACTATGTACGCCCCTGGTGAATATAATGGTTTATTTTTTTCTACACATTAAAGAACATACATACATTATATATATATATATATATATATATATATATATATATATATATATATATATATATATATATATATATATATCTATATCTATTAGGATGGGGCCCAAGCTAAGGGACATATACCAAGATGGGGGATATATATACCAGGATGGGGCCAGGATGAGGAACATATATACCAGGATGAGGGACATAAATACCAGGATGGAGGGCGCATGTATATATACACATATATATATATAATTTATTAAAGATGTTGGGGGGACACGGTCTAAATCTTGCACCAGGGCTCATCTGACTCTAGTTATGCCACTGCATATAATATATATGTATTATTAATATGTAGTACAGTGCAGTGTATTATTAATATGTAGTACAGTATTATCTAAACTTTCAGGGTTTGACTGCGACCCTCTGCGGGATCTGATAGGCTTAGGGATATGGCAGACACACAGTTGCAATAGTTGCGGGTTTTCCGATGGGATGACAAAGAAAATGATCTACCTTTATCTACCTCCTCGCATACCTCTGTCACTATTGAGAGCAGCATGTGAGGTGTTATGTTCTTGGATTGGTGCTAGCTTTATGCCCAGCAAAAGCTATTGGCTTCTGCTATGGCTGGCATGGACAAAGTTCTGTGCTCGTGCCATCACTGAGACGTAACTGTACATCTGACTGCAGGAAATTACTCCAGAGTCTACCTAGCTTCATGAAACTTCCTGCTTCTGAGCTGGAATATACCACAGTGTAAGGGAGACTGTGTGTAAACACAGGGAAGACCATACTCCCCAACTTTTGAAGAAGAGAAAGAGGGAGAGATCATGCGCTTGGCAAATTTTGGCCACGCCCCTGGTCACACCTCGATCCATGCCCATTTACCATTTCTTTCTCCCCAGCAGGAGGAGTTGTCAGAGGGGCGCTGGTAGTGAGGGGCATTCAGCAGGCGGCCCTCATCCCCATTCCTGATATGCATGGCGCTCTCATCTCCATTCCTGGTATGCATGGCCCCCTCATCCACATCCCCATGGGCATGGAGAAGAGTGAATATTCATTTTCTTTAGCAGCAGGCACACATGGTAGCTGCAGCTGCCGGCTACTACCTGTGCCCGCTGCTCCACCACCGCAACACCCCCACCACCCTCCACAGCAGGGAGAACAGCTGAGTTGTGACTGGACATGGGACTGAGCCCTCAAAGCAGGACAGTCCTGCCTAAAATGGGAGCTATGGGCAGGGCCGGCTCCAGGTTTTTCTGGGCCCCGGGCGAAAGAGTTTCAGTGGGCCCTTTTAACACATACACGATTCATGATGCACAGATACGGCGGAGAAATATATATATATATTTATTACACATGGCCCAGCCTGCCCCCTCATCCTTCACATACGCAGACATATGCACACGCACACACGGTACGCAGACATATGCACGCACACACGGTACGCAGACATGCGCGCGCACACACGGCACGCAGACATATGCGCGCGCACACGGTACGCAGACATATGCGCGCGCACACGGTACGCAGACATATGCGCGCGCGCACGGTACGCAGACATATGCGCGCGCGCACACGGTACGCAGACATATGCGCGCGCGCACACGGTACGCAGACATATGCGTGCGCGCACACGGTACGCAGACATATGCGCGCGCGCACACGGTACGCAGACATATGCGCGCGCACACACGGTACGCAGACATATGCGTGCGCACACACGGTACGCAGACATATGCGCGCGCGCACACGGTACGCAGACATATGCGCGCACACACGGTACGCAGACATATGCGCGCGCACACACGGTACGCAGACATATGCGCGCGCACACACGGTACGCAGACATATGCGCGCGCACACACGGTACGCAGACATATGCGCGCGCACACACGGTACGCAGACATATGCGCGCGCACACACGGTACGCAGACATATGCGTGCGCACACACGGTACGCAGACATGCGCGCGCACACACGGTACGCAGACATATGCGCGCGCACACACGGTACGCAGACATATGCGCGCGCACACACGGTACGCAGACATATGCGCGCGCACACACGGTACGCAGACATATGCGCGCGCACACACGGTACGCAGACATATGCGCGCGCACACACGGTACGCAGACATGCGCGCGCACACACGGTACGCAGACATATGCGCGCGCACACACGGTACGCAGACATATGCGCGCGCACACACGGTACGCAGACATATGCGCGCGCACACACGGTACGCAGACATATGCGCGCGCACACACGGTACGCAGACATATGCGTGCGCACACACGGTACGCAGACATGCGCGCGCACACACGGTACGCAGACATATGCGCGCACACACGGTACGCAGACATATGCGCGCGCACACACGGTACGCAGACATATGCGCGCGCACACACGGTACGCAGACATATGCACGCACACACGGTACGCAGACATATGTACACATACAGACATACACATAGATAAAACAGACAAATATATATACACAGTCATATACACTGACATTCACATACATGCACTCACACAGACCCATTACTAATATTTTTAATATGGGGATTGGGGAAGCCTCACTCACCTGTCCCCGGTCCAGTGTCCTGTCCAGCAGCTCCTCGGGTATGGGGCAGTGCAGGGCCCCCGGCGTGTCACAGACTTCATGGCCCTGGAACATCAGAGGGGCCCACTTGCGGTCGGGTCCGGGCCCCTCCCGCCCATCTGTGCAGGACCTCCGCTCCGACGGTGTTTGATTGCCGGCACTCCCCCAGACATGGCCGCGCGCTGTGCGGCTGTGTCTGCTAGTAATGACGCGGCAGGAGCGACACACAAGCACAATTAAAGGTGCAGTGCCGTCGACCCTGCCGTGTCATTACTAGCAGACACAGCCAGACAGCGCGCGGCCATGTCTGGGGGAAGTGCAATCAAGCAGCGCCTGCATCCCTGAACAGGTGCCGAGGAAGCGGCCAGGGCCCCGACAGTGAGTGGGCGGGTGGGTGTGTGGGCCCGGCCCCGACAGTGAGTGGGCGGGTGGGTGTGTGGGCCCGGCCCCGACAGTGAGTGGACGGGTGGGTGTGTGGGCCCGGCCCCGACAGTGAGTGGGCGGGTGGGTGTGTGGGCCCGGGCCCCGACAGTGAGTGGGCGGCTGGGCCCCTCTGATTTTCCAGGGCCCCGGCACTTGCCCGGGTACGCCGGGTGCTGACGCCGGCCCTGGCTATGGGGAAGACCGGTGTCGTCATCCAGCTTCCTACTGGAATCTGGATGTAGCAATGTTTGAAGCAACGTAACGTGGATTCCTGTGTATTGTATCAGGGGAAAGAAGTGGATATAAGAAACATTTAGGCTATGTTCATACATCATGTTTTTTTCTGCGTCGATTTTCTGCAGCAAAACCTGATCTCTTGACAGTAGGTTGTTCAGGATTTTTGTTGCTGTTTTCTTGCGTTTTTGCTTTTTTTTGGTGCGTTTTTTTCACTGTCCTTTTGTCTAGGTTATGCATGTATATAAAGTTCAGTGAAAAAAAAATCTCATTCTGGTTTATGCACAAAAAATGCTGAAAACTTGACACCTGCATTTTTGGTGTGTTTTTTTCGGCATTTTTTTCATCACCCATTACTTCCAATGGGTGAAAAAACGCTGAAAGAAGTGACATGCTCTATCTTGCAAAAAAACATGCAAAGTACAAAATCCTGAACAAAAAAAACCCATGATGTGTGAACTAAGAATTCTGGAATCTCAAAGACTTCGCTGGTACTGCAAAACGCAGCTGAAAATTTGCATAAAAAACGCTGAAAAAACCATGATGTGTGAACATAGCCTTAAAGAGGTAAAATCTGTCATGGATCGTCCTTAGTGTGTCTGCTGTGCGCTGTGTAAGCGAAGGTAAGTGAAGGGCTTCGATAAACCCTTTACTATTTTTTCTTTTGGATTAACCCTTTAGAAACAACCAAGTCCTCTTTTTGCAGATGAACCATTTAAAAGCAGCTATTTCCCTCTTTATCTAGGTTGAATAGTACTAGTGAGTTGAAACCAGGTCTGCAAAGTAAGCAAAAATCATGGCACAGAAGAGTTAAGTCCAGAAAGTTGTATGCAAAAAATCAAGCATAAAACACTAGATAAATAATATTGAAGGTGTTTTTTCGTATATAACTTATTAGTTGTGCTTCTAAATAGAAAAAGCTTACCGCAGTCGTATTATATTAATCATAAAATTCTGAAACAAAAATTAGATTTAATTGAACTTTTTATCTTTAATTGGAGTGGCTGGCCATTACTTCTCAGTCTCACTCTGATGAATATTCTCATTCATTATTATCACCACTATCAGAACCATATCAAGGTCATCCCCACCATAAGCTTGTTGTCACTGGAGTCAGGCTTCAAGCTGGATGAATTTTTTTTTGTCTTTTCACATTTAAAATTTTGTAAAATTGCACTTTTTCCACACATCTGTGTAGCATCCTTCTGTGATGTTTTTTTTGTGCCTCTGAATACCCTCTCATAGTGAACAATTGAGAATGAGTAGCAAAAGTATAATCATGGCCAAGTAGTGCAGTAGTCGCAACCTGTTATGAAAACTTCTTTTTCAACAGTACTGAAATAAAGTGGCTCTAAATTTTTTTATCTTGAAAATTTCTTAAATTATGCCAATAACCCCTTCCCTTTTTTACTGGGATTTTAAAGAGTCTACATTCTTCCCAGCTTTGAAAAACTGAAGAGGTTCACATTCTGTAGCAATTTTTGTTTTAGGTTTAGCCATTTCTCTAACCTTGGCCAATCTTTTATGTGTCTACACAGAAATATTGTGCCTAGTAAATGCCATTAGTGTTACCACACAGTACAATATCACTTTCATGGCCCCCAGAGTGCCTCCTATACACATTATGATGCCTCCAACAACTTCTCCCACAGTATGATGCCCCCACACTATTTCCTCCCTACATTGTATGAGGCTCCCACATGCAGTATGATGCCACCACAGAACATTCCCCAACCATAGTATAATGTCCCCCACAGTTCCATACATAGTACTATGCCCCCACAGTATCTCTCACAAACTGTTATTCCCCCACAGTACATGCCCCCCACACACACATTCCCTCACAACCAACATGTTACTGCAACAAAGGGAGAACAGCTCAACATAAAAAACTGCTGGGGCCACGAATTAAGAACAGTGATATAGGGGAGCAGGGTGATGAGATAGGAAGTTAGAACATTGCTAGGTTCCAGTTTCCCAAACATAATTGATCATATCATCACAATTAGTGATGAGCAAGCATTAAAATGCTCGGGTACTCATTGCTCGGGTCAAAGCAAATTGGAATGCTCGAGTGCTCGTTCCGAGTAACGAGCCCAATGTAAGTCTATGGGAAACTCGAGCTTCTTTCGGCAGCCCCCCCGGCAGTCTGCAGAGGGCCTGAAAATTGCCCAAATCGATGGGAACAGTGCTCAAATTACATGGGAACAGCATGGGGAAGACCCCTGGAAGCATCTCTGACTCCCAGGTCACTGCTGTCAACAATGTTGAGTATTATGCCACTTTTATGGACTCACAATAAAATATACAAAAACAAAGACAAAATGGATTTTCCTGGGAAAAAATGTTAAGGAACATCCTTTCCAGGATAATGACTTGTATATAAGGTAAAATAAATAACCAAAAACAAAAATGCTCCTCCAGACCTTGGGCTATGTTCACACGTAGCGTTTTTGATGCATTTTTGCATTGCTTTCGATGGTGAAAAATACATTTACCGGTAAATGTCATTTTAACATTTTACTACCTTATCTTACCATGTGATGTGTGAGACATGATCAGACACATCCTGTTTCATTTATGAAGGAGGGACTCTGAAAGTCACAAATACTATATTTATAGGGCCATCAAGCAGCCCTTACTATTTTTAAAGGGACAGCAGTTTGCTATGCTTTGTTGTTCCCATTATTAGAGAGTGGGTCTCCTATACTGTTATTGCGTATGCAGCGACTGCATGGTCTGCCAAAAAGTTGGATGCACCCCAATACCCCTTTGAAGAGACATAGAGGAGGGCCTCAGTAAAAAAAATGTTCCCATTAAAAAGGAGTGGATCTCCTATAGTGGTAATGCCCATGCAGTGACTCCAAGGGCTGCCAAAATTTGGGAAAAACTCCAATAACAATTTAAAGGCACATAGAGCTGGGCCACAGTAACGGCATGTTCCCATTAGAAAGGAGAGGGTCTGCTATACAGTTATAGGGTATGCAGTGAGTACAGCGACTGCCAAAATTTAGGAAAAACCCCAATAACAATTTAAAGACACATAGAGGTGGGCCACAGTCACGTCATGTTCCCATTAGAAAGGAGCGGGTCTGCTATACAGTTATAGAGTATGCAGTGAGTCTAACGGCTGCCAAAATAGAGGAAAAACCCTAAAAACAATTTAAAGACACATAGAAGTGGGCCACAGTAACATCATGTTCCCATTAGGAATGAGCGGGTCTGCTATACAGTTATAGAGTATGCAGTGAGTCTAACGGCTGCCAAAATAGAGGAAAAACCCTAAAAACAATTTAAAGACACATAGAAGTGGGCCACAGTAACATCATGTTCCCATTAGGAATGAGCGGGTCTGCTATACAGTTATAGAGTATGCAGTGAGTCTAACGGCTGCCAAAATAGAGGAAAAACCCTAAAAACAATTTAAAGACACATAGAAGTGGGCCACAGTAACATCATGTTCCCATTAGGAATGAGCGGGTCTGCTATACAGTTATAGAGTATGCAGTGAGTCTAACGGCTGCCAAAATAGAGGAAAAACCCTAAAAACAATTTAAAGACACATAGAAGTGGGCCACAGTAACATCATGTTCCCATTAGGAATGAGCGGGTCTGCTATACAGTTATAGGGTATGCAGTGAGTACAGCGACTGCCAAAATTTAGGAAAAACCCCAATAACAATTTAAAGACACATAGAGGTGGGCCACAGTCACGTCATGTTCCCATTAGAAAGGAGCGGGTCTGCTATACAGTTATAGAGTATGCAGTGAGTCTAACGGCTGCCAAAATAGAGGAAAAACCCTAAAAACAATTTAAAGACACATAGAAGTGGGCCACAGTAACATCATGTTCCCATTAGGAATGAGCGGGTCTGCTATACAGTTATAGGGTATGCAGTGAGTCCAACGGCTGCCAAAATTTAGGAAAAGCCCCAATAACAATTTAAAGACACATAGAGGTGGGCCACAGTAATGACATCTTCCTATTAGAAAGGAGCCGGTCTGCTATACAGTTATAGGGTATGCAGTGAGTTCAAGGGATGGGAAAATTTGGGAAAAACCCCAATACAAATTTAAAGACACATAGAGCTGGGCAACAGTAGCGACATGTTCTCATTAGAAAAGACCGGGTCTGCTATACAGTTATAGGGTATGCAGTGAGTACAGCGGCTGCCAAAAATTAGGCAAAACCCCATTAACAATTTAAAGACACATAGAGGTGGGTCACAGTAACGGCATGTTTCCATTAGAAAAGAGCGGGTCTGCTATACAGTTATAGGGTATGCAGTGAGTCCAACAGCTGCCAAAATTTAGGAAAAGCCTCAATAACAATTTAAAGACACATAGAGGTGGGTCACAGTAACGGCATGTTCCCATTAGAAAGGAGCGGGTCTGCTATACAGTTATAGGGCATGCAGTGAGTACAGCGGCTGCCAAAATTTAGGCAAAACCCCATTAACAATTTAAAGACACATAGAGGTGGGCCACAGTAACAACATGTTCCCATTAGAAAGGAGAGGGTCTGCCATACAGTTATAGGGTATGCAGTGAGTACAGCGGCTGCCAAAAAATAAGGCAAAACCCCATTAACAATTTAAAGACACATAGAGGTGTGTCACAGTAACGGCATGTTTCCATTAGAAAAGAGCGGGTCTGCTATACAGTTATAGGGTATGCAGTGAGTCCAACAGCTGCCAAAATTTAGGAAAAGCCTCAATAACAATTTAAAGACACATAGAGCTGGGCCACAATAACGACATGTTCCCATTAGAAAGGAGTGAGTCTGCTATACAGTTATAGGGTATGGGTATGCAGTGAGTCCAACGGCTGTCAAAATTTAGGAAAAACCCCAATAACAATTTAAAGAGACATAGAGGCGGGCCACAGTGATGACATGTTCCCATTAGAAAGGAGCGGGTCTGCTGTACAGTTATAGGGTATGCAGTGAGTCCAACAGCTGCCAAAATTTGGGAAAAACCCCAATGCCAACTTAAAGACACATAGAGCTGGGCCACAGTAACGACATGTTTCCAGTAGAAAGGAGAGGGTCTCCCATACTGTTCTTGCGTATGTAGTAAATGCAACGGCTGCCAAAAATTTGGAGGCACTCCAATGCACCTAGATATGGTGATATGGTAGATATGGTGGTGATATGGTGGTGGAGGATGAGGATGAAGTGAAGGAGGAGGACAAGAGCAAGTAGTCAAAATCAGGAAGTGTATACCCATGTCTGGGTGTGAAGACAGAGGTACATGCGAATAGAGTTAGACCTCCCCCTAAAAAAGACACTGTATTTGAGTTTATGTTACGCTGCTATCATTTGGTGGTGTTGAGAAGTCTGGCGCAATCCAGTCCTTGTTCATTTTTATAAGAGTCAGACTGTCAGCATTTTCAGTTGACAGGCAGATGCACCTATCGGTTATAATTCCACCGGGGGCACTAAAGACCCGCTCTGACAAAACGCTAGCGGCAGGGCAGGCCAGGACCTCCAAGGCGTAGAGAGCCAGTTCATGCCATGTGTCCAGCTTGGATGCCCAATAATTATAAGACACAGTGAAATCACGGAGGATGTTGGTATGGTCAGCAAGGTACTCCCTCAGCATCTTCCGAAACTTTTCGATCCTTCAGAGAGTACCCCGTGCCTCAGGGCCTCTGCGATGGGTGGGTCTGAGAAAACTGTCCCAGAACTTTGACAGTGTTCCCCTGCCTCTGCTGGATTGTATTTGTGTCTCTCTCGCCTGTACTCCTTGGTTGTTCAACGAGCTGTGACCTCTGGTGCCAGCATTTTCAGATGGGAATTTTTTTAATAATTCCACAACAAGGGCCATCTCGTACTGATCCATTTTATTAGGCCTGTCCGGCATGGGAATAAGAGACATAAAGTTCTCCTTGTAGCGTGGGTCTAGAAGTGTCAGCAACCAGTAATGACTGTCACCTAAAATTTGGACAACGGGAGGGTCACGTGAAAGGCAGCGTAACATAAACTCAGCCATGTGTGCCAGACTGCTAACAGGCAAGACTTCTGTGTCCTCACCAAGAAGGCGACTGACCATGCTCTCCTCCTCATCCTCCTTCTCCCTGTCCTTAGGCCATACACGCTGATTAAACGGTATGACAGTTGTGCAGGTACTACCGTCTATAACGGAGGAAACTAGCTCCTGTTCTTCCTCCTCCTCCTCTTCCTCATTGTCACCCAATCCACATTGCGATGAGATGAGGCTGGGCTGTGTGTAATCACCCTGTATGGCTCATCGTGCTTAATTGTGAGCAGAGAGCATTTCAAAAGACAGAGAAGTGGGATGGTGATGCTAATTATGGAGTCATTGCCGCTCACCATCTTGGTGGAGTCCTCAAAGTTTTGGAGGATGGTACAGATGGCTGACATCCATGTCCTCTCCTGAGTTCTTATGTGTGGAGTCTGACCGGAATACCGATGGCCTGGTTGATGCTGGTAGTCAATAACTGCTCTCTTCTGCTCACAAATCCTTCCCAAAATCTGCAATGTATAGTTCCAACGCGTGGGGTCATCGCACACCAGTCGGTGACCTGGAAGCTGCAAACGCTGCTGAAGCACAGTCAGGGCGGCAGAAGCTGTAGCTGATTTTCTAAAATAGGCACACACGTGGCGTACTTTGATAAGCAGATCCAGCAGAACTGGGTAGGTTTTGAGAAACTGCTGAACTATGAGGTTAAGCACATGGGCCAGGCATGGTATGTGTGTGAGCTCGCCTCGCTTCAGAGCCGCCATCAGGTTCCGGCCATTGTCACACACAACCATGCCTGGCTGTAGGTTCAGCAATGTCAGCCACAGATCTGCCTGCTCTTTCAGAGCTGTCCACAACTCTTCAGCAGTGTCAGTTTGTCACCTAAGCATATTAGCTTCAGCATAGCCTGTTGCCGCTTGCCGAGTGCTTCAGTGCTTCCAGCTTCTGACTTATGTTCTCATTTTGGAGATGGAGGCTGAAGAGGAGGAGGAGGTTTTTAACAAGATTAATTGTAGCGATTTTTCAATGTGAATTATGAGATCGGGGGAAAAAAATCATATTTCCCTGATAAGATCTTATAAAGTTACTTATATTTATTTCTATTATTGATTTATACATAGTTTATTGAAATGATGGGGACTATTTAAAGTTACAATTACCCTGAAAACTCTATAGAGGCCCTGAAACTCAATTGACCAGTGTAAATATACTTACAATCTACCACTTTGCATACGGTAGTACCAGATTTAGCTTTAGGCTAGATATGTTTTTCCCTGGACTGTTTCTTCCATAATTGAGGATTGAGGGTAATTAACGGACGTGGTTAAGTCTGATATGTGGAGATCAGGTTCATATTTATATTAAGCACAGCATGTCTGTACCAATATGTGACACGGGTTAAAAGGCCGTTTCATATCTGCTTAGCTTGTACATCATGATTACTTTTACTCACTGGAAAATTAAAATCAATAGAAAGATTGAGACTGTGATGTATATACCGTAGGTAAACTAGGTGGTATAGGATAATAGTGCTGTGTTAAGCTCATTTTCTGTTATGTAAAAATGAACAGAATCTCTTAACGCACAGACTTTAGACTGCCTAGGATAAGCAGGATACCGGACCTGCACATCCTGAAGCAGTCATGTTACCCATGCTTTACTATTGGGTAATGCAATATGAATGACAAGGGAGTAACCTACATATGGCATACGTACAGTGCCTTGTGAAAGTATTTGGCCAAGTTGAACTTTTCTTTGTGGCTTCAAACATAAAGATATAAAATTCGAATTTTTTGGGAAGAATCAATAACAAGTGAGACACAATTGTGAAGTGGAACGAAATTTATTGGATATTTTAAACTTTTTGAAAAATTAAACGCTGAAAAGTGGGGTGTGCAATATTATTCGGCCCCCTTGAGTTAATACTTTGTAGAGCAACCTTTTGCTGTGATTACAGCTGCAAGTCACTTGGGGTATGTCTCTATCAGTTTTGCACATCCAGAGGCTGAAATTCTTGCCCATTCTTCCTTGCAAAAGCGCTCGAGCTCAGTGAGGTTGGATGGAGGGCGTTTGTGAACAGCAGTTTTCATCTCTTTCCAAAGATTCTCGATTGGATTCAGGTCTGGACTTTGACTTGGCAATTCTAACACCTAGATACGTTTATTTTTGAACCATTCCTTTGTAGATTTTGCTTTATGTTTGAGATCATTGTCTTGTTGGAAGATAAATCTCAGTCCCAGTCTCAGGTCTTTTGCAGACTCCAACAGGTTTTCTTCCACAATGGTCCTGTATTTGGCTCCTTCCATCTTCCCATCAATTTTAACCATCTTCCCTGTCCCTGCTGAAGAAAAGCAGGCCCAAACCATGATGCTGCCACCACCATGTTTGATAGTGGGGATGGTGTTTTGAGGGTGATGAGCTGTGTTGCTTTTACGCCAAATATATCGTTTTGCATTGTGGCCAAAAAGTTCGATTTTGGATTCATCTGACCAGAGCACCTTATTCCACATGTTTGGTGTGTCTCCCAGGTGGCTTGTGGCAAACTTCAAACGAGACTTTTTATGGATATCTTTGAGAAATGGCTTTCTTCTTGCCACTCTTCCATAAAGGCCAGATTTGTGCAGTGTACAACTGATTGTTGTCGTATGGACAGACTCTCCCACCTCAGCTGTAGATCTTTGCAGTTCATCCAGAGTGCTCATGGGCCTTTTGGCTGCATCTCTGATCAGTCTTCTCCTTGTTCGAGATGAAAGTTTAGAGGGACGGCCGGGTCTTGGTAGATTTGCAGTGGTCTGATACGCCTTCCATTTCAATATGATCGCTTGCACAGTGCTCCTTGAGATGTTTAAAACTTGGGAAATCTTTTTGTATCCAAATCCGGCTTTAAATTTTGCCATAACAGTATCTCGGACCTGCCTGGTGCGTTCCTTGGTGTACATGATGCTCTCTGCACTTGAAACAGAACCCTGAGACTTTCACAGAGCAGGTGCATTTATACGGAGGATTGATTACACACAGGTGGATTCTATTTATCATTACCAGTCATTTAGGACAACATTGGATCATTCATAGATCCTCACTGAACTTCTGGAGTGAGTTTGCTGCACTGAAAGTAAAGGGGCTGAATAATATTGCACGACCTACTTTTCAGTTTTTAATTTTTAAAAAAAGTTTTAATATATCCAATAAATTTCGTTCCACTTCACAATTGTGTCCCACTTGTTGTTGATTCTTCCCCCAAAAAATTGAATTTTATATCTTTATGTTTGAAGCCAGAAATGTGTCAAAAGGTAGAAAAGTTCAAGGGGGCCAAATATTTTCACAAGGCACTGTAGGTAAAAAAGAATGTAATACTGAACTGTACTGTAGATGCACTACTGAACAGTCTTTATAAAAGAAAAGCAGTTTGGGTACCAATGGCGTGAGTAAGTTGGTGGGCCTAACTAGATACAGCATTAGGGCTAGTTCACACAAGTGTATTATAGGGACGTGTGCTGTCCGAGTAAATATTGGACAGCACACTGACCAATGTTATTCAATAGGATTGTTCAGAAGAAAGTTTTTTTCACAGGGATTGAGTCTTCATGTGAAAAAAATTACACCATGCGCTATTCTTTTTCGAGTATCGGATGAGAGTAGCTTATAAAAGTCTATGGGTACACGAAAAAAAATTGGACACCATATAAATCATCAATGATCAATTTTTTTCCCTTATTTTACCCATTTTTACTGATATTTTGTCATTATTAACCTGGAAAAATGTATTTGATTATGTACATTTTAAAATGTTGATAAGTAAAAACCGATTCCACGCGGACATAAAAAATAGACGCACGGATGTGAAATGTGGACACAGGGATGACAATATGGATGAAAATATGCTTGCCCGTCTGACTGCAGCCAAAGTCTGAAAATTAACTTAAAGGGAACCTGTCACCATAAAAAAACTATTACCCTACAGATATGGGGTTAATCCTCAGGTTGATAGCGTTATTAACCTACCCGCCACCTGCACATAGCCTAACAGTATGGGGAGAAAATGAACTTTATTCCCCCCGCAGTGTTCCAGTTTCAGTCACAGGGGTGGTGCTGGTACAGTCACTGCTCTGAGTATTGAGGACCGCAGTTGTAACCGTATCCCCAGCACTGACTCACAGCCAGCTCCCCGCAGCGTTAGGCTAAGTGCAGGCGCCGGGTAGGTTAATAACGCTATTATCCTGCAGATTAACCCCATATCTGCAGCTTAATAGCATTTTTCTGGTGATAGGTTCCCTTTAATAAACCAACAAGCTCAAACTGTAAGGCTATGTTCAGAACCTGCTTTTTTGCTGCGTTGTTTTCTGCAGCCAAACCTGATCTCATGGCAGTAAAAAAGCTGCAGCCAAAAAGCAAGTTTTACTTCCTTTTTTGCTGCTTTTCTTGCTGTGTTTTTGCTGCAATTTTCAGGATCATTAAATTCTGGTTTGCTTTCACCTTGCAAGCATAAACAATATAAGGTGTTAAGCCACCAATGCAAGATGTATGTGAAACTATAAACATTTTGGGAAAAAAGGGCAATTTGATGAAATTATTTATGGGAAAAAGTTTTTTATTTTTGAAAAAATAGTGACCATTTTGAAGAAAAAAATCTGGATTCATGTATGAAGTGCAGCCATGAACTAAGACTATGTGTGATGAAATGGACCCCTTTTATATACAACATAGGATGATTTCTTATTTATCCGGATAATTTGGTATTTTGTGGCGAACTCGTAATATGCCACTCATGGGTTAAGTTCTTACAATCTAGCTGGACACTATTTTGTATACCCATTGTTTCTAGAGTCTTGTTGATGTTGGTGATGTTAACCTAGGTAATGCAATTATCTCTCTTCTGTAAGGTCAGAGGAATTTAATCCTGTTAGAATGCCATTGTATTACCATGTGGATTGTTAACTCTATGTAAATTGCCTCAGCCACCATTGTTCTAATGTCATAACTTGCAAACCGAATGTCTCCTACTAGCATTCCATTGTAGGACTATATCAATCAGTATGTGGCTCTCCCTTGCCTGGACTGCAATACGATCAAAAATGGTTATATGGGACTTGAGATCCAGCCAATGAAAAGACAGTCTTATTCCACCAATCGTGAAGTCCCCGGTATCCTGCAATGAGGGCTGAGGGTATATCAGGAGGACTGTTCAGTTGACCAGGAGATTTTTGTCTACTGCCCTCAGCCTAGGGATGTCGGTCCCGACTGCAGGTGCACTAGCTTGAAGACAGGCAGCTAATTTAGGATCTTTGGATTTGAATAGGAGAACAACCACCGCCTAGGACGCAACCCAGGTTGGGACATTTCGGTCACCTGGTTACAGACTTTGCCGTGCTGTCTCAGTTCCAAACTCCAGCATTATTTCTTTCTGGGTGGGTGCTTGCCAAAAGAAGGGGACCACTGGTTTGGAGTAAATAGTCCTGGAAGATCTGAGATACGAAGAATCTAAAACCCTGGTGAGCCAGCGGAAGGGTGAGACT
Source organism: Phyllobates terribilis (assembly GCF_046119375.1). Classification (NCBI taxonomy): domain Eukaryota; kingdom Metazoa; phylum Chordata; class Amphibia; order Anura; family Dendrobatidae; genus Phyllobates; species Phyllobates terribilis. The sequence goes on along the minus strand of NW_027362762.1, from coordinate 660,698,622 downwards.
CTGTTGCCTGTTACAATTTGTGCTGTGCTGGTTATGTGTTGTATGCTGTTAGTTGTTGGGGATCCAATAAAGCCTTAATATTGTGATTACCTCACCCTGTGTTGTCTGAGTAGTGTTCCGCCCACGGTTGAGGAGTTCGGGCGTTCAGTTGGGGATGAGCCCTGGTCCACGTTGTCTTTCTAAAGGCGGCTGGGCCAGCGGACGAGAGCACCCACTGACCCCGTGTCCTTACACTATGAGTTCATGAAAAAATACATAATTGGAAATGTAAAACAGCGAGGGAAGTTTAATTGGTTGGGCGTTGTTTACTTAACACTTTTGTAGGTTATTATTTACTCTAACACATAACACTAATTTAATTAAACTATACTTGGAGTCAGGAGAAGCAAAATCACAAATATATAATAAATGGGTTTCATATCCTCCTGTACATGCTTTTTTTTCACCAACAACGTTGCAAAAACCGATAGCAGTGTTTTTGCTGCATTTGGTTACTCCCATTGCTTTCTATGGGTGAAAAATCACTGCAAAAATGTTGAAAGAATTGACATGCTGCAGTTTTCAAAAATGCAGTATTTTTCCAACTCAGTCAGGAGGAAAAAACTAAGTGTGTGCACGAGATTTCTGAAATCTCATAGCTGTTGCTGGTACTCTAAATAGCAGATTTAAACTTGCATAAAAAAAACCACCAAAAATGCAACATGTGAGCAAAACCTAATTTTAGCATTATATTTTTTACTTTTTCAATCAGAAGGTGATACATTCCTGGGAGTCAGAGAACTTCAGATATAAACATATATTATCTTCAGATGCACGTTATTCAACTGTACAGTCCTGCTCATCGTTAGTGGCACCCATGAAGTTTAAGTACATACTGTGGAATATCTCCTGACAAAAAATGAATCAAGTGAAACAGGTTTTTTTTGCATAGAGCACTTGTGTTAAATACAAAAGAGCAAATGATAAACAATTTAAAACAAAAAACAATGGGAGGGAAAATAGAAAAACCTAAAGCTTGCTGTGTCTCTGGTATTGGCACCCTTTACATTAATTTAGTATGGAAGCACATTTTGACTCGCCTGTGGTAAATCACAAAAGAGATTCACCTGTGATTAATTGTCGGTGTCATATGACATGAATTAGCCAATGAATGATGAATTGAGTGTTTAAAAAGCCACATGGTAGGCCCTGTTCCTTTGTCACAATGGTCAAGACAAAGAAGCTGTCAGAGGACATCAGAACTGCTATTATTAGCAAATACACAACTTCCAAAGGTTATAAGGCCATCTCCAAAGACCTTGGCATCCCAGTTTCAACAGTGCGCAATGTTATTAGGAAGTTTGCCAAGCATGGAACCATCAAGAACCTCCCTGGACGTGGGGGAAAGAGGAAAATTGACAAGAGATGTCTTCGAAAGTTGGTGCAAATGGTGGAAAAAACACCACCTCAAACATCCTGAAGGACAACCTGGAACAGTCTGGGGTCATAGTTTCAACAAGTACCATATGCCACACACTAAACCAAGCTGAACTTTATGAGTGAAGGCCAAGGAAGAAAAGACATAAAAAGGAACGACTGATCTTTGCCAAAGAGTACCTTGACAAACCACAATTCTTCTGGGAAAATGTTCTGTGGAAAGACGAAACAAAAATATAGCTTTTTGGCAATGCAAAGCAACAGTTTGTTTACAGATGGCGCAATGAAGCTTATAAGGAAAAGAACACCTTACCAACAGTTAAGCATGATGGGGGATCCATAATGCTATGGGGTTGCTTTGCTGCGTCTGGTATTGGATGTTACGCTCACGCCCGGACTGACTGGCGAGAGCGTGGTTAGTGGTCCCACTGGGCCACGAACCGAGGAGTGCCTGGAGGGGCGTGACTAGGGGCCTTGTCAGATCCGACCACGAACACACGTCAGCTTAATCGACTCTGTGGTCTGAGGAGGGATGTGGGAGGTGGCCCAGGTGCTACTCCAGGTCAGACCTCGGTCACAGCTGTTGACCCACACCGGGAAATGCAGGAACGGGCAGGCACGGCTGGTATGCAGACAGGTGGGTACTGGCAGGCAAGCTGGTATGCAGACAGGCGGGTACTGGCAGGCACGGCTGGTATGCTGACAGGCGGGTACTGGCAGGCACGCAGACAGGCTGGATGGGGACCAGTACAGACTGGGATACAGGAACAAACCACAGGTGTGGAGGACAAGCAGAGCAGAGCGAAACCGCAGGTGCAGAGGACAAGCAGAGCAGAGCGAAACTGCAGGTGCGGAGGACAAGCAGAGCAGAGCAAAAACGCAGGTGCGGAGGACAAGGAGAGCAGAGTGAAACTGCAGGTGCGGAGGACAAGCAGAGCAGAGCGAAACCGCAGGTGCGGAGGACAAGCAGGGCAGAGCAGAGCAGAGCGAAACTGCAGGTGCGGAGGACAAGCAGGGAAGAACAGAGCAGAGCGAAACCGCAGGTGTGGAGGATGAGCAGGGCGGAACAGATCAGAGTGAAAGCGCAGCTGCGGAGGACAAACGAGGCAGAACAAAGCAGAGCGAAACCGCAGGTGCGGAGGACAAGCGATGCAGAGCGAAACCGCAGGTGCAGAGGACAAGCGAGGCAGAACAGAGCAGAGCGAAACCGCAAGTGCGGAGGACAAGCAGGGCAGAACAGAGCAGAGCGAAACCGCAGGTGTGGAGGACAAGCAGGGCAGAACAGAACAGAAGGTGCAGGCGGACAAGACAGGGCTCTGTTCACATGGAACAGACTGGGAAACACAGGAAGATAGCTAGAACACAGGAGGTAGATACAGAGGCAGGGAAACAGGACAAGCAGAACCAGATACACACAAGGTACAGTACTTACAATGAATCATAGAATCATAGAATCATAGAATGGTAGAGTTGGAAGGGACCTCCTGGGTCATCTGGTCCAACCCCCTGCTCAAAGCAGGATTCACTAGATCATCTCAGACAGATGTCTGTCCAGCCTCTGTTTGAAGACGTCCATTGAAGGGGAACTCACCACCTCTCGTGGCAGCCTGTTCCACTCATTAATCACCCTAACTGTCAAAAAGTTTTTTCTAATATCTAATCTGTGTCTCCTCCCATTTAGTTTCATCCCATTGCTTCTAGTCTTTCCTTGTGCAAATGAGAATAAAGATGATCCTTCTACAATGTGACAGCCCTTGACATATTTGTAGACAGCTATTAAGTCTCCTCTCAGTCTTCTTTTTTGCAAGCTAAACATTCCCAAATCCTGCAACCGTTCCTCATAGGACATGGTTTGCAGACCAGTCACCATTCTGGTCGCTCTTCTCTGAACTTGCTCCAGTTTGTCTATGTCTTTTTTAAAATGTGGTGCCCAAAACTGTACACAGTATTCCAGATGAGGTCTGACCAAAGAGGAGTAAAGACCGATAATGACTTCACGTGATCTAGACTGTATGCTTCTGTTAATACATCCCAGAATTGTATTTGCCTTTTTTGCTGCTGCATCACACTGTTGACTCATGTTCAGTCTATGATCTATTAGTATACCTAAGTCTTTTTCACATGTACTGTTGCTTAGCTCTATTCCTCCCATTCTGTATATGTTTTTTTCATTTTTATTGCCCAGATGTAGTACTTTGCATTTTTCCCTGTTAAAAACCATTCTGTTGGTTGCTGCCCACTGCTCCAGTTTATTTAGGTCTTTTTGAATCCTCTCTCTCTCTTCTCTAGTATTAGCTATCCCTCATAGCTTTGTGTCATCAGCAAATTTAATCAGTTTACCCTCAATTCCTTCATCTAAATCATTGATAAAGATGTTGAACAATACAGGTCCCAGGACGGAGCCCTGTGGTACCCCACTTGAGACATTCATCCAGCTGGATGTGAAGCCATTTACAACCACCCTTTGAGTCCGATCACTAAGCCAGTTATGAATCCACCTAACAGTTGCCTGGTCCATTGCATACTTGGTCATTTTTTCAATAAGGATGGTGTGAGATACTTTGTCAAATGCTTTGCTGAAGTCAAGATATACTATATCTACAGCATTTCCCTGATCCACCCAGTCAGTGATTCTGTCATAGAAGGAAATTAAGTTAGTCTGACATGACTTGTTAGTTACAAACCCATGCTGACTCTGGTTAATCACTTCATTCTTATCCATGTACTTACATACATGTTGTTTAATAATTTGTTCAAAGATCTTTCCTGGTATAGAAGTCAGACTCACCGGCCTATAGTTCCCTGGGTCCACCTTCTTCCCCTTTTTGAAGATAGGAACAACATTTGCTCTTCTCCAGTCTTCTGGGACTTCTCCTGTTCTCCAAGAATTTTCAAAGATTATGGAGAGTGGTTCTAAAATTTCTTCTACGATCTCCTTCAGTACTCTGGGGTGTAATTCATCTGGACCTGGAGACTTGAACTCATTTATGTTAGCTAAATATTCCCTCACAATCTTTCTGTTTACAGATAACTTGGATTCCTCTATTCCTTTAAAAGGACAGTGAAGATCAGTTGATGTTACATTTTCTTTCTGAGAGAAAACAGATGCAAAATAGGAATTAAAAAGTTCGGCCTTCTCAACATCCTCTCTTACCATTTCTCCATTTTCATCCTGTAAAAATCCTATAGCATCTTTGACTTTTCTTTTACTTCTGACATACCCCCAAAATCCTTTTTTATTGCTTTTGACATCTCTTGCAAGCCTTAATTCATTGTCAGCTTTAGCTAACCTGATACGTGCCCTACAGGATCTGCAGACTGCATTATAATCTTCTTTAGATATGCCTCCCTCTTTCCATTTAATAAACATTTCTTTCTTTCTTTTTAGCATGTGTTTAAGTTCTGTGTTCATCCATCCTGGTTTCCTTAAATGCTTCCCATTCTTCCTACTTTTCGGGATTGTTAACGATTGTGCTTTGAGAATCTCATTTTTAAAAATTTCCCATCCTTCCTGGACATTTTTGTCCTTAAGGACATCCAGCCATTGGATCCCTCCTATTCTCTTTCTGAGTCTCTTTAAATCTGCCTTTCTAAAATCTAACCTTGAAGTTTGAGTCTTCACATGTTTTCCTCCTCTAGTTATCCAAAATTCTATAATAGCATGATCGCTGCCTCCTAGGGTCCCAGCCACCTTTACCTCCTCAACCATTTCCTCCCTGTTTATAAGGATTAGATCCAAAGTAGCAGATCCCCTTGTTTTCTCCCCTACCTTTTGGAAGATAAAGTTGTCAGCAAGAGAGGATAAGAATTTGCTTGACCTGTTAGTTTTACTTGAGAGAGATTCCCAACAAATGTCTGGATAGTTGAAATCTCCCATGACCACTACGTCATATTTTTTGGAGAACTTGGTCATTTGATACATAAAGAGTTCATCCATATCTTCAGCTTGCCCAGGTGGCCTGTAGTAAATGCCTACAATGGTGTCCTTTCCGTTGTTCTCTCCTTGTATTCTTACCCAAACAGTTTCCACAGAACTCCCAGTCTCTGAAGCTTCAATCTCTGTGCAGATATACGCTTTTCTAACATACAATGCAACACCTCCTCCTCGTTTATCAAGTCTGTTTCTTGCAAATAAGTTGTATCCTTTTAGTCTTTTATTCCAATCATGTGTATCGTCCCACCAAGTTTCAGTGATTCCAATGACATCATATTCCTTTTCCTGCATTAGTAGTTCCAATTCTCCTTGTTTGTTGCCCATGCTTTGTGCATTTGTATAAAAACATTTTAGTTTGTGATTGGTTTCTCTTCCTCCCATATTTTTATTATTTAAATTGTTTTGTCTTTGTTCTTCTTTTCCACTTCCAGTAGCAGAGATCTCAATAGTATTTGTCAGCTGTATGGCTTTTTCTGGCCTTTTGCTTCCCTTCCCACATTGTTCTAGTTTAAAGCTCTTCTGATGAGTGTAGCAAGGCGACTTCCAAATACATGTTTTCCAGTCTTCGTAAGGTGCATCCCATCTCTAGCAAGTAGTCCATCATATAGGTAATTCATTCCGTGATCCAGAAATCCAAATCCTTGTTGACGGCACCATCGACGTAGCCAGTTGTTCACCTGTAGAATCTTATTCCACCTCATTGTTCCATGGCCATCCACTGGGAGGATGGATGAGAAGACCACCTGCGCTCCCAATTCTTTCACTTTCTTGCCTAAGTCTTCAAAGTCACTGCAGATGGTTTCCAGGTCCTTTCTTGCGGTGTCATTTGTCCCCACATGTATTAGCAGGAATGGGTAGTGATCTGTAGGTCTGAAGAGTCTTGATATCCTGTCAGACACATCTTTAATTTTTGCTCCTGGAAGACAGCACATTTCTCTTGAGGTTATGTCTGGTCTGCAGATAGCGGCCTCTGTTCCTCTTAACAGGGAATCCCCCATGACCACCACTCTCCGTTTTTTCTTCACAACATTCTTCTTTCTCCATCCAGGAGGATTCTGAGGGGTTACAAGGTTATTCATTGCTGGCAAAGTCTTATTTTGCTGTATTTCTTCATGGTTCTCCTGCGTGAGAGCCTGGTACTGGTTCCTGAGCAGTATGGGTGCTGACTGCCTCTCGGTCCTCCTGCTTCTGTGGGTCACATGCTTCCATTCCTCTGTTTCGTCAGGTGCAGTTCGAATTTCTTCTCTTTCTGAATCATGAAGAGATAATTCTGCTCTGTCTAAGAACTCTTCACCTTCCTTAATGATTTTCAAGGTAGTTAACCTCTCTTCTAGATTTCGCAACTTTTCCTCCAACAGGGACACAAGCTTGCATTTCTGGCATGTGAAGTTTGGGTTTTCCACTGGCAAGTCTGTGAACATGTAGCAGGATATGCAGCTCACCAAATGGCTCATGGACTCTTCCATGTTCTTATTGTTAATGTTCTGAAAACAGTGAAAAAAGCTTAAAAAAAAAGCTCCAAAATGCACGCGCCTACCGGCGCGCGGTTTACCGATGTCCTCTTTTCAGCTCCAACAGCCAAAATCCAGTGTTCTTTGAGCTTGCGGAGACTCTTCACTTACCCCAAAATGCAGTGGGAATATACAAATTATCTCCTCAGGACTCCTCCCCTGGTTTACCGATGTCCTCTTTTCAGCTCCAACAGCCAAAATCCAGTGTTCTTTGAGCTCGCGGAGACTCTTCACTTACCCCAAAATGCAGTGGGAATATGCAAATTATCTCCTCAGGACTCCTCCCCTGGTTTTGAAGTAGCGAGTGGACACAAAACTCACAAACAGAAGTACAGAGACAACGAGTTGGAGTTAGGTGCAGGTTCAGACACTGCAGGAAAAGGGAAGGTACGGACATAGAGACAAACAGGTAACGGGGTTGGACACAGTTCAGACAGGAACTGAACCCGGAACAAGATACAAGAACGAGCCTGGGAACTCAGCCCCAAGGGTGGCGGAAACAGACTAGAAGTCACAGATACAGGTAACGGGCCGGGGTATACAGCCCCCAGGGTGGCGGAAACAGACAAGATACTGGACAGGACAGGGCCTGGCAACTCAGTTGCACAGAACACACTGTAAGTGTTGCTCAGGCACCTCCTACTGGGTGGAGGGGGTTTAAGTATCCAGTGACTCACAGCAATAGGCTGGGGACGCATTAGGAGTGCGCACACTGTAACTTTTAGAATCAGGCAGTAACCGCACCGCCGCCCTAAGCAATCAGACAAGAGACATGCACACATCAAGTACTGGAGCAAAGTGTGCAGCCTGGACTGATAGGTAAGTTGGCGGTCTTGCATGGTGGGAGATGGTAAGCCATGCCAGCACGCCGGCAGGGATGTTACACTGGACCCATTGAAAATCTTTGGGATAAGCTGAAATCTGCCATTGGGAAAGAGAGCCCTGCAAACATTCAAGAGCTTGAACCAACTGCAAAGGAAGAGTGGGAGAAAATTCCAGCTGAGAAGTGCAAGAAGCTTATAGATGGCTACAAGAAATGTTTGGACTCTGTCATCAATGCCAAAGGGTGTGCAACTAAGTTTTAATTAGGAGTGCCTTTATTGCTGCACATGCTGTTTATCCTGTTTTTTCTTTGAAATTTCAACATAGAAGTTGAAAAACAATGTTTTATTGTTGTATTACTTTGGACCACTACTTAAAAAATTCTGAGGATATAACTTTGGTACATTTCCATTTATTTCTGAAGATATTGTACAGTCTATGAAAAAAATGAAGGGGTGCCAATAATGGTGAGCAGCACTGTATCTGCATCCCTAGGATGCAGATTCCCTTAAAATTGAAAAGCCGGTGTTGGGGGAGGAGTGGTGCCGAACTGATAGGTCCCATGCAAAAAGGTAGGCACTGCTATAAAATAGTAAATGTTACGGGGTGCTACAGTAACCTGATATAGTTATATGATATAATAAGGAAGAAAAAAGACTCAGGATATACAACCGTGCACACCCAATATTAGAAAAATGAAAAAGTCTTTATTGCATGATTACACACTGACAACACAAGAAAAAATAAAAACAATTAAAAACAGACAAGGCATAGCAATATTCATGGGGGAGGAATAATAATAGTGTTCCAAAGCAATAAATCCCCCTTAGGCCACAGGTATCATTTTTATTTTTACTATCTCATAATACAATAATGCTTATTGACCAAGCTATGTCGCCCTAGTAAAGGGTAGCACAGCGCCACTAGACCAAATATAGATGATGAACCAAACACCCCCAAGTAATCAAACCATACATCATAATAAATCAAGGAATGAAGGAATGAGTGGGAGTAGTAATCTACTAGAACTAGGGGCCCGTATAATATCAGCGTTTATCAAAACATATCATCCCACCTGATATACGATATAGGATAATGAGTAAAGGCCATATGTGGCAAAGCGGGCACTCCTAAGTGGTCAAGGGAAAAGTCAAAAATAATAAAATGACATAGTTACCTGTTGGCACCAGAGACCCTACGCGTTACGCTGCTAGACCGCAGCTTCGTCAGGGGTATTGAACTGATAGGTCCCATTACGTCCATGTGGTCTGAAGTTATTAGCGGTATGCCGCCACATAGTTGTAGTTTAGTATATAATATATAAACAGTTAATACTACTGTCTAAGTTCTCTCGTTATTAAACATTTTTAAACAAGGATTTTCAGAAAGAGTAAATGAATAACAATATGATTGACACTTACAAAATAATGAAAAAAATGATTTATCTATGACAGCTTGATTTTTGGTTATTTTACACTTTTATTAAATTACTTATAGAGCAAAACAATGTTTTTATCACTACAGGAGACATTGGCATGAAGTTACACAGAGCTACTTACCATTCGTGATGTTGAAGATGAAATTTAAAAAATTAAATAGGAAAAATACCATGAATTTAAATATTAGATTAAAATAAAAATAAATAAAAGTTAAAAAAATAAACATTACCTAAATCACATCCACACATAAAACATACACACCACTGATATCACAAATACACTCATCAAACGCGACATTGGTACAAAATACCCACACTGCAATCAGACACACAAAGCGCACAAAGACACACAGATTCACACACACCCTGCACTCATCACACACCACACACATACTGTATCACACACAGTTCTGAAAAAATCTTTTAAATACCACAATTTAATTCAATACTCAGCATAAATTCACACATGGCAGGCTGCAAACTGTTGAAATTCCGTCCACAGCAGTGGCCAATGGCTGTACTATTTTAAATACATGGCACAACTATAGGTCCTATAGTACAGCAAATGTACAAGCCTCCATGCCACATCAAACTGTCTCTTTTTTTCAAAATTCTGTCTTTGATTCCAGTCATACATTTCAATGTGGCAATTCTTATGCATTCTGGCTAGAAGATCTATGAAGAGGAAAGTAATGCAAAGCTTGCAGGTAATGATCTTAGGAGTGATTGCAGGGCTGTAGAAGGTCGAGTTTACAACCCAGGCACATTTTGGCCGCCAAGCTACAGCAGAACTTTGAAAATAGCTCCCATAGACCTTAGACTTGTTTTTTTGAGAACCTTCACAGGCATGTAAAAGTTTGGGCACCCCTGGTCAAAATTACTGTTATTGTGAACAGTTAAGCAAGTTGAAGATGAAATGATCTGTAAATGGGCTAAATTAAAGATGACACATTTCCATGGTATTTTAGGCAAACAAAAATATTTATGTATATTCATATTTTACATTTTAAGCATTCTAAAAAGAAAAATTTTGCTTGTTCTTCCAGACCTTATCTTGACCTCCACTGTTCCTGTTAACTGCCATTTCTTAATTATATTTCGAACTGAGGAAATGGCAACTTGAAAACGCTTTGCTTCTTCTTATTGCCTTCTCCTGCTTTGTGGGCCTCCACCCAGGGCCGGCTCCAGGTTTTCGTGGGCCCCGGGCAAAAGAGTCTCAGTGGCCCCTTTAGCACATACCACCATTCATGATGCACAGATACGGAGGAGAAATATAGGTATACAACACAGGGCCCAGCCTGTCCCTTCATCCTTCACATATGCAGACATGCACACACACACAGTACGCAGACATGCACGCATGCACACACAGTACGCAGACATACATGCACACACACACAGTGCGCAGACACGCACGCACACACACAGTACGCACACACACACAATACGCAGACCCGCACACACACACAATACGCAGACACGCACACACACGCAATACGCAGACACGCACGCACACACACAATACGCAGACACGCACACACACAATATGCAGACACGCACACACAGTGCACAGACATGCGCATGCACACGGTACGCAGGCATGCACACACATACACACATGAACATGGTACACAGATATACACACACAATACGCAGACACGCACAGATACATACACATACATATTTGAACAAATTCTTAAAAACACATTATTATAAAACAGACATAAATATATATACACAGTCATACACACTGACATACACAGACATTCACATCATACATGCACACACACATTAGAAATATTTTTTATATGGGGATTGGGGAAGCTCGCTCACCTGCCCCCTGGCCTGTGTCCCGTCCAGCTCCTCAGTCATGTGGCAGTGCAGGGCCTCCGGCGTGTCACATGGCCCTGGACCATCAGGGGGGCCCACTCGCCGTCAGGGCTCGGGCCGCTTCCCCGGCATCTGTGCTTGGCCGCCGGTGCTGTTCAAGCCCTGCTCTGCTGCATGCAGCAGCAGCAGTGTGCAGTCAGTGTGCTGCTGCTCCACCAATCAGGCCCAGTGCTGTCACTTTTCAGACATGGCCGTGCGCTGTGCGGCTGTGTCTGGTAGTAATGACGCGGCAGGTGCGACACCCCAGCACAATTAAAGGCGCAGTGTCGCCCCTGCGTGTCATTACTACCAGACACAGCCGCACAGCGCACTGCACTCGGCCATGTCTGGAAAGTGACGGCACTGGGCTTGATTGGTTGAGCAGCAGCACACTGACTGCACACTGCTGCTGCATCTGCATGTAGCAAAGGGCTTGAACAGCACCCGCGGCCCTGCACAGATGCCCGGGTACTTGCCCGGGTACGCCGGGTGCTAACGCCGGCCCTGTCTCCACCATTTTCATTTTCAGAGTGTTAGACAGCTGTTTAGAAGAACCCATGGCTGCTGTTTTTTTTGTACAAGGCTAGAGGAGGCTTGGTTTTAATAAAGCTGGGAAATTTACATCACCTGGCCTTTCCTAACGATGATAGTGAACAAGCCATAACCCTAACAGGCTAATTAACGTCTGAAACATTGGTCAAACCTATCTGTGCACACAAATCTCCAAGGATTCCAAAATTTTTGCATTGGCCAATTTTCCTTTTTGTAATTTTTAAAATGTAAAAAAATGACATATTATATATATATATATATATATATATATATATATATATATATACATACATACATACATACATACATATATATACACACAGTACAGACCAAAAGTTTGGAAACACCTTCTCATTTAAAGATTTTTCTGTATTTTCATGACTATGAAAATTGTACATTCACACTGAAGGCATCAAAACTATGAATTAACACATGTGGAATTATATACTTAACAAAAAAGTGTGAAACAACTGAAAATATGTCTTATATTCTAGGTTCTTCAAAGTAGCCACCTTTTGCTTTGATGACTGCTTTGCACACTCTTGGCATTCTCTTGATGAGCTTCAAGAGATAGTCACCGGAAATGGTCTTCCAATAATCTTGAAGGAGTTCCCAGAGATGCTTAGCACTTGTTGGCCCTTTTGCCTTCACTCTGCGGTCCAGCTCACCCCAAACAATCTCGATTGGGTTCAGGTCTGGTGACTGTGGAGGCCAGGTCATCTGGCGTAGCACCCCATCACTCTCCTTCTTAGTCAAATGGCCCTTACACAGCCTGGAGGTGTGTTTGGGGTCATTGTCCTGTTGAAAAATAAATGAAGGTCCAACTAAACGCAAACCGGATGGAATAGCATGCCGCTGCAAGATGCTGTGGTAGCCATGCTGGTTCAGTATGCCTTAAAGTTTGAATAAATCCCGAACAGTGTCACCAGCAAAGCACCCCCACACCATCACACCTCCTCCTCCATGCTTCACGGTGGGAACCAGGCATGTAGAGTCCATCCTTTCACCTTTTCTGCGTCGCACAAAGACACGGTGGTTGGAACCAAAGATCTCAAATTTGGACTCAGACCAAAGCACAGATTTCCACTGGTCTAATGTCCATTCCTTGTGTTCTTTAGCCCAAACAAGTCTCTTCTGCTTGTTGCCTGTCCTTAGCAGTGGTTTCCTAGCAGCTATTTTACCATGAAGGCCTTCTGCACAAAGTCTCCTCTTAACAGTTGTTGAAGAGATGTGTCTGCTGCTAGAACTCTGTGTGGCATTGACCTCGTCTCTAATCTGAGTTGCTGTTAACCTGTGATTTCTGAGGCTGGTGACTCGGATAAACTTATCCTCAGAAGCAGAGGTGACTCTTGGTCTTCCTTTCCTGGGGCGGTCCTCATGTGAGCCAGTTTCTTTGTAGCGCTTGATGGTTTTTGCAACTGCACTTGGGGACACTTTCAAAGTTTTCCCAATTTTTCGGACTGACTGACCTTCATTACTTAAAGTAATGATGGCCACTTATTTTTCTTTACTTAGCTGCTTTTTTCTTACCATAATACAAATTCTAACAGTCTATTCAGTAGGACTATCAGCTGTGTATCCACCAGACTTCTGCAAAACACAACTGATGGTTCCAACCCCATTTATAAGGCAAGAAATCCCACTTATTAAACCTGACAGGGCACACCTGTGAAGTGAAAACCATTTCCAGTGACTACCTCTTCAAGCTCATCAAGAGAATGCCAAGAGTGTACAGAGCAATTATCAAAGCAAAAGGTGGCTACTTTGAAGAACCTAGAATATAAGACATATTTTCAGTTGTTTCACACTTTTTTGTTAAGTATATAATTCCACATGTGTTATTTCATAGTTTTGATGCCTTCAGTGTGAATGTACTTTTTTCATAATCATGAAAATACAGAAAAATCTTTAAATGAGAAGGTGTGTCCAAACTTTTGGTCTGTACTGTATATATAAATATATATATAACATATTATCATTATTAATGTCATCCTTATTTAGTTGTTGCTAATAAAACAAGAGTTGTGACGCAGAAGAACGTTTCTAAAGGGTTAAACTTGACTGTCTTTTTGGTCCTTAGTAAGTATATACAGGTGATTACGGTAATTTGATAAATCAGCTGGCCGTGATATGAATCTTGCCTACATTAAGAGAAGGAGTCAGGCGTCCCGATGGCTCCCAGGGACACTTCATTAAGCAATCAGCTCTTTTAATGAAATATTTCTTTGTTAAAATATTCATTGATCTGCAGCTATTCTATGCAGGCAGAAGCGAGCGAGGCAGGCACAGCGTTGTCCCTAAAGCTTTGAGAGCGAGCCATTGCAAGCACGCTCTTAAAACAGAGCATTGTGTGCCCCCGCATTCAAAAGAGGGTAATTAAGGCATTGGACCTTTGCAGGTGACCTTCAGGGAGAAGAAAGACAGACACCCTCCGCTTCCATTCCTGTCCCCATTTTTGTCATCTCCAGATTGAAAGTGCAGCTCTCAATACTGTTAGGCTGGAGAGATATTCTGCCAGTCAGGATAGCTGCGGAAGCAGTGGAGTAAAGGAAAGTCCTGTATAGGATGATGTGGATACACTCTTAGCCATATATGGGAAGGAACGACATAAAACAACGAAGATATCACTTTCCCCACATTGTTATCAATAGAGCTCAACATACTGCCGTGTCTGAGCATGTGTAAGAGCTTAGGGTACCTCCACACGCCATGGATATGCTGCAGATTTTCTTGATGCGGATTTAGTAGCCAAAATGTTATATATATGCCATAGATTTCACCCTTTGCATAAATAGATTGACATGCTGCGTATTACAGACCAATTTTACCTAAAGATTTTTTTACTAAGCATAGACAGGTTTGGTTATTTTTTCGTATGAGGCTAAGAACTTACCGACTGGTAGCTGCTAACTACCTGCCTGGTCTGCCCGACCATAATGTCTGCCGGCTCAGGCGGTGACTCTCTGGCTTCCTTTGACCTGATGTCAACAGGGCAGTTCTTTTTCTTCCTGTCTGCTCTGACAGTGGGGTGTCACTTCTGACGTCATGTTGATTGACAGCCGGTTCTCCGCAGTTAGGTACCAAAAATAGGCGATTTTGACTATTTCCGCCAAACATCGTTTGAAAACGACTTGGTGATTATCAGCAGTCGACTATTGCATACCAAAACTGTGATCTGCAAGGCTGCATTCTTTACAGCGTGGGGTGCAAGCATAATTCTGGCTTGTTGATGATCGGATCGTTCAAACAAACAATCCAACAGATGATTGCTTGGCTGCATTCTAGTTGATGATCATCTTACGTATCTTTACTGAACGTCAGGTAAAAGGGGGAAATCAATTAAATAGAAGTTAATATAAAAGAAGTAGATTACTGTCCAATACTTTAGAAAAGTAAACAAGTTTTCTTAATGTGTTACTGTTTAGATGACATCTGGTACAATATGTTTCGTATATTGTGGTATTCTCGGGCGCACAGATGTTCCTTAACATGTTATTTTACAAGAACTGATCATTGGACGTCATCTTGCATGAGCTGCGAACAGATTCTTAATCCACAGTTGGGAACAAACAAGTAAACTATATTGCGTTAAAACCTAATTCACAAAGTGTATTTCATGCGGAGAACACAGTAATCATGACATAAACCTTCGTCTCAAGGTATTACAAGATTTTTAGCATCCAGACAATGATGACTGCAGCACAATAGTACCCAACCACATATACACAAACACTTACTTACTCGTGCATTTACATATACACTTGGATATTACATACATGTACTGTATATAAAGGCATTACAAATATACATACGCATAACACACATTTATTTATACACACATATTACATACAATTACCTTCTTCGCAGATAGCTGAGGTTTAGGCATAATGTAGCTAATCCAGGACACCTGAACAGTAAGTTGGAGTATAAATTGGTATGCATGCAAAATCAAGCAGCATGTTCACACTGGTGATTAAACAGACAAAACCTATGACAGAAACAAAATGAACATATACCCTGCTGTAAGTGAATAAGTTCATTTTTTTCGGTTAAGTTTCAGGTTTCTGCACTTAGTGCAGATAAGGGTGTGGCCTCCCTTTCTTTGAGCATTACGTTCATATAGCTTCCCATTTTCTTAGTATCCATATTCGGGTACTGGTCCTTACTCACATTGACGTCACTTTGACACATGTTAAGGTTTTAATACTAGAGGTTAGGACCGCCCCGATTTCTGTACACCTTGACGCTGGTGGGATGGCTTTTACGCTTTTTTGATCAAAAATGGTGTTTGCTAAGCCCCCTATGTTATCTATATACACTATTGCTATTGCTTATTTACTTACAGTAGGGTATATGTTAATTTTGTTTCGTTCTTAGGTTTTGTTTATTAAAAAGCAGCCAGATGCTCTGTAAAAAGTCTTGGTCTAGTGGTGGAGCCACCATTTATTCTTTACTATTACTGTACAATGCAATTGAGCCCCAAACAAAGGTAGTTGCAATGCATGGTAAAAGTGACCAAGGGCAGTAGCCATGAACAAACTGCTGCTCCATAACGCCCTGGCACTTTACAGGAAAATCGTGTCCCAGTCCCCATGTGCTCTCAGGTGTGGTATGCATCACACTCACTCGTAGGCTGCAAGTCCACACTGTCTCCAGGCCTCCATCTTCAGGAGCCACCACACATAACGCAGGGGACACCCAGTTTGTTTTAACAACCAAAAGTTTACTGGAGAGCTCAAGCTCATCAGATTGTAACAGTATTGGACACAACACTTTTTATTCCTTGTTTCCTTAATACAGTTTGTTTCCAGCATTACTATCTATTCCTCCTGGACTATCCCTATGTTTACTGGCTCTGTCAGTCCCAGGGATTTCCTGTCCAGTTCCGCAGTGCACCCGAGATCTGTTACCTTTCCTTCACACGGTTCCGCATCAATTGTCCCCTGTATGCCAGAGGATTAGGCATTCTTTGTAGTACCTGTATCGAGCCTTGAGCTCCGGACACTCCAGGAATTTCTGCCAGGGATTCCAGTAAGGCTTCCTACTGCCCCGAACGATAGATTCTTGCTGGCACTAGCAGTCCACTGCACTTCAACTTGACCTTGGTTCCTGTACATCTCTATCTGATCAACTATCGGGAAGCAGTCCCTTTTTACTGGGGCTTTCTCCTCGCACTATGGGCTAGTCCTGAACTTTAACTATGTCTGTCCCTACAGCATGTGGTTGAGCAGATCTCTTTCACAAACATTACACATTACATAAATTAAACATATTATACTTATAATGCTTACCAGAGACTATCTTGCCCTATAGTCACTACCTTATGTCCTAAATCTTAACCTATATACAGTACAGACCAAAAGTTTGGACACACCTTCTCATTTAAAGATTTTTCTGTATTTTCATGACTTTGAAAATTGTACATTCACACTGAAGGCATCAAAACTATGAATTAACACATGTGGAATTATATACTTAACAAAAAAGTGTGAAACAACTGAAAATATTTCTTATATTCTAGGTTCTTCAAAGTAGCCACCTTTTGCTTTGATGACTGCTTTGCACACTCTTGGCACTCTCTTGCTGAGCTTCAAGAGGTAGTCACCGGAAATGGTCTTCCAACAATCTTGAAGGAGTTCCCAGAGATGCTTTGCACTTGTTGGCCCTTTTGCCTTCACTCTGAGGTCCAGCTCACACCAAACCATCTCGATTGGGTTCAAGTCTGGTGACTGTGGAGGCCAGGTCATCTGGTGTAGCACCCCATCACTCTCCCTCTGGGTCAAATAGCCCTTACACAGCCTGGAGGTGTATTTGGGGTCATTGTCCTGTTGAAAAATAAATGATGGTCCAACTAAACGCAAACCGGATGGAATAGCATGCCGCTGCAAGATGCTGTGGTAGCCATGCTAGTTCAGTATGCCTTCAATTTTGAATAAATCCCCAACAGTGTCACCAGCAAAGCACCCCCACACCATCACACCTCCTCCTCCATGCTTCACGGTGGGAACCAGGCATGTAGAGTCCATCCTTTCACCTTTTCTGCGTCGCACAAAGACACGGTTGTTGAAACCAAAGATCTCAAATTTGGACTCATCAGACCAAAGCACAGATTTCCACTGATCTAATGTCCATTCCTTGTGTTCTTTAGCCCAAACAAGTCTCTTCTGCTTGTTGCCTGTCCTTAGCAGTGGTTTCCTAGCAGCTATTTTACCATGAAGGCCTGCTGCACAAAGTCTCCTCTTAACAGTTGTTGTAGAGATGTGTCTGCTGCTAGAACTCTGTGTGGCATTGACCTGGTCTCTAATCTGAGCTGCTGGTAACCTGCGATTTCTGAGGCTGGTGACTCGGATAAACTTATCCTCAGAAGCAGAGGTGACTCTTGGTCTTCCTTTCCTGGGGCGGTCCTCATGTGAGCCAGTTTCTTTGTAGCGCTTGATGGTTTTTGCAACTGCACTTGGGGACACATTCAAAGTTTGCCCAATTTTTCGGACTTTCTTAAAGTAATGATGGCTACTCGTTTTTCTTTACTTAGCTGCTTTTTTCTTGCCATAATACAAATTCTAACAGTCTATTCAGTAGGACTCTCAGCTGTGTATCCACCTGACTTCTGCACAACACAACTGATGGTCCCAACCCCATTTATAAGGCAAGAAATCCCACTTATTAAACCTGACAGGGCACACCTGTGAAGTGAAAACCATTTCCGGTGACTACCTCTTGAAGCTCACCAAGAGAATGCCAAGAATGTGCAAAGCAGTCATCAAAGCAAAAGGTGGCTACTTTGAAGAACCTAGAATATAAGACATATTTTCAGTTGTTTCACGCTTTTTTGTTAAGTATATAATTCCACATGTGTTAATTCATAGTTTTGAGGCCTTCAGTGTGAATGTACAATTTTCAAAGTCATGAAAATACAGAAAAATCTTTAAATGAGAAGGTGTGTCCAAACTTTTGGTCTGTACTGTATATATAGGTTTGATGTATTGGTGTATTTTATGATCACTTTGCCTGTCTAGCCTATTGCTGATTTAAAGTAAAGAACTTTGTCATTGCAAATGTGTCTATCTGCTTATATTATATATCATGCTATATCTAAATCTTTTGAGGGAACGCCTAAATGCATGATCTTATGCTTTTGTCAAGGAGGGCTTCACATTTTAAAATTGGATCATATGCTTCAAAAATATTCGGTTTTTGGAAAAAACTAAAAAGGAGAAGGTGCATAAGCAAGAAAAAGGTGTATTCTGTTAGAAATCACATGTATTGTATTTTTCCAACAGCGGATTTATTATTAATATTAAGGTATGTCTTTTTCGGGCAGATTCCTGCAGCAAATGCTCCAGAGACTGAATATATGCATTCCTGTTTAAAAACGACTTTTTTTTTTCAGCGTCTTTTATTTGCTTCAGGTTTCCAAAGCCACCAAGCGGTCAAAAGAAGTGACATGTCCATTCTTCAGGTGTTTTACGCTTAGAAGATGCTCTTTTCTTTACAATGCAAGTCAATTGGAAAACTCTTCTCAGCATTTTGCCAGTATCTTTGCTTTAAAACTGTTAGCGGTTTGTTTGTTATTGTATCGAGTAAGAAAATGGCCAAAAAATGAGAGTAAGGTTAAATTCTCACAATAAGTTTTTGGTGAGTCTCTGAGGCAGCAGAGTTTCGCTGCGCTAAAAACACAGCGTCTTACAGGGAATTATAGGAATCTGATGTCCACTGTGGGTTTTTTTTATGCTACGTAAACTCACCTGTGGTGCGTGTTTGAAATATGCAACATGTCAATTTAATTTGCTGGTTTACTGAGTTTTATGTGCAGATGTTCCCCATAGAATTGCATTAAATGTGGAAACACGGTAAAAATGTGCGTAATCTGAATATGACTGTATCAGTAAAGTTTTGTTAAAGCCAAATACCGGGAAGTAACAAAAACAAAGCATAAAACATGACATATCAAAAAGAGCCAAAAACTGCAGTCAAAAATGCGATAAAACCGCATAGAAAAAACCACACTCAAAAACGCAATGAAAACACAAGTGACCTAATTTACCTAAGGCTGTGAGCCCACAATGAGTGTTTGGTGAGTGTCCACTAAGTAAAAATTCAGCGTCTTACAGTTCCATCAAAGTGGATGGGATTTATAGAAATCTCCTGCCCACTGTGCTTATTTTTCACAACCGCAACATGTCAATTACTCTCCTGAGTTTTATGTGCAGATTTTTCCCATTGAATTGCAATATATGCAGAAAACCCACAGGTAAAAAATGCACATGTATTTTTAGTGCTTTTCCACGGCGGGAACACATCAAAAACCACACATGACCATATTTATTTAAAACATAACAAGAGACAATAACCACAGCGATAAAAACACATGTAAAAAAAGTCAAAAACACTCTCAAAAAACACAAGTAATCTAACTTACTTAATAAGGGCAGAAATTCTGCCGAAAATCTGCAACATCAAAAATTCACCAAAAACTCATTGTGGAAACGTAGCCTAAAGGTGAGTTTTTAATATGGCACATTTTCTGCACCATTTATACACCTATTAAGTAAATTAAGTTACTTGTGTTTTTTCATTGAGTTTTTGACTGTTTTTTTTAGCATGCGTTTTTTTCACCTTTTTGACACTGTGTTTTTTTTACCTCTTATTGGTATGTCATTTTTTAACCCCCTTTACCTCCCGGGGGACCGATGAGAGTGGTCTGTAAATCAGAGACGTTTGTAATAAGTAGTATTTATAGAGGATCAAAGATGCTTCATGAGAATTCTGTGAACAACAAAAGTTAGCACAATGTGAAATATCTCTGGAACCGTATGTCAGAATTAACCCCTTCACCCCAGGCCATTTTCCATTTTTGTGCTTTCGTTTTTTCCTCCCCTTCTTCCCAGAGCCATAACTTTTTTATTTTTCCGTCAGTATGGCCATATGAGGGCTTGTTTTTTGCTGGACGAGTTGCACTTTTGAATGACACCCATTGATTTTACCACATAGTGTACCACTAAGTGTGGTGAAATTGCAAATAAAAGTGCAATTTCACAATTGCTTTTTGAGTTTTTAATTTACCATGTTCACTATATGGTAAAACTGACCGAGCTGTATGATTCTCCAGGTCAGTACGAGTACGCTGATACCAAACATGTATAGGGGTAGGGGTTTTATTTAAGTGATGAAAAAAAATTCAGAAATTTGTAAGAAAAAAAAGTTTTTGCGTTTGCCGCTATTTTCCGAGACATCATTTCTATTCTATTTCCGTAGCATTTCTATTTTTTGGGATCTGGAGTTGGGTGATGGCTTATTTTTTGCGCCCTGAGCTGACGGTTTTATTGATACCTTTTTGGGGTAAATACGATGTTTTGAACGCCTCTTATTGCATTTTATTGCAATGTTGCGGTGACTAAAAAAATTTAATTCTGGCGCTTTGATGTTTTTCTCATTACATAGTTTACTGATCGTATTAATTTATTTTATATTTTGAAAGATCGGACATTTCTGAATTCAGCAATACCAAATACCAAACGAGATGGTTTGGGGTGAGCTGGACTGCAGAGTGAAGGCAAAAGGGCCACCAAGTGCTAAGCATCTCTGGGAACTCCTTCAAGATTGTTGTAAGACCATTTCCGGTGACTACCTCTTGAAGCTCAACAAGAGAATGCCAAGAGTGTGCAAAGCAGTCATCAAAGCAAAAGGTGGCTACTTTGAAGAACCTAGAATATAAGACATATTTTCAGTTGTTTCACACTTTTTGTTAAGTATATAATTCCACATGTGTTAATTCATAGTTTTGATGCCTTCAGTGTGAATGTACAATTTTCAGTCATGAAAATACAGAAATTCTTTAAATGAGAAGGTGTGTCCAAACTTTTGGTCGGTACTGTATATACCTCTTACATAGTCTCCTTTATTATGTATATTGCCATCTCTTATTACACAGTGCCCTCTTGATATGTACAGCACCGTCCCTTACATATCGGATTATCTATAGCGCCCTGTTCTTTATTACATAGCGTCCTCTTTTGTTAGATATAATGCAATGGCGGCTGATGGAGCATGGGAAAGCTTCTTTTCTCATGGAGGAGCTAACGGAATGGTCTTCTGGTCACCGGCTACTCCATCAGCAGTCATTTTATATCTAACAAGAGAAGACTCTATGTAATAAAAGAGGGCGCTGTGAATAACAAAAATAACAAGAATACGCTATGTAAGGGACAACACTATACATAACAGTAGAGGAAGCTATATAATAAGAGATGGCACCATATATAACTAGAGAGGATGGTACGTAATAAAGGAGGGTGTTATACATAATAAAAGATTAAACTATGTAACTAAGGATGGCGCTATACATAATAAGTGAGTACATTATATACTAAGGGACTGTGCTATACATAATAAGGCTACACTCCTGCATCTGCGTGCAGTGTCGGTGTGCTGCCCGTTTTTACAGACGCATTGAGCACGTCCTATTCTAATCTTCAAAATCAGATCAGACCAGGACATTCTCTGACCCTCACACATCTCATTCTCAGATTCTTGATTTTCATGGATGTGTGAATGGCTTTATAAAACTATACGAGTCCGTGGACCATCTGATAAAAAAATCTGGCAGCACACGGACATTTCACACAAATCTGAGAATGCAGCCTAAGGGATTTTACAGATAACATTAGCACTCCAAGTCACATAGTGCAGATATAGAATAATATTTACATCCAGGCACTTACAGTTGACGTCTTATCTGATCAGAGTCGGTTTCTGCTGTTTCTTCTCCATCTGGTCAGACCTTCATGTCGACATCTTCCAGCCAAGACTTGTTTTGTCACGATGATCACCGCAGCCCTAAAAAAACAAGGCCACATATATTGTATACATACAAGTGTCTCCCCCACACTGCGCCCCTGACTACAGTTATGTACCCCCCATTAATATACTATTAGCCACTTAGTAATCAAAATATAAAGTGATAAACAGCACTGTGCCCCCATTAACTATAATCTCCACTGGCCAATAATATACATTATTCAGTCTCTGTGACTGAATAATTGCTCATCATTTATCTCCCCATCCCCATCATTGCTCTCCCCAGCCCCATCATAGCTCTCCCCAGCCCCATCATTGCTCTGCTCCATCATTGCTCTCCCCAGCCCCATCATTGCTCTTCCCATCCCCATCATCCTCATCATTGCTCGCCCCATCCCCACCATCCTCATCATTGCTCTCCCCATCCCCACCATCCTCATCATTGCTCTCTTCCCAGCCTCATCATTGCAACTCCCCATCATTGCCCTCCCCATCCCCATCATTGCTCTCCCCAGCCCCATCATTGCTCTCCCCAACCCCATCATTGCTCTTCCCATCATTTCTCTCCCCATCCCCATCATTGCTCTCCCCAGCCCCATCATTGCTCAACCCAGCCCCATCATTTCTCTCCCCAGCCCCACCATCCTCATCATTCCTCTCCCCAGCCCCATCATTGCTCTCCCCATCATTGCTCTCCCCATCTCCATCATTCCTCTTCCCAGCCCCATAATTGCTCTCCCCATCCCCATCATTGCTCTCCCCAGCCCCATCATTGCTCTCCCCATCCCCATCATTGCTCTCCCCATCCCCATCATTGCTCTCCCCATCCCCATTATTGCTCTCCCCAGCCCCATCATTGCTCTCCCCAACCCCAACATCCCCATCATTGCTCTCCCCATCCCCACCATCCCCATAATTGCTCTCCCCATCCCCACCATCCCCATCATTGCTCTCCCCATCCCCACCATTGCTCTCCCCATCTCCACCATCCTCATCATTGGTCTCCCCGTCCCCACCATCCTCATTATTGCTCTCCCCATCCCCACCATCCCCATCATTGCTCTCCCCATCTCCAACATCCCCATCATTGCTCCCCCCATTCCCACCATTGCTCTCACCATCCTCATCATTGCTCTCCCCATCCCCACCATTGCTCTCCCCATCCCCACTATCCCCATCATTGCTTTCCCCATCCCCACCATCCCCATCATTGCTCTCCCCATCCCCATCATCCCCATCATTGCTCTCCCCCACCTCTCCTCATTATTCTGTTCCTCTCCCCCGTGTATCAGTAAAAAAAAAACAAACAAAAAAAAACACTTTCCTCTCTGCTTGATCCCTGCAGCATCCTCGTTGCTGGCAACTTTCTCTCTGACCCAGGCGCGCGCTGCATGATGACGTCATCAAGCCACGCGAGCCTGTGTCAAAGAGGAAGCGCCGGGCAGGAAGCAGAGGACGAATCCCTCAGCTCTGCTTCCATTTTCCTCCTGTCAGCAGCAGAGCTGGAGGGATCGCTCCCTGGCCGTCGCACATGAGAGGGCAATCTGGCCATGGGCCACCTGGAGCTCCGGTCTCCGAGACACAGGCCAGATTGCCCTCAATATTAGCCGCCTGCAAGGGTCTCCCTGACCCTCCGGGCTCCGGTACAGTTGCACTGGCTGTATCGGCGTTATGTCTGCCCCTGGATTGTACTATATACTGTACTTTAGTCTGAAAAAGGCCAAAAGTTAAATGGTCAAGAAACAGATGCCATCTATGTAACTGCAGTTTCAGAAGAACTTGCAGTAGAATGCCTGTGTCTGCTTCCTCCTCATTCTCCCCTCCTCTCTCTATAGAATCTTATGAGCACCAACTGTTATTTAATGTAAAAAACTGTCTTCATTGAATACAGATCTCACAAATTGTAACCATTTATTGGGAATGGAGGTAAAAAAAGCAGTTTGCTCTGATAAGAAGTATTGCAAAGTTGCTTATTATCATGTGTATATTGATTTATGAAAAAAAAAATTAAAGCGGCGGTTATATTTCTGTTTTTTAATTGTTTTTCATATCACAATATTAAAAAAAAAAAAAAAAAGAAAACACTAAAATTCTGCAATTTTCATTTTGGCTTCTGCAGGAGACAGATGCCGGTGACATGCTATTCTCTAAGCGCATGGTTTACATTTTCTTCACCATCGTTTAAAAGCAATCTGTGCATCTGATGAAGGTCAGGGATCTGACCGAAACGTTATGCATTAATCTGTGGATTGTACATGTAAATAAAGCACAAAAACTTGCAACTTTCTAAGCGTGTCAAGTTCTTCAATTACATTATATGGGATGGGACCTTACTTGAGCACCAGTCAATAAAAAGAGTGCCATGTTTCTGTTACAAAAATGTGTCAAACTGGTGCTGGAGGTGTAGAGGAAATACCCTTGTGACCAGGAAGAAGCATGGGGTGTTGCACTGTAAAAAAAGTTTTAACCCTTTTATAATGGTTGCTAGCCTTCCTGAGTCATTGCAAAATAATATGTTCCCCATACCATCAACCCACTAGTGGCATAAGAAGGGGTAAGCAGCAAACCCCCAATTCATACACACACACACTCAGGGTCACCGTAACAGGGTGTTTAGGGACAGCAAAGCAAATTTTGCCGCTACCCGTCCTTTACACAAATGTGACTGTATGAAACGCAAATTAACATGTTGTGGATTTAATATCCGCTATGATGCAGTATGTTGGTGAAATTTGAATATTAAGATAATTTCTCATCCATAATATTTTGTGGATTTTCCACAGTAGCGGTAGGGAATGGAAATCCTGCAGCTTATCCACCTGATGTGAACATGCCCTAAAAGAACTTGCTGTACACTTGCATTGAGAACACCATATATAGTCCTTATTCCATGCCACATTTCTTTAACTTCAGTTCTTACACTAATTGTGGGCAATTGTGATGCAACCTGGAACTTAATGGAGTTATCCCCCTTCAAAAACTTTATACCAAACGCAGAGTTAGCTATTAGTGTTGAGCGAGCATGCTCGACACTGCTCGGTACTCGCCCGAGCATCTCACTACTCGGGATGTTCAGCGAGCACTGAGCATTTCCGGGTTACTCGGGCGGGAGCTCGGGTCTCCGCCATGCACGTTTGGCGCTCTTTACAGAGCCAATGAACATGCAGGGATTGCCAGCCAGTCACTGTAATGCCGCAGCCATGTTGTTTGTGGGCATTACAGTGATTGGCTGGCCGCACAGCGTCACCTCGAGTATTTAAAACCCTACCAGTGTAGGGTCAGTCCTGCAGAGCTAGGGAGAGATTTATACTGCAAAATAGGTAGTGTAGGGTCTCTGAAGCCTGCCAAATCAAACAAACAGTCCTTCTCAGGACTAATATCCATCCCAGATATCAGGCAGGCAGGCTGTATAGGAGACGCAGTGGTTATACCAACAAACAGTGCATTACAGTCCTGTGTGCTCCTGCTGGTCAAATTGCTAGACTTATCCCCCAGTCTCAGGGGCCAGGAAAAATCCTTTTTTTTAATCTAAATCCTGTATTTTTTTTTCCTCAGTCAGACTGTACAAATACGCATCTTATTAACCTTTGGCCAGATAACTAGAAGTTTGGTTTTGCTGTTCCACGGTTCAAATCTCTGTATTATCCTGCTTTTAGCCTTTTTTACATAAAAAAAACAGTAATAGTGTCTCCCTGACTGTTCAGACACAAATTTATCTGTTTAAAAGATTCTGGTGTAGGCCAGAGAAATAGAACTGTGGCTTCCCTCTTCCACTGTTCTAATCTCCTTTTTATTACCCTTTTTCCATTGATAGTGCGAGTGTAAGCTATTTTACTTCATTTACAATGGGCAAGGCGCGTGGCAAGGGACTTGGAACTGGACGTTCTGGTGATGGTGCGTGTAGAGGATGGGGCCGTGGCCAAGGTGAAAATGTGCCACAACCAACAGCCACATCTTCTCGCTCCCACTTCTTGACCGAATTACTAGGGAAGCACACTACAACACCAGTATTGCGAACTGATCAGTGTGAACAAGTTATTAATTGGATAGCAGATAATACTTCCAGTTACCTGGGCACGACCACCTCTGGTCTGTCTTCCACACGGTCAAGTTTTAATAGCCGTGAGTCTCGACCGCATACTCTTCCTCACCCTGATGCTCCTTCCTCCCACCATGCCGAGTGTCGTCAGACAGCAACTGATCCCACAGTTGGACACTCTGAAGAGCTGTTCACTGGTCCATTTCCATATTTGTGCCCCTCGCCTGCTCCTCTTGAAGTGGTGGAAGAGGAGATCCCATGTAGCGATGCCCAAATATTTGAACAGCCACGGCCACAGGAAGTCGACGCTGGCAATTTGTCACAAGAGGTGGACGATGACGAGACACAATTGCCACGAAGTAGGGAGGAGGATCGTGGTGCGCAAGTGGAAGAAGAGGAGGTGGTAGATGATCTAGAAACTGACCCAACGTGGCAGGAGGACACGCAGAGCGAGGCCAGCAGCACACAGGGGGAGGGAGGCAGAGTACCCCAACAGGCAGGAAGAAGCAGTGTGGTGGCCGCACACAGAAGGCGGGCAACAGTTCCCCGTAACACCAACATGAGGGACGTTGCTGTAACGGGTCTGGGAGGCGGAACCTCTGAGCAACTATACAAGGGGGCGGTCCTTGTAAGGAAGCGGGTGGCTCCCAGGGAAGACGGGCAGGTAGTCACGGCAAGTGACAGGGACAGACTCTGGGTAGAAGGGCAGGTAGTCACGGCAAGTGACAGTCTCTGGGTAGAAGGGCAGGTAGTCACAGGGACAGTCTCTGGGTAGACTAGCAGACAGGTAGCAGGTGGACGCTCCCAGGTGAGCGGGCAAGAGTCTCTGGACTGGCAGGTGGTCACGGCAAGTGACGGCAGAGCCTCCAGGTAGGCTAGCAGGCAGGTAGCAGGTGAGCACTCCCAGGTGAGCAGGCAAGAGTCTCTGGACTGGCAGGTGGTCACGGCAAGTGACGGCAGAGCCTCCAGGTAGACTAGCAGGCAGGTAGCAGGTGAGCGCTCCCAGGTGAGCGGGCAGGCTGGTCCATAGACAGACTGACAGGTGTCGGAAGGCAGACCGTCGGACCGCAGGCTTGCAAGCAGGTAAGCGGATATCAGGCAGGTATCAAGCAGGAATCTGGCAGGTAACTGGTAGCGGGACCTGAGGGCTGAAGCAGAGTAGTGAACAGTGCAACAACATTGCTCGGGCACCTCTATTTTGGAGGAGGTGCCTTATATATGGTGAGGTCCTCCGGCCATTTTCCGGGGACTCCTTAGGACGGCGCGTGCGGCCCCTTTAAGAGAGGGGGAGCGCGCGCGCGCCCTAAGCACAGTGGCCGGGAAGCAGCGCGCGCTGTTAGCAGAGCGGGAGGAGGACGCCGGGCACGGAGCGGAGAGGTGAGGGGAACAGCGTCCCTGCCTAGCAGGAGGCAGGGACGCCGATGCTACAGTACCCCCCCTTTAGGCCCCCCTTTTTTAGGCCAGACAGAAATTTATCAAGGATGAGAGGGGCATTGATGTTCTCCCGGGGCTCCCACATTCTCTCCTCAGGACCAAACCCCTTCCAATCTACCAGAAAAAAGGTTTTTCCTCTTACCCTTTTGGTGGCCAGAATGTTCTCTACCTCAAACTCGTTTTCAGCGGAAACCGGAGCAGGAGGCGTACCTGTAGACTTGGAAAAAGAGTTAAGTACCACGGGTTTGAGGAGAGATACATAGAAGGAGTTAGGGATCCGCAAGTTGGCCGGGAGTTTCAATTTATAGGCCACTGGGTTGATTTGTTTGATAACTTCTAGTGGGCCGATGAACCGAGGCCCTAACTTGTAGGAAGGAATCTTGAGCCGGACATACTTGGACGAGAGCCAAACTTTATCTCCAGGACGGAATTGTGGAGGATCCAGGCGTTTTTTTGTCAGCGTGTTTTTTCATCCGCTCGGACGACTGAAGGAGTGCGGATCGGGTACTCTCCCAAATGGAGGAAAATTTGCTAATGAGAGATTCCGCCGCCGGATTGTCCACCGAGGTGGAGACAGGAAAAGGGATCCGAGGATGCTGACCGAAGACTACAAAAAGCGGGGATTTGGAGGAAGATTCGCTCTCGTGATTATTGTAAGAGAATTCGGCCCATGGCAGGAGATCCACCCAGTCTGAATGGTGGGCATTAACGAAGTGCCGGAGGTAACTGGTCAGGATCTGATTGATCCGCTCCACTTGACCATTGGACTGTGGGTGGTATGCGGAGGAGAAGTCCAGGGTGACGTCTAGCAGCTTACATGTGGCTCTCCAGAAGCGTGAGGTGAACTGAACCCCACGATCCGACACGATGTGGAGGGGCAGGCCATGGAGACGGAAGATGTGGCGGATAAAGTCTTTAGCCAGCTCGGGTGCAGACGGGAGGCCTGGCAGGGGAATGAAATGAGCCATTTTGGAAAAGCGGTCAGCGACCACCCAAATGACCGTACAACCGGCAGAGACAGGGAGATCTGTTATGAAGTCCATAGCTATATGCTGCCAGGGGGCAGCAGGTACTGGAAGAGGAAGGAGTCGACCGGCTGGCAGGTGTCTCGGAACCTTGTTGCGGGAGCAGGACACACAGGCAGAAACAAAGTCTATTACGTCCTTGTGCAGGGTAGGCCACCAGTAGTGCCGGGTGATAAGCTGGAGGGTCTTTTTCTGACCGGCATGGCCAGCAAGCTTAGATGAGTGACCCCAGTGTAGGATCCTCTCCCGATCAGGTACCGTTACGAAAGTCTTTCCGGGAGGGAGACGATTTAGACTCACGGGGGCCACCTGCATTACTCTGGCGGGATCGATGATGTGTTTAGGTTCCTCCTCAAGATCAGACACCAGGAAGGATCGGGACAAGGCGTCAGCTTTGATGTTTTTGTCAGCCGGGCGAAAATGAAGAACAAAATCAAAGCAAGCAAAAAACAAGGACCACCGGGCTTGGCGCTGGTTAAGTCTCTGGGCACTCTGGAGGTAAGCCAAGTTCTTGTGGTCCGTGTAAATTATTACCGGGTGAAGAGCACCCTCGAGCAGGTAACGCCACTCCTCCAATGCCAGCTTGATGGCCAATAACTCTCGGTCTCCTATAGAATAGTTGCGCTCGGAAGAGGAGAAGAGTTTGGAGAAGAAGCCGCAAGTTACCATTCTCCCGGAAGACGATTTTTGGGTAAGTACCGCTCCGGCTCCAGAGGAGGAGGCGTCAACTTCCAGGAAGAATTGTTTGTTGCCGTCCGGGCGATGCAGCACCGGGGCGGAAGAGAAAGCCTGCTTTAAGGAAAGAAAGGCTTCCTCAGCTTCGGGCGGCCATTCTCTGGGATTAGTGCCCTTACGGGTGAGCGCAGAGATTGGGGCAGTCCGAGAAGAGAAGTGCGGTATGAAGAGGCGGTAGTAGTTGGCGAAGCCCAGGAACCGTTGAATAGCCTTCAACCCCTCTGGTCGAGGCCACTTCTCGAAGGCAGACAGTTTCTCAGGATCCATTCGTAGGCCGGTCTGAGAAATTATGTAGCCCAAAAACGGAAGCGAGGTCTGCTCAAAGAGGCACTTCTCATATTTAGCGTAGAGGTGGTTCTGCCTGAGCAGAACCTGACGAACATCCCTCCGGTGTGTGGGGAGATCCGGAGAGAAGACCAAGATGTCGTCCAGGTACACCACTAAGCAGGAGTAGAGAAAGTCCCGGAAGATGTCATTGACCAACTCTTGAAAGACGGCGGGAGCGTTACAGAGACCGAAGGGCATTACCAGGTATTCATAGTGGCCATCCCGGGTGTTGAATGCCGTCTTCCATTCATCCCCCTGACAGATACGGACCAGGTTATACGCCCCACGGAGGTCCAGCTTGGTGAAGATTCTAGCCCCCCTCAGACGGTCAAATAATTCCGGAATGAGCGGAAGGGGGTATTTATTCTTCACCGTGATCTGGTTAAGGCCTCTATAGTCTATACAGGGATGGAGTGAGCCGTCCTTCTTTTTGACGAAGAAGAAACCTGCTCCCACCGGGGAAGTAGATTTCCGGATGAATCCCCGGGCCAGATTCTCCTCAATATATTCTGACATGGATCGGGTCTCAGCAGCGGACAAAGGGTAAATGCGCCCATGGGGAGGAGTAGCGCCGGGCATCAGGTCGATTGGGCAGTCTTATGGTCTATGAGGGGGTAATGTCTCTGCCTCCTTTTTATTAAAGACGTCCGCATACGACCAATAAGGAGCCGGAAGACCAGGTAGATTGGCTGGAGTAGGAGAAGGACGGACAGGATGGACGGTAACTAAACAAGTCTTATGGCAGTCCTGTTCCCAGCGAAGGACTTCTCCGGTCTGCCAATCAAGCACGGGTGCATGTCTCTGAAGCCAAGGTAGGCCTAGTAAGAGGGTGTGAGAGAGTCCAGGCAGAACATGAAAGAAGATGCTCTCAGAGTGCAGCATTCCCACCTGCAGGGTTATGGATTCGGTGATGAGTTGGATGGGATGTGGTAAGAGGCCCCCATCCACGGCAGCGACAGATAAGGGTACAGCTAGAGGTTTGATGGGAATGCGGTATTTCTCTACCAGAGACTGAGAAATGAGATTTCCGGCAGCTCCAGAGTCAAGTTGGGCTAGTTCAAAATAACGGTTCTCCCCGCAGATGATAGAGACCGACAGCAACAGAGATGGAGAGGGTTTACTCTTGTCTAGGACGACCTCTCTGAGCGATCCTAGACACAGGAGTTTCCCGACCTCTCCGGGCAGGAACGGATCCGGTGCTCCTTACTGCCACAGTAGAAGCAGCTCCCCTAGGCACGGCGTAACTCTTGACGGGTTTTGACCATCTTGGTCTGGTCGACCTGCATAGGCTCGGGTGAGTGCGCCTGGGGAGTAGCGGGAGAAGTGACAGGTTTCTGAAAGGTAGAGGCTAGACGTGGAAACCTCCTCTCACGGGTGACCTCTTTGGCGCGTTCCTGGAACCGGATGTCAATCCGGGTGGCAAGAGTTATTAAGTCGTCGAGAGTGGTAGGTATGTCCCAACCGGCGAGTTCATCTTTAATACGGCCGGACAGACCCTCCCAAAAGACAGACACCAGAGCGTCGTTATCCCAGGCCAGCTTCGAAGAAAGGGAAAGGAACCGTATGGCATATTGGCCCACGGTGAGATTTACTTGATGGAGGCGTAGCAGAGATGATGCGGATGAGGTCTTCCGTCCAGGTTCGTCGAAGACTTTCCGGAAAGCCGTGAGAAAGGCTGGCAGGTTGGACACCAGGGGGTCTCCTCTCTCCCATAGAGGATTTAGCCAAGCCAGTGCCTCCCCCGTGAGATGGGACATGATGAAGGCTACTTTGGCCCGGTCGGAGATAAACTGGTGGGACAGGAGTTCAAAGTGCAGGGTGCACTGGTTTATGAAGCCCCGAGCTTGAGCGGGGTCGCCTCCGAAGCGTGGAGGTGCAGAAAGCCGGGGTCCGGGGCAGGATGCCATGGTATTGGTGGGCAGCGGCGCTGCCGGGCTGCGAGTCATGACACTAGCGGTGGTTGCTGATGGAGCAGTCAGAGTGTCCAGGCGAGAGTTGACATTCTGCAGATGACTCAGGATGGACTTCTGTTGGGACCTCTGACGGGACAGTTCATGACATAGGTCCGAGAGCGAGGGAGCTTGGGTTCCACCGGGTTCCATGGCCCGAGCAAACTGTAATGGGTCTGGGAGGCGGAACCTCTGAGCAACTGTACAAGGGGGTGGTCCTTGTAAGGAAGCGGGTGGCTCCCAGGGAAGATGGGCAGGTAGTCACGGCAAGTGACAGGGACAGTCTCTGGGTAGAAGGGCAGGTAGTCACAGGGACAGTCTCTGGGTAGACTAGCAGACAGGTAGCAGGTGGACGCTCCCAGGTGAGCGGGCAAGAGTCTCTGGACTGGCAGGTGGTCACGGCAAGTGACGGCAGAGCCTCCAGGTAGGCTAGCAGGCAGGTAGCAGGTGAGCGCTCCCAGGTGAGCGGGCAAGAGTCTCTGGACTGGCAGGTGGTCACGGCAAGTGACGGCAAGTGATGGCAGAGCCTCCAGGTAGACTAGCAGGCAGGTAGCAGGTGAGCGCTCCCAGGTGAGCGGGCAGGCTGGTCCATAGACAGACTGACAGGTGTCGGAAGGCAGACCGTCAGACCGCAGGCTTGCAAGCAGGTAAGCGGATATCAGGCAGGTATCAAGCAGGAATCTGGCAGGTGACTGGCAGGTAACTGGTAGCGGGACCTGAGGGCTGAAGCAGAGTGAAGGCTTTGCAACAACATTGCTCGGGCACCTCCATTTTGGAGGAGGTGCCTTATATATGGTGAGGTCCTCCGGCCATTGGCCGGGGACTCCTTAGGACGGCGCGCGCGGCCCCTTTAAGAGAGGGGGAGCGCGCGCGCGCCCTAAGCACAGTGACCGGGAGGCAGCGCGTGCTGCCAGCAGAGCGGGAGGAGGACGCCGGGCACGGAGCGGAGAGGTGAGGGGAACAGCGTCCCTGCCTAGCAGGAGGCAGGGACGCCGACGCTACAGTTGCCAGCACAACCGGTAGGTCTTCCAGAGTCTGGAATTTTTTTAAAGACTCTGCTGATAACCCCAAAAAGGCCATTTGTACCACCTGCCATGCCAGCATCAGCAGGGGTTACAAAACTACCAGCCTGACCACCACCAGCATGATCAGGCACATGTCAGCAAAACACCCGACTTTGTGGGGCAAACTCCAGGATCCACGACCAGTGTCAGCGGGTGTCACCACTGCTTCTTCCGCTGTTGTGTGTTTAAGAGAACCCCCTGTTGTGCGTGCAAGGCAATCCCCTGTCCATACTGCATGCAAAGATGCCCCCTCCTCTCAGTCTTCACTTATTATGGCAGTTTCTCAAGAAACAGCATCAACGTCCACGTCCATGTCCCACCGCAGCGTTCAATTGTCCATATCCCAGAGCTTTGAACGAAAGCGCAAATTCGCAGCCAACGCCCCACAGGCCACAGTCCTAAATTCACACATTTCAAGACTGCTTGCGTTGGAAATGCTGCCTTTTAGGCTGGTGGAGACGGAATCCTTCCACAACCTTATGGTGGTGGCCGTCCCTCGGTACTCTGTCCCCAGCCGACACTATTTTGCCCGGTGTGCCATCCCCGCACTACACAAGCACATGTCCCAAAACATCTGCCGTGCCCTCAACGACGCAGTTACTGGGAGAGTCCACCTGACAATGGACACGTGGACAATTGCTTGTGGCCAGGGACGGTACATCTCCCTGACGGCACACTGGGCAAACATGGTGGAAGCCGGGACCCAGTCGGACCTTGGGACAGAACACATCCTCCCTACACCGAGGATTGTAAACCTTATGTCAGTCAGAGTTGCCCCCATAGTGTACATCCTCCTCCTCCTCCTCATGTTCAGCCTCCATCTCAGATATCACCACATCAGTTACAAGCTGGAAGCACTGCAGTACTGCCTCAGCCAAGCGACAACAGGCTGTGCTGAAACTCATAAGCTTAGGTGATAAACCTCACACTGCTTTTGAGTTGTGGAGAGCTGTGAAAGAGCAGGCAGATCTGTGGCTGAGACCGCTGAACCTACATCCAGGCCTGGTCGTGTGTGACAATGGCCGTAACCTGGTGGCGGCTCTGAGGCGAGGTGAGACCACACACGTACCATGCCTGGCTCATGTGCTTAACCTCGTGGTTCAGCGGTTTCTTAAATCATACCCCGAGTAGCTAGATCTGCTCGTCAAAGTACGCCGCCTGTCAGCTCATTTTCGGAAGTTGGCTACAGCTTCCGCCACCCTTGCTGTGTTGCTGCAACGTTTGCAGCTTCTGGCACACCGAATGGTGTGTGATGTCCCCACATGTTGGAACTCTACCCTCCACATGTTGCAAAGGATTTGTGAGCAGAAGAGAGCAGTTGTGAAGTACCAGCTGCAACAAGGCCGTCGATATTCAGGTCAGACTCCACACATAATACCTCAGGAGTGGACCTGAAGGTCTGACATATGTACCATCCTGACAAACTTTGAGGAGTCCACAAAGATGGTGAGTGGCGATGACGCCATTGTTAGCGTCAGCATCCCACTTGTTTGTCTTTTGCAACGCTCTCTGCAGAGAATTAAAGAGGAGGCATTGCAGCCAGAGTATGATGAGATGGATCAAGAAGCTGTAATGGGCAATTGCACACAGCCCAGCCTCATGTCATCCCAACGTGCATGGGGGGACAATGAGGGAGAGAAGGAGGAGGAGGAGGAAGAACAGGAGCTGGTATCATGCACTGTAGACGGTAGTACCTGTACAACTGTCATACCATCGGTTCAGCGTGGGTGGCCTGAGGACAGAGGGGAGGAGGAGGAGGAGGAGGAGGAGAGCATGGTCAGTCGTCATCTTGGTGAGGACACGGAAGTCTTGCCCATTACCAGTCTGGCACGCATGGCTGACTTTATGTTACGCTGCCTTAACCGTGACCCTCGCGTTGTCAAAATGTTGGGTGACAGTCATTACTGGTTGGTGAAACTTTTAGACCCCCGCTACAAGGAGAACTTTCACTCTTTTATTCCTGAGGTGGAGAGGTCTACAAAAATATGGCAGTACCAGAAGGCCCTTGCTGCAGAATTGTTAAAAAAATTCCCATCTGAACACGCTAGCAGCAGAGGTCACAGTTCGTTGACCAACCATGGCGTACAGGCGAGAGAGACGCAACTCCAATCCAGCAGATGCAGGGGAACACTGTCAACATTCTTTGACAGTTTTCTGAGACCCGCCCAGCTTACAGGCCCTGAGGCGCGGGGTACTCTCACAAAGAGTG
Organism: Phyllobates terribilis; assembly: GCF_046119375.1. Lineage (NCBI taxonomy): Eukaryota > Metazoa > Chordata > Amphibia > Anura > Dendrobatidae > Phyllobates > Phyllobates terribilis. Next base: position 660,663,501 of record NW_027362762.1, on the reverse strand, counting down.
GAAAGTTTCAAAAGATGGTGAGGGAGTACCTTGCCGACCGTACCAGCATCCTCCGTGATTCCTCTGTGCCTTTTAATTATTGGGTATCCAAGCTGGACACTTGGAATGAACTCGCTCTGTACGCCTTGGAGGTCCTGGCCTGCCCTGCCGCTAGCGTGTTATCGGAGCGTGATTTTAGTGCCGCTGGGGGAATTATAACTGATAAGCGCACTCGCCTGTCAACTGACAATACTGACAAGCTGACCCTTATCAAAATGAACAAGGGCTGGATTGGGCCAGACTTCTCATCACCACCAAATGACAGCAGAGTAACATAAAGTCAAATCCACTGTGTTATTTCAGGAGGTGTATTCCCATGCACCGCTTCACACCCACACATGGATATACGCTTCCTCATTTCGGCTGTATTTTGCTCTTCTCCTTATCCTCAGCCTCTACCACCACTATACCACCAGGGTGACCGTGGTCATTGTTGCCAGCATTGCAAGTTCCTCCGTCCTAATTTTTAGCAGCTTTTGCTTGGAAGGCATAGGCAAAGACTATGGGAGACCCACTCCCCAATAATGGGAATGAAGTTTTGAATATGCTGTACTGCATGACTCTTGTTTGCTAGCATTTCAAGTTCCTCCGTCCTAATTTTTGGCAGCTTTTGCTTCGAAGGCAAAGACTATGGGAGACCTACTCCCCAATAATGGGAATAATGTTTCGAATATGCTGTACTGCATGGCTCTTGTTTGCTAGCATTGCAAGTTACTCCGTCCTAATTTTTGGCAGCTTTTGCTTTGAAGGCATAGGCAAAGACTATGGGAGACCCACTCCCCAATAATGGGAATAATGTTTTTAATATGCTGTACTGCATGGCTCTTGTAAGGGGCATGAAAACCGTCTTGTTAAGCTACTCTGAACTCCACGTCTCTGCCAAGCGGCATTAAAACCGTCTTGTTAAGCTACTGTGACCTCCACCACTCTTCCAAAGGGCATTAAAACCATCTTGTTAAGCTACTGCGACCTCCACCTCTCTTCCAAGGGGCATTAAAACCATCTTGTTAAGCTACTGCGACCTCCACCACTTTTCCAAGGGGCATTAAAACTGTCTTGTTAAGCTACTGCGACCTCCACCACTCTTCCAAGGGGCATGAAAACCGTCTTATTAAGCTACTGCGACCTCCACCACTCTTCCAAGGGGCATTAAAACCGTCTTGTTAAGCTACTGCGACCTCCACCACTTTTCCAAGAGGCATGAAAACCGTCTTGTTAAGCTACTGCGATCTCCACCACTCTTCCAAGGGGCATGAAAACCGTCTTGTTAAGCTACTCTGAACTCCACGTCTCTTACAAGGGGCATTAAAACCGTCTTGTTAAGCTACTGCGACCTCCACCGCTCTTCCAAGAGGCATTAAAACCGTCTTGTTAAGCTACTGCGACCTCCACCACTCTTCCAAGGGGCATTGATATGGTCTTTTTATTCCACTGTGACCTCCACCACTCTTCCAACGGGCATTGCATTTCCTCCTAATTTTAGTCAGCTTTTGCTTTTCAATGCATAGGCGAACACTAAGGGAGACCCAGTCCCCAATAATGGGTAGAAGGATTTTAGTATGCTGTAATCCACGTCTTTTTCAAGGGGCATTGCAGTTCCTCATAATTTTTGGAAAGCCTTCCATTAACTGCTTAGGCCAACAGTGTACAGGAGACCCAGTTGCTATAAATGGAAAAAACGGTTTAGTTAAGGCCCTCTGACCTCCATGTCACTTCCAAGGGGCATTGGAGTGCCTCGAAATTTTTGGTAGGCATTGCACTCACTGTATGCCCTATAACTGTGTAGCCGAACCGCTCCTTTTGGTACAGAAACATATCCTACAAGACATGTGTGGTTGACTGGCCTGATATTGATGTGAATGGTCCCTGTTCCTCCTTCTCTTTCTCCTTTGCCACCACCTCATCCATCATTCGTCACCTGAAGCTTTGTTTTAACGGGAGTCATAGTACTGGGATAGTAGCAGGAAAACATCCAGCAATCCTCGGAGGAGGTAGGATATGCGCCAAAACGCTGACCTCCTCAGGCCTAGCCGCTACTACATACATGCGCTTGCATTCCATGGAACAGAAGGAGATGGTTGGCCTCATGATCATGAATAATTTACTTGTTGTGTAGGAGGCTGACCACTGCTGCTGTCTACCTTCTGAACTTTGTGTTGAAGCCTGATTGACCCAGGACCCGCAATCCTCTATGTCTGGAGGACGTGTTGCATCCCAGTGTCCAACTGTGTCCCGGCTTCCACAATATTAACCCACTATGAAGGCGTCAGTGAGATTGACCATCCCTGGCCACATTCACTTGTCCACGTGTTTGTGGTTAGGCTGTCCTTCAAATAGGGGCAGCTGGGGACTGTTTATGGACACCCGGCCGCCGCCTGGCGGCTGGGGACCAAGCCTGGATACCCAGCCGGCGGGCGGCTGGGGACTGAGTATGGATACCAGGCCGCCGACGCAGCCATGACGTGGTGGCCAGATTCCGCCTGCACGTGCCTAAAGGCCCAATTTCAAGTGCAAGCAAGCAAGCAGTATGGTATTGCAGCCTGGGGGTGGGTGGGTGGCAGGCTGCATACTTGCGCTTGCATTCTAATTAAACAAAGCAGATGCTAACTTCTATCATCATCATGCTCCTCACCTTGGCACTCTCATCTCCCCTGATGGAGAAGCCAGGGCCCACCGGAGGAGTCTGGTTGTCTGGTGGGCTTCGCCAATGCTGCCCTAAAGCAGGCCAGGCTAAGAAAAGTGTGAGGAAGGTTACTGGGACAAATAGGGACGGCTGAGGACCGTTTATGGACACCCGGCCGCCCCCAGGCGGCTGGGGACCGTGTGTGGGCACCCGGCCGCGGGGCGGCTGGGGACCGAGTATGGACACCTGGCCGCCCCCTGGCGGCTGGGGACCAAGTGTGGACACCCGGCCGCCGGGTGTATGGGGACTGTGTATGGATACCAGGCCACCGACGCAGCCATGACGTGGTGGCCAGATTCCGCCTCCACATGCCTAAAAGGCCCAATTTCAAGTGCAAGCAAGCAATCAGTATGGTATTGCAGCCTGGGGGTGGGTGGGTGGCAGGCTGCATACTCGCGCTTGCATTGCAAGGAATGGGGGAGGTACAATTGAACACTGCCCTGGGACAAGGACTTGCACTGGGATAGTTGCAAGTCTGCATCTTCTGATGCGCCAAGGATCACTTCTGATGGGCACACTTTTAGGCAGTGACCTAGGTGTCAGAGATGCTTCCAGGGGTCTTCCCCATGCTGTTCCCATGTCTTTTCAGCACTGTATGCATGTGTCACACAGCACATGGCCAGATAAGGTTGTAAAATGTTAAAATGACATTTCCCGGTGAATGCATTTGTCATGGTTGAAAGCAATACAAAAGTGCAAAAATGCATAAAAAATGCTACTTGTGAACATAGCCCAAGGTGTGGAGGAGTATTTTGGTTTTTGGTTATTTATTTTACCTTATACACAAGTCTTTACCCTGGAAAGGAACTTCCTTAACATATTTCACAGGAAAACCATTTCAGTTTCGTTTTTGAACGTTTTCTTGTGAGCCCGTAAAAGTGGCTTAATACCTCTGACCACGTTGTTGACAGCAGTGACCTGGGGGTCAGAAATGCTTCCTGGGGCGATCCCCATGCTGTCCCCATGTAATTTGAGCACTGTCACTATTGTTTTGGGCACTTTTTAGGCTTTCTACAGACTGCCGGGGGTGTCGCCGCAAAAATGCTCGGGTCTCCCATAGACTAACATTGGGCTTGTTGCTCGGATCGAGCACCCGAGTATCACGGTGAGCTCGGCCCGAGCTTCGAGCACTCGAGCATTTTAGTGCTCGCTCAACACTATTAGCTATATAAAATATAGACCAAGTATTACTTTCCTTCCGAGAGTCCCCTGCCGACTCTCCGTCGCTACCCTCGTTTCTATTGCTTGGCTACAGCCGTGTCGTCTCATTGAGAGAGCTACAGCCAATCACTAAGCTTAGAAGCTCTGCATGTATAGAAAGCAAGAGCTGCTGAACTCAGTGATTAGCTGCAGCGCTGTTGATGTGAGTCACTGTTGCAGCCAAAACACTGAGACTGCATTAGCAACAGAGAGACGGCACTGGACCCAGAGATGGTAAATAATACTCAGTTTGCTTTTTTAATAAGTAACCAGGGGGAAGCAGGGGCTGCAGACTCTTAGCAAATGCAGATGAGCTCTGCTGTACAAGCAGGAAGGCTGAATTTTCCTTGTAACTGGGGTTAATATGCCAGTCTCGGTTACAAGGAAAATTACCATGAAGGCAGGTGCAGACCACCGTAAGTTCCCTCATACGAGAAAATCGGGTCAATTAATCACACTCTGATCAACTCTATTCAGAGGTTGATCAGAGTGAGCAAAGTGTGATCCGATTCTCTCGGAAAAAAAATTCTCCATCGTCTTCATTCTGTGAGTCTGTGGAAATCGAACTGCACTCAGATGTCATCGCAAATTGTAAATTGCCGAGTCGGGAAAGTCCAAAATTCTGCTGCAAGGGTACTTATTCCAAAGAGGAACTGAACGGGTTAGTCTAACCCCCTAGAAAGTAATCTGTCCCTGAATTTGGAAATTTAGTGTATCAGATATACAATTAAATATACTCCCCCTTAATGCAATTGACTTACAGATAAAATATCAAAATGTTCGATAAACATGATATTATAAAGGGATTTAGTAAAATATATAGCAATTGTAACAATTAAACTTAATATATTAAGGTTTATTGCAAATTACCTTATAGAACTCAATATACAAGCCTTAGTGGTAAACTAATTCCCAAGCCACCTCCTTACACAATCCTGCCATCATTAACACTTTTCTATTGGCTTCTGACATTTAATAGTGTCCTACATTTTGTGCAATAATCTCTTTTTAATATTCATGAATCACTCCAAAGGGGGTAAGTGACAGAAACAGGAACAAGTGCAAAGGACACCTCCACCCTTTTAACATGGAAGCTATAAAAAGCTCAGTGACAAAAAAAAACCCTTCCAGCTAAACTCGCTCATTTAGAAGTACCTTCATCTAACATACTGAGCCTTCTATACGTTAGGGAATTGCAAAGTCAAGAGATTACATCCTGATAGCTAAATTGTATGTGGTTCACCTGATCTACCAATTATCACTTATATATAGGCTGTTAAAAATCCTATTTGCAGATTATTTTGCCTACTAGTGATTACACTAAATCCAATATCCAAGCTCATAAGGTGGACCATAACTTTTCTGTTCTAGTTACATCACTCATTTCTCATGTATATATATAATATGGGAGAACAATATTTAGGTGAGGGGCAATTGTAGTAGACAGATGCACTCCATTGTGTCCAGGAGTTTGACATTTCTGTGACCACCTTGTTCTGGGCGTCTGCAAGAACAGCCCCACATTGTTGAGGTTAATTGACGGTCAGTTTGGTGACAACTGATCGCACGACAAGTTTGTACATTACTTGAAAGGTTTAAGCCTATCACGAAGGATGCAGTTCTTAAGATTTATTTTACATGCAGGAAAAGTCTGAATACGAGTGAAGCTAGTCCTTTAAAAGTGTTAGTGCAATATGTGCCATTAGTGAGATAATGTAGTTTTCCTTCCTTCTGGAAGAGAGTGAGTTTGCATACTTTTCTGAATGAAGCATTGCTAATAAGAATCTATAAAGCGCTGGTCTCCTTAATGACAGTAATTGACACACAAAGATGTGTCAAGCGCGTCTCACTCAACTAGCCAAACCTTGCTCTGTGCTGATGAGGGGCAAGTAAACTGAAACAGCAGTCTACACATGAGTGCCTGGCTTGGCTGACACCCCTGTTCATGTTGCAAGGCTTATTAAAAGATCAGACATTGACTTACAATCTAGCTACCTCCAATTGGTGATGCTAGTGACATAGGGACCGATACATCAAAGTGAAACTGGCATAAAACACTTTGAAAAGTAGCAACATTTTTGCGCAATATGAAGATGAGCAAATATTTTGCAACTTTTAGTGTTTTCTTACTAATCCTGGCCAACTGCACCAAAATGGAGGAGCTGTGCAGGACAGGGGCATGGCAACGTTCACCCATACAATTCATGACCAGATGTAGTGTACCTTGTGCTCGAAATCTTACCCCAGTCCATGCCTACAGTAAGATTTCTGGCAAGGAGCGCAGAGGCATGCACCACTTGTAAGCTGCTCCGTGTGCCTCTTAATGAATCAAGCTCTTGTTATTGCACCATGCCCCTTCATCCCTTCATTACAGCACCAGGCTTAATGAATTGGAGAAAGAGCTACAGTAATTTGGAATCATTGTCTTAGGCTGCGTGCACACGATGCGTTTTTCATCCGTTTATGCTGCGGAATTTCCGCAGCGGAAACGCATCAAAAACGCATGGTAATCTGCACCCCATGGTCCCCAATGGCATTCCGCAATGTGAATGCACATGCTGCGGATTTTTCCGCAGCGTTTCTGCAGCGCTCATAAATCCGCAGCATGTTCATTAATTTTGCGGAGCCGCAGCGGAAGCGCCGCCATTGACTTGCATTGAGACGCATAGAATCCGTGTCTGTACATTTGTACACGCGGATTATATGCGTCTCTATGTGCGGATGGTACCCAGTTCTGGAGGAGAGGAGACTCTCATCTAGACCTGGGTACCATTGTACTTGTAAAAAAAAGAATAAAATAATAAATAAAGTTTATATTCACCTGTGCGGCGGCCCCTGCAGCGCTTCTCCTTCCAGGACCTGAGATGTGACCGCAGGCTGTCTCGCGAGATGCCGGCAAGCCAGGAAGGAACCAGGAAGGAGCGCGACAGCACACGCGGGGGCATCGGTGGTAAGTATAGCTTTATTTTTTTATTTTTACGTTTGCATGGATTTATAGAGTGTGACCTAGTTGTCAAGCACTTTCCAATTGATGCTATCGCCTGGAAAGCGCTTGTCAATCTGCATGCGGAAACGCATGTGAATCCGCATGTATTCTGCAGGAAAAACGCATGCACAATCTGCATGCGTTTTTTCTGCCAGGGAGATGCAGAAATGCTGCAGAAATTTTCTGCTTCATTTCTGCATCGTGGGCACATAGCCTGAGGTATAAAGGTACAAACATGGGCGTTATTGGTTAGGCTAAACATCACAAAGTTGAAATTTTGTTGACTATAATGTTTACTACTCCTCAGTCCCATGGACCACTGTCCAGAAATCGATAAATATTTCTGTAGTTTTATGGACAGTTAAAAACCCCCTAATCTTAAATTGTATTAACAGCAAGGGCCTATTTACACTTTCATTGGATAGCACTCGTTCCAATATTATACTATGGAGCAGTGACAAGTAGAGTTTATTTTCTCATGCCAAGTCGGAATGAGAAAAAAATTGCTGCATGCTGTGATTGGCAGCGTATATCAGACGGCACGCATCCATATCAGTGCAAAACATCAGACTGCACTCAGATGTCATCCAAGTGCAGTTCGATATACGCCAAATCACAGAATGGAGATGATGGAGCAATTAAGTTCTCCATCTTCTCCGCATTTATGATCCGATTCTCGCATGGAAGAGAATCTGATAACAGTAAAATGACACTCGGCCCACGCTAGCGGCAGGGTTTGAGCAGAGGGTCATTTGCATATAGCATCCGATTCTCTCACATGAGAGAATCATCAGTTGCTACTCACCAGTGTGAGCGAGCCCTTAAACGTATGCCGCCCAGCAACATGTTTGCTCGCTGTCGGTCATTTAACAGCATGTTTGCCAGGCTGACCCAACTTCACATGCGCACTGAACAATCAGTACTGTATCCTTCAGTGTGCATAGGCTGCCATTGTTCTCGGCAGGGCATCAATCTGCAAGCCAAAAGAGTTCTTTGCTGCGCCTCAAATTTTACTCCAGCATTGACTGGAGTAGGATTTATGGCTTGGCGCTTACAGAGGCTGACGCCACTCGTCAGATGCTGTGATTCATATGCCTCTTCATGACTCATGAGCATCTGACTTTAGCTCATCTCCTCATCAGGACTGGAGGGCCCAATTTTTGGCAAAATTAGTAAAAATCAAAATACATTTTGTACATTTTTTTACAAGTGTTTTTTGTGACTTCATTTGTTGACACGTGCATTGCATTTTTTCTAGACTTTTTAACCCTCAACTGTTGAAGTGGGGTTTGCCACACCCCAGGGAATTTTTGTTTGGCTGCCATTCATTGAAAAATGCTGGTATGAGGATACGTGTCTCACTAGCTTCCATCCATTTGTGGGTGTCAAAAATTTGTTATACTCATGTGTAATCAATCGCCAATAAGAAAACGGTCAATAAAAGGGGATTATTTGCAGGGGATTTATAGTTTTATATACAGTTCGTGACGCCACCTGTGGTATGTGGCTATATGGAGCCGCCGCTGCGGAGCAGATCCTCTGGAGCTGATGTTAGTGCAGCAGAGTTGGTTCAGCTCTCCACAGGTAGAGCTTAGCTCCAGGACAGTGTAGATGTTGTATGTGATACTGGGTAGTGTAGTGCAGGGGGTGATGGCGCAGCAGTAATTCACAGAGACAGTGGGGTGCAGTCTTCAGAGTTTACTCACAGTTGTTCAGTTCCTCAGGTTGCACTGTACAGATTACAGCCTCCCACGTCGCACTGCATTCACCAGGCAGGGGTACAGCAATCCCTCAGGTAATCCAAGAGTGCCTGACAAGACCCTGTTCTATGTGCCTTTCTCAGTCGTCTTCCTGCGCTGGCTCTCACCCTCCTGCCCTGCGCCTCACGATCAGTGTCCCAATCCAGTAGCCTCGGGTCTTGTCGGGCGACCTGCAGTCCCCTGGACCCTCTGTGGCCACCTTTTCGGCGATGTGGCTATGGCAGCTGCACCCTAAAAGTACAGAAGCCTCCGGTTTCTAGCTGAAAGTTGCAGTTCTCACTAGTTAGGGGCCGGTCCCCTCTGTGACTTGATCCTTCCACGTCCTGGTAGATTTGGGCATACGGGTGGCCTCCAGCACTGCCCGTACCCCTAGGATCCCCTCGTTCATCCTGGAGCCTTCTCTCCTTCACAGTCTTGGGCCTCTCTGCTAAGCCCTCCTCCTGAGCAGAGCTCCTGCAGAGCTCCTGCTCCCCCTCAACTCCACTGACTGACTGGCTTGTCTTTTCAAGATGGTTCCCTCTTTTATATCACTTCCTTTCCTATGCTCCCCTGAACTACGTCCTCCACCCACACCCACTACATAGTTCCACCCTTTAGCTAGGGACCAGGGACTGTGCTCTCCCTTAGGAGCAATCTCGCCCTGCCCCCACTGAAGTGGAATGTGTTGGATGCAGGTGTTAGGGTCCCGGGCAGCACTCCATCCTTACCTGAGAGTGAGATACCACACCTCTAGGTGAGATGCAGTACCTCTGTGGCAACTGAACCCGCAGGGGCGCCACAATGTATCAGCGCAGTGGGAGCGATGACGTCATTACAAAGCGCTCTGTGTATCGAGATGTGCAGAGGATCTAAAAACACAATGAAGAGACCGGAGCAGCGGGGGAATGGGCAGAGGTGAGTATTTTTTTTTTTAATATGGGTCCTATTATACTGCATGGAGCACTATGTGGGGCCATTATATTGTATGGAACATTATGTGAGGCGCATTATACTGTATGGAGGACTATGTTGGGCCATTATACTGTATGGAGCATGATCTGAGGCAATTATACTGTATGGAGCACAATGTGATGCCATTATACTGTATGGAGCACTATATGGGGCCATTATACTGTTGGAGCACTTTTTGTGGCCATTATACAGTACAGAGTAATATGTGGAGGCCATTATACTTTATGGAGCACTATGTGGGGCTCATTATACTGTATGGAGCACTATGTTAGGCCATTATACTGTATAGAGCACTTTTTGTGGCCATTATACTATATTGAGCACTATGTGGGGCCATTATATTGTATGGAGCATTATATCGGGCTATTATAATGTATGGAAGGCAATGCAGGGCCCGTTATACTGTATAGAGGACTATGTGGGGCTCATTATTACTCATTTTTTTATACATTTGCATATTTTTTGACATGCTACTTTTTATTGAAGAAATGTACACTTTTGGAGTGAAATGTATTCAAATATAGCTCAAGCTTTGGCAACATATATAGTTCTTTGTATCCAAATTTGATGTGTGCAGAGACAGGGCAACACCCAAACCCTAAGCAGTTTGATAAAATGGAACACAGATTGTCATATATCTATGCATACAGTACATTTTAAGGGGTTGTCCAGTCTACGAAAGAAAGGTTTGCAGTACACTTTATGTAACTGTAGTCTGCCCAATCGTGACAGTGTGCGAATCCTCTGTTTTCCCTGTTCAGGGTTGTGGTTACGCGCCGACTAGACTCTCTTGCACTAGAACATTGAGAAGTGAAGGAGCGTCTAGTCAGCACGTGACTGCAAGTATGCAAATCCGATGACTGCGGTTATGTGACCGCCCACCCATATGGTGATTACAGAGAATTGTGACAGTGTGTGGATCCCCTGTATTCCCTGTGAAAGTGGGTGGTCACGTGCCAACTAGACTCTCATGCACTAGAACATTGAGAAGTGGAGGACAGTTAGCACGTGACTGCAAGTATGCACATCTTATAAATGCGGTTATATGACCTCCCACCCATATGGTGATTGGTGAAAACTCTGATCTATGAAAATATAAAATAAATTCATCTAAAAGGGCACAACAAGAAAAAAAAAATCGAAATGCCAAAATTACTTATTTTGGCGGCTGCAACATTGGAATAAAATGCAATAAGAGGCGATCAAATATTGTATTTACCCCAAAATGGTATCAATAAAAACATCCACTCAGGGCGCAAAAAATAAGCCCTCAAACAGCCTTATATCCTGAAAATTTAAAATGGTACGGGTTTTGGAAAATGGCAACAAAAGCAACATTTTTGGGAGAAATGATCTACATTTTTTTACTCACTTAAATAAAAAAAAATTCATGTTTAGTATCTGCATAATCATAATGACCTGGAGAATCATACTGCTCGATCAGTTTTACCATATAGTGAATATGGTAAATAAAAATCCCCAAAAACAATTGTGGAACTTTTTTGCATTTTTGATGCACTTGGAATTGTTTTCCCGCTTTCCAGTGCATCGCATAATAAAATGAATGGAGTCATTCAAAAGTACAATTAGTCCCGCAAAAAACTAGCCTTCTTTTGACTATGTGGATGAAAAAATGAAAAAGTTATGGCTCTTGAAAGAAGGGAGGGAAAAAACGAAAATTGGCCACGGTGTGAAGTGGTTAAATGACAAGACAATCGGAGGTCATTTAATGGTCTGTTTAGACAGGCCAACAACACATCTATGCGCACAGAACAATCTTTAAGACGATTCTTCTGTGCACATAAAACGTAATCATCAGCACGTGTCCTGTTTTCAGAATGATGACTTTTAAGCTTGCTTAGAAATCATTTCAACTGACAAAAGATAGTGTTGAGCATTCCGATACTGAAATATCGGGTATCGGCCGATATTCGCGGTATCGGAATTCCGATACTTAATTCCGATACTTTTACAATATCGAATACCGGAATCGGAAGTTCCAATAATGCCTGCGCTCTGCAGTGTCTCTGAAGGATGACAAGCTGGATGGCAGCGCTCAGCTGAGATCCAGCCTGTCATCAGAATGCCATCCCAGCGTGGGAGAATTCTCCTGATTGTTTAAAAGCTGGCGGGCGGTAAAAAGCCGCCAGCTTTTAAACAATCACACAGCCCTATACTGCTTCCCCGCAGCCTCCCACCCCGATCCTCCGCTCCCCTCGCCACCTCCCATCCCGATCGTAAGTTAGGACCGGGCGGGGAGCGCAGCACCAAGGAGCGGGGAGCGAAGGACCCGGGCGGGGAAGCCGGCAGTGAAAAGACTTCACCGCCGGCTTTCCCGTTCTGTGCTGCGCTTTCCCGCCGGTTATTTCAAATGAACAGCTGAGGTATCAGGTGATGCTGATCAGCTGTTCATTTGAAGTAGCCGCGGTGCCCTCAGAGGGTTCATGTGAGTTCATGCTTGACTGCATTGCATGAACTCACATGAACTTTCCCACGGCCGCACAGGTCAGCCTCACCTCCCAGACCGGTCATGATTGGTGTGTGTGGGTGTCTGTGCGGGTGTGTGCGGTGTCTGTGCGATGTCTGCGCGATGTCTGCGGGTGTGTGCGGTGTGTGCGGGTGTGTGCGTGCAGGCAGACATAGGCCGATGTGACACTACTACTCCCATCGGCCTATGTCTGTCCCCCGTCCACTCGTGCCAGCAGGATCAGCTCGATGGGAGCAGTAGTTCCCATCAGCCTGATCCTGCTATTTAAATTGCCCTACTGTGTCCCCAATAAATTTTAAATACATGTCATTGGTGGCCAGTGGTTACCTACAATAAATTAGTTCATACATTACCTGTCCCCGCCGATCGCCACCTAAAATAAAGTAAAAAATAAAAAACTACACCTATACTCACCTAGACACCTAATTCCCCGAAGCCATCGATCTCCTGTAATAAAATATAAAATAATAAACCACAACCTTATCCTTACCCCTCCGTAGTAGTCCACGAGTGTCCCACGAAGATCTCCAGTTCAGAGCAGCCACATAGAATGTGACCGCTCTGAATCGCTGCCACCGCCAGAATGACGGGGCCGTAAAGCAGCCCCGTCATTGCATAAGCGGGTTCACTGGAGTTCAGGCAGCGCTGCTTCGGTCAGCTCCTTTACGGCCCTGCTGTATCGTGAGAAATTCCCACGGTACAGCAGTGCCGTAAAGGAGGTCTCCGGAGCTGCGCTGCCTGAATGCACTCCGGTGACCTCAGTCAGTGGCTCCCGCTGCCGGGAGCAGACGTGTTCCCGGCAGCGTGAGCTTACAGCAGCCATGACAGCTGTCACCATCTCCAGATGTGACAGCTGTGCATGGGAGATCAGCGCAGGAACGTGGACAGGTAACTATTTTTTTTTAGTAAACTAAGAATTAAATAAAATGGTGTGTTTTATTTCAAATAAATTATTTTTTTCTGGGTGTAGTGTGTGTTTTCTTTTTAACAATTTGTAGGTTAGTAATGGGGGTGTCTTATAGACGCCCATCATTACTAACCTGGGCTTCATGGCAGCTGGCGCTGACATGAACCCCAGCCCCATTACCCCCTGCCACCGCACCAGGGCAGCGTGGAAGAGCGAGGCTAAGTGCCAGAATTGGCGCATCCTATGGATGCGCCATTTCTGGGGCGGCTGACGGCTGGTGTTTCTAGCCTGGGAGGGGGCCAATATTCATGGCACCCTTCCTGGGCTATTAATATCAGCCCCCAGCTGTCTGCCTAGCCTTTGCTAGCTATTAAAATAGGGGGGACCCCACGTCATTTTTTTGGGGGGGTCCCCCATTTTAATAGCTAGTAAAGGCTAGGTATTCAGCTGGGGGCTGATATTAGTAGTCTGGGAAGCACCGTGGGTATTACCCCCTTCCCAGGCTTCAAACATCTGCCCCAGCCGTCTGCTTAACCTCCGCTAGAGACTAAAATTATGGGGGATCCCACGCCAATTTTTTTTTTTAAATAAATCCTTTATTTTAACACTAAATGACATTTGAGGAGTTAATAAAGATGCAGTCCCTAAATTATTATTTATTTCTTAATTAATTTTTCCCAAAAATTTTGACGTGGGCTTTGCCATATTTTTGTATGCTAGCCAGGTACAGCATCCAGCTTCTATGAACGCGCCATTTTCTGGGGTGGCTGCGGACTGCAATTTGCAGTGGGGGGGAGGCCCAGAAAGCTTGGGTCTCCCTGCGCTGCAGATTCCATCCCCCAGCTGCCTAGTTGTACCTGGCTGGACACAAAAATAGGGAGAAGCCCCAGGGCAATTTTTTTTTAATTATTTCAGGAAATTCATGAAATAATTTAAAATAAATTGACGTGGGGCTTCGCACTATATTTGTGTCCAGCCAGGTACAGCAGGCAGGAACGGACTGCCCCCAACCACCAGCTGCCTATTTGTACCTGGCCGGACACAACAATATAGGGAAGCCCTTTTTTTCTTAATTATTTCATGAATTTCATGAAATAATTAAAAAAAAAAATACGTGGAGCTTCGCCCTATTTTTGTGTCCAGCCAGGTACAACTAGGCAGCTGGGGGCTGGAATCTGCAGCGCAGGGAGGCCCAAGCTTTCTGGGCCCCACCCGCTGCAAATTGCAGTCCGCAGCCGCCCCGGAAAATGGCGCGTTCATAGAAGCGCCATCTTCTGGCGCTGTACCCAACTCATCCAGGGCCCTGGTGCGGTGGCTCACTGGGTAATAAAGGGGTTAAGGCCAGCTTGGCATTATCAGCTGGCCCTAAGCCCGAAATTCATGGGGTCACGCCAATATTAGACATGACCACCATGAATTTCTAGTAAAGTATTTAAAAAAAACACAACACCCAGAATAAAGTCCTTTAATTGAAATAAAGACACAATTCTTTATTGTTCTAAATTAAACCATACTTACCATCACGCCCATTCCAGCTGAAGCCAACGATCTCCTGCAATAAAAGAAAAATAATAAACCAACCTCATCCTTACCTTCCCATGGATCCCACGACAGCTTCAGCTCTGCTACATCGAGATGACAGGCTGGACCGCAGCAGAACGCTGCCATCCAGCCTGTCATCCCGCAGACACTGAGAAGCGCAGGCATGCTTGCGCTCCTCAGTGTCTCTCTGTGACGTCATCCAGATGAGCCGAGTTCATGTCCAATGAACTCAGCTCACCTCATGCACGTCACTGACAGCGTGGGAAAATTCTCACGCTGAAGCGCTGAGTGCAGGAGAATTTTCCCACCCTGTCAGTGACGTGCATGAGGTGAGGTCATGTCCAATGAACTCGGCTCACCTCATGCACGTCACTGACAGGGTGGGAAAATTCTCCTGCACTCAGCGCTTCAGCGCGAGAATTCTCCCACGCTGTCAGTGACGTGCATGAGGTGAGCTGAGTTCATTGGACATGAACTCGGCTCATCTGGATGACGTCACAGAGAGACACTGAGGAGCGCAAGCATGCCTGCGCTTCTCAGTGTCTGCGGGATGACAGGCTGGATGGCAGCGTTCTGCTGCGGTCCAGCCTGTCATCTCGATGTAGCAGAGCTGGAGCCATCGTGGGAACCATGGAAAGGTAAGGATGAGGTTGCTTTATTATTTTTCTTTTATTGCAGGAGATCGTTGGCTTCAGCTGGAATGGGCTTGACGGTAAGTATGGTTTAATTTAGAACAATAAAGAATTGTGTGTTTATTTCAATTAAAGGACTTTATTCTGGGTGTTTGTGTTTTTTTTTTTAACTTTGACTATGGGGTTAGTAATGGGGGTGTCTTATAGACGCCTCTCCATTACTAACCTGGGCTTGATGTCAGCTGGTATTATAAGCTGACATCAACCCCAGCCCTATTACCCCACTGCCACCGCTACAGGGCAGTGGGAAGAGCGAGGCTAAGTGCCAGAATTGGTGCATCCTATGGATGCGCCATTTCTGGGGTGGCTGACGGCTGGTGTTTCTAGCCTGGGAGGGGGCCAATATTCATGGCACCCTTCCTGGGCTATTAATATCAGCCCCCAGCTGTCTGCCTAGCCTTTGCTAGCTATTAAATTAGGGGGAACCCCACGTCATTTTTTTGGGGGGGTCCCCCATTTTAATAGCTAGTAAAGGCTAAGTATTCCGCTGGGGGCTGATATTAGCAGCCTGGGAAGCTCCGTGGGTATTACCCCCTTCCCAGGCTTCAAACATCTGCCCCAGCCGTCTGCTTAACCTCCGCTAGAGACTAAAATTAAGGGGAACCCCACGCCAATTTTTTTTTAAATAAATCCTTTACACTAAATGACAAGTACAATAAGCAACACTGTCACTGTACTTCATATATATGTGACTGACATGTTTCTATCTATCTAATCTATGTGTGAAGCTCTGTTCTGTCTGTTATAAATTGTCGGGTACCGCTGCTGAATTGCCGGCTGGCTTTTTTAAAGAGACGGTGCATGAAAACACTAATATTTTTTTTAAATAAATCCTTTGCACTAAATGACAAGTACAGTAAGCAACACTGTCACTGTACTTCATATATATGTGACTGACATGTTTCTATCTATCTAATCTATGTGTGAAGCTCTATTCTTTCTGTTGTAAATTGTCGGGTACCGGTGTATGCCGCTGATGAATTGCCGGCTTTTCGCATAATACATTCTACATTATTCTTAGTTGTTTTACTTCATGTAGAATTAACCTACAAGGAAAGAAAGGGTTTATTTTCATTCCGATATTTCTGTCCCATTGACTTGCATTGGTTTCCGGTATCGGAATCGGCGATATCCGATACTTTTTGAGTATCGGCCCGATCCAATCCGATACGATATTTCCTGATATCGGAAGGTATCGCTCAACACTAACAAAAGAGCATCGATTGATTGGCAGCCTGCTGAGACAGACCTTAAATCGGTAACAAGTGTTCTTAGGACCTCTCGTTCCTGATTGTTGGCCAGTGTAAGTGGGCCCCAAGACCCAGGTAAATTTAGATTATTTAATTTTAGTTAATTTAGTTAATTTTAGACATATGTTGCTCAACCACTGTGCTTGAATGAATCAACTAATTGCACAGCAAGTTTGTGAACTTGGCTTCCACTGTGTGCTAGATTAATTTGAAACAATCTCATTACGTAGCAAGCAGGCACAAAGGTGCATACAGTTATGGCTGAAAGTGTTGGCATCCTTCAAATTGTTCCAGAAAATGAAGTATTTCTCCCAGAAAATAATTGAAATTACACGTTTATTTCCCTTGTGTGTATTGGAACAACGCAAAAAAACTGAGAAACTCTCCAATGCTTTGTTTTCATCAATTTTTGGGTGCTTCTTGAAGAATGTTTGGGGTCATTGTCCTGCTGGAAGACCCATGACCTAGGATGCAAACCAAGCTTTCTGACACAGGGCACTACATTGCGACCCAAAATCCTTTGGAGCTCTTCAGATTTCATGATGCCTTGCACACAGTCAAGGCACCCAGTGCCAGAAGCAGCAAGTCAACCCCAAAACATCTTTGAATCGCCACCATATTTGACTGTAGGTACTGTGTTCTTTTCTTTGTAAGCCTCATTCTGTTTTCAGTAAACAGTAGAATGATCTGCTTTACAAAAAAGCTCTATTTTGGTCTCATCTGTCCACAAGACACTTTCCCAGAAGAATATTGGCTTACTCACGTACATTTTGGCTAACTGCAGTTTAACTTTATGTTTCTGTGTCAGCACTGGGGTCCCCCTTGGTCTCCTGTCATAGTGTTTCATTTCATTCAAATGTCGACGGATAGTTCGTGCTGACACTGATGCACTCTGAGCCTGCAGGATAGCTTGAATTTAATTGGAACTTGATTAGGGCTGTTTATCCACCATCCGGACAATCCTGCGTTGCAACCCCTCAATTTTTCTCTGCCGTCCACATCTAGGGAGATTAGCTACAGTGCCATGGATTGTAAACTTCTTGATTATGTTGCGCACCATGGACAAAGGAACATCAAGGTCTCTGGAGATGGAGATAACCTTGATATTGTTGATATTTTTCAACAATTTCAGTTCTCAAGTCCTCAGACAGTTCTCTTCTCCTCTTTATGTTCTCCATGCTTAGTGTGACACACACAGGCACACAATGCAAAGATTCAGTCAACTTCTCCCCTTTTTATCTGGTTTCAGGTGTGATTTTCATTTTGCAAAGACCTGTTACTTGTATGGTACCCCTCATCTTGGTATGCATGGCACCCCTCATCCCAAATCCTGGGATGCATGGCATCCCCCATCCCCAATCCTGGTGTGCATGGCACCCCCCCATCCCCAATCCTGGTATGCATGGCACCCCTCATTTCCAATCCTGGTGTTATGGGTCCGGGTGGTGGAACCTCTGTGCCTCGGTGCAAGGAGGGACCAGAGGGGCGTGACTAAGTGCCTACTCGCAGTGACCAAGGTCACATGGTGGCTTAGTCGACTCCCTGAACCAGGGAGGGACCGGGCAGGTGGACCAGGTGCCACTCTGGGACCGACCTTGTGTGAGAGCAGGTGACTCCCACGGGACAGATGGCAGGAACTGACCGGTACAGCGGATGAGCATGGCAGGAAGGCTGATGGGTGGTCCGGATAGATAAGCAGGCTGATTCGGCAGATTGCCAGACGGGTGCTCCGGGTAGACAAGCAGGCGGGCACGGCAGGTAACTGACAGGTGCTCTGGGTAGGCTCGCTGGTGGGCACAACAGGTAACAGGCAGGTGCTCCAGGTAGGCAGGCTGGCGGGCACGGCAGGTTACAGGCAGGTGCTCCAGGTAGGCAGGCTGGTGGGCATGACAGGTAACAGGCAGGTGCTCCAGGTAGGCAGGCTGGCGGGCATGGTAGGTTACAGGTGAGTGCTCCAGGAAGGCTGGCTGGTTGGCACGGCAGGTTAGCGAGCAGGACTGTTAGACAGACTGGCGGGCTGAACTGTTAGACAGACTGGCGGGCAGAACTGACAGGCAGCGGGACCTGAGGGCTGAAGCAAGTGTTAGCACATGGAACAACAACCTTGCAGAGGCACCTCCATTTTGGAGGAGGTGCCTTATATAGGAGAAGTCCTCCGGCCATTGGCCGGGGACTCTATAGGCACCCTAAGCACAGTGCCCGGGAAGCTGGGCGCGGTGCGCGCCACAGCAGCAGGAGACGAGGAAGACACTGGACCTGGATCACGGTGGTGAGGGAAGGGCGTCTCTGCCTGGCAGGAGGCTGATGCTACACCTGGTATGCATGGCACCCCTCATCCCCAATCCTGGTATGCATGGCACCCCTCATCCCCCAATCCTGGTATGCATGGTACCCCTCATCCCCCAATCCTGGTATGCATGGTACCCCTCATCCCCCAATCCTGGTATATATGGTACCCCTCACCCCTGAATCCTGGTATGTATGGTACCCCTCACCCCCAATCCTGGTATGTATGGTACCCCTCATCCCCCAATCCTGGTATGTGTGGCCCCCTCATCCCCCAATCCTGGTATGTGTGGCCCCCTCATCCCCCAATCCTGGTATGTGTGGCCCCCTCATCCCCCAATCCTGGTGTGTGTGGCCCCATCACCCCCCCAATCCTGGTGTGTGTGGCCCCCTCACCCCCCAATCCTGGTATGTGTGGCCCCCTCATCCCCCAATCCTGGTATGTGTGGCCCCCTCATCCCCCAATCCTGGCATGTGTGGCCCCCTCACCCCCCAATCCTTGTATGTGTGGCCCCCTCATCCCCCAATCGTGGTATGTGTGGCCCCCTCACCCACAAATCCAATTATGCGTGGCTCCCTCACCCCCCAATCCTGGTTTGTGTGGCCCCCTCACCCCCCAATCCTTGTATGTGTGGCCCCATCACCCCCCAATCCTTGTATGTGTGGCCCCCTCACCCCCCATTCCTGGTATGTGTGGCCCCCTCACCCCCCATTCCTGGTATGTGTGGCCCCCTCACCCCTCAATCCTGGAATGTGTGGCCCCCTCATCCCCCAATCCTGGTATGTGTGGCCCCTTCACCCCCCAATCCTGGTATGTGTGGCCCCCTCACCCCCCAATCCTGGTATGTGTGGCCCCCTCACCCCCCAATCCTGGTATGTGTGGCCCCCTCACCCCCCAATCCTGGTATGTGTGGCCCCCTCATCCCTTTCATGCAGCACACATACAAAAAACCCCACTTATACTCACCTTTCTTTCTTGTGCTCCAGCGCTGCTGTGTCCTGGCCGGGGGAGGAGTGTGGCACTGGAGTAAGCGCGTGACCATACCGCGCTGTACGGCTCCATTTTGGTGAAGACACACTGCAAATATGTCTTCAGTAAAATGGTGCTGGATAGCTACCGGCCCAAAGACACAGTGCGGTCTCCCGGATAGGTGAGTTGTTAGGGGTCCGGAGATCGCGGTATGCGTTCAGCGCTTACGCACCCCGCGATCTCCGGGGCCACAATCCTCATCCTGATCTCCTAGTTTAGAATGTGGTTGCGTTCCTCTGTGAAGTCCAGACTGCCCAGGCGCGTCGCGCTTCCGCAGTCTATAGAGGCTTCAGACAGAGGGACGCTTGTACGATTATATTATAGATGAGGTTGTTTTGGTGTCAAGCACGAGGGTTTCTTCATGTCCCGGCCAAGTGAATAGGATAGTTGCTGAACAATTGCACATCTGAATGAGAGAACGTCATAGTTCTGGTGAAGGAACCCCCAGAGTTTATCTACTGTCTTACAGAACTGTGTTACTCATACTAAGTCACTGAAGAATATTTGCTAGATTCCGGAAACTGACACTGTACATGCATTGATCTGTGATTCAGCAAGCATGCTCTGTGGTTAATGTCTTGAGTGGCAGCAGAGAGTGAAATGAGCCACTGTATGAAAGAGAAATAAACCGCTTCTCCAGAAACAAATTACAGACCAAACGACCCTCACTCAGCTGTGACATCTGGTTACAAAAACAGAAACCGCAGAGGGGAAAACACACTTTCTGTTTCACTATTTATCGCCCCGTAACCAGCCCCAGATGGGCAAGTAAACAGCCTTATTGCCCTGTAATCGGAACAGGCTGTTGGCGTGCTCTACATTTCATACTACTTGTTACTGTGCAACATATGCTTGTGCTTGTTCCACAGAGTTTTGGCATAAGATGTGGGTGCAGTTGAAGTTATGTAGACAGACATACAACACAAATAATCCTGAATAGTCATTGTCTCTTCTTTTTTGACTCACCATAAACTCTTATACTGGTCCTAGTTTTACAGAAGAAGGCTTTTACAGATAAGATCATTTAAACCTCTTTATATTTAATTCCACAGATCAAAAAGTACATTTAATTTTCTGATTCCTTTACCTAAAACACTGACTTGTTATCCATTCAAGGGATAGGGGCCATAAGATACTGAGGTACAATATCCTCTAAAGAAAACTTATCAAGTAGTTTTTGACCCCAAACCTACCATTATCATACTGTTCTCCTCCTATAACTTGTGTTTGTAAGGCATGGCAAAGCATAATTGTTATGTTCTGCTACCAAAGCTAAGGAAAGAGAGGAGATCTGTCCCTACTATAAGACTCAGCTGAATCCCTACGATGTAACAGGGAACCTGATCCTGCGATCAGACCTGCTAAAGTCCTAATCTAGTCTGTACGGAGACCTATAGATTTGGGGAGGGAATCCCTACAAGTACTAAGGACTGGGAGGAATATGGGACACCTCCTAACAGAAATAGCAGCAGACAGACGAACAAACAAAATAGATGGAACCTAGAGGTCCGTAGACCAAGCAAACTAACAGAGTTAGATACAGAGCACAGGCTAGCTAGAAAGTAGATATACAATGAAGTCCAGCAAAGCCAGAAGGGCGGAGCAGGATTAAATAGGCCAACAAGGTCATGTGACCAGCAAAGGAAAAAAAACCTAACAGCAAGGTTCTAACAGTACCCCCCCTTCTAAGAGGATCCTCCGGATCCCCTAGGACCAGGCTTATCAGGAAATCTCCTGTGAAACGCTCTGATAAGTCTGGACGCGGAAACATCATCTGACCTCACCCAAGAGTTATCCTCGGGTCCGAAACCTTTCCAGGCCACAAGATACTGCAAACTACCTCTATACCGTCTAGAGTCAAGGATGCGAGAAATTTCATATTCCCCGTCCTCCACCACCGGAGGAACAGAGGCAGAGGCGTCACCATCCGACACAACAGCTTTTTTTAACAGAGAGACATGAAAGACCGGATTAATTCTCCAGGAGGTAGGAACCTCCAACCTAACAGCAGATTGGTTGACAACCTGAAGCACCTTAAAGGGCCCTACAAACTTGGGACCCAATTTCTTAGAAGGAATCCTCAACCGCAGATTCCTAGAGGACAACCAAACCATGTCACCAACAGCGAACAAAACCTCCTGTCGTTTCCTATCAAAGTAGTCTTTAGATTTTCTGTTGGCCTCCTGAAGATTACCACGCACATCCGTCCAAACTCTTTCCAAATCACCGGAAAAATTCTCCTCCTCAGGCACGGCAGATCCCAACTTGGAGAACGACCCAAACGACGGATGTCTCCCAGAACAACAAAAAAAAGGCGAACAACCAGCAGAAGAAGATGTATGATTGTTCAGAGCAAATTCGGCAAGTGGCAGAAACTCAGACCACCCCTCTTGATTGTCTGCCACAAAACAACGCAAGAACTGCTCAACATCCTGGTTTTTCCTTTCTGTCTGGCCATTAGATTCAGGATGATATCCGGACGAAAACGACAAATGAATTCCCAACCTGTCACAAAAGGCACGCCAAAAACGAGCCACGAACTGAGGACCCCTATCAAAAACAATGTCAGTAGGAACGCCATGAAGTCTGACAATTTCCTTGACAAAGGCCTTAGCGAGAGTTTTAGCGCAGGGCAGTTTGACGAAGGGAACCAAGTGACACATCTTGCTAAAACGGTCCACGACCACCCAGATGACAGTAAAACCCTCAGAGGGGGGAAGGTCAGTTATAAAGTCCATAGCCAAATGTGTCCAAGGAGCACTGGGGACCTCCAAAGGACAAAGCAACCCCGCAGCAGGAGTATGTGAGGACTTAGATCTAGCACATATAGTACATTGGCGCACCCACTTAATGACTTCCTTCTGCCATCCAGGCCACCAAAAACTGCGACCCACCAGTCTCTTGGTCTCAGAGATTCCGGGATGACCTGCCAACCGAGATTCGTGACACTCAACAAACAAATCTCTCCTAAAGGTCCCAGGCACAAACAACCTCCCATGAGGAGTGTTAGATGGGGCATTCTCCTGAGCTTTAAGAATCTCATCTTCCAAAACGGAGTCTAAAGCAGCTATCACAACACCTTCTTGTAAAATGTTTTCCTCTTTCTCAGCACCGACTATGGGAGAAAAACTGCGAGACAAGGCATCCGCCTTAACATTCTTAGTACCAGGGATGTAAGTAACGGAGAAATTAAACCGCGAGAAAAACAGTGCCCACCTAGCCTGACGGGCATTCAGGCGCTTGGCAGCGTCAAGATATATCAGATTTTTATGATCCGTAAGAACCTGAACGGGAAATTCCGCACCTTCCAAGAAGTGGCGCCAGTGTTCAAATGCGAGTTTAATAGCCAATAATTCCCGATTACCAATATCGTAATTCAATTCAGTCTCCGAAAAATTTTTTTGAAAAAAATGCACAGGGATGTAATCCATCCCCGTTATCCTGAGACAATACTGCGCCAACCCCCACAGAGGAAGCATCAACCTCAACCAAAAACGGCCTAGTAACATCAGGCTGCATAAGGATGGGAGCAGAGGTGAACCTCTCCTTGAGATACACAAAAGCTTCAATGGCCTCAGAAGACCACTGAACCGCATCAGCACCTTTCCTGGTGAGATCAGTCAGAGGTTTGACAATACTAGAAATTTTTTTTATGAATTTTCTATAGTAATTGGCGAAACCCAAAAACCTCTGTATTGATTTCAAACCAATAGGCCTAGGCCATTCCTGCACAGCCTGAACCTTAACCGGATCCATCTCAAAACCTTTGCTGGAGATAATGTAGCCCAAAAAACTAATTCTCTGTACAGCGAACTCACATTTCTCCAGCTTAGCAAAAAGCGAATTGTCCATTAATAACTGTAATACCTCACGCACGCTCCGCCAATGAGACTCCAGATCTGGCGAATAAATCAAAATGTCATCCAAATACACAACCACATTTTTACCGATCAAAGGTCTAAGGATGTCATTAATCAGATTCTGAAAAAATGCAGGAGCATTAGTAAGACCAAAAGGCATAACCAGATTCTCAAAATGACCCACAGGAGTGTTAAAAGCAGTCTTCCATTCATCACCCTCCTTCATGCGCAACAGATTGTATGCCCCCTTAAGGTCAATTTTAGAGAACCACTTGGCCCCCAATAACTGGTTAAACAGATCAGGAATCAATGGCAGTGGGTAAGGATTGCGTACCGTAATTTTGTTAATCTCACGAAAATCCAGACAAGGACGTAAACCGCCGTCCTTTTTTTTTTACAAAAAAAAATCCAACCGCCACAGGAGACTTAGAGGGCCTAATGTGACCGGCGGCCAAACTTGTCTGTATGTATTCCTCCAAAGCCTTCCTCTCAGGAATAGTAAGGTTAAATAAACGACTTTTAGGAAGAGTCGCTCCAGGGACAAATTCAATAGAACAATCATAGCCTCTATGGGGAGGCAAAACCTGCGATTCTTTCTCAGAAAAAACTCTCCAAAAATCCTGAATAGGAACAGGCAATTCTCCCCTATCCAAAGCTGCAATACGCCCGTTACAACACTTGTCATAACATTTATGGCTCCAGGATTTAATTTCACTGGTAGACCAATCCAGTACAGGATTGTGAAATTTTAACCAGGGCAAACCCAATATTACTGGAGAAGGCAAGTTATTCAACACTACCAAATCCAATTTCTCATGGTGAACACCATTAATAGTGAGAGGAAATTCACTGACCTTGAGAGTAATATTCTTCAAAGGGGAGCCATCCACAGAAACCACAGCAATGGGGGATGATAAAGGTTCAGGTTTTAAATTGAGTTTTTCCACGAATCCCCCATCAATAACATTCAGTGTAGACCCGCAATCAACAAACACCCGAAATTCCATTAATTTTTCCTGAGCAATCGTGGAAGCAGCTAAAAATATACCCTTGGAATTTAAACAGGCAATACGGGCGTGACTGACCATTTTTTTTTTCTTTCTTCATACGAAGCTCACAGCCTTTAATCAAATGACCAGATTTTCCACAATAGAAACACAAGCCTTCTGAAAAACGACGGTGTTTTTCTTGAGAGCGAGGTGCCACCGATCCAATCTCCATCGGTTCACCACTGTTAGTACACACATTATCATAACCAGAAACTGACATAGCAGAGGATTTGCTCTCATTAACCCTAGCACGCAGTCTTCTGTCCACCCGTATAGCTAATTGCATAGCCTGTTGCAAATCCTCAGGTGTAGGATAAGCAATTAGCAGGTCTTTAACCTTTTCACTGAGCCCAGCAAGAAATAGACTTTTCAGAGCAGAATCGTTCCACCCTGTTTGAGTGGACCAACGACGAAAATGTGTACAATATTTTTCCATATTACCTGATCCTTGTTTTAAACGTCTCAACTCAGTCTCAGCTGATGCCACACGGTCAGGATCATCATATAATAGTCCTAAAGCAGAAAAAAAACTATCCACTGATCTGAAGCATGTATCACTAGGTTGCAAAGAAAAGGCCCACTCCTGAGGCTCTTTGCGCAAAAGTGACATTATGAACCCTACGCGCTGGGATTCATCCCCAGAGGACTTGGGTCTCAAACGAAAATACAATAAGCAAGCATTTTTAAATGAAAAAAATTCTCGATGTTCACCAAAAAATAAATCCGGCAAACATACCTTAGGCTCCAAGAAATATGCTCCAGGACAGTTACTCACGTGCTGACGGAGCTCGGCCACTTCCAGAGAGAGTCCCTGCAGGTGTTTAGCCAAATCCTGAACCGACACCATGATGGAACAAAAAAAAATCTTTCCTTAGAGAATTTACAGGCTGGACTTACTGTTATGTTCTGCTACCAAAGCTAAGGAAAGAGAGGAGATCTGTCCCTACTATAAGACTCAGCTGAATCCCTACGATGTAACAGGGAACCTGATCCTGCGATCAGACCTGCTAAAGTCCTAATCTAGTCTGTACGGAGACCTATAGATTTGGGGAGGGAATCCCTACAAGTACTAAGGACTGGGAGGAATATGGGACACCTCCTAACAGAAATAGCAGCAGACAGACGAACAAACAAAATAGATAGAACCTAGAGGTCCGTAGACCAAGCAAACTAACAGAGTTAGATACAGAGCACAGGCTAGCTAGAAAGTAGATATACAATGAAGTCCAGCAAAGCCAGAAGGGCGGAGCAGGATTAAATAGGCCAACAAGGTCATGTGACCAGCAAAGGAAAAAAAACCTAACAGCAAGGTTCTAACAATAATTTTGAGAAGGTTAAAGACGACTATCTGCAAAATACCTGACCAAAGTCAAGCTGGCCGTGCGGAAATCCTACACAATCTTGCTTGATTCACGTTTATGAGTACAAAACACCCCATCCAAAGCCCTCTCCTTAAGTAGGTCAATCAAGCCACTTTGGGTAGGATTAGGCAATGACCATCTAGACTTGTCTCTCAATCATATCCACCTTCGTGACTATACTGTAGATAGGTAATTTTTATATAGCGCAAGCATCAGCTTGGGCAAATAAACACAGTTTTAGGTGGTACAGGAACAGAACAATGTGTTTGGGCAAAAACCACATGACAAGTTTCCCTTATGTGATTAAATGACCTCATTCAACACATTTTTCATCCTAATAAATTTTATGCCCATAAAGATACTGGCTGGGTAAATCATTCAAGCAGCTTTATGTTTCTTCCTTAATCTTTAAAAAATATATATAACTGGACCATTGTACTAATCAAGCACTTTTTTGTCATCTCTTTTACCTCCTCCCTCAAGCTTTTTCTGCACAGGGCTTTCACTCCTCTTCTTAATTAGTATGCCATGTTCCCTCTAAATTATAAAGTGCTACTGAATATATTGGTGATGTATAATTAAAGGAAGGCAATTTGTCACATATCATATTATTAACCCACAGATATAGGGTTAATCTGCAGAATAGTGAGTAGTGTTAGGAAGGTCTCCAGCCACCCTACAGAAAGTGCAGCACCTGGGAGAAATTTAACTTTATTTCTTTTGGGAGCTGCCAGATTTCAGTGGTGAGGCTACAGTCACCAATCTCTACACTGTATGTGGTAGTTGTAAGCACACCCCAACACTTTGACTGATAGCCGGCTCTACAGTGCATCAGTGCAGAGTTGGCTGTCAGTCAAAGTGCCAGGGTGTGCCATAGCCACCGCTCACATAGAAATGACTGTGGCCACGCCAGCACACCTGCATGACTGAAAGCCGGCGGAAGAAAGTTTATATTCTACCACACTTTCCATAAGGCGGCTGCACACCTTCCTACACGATTAACCTGTAGATTAAACGTATAACTGCAGGTTAAAAGCATTATCTGATCTGACAAGTTCCACTTAAAGTAAGGAATTATTGGTGGCACAATAGAATACACCAAGGTCGAACGTATCATTGGTTCAACACTTGCAGCCGTACAAGGGCCCAAGACGTAAGGGGGCCCACTTTTGCCTCCAAAGCAGTTGGAATTGTACATTATGATGAACTATTGGACTGCAAAGGACCCATGTATTATTTTTGCACAGGGGCCCTCTTCTGTCTGTGTCTGCCAGTGGAATACACATACTATTGTACCATAGAAGCTTATAACTTTTCTACAGGGGAAAGTGTAGAAAAAGTGTATGACTTCTAGCTTGGTCACCACTAGTGGCAGTGCCAGCTGCCTATACTTTTTCAGGTCTCCTGCCAAGAAAGGGATTAACTAAACTATTCAGTAAAAAGAGGGAAGGAGTCTTTTCCATATAAGACGACTGACTTTTTCAGTGCTAGGTTTTCAAGCAGTAGTCTTCCATCATTTTAGGTATTGCAAAGTTCATGGAGAAGGTTTGTGACAAGACTACCACCTATATCTACTTTCCCGTTCTCCTATGAGAAAAAAAAATGATGTAGACATGGGCATAAATCCAAAAGTCCAATCTTTGAGTCTACTACCTGTGCTAGGTTCCATGCATGTCACTGCAAGGGAAAGTGCGGCCAGCTCAGGACTCGAAAGCAGTATGCTCTAGACATATTCCTCTTAATGGGATACTTGTATAATGGCCTGTACAAATACTGCAGGAAACGCACTGACAGGCCATTTTAAATAACTTGTGTGCTCAACCAGCATCATTTTACAGAGAGAAATGCACCTGCGAGCGTCTCCACTATGAATGCATTCAGCCGGCAGATGAATGGTCTAGCAATGATGCCGATACCATCTAGTGACAAACTACAAGCTCGTCTTTCCCAATAAGAAGGAGCTTCTTTCTGCACAACCACCTCGTTGAAATGCGTTGGTGCGTTGGTTCATTGGTAGTAAGCCTCATAGAGGACGCACAATAAAATCAGGAGACTGTACATGTCAATTTCAAACAATCTTGTGCAATAACAACCAGCAATCAGAGAGCCTGCATTTAGTGTGCCCCCCTCCCCCCGTCAGAGTGCTGTTCTCCTTTCTTCCCTCGGGATCCTGGGATTTGCTTCAGGGCACAAAGTGAATGATCCAGTAACACAGAAATCTCAGAGTCCTCTTTAGGGGTCCCAGGAGGAGACAGATCTGAGAGAGCTGAGCACAGAAGATGCCTGCAGCAAAGTCAGTGCTAGAACAGGAACCTGACAGGGCTGTGAGGTGGGATTAGGGCCGGCATTGGGATGCAAACAGAGCCATGGCACCCTTGTTTTAGGATTTTTATTGGATTGCAGGTTTGTATATTGAGATATTGTGGGAATAAGAACCTGAAAAGTTTTGCTCATTTCAATTGTAACCTGCAAGGCATTGAAAAACATTTCTAAGGAAGAATTTCAAGTGCAATCCAAGACATCCTGCAGAAGATGAAATGTTATCCTAAAAGACACAATTTACAAAACATACAACCTTGGATTACATGACATGAGTTTATAAACTGTCGGGTTCATCCACGGACAGTTTTGGATTACTTTCCTGCCCTTGCTAACAATCAATCCTCATCCTCAAATATTGGTAACAAGATAAGTTATGGTCTGTGAGGCATGTATATGCTGATAAAACATATATACTCTGATGAATCCATGAATAATAGTAGCCAAATGCATGCCACCAGGACATTCTTCTGACATACAGTTGGCCAGTATACACCAGAATCCTAAAGCTCAAACTGTATTATACAGTGCATGTTAACCCCTTTACCTCCGAAGGTGGTTTGCATGTTAATGACCGGACCAATTTTTACAATTCTGACCACTGTCACTTTATGAGGTAATAACTCTGAAACGCTTCAACGGATCCCACTGATTCTAAGACTGTTTTTTTCGTGACATATTGTACTTCATGATAGTGGTAAAATTTATTCAATGTGACTTGAGTTTATTTTTGAAAAAATTGGAAATTTGTCGAAAAATTTGAAAAATTCGCAATTTTCAGACTTTGAATTTTCATGCCCTTAAATC
Source organism: Phyllobates terribilis (assembly GCF_046119375.1). Lineage (NCBI taxonomy): Eukaryota > Metazoa > Chordata > Amphibia > Anura > Dendrobatidae > Phyllobates > Phyllobates terribilis. Next base: position 660,634,291 of record NW_027362762.1, on the reverse strand, counting down.
AGAGAGCTACATCACACAAAATAGTTCTTAAATAACATTTGCCACATGTCTACTTTACATCAGCACAATTTTGGAGCCAACATTTTTTTTTTGTTAGGAAGTTATAAGGGTTAAATGTTGACCAGCGATTTCTCATTTTTCCAACAAAATTTACAAAAACATTTTTTTTAGGGACCACATCACATGTTAAGTTTCTTTGAGGGGTCTTTATGACAGAAAATACCCAAAAGTGACACCATTCTAAAAATTACACCCCACAAGGTGCTCAATACCACATTCAAGAAGTTTATTAACCCTTCAGGTGCTTCACATGAATTTTTGGAATGTGGAAGAAAACAATGAACATTTAACTTTTTTTCACAAAAATGTTACTTTAGACCTATTTTTTTTTTTTTTTTTATTTTCGCAAGGGTAACAGGAAAAAATAGACCACAAAATTTATTGTGAAATTTCTCCTGAGCACGCGGATACCCCATATGTGGGAGAAAAACATTGTTTGGGCGCACAGCAGGGCTTGCAAGGGAAGGAGCGCCATTTAACTTTTTGAATGTAAAATTTGCTTGAATAATTAGCGGATGCTATGTCGCATTTGGGGAGCCCTTGATGTGCCTAAACAGTGGAAACCCCCCACAAGTGACACCATTTTTGAAACTAGACCCCTCAGGGAATTTATCTAGGTGTGTGATGAGCACCTTGAACCTCCAGGTGCTTCACAGGAGTTTATAACATTGAGCCGTAAAAATAACATTTTCACATTTTTCCAACAAAAATGTTTTTCAGCCCCTAATTTTGTGTTTTCATAAGGATAACAGGAGAAATTGCACCATGAAATTTGTTGTGCAATTTCTCCTGAGCACACCAATACCCCATATGTGGGGGAAAACCACTGTTTGGGCACACGGCAGGGTTCGGAAGGGAAGGAGTGCCATTTGACTTTTTGAATGTAAAATTTGCTTGAATAATTAGCAGATGACATATCGCATTTGGGAAGCCCCTGATGTGCCTAAACAGTAAAAAAAAAAAAAAACACAAGTTACCCCATTTTGGAAACTTCACCCCTCAAGGATTTTATCAAGGGGTACAGTGAACATTTTGAACCCAGAGGTACGACATAAAATTTAATAACATTAGGTCATCATATTGAATATGTTGTCATTAGTCTTGCTACTTGAGTTTGCATCGGGTACTCGGTTATGCACCATGTATCATGGTTGCTCGAGTGACATGCTGGAGTCCCCACCCCGCATGTTTCACGGTTGTTAGACACCCCAAAAAATAACATGCATGGATTGCTCATGTATGGCAGGCAATCCCCACGTGTTTTTTTTGGCTGTATAACAGCCGTGAAACATATGAAGCAGACACTCGAGCATGCCACTCGAGCACCCGTGATACTCGGTGCATACCTGAGCACCCAATGCAAACTCAAGTAACAAACACTTGCGCTCAGCACTAGTCGCCATATTGTCATCATTTTTTTTCTTTACTTTTGAAAAAATCCCAACCCCAACACAACCCTAATCCTAACCCTAACACAACCATAATCCCAACCCTAAGACAACCCTAACCCTAATACAACCCTAATCCTAATACAACCCTAATCCTAACCCCAACACAACCCTAGCCCTAACATAATCCTAATCCTAACACAACCCTAACCCTATCCCGAGGGATCTATTAACTATAATAAGACAGCAGAGTTACTCTGGACTCTGTCTGGCCTCTGTTTAGCGTGTCCTTTTTTTCAGAGGTTCACAAAACTGTTGCCGACGGCACTTTCATGCACGCCTAATAAAAAGATGGACACCGTGAGATCACAGGCCAGACGGCGTCCACAGTGCCTACATCTGCCTTATTACAGGGAATCTTCCGCCAGGGGTTCCATCTGAATCACGCATTTCAGAGATTTACACGGAAACCCTGATGTAAGCTCTCAGAGCAGAGCGCAGGATAAATGTGAGCCAAACCATACTGCGATCTTTGGGAGGCAGAATGAACAAATCAACAGCAGGTGAAGAATTAGTTTTATTTATTTTTTAACCCGTTCCTCGTGCGGTATAAGTGATTAGACTACTTTATACTTCAGGTGGGTGCGATTACAGCGATACCAGATTTATATCGGGTTTTTATGTTTGGCTGCTGTCACACACTAAAATCACCATATTTTGAGAGCTATAATTTTTCCATATTTCAGCAGACAGAGTCATGTGATGGCTTGTTTTTTGCGGGACAAGTTGACGTTTTTATTGGTACAGCATTATTCTTCGGGTCAGTACGATTACAGCAATACCACATTTATATAGTTTTTTTATGTTTTGCCGCTTTTACACAATAAAAACTATTTTGTAGAAAAAATAATTGTTTTTGCATTGCTTTATTCTAAGAGCGATGCAAAAACATTTTTTTCAATTTTCTCTAACTTTTTCTCTTCCATTTTCCACTCTATTTAGTTTTATCATTTTTTTTTCCATATCCTGTTTTTGTCCATACTCATATTTTCTTCCCTTATTCTACTAGTTCTTTCATTGAGCAATGTCCATGTAGTTAGTGTAATTATATTCCATTCTCTAATTAGCATATTAAAACATGTCCCCCACTATACTGTTCAGCGCATTATTCCTTCCTTTGTTGCACACTGCACTGGCACGTTTCTTCCAGGGATGCGCCCTACCATGCACCATGTAATCCCACTCGTAGCCCACCAATATGGCGCTGAGCGGTGACATATCTTCCCTGGCGCGTCATTTCCGGTGACGCACTTAGAAGTTGATCATGTGACCTCCTGGCGCCTGATCAGAATCACAATCCAGAAATGCAGGTATAATATATAAGCACACTCAGTACCCTCGTCACATAGCGCATTTCCTATAGCACAGCTGTGCTTCTTTCCACATAGAGCCATTATACCTATGCCCTCCTCTCCTGTGACCCTGGTGAGTAGTTCTTAGCTGCTGAGGTTGTGCATATATGTTCAAATGTGGTTGTGTGCACATCTATAGTGATTTGCGCTGTTTCCTTCTGTCTCTTACAGCCATTGGTTGGTTTCGCACATATCCACTGGGCAGAACCTTGGTAACAATGATATATATTGCAAATTTTTGCTGCTATGTCCATTGTTCAGTTTTATGTTTGTGAATCCCACCTAATGAATTTAGCCATTATCCTCCATACTATGAATTGCTCTCATTGATTATTTATTTTCTCTATGTACTCATTATACAAATTTAGATTCTTATATGAATTAACTGTTATGTTGTGTATTCTGAGAAATGTGGTATTAATTGTGTTGATTAATTCACAGTTCTGATGAAGGCCGTATGAGGCGGAAACGTCAATTTAATTTTGAAGAATCATGTAAATAAATTTCTTGAAATCTTTTCACCATATCTTGGAGTGCCAGGTTCTTATTGTTATCTGCATGTGGAGTGGAATCCTATCTGGGCACCCAAAATAATAGGCGTGCCACATAGCCTTCTTTGACCATAATAATATTTAGTTATGGGTGCAATATTATATATATATATATATATATATATATATATATATATATATATATATATATATATATATATATATATATATATATATATATATATATATATATATATATATATATATTGTAAGGCAGCGCTAGTCATCATACTGGGGGTAACTCGCTTCGCTGCGTCAATCAATGCACACGTGCAATGTCTTTACGTTTTTCACACAGTGTTGCAGTTTATTATGGCACTTCATAAACCGCTGTTCACACACAGTTCATCTTAGTCCGCCACCGGCATGTTTACACACATAAACACAATTCATGAGCCAAGTGGCACACCGACCCACTTGCTCCAGGGTACAGCTTACGGCAAGGTAATAAAGTAGCAATGTTCATATCACAATGTCCATATAGCACAGGGTATTACCTTTGCCGGGTTTAGCTGACTCAGTCCGTTACTCTGCCACCACTGTGGCTCTGCGGCTTCACAGGTGGGGGTCTCCAGCCGTCGTTCCCTCAAAGGCCACTGACATCCACACAGGATCCAGGCTCTGCCTTTCAGGACTCTTACTCAAGCCAGCTCTCCCTCAAAGGCCACTGACATCCACACAGGATCCAGGCTCTGCCTTTCAGGTACCAGGCTTCACTCCAAAACCGCTGCCTTCCAAGGCCACTAGCATCCACACAGGATCAAGTCTCGACCTTTCAGGCTGCCAGGCTGCCAGGCTGCCAGGCTTCACGGTATCCCACACACATGGGGAACAGGCCTCACGCCTCACACCGAACACACCTGTCTCAAATTAAGCAGGGTTTATATATGCTGTGCACAGACAGCCACATACTGACAGGACCTTGCTGATGTCACAGTCATGTGATCAGTCAGCTGTGTGTATAGGTCCTGTGTGCTGTCCCAGTCATGTGTGCAGAGCTTTACTGTACACACAGGACCTGTGTGATGTCACAGTCATGTGACCAGTCAGTTAAAGGGGAAGGTACATGGTCCGGTAAACACATCCTGGACCATTTACAGTAATGCTAGCAAGCTGCTGCATTACAATATATAAATATATATATTTATTTATTCTTTAAATATATTTTTACTTTTTTTTTAATTTTTAACTTAGCCCCACAATGGGACTTTCACTTTCTGTAGGCTGATCATAGTTATAAGGTATAGCAGTGCAGGATCACTGCTATACATTGTAACTCGCAGTGCTGCAGACACAAGTTACTTTGATTATGCACTGCGCATGACCAAAGTAACTTGCTGGGGCCTGGTGACCTGGATGTCGGCTGACAGCGCAGGGTCTTCGATTCAAGAGCAGACTTTTGTCCCTCTGCTGGCTCACTAAATGCTACAATCGCAGCATTTAGGGGGTTACCGCTCCTGGCACTGAGTGCTGGTGGTCAGCTGTCAGAACCAACTGACACCCGGCGGTAATCATGAGTGCACAGCCTGTGTGCGGGCGCGATCAACATGTCATAATAATACGTACCTGGTCCATAAGGCCCAGGGCACAGAGACATATTATTAAGTAGTATGTCAGTATTAAAGCACCATTCCAGACATTTTTTTATCCTTTTCTTAGGGATCATGTGAATGTAATTTATGTAATCACATTCTCATTGGTAGCCCTTTCACCCGTTTTCAGCCCCGCACCAGCACCATATGACTGCAGTTGTCACCTACCAAATCACACAATGGTTGCAGAAGTGGAGGTCACTTTTTAAAATCTTCTGAATACAAGTCTATGAGAATTCTGATGAAGGCTATGTAGCCTCGTTCTGAGTCCGATAGACTTGTACTGAGAAAATTGACTTCCTGAACACATACCGTAACCATCTAGCAGCTTACAAAAGCTGCTACATGGTGCTGGAGCAAGTAGAGTGTAATGCACACGCCCGGGCTGAGCGGCGTGTGCGTGTGATTGTAGTGATTCCACTGGACCGTGCCGGAGAGTGAATGCCTGGAGGGGCGTAACTAGGTATTCACCCGATCCGACCAGGGTCGCACGACGGCATACGACGCCAGTGCACCAAGGAGGAACCGAGCAGAGGGACCAGGTGCTACTCCAGGACAGACCCCGGACACGGCTGTTGACCCACACAGGGGAATACAGGAACAGACTGGGAGGCTGGCACACAGACTGGTGGGTATAGGCAGGCTCAACTGGGATGCAGGCAGGCGGGTATGCAGGCAGGGGGGTACAGGCAAGCACAGCTAGAGTGCAGACAGGGAGGCACTAGCAGGTAGGAACACAGGCGGGATAGGACCCAGTACACACTGGGACTCAGGAACAATACAGGCAGAGGGGTACAGGCAAGCACAGTTAGAGTGCAGACAGGGAGGCACTAGCAGGTAGGGACACTGGCGGGATAGGACCCAGTACACACTGGGACTCAGGAACAGAACCACAGATGTGGCGGACAAACACAGCAGAGTGAGGCCGCCCAGAGAGGTGAGCGAGAGCAGGGCAGGACGAGGCCGCCTGGAGCGGTGAGCAAGAGTAGAGCAGGACAAGGCCGCCAGGAGCGGTGAGCAAAGGGTCAGAGCTGAGCGAGACTGCCGGAGCAGTGAGCAAGAGTAAAGCAGGACGAGGCCGCCTGGAGCGGTGAGCAAGAGTGGAGCAAGACTGCCGGAGCAGTGAGCAAAAGGATAAGAGCGGAGCGAGACTGCCGGAGCAGTGAGCAAAAGGGTCAGAGCGGAGCAAGGCTGCCGGAGCAGCGAGCAAAAGGAGCCAGAGCAGGCTAGAACCGCCGGAGCGGTGAGCAAAGGAGCCAGAGCAGGCTAGAACCGCCGGAGCGGTGAGCAAAGGAGTCAGAGCAGGCTAGAACCGCCGGAGCGGTGAGCATAGGAGTCAGAGCAGGCTAGAACCGCCGGAGCGGTGAGCATAGGAGTCAGAGCAGGCTAGAACCGCCGGAGCGGTGAGCAAAGGAGTCAGAGCAGGCTAGAACCGCCGGAGCGGTGAGCAAAGGAGTCAGAGCAGGCTAGAACCGCCGGAGCGGTGAGCAAAAGAGCCAGAGCAGGGGGGACAGGGCTCTGTTCACACGGAACAGACAGGAAGAGAAAGGCAGAGCCAGATACCCACAGGGTACTTGCAGTGAAGTAGCGAGTGGACCACAAACTCACAAATGGGAGTACAGAGACAACAAGCAGGAGTTAGGTACGAGTTCAGACTCTGCAGAAAAAGGAAGGGAACGGACATAGAGGCAAAACAGGTAAAGGATAGGAGAGAGTTCAGACTGGAACTGAGTGTACGGAGGAGACCGACACTGCAGCGGGATACAGGAGCGGGTCTGGGAATACTGCCCCCAGAGAGGCGGGACGAACAGGCAAGGAGCGTGTTCAGACAGGACAGACAAGATACAGGAGCGGGTCTAGGTAATCAGCCCCTAGAAGGCGGGAGGAACAGGCTAGGAGCGTGTTCCGACAGGACAGACAAGATACAGGAGCGGGTCTAGGTAATCGGCCCCTAGAAGGCGAGAGGAACAGGCTAGGAGCGTGTTCAGACAGGCCTGGAAATACAGCCTCCAGGATAGGCAGACAAGAGAACACAGAACGGGACCTGGCACCTTCAGAGTGCAAGCACACACTGAATGAAACACTATGCTCAGGCAGGGATAGATGGGAGCAGCTGAGCTATATACCAGGTGACAGACAGCAATAGGCTGAGGACGCACAAGGGGTGTGACCCACAGCAGGTACAAAAAGCAGGAAGTGATCGGGCACCGCCCTTAAGCAGCAGAAACAGACACAAACAGACAGCATGGAGGGAAGCCAGAGAGACATTCTGGACTGGAGATCAAGTGCGCGCTCTTGCACAGTGGGAGATGGACCACCATGCAAGGACGCCGCCAGGTATGTTACAGTACCCCCCCCTTACGCCCCCTCTTCTTCAGGCCTGCCAGAATCTTCCGCAGGGAATTCGAGGACCAGTCGTTCACTTCCAGGAGATCACTTCCACTGTCCACAGGAAAAACTGATCCCATCTGGTTAGCTAGGATGCTACCTCCTATCCAGCCATCCTCAGCAACAGACGAAACGGGTGGAGTACCAGGAACAGCACACAAGGAAGTCTCTCTCCACATATTTTCAGGTGGCACCCCAGAGGGTACAGGAGACAACTGGAAGTCCTTCACCGGGTTGGAGGGGGACAGAGACTTGGGGGTAATCTCTGCTTCGAGGTACATCTTGTCAAGCTCACAGGAAGAAATAGACGGGTTATCAGGTACATAATGAGGAAAAGTCACTGTCTCTTTGTTATCTGGTGGTACCCCGGAGGATTCAGGAAATAACTGGAGGTCCTCCGCCAGGTCAGAAGAGTGCAGAGGCTCAGAGAAAACATCTGCTTCAGAGTACACTAGGTCGGACTCACTGGACGAAGCAGGCGAGGTATCGGGTACCGAGTATAGGAAAGTCTCTGTCCATTCACCACCAGGTGGCACCCCGAAGGGTTCTGGAGACAACTGGCGGTCCTCCGCCTGGTCAGAGGGGTGTAGAGACTCATGGGTAACCTCTGCTTCAGAGTACACTAGGTCGGACTCACTGGACGAAGCAAGCGAGGTATCAGATCCAGGATATAGGAAAGTCTCTGTCCATTCACCACCAGGTGGCACCCCGAAGGGTTCTGGAGACAACTGGAGGTCCTCCGCCTGGTCAGAGGGGTGTAGAGACTCATGGGTAACCTCTGCTTCAGAGTACACTAGGTCGGACTCACTGGACGAAGCAAGCGAGGTATCAGATCCAGGATATAGGAAAGTCTCTGTCCATTCACCACCAGATGGCACCCCGAAGGGTTCTGGAGACAACTGGAGGTCCTCCGCCTGGTCGGAGGGGTGTAGAGACTCGGGAGTAACCTCTGCTTCGGAGTACACTAGGTTGGACTCCGTGGACGAAGCGAGCGAGGTATCAGGTACAGAGTATAGGAGAGTCTCTGTCCTTTCGCTACCAGGTAGCACCCCGAAGGGTTCTGGAGACAACTGGAGGTCCTCCGCCTGGTCGGAGGGGTGTAGAGACTCGGGAGTAACTACCACTTTGGGGTACCCATTGTCAGGCTCACAGGACGAAGCGGACAAAGTATCGAGTACCGGGTGTAGAGAAGTCTCTCTCCATTTGTCAGCGAGTGGTATCCCGGAGGATTCAGGAGGCAACAGGGGGTCCTCCGCCAGGTAGTAGAGGTGCACAGACTCTGAGGTAACCACAGCTTTGGAGCATCCTTGGACATGCACACCGGTTAAAGTGGGTGAAGCATCTGATGCCGGGTGCAGGAAGTTCTCCTGTGTGGAGTCTGGATGGGCAGAAGTCTCTTCGGGCAGGAGAACTGGTGCACTACCCACGCACATTACCCGTTGGGGCTTCTCCAGGATACAGGGAGATGAAGCTTCAGTAGGGACTTCAAGGTTGGGGTCAGGAGGTCTCAGGGAGGACAGACCCTGGCGTGACGGCTTGCCTCTACGTCTAGCACGTCTGGACTGCCTCTTGAGGTTGGGAGAAGTATTCCGGAAGGCCGTGGGGCTCAACGGGAACCATGGCCTGAGCATGCTGTAATGCACACGCCCGGGCTGAGCGGCGTGTGCGTGTGATTGTAGTGATTCCACTGGACCGTGCCGGAGAGTGAATGCCTGGAGGGGCGTAACTAGGTATTCACCCGATCCGACCAGGGTCGCACGACGGCATACGACGCCAGTGCACCAAGGAGGAACCGAGCAGAGGGACCAGGTGCTACTCCAGGACAGACCCCGGACACGGCTGTTGACCCACACAGGGGAATACAGGAACAGACTGGGAGGCTGGCACACAGACTGGTGGGTATAGGCAGGCTCAACTGGGATGCAGGCAGGCGGGTATGCAGGCAGGGGGGTACAGGCAAGCACAGCTAGAGTGCAGACAGGGAGGCACTAGCAGGTAGGAACACAGGCGGGATAGGACCCAGTACACACTGGGACTCAGGAACAATACAGGCAGAGGGGTACAGGCAAGCACAGTTAGAGTGCAGACAGGGAGGCACTAGCAGGTAGGGACACTGGCGGGATAGGACCCAGTACACACTGGGACTCAGGAACAGAACCACAGATGTGGCGGACAAACACAGCAGAGTGAGGCCGCCCAGAGAGGTGAGCGAGAGCAGGGCAGGACGAGGCCGCCTGGAGCGGTGAGCAAGAGTAGAGCAGGACAAGGCCGCCAGGAGCGGTGAGCAAAGGGTCAGAGCTGAGCGAGACTGCCGGAGCAGTGAGCAAGAGTAAAGCAGGACGAGGCCGCCTGGAGCGGTGAGCAAGAGTGGAGCAAGACTGCCGGAGCAGTGAGCAAAAGGATAAGAGCGGAGCAAGGCTGCCGGAGCAGCGAGCAAAAGGAGCCAGAGCAGGCTAGAACCGCCGGAGCGGTGAGCAAAGGAGCCAGAGCAGGCTAGAACCGCCGGAGCGGTGAGCAAAGGAGTCAGAGCAGGCTAGAACCGCCGGAGCGGTGAGCATAGGAGTCAGAGCAGGCTAGAACCGCCGGAGCGGTGAGCATAGGAGTCAGAGCAGGCTAGAACCGCCGGAGCGGTGAGCAAAGGAGTCAGAGCAGGCTAGAACCGCCGGAGCGGTGAGCAAAGGAGTCAGAGCAGGCTAGAACCGCCGGAGCGGTGAGCAAAAGAGCCAGAGCAGGGGGGACAGGGCTCTGTTCACACGGAACAGACAGGAAGAGAAAGGCAGAGCCAGATACCCACAGGGTACTTGCAGTGAAGTAGCGAGTGGACCACAAACTCACAAATGGGAGTACAGAGACAACAAGCAGGAGTTAGGTACGAGTTCAGACTCTGCAGAAAAAGGAAGGGAACGGACATAGAGGCAAAACAGGTAAAGGATAGGAGAGAGTTCAGACTGGAACTGAGTGTACGGAGGAGACCGACACTGCAGCGGGATACAGGAGCGGGTCTGGGAATACTGCCCCCAGAGAGGCGGGACGAACAGGCAAGGAGCGTGTTCAGACAGGACAGACAAGATACAGGAGCGGGTCTAGGTAATCAGCCCCTAGAAGGCGGGAGGAACAGGCTAGGAGCGTGTTCCGACAGGACAGACAAGATACAGGAGCGGGTCTAGGTAATCGGCCCCTAGAAGGCGAGAGGAACAGGCTAGGAGCGTGTTCAGACAGGCCTGGAAATACAGCCTCCAGGATAGGCAGACAAGAGAACACAGAACGGGACCTGGCACCTTCAGAGTGCAAGCACACACTGAATGAAACACTATGCTCAGGCAGGGATAGATGGGAGCAGCTGAGCTATATACCAGGTGACAGACAGCAATAGGCTGAGGACGCACAAGGGGTGTGACCCACAGCAGGTACAAAAAGCAGGAAGTGATCGGGCGCCGCCCTTAAGCAGCAGAAACAGACACAAACAGACAGCATGGAGGGAAGCCAGAGAGACATTCTGGACTGGAGATCAAGTGCGCGCTCTTGCACAGTGGGAGATGGACCACCATGCAAGGACGCCGCCAGGTATGTTACAGTACCCCCCCCCTTACGCCCCCTCTTCTTCAGGCCTGCCAGAATCTTCCGCAGGGAATTCGAGGACCAGTCGTTCACTTCCAGGAGATCACTTCCACTGTCCACAGGAAAAACTGATCCCATCTGGTTAGCTAGGATGCTACCTCCTATCCAGCCATCCTCAGCAACAGACGAAACGGGTGGAGTACCAGGAACAGCACACAAGGAAGTCTCTCTCCACATATTTTCAGGTGGCACCCCAGAGGGTACAGGAGACAACTGGAAGTCCTTCACCGGGTTGGAGGGGGACAGAGACTTGGGGGTAATCTCTGCTTCGAGGTACATCTTGTCAAGCTCACAGGAAGAAATAGACGGGTTATCAGGTACATAATGAGGAAAAGTCACTGTCTCTTTGTTATCTGGTGGTACCCCGGAGGATTCAGGAAATAACTGGAGGTCCTCCGCCAGGTCAGAAGAGTGCAGAGGCTCAGAGAAAACATCTGCTTCAGAGTACACTAGGTCGGACTCACTGGACGAAGCAGGCGAGGTATCGGGTACCGAGTATAGGAAAGTCTCTGTCCATTCACCACCAGGTGGCACCCCGAAGGGTTCTGGAGACAACTGGCGGTCCTCCGCCTGGTCAGAGGGGTGTAGAGACTCATGGGTAACCTTTGCTTCAGAGTACACTAGGTCGGACTCACTGGACGAAGCAAGCGAGGTATCAGATCCAGGATATAGGAAAGTCTCTGTCCATTCACCACCAGGTGGCACCCCGAAGGGTTCTGGAGACAACTGGAGGTCCTCCGCCTGGTCAGAGGGGTGTAGAGACTCATGGGTAACCTCTGCTTCAGAGTACACTAGGTCGGACTCACTGGACGAAGCAAGCGAGGTATCAGATCCAGGATATAGGAAAGTCTCTGTCCATTCACCACCAGATGGCACCCCGAAGGGTTCTGGAGACAACTGGAGGTCCTCCGCCTGGTCGGAGGGGTGTAGAGACTCGGGAGTAACCTCTGCTTCGGAGTACACTAGGTTGGACTCCGTGGACGAAGCGAGCGAGGTATCAGGTACAGAGTATAGGAGAGTCTCTGTCCTTTCGCTACCAGGTAGCACCCCGAAGGGTTCTGGAGACAACTGGAGGTCCTCCGCCTGGTCGGAGGGGTGTAGAGACTCGGGAGTAACTACCACTTTGGGGTACCCATTGTCAGGCTCACAGGACGAAGCGGACAAAGTATCGAGTACCGGGTGTAGAGAAGTCTCTCTCCATTTGTCAGCGAGTGGTATCCCGGAGGATTCAGGAGGCAACAGGGGGTCCTCCGCCAGGTAGTAGAGGTGCACAGACTCTGAGGTAACCACAGCTTTGGAGCATCCTTGGACATGCACACCGGTTAAAGTGGGTGAAGCATCTGATGCCGGGTGCAGGAAGTTCTCCTGTGTGGAGTCTGGATGGGCAGAAGTCTCTTCGGGCAGGAGAACTGGTGCACTACCCACGCACATTACCCGTTGGGGCTTCTCCAGGATACAGGGAGATGAAGCTTCAGTAGGGACTTCAAGGTTGGGGTCAGGAGGTCTCAGGGAGGACAGACCCTGGCGTGACGGCTTGCCTCTACGTCTAGCACGTCTGGACTGCCTCTTGAGGTTGGGAGAAGTATTCCGGAAAGCGTAGTCACCCTGTGAGGATTCTGGGTGGGCAGTAGTCTCATTGGGCTGGAGGACTATTGCGCTACCCACACACATTACCCATCGGGGCTGCTCCGGGATATTGGGAAGTGAAGCTTCAGCAGGAGCCTCCGGGTTAGGATCATCGAAGACCATTAGAAAGGCCACCAGGAAGGCCATTAGGTCCAGGAGGATCGGATCCTGTGTTTCAAATAGGGGGTTGATCCATTCCAAGGCATCACCCGCTAGGTAAGACATAATGAATGCCACCTTAACCCGATCGGTGGGAAAACATAGAGGGTAGAACTTGAAGTGTAGCATGCATTGCTCCACAAATGCACGACTTTGTCTTGGATCCCCATAGTAACGTAGCGGATCCGCAGGAACGAGAGCAGATAGATCCATCTGGATGGGTGCGTAATTCGCCTGGAACTCAGCTAGAGAAAAAAAAAATTATTTATTTATTTTAATGCATGTATTCGCTGGAAAACTTCTCAGAGAGCGAAGGCCGTGGGGCTCAACGGGAACCATGGCCTGAGCATGCTGTAATGCACACGCCCGGGCTGAGCGGCGTGTGCGTGTGATTGTAGTGATTCCACTGGACCGTGCCGGAGAGTGAATGCCTGGAGGGGCGTAACTAGGTATTCACCCGATCCGACCAGGGTCGCACGACGGCATACGACGCCAGTGCACCAAGGAGGAACCGAGCAGAGGGACCAGGTGCTACTCCAGGACAGACCCCGGACACGGCTGTTGACCCACACAGGGGAATACAGGAACAGACTGGGAGGCTGGCACACAGACTGGTGGGTATAGGCAGGCTCAACTGGGATGCAGGCAGGCGGGTATGCAGGCAGGGGGGTACAGGCAAGCACAGCTAGAGTGCAGACAGGGAGGCACTAGCAGGTAGGAACACAGGCGGGATAGGACCCAGTACACACTGGGACTCAGGAACAATACAGGCAGAGGGGTACAGGCAAGCACAGTTAGAGTGCAGACAGGGAGGCACTAGCAGGTAGGGACACTGGCGGGATAGGACCCAGTACACACTGGGACTCAGGAACAGAACCACAGATGTGGCGGACAAACACAGCAGAGTGAGGCCGCCCAGAGAGGTGAGCGAGAGCAGGGCAGGACGAGGCCGCCTGGAGCGGTGAGCAAGAGTAGAGCAGGACAAGGCTGCCAGGAGCGGTGAGCAAAGGGTCAGAGCTGAGCGAGACTGCCGGAGCAGTGAGCAAGAGTAAAGCAGGACGAGGCCACCTGGAGCGGTGAGCAAGAGTGGAGCAAGACTGCCGGAGCAGTGAGCAAAAGGATAAGAGCGGAGCGAGACTGCCGGAGCAGTGAGCAAAAGGGTCAGAGCGGAGCAAGGCTGCCGGAGCAGCGAGCAAAAGGAGCCAGAGCAGGCTAGAACCGCCGGAGCGGTGAGCAAAGGAGCCAGAGCAGGCTAGAACCGCCGGAGCGGTGAGCAAAGGAGTCAGAGCAGGCTAGAACCGCCGGAGCGGTGAGCATAGGAGTCAGAGCAGGCTAGAACCGCCGGAGCGGTGAGCAAAGGAGTCAGAGCAGGCTAGAACCGCCGGAGCGGTGAGCAAAGGAGTCAGAGCAGGCTAGAACCGCCGGAGCGGTGAGCAAAAGAGCCAGAGCAGGGGGGACAGGGCTCTGTTCACACGGAACAGACAGGAAGAGAAAGGCAGAGCCAGATACCCACAGGGTACTTGCAGTGAAGTAGCGAGTGGACCACAAACTCACAAATGGGAGTACAGAGACAACAAGCAGGAGTTAGGTACGAGTTCAGACTCTGCAGAAAAAGGAAGGGAACGGACATAGAGGCAAAACAGGTAAAGGATAGGAGAGAGTTCAGACTGGAACTGAGTGTACGGAGGAGACCGACACTGCAGCGGGATACAGGAGCGGGTCTGGGAATACTGCCCCCAGAGAGGCGGGACGAACGGGCAAGGAGCGTGTTCAGACAGGACAGACAAGATACAGGAGCGGGTCTAGGTAATCAGCCCCTAGAAGGCGGGAGGAACAGGCTAGGAGCGTGTTCCGACAGGACAGACAAGATACAGGAGCGGGTCTAGGTAATCGGCCCCTAGAAGGCGAGAGGAACAGGCTAGGAGCGTGTTCAGACAGGCCTGGAAATACAGCCTCCAGGATAGGCAGACAAGAGAACACAGAACGGGACCTGGCACCTTCAGAGTGCAAGCACACACTGAATGAAACACTATGCTCAGGCAGGGATAGATGGGAGCAGCTGAGCTATATACCAGGTGACAGACAGCAATAGGCTGAGGACGCACAAGGGGTGTGACCCACAGCAGGTACAAAAAGCAGGAAGTGATCGGGCGCCGCCCTTAAGCAGCAGAAACAGACACAAACAGACAGCATGGAGGGAAGCCAGAGAGACATTCTGGACTGGAGATCAAGTGCGCGCTCTTGCACAGTGGGAGATGGACCACCATGCAAGGACGCCGCCAGGTATGTTACATAGAGTGGGGCTGAAAACAGATGAAAACGCCGACTGGCGAGTATGTAACACTTTTATACATGGTCTCTAACAAACAGATATAAAAAAAAAGACTGCAGTGGTTCTTTAATACAACTATATACAAGTATAGTTTTTTTTTTAAATGTAAGTTGCAGACATATAAAGTATATGATTATATAGATAAACAGTTGCATACACCTGATCAATCAAAAGCAGTCATTCTTTCCGTATATTTAGGGCTCATGCTGATCATTTAGGAATTACTGATAGGCATTACACACCTGTCAAAGGTATCTTGGGCTCCACTTCCTTCACATGGCTTCGCAGCCCTCTGTTGTGCTCCACGTCAGGTCTTGCAAGTTGCCCAGAGTGGATCAATGACATAATCTCCTTAGAGCTATTTAAGGCCCATTTACACACACACCTGTGTCTTGGGCCTCTAGTCCTATGTTTGGTGTACTCCACAATCTGTGCTTTTGTGTTTGTGCTTGCATTCATCCCCACTGGGTACCACTTCATCTGTACTGCTGTTCCTGAGATTCCTGTGTGTGCCAAGTCCTCAGGTCCCATGTACCTTCCTGCTTACTGCATTAACGTCCACAGTCCGTATGTCCACCTGAACCTGAAGCTTAGAGAATCCACCTCACCGGGTCAAACTGAGAGAATCCCAAGATTATGGATTCCAAAGGTGCAGCAGCCACAACACTGTTGCCTTGGGATATGATCGATCTGCCTGGATTGGTAATGCAACTTGCTATTGGTCAACAGGAGCTTTTCCATGCTGGACAGGATCTCTCAGCCCATGTGATGCACTGTCTCAGACACCTGCAGTTTTGCTACTGGATTCTTAACACTTGCCACAACCTAAATATTAACTGGAACATTCTGTTTGAGGAACTTCTCCACATTTGTCCACTCCTGCCCATTTTAATGGAAACATTAAGGCCTGTCTGGGCTTTGTGAACCAATGCACTGCAGATTTTGAGTTATGTCCCCAGCATTTTTCTTCAGACCTGTCCAAAGTGGCCTACATTTTTTCTTGCTTTCTGGGGATGCTTTGTCGGGGGCTTTGCAATTGTGGGAACAGGATGAAATTATGATGCATTCCCTACCGTCTTTGCTGTCCATAAAGCATTTGACAAACTGGGCCATGTCCCTCTACCACTGTTTCCATGCTGAAGCTCAGACAAGGGACAAGCTCTGTGGGACATTATGCCATCCAGTTCCGTTGCCTGCCTGTTTAGTTGGCCTGGAACAATAATGCTCTCTTGTTGTTTTCTATGTCGGCTTATCCAGTTGGATCAAACATGAACATGCTGGCCGAGATTTACCTTCCACTTTTGATGACTTGTATTCTCTTGCCACCTGAATGGACTTGCGTTTTAACCCTTTCACGACAGTTGATGTAAGTTTATGTCATGGTCGGGAAGGGGTTCCCGCAAAAGTACGTAAATTTACGTCTTGGTGATCATGCAGGCACAGGAGCGGTGCGCACACGATTGCCATCAGGAGCTGGGCCTAAATGATAGCCAAGCCTCATCTGACACAGCCAGGAGCAGTGCCTACAACGCCCCGGGCCTTTTAAGCCCCTAAATACTGCGATCATAGCGATCTCAGCATTTAGAAGGCTAGGAGAGGGAGGGGGCTCCCACTCCCACAATGACGCAGTCTACGCAAAGCATCCTAAGACAGCAAAGAAAAAATGTAGGCCACTTTGGACAGGTCTGAAAAAAATTCTGGGGACATAACTCAATGCAAAGTGCATTGGTTCAGAAAGCCAAGACAAGACAAGCCTTAAAGGGGGTCTCTAATGACAGGGCTGTGCAGTGGGTGTGGCCAACTAGAGGGCGTGGGTTCACTCAATACAAGTGTATAGAAGCTAGGCCGTGCCCACTGGCTGGGCTCTGGCCGGGAGTATAGTGTCCGAGACAGAGCGTCTACATGGGCTGAGAGATCATGTACTTCATGGATAAGCTCTCGTTGACTAATAGCAAGTTGAGTTACCAGCCAGAAAGATCTTCCATATACCAAAGAGGAAAAGGGCTTCCTCTCCGACCTAATTGTAAAAATTGGAAAAATATTAAAAAAAAAATCACAAAAGTAAATTAAACAAATATTATTAAAATAAATACATATGCTTTATGTACAAAAACAACAACAACAAAAAATTACACATATTTCCGCTTCCAGAATGACCCGATCTGTAATACTTTCATACTAGTTAACGTCTTCAATGAACACTGTAAAAAAAATAAATAAAAAAGTGGCAAAAAACTATGCTTTTTCATCATACTGCAAAAAAAAGTGGAATAAAATGTGAGAGCGTGAACTGTGATAGCAGCAGGATAGCATTAGGACCCTGGAGTTTTGCCTGGCTGAGCTCAAAGCAGGGGCAGATCAGGAGACCCTGTGTGTTCTGAGGGTGTCTGCTGTGTGAGACGCTGGATGGGGAGTCTGAGGAGAACTGTGAGGACTGAACTGCAACAAGACTCTCTCTGTACAAGCTTTCTTGTGGGGGTTGTTAAACCCTGGCCTTGGTGAAGCTGTGTCCCTGCTTAAGAACGAGTGCTAAGCTGGGGAAAGCTGTGTGGCTCTTTGGAGTTTGGTGGAAGTCCATGCTAAGTGGACTAGAGACATTGTGCAAAACGAGCCAAATGTCGAGTGAGAGGGAAAGAGATTGAGGATATCATCTTTGTGACAGAGCGTGTTGTTGGTGGTCTGGAAAACAGTGAGTGACTGTGAGAGGAGAGAAGGGGTCCGGTGCCATTCACATTGAGAGGATACTGACAAGCCTGATGAAGAGTTGATCCCAGACCCTAACCTGAGGCTACAGGACTAAAGTCCCCGGCGTGTGGGCTTGGCATCGGCCGACAAGACAAGGAACCTTTGCTGTTTTTGTGAACGTTGCTTTTTGTTTGGCACCAAAGTTTTCTGGGATTAGCTGCAGCCACCGCGATTTACAGGCCTGTGATAGACCACATCTGAAGTTAACGGTACCGTAACTGTAAGATACCCAGGTATCCCTATACTAGGGGTATAAGAGCAATTGATATAGTTTCATGCATTGTTATTGTTAATAGTGGTAGGATTGTACTCAGTGTGCCATCTCAGGGGTCCCTATAGAACACCCTCACTAGATTAACACAGTGTTTAGGTAAAATTTTTCCAGATCTTTAGTATTATTCACAAAACTGGAAACCTTGAGATTGGCACATTGATTTCAGCTTTTGCTGATTGTGTGTAGTTAATAGAGACAGTGTCCCAGATAGAACCTGAGACTGATTTATGCAGTACTGAATTTTAGTCTAATCCCTGTTTTAGTAAAGAAAGTGTTATTTATTTCTGTCTCAGTTTGTGACTCACTGGATCTCTCTCGGACCTCCGGTCATTACATTTTTGGCGTAGTCGTCAGGATCAAGTGCTTGTCATGGACGGAGGCGAGGGAAGAAATGACTCTGCCGCACCAGCAGCCCCTTCACTGGTTGCAGAACCCCTGGCAGCCGCGGCGACTTTGGGAGAATATGTGCCGGTAGGAGCTTTACTCCAGCACATGCCGAAATACGACGGGCGTAACATGGCATTGCAAGATTGGGCTGAGAGGGTCCGGAGTGTTCTGTGGATGTGTAATCTGGCCCCCGCGTTACGAGCAGAACTGGCATTAAATGCACTAGAGGGCGACGCTAGGCGGATTTTGAGGGTATGTCCAGAGTCAGAGAGGAGCACGTTAGAGAAAATCTTGGAGCTGTTAGAGGGGAGTTTGGGAGGCCGGGCTCACGTGGCACAGCTTCGTTCCTTGTTTTTCAATCGGCCCCAAAGGGAATGTGAGACCTTGATGCAGTACTCAAATACCTTACAGGAAACGTTGAATGAGGAGCAGTGACTAGACCCAGGATAGATGGGGGCATTCCAAGAGGTAGACCGCTTGCTCCGGGATCAATTCATAACAGGGTTAGCCAATAAACTCCTTCTAGACAAACTGATGGAGATGACCCGAGCTACCTTGGAATTATCTTTCTGGCAGATTTATCAGGCCGCGGTGGAAAGGGAGGAGGAGTCTACTCTGGTGGTCGAGGGGGCAGTGGACAGTGCACAGCTGGAGGGAGGTTGGGCGCCAGTTTCAGGAGGGGAAGGACTGGTAAACGTTGTACAGGCTCTGGGTGCCGAACTGAAGGAACTAAAGCTGGAGGTGTCTAAACTCAGAGCTGGGCCGGTCCATACTCCCACGGAAGGGCCACCCACCGCGTCCTCTGGAATGGTGGTTCCGCAGTCTGCCAGGTCATCCTCCTCAAATAATTCAAGTTCTTGTCCATGAGGAGCAGTCACCTGCTGGAGGTGTGGGCATCAGGGACACATCTCCCGATACTGCCGGATGTCTGCAGCCCCGGAGCCTCCTTCGCCGGTGTTAAACTCCCAGCCGCTACCGTGAGAGGGCGAGCAGCAGCGGCTCACCCCCCACAAAGCCCTCGATGGGACGAACAAGATTTGTTCGCATGCAGTCCAGTGCTGGAAGCACAGTTTGAAGGGCGGAATTTGAGATGCTTGGTTGACACAGGATCCAAATGTACCGTAATGCCCTTAGAGGTGTACAAGAGGCACTTCAGTCAACTAGTGGTTCCCGAGGACGGCCGAGTGATACGACTTACTGCCGCTAACAATGGCCAACTGACGGTGAAGGGGATCGTGTGGATGCGACTGAAAATGTTTGGTCAAGAGCTGAGTCAGAAAGGGATAGTGCTGGTGGACCACCCTCCTAGAAGAGGGATGGAGGTAACGCTCGGAATAAGATTTAAATCAATAGATGTATGCCAATGAGGGACCCCGATACTGGGCTCATGCTACCCACCATCGACCCACACAGAGAATGTTACACTGTCTAGTGCTGAGCTGCGATCTCCATAAGAGTGCGGTCCCTGGGGGCCGGGTGGGCCTGGTCCGAGTGCCATCGTGGACCACGATCTCGCTAGCGCCCCGACAAGAAGAACTCTTAATGCTACCGGTGGGGGCTGCGCAGAGACTGAATGGGCTTGAAGTACTACTTGAGCCAGCCCCAGAGAAGTCTTCGTTCGCCAGAGCGCACGTGGCGCGGTCTCTGGGGATTGTGAAGAATGGACGGGTGCCGGTCAGATGCATCAACGTTCTAGATGAGGCTGTTACAATTCCTGCTGGGACCATCCTGGCTGAACTGTTCATGCCAGCGGGGAAGGTGCCTGACATGGCAGTGTTCGAACTGCGCCCAGATGAACAGTCTTCCTGGACATACGCGGTCGAAGTAGGCCAGACCGAACCTCCTACTGAAGAATGGAATGGTCGTGTGATCATGGACAAGGTGGGATTGGATCGGGAGAAACTGACCCCCGTGCAATTGGAGCAGCTGGAGAGGGTCTTGTGGGAACATCAAGAGACCTTTTCGTGACATGCGGAGGACTTCGGTTGTTCCCGGACGATTGAGCATGAGATTCCCACAGGGGATACCCCTTCTATTAGGGAACATTATCGTCAAATTCCCCCGAAGCTCTATCAAGAGGTGAAGTGCATGGTGGCCAGTATGCTTAACAACCAAGTGATCCGAGAGAGCCAGAGCTTGGCGGCCCCTGTGGTCTTGATGCGGAAGAAGGATTGGACTCTTCGGTTTTGTGTGGACTATCGCAAATTGAATGCTCACACGATGCGGGACGCATATCCTTTACCTCGCATAGAAGAGTCTCTGTCGGCATTGGGTCGGGCCAAATATTTCTCGACGTTGGATTTAGCAAGAGGCTATTGGCAGATACCAATGGTCAAAAAAGATCGGGCCAAGAAGGCGTTTGTCCTACCAATGGGGCTCTATGAATTCAACCTGATGCCCTTCAGGCTCACTAACGCCCCAGGAACTTTCCAACTCCTGATGGCACATTGCTTAGGTGATCTGAATTTTGAATCAGTCCTGATTTATCTAGATGACATTGTGGTGTTCGGGACCTCATTTGAAGACCATCTTGAGAAGTTACGTCAAGTTCTCCAGCGGCTCAGTTGTTACGGCCTAAAAATAAAACCAAAGAAGTGCCAACTGTTACAGAGTCAGATTGAGTATTTAGGCCACGTGGTGACTCCGGACGGGGTGCTGCCCGTGACCAGTAAGGTCATGGTCGTGCAGGACTGGCCACCTCCCTGTACCCTGCGAGAGGTTCGGGCCTTCTTGGGTTTAGCGGGGTACTATCGGCGATTTGTACCCAAGTTTTCACAAGTAGTGAGTCCCCTGAATGAGCTTTTAAGAGGGACGGCACAGGGCCCCCAAAATCGCCCCATCCCATGGGGACCCCAGCAGCAAAAGGCATTTGAGGAGGTGAAGGCCGCCCTAACGAGTGCTCCGTTGTTGGCGTATGCTCGGTTTGATTCCCCTTTCCTGTTATACACCGATGGCAGTCTGCATGGGCGGTACTAACACAAGTGCAGGATGGTCAGGAGCGAGTAATCGCCTATGACAGCAGGTCTTTAAGAGACACTGAACACAACCCAGCTAACTACAGCTCGTTTTGCCTAGAGCTACTGGCCCTGGTGTGGACGATGACCGAACGTTTTGCTGAGTATTTAACAGGAGCTGAGGTGCTAGTCATGACTGATAATAACCCTCTGATTCACCTAGTAAACGCAAAACTGGGAACTTTGGAGCAGCAGTGGGTCGCTCACCTTGCTAAGTTTAACTATCGAATTAAGTTTCGCTCTGGACGGGAAAACAGAAATGCGGACGCACTCTCAAGGGTGCCCCTTGGGTCCTCGGGGGAAAATATTGATGACCAGCTTGAGGACACTGAAAGCCCTAACTTGGGGCAGGTACTTATCTTCCGAAGTGTGGTACATTAAAGTGGGGTGGTGTCAGGGATGCCGTGTGTTCTGGGTAAAACACCCTCGGATTGGGCGAAAGACCAGAACGATAGCCCAGACATTGCACTACTGCGCAATTGGGTACAAAAAGGGGTCTGGCTGTGTGCAGAGGAAAAGGCCCAGCTGTCCGCGGAAGGAATGAAACTACTGTGACAGTGGGATAAGTTGTGTGTGGAACAGGGCGTCTTGTACGGTAAGGTGTACCTGCCATCTGAGCTGCAGCATCGGTACCAGCTAGTAATCCCTATGGGGATGGGTCCGGTGGTCGCTCGCGAGGCGCATGAGAAGGGGGCCCACTTTGGGAGTGAAAAGACACTCCAGTGGCTACAGCGAGTCCTCTATTGTCCTGCATTTGGGGGGATGGTGACAGAGGCGTGTCGGCAGTGTCGGGTCTGTGGCCTCAGTAAGAGCCCTGTGCAACGGGCGCCCACGCAATCTATTAAGACTTCCGCTCCCTTAGAGCTGCTCATGATTGACTATGTCTTGATAGGATACTCAACGTCTGGGTATTCCTATTGCTTGGTAATGACAGACCACTTCACCAAGTATGCTGTAGCAGTGCCGAAAAGAGATCAGACGGCAGAGTCGGCGGCTGAGGCCGTGTGTCGACATTTCATCCAGGTGTTTGGGTGTCCGCAAAGAATACACTCGGATCAAGGGGTATGTTTTCAGGGGGCATTGATGAAGGAGCTGTACCAGCTGTATGGTATTGCACCGTCGAGAATGACACCTTACCATCCCCAAGGTAATGGAGCTTGTGAGCGCTTTAATCGGACTCTGTTGCAGATGTTGAGGATGTTATAGGGTAAACAACAGGTACACTGGTCTGAGTATCTCCCCGAATTGATGTGGGCCTACAATAATAGAGTGCACAGCACTACTGGCTACTCACCACACATGTTGATGTTCGGGAGGCCAAGGCGGGACATTGAAGATTTAAGCATGCCAGGTCCCTCCTCCAATCCCCCTCGGACCACATCCGAATGGGCTTGAGAACACTGGCAGCGATTAAGGGTGGTGCATCAGGTGGTGGGGGATTGACTCAGTCAGGTGACCCATAGGGACGCGCATTCCCATGCAAGCCGAGCCTTTCTCCTCGGGGGATAGAGTGTTGGTGAGAATCAAACGACGGACCGGAAATCTGAGTGAACGATGGGAGGCGACTCCATACCTTGCAAAAAAACGGGTGAGCCCTGAGATTCCAGTCCATGAGGTCAAGCTGGTGGGGACAGGGGGACCAACCCGTATTCTTCATCGTTACATGCTACAACGGTGCTGGTTTGAAGATGCGGTCCCCGTTCCCATGGAACCACAGGCCGTGTCCCGAGGGGTGGGCATTCCTAATGCTCTTGAATTTGATGGTGAGTCTCCCTCTGCGCCTGCTTACTTGCCCCCTGCGTTCAATCTGTCCCCGTGTGGAGAGAGTGTTGAGAATGTGGTATCTCCTTCAGAGAACAGGGAATCACTACAGTTACCTGACCTGGATGATGTGGCACAGGGTGCCACACCTCAGGAGGGAGCAGCCTCATTGGCTCCCTCTGATGATACTGCTGAAGAGACTTCTGCTCCCTCGGGGATCGAGCCTGTTGGGGTGGGTCTCAGGAGAACTACTCGAGCTACAACGGGTGTACCCCCACAGTGCTATGCACAAGACGACTTTGAGTGGGGAGGTATGTCGAGGACGCCAACCTCTAGTGGGGTGGCAAGTGAGAGTGTGAACTGTGATAACAGTAGGAGAGCAATAGGACCCTGTGAGTTTTGCCTGGCTGAGCTCAGAGCAGGGGCAGATCAGGAGACCCTGTGTGTTATGAGGGTGTCTGCAGTGTGAGACGTTGGACGCAGAGTTTGAGGAGAACTGTGAGGACTGCACTGCAACAAGACTCTCTCTCTACAAGCTTTCCTGGGGGGTTGTTAACCCCTGGCCCTGGTGAAGCTGTGTCCCTGCTTAAGAAGAGTGCTGAGCTGGGGAAAGCTGTGTGGCTCTTTGTAGTTTTGTGGAAGTCCATGCCGAGTGGACTAGAGACTTTGTGCTTAATGAACCAAGTGTCGAGTGAGAGGGAAAGAGATTGAGGATGTCATCTCTGTGACGGAGCACGTGGGTGGTGATCTGGAAAACAGTGAGTGACTGCGAGAGGAGAGACGGGGTCCGGTGCCATTCACATTGAGAGGATACTGACAAGCCTGGTGAAGAGTTCTTCCCAGATCTTAACCTGAGGCTACGGACTAAAGTCCCCGGCGTGTGGGCTCGGCATCGGCCGACAAGACAAGGAACCTTTGCTGTTTTGTGAACATTGCTTTTTGTTTGGCACCAAAGTTTTCCAGGACTAGCAGCAGCCACCGCGATTCACAGGCCTGTAATAGACCACATCTGAGGTTAACGGTACCGTATCTGTAAGATACCCGGGTATCCCTATACTAGGAGTATAAGAGCAATTGATATAGTTTCATGCATTGTTATTGTTAATAGTGGTAGGATTGTACTCAGTGTGCCATCTCAGGGGTCCCAATAGAACACCCTCACTAGACTGACACAGTGTTTAGGTAAAATTGTTCCAGATCTTTAGTATAATTCACATAAACTAGAAACCTTGAGATTGGCACATTAATTTCAGCTTTTGCTGATTGCGTGTAGTTAGTAGAGACAGTGTAACAGGTAGAACCTGAGACTGATTTATGCAATACTGAATTTTAGTCTAATCCCTGTTTTTGTAAAGAAAGTGTTGTTTATTTCTGTCTCAGTTTGTGACTCACTGGATCTCTCTCAGACCTCCGGTCATTACAAAAACACGATCAAAAAGTTGAATATAAATAAAAATGGTATTGCTGAAAACATCATCTTGTCCCACAAAAAACAAGCCACACACAGCTCCATCAGCAGATAAATAAAAAAGCAATAGCTCTCAGAATAAAGCGATGCAAAAATAAATATTTTTGCTATAAAATAGTTTTATTGTGTAAAAGTGGCAAAACATATAAAAAGATTATATAAATGTGGTATCGCCGAGAAAAAAGTTGTCTTATCACTTTTACCACATGGTAAATGGCATAAAACAAAGTCACAAAAAAACAATTCCTGAATTGCTGGTTTTTGTTCATTCTGCCTCCCAAAAATCAGAATAGAAAGCGATCAAAAAATGTTATGTGCCAGAAAATGGTACCAATAAAAATGTCAACTGGTCCTGAAAAAAAACAAGCCGCACATGACCCTGTCAGCAGAAATATGTTCATTTTGCCTCCCAAAGTAAGGCAGTAAGGCTCGGCTCACATTTATCCTGCACTCTACGCTGAGCACCTACACCGGGATTATCGTGTAAATCTCTGAAATCTATAATTCAGACGTAACACCGGGCGGAAGATTCCCTACAATGAGGCCAATGGAAACACTGGACTCTGTCTGGCCTGTGATCCAGCGGTGTCCATCTTTTTAAGCACGCATAAAAGCCACAGTCACAGTCACAGTTTTGTGCACCTTTGAAAAGAAGGACACCACTAAACAGAGGCCAGATGGAGTCCAGAGTAACTTTGCTGCGTCATTGTAGTGAATGGATCCCACCGGGGTTTCATCAGAATCAAGTCATTCAGAGATTTAGATGGAAACCCCGATGTTAGTGCTCAGTGTAAAGTGAAGGATAAATGTGATTCAAAATGTTATGTAAAATGTTCCCAATAAAAGCTTCAACTCAATCCAAAAAAAAAGTCCCCACTCAGGTCCGTCATCTGCCAATGAAAATATAGGGTGCTTCTATGTTACTGGTAGCACAAAGGCCCTGGAAAAGCGCTATCGCTGCTTGCCCCTCAAAGGATATCGAGCAAATTCTGCACTCCCAAATCCAAATGCCCCTCTCCCTCCTGAGTCCCACAGTGTGCGTATCTCCAAATACATGAGCTTGGCACTATAATGTACTGGGGACTACTATGTATTTATTTATTTTACTCACTTATATAGCACCATTAATTCCACAGTGCTTTACAGATATTATCGGCACTATTTCCATAGGGGCTCACAATCTAAATTCCCTATCAGTGTGTCTTTGGAGTGTGGGAGTAAACCAAAGAACCCAGAGGAAACCCACGCAAACACGGTGAGAACATACAAACTCCTTGCAGATGTTGTCCTTCGTGGGATTTGAATCCAGGACCCCAGCGCTGCAAGGCTGCAATGTTAACCACTGAGCCAAAGTGCTGCCCATGTATGGGCACTATAATGGCAAATTTGCAATTTTCACTCAGCAGCATCCATTGCTGCTTGCTTTTGGAAAATACCCATGGTGTCAATACCCCTGTAGATAAATTCTCAGAAGGGTGTAATCTCCAAAATGTGATCACTTGTGGGGGGATTCTGCTCTTCTGGCACTTAAGGGCTTTGTATATGGAGTTTGCAAACTATTCTACAATAATTTAGTCTCCAAGAGTCAAATAGCACTCAGTAAAATTATTTTTTTGTTATTTTATAGAAAGAATAAAAAAAAAATATTTTATTCTCCCTCTAAAATACAGGAACAAAGAAATGCACTGGTATGTACAGATGCATGTCGGCAAAATCGTCACAACACCTGTAGATAAATTCTCAGAGGAGTGTAATTTCCAAAATGGGATCACTTGAGGGTGGATTCTTCTCTTCTGGCACTTAGGAGCGCTGTGTATTGAGTTTGCAAACTATATTACGATAATTTGTTCTCCAGGAGCAACACTCCATAAAATTATTTTTTTGTAATTTTATATGAAGAAAAAAAAATATTTTATTCTCCCCCTAAAATACAGGGACAAATAAATGCACTGGTATGTAAAGATACATTTCTATGTAAGTGATATTCTCCCTGTGTGTTCGGAGCCTGCAATTCCGTTTCAAGTATACAAAATCCTCCCAGTGATGTGGCTCATAGCGTTAGCTGTTGCCTACAATGATGTAGGTACAATGATGTGAGTATAATGATGTAGGGACTTTTTCTTCACATCTAGAATACAGATACATTGATATACTCAGCTCTGTACAGATGTATCTCTATGCATGTGATGTGCCCCCTGGGCCGTGGGGTACTCAGCAGCCGGGCCTCTGGTTGCTGGGGGATATCACGGCAGGTGGCCCGGTCCGTGACCGAGGGCGGTCAGTAAAAAGGGGGAGATATTGGGGATTTGGGAAAGTTCGTGACGCCACCTGTGGAATGCGGCTAAGGGGTGCCGCCGCTGCAGAGCAGTCCTCTGGAGCTGGTGTTACGGCAGCAGGGATGGTGTGGCTCTCCCCAGGTAGAGCTAGCTCCAGGGCAGCGTGGGGGTGGAATGGATGGTGGTGCAGGGGAGAGATGGCAGGACGGTTCCGGAGGAAAGACGGACACTCACACGGGGGTAAGCTTCAGTACCCTTACTGGTGATGCTGCAGTCACGGTCCAGGGTACTCCAGGTGAAGGGCACACTTTTGGACTCTCCCCAGTGAGCGGGTATAGGGCCTCCTGATCCGTAGCTTTACTCTCTAAGCTTCTGGCCTGCCTGGAACTAGGCCTAGCTTGGTTACTGTCTCTCCTTGCACCTGCTGACTTGGTGGTAGGGCCTTCCCTTTGGAGATCACTCTCCCTGGACGCTGGGGCCTCCGTGACTCCTAGCCCTGGTACTACAATCAGCATTTGGTGAACCTGGGACCTGTAGTTCTCCAGGGGTTCCGGTGATTCCTACTGGGTATAAATAGTCCCTGTAGGCGCGGACCCGGTGTCCGGTATTTATATCGGGGTGAGCCTGGTATGCTCCTCTGCCCCTTCACTACTTCTTCCTTCTCCTCTCGCCTTCGGCCACACTCAGGCCCTCACTAGGCTTCCACACATGCTGTAGGCCTGGAGGGTGGAGTTGTGTGAATGTGTGAGGGCCTCTTGTAGAGAAGTCCATCCATGCACCCTTCTGGGTTCTGTGGCACCAAGGCGTAGCAGGGCGGCACATTCCCCCCTAGTAAAACTCAGTACTCCTTGACTGAAGCATTTTTCAAAAACAGGTTAACAATAACATTTCTTCCCTTTATGGGAGGCACTTTTCTTGAATGTTACAGGTAACAAAACGTAATAAATAGCAAATATATGTACAATAGTTAGAGTTTTTGAGCAATTGTCAGTGAGTCCCCTAA
The DNA here is from genome assembly GCF_046119375.1 of Phyllobates terribilis. NCBI lineage: Eukaryota > Metazoa > Chordata > Amphibia > Anura > Dendrobatidae > Phyllobates > Phyllobates terribilis. Next base: position 660,606,237 of record NW_027362762.1, on the reverse strand, counting down.
CAGGGTGTCCATTTCACTGCAAAGTACATGGTACCTTGAGGGACCTGTCTGTAAACCCTCCACGTAGGCCCTGGGCGTGGCTGCAGGGCATAGGTGATCCGGAGTTGGACCACGTCTTCCGCCACGCCAAACAGGTTTTTGTTCAGTGGTTACCTAAGGGGACACTCCAGGGAGTACAATATGTACAAATAAACAGTTTTTGGGCTGCACACAGTCCTCAGCCACAGAGTCCTTTATATATACCCTTACGGGTAACTAAATGCAACAAGAAAAGTGTCCATGTCACCTAAATTGTCCATTGTAAGGAAAAAATACATCAATACATACATAAAAATTACACAGGAATAACATACCCCAGGGGGCAACTATTTATACTGTCAGAGTTTCTCTTTCTACTCTCTGTATCTGACAGGGGTCTGACCTTGCGTGCTACGTGTTGAGCTACGTAGTACTGGGATGCGTGTGGTACTGGTGTTTGTACTACCTCCCATTCTGTCAGTTCTAGGTGTGGACGGACTGTAAGGCTGCCTTAACCTCCCTACGGGACTGGCAAGTGTACCATTGGCTGGGCCTTCTTGCTCTGCTCCAACCGGGGATCCTTCTTCTGGGGATTCTTCCTGAGCAGGCTCTTCTGGGACACCCACAGGTTCTACTTGCTGTGGAGGGTCTTCTGTCTGTTGGTAGAAGTGGATCACAGGTATTATCACTGCTCCTCCTAGTTGGGGCCAATCTGCCGGGAAATCTCCTAATTCAGTATGTATTACTGCTTCTTTAGGCTCCTCCGGTACGATGAGAGGCACTTCTTCCTGGGGCTTTAGCAGACCTGGACACAACTTCAGGTGGTCTCTAGATACCGTTGCAGTCGTTCTTCCTCCGTCCTTGGTAATTAAACAGGTCTTCCTGTTATCAAATCTTGTATTTAACACAGTGTAGGGTTCCCTCTCCCACTGGTAATCAAGTTTGTGGTTTCTTCTTTTTCTCTTTAGCACAACTTCTCCAGGTGAAAAGGGTTCTGCTGGTGCACTCTTGTTGTACTGTGCTTCCTGCTTGTCTCTTACCCTATTTAGACTGTCTTCGCCACAGGCCTGTACTCTCTTGTACTGCTCCTGTCGAGTCGTATCCCAGTCTTCAGTGGACATATCTGCTTCGGGTTCTACTACACCAAGCTCCAGGTCCATGGGCAACTTTCCGGGTCTTGCTCGCATGACATATGCTGGAGTACAATTGGTGGAACTCACAGGTATGTGGTTGTACAGATCTACCAGGTCAGGTAGCTTGTCTGGCCACTGGTTTCTTTCTTCTAGCTGTAAGGTTTTCAACAGGTCGATGACGATGTTATTCATCTTTTCACATAACCCATTGGTTTGGGGGTGGTACGGTGTAGTCCGAATCTTCTTACACCTGTACAGATGGCAGAACTCCTTGAACAATTCGGCTTTGAAGGCAGTGCCTTGATCTGTCAGCACCTGCTCCGGGTATCCATGGGGCCTGCAGAAGTATGCCTGAAATGTCTTCGCTGCAGTCTCTGCCGTCAGATCCTTGACGGGGGCGACCACCAGGAACTGGGAGTAGTGATCCACCATGGTCAGGGCATAGGAATATCCTGACCTGCTGGGTGACAGCTTGACATGATCCAGGGCCACGATCTCCAAGGGTTGAGTTGTCTTGATGGGTTGCAGGGGTGCCTTCTGGCTGCTGTAGTCTTTTCTTCTGAGGCTACAGGGTCCACAATCCCGGCACCATCTCTCTATGGAACTGCGCATTCCAACCCAATGAAACCGACCTTTCAGCAGGGTTTCTAGCTTCTTCCAGCCAAAGTGCCCCGCTTGATCGTGGTAGGCCTCCAACACCATCTGGATGTCTGTCCTGGGCACTACGATCTGCCATACCATCTCATGAGTCCTAGGGTTGACATACCTTCGGCACAGCTTCTCTCTATAGATGAACAGCCGGCTTTTCTCATTCCACAGTTGCTTGGCTTGTGGAGACCCGTCCTTCTCCAGGGAGGAACCTTCCTGGGTTATCAGTTCTTTGATACGGCTGACAACTGGGTCACTGTCCTGGGTCTCCGTCCAACTGTGGTGAGGCAAAGGGTTTAGTGTCTTACCACGATACCTCCTGGAGGTGCGTTGCTCGTGGACCATCCCATTTATATGGATGGCAGGTAGCTCAATCTCCAGGTCATCCACTTCTTCAGTGTCCGACTGGTGAGGCATCCTGGACAGGGCATCGGCGTTGGCATTCTTGCGGCCTGCCCGGTACTTAATGGTGAACTGGTAGTTTGACAGCTGAGCCATCCATCGTTGCTCCATGGCTTCTAACTTGGCTGTTTCCAGATGAGTCAAGGGGTTATTATCAGTGTAGGCAGTGAACTTACTGGAGGCTAGGTAGTGCTTGAACTGCTCGGTGATGGCCCAGACCAAGGCCAGGAAATCCAACTTGAAGCTGCTATAGTTCTCTGGGTTCCTCTCGGTCGGGCGGAGCTTCCTGCTTGCATAGGCGATCACCTTCTCTCGGCCATTCTGCTTCTGACTTAACACAGCTCCTAATCCCTCGTTGCTGGCATCATTGTACAGCAGGAACGGTTGGCTGTAATCAGGGTTGGCTAGGATCTCTTCACCGGTCAGGATCTCCTTCATCACCTCAAAGGATTCAGCTTGCTCCTTACCCCACTGGAACGGGGGGTTTCTGCCCCTCCCGGAATGTCCTACCAGGAGATCTTGCAAAGGCGCTGCTTTCTTGGTATAGTCCTACACAAACCTCCGGTAATACCCGACTAGTCCCAGGAATTGACGTACCTCCTTGAGGCTCTTCGGCTCCAGCCATTTCTGGATGGCAGTGACCTTCTCCAGGTCCGGTGCTACTCCTTCTGGACTGACGATGTGCCCCAGGTACTGTACCTTTCGCTTGAGCAGGTGGCACTGGGAGGGCTTCAGCTTCATCCCATACCGGGACAGCGACTCAAATACCTCTGCCAGGTGCTTCAAATGGACCTCGTACGTTTTGGAGTATACTATCACGTCATCCAGGTATAGCAGTACTGTCTCGAAGTTGCGGTGTCCCAGGCAGCACTCCATCAATCTCTGGAACATTCCGGGGGCGTTGCAGAGTCCGAACGGCATACTGTTGAACTCGCAGAGTCCCATCGGGGTAGTAAAGGCCGTCTTCTCCCGATCCTCCTCCGTAACAGCTACTTGCCAGTACCCACTAGTGAGGTCAAGGGTGGGGAAGTAATTTGCAGACTTTAATGCAGCCAGGGATTCCTTTATATGGGGCAAAGGGTATGTATCTTTGTGTGTTATGCGATTTACCTGTCTGTAATCTACACACATTCTCATGCTTCCATCCTTTTTCCTGACTAGGACCAAGGGAGCTGCCCAGGGACTACAGCTATCCCTTACTACCCCTGCCTGTTATGATAGGCTACAAGCACTAAGGAAAGACAGGAGATCTGTCCCTACAATAGAACTAAGCTAGATCCCTACGATGTAACGGGGAACCTGATCCTGCGATCAGACCCGCTAAAGTCCTCAGCTAGTCTGAACGAAGACCTATAGATGTGAGGGAGGGATCCCTACAAGAACTAGAGACTGGGAGAAAGATGGACACCTCCTAGCAGAAATAGTAGCAGTAAAAAGACAAACACACAACATAGAACATAAAGGTCAAAAGGCCTAGCTAAACTAACTGAGAAAGGTTACAAAGCACCTGGCTAGCTTAAGAGTAGAAATTACAATGAAGTCCAGCATGGCTAGAAGGGTTGAGCAGGATTAAATAGGCAAAACAGGTCATGTGACCAGCAAAATAGAAAAAACCTAACAGGAGAGTTCTAACAGTACCCCCTCTTCTAAGAGGATCCTCCGGATCCCCTAGGCCCAGGCTTATCAGGAAACCTCTTGTGAAACGCTCTGACAAGTCTGGAAGCAGAAACATCATCCGCCCTCACCCATGAGTTATCCTCGGGACCGAAACCCTTCCAAGCGACGAGATACTGCAAACTCCCCCTATACCGTCTAGAATTAAGGATGCAGGAAATTTCATATTCCCCGTCCTCCACCACCGGAGGAACAGTGGCAGTGGCGTCTCTATCTGATACATCAGCTTTTTTCAATAGAGAAACATGAAACACTGGATTAATCTTCCAGGAGGTAGGAACCTCCAACCTAACAGCAGATTGGTTAACTACCTGAAGCACCTTAAAGGGCCCTACAAACTTGGGACCCAATTTTTTAGAAGGAATCCTCAACCGCAGATTCTTAGAGGACATCCAAACAATGTCAAAAACCGTAAACAAAACCTCTTGACGTTTCCTGTCAAAGTACCTCTTAGATTTTTTGTTAGCCTCCTGAAGATTACCACGCACATCCGTCCAAACTCTCTCCAAATCACCGGAAAAACTCTCCTCCTGAGGCACAGCCGATACCAATTTGGAGAATGACCCAAAAGACGGATGTCTCCCAGAACAACAAAAAAAAGGCGAACACCCAGCAGAAGAGGATGTATGGTTGTTAAGAGCAAATTCAGCAAGCGGCAGAAACTCAGACCACCCCTTTTGATTCCTGATTCTTCCTTTCTGTCTGGCCATTAGACTCAGGATGATTTCCAGATGAAAACGACAAATGAACTCCCAACCTGTCACAAAAGGCACGCCAAAAACGAGCCACGAACTGAGGTCCCCTATCAGAAACAATGTCAGTAGGAACACCATGGAGTCTGACAATTTCCTTGACAAAGGCCTTAGCGAGTGTTTTAGCACAGGGCAGTTTGATGAAGGGAACCAAGTGACACATCTTGCTAAAACGGTCCACGACCACCCAGATGACCGTGAAACCCTCAGAGGAGGGAAGGTCAGTAATAAAGTCTGTAGCATCGGCGTCTCTGCCCCGTTCTAGGCAGAGACGCCGTCCCTCTCACCTCCCCGCTCCTGGCGCGGCGTCCTCCAGCGCTGCTCTCCCCGCTGCTTCCGGCGCGCGCTCCTTCCCCGGCAGTGTGCTTAGGGCGCGCGCGCGCTCCCCCTCTCTTAAAGGGACCGCGCGCGCCGTCCTAAGGAGTCCCCGGCCAATTGCCGGAGGACCTCCCATATAAAGGGCACCTCCTCCAAAATGGAGGTGCCCGAGCAATGTTGTTTGCACCTGTGTCTCACCTGTGCTTCAGCCCTCAGGTCCCGTTGCCAGTTACCTGCCAGTTACCTGCCAGATTCCTGCCAGCTTGCTGCCTTTGTCCTGCCTGATATCCAGTCACCTGCCTGCTAGCCTGAGGTCCGACGGTCTGCCTTCCAACTCCTGTCAGTCTGTCTGTGGACCAGCTTGCCCGCTCACCTGGGAGCGCACACCTGTTACCTGCCTGCTAGCCTACCTGGAGGCTCCGCCGTCACGTGCTGTGACCATCTGCCTTTTCAGAGACTCCTGCCCGCTCACCTGGGAGCGCACACCTGTTACCTGCCTGCTAGCCTACCTGGAGGCTCCGCCGTCACGTGCTGTGACCATCTGCCTTTCCAGAGACTCCTGCCCGCTCACCTGGGAGCGCCCACCTGTTACCTGCCTGCTAGCCTACCTGGAGGCTTCGCCGTCACGTGCTGTGACCACCTACCATTCCAGAGACTCTCGCTTGCTCACCTGGGAGCACACATCTACCATCTGCCTGCTAGCCTACCCGGAGGCTCTGCCATCACAGGTCGTACCTACCCTTTACCCAGAGACTGCCCCGGTCACTTGCCGTAACTCCCTGCCCGTTCATCCAGAGACTGCCCCGGTCACTTGCCGTAACTCCCTGCCCGTTCTTCCAGAGACTGCCCCGGTCACTTGCCGTGACCTCCTGCCCGTTCTTCCAGAGACTGCCCCGGTCACTTGCCGTGACCTCCAGCCCGTCCACTCAGAGACTGTCCCGGTCACCTGCTGTGACTGCCTGCCCGTCATCCCTGATTGCCACCCGCTCCCTTACAAGGACCGCCCCCTTGTATAGTAGCTCAGAGGTTCCGCCTCCCAGACCCGTTACAGTTTGCTCGGGCCATGGAACCCGGTGGCACCCAAGCTCCCTCGCTCTCGGACCTGTGTCATGAATAGTGTTGAGCCACCCCCGTAGTGTTCGAGTTCGGTTCGGTTCGTCGAACACCCGTGTGTTCGCCGAACTGTTCGTCGAACTGTTCGTCGAACACCTTCGAACACCGTTAAAACCAATGGCAGGCAAACAAAAACACATAGAAACACATAGAAAACACCTTCAAAGGTGTCCAAAAGCTGACAAACTGCTCAGAAGACACAACTAACACATGGAAAAGTGACAAGTACATATAGTCATGCGAAAAGAAAAGAGGTGGAGGAGTAAAAGGAGGGGGAGACACAGATATAGGCATGTCATGCCCTTCTAAAATCCAAAAAGTGAGAAGCCGAGACGGCCAGTCCGCTCCTGCCCGTGCCACCTCCGTGTCGCCGGGTTTGTGCCAGAGCCGCGGTGAACCCTGACGGCCAGCCCCCCTCTCCCAATACTGGTGCCTGTCCGCTGGTGGGTCGAGAGAGCCCCCCTGTGGTGGAGGCAGCTCTAAGCTTTTTAATTTAAATTGTCCCTCTAATTTGAATGAATACACTTTAAATCCATTTACAAGGATCTATTGGAGGGCAAGTCTCATGCCAGCAGCCGCGTAATTCCAGCTCCAGTAGCGTCCACTAAAGCTGCTGCAGTTAAAAAGCTTTTATAAGGATCGAGCTCGGCTGTCCACCGCAAGGCATCCTACTGCCAGTCCCAGCCCCTATGCCTTGGGGTGCCTCCTGATGCTCTTCACTAAGTATCCCGTGGTCCCGAAGCATTTCCTTTGAAAAAATTAAGTGTCCAAACTACAGGTGGTGTAGCTTGCTTAACAGCCGGGATAATCCGCTGACTAGCAGACACTGCTACTAGGCACAAAGTATTTCCTGGGCTAGATGCAGTTAAAAATTTGTAAGTAGATACTCTCGTTGGATGCTGAGAAAGCATTCCATAGAGTCTCCTGGCACGCCATATATGATTCTCTTAAAAAGCTTGGGGTAGGGGTCTAGGGGACCCTTTTATAGCCAAAATCACGGCCCTGTATCACAATACGTCACCTAGGCTGAAGATAAATGGAACTGTAGCACCGAGGGCTCGGTTGCTACAGACGTATTGCACCTCACCCAGAGGTGTGATATCTCACTCTCAGATAAGGATGGAGTGTGGATCAGGACCCGACACCTGCATGCATTACACCACATTGCCGTGGGGCAGGGCGACCAATATGCCCCTGAGATGGGCACGACAGTCCCTGTCCCTGGCTGGAGTGGGGGGAGGGAACACTGAGGAAGGGGAACCCTGCAGTGCAGGAGCAGGGAGGAAGCAGTTCCTGGGTGCATTGAGAAGGGAGTATAAAAGGTGGGCACCATCTTAGTTCAGTGCAGAGAAGTCTGAGCAGAAGTGGCAGGGAGCAGGGGCTCTGCATGAGCTCTGCTCCGGAGGCGGGCCTAGTAACAGAGGCCCAGGCCTGCAAGAGGGAGAAGGAAGGAAGAGGAGCGGAGAAGGCTCCAGGAACGAGGAATGAAGGGATCCCAGGGGTGCGGATGGGCGAGTCGCCACCGCACGCCCGAATCCACCTGCGTGGAGGGGTCAGGCCAAAGGGGGAGACCGGTCCCCGAACTAGTGGAGGCAGGAAACGACCCTCAGCTAGAAACCGGAGGCTCTGACATTTTATGTGGCGCAGCCCCTCGCTACACCCGCTAGGAAGGCACCACATAGGGTCAGGGAAACTGGCGCCAAGTTTACCAAGAGGAGGCCCGAGGCAGCCGGACAGAAGTGTTGGTAAGAAAGGCCAGACAAAGGACACACAAAGGGGGTCCTGTGAAGCGCTCCAAAGTTATCTGGGAGTTGTCTGAGCCCCTCACCTGGTGAGCACAGTACGACGTGGGCAGCCGTTACCTGCAGACGTGGTCTGGATAATAAGAACTGTGAGTAAAGGCCCTGAACTGCATCACTGACTCCGTGTCGTTACTGCTGCTGCCCTGCACCATCACCCCCATCCTCCGCATACACTGCCCTGAGGCTATACTCCTCCCGTGGGGAGTTATGCTACGCTCTGCTGCACCCACAACACCAGCCTTAGCGGTCTGCCCTGTAGCGGCGGTTCACTCTGACCGCAATCCACGGGTGGCGTAGTCGGACATTTAAACATCAAAACCACATAAATAGTTCCGCCACTGGTTTGACCGCCCTGAGCCACGGAACCGGATCGCCGCCACGAAGACTACAACCACCAGCATCCACCAAAAAGGGTCCGGCTCCGGGTGTCCCAAGGCCCAGGGGGTGCGTCAGAACATTTTCATCACCTTTCACAATCACCAATGGGACAAGGCAGGGATGTCCTCTGTCCCCTCTCTTATACATCCTAGTGACGGAGCACCCGCTCTCATCAATTCGCCATAACCCCAATATTAGGTGGATTGAGGTGGGAGGCACCGAGTACAAGTGCTCTCTATTTGCTGATGATGTCCTAGTATATATCACTCAATCACATATATCCATCCCTGCTGTTATGGCTGAAATAGATCACTTTGTTACATGGTAAAATTTTAAAATCAATGCAGCGAAGTCTGAGGCCCTCGATGTCTCCCTCCCTAAATCCATATAGGATTCCATCCAGTCCAACTTTCCCTTTGCCTGGCCCTCACAGGGTATCAAATACTTAGGAATTCCTATTCATAGAGACCTCTCCCATCTATGTTATCTTAATTTTAGGCCCTTTATTGAACAATTCCATACAGACCACGGTTGGCAAGTTGGAACTGTGAGATTCACTACGTGCACCACTGGTATTTTGTGGAAAAGCACATGTAAGATTCTGCAACAGTCTCTGCTGATACTCCTGCATGCGTGCATCCCTTTCTATGGCAGGAATAATTTCTGCAAATTTACTTTTGTACCGGGGATCTAACAGTGTGGCAACCCAGTAGTCAGGATTATTTCTAATTCTCACAATTCGAGGGTCATGTTGCAGGTAGTGCAGCAAGAAGGCACTCATGTGTGTTGCGCATCCAGGAGCACCAAGTCCCTGTTGTGTTGGTGGCGAGGTAACAATCATGCTTCCTTCCTCTGTCCTCTCCCCCCAACCTCGCACAACAGAAATGTGATCAAGGTCTCCCTCATCTGATGAGTCTTCCATCAGTTCGTCCTCCACTTCTTCCTGGGCTCCTGCACCTTCCTCACTAGTTTGGCTGCTACCATGCGCCCTGGTAAAATCATCTCCCCCACCCTCACATGCCTGCCGCCCTGGTGCTGCCGACCGTCTGGACCTTGCAGATGTTAGCCCTTCCGCATACAACTCCTCCTCCTCTACTTCCTCCACCTCCTCTTGTGCCACCACCTGACTCCGAATTCTGTTTAACATGTGCTCCAGCATGTAAATCACCGGAATAGTCATGCTGATAATGGCATCGTCAGCACTAAACATCTTCGTCGCCATTTCAAAACTGTGCAGAAGGGTGCATAGGTCCCTGATCTGAGACCACTCCTCCAGCGTGATTTGCCCCACCTCTGAATCTCGTTGGCCCAGGCTATACGTCAGAACGTATTGCACCAGGGCTTGTCGGTGCTGCCACAGTCGCTGCAACATGTGCAGAGTTGAATTCCACCGGGTAGGCACATCGCATTTTAGCCGGTGAAGTGGCAGGCCCAACGACTTCTGTAGAGATGTAAGTCGCTGAGCTGCGGGATGCGAACGGCGGAAGTGAGCACACAGCGACCGTGCCCTCTGCAGAAGGCCATTTAGTCTGGGATAGTGGGCTAAAAATTGCTGGACAACCAGGTTCAACACGTGAGCCATACAAGGCACGTGTGTGACATTGCCCCGGCGAAGGGCCGCACCCAGGTTTGCAGCATTGTCGCACACGGCCTTCCCTGGTTTCAGGTCCAGTGGAGACAACCATTCATGAAATTGGTTCTCCAGAGCTGACCACAACTCCTCAGCTGTGTGACTCACATTTCCCAGACATTTCAATGTAAAAACCGCCTGATGACGTTGAGCCCTACTGCCAGCATAGTAAGGAGGTGTGCAGGGTCCCTTCTGCGCAGTTAGAAAGCTTGTGGCATGACCAGACAGGCTTTGGGTGCAGGTGGAAGACCGAGAGGAGGTTGAGGAGGCAGAAGCAGTGGAGGAAAAATGACATAAAGAGGATTGACGCACAACTCGTGGGGACGGCAAGACTTGGACAGCAGCCCCTTGTCCTGCTGTCACCATAGTTACCCAGTGCCCAGTCAGCGACATGTAACGCCCCTGTCCATGCCTACTCGTCCAAGTGTCTGTGGTGAAATGCACCCTGTCACACACAGAGTTTCTCAAAGAAGCGGTGATGTTGTGTGCGACATGCTGGTGGAGCGCAGGCACACCTTTCTTTGAGAAGTAGTGCCGACTAGGCATCTGGTACTGGGGCACTGCGACGGACATAAGGTCTCGAAAATCCTCTGTGTCCACCAGGCGGAAAGGCAGCATTTCTGTAGCCAAGAGCTTGCAGATGGTGAAATTTAACCTCTTAGCTTTCTCATGGCTAGGAGGAAATGGTCTTTTACTTGTCCACATCTGAGGGACCGAGGGCTGGCTATTGTGCTTAGACGGGGTTGATAAGGGTGTCCCCGGCAAACTGCCGGTCTGTGAGGAAGATGCAGGCGGACATGTTAGGTTGCCTTGATCCAAAGGTGGTGCTATCGATGTCGGACAGCGCTCAAGACCAGCTGGTGTTACCACCTCCAAAGAAAATGATGACCTGCCAATCACGCTGGCTGTTGCGGGTAAAGAGGTGGCAGGTCTGCGCCCCAAAACAGGTGTGACTGCTGTCCCCCCAGTCACAGAGGATGAAGAGGCCGCGGATGCACAAGATATGGCAGACGGTGGTTGGCCCGGCCGGCTAGACCGCATTGTAGCACACTGAGCTTCCCACTGCAACTTATGCTTCATGTCCATGTGCCGGTTCATGCATGAAGTACTCAAACTATGTATTTTTTGGCCTCTACTTAGCTTTTGCTGACAAATGTTACAGATAACACGAGTTGGGTCATCTTTATCGATCTGAAAAAATGCCCAGGCTATGCAAGGCTTAGCACCCATGCGACCTGAAGAGCCACCACGACTTGTGGTGAGAGGCAGAGTTGTGTTTGAGGATGCAGTTGTTGACGTGCTTCCAGTACTACGTCTCTGTCCAGGAAGGCGCAACCTGACCTCGTCGTCACTAGCATCTTCCTCCACCTCCTCTGCTGACCTCATCTCTTGGCTGACTGTGGGTTGACAGTAAGTGGGATCTCCGACCTCATCATCATCACCCTGTGCGTTATCACACCCGTCGTCCTCAGAGCCAACCTGTTCCTGCCCTGACAAAAAACTAAAGTTGTCGCTCCAATCAGGTATTTGAGTCTTATCATCGTCTTCCTCATTGTCTCCACCAACAGGAGTTACAGTTTGGGAATGAGGGTCTACATTATGGTCAGAACCTTCTGCGTCTGGTCCTGGATCCGACTCATAAAGATTCTGGGCATCAGTGCAGATCATTTCCTCGTCTGGATTCACAGAAGCGCTGGAGTCGACCTCTGATTCCCAGGCTATAGTATGAGTAAACAGCTCTGCAGACTCAACCATCTGTTCTACCTCATACTCAGACGGGCAGCTGGAGATTTGGGAGCTGTGAGGAAGCAAGTGCGATTTGGGTGACACCTTTGAGGACTGGAGTATTTGTGATGTTGAAGTTGATGTGGAGGAGAGCCCACTTAAAGGAGCACTTGATATCCGTTGAAGCACCTGCTGTTTTTGTGCCTCATCTGGAATTTGTAGCGATTGGCGTGGCCGTAAGAAAGGGATCTTATCACATTGTCCGCTAAAAGAAGTAGACATTTTAGTTTGGCTGGAAGATGGTCTTTCTTCTGCACCTACCCCACGGACACAACCTTTTTTCCCCTTCCCAACACGCCTATTCCCCTTTCCACCAGCAGCAGGCCTTTTTCCACTCATTTTGGTGGTTAACTAATTCACAACTCTGGAGTTGTTTGCACAAAAAAACAATGGATGGTAACCGAGCAGAGCTGAGTGGCCAAACTGTGGTATTAGGCCAAAACTATTGGCTGGGTTAGATGCAGAAAAAAATTATTTTTAATTTGCAACCTGATGGAGGTCAGTATAGATGGACTAATAGACCAAGTCCCACACACCGCTAGAAGCCCAAATATTTTTTCAGAGCTAGATGCAGAAATTTTTTTTATTCAATTTGCAACCTGATGGAGGTCAGTATAGATGGACTAATAGACCAAGTCCCACACACTGCTAGAAGCCCAAATATTTTTTCAGAGCTAGATGCAGAAAAAAATTATTTTTAATTTGCAACCTGATGGAGGTCAGTATAGATGGACTAATAGACCAAGTCCCACACACTGCTAGAAGCCCAAATATTTTTTCAGAGCTAGATGCAGAAAAAAATTATTTTTAATTTGCAACCTGATGGAGGTCAGTATAGATGGACTAATAGAACAAGTCCCACACGCTGCTAGAAGCCCAAATATTTTTTCAGAGATAAATGAAGAAAAAAAATATTTTTAATTTGCAACCTGATGGAGGTCAGTATAGATGGACTAATAGACCAAGTCCCACACACTGCTAGAAGCCCAAATATTTTTTCAGAGCTAGATGCAGAAAAAAATTATTTTTAATTTGCAACCTGATGGAGGTCAGTATAGATGGACTAATAGACCAAGTCCCACACACCGCTAGAAGCCCAAATATTTTTTCAGAGCTAGATGCAGAAAAAAATTATATTCAATTTGCAACCTGCTGGAGGTCAGTATAGAAGGACTAATAGAACAAGTCCCACACACTGCTAGAAGCCCAAATATTTTTTCAGAGCTAAATGAAGAAAAAAAATATTTTTAATTTGCAACCTGATGGAGGTCAGTATAGATGGACTAATAGACCAAGTCCCACAAACTGCTAGAAGCCCAAATATTTTTTCAGAGCTAGATGCAGAAAAAAATTATATTCAGTTTGCAACCTGATGGAGGTCAGTATAGATGGACTAATAGAATGATGCTATGCCCAAAAGATTTTACTTCACTAGGTGCAGTAAAAAAATTGGTATTCTATACACAGATGGTATATCTTGCAACACAGATAGGCTACTCCACTGACTAACACACTCTGCAATAGGCCAAAAAGGATTAGCTTTGCTAGATTCAGCCAAATGCTGTGAAAAAAACTTGCACAGCACTGGCACAGACCTGCCTGGCAAAAACTGATAGGAACTGATGTAACCTAGTCCTGAAAAGGACTCCAATTACAATTAGTCTTTACTCCCACAATCTATCTATTTAAGAGCACAGACCTGCCTGATAAAAGTCGTAGGAAATGCTGTAACCTAGTCCTTAAAAGGACTGCAATCACAACTATTCCCTACTCCCAAGCTATCTGTATATTTGTGCGAAAATTGGCTTGAAATTAACAAGGTATAGCGCACACAGCAACAGCGGTGCCGTCTAACACGCAGCTGCAGCAGTGAGAAAATGGTGGCGACGGGGAAAATGGCTTGGTCTTATAGGGCAAGGACATGTGACATACACTGCCAATCACACATGCCCTTGCTTGTGTGAAAAAAAGCACTTCGCTCCGTGTGTGCGCTGCTGATAGGCTGACAGATTGCACCTCCCCACTGCAAATGCGGGAAAGAGAAAAAAAAATGGAGATCTTCATTGTTCCTGCAGAGATCCATCCCCTGCCCCTCCCCCCGCCCCGCTGTACACTCAAACTGCGTATTAACATTAATTTTCATCATTACTGAGAAAAAATCCAGTTATGATTTTGGTGCACGAACAGTTATCGAACATAACCTCGAACAGCCGAATTTTTCTCAAATTGTTCGTGTTCGCCGACCGGCTCGAACACCGCCCAAAACAGCTCGAATTTGAGATTGGCGAACAGTTCGAGTAGAACAACGCTCATCTCTAGTCATGAACTGTCCCGCCAGAGGTCCCAACAGGAGTCCATCCTGGGTCACCTGCGGAATGTCAATTCTCGCCTGGACACTCTGACTGCTCCGCCAGCAACCTCCGCCAGCGCCATGATTCGCAATCCGACAGCTCCGCTGTCCACCAACACTATGGTATCCTACCCCGGACCCCGCCTTTCTGCACCTCCTCGCTTCGGAGGCGACTCCGCTCAGGCTCGGGGCTTCATAAATCAGTGCACCCTGCACTTTGAACTCCTGTCCCACCAGTTTAACTCCGACCGAGCCAAAATTGCCTTCATCATGTCCCATCTCACCGGAGAGGCTCTGGCCTGGCTAAATCCTCTGGGAGAGAGGAGACCCCCTGGTGTCCAACTTGCCTGCCTTTCTCACGGCCTTCCGGAAAGTCTTCGACGAACCCGGACGGAAGACCTCATCCGCATCGTCACTGCTACGCCTCCGTCAGGGAAGCCTCACCGTGGGCCAATATGCCATACGGTTCCGTACCCTTGCCTCGGAGCTGGCCTGGGATAATGACGCTCTGGTTTCAGTCTTCTGGGAGGGTCTGTCCGGCCGTATTAAAGATGAACTTGCCGGTCGGGACATTCCTACCACCCTCGATGACCTGATAGCTCTTGCCACCCGGATTGACCTGCGGTTCCAGGAGCGTGCCAAAGAGGTCACCCGTGAGAGGAGGTTTCCACGCCTAGCTCCTACTTTTCAGCAACCCGTCACTCCCTCCGTCTCTCCTGAGCCTATGCAGGTCGACCAGACCAAGATGGTCAGTTCTCGCCAAGAATCTTGCCGAGCCGAGGGAAGCTGTTTCTATTGTGGCAGTAAGAAGCACTTCATCCGTTCCTGCCCGGAAAAGCCGGGAAACGCCAGTGTCTAGGACCACTCGGAGAGGTCGTCCTAGACAAAAGTAAGTCCTCTCCGTCTCTGACCTTACCGGTCTCTATTGCTTGGGGAGAAAACCGTCTCTTCGAACTCGCCTATCTGGATTCTGGAGCTGCTGGAAACCTCATCGCCCAGTCTCTGGTAGAGAGATACCATATTCCCACCAAGTCCCTGGCGGAGCCATTGTCAGTTGCTTCCGTGGATGGAAGACTTCTCTCGGAGACCATCCTGCTCGTCACCGAACCTATAACCCTACAGGTGGGAATGCTGCACTCTGAGGAGATCTCATTCCATGTGCTGTCCGGACTTTCTCACTCCTTGTTGCTAGGTCTACCTTGGCTCCAGACACATGAACCCGTATTGAACTGGCGGTCCGGTGAAGTACTCCGATGGGGTCCTGACTGCCATAGGACCTGCCTGGTTCCGGTCCGTCCACTTCGCCCTCAGCCTACTCCAGCTAATTTACCTGGTCTCCCGGCTCCCTACTGGCCCTATGCGGACGTCTTCGGTAAGAAGGAAGCTGAGACGTTGCCGCCCCATAGGCCATACGATTGCCCGATCGACCTGGTACCTGGCACCACTCCTCCCCGTGGGCGTATCTACCCGTTATCTGCAGCCGAGCCCCGAGCCATGTCTGAGTACATTGAAGAGAATCTGGCTAGGGGATTTATCCGAAAATCTACCTCCCCGGCTGGAGCCGGATTCTTCTTTGTCAAAAAGAAAGACGGCTCGCTACGTCCCTGTATTGACTACAGAGGACTCAATCTCATTACGGTAAAAAACAAATATCCCCTGCCACTCATCTCCGAATTGTTTGACCGGCTCAAGGGCGCCAGGATCTTCTCCAAGCTGGATCTTCGAGGAGCGTATAATCTGGTCCGTATCCGTCAAGGAGACGAGTGGAAGACGGCATTCAATACCCGGGACGGTCACTACGAGTACCTTGTGATGCCCTTCGGTCTCTGTAATGCTCCCGCGGTCTTTCAGGAACTAGTCAATGACATCTTCCGTGACCTCCTGTACTCCTGCGTAGTGGTATACCTGGACGATATCTTGGTCTTCTCTCCGGATCTCCCCACACACCGGAGGAATGTTCGTCAGGTCCTGCTTAGGCTTCGGCAGAACCACCTTTACGCCAAATACGAGAAGTGCCTCTTCGATCAGACCTCCCTTCCGTTCTTGGGCTATGTCATCTCCCAAACAGGTCTGCAAATGGATCCCGAGAAGCTCTCTTCCGTTCTAAAATGGCCTCGTCCTGAAGGTTTGAAGGCGATACAGCGATTCCTGGGCTTCGCTAATTATTATCGTCTTTTCATCCCACACTTCTCGTCTCGGACTGCTCCCATATCTGCACTTACCCATAAGGGAGCTAACCCCAGGATATGGTCGCCTGAAGCCGAGGAGGCCTTCCTTTCCCTAAAGAAAGCCTTCGCCTCTGCTCCCATCCTGCACCGTCCGGACTGTAATAAACAATTCTACCTGGAGGTTGATGCTTCCTCCTCCGGAGCCGGAGCGGTGCTCACCCAGAAGTCTTCTACCGGGAGAATGGTAACGTGCGGCTTCTTCTCCAAAATCTTCTCCTCGTCGGAGCGCAACTACTCCATTGGAGACCGGGAATTGCTAGCCATCAAATTGGCACTAGGAGAGTGGCGCTATCTGCTTGAAGGGGCTCTCTACCCGGTAATTATCTACACGGATCACAAAAACCTGGCATATCTCCAAAATGCCCAGAGGCTCAATCCTCGCCAGGCCCGGTGGTCGTTGTTTTTTGCCCGCTTCGACTTCACTCTTCATTTCCGTCCGGCGGACAAGAACGTCAAAGCTGATGCCTTGTCTCGGTCTTTCCTGTCCTCCGATCAAGAGGAGGAACCTACGCACATCATCGACTCCTCCAAGGTGATGAATATGGCTCCCTTGGATCTAACTCGTCTTCCACCCGGTAAGACGTTCATAGCTGTGCCAGATCGGGAGAGGGTTCTTCGCTGGGGACATTCTTCTAAACTAGCTGGCCATGCTGGCCAAAAAAAGACCTTTCAACTTATTGCCCGGCATTACTGGTGGCCTACCCTACGTAAGGACGTGGTAGACTTCGTCGCGGCCTGTTCATCCTGTGCTCGTAACAAAGTTCCCCGACATCTACCTGCCGGCCATCTCCTGCCCCTTCCCGTACCTGCTGCTCCTTGGCAACACATCGCTATGGACTTTATCACCGACCTTCCAGTTTCTGCCGGTTGTACCGTCATTTGGGTTGTCGCTGACCGTTTTCCTAAGATGGCCCACTTCATTCCCCTGCCTGGTCTTCCGTCTGCACCCGAGTTGGCTAAAGACTTTATCCGCCACATCTTCCGTCTCCATGGTCTGCCCCTCCACATCGTGTCGGATCATGGGGTTCAGTTCACCTCTCGTTTCTGGAGAGCCACTTGTAAGCTGCTGGACATTACCCTGGATTTCTCCTCCGCTTACCACCCTCAGTCCAATGGTCAAGTGGAGCGGATCAATCAGATCTTGTCCAGCTACCTCCGGCACTTCGTGGATGCTCACCACTCGGACTGGGTGGATCTTCTACCGTGGGCCGAGTTCTCTTATAACAACCATGAGAGCGAGTCCTCTTCCAAATCCCCGTTCTTTATAGTTGGTGGCCAACATCCCCGGATTCCACTTCCTGTCTCCGTTTCTGTGGACAACCCTGCTGCGGAGTCTCTTGTCAGCGAATTTTCTACTATTTGGGAGAGCACCAGGTCCGCTCTTCTTCTCTCCTCTGAGCGGATGAAGAGATATGCTGATAAGAGACGTCTGGATCCGCCCCAATTCCGTCCGGGAGACAAGGTTTGGCTCTCATCCAAACATGTGCGGCTCAAAATACCCTCCTACAAGTTGGGTCCTCGATTCATCGGCCCCTTCGAAGTCCTCAGGCAAATTAACCCTGTGGCCTACAAATTAAAACTCCCGGCCACCCTACGGATCTCCAACTCCTTCCACGTATCTCTCCTCAAACCCGTTGTCTTTAACTCTTTTTCCAAAAATCCAGGTGCCCCTCCTGCTCCGGTTTCCGCTGATGACATCTTTGAGGTAGAGAGTATTCTGGCCTCCAAGAGGGTAAGAGGAAAAAACTTTTTTCTGGTAGATTGGAAGGGGTTTGGTCCTGAGGAGAGAACTTGGGAACCTAGGGAGAACATCAACGCCCCGCTTCTCCTTGAAAAATTTCTTTCTGGCCTAAAAAAGAGGGGGCCTAAAGGGGGGGGTACTGTAGCATCGGCGTCTCTGCCCCGTTCTAGGAGGAGACGCCGTCCCTCTCACCTCCCCGCTCCTGGCGCGGCGTCCTCCAGCGCTGCTCTCCCCGCTGCTTCCGGCGCGCGCTCCTTCCCCGGCAGTGTGCTTAGGGCGCACGCGCGCCGCTCCCCCTCTCTTAAAGGGACCGCGCGCGCCGTCCTAAGGAGTCCCCGGCCAATTGCCGGAGGACCTCCCATATATATAGGGCACCTCCTCCAAAATGGAGGTGCCCGAGCAATGTTGTTTGCACCTGTGTCTCACCTGTGCTTCAGCCCTCAGGTCCCGTTGCCAGTTACCTGCCAGTTACCTGCCAGATTCCTGCCAGCTTGCTGCCTTTGTCCTGCCTGATATCCAGTCACCTGCCTGCTAGCCTGAGGTCCGACGGTCTGCCTTCCAACTCCTGTCAGTCTGTCTATGGACCAGCTTGCCCGCTCACCTGGGAGCGCACACCTGTTACCTGCCTGCTAGCCTACCTGGAGGCTCCGCCATCACGTGCTGTGACCATCTGCCTTTTCAGAGACTCCTGCCCGCTCACCTGGGAGCGCACACCTGTTACCTGCCTGCTAGCCTACCTGGAGGCTCCGCCGTCACGTGCTGTGACCATCTGCCTTTCCAGAGACTCCTGCCCGCTCACCTGGGAGCGCCCACCTGTTACCTGCCTGCTAGCCTACCTGGAGGCTTCGCCGTCACGTGCTGTGACCACCTACCATTCCAGAGACTCTCGCTTGCTCACCTGGGAGCACACATCTACCATCTGCCTGCTAGCCTACCCGGAGGCTCTGCCATCACAGGTCGTACCTACCCTTTACCCAGAGACTGCCCCGGTCACTTGCCGTAACTCCCTGCCCGTTCATCCAGAGACTGCCCCGGTCACTTGCCGTAACTCCCTGCCCGTTCTTCCAGAGACTGCCCCGGTCACTTGCCGTGACCTCCTGCCCGTTCTTCCAGAGACTGCCCCGGTCACTTGCCGTGACCTCCAGCCCGTCCACTCAGAGACTGTCCCGGTCACCTGCTGTGACTGCCTGCCCGTCATCCCTGATTGCCACCCGCTCCCTTACAAGGACCGCCCCCTTGTATAGTAGCTCAGAGGTTCCGCCTCCCAGAACCGTTACAAAGTCCATAGCCAGATGTGTCCAAGGTGCACTAGGAACCTCCAGAGGGCAAAGCAACCCCGCAGCAGGAGTATGAGAAGACTTAGATCTAGCACACACAGTACATTGACGCACCCACTTAATGACTTCCTTCTGCCATCCAGGCCACCAAAAACTGCGACCCACAAGTCTCTTAGTCTCAGAAATTCCTGGATGACCTGCCAACCGAGACTCATGACACTCAACAAACAAATCTCTCCTAAAGGTCCTAGGCACAAACAACCTCCCATGGGGAGTGTTAGATGGGGCATTCTCCTGTGCTTTAAGAATCTCATCTTCCAAAACGGAGTCCAATGCAGCAATCACAACACCTTCTTGTAAAATGCTCTCCTCCTCCTCAGCACCGACCATGGGAGAAAAGCTGCGAGACAACGCATCAGCTTTAACATTCTTGGTACCCGGGATGTAAGTAACGGAAAAATTAAACCGCAAAAAAAAAAGTGCCCACCTAGCCTGACGGGCATTCAAGCGCTTGGCAGCATCAAGATAGATCAGATTTTTATGATCAGTGAAAACCTGAATGGGAAATTCAGCACCTTCCAAGAGATGACGCCAGTGTTCAAATGCGAGTTTAATAGCCAGCAATTCCCGATTACCAATATCGTAATTAAGTTCAGTCTCAGAAAATTTTTTTGAAAAAAAGGCGCAGGGATGTACTCCATCCTTGTTTTCCTGAGACAACACCGCACCGACCCCCACAGAAGAAGCATCAACCTCAACCAAAAACGGCTTTGTCACATCAGGCTGCATAAGGATGGGGGCAGAGCTGAACCTCTCCTTTAGAAACACAAACGCTTCAATGGCCTCAGTAGTCCACTGAACCGTATTAGCACCTTTCCTGGTGAGATCGGTCAGTGGTTTAACAATAATAGAAATTTTTTTAATGGATTTTCTGTAATAATTGGCAAAACCCATAAACCTCTGTATCGATTTCAAACCAATAGGCCTAGGCCATTCCTGCACAGCTTGAACTTTCACCGGGTCCATCTCAAAGCCCTCGCTGGAGATAATGTAGCCCAAAAAACTAATTCTCTGTACAGCGAACTCACATTTCTCTAGCTTAGCAAAAAGCGAATTGTCAATTAATAACTGTAATACCTCACGTACGCTCCGCCAATGAGACTCCAGATCAGGTGAATAAATCAAAATGTCATCCAAATACACAACCACATTTTTGCCAATCAAAGGTCTAAGGATGTCATTAATAAAATTCTGAAAAAATGCTGGTGCATTGGTAAGACCAAAAGGCATAACCAGATTCTCAAAATGACCCACAGGAGTGTTAAAAGCAGTCTTCCATTCATCACCCTCCTTCATGCGCAACAAATTGTATGCCCCACGGAGATCAATTTTAGAGAACCTCTTGGCCCCCACTAACTGGTTAAACAAATCAAGAATCAATGGCAGTGGGTAGGGATTACGTACTGTAATTTTATTAATCTCGCGAAAGTCCAGACAAGGACGTAAACCGCAGGCCTTTTTTTTAACAAAAAAAAATCCAACAGCCACAGGTGACTTAGAGGGTCTGATATGACCGGCGGCCAAGCTCGTCTGTATGTATTCCTCCAAAGCCTTTCTCTCAGGAATAGTAAGATTAAATAAACGACTTTTAGGAAGAGTTGCTCCAGGGACAAATTCAATGGTACAATCATAGTCTCTATGGGGAGGCAAAATTTGCGACTCCTCCTCAGAAAAAACTTTCCAAAAATCCTGAATAGGTACAGGTAATTGCCCTTTATCCACAGCAGCAATGCGCCCGTTACAACACTTGTCATAACACTTAGGGCTCCATGACTTAATTTCATTAGTAGACCAATCCAGTACAGGATTAGTGTTGAGCCACCCCCGTGTGTTCGCCGAACTGTTCGTCGAAGTGTTCGTCGAACACCTTCGAACACCGTTAAAACGAATGGCAGGCAAACAAAAACACATAGAAACACATAGAAAACACCTTCAAAGGTGTCCAAAAGCTGACAAACTGCTCAGAAGACATAACTAACACATGGAAAAGTGACAAGTACATATAGTCATGCGAAAATAAAAGAGGTGGAGGAATAAAAGGAGGGGGAGACACAGATATAGGCATGTCATGCCCTTCTAAAATCCAAAAAGTGAGAAGCCGACACGGCCAGTTCGTTCCTGCCCGTGCCACCTCCGTGTCGCAGGGTTTGTGCCAGAGCCGCGGTGGACCCTGACGGCCAGCCCCCCTCTCCCAATACTGGTGCCTGTCCGCTGGTGGGTCGAGCGAGCCCCCCTGTGGTGGAGGCAGCTCTAAGCTTTTTAATTTAAATTGTCTCTCTAATTTGAATGAATACACTTTAAATCCTTTTACAAGGATCTATTGGAGGGCAAGTCTCATGCCAGCAGCCGCGTAATTCCAGCTCAAGTAGTGTCCACTAAAGCTGCTGCAGTTAAAAAGCTTTTATAAGGATCGAGCTCAGCTGTCCACCGCAAGGCGTCCTACCGCCAGTCCCAGCCCCTATGCCTTGGGGTGCCTCCTGATGCTCTTCACTGAGTATCCCGTGGTCCCGAAGCATTTCCTTTGAAAAAATTAAGTGTCCAAACTACAGGTGGTGTAGCTTGCTTAACAGCCGGGATAATCCGCTGACTAGCAGACACTGCTACTAGGCACAAAGTATTTCCTGGGATAGATGCAGTTAAAAATTTGTAATTAGATACTCTCGTTGGATGCTGAGAAAGCATTCCATAGAGTCTCCTGGCACGCCATATATTATTCTCTTAAAAAGCTTGGGGTAGGGGTCTAGGGGACCCTTTTATAGCCAAAATCACGGCCCTGTATCGCAATACGTCACATAGGCTGAAGATGAATGGAACTGTAGCACCCTGAGGGCTCGGTTGCTACAGACGTATTGCACCTCACCCAGAGGTGTGATATCTCACTCTCAGGTAAGGATGGAGTGTGGATCAGGACCCGACACCTGCATGCATTACACCACATTGCCGTGGGGCAGGGCGACCAATATGCCCCTGAGATGGGCACGACAGTCCTTTTCCCTGGCTGGAGTGGGGGGAGGGAACACTGAGGAAGGGGAACCCTGTAGTGCAGGAGCAGGGAGGAAGCAGTTCCTGGGTGCATTGAGAAGGGAGTATAAAAGGTGGGCACCATCTTAGTTCAGTGCAGAGAAGTCTGAGCAGAAGTGACAGGGAGCAGGGGCTCTGCATGAGCTCTGCTCCGGAGGCGGGCCTAGTAACAGAGGCCCAGGCCTGGAACAGGGAGAAGGAAGGAAGAGGAGCGAAGAAGGCTCCAGGAACGAGGAACGAAGGGATCCCAGGGGTGTGGACGGGCGAGTCGCCACCGCACGCCCGAATCCACCTGCGTGGAGGGGTCAGGCCAAAGGGGGAGACCGGTCCCCGAAACTAGTGGAGGCGGGAAATGACCCTCAGCTAGAAACCGGAGGCTGTGACATTTTATGTGGCGCAGCCCCTCGCTACACCCACTAGGAAGGCACCACATAGGGTCAGGGAAACTGGCGCCAAGTTTACCAAGAGGAGGCCCGAGGCAGCCGGACAGAAGGGTTGGTAAGAAAGGCCAGACAAAGGACACACAAAGGGGGTCCTGTGAAGCGCTCCAAAGTTATCTGGGAGTTGTCTGAGCCCCTCACATGGTGAGCACAGTACGACGTGGGCAGCCGTTACCTGCAGAAGTGGTCTGGATAATAAGAACTGTGAGTAAGGCCCTGGAATGCATCACTGACTCCGTGTCGTTAATGCTGCTGCCCTACACCATCACCCCTATCCTCCGCATACACTGCCCTGAGGCTATACTCCTCCCGTGGGGAGTTATGCTACCCTCTGCTGCACCCACAACACCAGCCTCAGCGGTCTGCCCTGCAGCGACGGTTCACTCTGACCGCAATCCACGGGTGAAGTAATCGGACATTTAAACATCAAAACCACATAAAAAGTTCCTCCACTGGTTTGACCGCCCTGAGCCACGGAACCGGGTCGCCGCCACGGAGACTACAACCACCAGCATCCACCAAAAAGGGTCCGGCTCCAGGTGTCTCAAGGCCCAGGGGGCGAGTCAGAACATTTTCATCACCTTTCATAATCACCAATGGGACAAGGCAGGGATGTCCTCTGTCCCCTCTCTTATACATCCTAGTGACGGAGCACCTGCTCTCATCAATTCGCCATAACCCCAATATTAGGTGGAGTGAGGTGGGAGGCACCGAGTACAAGTGCTCTCTATTTGCTGATGATGTCCTAGTATATATTACTCAATCACATATATCCATCCCTGCTGGGATAATCCGCTGACTAGCAGACACTGCTACTAGGCACAAAGTATTTCCTGGGCTAGATGCAGTTAAAAATTTGTAATTAGATACTCTCGTTGGATGCTGAGAAAGAACTCCATAGAGTCTCCTGGCACGCCATATATTATTCCCTTAAAAAGCTTGGGTTAGGGGTCTAGGGGACCCTTTTATAGCAAAATCACGGCCCTGTATCGCAATACGTCACCTAGGCTGAAGATAAATGGAACATTTTCATCACCTTTCATAATCACCAATGGGACAAGGCAGGGATATCCTCTGCCCCCTCTCTTATACATCCTAGTGACGGAGCACCTGCTCTCATCAATTCGTCATAACCCCAATATTAGGTGGATTGAGGTGGGAGGCACCGAGTACAAGTGCTCTGCATTTGCTGATGATGTCCTAGTATATATCACTCAATCACATATATCCATCCCTGCTGTTATGGCTGAAATAGATCACTTTGTTACATGGTCAAATTTTAAAATCAATGCAGCGAAGTCTGAGGCCCTCGATGTCTCCCTCCCCAAATCCATACAGGATTCCATCCAGTCCAACTTTCCCTTTGCCTGGCCCTCACAGGGTATCAAATACTTAGGAATTCCTATTCATAGAGACCTCTCCCATCTATGTTATCTTAATTTTGGGCCCTTTATTGAACAACTCCATACAGACCACGGTTGGCAAGTTAGAACTGTAAGATTCACTACGTGAACCACTGGTGTTTTGTGGAAAAGCACATGTACACTGTGTTCCAAATTATTATGCAAAAAGTGTTTAGGAGTGATAAGGGAAGAATTTGTTTGTTTGTCAGTTAAACTCATTGATGGTAATGTGTGTCAGGGCTCTTTATATCACTGTAAGCAATTGCAGACACCTGTGCTAATTAGTTTGGCAGGTGTGTCCAATGAAAGGCAAGACTACTTAAGAAGGCTGTCCCACATTATTAAGCAGCCTACATTTTCTGCCAAAATGGGAAAGAAAAAGGATGTGTCGGCTGCTGAGAAGCAACAAATTGTGGAGTGTTTAGGTCAAGGCATGACTACAATCAACATTTTGCGATGATCAGGATGAAGTGTCTTGGCAATCAAGAAGTATGTAGCTGATTCACAGTACACACGTGTGCGTGCTGATAAGGGCAAATTGAGGACTCTTTCCTACAGGCAATTACGTCAGGTTAAAAGAGCAGCGGCAAAAAAGCCTTGTCATAGCAGCAGACAAGTTTTTGAAGCTGCTGGTGCCTCCAACGTCCCCCGAACAACAAGATGCAGGGTCCTTCAGAGGTTTGCAGCTGTGCGTACGCCATCCTGTCGACCTCCTCTATCCACTGCACACAAGCAGAAACGGCACCAGTGGGCCAAACAATACATGAAGACTGACTTCAAATCTGTTTTGTTGACGGATGAGTGCCGTGCAACGCTCGATGGTCCAGATGGATGGAGTGGAGGATGGCTGGTTGATGGACACCCCACACAAACACAGCTACAGCGCCAACAAGGAGGAGGTGGAGTAATGTTTTGGGCTGGAATCATGGGGAGAGAGATTGTCGGCCCCTTTAGGATCCCTGAAGGGGTAAAGATGAACTCCATAATGTATGTTGAGTTTCTCAAACAGCACTTCCTGCCATGGTTCAAGAAGAAGAACCGTGTATTCCACAGCAACATCATTTTCATGCATGATAATGCACCGTCTCATGCTGCACATAACACATCTGCATCTCTGGCTGATATGGGCATAAAAGGGGACAAACTTATGGTGTGACCCCCATGCTCCCCTGACCTCTACCCCATTCAGAACCTCTGGAGCATGTTCAAAAGGAGTGTCTATGATGGCGGGAGGCAGTTCACATCTAAGCAACAGCTCTGGGAGGGTATTCTGTCCTCATGCAAAACAATTGAAGCAGAAACCATCCAAAACCTGACAAATTCAATGGACGAGAAAGTTCAGAAGCTCCTTTCGAACAAGGGGTCCTATGTGCAAATGTAATATAACCTAGAATAAAGTTTTGAGTTGAAAACTGTTTGATTTCAGTTTCTAATAACCTGCTAATGCTTATAATTTCAAAAATGACAATTTTTTGTTCTTTATTAAAATGAAAAGGTTGATCGAAGAGTGTGGGGGATCTAAGAGTGTGGCAACCCAGTAGTCAGGATTACTTCGAATTCTGACAATCTGAGGGTCATGTTGCAGGTAGTGCAGCAAGAAGGTACTTATGTGTCTTGGGCATCTTGGAGTCCCAAAATTATTTTCCGGGCTAGATGCAGCTAAAAATTATTATTAATTTGAAAGCTGGTGGAGCTTAGTATAGATGGCCTAATAGAATCAGTACTGCACACTGCTACAAACCCCAAATCATTTTCCAGCCAAGATACAGATAAACATGATTAGTAATTTTAAATCTGGTGGAGTTTAGTATAGATGGCCTAATAGAATCAGTACTGCACACTGCTACAAAGCCCAAATTATTTTCCAGCCAAGATACAGATAAACATGATTAGTAATTTGAAAGCTTAAAACGGTTGGTGAGGTGATTTTAACCAATCATCAAGCTTTTACTCTCCCCAGGATGACACAGGGGTAGAAAAGTCGTTTCGGATCCATGATTTGTTCATCTTTATGAACGTGAGTCTGTCTACATTATCAGCGGAGAGCCCCGTGCGCTTATCTGTCAGCACACCACCAGCAGTGCTGAACACACGTTCAGACAGAACGCTGGCTGTGGGGCATGACAAGATCTCCAAGGCGTAAGTGGCGAGCTCCGGCCATTTATCCAGATTGGAAGCCCAAAAAGACAAGGGTCCAGTGACACAGTCATGGCTTCAATGTTTACTTGGAGATACTCCTGTACCATCGTCTCTAGGCGTTGACTATGTGTCAGACTTCTTGTCTCCTGTGGCCTTGCAAAGGATGGGCTAAAAAAGTGGTGAAATTATTCCGCAAAATTGATGTTACCAGAAGATACTGTGTTTCTCTTATGGTTTGATTGCTGAACACTCGACGGTCCCACGGTTGGCAAGTTGGAACTGTGAGATTCACTACATGCACCACTGGTGTTTTGTGGAAAAGCACATGTAAGATTCTGCAACAGTCTCTGCTGATACTCCTGCATGCGTGCATCCCTTTCTATGGCAGGAATAATTTCTGCAAATTTACTTTTGTACTGGGGATCTAACAGTGTGGCAACCCAGTAGTCAGAATTATTTCTAATTCTCACAATTCGAGGGTCATGTTGCAGGTAGTGCAGCAAGAAGGCACTCATGTGTCTTGCGCATCCAGGAGTACCAAGTCCCTGTTGTGTTGTTGGCGAGGTAACAATCATGCTTCCTTCCTCTGTCCTCTCCCCCCAACCTCGCACAACAGAAATGTGATCAAGGTCTCCCTCATCTGATGAGTCTTCCATCAGTTCGTCCTCACTTCTTCCTGGGCTCCTGCACCTTCCTCACTAGTTTGGCTGCTACCATGCGCCCTGGTAAAACCATCTCCCCCACCCTCACATGCCTGCCGCCTTGGTGCTGCCGACCGTCTGGACCTTGCAGATGTTAGCCCTTCCGCATACAACTCCTCCTCCTCTACTTCCTCCACCTCCTTTTGTGCCACCACCTGACTCCGAATTCTGTTTAACATGTGCTCCAGCATGTAAATCACCGGAATAGTCATGCTGATAATGGCATCGTCAGCACTAAACATCTTCGTCGCCATTTCAAAACTGTGCAGAAGGGTGCATAGGTCCCTGATCTGAGACCACTCCTCCATTTGCCCCACCTCTGGATCTCGTTGGCCCAGGCTATACGTCAGAATGTATTGCACCAGGGCTTGTCGGTGCTGCCACAGTCGCTGCAACATGTGCAGAGTTGAATTCCACCGGGTAGGCACATCGCATTTTAGCTGGTGAAGTGGCAGGCCCAACGACTTCTGTAGAGATGTAAGTCGCTGAGCTGCAGGATGCGAACGGCGGAAGTGAACACACAGCGACCGTGCCCTCTGCAGAAGGCCATCTAGTCCGGGATAGTGGGCTAAAAATTGCTGGACAACCAGGTTCAACACGTGAGCCATACAAGGCACGTGTGTGACATTGCCCCGGCGAAGGGCCGCACCCAGGTTTGCAGCATTGTCGCACACGGCCTTCCCTGGTTTCAGGTCCAGTGGAGACAACCATTCATGAAATTGGTTCTCCAGAGCTGACCACAACTCCTCAGCTGTGTGACTCAGATTTCCCAGACATTTCAAAGTAAAAACCGCCTGATGACGTTGAGCCCTACTGCCAGCATAGTAAGGAGGTGTGCAGGATCCCTTCTGCGCAGTTAGAAAGCTTGTGGCATGACCAGACAGGCTTTGGGTGCAGGTGGAGGACCGAGAGGTGGTTGAGGAGGCAGAAGCAGTGGAGGAACTTTGAGATAAAGAGGATTGACGCACAACTCATGGGGACGGCAAGACTTGGACAGCAGCCCCTTGTCCTGCTGTCACCATAGTTACCCAGTGCCCAGTCAGCGCCTTATAACGCCCCTGTCAATGCCTACTCATCCAAGTGTCTGTGGTGAAATGTACCCTGTCACACACAGAGTTTCTCAAAGAAGCGGTGATGTTGTGTGCGACATGCTGGTGGAGCGCAGGCACACCTTTCTTTGAGAAGTAGTGCCGACTGGGCATCTGGTACTGGGGCACTGCGACGGACATAAGGTCTCGAAAATCCTCTGTGTCCACCAGGCGGAAAGGCAGCATTTCTGTAGCCAAGAGCTTGCAGATGGTGAAATTCAACCTCTTAGCTTTCTCATGGCTAGGAGGAAATGGTCTTTTACTTGTCCACATCTGAGGGACCGAGGGCTGGCTGTTGTGCTTAGACGGGGTTGATAAGGGTGTCCCCGGCAAACTGCCGGTCTGTGAGGAAGATGCAGGCGGACATGTTAGGTTGCCTTGATCCAAAGGTGGTGCTATCGATGTCGGACAGCGCTCAACACCAGCTGGTGTTACCACCTCCAAAGAAAATGATGACCTGCCAATCACGCTGGCTGTTGCGGGTAAAGAGGTGGCAGGTCTGCGTCCCAAAACAGGTGTGACTGCTGTCCCCCCAGTCACAGAGGATGAAGAGGCCGCAGATGCACAAGATGGGGCAGACGGTGGTTGGCCCGGCCGGCTAGGCCGCATTGTAGCACAGTGAGCTTCCCACTGCAACTTATGCTTCATGTCCATGTGCCGGTTCATGCATGAAGTACTCAAACTATGTATTTTTTGGCCTCTACTTAGCTTTTGTTCACAAATGTTACAGATAACACGAGTTGGGTCATCTTTATCGATCTGAAAAAATGCCCAGGCTATGCAAGGCTTAGCACCCATGCGACCTGAAGAGCCACCAAGACTTGTGGTCAGAGGCAGAGTTGTGTTTGAGGATGCAGTTGTTGACGTGCTTCCAGTACTACGTCTCTGTCCAGGAAGGCGCAACCTGACCTCGTCGTCACTAGCATCCTCCTCCACCTCCTCTGCTGACCTCATCTCTTGGCTGACTGTGGGTTGACAGTAAGTGGGATCTCCAACCTCATCATCATCACCCTGTGTCTTATCACACCCGTTGTCCTCAGAGCCAACCTGTTCCTGCCCTGACAAAAAACTAAAGTTGTCGCTCCAATCAGGTATTTGAGTCTCATCATCGTCTTCCTCATTGTCTCCACCAACAGGAGTTACAGTTTGGGAATGAGGGTCTACATTATGGTCAGAACCTTCTGCGTCTGGTCCTGAATCCGACTCATAAAGATTCTGGGCATCAGTGCAGATCATTTCCTCGTCTGGATTCACAGAAGCGCTGGAGCCGACTTCTGATTCCCAGGCTATAGTATGAGTAAACAGCTCTGCAGATTCAACCATCTGTTCTACCTCATAATCAAACGGGCAGCTGGAGATTTGGGAGCTGTGAGGAAGCAAGTGCGATTGGGGTGACACCTCTGAGGACTGGAGTATTTGTGATGTTGAAGTTGATGTGGAGGAGAGCCCACTTAAAGGAGCACTTGATATCCGTTGAAGCACCTGCTGTTTTTGTGCCTCATCTGGAATTTGTAGCGATTGGCGTGGCCGTAAGAAAGGGATCTTATCACATTGTCCGCTAAAAGAAGTAGACATTTTAGTTTGGCTGGAAGATGGCCTTTCTTCTGCAGATGTTACTGTTGCTTTAACACCTACCCCACGGACACAACCTTTTTTCCCCTTCCCTACACGCCTATTCCCCTTTCCACCAGCAGCAGGCCTTTTTCCACTCATTTTGGTGGTTAACTAATTCACAACTCTGGAGTTGTTTGCACAAAAAAACAATGGATGGGAAACGAGCAGAGCTGAGTGGCCAAACTGTGGTATTAGGCCAAAACTATTGTCTGGGTTAGATGCAGAAAAAAATTATATTCAATTTGCAACCTGATGGAGGTCAGTATAGATTGACTAATAGAACAAGTCCCACACACTGCTAGTAGGCCAATTATTTTTTCAGAGCTAGATGCAGAAAAAAATTATATTCAATTTGCAACCTGATGGAGGTCAGTATAGATGGACTAATAGAACAAGTCCCTACACTGCTAGAAGGCCAAATATTTTTTCAGAGCTAGATGCAGATAAAAATTATTTTTAATTTGCAACCTGATGGAGGTCAGTATAGATGGACTAATAGAACAAGTCCCACACACTGCTAGAAGGCCAAATTTTTTTCAGAGCTAGATGCAGATAAAAATTATTTTTAATTTGCAACCTGATGGAGGTCAGTATAGTTGGACTAATAGAACAAGTCCCACACACTGCTAGAAGGCCAAATATTTTTTCAGAGCTAGATGCAGATAAAAATTATTTTTAATTTGCAACCTGATGGAGGTCAGTATAGATGGACTAATAGAACAAGTCCCACACACTGCTAGAAGGCCAAATATTTTTTCAGAGCTAGATGCAGATAAAAATTATTTTAATTTGCAACCTGATGGAGGTCAGTATAGATGGACTAATAGAACAAGTCCCACACACTGGTAGAAGGCCAAATATTTTTTCAGAGCTAGATGCAGATAAAAATTATTTTTATTTTGCAACCTAATGGAGGTCAGTATAGATGGACTAATAGAACAAGTCCCACACACTGCTAGAAGGCCAAATATTTTTTTAGAGCTAGATGCAGAAAAAAATTATATTGAATTTGCAACCTGGTGGAGGTCAGTATAGATGGACTAATAGAACAAGTCCCACACACTGCTAGAAGGCCAAATATTTTTTCAGAGCTAGATGCAGAAAAAATTTATATTCAATTTGCAACCTGATGGAGGTCAGTATAGATGGACTAATAGAACAAGTCCCACACACTGTTAGAAGGCCAAATATTTTTTCAGAGCTAGATGCAGATAAAAATTATTTTTAATTTGCAACCTGATGGAGGTCAGTATAGATGGACTAATAGAACAAGTCCCACACACTGCTAGAAGGCCAAATATTTTTTCAGAGCTAGATGCAGATAAAAATTATTTTTGTTTTGCAACCTGATGGAGGTCAGTATAGATGGACTAATAGAATGATGCTATGCCCAAAAGGTTTTACTTCACTAGGTGCAGTAAAAAAAATGGTATTCTATACACAGGTGGTGTAGCTTGCAACACAGATAGGCTACTCCACTGACTAACACACTCTGCAATAGGCCAAAAAGGATTAGCTTTGCTAGATTTAGCCAAATGCTGTGAAAAAAACTTGCACAGCACTGGCACAGACCTGCCTGGCAAAAACTGATAGGAACTGATCTAACTTAGTCCTGAAAAGGACTGCAATTACAATTAGTCTTTACTCCCAACCTATCTATTTAAGAGCACAGACCTGCCTGATAAAAGTCGTAGGAAATGCTGTAACCTAGTCCTTAAAAGGACTGCAATCACAACTATTCCCTACTCCCAAGCTATCTGTAGATTTGTGCGAAAATTGGCTTGAAATTAACAAGGTATAGCGCACACAGCAACAGCGGTGCCGTCTAACACGCAGCTGCAGCAGTGAGAAAATGGTGGCGACGGGGAAAATGGCTGGGTCTTATAGGGCAAGAACATGTGACATACACTGCCAATGACACATGCCCTTGCTTGTGTGAAAAAAGCACTTCGCTCCGTGTGTGTGCTGCTGATAGGCTGACAGACTGCACCTCCCCACTGTAAATGCGGGAAAGGGAAAAAAAAATGGAGATCTTCATTATTCCTGCAGAGATCCATCCCCTGCCCCTCCCCCCGCCCCGCTGTACACTGAAACTGTGTATTAACATTAATTTTCAGCATTACTGAGAAAAAATCCAGTTATGATTTTGGTGCACGAACAGTTATCGAACATAACCTCGAACAGCCGAATTTTTTTCAAATCGTTCGAGTCGAACAACGCTCATCTCTATACAGGATTGTGCAATTTTAACCAGGGTAACCCCAAAATTACTGGAGAAGGCAAATTATTTAATACTACCAAATCCAAATTTTCTTGGTGAATACCATTAATAGTGAGGGGAAATTCATAAACCTTGTGAGTAACACATTTCAAGGGAGAGCCATCAACAGAAACCACGGCAATAGGGGATGACGAAGGTTTGGGTTTTAATTTAAGTTTTTCCAAGAATCCCCCATCAATCACATTCAGAGTAGAACCATAATCCACAAATACCCAAAATTCAATCAATTCTTCCTGAGCTGCAGTAGTAGCAGAAAGAAATACCCCCTTAGTGTTTAAACAGGCTATACGGGCGTAACTAACCTTTTTTTTTTCTTTGTTCATACGAAGCACACAGTTCTTAATGAAATGGTCAGATTTTCCGCAATAAAAGCACAAACCTTCAGAAAACCTGCGTTTTTTTCCTAAGATCGGGGTGACATCGCCCCAATCTCCATCGGCTCTCCAATGTCAGTACAGACCCTCTCAAGACTGGGAGCTGACATGGCAAAGGATTTACTCTCATTAACCCTTGCACTCAGTCTCCTGTCCACCCATATAGCTAATTGCATTGCCTCCTGCAAGTTTCCAGGTGTAGGATAAGCAATAAGCAGATCCTTAACCCTTTCACCTAGCCCAGCATGAAACAAACTTTTCAGAGCTGAATCATTCCACCCCACCTGAGCAGACCACCGACGGAAGTGAGTACAATAATTTTCCACATTACCTGATCCCTGTCTCAAAAGTCTCAATTCTGTCTCAGCTGATGAGACACGATCAGGATCATCATACAACAACCCCAAAGCAGAAAAAAAACTATCCACTGATCTAAAGCACGGATCACTAGGTTGGAGAGAAAAGGCCCATCCCTGAGGTTCTTTGCGCAAAAGTGACATTATGAACCCTATGCACTGTGATTCATCACCAGAGGATCTGGGTCTCAAACGAAAATACAATAAACAAGCATTTTTAAAGGAAAAAAAATCTTGTTGTTCACCAAAAAATAAATCAGGCAATCGTACCTTTGGCTCCACAAAATGCGCTCCAGAACAGCTACTCATGTGTTGTTGGAGCTCGGCCACCTCCAGAGAGAGTCCCTGCAGGCGTTGAGCCAAATCCTGAACCGACACCATGATGGAAACTGGAGGTCTTTCCTTAGAGATATTTTGGGCTGGACTTACTGTTATGATAGGCTACAAGCACTAAGGAAAGACAGGAGATCTGTCCCTACAATAGAACTAAGCTAGATCCCTACGATGTAACGGGGAACCTGATCCTGCGATCAGACCCGCTAAAGTCCTCAGCTAGTCTGAACGAAGACCTATAGATGTGAGGGAGGGATCCCTACAAGAACTAGGGACTGGGAGAAAGATGGACACCTAGCAGAAATAGTAGCAGTAAAAAGACAAACACACAACATAGAACATAAAGGTCAAAAGGCCTAGCTAAACTGACTGAGAAAGGTTACAAAGCACCTGGCTAGCTTAAGAGTAAAAATTACAATGAAGTCCAGCATGGCCAGAAGGGCGGAGCAGGATTAAATAGGCAAAAGGTCATGTGACCAGCAAAATAGAAAAAACCTAACAGGAGAGTTCTAACACTGCCTTCTTCATGTCGTGCAACATCTCCTTCGCCTTCTGGTAGTGTGCTGGTGGTATGGGCCTGTAACGTTCTTTGATGGGTGGATGGTTACCTGTAGGTTTATGGTGTTGTACCCCTTTAATCCTCCCAAAGTCAAGTGGGTGTTTACTGAATACCTGCTCGTATTCCTGAACCACCCGGTGTGCACCCTGTTTCTGATGGGCAGGAGTGGTGTCTGTCCCAACATGGAGCTGTTGACACCAATCCTCCACCTGGGTTCCCGGGTCATTATTCTCCACTTCATCTGGTGATGTTAAGGACTCCGCCGTGTGTATCGAATTGTTATCTACTATGTACAGTATGGCAACAGTGGCGCAGCGTGGTAATCTAACCTCATCCTCCCCATAGTTTAGGAGGCGTACGGGCACCCTCCCATTGCGTACATCCACTACCCCTCTGGCAGTCAAGAGTGTAGGTCTATGCTCCGAGCTAAGGGGCTCTACTACCGCCTGGTAGCTCCGTCCTTTGAGACCTATTGCTGCTCTACACCAAATCAGCATCTCACTCATTGGGGGGATCACAATGGGTATCGGGTCTGTCACCCGTACATTACCAATTTCACTACCTAATAGCTTTACCTGTTGCTGGTACATAAGTGCTCGGATCTCTTTCAGGAGCACCCTCCTCTGCCCTGGTTTGGCAGTGTCAGCCATCTGTTGGAGCAAGAACAACACTTCTTCCAAACAGTTACCAACAATATTTGTGCCAAGTACCATATACAAGTCTGTATCATCAGGATTAGTCTCTACTACAATTAGTCCCTGGTCCTTCAGTTCCACTCTTCCCACCTTTACTGCCACATCCTTAACCCCGACTAGGCTAAGGGGAAGGCCATTGGAGGCATACAAGGAAAGGTTTGGAGCTGGTGGGCGAAGTTCGTCTATGGACCAGAACCTTTTGTAGAGGACATCTGGCATGATGGTTACCTGAGATCCAGTGTCCAGCAGGGCAGGTGTTGCGATGACGTCCAGCACAATGGACAGGAAAGGTCTTCCTCCCACAAACCGATGGTACCAGTTTAATGGGCCTCCTTGATTTACTCCTGGGTGTCGGCCCTCGACCCCAGGGTTTGCTCGTTTAAAGGACAGTTCCGCACTGTGTGGCCTGCCTTCTGGCAGCGGTAGCAGATGAATTCTCCTGGAGGGCGACATTGGTTGTGGGTCCTCCCACGGGGTGGCGTTGTCCTCCTCCGGGGTGGCGTTGTCCTCCTTCTTCTGCTCATCCAGGGGACATCCTCAGGGCTGTCGGCGAGTAGTATCCTTCCTTCCGGCTCGGGCTCCTCCTGTAGCTGCAGGGTGCTCAGGACAGTGGCCAGGGTTTTACTTAACTGGCGCACTTCAGAGTGTAGGCTGTCCAGCTCGCTAGGGGGCACTGTTTGCATCTTTGTTTCAGCCATTAGTGAAGGAGCAGTGGGTGCTGCGGGCACTGGGGTGGCCCCACTCTGGTAACGTTGGATAGCAGTATCTGTTGTTTCCAGGGGCTGCAGACCCTTTATGGCCATGTCCTTAAGGGTGTCGAAGGTGGCATCTGGATGATCTAGGGCCCACCACCGTACAGTTCTGCTCTCCTCCTGGGACCTTAACCCCCGGATGAACTGTTCCGTCAGTATTTTATTTTCATCTTGTATGCTGGCTGGACTAACCTGTTTCAGGGCCCGTAGGGCTTCCTGTAAGCGCCAGGCATAGTCCCGGATACTGTCCTCAGTTTTCTGGACACAGTGGTAGAACCTCATCCAGAGATCCGTCTCGGACACCGATTCCTGGTCTGCGGCTGGCCAAGTTTCAACTTCCCGCTCTGCGGCACCAGTCAATTGTCCCAACAATACATATTTAGCACACCGCATATTCTTCTCTTGAATCCGGACAGGGTGTCCGGTTTGCCGTTATACTGGGGGAGCCACTTCGCTCCAGGAATATACGGCAGGGCCATAGGTAATAACGGGGTCACGACCCCTGTTGGTGGAGCGGCCGCTCCGGACTGTGCAGTGCCGGGCGCAGGTTGGGCATCGCGAGCGTTAACCGGTGCTCCGGTGGCTTGCTGGTCGTCGGCCATTGTTGCGCCCCCCCTAGTGAACCGGAGCCTACCTTCTTCACTTTCTTTACCAGGTAGGCCGCAGCTCCGCGGGCGACGGTCTTCTTCCAAGGACCTTGCGTCGCTCGCGTCTGACGTCAGATTGTCCTCTGGCTCCTTCCAGGACCTGGCGCTTCCTGGTTCGACGTCAGGGGCGGGGCGCGTCTTCAACTTCGCGCGCTTCCAGCGGTTACGCCTCTCCGATTCCCGCATTTATGCTCCTCTTCTTGCCGCGCGGCGACAGGAAGATGGCAGACAATGGCGGGATATATCGGGAATGGCGGGAAAACTTCACCACAGTGAGTACTACAGTCTTTTAAGGCACACAGTGCCCGGTGGCAATGGGCACGCAATACTGTTCGTGATGCCAAAGCTGACTCGCCCCCTGGGCCGTGGGGTACTCGGCAGCCGGGCCTCTGGTTGCTGGGGGATATCACGGTAGCTGGCCTAGTCCGTGACCAAAGGCGGTCAGTAAAAAGGGGGAGATATTGGGGATTTGGGAAAGTTTGTGACGCCACCTGTGGAATGCGGCTAAGGGGTGCCGCCGCTGCGGAGCAGTCCTCTGGAGCTGGTGTTACGGCAGCGGGGATGGTGTGGCTCTCCACAGGTAGAGCTAGCTCCAGGGCAGCGTGGGGGTGGAATGGTTGGTGGTGCAGGGGAGAGACGGCAGGACGGTCCCGGAGGAAAGACGGACACTCACACGGGGTTAAGCTTCAGTACCTTTACTGGTGATGCTGCAGGCACGGTCCAGGGTACTCCAGGTGAAGGGGACACTTTTGGACTCTCCCCAGTGAGCGGGTATAGGGCCTCCTGATCCGTGGCTTTACTCTCTAAGCTTCTGGCCTGCCTGGAACTAGGCCTAGCTTGGTTACTGTCTCTCCTTGCACCTGCTGACTTGGTGGTAGGGCCTTCTCTTTGGAGATCACTCTCCCTGGACGCTGGGGCCTCCGTAACTCCTAGCCCTGGTACTACAATCAGCATTTGGTGAACCTGGGACGTGTAGTTCTCCAGGGGTTCCGGTGGTTCCTACTGGGTATAAATAGTCCCTGTAGGTGCGGACCCGGAGTCCGGTATTTATATCGGGGTGAGCCTGGTATGCTCCTCTGTCCCCTCACTACTTCTTCTTTCTCCTCTCGCCTTCGGCCACACTCAGGCCCTCACTAGGCTTCCATACGTGCTGTAGGCCTTGGCTCGCCTAAGCACAGCAGCCAGCTTGCTGCTCTCTTCACTGCCCTCAGAGCGTCAGCACACTCTCAGCTCACTCAGAGCTCTGTTCCTCTCTCTCTCTAAGCAGGAACTAATCTCTAACTGAGCTGCCTGTCTCCACCCTCCCTTTATATATCCTTATCAGGGCTCCCTCTGCTGGTCTGAGGTGGTAGGGTAGAGATGTGTGAATGTGTGAGGGCCTCTTGTGGAGAAGTCCATCCATGCACCCTTCTGGGTTCTGTGGCACCAAGGCGTAGCAGGGCGCCACACATGTACCAGTATAATCTGTTTCTTGGTTCACTGCCTCCAATGCAACTTCAATATTACCAAATTCTCCTTTCGTTATCAATGTAGGCTGTGGCTCATAAAATAATCTACTGCCTGCAAAAATAGGTTGTAGGTTCAATCCCCAGAGAGACCAGGTCTCAAGAGAAGAAGAGAATTGTTTGTTTAATTTATATAAGTGTAGAGAGATGCCGGCCCCACCCCTGAAGAGAAGGAACAATGGAGCGAGGAAGACGTCAGAGAGAAGTGAGTATTGGAAGTCGGGACAAAGCCCTGATGTGTCAGGATCGTGGTACTGACCCCTCAAAGCTGGACAGTCCTGGTGAATCCGGGACGTTTGGGAGCTATGCTGAAGTAGCCTAGCCGTCATATTTATGTACTGCAAATGTATCGTACATCAAAACAAGCTTAAATAATCAATGTTGTTTCAACAGACATTGTATAAATCAATACTACAAGAAAATATAAGAAGCTATGTAATATACATTCCTCAAAATCGAAATTGCAACATCAAGAAGGAAAAATCATGGAATTTTGTAAATAACAGGATCAATAAAAATATTAATGATGAAGACATGGAAACCAAAGTTTCTAAACATCTCGATTTATTCAGTATGGAGAATGAGCACCAGGAGCATAAATACACTCACTTCCATGTCTTTGAATGCTACCAATGAAGTAATTTATGGTTGAAGAAATGTTCTGTCATGTTGAATGCACATGGGCATTCAAATCATTAAGATTCGCTGCTAGCACTGAGTTAGGCTTGGCAGGCGACATCCATTTTCTCTTGCAATACAGAGTGAACTAGCCTGTGTGGTCTAAAGGTGCTTCAATGGCCTACAGTCTCTCCATATTTCTCTCCAATCGAGCACACCTGGCATATCATTGGTCAGCAATTGCAAAGGAAATTATCAGCAGATCTTGATGATTTGCTGCCCAAGTGCATTCAGCATGGCAGAACATTCCTCAGACAACCATTAATAACCTCATTGATAGCATGCCAAGATGTGTACTGTAAGTGCATGTTTTTCTGCATTTGGTGCTCACAGTCAATGCTGAATAAACTATGATATTTAGTTTCCAGTTTTTCATCATTTACATGTCAGTAACATATGTATTGATCCCGTGATTTCCATAATTCAGGACTTTTCCTTCTTGGTGTTGCAATTTCAATGTTGAGGAGTGTATCTTAAGTGTTTTGAGGCACTTCGTATCATCCCTCATACCTCCTGGACTCATCAGTCACCCTGAAAAACTACTAAAATTCATCTTACTCAATACAAAATGGAATTCCAGTTAACTAATGTATCCGATTACAGCTGTCTGTTGAAGTCTAAAGAGATTGGGGAAGCAGAGGAAGAGACTACTGCTTTCTAAAAGGTGTTTCATATCACCAAAGTTGGATTTACAACTGCATTGCACAGCAATCTCTATGCACTACATAGAGATAGGAGAGCAGGAATCCCACATGTCTGTGTATAGGAGACATCACAGCAATTAGTCTCCACCCACTAGCACAGAGACAAGTGAGACAACTGACAATTAGAGATGGAGCCAGCATAGGGGCAAACAGGTAAAAATTAAGTATAAAGTCATGCAACAGCATACAAACATGGCCCTTTTTCTAGAAATTTACCTGAAATGGTGGGCACTTTTTAAATGGTCACTGTAATTTCAGACAATCTCATTTATATATTGTGCTAAACAGGCAATCTGCATGTAATTTTATTTTAAACTTAGGTGGTCTTACCCCAAATAAATCACTTCATAGAGCAAGCCATTAGATATCTGTTTTCTGTCCTACTTGCAAGTGCAATATGTCCCTACCAGCAGAAAGACTGAGAAAAATAGGAAGTGTAAGTGGTTCTTGGTTTTTCTTCTCCTGCTCCCCTGTCTCTTCAAGCTACATACAAGCATAACAGAGTGCTAAGCTTTAAAGGGATTATCCAGGACTATATTATTTTATATTATGGACCTGTGGCGCTGAGTCACTTTTCACGGACATGCCGTGAGTTGGGATAGTTGAGAAGTTCGAGGTCAGGAGCCAGGAGGGTACGTCATAAACTGTGGGATTAGCAAAGTCGTAGTCAGGTAATAGTTCGAGGTCAATATACCAGGAGGAGGCAGATCAGAGCAAAGGGGTTAAACAGACTGATGGTCAGAAGGAGGTCCAAGGTCAGGCAGCGATGGATCAATGAGCAAAATACAAGACACACAGTAAACCAACCACACTTAGGTGAAGCTACGGCTGACATTGATCTGGTTTTGTCAGCTCAGTTAAATAGCCGAGCAATAATGAGAACTCAGAGCACCTGACGAGAGCTCAGCACTTCCAGGTCTCAGATTGGACGACCGAGCTGTCAATCAAAACACACACAGCTCAGCACGCTCCTGCACCAGACTGGACAAGTTAAATGAGCTGTCAATCACTTTACAGACAGCTCAGCACTGAGGGGTGGAATCATTACAGGGCCTAAGAACTAACAGGCACGTAGTTGCTAACCGTTCTGCCCAGCGCAGGTCTATGCCAGCACTATGATTGAAAATCGGTTCCCCGCTGCCTAACTGCCGGAAGCCGGTTGTCAGTCAGCATGATGCTGGCAGTCATGTCCCGTCGACAGAGCAGCCTGGAAGAATTAAGAGCTGCTCTGTGATGTGGAGCAGCTGAATTGCTGGCAGTGACCGCTCTGAGCCGGCACTGGATAAAACAGGCGGGTAGTTAGCAACTACCTGCCTGTTAGTTTTTTGGCTCATAGTAAAAAAATAATATAGTCCTGGACAACCTCTTTAAGTTTGGTGCAGACTAGCAATTGGACAATAGCAATGCATGTTGGGAAATGAAGGAAAACAAGTTACTGCAGCTATAGTGCTGGCAGAATATTAATTAAGAGGAAGTACCCGCTTAAAAACAGTAAGTAGCACTTTGCAGAGCATAAAAATTAGAATAGTCCCTGCAAATCTAAGGTTGAGTTCACATTACGTTTGATTCCCACATCAGTGGTTCAACTGGGGCTAATGCATGAAATCCTGGAAAACACGATTAAGGCATATGTACTGACACGGTCATTGACTGTAATGATGCAGATGGAGTCATTATGTTCACTGTCAGAAAATATTCATACATATCTCTCTATTTAAAGCGGGCGCCGGGCACCAAAACACAGTTGATCAGGTTTTGATGCCCACCTAAAATAGGCCAAAAATTACACCTGACAAAGCGCATCTGCATCATTACAGTCATTGGCCCCATCAGCGCATATGTCCAAATCCTGTTCTTCAGGCCGTCAGACGTAAGACCGGAAGGAGCCACTGACGTAAGGGTAAAACGTGATAATATGTACACAGCCTTAGACTGGCATGGGAACAAAAAGCATCTGTAACTGGTTGTCTAGGATGAGTGCAGTAAGGACATACTTCTACAGCAGGGATGTCAAACTTAAACACACAGATGGCCAAAATGAAAAACTTGGACAAAGTCGTGGGCCACCAGTATACAGTATAATGGTTCCCAAACAGTCCTCCATACAGAATAATGGGCCTTACATAGTCCTCCAAACAATATAATGTCCCCACATAGCTTTCCATACAGTGTAACGGGCCCCTGTAGTCCTGCATACAGAATAATAGGCCCCACATAGTGCTCCATACAATATAATGGCCCCAGATAGTCCTCCATACAGTATAACGGGCCCCCATAGTCCTCCATACAGAATAATAGGCCCCACATAGTCCTCCATGCAGAATAATGACCCCACATAGGGGTGGTGGTTCTGGTGTCGCTGGCCAAATATAATCACCCTGCGGGCCAGATTTTGACACGTTTGTTGACACGTATGTTCTACAGGTATTGAGTGAAAGGATAGGTACACTTCACTAAGAACCCAAAAACAGACAGATTCAACGCAATGCTAAACAAAAACAGATAAAGAGGAAATTATTCATTCTCTCTCTTCTTTTTCTTTAAACAAAGTTTATTAGCAATGTATATCACATATTTTAATAGTATTGCTGCATAAGGACCCTCTTTTCTGAATGGTTTTAGGCTTCTATCATTCTTTGCTTTCGCAACTATACAATTTATTTGTATGATTCCCCTAGGGCTATTATCATATTTTGTCTTAATTTCTACTATAATTTAAAATCCGATGCTTTCCATCCAGCATCATCCCTTTATTTTATTTTTTTTTTCAACTTTTCATTTAAGTTTCAAGGTCATCTTTGACAAACAATGCCACCAGCCCCTGTTTGAAATGCGAACGCCATTGGCGTCCATTGCCATCGTCTCCGTGGCAACACAGTAACCATTAATTTTCAATTAAACTAGACAAAAAGCTCGATGACAGCTCTGGGTCTGCTGAAGATGTCAAGAATCTGTATTAATATACAGCAAGTGAGTATAATTGTGTGTCCATCTTCACGAACAACAAAGATGGGGGATAATTAGCAGCTAGAAAGCCACTCTGTAATTTTGTGCTTATTGTCACCACAGCCCAGCACATTAGCATAAATTAAAAGTCAGTTTATTCCTATTAAAGTGCCCTTACATTTTCTGATTTTATATTAACTGTTTGTTATTTACTGATGTTAAATCAAAGAAAAAATTGAAATCAACAGAAATCAATATCAGATTCACAAACCAATGGTAATGCTTGCGGTATGCCTCAACTGTGTGTGCGGTACAAACTGCTATATATATAGAAATAGATGACAAAAATTGGAAGCAGCACATGTCCCTGTGGATGGTTGGTGTAGGCCTCCAGGCATCTTACTGTCAAATCTTCACAATACAATCCAAAAAAAGCTGTACTCCAGACTAGCTGTCCCAGTAAAAATAATATGTGAATGTTTATTTAGCCCAGAGATGGTGTGGGCATCTATGGGCTAAAAAAAACTTCCAAAAATTTTTTACTGGACCTGCTAGTCAGGAGTACTGCCTTTATTTGTAATATATGTGACTCGCCCCCTGCGCCGTGGGGCACTCGGGACCGGACTTCAGGGCAATGCTGGGAGTAGTAGTGGCGACCCGGTCCCATGGCTCAGGGTGGTCAGACCAGTGGCAGTCTTTTATATGTTTTAGGTAATGTCCGACTATGCCACCCATGGATTGCGGCTATTATGAACCGCCGCTGTAAGGCAGTGCCCGGAGGCTGATGGTGTGTGTGACGCGCCCCTGGGCCTGCTGTGTCGCGCAGCGTCTCGCGCACGGGGGCTTACCCGGAACCGGATCAGATGAGGGTTGTAGTCTCCGAGTGGCGGGGA
This sequence comes from Phyllobates terribilis, assembly GCF_046119375.1. Classification (NCBI taxonomy): domain Eukaryota; kingdom Metazoa; phylum Chordata; class Amphibia; order Anura; family Dendrobatidae; genus Phyllobates; species Phyllobates terribilis. Next base: position 660,563,799 of record NW_027362762.1, on the reverse strand, counting down.
CCCGGTCCGTGCCCAGGGAGTCAACTCAGTGTGTGGCAGTCTTGATAGATGTTATTTGAGTGTCGACTACGCCACCCGTTGATTTGCAGCTATGGAGCTGCCGCTGCAGGGCAGACCGCTGAGGCCGGTGTAGAATTGTGCAGCGTGATAGTATAACCCCCAACGGGAGGGGTATGGCCTCAGGGCAGCCGACGTGGAAGATGAGGGTAGCAGGAACCACTCAGAGACGGTGCGGTGTAATTCAGGGTCTTTACTGGTAACAACGATAGACCCTCCCGGAGTACTTGCTAGCGAACGGGGCCTGGTCAGTCCTTGAGCAGATGGGATCTCCCCTGGCCAGGCGGAGTTGTAGGCCTCCCAAACTGACTGTACTCTTCTGGCTACCTTGCTAGAAGCGGATATAAGTAGCCCACGTCCCTGAGTGTACCGTGTGGTGCTCACCCGTATGGCCGGTGACTCGGGGCCTTCTAATGGCTTCCGCTCCACGATGGCGGCGCTGGTCCCACGCGTGTGACCGTGCCTTCGGGTTTCTGGGCCTGAGGACCTGAAATCCCCTGCCGGTCGGCTTCTGCTGCTGGGTAAGAGTTAGTCCCCACAGCCTCGGACGCCGGGTCCGGTAAGAAAGCTTCTCAGTCAGGGCGAGCTCTGCAGCTGCCAGCCCCTGACTTGTAGTAGTATTGCTCCCACTGAGCTTCTGCTGTTTCTTCCTGTGACTGTTTCTTGTCTCTACTCTCCTTGACTGACTAACCCTGCTTCAGCCCCGGGTTTATATAGGGGAAGGTCTTCCCCTCCCAAGACTGGGCAGGAGGTGTGGCATGCACAGGATCCCTGGCCAAGAGACCTCCCACCTGCTCTCAGACATAACATTGCTTGTTACTGTGGAAACCAGACCCCTGGGGTGCCACATTCCCCCCTAGTGAAATTTAGTACTCCGGGACTAAACATATTTTAGAAAAACATAACAAGATATAACAATAACAATACAATAAAGAAACACATAAAGGTGGTCACGGCATGTCCGTAACCGGGTGCAGTCTTTGAAGAAACAAAGGTGTCCATTTCACCAAAACAGGGAGACGTAACCAGGTAGGGGTCTGTCCTACCCCGAGTCCTTAACTGTCTCTAGTCCATCCTGGGTTACGCTCCAACTAATTGTACAAGGATTCCCGGTAGATCCACCAAGGATTCCTAAAAATAACTAGAAACACAAAATTATACACAAGCAACAATACACAGGTAAACATAAATAAAACAATTTATACACTTTAAATCCTCCAGCGTGCGGGTAACTGGCCTCTAGTGGCCCTAGTGGACCTACGGAGCTGACTGTCTAGCCCTGAACTACAGGGTGTAGGAGCTGTCAAGGGTAAACTGGGCAGCTGTCTACCGGCTCTTTGGCTCACTAGGGATATGGCAGGCTCACTGCAAGCAGAGGGTTGATCCTCCTGGTCTGCGGGTGTGGGGTCTTCTGCCTCCTGGACCGGCTGTTCTTCCAGCTCTACCTGTTGCTCCGTAGGTGCTTGGGATGCTGGTTGGAGGAAGGTGAGTACGGGTACCACAACTGCACCATCGACTTGAGTCCAAGACCGAGGGAAGTCCCCGAGCACAGTACTAACCATATCTTCCCTTTCCTCTACGGGTCGATGGTCTTCTTGTTCCTCTTCAGGGTTCCTCAGTTGTTCGGGACACTTCTTCAGGTGGTCCCGGGATACAATGGCTGTAGTTTCCCCTCCGTCTTTACTGATGGTACAAACCTTTGGGTTCTCGTGGCTTGAGGGCAGTACGGTGTACGGGTCCTTCTCCCACTGGTCGTCCAACTTGTGGAGCCGTCTCTTCCTCTTCAAGACCTGCTCTCCGGGTACCAGGGGAACAGCGGGAGCATACTGGTTGTAAGTTTTCTCTTGTCTTTCCCTAGCCTGACAGAGACTTCGCTCCACGCTCTCCTGTACTCTCCGGTACTGCTGCTGCCTCTCTGTGTCCCAGTCTGCTTCTGGTGAAGTGTCCTCGGGTGTCAGGACTCCCATTTCCAGGTCAACAGGTAACTTACCAGGTCTTGCCCTCATTAGGTAAGCCGGGGTACAGTTGGTGGAACCTACCGGGATGTGGTTGTATAGGTCCACCAGATCGGGCAGCTTCTCAGGCCACAGACTGCGTTCTTCCAGGGGCAACGTTTTCAGAAGATCCATTACCACCTGGTTCATTTTCTCACAAAGTCCATTAGTTTGCGGATGATACGGTGTCGTCCTTATCTTCCGGCAGCCATACAGAGTGCAGAATTCTTGGAAGACCTCCGCTTCAAAGGCAGGTCCCTGGTCTGTCAACACTTGGTCCGGGTACCCGTGTGGACGGCAGAAATGCTGCTGGAAGGCTCTCGCTGCTGTTCGAGCTGTTAAGTCCTTGACGGGGACGACAACCAAGAACCGGGAGTAGTGATCCACGATGGTTAGTGCGTAGACGTAGCCACTTCTGCTTGGGGTCAGTTTTACATGATCCAAGGCTACCAGTTCCAACGGCTGCCGGGTGACGATAGACTGCAGGGGAGTCTTCTGGCTGGCACGGTCCTTCCTTCTTAGGTTGCACGGGCCACAGTCTCTGCACCACTTCTCAATGGTTCCCCTCATGCCTACCCAGTGGAATCGCTCGCGCAGCAGGAACTCCAGCTTCTTCCACCCGAAGTGTCCAGCTCCGTCGTGGTATGCCTCCATCACCATGGCTGCATCTCTTCGTGGCACCACTACTTGCCAGAGTAGTTCATGCGTCCGGGAGTTAAGCATTCTGCGGCACAACTTCCCCTTGTAAAGGAACAGTCGACTCCTCTCTGCCCATAGTTGTTTGGCTTCCTCCGGAGCGTCTGGTTCAAGGCAAGCCTCCGGGCGAGTCAGCATCTCCTTCACCAGTCGGACGGCAGGGTCGCTGTCTTGCGTTTCCGCCCAGTTGTAGTGAGGTAAGGGGTTCAACGTAGCAGCCTGCTTACTCCTTACCCGGTGGGAGTACTGGATAGTCCCATGACGGTGGAACGCAGGGAGTTCAACTTCTTCCAGTCCCTCCGGTTCTTCTCCTTCGTCCGGCAGGTTGGGCATCCTGGACAGGGCGTCCGCGTTGGTATTGGAGCGTCCGGCCCGGTATTTGATTGTGAACTCGTAGTTGGACAGACGGGCCATCCACCTCTGCTCCAGGGCACCGAGTCTTGCCGTGTCCAGGTGTGTCAACGGGTTGTTATCCGTGTACACGGTGAACCGGGAAGAAGCGAGGTAATGCTTAAAGCGCTGGGTGACTGCCCATACTACGGCCAGGAACTCTAGCTTAAATGAGCTGTAATTCTCGGGGTTCCTTTCGGTGGGTCGCAGCTTTCGGCTGGCGTAGGCGATTACTCGTTCCTTCCCCTGCTGGATCTGGGACAGTACGGCTCCTAGCCCGATGTTACTGGCGTCGGTGTAGAGGATAAAGGGCTGGCTATAATCCGGGTACGCCAGGATTTCGTCCCCCGTGAGGGCCATCTTCAGCTGGCGGAAGGACTCTTCTTCCAGCTCCTCCCATTTGAAGGGCGGCTTCTGGTTCTTGGCCTTCCGGGACTGGCCTATCAGGAGGTCCTGCATAGGTGCTGCCTTTTTGGTGAAACCGGGAATAAACCTTCGGTAGTAGCCTACCAACCCGAGGAACTGCCGCACTTCTTTTACGCTGGAGGGGCTTGGCCATTCCTTAATTGCGGTGATCTTATCAGGGTCGGGAGCCACTCCGTCAGCGCTCACCACGTGTCCCAGGTACTGCACCTTTGGTTTCAGGAGGTGACACTTGGAGGGTTTCACCTTTAGGCCGTAACTCGCCAGAGCTTCGAACACTTCCGCCAGGTGTTTCAGGTGGTCCTCATACGTCTTGGAATATACGATGACATCGTCCAGGTACAACAGGACCGTCTCGAAGTTTCTGTGGCCCAGACAACACTCCATTAGTCGTTGGAAGGTTCCTGGTGCGTTGCAGAGTCCGAACGGCATGCAGGTGAACTCGCTAAGTCCCATCGGGGTGGTGAATGCGGTCTTCTCCCGGTCCGCCTCTGCTACAGGAACCTGCCAGTACCCGCTAGTGAGATCCAAGGTAGAGAAGAAGTTAGCAGATCTTAAAGCAGCCAATGACTCCTCTATCCTTGGTAAGGGGTACGCATCCTTGTGTGTGATACGGTTGATTTTCCGGTAATCTACACACATCCTCATGGTGTTGTCTTTTTTTCTGACTAAGACTAGTGGAGCTGCCCAGGGGCTACAGCTATCCCTGATCACCCCAGCCTCCTTCATGTCTCTAAGCATCCCCTTGGCATGTTGGTAGTGTGCAGGGGGTACGGGTCGATACCTCTCTTTTATGGGAGGATGGTCTCCCGTGGGGATGTGGTGTTCTACCCCCTTGACTCGCCCGAAGTCTAACGGGTGTTTACTAAACACTCTCTCGTACTCTTGAACCACCCGATAGACTCCCTGTTTCTGATGTGAGGGAGTGGAGTCAGTACCCAAATGTAGTTGCTGACACCAGTCCTCCATTGTTTTCTTAGAGCCGTTACCTTCCTCCGGGTGAGATGGAGGCAAGGGTTCCACAGATTGTATAGCATTTTGGTTAATGGTATATAATTTGGCTAGCGTGGCATACCGGGGCAGGTACACTTCCCTCTTCCCGATATTGATTATGCGAACGGGCACCCTCCCATGGCGTACATTAACCACCCCCCGTGCTGTCAAGATGGTGGGCCTACTGTCTGAGTAAACTGGTTCTACCATTGCCTGGTAATCTCTACCTCTCAGACCAATAGCTGCCCGGCACCAAATCATCATTTCACTTTTTGGGGGCATGGCAATAGGAAAAGGGTCACACATTCTTACGCTACCAATCTCACCGCCGGAGAGTTCCACCTGTTGCCGTCGCATCAGTGCCCGGATCTCTTTCTGGAGCACCCGCTGCTCTCCGGAGCTGGCGTTCTTGGCAACCTGCTGTAAAAGGAAAATCACCTCTGCAAGACAATTTTCAATTACATTAGTTCCTAGAGTTATTTTTGGGTGACTCTCATGTTTGTCAATATCTACAATGATCAGTCCCTGTGCTGCCAGTTCGACTCTACCGATTTTGATGGTCACCTCTTTAAATCCGATCTGTGGCACGGGCTGGCCATTGCTGGCGATGATACTCAAGTCGTCGTCAGGGTAGCGGGTAATATCCGAGTCATTCCAGTACTGCTTAAAGAGCACGTACGGGATGGTGGTGACCTGTGACCCGGTGTCCAGTAGGGCACTCATGGGAATGCCATCCAGTACCACAGGCAAGACTGGACGTCCTCCCACATATCTGTCGCGCCAGTTCGATGGGCCTGGTGATCTTTTTCCTGGGGGTTGGCCCTCTACCCCAGGTTGTGCCCGTTTAAAGAACAGTACCTTGCCATATGTCCGGGTTGATTGCAGCGGCGGCAGATGGGTCGTCCGTCTTCGCTGTATCGGTCACTGGGTCTTCCTCTGGCCGGTGGGGTCCTCCTTGGTCGACGCCACGGGATGTCCTCCGGTCCGGATGCCAGCTGGATCTTCCCTGGGGTGGAAACCTGTAAAGACTGCACAGTTCGGGTTAGCGCAGCAACGCTCTTAGCTAGCTCTTGGACCTGATGGTGTAGGTCTGGAGCCGGGTCATTGTCCAAAGCCTGCGCATCAGCTCCCACAGGCCCTGCCGACAAGGGCGCCGCCTCCTGGTGGTAAGTGATAGCTGGGCGCCTGTGGGTCACAACGTCACCCGGTGCCGGTTCTCGGAGCACCCGGATGGCTCTGTCCTTGAACTGTGCAAAGCCCAGATGGGGATCCTGTAAGGCCATCGCCCGCAACTGGGTTCGGTGGGCATTACAATATAGTCCCTCTATAAATTGTTCGGTCAACAGCCTGTCCTCGTTTCCCACTCCATCAGGGTCGGTCTGCTTAATGGCCCTCAGGGCCTCTTGTAGGTTTAGTGCATAGTCCCTTATACTCTCATGCGCTCGCTGCTTGCACCCGTAGAATCTAAGCTTAATCTCGGCTGAGGTGCGGGTATCAAAGGTATCCTTCAGCCGGGTTAGTATCCCTGCGACAGTCTTCCTCCCAGGTGGCCAGGATTTTACTTCCCTTTTGGCTGCCCCGGTTAGTTGGGCCACCAGGATGCTCACTTTTTGCTCTTCTGTGAGGGGGTACACCTGGAAGAGGCTATCCAGCTTTTCTCTAAAGTCATGCAGGGTATGTGACTCCCCTGAGTACTGGGGTAGCCAAGCTGCTCCCGGGATATAGGGCATGGTGAAGGGCATAACTGCAGCAGCGGTGGCGCTGGCGGGGGTTGAGGCAATGAAGCTCTCCTCCGCATCTGACATCTTCCTCCCCCCTAGTGGACCGTGGCCTACCTTGCGATGATCCTGTTCCGTAGGCCGCGGCTCCGCAGTAGATCGTCAGGGTTGAGTACCTTCCGTCGCGCTCCGGTGACGTCGGCGTCTGCTGGGCTCCTTCCAGGACCTTACGCAATGTCCGGACGTGAGGCGGGGCTTCAGTTCTCGCGCGCTTTCGGAGTCCACGCCCCTCTTCTTCCCGCGCGGCGTCCTCAAGATGGCGTCCAACGGCGGGAAAACTCCACGGATGGCGGGAAGAAGGCTGAAGATGGCGCCGGATGGCGGGAATCTTCACAGATGACGGGAAGAAGGCTGAAAATGGCGCCGGATGGCGGGAATCTTCACCGATGGCGGGAAAACTTCACGGATGGTAAGTTTTAAAAGTCTCTTTTTCAGGCACGCAGTACCCGGTGGTTGCGGGCACGAAATCCTGCCGACTACGCCAAAGTTGACGCGCCCCTGGGCCTGCTGTGTCGCGCAGCGTCTCGCGCACGGGGGCTTACCCGGAACCGGATCAGATGAGGGTTGTAGTCTCCGAGTGGCGGGGACCCGGTCCGTGCCCAGGGAGTCAACTCAGTGTGTGGCAGTCTTGATAGATGTTATTTGAGTGTCGACTACGCCACCCGTTGATTTGCAGCTATGGAGCTGCCGCTGCAGGGCAGACCGCTGAGGCCGGTGTAGAATTGTGCAGCGTGATAGTATAACCCCCAACGGGAGGGGTATGGCCTCAGGGCAGCCGACGTGGAAGATGAGGGTAGCAGGAACCACTCAGAGACGGTGCGGTGTAATTCAGGGTCTTTACTGGTAACAACGATAGACCCTCCCGGAGTACTTGCTAGCGAACGGGGCCTGGTCAGTCCTTGAGCAGATGGGATCTCCCCTGGCCAGGCGGAGTTGTAGGCCTCCCAAACTGACTGTACTCTTCTGGCTACCTTGCTAGAAGCGGATATAAGTAGCCCACGTCCCTGAGTGTACCGTGTGGTGCTCACCCGTATGGCCGGTGACTCGGGGCCTTCTAATGGCTTCCGCTCCACGATGGCGGCGCTGGTCCCACGCGTGTGACCGTGCCTTCGGGTTTCTGGGCCTGAGGACCTGAAATCCCCTGCCGGTCGGCTTCTGCTGCTGGGTAAGAGTTAGTCCCCACAGCCTCGGACGCCGGGTCCGGTAAGAAAGCTTCTCAGTCAGGGCGAGCTCTGCAGCTGCCAGCCCCTGACTTGTAGTAGTATTGCTCCCACTGAGCTTCTGCTGTTTCTTCCTGTGACTGTTTCTTGTCTCTACTCTCCTTGACTGACTAACCCTGCTTCAGCCCCGGGTTTATATAGGGGAAGGTCTTCCCCTCCCAAGACTGGGCAGGAGGTGTGGCATGCACAGGATCCCTGGCCAAGAGACCTCCCACCTGCTCTCAGACATAACATTGCTTGTTACTGTGGAAACCAGACCCCTGGGGTGCCACATGTGCTCCTGAGATACTATAACTCCCCACGGGAAGAGTGTAGCCTCAGGGCAGTGTAGTAGATGGTGGGGGTGATGGTGCAGGGAGTCCCAGTACCGTTAGTGCTGGCGAAGTAAGAAGCACAAAGACAACGTGTTGCAGTCCAGGGTCTTTTACTCACAGTTCGTATACTCCAAGCCACTTCTGTACAGGTTGTGACTGCCCAAGCCATGCTGCGTCCACCAGGTGAGGGGCTCGGTCAACCCCCAGGCAATTCAGGAGCATGGCACAGGACTCCCTTCTATCCTTCCTCTGGCTCGTGCCCCACCAGTGACCAAGCTTTTGTCCAGCAGACGCGGATCTATGCGGGTAAATGTGGGCCCCGTTTCCCACTATCCTATATGGTGCCTTCCTAGCAAGGTTTAGCAGGGGGTCGCACCAAGTGATGATCACGACCTCCGGTTCTTGGCTGAGGATTATTTGCCTCCACCAACTTGGGATCCGGTACCCTTTTCTTTCTTGACCCATCACCCGTAATTTCCTGGGTCCTTAGGGTCCCTTCTGCCTTCTTGTTTCTGAGCCCTTCTGTTTCTCTGTCACTTCTTCTCCTTTCCTGTTCCTTCTTCTCCTCCGTCCCTCGGCCTCTTCTCCAGGCCTACTTCTCCTTCTCCTCCCAGGCTCCGGCCTTCAACCTAGGCCTGCTTTTGAGCAGAGCTCCTACAGAGCCTCCGCTCCCTGTCTTCTCCTCTCACTCTGAACTGACTGGACTGAACGCTGTCCTAAGATGGTGCCCACCTTTTATACCTCCCCACTGAGTGTGAGCTCAGGTGACCAGCACCCAATGAGCTCCTTCCTATGCTCAGAAACCGTCCCCTTCTGCTCCTACATCACTGGGTTTTCCTCCCCCCTCCCCACTCCAGCCAGGGACATAGTCTGTCGTGCCTGCATACTAATGGGAGCACCGTTGAGCTGTCCCCCGGAAATGGGGTGTGTGTGATGCATGCAAGGGGTCCTATGTGCAAATGTAACATCACCTAGAATAAAGTTTTGAGTTGAAAACTGTTTGATTTCAGTTTGTAATAACCTGCTAATGCTTATAATTTCAAAAATGACCATTTTTTTGTCCTTTATTAAAATGAAAAGGTTGAAAACTCTGCTGTGCATAATAATTTGGAACATGCATTTTGAGTGCAGTTTGAGTTTTTTATTTTTTTAAAAATATACTGTTATCATAGGCAGTTTGTACAAAAACCTTTCAATTGTACTCTAATAGTTATTTGACTGGAAAATTACAATGACTGCAATTCATATAGGTAATTTGGGAAAATCTGAGAAAATATTATTTGCATAATAATTTGGAACACAGTGTATATAATTAATTGTTCCACTTATACCTAAAACTTAGTACAGTAAAGTATTCACAAAAGTTATAGGCAAGTGAGGAAAAAATGCTACAAAGTAAGAACACTTTCATAAATGGAAGCGTTAATGGTATTGTTTTTATCAATTAACAAAATGCATAGTTAAAGGGTTGGTCCAGCACCTAAAATGTATTTTCTATCTATCTTTACACCCGAACCTCATTTATTATTTGCTTTATTACATAACATCCTATACTTCTCCCTATCTACCTAATTTCTAAATGTGTATTTTTACTATACTTCCTGTGATGTTTCATTTGAGAGGAGTATCAAACGTGACGTCACAGGAGGCTGGGGCTGCAATCACTCCCCGCCTCTTGACTACCTCTTGAAGCTCATCAAGAGAATGCCAAGAGTGTGCAAAGCAGTCATCAAAGAAAAAGGTGGCTACTTTGAAGAACCTAGAATATAAGACATATTTTCAGTTGTTTCACACTTTTTTGTTAAGTATATAATTCCACATGTGTTAATTCATAGTTTTGATGCCTTCAGTGTGAATGTACAATTTTCATAGACATGAAAATACAGAAAAATCTTTAAATGAGAAGGTGTGTCCAAACTTTTGGTCTGTACTGTGTATATATATATATATATATATATATATATATATATATATATATATATACACTGCAAATACAGTATATGAACAGTCATGGTCGAATCATTGGCACCTGTAACCGGAGTGGTGGAAGCACTGTGCCGTGGTCCGAGGACAGCCTGGTGGGGCATGACTAGGTGAGCACCTGACCCTTCACTAGAGCCCCTGATAGTGGGGTTAGACTTGGCTCCTGATGGCCACCAGGTGCTACTCCAGTGCAGACCTTGAACGCACGCGACAGCTGATCCTCAAAGAACTGGTAGCTGGAATGGCCTGGAAGGAGAGTACAGCTGGTAACGGCAAGTGTAGGCTGGTACGGTAGGTAAGCTGACTGGCATGGCTGATACACAGGCAGGCTAATGCTGGCGAGCACGGCTGATATACATCCAGGCTGATGCTGGCGGGAATGGCTGATATACAGGCAGCCTGATGCTGGCGGGCACGACTGATATACTGGCAGGCTGATGCTGGTGAGCAAGGCCAATATACAGGCAGGCTGATGCTGGTGGGAATGGCTGATATTCAGGCAGACTGAAATACAGACAAAAAGTAAGTACAGACAGACTGGTACGGGACAATAACTGACTGGTGGACATTGAAGCCCTGACAGCTAGCAAATGTGCTAAGGACTAAATAACCACCTTGCTCAGGCACCTCCCATCAAGCGGAGGTGCCTTACATAATAAGTGTCTCCCAGCCATTGGCTGGAGACACTTTAGGATGGCACGCACTGTCCCTTTAAGAGGGCGGGACCGCGCGCGTGCCCTAAGTACAGTGCTGGGGATCTGCGAGTCATACCCAGACCCCATGCAGCAGCAGAAGGAGAAGGAGGAGGGTGTGCGGGACTGCGGCGGTGAATGAGTCGGCGTCCCTGCATGGGCAGAGTGGCAGTATGCAGTGATGCTGGCGCTACAGCACCCTAGAAATTGTTCCAGAAAATTAAGCATTTCTCCCAGAAAATTATTGTAATTACACATGCTTTGTTATACACATGTTTATTTCCTTTTTGTATTGGAACAACACAAAAAAACTGAGAAAAAAAGGCAAATTGGACATAATTTCACACAAATGCCCAAAAATGGGCAAGACAAAATTGCTGGCACCTTTCCAAAATTGTGGGTAAACAACTTTATTTCAAGCATGTGATGCTCGTTCAAACTCACCTGTGGCAAGTAACAGGTGTGTGCAATATGAAAATCACACCAGAAACCAAATAAAAAGGGGGGAAGTTGACTCAATCTTTGCATTGTGTGTCTCTGTGTGCCACACTAAGCATGGAGAACAGAAAGTGGAGAAGAGAACTGTCTGTGGACTTGAGAACCAAAATTGTTGAACTATATGTCACGCAAGGTCTGGGAAAGACTAAGTGCAACACAAAGGGAAGAGGGAAAGGGAACCCAGACTCTAGGGAAAGGGGGGAGTGGAAACCTTCTAGGCTGATCAAGTGTCACCCTGTCTCCTCTAACGTCCCTATATTGGTTCTTCACCAATCGCCGCATGCGTACCTCGCCCTGTCTTTCCCTGGCGTTAGGCTCAGGCTAGGGAAGGGAGAGGATTAGCACTAGTCGATCCCCACTGAACACTAAAGACAACAAGGGGGGACAAACAAGGGAAAATTGCTTAGCTTTAGTCAACTCCAGACAAATGTGCACATGTCCGCTACCTCCAGAGAAGAAGAAGTACTGCTCTTGCTCCAGCTTTCACAAGGCATAATGAATATTACCGGCACCTCCCTCTGGCACACAGTAGGTATTTATACACCCAGGCCAGGGTGTTAATTAGCCAGAGGAAGGTAGCCGCTGGGTCCTAGAGATACAGCTTTTAAGAAGTTGTCTGCAATGCCAAACGAAGAGATATCCTGCAACTAACTGCAGGGTGACTGTCACTTCTTACACACCCTTGACACTATATCAACAATCTCAAAGTTACAAGTCCATCTCCAGAGATCTTGATATTCCTTTGTCCATGGTACGCAACATAATTAAGAAGTTTACAACCCATGGCACTGCTGCTAATCTCCCTGGACGTGGATGTCAGAGAAAAAGGGGCCTACAAAGAAAAGAACACAGTACCTATAGTTAAATGTGATGGAGCTTCAAAGATGTTTTGGTGTTGTTTTCATTGTGTGCAAGGCATCATAAAATCTGAAGATTACCAAAGGATTTTTGGTCGCAATGTAGTGCCCAGTGCCAGAAAGCTGGGTTTGCATCCTAGGTTGTGGATCTTCTAGCAGAACAATGACCTTAAACATACTTCAAGAAGCACCCAGAAATGGATGGAAACAAAGTGCTGGAAAGTTCTGAAGTGGTCAGAAATGGGTCCAGATCTAAATCCCTTTGAACACCTGTGGAGAGATCTTAAAATTGCTGTTGGGAGAAGGCAATGAGAGTCCTGGAGCAGTTTGCAAAAGGAGAGTGATCAAAAATTCCAGTTGAGAGGTGTAAGAAGCTTGTTGGTGGTTATAGGAAGTGATTGAGTGCAGTTATTAATTCCAAAGGGTGGGCAACCAAATATTGAACTGAACGAGCAACGGTTTTGTGTGAAATTATGTCCAACTTGCCTTTTTTTTCCTCTGTTTTTTATGTTGTTCCAATACACAGAAAGGAAATAAACATGTGTATAACAAAACATGTGTAATTGCAATAATATTCTTGGAGAAATAGTTAATTTTCTGGAACAAGTTCAAGGGTGCCAACACTTTCAGCCATGGCTGTATGCTATACAGACGTGTGACACAACCGTTTCGGAGTCCAACTTCCCAGTACACTATTGCATGGTACAAATGGGTTGCCATTGCAGCCAGAGGCCTACTGAGTGCCCCAGTAGCTGCCATTTTTGTACTTAGAATCGCATACTTGTGGTCAAGTGACCACCCGCTGTGATCAGCAATACCGGTGAATCCTGGCAGCATGGCACTGCATTCTGTCAGGATTTCGATGTCTGCAGTTAACTTTCAACTACAACTTGCTCCACAAAAAACAAGTCCTCATACAGCGATGTCGATGGGAAAATAAAACGATCATAGCTCTTTGATGAGGGGAGACAAAAGAGTGTACAAAAAAAAAAAAAAAATGCACAATCGCAAAGGAGTTAAAATAGATTCTAATTATATTTTCAAAGAAAAACTAGAGCAGTCGTCAAAGTTTAGAAATTATTTTTTTTCCTACTTACAAGAACTGGAACAAGAATTAGGCAGAGTAGATAACATACCAGGGTACCATTGAGGATGTATAACATCTATGGAAAGCAATGTCACTGTTTGTGCATTTCTTTGTCCAATCCACTAGTCTCCAAGTGACTGATAATTCATCATGTTGTAGCATGTTGTAGGAGCAGAGACTCTGATTCTTGCAATGTATAATTTACTGGGCTGCTTTCTGCAGTTTTGATAAAATCACAGTTTTCTCTGCTGCAGATCTAGCAGTTCTCTGAATGCTGAGCTCTGTATAACCCCGCCCACACCACTGATTGTAAGTTTTCTGGGTACATTGTGCATGGACAGAAAGCTGCCAATCATTGGTGAGGGCGAGGTTACACAGATCTCATGAATATGGAGGGCTACCTGGGAGCAGGTTTGCTAGTCCTCTAGTGATAATCTCCTGCTGAAAAATCTGTGCTTTTATCAAAACTACAGCAAGCAGCTCAGTAAGTGACATATTGCTGGCATCAAGTTTCAATAAAATCAGTGTTTTATCAGCAGGAGATTATCACTAGAGGACTAGCTGTCTCATGCCATGTAGTCCTCCTGCTCTGTGTAAACATTGATTTTATCAAATAATAACACAAAGAATCAGCCACAGTAGGTGCACATAGAGCAATCAGAATATATTTACAATAATATCCATGTATTCAATAGGAAGATAATTTGAGCTCACCGTATAGGCAATAACTGGCGAGGTCATAGTAAAAATCAATATAGCACCAAGTCTCATAAAAAAGTATAACCTATATTGATTCTAGTAAAACTGCAGCGAGGATCCCAGTAAGTGACACATTACTGGAATCAGAATCTCTGCACCTAACTTATGCAGCTCTCTGGTTACACTGTAAAAGCCTGGTGACAAATGGGCTCAGACTGCCCATATGGGAACAGGTGAATCCCCCTTTGGGCCCCTGTGCAGGAGTGGGCTTCTCACATGAGCAGTGCTTGGCATAGTACACTTAATGCATTATTTAGAAACAAAATTAACATCTGGTTATTCATTTAACAAACTAACCAGTTTATTATATAGAATCATAAACGAGTTCATAAATGAGGATCAGTAATATTGCATGTAGCTGAATAGTGGGCTGATGGGAATCTGGCACCCCTGTCCAACACTACCTTTAAATGCTACTACTATAAAATATTTGTGAAATGTATATTTTTTTAACATAGTGCTTTTTATTGACTTAAAGGGGTGTTCCCATCTCCAAGATTCTATCCGAGTATGTAGTAGGTATAATAATAATAATAATAATAATATTAGCAAATACCTTCAATTAGAAATGTAGTATAGTTCTTCTGATTAGCTATGTCTCTTTCCTCATGTGCAAGCATTTCAGTAGGTTAGGTATCCATAGTTACAACCACAAGCAACTAGCTAACTAACTGTCACTATATCAGAGGTCGTAACCATGGATACCTTAGGTCCTGCAATGCCTGCACATGAGGAAAGAGACATAGTGCATCAGAAGAACTATACTACATTTCTAATTAGAGGTATTTGCTATTATTATTATTATTATTACACCTACTACATCTTGGGATAGGATCTTGGATATGGGAATACCCCTTTAAGCTCCTTTACACAATAAATTGCTGAGAATACTTATTTGGAAAAAAATGCTCAAGTTCAATTCTGTATAGCCAGGGGAGGTTGTTTCATGCTCATCAAACTGGCCTAAAGGTGTGTATTATAACATCAGATCAGTCATGAAGAGAAAAAGAGGTTACATTATTTAATATGTAGACTACATTGAGATGAGCGGACATGGACAATTGATGTTTGCAGTATCATTGTACCTGATATTATATCTGAAATCTTCAAGACTGAACATTTTTGCTATTCGGGTTATCTTTTTTTGGGGGGTATTCCAGTTATCTTGTTTTTTGGGTGGGTAAATTCAAATATTGAAAGATTCAAAGAAAGTATGCAGAATAATTTTCTATATATTTGAAAATTATTATGATTCTTCTTTAAAGAATAATCTAAAATTCATGAAGACAAATGCTCTTGTAAAAAGAAATTAGGTTCTCTAAATCATGGTAATACAGTATTGCCAAATTCTGAGGGGAAATGTGTCAGCCAGCAAAAAAAAAAGACTAATGCAGACCAAGGCTGCCATAGTATGAGTTACAGATTGAGGCTTTATTTTGGCTCATAGATGGGTATAAGAAGACTTGGTGGAATTACAAATGACAAAACTTTTAGAACAATGCCTAGCTTTAGCCTTTGTTCACACTTGTCTTAGTATTGCCATTTTCTTCCTAATGGCTTGTTCTTTTTGATGGTCAATATGTTGTTGCAAGATACAGTACTCTACCCAGAAAAAAAAAAACTGGAAGGTTGAGGTTTTTATACAATCTTTTTTTTTTTTTTACTTACAGACTTGGGGAAATTTGTTGGTACCCTTCTGTTAAAGTAAGAAAACCTCACAATGGTCACTGATGTAACTTGAAACTGACAAAAATAATTTATAATTTACTTTTACTGAATATCAACTAATGGAAATCAGACATTGCTTTTGAATTGTAGCTTAAAAAAGCCCTAGCAACTAATGAAAATGGCCTGGACAAAATTGTTGGTACTCTTAGAAAAGATTGAAAATAATTTGTCCCCTGGGACATGTGAATCTAAGGTGTGTCCTGTAACTAGCATCAAAGGTGTCTACAAACTTGTAGTCAGTCAGTCTTCCTATTTAAAGGGGGGAAAAGTAGTCACTGTGCTGTTTGGCATCATGGTGTGTACCACACAGAACATGGAGCAAAGAAAGCTAAGGAGAGAGTTGTCTCAGGAGATTAGAAAGAAAATTATAGATAAATGTGTTAAAGGTAAAGGCTATAAAACCATCTCCAAACAGCTTGATGTCCCTGTTACTACAGTTACACATGTACAGAAATTTAAGGTTAATGGGACTGTAGCCAAGCTTCCTGGATGTTTTGGCAAGAAAACAGTTCATGACAAATTAAAGAAATGGATAATATGAATGGTGACCAAAGAGCCCAGAATAACTTCCAACGAGATCAGAGGTGAACTCCAAGTTCAAGTACATCAAGTGTCATATGACACCATCCGTCACTGTGTTGGCCAAACTGGACTTCATGGAAGACGACTGAGGTGGAAACCACTTGTGAAGGTAAATCATAAAAAACCAAGACTGGAATTAGCCAAAATACATATTGACAAGCCACAAAGCGTCTGCAAGAATGTCATTTGGACAGATGAGACAAAACTGGAGATTTTTTGGCTAGGCACATCAGCTCTATGTTCACAGACAAAAAATGAAGCATAAAAAGAAAGTGTAACGGGTCTGGGAGGCGGAACCTCTGAGCTACTATACAAGGGGGCGGTCCTTGTAAGGGAGCGGGTGGCGACCAGGGAAGATGGGCAGGCGGTCACAGCAGGTGACCGGGACAGTCTCTGAGTGAACGGGCTGGAGGTCACGGCAAGTGACCGGGGCAGTCTCTTGATGAACAGGCAGGAGGTCACGGCAAGTGACCGGGGCAGTCTCTGGATGAACGGGCAGGAGGTCACGGCAAGTGACCGTGGCAGTCTCTGGATGAACGGGCAGGAGGTCACGGCAAATGACCGGGGCAGTCTCTGGGTAAAGGGTAGGTACGACCTGTGATGGCAGAGCCTCCAGGTAGGCTAGCAGGCAGGTAACAGGTGTGTGCTCCCAGGTGAGCGGGCAGGAGTCTCTGGAATGGCAGGTGGTCACAGCACGTGACGGCGGAGCCTCCAGGTAGGCTAGCAGGCAGGTAGCAGATGTGCGCTCCCAGGTGAGCGGGCAAGCTGGTCCATAGACAGACTGACAGGAGTTGGAGGGCAGACCGTCGGACCTCAGGCTAGCAGGCAGGTAGCAGAAGAGCGCTCCCAGGTGAGCGGGCAAGCTGGTCCTTAGACAGACTGACAGGAGTCGGTAGGCAGACCGTCGGACCTCAGGCTAGCAGGCAGGTAAGCGGAATATCAGGCAGGAATCAGACAGTAAACTGGCAGGAATCTGGTAGGTAACTGGCAACGGGACCTGAGGGCTGAAGCAGAGTAGTGAACAGTGCAACAACATTGCTCGGGCACCTCCATTTTGGAGGAGTTGCCTTATATATGGTGAAGTCCTCCGGCCATTGGCCGGGGACTCCTTAGGACGGCGCGCGCGGCCCCTTTAAGAGGGAGGGAGCGCGCGCGCCCTAAGCACAGTGGCCGGGAAGGAGAGCGCGCTGCCAGCAGAGCGGGAGGAGGACGCCGGGCTCGGAGCAGAGGGGTGAGGGGAACAGCGTCCCTGCCTAGCAGAGGGCAGGGACGCAGGCGCTACAGTACCCCCCCCTTTAGGCCCCCCCTTTTTTAGGCCAGAGAGAAATTTAGCTAGGATGAGAGGGGCATGGATGTTCTCCCGGGGCTCCCACGTTCTCTCTTCAGGACCAAACCCCTTCCAATCTACTAGAAAAAAGGTCTTCCCTCTTACCCTTTTGGTGGCCAGAATGTTCTCTACCTCAAATTCGTTTTCAGCGGAAACCGGAGCAGGAGGCGTACCTGTAGACTTGGAAAAAGAGTTAAGTACCACAGGTTTGAGGAGAGATACATGGAAGGAGTTAGAGATCCGCAAGTTGGCCGGGAGTTTCAATTTATAGGCCACCGGGTTGATCTGACTGATGACCTCCAGAGGACCGATGAACCGAGGCCCTAACTTATAGGAAGGAATCTTGAGCCGGACATACTTGGACGAGAGCCAGACCTTATCCCCTGGACGGAATTGAGGAGGATCCAGACATTTTTTGTCAGCATGTCTTTTCATACGCTCGGATGACAGAAGGAGTGCGGATCGGGTACTCTCCCATATGGAGGAAAATTTGTTAACAAGAGATTCCGCAGCCGGATTGTCCACCGAGGTGGAGACGGGAAATGGGATCCGAGGATGCTGACCGAAGACTACAAAAAACGGGGATTTGGAGGAAGATTCGCTCTCATGATTGTTGTAAGAAAATTCGGCCCATGGCAGGAGATCCACCCAGTCTGAATGGTGGGCATTAACGAAGTGCCGGAGGTAACTGGTCAGGTTCTGATTGATCCGCTCCACTTGACCATTAGACTGTGGGTGGTAAGCGGAGGAGAAGTCCAGGGTGACGTCTAGCAGTTTACAAGTGGCTCTCCAGAAGCGTGAGGTGAACTGTACCCCACGATCCGACACGATGTGGAGGGGCAGGCCATGAAGACGGAAGATGTGGCGGATAAAGTCTTTAGCCAGCTCGGGTGCAGACGGGAGGCCTGGCAGGGGAACAAAATGAGCCATCTTGGAAAAGCGGTCAGCGACCACCCAAATGACCGTACAACCGGCAGAGACGGGGAGATCAGTTATAAAGTCCATTGCTATATGCTGCCAGGGGGCAGCAGGTACTGGGAGCGGAAGGAGGCGATCGGCTGGCAGATGTCTCGGAACCTTGTTGCAGGCGCAGGACACACAGGCAGAAACAAAGTCTATTACGTCCTTGTGCAGGGTAGGCCACCAGTAGTGGCGGGTAATAAGCTGGAGGGTCTTTTTCTGACCGGCGTGGCCAGCTAGTTTAGACGAGTGACCCCAGTGTAGGATCTTCTCCCAATCAGGTACTGATACGAACGTCTTACCGGGAGGGAGACGATTTAGACTCACGGGAGCCACCTGCATTACTCTGGCAGGATCGATGATGTGTTTCGGTTCTTCCTCGAGATCAGACACCAGAAAGGATCGGGATAAGGCGTCCGCCTTGATGTTTTTGTCAGCCGGGCGAAAATGAAGAATAAAATCAAAGCGAGCAAAAAACAAGGACCACCGAGCTTGGCGCGGGTTAAGTCTCTGGGCATGCTGGAGGTAAGCCAAGTTCTTGTGGTCAGTGTAAATTATTACCGGGTGAAGAGCCCCTTCGAGCATGTAACGCCACTCCTCCAATGCCAGCTTGATGGCCAATAACTCTCGATCTCCAATGGAATAGTTGCGCTCAGAAGAGGAGAAGAGTTTGGAGAAGAAGCCACAAGTTACCATTCTCCCGGAAGATGATTTTTGGGTAAGTACCGCTCCGGCTCCAGAGGAGGAGGCGTCAACCTCCAGGAAGAACTGCTTGTTGCCATCTGGGCGATGCAGCACCAGGGCGGAAGAGAAGGCCTGTTTTAAGGAAAGAAAGGCCTCCTCTGCTTCGGGCGGCCACTCTCTGGGATTAGTGCCCTTACGGGTGAGCGCGGAAATTGGGGCAGTCCGGGAAGAGAAGTGCGGTATGAAGAGGCGGTAGTAGTTGGCGAAGCCCAGGAACCGCTGAATGGCCTTCAACCCCTCCGGTCGGGGCCATTTCTCGATGGCAGACAGTTTCTCTGGATCCATTCATAGGCCGGTCTGAGAAATAATGTAGCCCAAAAACGGAAGCGAGGTCTGCTCAAAGAGGCACTTCTCATATTTAGCGAAGAGGTGATTCTGCCTGAGCCTGAGCAGGACCTGACGAACGTTTCTCCGGTGAGTCTGGAGATCCGGAGAGAAGACCAAGATATCGTCCAGGTACACCACTACGCAGGAGTAGAGAAGGTCCCGGAAGATGTCATTGACCAACTCTTGAAAGACGGCAGGAGCGTTACAGAGACCAAAGGGCATTACCAGATATTCATAGTGGCCGTCCCGGGTGTTGAATGCAGTCTTCCATTCATCCCCTTGACGGATACGGACCAGGTTGTACGCCCCACGGAGGTCCAGTTTGGTGAAGATTCTAGCCCCCCTCAGACGATCAAATAATTCTGGAATGAGCGGAAGGGGGTACTTATTCTTCACCGTGATCTGGTTAAGGCCTCTATAGTCTATACAGGGACGGAGAGAGCCGTCCTTCTTTTTTACGAAAAAGAAGCCTGCTCCCGCCGGGGAGGTAGATTTCCGGATGAATCCCCTGGCCAAATTCTCCTCAATATATTCGGACATCGACCGGGTCTCAGCAGCGGACAATGGGTAAATACGCCCACGGGGAGGCGTAGCACCGGGTAACAGGTCGATAGGACAGTCGTATGGTCTATGAGGGGGTAATGTCTCTGCCTCCTTTTTATTAAAGACATCAGCAAATGACCAATAGGGGATCGTAAGTCCAGGTAGATTAGTTGGGGTAGGAGAAGGACGGGCGGGATGAACAGGAACCAAACAAGTCTTATGACAGTCCTGTCCCCAGCGAAGGACTTCTCCGGTCTGCCAGTCAAGAACAGGTGCATGTCTCTGGAGCCAAGGTAGACCTAGTAAGAGGGCGTGAGAGAGTCCAGGCAGAACATGAAAAGAGATGCTCTCAGAATGCAGCATTCCCACCTGCAGAGTTACGGATTCGGTGATGAGTTGGATGGGACGTGGTAAGAGGCCCCCATCCACAGCAGCGACAGATAATGGTATAGCCAGAGGTTTGGTGGGAATGCGGTATTTTTCTACCAGGGCCTGTGAAATAAGATTCCCGGCCGCTCCAGAGTCGAGTTGGGCTAGTTCGAAAAAACGATTCTCCCCGCAGATAATTGAGATTGACAGCAGCAGAGATGGAGAGGATTTATTCTTGTCTAGGTTGACCTCTCTGAGCGAACCTAGACACAGGCGTTTCCCGACCTCTCCGGGCAGGTACGGATCCGGTGCTCCTTACTGCCACAGTAGAAGCAGCTCCCCTCGGCACGGCGTAAGTCCTGACGGGTTTTGACCATCTTGGTCTGGTCGACCTGCATAGGCTCAGGAGAGTGTACCTGGGGAGAAACGGAGGGAGTGACGGATTTCTGAAAAGTAGGAGCTAGACGTGGGAACCTCCTCTCACGGGTGACTTCTTTGGCACGCTCCTGGAACCGTAGATCAATCCGGGTGGCAAGAGTTATTAGGTCATCGAGAGTGGTAGGAATGTCTCGACCGGCAAGTTCATCTTTAATACGGCCGGACAGACCCTCCCAGAAGACAGATACCAGAGCGTCGTTATCCCAGGCCAGCTCCGAGGCAAGGGTACGGAACCGTATGGCATATTGGCCCACGGTGAGACTTCCCTGACGGAGGCGTAGCAGAGATGATGCGGATGAGGTCTTCCGTCCAGGTTCGTCGAAGACTTTCCGGAAAGCCGTGAGAAAGGCAGGCAAGTCGGACACCAGGGGGTCTCCTCTCTCCCATAGAGGATTTAGCCAGGCCAGGGCCTCCCCGGTGAGATGGGACATGATGAAGGCAATTTTGGCCCGGTTGGAGTTAAACTGGTGGGACAGGAGTTCAAAGTGCAGGGTGCACTGATTTATAAAGCCCCGAGCCTGAGCGGAGTCGCCTCCGAAGCGAGGAGGTGCAGAAAGCCGGGGTCCGGGGTAGGATACCATAGTATTGGTGGGCATCGGAGCTGCCGGATTACGAGTCATGGCACTGGCGGTGGTTGCTGGTGGAGCAGTCAGAGTGTCCAGGCGAGAATTGACATTCCGCAGGTGACCCAGGATGGACTCCTGTTGGGACCTCTGACGGGACAGTTCATGACACAGGTCCGAGAGTGAGGGAGCTTGGGTGCCACCGGGTTCCATGGCCCGAGCAAACTGTAACGGGTCTGGGAGGCGGAACCTCTGAGCTACTATACAAGGGGGCGGTCCTTGTAAGGGAGCGGGTGGCGACCAGGGAAGACGGGCAGGCGGTCACAGCAGGTGACCGGGACAGTCTCTGAGTGAACGGGCTGGAGGTCACGGCAAGTGACCGGGGCAGTCTCTTGATGAACGGGCAGGAGGTCACGGCAAGTGACCGGGGCAGTCTCTGGATGAACGGGCAGGAGGTCACGGCAAGTGACCGGGGCAGTCTCTGGATGAACGGGCAGGAGGTCACGGCAAGTGACCGGGGCAGTCTCTGGGTAAAGGGTAGGTACGACCTGTGACGGCAGAGCCTCCAGGTAGGCTAGCAGGCAGATGGTAGATGTGTGCTCCCAGGTGAGCAAGCGAGAGTCTCTGGAATGGCAGGTGGTCACAGCACGTGACGGCGGAGCCTCCAGGTAGGCTAGCAGGCAGGTAGCAGATGTGCGCTCCCAGGTGAGCGGGCAAGCTCGTCCATAGACAGACTGACAGGAGTTGGAGGGCAGACCGTCGGACCTCAGGCTAGCAGGCAGGTAGCAGAAGAGCGCTCCCAGGTGAGCGGGCAAGCTGGTCCTTAGACAGACTGACAGGAGTCGGTAGGCAGACCGTCGGACCTCAGGCTAGCAGGCAGGTAAGCGGAATATCAGGCAGGAATCAGACAGTAAACTGGCAGGAATCTGGCAGGTAACTGGCAACGGGACCTGAGAGCTGAAGCAGAGTAGTGAACAGTGCAACAACATTGCTCGGGCACCTCCATTTTGGAGGAGGTGCCTTATATATGGTGAAGTCCTCCAGCCATTGGCCGGGGACTCCTTAGGACGGGAAGGAGCGCGCGCTGCCAGCAGAGCGGGAGGAGGACGCCGGGCTCGGAGCAGAGGGGTGAGGGGAACAGCGTCCCTGCCTAGCAGAGGGCAGGGACGCCGGCGCTACAGAAAGCAACATTGTAATTACTATGAAACATGGAGAAGGCTTGGTTATATTTCTGGGCTGCTTTGCTGCATCTAGCATAGGGTGTCTTGAATATGTGCAGGGTACAATGAAATCTCAAGACTATCAAATTCTGGAGTGAATTGTGCTGTCCAGTGTCCGAAAGCTTGGTCTGAGTCACAGGTCATGAGTCCTCCAACAGGATAATGACCCAAAACAAAGATTAAAAACATCCAAGAATAGCTAAGAGGAAAAGCATTGGACTATTCTGAAATGGCTTCTATGAGCCATGATCTACTGTTGTTATGCTCTGCAACATGTACTAAGGAAAGATAAGGGAAAACTGTCCCTACAGTAAAATGAAGCTGAATCCCTACGATGTAGCTTGGTGCCTGATCCTAGCGAACAGACCCGCCTTTGTCCTCGGCTAGTCTGAACGAAGACCTATAGCATAAGGGGAGGGGTCCCTAAAAGAACTAAGGACTGGGACAAAAATGGGACACTTCCTAAACAGAGAAGTTGTTGCAGAACACAAAAAGACAAACTGACAAAAAGGTACTAGAGGTCCCAGAAGGATCAAGCGAACTGACAGAGAAAGGCACAGAAGCACCTGGCTAGAGAAACAGTCAAACACTGAAGTCCAGCACAGCCAAAAGGGCGGAGTAAGGAATATAAAGGCAAATGGTCACGTGACCGCAAAACACATGATGGAAAAAACAAACAGGAGGGTTCTAACAGTACCCCCTCTTTTATGAGGATCCTCCGGATCCTCCAGGCCCAGGCCTATCCGGAAACCTCTTGTGGAAAGCTTTAACAAGCCTAGGAGCAGAGACATCATCCGGCCTTACCTAGGAGTTGTCTTCGCGACCGAAACCCTTCCAGGAGACCAGATACTGTAATCTCCCTCTATGCCATCTAGAATTCAGGATACGAGAAATTTAATATTCGCCATCTTCCACCACAGGAGGAACTGTGACAATGGCGTCCCTATCTGATACATCAGCCTTTTTCAACAAGGAAACATGAAACACAGGATTAATCTTCCAGGAAGTAGGGACATCCAACCTAACAGCAGACGGGTTAACAACCTGAAGCACTTTAAATGGACCCACAAACTTAGGACCCAGTTTTTTAGAGGGAATCCTCAACCGCAGGTTCTTTGAGGACAACCAAACCATGTCACCCACAGTAAACAAAACCTCCTTACGTTTCCTGTCCAAATTCTTCTTGGACTTCTTGTTAGCCTCTTGAAGGTTGCAACGTACATTAGTCCAAACTCTCTCCAAATCACCAGAAAAATTCTCCTCCTCCAGCACCGCCGAACCCAATTTGGAGAACGAACCAAAAGACGGATGTCTCCCAGTACAACAAAAAAAAGGAGAACACCCAGCTGAGGAGGATGTATGATTGTTAAGAGCAAATTCTGCGAGAGGCAGAAACTCAGACCACACCTCTTGATTGTCCGCCACAAAACAACGCAAAAACTGTTCAACATCCTGGTTCTTTCTTTCAGTCTGTCCATTAGACTCAGGATGATAACCAGATGAAAATGACAAATGGACTCCGAACCTGTCACAAAAAGCACGCCAAAAGCGAGCCACAAACTGAGGTCCTCTATCAGAAACAATATCCGTGGGAATGCCATGGAGCTTGACAATCTCCTTAACAAACGCCTTAGCGAGTGTCTTGGCGCAGGGCAACTTAATGAATGGAACCAAATGACACATCTTACTAAAACGGTCCACGACCACCCAGATGACAGTAAAACCCTCGGACACAGGAAGATGAGTAATAAAATCCATTGTGATATGCGTCCAAGGCGCACTAGGAACCTCCAGAGGGCAAAGCAACCCCGCGGCAGGAGTACGTGAAGCCTTGGACCTAGCACACACAGTACATTGACGCACCCACTTGATGACTTCCTTCTGCCATCCAGGCCACCAAAAACTGCGACTGATAAGTCTTTTAGACTCCGAAATTCCTGGATGACCTGCCAACCGGGACTCATGACACTCCACAAACAAATCTCTCCTAAAGGCTCTAGGCACGAACAACCTCCCATTGGGAGTGTTAGATTGAGCATCATCTTGAGCTTTCAGAATCCCATTCTCCAAAACGGAGTCCAATGCCGCCACCACAACTCCTCTCTGTAAAATGCTCTCTTCCTGCTCAGCACTCACCGCAGGAGAGAAGCTGCGAGATAAAGCATTATCATTCTTAGTACCAGGGATATAGGTAACAGAAAAATGAAACCGAGAAAAAAAAAGTGCCCACCTAGCTTGACGGGCATTCAAGCGCTTGGCAGCATCCAGATAGATCAAATTCTTATGATCTGTGAAAACTTGAATAGGAAATCTAGCACCTACCAAAAAATGACGCCAATGCGAGTTTAATAGCCAGCAATTCCCGATTTCCAACATCATAATTCAGTTCGGTTTCCGAAAACTTTTTCGAAAAGAAGGCACAAGAATGTACTCCATCTTTGTTCTCCTGAGACAAAACTGCTCCGACCCCTACCGATGAAGCATCGACCTTGACCAAAAAAGGCTTGGTCTCATCAGGCTGCATAAGGATAGGGGCAGAACTGAACCTCTCTTTGAGATGCTCAAACGCTTCAATGGCCTCAGTAGTCCACTGGACCGTATTCGCACCTTTCCTGGTGAGATCGGTCAGAGGTTTAACAATTATAGAAAAATTGTTAATGAATTTCCTGTAATAATTGGCAAAACTCAAAAATCTCTGTATAGATTTCAAACCAATAGGCCTAGGCCATTCTTGCACAGCCTGAACCTTCACTGGGTCCATCTCAAAGCCCTCGCTGGAGACAATGTAGCCCAAAAAACTAATTTTCTGCACAGGGAACTCACATTTCTCCAGCTTAGCAAAGAGTGAATTATCACTCAATAGCTGCAAAATTTCACGTACACTCTGCCAATGGGACTCTAAATCTGGTGAATAAATCAAAATGTCATCCAAATACACAAACACATTCTTACCAATCAAAGGTCTCAGGATGTCATTAATAAGGTTCTGAAAAAATGCATGTGCATTGTGTAAGGCAGCACTAGTCATCATAATGGGGGATACTCGCTGCACCGGGTAAATTAAACACACGTGCAATGTCCTTCCGGTATTTCTCAATTCAGCAGTTTATTATTGCACTTCATAAACTGCAGTTCACACATATAATGTCCACGAGCCTTTCCAGTGGCAGCTATGCCCACTTGGCTCCAGGTAAACTATAACACTTGGCTTCAGCAAACGATAACAATGTCCATATATCACAATGTCCATATAACGTACCGCTTTTACCTTTTGCAGGGTCTTAACGGTTCCAGGTTTAGTTTGCCACCACTTTCACTTTTAGGCTTCCCAGGTGGGGGTCTCCAGCCCTCGTACCTTCGAAGGCTACTGGTATGTTTTCACTCACATCCAGTCTGCGCCTCTCAGGACTCTTGTATGCCAAGCCGGCTCTCCCTCAAAGGTCACTGGCATCCACGTACAGGATCCAGGCTCGACCTTTCAGGCAGCCAGGCTTCACTCTCGGCCTCACTAGGCCTCACACGAACAGTGTCCCACACACATGGGGAACAGGCCTCATGCCTCTCACAGAACACACCTGTCTCCCATCAAGCAGGGTGTATATATGCATCCCGTGCACACACACACACATACTGACAGGACCTTGCTGATGTCACAGTCATGTGATCAGACAGACATTCTGTGCGTGCAGGACCTGTGCTATGTCACAGTCATGTGACCAGTCACCTGAGGGGGAAAGTACATGGTCAGGAAAAACACATCCTGGACCATTACCGTAATGCCAGCAAGTCGCTGCATTACATATCCCCCCCCTCTGTTCAAACTTGTGGGGTTGAACACATAATATACATAACCACTATAACCCCCAGCTCTGTTCAAACTTGTGGGGTTGAACACATAATATACACAATGACATTATGACCCCCAGTTCACATAGAGACCATGTACTTTACAATTGTGCTACTCAGCCCCTGGAACATTAGTCAACGACATTAGCCCATTCCTTAGGGACCTACCATTTGTCACTGTCACTGACTTCGTCAGGTCACCTTTCCGGGTCGTAACCTTGTCAGAGCTCCCCCGCTCCCAGCAGTCAGTTGTAACCTTGTCAGGTCTCCCCCGCTCCCAGCGATCAGTCATAATCTTGTCAGACCTCCCCCGCTCCCAGCGGTCAGTCGTAACCTTGTCAGGTCTCCCCCGCTCCCAGCGGTCAGTCATACAGCGGTGTGACTCACATGCCCTGGTATCTAAGGTCCGGTTCGACTCCATAATGTCCCGTCCTCTATTGGGTCGTTTGTATGGGCTGCTCAAACCTGAGTTACTGGAGGTTTCACTACCTCTAAACCCACGCCCACTACTCTCAGGACATCTTGAAAGGTCCCTAACTCCAGCTATAGCTGTTCTGTTATTTAGGGGGCCCTTTCTCTGTCTGGTCTCATAATTTCTAGACGGCTGCCATCTTCTGTTACTCAGATGATGCTGTCTATCCACTTGCAGTCTAGCGAGATTCAACTGTTCTACCTCTCGCAGGTAGGTCACTCGGTACTCCAACAGCATGCGCATATATTCCAGGCTTTCTTCTGTTCCTACAGCGGAGAATGATACCATGCCGTCTTCGTCGGGTATCCAGTCCTGACGATCACGTGGACTGCTTACTTTCACCACCCCAGACTTCTTGACCATCATCTGCATGGCTCGACCATTTCTCCCAACGAGCTTCTTCACCAGAACATGAGGCACCCGGATGACCTCTTCACGCATACTGTGAGCTTTCCTCATCAACTCCAGTTGTCTAACGGCTTGTTCCGTCTTCAACCGGAGAAACCGCTTTGTGCGAATACATCGCCAGTGCATGTCACTTAGGATAGCCACCCTCTTCACTGTGACTTCGGTCGTGGACAGGACCACCAGCTGTTTAGCTTCTGAGGTCAAGTACACCTTACAGGCTCCCACGGCCTTCTTAAACTCCTCATGCACGGACTCACTGGTGCATTCTTCCCTCAAATCCTCGGGCACATCTACGAGGCACTTGTACCAAGATGTTTCGGTCTCACCAGTGGTTTCCATACGATCAACCAGCTCAGGGTTCAGGGACAACTGACTTTCAGCTTCTTCTCCCTTTACGCTTCCCCTGAGCTGACTCACAGCTACAAATTCACCAATTTTCGTCTTGACCACTTCCATCTCATATTTATCTGTGGTTAACACTCTCTTAGCTCTCCTCAGGTCCACCTTCTCATGGTATAAGGGAGTGAGTGCAACATGTTTGCCCTTTTCCTTCTCCAAGAAGGCCTCGTTCACTGAGTGATACTTTGTCAGGTGACTTTTGAGCCCGGAAACTTCTTCCTCTAGCTCCGCCACTCGCCTCTCAGCGGCCCGTCTCTGAAGCTCTTCCTGCTTCAACTGCTCTTCCAGCAGCAGAGTTCTCTCAGACCTCTCCGTCTCCAATGCGCCCACTCGGCTCTCAATAGCCAGTCTCTCACGCTTCTCTTGCGTCCACTGGGTTTGTAGCAACTCCTTGAGCTGCTTGATCTCGGCTCCGACATCCACCGAACCCTCCGAGCCCACATCACTCGAGGAGGTATCTGCTTCATACCTCCCATCACCAGCGGTCAACTCCTGGCCCTGGTCTGTGGCTTTTCCGATGGACTCCTCCATCCTCTCTCGCTCAGCTTCCATCTTGCTGTTTCCTTAAGGTATGTCTCCGCGTTCTGGAGAGTATCACAGGACATCTGTAGCTCCTTCACCCGAGCTTCCAGATCAAGGGTCTTTCCCCGGAGATCATCATTCTCCTCACGGGTGTCTTGCAGAGTGGTCTCAACCACTTGGCGCACTTGCTCTGCACCCGCCATATCCTCCCCTAGTTTTTCCTTCACCTTGAGGAGATCCTCATAATCTCTCTTACTCTGTTGCAGTTCCCTACTGCGTTCACCACACTCCTTCTTGGAGTTACACAACTCCTGGTTGAGCTGTTTGCGCAGTCGTTCTAGGATTTGTTCACCTCCAGAAACACCATCCTGCCGCGCCTCCTTATCAAGCTTCAACTGCAAAACCTCTTCCTTGATTTTGCGGCGGTCCTCCTTAATTGCGTAGAACATTTCCTTCCACTGGTTAATTTCATCGTGGCTTTGCTCTACGTCTCGCTGCCAGTTCCTCATAAGCTGGTGTATTTTCTGCTGTTCAGACTCCAGGATCAACTGGTCTGAGGACACGTTCTCCAGGTTTTCACATAATTGCTGCACATCACTCTGACCCTGCTGGCCGATAGGCTCCAGCTCTTGGTCACGACTGGCTGCCTCCTCTTTCAGGGCTGTCAGATCCTTCTGACTCGGTAACGTACCGGAGGTTGCTACTGGCAACGTCACCTCCTCTTCTGCCTCGGAAGGAGGATCCACCCTTGAAACAAAGGCACACCGTACTACATTTTCCTCATTTTCACTTTCAGCCAAGTCTACAGGAGCAACCTCTTTGTGGCCCTTGCGCCGTCTACGCGATGGGGATTTTCTCACCTCGTCTAGCCCCTCCTGACTGACCTCTCCTTCTACTTTCGTAGTGTCACCGTCAGCTACGGGGTCTGTGTCACTCCCCATGGTGTTGTGGACTAACAGGTCACCTCCCACTTTGACGTCACCCCCTTCTACTGGAGCTACCCCGTTATCAA
Source organism: Phyllobates terribilis (assembly GCF_046119375.1). Classification (NCBI taxonomy): domain Eukaryota; kingdom Metazoa; phylum Chordata; class Amphibia; order Anura; family Dendrobatidae; genus Phyllobates; species Phyllobates terribilis. The sequence continues at coordinate 660,534,598 of NW_027362762.1, read as the reverse complement.
AGGTCACATTGTCATTTTTAGGAGGTACCAACCCACCACCAGTAATTTTTTTTGATTTTCTATCCTCCACGCTATTTTGAACAACCGCCCCTTTTTTTACTCCGCCCCCTTTTTAACAACCACACCGGCAGGGGAATTTTTACAAGAAAAATCAAAAGTAGTCTTAGGACTCAGTTCACAACAGCTCTTACCACCTCCCCGGGCACTCTGGGACAACATTGGCGCCCCCGGAGAGTTCACAGAATGGTCTGCTGCCGCCATTCTATATGGTGCCCACAGCTCCTGTGGTTCCTGCACCATGTCCTGTAAAAGTTTCTCAAATACCTGCTGTGAGTCCTGTCGCTGTTTCTCAAATGCCTGCTGTGAGTCCTGTAGCTGTTTCTCAAATACCTGCTGTGAGTCCTGTCGCTGTTTCTCAAATGCCTGATGCTGCGACTCCACCAGGCATTTCAAACGCTCAACAGCTTCAGACTCATTTGCGGCTCCTTTCACAGCCATCTTTATCAGCTCCTGCAATTCTTCAGGACACTCCATTATGCCGAAGAGTGATTGCACACAGTCATCTAACTCCTTCTCCATTCCGTCTGGAGATACTGCACCATTCATGGCCATCACGGTACACACTAGACACTTTACACCGCTCTCCCCGAAAATTTTCGTGGCCCCGCCGAGCCACAGCAAATCCAGATTTGAGTGCGACGACAACCTTCGCAACCCCGCCGAGTTGCAGCCAGATGCTTTAAACTTCGTGAGCCCTGCCGAGCCACAGCAAACCAGGTTTGAGTGCGATGATAACCTTCGCAACCCCGCCGAGTTGCAGCCAGATGCTTTAATCCACACTCGTCGTCCTGTGCTGTTGCCCCTAGCAACCGGGCTGCAGTTGCCTCAAGCAACCAGACTGCAGTTGCCCCTAGCAACCGGGTTGTCGTTGCCGCTAGCAACCGGGCTGCAGTTGCCCACATTCTCGAACCATATGTAAGGCAGCACTAGTCATCATAATGGGGGATACTCGCTGCACCGGGTAAATTAAGCACACGTGAAATGTCCTTCCGGTATTTCTCAATTCAGCAGTTTATTATTGCACTTCATAAACCGCAGTTCACACATATAAAGTCCACGAGCCTTTCCAGTGGCAGCTATGCCCACTTGGCTCCAGTTAAGCTAAAACACTTGGCTTCAGCAAACGATAACAATGTCCATATATCACAATGTCCATATAACGTACCGCTTTTATCTTTTGCAGGGTCTTAACGGTTCCAGGTTTAGTTTGCCACCACTTTCACTTTTAGGCTTCCCAGGTGGGGGTCTCCAGCCCTCGTACCTTCGAAGGCTACTGGTATGTTTTCACTCACATCCAGTCTGCGCCTTTCAGGACTCTTGTATGCCAAGCCGGCTCTCCCTCAAAGGTCACTGGCATCCACGCACAGGATCCAGGCTCGACCTTTCAGGCTGCCAGGCTTCACTCTCGGCCTCACTAGGCCTCACACGAACGGTGTCCCACACACATGGGGAAAAGGCCTCATGCCTCTCACAGAACACACCTGTCTCCCATCAAGCAGGGTTTATATATGCATCCCGTGCACACACACACACACATACTGACAGGACCTTGCTGATGTCACAGTCATGTGATCAGACAGACATTCTGTGCGTGCAAGACCTGTGCTATGTCACAGTCATGTGACCAGTCACCTGAGGGGGAAGGTACATGGTCAAGAAAAACACATCCTGGACCATTACCGTAATGCCAGCAAGTCGCTGCATTACAATTGGTAAGACCAAAAGGCATCACCAGATTCTCAAAATGACCTACCGGAGTGTTAAAAGCAGTTTTCCATTCATCACTCTCGTTCACTCGTAACAAATTGTATGCCCCCAGGAGATCAATTTTAGAGAACCACTTGACCCCCACCAACTGGTTAAACAAGTCAGGAATTAACGGCAATGGGTAGGAATTGTGTACGATAATCTTATTAATTTCACGAAAATCCAGACATGGACGTAAACCCCCGTCCTTTTTTTTAACAAAGAAAAATCCAACTGCCACAGGCGACTTAGAAGGTCTAATGTGACCAGCAGCCAGGCTAGTCTGTATGTACTCCTCCAACGCCTTTCTTTCAGGAATAGTCAGATTAAACAAGCGACTCTTAGGAAGAGTAGCTCCAGGAACAAACTCAATGGCGAAATCATAATCCCTATGAGGAGGTAAAACTTGCGACTCCTCCTCTGAAAAAACCCTCCAAAAATCTTGAATAGGTACAGGTAATTCCCCTTTTTCCACAGCCGCAATGCGACCATTACAACATTTATCATAGCATTTCGGACTCCAAGACTTAATCACATTAGTAGACCAGTCCAGCAAAGGATTGTGCAGTTTTAACCAAGGCAAACCTAAAACGACTGGAGAGGGTAAATTATCTAATACAACCAAGTCCAAAATTTCTTGGTGAACTCCATTGATAGTGAGGGGAAATGCAGCAACCTTGTGAGTAATGCATTTCAAGGAAGTGTTATCAATTGCAATCACAGAAATAGGTGATGACAAAGGTTTGGATTTTAATTTAAGTTTTTCCAAAAACCCTTTATCAATCACATTAAGTGTTGAACCACAATCCACAAATACCTGAAATTTAATCAAATTTTCCTGCAAAGTAGTACTCCCAGAAAGAAATACTCCTGCAGAGCGTAAACAAGCTATACGGGCGTAACTGATTTTTTTTTTTTCTTTACTTAAACGAAGCTCACAATACTTAATCAAATGGTCCGCTTTACCACAATAAAGACACAATCCCTCGGCAAACCTCCCGTCTCTTTCCTGAACACGGCGTGACATCGCCCCAACCTCCATCGGTTCTCCGCCATCAGAGCAGATTTTCTGGGGACTAGGACCTGACATTACAGGAGTCTTTACCTCATTCACCCTGGACCTCAGTCTCCTGTCCACACGAACAGCTAATTGCATGGCATCCTGCAGAGTCTCAGGTGCGGGGAATGCAATTAACAGATCCTTAACCCTTTCACTTAGATCATCAAGAAATAAACATTTCAGCGCAGGATCATTCCATTTGACTTCTGAAGCCCATCTCCTGAAGTGTGTGCAATAATTTTCAACATCACCTGACCCCTGATTCAAACGCCTGAGTTCTGCCTCAGCAGATGAGATTCTATCAGGATCATCATATAATAGCCCCATAGCAGAAAAAAATCTTCTACAGACCTTAAACACGGATCATTAGGTTGGAGATAAAATGCCCACCCCTGTGGTTCATTGCGCAAAAGTGACATCATAAAACCAATGCGTTGTGATTCATTCCCAGAGGACCTTGGTCTCAAACGAAAATATAACAAACAAGCATTTTTAAAGGAAAAAAAATCTTGCTGTTTACCATAAAAAACATCAGGCAGTCCTACCTTGGGTTCCACAAAATGCGTTCCAGAGCAGCTACTCACGTGTTGCTGTAGCTCAGCCACCTCCAGAGACAATCCCTGCAAGCGTTGAGCCAAATCCTGGATGGAAACCATACTGATCCCCGAATTTCTTTCCTTTTAGTTTTTTGGGCTGGACTTACTGTTATGATCTGCAACATGTACTAAGGAAAGATAAGGGAAAACTGTCCCTACAGTAAAACTAAGCTGAATCCATACGATGTAGCGGGCTGCCTGTTCCTAGTGAACAGACCCGCCTTTGTCCTCGGCTAGTCTGAACGAAGACCTATAGCATAAGGGGAGGGGTCCCTAAAAGAACTAAGGACTGGGACAAAAATGGGACACCTCCTAAACAGAGAAGTTGTTGCAGAACACAAAAAGACAAACTGACAAAAATGTACTAGAGGTCCCAGAAGGACCAAGCGAACTGACAGAGAAAGGCACTGAAGCACCTGGCTAGAGAAACAGTAAAAACTGAAGTCCAGCACAGCCAAAAGGGCGGAGCTGGAATATAAAGGCAGATGGTCATGTGACTGCAAAACACATGATGGAAAAAACAAACAGGAGGGTTCTAACAACTGTGAATCCTATTGAGCATCTGTGGAAGGAGCAGAAGCATGCAGTCTAGACAAGGCACCCAACAAACCTGAGACAGCTGGATCAGTTTGCTCTTGAGGAATGGATCAAAATACCAATGGACAGGTGTAGAAGTCTCATTGAGATTTACAGAAATTGTTTGTTAGCAGTGATTGCATCAAAAGGTTGTGCAACAAAATATTAAGTTAAAGGGGTATTCCCATCTCCAAGATCATATCCCAATATTTAGTAGGTATAATGATAATAATATTAGTAAATACCTCAAATTAGAAATGTAGTATAGTTTTTCTGATTGTCACTTTCCTCATGTGCAGGACCTTAGGTATCCATGGTTACGACCACTAGCAACTAGCTGTCACAATATCAGTGGTCGTAACCATGGATACCTAAGGTCCTGCAATGCCTGTGTAGCACCCCGAGGGCTCGGCTGCTACAGGGGTATTGCACCTCAGACCAGAGGTGTGATATTCCACTCCCGGGTAAGGATGGAGTGTGGACCAGGACTCGTTTAGCTGCATGCACCACACACACCCCATTTCCGAGGGACAGCTCAACGGTGCTCCCACAGAAGTGCAGGCACGACAGCTTCTGTCCCTGGCTGGAGTGGGGCGGGGAAAGGAAGACCCAGTGGTGTAGGAGCAGATAGGGGTGGGTCTCTGGGCATAGGCAGGAGCCCATTGGTTGCAAGTCACCTGGGCTCAGGTGTCAGAAGGAGGTATAAAAGGTGGGCACCATCTTAGATCAGGGTTCAGTTCAGCTCAGTGGAGACAGTCTGAGGAGAAGACAGGAAGCAGAGCCCCTGCATGGGCTCTGCTCTGCAGGCAGGCCTTGTCAGGAGGCTGGAGCCTGAGAGAGAGAGAGAGAAGAAGGAACAGAAAGGAAAGTAGGAAAGGAACTGGAACAGAGGAGAAAGGAAGCAAGGAACACAGAGAAAGGCCCAGAGACACGAGGACAGAAGGAACCCCATATGCCCAGAGGAGATACAGGGTGAAGGGTTGGCAGAACAGGGTACCGGAACCCAAATTGGTGGATGCAACAGATTCCTCAGCCAAAGACCGGAGGTTGTTACCACATCTTGGTGCGACCCCTCACTACATCCACCAGAAAGGCATACCGTATAGGGTCAGGGAAACCGGAGAGAGGTTTCGCCAACAGAAGGCCCGAGGAAGCTGGACAAAGGTGGGTCACTGGTGGGGTCGGCCAGAGAAAGGAAAGAGAAGGGAGCTCTGAACCACACTCCGGAATTGCCTGGGAGTTGACCGAGTCCCTCACCTGGTGGACGCAGCATGACTCGGGCGGTCCTAACTGCGCACAAGTGACCTGATAAAGAACTGTGAGTAAAGCATTGAAAACTGCAACTGCACGTCTCTGTGGTTCCTCGCCGCACCAGCACCATCAGTACTGGGACACTCACACCATCACCACCATCATCCACATTAGCTGCCCTGAGGCAATACTTCTCCCGTGGGGAGTCATCCCATACTCAGCTGCGCAAACAACATCAGCCTCAGCGGTCTGCAGCGCAGCGGCGGTCCCCACTGACCGCAATCCACGGGTGGCGTAGTCGGACACTTATTACAATACAAATAGACTGCCACTGGTTTGACCACCCTGGGCACGGACCGGGTCACCGCCACACGGAGACTACAACCCCCTGCATCCTACAACAGGCCCGGTTCCGGGTTCCCCTGCACAGCACAGGCCCAGGGGGCGCGTCAACTTTGGCGTAGTCGGCAGGATCTTTACCAACCCGGGTATTGCGTGCCTGAAGAAGATTGTACATGTACCTTGAAAAGAAGTCTCCCGCCATTTCCAGAAGTTTCCCGCCGTCCGGAGTCGTTTCCCGCCATCCGGAGCCGATTCCCGCCATCGGACGCCATCTTGGGTCGTTTGCCGCCATCCGCAGTCGTTTTCCCGCCATCGGGCGCCTTCTTCGGGACGCCGCGTGGGAACAAGAGGGGCGTGGACGCCGAAAGCGCGCGAGATCCGAAGCTCCGCCCCACGCACTGACGCTGCGTAAGGTCCTGGAAGGGAGAGGGAGCGACGCTGACGTCACAGGAGCGCGACGCAAGGTCCTCAACCCCGACGATCGACTGCGGAGCCGCGGCCTACGGAGGAAGATCAACGCAAGGTAGGCCACGGTCCACCAGGGGGGAGGAAGACACCAGGAACGGAGAGCAAGATGGCGGACCGGCAGCAGACTAAGCTGCCCAGCATCGGCAGTGCCCCAGCCGTCGCGGGCCCCGACCAGCGCCAGGAGAAGACGCGTGATGCAGGAGCGGTCGCGGGAGCAGGTAAGAGGAGTCTCCCTGTCCCGGACGCTGCCAGCGTCAGCCTGCTCCCGGGCCCCCTGGTGGAGCCGCCAATCCTGGGCGCTGCAGACACCGACCTGCTCCAGACCCCGCAACAAGCCCCACAGCCGAGCCCTCCAGCCCTGGGCACTGCCACCACCAGCCCGCACGCAGGCCCAAAGTCACACCCTCTGACCCCGGGCGTCATCAACAGCGGCCTTCTCCAGGCCCCGCCGCAAGGCCTGCTGCACAAGGGCGCAAAGGGACTGTATGCCCTCCATGCCCACCGTCTAACAGAGGAGGAGCTGCGATACCGCCCAGACATGGACTACCTTGAGGGCCCGGACGGGTCTGAAGAGTACAGGGAGGAAGCATTAGGATGACACCGTTACCAGTAAACGGTAAAATGGAACTGTACATAGTTACCCGTCAGAGTACAAGAACTGTTGTGAAACTGTTGACTGTGTGAACTGTTACTAGTGTGCCCCTAATCCCTAACCAGGCTGAGGACTGTGAGCAGCCATTCCCCTATCCCCACTGGCCGAGGACTGAGAGCGGCCATCCCTTGTATATAGTTGCGCTTCTTAAAGCGCCCCCTACTCATTTTATACAAAAACTGCAACGCCTACCTTGGAATTAAATGGACTGTTGCACCTTTACCTGGTCGCAAGTTGCACAGTGGCCAGTGAAGAAGAGAATCTACTAAAATGTTTTACCAGAAAAAGTTTGATATGCTGAATAGTTTTATATGCTGCTAGAAAATGTTATATGACAAAAGAGTTCCAGTAATATTAAAAGTGCAGTATAATGTCTAGAAAAGAGAAAGTGTTTCCCATAAAGGGAAGTTGAATAATGCCGGCCGGTTTCTAATGTGAAAAGTTTTGAAAAAGTATTGCATGTTTTTGAATTGTCTTTGCTCTTTTCCAGCCCGAGGACGTGCTGTGATTTACCAGGGGGGAATTTAGCACCCCGAGGGCTCGGCTGCTACAGGGGTATTTCACCTCAGACCAGAGGTGTGATATTCCACTCCCGGGTAAGGATGGAGTGTGGACCAGGACTCATTTAGCTGCATGCACCACACACACCCCATTTCCGAGGGACAGCTCAACGGTGCTCCCACAGAAGTGCAGGCACGACAGCTTCTGTCCCTGGCTGGAGTGGGGCGGGGAAAGGAATACCCAGTGGTGTAGGAGCAGATAGGGGTGGGTCTCTGGGCATAGGCAGGAGCCCATTGGTTACAAGTCACCTGGGCTCGGGTGTCAGAAGGAGGTATAAAAGGTGGGCACCATCTTAGATCAGGGTTCAGTTCAGTTCAGTTCAGTGGAGACAGTCTGAGGAGAAGACAGGAAGCAGAGCCCCTGCATGGGCTCTGCTCTGCAGCCAGGCCTTGTCAGGAGGCTGGAGCCTGAGAGAGAGAGAGAGAAGAAGGAACAGAAAGGAAAGTAGGAAAGGAACTGGAACAGAGGAGAAAGGAAGCAAGGAACACAGAGAAAGGCCCAGAGACACGAGGACAGAAGGAACCCCATATGCCCAGAGGAGATACAGGGTGAAGGGTTGGCAGAACAGGGTACCGGAACCCAAATTGGTGGATGCAACAGATTCCTCAGCCAAAGACCGGAGGTTGTTACCACATCTTGGTGCGACCCCTCACTACATCCACCAGAAAGGCATACCGTATAGGTTCAGGGAAACCGGAGAGAGGTTTCGCCAACAGAAGGCCCGAGGAAGCTGGACAAAGGTGGGTCACTGGTGGGGACGGCCAGAGAAAGGAAAGAGAAGGGAGCTCTGAACCACACTCCGGAATTGCCTGGGAGTTGACCGAGTCCCTCACCTGGTGGACGCAGCATGACTCGGGCGGTCCTAACTGCGCACAAGTGACCTGATAAAGAACTGTGAGTAAAGCATTGAAAACTGCAACTGCACGTCTCTGTGGTTCCTCGCCGCACCAGCACCATCAGTACTGGGACACTCACACCATCACCACCATCATCCACATTAGCTGCCCTGAGGCAATACTTCTCCCGTGGGGAGTCATCCCATACTCAGCTGCGCAAACAACATCAGCCTCAGCGGTCTGCAGCGCAGCGCCGGTCCCCACTGACCGCAATCCACGGGTGGCGTAGTCGGACACTTATTACAATATAAATAGACTGCCACTGGTTTGACCACCCTGGGCACGGACCGGGTCACCGCCACACGGAGACTACAACCCCCAGCATCCTACAACAGGCCCGGTTCCGGGTTCCCCTGCACAGCACAGGCCCAGGGGGCGCGTCACCTGCACATGAGGAGAGAGACATAGTGAAATCAGAAAAGCCTATACTACATTTGTAATTAGAGGGATTTGCTAATATTATTATTATTACACCTACTACATATTGGGATAGGATCTTGGAGATGGGAATACCCCTTTAAGGGAATCATCATTTTTGTCCGGGTCACTTTCATTAGTTTTTTTCCTTTCTGTTGACCCACATTCAAAACCAATGACTACTTTTCATTAGTTGATATACAGTAAATTTAAATTGATAATGTCTTGTCAGTTTCAAGTTATTTCAGTGACCATCATGGTTTTTTCTCAAGTTTAACCCCTTAAGCCCCGCGGGTGGTTTGCACGTTAATGACCGGGTCAATTTTTACAATTCTGACCACTGTCACTTTATGAGGTAATTACTCTGGAACGCTTCAACGGATCCCCCTGATTCTGAGATTGTTTTTTCGTGACATATTGTACTTCATGATTGTGGAAAAATTTCTTCGATATCACTTGCATTTATTTGTGATAAAAACGGAAATTTGGCAAAAATTTTGAAAATTTTGCAATTTTCAAAATTTGAATTTTTAAGCCCTGAAATCAGAGCGATATGTCACACAAAAGAGTTAATAAATAACATTTCCCACATGTCTACTTTACATCAGCACAATTTTGGAACCAAAATTTTTTTTGTTAGGGAGCTATAAGGGTTAAAAGTTGACCAGCGATTTCTCATTTTTCCAACAAAATTTATAAAACCATTTTTTTAGGGACCACATCACATTTGAAGTCACTTGGAGAGGTCTTTATGACAGAAAATACACAAAAGTGACACCATTCTAAAAACTGCACCCCTCAAGGTGCTCAAAACCACATTCAAGAACTTTATTAACCCTTCAGGTGCTTCACAGGAATTTTTTGAATGTGGAAGAAAAAAATGAACATTTAACTTTTTTCACAAAAATGTTACTTTAGACCCAATTTTTTTTATTTTCACTGGGGTAACAAGAAAAAATGGACCCCAAAATTTGTTGTGCAATTTCCCCTGGGCACGCAGATACCCAATATTTGGGGAAGAAACACTGTTTGGGCGCACGGCAGGGCTCAGAAGGGAAGGAGCGCCATTTGACTTTTTGATTGTAAAATTTGCTTGAATAATTAGCGGACGCCATGTTGTGTTTGGAGAGCCCCTGTGTGCCCAAACTTTGGAGCTCCCCCACATGTGACCCCATTTTGGAAACTAGACCCCCCAAGGCACCTTTATAGATGCATATTAAGCACTTGGAACCCCCAGGTGCTTCACAAATTGATTCGTAAAAATGAAAAAGTGAAAAAAAAAACACTTTTTCATTTTTACGAATCAATTTGTGAAGCACCTAGGGGTTCCAAGTGCTCACTATGCATCGAGATAGGTGCCTTGGGGGGTCTAGTTTCCAAAATGGGGTCACTTGTGGGGGAGCTCCAATGTTTGGGCACACAGCGACTCTCTAAATACAACATGGTATCCACTAACAAATTGAATGGAAAATCGGCTCAAATTGTTAGCGGACACCACATTGCGTTTGGAGAGCCCCTCTGTGCCCAAACTTTGGAGCTCCCCCACAAGTGACCCCATTTTGGAAACTAGACCCCCCAAGGCACCTTTCTAGATGCATAGTGAGCACTTGGAACCCCCAGGTGCTTCACAAATTGATTCGTAAAAATGAAAAAGTGAAAAAAAAAACACTTTTTAATTATTACGAATCAATTTGTGAAGCACCTAGGGGTTCCAAGTGCTCACTATGCATCTAGATAGGTGCTTTGGGGGGTCTAGTTTCCAAAATGGGGTCACTTCTGGGGGAGCTCCAATGTTTGGGCACACAGGGACTCTCTAAATACAACATGGTATCCGCTAACAAATTGAATGGAAAATCGGCTCAAATTGTTAGCGGACACCACATTGCGTTTGGAGAGCCCCTCTGTGCCCAAACTTTGGAGCTCCCCCACAAGTGATCCCATTTTGGAAACTAGACCCCCCAAGGCACCTTTCTAGATGCATAGTGAGCACTTGGAACCCCCAGGTGCTTCACAAATTGATTCGTAATAATGAAAAAGTGAAAAAAAAAACACTTTTTCATTTTTACGAATCAATTTGTGAAGCACCTAGGGGTTCCAAGTGCTCACTATGCATCTAGATAGGTGCCTTGGGGGGTCTAGTTTCCAAAATGGGGTCACTTGTGGGGGAGCTCCAATGTTTGGGCACACAGGGACTCTCTAAATGCAACATGGTATCCGCTAACAAATTGAATGGAAAATCGGCTCAAATTGTTAGCGGACACCACATTGCGTTTGGAGAGCCTCTCTGTGCCCAAACTTTGGAGCACCCCCACAAGTGACCCCATTTTGGAAACTAGACCCCCCAAGGCACCTTTCTAGATGCATAGTGAGCACTTGGAACCCCCAGGTGCTTCACAAATTGATTCGTAATAATGAAAAAGTGAAAAAAAAAACACTTTTTCATTTTTACGAATCAATTTGTGAAGCACCTAGGGGTTCCAAGTGCTCACTATGCATCTAGATAGGTGCCTTGGGGGGTCTAGTTTCCAAAATGGGGTCACTTGTGGGGGAGCTCTAATGTTTGGGCACACAGGGACTCTCTAAATGCAACATGGTATCCGCTAACAAATTGAATGGAAAATCGGCTCAAATTGTTAGCGGACACCACATTGCGTTTGGAGAGCCCCTCTGTGCCCAAACTTTGGAGCTCCCCCACAAGTGACCCCATTTTGGAAACTAGACCCCCCAAGGCACCTTTCTAGATGCATAGTGAGCACTTGGAACCCCCAGGTGCTTCACAAATTGATTCGTAATAATGAAAAAGTGAAAAAAAAAACACTTTTTCATTTTTATGAATCAATTTGTGAAGCACCTGGGGTTCCAAGTGCTCACTATGCATCTAGATAGGTGCCTTGGGGGGTCTAGTTTACAAAATGGGGTCACTTGTGGGGGAGCTCCAAAGTTTGGGCACAGAGGGGCTCTCCAAACGCAATGTGGTGTCCGCTAACAATTTGAGCCGATTTTCCATTCAATTTGTTAGCGGATACCATGTTGCATTTAGAGAGTCCCTGTGTGCCCAAACATTGGAGCTCCCCCACAAGTGACCCCATTTTGGAAACTAGACCCCCCAAGGCACCTATCTAGATTCAAAGTGAGCACTTGGAACCCCAGGTGCTTCACAAATTGATTCATAAAAATGAAAAAGTGTTTTTTTTTTCACTTTTTCATTTTTACGAATCAATTTGTGAAGCACCTGGGGGTTGCAAGTGCTCACTATGCATCTAGATAGGTGCCTTGCGGGGTCTAGTTTCCAAAATGGGGTCACTTGTGGGGGAGCTCCAATGTTTGGGCACACAGGGGCTCTCCAAACGCAACATGGCGTCCGCTAACAATTTGAGCCGATTTTCCATTCAATTTGTTAGCGGACACCATGTCGCGTTTGGAGAGCCCGTGATATGCCTAAACAGTGGAGCTCCCCCACAAGTGTCCCCATTTTGGAAACTATACCCCTCAAGGATTTTATTAAGGTGTATAGTGAACATTTTGAACCCAGAGGTACGGCACAGAATTTGTTTACATTAGGTCATCATATTGAATAAGTTGTCATTATTCTTGAGCGCAAGTGCTCGCTACTTGAGTTTGCATCGGGTACTCAGGTATGCACCATGTACAGCGTGTGCTCGAGTGACATGCTCGAGTCCCTGCTCCGCATGTTTCACGGTTATTAGACACCCAAAAAAAAACATGCGGGGATCGCTCGTGCATGGCAGGCAATCCCCGTAAAGTTTTTTGGCCGCGAAGCATATGGGGCAGAGATTCGAGCATGTCACTCAAATACCCACGATACTCAATGCATACCAGAGCACCCGATGCAACTCAAGTAGCGAGCACTTGCTCTCAACACTAGTCGCCATATCGTCATCTTTTTTTCTTACTTTTGAAAAAAATCCCAACCCCAGCCCTAACCCTAGCACAACCCTAGCCCTAGCACAACCCTAGCCCCAGCACAACCCTAGCCCCAGCACAACCCTAGCCCCAGCACAACCCTAGCCCCAAACCCAGCCCTAACCCTAGCCCAATCCTAACCCAAGAGTTTATTTTTGACGCCGTTCCTTGTGCGGTATAAGTGATTAGACGACTTTATTCTTCGGGTCGGTGTGATTACAGCAATGCCAGAATCATATGGGGTTTTTATGACTGACAGCTGTCACACACTAAAAGACGCATTTTTTGTAAAATCTAGTTTTTGCATCGCCATATTTTGAGAGCTATAATTTTTCCAGATTTTGGCAGACAGTCATGTGACGGCTCGTTTTTTGCGGGATGACTTGACGTTGTTATTGGTGCCATTTTCAGGCACGTGACATTTTTTGATCGCTTTCTATTCCGATTTTTGGGAGGCAGAATAAACAAAAACCAACAATGCAGGAATTGTTTTTTTTTTTTTTTTTTTTTATTCTGTTCCGCGTGTGGTAAAATTGATGAGGTAGCTTTATTCTTCGGGTCAGTACGTTTACAGCGGTACCACATTTGTATCATTTTTCTATGTTTTGGCGCTTATACACAATAAAAGCTATTTTATAGAAAAAAATATTTTTTAGTATCGTTTTATTCTGAGAGCTATAACTTTTTTATTTTTCGGCTGATGGAGCTGTATGGCAGCTTGTTTTTTGCGGGACGAGATGACGTTTTCAGCGGTATCATTTTATTTATATGTGTCTTTTTGATCGCGTGTTATTCCACTTTTTGTTTGGCGGTATGGTGATAAAGCGTTGTTTTTTGCTTCGTTTTTTTTTTTTTTTTTTACCGTGTTCACTGAAGGGGTTAACTAGTGGGACAGTTTTATAGGTCAGGTTGTTCCGGATGCGGCGATACCAAATATGTGTACTTTTATTGTTTTTTTTAAATTTTTTTATAATAATATTTATTGATGGGTACATTATATTTTTATTTTTGGTGGATTATTTTTTTTATTTTTTTATAATATTTTTGCACATTTTTTTTTTTTTTTTCCACTTTCACACAGTTTATACACTTTATTACTTTGTCCCACTCTGGGACTTTCGCTTTTTTTTTTCTGATCGCCTGCATGGCACAGGAATGGAGCACCATCCCTATGCCATGAAGGCTGTCAGAAGTGCACAGTGTGAAGATTGCTTGGAGATGCACTGCGCATGTCCAAGCAATCTTCCTGCTCTCTGGTGACCCGGATGTTGTCATGACGACATCGGGTCGTCATGGCAACACCCGGGAAGCCTTTGCAGACTGCGCTGGAAGCCGGAAGAGGAGGTGAGTATCGCCGATCACCTCCCCTTGCCCCCGCAATGCCGCGATCGACTTCGATCGACTTCGATCGCAGCATCGCGGGGGTTAATGTGCTGGGAGCGGTGCAGGACCGCTCCCTGCACATAGTACCGGATGTCAGCTGTGACAATCAGCTGACACCCGGCGGCGATCGCGCCCGCACAGCCTGTGTGCGCGCGCGATCGCGATGACGTACTAATACGGGTCTGGCTCTTAAGTCCCAGGGCACAGACGCGTATTAGTACGTCAGATGTTATTAAGGGGTTAATAGAAGGGTACCAACAATTTTGTCCACGTCTGTATGTTTACCATGCACAGCGGCAAAATCTTGCAAAATATATATTGAAAGGAGGCTGTGCCAGATGTAGGGGCCGATATACCATTGGAGCAACCTGTGCAGCCACAAAGGGGCCCAAGAGGAAGGAAGGTCCACTTTCTCCTCCAAAACAGCAAACAGCTTTTATTCTAGACACATTATTGAACTGCAAAAGGCCCACATATTGACCCTCTTCTGTCTGTGTCCACCCATGGACAGATACTTGATAGTGCCATCAGTTATCTATAGGCTGTAATTGTATCTATTTAACCCCTTTACCCCCCAAGGCTGTTTGCACCTTCCTGACCAGGTCAAATTTTACAATTCTGACCAGTGTCAATTTATGAGGTAATTACTCTGAAACGCTTCAACTGATCCCACTGATCCTGAGATTGTTTTTTCGTGACATATTGTACCTCATGACAGCGGTAAAATTTCTTTGATATGGCTTAAGTTTGCTTGTGAAAAAAAACGGAAATTTGGTGAAAATTTGGTAAATTTCAAACTTTGAGTTCTTATGCCCTTAAATCAGAGAGATATGTCACACAAAATAGTTAATAAATAACATTTACCACATGTCTACTTTACATCAGCACAATTTTTGAAAACTTATTTTTGTTAGGAAGTTATAAGGGTTAAAAGTTGACCAGCGATTTTTCATTTTTCCAATAAAATTTACAAAACCATTTTTTTAAGGACCACATCATATTTGAAGTGACTTTGAGGGACATATATGACAGAAAATACCCAAAAGTGACACCATTCTAAAAACTGCACCCCTCAAGGTGCTCAAAACCACATTCAAGAAGTTTATTAACCCTTCAGGTGCTTCACAAGATAGTTTGGAATGTGGAAAAAAAAATTCACAAAAATTTTATTTAGACCCCAATTTTTTTTATTTTCACAAGGGTAACAGGAAAAAAATAGACTTCAAAATTAGTTGTGTGATTTCTCCTGAGCATGACAATACCCCATATGTGGGGGAAAATCACTGCTTGGGCGCACGACAGGGTTCGGAAGGGAAGGAGCTCCATTTGACTTTTTGAATGTAAAATTTGCTGGAATAATTAGCAGACGCCATGTGGGGTTTGGAGAGCCCCTGATGTGCCTAAACAGCGGAAATTGCCTACAAGTGACCACATTTTGGAAACTAGACCCCTCAGGGAACTTATCTAGATGTGTGGTGAGCACCCTGAACCCCCAAGTGCTTCACAGAAATTTATAACATTGAAATGTGACAATAAAAAAAATCTAATTTTTCCCACAAAAATGTTTTTAGCCCCAAATTTTGCATTTTCATAAGGGTAACAGGAGAAATTGCACCACACAATTTGTTTTGCAACTTCTCCTGAGAAAGCAGATACCCCATATGTGACAGTTTAGTTTTAGCATTTCACAATTGTGGGATTAAACTTTTTTTGCAATTTCACCGCACTTGGAATTTTTTTCCCGTTTTCCAGTACATGGTATGGTAAAACCAATGGTGTAGTTCAAAATTACAAAAAACAAGCCCTCACATGGCCATATTGACCGAAAAATAAAAAAAAGTTATAGCTCTGGGAAGAAGGGGAGCAAAAAACAGAAATGCAAAAACTGAAAAACCCATGGTCCTTAAGGGGTTAACATAGCTATTCACGAGCTTTTCATTACGTATTCCATAAGTGACCTAAACGAGTGCATGGCACCCATAGGCTTTTTTAATGTATACAGCATGAAACATTCATAAATTGCTCCTGATATACTGTATATGTTTAATGGATACCTGTTATAGATGCTATACCGTGACATCCATCACCCTTGGGCTACCCAGTTAGAAAAGTATAATTTTCCATTTTTACTGGACTTCAGTGGATGGAATAGGATAGTGCATTGTGCTATTCCATCCTCTTATTTGCAGTATTGTATCAGTTCCCAACCTGACTGGTGGTGCCTAAACCAAGGCGAGGAATATAAATTATTCTCCATCAGGGAATCTCCAGATGATTGGAAACTATGGTACTGTAGAGAGAAAGACACCAGCTCTAAGTTAAGGTTCATTACTAAGCAGAGAGCAAAAGGTCAAAGGATGATACAGATATGTGGTCAACGGGTAGTCATGAATCAGAATTGTTAGGAACTGACAATGTCCAGTAAGGTATCTGAGAAACAACACAGGTATGTGGTTAGGGTAGGGCAGGGGTCAAGAATCCAGGAAGCACTACCAGAGCTAGACAAATTAGACAGAAGAGCTTGCAAAGGCCGGAAGGCAAAAATCAGTAACAGATATAGCACAATGCAGAGTAACGAACAAACAGGATTAAACCTACAAATAAGAGAAAAAACACAATAGAATTCACCTTTAATCCAGCCCCAATAACGTAGTCATGCAAATATAAAAAGTGCAAAGCAAAAAGTATTTTAGAAATATGGCGACTCCCAGATACTAATGATATTATATAAAGTATATTAGTAACCTAAAATTTCTGGTAATTAAGTCTTCCTAACTTCTCGTAATCAAGACAATAAGAAACAATAGGTGAAAACTGATTACATCTTAGCCTGCACATCAGATAAAGAATATTGCAGAAATATAAAAGAACATATTAATAATTAATATTTTTATTACTTAAACGGAATCTGTTACCAGGTCTTTGCCATCAAATTGTAGAGCAGCATACTGTAGAAACAGAAACACTGACTCCAGCAATGTGTCACTTATTGGGCTGCTTGCTCTAGTTTTGATAAAATTATTGATTTATTAGCAGAAGGTTATCACTAGAGGACTAGTAAATCTGCTGCCATTTAGTCCTCCATATTCATGAGCTCTGTATATACCTGCCCACTGTGGCGCCCCTGAGGGTTCAGTTGCCGCAGGGGTACTGCACCTCAGATAGAGGTGTGGTATCTCCTCCTCCAGGTAAGGATGGAGCATCACACGAGACCCCACTTCACACTCAACTCTACACCACTCCTGTCCTGTAGGGGGCCTAAATGCACCAGGGTGCTGCCCCGGGCTGGGATAGAGGAGATGGGGGGAACCAAAAATGGGGGGAACCAAGTAGTGGGTGAGGGTGGAGGAGACACTTACAGGAAGCACCTATAGACTCTATATAATACCAGGCCATCTTTAGTTCAAGGTCTTTGATTGTGGTCTTCTGTCAGGGTCCAGCAGGAGTCTGTAGCTGGCTGAAGATTCACGGTCCTCGTTCTCAGGCCTTGAGACGAGGAGCTGGACAGAGTTAACCAGTGTCTCTGCCCGATCAGGGTCCCGTTCTAAGAAGGCCTTGGAGGGGAGCAGAGGAGATAGGCTCCACAGGCGAAAGGATCCCAGGGGGATATGGACGGAGTGTAGTCGCCACCTGTATTCTTCACTTTGGCCTAGCCAGAGGGATTCCTGCCGCAATAGGGGTGACCGACCACCGATATATGACTGTGTACTTCACGTCACTGTTGGAAAAGCCCGGCGGCTTAGTGGATCCCAGGGAGGGACACAAGCGGGAGGACAAGAAGGAGAGGAACACACCGACGGGGTCTTGACAGGTGCTCCTGATCTACCTGGGAAGTGCTGAACCCCCTTCCTGGTGGCTGCAGTACGCCGAGTGACGCAGAGAGAAGCTTTGCGGCTGAAAGTTCATCTAAAGTGAGTAAAGACCAGGATGACTTCATTCACAGCCTCCACTTGGTTATTCCCGCGCGGCACTGCACCCACCATCTCTCCACACAGCTCATCTAACACTGCCCTGAGGCCTACTCCACCTGTGGGGAGTAGTCCCAACCAAGCTGCCAGGACACCAGCCTCAGAGGACTGTTGCAGCGCTGGTGGCCTTCACCAGAAACCACAGGTGACGTAGTCGAACAACCACTTATCCCAAAATCCCATTATTTTTATGTGACAGCCCTGGGCACGGACCGGGTCACGGCCACGACGACACCCCGCACCACCGCCCTACATTGGCCCGGCACCGAGTAACCCCACCACTCAGGGAGGGCGTCACACCCACCACCACTGATTGGTAGATTACTGCCTATGCACAGTGTGCACAGAAAGCTGCTAATCAGTGCTGTGGGTGGAGTTATACAGGGCTCAATATTCAGAGAACTGCTAGATCTGCAGCAGATAAAACAGTGATCTTATGAAAACTGCAGCAAGCAGCCCAGTAAGTGATACATCATTGGAATCAAGGTCTCTGCCCCTACATCATGATGCTCTTTGTTGAGGTAGGAAAGACCTGGTGATAGATTCGCTTTAATATCAAAACTACAAAACAGACTAAAAAAGTGCACTTTGTTACCGCCATACCTAGAAAATCAGACCACAAATCTCATTTAAGTGAAAGTTAATTTCCTATTAGTCAAGTAGGAGAATAAATGTGTATATTATTATTATTATTCAACAAAATGTCATAAAATAGGGTTAATATGGATTGCTTGCTTATTTTGTAGAGAATGGCCCATGAGCCTCACTAAATGGAAAATTAGTTATTGTTTTATAGTCAACACTGTACTTGTTGTGAACCATGTTGGAAGTATGGCAACAATTTAGACATCACTTAAATGAGCAGTGCAATCAATATATAATTTAGTGTAAATTCTCATTCAGATAAGTCCAGGACTTATCGAGCATTAGATATTAGGAATTAGAATTCATTCCCCTTTCCCCCAAAAAATATTATATATATATATATATACTGCTCAAATAAATAAAGGGAACACTTAAACAACAGAATATAACTCTAAGTAAATCAAACTTCTGTGAAATCAAACTGTCCACTTAGGAAGCAACACTGATTGACAATCAATTTCACATGCTGTTGTGCAAATGGAATAGACAATAGATGGAAATTATTGGCAATTATCAAGACACCCTCAATAAAGGAGTGATTCTGCAGGTGGGGACCACAGACCACATCTCAGTACCAATGCTTTCTGGCTGATGTTTTGGTCACTTTTGAATGTTGGTTGTGCTTTCACACTCGTGGTAGCATGAGACGGACTCTACAACCCACAGAAGTTACTCAGGTAGTGCAGCTCATCCAGGATGGCACATCAATGCGAGCTGTGGCAAGAAGGTTTGCTGCGTCTGTCAACGTAGTGTCCAGAGGCTGGAGGCACTACCAGGAGACAGGCCAGTACACCAGGAGACGTGGAGGGGGCCGTAGAAGGGCAACAACCCAGCAGCAGGACCGCTACCTCCGCTTTTGTGCAAGGAGGAACAGGAGGAGCACTACCAGAGCCCTGCAAAATGACCTCCAGAAGCTATGGACTTGCCCGCCCGTTCCCTAGACCTGAATCCGATTGAGCACATCTGGGACATCATGTCTCGTTCCATCCACCAACGTCACATTGCACCATAGACTGTCCAGGAGTTAGCAGATGCTTTAGTCCAGGTCTGGGAGGAGATCCCACAGGAGACCATCCACAACCTCATCAGGAGCATGCCCAGGCATTGTAGGGAGGTCATACAGGCACGTGGAGGCTACACACAATACTGAGCCTCATTTTGACTTGTTTTAAGGACATTACATCAAAGTTGGATCAGCCTCTAGTGAGTTTTTCCACTTTAATTTTGGGGGTGACTCCAAATCCAGGCTTCCATTGGTTGATAAATGTGATTTCCATTGATGATTTTTGTGTGATTTTGTTGTCAGCACATTCAGCTTTGTACAGAACAAAGTATTCAATGAGAATATTTCATTCATTCAGATCTAGGATGTGTTATTTAAGTGTTCCCTTTATTTTTTTGAGCAGTGTATATACAGTTGAAACCAGAAGTTTACATCTCCTATATAAAAAGACACATATGCATGCTTTTCTCAATATCTGACATGAAATCAGAATAAACCTTTCCCGTTTTAGGTCAGTTAGGATTACCATATTTTTTAATATTTGCCAAATGTCAGAATAATGAGAGACAGATAATGTTTTAAGGCACTTTTATTACTTACTGCAAAGTCAAAAGTTTACATACACTAAGATTCTGGACTGCCAATATGATGATGTCATGTTTTTAGAAGCTTCTGATAGTTTTTTTGGGCAACATCTGAGTTAATTAGAGATACACCTGTGGATGTATTTTAATGCACACCTGAAAAAACACCACTTCTTTGTGCAGCATTATGGGAAAATCTAAAGAAATCAGCCAAGAAATATATCAGGATAATTGAGGACAAGTCTGGCTCATCCTTGGGTACAATTTCAAGATACCTGAAGGTATTGTATTCATTAGTACACTTAGCGTATACACTAAACTCAATGAAAATACAATAGATGATAAACAAACCCCCAAAATGATGCAAAGAACTCCTAAAACAAGCTAGAGGGCCTAGAGGGTCTCAGAAATTACTGTTTTATCCCTAGGGATTTTGTCATGCTTAATCTTCAGGAGTGCACTGCTCCTCTGTCTCCTATCTTCCTGGTTGCTGGGGCATACGCTCATAAAAATTGAAAGTTTGAGCTGGATACAAGCTTGTGCCACTGGCCAAAAAAGTATACTCTCTAATGCTGGAAGCAGAACCAGCTTTGCCTCTCCAGTATTGGAGGAGTGCAGGGACTCTGAAGATGTCTGGATCCATCGATCTTACTGTGGCGCCCCTGAGGGTTCGACCACCACAGGAATGCTGCACTTCTTCAATGGAGTGTGGTCTTCCTCCTCTGAGGTAAAGCCAGTGTGATGGTAGTGACTAGTGTTGAGCCACCCCCGTAGTGTTCGAGTTCGGTTCGGTTCGTCGAACACCCGTGTGTTCGCCGAACTGTTCGTCGAACTGTTCGTCGAACACCTTCGAACACCGTTAAAACCAATGGCAGGCAAACAAAAACACATAGAAACACATAGAAAACACCTTCAAAGGTGTCCAAAAGCTGACAAACTGCTCAGAAGACATAACTAACACATGGAAAAGTGACAAGTACATATAGTCATGCGAAAATAAAAGAGGTGGAGGAGTAAAAGGAGGGGGAGACACAGATATAGGCATGTCATGCCCTTCTAAAATCCAAAAAGTGAGAAGCCGACACGGCCAGTCCGCTCCTTCCCGTGCCACCTCCGTGTCGCCGGGTTTGTGCCAGAGCCGCGGTGAACCCTGATGGCCAGCCCCCCTCTCCCAATACTGGTGCCTGTCCGCTGGTGGGTCGAGCGAGCCCCCCTGTGGTGGAGGCAGCTCTAAGCTTTTTAATTTAAATTGTCTCTCTAATTTGAATGAATACACTTTAAATCCATTTACAAGGATCTATTGGAGGGCAAGTCTCATGCCAGCAGCCGCGTAATTCCAGCTCCAGTAG
Organism: Phyllobates terribilis; assembly: GCF_046119375.1. Classification (NCBI taxonomy): domain Eukaryota; kingdom Metazoa; phylum Chordata; class Amphibia; order Anura; family Dendrobatidae; genus Phyllobates; species Phyllobates terribilis. Next base: position 660,513,117 of record NW_027362762.1, on the reverse strand, counting down.
CGTCCACTAAAGCTGCTGCAGTTAAAAAGCTTTTATAAGGATCGAGCTCGGCTGTCCACCGCAAGGCATCCTACTGCCAGTCCCAGCCCCTATGCCTTGGGGTGCCTCCTGATGCTCTTCACTGAGTATCCCATGGTCCCGAAGCATTTCCTTTGAAAAAATTAAGTGTCTAAACTACAGGTGGTGTAGCTTGCTTAACAGCCGGGATAATCCGCTGACTAGCAGACACTGCTACTAGGCACAAAGTATTTCCTGGGCTAGATGCAGTTAAAAATTTGTAATTAGATACTCTCGTTGGATGCTGAGAAAGCATTCCATAGAGTCTCCTGGCACGCCATATATGATTCTCTTAAAAAGCTTGGGGTAGGGGTCTAGGGGACCCTTTTATAGCCAAAATCACGGCCCTGTATCACAATACGTCACCTAGGCTGAAGATAAATGGAACTGTAGCACCCTGAGGGCTCGGTTGCTACAGAGGTATTACACCTCACCCAGAGGTGTGATATCTCACTCTCAGGTAAGGATGGAGTGTGGATCAGGACCCGACACCTGCATGCATTACACCACATTGCCGTGGGGCAGGGCGACCAATATGCCTCTGAGATGGGCACGACAGTCCCTGTCCCTGGCTGGAGTGGGGGGAGGGAACACTGAGGAAGGGGAACCCTGTAGTGCAGGAGCAGGGAGGAAGCAGTTCCTGGGTGCATTGAGAAGGAAGTATAAAAGGTGGGCACCATCTTAGTTCAGTGCAGAGAAGTCTGAGCAGATGTGGCAGGGAGCAGGGGCTCTGCATGAGCTCTGCTCCGGAGGCGGGCCTAGTAACAGAGGCCCAGGCCTGGAAGAGGGAGAAGAAAGGAAGAGGAGCGGAGAAGGCTCCAGGAACGAGGAATGAAGGGATCCCAGGGGTGCGGACGGGCGAGTCGCCACCGCACGCCCGAATCCACCTGCGTGGAGGGGTCAGGCCAAAGGGGGAGACCGGTCCCCGAAACTAGTGGAGGCAGGAAACGACCCTCAGCTAGAAACCGGAGGCTGTGACATTTTATGTGGCGCAGCCCCTCGCTACACCCGCTAGGAAGGCACCACATAGGGTCAGGGAAACTGGCGCCAAGTTTACCAAGAGGAGGCCCGAGGCAGCCGGACAGAAGGGTTGGTAAGAAAGGCCAGACAAAGGACACACAAAGGGGGTCCTGTGAAGCGCTCCAAAGTTATCTGGGAGTTGTCTGAGCCCCTCACCTGGTGAGCACAGTACGACGTGGGCAGCCGTTACCTGCAGACGTGGTCTGGATAATAAGAACTGTGAGTAAAGGCCCTGGACTGCATCACTGACTCCGTGTCGTTACTGCTGCTGCCCTGCACCATCACCCCCATCCTCCACATACACTGCCCTGAGGCTATACTCCTCCCGTGGGGAGTTATGCTACGCTCTGCTGCACCCACAACACCAGCCTCAGCGGTCTGCCCTGCAGCGGCGGTTCACTCTGACCGCAATCCACGGGTGGCGTAGTCGGACATTTAAACATCAAAACCACATAAATAGTTCCGCCACTGGTTTGACCACCCTGAGCCACGGAACCGGGTCGCCGCCACGAAGACTACAACCACCAGCATCCACCAAAAAGGGTCCGTCTCCGGGTGTCCCAAGGCCCAGGGGGTGCATCAGAACATTTTCATCACCTTTCACAATCACCAATGGGACAAGGCAGGGATGTCCTCTGTCCCCTCTCTTATACATCCTAGTGACGGAGCACCTGCTCTCATCAATTCGCCATAACCCCAATATTAGGTGGATTGAGGTGGGAGGCACCAAGTACAAGTGCTCTCTATTTGCTGATGATGTCCTAGTATATATCACTCAATCACATATATCCATCCATGCTGTTATGGCTGAAATAGATCACTTTGTTACATGGTAAAATTTTAAAATCAATGCAGCGAAGTCTGAGGCCCTCGATGTCTCCCTCCCCAAATCCATATAGGATTCCATCCAGTCCAACTTTCCCTTTGCCTGGCCCTCACAGGGTATCAAATACTTAGGAATTCCTATTCATAGAGACCTCTCCCATCTATGTTATCTTAATTTTGGGCCCTTTATTGAACAACTCCATACAGACCACGGTTGGCAAGTTAGAACTGTAAGATTCACTACGTTAACCACTGGTGTTTTGTGGAAAAGCACATGTACACTGCGTTCCAAATTATTATACAAAAAGTGTTTAGGAGTGATAAGGGAAGAATTTGTTTGTCAGTTAAACTCATTGATGGTGATGTGTGTCAGGGCTCTTTATATCACTGTAAGCAATTGCAGTGAAAATAACCTCGGCACTCAATGGATATGAAAGAATATGATATTTTATTATAATATGCAGTCCAAATTATAAGTAAACGTTTCGGTCCACATTGACCTTCATCAGTATTGCTGCAAAATACAAGTAATGCAGTACAGAGATTAAATACAACCTACATTTGAACATAAATTGAGCTAGATGGGGACAAAAAGGGGAAAAAAAAGGGGGAATGGGAGAAGGTATAGGGTGCTGCCTATGATCGCGGAAGCAAGCAACTAGGGGAGACCTACCAGACTGCCAGTGAAAGTGTGCGTTGCTGAACGGCCCAGACAAAGAGTCTCTAAGGCTACCTAGAAGCATACAAATGTCAAGGTAAGAGGCTGGTAGTACTGGAGTGTAAAGGGGAGAGAAAGGAGTACTATACCTGAGCGGTGACCTGTGTATGGCCTGGACTACGCGGTATCCCCCGCTAGTAGAGAGCGCTGCCATAAGGTATGGAGGGCATGTATTTATAGGGCAAAACTAATTGAATAGAACACTGCAGAGCGCGCCGGCGCGGAAGCGGAAGTGACGTCACCGGATGTGACGATATGGGTGATGCGTGCGGTCCAGAGGCTTGCGTTCCACACTAATAGGAAGTAACTGGGCGTGCGCTACCGCTGTGGAACCGGAGGAGGGACTGGATGGGAGGGCAGGAACAGAGGGCAAGGATATCTAAGAAGGAAGGAAACAAAGAATAAATAAATGCATACCAATGCAGTAGCCAATTGTAGACAGAGTACAGTGATATTGACATAAGATAATACAGGGAAAATACAGTATTTGTGCAACATTTTATACAAGTCAAAACAGCAATCATGGAGCATAATAATAAGGAGAACCCAGTTTTATGATCATAATACCTGGATAAATCCCAGGGGGGGGCTGTATATAAGGTTATAATGATGTGTGAAACAAAGAGAAAACTATGCCTAGTGGATGCAATCTTACATAAAAGCTGATAAATCGTATTCCCTATTCAGACCCTTAGGGGTTCTGGATTCCAGCTCGTGGATCCAGAAAGCTTCTCTCTTTTTTAGGAGTGTGATACGATCACCACCTCTGCGTGGTGGTGGTACCTGTTCCAGAACTTGGAACCTTAGTTGTGAGATATTGTGTCCTTTTGTAATAAAATGGTGGGGAATGGGTAGTAGCATATTTTTACATCTTATGGTAGATTTGTGTTTGGAGATACGATCTTTCACCGATTGCGTGGTTTCACCAATGTAGATCATGCCGCATGGGCATTTGATAAGATAGACCACGAATGAACTGTCGCACGTGAAATAGTCTTTGATGGTGTATCTCTTACCTGTCTGAGGATGGGAAACGGAATTACCTTTAAGGACATTATTGCACTGGTGGCAATGTAGGCACGGGAATGTGCCCGTTTTTGGATTCTGGAGGAAACGTTGCGTCTGCCCAGTTATACTACCACCAATATCCGCGCGTACTAGCGCGTCTTTAATGTTGGGAGCTCTTTTGAAGCAGGGCATGAAGGGTTGTTTGAATGAGGGTATGGTAGGATATGCTTCTTGTAGTAAGTTCCAGTGTTTTTTGATGGCTTTATGAAGAAGATAGGCATATGGATGGAATGTATGGACAAAGGGAACTCGTTCCTTTTTGTTCGTAGTTGAACCTCCAGTTGAGTTCCTCATACTGGTTTGGAGAGCGGAGGATGGGTAACCCCGTTCTCTAAATTTAGATTGCATCTCCTGGAGTCTTAGGGCTCTAGTGTCTGGATCTGTGACAATGCGTTCAACCCTTTTGAATTGGGACCTGGGGATGGATGTTATCATGGGTTTGGGGTGATTGCTGGTGAAGTGTAGTAAACCATTTCGATCCGTGGGTTTACGAAAGAGGTCTGTACTCAGGCGCCCCTCGGTGTCTTTCAACACCAGGGTGTCTAGAAAACTGATCTTAAATGGATCCTAGGTCATGGTGAAACCAAGATCAGGCCAAGCCGAATTGAGGAAATTGTAGAACAGTTGGAGGGACTCCAATGGGCCGTCCCAAATGCAAAAAATATCGTCAATAAATCTTTTCCATATGACAGAATGTGTCTGAAACAGTGGCCCCCCCTTATGCAAATTGCTATATGGCTACCTTTGAAAACCGGATGGTTTACTCACACCCTCTGTTTCAGACACATTCTGTCATATGGAAAAGATTTATTGACGATATTTTTTGCATTTGGGACGGCCCATTGGAGCCCCTCCAACTATTCTACAATTTCCTCAATTCGGCTTGGCCTGATCTTGGTTTCACCATGACCCAGGATCCATTTAAGATCAGTTTTCTAGACACCCTGGTGTTGAAAGACACCGAGGGGCGCCTGAGTACAGACCTCTTTCGTAAACCCACGGATCGAAATGGTTTACTACACTTCACCAGCAATCACCCCAAACCCATGATAACATCCATCCCCAGGTCCCAATTCAAAAGGGTTGAACGCATTGTCACAGATCCAGACACTAGAGCCCTAAGACTCCAGGAGATGCAATCTAAATTTAGAGAACGGGGTTACCCATCCTCCGCTCTCCAAACCAGTATGAGGAACTCAACTGGAGGTTCAACTATGAACAAAAAGGAATGAGTTCCCTTTGTCCATACATTCCATCCATATGCCTATCTTCTTCATAAAGCCATCAAAAAACACTGGAACTTACTACAAGAAGCATATCCTACCATACCCTCATTCAAACAACCCTTCATGCCCTGCTTCAAAAGAGATCCCAACATTAAAGACGCGCTAGTACACGCGGATATTGGTGGTAGTATAACTGGGCAGACGCAACGTTTCCTCCAGAATCCAAAAACGGGCACATTCCCGTGCCTACATTGCCACCAGTGCAATAATGTCCTTAAAGGTAATTCCGTTTCCCATCCTCAGACAGGTAAGAGATACACCATCAAAGACTATTTCACGTGCGACAGTTCATTCGTGGTCTATCTTATCAAATGCCCATGCGGCATGATCTACATTGGTGAAACCACGCAATCGGTGAAAGATCGTATCTCCAAACACAAATCTACCATAAGATGTAAAAATATGCTACTACCCATTCCCCACCATTTTATTACAAAAGGACACAATATCTCACAACTAAGGTTCCAAGTTCTGGAACAGGTACCACCACCACGCAGAGGTGGTGATCGTATCACACTCCTAAAAAAGAGAGAAGCTTTCTGGATCCACGAGCTGGAATCCAGAACCCCTAAGGGTCTGAATAGGGAATACGATTTATCAGCTTTTATGTAAGATTGCATCCACTAGGCATAGTTTTCTCTTTGTTTCACACATCATTATAACCTTATATACAGCCCCCCCCTGGGATTTATCCAGGTATTATGATCATAAAACTGGGTTCTCCTTATTATTATGCTCCATGATTGCTGTTTTGACTTGTATAAAATGTTGCACAAATACTGTATTTTCCCTGTATTATCTTATGTCAATATCACTGTACTCTGTCTACAATTGGCTACTGCATTGGTATGCATTTATTTATTCTTTGTTTCCTTCCTTCTTAGATATCCTTGCCCTCTGTTCCTGCCCTCCCATCCAGTCCCTCCTCCGGTTCCACAGCGGTAGCGCACGCCCAGTTACTTCCTATTAGTGTGGAACGCAAGCCTCTGGACCGCACGCATCACCCATATCGTCACATCCGGTGACATCACTTCCGCTTCCGTGCCGGCGCGCTCTGCAGCGTTCTATTCAATTAGTTTTGCCCTATAAATACATGCCCTCCATACCTTATGGCAGCGCTCTCTACTAGCGGGGGATACCGCGTAGTCCAGGCCATACACAGGTCACCGCTCAGGTATAGTACTCCTTTCTCTCCCCTTTACACTCCAGTACTACCAGCCTCTTACCTTGACATTTGTATGCTTCTAGGTAGCCTTAGAGACTCTTTGTCCGGGCCGTTCAGCCACGCACACTTTCACTGGCAGTCTGGTAGGTCTCCCCTAGTTGCTTGCTTCCGCGATCATAGGCAGCACCCTATACCTTCTCCCATTCCCCCTTTTTTTCCCCTTTTTGTCCCCATCTAGCTCAATTTATGTTCAAATGTAGGTTGTATTTAATCTCTGTACTGCATTACTTGTATTTTGCAGCAATACTGATGAAGGTCAATGTGGACCGAAACGTTTACTTATAATTTGGACTGCATATTATAATAAAATATCATATTCTTTCATATCCATTGAGTGCCGAGGTTATTTTCAGTATAGTATGGGTTCGGCCCCTACTGGTGCACCACTTTAAACAGCTGTGCAGTGTTTTTTGCTTCTACCTGATTTACCGTTCCACTAGCACGCTGTTGGGATATGACTTCCAACACTTTTTCCTACAATGCGGAAGAAGCTTCTTCTATACTAGCACAAGTTAATATACCTTGTGACTTTTTGAGGGTCCCCCCAAGAGAAACCAGGGGTCGTGATCTGGAAAAGGAACAGAGACATCTCACAAATCTTGAGCTCCACTGTGCCACCATCACAGAATATCTGAGGGTCCAACGCATTCCCAGAGGTCTTAGAGTACCCTTGAGACCCACCTTATTCTCCGATCTACCGGATTACTGCAACCGCTTTGAACAGATTTTAAATAAATGTTCACTTGATCTCATGACATTAACTGTAGATTTTTTACACAAAGCCATTTCTTCTACGAGGGACCAGATCAAGGATACCGAAAGACAACTTACATCCTCAATCAACGCTGAGGAGTGGTCTACTTTGCAAGCCAAGATTAAAACCAATATTGACCTACACCGAAAGGAGACCGAGGCCAGAAAAAGACTCAAATTCCAGAGAGATACTGAGGACTACGAACTACAACGAGTTTACCGATGGCAGGAGAGACAAGAGACATCCGGCTGGTGGAAGCTCTCGCCGTTATATCCACTCATCCACCGACGTCTCCTCTTCGGGCTCGGAGACAGACAGGAGAGATCAATCCTTTTCCTCTTCTCGTTTTTTAGGACAATACAAGAGACGCCCATCCCGAAGAAGACGAGAAGAGGCGGGCAGCACCAGAGGCGGCATGGATTTCACCAGGATAACTCGCTCCCAGACACAACGCCCCTGGTGGTAAATATATCATCTAAAACCTTGAATAGAGCTCAAACAACTCTATTACAGAAAGGCCTTTCCTTTTGTCCCTCTTACCGCCCCAATACTTTCAAACATGAGATGGAACTCCAAAGGTTCTATCGGTCACTCAGACTCAAGGTTCATTTTGCCCAACCTAACTCTCCTAATATCTCTCATCCCCTCTCAGTCCATCCCTCAGATCCTCAGGTAGCCATCACTTCCAAAAGTCTTGGCCTTTACACCCGTAGTTCATATAGACCACCCCAAGGCTCACATGCCCTCGAAACTTTTATTGGTTTTGTTGACAGTGCATTGAAGGACCTTAGGTCCAGAGCAGACAGGGGCAGGTTACACTATGAATCCAACCTATCATCCCTAGACCAACAGGCCCTCAAAATTCTAAAAGAGGACAAAAATATCATCATCAAACCAGCTGACAAGGGGGGAGCAATAGTGGTCATGGATAGAGCACAATACATCACTGAAATTGAACGGCAATTAAACGATACCACCACTTATCGCCGTCTACCACATGATCCCACCCTTCAGTTCAGCAAGCTGATCAACACAACTATTGGCCGATTTGCTGGAGCCGGAGTTATAGATACCAAAACATGCGAATTTCTAACAAAGATTCATCCGGTCACACCAGTCTTCTACACATTACCCAAGATACACAAAAGTTTGACGAACCCACCGGGCCGACCGATCGTAGCCTCCACAGATTCTCTCCTCTCTCCACTGGCTATTTTCTTGGAGAAAATCTTAACTCCCCTCACCCAGAAAAGCCCTGCCTATCTTCTGGACACTGGGGCCTTTCTTACGGCCCTTAAAGAGGTGGGACAAGTGCCTTCTGACGCACTGCTAGTCACTTTTGACGTCAGAAACCTATACACATCCATACCTCATGACACCGGTATAGAAACAGTCAAAACTCTCATGACTGATTCATTGATAGATCCCCGGGTTATAGACCTTTCCATTGAGTTACTCACATTGGTTCTCACCAAAAACTACTTCCTGTTCGGAGACTCCTACTATCTCCAGATCAAGGGCACCGCAATGGGCTCCAATGTGGCCCCCCCTTATGCAAATTGCTATATGGCTACCTTTGAAAACCGGATGGTTTACTCACACCCTCTGTTTCAGACACATTCTGTCATATGGAAAAGATTTATTGACGATATTTTTTGCATTTGGGACGGCCCATTGGAGTCCCTCCAACTGTTCTACAATTTCCTCAATTCGGCTTGGCCTGATCTTGGTTTCACCATGACCCAGGATCCATTTAAGATCAGTTTTCTAGACACCCTGGTGTTGAAAGACACCGAGGGGCGCCTGAGTACAGACCTCTTTCGTAAACCCACGGATCGAAATGGTTTACTACACTTCACCAGCAATCACCCCAAACCCATGATGACATCCATCCCCAGGTCCCAATTCAAAAGGGTTGAACGCATTGTCACAGATCCAGACACTAGAGCCCTAAGACTCCAGGAGATGCAATCTAAATTTAGAGAACGGGGTTACCCATCCTCCGCTCTCCAAACCAGTATGAGGAACTCAACTGGAGGTTCAACTACGAACAAAAAGGAACGAGTTCCCTTTGTCCATACATTCCATCCATATGCCTATCTTCTTCATAAAGCCATCAAAAAACACTGGAACTTACTACAAGAAGCATATCCTACCATACCCTCATTCAAACAACCCTTCATGCCCTGCTTCAAAAGAGCTCCCAACATTAAAGGCGCGCTAGTACGCGCGGATATTGGTGGTAGTATAACTGGGCAGACGCAACGTTTCCTCCAGAATCCAAAAACGGGCACATTCCCGTGCCTACATTGCCACCAGTGCAATAATGTCCTTAAAGGTAATTCCGTTTCCCATCCTCAGACAGGTAAGAGATACACCATCAAAGACTATTTCACGTGCGACAGTTCATTCGTGGTCTATCTTATCAAATGCCCATGCGGCATGATCTACATTGGTGAAACCACGCAATCGGTGAAAGATCGTATCTCCAAACACAAATCTACCATAAGATGTAAAAATATGCTACTACCCATTCCCCACCATTTTATTACAAAAGGACACAATATCTCACAACTAAGGTTCCAAGTTCTGGAACAGGTACCACCACCACGCAGAGGTGGTGATCGTATCACACTCCTAAAAAAGAGAGAAGCTTTCTGGATCCACGAGCTGGAATCCAGAACCCCTAAGGGTCTGAATAGGGAATACGATTTATCAGCTTTTATGTAAGATTGCATCCACTAGGCATAGTTTTCTCTTTGTTTCACACATCATTATAACCTTATATACAGCCCCCCCCTGGGATTTATCCAGGTATTATGATCATAAAATTGGGTACTCCTTATTATTATGCTCCATGATTGCTGTTTTGACTTGTATAAAATGTTGCACAAATACTGTATTTTCCCTGTATTATCTTATGTCAATATCACTGTACTCTGTCTACAATTGGCTACTGCATTGGTATGCATTTATTTATTCTTTGTTTCCTTCCTTCTTAGATATCCTTGCCCTCTGTTCCTGCCCTCCCATCCAGTCCCTCCTCCGGTTCCACAGCGGTAGCGCACGCCCAGTTACTTCCTATTAGTGTGGAACGCAAGCCTCTGGACCGCACGCATCACCCATATCGTCACATCCGGTGACGTCACTTCCGCTTCCGCGCCGGCGCGCTCTGCAGCGTTCTATTCAATTAGTTTTGCCCTATAAATACATGCCCTCCATACCTTATGGCAGCGCTCTCTACTAGCGGGGGATACCGCGTAGTCCAGGCCATACACAGGTCACCGCTCAGGTATAGTACTCCTTTCTCTCCCCTTTACACTCCAGTACTACCAGCCTCTTACCTTGACATTTGTATGCTTCTAGGTAGCCTTAGAGACTCTTTGTCCGGGCCGTTCAGCCACGCACACTTTCACTGGCAGTCTGGTAGGTCTCCCCTAGTTGCTTGCTTCCGCGATCATAGGCAGCACCCTATACCTTCTCCCATTCCCCCTTTTTTTGCCCCTTTTTGTCCCCATCTAGCTCAATTTATGTTCAAATGTAGGTTGTATTTAATCTCTGTACTGCATTACTTGTATTTTGCAGCAATACTGATGAAGGTCAGTGTGGACCGAAACGTTTACTTATAATTTGAACTGCATATTATAATAAAATATCATATTCTTTCATATCCATTGAGTGCCGAGGTTATTTTCAGTATAGTATGGGTTCGGCCCCTACTCGTGCACCACTTTAAACAGCTGTGCAGTGTTTTTTGCTTGTAAGCAATTGCTTACACCTGTGCTAATTAGTTTGGCAGGTGTGTCCAATGAAATGCAAGACTACTTAAGAAGGCTGTCTCACATTATTAAGCAGCCTACATTTTCTGCCAAAATGGGAAAGAAAAAGGATGTGTCGGCTGCTGAGAAGCAACAAATTGTGGAGTGTTTAGATCTAGGCATGACTACAATCAACATTGTGCGATGATCAGGATGAAGTGTCTTGGCAATCAAGAAGTATGTAGCTGATTCACAGTACACACGTGTGCGTGCTAATAAGGGCAAATTGAGGACTCTTTCCTACAGGCAATTACGTCAGGTTGAAAGAGCAGCGGCAAAAAAGCCTTGTCATAGCAGCAGACAAGTTTTTGAAGCTGCTTGTGCCTCCAACGTCCCCCGAACAACAAGATGCAGGGTCCTTCAGAGGTTTGCAGCTGTGCATACGCCATCCTGTCGACCTCCTCTATCCACTTCACACAAGCAGAAACGGCTCCAGTGGGCCAAACATTACATGAAGACTGATTTCAAAACTGTTTTGTTCACGGATGAGTGCCGTGCAGCGCTCGATGGTCCAGATGGATGGAGTGGAGGATGGCTGGTTGATGGACACCCCACGCAAACACGGCTACAGCGCCAACAAGGAGGAGGTGGAGTAATGTTTTGGGCTGGAATCATGGGGAGAGAGATTGTCGGCCCCTTTAGGATCCCTGAAGGCGCTAAAGATGAACCCCATAATGTATGTGGATTTTCTCAAACAGCACTTCCTGCCATGGTTCAAGAAGAAGAACCGTGTATTTCACAGCAAGATCATTTTTCTGCATGATAATGCACCATCTCATGCTGCACATAAAACATCTGCATCTCTGGCTGATATGGGCATAAAAGGGGACAAACTTATGGTGTGACCCCCATGCTCCCCTGACCTGTACCCCATTCAGAACCTTTGGAGCATCATTAAAAGGAGTGTCTATGATGGCGGGAGGCAGTTCACATCTAAGCAACAGCTCTGGGAGGGTATTCTGTCCTCATGCAAAACAATTGAAGCAGAAACCATCCAAAACCTGACAAATTCAATGGACGAGAGAGTTCAGAAGCTCCTTTCGAACAAGGGGTCCTATGTGAAAATGTAACATCACCTAGAATAAAGTTTTGAGTTGAAAACTGTTTGATTTCAGTTTCTAACAACCTGCTAATGCTTATAATTTCAAAAATGACCATTTTTTTGGTCTTTATTAAAATGAAAAGGTTGATCGAAAAGTTTGGGGGATCTAAGAGTGTGGCAACCCAGTAGTCATGATTACTTCGAATTCTGACAATATGAGGGTCATGCTGCAGGTAGTGCAGCAAGAAGGCACTTATGTGTCTTGCGCATCTCGGAGCCCCAAAATTATTTTCCGGGCTAGATGCAGCTAAAAATTATTATTAATTTTAAATCTGGTGAAGCTTTAGTATAGATGGCCTAATAGGATCAGTGCTGCACACTGCTACAAAGCCCAAATTATTTTCCAGTCAAGATACAGATAAACATGATTAGTAATTTTAAATCTGGTGGAGCTTATTATAGATGGCCTAATAGATTCAGTGCTGCACACTGCTACAAAGCCCAAATTATTTTCCAGCCAAGATACAGATAAACATGATTAGTAATTTGAAAGCTTAAAACGGTTGGTAGGGTGATTTTAACCAATCATCAAGCTTTTACTCTCCCCAGGATGACACAGGGGTAGAAAAGTCGTTTCGGATCCATGATTTGTTCATCTTTATGAACGTGAGTCTGTCTACATTATCAGTGGAGAGCCGCGTGGGCTTATCTGTCAGCACACCACCAGCAGCGCTGAACACACGTTCAGACAGAACGCTGGCTGCGGGGCATGACAAGATCTCCAAGGCGTAAGTGGCTAGCTCCGGCCATTTATCCAGATTGGAAGCCCAAAAAGAGCAAGGGTCCAGTGACACAGTCGTGGCTTCAATGTTTACTTGGAGATACTCCTGTACCATCGTCTCTAGACGTTGACTATGTGTCAGACTTCTTGTCTCCTGTGGCCTTGCAAAGGATGGGCTAAAAAAGTGGTGAAATGATTCCGCAAAATTGATGTTACCAGCAGATACTGTGGTTCTGTTACGGTTTGAGTGCTGAACACTTGACGGTCCCACGGTTGGCAAGTTGGAACTGTGAGATTCACTACGTGCACCACTGGTATTTTGTGGAAAAGCACATGTAAGATTCTGCAACAGTCTCTGCTGATACTCCTGCATGCGTGCATCCCTTTCTATGGCAGGAATAATTTCTGCAAATTTACTTTTGTACCGGGGATCTAACAGTGTGGCAACCCAGTAGTCAGGATTATTTCTAATTCTCACAATTCGAGGGTCATGTTGCAGGTAGTGCAGCAAGAAGGCACTCATGTGTGTTGCGCATCCAGGAGCACCAAGTCCCTGTTGTGTTGGTGGCGAGGTAACAATCATGCTTCCTTCCTCTGTCCTCTCCCCCCAACCTCGCACAACAGAAATGTGATCAAGGTCTCCCTCATCTGATGAGTCTTCCATCAGTTTGTCCTCCACTTCTTCCTGGGCTCCTGCACCTTCCTCACTAGTTTGGCTGCTACCATGCGCCCTGGTAAAACCATCTCCCCCACCCTCACATGCCTGCCGCCTTGGTGCTGCCGACCATCTGGACCTTGCAGATGTTAGCCCTTCCGCATACAACTCCTCCTCCTCTACTTCCTCCACCTCCTCTTGTGCCACCACCTGACTCCGAATTCTGTTTAACATGTGCTCCAGCATGTAAATCACCGGAATAGTCATGCTGATAATGGCATCGTCAGCACTAAACATCTTCGTCGCCATTTCAAAACTGTGCAGAAGGGTGCATAGGTCCCTGATCTGAGACCACTCCTCCAGCGTGATTTGCCCCACCTCTGAATCTCGTTGGCCCAGGCTATACGTCAGAACGTATTGCACCAGGGCTTGTCGGTGCTGCCACAGTCGCTGCAACATGTGCAGAGTTGAATTCCACCGGGTAGGCACATCGCATTTTAGCCGGTGAAGTGGCAGGCCCAACGACTTCTGTAGAGATGTAAGTCGCTGAGCTGCGGGATGCGAACGGCGGAAGTGAGCACACAGCGACCGTGCCCTCTGCAGAAGGCCATCTAGTCTGGGATAGTGGGCTAAAAATTGCTGGACAACCAGGTTCAACACGTGAGCCATACAAGGCACGTGTGTGACATTGCCCCGGCGAAGGGCCGCACCCAGGTTTGCAGCATTGTCGCACACGGCCTTCCCTGGTTTCAGGTCCAGTGGAGACAACCATTCATGAAATTGGTTCTCCAGAGCTGACCACAACTCCTCAGCTGTGTGACTCACATTTCCCAGACATTTCAATGTAAAAACCGCCTGATGACGTTGAGCCCTACTGCCAGCATAGTAAGGAGGTGTGCAGGATCCCTTCTGCGCAGTTAGAAAGCTTGTGGCATGACCAGACAGGCTTTGGGTGCAGGTGGAAGACCGAGAGGAGGTTGAGGAGGCAGAAGCAGTGGAGGAACTTTGACATAAAGAGGATTGACGCACAACTCGTGGGGACGGCAAGACTTGGACAGCAGCCCCTTGTCCTGCTGTCACCATAGTTACCCAGTGCCCAGTCAGCGACATGTAACGCCCCTGTCCATGCCTACTCGTCCAAGTGTCTGTGGTGAAATGCACCCTGTCACACACAGAGTTTCTCAAAGAAGCGGTGATGTTGTGTGCGACATGCTGGTGGAGCGCAGGCACACCTTTCTTTGAGAAGTAGTGCCGACTGGGCATCTGGTACTGGGGCACTGCGACGGACATAAGGTCTCGAAAATCCTCTGTGTCCACCAGGCGGAAAGGCAGCATTTCTGTAGCCAAGAGCTTGCAGATGGTGAAATTCAACCTCTTAGCTTTCTCATGGCTAGGAGGAAATGGTCTTTTACTTGTCCACATCTGAGGGACCGAGGGCTGACTATTGTGCTTAGACGGGGTTGATAAGGGTGTCCCCGGCAAACTGCCGGTCTGTGAGGAAGATGCAGGCGGACATGTTAGGTTGCCTTGATCCAAAGGTGGTGCTATCGATGTCGGACAGCGCTCAACACCAGCTGGTGTTACCACCTCCAAAGAAAATGATGACCTGCCAATCACGCTGGCTGTTGCGGGTAAAGAGGTGGCAGGTCTGCGCCCCAAAACAGGTGTGACTGCTGTCCCCCCAGTCACAGAGGATGAAGAGGCCGCGGATGCACAAGATATGGCAGACGGTGGTTGGCCCGGCCGGCTAGGCCGCATTTTAGCACACTGAGCTTCCCACTGCAACTTATGCTTCATGTCCATGTGCCGGTTCATGCATGAAGTACTCAAACTATGTATTTTTTGGCCTCTACTTAGCTTTTGCTGACAAATGTTACAGATAACACGAGTTGGGTCATCTTTATCGATCTGAAAAAATGCCCAGGCTATGCAAGGCTTAGCACCCATGCGACCTGAAGAGCCACCACGACTTGTGGTGAGAGGCAGAGTTGTGTTTGAGGATGCAGTTGTTGACGTGCTTCCAGTACTACGTCTCTGTCCAGGAAGGCGCAACTTGACCTCGTCGTCACTAGCATCTTCCTCCACCTCCTCTGCTGACCTCATCTCTTGGCTGACTGTGGGTTGACAGTAAGTGGGATCTCCAACCTCATCATCATCACCCTGTGCGTTATCACACCCGTCGTCCTCAGAGCCAACCTGTTCCTGCCCTGACAAAAAACTAAAGTTGTCGCTCCAATCAGGTATTTGAGTCTTATCATCGTCTTCCTCATTGTCTCCACCAACAGGAGTTACAGTTTGGGAATGAGGGTCTACATTATGGTCAGAACCTTCTGCGTCTGGTCCTGGATCCGACTCATAAAGATTCTGGGCATCAGTGCAGATCATTTCCTCGTCTGGATTCACAGAAGCGCTGGAGTCGACCTCTGATTCCCAGGCTATAGCATGAGTAAACAGCTCTGCAGACTCAACCATCTGTTCTACCTCATACTCAGACGGGCAGCTGGAGATTTGGGAGCTGTGAGGAAGCAAGTGCGATTAGGGTGACACCTTTGAGGACTGGAGTATTTGTGATGTTGAAGTTGATGTGGAGGAGAGCCCACTTAAAGGAGCACTTGATATCCGTTGAAGCACCTGCTGTTTTTGTGCCTCATCTGGAATTTGTAGCGATTGGCGTGGCCGTAAGAAAGGGATCTTATCACATTGTCCGCTAAAAGAAGTAGACATTTTAGTTTGGCTGGAAGATGGTCTTTCTTCTGCAGATGTTACTGTTGCTTTAACACCTACCCCACGGACACAACCTTTTTTCCCCTTCCCAACACGCCTATTCCCCTTTCCACCAGCAGCAGGCCTTTTTCCACTCATTTTGGTGGTTAACTAATTCACAACTCTGGAGTTGTTTGCACAAAAAAACAATGGATGGGAACCGAGCAGAGCTGAGTGGCCAAACTGTGGTATTAGGCCAAAACTATTGGCTGGGTTAGATGCAGAAAAAAATTATATTCAATTTGCAACCTGATGGAGGTCTGTATAGATGGATTAATAGAACAAGTCCCACACACAGCTAGAAGCCCAATATTTTTTCAGAGGTAAATGCAGAAAAAAATATATTCAGTTTGCAACCTGATGGAGGTCAGTATAGATGGACTAATACAACAAGTCCCACACACAGCTAGAAGCCTAATATTTTTTCAGAGGTAGATGCAGAAAAAAATATATTCAGTTTGCAACCTGATGGAGGTCTGTATAGATGGATTAATAGAACAAGTCCCACACACAGCTAGAAGCCCAATATTTTTTCAGAGGTAGATGCAGAAAAAAATATATTCAGTTTGCAACCTGATGGAGGTCTGTATAGATGGATTAATAGAACAAGTCCCACACACAGCTAGAAGCCCAATATTTTTTCAGAGGTAGATGCAGAAAAAAATATATTCAGTTTGCAACCTGATGGAGGTCTGTATAGATGGATTAATAGAACAAGTCCCACACACAGCTAGAAGCCCAATATTTTTTCAGAGGTAGATGCAGAAAAAAATATATTCAGTTTGCAACCTGATGGAGGTCTGTATAGATGGATTAATAGAACAAGTCCCACACACAGCTAGAAGCCCAATATTTTTTCAGAGCTAGATGCAGAAAAAAATTATATTCAATTTGCAACCTGATGGAGGTCAGTATAGATGGACTAATAGAATGATGCTATGCCCAAAATATTTTACTTCACTAGGTGCAGTAAAAAAATTGGTATTCTATACACAGGTGGTATATCTTGCAACACAGATAGGCTACTCCACTGACTAACACACTCTGCAATAGGCCAAAAAGGATTAGCTTTGCTAGATTCAGCCAAATGCTGTGAAAAAAACTTGCACAGCACTGGCACAGACCTGCCTGGCAAAAACTGATAGGAACTGATGTAACCTAGTCCTGAAAAGGACTCCAATTACAATTAGTCTTTACTCCCACAATCTATCTATTTAAGAGCACAGACCTGCCTGATAAAAGTCGTAGGAAATGCTATAACCTAGTCCTTAAAAGGACTGCAATCACAACTATTCCCTACTCCCAAGCTATCTGTAGATTTGTGCGAAAATTGGCTTGAAATTAACAAGGTATAGCGCACACAGCAACAGCGGTGCCGTCTAACACGCAGCTGCAGCAGTGAGAAAATGGTGGCGACGGGGAAAATGGCTTGGTCTTATAGGGCAAGGACATGTGACATACACTGCCAATGACACATGCCCTTGCTTGTGTGAAAAAAAGCACTTCGCTCCGTGTGTGCGCTGCTGATAGGCTGACAGATTGCACCTCCCCACTGCAAATGCGGGAAAGAGAAAAAAAAATGGAGATCTTCATTGTTCCTGCAGAGATCCATCCCCTGCCCCTCCCCCCACCCCGCTGTACACTCAAACTGCGTATTAACATTAATTTTCATCATTACTGAGAAAAAATCCAGTTATGATTTTGGTGCACGAACAGTTATCGAACATAACCTCGAACAGCCGAATTTTTCTCAAATTGTTCGTGTTCGCCGAACGGCTCGAACACCGCCCAAAACAGCTCGAATTTGAGATTGGCGAACAGTTCGAGTAGAACAACGCTCATCTCTAGTAGTGACCTAGCCTTTTGCATCCAACACCACATTTCCACCAGAGGGCGCTAGTATGCACTAGGTGCCCTTGGTTACAGGGAGACTGGGGAACACAAAGTAGTAGGAACCAGTTAGTGGGTGTGGGTGGAGGAACAGTTAGTTAGTGACACTTCTAATTTTCATATTTATTAGAATGCCATTTTTGATCTTGGTTCTTGTTCTTCTGTGGTCTCTGGCAGTCTGTCTGTCAAGCGGTCTGTTGGCTGTCACTGTGCTGTCAAAATACTGTGTGTAATGTGACTTTCCTCCGGGAGCACAGATCCTGTGTGGGCCTGCACCGGCATGGGACACAGCCCTCGTACCCCGATCTTTGGGACGAGAGGTAGGTTGCAGACAAGGAATGTCTCAACCCGGCCAAGGACCAGGATCAAGAAGGCCCGGGAGCTTTAGAGTGTGGCTCCCTAGAAAATGGGTCCCGGGGAGGATGCTGACGGAGCGGAGCACGCCACCTGTCCTCGCCTACCTGATCTATTCAGAGGAATTCCGGCTGCAAGAGGGGTACTGGCCCCCGACACCCGACCTCGTACTCTACGTCCAGGACGGGAAAGCCCGGCTAGGCCCTGAGGATCCCGCCGGGCTTCGGATGGATAGGAATTGCCACCCGAGCCCTACACCTGAGAGGAGCTCGAGGGAGCCCGGCCTATTTACACACGCACAGACGGGAAAGGGTAAAGTCTGTAGTGCAGGAACACTCTGGTGTAGGGATGTTACCTCACACTGGACTTCCTCGGAGGTATTCGGACCCCCGTTCCTGGTGGCCGCAGGACTCCGCGAGAAGCAGGGAGAAGCCTTGCGCTGCTTGAGAGAACTGTGAGTAAAGCCTTGGAAATTCATCCCTATGGCCTTCGGACTGTTCATTACGCGCCATACCACGCGACGCGGTACCCGTACTCCCACACTACTACTCCCCCTCCATCCTGCTTTGCCTGCCCTGAGGCCACGCTCCGCCTGTGGGGAGCAGCGAGAACTCTAGCCGCCATGACACCGGGCCTCAGCGGACTGTAGCAGCGCTGGTGGCGCATCATCAGACACCACAGGTGGCGTAGTCGACAATTACCACTCAACCCGGAAAGCCCTAACATCATTTTTAATGTGACGGCCCTGGGCACGGAACGGGTCCAGGCCACGGCTGCATCCCCCTCAACATCTGACCCGGCTCCGAGTACCCCAACCTCTTCCCAGGGCAGGGCTTGCGAGCGTCACATCACTGAGGTAGTCGGCAGGATTGCGTGCCCGCAGCAACGGAGAAAAGTGTCCATTGCTATCGGGTACTGTGTGCCTTACACCTTGGACTGTTGTTTTACACTTAAAATGGCGCCCGCCCAAGAAGAACAGGCGCGATTATGCTGTGAAAAGACTGTCTTTGTACGCCTCCCATCGTGGGCTGGGCTCCCGCTTGGCGCCAAAAATGTGGACTGCCCCTTCCATCAGAGACTGTCCGCGGGGTAATGCTCGTCAAATTGGATGGGCTGAACGAAGACGGGCCTGTCAGCATCCCGCCCAGGAACCGCCCCGAAAGAGGAGGAAGAAGAAGCAAAGCAACAAGGTATGGCCATTGCAGTCGGAGCTTGGCAGTCAACGGATGCAGACATGGATGTCTCTTGGGTGCAAGACCACGCGAAGACTGAACCCAGTTCAGGCCCTTCACCCGGAAGAGAGCAAGGCGGCAGCGTATTAACCCCGGGAGATATTGAGTTTCTCCACATGGAAGTTCCAGGACTTGCTAGGAGGCAGAAGGAGGCCCAGGAGGTGGCAACGGCAGCGTGGAAAGCGGAGATGCTGCAACGTATTCGAGACCGCCGCTGAGGAGTGAAGGTTCCAGGACCAGTCGACCCGGAGGTCGAAGTCGAGAGTGACCTAGTGGCGGGTGAGTCTGCAACCCCTGCCCCGGCTGCAGAGCCAACAGAGACTATCCTGGACCTCATGGCGGAGTACATAGTCCCCCACGCGGTCACCTGGGAGCAAGCACTAGCTCCTGAGCTGCAATCGGCAGCCATCGGTGGGGACCTGCGCTGTCGCAAAAGCTCAGAAATGGAGGTGCCTGGAGCTGCGGAGGAGGCAACCGGCTCCAACCCGGACTGGTCCGCATCTTCCGAGGACTTGCAGCAACCCGTCCTCTCCCCGCTACCTGCACCAGCGGTGACCTGGCCCGAGGTCGAGGAGTGGGCCTGGGAAAACCAGGGGGGCGACCTAATGGGCTTCACGCGGGAGACCCGAGCGGAAGCGCGAAGGAGGAGCCAATGGTGCAGCGATCAAATCTTCCAGATAGCACGGGAACAACGTCGGCGGGAGCAACGCTGCGAGCACCTCGAAGTCAGGACCAAGGCTGCAAAGACTCGGGCGCTACAGGAGGAGGCCAC
The DNA here is from genome assembly GCF_046119375.1 of Phyllobates terribilis. Lineage (NCBI taxonomy): Eukaryota > Metazoa > Chordata > Amphibia > Anura > Dendrobatidae > Phyllobates > Phyllobates terribilis. Next base: position 660,492,857 of record NW_027362762.1, on the reverse strand, counting down.
CCGTCCCAGTCCCCGGTATGGAGGCCAGGTTGTGCGTTTTCACCATGAGGCGGGGTGGGGGTTTATCCGGAGTCCCATGCTCCTGGACGATGTGTTCGTCAGCAGGCGGGACGTCGAGCCGCGCCTTAAGAAGGGACACCCCGGCCGGAACCCCTTCCCGGGCGATACGGTGACTTTCACTCACCACCAGGGGGAGCGTGGGTGGTACGCCATGGACGTCCGCAAAGTGTCTGGGAGTGACGCCACCCCGCCCTCAGCCTCAGGTGATCGGCTAGCCTCTGTCGGGTGGAATGAGCCTTTCCCTCCACGTGAGCCCCAAGACTAGAGCAGCCCCCGGCTGCTGTTGTTATTGTTTCAGGTTCAAATAATTGCTGCTATTTTTTGTGTTTTTCCTTTATTTAGAGACTTTGGTCCCTGCGGACTATGGCAGGCGGCGGACTGCATTGTAAATAGTTATGCATCTATTTAGGTGCTCCCTATTGGTTTTATACAAAACCGTGTCTTCCTTCTACCTCAGACCTCAGAAGCAAAACCTGTCTGGAGTGGCTTGTGTGGGGGTCCAGCTCCGGATCTTCATGCCCTGCAGCCACCCCAGGGCCCACGTAGAGGGTTTAGGGCAGGTCCCTCTTACCACTGAACTGACCGTCGTCACTTTTAACCAGTCCGCTGCCTTGATCAAAAAGTCTCTTGTCTTAATTTATAATTTTGCACTTTTATACCTTTGTACTTTTATAATTTTATACTTTGCACTTTTGTACTTTTATAACTGTTATGCAACGTTACAAGAAATGTGCCTCCCATAAAGGGATGATAGTTCTATTTGTTTATATAAAAAGAATTTTCATGGGTGTTGCTTCCTTTGCAGCCCGCGGACGTGCTGTGTTTTACCAGGGGGGAATGTGGCGCCCCTGAGGGTTCGACCGCCACAGGAATGCTGCACTTCTTCAATGGAGTGTGGAGTTCCTCCTCTGAGGTAAGGCCAGTGTGATGGTAGTGACCTAGCCTTTTGCATCCAACACCACATTTCCACCAGAGGGAGCTAGTATGCACTAGGTGCTGCTCCCCTGGTTACAGGGAGACTGGGGAACACAAAGTAGTAGGAACCAGTTAGTGGGTGTGGGTGGAGGAACAGTTAGTTAGTGACACTTCTAATTTTCATATTTATTAGAATGCCATTTTTGATCTTGGTTCTTGTTCTTCTGTGGTCTCTGGCAGTCTGTCTGTCAAGCGGTCTGTCGGCTGTCACTGTGCTGTCAAAATACTGTGTGTAATGTGACTTTCCTCCTGGAGCGCAGATCCTGTGTGGGCCTGCACCGGCATGGGACACAGCCCTCGTACCCCGATCTTTGGGACGAGAGGTAGGTTGCAGACAAGGAATGTCTCAACCCGGCCAAGGACCAGGATCAAGAAGGCCCGGGAGCTTTAGAGTGTGGCTCCCTAGCAAATAGGTCCCGGGGAGGATGCAGACGGAGCGGAGCACGCCACCTGTCCTCGCCTACCTGATCTATTCAGAGGAATTCCGGCTGCAAGAGGGGTACCGGCCCCCTACACCCGACCTCATACTCTACGTCCAGGACGGGAAAGCCTGGTTAGGCCCTGAGGATCCCGCCGGGCTTCGGATGGATAGAAATTGCCACCCGAGCCCTACACCTGAGAGGAGCTCAGAGGGAGACCCGGCCTATTTACACACGCACAGACGGGAAAGGGTAAAGTCTGTAGTGCAGGAACACTCTGGTGTAGGGATGTTACCTCACACTGGACTATCTCGGAGGTAGTCGGACCCCCGTTCCTGGTGGCCGCAGGACTCCGCGAGGAGCAGGGAGAAGCCTTGCGCTGCTTGAGAGAACTGTGAGTAAAGCCTTGGAAATTCATCCCTATGGCCTCCGGACTGTTCATTACGCGCCATACCACGCGACGCGGTTCCCATACTCCCACACTACTACTCCCCCTCCATCCTGCTTTGCCTGCCCTGAGGCCACGCTCCGCCTGTGGGGAGCAGCGAGAACTCTAGCTGCCATGACACCGGGCCTCAGCGGACTGTAGCGGCGCTGGTGGCGCATCACCAGACACCACAGGTGGCGTAGTCGACAATTACCACTCAACCCGGAAAGCCCTAACATCATTTTTAATGTGACGGCCCTGGGCACGGAACGGGTCCAGGCCACGGCTGCATCCCCCTCAACATCTGACCCAGCTCCGAGTACCCCAACCTCTTCCCAGGGCAGGGCTTGCGAGCGTCACATTACCAGCTTTAGAGCAGCACTTACAAGCTTTATAGCAAATAGCTTACAATCGTCCACTCCTTGCATAAGAAACCTAGATAATGAGATGTAAACTATACAATTAAAAAGTGCTACGCTCTTAAGAACACATAGGATTTTTAATAAGAAAAAAAATTGCAACATTACTTTGCAATTTTAACAATTTACAAATATGAGACATCCCTTTCAAGTGGTAGACAGGGTATCATGCATCCTTTGCTGTGGCTCATGCAAAATGCTTATGCATAATTGCATATAATTTAACGATAGTTACATTTCCCCACCCCCAACACCCAAATAAATAAGGCAACTCCTAGACAGGAGTGTCGCTACCTTACTTAGGAGGTTGATTCTTTGAGGCTATGTGCCCACGTTGCGGAAATGCTGCATATTTTTTACGCTTCTCCCTGGCAGGAAAAACGCATGCGGATTTTACATGTGTTTTTACCGCCAGGTAGAAGCGTTTGTCAAGCGTCTTTGCATGCATTTCTGCATGCGGGTTATCAAGCGCTTTTCCAAGCGATTTTAGCATCACTTGGAAAAGTGCTTGACAACTTGTTCACACTATATAAATCCATGCAACCGGCATCGATTTATAGTAGTGTGACCAAGTTAGTTAAAAAAAAGAATAAGAATGGTAAAAAATAAAAAAATAAAGTTTATACTCACCTTCCGATGTCTTCCCGGTGTCATCTCTGCTCCGTCCTGTGTCTTGCACTGCTTGCGGTGGTGTGAAGGACCTGCTGTGACGTCATTGAGCCATGTGATGGGTCACATGACTCAGTGACGTCATGGCAGGTCCTTGACATCTACGCGAACATTGCAAGACACTGGACGGAGCAGAGAAAACACCGGGAAGACATCGGAAGGTGAGTATAAACTTTATTTTTTATTTTAAATTCTTTTTTTTACAGTTTCTATAGTACCCGGGTCTGGATGAGAGTCTCCTCTCCTCCAGACTTGGGTACCATCCGCACATAGAAACGCATAATATCCGTGTGTACAAATGTACTGACACGGATATTATGGGTCTTAATCGCACTTAAGCTGTAAGCTTAAGGTAAAGACCTCAAAGGTAGTATTCTCTGAAATACTACTTGTTCCACGTGCCACGCCAGAAAGGCAGTGGGAGGTTAGGGAGGTAAATAAGTAGCTTGAGAGTTGGCGTAAGATGGAGAGTTTCAGATTCCTAGAGTACTGGGTCGACTTCCTTTTGGCCAGAGGTTCTTCGTCAGGGATGGGATGCACATCAATTGGGAGGGTGCCGCTGTGGTGGGTGGAAGAACGGCTAGAAGTTTGGAAGAGTATTTAAACTTGGGAATGATAAGGTAGGAGGGGCATTTACTGTACAGGAGGGGAAGATAGTGTAGACAGTGACCTAATACTAAGTAATGAAAGTGGTAGTGGCATAGGTGGAGGGATTAGGACAGTTATTACAGAGAGTAGGAATAAATATACAAAAAATGCACAAACTGTATACTGATGGTTGAAGCCACACCAACAAAATTGATAAATTAAAATTGATAATGCTGGAAGAAAATTATGATATGGTTAAAATAACGGACATATGGCTGAACAAGATCTATGACTGGGCTGTTAATTTAGAGGGCTAATAATATAATAATAATTTTTATTTATACAGCGCCAACATATTCTGCAGCGCTTTACAATTAAGTAGGGACATGTACAGACAATAAAAACAATACAATGTAAAATGTTTCAACAGTTAGAGGAGGAGTGAGGGCCCTGCTCGCAAGCTTACAATCTATATGGAAATGGGGGGGACGGACACAATAGGTAGAACATGGTCATCAGCCAGTATCTAAGTGCAGTTACCGTGTGCTATTGGGTGCATGGACGTTGTGGAGACAGATGAATAGGCAGGAGCAGATTAAGATTAACATTTGGGGGGGAACCGGGGAGAGTTAGGTTAGTGAGTTGATATGATAGACTTGTCTAAACAGATGTGTTTTTAAAGCACGCTTAAGAACATGGGGGCTAGATATTAGTTGGATCGTTTGGGGTAGTGCATTCCAGAAAACTGGAATGTCAGTCGATGGCATCCCGAGGTGCCATCATTAATAATCAAAACAGGGCACTAGAATTAAAATAGCAAGTCCCCCCTACATGTTTCACCGTATACACGGCATCATCAGGGAAAGGGACACAAACACATAATATTAGGAAACTAGAGGCATATCTTTTTAACCATTTATTTCTACACCCTCATTTATATATACACAATAAAAGTTAAGTTATATGGCCTGTTACTGAGGAATATCTAGTGGGGTTTTCCCTTTTGGTCCTTAGTCTTAAAATCAGTTGCAGAATGGAGGGCACAGGAAGGGTGATAAACAGAAATGAGGGATGAGATATAGGCTGGTGCAGAACTGTGGAGAGCTTTGTGGGTGAGAGAAATGAGTTTGTATTGTATTCTGTGGGGAATGGGTAACCAGTGCTATGACTGGCACAGGATAGAGGCGTCGGTGAAGCGGCCTGATAGAAATACGACCCTGGATGCTGCATTCAGAAGGGATTGGAGAGGAGGCAGTTTGGTTAGAGGGAGACCGATCAGGTGATAGTTGCAGTAGCCCAGGTGAGAGTGAATGAAAGTGACAGTAAGATTTTTTGCAGTTTCAAAGGTGAGAAAAGGTCAGATTCTGTAGATGTTTTTAAGGTGTAGGTGAAACAAGCGAGTGAGTGATTTTATATATGAGAATAAAGGAAAGTTGTGTGTCAAATATTACCCCAAGAAAGAGAGCTTGCTGCTTGAGAGTTATGGTTGCACCACCCAACGAAATTGCAAAGTCGGGTATAGGTAGGTTAGTAGAGGGAGGATACACAAGGAGTTCAGTTTTGGAGAGATTCAGTTTCAGATTGAGGGAGGACATGTTGTTAGAGACAGCAGAAAGACAATCACTGGTATTTTGTATTAGGGTAGGGATGATGTCAGGTGAAGAGGTGTATAGTTGGGTGTCATAAGCATAGAGATGATACTGGAAACTAAATCTGCTGATGGTTGGTCCAATAGGGGCAGTATATAAGGAGAAGAGAAGGGGGTCTAGTACTGAGCCTTGAGAAACTCCGATAGTAAGGAGAAGATTCGAGAAAGAAGAGCCAGCAAAAGATACCGTGAAGGAGCGATCAGAGAGATAGGAGGAGAACGGTGTCCTTGAGGCCTATAGAGCAGAGCATAGTGAAGAGGAGCTGGTGATCCAGTGTCAAATGCGGCAGAGAGATCCAGGAGAAACAGCAGGGAGTAGTGACCATTGGACTTTGCTGTTAGTAGGTCTTTAGTAGTTTAGAGACTTTAGTAAGTACTGTTTCATTAGAATGTGAAGAGCGGAAACCAGATTGTAAACGGGATGAGATGGGAGTAGACCAAGAGTTCCAGGAGTTTAGAGATGAAAGGAAGATTAGAGACCGTTCTGTAGATTGAAGCGCTGTTCTGGTCCAGGGATGGCTTTTTAAGTAAAGGGGTTATGATGGCATGTTTGAATGAAGAGGGAAAGATACCTAAAGAAAGAGACAGGTTAAACATTTTAGTTAGGTGGGTAGTGACAGCTGGGGAAAGGGTCTGAAGGAGACGTGAGGTAATAGGTGTAACGGGTCTGGGAGGCGGAACCTCTGGGCTACAATACAAGGGGGCAGTCCTTGTAAGGGAGCGGGTGGCGACCAGGCAGGTAGTCACAGGAGGTGACCAGGACAGTCTCTGGGTGTACGGGCAGGAGGACACGGCAAGTGATCGGGGCAGTCTCTGGATAAAGGGTAGGTACGACCTGAGATGGCTGAACCTCCAGGTAGGCTAGCAAGGCAGATGAAGAATGTGTGCTTCCAGGTGAGCAAGCGAGAGTCTCTGGAATAGCAGGTGGTCACAGCACGTGACGGCGGAGCCTCCAGGTAGGCAAGCAGGCAGGTAACGGAGAAGCGCTCCCAGGTGAGCGGGCAAGAGTCTCAGGAATAGCTGGTGGTCACAGCACGTGACAGCGGAGCCTCCGGGCAGGCAAGCAGGCAGGTAGCGGAGAAGCGCTCCCAGGTGAGCGGGCAAGAGTCTGGAGTAGCTGGTGGTCACAGCACGTGACAGCGGAGCCTCCGGGCTGGCAAGCAGGCAGGTAACGGAGAGGCGCTCCCAGGTGAGCGGGCAAGAGTCTCAGGAATAGCTGGTGGTCACAGCACGTGACAGCGGAGCCTCCGGGCAGGCAAGCAGGCAGGTAGCGGAGAAGCGCTCCCAGGTGAGCGGGCAAGCTGGTCCATAGACAGACTGACCGGAGTTGTAAGGCAGACCGTCGGACCTCAGGCAAGCAGGCAGGTAGCTGAGGTGCGCTCCCAGGTGAGCGGGCAGGCTGGTCCTTAGACAGACTGACAGGAGTTGTAAGGCAGACCGTCAGACCTCAGACTAGCAGACAGGTAGCAAGTAATCAGGCAGGAATCTGACAGGTAACTGGCAGGTAACTGGCAACGGGACCTGAGGGCTGAAGCACAGGTGAGACACAGGTGCAAACAACATTGCTCGGGCACCTCCATTTTGGAGGAGGTGCCTTATATATGATGAAGTCCTCCGGCCATTGGCCGGGGACTCCTTAGGACGGCGCGCGCGGCCCCTTTAAGAGGAGGGGAGCGCGCGCGCGCGCGCCCTAAGCACAGGGGCCGGGAAGGAGCGCGCGCTGAGAGCAGAGCGGGAGGAGGACGCCGGGAAGGAGCGCGCGCTGACAGCAGAGCGGGAGAGGGACGCCGGGCACGGGGCAGAGCGGTGAGGGGAGCAGCGTCCCTGCCTAGCAGAGGGCAGGGACGCCGGCACTACAGTACCCCCCCCTTTAGGCCCCCCCTTTTTTAGGCCAGACAGAAATTTAGCTAGGATGAGAGGGGCATGGATGTTCTCCCGGGGCTCCCACGTTCTCTCCTCAGGACCAAACCCCTTCCAATCTACCAGAAAAAAGGTCTTTCCTCTTACCCTTTTGGTGGCAAGAATGTTCTCTACCTCAAACTCGTCCTCAGCAGAAACCGGAGCAGGAGGCGTACCTGTAGACTTGGAAAAAGAGTTAAGTACCACAGGTTTGAGGAGAGATACATGGAAGGAGTTAGGGATCCGTAAGTTGGCCGGGAGTTTCAATTTATAGGCCACCGGGTTGATCTGACTGGTGACCTCCAGAGGTCCGATGAACCGAGGCCCTAACTTGTAAGAGGGTATCTTGAGTCGAACATATTTAGATGAGAGCCAGACCTTATCTCCTGGACGAAATTGAGGAGGATCCAGGCGTTTTTTTGTCAGCGTGTCTTTTCATCCGCTCGGACGACTGAAGGAGTGCGGATCGGGTACTCTCCCAAATGGAGGAAAATTTGCTAACGAGAGATTCCGCAGCCGGGTTGTCCACCGAGGTGGAGACAGGAAAAGGAATCCGAGGATGCTGACCAAAGACTACAAAAAACGGGGATTTGGAGGAGGATTCGCTCTCGTGATTATTGTAAGAGAACTCGGCCCATGGCAGGAGATCCACCCAGTCTGAATGGTGGGCATTAACGAAGTGCCGGAGGAAACTGGTCAGGTTCTGATTGATCCGCTCCACTTGACCATTGGACTGTGGGTGGTAAGCGGAAGAGAAATCCAGGGTGACGTCTAGTAGTTTACAAGTGGCTCTCCAGAAGCGTGAGGTGAACTGTACCCCACGATCCGACACGATGTGGAGGGGCAGGCCATGAAGACGGAAGATGTGACGAATAAAGTCTCTAGCTAGCTCGGGTGCAGACGGGAGGCCTGGCAGGGGAACGAAATGAGCCATCTTGGAGAAGCGGTCAGCGACCACCCAAATGACCGTACAACCGGCAGAGAGTGGGAGGTCAGTTATGAAGTCCATTGCAATATGCTGCCAGGGGGCAGCAGGTACTGGGAGCGGAAGGAGGCGACCGGCTGGCAGATGTCTCGGAACCTTGTTGCGGGCGCAGGACACACAGGCAGAAACAAAGTCTATTACATCCTTGTGCAGGGTAGGCCACCAGTAGTGCCGGGAAATAAGCTGGAGGGTCTTCTTCTGACCAGCGTGGCCAGCCAGTTTAGACGAGTGACCCCAGTGAAGGATCTTCTCCCGATCAGGTACTGATACGAACGTCTTTCCGGGTGGGAGACGATTTAGACTCACGGGAGCCACCTGCATTACTCTGGCGGGATCGATGATGTGTTTCTGATCTTCCTCGAGATCAGATACCAGAAAGGATCGAGACAAGGCGTCCGCCTTGACGTTTTTGTCAGCCGGGCGAAAATGAAGGACAAAATCAAAACGAGCAAAAAACAAGGACCACCGGGCTTGGCGCGGGTTAAGTCTCTGGGCATGCTGGAGGTAAGCCAAGTTCTTGTGGTCAGTGTAAATTATTACCGGGTGAAGAGCCCCCTCAAGCAGGTAACGCCACTCCTCCAATGCCAGTTTGATGGCCAATAACTCTCGATCTCCTATGGAATAATTGCGCTCTGAGGAGGAGAAGAGTTTAGAGAAGAAGCCGCAAGTTACCATCCTCCCGGAAGAAGATTTTTGAGTAAGTACCGCTCCAGCTCCAGAGGAGGAGGCGTCCACTTCCAGGAAGAACTGCTTGTTGCCGTCCGGGCGATGCAGCACCGGGGCGGAAGAGAAGGCCTGTTTTAAGGAAAGAAAGGCTTCTTCTGCTTCGGGCGGCCACTCTTTGGGATTAGTACCCTTACGGGTGAGCGCGGAAATTGGGGCAGTCCGGGAAGAGAAGTTTGGTATGAAGAGGCGGTAGTAGTTGGCGAAGCCCAGGAACCGCTGAATGGCCTTCAACCCCTCCGGTCGGGGCCATTTCTCGATGGCAGACAGTTTCTCTGGATCCATTCGTAGGCCGGTCTGAGAAATAATGTAGCCCAAAAACGGAAGCGAGGTCTGCTCAAAGAGGCACTTCTCGTATTTAGCGAAGAGGTGATTCTGCCTGAGCCTGAGCAGGACCTGACGAACGTCCCTCCGGTGAGTCTGGAGATCCGGAGAGAAGACCAAGATGTCGTCCAGGTACACCACTACGCAGGAGTAGAGAAGGTCCCGGAAGATGTCATTGACCAACTCTTGAAAGACGGCAGGAGCGTTACAGAGACCAAAGGGCATTACCAGGTATTCATAGTGGCCGTCCCGGGTGTTGAATGCCGTCTTCCATTCATCCCCTTGACGGATACGAACCAGGTTGTACGCCCCACGGAGGTCTAGTTTGGTGAAGATTCTAGCCCCCCTCAGACGATCAAATAATTCTGGAATGAGCGGAAGGGGGTACTTATTCTTCACCGTGATCTGGTTTAGGCCTCTATAGTCTATACAGGGACGGAGAGAGCCGTCCTTCTTTTTGACGAAAAAGAAGCCTGCTCCCGCCGGGGAGGTAGATTTCCGGATGAATCCCCTGGCCAGATTCTCCTCAATATATTCGGACATCGACCGGGTCTCAGCAGCGGATAAAGGATAAATACGCCCACGGGGAGGAGTAGTACCGGGTAACAGGTCGATGGGACAGTCATATGGTCTATGAGGGGGTAATGTCTCTGCCTCCTTCTTATTAAAGACATCAGCATAAGACCAATAAGGAATTGGAAGTCCAGGTAGATTAGCTGGGGTAGGAGAGGGACGGACGGGATGGACGGGAACCAGGCAGGTCTTATGACAGTCTTGTCCCCAGCGAAGGACTTCTCCGGTTTGCCAGTCAAGCACGGGTGCATGTTTCTGGAGCCAAGGCAGACCTAGCAAGAGGGCGTGAGAGAGTCCAGGCAGAACATGAAAGGAGATACTTTCAGAATGCAGCATTCCCACCTGCAGAGTAATGGATTCGGTGATGAGTTGGATGGGGCGTGGTAAGAGCCCCCCATCCACGGCAGCCACAGACAAGGGTACAGCCAGGGGTTTGGTGGGGATGCGGTATTTCTCTACCAGGGACTGTGAAATAAGATTCCCGGCTGCTCCAGAGTCCAGTTGGGCTAGTTCGAAATAACGGTTCTCCCCGTAGACGATTGAAACTGACAACAGCAGGGATGGAGAGGATTTATTCTTGTCTAGGTGGACCTCTCTGAGCGAACCTAGACACAGGCGTTTCCCGACCTCTCCGGGCAGGCACGGATCCGGTGCTCCTTACTGCCACAGTAGAAGCAGGTCCCCTCGGCACGGCGTAAGTCCTGACGGGTCTTGACCATCTTGGTCTGGTCGACCTGCATAGGCTCAGGAGGGTGTACCTGGTTAGAGACAGAAGGAGTGACGGGTTTCTGAAAAGTAGGAGCTAGACGTGGTAACCTCCTCTCACGGGTGACCTCTCTGGCACGCTCCTGGAACCGTAGGTCAATCCGGGTGGCAAGAGTTATTAAGTCATCGAGAGTGGTAGGAATGTCCCGACCGGCAAGTTCATCTTTAATACGGCCGGACAGACCCTCCCAGAAGACGGAAACCAGAGCGTCGTTATCCCAGGCCAGCTCCGAGGCAAGGGTACGGAACCGTATGGCATATTGGCCCACGGTGAGACTCTCCTGACGGAGGCGTAGCAACGATGATGCAGATGAGGTCTTCCGTCCGGGTTCGTCGAAGACTTTCCGGAAAGCCGTGAGAAAAGCAGGCAAGTTGGACACCAGGGGGTCTCCTCTCTCCCATAGAGGATTTAGCCAGGCCAGGGCCTCCCCGGTGAGATGGGACATGATGAAGGCAATTTTGGCCCGGTCGGAGTTAAACTGGTGGGACAAAAGTTCAAAGTGCAGGGTGCACTGATTTAAGAAGCCCCGAGCCTGGACGGAGTCGCCTCCGAAGCGAGGAGGTGCAGAGAGCCGGGGTCCGGGGTAGGATACCATGGTATTAGTGGGCAGCGGAGCTGCCGGATTGCAAGATATGGCACTGGCGGAGGTTGTTGGTGGATCAGACAGAGTGTTCAGGCGAGTATTGACATTCCGCAGGTGACCCAGGATGGACTCCTGTTGGGACCTCTGACGGGACAGTTCAAGACAGAGGTCCGAGAGCGAGGGAGCTTGGGTGCCACCGGGTTCCATGGCCCGAGCAAACTGTAACGGGTCTGGGAGGCGGAACCTCTGGGCTAAAATACAAGGGGGCGGTCCTTGTAAGGGAGCGGGTGGCGACCAGGCAGGTAGTCACAGGAGGTGACCAGGACAGTCTCTGGGTGTACGGGCAGGAGGACACGGCAAGTGATCGGGGCAGTCTCTGGATAAAGGGTAGGTACGACCTGAGATGGCTGAACCTCCAGGTAGGCTAGCAAGGCAGATGAAGAATGTGTGCTCCCAGGTGAGCAAGCGAGAGTCTCTGGAATAGCAGGTGGTCACAGCACGTGACGGCGGAGCCTCCAGGTAGGCAAGCAGGCAGGTAACGGAGAAGCGCTCCCAGGTGAGCGGGCAAGAGTCTCAGGAATAGCTGGTGGTCACAGCACGTGACAGCGGAGCCTCCGGGCAGGCAAGCAGGCAGGTAGCGGAGAAGCGCTCCCAGGTGAGCGGGCAAGAGTCTGGAGTAGCTGGTGGTCACAGCACGTGACAGCGGAGCCTCCGGGCTGGCAAGCAGGCAGGTAACGGAGAGGCGCTCCCAGGTGAGCGGGCAAGAGTCTCAGGAATAGCTGGTGGTCACAGCACGTGACAGCGGAGCCTCCGGGCAGGCAAGCAGGCAGGTAGCGGAGAAGCGCTCCCAGGTGAGCGGGCAAGCTGGTCCATAGACAGACTGACCGGAGTTGTAAGGCAGACCGTCGGACCTCAGGCAAGCAGGCAGGTAGCTGAGGTGCGCTCCCAGGTGAGCGGGCAGGCTGGTCCTTAGACAGACTGACAGGAGTTGTAAGGCAGACCGTCGGACCTCAGACTAGCAGACAGGTAGCAAGTAATCAGGCAGGAATCTGACAGGTAACTGGCAGGTAACTGGCAACGGGACCTGAGGGCTGAAGCACAGGTGAGACACAGGTGCAAACAACATTGCTCGGGCACCTCCATTTTGGAGGAGGTGCCTTATATATGATGAAGTCCTCCGGCCATTGGCCGGGGACTCCTTAGGACGGCGCGCGCGGCCCCTTTAAGAGGAGGGGAGCGCGCGCGCGCCCTAAGCACAGGGGCCGGGAAGGAGCGCGCGCTGAGAGCAGAGCGGGAGGAGGACGCCGGGAAGGAGCGCGCGCTGACAGCAGAGCGGGAGAGGGACGCCGGGCACGGGGCAGAGCGGTGAGGGGAGCAGCGTCCCTGCCTAGCAGAGGGCAGGGACGCCGGCACTACAATAGGGTCACTTTTGTAGGTTGTAGGTTGAGAAGATGCAAGTAGTCTGGTCACTTCTTCTTCTCTGACAGGCACGAAGATGGAAAGTGAACTTGAGGTGCAGTAGGGAAGGGAATCGAGGCTCTGAATGGATTGTGCAAAGATGTCTTGATGGCTTTGATTGATTTTTTTGTAGGAAATGTAGTGTTCAAAATAATAGCAGTCCAATATGACTAACCAGATTAACCACTGTTTTTGGTATAAATTATATTACCGCATGTCAAAGAATTTACCTGCTGGTGCTGTAGATTCTAAGAAAGCCAACAGACTCAGCATTCATGATCTGCATGTTTTTGAGTCTGTGTATTTGAATAATTAATTGAAAGGGGGTGTGTTCAAAATAAAAGAAGTGTGGAGTTCAATTAGTGAGGTCAATCATTCTGTGAAGAAACAGGTGTGAATCAGGTGGCCCTAATTTAAGGTTGAAACCAGCGCATGTTGTACATGCATTTCTCCTCGAAAACCTGAGAAATATGGGTCGTTCGAGACACTGTTCAGAAGAACAGCATACTGTGCTTAAAAGTTGATTGGAGAGGGTAAAACTTATAAAGAAGTGCAGACAATGATAAGCTGTTCAGCTAAAATGATCTCCAATGCTTTAAAATGGAAAGCAAAACCAGAGAAACGTGGAAGAAAATGGAAGACTACCATTCGAATGGATCGAAGAATAGCCAGAATGGCAAAGGTTCAGCCAATGATCAGCTCCAGGATGATCAAAGACAGTCTCAAGTTACTTGTGACTGTACTTTAGGGCTCAGGAGGGAGTGGAAGGTTTCAAAGAGTCGTTTTGGATTGTTGGCTAGAGATGTGATGAGGGTGGTAAAGTAGACTTGTTTAGTCAGATGGGGAGCAGAGTTTTAAGTTATGAGCATGAACTTACAGTGGATGAAGTCTTCTGAAGTGATTTTCTCCACAGACGCTCAGTGCACCTTGAGCAGCGCTGCAGAAAACATGTTTGTAGCGTGTGTCAGAGCCGCCGTCTATGCCGGGTCATTCTGCGTGTAGCAGGTGCTGTTTCATCCAGGGCGCTCTGCAATGTATTGTTATAGTGTGACAATGCTGAGTGTGGACAGGAAAGGGAGGAGATAGGAACTAAAGATAACTGTAGATTGTTCATAAGCTGCTGGGTATTTATGGCACGTAGATTTCTCTATGTGTGGTAAGTGGGGATGTCTTGGGTGTTGAGACCGTTCTTGACAGAGAGGGAAAGAAGGTTGTGGTCAGAGATTGGGAGAGACAAGTTAGTAAAGTGATGCAGCGAACAGAGTCATGAAAAGACTAGGTCCAGAGTATTCTCTTCTTCATGTGTAGGATAGTTAGTATGCTGTGAGATGCCGAATGAGGAGGTTAGTGAAAGAAGATGAGACGCAGATGGGGAGATCAACTCATCAATGGGGATGTTAAAATCTCCTATGATGAGAGTGGGAATATCACATGATAGGAAGTGTGGAAGCCAAGTGGCAAAGTGATCTAGAGACTGACGGGATGAGCCTGGAGGGCAATACACAACTGCCAGTTGCAGGGAGAAGGGTTTGAAGAGTCTAACGGTGTGGACTTTGAAGGAAGGAAACATAAGTGAGGGAACTGCGGGGATGACCTGGAAAGCACATTGTGATGAAAGGAGCAGACTAACACCTCCACCTTGTCTGCTCTCAGGTCAGGGGTATGTGAAAATTATAGCCCATCATATGAGAGAGCAGCTGCAATGGTGGTGTCAGACTGCTGGATCCAAGTTTCAGTGAGAGCCAGAAGGTTAAGGGAATTTGAAAGGAAGAAATCTTGGATGTAGAGAAGTTTATTGCACGCTGAGCGTGAGTTCCAAAGGGCACACTTAAAAGAGACAGTAGAAGGCAAGCAACAAATGTTTATAAGATTGACAGGGCTTCTATGTGCAGCAGGATGAGAGTTATGTATACTAGTGTATGGAGGCCCAGGGTTGGGAGAGGACTTATGGACTTCCACTACCCTGATATAAATTGGGGAGCAGAAACCTGCAGGTCCAGTAAGAGAAACAGGTTTTTCACAATGAAAAAAAGCAATAACCTTTCACAACTGGTTCATGACCCAACAAGAAGGGGGGCACTGCTAGACCTAATATTAACCAGTAAGCTGGACAGGATATCAAATATATATGGGTTGGAGGTTACTTAGGCAAAAGTGATCACAAAATAATACGTTTTCACATAGTCTTCAATAAGATATGTAGTAGAGGGGCTACAAGGACTCTAAACTTCAGAAAGGAGAATTTCCGATGGCTAAGAGATTATCTTAGTGCCATAAACTGGGACAATATCCTTAAAAATAAAAGTACACAAAGGAAATGGGACACTTTTATAAGCATCCTGAATAGGACCTGTGTACAATATATACCCTATTGGAATATACAAGCTGGAAATAGGAGGAAACCACTATAGCTAAATAGAGCAATAAGGGGTGCAATATATGACAAACAGAAAGCGTTTAGAGAACTAAAGCAAGTGGGTGGTGACGAGGCGTTAAATAATTATAGAAAAAAAATTGTGCAAAAACAAATTAAGGCAGAAAACACTGAGACAGAGAGACTCATTGCCAAAGAAAGTAAAAATAATCCAAAAATATTCTCCTACTACATAAGCAGTAAGTAACTCAAAAATGATAGTGTTTACCTCCTCAAAAATAATCTTGGTGAGATGGTGGAGGAGGATGAAGAAAAAGCCAATCTACTGAACGCCTTTTTCTCTACAGTATTTACACAAGAAAGTCCCATGACAGACAACATGATCAGGGATACCATAAATTCTTCATTACATGTTACCAGCTTGATCCAGCAGGAACTACTACACCACCTCAAAAATGCTAAAATAGGCAAACCTCTGGGCGCTGATGGCATACACAACCGATTACTGCAGGAATTAAGTACCATAATGGACAGATCACTATTTCTAATGTTTAAGGATTCCATAATAACGGGGTCTGTACCACAGGGCTGGCGCAACTTGTTTCATACCTGAATGGTGGTCCTTTGTCAAGGCTTGACAGAAGACCATGCAGGTTTGAAACATGTTGCCTGGGAGTACAGCGGATATTTCTTGTCTGCCTTTTTAATTTTTGTGCTGTTGTGTTGAACCATTTTTGTGCCTTTTATACTACTTGATCAATAAAGAAACTATTTTATTTTTATTTTACTCACTTATGTAATGCGATTAATTCCACAGCACTTTACAGAGATTATCGGCACTGTCCCCATTGGGGCTCACAATCTAAATTCCCTATCAGTATGTCTTTGGAGTGTGGGAGGAAACCGGAGAACCCGAAGGAAAGCCACGCAAACACGGGGAGAACATACAAATATTAAGAAGATGTGAGTGCCGGCTATCGTTTGGACTATTGTTATTACTGGAGCATTTTGCCATGCACCTGGACAGATGAGCTTATTGCTCTTTTTTTAAATCAAACCATAGATGTTCATAAATTGAGTTATGTGTAGTAATTAGAAAAACACAGGGAAAAGTATTGAACACACACTTACTGAAATTTAATTAGTACTTTGCACAAAAGCCTTTGTTGTTGATGACAGCTTCAAGACGTATGGAGAAACTAATCGCATGCATTGCTCCGGTGTGATTTTAGCTCATTCTTCCACACTAACACTTTCAAATCCTAAAGGTTCCATGGACTTCTTCTATGAACTCTGAGCTTTAGTTCCTTCATAATCTATTGGTTTCAGGTGAAGTGATTGGCTGGGCAATTCTAGCAGTTTTATTTTCTTTCTCTGAAACCAATTGAGAGTTTCCTTGGCTGTGTGAAATGTCCAACCTCATTTAATCTTCATCGTCTGGGGAGATGGCAGCAGATTTTTTTCAAGAATGTCTCGGGACATATGTCAATTCATCCTTCCTTCAAAAATATGAAGTTTTCCAGTGCTGTATGCTGAAAAAGAGCCCCACTTCATGATGTTCGCACCTCCAAACTTCACTGTTGTTATGGTGTTTTTGGGGGGGATATGGAGTGCCTGACCAGACTATATTCTCCCAGTATTTCTCAGGCTTGTCTAAATGTTGTTGAGCAAACTTTAAAAGCGCTTGAACATGCTTTTTGTTCAGGAGTGGAATCTTGCATCGTGAGCGTGCATACAGGCCATGGAGGTTGAGTACATTACTTATAGTTTTCTTTGAAACAATTGTACCTGCTGATTCAAGTCTTTCTGTAGCTCTCCCATGGTGGTCCTTGGTTCTTGGACAACTTTTTAGATAATTCTTTTACAGGGAGCACCTGGTCGTGGCTGGTTTATGGTGAAATGATGTTCTTTCCACTTCTGGATTATGGCCGAACAGTTCTCTCTGGAGCCTTTCAGTAGTTTAGAAATTCTTCTGTAACCAATGGCATCAGTATGTTTTGCAACTATAAGGTTGCGAAGGTCTTGACACAGCTCACTGGTTTCACCCATCATGGGATATTTCTTGTGTGACATCTTGGTAATGAGATAACTTTTTATGGGCCATCAATTGAACCAGCTGATATTTTTTACTAATTACTGATAGATTTCAGCTAGTTTCATGACTTTCCATGGCTTTTTCACCTCTCTTCATGTGTTCAATACTTTTTCCCAGTGTCATTTCTCATTATTACACATAATTTATGGACACCTATGGTTTGATTTCTTTGCCTGTGTGGATTGGATGGGTTGTTACCGAAATCTGGTGAGAATTTCATGTCAATAGCAACCTTTATAAATATATTTATTTATAAAATTAATGACATGTTCAAAACTTACTTCACCCACTGTATGTAAGCTGGAGACTTGAGCAGAGAAATGGCAATTAAAGTTTAACGTAGACAAATGTGAGGTTATGCACTTGGGCCGAGAAAATAAAATGTACAAATGCTCCAGGAAGCTGCTGCAAAGGTAAATTAATCATGGGATGCTCATGACAAGAACATAGTTTTGTCTCTATGCAAGTCACCAGTGCGACCACACTTAGAATACTGTGTACGATTTTGATTTCCAGTGTACAAGAAAGACAGCAGAACTAGAGGGGGTGCAGAGAAGAGTGGACAAGGTAATTAGAGGACTGGGTGGTCTGCAATACCAAGACAGGTTATCAAACTTGAGTTTATTCAGATTGAAAAAAATGAAGGCTTAGGGGCGATTTTACTACAACGTACAAATATATGAGGGGACAGTAAAGATATATTTTTTTCTGATCTTTTTAAACCTAAGACTTTAACAATGACAAGGAGGCATCTTCTTCGTCTAGAGCAGGGATGTCAAACTCAAATACACAGAGGGTCAAAATTAAAAGCTTGGACAAAGTTGCGGGCCAACCTTGATATTTATTAAAAAATGTCTACAGTTGAGGAAGTTTCTCTTTATCAAATATAACAAACTTTTTCATATGGAAACAAACTTAAAAGGGTTGTCCCGGGAACAAAGTACATTTTAATTAATAGATCTTATAATAAAATATTGGAATAATATACCGTATATACTCGAGTATAAGCCGAGTTTTTCAGCACATTTTTTGATACTCGCCCTGCGTGCCAGATTTAGCCCACAGGCCAGAGTTTGGCATACGTGGTCTAGAGGAAAGAAGGTTTAATCAGAATCACAGACACAGATCCTTTACTGTAAAAGCAGTGTGATTATTGAACTCTCTACCACATGAAGTTTAATGGTTGATTCACTACAAAAGTTTAACAAGGGCCTGCATGCTTATTTTGAAAAATATACCATTATAGATTTTTAGTACTAGATTCTTTGATGGGATGATGATCCAGGGAACTACTCTGATTGCCATATGTTACGTTGGGAACAAATTTTTCTGCAAATATGGGGCAATTAGCATTTGCCTTGTGGGTTTTATGCCTTGCTCTGGATCAAAATGTTAGGTAATCAGTTTAAATCAATGGACTTGTGTTTTCTTTCAACCTTAAAACTCTTAAACTATGAATTTTGGAATTTTAATTTTTGTGTAACTAAATTATAGGTAAAGTAACCAACAGACAATAATCAAGGAAGATTTCTATTTTAAACATTAGGGAAGGTGCCATTACCGAAGATTACTTTGAATAGTCACCCAGGCAATCTAATGCAGCAACAACTAGCCTATCACAGGAGAGGCCAAAAAAAGGGAAGCAGGTTGCAAAATAGGGCCACAATTGCCTGCAGGACCACGGCATGATGAAAAATTGTCAGGGAGGAGCAGTGAGCAACAAGTATCCTGATGTATACCAACTAGTGTTGAGCGAGTATGTTCTATTAACCCTTTCGCCGAGTATGCTCGGGCCCAGCTCCAAGTATTTACAGCTGCTCGTGATATGGTTGAATCACTCCCGTGTGCATGATTTGCAACTGTTTGACAGCTTTATTACATGTGAGGAATATCTATTTCTTACACATTCCTCACATGTAATAAAGCTGTCAAACAGTTGCAAATCATGCACACGGGAGGGATTCAACCATATCACCGAGCAGCTGTAAATACTCGAAGCTCGGCCCGAGCGTACTCGGAACAGAACATACTCGCTCAACACTAATACCAACCAGTGGGAGGCCAAAAGGATACTCTTTTGGTTTCCCTCTGGCCGAAGGATTCTTAAAGGGGTTTTCCCATGAACAAAGTACATTTTAATTAATAGATCTTGGAATAATAATAAGGTACACAATTGGAAGTGTTAAAAAAATGTTCCTGTGCTGAGGTTATCTTATAAATGTAGATTGTGAGCCCCATTGGGGACAGCGATGATAATGTATGTAAAGCGCTGTATATATTGGCGCTATATTTACGGCCCATACTGATAGTTCTGCTTCACATCACTTGTCTCATCTATTGCATTATTCCTGTGTCCTGTTGTGTATAAATATGTGACTTCAGATTTTGTGTTATTTTATGTCTGATGAAGAGACCTGAGTAGTCTCGAAAGCTTGCGATATGTCACCATCTTTTCAGTTAGCCATTAAAATATATCAACTAGTGAGGACTCTCAAGTTTTTATATTTTTCTATCTACTGGCTAACACGGTACAAAGATATATACTTTTCCTGTATCAAAGTAGAGAAAATGTAAGAATCGTTTAGGCTTCTGAGTTTTTTAGACTAGATACTTGGGACACATTTCTGCACCTTGTCCTGAACTGTCTATGGTCAAAAGGTTCTTGAGGTTTTAAATTACATTTTCACTTGCAGCAATGAGATCATATTACTCAATGGGATTTCACAACTACACAGGGAGAGTTTTCAATGATTCATGTATGTGATCCACATTGGTATAAAGATCACAGCTGGGTTACTGTTCACCACATAAGATTTCAGGAATTTAAGTGAAAGGAAAATGAAACATTTTCAAATAATATCCAGTCAGAACCATCCTTCAAGGCAAAAATGTAATGTAATTACCCTAAAAAGTTCTGCCCCTTGCTTAGTCATAACAGTGACCTCATGTCTGAGAAATGGAAAAGAAATGACTGACTAGCAGTTGAAGGAATCATCTAATTCTCAGTTCTCCGAGGATAAAAAGCATCCTGTTTGGCTGTAAACTTTCTCCTTTAAAAAAAAGTTAAAAATGTAGAGGGGAGTAAGATATTTTCCCATCATACATCTAGCTTTGGATGAATGAGTAAACCGAATAGAAACATTTTCTAAACCTTAAAAAAATAAAGCCATTCAGTTATAATAAAAGGAAATGCGTATAGGAGATTTATCAAAACTTGACACAAAGAGAGAATTTCTCTGTCCTCTGGAAAAATATTAGAGTTTGCCTTTCACTTCCATTATGCTCACTACTTGAGTCAAGCCCATCCGAGTGTCGGACATGCTCAATTCGAGTACCAAGCACTCGAGCATTTCAGTGCTCGATCAACACTAGAAAGGACCCATTAAGGTATAGTCATTTATTCATATTATTCCACTTAGGGCTCTTTCAGATTTATCTTCCAGTGGAATCAGGTCCTTACACATGAAGCCTACTGGATGGGTAATTTGGATTTATATGTATTTTATGTTTTATTCCTTCAGACAATTCTTTATAAAACTTTTCCCATTATAGACAATCACCTTTGCATTGTGAAAATTATTCCCATGAAAAAGCGGCAAAGATAATAGAACAGTTTCGCCAATTACTTCTTGTAATACTCTAGACTTTATGATGGTCAAAGAATTACAGCAAACAGAGCAGAATATATAGAAAATGAATGTTTTTATAAAAACAAATTAAGTGACACGACACTGATCTTCAGATACAGTTGTTACAGATGAGTAGTTTTTCCATGATAAAATGGGAAGCCCCATAATATATTATTCCCTAACATACACTCATCTCTTTGGATGACAATGAAAAGGTTTTGCTAGGCACCAATACGTGGTTCTAGCTGAATCTACCAGAATGTGAGAAACTATTGGTACTTATTACTGGTGTGTGTATCTGCCGAAATTGGAATTTGGCCATGAATTTCGACTTATATTGAAGTAATTTAATTCAAATTGAATGTCTCTTATTATGTTCTGGAGTCTCTCTTAACATCAGAGAATAGTAAACATAGGGTGAAAAAAAAATACTCCCTCTGCCGCTCACCAGTCCCACCACTGCAACCCCCCATATAATCCTCTGGAAAGTGCCCTGTTGCCTCTTGTTTACCATTCGATGTCCTATTCCATCATCTTCACTTCAGGGATTCCATGCTGAGTAAGCTTCTGATGCCACGATTCAGATTGTGATGTGACGATGTGCACCATAACATCAAAGGGCTATTTGGTGGCAAATTCCCGAACTTTGTTTTGAAGATGCTAAAAAAATGAAGAATGAGAAGTTAGCTTTGTAGAAACCAGATGAGGAACTGTGGCAGTGGGATAGGAGAGCTTTGAGCAGGGCCGGCGTCAGCACCCGGGCAAGTGCCAGGGCCCTGGACCATCAGGGGGACCCACTCGCCGTCGGGGCCCAGGCCACTTCCCCGGCATATGTGAAGGGCCGCGGGGCTGTGCGAGCCCTGCTCTACTTCATGCAGCAGCATTCAGTGTGCTGTCAGTATGTTGCTGCTCCACCAATCAGGCCCCGTACTGTCACTTTCCAGACATGGCCGCGCGCTGTGCGCCGTGCGGCTATGTCTGGTAGTAATGACACGGCAGGGCCACACTGCACCTTTAATTGTGCTTGTGTGTCACACCTGCCATGTCATTACTACCAGACACAGCTGCACAGCGCTCGGCCATGTCTGAAAAGTGGCAGCACGGGGCCTGAATGGTGGAGTAGCAGCACACTGCCCGCACACTGACTTGCTGCTGTATGAAGCAGAGCAGGGCTCGGACAGCACCGGCAGCCCTGCACAGATGCCGGGGAAGTGGCCTGGGCCCCGACGGCGAGTGGGCCCCCCTGATGGTCCAGGGCCATGTGACATGCCGGAGGCCCTGCACTGCCACATGACTGAGGAGCTGGACGGGACACAGGCCGGGAACAGGTGAGAGAGGCTTCCCCAGTCCCCATATTAAAAATATTTATAATGTGTGTGCGCATGTATGATGTGAATGTCTGTGTATGTCAGTGTGTAAGACTGTGTATACTGTATATATTTATGTCTGTTTTATATGTGTTTTTAAGAATGTGTTCAAATATGTATGTATATGTATCTGTGTATATGTTTGTGTATGTGCGTGTCTGCGTATTGTATGTGTGTATATCTGTGTACCGTGTACGTGCGCATGTCTGCGTACCGTGTGCGTGTGCATGTCTGCATACCGTGTGCATGTCTGCGTACCTTGCGCATGCGCATGTCTGTGTACCATGTGCGTGTGCATGTCTATGTACCGTGTGTATGTGTGTGTGCACGCTTGTCTGCATACTGTATGTGTAGCGCCCCGAGGGTTCGGCCGCTACAGGGGTATTGCACCTCTGCCAAGGGTGTGATATTCCACTCACAGGTAGGATGGAGTATGGACCAGGGCTCAGGTAGCTGCATACAGCACACACACCCCATTTCCGAGGGACAGTTCAACAGTGCTCCCATTAGACAGTAATGCAGGCACGACAGACCATGTCCCTGGCTGGAGTGGGGAGGGGGGAGGAAAACCCAGTGATGTAAGAGCAGGAGGGGATGGTTCCTGAGCGTAGATAGGAGCCCATTGGTTGCTGGTCACCTGGGCTCATGTTCTAGAGGGAGGTATAAAAGGTGGGCACCATCTTAGATAGAGAGGAGAGTCTGTTCAGTCAGAGGAGAAGACAGGGAGCAGAGGCTCTGTAGGAGCTCTGCTCAGGAGTGGGCCTAGAGAAAAGCCTGAGAAAGGAGGAAGAGAAGGAACAGGAGAAGAAGGAACAGAAAAGGAGGAGGAGAGATAAAGAAACAGAAGGGCTCAGGAACAAGAAGGTGGAAGGGACCCTAAGAACCCTTGAGAATACCGGGTGAAGGGTCAGGCAGATTAAGGGTACCGGATCCCAAGTTGGTGGAGGAGAAACTACCCTCAGCCAAAGACCGGAGGTCGTGATCATTTATTGGTGCGACACCTCATCAAACCTGTTAGGAAGGCACCATATAGGACAGCGGGGAACGGGGCCCATGTTTAACCGCGCAGATCCGCGGCAGCTGGACAAAAGTGGGTCACTGGTGAGGCAGGCCAGAGAAAGGACAAAAGAGGGTCCTGAGCCAGACTTCTGAACTGCCTGGGAGTTGACCAAGCCCCACACCTGGTGGACGCAGCACGGCTCGGGCGGTCACTACCTGTACAGAAGTGACCCGGAGCACATGAACTGTGAGTAAAAGACATTGGATTGCAGTACGTTGTCTGTGTACTTTCTCGCTTCTCCAGCGCTACCGGTACTGGGACTCCCTGCACCATCACCCCCATCATCCATTGCACAACCCTGGGGCTAGTTAAACAACCTCAGCTGTATACACCATCAGCCTTAGGGGATTACTTTGCAGCGGCGGTTCATAATAACCGCAATCCACGGGTGGCATAGTCGGACAACATGAACAGCAGATAGCAGACTACCATTGGTCTGACCACCCTGAGCCACGGAACCGGGTTGCCACCACTACCCCCATCGTCTCCTGTTGCCCGGCTCTGAGTAACCCACGGCCCAGGGGGCGAGTCATATGCGTGTCTGCATATTGTGCGTGTGTGTGCATGTTTGCATATGTGAAGGATGAGGGGACAGCCTGGGCCTTGTGTTGTCTACGTATATTTCTCCACCGTATTTGAGCATCATGAATCGTGATATGTGCTAAAGAGGCCCACTGAGATTCTTTCGTCCGGGGCCCATGAAAACTTGGAGCCAGCCCTGGCTTTGAGGTATTATTATGTTTTTTTCCACGGCTTTCCAGGATCTCAGCAAATATGGTTGCCATTTTGCTGAATTTGCACACAGCAAAAATTCAGGAGAATCCAAATATTTTGTAAAGTTTTAGGTGAATTGAATTTGCTTCAAACTAATTTGCTTATCTTTAGCCCTTATACTACGTCAGGGGTGCACAACATTTATTCGTCCATTGTCATACTAAACCAATCTGAAGGGATGCAAGAAAAAAATGTAAATGGTTACTTACATTAATATATCACCAGAACCACCATCTGTACATTAATAATTAGAACCAAGTTTTGTGCATTTGAGAAGGATTTGCAGAGTTTCTGCTACAAAAAAATCAGTGTGAACACTGCCAAACTTACACTGAGTTTTTAGAGCAGAAACTGAACAGAAACTCAACCAAATCCTGCTCATAATCTCAAAACTAAGTTTTGAGGATTTTTCAGTTTTAACATCAAGCACATTATGGATTGCTACATGATCAGAACCACCAGTAGTACATGAATGCAGAACCAGAACCACCATCGTACATGCATTCAGTGCCAGAACCACCATCAGTACATGAATACATCACTAGGACCACAGTCAGTGCATGAATACTTCACCAGAACAACTGTCAGTACATGAATGTGTGACGAAACAGCTTCTTATCTTAATCAGTCAGACGTCTAGATTTGTTAAGCCAAGATAAATGTACTATTGTGTTTGTGTTGACTTTAGAACTTGTGTGTGTTTCTTTGGTGGGTCAAGATGGACAGACCAGTATTTGTATAACCCTGAATGTTGTCTTCTCTTTGTTCTGAAACAATGATGTTTGTTACTATGCTAATTTCATATTGTACTGAAGCCAGCTACATGTTTATTTACAAGAGCCCCCTGCTGTACTAACTATGTAAATTGATTAAATGCTCAAACAATGAGACCTAAGCCCTGTGGAATAATACCCTCCCTAACCCTTGCCCTGTGGATGTGTACTTGAAAGAACAAATGTGAACTATTTAAGGAACATATGCCTCTGTAGCATGCAGAATTGAAAGAGACTTTACAAGGAGAATCAAAGATCAGACTCTCTTCAGACCATCAGCTTGGTAGCCTGGCTTTATCAAAAGAGGCACAGATTTGGATTCTACATGATTCCAGCCTAAGGGTATAGGGCCCTGACTGGAAAGATATGGATCTGCTCTACTGACCATCAGAGAACCCGTGGATGCATTTGGGGAGACCAGGTTGGGACAATGAAGTCACCTGGCCCCATGGATATGTTGTTTGGGACCCTCCAGTCGCCTGGAACCCATGGAGACATTCAGAGAAGCCAGATTTGGACCAGCAGCCATCTGGCCCCATGGAAACTCTTGGAGAGGCCAGAGTGGGACCCTTGGGCCTCCTGGCCTTGTACCTCGATGGACTGTCAGTTTCCTAAGCTTGCCGCTATCTCCTTTCTGTGGGGGCCCGCCAAAAGCTTGGGGCCACTGGTTGAAGTAGTTGGCCCTGGAAGTCCCAAAGTCACAGTTGTTCTATCCCAGGTGGGCCAGCAGAAGGGTGAGACTGTGTAATGTTGTACGCCTTGGGTATTTGCTGGGATTGTTCTATATGTTTATTGTCCTCTTTGTGGCTCAATAAAGTATTGCCACACTGTTTTACCCTCACCCTGTGTTGTCTGAGTAGTATTATGCCCACGGAAGATTCTGTGTCTTCACAGAATGCATCACCAGAACCACAGTCAGTACAAGAATACACCGCCAAGCTTAATACAGTGATCAATTGCAGCTTTAGATCAGCCCCATATACACTTGTATCATGTGATTCTGCAACTCCCAGTATGTTCTTAACAATGATAAGGAGATACTGTGAGTTGTTGTTACCAGCCATTGCATAATCCATGAGATAATTAAAATACATGTTTGTAAATACATATTTAATTAATTATTTTAATTAACTCAGTTATTTAATTAACCCAGACATGCAGCTGGTTAGTGTGGGTGGAGCTGGTTCAGAAGCTGTACTCTCTCCACACAGGGCAAAGGCTGGCTGTGTTACACAGTCAACATCTGGATCCAGCAGCAGTGATAAGAGCTAGCACCCACAGTTGCTGGTAAATCCAACAGCAACATTTAAGCTATGCAGTCCCACCTGCGTGTCTTTTCCGGGCAAGTGTCGGGACTCGGCAACACAATGGTGAGCTGCCAATGGATTGCCATGACCTGCTGAAGTTCCCCATCGCTGCCATATTGGTACTCTTATGAAGCCCAACCAAAGACTGGTCTTCTTGGGAGACAGTGATTTGTACTATATAATGCAATACTATAGACTTGCAATCAATAGAGCAAGCTATCTAATGATTTCAGGTTCAAATCCCCTATGAGAACTGAAAAATTTTAAAAGTAAAAAAAGGTTTAAAAAAAAAATATTAAAAACATAAAGAAACCTAAAGAAGTTGGATCAACTTTTTTTCTCCCAGTAAAAATAAAGACATTTTAAAAAAAATTATACTAAACATATTTGGTATCACTGCTCAGATCTATCAAAATATAAAAAATAAAAACTTTTTAAAAGGAATTCAATTGTGTCACTTGAAGGTGTATAAATATACAGCTGTTTCATGAGGAAGCAGCATGGATGACGCGAAACGGCCATAAGCTATATGCTGTTCCTTTTCTTTGCCTGCCTCCTTTATGTGCTGCTAATAAAAGAAGATGTATACACCTTCAGTCGGTGAGTGCTGCAATTGAATTCACTTTAAAAAGTTATCTCTAAGACTGTTCTCTTATTGCTGAGCATTACCGAAAATACTTAGTTGATTGGTTTTATACTCAGGTTGCGAGGTCAAACCAATCTGTGAGCAGTGCTGACATACAGTTAGGTCCATATATATTTGGTCAGAGACAACATTTTTCTAATTTTGGTTCTAGACATTACCACAATGAATTTTAAACAAAACAATTCAGATGCAGTTGAAGTTCAGACTTTCAACTTTCATTTGAGGGTATCCACATAAAAATTGGATGAAGGGTTTAGGAGCTTCAGCTCCTTAACATGTGCCACCCTGTTTTTAAAGGGACCAAAAGTAATTGGACAGATTAAATAATTGTAAATAAAATGTTCATTTCTAGTACTTGGTTGAAAATCCTTTGTTGGCAATGACTGCCTGAAGTCTTGAACTCATGGACATCACCAGGCGCTGTGTTTCCTCCTTTTTGATGCTCTGCCAGGCCTTCACCGCGGTGGTTTCAGTTGCTGTTTGTTTGTGGGCCTTTCTGTCTAAAGTTTAGTCTTTAACAAGTGAAATGCATGCTCAATTGGGTTGAGATCAGGTGACTGACTTGGCCATTCAAGAATATTCCACTTCTTTGCTTTAATAAACTCCTGGGTTGCTTTGGCTTTATGTTTTGGGTCATTGCCCATCTGTAGTATGAAACAACGACCAATCAGTTTGGCTGCATTTGGCAGGATCTGAGCACACAGTATGGCTCTGAATACATCAGAATTCATTCAGCTGCTTCTGTCCTGTGTCACATCGTCAATAAACACTAGTGACCCAGTGCCACTGACAGCCATGCATGCCCAAGCCATCACACTGCCTCCGCCGTGTTTTACAGATGATGTGGTATGCTTTGGATCATGTACCACGCCTTCACCATACTTTTCTCCTTCCATCATTCTGGTAGAGGTTAATCTTGGTTTCATCTGTCCAAAGAATGTTCTTCCAGAACTGTGCTGGCTTTTTTAGATGTTTTTTAGCAAAGTCCAGTCTAGCCTTTTTATTCTTGATGATTATGAGTGGCTTGCACCGTGCAGTGAACCCTCTGTATTTACTTTCATGCAGTCTTCTCTTTATGGTAGATTTGGATATTGATACGCCTACCTCCTGTAGAGTGTTGTTCACTTGGTTGGCTGTTGTGAAGGGGTTTCTCTTCACCATGGAGATTATTCTGTGATCATCCACCACTGTTGTCTTCCGTGGGCGCCCAGGTCTTTTTGCATTGATGAGTTCACCAGTGCTTTCTTTCTTTCTCAGGATGTACCAAAACTGTAGATTTCACCACTCCTAATATTGTAGCAATTTCTCAGATGTTTTTTTTCTGTTTTTGCAGCTTAAGGATGGCTTGTTTCACCTGCATGGAGAGCTCCTTTGACCGCATGTTTACTTCACAGCAAAACCTTCCAAATGCAAGCACCACACCTCAAATCAACTCCAGGCCTTTTATCTCCTTAATTGAGAATGACATAACGAAGGGATTGCCCACACCTGTCCATGAAATAGCCTTGGAGTCAATTGTCCAATTACTTTTGGCCCCTTTAAAAACAGGGTGGCACATGTTAAGAGCGGACACTCCTAAACCCTTCATCCAATTTTAATGTGGATACCCTCAAATGAAAGCTGAAACTCTGAACTTCAACTGCATCTGAATTGTTTTGTTTAAAATTCATTGTGGTAATGTCTAGAACCAAAATTAGAAAAAGGTTGTCTCTGTCCAAATATATATGGACCTAACTGTATTTCACTTTTGGATCACATAAAATTTTTTAATCTGGATAGTAAGCATAGTAAAAGAAAAATCAAAATGCCAAAATTGGCATTTTTTTGTCACCATCTAGATGGATCCCATAATAAATAACGGAGTCCCTCGGCTTCAGTTTGCATCGATTATGGAATGGATAGGTTTTAGGTAATTCCATTTGCCAATTCCTGAAACAGATCAGACCAGTGGAACTGCCAAATACTTCTATGAACCTAGCCTAAGCTTGTTTTATAGCTATATAATAGGTGACTGCGTGCTGCAGTGCCAGGATTAGAGATAACAAGGATCCTATTTGGTACTGCAGTCAGTAAAAACAACAGTATCTGAGTGATTAGACAGGGACTGGGCTTCCTCTGTCACCCTATTGGTACCAAGGACTTCCATTATTGTAGTCTCATTAGGATACCTGTCAATTTTAGGGTACATCCACAACAATTTTAAAGGGAATCTGTCTCAAGGTATTTGCTCCCTAATCTGTGAACAATATATTGTAGATACAAAGACCCTGATTTCAGCGATGTATCACTCACTGGGCTGCTTGCTGTAGTTCTGATATCACTATTATTTATTCACGATCATTAATTTATCAGCAGGAGATTATCAATAGAGGACTAGTAAACCTGCTGCTAGATAGTCCTCCGTACCATATTCATCAGCTCTGTATAACCCTGCCCACCACCACTGATTGACAGCTTTCTGCCTATTCACAGTTTACACAGAAACTGTCAATCAGTTTTGTAGGTGGGATTATACAGAGCTCAGCATTCAAAAAACTCCTAGATCTGCAGCAAGTAAAAATGTGATTTTATCAAAAGTGCAGCAAGCAGCCCAGTAAGTGATACATCACTGGAATCAGTGTCTCTGTCCCTACATCATGCTCAGATGGGGTAGCAAAAACCTGGCGACAGATTCCTTTTAAACACGAATAGGCAGAAACAGGTAAAGCACAGCCAATCAGGAGGCAGCCTGAGGTTAAATAAAAACTGAAAAATATGAACAAAAATTTATAGAAAATCAAAAATATCCATATTTGCACAATGGTTGAATAATTATGGAAAGCAATATTCATCTTGAACGTTAATGACGCGCCCCCTGGGACATATTCCTTTTTGAGGGGAATACCCGGCACCGGATCAGATGGGGGGGGGGTTGTAGTCTCCGAGCGGCTGTGACCCGGTCCCGTGCCCAGGGCGTCAAGCTCAGTGTAATGTGGCAGTTCTACAGATGTTACTAAAGTTCTTTTGTGTCGACTACGCCACCCGTTGTGATGCGGTCACTGTGGCCGCCGCTGCAGCAGGGTCCGCTGAGGCTGATGGTGGGTGCGCAGCTTGGTGGGATAACCCCCAACGGGAGGGGTATAGCCTCAGAGGGGACAGGCGCAGAGGATGGGGGTTGTGGTGGTGTAGTGCAGACGGCAGTGAAGACAGAGTCGGGTTGTGCAGTTAAGGGTGTTTACTTACTGCAGATGTTGTACTGGTCACTCCAGCTGCTAGTGACCACCCGAGCCGTGCTGCGTCCACCAGGTCCTGGATCCAGCCAACCCCCAAACAAGTCCGGAGCGTGGCCCTGAGCTCTCCCTCTGTCCTTTCTTCAGCCGTCCCCACCAGTGATCCACCTAGGTCCAGCTCCCTCGGGCCTTCTGTTGGGACACCCTTGGCCCTGGGTTCCCTGACCCTTCATGTGGTGTGCCTTCGGGGTGAATGTGGTGGGTGACCGTGACAGACACTGCCCACGGTCTCCGGTCTCTGGCTGGGGATTGTTTTTACCCCCACCAGCTTGGGTTCCGGTACCCTGATGCTGACTCCTCACCCGGTGCTCTGATTTGGGTTCTTGGGTCCCTTCTCTTCTGTGCTCTGGGTCTTTCTCTTTTCTCCTCTCTCACTCTGGGTCTTGGTCTTTCTTCTCTCCTCTGCTCCTGACTTGTTCTCTGCAGCTGATCCTCTCTGCATCTGATCCTCTGCATCTGACCCTGATTCTAGTTGGTGCCCACCTTATATACACCCTCTATGTGTGAGCTCAGGTGACCAGCACCCAATGAGCTCCTAACTTTACCCAGGCTGCTCCCCCTATCTGCCCCTACACTACATGGGATGTACCACCCCCCCTCCCACTCCAGCCAGGAACAGACTCGGTCGTACCTGCACATTTCTAAGTGGGAGTACCGTCGGCCTGTTCCTCGGAAATGGGATGTGTGTAGTGCATGCAGCCTACCGAGCTCAGTTCCACACTCCATCCTTACCCGGGAGTGGAATATCACACCTCTGGGTTGAGGTGCAATACCCCTGTAGCAGCCGAATCCTCAGGGTGCTACATTCCCCCCTGGTAAATCACAGCACGTCCTCGGGCTGTAAGACATAAATAACACCAAAACATACAAAATTTTTCATATAAACATATAAAACATATAAAAAACATTATATAAATAACATATCTTAGCAGATAAAACTTTCTCGTCGTCTCCTGTTTCAAGTTCCCCCTCCGGACACTGTGCAACGTGTGTCCGGGAAAAGTGCGACAGTCTCTTAGAAAAACTGGTTTTCCTATAAAACCGGTAGGGGGCGCTTTAGGACGCGCAACTATTTACAGGGGAAGTTGGCCGCTCTCAGTCCTCGGCCAGGTAGAGGGAAGGGAATGGCTGCTCACAGTCCTCAGCCTGTGGGATTAAGGGGTTAACGGGTAAACAGTTCACTGGTCCCAACGGGGACTATTTTAGCAGCAACAGTTTCAGTTTCTTTATACCCCCATTGGGTAACTTATTTACAGCACCTGCTCTGCCGCACTCAACGGCGTCTTCCTCCTGCTCTTTGAACTTCAGACCCGTCCGGGTCCTCTTGCTCCTCCTCCTCGCACTGCAACTCCTCCTCCGTCAGGCGGTGCACGTGGAGGGCATAAGGTCCTTTGGCACACTTGTGCCGGGTGAAGGTGACCTCATCTCCTACGTAGAGGTCACGGCCTTTGTGACCTTCCGGCAGGTGGGACTCGACGTCTCTGCGGGTCACAAAAACGTCACCGCGGTTGTTACGGTCCCGAATAAAGCCCCACCCATGCTGCGGGTTGAACTTTATCACCGTCCCGATTGTGCGGGGACAGTGCGCTGCACGGGGGTTCCTCCTGGTCCGGCTCTTTTGCTCGGCGCTCCTTATTTGGGCCTGTTGTTCCCGGACCCGCCTCTCTCTCCGCTCCCTCGCGAACTCTTCGAGCTGCTGTCGGCAACACTCGGCGCGCTCTGCTGCAGCTGCCCTAGTTTCCTGAGTGAACCCCATTAGATCTTCTCCGGTGGGGTCCCACTCAAACTGTGCTTCCGCTAGCGGGGGCGAGATCCGTGCCACGGGCTTCGGAGCCGGAATCAGGGGTTCATCCAGGGGTCTTAGTTTCTGCTGCCATTCCAGCTCATGGTATCCTTCGGGCCAGATGAAGGGCCGCCCGTCCGGCCATGTGAGCTGGCTGAACAAGTCCTCCCCCAGGTGTGGCACCCTTGGTATTGCGGGCGCGGGCGCGGTGGTGGTGGCGCCCAGGTTGCCCAGGCCTTGCGGCCAGGCCTGGGGCACCTGGAAGGTGAAGGGCACCGTTAGGACGGCGGCGCCCTGGGCTACCTGGCCTTGCGACCAGGCCGGAGGCTCCGCGGAGGTAGGGGGCGCTGTTGGTGATGCGGCGCCCGGGGGTACTAGGCCTTGCGACCAGGCTGGTGGTATTTCCTGCTTTGTCACGCTCCGGGTCGAGGCGCGTGACGTCACAGGGGTCGCTGCGGCGGCTTCCGGTCGGGGCCTAGTCCATAGCGGTGACATGGCGGCTACGGGCACAGCAGGGGGACTTTCGGGCTCTGCGACGGGGAGCTGGGGCAGGCAAGCGGTGTCACGGCTTGGGGTATAGGCGTCCCCTTTACCTGCCTCCATGCGTTCGGCTCCCTCCTCGGCGCCGTCTCCGGCCTTGGGTCCTCCCGCGCCATCCTCAGAGGCGGTCTGCTTCCTCTTCCAGGGTAGCGTGCTCCGCTGACTGGTCTCTGCTTGCTGAGCCATCTCCCGGCTCCACTCCGCCAGTATCTCACGCTGTACCCGGGCCATCCTCCGTGCGAGGCCCTCCAGGGCAGTTTGTGCACACTCCCGGTCTCGGGGGAGCTGTGCAAGGATCTCCGCTAGACCTAGCGGGGTCGTGGACTCTAGCAGGCTCCTGACCATCGGGTCGGTGCTGCTCTGCTCTTCTTCCGGCAGGCTCCTGGCCAGCGGGCCGGTGCTGCTCTGCCCTCCTTCCTCGGTCTCTAGCAGACTCCTGGCCAGCGGGCCGGTGCTGTTCTGCTTTCTCTCCATCTCCGGGTAAGCTCCTCCGCTACTCCTCGTTAGACCTCTTGCCTCCGGGTGCGCTCGCTCCAGACTGCTCCAAGCGACACCCATCTTTGCTCTCTCCTTCTCAGTCCTCCCACTTCGAGGGCGGTCCCGGGGCCTCTTGGTGATTGTCAGCTCCAGGGGCAGTTCTTTCACGCTGACAGACACCTCTAGCATCACAGTCTCTGTTGGTGGGGGCGGTTTCCACTTTTGGCGCCATTTTCGGTCCTGGCCCACGATGGGAGGTGGCCTCTCGCCACCCTCTGGCACGTCCATAATGGCGTCCGCTCTTCCAAGGCGGGAAACCTTTGGAAATGGCGGGAATCGCTTCCCAGTGGCGGGAAACTCTGTAGATGGCGGGAAAACGCTGTTAATGGCGGACAACCGGCGGGAATCGACTGGTGATGGGGTCCGATGGCGGGGACCCTCCGGAACCGGCAGGAGACTTCTTTTTGAGGTAAACTCGCACTTTTCTTCAGGCACGCAGTACCCGGGTGTTGCGGGCACGTAATCCTGCCGACTACGCCAAAGTTGACGCGCCCCCTGGGACATATTCCTTTTTGAGGGGAATACCCGGCACCGGATCAGATGGGGGGGGGGTTGTAGTCTCCGAGCGGCTGTGACCCGGTCCCGTGCCCAGGGCGTCAAGCTCAGTGTAATGTGGCAGTTCTACAGATGTTACTAAAGTTCTTTTGTGTCGACTACGCCACCCGTTGTGATGCGGTCACTGTGGCCGCCGCTGCAGCAGGGTCCGCTGAGGCTGATGGTGGGTGCGCAGCTTGGTGGGATAACCCCCAACGGGAGGGGTATAGCCTCAGAGGGGACAGGCGCAGAGGATGGGGGTTGTGGTGGTGTAGTGCAGACGGCAGTGAAGACAGAGTCGGGTTGTGCAGTTAAGGGTGTTTACTTACTGCAGATGTTGTACTGGTCACTCCAGCTGCTAGTGACCACCCGAGCCGTGCTGCGTCCACCAGGTCCTGGATCCAGCCAACCCCCAAACAAGTCCGGAGCGTGGCCCTGAGCTCTCCCTCTGTCCTTTCTTCAGCCGTCCCCACCAGTGATCCACCTAGGTCCAGCTCCCTCGGGCCTTCTGTTGGGACACCCTTGGCCCTGGGTTCCCTGACCCTTCATGTGGTGTGCCTTCGGGGTGAATGTGGTGGGTGACCGTGACAGACACTGCCCACGGTCTCCGGTCTCTGGCTGGGGATTGTTTTTACCCCCACCAGCTTGGGTTCCGGTACCCTGATGCTGACTCCTCACCCGGTGCTCTGATTTGGGTTCTTGGGTCCCTTCTCTTCTGTGCTCTGGGTCTTTCTCTTTTCTCCTCTCTCACTCTGGGTCTTGGTCTTTCTTCTCTCCTCTGCTCCTGACTTGTTCTCTGCAGCTGATCCTCTCTGCATCTGATCCTCTGCATCTGACCCTGATTCTAGTTGGTGCCCACCTTATATACACCCTCTATGTGTGAGCTCAGGTGACCAGCACCCAATGAGCTCCTAACTTTACCCAGGCTGCTCCCCCTATCTGCCCCTACACTACATGGGATGTACCACCCCCCCTCCCACTCCAGCCAGGAACAGACTCGGTCGTACCTGCACATTTCTAAGTGGGAGTACCGTCGGCCTGTTCCTCGGAAATGGGATGTGTGTAGTGCATGCAGCCTACCGAGCTCAGTTCCACACTCCATCCTTACCCGGGAGTGGAATATCACACCTCTGGGTTGAGGTGCAATACCCCTGTAGCAGCCGAATCCTCAGGGTGCTACATTAACTTAATATATTGGATAATGAAATCCTAAGAAAAACAAAAATGTTCTTCCATTGAAGTTATCAAAGTTTCATAGTCTGTGCAAGGAGGAGCAGGAGCCGGTCTTTCTTGTGTTGTTGCTCATTTATGTTGTTACTTTTTTATAGACTCCAATATTTATATGACTTTCAAGATGTTAAAACAGAAGCAATTTTCTCAGTCTTCATCACACACCAACCTGGCAATCATCTTCCCCAGCTAGAATGCACTCCTTGTGCTAGGTATCCAGGAACCGATACACTATAGCTTTTCCTTCAGTATTGGAAAAAATCTTAAATAGTGATTGGATTTCTTTAGAATACACGGTGGTGATGTTTGAGTACGTCTAAACTTTGTGCTCCAAGTAAATATAAGCTTGCAGTCTACTGTGGACAAAAAGCAGAATCAGCAAAACTCAGGAAAAAGTGCCCGGGATGCATCTGTTTCCAGTTTATTTTGTGATAAGCTGGGAAAACAGAATGTTTGATGTACTGTAACTGGAAATGGAAAGTAACAATTTCAGTGCGCTGTCTCTTTAGGAAATGGAAAGATGAAGACAAAATGAGGGAGACGGAGAGATGAGTAAACAGGAAGCAGCCAATGATGTGGAAGGAATGTGTTACAGGCAGCACATCTGAAAGGGAGAGGGTTTCTGTAATTTGACTTTCATAATGCTGCACTTACGTGATATTAGTAAACCAGACAAACACAGTAAAGAACACAGGCCTAGACCCAAGTACTGGCCCGGCTAATCTGCAACCTCCCCCAGCACTCCCCCTTTAGCTCTTACTGTGGTGTCTGTGAGTAATGGAAGTATTGGTCAATTTTTCTCTGCAAAGAACTACAATTTAGTCCAGCTTCAAGATTGTAAAACTGTAAAATATCTATCTTTCTATCTATGGATACTGAGAAGTGAA
This sequence comes from Phyllobates terribilis, assembly GCF_046119375.1. Classification (NCBI taxonomy): domain Eukaryota; kingdom Metazoa; phylum Chordata; class Amphibia; order Anura; family Dendrobatidae; genus Phyllobates; species Phyllobates terribilis. Next base: position 660,457,536 of record NW_027362762.1, on the reverse strand, counting down.
TAACATTAAAGGGGTGATCCAACATACAAAGCAATTTTCCTCCTAAATCCCTCTCTATTTAATGCCATAATCCAAATTAATTTCTAATATAAATGAATTAAAAATTCCCTACCTTTCCCTAACTACACTATCTAACTGCTTGCCTTTTTACTACTTCCTTTTTGAAGACGGTTCATTTGAGATTCCCAGTGCATGTTGGGATACTGAAACGAAGCATCATCAGTGGGCAGAGGCTGCGGTCACTGCCTCCAGCCTGAAACAAAGTGTCATCTGTGACGCTCGTTTTAGTGGCTGGGCAATGTGCACTGTACGATGTGCACAATGACAGCGTGTCATGTTCTCTCACTGACTCAGATCAGTAGTAGCGAGTCAGCACCAGAGCGTACTGTTAGTTTACGGTGTCAGAATACCCGCCGTGCAGCCCCTCGCAAGTGATAACACTTGAGAGGGTGGTGGTGGTCTCAGCACACTGGGTAGTCTTATAACACTTACTAACAGTGCGCTCTGGTGCCGACTCGTTACCGCTAATCTGAGCTTGCAACAGAAAGCGCGCTGTCATTGTGCATATCACGCAGGGACTAGCCCAGCCCCTGAAACGGAGGTCACTGATAATGTTTCATTTCAGGGAGGGGGCAGAGGATGCATCAGTGACTGCAGCTTCTGCCCCCTGATGATGCTTCGTTTCAGCATCCCAGCATGCACTGAGATTCTCAAACAAAACAGCATCAAAATGGAAGTGGAAAAAAAAAAGGCAAGCAGTTAGTGTAGTTAGGGAAGGATAGAGAATTTGTAACTAAAGTATATTAGAAATTACTTTAGATTACGGCACCAAATAGATAGGAATTTATGAGGAAAATGACTTTGTATGTCGGACCACCCCTTTAATGATCTGGTTTTCTTATTATCTTATTTTACCTATATTATCCACACAGAAATCAAAGTAGCCTTATATCTTTTGAACATGAATTCTTTTCTATGCTATCATGTTTTTTTTTTCTTTCATCAGCGTATACAAATATTGACTCAGGTAGACCTTCTTTTACAATGTTGTCAGAATTTTTTTTTTATCTGATCACTTATGACTCCTTTACCAATCTAGTGGTGAGTAGTAATCAGCAGCACAGCCTTCTATGCACATACCTTCCTTAAAACAAACACTTTGTGAAGTTGTTTATCTCCTTTGGATCTTAAGCAAACCTCTTGTGCGGCTCCTGCTGAACATATAGACCGGCAAAGGACCAGCAGTTTCACTGAGTTCATACCTTTGTGTTTTGCACTTATAAATACATTTCATAATTCTATGATAACAATTTATGAACCCTCTCTATGTACAGGTCAAGGTATCTTAATTTTGTTCAGATCTTTTTTTTTTTATAAAATCACGTTAAGAATATGAATTTTCCAGTTAAAGGGTCTTTACCTCCTCCATCCTGATTTTTATTTTGAAAAAAAGGTGTAGCTGGATGTAAAAAATAAAATAAATCATACTCACCTTACTAATCCCTTTTTGCTTCTCTCCTAATGCTGCCTGGATTCATCTTTGGTCTCTCAATACCTTCTTTTCTAGATAGGCATGGCATGTGACTACTGCAATCCATCATTGGCCACGGGGGTGAGTATAGAGTTATAAGTTTTGCCAGTGATTGGCTGCAGCCTCAATGTCACATTAACAACTTATTGGCCCCCCAATATTTTAAAATATAGGGTGGTCTGCATATGTAGACAAAGTAAAAGAAGGTATCCAGTTTGCATATAAAACTTCACCAATTTATTAGTTCAGCTTAAAAGGCACAAGGTACATTAAGAACACTGCATCAAGACAAAACCCAATGCATTTCGGACATACTATAGAGTTGCCCTTAGTCATGATCCAAAACGTGTTGAATTTTTCCCGTGATGCAATATTTTTAATATACTTGGTACCTTTTAAACTCTACTAATAAATTGGTAACGTTTTATATCCAAATGGCTGGATACCTTCATTTCATTTGTCTGCATCTCAAGCCAAGCAAAGACTTTTATTTTCTGTGCTGAGGATCTTCGCAGCAAATCTACGGGAGCTGGTAAACGTTGTACTTTCTGCTTAGTCTCTGCAAGGACGTTTTAGAATACAGTTTAAAGTGCATTTTAGTTGCATTTGTGTTCTTAAAAAAATAGAAAAAATTATAAAAACACACATTCTTTTTTTTAATTACATTTTCCCCTTTAGCGTCAAAAAAGAAAAAAAAAATATGCATAGAAAAATGACATAAAAATGCAAAAAGGAAAGGAAAAAATATTTGGATAACCGAACAAGGTCTTAAAATCATCTATAAGTCAAAACCAAAAAAATCTGCCTGGACTAGACGGGGGAAATGGCCGGGCCTTGAACTATTTATATATAACATTGTTTTGAAATATCAATCAACATCAATCAAGATGTAATGATAATTGAATGTGTTAGATTTTAACTGAAAGAAAAAAAAATACTATGTGTTGAATTTTGTTCACAATTTTGTTTCAAGAGTTCAAACATATGTTTTTCTATGTGTAGTATTTGTCTTGGAAAGTTTTTTCTTAGTCACCTCGCATTTCCATTGCTACGTTTAGAAAAGCACACATACTCCCTCCTTCCTTCCTTCTGGACAATAAATGTTCTGCACTTGAGTCACACTTCAGTCTGTGCCCTAACACCCACAGTACTGGAGTCTGCCATAAGTATAACAGACTGCTTGACCTATTGCATTAACTCAATAACATTTAATACTCCCACTGACTACTTTCACCAAGTTTTGTAAATAACTTTCTTATAATTCAGTAACAGGGAAAGTGTTTTGTTTCTTTATATTTCCACAAATTACAAAATGGTTAATTGTCCAGTGAATATCGGTATCTTCCATTCATATGGAAAACTTAATTAAATAATAACCTGACCTACAACAAAACACAGGGGTGCAAATTACGGTACCTTAAAAAAACTCCCGAGATACTTTATTTAAATAAATAATAATAAAATCCATAGTTAATGCTTATGAATAAAATGACAGTAAACATTACAAAGGGAACCTTTCGTGTAAAAAAAAGGCTATTAACCTGCAGATCTGGTCTTAACCTGCAACTAATAAAAAACTGTGCAGTTGCCATATTGATAGCACGGCCACCGGGAGGAAAATAACTTTATTCTACCCAGCAGCCTCCATCTTTCAGTCATAGAGATGCAGCCTCAGTCACCGCTCAGTACATCGTGACTGAAAGCCGGAGGCTGCCAGGAGGAATAAAGTTCATTTCCGGTAGTCAGGCTTTCAGTTCGACAGCTGCACAGCTTTAGAACGCTGTTAACCTGAAAATAAACCCTATATCTGCAGGTTAATTGTATTTGGCGATTTGAAATCTTCCCTTTAAGATAATATACAAGAATAACTAGAGTTGGCCCCAAAAATAGTGGGCTTCATACCATATAGGGCTATTGAAGGTTTGAAATGGCACTTATGCCTAGAAAAACTGCAAAGTGGGTTCCTATATCAGTCAATAGAGAAATACATGTAAATGATAAAATGCCAAGATGTACAAGCATAGAGTAAAGCTGACATCCCGGTGAGCATTTCACCCTACTTCTTCAGGGGCCATTATCTTTCAATCTTATCATTTGCATGTATAATTTGCACTAATTTAGGAACCCACTAGTTACTGTATATGTGTCATATCAAACCTTAGATATGTCTATATTGTATGAAGCCCTCTAATATTGGGACATCTCTAGCTATTCCTGTATGTTTCTTCAAGGTGGCCATTATCATTTTATTAATAAGTATTCATGATTTTAATATTTATTTAAATAAAGTAACTACTATTTTCAAGTGATGTGAAAATGTATAATATGCTATGCATAGGTACCGTTAGTTCTTCTCTTTTCATCATGTTTCTGTTGCTATTTCATGTTCATTACTCCTGCTGCGCTAATCTTTAGATTGGAAAAAAAAGAAAACAGTCCCAGTAAACTGAATGGGGGAACTATGTAATGGATCGATAGATTCTGCAATATTGGAAGCTCTGACTACAGTATGAACAAAGCATTAGAGAAAAAAATATTTGTATCTTGATTTAAGGAAATGTATTTATATTTTCACCCAAAAAAAGATTAAGAATATTTTGGAATCTTATTATGACCCTTTACTAAGATTAACAGCTCAAGAATGATCAGATGATTGTACCGTTGATTGAAATCCAATTTATGAGTATTATAGATAAAATTAATGATCACTAAATGGAAAATTTAAAACTATGGTTGTCACAAATAATCAGCATATTTATTGTAGAGAGTAGTCTAATCTACAGTTGCTGCGGTATTAGTTAGGGACAGTAATTGGATGAGGAGGCATTTGCAGCCATTACTGATGTATGGGGAATGGGACTAAGAAGCACGGCACCAGAACTAGTGGTGTCTGGCAACGGTGAGAATCCTTTAATTGATGATTGTAATTCAGTCTGTGATATAACAAAAAATAATATTCCCTGGAGCAAATGACGCGCCCCCTGGGCCATGTTTGGGGAATACCCGGAGCCGGATCTGTTGGGGGTGGTAGTCCTCGTGGCGGTGACCCGGTCCGTGCCCAGGGTGTCAAACTAAGTGGCGATGTTTTTAGTGGCAGATGTGATATTGTACGACTACGCCACCCGTTGAATGCGGTTACGAAACCGCCGCTGCAGGGCAGACCGCTGAGGCCGGTGGTACAGTTGTGCAGCGTGGGTAGTATAACCCCCAACGGGAGGGGTATGGCCTCAGGGCAGCGGACGTGGATGATGGGGATAGCGGATTTGCACGCAGGCACCAGGAACCACTCAGAGACGGTGCGGTGTAGTTCAGGGTCTTTACTGGTGACAAAGATAGACCCTCCCGGGAGTACTGGCTAGCGGTCGGGGTCTGGTCAGTCCGTGAGCAGACAGGATCTCCCCTGGCCAGGCGGAGTTGTAGGCCTCCCCAACTAACTGTACTCTTCTTGGCTACCTTGCTAGAAGCGGGTAAAAGTAGCCCACGTCCCTGAGTGTACCGTGTGGTGCTCACCCGTATGGCCGGTGACTCGGGGCCTTCTGGTAGCCTCCGCTCCATGACGGCGGTGCTGGTCCCTTGCGTGTGACCGTGCCTTCGGGTTTCTTGGCCAGAGGACCTGAAATCCCCTGCCGGTCGGTTTCTGCTGCTGGGTATGGCTCAGTCCCCACAGCCTCGGACTCCGTGTCCGGTGAGATCTCTTCAGTCAGGACGAGCTCTACAGCTTCCAGTCTCTGACCCCTTTTATCACTGCTCCCACACAGCTCCTGTTGTCACTTTCCCTGCAACTGCTCCACACCAGACCAGACTGTGTCTCTGTCTCTGTCTGTGTTCTTTTTCTAACCCTACCTCAGCCCCAGTTTATATAGGGGAAGTGCTTCCCCTCCCAGGACTGGGCAGGAGGTGTGGCATGCTCAGGATTCCTGACCAGGAGACCTCCCACCTGCTCACAGACGTAACATTGCTATTACTGTGGTAACCAGACCCCTGGGGTTCCACATTCCCCCCTAGTAAAATTTAGTACTCCGGGACTAAACATATTTTTGAAAACATAACAGGGTATAAACAGGAACAATACAATAAAGAAAAACATGTTAAAGTGGTCACGGCGTGTCCGCAACCGGGTGCAATTTTTGAAGCAAAAAGGGTGTCCATTTCACCAAAGAACAGGGAGCCGTAACCAGGTAGGGGTCTGTTCTGCCCCGAATCTTTAACAGTCTTTAGTCCGTTCCTGGGTTACGCTCCAAACATATATACAACAGAGTTCCGGTTAATCCACAAAAGACACCTATAAAATAACTAGAAAAAACATAATTATTTACAAGCAACAGTAAACAGGTAAATACTAATAAAACAGTCTAAACACTTTAGATCCTCCAACGTACGGGCAACTGGCCTCTAGTGGCCCTAGTAGACCTACGGAGCTTACTGTCCGGTCCTGAGCTACAGGGTGTAGGAGCTGTTAAAGGTAAGCTGGGCAGCTGTCTACGGACTCTTTCGCTCACTAGGGGCATGGCAGGCTCACTATAAGCAGAGGGTCGATTCTCCTGGTCTGCTTGTGTGGGGTCTTCTGCCTCCTGGACCGGTTGCTCTTCCAGCTCTACCTGTTTTTCCGTAGGCACTTGGGATGCTGGCTGGAGGAAGGTGAGGACGGGTACCACAGCAGCGCCATTTACTTGTGTCCAAGACCGAGGGAAGTCTCCGAGTACAGTACTGACCATCTCTTCCCTTTCCTCTGCGGGTCGAGGGTTTTCTTGATCTTCTTCAGGGTTTCGTAGCTGCTCGGGACACTTCTTCAGGTGATCTCGGGAGACAATGGCTGTGGTTTCTCCTCCATCCTTACTGATTGTGCAGACTTTCGGGTTTTCATGGCTTGAGGGCAGTACGGTGTACGGGTCCTTCTCCCACTGGTCGTCCAACTTGTGGAGCCGTCTTTTCCTCTTCAAGACCTGCTCTCCAGGTACCAGGGGAACAGCGGGAGCATGCTGGTTGTAAGTCTTCTCCTGTCTTTCTCTTGCTTGACAGAGACTTCGCTCAACGCTCTCCTGTACTTTCCGGTACTGCTGCTGCCTCTCTGTGTCCCAGTCTGCTTCTGGTGAAGTGTCCTCGGGTGTCAGGACTCCCATATCCAGATCAACAGGCAGCTTACCAGGTCTTGCTCTCATTAGGTAAGCCGGGGTACAATTGGTAGAACCTACAGGAATGTGGTTGTATAGGTCCACCAGATCAGGCAGTTTCTCAGGCCACAGACTGCGTTCTTCCAGGGGCAATGTTTTCAGAAGGTCTATCACCACCTGGTTCATCTTCTCGCAGAGTCCATTGGTTTGCGGATGATAGGGTGTTGTTCTTATCTTCCGGCAGCCATACAGGGTGCAGAACTCCTGGAAGACTTCCGCTTCAAAGGCAGGTCCTTGGTTCGTCAGCACCTGCTCTGGGTATCCGTGTGGACGGCAGAAGTGCTGCTGGAAGGCTCTAGCTGCTGTTTGAGCCGTTAAGTCCTTGACGGGGACTACAACCAAGAACCGGGAACAGTGATCCACGATGGTCAACGCATAGACGTAGCCACTTCTGCTGGGGGTCAGTTTCACATGGTCCAAGGCTACCAGTTCCAACGGCTGTCTGGTGACGATGGACTGCAGGGGAGTCTTCTGGCTGGCACGGTCCTTCCTTCTTAGGTTGCATGGGCCACAGTCTCTGCACCACCTCTCGATGGTTCCTCTCATGCCTACCCAGTGGAACCGCCCGCGCAGCAGGAACTCCAGCTTCTTCCATCCGAAGTGCCCAGCTCCGTCGTGGTATGCCTCCAGTACCATTGCCGCGTCTCTTCTTGGCACCACTACTTGCCAGACCAGTTCATTCGTCCGGGAGTTAACCATTCTGCGGCACAACTTCCCCTTGTAAAGGAACAGTCAACTCCTCTCAGCCCACAGTTGCTTGGTCTCCTCCGGAGCGTCTGGGTCAAGGCGGGCATCTGGCTGAGTCAGCATCTCCTTCACCCGTCGGACGGCGGGGTCACTGTCTTGCGTTTCCGCCCAGTTGTAATGAGGTAAGGGGTTGAACGTAGTGGATTGCTTACCCCTTACACGGTGGGAATACTGGGTAGTCCCATGACGGTGGAACGCGGGGAGTTCAACCTCTTCCAGTTCCTCTGGATCTTCCCCTACGTCCGGTAGGTTTGGCATTCTGGACAAGGCATCCGCGTTGGTATTGGAGCGTCCTGCCCGGTATTTGATCGTGAACTCATAGTTGGACAGGCGGGCCATCCATCTCTGCTCCAGGGCACCGAGTCTTGCAGTGTCCAGGTGTGTCAACGGGTTGTTATCCGTGTACACGGTGAACCGGGAAGAGGCGAGGTAGTGCTTAAAGCGTTCGGTGACTGCCCACACCACTGCCAGGAACTCTAGCTTGAATGAGCTGTAATTCTCAGGGTTTCTTTCGGTGGGTCGCAGTTTTCGGCTGGCGTAAGCAATTACCCGTTCTCTCCCCTGCTGGATCTGGGACAGTACGGCTCCTAGCCCGATGTTACTTGCGTCGGTGTAGAGGATAAAGGGCTGGCTGTAATCCGGGTACGCCAGGATTTCATCCCCCGTGAGGGCCATCTTCAGCTGGCGGAAGGACTCTTCTTCCAGCTTCTCCCATCTGAAGGGCGGCTTCTGGTTCTTGGCCTTCCTGGACTGGCCTATCAGGAGGTCCTGCATAGGAGCTGCCTTTTTGGTGAAACCGGGAATGAATCTTCGGTAGTAGCCTACCAACCCGAGGAACTGCCGCACTTCCTTTACGCTGGAGGGTCTTGGCCATTCCTTAATCGCGGTGATCTTATCAGGGTCGGGAGCCACTCCGTCAGCACTCACCACGTGTCCCAGGTACTGCACTTTTGGTTTTAGCAGGTGACACTTCGACGGTTTCACCTTCAGACCGTAGTTTGCCAGGGCTTCAAACACCTCCGCCAGGTGTTTCAGGTGGTCCTCGTAGGTTTTGGAATAAACTATAACATCGTCCAGGTACAGCAGGACCGTCTCAAAGTTCCGGTGTCCCAGACAGCATTCCATCAATCGTTGGAAGGTTCCTGGTGCGTTGCAGAGTCCGAACGGCATGCAGGTAAACTCGCTAAGTCCCATCGGGGTGGTGAATGCGGTCTTCTCCCGGTCCGCCTCTGCTACAGGAACCTGCCAGTACCCGCTAGTGAGATCCAAAGTAGAGAAGAAGTTAGCAGATTTTAAAGCAGCCAAAGACTCCTCTATCCTTGGTAAGGGGTACGCATCCTTGTGTGTGATACGGTTGATTTTCCGGTAGTCTACACACATTCTCATGGTGTTGTCTTTCTTTTTAACCAAGACTAGTGGAGCTGCCCAGGGGCTACAGCTATCCCTAATTACCCCAGCCTCCTTCATGTCTCTAAGCATCCCCTTGGCGTGTTGGTAGTGTGCAGGGGGTACGGGACGATACCTCTCCTTTATGGGAGGATGATCTCCCGTGGGGATGTTATGTTCCACTCCCTTCACTCGCCCGAAGTCCAGCGGGTGTTTACTGAACACTCTCTCGTATTCCTGGATCACCCGGTAGACTCCCTGCTTTTGGTGAGCGGGTGTGGAGTCAGTACCCAAATGCAGTTGCTGACACCAGTCCTCCATTTGTTGCTTAGAGCCGTTACCTTCCTCTGGATGAGATGGAGGCAAGGGTTCCACGGACTGTACAGAATTTTGGTTGATGGTATACAATTTGGCTAGCGTAGCATACCGGGGCAGGTACACTTCCCTCTTCCCGATATTTATTATGCGAATGGGCACCCTCCCATGGCGTACATCAACCACCCCCCGTGCTGTCAAAATGGTGGGCCTACTGTCTGAGTAGACGGGTTCTACCATTGCTTGGTAATCTCTACCTCTCAGACCAATAGCTGCCCGGCACCAAATCATCATTTCACTTTTCGGGGGCATGGCAATAGGGAAAGGGTCACACATTCTCACGCTACCAATCTCACCACCGGAGAGTTCCACCTGTTGCCGTCGCATCAGTGCCCGGATCTCTTTTTGGAGCACTCGCTGCTGGTCGGAGCTGGCGTTCTTGGCAACCTGCTGTAAAATGAGAATCACCTCTGCAAGACAATTTTCAATCACATTAGTTCCTAGAGTTATCTTTGGGTGACTCTCGCGCTTGTCAATGTCCACAATGATCAGTCCCTGTGCTGCCAGTTCGACTTTACCGATTTAAATGGTCACCTCTTTAAATCCGATCTGTGGCACGGGCTGACCATTGCTGGCGATGATACTCAAGTCGTCGTCTGGGTAGCGGGTTATATCCGAGTCATTCCAGTACTGCTTGAAGAGCACGTACGGGATGGTGGTGACCTGTGACCCGGTGTCAAGTAGGGCACTCATAGGAATGCCATCCAGTACTACAGGCAAGACTGGACGTCCTCCCACGTATTTGTCACGCCAGTTCGATGGGCCTGGTGATCTTATTCCTAGGGGTTGGCCCTCTACCCCAGGTTGTGCCAGTTTAAAGGACAGTACCTTGCCATATGTCCGGGTTGATTGCAGCGGCGGCAGATGGGTTGTCCGTCCTCGTTGTATCGGTCGCTGGGTCTTCCTCTGGCCGGTGGGGTCCTCCTTTGTCGGCGCCACGGGATATCCTCCGGTCCGGATGCCAGCTGGATCTTCCCTGGAGTAGAAACCTGTAAAGACTGCACAGTTCGGGTTAGCGCGGCAACGCTCTTAGTCAGCTCTTGGACCTGATGGTGCAGGTCTGTAGCCGGGTCACTGTTTAAAGCCTGCGCATCAGCTCCCACAGGTCCTGCAGACAAGGGCGCCGTCTCCTGGTGGTAAGTGATAGCAGGGCGCCTGTGGGTCACAGCGCCACCTGGTGCCGGTTCTCGGAGCACCCGGATGGCTCTGTCCTTGAACTGTGCAAAGTCCAGGTCAGGGTCCTGTAAGGCCATTGCCCGCAACTGGGTTCGGTGGGCATTGCACAGTAGACCCTCAATAAATTGTTCAGTCAACAGCTTATCTTCATTTCCCATGCTGTCAGGGTCTGCCTGCTTAATGGCTCTCAGGGCCTCTTGTAGGTTTAAAGCATAGTCTCTTATACTCTCATGTGCCCGCTGTTTGCACCCGTAAAATCGGAGCTTTATTTCGGCTGAGGTGCGGGTGTCAAATGTGTCTTTCAGCCGGGCTAGTATCTCTCTGACAGTCCTCTTCCTCCCAGGTGGCCAGGACTTTACCTCCCTTTGGGCTGCCCCTGTTAATTGAGCCACCAGGATGCTCACTTTTTGCTCTTCTCTGAGGGGGTACACCTGGAAGAGGCTATCCAGCCTTTCTCTGAAGTCATTTAGGGTATGTGACTCCCCTGAGTACTGGGGTAGCCAGGCTGCCCCCGGGATGTAGGGCATGGTGAAAGGCATGACCGCAGCAGCGGTGGCGCTGGCGGTGGCTGTCGCAGTGAAGTTCTCCTCCGTATCCGACATCCTCCTCCCCCCTAGTGGACCGTGGCCTACCTTGCGATGATCCTCTTCTGTAGGCCGCGGCTCCGCAGTGGATCGTCAGGGTTGAGGACCTTCCGTCGCGCTCCTGTGACGTCGGCGTCTGCTGGGCTCCTTCCAGGACCTTACGCAACGTCCGGACGTGAGGCGGGGCTTCAGTTCTCGCGCGCTTTCGGAGTCCACGCCCCTCTTCTTCCCGCGCGGCGTCCTCGAGATGGCGTCCAACGGCGGGAAAACTCCACGGATGGCGGGAAGAAGGCAAAAGATGGCGTCGGATGGCGGGAAAACTCCACGGATGGCGGGAATCTTCACCACAGGTAAGTTTATCAGTCTTTTTCAGGCACGCAGTACCCGGTGGCTGCGGGCACGAAATCCTGCCGACTACGCCAAAAGTTGACGCGCCCCCTGGGCCATGTTTGGGGAGTACCCGGAGCTGGATCTGTTGGGGGTGGTAGTCCTCGTGGCGGTGACCCGGTCCGTGCCCAGGGTGTCAAACTAAGTGGCGATGTTTTTAGTGGCAGATGTGATATTGTACGACTACGCCACCCGTTGAATGCGGTTACGAAACCGCCGCTGCAGGGCAGACCGCTGAGGCCGGTGGTACAGTTGTGCAGCGTGGGTAGTATAACCCCCAACGGGAGGGGTATGGCCTCAGGGCAGCGGACGTGGATGATGGGGATAGCGGATTTGCACGCAGGCACCAGGAACCACTCAGAGACGGTGCGGTGTAGTTCAGGGTCTTTACTGGTGACAAAGATAGACCCTCCCGGGAGTACTGGCTAGCGGTCGGGGTCTGGTCAGTCCGTGAGCAGACAGGATCTCCCCTGGCCAGGCGGAGTTGTAGGCCTCCCCACCTAACTACTCTTCTTGGCTATCTTGCTAGAAGCGGGTAAAAGTAGCCCACGTCCCTGAGTGTACCATGTGGTGCTCACCCGTATGGCCGGTGACTCGGGGCCTTCTGGTAGCCTCCGCTCCACGACGGCGGTGCTGGTCCCTTGCGTGTGACCGTGCCTTCGGGTTTCTTGGCCAGAGGACCTGAAATCCCCTGCCGGTCGGTTTCTGCTGCTGGGTATGGCTCAGTCCCCACAGCCTCGGACTCCGTGTCCGGTGAGATCTCTTCAGTCAGGACGAGCTCTACAGCTTCCAGTCTCTGACCCCTTTTATCACTGCTCCCACACAGCTCCTGTTGTCACTTTCCCTGCAACTGCTCCACACCAGACCAGACTGTGTCTCTGTCTCTGTCTGTGTTCTTTTTCTAACCCTACCTCAGCCCCAGTTTATATAGGGGAAGTGCTTCCCCTCCCAGGACTGGGCAGGAGGTGTGGCATGCTCAGGATTCCTGACCAGGAGACCTCCCACCTGCTCACAGACGTAACATTGCTATTACTGTGGTAACCAGACCCCTGGGGTTCCACACAAACCTTTAATAACTTACTTAAGATCTGTCTGATGATGTTGAGAGATCTTTGTATAACCTAAGGTGTCTCAAAGTACAAAATATAAATAAATGCATAGCAAGTGTAGGAACATTATATTGTGCTGAACAGTGGCTCAGGGGTTAGCTGGGGTCCTAGGTTCAAATCCCACCAAGGACAACATCTGCAAGGAGTTTGTATGTTCTCCCCGTGTTTGCGTGGGTTTCCTCCGGTTTTCACAATTTAGATTGTGAGCCCCAATGGAGACAATGATGCTGATGTCTGTTAAGTGCTGTGGAAGTAATGACGCTATATAAGCAAGTAAAATAAATAACCTTTCTGTGTAAATGATTTGCAAAGTTTCATAACTTTTCATGGATAAAATGATTAAAAATATGAAGTTTAGTTACTCTTTAACATAAAAATTAGAAATCTTGCAATTTTCACACTGGCCACTGGAGCTTTTTTAACTTCCTGTCGTTTCATGAAATCCATAGGTATATTAGCCGCCAACAGACATCCATATAGACTAACTCAGACCCTAGATTTTTTCTGGAAGCATCTAATGTGCCTTTGTAAAGATCTTTGTGAAGGAAGAGGGAGCAGGTTCAGGTGTGAAATCCTGTTGTGATTGGTGGATCCTGTGTTCTCAGCTGTGCATAGAAGTGTTACCTGACTCTGATGATAAGGAAACAGTTGTAAACTCCTCCTGAAAGGACAGGAAGTATGTGTTTAAAAAAAAAACCCGGGTGGCAAGTGTGATAATTATAAGGTTATTAATTTAGTTTTTATTTTTAAATACATATAGCACAAAAAAATATTTAAACAATAGGTAATTTTTGACAACACATTCCCTGTAAGCTTTGGATACAATCAGATGGTTGCTGTGTAACAGCTAAGACTGGATTATCAGTAGTGCTGAAGAAGCACCAAATCCTGGCCAAAACTACCAAAACTATGTTAACAGGTAAAGTAGTAGTTGTGGACAGTGAGCTTACCACACACGTTTTTATGCTCATTAGTTGCTGGGATGTTGATTTTTACTCTTATTGCTGCTTTTTCGAGACTGCGACCCTGACAATCGCTACAGGCATTCCCATCAGGTACTGTACCATACTATGCAACGACAATCACATGATGACTAGTGATAAGCGAGTATGTTCGGATAACCCTGTCGACGAGTATACTCTGGTGAGTACCGAGTATCTTCAGTGTACTCAGTGATGTTTGAATCTCTCCCGTGTGCATGATTTGCGACTGTTTGATAGCTTTAATACATGAGAGGAAGCATAAGTCATGTGTACAAATAAGTGCATATACAGACAAAACAAGAGGCACTTGCAGCTGCTATTTTCTGAGGTATGAAATTGCCCTGCCTGTTTTATCACAGGAATGATAGGACATCAGTACTATGAACTCATTATAAGTTAAGTCAGCTCAGCAGATGCTAGAGCTCCTACGTCACTGACTTGATTTATGATGAGATCAGAGGGCTGGAGATGTGAGAGAAACACACACTCCTATGTTACCTCAGGCAGGAATATTTGTAACCTCAGAAAGTAGAAGCTGTGAGTCCCTGCTATTTCAACTGTATACACACTTATCATAAGTGACTTGTGCTTCCTCTCCTATCCTGGAGCTGTGGTACGTGCCGACTATCAACTGGAGCAGCTCTTCATGATAAGACTCAGCCATGCACAGTACATAGCAGTGGAACATATTGTTATTCCAAGATCTATTGATTAAAATGTACTTTGTTAATGGGACAACCCCTTTAAGCTGTAACAGGGGCAGACATGACATTGGTGGAACCTGTCTAGATACACAAGGGTCAATAGTTTAAGTGGCCTATTGTCATCAATTAGATTACACGTAAGAGCATAAACTGATAAACTATAAAGTTCACCATTCTCGGTGGATTGATAGAGTGAAATAATTATGTATTTTCTTATAAGCTATGGTGTACTGCTCAAATCACATCAAGACCAACATCTCCAAAGAGTTGTATGTCTCCCAGTGTTTGCGTGGGTGTCCTCCTGTTGCCTTCAACACTCCAAAGACATACTGATAGAGAATTTAGATTGTGAGCCCCGATGGGGACAGTGATGAAAATATCTTTAAAGTGCTGCAGAATATGATGGCGCTGTATAAGCAAGCATAATAAATAAATAAGTCAATAATAATATGGGTCACATATACAGTTCTTGCACTCTACTGTCTCTGCATGCCTCTGAAATTTGAGGATAGTATTTTTTGTTGTGATAGCACTATATCCTGCAAGTATATACAGTACATTCAAATGCATGCCACTGTTTGTGCCAGAAAAAGTCCACAGGACTCATCTTCAATCATATCCTAGATCACTACTTTTGAATCGATAGATGTTAAAGGGAAGGACTTTTTTGCATAGCAGATTTTTACTATGTAATCTAAGAGCAGAATGTAAGGGCTGAGAGTCTAATTCCAGTGATGTGTCACTTAGTAGGCTGTGTGTGTCTGTTTCAATAAAATCTGTGTTTTATCATCAGGAGATTATCACTACAGGACTAGTTGCTTTGTGCCATGTAGTCTTCCTGCTTCCCCACCCCCACCACTGATTAGCAGTGTTCTGTCAATATACAGTGTACACAGAAATCTGCCATTAGTGTGATTGGGGTTACAGAGGGCTCTTCATTCTGAGCACTGCTCGATCTGTAGCAGAAAAACATTGTATCAAAATGACAGCATGCCGCCCAGTATGTGACACATTGCTGGAATCAGGATCTCAGCCCTTACATCATGCTGCTCTAAGATCACATAGCAAAGACCTGGTGACAGATTCACTTTAAGACTGTAGTAACTAATGATAGGGCAGTAACTCAGTAATTTGCATAAAAATGTTCCTAGTGAATGATGTTCTGAAACTGGACATGTGCAGTGGAGCCTGGTTTGTAAAGCCCAGGGCGAGGAGATATGAGTATTAAGTATCAGTCTTTATCTATCAGGTGTAGTTTTTAGTTTATGCAGACTTTGGTGGGACATTGTTCTGAATGTGGAGTTAAAGTGAATCTGTCATTAAGATCAACCCTCGTAAGCCGTTTATATGAGCATGCAGGTCATAGAAAGCTGAATAAAATGATACCTTGATATCTGTGATCTGATATTTTATTCTAGAGAAATCCACATTTTTCTTATATGTAAATGAGCTGTTCCAGGCTATGGGGAAGACACTGAACTACATGAGACTCTGCCTCCAGAGCTTATTTTATATGAAGAGGGAGTTACCAGTGTGAGACAAGTAACTAACACAGAACAGGAGAACTGAACTTTATCTTCTTTCAAACACATTTTTTGCAGCTCTCTGAGCCCTGCTGTATTGCAACAATATTGCAACCCAGCCTGCCTATGAGATGGAAGGTGAAGCTGAGAAGAACCTGCAGATGTGTCAGTTATAATCACACACAGCTCTGCAATGAGATCAGGAGAGCAGAGAGCGGCCATAACACAGCACACTAGTAACACCCTCTTTCATGTAAAATAAGCTCTGGAGGCGGAGTCTCATGCAGATCAGTGTCCGGCCTATAGACTGGAACAGCTCATTTACATATAAGAAAAAAATGGATTTCTCTGGAAAAAGATATTGGATTGCAGATATCAAGGTATCATATCATTCAGCTTCCTATGACCTACATGCCCATATGGACGGCTCAGGAGGGTTGATCCTACTGGAAATTCCCTTTAAGGAGGTAATGTACTGTAACATAAGTGGTGGGTGATGTGAATGAAACTGGAAGAATGGATTACAAAGCTTCTCAACCTAAGTATTAGGCTCTGGTCAGATTGATATAGATTCTCTCATCTGAGCATTGGGGCGATTATGCAAATGAAACTCTGATCAAACTCTGATCTGAGTGTCAGCATAGTGTGATCCGATTCTCTCGTATGAGAAAACCATAGCACACTGTGAGGAGAAGATGGAGAACAAAATTTGTCCATCTTCTCCATTCTGTGAGTCCACGAAAATTGGACCACACTCCGATGACATCCGAGTGCAGTCCAATGGTTTCCATACACCCATAGACTTGAATGGTTGAGAGGCATCCGATTTCAAAGTAAAATCTGCTTTTTTCACTTACAGATTCTGTCAGTGAAAAAAATTGGTCATCAGCACTGCTCCATTGAGTAACACTGGTCCGAGTGCTATCGGATAAAAAACTGGATAGCACTCATTCAATGTATATAATCGTGTGAGTGAGCCCTTACAGTATAATACAAGTGAATTGATTAATTCATTTATGTGTAACATCAATAATCTGCAAAAGCTGAAAGAATTCTGTAATTATAATCTGGAGAATATTCTGTTGCAGAATTTTGCCATGGATTTCACTTATTGCAATTCAAAGGGTAAAATCTGCTGAGAAAATATATTTTGAAAGCCACAAAAAAAGTATTGAAAGGAACAAGCATAGGCCATAATCGTCAGACTTAGTACAACCGTGCCTATGTTTGTCCAAGTGTAGAACGGTGTTGCATGGTCTGCTTACATTTGACTGGCGAAAAGGTTGTGAAACATAAGCATAGTTGACCTACATCTGACCATTACAGTTAATAGTTCTGGAGAGTGGTACTTCTATTACCTTATTTGTGGTTTTTAATAGTGTTAAGCGAGCATGCTCGACACTGCTCGTTACTCGCCCGAGCATCTCACTACTCGGGATGTTCGGCGAACACCGAGCATTTCCGGGTTACTCGGGCGGGAGCTCGGGTCTCCGCCCTGCACGTTTGGCGCTCTTTACAGAGCCAATGAACATGCAGGGATTGCCAGCCAGTCACTGTAATGCCGCAGCCATGTTGTTTGTGGGCATTACAGTGATTGGCTGGCCGCACAGCGTCACCTCGAGTATTTAAAGCCGGGCGCCGCCATCTTGGACACAGTCGCTCCGGATCAGCCAGTGTAGGGGTCAGTGCTGCTGAGCTAGGGAGAGATTTATACTCCAAAATAGTTAGTGTAGGGTCTCTAAAGCCTGCCAAATCAAACAAACAGTCCTACTCAGGACTAATATCCATCCCAGATATCAGGCAGGCAGGCAGGCTGTATAGGAGACGCAGTGGTTATACCAGCAAATGCTGCATTACAGTCCTGCATGATCCTGTTGGTCAAATTGCTAGACTTATCCCCCGGTCTCAGGGGCCAGGAAAAATCCTTTTTTTTTTTCATCTAAATCCTTTTTTTTCCCTCAGTCAGAATGTACAAATACGCGTCTTATTAACCTTTTGGTACCCCCCCCCCAAAAAAAAAAAAATTGAGTGTGTCTGTGACTGTTCAGACACCAATATATCTGTTTAAAAGAGTCTGGTGTAGTCCAGAGAAATAGAACTGTGGTTTTGCAGTTCCATGGGTCAAATCTCTGTATCATCCTGTTTTTGGCATTTTTTGCCATAAAAAAACTGTAATAGTGTCTCCCTGACTGGTCAGACACCAATTTATCTGTTTAAAAGATTCTGGTGTGCGCCACATAACTATAACTGTGGTTTTGCAGTTCCACGGGTCAAATCTCTGTATCATCCTGTTTTTGGAATTTTTTGCCGTAAAAAAAACTGTAATAGTGTCTCCCTGACTGGTCAGACACCAATATATCTGTTTAAAAGAGTCTGGTGTACGCCACATAACTATAACTGTGGTTTTGCAATTCCACGGGTCAAATTTCTGTATTATCCTGCTTTTGGCATTTTTTGCCGTAAAAAAAACTGTAATAGTGTCTCCCTGACTGGTCAGATACCAATATATCTGTTTTAACGAGTCTAGTGTAGGCCAGAGAAATAGAACTGTGGTTTTGCAGTTCCACGAGTCAAATCTCTGTATTATCCTGCTTTTGACATTTTTTGCCGCAAAAAAAGCTGTAATAGTGTCTCCCTGACTGGTCAGACACCAATATATCTGTTTAAAAGAGTCTGATGTAGGCCAGAGAAATAGAACTTTGGTTTTGCAGTTCCACGTGTCAAATCTCTATATTATCCTGCTTTTGGCATTTTTTGCCGTAAAAAACACTGTAATAGTGTCTCCCTGACTGGTCAGACACCAATATATCTGTTTAAAAGAGTCTGATGTAGGCCAGAGAAATAGAACTGTGGTTTTGCAGTTCCACAGGTCAAATCTCTGTATTATCCTGCTTTTGGCATTTTTTGCCGTAAAAAAAAACAATAATAGTGTCTCCCTGACTGGTCAGACACCAATATATCTGTTTAAAAGATTCTGGTGTACGCCACATAGCTATAACTGTTGTTTTGCAGTTTCACGGGTCAAATCTCTGTATTATCCTGCTTTTGGCATTTTTTGCCGTAAAAAAAAACAGTAATAGTGTCTCCCTGACTGGTCAGACACCAATATATCTGTTTAAAAGATTCTGGTGTACGCCACATAGCTATAACTGTTGTTTTGCAGTTTCACGTGTCAAATCTCTGTATTATCCTGCTTTTGGCATTTTTTGCCGTAAAAAAAACTGTAATAGTGTCTCCCTGACTGGTCAGACACCAATATATCTGTTTAAAAGAGTCTGGTGTAGGCCAGAGAAATAGAACTGTGGTTTTGCAGTTCCACGTGTCAAATCTCTGTATTATCCTGCTTTTGGCATTTTTTGCCGTAAAAAAAACTGTAATAGTGTCTCCCTGACTGGTCAGACACCAAGATATCTGTTTAAAAGAGTCTGGTGTACGCCACATAGCTATAACTATGCTTTTGCAGTTCCACAGGTCAAATCTCTGTATTATCCTGCTTTTGGCATTTTTTGCCGTAAAAAAAACAGTAATAGTGTCTCCCTGACTGGTCACACACCAATATATCTGTTTAAAAGAGTCTGGTGTAGGCCAGAGAAATAGAACTGTGGTTTTGCAGTTCCACGTGTCAAATCTCTGTATTATCCTGCTTTTGGCATTTTTTGCCGTAAAAAAAAACTGTAATAGTGTCTCCCTGACTGGTCAGACACCAATATATCTGTCTAAAAGAGTCTGATGTAGGCCAGAGAAATAGAACATTGGTTTTGCAGTTCCACGGGTCAAATCTCTATATTATCCTGCTTTTGTCATTTTTTGCCATTAAAAAACACTGTAATAGTGTCTCCCTGACTGGTCAGACACCAATATATCTGTTTAAAAGAGTCTGATGTAGGCCAGAGAAATAGAACTGTGGTTTTGCATTTCCACAGGTCAAATCTCTGTATTATCCTGCTTTTGGCATTTTTTGCCGTAAAAAAAAACAGTAATAGTGTCTCCCTGACTGGTCAGACACCAATATATCTGTTTAAAAGATTCTGGTGTACGCCACATAGCTATAACTGTTGTTTTGCAGTTCCACGGGTCAAATCTCTGTATTATCCTGCTTTTGGCATTTTTTGCCGTAAAAAAACCTGTAATAGTGTCTCCCTGAATGGTCAGACACCAATATATCTGTTTAAAAGATTCTGGTGTATGCCACATAGCTATAACTGTGGTTTTGCAGTTCCATGGGTCAAATCTCTGTATTATCCTGCTTTTGGCCTGTTTTACGTAAAAAAACCCCAGTAATCGTGTCTACCTGTCTATTCAATCACAAATATATCTGTGTAAAAGATTCTGGTGTAGGCCAGACAAATAGTACTGTGGTTTTCCTCTTCAACGGTTCTAATCTCCTTTTTATTACCCTTTTTCCATTGATAGTGTGAGTGTAAGCTATTTTACTTCATTTACAATGGGCAAGGCACGTGGCAGGGACGTGGAACTGGACGTTCTGGTGATGGTGCGTGTAGAGGACGGGGCCGTGGCCAAGGTGAAAATGTGCCACAACCAACAGCCACATCTTCTCGCTCCCACTTCTTGACCGAATTACTAGGGAAGCACACTACAACACCAGTATTGCAAACTGATCAGTGTGAACAGGTTATTAATTGGATAGCAGATAATACTTCCAGTTACCTGGGCACCACCACCTCTGGTCTGTCTTCCACACGGTCAAGTTTTAGTAGCCGTGAGTCTCGACCGCATACTCCTCCTCACCCTGATGCTCCTTCCTCCCACCATGCCAAGTGTCGTCAGACAGCAACTGATCCCACACTTGGACACTCTGAAGAGCTGTGCACTGGTCCATTTCCATATTTGTGCCCCTCGCCTGCTCCGCTTGAAGTGGTGGAAGAGGAGATCCCATGTAGCGATGCCCAAATATTTGAACAACCACGGCCACAGGAAGTCGACACTGGCAATTTGTCACAAGAGGTGGACGATGACGAGACACAATTGCCACGAAGTGAGGAGGAGGATCGTGGTGCGCAAGTGGAAGAGGAGGAAGTGGTGGATGATCTAGTAACTGACCCAACGTGGCAGGAGGACACGCAGAGCGAGGCCAGCAGCACACAGGGGGAGGGAGGCAGAGTACCCCAACAGGCAGGAAGAAGCAGTGTGGTGGCCGCACACAGAAGGTGGGCAACAGTTCCCTGTAACATCAACATGAGGGACGTTGCCAGCACAACCGGTAGGTCTTCCAGAGTCTGGAATTTTTTTAAAGACTCTGCTAATAACACCAAAAAGGCCATTTGTACCACCTGCCATGCCAGCATCAGCAGGGGTGACAAAACTACCAGCCTGACCACCACCAGCATGATCAGGTACATGGCAGCAAAGCACTCGACTTTGTGAGGCGAACCCCAGGGTCCACGACCAGTGTCAGCGCGTGTCACCACTGCTTCTTATGGTGTTGTGCGTGTAATAGAACCCCCTGTTGTGCGTGCAAGGCAATCCCCTGTCCATACTGCATGCAAATATGCCCCCTCCTCTCAGTCTTCACTTGTTATGGCAGTTACTCAAGAAACAGCATCAATTTCCACGTCCACGTCCCACCGCAGCGTTCAATTGTCCATATCCCAGAGCTTTGAACGAAAGCACAAATTCGCAGTCAACGCCCCACAGGCCACAGTCCTAAATTCGCGACTGCTTACATTGGAAATGCTGCCTTTTAGGCTGGTGGAGACGGAATCCTTCAACAACCTTATGGCGGTGGCCGTTAGAGATGAGCGGTGTTCGACTAGAACTGTTCGCCAATCTCAAATTCGAGCTGTTTTGGGTGGTGTTCGAGTTGTTCGACGAACCCGAACGATTTGCAAAAAATTCGGCTGTTCGAGGTTATGTTCGATAACTGTTCGTGCACCAAAAGCGTGTCCTGCATGTCTGGCGCTATTTAGAGCACCAATCATGCAGGGATTGTCTGCCACTCACTGTAATGCCACAGCCATGGTGGTTGTGGCATTACAGTGATTGCCCAAATCGATGGGAACAGTGCTCACAGTGAAACATGAAAAGCCAGCAATTCAGCAGCGGCATACACCGGTACCCGACAATTTAGAACCGAAAGAATAGAGTATCCCACATAGATTAGATAGATAGAAACATGTCAGTCACATATATAAGAAGTACAGTGACAGTGTTGCTTACTGTACTTGTCATTTAGTGTAAAGGATTTATCAAAAAAAATAATAGTGTTTTCATGCACCGTCTCTTTAAAAAAGCCGGCCGGCAATTCAGCAGCGGTACCCGACAATTTATAACAGACAGAATAGAGCTTCACACATAGATTAGATAGATAGAAACATGTCAGTCACATATATATGAAGTACTGTGACAGTGTTGCTTACTGTACTTGTCATTTACTGCAAAGGATTTATTAAGAAAAATAATAGTGTTTTCATGCACCGTCTCTTTAAAAAAGCCGGCCGGCAATTCAGCAGCGGTACCCAACAATTTATAACAGACAGAATAGAGCTTCACACATAGATTAGATAGATAGAAACATGTCAGTCACATATATAATAAGTACAGTGACAGTGTTGGTTACTGTACTTGTCATTTACTATTAAAATAAAGGATTTATTATTAAAAAAAATTGGCGTGGGGTTCCCCATAATTTTAGTCTCTAGCGGAGGTTAAGCAGACAGCTGGGGCAGATGTTTGAAGCCTGGGAAGGGGGTAATACCCACGGAGCTTCCCAGGCTACTAATATCAGCCCCCAGCTGAATACCTAGCCTTTACTAGCTATTAAAATGGAGGACCCCCCCCAAAAAAATGACGTGGGGTCCCCCCTAATTTAATAGCTAGCAAAGGCTAGGCAGACAGCTGGGGGCTGATATTAATAGCCCAGGAAGGGAGCCATGAATATTGGCCCCCTCCCAGGCTAGAAACATCAGCCGTCAGCCGCCCCAGAAATGGCGCATCCATAGGATGCGCCAATTCTGGCACTTAGCCTCGCTCTTCCACGCTGCCCTGGTGCGGTGGCAGGGGGTAATAGGGTTGGGGTTGATGTCAGCTTATAATGCCAGCTGACATCAAGCCCAGGTTAGTAATGGAGAGGCGTCTATAAGACACCCCCATTACTAACCCCATAGTCAAAGTTAAAAGAAAACACAAACACCCAGAATAAAGTCCTTTAATTGAAATAAAGACACAATTCTTTATTGTTCTAAATTAAACCATACTTACCATCACGCCCATTCCAGCTGAAGCCAACGATCTCCTGCAATAAAAGAAAAATAATAAAGCAACCTCATCCTTACCTTTCCATGGTTCCCACGACAGCTTCAGCAGAACGCTGCCATCCAGCCTGTCATCCCGCAGACACTGAGAAGCGCAGGCATGCTTGCGCTCCTCAGTGTCTGACTGTGACGGCATCCAGATGAGCCGACAATGAACTCGGCTCACCTCATGTACGTCACTGACAGCGTGGGAAAATTCTCCTGCACTCAGCGCTTCAGCGTGAGAATTTTCCCAGGCATCCAGATGAGCCTGGGAAGCTCCGTGGGTATTACCCCCTTCCCAGGCTTCAAATATCTGCCCCAGCTGTCTGCTTAACCTCCGCTAGAGACTAAAATTACGGGGAACCCCACGCCAATTTTTTTTAATAATAAATCCTTTATTTTAATACTAAATGACAAGTACAGTAAGCAACACTGTCACTGTACTTCATATATATGTGACTGACATGTTTCTATCTATCTAATCTATGTGTGATTCTCTATTCTTTCTGTTATAAATTGTCGGGTACAGATGCTGAATTGCCGGCCGGCTTTTTTAAAGAGACGGTGCATGAAAACACTATTATTTTTTTTAATAAATCCTTTGCAGTAAATGACAAGTACAGTAAGCAACACTGTCACTGTACTTCGTATATATGTGGCTGACATGTTTCTATCTATCTAATCTATGTGTGATTCTCTATTCCTTCTATTCTAAATTGTCGGGTACAGATGCTGAATTGCCAGCCGGCTTTTTTAAAGAGACGGTGCATGAAAACACTAATATTTTTTTTAATAAATCCTTTGCAGTAAATGACAAGTACAGTAAGCAACACTGTCACAGTACTTCATATATATGTGGCTGACATGTTTCTATCTATCTAATCTAGGTGTGATTCTCTATTCCTTCTATTCTAAATTGTCGGGTACAGATGCTGAATTGCCGGCCGGCTTTTTTAAAGAGACGGTGCATGAAAACACTATTATTTTTTTTAATAAATCCTTTGCAGTAAATGACAAGTACAGTAAGCAACACTGTCACAGTACTTCATATATATGTGACTGACATGTTTCTATCTATCTAATCTATGTGTGAAGCTCTATTCTGTCTGTTATAAATTGTCGGGTACCGCTGCTGAATTGCCGGCCGGCTTTTTTAAAGAGACGGTGCACGAAAACACTATTATATTTTTTAATAAATCCTTTACACTAAATGACAAGTACAGTAAGCAACACTGTCACTGTACTTCATATATATGTGACTGACATGTTTCTATCTATCTAATCTATGTGTGATGCTCTATTCCTTCATGTCTAAATTGTCGGGTACCGGTGTATGCCGCTGCTGAATTGCCGGCTGGCTTTTTTAAAGAAAGTGTCTTCTGAGCAGTTTGTCAGCTTTTGGACACCTTTGAAGGTGTTTTCTATGTGTTCCTATGTGTTTTTGTTTGCCTGCCATTGGTTTTAACGGTGTTCGACGGTGTTCTAAGGTGTTCGACGAACAGTTCGACGAACAGTTCCTCGAACATCCCGGTGTTCGACGAACCGAACCGAACCCGAACACTACGGGGGTGGCTCAACACTAGTGGCCGTCCTTCGGTACTCGGTCCCCAGCCGACACTATTTTGCCCGGTGTGCCATCCCCGCACTACACAAGCTCGAGTCCCAAAACATCTGCCGTACCCTCAACAACGCCGTTACTGGGATAGTCCACCTGACAATGGACACGTGGACAAGTGCTTGTGGCCAGGGACGGTACATCTCCTGATGGCACACTGGGTAAACATAGTGGAAGCCGGGACCCAGTCGGACCTTGGGACGGAACACATCCTCCCCACACCGAGGATTGCGGGCCCTATGTCAGTCAGAGTTGCCCCCACAGTGTACAGCTCCTGTGAATCATCCTCCTCCTCCTCATGTTCAGCCTCCATCTCAGATATCACCACATCAGTTACAAGCTGGAAGCACTGCAGTTCTGCCTCAGCCAAGCGGCAACAGGCTGTGCTGAAACTCATAAGCTTAGGTGATAAACCTCACACTGCTTGTGAGTTGAGGAGAGCTGTGAAAGAGCAGGCAGATCTGTGGCTGAGACCGCTGAACCTACATCCAGGCATGGTCTTGTGTGACAATGGCCGTAACCTGGTGGCGGCTCTGAGGCGAGGCACACACATACCATGCCTGGCTCATGTGCTTAACCTCGTGGTTCAGCGGTTTCTTAAATCATACCCCGAGTTGCCAGATCTTCTCGTCAAAGTACGCCGCCTATCAGCTCATTTTCGCAAGTCGACTGCAGCTTCCGCCGCCCTTACTGTGTTGCAGCAGCGTTTGCAGCTTCCGGCACACCGACTGGTGTGTGATGTCCCCACACGTTGGAACTCTACCCTCCACATGTTGCAAAGGATTTGTGAGCAGACGAGAGCAGTTGTGGAGTACCAGCTGCAACAAGGCCGTCGATATTCAGGTCAGACTCCACACATAAGACCTCAGGAGTGGACCTGGATGTCTTACATATGTACCATCCTGACAAACTTTGAGGAGTCCACCAAGATGGTGAGTGGTGATGACGCCATCATTAGCGTCAGCATCCCACTTGTCTGTCTTTTGCAACGCTCTCTGCAGAGAATTAAAGAGGAGGCATTGCAGCCAGAGTATGATGAGATGGATCAAGAACCCGTAATGGGCGATTACAGACAGCCCAGCCTCATCTCATCCCAACGTGCATTGGGGGACAATGAGGGAGAGGAGGAGGAGGAGGAGGAAGTACAGGAGCTGGTAACATGCGCTGTAGACAGTAGTACCTGTACAACTGTCATACAGTCAGTTTAGCGTGGGTGGTCTGAGGATAGGGGGGAGGAGGAGGAGCAGAGCATGGTCAGTTGTCATCTTGGTGAGGACACGGAAGTCTTGCCCGTTACCAGTCTGGCACGCATGGATGACTTTATGTTAGGCTGCCTTAACCGTGACCCTCGCGTTGTCAAAATGTTGGGTGACAGTCATTACTGGTTGGTGACACTTTTAGACCCCCGCTACAAGGAGAACTTTCACTCTCTTATTCCTGAGGTGGAGAGGTCTACAAAAATGGGGCAGTACCAGAAGGCCCTTGCTGCAGACATGTTAAAAAAATTCCCATCTGAACACGCTAGCGGCAGAGGTCACAGTTCATTGACCAACCAAGGCGTACAGGTGAGAGAGACGCAACTCCAATCCAGCAGAGGCAGGGGAACACTGTCAACATTCTGGGACAGTTTTCTGAGACCCGCCCAGCTTACAGGCCCTGAGGCACGGGGTACTCTCACAAGGAGTGGAAAGTTTCAAAAGATGGTGAGGGAGTACCTTGTCGACCATACCAGCATCCTACGTGATTTCTCTGTGCCTTTTAATTATTGGGTATCCAAGCTGGACACATGGAATGAACTCGCTCTGTACGCCTTGGAGGTCCTGGCCTGCCCTGCCGCTAGCGTGTTATTGGAGCGTGTTTTTAGTGCCGCTGGGGGAATTATAACTGATAAGCGCACTCGTCTGTCAACTGACAATGCTGGCAAGCTGACCCTTATCAAAATGAACAAGGGCTGGATTGGGCCAGACTTTTCATCACCACCAAATGACAGCAGAGTAACATAAAGTCAAATCCACTTTCTTATTTCGGGAGGTGTATTCCCATGCACCGCTTCACACCCACACATGGGTATATGCTTCATTTCGGCTGTATTTTGCTCTTCTCCTTATCCTCAGCCTCCACCACCACTATACCACCAGGGTGACCATGGTCCGTGTTGCCAGCATTGCAAGTTCCTCCGTCCTAATTTTTGGCAGCTTTTGTTTGGAAGGCATAGGCAAAGACTATGGAAGACCCACTCCCCAATAATGGGAATAATGTTTTTAATATGCTGTACTGCATGGCTCTTGTAAAGGGCATGAAAACCATCTTGTTAAGCTACTACGACCTCCACCACTTTTCCAAGGGGCATTGATATTGTCTTTTTATTCCACGGCGACCTCCACGTCTCTTCCAAGGGGCATTAAAAGCGTCTTGTTAAGCTACTGCGACCTCCACCATTCTTCCAAGGGGCATTAAAACCGTCTTGTTAAGCTACTGCGACCTCCACCACTTTTTCAAGGGGCATTGATATTGTCTTTTTATTCCACTGCGACCTTGACCATTCTTCCAAGGGGCATTAAAACCGTCTTGTTAAGCTATTGCGACCTCTACCACTTTTTCAAGGGGCATTGATATTGTCTTTTTATTCCACTGCGACCTCCACCATTCTTCCAAGGGGCATTAAAACCGTCTTGTTAAGCTACTGTGACCTTCACCACTTTTCCCAGGGGCATATTATTGTCTTTTTATTCCACTGCGACCTCCACATGTCTTCAAAGGGGCATTAAAACCATCTTGTTAAGCTACTGCGACCTCCACCACTTTTCCCAGGGGCATTAAAACCGTCTTGTTAAGCTACTGCGACCTCCACCATTCTTCCAAGGGGCATGAAAACCGTCTTGTTAAGCTACTGCGACCTCCACCACTTTTCCCAGGGGCATAGATATTGTCTTTTTATTCCACTGCGACCTCCACGTCTCTTCCAAGGAGCATTAAAACCGTCTTGTTAAGCTACTGCGAACTCCACCACTTTTCCCAGGGGCATTAAAACTGTCTTGTTAAGCTACTGCGACCTCCACCAGTTTTCCCAGGGGCATTGATATTGTCTTTTTATTCCACTGCCACCTCCACGTCTCTTCCCATGGGCATTAAAACCGTCTTATTAAGCTACTGCGACCTCCACCACTTTTCCCAGGGGCATTAAAACCGTCTTGTTAAGCTACTGCGACCTCCCCCATTCTTCCAAGGGGCATTAAAACCGTCTTGTTAAGCTACTGCGACCTCCACCACTTTTCCCAGGGGCATTAAAACCGTCTTGTTAAGCTACTGCGACCTCCGCCACTTTTTCCAGGAGCATTGATATTGTCTTTTTATTCTACTGTGACCTCCACCTCTCTTCCAAGGGGCATTAAAACCGTCTTGTTAAGCTACTGAGACCTCCACGTGTCTTCCAAGGGGCATTAAAACCGTCTTGTTAAGCTACTGCAACCTCCACATCTTTTTCAAGGGGCATTAATATTGTCTTTTTATTCCACTGCGACCTCCGCCATTCTTCCAACGGGCATTGCATTTCCTCCTAATTTTAGTCAGCTTTTGCTTTTCAATGCATAGGCGAACGCTAAGGGAGACCCAATCCTCAATAATATGTAGAAGGTTTTTAGTATGCTGTAATCCAAGTCTGTTTCAAGGGGCATTGCAGTACCTCATAATTTTTGTAAAGCCTTCCATTCACTGCTTAGGCCAACAGTGCACAGGACACTCAGTTGCTATAAATGGAAGAAACGGTTTAGTTAAGGCCCTCTGACCTCCATGTCACTTTCAAGAGGCATTGGAGTGCCTCGAAAGTTTTGGTAGGCATTGCACTCACTGCATGCCCTATAACTGTGTAGCCGAACCGCTCTTTTTGGTACAGAAACATATCCTACAAGACATGTGTGGTTGACTGGCCTGATATTGATTTGAATGGTCCCTGTTCCTCCTTCTCTTTCTCCTTTGCCACCACCTCATCCATCATTCATTACCTGAAGCTTTGTTTTAACGGGAGTAATAGAACTGGGATAGTAGCAGTAAAACTTCCAGCAATCCTCGGAGGAGGTAGGATATGCGCCAAAACGCTGACCACCTCAGGCCTAGCCGCTACTACATACATGCGCTTGCATTCCAAGAAAACAAAGCAGACGCTAACTTCTATCATCATCATCATGCTCCTCACCTTGGCATTCTCAACTCCCCTGATGGAGAAGCCAGGGCCCACCGGAGGAGTCTGTTTCTCTGGTGGGCTCGTCCAAAGCTGCCCTAAAGCCGGCCGGGCTAAGAAAAGTGTAGGGGAACTTCCAAGGAGAAATAGGGGCAGCTGAGGACCATTTATGGACACCCGGCCGCCCCCAGGCGGCTGAGGACAGTGCGTGGATCCCCGGCCGGGGGGGCGGCTGGGGACCGAGTATGGACACCCGGCCCCCCCCTGTCGGCTGGGGACCGAGCGTGGACACCCGGCCGCCGGGCGGCTGGGGACTGAGTATGGATACCTCGCTGCCAAAGCAGCCATGTTTTAGTGGCCAGCTTCGGCCTCCTCCAAACTAAAAGGCCCCATTTCAAGTGCAAGCTAGCAGTATGGTATTGCAGCCTGGGGGTGGGTGGGTGGCAGGTTGCACACTTACGCTTGCATTCCAAGAAAACAAAGCAGATGCTAACTTCTATCATCATCATCATGCTCCTCACCTTGGCACTCTCAACTCCCCTGATGGAGAAGCCAGGGCCCACCGGAGGAGTCTGGTTCTCTGGTGGGCTTGTCCAATGCTGCCCTAAAGCAGGCCGGGCTAAGAAAAGTGTGGGGGGAAGTTCCAAGGAGAAATAGGGGTGGCTGGAGACCATTTATGGACACCCGGCCGCCCCCAGTCGGCTGGGGACCAAGCGTGGACACCCGGCCGCCGGGCTGCTGGGGACTGAGTATGGATACCTCGCTGCCAAAGCAGCCATCAGGTAGTGGCCAGCTTCGGCCTCCTCCAAACTAAATGGCCCCATTTCAAGGGCAAGCTAGCAGTATGGTATTGCAGCTTGGGAGGGGGTGGGTGGCAGGCTGCATACTTGCGCTTGCATTGCAAGGAATGGGGGAGGTTCAATTGAACATTGCCCTGGGACAAGGACTTGCACGGGAATAGTTGCAAGTCTGCATCTTCTAATGCGGAAAGGATCACTTCTGATGGGCACACTTTTAGGCAGTGACCTGGGTGTCAGAGATGCTTCCAGGGGTCTTCCCCATGCTGTTCCCATGTCTTTTCAGCACTGTATGCATGTGTCACACAGCACATGGCCAGATAAGATTGTAAAATGTTAAAATGACATTTCCCGGTGAATGCATTTGTCACAGTTGAAAGCAATACAAAAGTGCAAAAATGCATAAAAAAATGCTACTTGTGAACATAGCCCAAGGTGTGGAGGAGTATTTTTGTTTTTGGTTATTTATTTTACCTTATACACAAGTCTTTACCCTGGAAGGGAAGTTCCTTAACATATTTAACAGGAAAGCAGTTTCAGTTTCGTTTTTGAACGTTTTATTGTGAGCCCGTAAAAGTGGCTTAATACCTCTGACAACGTTGTTGACAGCAGTGACCTGGGGGTCAGAAATGCTTCCTGGGGCGATGCCCAAGCTGTCCCCATGTCTTTTGAGCACTATCACTATCTTTTTGGGCACTTTTTAGGCTTTCTACAGACTGCCGGGGGTGCTGCCGCAAAAATGCTCAGGTCTCCCATAGACTAACATTGGGCTCGTTGCTCGGGTCGAGCACCCGAGTATCACGGTGAGCTCGGTCCGAGCTTCGAGCACCCGAGCATTTTAGTGCTCTCTCAACGCTAATTTTTAAGTGTACTTGCTCGACAGATGCCAAGATCGTGATGTGAACAGCCCCTTATTCACAATTCACTCATTTTATACTGGCAAGTTTTTTGTTCCAGTGTTTTCTCAAAAATACCTAAAGTAAAGTTGCCATTAACATCCCGGTTGATTTCAGTGAGATTTTCTAAATGCCTTCTTTCCATTAGGTTTGTGTTGTTATTTATTCCAGTAAAAATAGGAATTTGTTGCTAATATGGTAAGAAATTGACCTGTGTAATATCGTATGTTACAGAAATGACTGCTGGGTGGACTTGGATTCCACACATGGAAGCTAAGAGAAGAGGACAAGAAAAACTTAGCTGCACCTTTGGGGTCAGCCTCCATTAAAATCTAAAACATATGAACATGTCTACTCTGCTGTTACCATAGCTCTTCTCCACATGACATTGACTGCCAATTGCAGTGGTTTTGAGACACTACTTCCACAATCTGCAACCACCGATAATGTTTATCTATTAGGGAAAAAGTTGCAGGCGACTAGTAACAATTGTTAGAATTCTAACATGGCCTTTATGTTCTTTATCCTCTTAGATATATAATAAAAAGAATCTGACAGCTGATACATGCTGCCCCATCTACATGCAGCAGGTATCAGGCACTTGCTGTATGATCTTAGCCGGGTATGTTTGACTATGAAACGTTGTGGTGTTTCAGAGTAGAACATACTCTAAAAGCCACCAGGGACCAAGCCACGCTGGAGACTAGTTGGACAGGTAGGTCCCCGGTGGCTTCTCCCTGCTCGATGGCCTGGATTGACAAGTCTCTGCCTATACACGCACATACAAAAGCAGGAGAATGATAAATTCAGAGATAATTGGTGGAAGGAGCAGGAGACCAGGATGGATAAATGCAGTTTATTGTCAACGCGATCTCTGTATTTCTCATTGGTATCCTTGGCAGCAAAGAAAAAAAACCTTCTCCTGTTTATTGTATCGTGGATCTTCGTGCAGGTCTGCAGCAGCCATATTGAAGTGTATTGTTATTATTTATTTTTAGAGCACCATTAATATCACAAGATGACCAGGTGAGCAATTCCCTGTATCATAGTGTAAAGTGACAGCAGGCTGAAGCCATGACCGAGCCGCTGTTCCACATTGCCCGGCACTTTACAGGAAAATCGTGTCCCAGGCCCAATGTGCTGCTCAGGGTGGGGTGCATCACACTTACAGTACAGACCAAAAGTTTGGACACACCTTCTCATTTAAAGATTTTTCTGTATTTTCATGACTATGAAAATTGTACATTCACACTGAAGGCATCAAAACTATGAATTAACACATGTGGAATTAACACACAGTCACCAGACCTGAACCCAATCGAGATGGTTTGGGTGAGCTGAACCGCCGATTGAAGGCAAAAGGGCCAACAAG
This sequence comes from Phyllobates terribilis, assembly GCF_046119375.1. Taxonomy (NCBI): domain Eukaryota; kingdom Metazoa; phylum Chordata; class Amphibia; order Anura; family Dendrobatidae; genus Phyllobates; species Phyllobates terribilis. The sequence continues at coordinate 660,425,750 of NW_027362762.1, read as the reverse complement.
TGCTAAGCATCTCTGGGAACTCCTTCAAGATTGTTGGAAGACCATTTCCGGTGACTACCTCTTGAAGCTCATCAAGAGAATGCCAAGAGTGTGCAAAGCAGTTGTAGCACCCCGAGGGCTCGGCTGCTACAGGGGTATTGCACCTCAAACCAGAGGTGTGATATTCCACTCCCGGGTAAGGATGGAGTGTGGACCAGGACTCAGTAAGCTGCATGCACCACACACACCCCATTTCCGAGGGACAGCTCAACGATGCTCCCACTAGACAGAAGTGCAGGCACGACAGCATCTGTCCCTGGCTGGAGTGGGGAGGGGAAGGAAAACCCAGTGGTGTAGGAGCAGATAGGGGTGGGTCTCTGGGCATAGGTAGGAGCCCATTGGTTGCTAGTCACCTGGGCTCACACAGAGAGGGAGGTATATAAGGTGGGCACCATCTTAGTTCTGAGAGTAGAAGAAGACAGGACAGTCAGAGGAGAGGAGTGAGAGAAGGAGTTCAGCCAGAGAGGGCTGACAGGGAGCTGTGGCTCAGTCTGGGCCCAGCTCCACGAGACAGGCCTGGAGTGGAGGCCAGAAACAGCAGAGAGAACAGGAACAGAAGAGAAAGGAAACAAGGAACAGAACATTAAGAGAGGCCCAGAGACACGAGAGAAGAAGGAACCCGATAGGCCCAGGAGATTGCGGGTGACGGGTTGGCAGAACAGGGTACCGGATCCCAAATTGGTGGAGGCGACTAATCCTCAGCCAAAGACCGGCGGTCGTGACTATATCTCGGTGCGACCCCTCACTACACCTACCAGGAAGGCACACCACATAGGGTCAGAGACGCAGAAATCAGCATACCAAGAGAAGGCCCGAGGCAGCCGGACAAACGTAGAGTCACTGGTGGGGCACGGCCAGAGAAGGGAAGAGAAGGGAGCCTTGTGCCACGCTCTGGAATTGCCTGGGAGTTGGTCGAGACCCTTGCCTGGTGGACGCAGCACGGCTTGGGTGGACGCAGCACGGCTTGGGCTGTCGCCGCCGGTGCCGAGGTGACTAGGACCTGTAAAGAACTGTGAGTAAAGCATTGGAAACTGCAACCACACGTCTCTGTGCTTCTTCGCTGCACCAGCACCACCAGTGCTGGGACGCTCGTGCACCATCACTCCCATCATCCGCACTAACTGCCCTGAGGCTATACTTCTCCCGTGGGGAGTCATCCCATACTTGGCTGCGCATACAACATCAGCCTCAGTGGGCAGCATCGCAGCAGCGGTCCCCACTGACCGCAATCCACGGGTGGCGTAGTCGGACAATTATAATACTACTAAGTCTGCCACTGGTTTGACCACCCTGGGCACGGACCTGGTCATCGCCACGGAGACTACAACCCCCAGAGATCCGTGCCATACCACCCCTGGGCGCGGATCTCTTCGCCCAGCATACGGGCCCAGATGGAATGCCGCTGGTGTGGCCGGCCGAGCTGGCCAGCGGCCCCTCAAGGAGAGTTCCACCCCCGCGTGAGCCTCTGATACCGGCTCCGGAGCCTGTAGAAGTCGCCCAGCCCACGCTGCAGGACGCCCAGTGCGAATGGGACCCTACTGACAAAGATCTAATGGGGTTCCCCCAAGAAACCCGGGCAGACGCAGCCCGTAGCCTGGATTCCTGTCGTCAGCAGCTGGCCACCTTTGAAAGAGAGCGGCGGCAGAGACGCATCAGGGAGGAGCGACTCCAAGCCCGGAGCGCAGAACAGAAGAGGAGGGCCCATCAGGACTCCCAAGCCATCCGCGGTCCCTGAGCCACCGGGACCGTAGTAAGCTTCCAGCTGGAGCGCGGCTGGGGCTTCATTAGAGACCCGGAGGCCGCAACCGACGTCTTCGTGACCAGAAGAGACGTTGAGAGCCACCTGCCAGAGGGACATCACGGACGTGACCTGTACCCTGGTGACGTGGTCACCTACACCCGGCACAAGGGCGCTAAAGGACTGTACGCCCTCCATGTCCACCTACTGGTTTTATAAAAAGACTGTAACGTCTACCTCGGGACAGAGAGTCCCTCACGTTTAAAAGTTTGCTGAAGTTTTTGCACTTAAAAGAAGAGTGAACACCTGGTCGCGAGTTGCACAGCGGCCAGAACTCCAGAATGTGTTTGTGGAAGAATGTTTTGCTTGACAATGTTTTTACTGAAAAAGTTTGATATGCTGCTAAAATAGTGATGCCAAAGTTTTATATAGTGTTTTATAAAAGAGTTCCGGTGGCATTAGCAAGATGTTTTATAATGTTTTATACCAGTAACGTTAAAAAGAGAAGAGTACCTCCCACAAAGGGATGAGTAAATAGTTAATGTCTTATATGCGAATGCATTCTAAAAATTTTGTATGTTTAAATTGTTTTTATTCTTTCCAGCCCGAGGACGTGCTGTGATTTACCAGGGGGGAATGTAGCACCCCGAGGGCTCGGCTGCTACAGGGGTATTGCACCTCAAACCAGAGGTGTGATATTCCACTCCCGGGTAAGGATGGAGTGTGGACCAGGACTCAGTAAGCTGCATGCACCACACACACCCCATTTCCGAGGGACAGCTCAACGGTGCTTCCACTAGACAGAAGTGCAGGCACGACAGCATCTGTCCCTGGCTGGAGTGGGGAGGGGAAGGAAAACCCAGTGGTGTAGGAGCAGATAGGGGTGGGTCTCTGGGCATAGGTAGGAGCCCATTGGTTGCTAGTCACCTGGGCTCACACAGAGAGGGAGGTATATAAGGTGGGCACCATCTTAGACACGAGAGAAGAAGGAACCCCATAGGCCCAGGAGATTGCGGGTGACGGGTTGGCAGAACAGGGTACCGGATCCCAAATTGGTGGAGGCGACTAATCCTCAGCCAAAGACCGGCGGTCGTGACTATATCTCGGTGCGACCCCGCACTAACTGCCCTGAGGCTATACTTCTCCCGTGGGGAGTCATCCCATACTTGGCTACGCATACAACATCAGCCTCAGTGGGCTGCATCGCAGCGGCGGTCCCCACTGACCGCAATCCACGGGTGGCGTAGTCGGACAATTATAATACTACTAAGTCTGCCACTGGTTTGACCACCCTGGGCACGGACCGGGTCATCGCCACAGAGACTACAATCCCCAGCGATCCGGCTCCGGGTATTCCCCGCCTACACGTGCATGCACAACACAGGCCCAGGCGGCGAGTCACAGTCATGAAAGCAAAAGGTGGCTACTTTGAAGAACCTAGAATATAAGACATATTTTCAGTTGTTTCACACTTTTTTGTTAAGTATATAATTCCACATGTGTTAATTCATAGTTTTGATGCCTTCAGTGTGAATGTACAATTTTCAAAGTCATGAAAATACAGAAAAATCTTTAAATGAGAAGGTGTGTCCAAACTTTTGGTCTGTACTGTACATGTACGCCACAGGCCTCCGCTGTTTCCAGGCTTCCATCTTCCGGGGACACAGTTCGCATTAACCAACAACAGTTTACTGGACAGTTCAAGTTCATCAGATTGTAAGACGCAGTATCGGGCACAACACTTCTTGTTCCTCGTTTCCTTACCATAGTCCATTTACAACATTACTATCCATTCCTCCCGGACTATCCCTACGTTGGCTATTCTTATCTGCCACCGCGATTTCCCTTCCAGTCTCGCAGTGCACCCAGGATGTTCTACCTTCCCTTCTTGCGGTTCCTCGTCCATCATCCCCTGTATCCCAAAGGATAATGCACTCCTCCCAGTACCTGTACCGAGCCCTGAGCTCCAGACATTGTAGGAATGTCCGCAAGTGATTCCAATAAGGCCTCCCACTGCCATGAACGATAGTTCCTTTCTGCTGCCAGCAGCCCACTGCACTTGAACTTGACCTTGGTTAGGCACTTCCCTATCTGACCAACTATCAGGAAGTAGTCTGCTTTATACTATCATTAGCTGGGCCGGATCCAGGTTTTTCTGGGCCCCGGGCGAAAGAGTCTCAGTGGACCCTTTTAACACATACACGATTCATGATGCACAGATACGGCGGAGAAATATATATATATATAGTACACAGGGCCCAGCCTGCCACCTCATCCTTCACATATGCAGACATGCGCACGCACACACGGTACGCAGACACATGCACGCACACACGGTACGCAGACATGCACACACGGTACGCAGACACACGCACACACACGGTACGCAGACACACGCACACACACGGTACGCAGACACACGCACACACACGGTACGCAGACACACGCACACACACGGTACGCAGACATGCACACACGGTACACAGATATGTACACATACAGACAAACACATATTTTTACACAAATTCTTAAAGACATATATAAAACAGACAAATATATATACACAGTCATACACACTGACATTCACATACATGCACTCACACAGACCCATTACAAGTATTTTTAATATGGGGATTGGGGAAGCCCCACTCACCTGTCCCCGGTCCAGTGTCCTGTCCAGCAGCTCCTCAGGTATGGGGCAGTGCAGGGCCCCCGGCGTGTCACAGACTTCATGGCCCTGGACCATCAGAGGGGCCCACTTGCGGTCGGGTCCGGGCCGCTCCCCCCCCATCTGTGCAGGACCTCCGCTCCGACGGTGTTTGATGGCACTCCCCCAGACATGGCTGCGCGCTGTGTGACTGTGTCTGCTAGTAATGACGCGGCAGGGGCGACACACAAGCAAAATTAAAGGTGCAGTGCCATCGACCCTGCCGTGTCATTACTAGCAGACACAGCCTGACAGCGCGCGGCCATTTCTGGGACTGGGGGAGTGCCGGCAATCAAGCAGCGCCTGAGTCACTGAACAGGTGCCGAAGATGCGGCCATGGCCCCGACAGTGAGTGGGCGGGTGGGTGTGTGGGCCCGGCCCCGACAGTGAGTGGGCGGGCGGGTGTGTGAGCCCGGCCCCGACAGTGAGTGGGCGGGTGGGTGTGTGGGCCCGGCCCCGACAGTGAGTGGGCGGGCGGGTGTGTGAGCCCGGCCCCGACAGTGAGTGGGCGGGTAGGTGTGTGGGCCCAGCCCCGACAGTGAGTGGGCGGGTGGGTGTGTGGGCCCGGCCCCGACAGTGAGTGGGCGGGTGGGTGTGTGGGCCCGGCCCCAACAGTGAGTGAGTGGGCGGGCGGGCGGGTGTTTGGGCCGGGCCCCGACAGTGAGTGGGCGGCTGGGCCCCGACAGTCAGTGGGCGGCTGGGCCCCGACAGTGAGTGGGCGGCTGGGCCCCGACAGTGAGTGGGCGGCTGGGCCCCGACAGTGAGTGGGCGGCTGGGCCCCGACAGTGAGTGGGCGGCTGGGCCCCTCTGATTTTCCAGGGCCCCGGCACTTGCCCGGGTACGCCGGGTGCTGACGCCGGCCCTGATCATTAGCCCCATCCAATTGTGGACTAGTCCCAAACATTAACTGTATCTTATCCTATGTCCCCAGCTAACTACAGTTACTTACTGTACTAAGTCTATTGTCCTTAATCCTAATCTATATCTTACCCTATGCTGTACACTACCATATCACAGTCAATTCGCAATATACATTACACTTATGCATTGCCTCTACATTACTCATGTATTGTACATTATCAGGATATACCTTACTCTATCACATCCTATAATACTCTACATGAATGATGCATACATTGTTCACACTATAATACAACGCTATTGATGTCTTCAGGGGTAGGAACGTGATAGCACAGTCCACCATTTTTACTGTAGCATCCTTGTTACTTGGATAAGACTCTATTGCACTACTGTTTTTTCCAGCTCATCCTTATTGTATATGCACATATATGCACCTGTCTGGTTCACTTTATGAGTGTGAACTGCAGTAAAGTTCTCCATTGATGAGTCCATGGAGATTTGTGGTAGCCTAGATGATATTGTCTAGCAGAGTTGGCGTTGCAGCACCTGTGCTGTTGAGAAGGCAATATATGCTGTAAATGCTTCTTCACATCTCAGGGTTGGCGACATCCAGCAGTAGATCGATCTAAAAGTTGCTACAATCTAATTTACTAGGTAGAAGAATTGGACTGGAAAGAAGAGGTCTCCATGGGACAGGACAGGAGGTCTTGCTGTGGCCATCGTGTATAATAAAAACCAGGCAGTAATGGTAAAAGATCTGCCCATGTCATGAGTAACCGTAAGGATACATTCTCAAGAGATGCGAACACAGCAAATTTTCCATCAAGAAAAAAATCTGCATTTTGCAGTATCAGCGTTGAGCATGAGATTTTAGTAAGTAGAGAATATCTTTAGTGTAAATTGACCAGTGTTTTGGATTTCAAATCTACAGCATGTTAATCTATGCTGCAGAGGCTACTGTGGATATCAACCTTTGCAATGCAAAGGGTAAAACATAAAGCTTAGCTTCACCATTTTCGGAACGATATCCGTAGCAGTATTATGACCAAAGGCAATGTACCCTTATATGGTCCCGGCGAAAGCTCCAATCCATAGGAATGCAATTAATTGTTTATGAAACTTTCATGTAACTGTCATACAAAAAATGTGGACCTGTTACTGAAGTAACTTTTGTGTTACTCTGTCACTCGTAAGTAATGAAAATGTTTTTTCTTTAAACTGATCATCATCTTATGCCTCTCATCTCAGGATTTATTCAGCCAAGTAGAAAGGAATAGAAGGACACGTCTGTACTGCAAAGAGTATCTGCATTTCCTAACTCATACAGCAGACACCTAAAGCAGTTTGACTAGGTTTTCACATATGGAAACCAGACTGATAGAGATGTGGTTCAGAACTGAAATATAAAAAAAGGAAGCTCAGTAAACTCTGCAGTTCTGAGGCTGTGCTGAGATTTAAAAATTCACAAAATTGCAGTAAGATAAAAATAAATCCCCATTTAGAAACTTTATACATCTGATCACTGTAAAAAAACACCATGTGTGATTCCAGAATATGTCAAATATTCCAAAAGTTGTGTGTTTCTTAGATGTATCACTAAGAACTAGAGGTGAACAGACCTAGTACGAGCCAAATTTTCTGAAATTCGCAGTTTCACAAAAATTCAAACACTTTGAGATTCGATTCGCAGTTCGCAAAAGAAAATCTTGCCTGGCATCATTTCCCACATGACTGAAGCATCAGAGAATGGGCTAATGTCATTTTACATGGCTGCATGAACCCCCCCATACCTTATCATACCTTGTACAGTGGTCAGTACTTGGGCCAGCACAGATTTTCGGTTCCCACTGGAGCACAATTTGTACGGAAGATTGTTTTCCATCACCAGAGTCACTGAGTAGGTCTCTCTCTTCTGTAGAATGTAAGCTCTTATGGTCAGCAGGGTTTTATCTCTTTCTGTCTTGTAGAGTGTAAGCTGTTATGGTCAGCAGGGTTTTATCTCTTTCTGTCTTGTAGAGTGTAAGCTGTTATGATCAATGGGGTTCTCTCTGTCTCTCTTCTTTGTAGTCTGTAAATGACGCGCCCCTGGGCCTGTGTCGCGCTGCGGTGCGCACGCAGGAGCTTACCCGGAGCCGGATCTGTGGAGGGTTGTAGTCTCGTGGCGGTGACCCGGTCCGTGCCCAGGGAGTCAAACTGGACGGCAGTCTACTAGTAGTAAATAGTTGATGACTACGCCACCCGTTGAGTGCAGCCAGGGAGCTGCTGCTGCGGGGCAGACCGCTGAGGCCGATGGTAGGATTATGCAGCGTGATAGTATAACCCCCAACGGGAGGGGTATGGTCTCAGGGCAGCCGACGTGGATGATGGGGGTAGCAGGAACCACTCAGAGACGGTACGGTGTAGTTCAGGGTCTTTACTGGTAACAACGATAGACCCTCCCGGAGTACTTGCTAGCGAACGGGGCCTGGTCAGTCCTTGAGCAGATGGGATCTCCCCTGGCCAGGCGTAGTTGTAGGCCTCCCAAACTGACTGTACTCTTCTGGCTACCTTGCTAGAAGCTGATGTAAGTAGCCCACGTCCCTGAGTGTACCGTGTGGTGCTCACCCGTATGGCCGGTGACTCGGGGCCTTCTAATGGCTTCCGCTCCACGATGGCGGTGCTGGTCCCACGCGTGTGACCGGGCCTTCGGGCTTCTGGGCCAGAGGACCTGAAATCCCCTGCCTGACGGATTCTGCTGCTGGGTAGGAGTTAGTCCCCACAGCCTCGGACTCCGGGTCCGGAAAGAAGTCTTCTTAGTCAGGGCGAGCTCTGCAGCTGCCAGCCCCTGACTCCTTGTAACTCTGCTGTTTCCTATGCTGCTTCTTGTCTCTACTCCACTTGTCTGACTCACCCTGCCTCAGCCCCGGGTTTATACAGGGGAAGTTCTTCCCCTCCCAAGACTGGGCAGGAGGTGTGGCATGCACAGGATCCCTGACCAAAGGACCTCCCACCTGCTCTCAGACATAACATTACATTACTGTGGAAAACCAGACCCCTGGGGTGCCACATTCCCCCCTAGTGAAATTTAGTACTCCGGGACTAAACACATTTAGAAAAACATAACAAGGCAAAAACATTAATAATACAATAAGAAAACATATAAAGATGGTTACGGCGTGTCCGCAACCGGGTGCAGTCTCTGAAGAGAGCAAGGTGTCCATTTCACCAACACAGGGAGACGTAACCAGGTAGGGGTCTGTCCTACCCCGAGTCCTTAACAGTCTCTAGTCCATCCTGGGTTACGCTCCAACTATGTACAAGGATTCCCGGTAAATCCACCAAGGATTCCTAAAAATAACTAGAAACACAAAATTATACACAAGCAACAAGACACAGAAAAACATAAATAAAACAATTTATACACTTTAAATTCTCCAGCGTGCGGGTAACTGGCCTCTAGTGGCCCGAGTGGACCTACGGAGCTGACTGTCTGGCCCTGAACTACAGGGTGTAGGAGCTGTCAAGGGTAAACTGGGCAGCTGTCTACCGGCTCTTTGTCTCACTAGGGGTACGGCAGGCTCACTATAAGCAGAGGGTTGATTCTCCTGTTCTGCTTGTGTGGAGTCTTCTGCCTCCTGGACCGGCTGTTCTTCCAGCTCTACCCGTTGCTCCGTAGGTTCTTGGGATGATGGTTGGAGGAAGGTGAGTACGGGTACCACAACTGCACCATTGACTTGAGTCCAAGACTGAGGGAAGTCCCCGAGCACGGTACTAACCATATCTTCCCTTTCTTCCACGGGTCGATGGTCTTCTTGTTCCTCTTCAGGGTTCCTCAGTTGTTCGGGACACTTCTTCAGGTGGTCCCGGGATACAATGGCTGTGGTTTCCCCTCCGTCTTTACTGATGGTACAGACCTTCGGGTTCTCGTGGCTTGAGGGCAGTACGGTGTACGGGTCCTTCTCCCACTGGTCGTCCAACTTGTGGAGCCGTCTCTTCCTCTTCAAGACCTGCTCTCCGGGTACCAGGGGAACAGCGGGAGCATACTGGTTGTAAGTTTTCTCTTGTCTTTCCCTAGCCTGACAGAGACTTCGCTCCACGCTCTCCTGTACTCTCCGGTACTGCTGCTGCCTCTCTGTGTCCCAGTCTGTTTCTGGTGAAGTGTCCTCGGGGGTCAGGACTCCCATTTCCAGGTCAACAGCTAACTTACCAGGTCTTGCCCTCACTAGTTAACCCCGGTACAGTTGGTGGAACCTACCGGGATGTGGTTGTATAGGTCCACCAGATCGGGCAACTTTTCAGGCCACAGACTGCGTTCTTCCAGGTGCAACGTTTTTAGAAGATCCATTACCACCTGGTTCATTTTTTCACAAAGTCCATTAGTCTGCGGATGGTAGGGTGTCGTCCTTATCTTCCGGCAGCCATACAGATTGCAGAATTCCTGAAAGACCTCCGCTTCAAAGGCAGGTCCCTGGTCCGTCAGCACTTGGTCCGGGTACCCGTGTGGACGGCAGAAGTGCTGCTGGAAGGCTCTAGCTGCTGTTTGAGCCGTTAAGTCCTTGACGGGGACGACAACCAAGAACCGGGAGTAATGATCCACGATGGTTAACGCGTAGACGTAGCCACTTCTGCTTGGGGTCAGTTTTACATGATCCAAGGCTACCAGTTCCAACGGTTGCCGGGTGACGATGGACTGCAGGGGAGTCTTCTGGCTGGCTCGGTCCTTCCTTCTCAGGTTGCACGGGCCACAATCTCTGCACCACTTCTCGATGGTTCCCCTCATGCCTACCCAGTGGAACCGCTCGCGTAGCAGGAACTCCAGCTTTTTCCACCCAAAGTGTCCAGCTCCGTCGTGGTATGCCTCCATCACCATGGCTGCGTCTCTTCGTGGCACCACTACTTGCCAGAGTAATTCATGCGTCCGGGAGTTAACCATTCTGCGGCACAACTTCCCTTTGTAAAGGAACAGTCGACTCTTCTCTGCCCATAGTTGTTTGGCTTCCTCCGGAGCGTCTGGTTCAAGGCGAGCCTCCGGCCGAGTCAGCATCTCCTTCACCAGTCGGACGGCAGGGTCGCTGTCTTGCGTTTCCGCCCAGTTGTAGTGGGGTAAGGGGTTCAACGTAGCAGCCTGCTTACTCCTTACCCGGTGGGAATACTGAATAGTCCCATGACGGTGGAACGCAGGGAGTTCAACTTCTTCCAGTCCCTCCGGATCTTCTCCTCCGTCCGGCAGGTTGGGCATCCTGGACAGGGCGTCCGCGTTGGTATTGGAGCGTCCTGCCCGGTATTTAATTGTGAACTCGTAGTTGGACAGACGGGCCATCCACCTCTGCTCCAGGGCACCGAGTCTTGCCGTGTCCAGGTGTGTCAGCGGGTTGTTATCCGTGTACACGGTGAACCGGGAAGAAGCGAGGTAATGCTTAAAGCGCTCAGTGATTGCCCATACTACGGCCAGGAACTCTAACTTAAATGAGCTGTAATTCTCGGGGTTCCTTTCGGTGGGTCGCAGTTTTCGGCTGGCGTAGGCGATTACTCGTTCCTTCCCCTGCTGGATCTGGGACAGTACGGCTCCTAGCCCGATGTTACTGGCGTCGGTGTAGAGGATAAAGGGCTGGCTATAATCCGGGTACGCCAGGATTTCGTCCCCCGTGAGGGCCATCTTCAGCTGGCGGAAGGACTCTTCTTCCAGCTCTTCCCATTTGAAGGGCGGCTTCTGGTTCTTGGCCTTCCGGGACTGGCCTATCAGGAGGTCCTGCATAGGTGCTGCCTTTTTGGTGAAACCGGGAATAAACCTTCGGTAGTAGCCTACCAACCCGAGGAACTGCCGCACTTCTTTTACGCTGGAGGGGCTTGGCCATTCCTTAATTGCGGTGATTTTATCAGGGTCGGGAGCCACTCCGTCAGCGCTCACTACGTGTCCCAGGTACTGCACCTTTGGTTTCAGGAGGTGACACTTGGAGGGTTTCACCTTTAGGCCGTAACTCGCCAGAGCCTCGAACACTTCCGCCAGGTGTTTCAGGTGGTCCTCATACGTCTTGGAATATACGATGACATCGTCCAGGTACAACAGGACCGTCTCGAAGTTTCTGTGGCCCAGACAACACTCCATTAGGCGTTGGAAGGTTCCTGGTGCGTTGCAGAGTCCGAACGGCATGCAGGTGAACTCGCTAAGTCCCATCGGGGTGGTGAATGCGGTCTTCTCCCGGTCCGCCTCTGCTACAGGAACCTGCCAGTACCCGCTAGTGAGATCCAAGGTAGAGAAGAAGTTAGCAGATCTTAAAGCAGCCAATGACTCCTCTATCCTTGGTAAGGGGTACGCATCCTTGTGTGTGATACGGTTGATTTTCCGGTAATCTACACACATCCTCATGGTGTTGTCTTTCTTTTTGACTAAAACTAATGGGGCTGCCCAGGGGCTACAACTATCCCGGATTACCCCAGCCTCCTTCATGTCTCTAAGCATCCCCTTGGCGTGTTGGTAATGTGCAGGGGGTACGGGTCGATACCTCTCTTTTATGGGAGGATGATCTCCCGTGGGGATGCGATGTTCTACCCCCTTGACTCGCCCGAAGTCTAACGGGTGTTTACTAAACACTCTCTCATACTCTTGAACCACCCGATAGACTCCTTGTTTCTGATGTGAGGGAGTGGAGTCAGTACCCAGATGTAGTTGCTGACACCAGTCCTCCATGTCTTTCTTAGAGCTGTTACCTTCCTCCGGGTGAGATGGAGGCAAGGGTTCCACAGATTGTATAGAATTTTGATTAGTGATATATAATTTGGCTAGCGTGGCATACCGGGGCAGGTACACTTCCCTCTCCCCGATATTTATTATGCGAACGGGCACCCTCCCATGGCGTACATTGACGACCCCCCGTGCTGTCAAAATGGTGGGCCTACTGTCTGAGTAAACTGGTTCTACCATTGCCTGGTAATCTCTACCTCTCAGACCAATAGCTGCCCGGCACCAAATCATCATTTCACTTTTTGGGGGCATGGCAATAGGAAAAGGGTCACACATTCTTACGCTACCAATCTCACCGCCGGAGAGTTCCACTTGTTGCCGTTGCATCAGTGCCCGGATCTCTTTCTGGAGCACCCGCTGCTCGCCGGAGCTGGCATTCTTGGCAACCTGCTGTAAAAGGAAAATCACCTCTGCAAGACAATTTTCAATTACATTAGTTCCTAGAGTTATTTTTGGGTGACTCTCATGTTTATCAATATCTACAATGATCAGTCCCTGTGCGGCCAGTTCGACTCTACCAATTTTGATGGTCACCTCTTTAAATCCGATCTGTGGCACGGGCTGACCATTGCTGGCGATGATACTCAAGTCGTCGTCGGGGTAGCGGGTAATATCCGAGTCATTCCAGTACTGCTTGAAGAGCACGTACGGGATGGTGGTGACCTGTGACCCGGTGTCCAGTAGGGCACTCATGAGAATGCCATCCAGTACCACAGGCAAGACTGGACGTCCTCCCACATATCTGTCGCGCCAGTTCGATGGGCCTGGTGATCTTTTTCCTGGGGGTTGGCCCTCTACCCCAGGTTGTGCCCGTTTAAAGAACAGTACCTTGCCATATGTCCGGGTTGATTGCAGCGGCGGCAGATGGGTCGTCCGTCCTCACTGTATCGGTCACTGGGTCTTCCTCTGGCCGGTGGGGTCCTCCTTGGTCGACGCCACGGGATGTCCTCCGGTCCGGATGCCAGCTGGATCTTCCCTGGGGTGGAAACCTGTAAAGACTGCACAGTTCGGGTTAGCGCAGCAACGCTCTTAGCTAGCTCTTGGACCTGATGGTGTAGGTCTGGAGCCGGGTCATTGTCCAAAGCCTGCGCATCAGCTCCCACAGGCCCTGCTGACAAGGGCGCCGCCTCCTGGTAGTAAGTGGTAGTGGGGCGTCTGTGGGTCACAACGCCACCTGGTGCCGGTTCTCGGAGCACCCGGATGGCTTTGTCCTTGAACTGTGCAAAGTCCAGATGGGGATCCTGTAAGGCCATTGCCCGCAACTGGGTTCGGTGGGCATTGCAATATAAACCCTCTATAAATTGTTCAGTCAACAGCCTGTCCTCGTTTCCCACCCCATCAGGGTCGGTCTGCTTTATGGCCCTCAGGGCCTCTTGTAGGTTTAGTGCATAGTCCCTTATACTCTCATGCGCTCGCTGCTTGCACCCGTAGAATCTAAGCTTAATCTCGGCTGAGGTGCGGGTATCAAAGGTGTCCTTCAGCCGGGTTAGTATCCCTGCGACAGTCTTCTTCCCAGGTGGCCAGGATTTTACTTCCCTTTTGGCTGCCCCTGTTAGTTGGGCCACCAGGATGCTCACTTTATGCTCTTCTGTGAGGGGGTACACCTGGAAGAGGCTATCCAGCTTTTCTCTAAAGTCATGCAGGGTATGTGACTCCCCTGAGTACTGGGGTAGCCAAGCTGCTCCCGGGATATAGGGCATGGTGAAGGGCATAACTGCAGCAGCGGTAGCGCTGGCGGGGGTTGAGGCAGTGAAGCTCTCCTCCGTATCCGACATCTTCCTCCCCCCTAGTGGACCGTGGCCTACCTTGCGATGATCCTCTTCCGTAGGCCGCGGCTCCGCAGTGGATCGTCAGGGTTGAGGACCTTCCGTCGCGCTCCTGTGACGTCGGCGTCTGCTGGGCTCCTTCCAGGACCTTACGCAACGTCCGGACGTGAGGCGGGGCTTCAGTTCTCGCGCGCTTTCGGAGTCCACGCCCCTCTTCTTCCCGCGCGGCGTCCTCAAGATGGCGTCCAATGGCGGGAAAACTCCACGGATGGCGGGAAGAAGGTCGAAGATGGCGCCGGATGGCGGGAAAACTTCGCGGATGGCGGGAAGAAGGTAGAAGATGGCGCCGGATGGCGGGAAACCTCCACGGATAGCGGGAATCTTCACCACTGGTAAGTTTGAACAGTCTTTGCTTTTCAGGCACGCAGTACCCGGTGGTTGCGGGCACGAAATCCTGCCGACTACGCCAAAGTTGACGCGCCCCTGGGCCTGTGTCGCGCTGCGGTGCGCACGCGGGAGCTTACCCGGAGCCGGATCCGTGGAGGGTTGTAGTCTCGTGGCGGTGACCCGGTCCGTGCCCAGGGAGTCAAGCTGGACGGCAGTCTACTAGTAGTAAATAGTTGATGACTACGCCACCCGTTGAGTGCAGCCAGGGAGCTGCTGCTGCGGGGCAGACCGCTGAGGCCGATGGTAGGATTATGCAGCGTGATAGTATAACCCCCAACGGGAGGGGTATGGTCTCAGGGCAGCCGACGTGGATGATGGGGGTAGCAGGAACCACTCAGAGACGGTACGGTGTAGTTCAGGGTCTTTACTGGTAACAACGATAGACCCTCCCGGAGTACTTGCTAGCGAACGGGGCCTGGTCAGTCCTTGAGCAGATGGGATCTCCCCTGGCCAGGCGTAGTTGTAGGCCTCCCAAACTGACTGTACTCTTCTGGCTACCTTGCTAGAAGCTGATGTAAGTAGCCCACGTCCCTGAGTGTACCGTGTGGTGCTCACCCGTATGGCCGGTGACTCGGGGCCTTCTAATGGCTTCCGCTCCACGATGGCGGTGCTGGTCCCACGCGTGTGACCGGGCCTTCGGGCTTCTGGGCCAGAGGACCTGAAATCCCCTGCCTGACGGATTCTGCTGCTGGGTAGGAGTTAGTCCCCACAGCCTCGGACTCCGGGTCCGGAAAGAAGTCTTCTTAGTCAGGGCGAGCTCTGCAGCTGCCAGCCCCTGACTCCTTGTAACTCTGCTGTTTCCTATGCTGCTTCTTGTCTCTACTCCACTTGTCTGACTCACCCTGCCTCAGCCCCGGGTTTATACAGGGGAAGTTCTTCCCCTCCCAAGACTGGGCAGGAGGTGTGGCATGCACAGGATCCCTGACCAAAGGACCTCCCACCTGCTCTCAGACATAACATTACATTACTGTGGAAAACCAGACCCCTGGGGTGCCACATAAACTCTTATGGTCGGCAGGGTTCTCTCTTTCTCTCCTGTAGGGTGTAAGCTCTAATGATCAGCAGGCTTCTGTCTCTTCTGTAGAGTGTAAGCTCTTATAAACAGTAGGATCTGCTATCTCTCTCTTTTTGTGCTCTCTCTTCTGTGAAACGTAATTTCTTATAATCAGCGGGGTCGTCTCTCTCTCTCCTGTACAGTGTAAGCCCTTATGATCAGCAGGGTACTCTCTCTTCTATAGTGTGTAAGTTCTTATAATCGATGGGTCCTTTCTCTCTTTCTGTCTGTACTGTAGAGATTAGCCTTAGGGTGCAGTCAGACGGCTTTATAACACGGCCGAGGGCTACTCAATGTTTTATCAGATAGAACTTGGCCCAATATTATATTATGGCGCAGGGCAGAGCTGTGATTTTTCTCTTGGAAGGTGGTGGACAAGAGATAAGATGAGTACAGTTGATGTCTAACTGAGTAACTGCAAGTGAACATCAATATCTGCTGGTCAAAGGCAAAAGTGAAAGTAAAGAAAGAATTATTGTAGTAGGAACTCCAAGAGTGGAAGTGCTTGTTCCCTGAGAAGAGATTGAAGACGACTCCGGGTAAGGTGACACCTAGGTCGCAGTTGCAAAATATAAAAGCCTGGCCAGGCCGAGAAGGGCAGAGTTGGCACCAGAACCTGTACCAGGCAGGTTGTGTGGCTGTGAGGTGGGTTTCCAGCCACCATTGCCACAGAATGGTCCGAGATCGGTCAGATGAGGGAGAAGTCCTGAGCTGTAAGGAAGATCTGTGACCAGCGCCAGTAGAAGAAGCGTTACCAGTGCCAGTAGAAGACCGTGGGTAGCACCAGTAGAAGACCGTGACCAGATTTGAACCAGGCTTGGGAGATGATCCAGCTGTAGCGGAGGACTGTTCCTGTGACCCGTTACTTCCAGCGTAGATGTACAGTACAGGGTGTGGGCTGGAGCCATGCTTCAGGGAATGGAGATGGCCATTCCGATGAGCACACTGTACATCTAGTGAGTCGCATATCTATGAATTGCGGCCTAGAGGGAAATACCTATGACCTCCGCTAGGGCCAGTGTAATGATCAGAGGAACTTAAAAAGACTACAACGGGGACAGACCTAGTACTGAGAGTGACGCCGGTTAAGCAGAGACATAAAGGCATTAATAGTCGTGTAACTGCTGGATAATAAGAACATTAAGAACAGTGTATATAATAGAACGTTGCATAGATATTATATTTAGTTGCATTGCTGTGTTCTGATAGTGTCATAACATACCGTATTGACCTTGCTACTGTTACCCATAATATAGTGCTTACTTGTACAGTACATATATACACTGCTCAAAAAAATAAAGGGAACACTCAAATAACACATCCTAGATCTGAATGAATGAAATATTCTCATTGAATACTTTGTTCTGTACAAAGCTGAATGTGCTGACATCAAAATCACACAAAAATCATCAATGGAAATCAAATTTATTAACCAATGGAGGCCTGGATTTGGAGTCACCCCCAAAATTAAAGTGGAAAAACACACTACAGGCTGATCCAACTTTGATGTAATGTCCTTAAAACAAGTCAAAATGAGGCTAAGTATTGTGTGTGGCCTCCACGTGCCTATATGACATCCCTCCAACGCCTGGGGATGCTCCTGATGAGGTTGTGGATGGTCTCCAGTGGGATCTCCTCCCAGACCTGCACTAAAGCATCCACCAACTCCTGGACAGTCTGTGGTGCAATGTGACGTTGGTGTATGGAGCGAGACATGACATCCCAGATCGGATTCAGGTCTGGGGAACGGGCGGGCCAGTCCACAGCTTCAATGCCTTCATCTTGCAGGAACTGCTGACACACTTAAGCCACAAGAGGTCTGGCATTGTCTTGCATTAGGAGGAACCCAGGGCCAACCACACCAGCATATGGTCTCACAAGGGGTATGAGGATCTCATCTCGGTACCTAATGGCAGTCAGGCTACCATTGGTGAGCACATGGAGGGCTGTGCGGCCCTCCAAAGAAATGCCACCCCACACCATTACTGACCCACTGCCAAACCGGTCATGCTGAAGGATGTTGCAGGCATCAGATCGCTTTCCACGGCATCTCCAGACTCTGTCACGTCTGTCACATGTGCGCAGTGTGAAACTGCTTTCATTTGTGAAGAGCACAGTGCGCCAGTGGCAACTTTGCCAATCCTGGTGTTCTGTGGCAAATGCCAAGTGTCCTGCATGGTGTTGTGCTGTGAGCACAACCCCCATCTGTGAACGTCGGGCCCTCAAACCACCCTCATGGAGTCGGTTTCTAACCGTTTGTGTAGACACATGCACATTTGAGGCCTGCTGGAGTTCATTTTTCAAGGCTCTGGCAGTTCTCCTCCTGTTCCTCCTTGCACAAAGACGGAGGTAGCGGTCCTGCTGCTGGGTTGTTGCCCTCCTACGGCCCCCTCCACATCTCCTGGTGTACTGGCCTGTCTCCTGGTAGCGCCTCCAGCCTCTGAACACTACGCTGACAGACACAGCAAATCTTCTTGCCACAGCTCGAATTGATGTGCCATCCTGGATGAGCTGCACTACCTGAGGAACTTCTGTGGGTTGTAGAGTCCATCTCATGCTACCACGAGTGTGAAAGCACAAGCAACATTCAAAAGTGACCAAAACATCAGCCAGAAAGCATTGGTACTGAGATGTGGTATGTGGTCCCCACCTGCAGAACCACTCCTTTATTGAGGGTGTCTTGATAATTGCCAATAATTTCCATCTATTGTCTATTCCATTTGCACAACAGCATGTGAAATTGATTGTCAATCAGTGTTTCTTCCTAAGTGGACAGTTTGATTTCACAGAAGTTTGATTTACTTGGAGTTATATTCTGTTGTTTAAGTGTTCCCTCTATTTTTTTGAGCAGAGTTATTTTCCACCAAAATTTGAAAAAAATTTCTTTCCAAATCAGACAATGTGATTTTCAGGATTTGTTTTCTCATTTTGTATCTCATAGTTGAAGTCTACCTATGATGTCAATTACAGGCCTCTCTAATCTTTTTAAGTGGGAGAACTTGCACAATTGGTAGCTGACTAAATACTTTTTTCCACCACTGTATATACGGTACAGACCAAAAGTTTGAACACATCTTCTCATTTAAAGATTTTTCTGCATTTTCTTGACTATGAAAATTGTACATTCACACTGAAGGCATCAAAACTATGAATTAACACATGTGGAATTATATACTTAACAAAAAGGTGTGAAGCAACTGAAAATATGTCTTATATTCTAGGTTCTTCAAAGTAGCCACCTTTTGCTTTGATGACTGCTTTGCACACTCTTGGCATTCTCTTGATGAGCTTCAAGAGGTAGTCACCGGAAATGGTCTTCCAACAATCTTGAAGGAGTTCCCAGAGATGCTTAGTACTTGTTGGCCCTTTTGCCTTCACTCGGCGGTCCAGCTCACCCCAAACCATCTCGATTGGGTTCAGGTCTGGTGACTGTGGAGGCCAGGTCATCTGGCGTAGCACCCCATCACTCTCCTCCTTGGTCAAATAGCCCTTACACAGCCTGGAGGTGTGTTTGGGGTCATTGTCCTGTTGAAAAATAAATGATGGTCCAACTAAACACAAACCGAATGGAATAGCATGCCACTGCAAGATGCTGTGGTAGCCATGCAGGTTTGGTATGCCTTCAATTTTGAATAAATCCCCTACAGTGCCACCAGCAAAGCACCCCCACACCATCAGACCTCCTCCTCCATGCATCACGGTGGGAACCAGGCATGTAGAGTCCATCTGTTCACCTTTCTGCATCGCACAAAGACACAGTGGTTGGAACCAAAGATCTCAAATTTGGACTCATCAGACCAAAGCACAGATTTCCACTGGTCTAATGTCCATTCCTTTTGTTCTTTAAACCAAACAAGTCTCTTCTGCTTGTTGCCTGCCCTTACCAGTGGTTTCCTAGCAGCTATTTTACCATGAAGGCCTGCTGCACAAAGTCTCCTCTTAACAGTTGTTGAAGAGATGTGTCTGCTGCTAGAACTCTGTGTGGCATTGACCTGGTCTCTAATCTGAGCTGCTGTTAACCTGCAATTTCTGAGGCTGGTGACTCGAATAAACTTTTCCTCAGAAGCAGAGGTGACTCTTGGTCTTCCATTCCTGGGGCGGTCCTCATGTGAGCCAGTTTCTTTGTAGCGCTTGATGGTTTTTGCAACTGCACTTGGGGACACTTTCAAAGTTTGCCCAATTTTTCGGGCTAACTGACTTTCATTTCTTAAAGTAATGATGGCCACTCGTTTTTCTTTACTTAGCTGCTTTTTTCCTGCCATAAAACAAATTCTAACAGTCTATTCAGTAGGACTATCAGCTGTGTATCCACCTGACTTCTGCACAACACAACTGATGGTCCCAACCCCATTTATAAGGCAAGAAATCCCACTTATTAAACCTGACAGGCCACACCTGTGAAGTGAAAACCATTTCCGGTGACTACCTCTTGAAGCTCTTCAAGAGAATGCCAAGAATGTGCAAACCAGTCATCAAAGCAAAAGGTGGCTACTTTGGAAACCTAGAATATAAGACATATTTTCAGTTGTTTCAAATTTTTTTGTTAAGTATATAATTCCACATGTGTTAATTCATAGTTTTGATGCCTTCAGTGTGACTGTACAATTTTCATAGTCAAGAAAATACAGAAAAATCTTTAAATGAGAAGGTGTGTCCAAACTTTTGGTCTGTACTGTATATCTATATCTATATATCTATAGATATATAGATATAGATATATAGATATATATATATGTATATACTGACAGATAGATTTTCTCTCTATGTTAGTCAAATAAATAGTATTGGTTAAGTACCACTGTCTCCTCATTGTCTTCGCTGTTGCATCCAAGTAACCTGCTATGGGTGTGTGTGAAACATCGGACTGCACTTGGATGTCAGACAATTATGATGGAGAAACTAAGTTCTCCATCTTCTCTGCACCTGTGCTGAAATTCTCTCATGCGAGGGAATCGGATCTCAGTAAGATGACACTCGGCAGTTTGATCTGACTGACATTTGCAGAATCAGCCCGATACTCTTGCATGAGAGAATCAACGGCCATGTGACCCTGGCCTCATGGTTAGCGGGGTAATCGCTCTCCTGGCCAGAATTTAATTTTTAGCAATTGCCCAACCAAGAACAAAACTAAATGTTCCCTATGGTTTTAATAGATCCTAACAGTGGATAAGTGGATAAAAATTAACAGTAAGCTGAGTGCAGACAGTGCTTAGCTGTTTGGTTTCTAAAGTTTTTAACTGACTAAATCAAAGAAAGCAGTTGGAACAGATGCGGATGTGATGGGAGTCAGTAGGGTGATATGACGGGTGACCTGCCGGTATTATGTTTATAGTTTCTCTGGAGTACTGCAGGCGGAAGACGCTTTCACTCTTCATGTTTACATATAAGCAGCTGGAATTTCCATTCTCTTTACCTGAGAGCTGCAGGCAAAATTAAAAAAAAAAATACATCTGAATGAATTTTTCAGCACCTAGGTATATAAAAAATCACTTAACTAACTGATTTCTTTTAAGGTAAGGGATAAAGAGGTATTCTCCACAATAATGTAACTTTTGGTATTCAGCAATTTTTTCTGCTACGGGGATACATACATACATATACAGTACTGTGCAAAAGTTTTAGGCAGGTGCTGCAAAGTGAGAATGTTTTCAAAAATAGAATTGTGCTTTCTGTTATACAGCACCAAGTGACCTGCGGAGCGTGTTTGAAATCCTCAACATGTCAATTTCTCTTACGATTAATCTGAGCTTTATGTGCAAAGGATGAAGCTTTATTTAAAACATGGCGTATGAAAAAGAGACAAAAACGACAGCGTCAAAAACGCAATAGAAATGCATGAAAAAGTGCTCTCAAAAACGCCATGAAAAAAAACCCCACAAGTAACCTAACTTACCTAATGAGTGCAGAAAACTCACTCAAAAACTCACCAGATACTCATCATGGGAACAAAGACTTAGTTGTTTATTTTTTTCAATTAACAAAATACAAAGTAAATGAATAAAAGAGAAATCTAAATCAAATTAATATTAGGCATGATCATCTTTTGCCTTCAAAACAGTATAATTTTTTCTAGGTATACATGGTTTATTACCATGTATACCTTTTCAATATCTGTATACGTAGCTAAACCAGTGGTTATGTATATTATTATTATTTATTATCATAGCGCCATTTATTCCATGGCACTTTACATGTGAAAAAGGGGTATACATACAAGAACAATTACACTAATCTTGAACACAATGTGACAGCGACTGGTACAGGAGGAGCGAGGACCCTGCCCGCGAGGGCTCACAATCTACAAGGGATGGGTGAGGATACAGTAGGTGAGGGTAGAGCTGGTCGTGCAGCGGTGTGGTGGATCAGTGGTTACAGCAGGTTGTAGGCTTGTCGGAAGAGGTGGGTCTTCAGGCTCCTTTTGAAGGTTTCCACGGTAGGCAAGAGTCTGACGTGTTGGGGTAGAGAGTTCCAGAGTAGGGGGAAGCACGGGAGAAATCTTGTATGCGATTGTGGGAGGAGGAGATAAGAGGGAAGTAGAGAAGGAGACCTTGTGAGGATCGGAGGTTGCGTGCGGGTATGTAACGGGAGACTAGGTCAGAGATATATGGAGGAGATAGGTTGTGAATGGCTTTGTGTGTCATGGTTAGGGTTTTGAACTGGAGTCTCTGAGCAATGGGGAGCCAGTGAAGAGATTGACAGAGAGGAGAGGCCAGGGAATAGCAGGGGGACAGGTGGATTAGACGGGCAGCAGAGTTTAGGATGGATTGGAGGGGTGCAAGAGTGTTGGAAGGGAGGCCACAGAGCAGGAGGTTGCAGTAGTCAAGAGGGGAGATGATGAGAGCGTGCACTAGTGTTTTTGCAGATTCATGGTTGAGGAATGTGCGGATCCGGGAGATATTTTTGAGTTGGAGTCGGCAGGAAGTGGAAAGGGCTTGGATATGTGGTTTGAAGGAGAGTTCAGAGTCCAGGGTTACCCCAAGGCAGCGAGCTTGATGGACTGGGGAGAGTGGACAGCCATTGACGTTGATAGATAGGTCAGTTGGGGGGGGTGAATGAGATGGCCGAAAGATGATGAATTCTGTTTTGTCCATGTTAAGATTTAGAAATCTAGCAGAGAAGAAGGATGAAATAGCAGACAGACATTGTGGGATTTTGGTTAGTAAGGAGGTGATATCGGGTCCAGAGAGGTAGATCTGTGTGTCGTCAGCATAGAGGTGATAATTCAAAGCCATGAGACTCTATGAGCTGTCCCAGGCCGAAGGTGTAGATGGAGAAGTGCAGGGGTCCTAGAACTGAATCTTGGGGGACACCGACAGATAGGGGGCGAGATGAAGAGATGGTGTGTGAGTGGGAGACACTGAATGTCCTGTCTGTTAGGTATGAGGACATCCACGATAGGGCCAAGTCTGTGATCCCGAGAGATGAGAGAGTTTGCAGTAAGAGGGAATAGTCCACTGTGTCGAAGGCAGATGACAGGTCTAGGAGGAGGAGGACAGAGTAGTGTCGCTTAGATTTGGCGATTAGTAGGTCATTGGTGACTTTAGTCAGTGCAGTTCCAGTAGAATGGTGCGGTCGGAAACCAGATTGTAGGAGGTGGGAGGACAGCTCAGAATGGACGTGTTGTTCCAGTAGTTTTGAGGCATAGGGGAGAAGTGATATGGGGCGATAGCTAGTAAGAGAGGATGGGTCAAGGAAGGGCTTTTTGAGGATGGGTGTGATTGAGGCATGTTTGTGTGGCGCCCCTGAGGATTCGGTCACCAAAGAGGTACTGCATCTCACCCAGAGGTGTGGTATCTCACTCTCAGGTAAGGAAGGAGTACAGCTCGGGACCCTAACACCTGCATCCAACACATACCCGCAGTGGGGGTAGGGCGAGATTTCTCCTAAGAGAGAGCACAGTCCCGGGTCCCTAGTTGAGGGGAGGTGCTATGTAGTGGGTGTGGGTGGAGGAAGTAGCTTAGGGGAGCACATGAAGGAAGGTATAAATAAAGAAGCCATCTTGAAAAGAACAGATCAGTCAGAGGAGGAGAAGTGGAAGGAGCAGAGGCTCTGCAGGAGCTCTGCTCAGGAGGAGGGCCTGAGGAGAGGTCCAGGACTGAAAGAGAGAGAGAGGAGCAGGAAGGGCTCCAGGAACGAAGACGGGACCCCAGGGGTACGGGCAGTGCTGGAGACCACCCGTATGCCCAAATCCACCAGGAGGTGGAGGGGTCAGGCCACACAAAGGGGACCGGTCCCTCAACTAGCAGGAGACTGCATGTCTCAACTAGAAACCGGAGGCTGCAGTATTTCGAGTCCTGCAGCCAACAGTCCATATCAGTTTCACCAAGAAGGTAGCTATAGAGGACCCAGGGGACGGAACAGACGTCGCCCGACGAGGCCCACAGGTACCGGATTGGGACACTTGGTATGAGGTGCAGGGAGACGGCCAGAGAGAGAACACACAGAAGGGGGTCCCGCTAAGTACTCCGGAGATAGCTGAGGTTGGACTGAACCCCTCCCTGAGTAAGCGCAGCACGACGAGGGAAGTTACACTGGTACCGGTAACTTGGACCGCAATAACCGTGAGTAAAGACCCTGAGGACTGCACCCTACTATCTCTGTGATTTTTATCTGCGCCATCACCCCTGCACTACAACACCCAGCTTAACCTATAACATCTACACTTCCCTGGAGCTAAGCTCTACCTGTGGAGAGCCACACCAGCTTTGCTGCACTAACATCAGCTCCAGAGGACCTGCTCCGCAGCGGCGGCTCCCTTTAGCCACATACCACAGGTGGCGTCACGAACTTTGTACATAAAAACTATAAAATCCCCTTTTTACTGACCACCCTGGGTCACAGACCAGGTCACCGCCACTGTGACATCTCCCCTAGCAACGACCGGCCTGGCACCGAGTACCCCACGGCCCAGGGGGCGCGTCAACTTGGCGTCACGAACAGAATATAAACCCACCCGTTATCACCGGGTATTGTGCGCCTAGAGACTGTGTTTTCTGCTGAATGTGGAGCCCGCCCCAGAAGAACGGGCACCATTATGTGCGAACTAAAAGACAACAGTAGACCGCCTCCCATCGTGGGCCGGGTCCCAGAATGGCGCCAAAAATGGAGCACGCCCCAAGCAGCAGAGTCCATGAACGTGGATGTGTCCATCAAGTTGGGGGAGCTGCCCCCAGGTGTGGCCGACAGCAAGCAGCCATGGGACTGCCCCCGAAAGGGGATAGGAAAAAAGAAGAAGACTGGGAGACAGGGTGTGGTCTTAAGTAGACCAGACACACCACACCCGGCAGGCAAGATGGAAGGAGGTGAGCCTGGTACTCCAGCCTGCGGCCTGCAGCAAGCCGAGACGCCTCTTACCCTGGGAGAGGTGATCTGGAAGCTGTCCCTGGAGGATGCGGAGTTCCTCCACGCCGAAATGTGTGAGCTAAGTCGGTGGGTGGGAGAGGCCCAGCAAACAGCCATCGCTGGCTGGAAGAGAGAGGTGCTGGAGAGGATGAGAACCAGACGGCAGCAAGCACCGGAGTCCACCGGCAGCGTCCCAACCCCAGCGGAGCCTAACCAGGACCAGGAGGCAGAGAGCAGCACAGGAGCGGCCGCGGGAGCAGGTAGGAAGAGTTTCCCTATCCGGGGCGCAGATAGCGCTGACCTGCTCCTGGGCCCCCTGGCTGAGCCTCCATACCCGGGCGCGCACGCTTCCGACTTGCTCCAAAGCCCAGAGTCTCCTATACTGGGTGCCTGCTCCGCCGACCAGCTCTGCGATCCCCTGGCGGAATCCCCATACCACCTGGGCGCCTGCTCGGCTGACCTGCTCCTGGGCCCCCTGCCAGAGCTGCCTGCTCCCGCACCTGAGAGGGCATATTGAGGCCCCACTTATGACTGGTCCACCAGGAATGAACACCAGCAGGGACTCCCTCTGACCCCTGCGCCCCCGGTCGCCTGCCCAGGAGGAGAGGAGTTCCGGTGGGACGACCGGGAAGGGGACCTCATGGGGTTCCCAAGGGAGACGCAGGCCCAGGCCCTCCGGAGGGAAGATCACTGCAGCAGGAGGGAGCTCCTGCAGTTGAAAAAGGAGCGATATAACCGCCAGGTGTGGTGGGAGCACATGGAGGCCCGAAACATGGCGGCCAAGGCCCGTGCCCGCCAAGCAAAGTCCACCACACCCAGTCCCCGTCTGGAGGAGATAGTGGTTAAATTTGACTTGGATGCTGGGTGGGGCTTAGTAAGGGAGCCCCACACTGATAGGGACGTGTTCGTCAACTGGCGGGATGTAGAACCCCACCTCCAACATGGGCATCCTGGCCGGGACCTATACCCCGGCGACCATGTCACATTTACACGCCACAAGTGCGAACGCGGGTGGTATGCCCTCCAGGTGTACCCGGTGACAAGAAGAAGAGACATGCCCCCGCAGCCCCAGGCTGAAGGCCCGGCTGGGTCAGCCTGTAAAAACCAGAAGTTTCCTCCCCGGAGGGAGCCCCATTGTTAAACTGTCTCATCACAGAAACTGTATATAGTTACCCAGTAAGGTAGAGAAAGTTTATGTTCATTTAGTTACCCAGTAAGGGTATAGAGACATTGAGGTAGAGGACGGTGATCTCCCTAAAAACTTTCCACTGTATATAATTGCACTTCTTAAAGTGCCCCTTAATGGTTTTATGTAACAACGAATGACCTCAGAACAAAAACCCATTTGGCGTGGCCGAAGACGTGGTCCAACACCTGGATCACCCATGCCCTGCAGACATGCCCAGGGCCTACGTTGAGGGTTTTCGGACTGGTTCCTCATGCTCATGTTTGCTAGTTTGCACCTTGATAAAGAAAATTGACACCCGGTTGCAGATCGCACTGTAGCCTGTTGAAAAATGTTTTATATGAAAAATGTTTTATGTGGAAAATGTTTTATATATATGAAGAAAAATGTTGTTTAAAGAAGTCTTACAAGGTTTTGATAAAAACGTAACCAGTAACGTTCAAGAAAAAGTGCCTCCCATAAAGGGAAGAAATGTTATGTTTATGATCTTATATGTGATGCATCTAAAAATTTGCATGTCTGTAAAATACCCTGTTTTTACTCTGTTCCAGCCCGCGGACGTGCTGTGTTTTACCAGGGGGGTATGTGGCGCCCCTGAGGGTTCGGTCACCACAGAGGTACTGCATCTCACCCAGAGGTGTGGTATCTCACTCTCAGGTAAGGAATTAGTACAGCTCGGGACCCTAACACCTGCATCCAACACATACCCGCAGTGGGGGTAGGGCGAGATTGCTCCTAAGGGAGAGCACAGTCCCGGATCCCTAGCTGAGGGGTGGTGCTATGTAGTGGGTGTGGGTTGAGGAAGTAGCTTAGGGGAGCACATGAAGGAAGGTATAAATAGAGAAGCCATCTTGAAAAGAACAGATCAATCAAAGGAGGAGAAGTGGAAGGAGCAGAGGCTCTGCAGGAGCTCTGCTCAGGAGGAGGGCCTGAGGAGAGGCCCAGGACTGAAGGAGAGAGAGAGAGGAGCAGGAAGGGCTCCAGGAACAAAGAAGGGACCCCAGGGGTACGGGCAGTGCTGGAGGCCACCCGTATGCCCGAATCCACCAGGCGGTGGAGGGGTCAGGCCACACAAAGGGGACCGGGCCCTCAACTATCGGGAGACTAGAGACTAGAAACCGGAGGCTGCAGTATTTCAAGTCCTGCAGCCAACAGTCCATATCAGTTTCACCAAGAAGGTAGCTATAGAGGACCCAGGGGATGGAACAGACGTCGCCCGACATGGCCCGCAGGTACCGGATTGGGACACTTGGTATGAGGTGCAGGGAGACGGCCAGAGAGAGGACACACAGAAGGGGGTCCCGCTAAGTACTCCGGAGATAACTGAGGGTGGACTGAACCCCTCCCTGAGTAAGCGCAGCACGACGAGGGAAGTTACACTGGTACCTGTAACTTGGACTGCAATAACCGTGAGTAAAGACCCTGAGGACTGCACCCCACTGTCTCTGTGATTATTATCTGTGCCATCACCCCTGCACTACAACGCCCAGCATAACCTATAACATCTACACTGCCCTGGAGCTAAGCTCTACCTGTGGAGAGCCACACAAGCTTTGCTGCACTAACATCAGCTCCAGAGTACCTGCTCAGCAGCGGCGGCTCCCTTTAGCCACATACCACAGTTGGCGTCACGAACTTTGTACATAAAAACTATAAAATCCCTTTTTTACTGACCGCCCTGGGTCACAGACCGGGTCACCGCCACTGCGACATCTCCCCTAGCAATGACCGGCCTGGCACCGACCTCACGGCCCAGGGGGCACGTCATTTGAAGCATGAGGGGAAGACACCAGTTGTTAATGACAGGTTGAAGAGGTTGGCTAGGGCTGGGATGAAGATAGTGGTAAGGTTTGGGATGAGGTGGGACAGGATTAAGTCAAGTTTACAGGTGGTGAGGTGTGATTTGGAAGTAAAGAGGAAAGTTGATCTTCTGTAATGGTGGAGAAGGTGGTTTTGGAGGAGGAGGGTTGAGTAGGTGTGGGGAGGGGCTGTGGGGGCTTTAGGCAAAAGCTTTGTCTGATGGTGTCAATCTTCTGCTTGAATAATGAGGCAAAGTCTTCGGCTGAAATAAGAGGAGAGGGAGGAGGCACTGGGGGACAGAGGAGAGAATTGAAGGTGTTGAATAGTTGTTTGGGGTTGTGAGACAGGGAGGATATGAGAGATGCGAAGTATGTTTGTTTTGCTGCAGTGAGTGTGGACTTGAAGGTAGTGAGGGACTGTTTGAATGCGATGAAGTGCTCATTGGAGTGGGACCTTTTCCATCTACGCTCAGCAACCCTGGAGGCCCGTCGCAGTTCTTTAGTTAGGCTGGTGTTCCAGGGTTGTCTGTTGATTGTGCGAGCTTTGGTATGTGTGAGGGGGGCGACCGAATCGAGAGCTGCAGCTGTTGTGGTGTTGTATAAACATCTGCATCATGTAAGTAACTAATGTCTGTAAAGAGGGAGAAGGGATTCAGAGAGTGAGTGTAGGTCAAGGTGTTTGAGATTTCTGCGAGGGTATGCAAGTTTGTGGAGTGGGGATTCTTGCCTTGGAGAGGAGAGGGTAGAGAATGTAAGTAGGTTGTGGACAGAGAGAGGGAGAGGTGAATTAGGGAGGTTAGATAGGGAACAGAGGCGGGTGAAGATGAGGTCCAGTGTGTGGCCGTCTTTGTGAGTGGGTGTGGAAGACCACTGAGTAAGACTGAAGGAGGAAGTGAGGGATAGAAGTTTAGAGGCAGCTGAGAGGGAAGTGTAAATGGGGATGTTAAAGTCTCCCATGAGGATAGTGGGGATGTCAACGGAGAGGAAATGAAGTAGCCAAGTGGTGAAGTGGTCAAAGAAAGTGGTGGTTGATCCTGGGGGGC
The DNA here is from genome assembly GCF_046119375.1 of Phyllobates terribilis. Classification (NCBI taxonomy): domain Eukaryota; kingdom Metazoa; phylum Chordata; class Amphibia; order Anura; family Dendrobatidae; genus Phyllobates; species Phyllobates terribilis. Next base: position 660,397,047 of record NW_027362762.1, on the reverse strand, counting down.
GGTAAATGACAGCCAGTTGGAGGTTGGAGGGGGAGTAGATGCGCATGCAGTGCACTTCAAAAGAGGGGAGAGTAATTGAGGGTGGCAGTGGGATATGGGTGAATGAGCAGTTATCTGAGAGGAGGAAACCTATTCCTCCACTGTGCTTGCCGGTGGGGCGGGGGGTATGGGAGAGGTGGAATCCGCCGTACGAAAGTGCAGCAGGAGAGGCCATGTCGGCGGGAGTGAGCCAGGTTTCAGTGATGCCGAGGAAGGAAAGCTTGTTAGTGATGAAGAGGTCGTGAATGTAGGAAAGTTTGTTGCAGACGGAGCGAGCGTTCCATAGAGCTCCTGTTAGAGGGACTGGGGAAGCGGGGGCTGGGCGGATGGGTACAAGGTTAGAAGTAGTGTTGAGCCACCCCCGTAGTGTTCGAGTTCGGTTCGGTTCGTCGAACACCCGTGTGTTCGCCGAACTGTTCGTCGAACTGTTCGTCGAACACCTTTGAACACCGTTAAAACCAATGGCAGGCAAACAAAAACACATAGAAACACATAGAAAACACCTTCAAAGGTGTCCAAAAGCTGACAAACTGCTCAGAAGACATAACTAACACATGGAAAAGTGACAAGTACATATAGTCATGCGAAAATAAAAGAGGTGGAGGAGTAAAAGGAGGGGGAGACACAGATATAGGCATGTCATGCCCTTCTAAAATCCAAAAAGTGAGAAGCCGACACGGCCAGTCCGCTCCTGCCCGTGCCACCTCCGTGTCGCCGGGTTTGTGCCAGAGCCGCGGTGAACCCTGATGGCCAGCCCCCCTCTCCCAATACTGGTGCCTGTCCGCTGGTGGGTCGAGCGAGCCCCCCTGTGGTGGAGGCAGCTCTAAGCTTTTTAATTTAAATTGTCTCTCTAATTTGAACGAATACACTTTAAATCCATTTACAAGGATCTATTGGAGGGCAAGTCTCATGCCAGCAGCCGCGTAATTCCAGCTCCAGTAGCGTCCACTAAAGCTGCTGCAGTTAAAAAGCTTTTATAAGGATCGAGCTCGGCTGTCCACCGCAAGGCATCCTACTGCCAGTCCCAGCCCCTATGCCTTGGGGTGCCTCCTGATGCTCTTCACTAAGTATCCCATGGTCCCGGAGCATTTCCTTTGAAAAAATTAAGTGTCTAAACTACAGGTGGTGTAGCTTGCTTAACAGCCGGGATAATCCGCTGACTAGCAGACACTGCTACTAGGCACAAAGTATTTCCTGGGCTAGATGCAGTTAAAAATTTGTAATTAGATACTCTCGTTGGATGCTGAGAAAGCATTCCATAGAGTCTCCTGGCACGCCATATATGATTCTCTTAAAAAGCTTGGGGTAGGGGTCTAGGGGACCCTTTTATAGCCAAAATCACGGCCCTGTATCACAATACGTCACCTAGGCTGAAGATAAATGGAACTGTAGCACCCTGAGGGCTCGGTTGCTACAGACGTATTGCACCTCACCCAGAGGTGTGATATCTCACTCTCAGGTAAGGATGGAGTGTGGATCAGGACCCGACACCTGCATGCATTACACCACATTGCTGTGGGGCAGGGCGACCAATATGCCCCTGAGATGGGCACGACAGTCCCTGTCCCTGGCTGGAGTGGGGGGAGGGAACACTGAGGAAGGGGAACCCTGTAGTGCAGGAGCAGGGAGGAAGCAGTTCCTGGGTGCATTGAGAAGGGAGTATAAAAGGTGGGCACCATCTTAGTTCAGTGCAGAGAAGTCTGAGCAGAAGTGGCAGGGAGCAGGGGCTCTGCATGAGCTCTGCTCCGGAGGCGGGCCTAGTAACAGAGGCCCAGGCCTGGAAGAAGGAGAAGGAAGGAAGAGGAGCGGAGAAGGCTCCAGGAACGAGGAATGAAGGGATCCCAGGGGTGCGGACGGGCGAGTCGCCACCGCACGCCCGAATCCACCTGCGTGGAGGGGTCAGGCCAAAGGGGGAGACCGGTCCCCGAACTAGTGGAGGCAGGAAACGACCCTCAGCTAAAAACCGGAGGCTCTGACATTTTATGTGGCGCAGCCCCTCGCTACACCCGCTAGGAAGGCATCACATAGGGTCAGGGAAACTGGCGCCAAGTTTACCAAGAGGAGGCCCGAGGCAGCCGGACAGAAGTGTTGGTAAGAAAGGCCAGACAAAGGACACACAAAGGGGGTCCTGTGAAGTGCTCCAAAGTTATCTGGGAGTTGTCTGAGCCCCTCACCTGGTGAGCACAGTACGACGTGGGCAGCCGTTACCTGCAGACGTGGTCTGGATAATAAGAACTGTGAGTAAAGGCCCTGCATCACTGACTCCGTGTCGTTACTGCTGCTGCCCTGCACCATCACCCCCATCCTCCGCATACACTGCCCTGAGGCTATACTCCTCCCGTGGTGAGTTATGCTACGCTCTGCTGCACCCACAACACCAGCCTCAGCGGTCTGCCCTGTAGCGGCGGTTCACTCTGACCGCAATCCACGGGTGGCGTAGTCGTACATTTAAACATCAAAACCACATAAATAGTTCCGCCACTGGTTTGACCGCCCTGAGCCACGGAACCGGGTCGCCGCCACGAAGACTACAACCACCAGCATCCACCAAAAAGGGTCCGGCTCCGGGTGTCCCAAGGCCCAGGGGGTGCATCAGAACATTTTCATCACCTTTCACAATCACCAATGGGACAAGGCAGGGATGTCCTCTGTCCCCTCTCTTATACATCCTAGTGACGGAGCACCTGCTCTCATCAATTCGCCATAACCCCAATATTAGGTGGATTGAGGTGGGAGGCACCGAGTACAAGTGCTCTCTATTTGCTGATGATGTCCTAGTATATATCACTCAATCACATATATCCATCCATGCTGTTATGGCTGAAATAGATCACTTTGTTACATGGTCAAATTTTAAAATCAATGCAGCGAAGTCTGAGGCCCTCGATGTCTCCCTCCCCAAATCCATATAGGATTCCATCCAGTCCAACTTTCCCTTTGCCTGGCCCTCACAGGGTATCAAATACTTAGGAATTCCTATTCATAGAGACCTCTCCCATCTATGTTATCTTAATTTTGGGCCCTTTATTGAACAACTCCATACAGACCACGGTTGGCAAGTTAGAACTGTAAGATTCACTACGTGAACCGCTGGTGTTTTGTGGAAAAGCACATGTACACTGCGTTCCAAATTATTATGCAAAAAGTGTTTAGGAGTGATAAGGGAAGAATTTGTTTGTTTGTCAGTTAAACTCATTGATGGTGATGTGTGTCAGGGCTCTTTATATCACTGTAAGCAATTGCAGACACCTGTGCTAATTAGTTTGGCAGGTGTGTCCAATGAAAGGCAAGACTACTTAAGAAGGCTCTCTCACATTATTAAGCAGCCTACATTTTCTGCCAAAATGGGAAAGAAAAAGGATGTGTCGGCTGCTGAGAAGCAACAAATTGTGGAGTGTTTAGGTCAAGGCATGACTACAATCAACATTGTGCGATGATCAGGATGAAGTGTCTTGGCAATCAAGAAGTATGTAGCTGATTCACAGTACACACGTGTGCGTGCTGATAAGGGCAAATTGAGGACTCTTTCCTACAGGCAATTACGTCAGGTTGAAAGAGCAGCGGCAAAAAAGCCTTGTCATAGCAGCAGACAAGTTTTTGAAGCTGCTTGTGCCTCCAACGTCCCCCGAACAACAAGATGCAGGGTCCTTCAGAGGTTTGCAGCTGTGCATACGCCATCCTGTCGACCTCCTCTATCCACTTCACACAAGCAGAAACGGCTCCAGTGGGCCAAACATTACATGAAGACTGATTTCAAAACAGTTTTGTTCACGGATGAGTGCCGTGCAGCGCTCGATGGTCCAGATGGATGGAGTGGAGGATGGCTGGTTGATGGACACCCCACGCAAACATGGCTACCGCGCCAACAAGGAGGAGGTGGAGTAATGTTTTGGGCTGGAATCATGGGGAGAGAGATTGTCGGCCCCTTTAGGATCCCTGAAGGCGCTAAAGATGAACTCCATAATGTATGTGGATTTTCTCAAACAGCACTTCCTGCCATGGTTCAAGAAGAAGAACCGTGTATTTCACAGCAAGATCATTTTTCTGCATGATAATGCACCATCTCATGCTGCACATAAAACATTTGCATCTCTGGCTGATATGGGCATAAAAGGGGACAAACTTATGGTGTGACCCCCATGCTCCCCTGACCTCTACCCCATTCAGAACCTTTGGAGCATCATTAAAAGGAGTGTCTATGATGGCGGGAGGCAGTTCACATCTAAGCAACAGCTCTGGGAGGGTATTCTGTCCTCATGCAAAACAATTGAAGCAGAAACCATCCAAAACCTGACAAATTCAATGGACGAGAGAGTTCAGAAGCTCCTTTCGAACAAGGGGTCCTATGTGAAAATGTAACATCACCTAGAATAAAGTTTTGAGTTGAAAACTGTTTGATTTCAGTTTCTAACAACCTGCTAATGCTTATAATTTCAAAAATGACCATTTTTTTGGTCTTTATTAAAATGAAAAGGTTGATCGAAAAGTTTGGGGGATCTAAGAGTGTGGCAACCCAGTAGTCATGATTACTTCGAATTCTGACAATATGAGGGTCATGCTGCAGGTAGTGCAGCAAGAAGGCACTTATGTGTCTTGCGCATCTCGGAGCCCCAAAATTATTTTCCGGGCTAGATGCAGCTAAAAATTATTTTTAATTTTAAATCTGGTGGAGCTTATTATAGATGGCCTAATAGGATTAGTGCTGCACACTGCTACAAAGCCCAAATTATTTTCCAGTCAAGATACAGATAAACATGATTAGTAATTTGAAAGCTTAAAATGGTTGGTAGGGTGATTTTAACCAATCATCAAGCTTTTACTCTCCCCAGGATGACACAGGGGTAGAAAAGTCGTTTCGGATCCATGATTTGTTCATCTTTATGAACGTGAGTCTGTCTACATTATCAGTGGAGAGCCGCGTGCGCTTATCTGTCAGCACACCACCAGCAGCGCTGAACACACGTTCAGACAGAACGCTGGCTGCGGGGCATGACAAGATCTCCAAGGCGTAAGTGGCTAGCTCCGGCCATTTATCCAGATTGGAAGCCCAAAAAGAGCAAGGGTCCAGTGACACAGTCGTGGCTTCAATGTTTACTTGGAGATACTCCTGTACCATCGTCTCTAGGCGTTGACTATGTGTCAGACTTCTTGTCTCCTGTGGCCTTGCAAAGGATGGGCTAAAAAAGTGGTGAAATGATTCCGCAAAATTGATGTTACCAGCAGATACTGTGGTTCTGTTACGGTTTGAGTGCTGAACACTTGACGGTCCCACGTTTGGCAAGTTGGAACTGTGAGATTCACTACGTGCACCACTGGTATTTTGTGGAAAAGCACATGTAAGATTCTGCAACAGTCTCTGCTGATACTCCTGCATGCGTGCATCCCTTTCTATGGCAGGAATAATTTCTGCAAATTTACTTTTGCACCGGGGATCTAACAGTGTGGCAACTCAGTAGTCAGGATTATTTCTAATTCTCACAATTCGAGGGTCATGTTGCAGGTAGTGCAGCAAGAAGGCACTCATGTGTGTTGCGCATCCAGGAGCACCAAGTCCCTGTTGTGTTGGTGGCGAGGTAACAATCATGCTTCCTTCCTCTGTCCTCTCCCCCCAACCTCGCACAACAGAAATGTGATCAAGGTCTCCCTCATCTGATGAATCTTCCATCAGTTCGTCCTCCACTTCTTCCTGGGCTCCTGCACCTTCCTCACTAGTTTGGCTGCTACCATGCGCCCTGGTAAAACCATCTCCCCCACCCTCACATGCCTGCCGCCTTGGTGCTGCCGACCGTCTGGACCTTGCAGATGTTAGCCCTTCCGCATACAACTCCTCCTCCTCTACTTCCTCCACCTCCTCTTGTGCCACCACCTGACTCCGAATTCTGTTTAACATGGGCTCCAGCATGTAAATCACCGGAATAATCATGCTGATAATGGCATCGTCAGCACTAAACATCTTCGTCGCCATTCAAAACTGTGCAGAAGGGTGCATAGGTCCCTGATCTGAGACCACTCCTCCAGCGTGATTTGCCCCACCTCTGAATCTCGTTGGCCCAGGCTATACGTCAGAATGTATTGCACCAGGGCTTGTCGGTGCTGCCACAGTCGCTGCAACATGTGCAGAGTTGAATTCCACCGGGTAGGCACATCGCATTTTAGCCGGTGAAGTGGCAGGCCCAACAACTTCTGTAGAGATGTAAGTCGCTGAGCTGCGGGATGCGAACGGCGGAAGTGAGCACACAGCGACCGTGCCCTCTGCAGAAGGCCATCTAGTCTGGGATAGTGGGCTAAAAATTGCTGGACAATCAGGTTCAACACGTGAGCCATACAAGGCACGTGTGTGACATTGCCCCGGCAAAGGGCCGCACCCAGGTTTGCAGCGTTGTCGCACACGGCCTTCCCTGGTTTCAGGTCCAGTGGAGACAACCATTCATGAAATTGGTTCTCCAGAGCTGACCACAACTCCTCAGCTGTGTGACTCACATTTCCCAGACATTTCAATGTAAAAACCGCCTGATGACGTTGAGCCCTACTGCCAGCATAGTAAGGAGGTGTGCAGGATCCCTTCTGCGCAGTTAGAAAGCTTGTGGCATGACCAGACAGGCTTTGGGTGCAGGTGGAAGACCGAGAGGAGGTTGAGGAGGCAGAAGCAGTGGAGGAACTTTGACATAAAGAGGATTGACGCACAACTCGTGGGGACGGCAAGACTTGGACAGCAGCCCCTTGTCCTGCTGTCACCATAGTTACCCAGTGCCCAGTCAGCGACATGTAACGCCCCTGTCCATGCCTACTCGTCCAAGTGTCTGTGGTGAAATGCACCCTGTCACACACAGAGTTTCTCAAAGAAGCGGTGATGTTGTGTGCGACATGCTGGTGGAGCGCAGGCACACCTTTCTTTGAGAAGTAGTGCCGACTGGGCATCTGGTACTGGGGCACTGCGACGGACATAAGGTCTCGAAAATCCTCTGTGTCCACCAGGCGGAAAGGCAGCATTTCTGTAGCCAAGAGCTTGCAGATGGTGAAATTCAACCTCTTAGCTTTCTCATGGCTAGGAGGAAATGGTCTTTTACTTGTCCACATCTGAGGGACCGAGGGCTGGCTATTGTGCTTAGACGGGGTTGATAAGGGTGTCCCCGGCAAACTGCCGGTCTGTGAGGAAGATGCAGGCGGACATGTTAGGATGCCTTGATCCAAAGGTGGTGCTATCGATGTCGGACAGCGCTCAACACCAGCTGGTGTTCCCACCTCCAAAGAAAATGATGACCTGCCAATCACGCTGGCTGTTGCGGGTAAAGAGGTGGCAGGTCTGCGCCCCAAAACAGGTGTGACTGCTGTCCCCCCAGTCACAGAGGATGAAGAGGCCGCGGATGCACAAGATATGGCAGACGGTGGTTGGCCCGGCCGGCTAGGCCGCATTGTAGCACACTGAGCTTCCCACTGCAACTTATGCTTCATGTCCATGTGCCGGTTCATGCATGAAGTACTCAAACTATGTATTTTTTGGCCTCTACTTAGCTTTTGCTGACAAATGTTACAGATAACACGAGTTGGGTCATCTTTATCGATCTGAAAAAATGCCCAGGCTATGCAAGGCTTAGCACCCATGCGACCTGAAGAGCCACCACGACTTGTGGTGAGAGGCAGAGTTGTGTTTGAGGATGCAGTTGTTGACGTGCTTCCAGTACTACATCTCTGTCCAGGAAGGCGAAACCTGACCTCGTCGTCACTAGCATCTTCCTCCACCTCCTCTGCTGACCTCATCTCTTGGCTGACTGTGGGTTGACAGTAAGTGGGATCTCCAACCTCATCATCATCACCCTGTGCGTTATCACACCCGTCGTCCTCAGAGCCAACCTGTTCCTGCCCTGACAAAAAACTAAAGTTGTCGCTCCAATCAGGTATTTGAGTCTTATCATCGTCTTCCTCATTGTCTCCACCAACAGGAGTTACAGTTTGGGAATGAGGGTCTACATTATGGTCAGAACCTTCTGCGTCTGGTCCTGGATCCGACTCATAAAGATTCTGGGCATCAGTGCAGATCATTTCCTCGTCTGGATTCACAGAAGCGCTGGAGTCGACCTCTGATTCCCAGGCTATAGTATGAGTAAACAGCTCTGCAGACTCAACCATCTGTTCTACCTCATACTCAGACGGGCAGCTGGAGATTTGGGAGCTGTGAGGAAGCAAGTGCGATTGGGGTGACACCTTTGAGGACTGGAGTATTTGTGATGTTGAAGTTGATGTGGAGGAGAGCCCACTTAAAGGAGCACTTGATATCCGTTGAAGCACCTGCTGTTTTTGTGCCTCATCTGGAATTTGTAGCGATTGGCGTGGCCGTAAGAAAGGGATCTTATCACATTGTCCGCTAAAAGAAGTAGACATTTTAGTTTGGCTGCAAGATGGTCTTTCTTCTGCAGATGATACTGTTGCTTTAACACCTACCCCACGGACACAACTTTTTTCCCCTTCCCAACACGCCTATTCCCCTTTCCACCAGCAGCAGGCCTTTTTCCACTCATTTTGGTGGTTAACTAATTCACAACTCTGGAGTTGTTTGCACAAAAAAACAATGGATGGTAACCGAGCAGAGCTGAGTGGCCAAACTGTGGTATTAGGCCAAAACTATTGGCTGGGTTAGATGCAGAAAAAAATTATTTTGAATTTGCAACCTGATGGAGGTCAGTATAGATGGACTAATACAAATAGTCCCACACACTGCTAGAAGCCCAAATATTTTTTCAGAGGTACTGTAGATGCAGATAAAAATTATTTTTAATTTGCAACCTGATGGAGGTCAGTATAGATGGACTAATACAACAAGTCCCACACACAGCTAGAAGCCCAAATATTTTTTCAGAGGTACTGTAGATGCAGATAAAAATTATTTTTAATTTGCAACCTGATGGAGGTCAGTATAGATGGACTAATAGAGAAAGTCCGACACACTGCTAGAAGGCCAAATATTTTTTCAGAGCTAGATGCAGAAAAAAATTATATTCAGTTTGCAACCTGATGGAGGTCAGTATAGATGGACTAAGAGAGAAAGTCCCACACACTGCTAGAAGGCCAAATATTTTTTCAGAGCTAGATGCAGAAAAAAATTATATTCAGTTTGCAACCTGATGGAGGTCTGTATAGATGGATTAATAGAACAAGACCCACACACAGCTAGAAGCCCAATATTTTTTCAGAGGTAGATGCAGAAAAAAATATATTCAGTTTGCAACCTGATGGAGGTCAGTATAGATGGACTAATACAACAAGTCCCACACACAGCTAGAAGCCCAATATTTTTCAGAGGTAGATGCAGAAAAAAATATATTCAGTTTGCAACCTGATGGAGGTCAGTATAGATGGACTAATACAACAAGTCCCACACACAGCTAGAAGCCCAAATATTTTTTCAGAGGTACTGTAGATGCAGATAAAAATTATTTTTAATTTGCAACCTGATGGAGGTCAGTATAGATGGACTAATAGAGAAAGTCCGACACACTGCTAGAAGGCCAAATATTTTTTCAGAGCTAGATGCAGAAAAAAATTATATTCAGTTTGCAACCTGATGGAGGTCAGTATAGATGGACTAACAGAGAAAGTCCCACACACTGCTAGAAGGCCAAATATTTTTTCAGAGCTAGATGCATACAAAAAATTATTTTGAATTTGCAACCTGATGAAGGTCAGTATAGGTGGACTAATAGAACAAGTCCCACACACTGCTAGAAGGCCAAATATTTTTTCAGAGCTAGATGCAGAAAAAAATTATATTCAGTTTGCAACCTGATGGAGGTCTGTATAGATGGATTAATAGAACAAGACCCACACACAGCTAGAAGCCCAATATTTTTTCAGAGGTAGATGCAGAAAAAAATATACTCAGTTTGCAACCTGATGGAGGTCAGTATAGATGGACTAATACAACAAGTCCCACACACAGCTAGAAGCCCAATATTTTTTCAGAGGTAGATGCAGAAAAAAATATATTCAGTTTGCAACCTGATGGAGGTCAGTATAGATGGACTAATACAACAAGTCCCACACACAGCTAGAAGCCCAAAAATTTTTTCAGAGGTACTGTAGATGCAGATAAAAATTATTTTTAATTTGCAACCTGATGGAGGTCAGTATAGATGGACTAATAGAGAAAGTCCGACACACTGCTAGAAGGCCAAATATTTCTTCAGAGCTAGATGCAGAAAAAAATTATATTCAGTTTGCAACCTGATGGAGGTCAGTATAGATGGACTAACAGAGAAAGTCCCACACACTGCTAGAAGGCCAAATAATTTTTCAGAGCTAGATGCATACAAAAAATTATTTTGAATTTGCAACCTGATGGAGGTCAGTATAGGTGGACTAATAGAACAAGTCCCACACACTGCTAGAAGGCCAAATATTTTTTCAGAGCTAGATGCAGAAAAAAATTATATTCAGTTTGCAACCTGATGGAGGTCTGTATAGATGGATTAATAGAACAAGAGCCACACACAGCTAGAAGCCCAATATTTTTTCAGAGGTAGATGAAGAAAAAAATATATTCAGTTTGCAACCTGATGGAGGTCAGTATAGATGGACTAATACAACAAGTCCCACACACAGCTAGAAGCCCAATATTTTTTCAGAGGTAGATGCAGAAAAAAATATATTCAGTTTGCAACCTGATGGAGGTCAGTATAGATGGACTAATACAACAAGTCCCACACACAGCTAGAAGCCCAAATATTTTTTCAGAGGTACTGTAGATGCAGATAAAAATTATTTTTAATTTGCAACCTGATGGAGGTCAGTATAGATGGACTAATAGAGAAAGTCCGACACACTGCTAGAAGGCCAAATATTTTTTCAGAGCTAGATGCAGAAAAAAATTATATTCAGTTTGCAACCTGATGGAGGTCAGTATAGATGGACTAACAGAGAAAGTCCCACACACTGCTAGAAGGCCAAATATTTTTTCAGAGCTAGATGCAGAAAAAAATTATATTCAGTTTGCAACCTGATGGAGGTCTGTATAGATGGATTAATAGAACAAGACCCACACACAGCTAGAAGCCCAATATTTTTTCAGAGGTAGATGCAGAAAAAAATATATTCAGTTTGCAACCTGATGGAGGTCAGTATAGATGGACTAATACAACAAGTCCCACACACAACTAGAAGCCCAATATTTTTTCAGAGGTAGATGCAGAAAAAAATATATTCAGTTTGCAACCTGATGGAGGTCAGTATAGATGGACTAATACAACAAGTCCCACACACAGCTAGAAGCCCAATATTTTTTCAGAGGTAGATGCAGAAAAAAATATATTCAGTTTGCAACCTGATGGAGGTCAGTATAGATGGACTAATACAACAAGTCCCACACACAGCTAGAAGCCCAAATATTTTTTCAGAGGTACTGTAGATGCAGATAAAAATTATTTTTAACTTGCAACCTGATGGAGGTCAGTATAGATGGACTAATAGAGAAAGTCCGACACACTGCTAGAAGGCCAAATATTTTTTCAGAGCTAGATGCAGAAAAAAATTATATTCAGTTTGCAACCTGATGGAGGTCAGTATAGATGGACTAACAGAGAAAGTCCCACACACTGCTAGAAGGCCAAATATTTTTTCAGAGCTAGATGCATACAAAAAATTATTTTGAATTTGCAACCTGATGGAGGTCAGTATAGGTGGACTAATAGAACAAGTCCCACACACTGCTAGAAGGCCAAATATTTTTTCAGAGCTAGATGCAGAAAAAAATTATATTCAGTTTGCAACCTGATGGAGGTCTGTATAGATGGATTAATAGAACAAGACCCACACACAGCTAGAAGCCCAATATTTTTTCAGAGGTAGATGCAGAAAAAAATATATTCAGTTTGGAACCTGATGGAGGTCAGTATAGATGGACTAATACAACAAGTCCCACACACAGCTAGAAGCCCAATATTTTTTCAGAGGTAGATGCAGAAAAAAATATATTCAGTTTGCAACCTGATGGAGGTCAGTATAGATGGACTAATACAACAAGTCCCACACACAGCTAGAAGCCCAAATATTTTTTCAGAGGTACTGTAGATGCAGATAAAAATTATTTTTAATTTGCAACCTGATGGAGGTCAGTATAGATGGACTAATAGAGAAAGTCCGACACACTGCTAGAAGGCCAAATATTTTTTCAGAGCTAGATGCAGAAAAAAATTATATTCAGTTTGCAACCTGATGGAGGTCAGTATAGATGGACTAACAGAGAAAGTCCCACACACTGCTAGAAGGCCAAATATTTTTTCAGAGCTAGATGCAGAAAAAAATTATATTCAGTTTGCAACCTGATGGAGGTCTGTATAGATGGATTAATAGAACAAGACCCACACACAGCTAGAAGCCCAATATTTTTTCAGAGGTAGATGCAGAAAAAAATATATTCAGTTTGCAACCTGATGGAGGTCAGTATAGATGGACTAATACAACAAGTCCCACACACAGCTAGAAGCCAAATATTTTTTCAGAGGTAGTTGCAGAAAAAAATATATTCAGTTTGCAACCTGATGGAGGTCAGTATAGATGGACTAATACAACAAGTCCCACACACAGCTAGAAGCCCAATATTTTTTCATAGGTAGATGCAGAAAAAAATATATTCAGTTTGCAACCTGATGGAGGTCAGTATAGATGGACTAATACAACAAGTCCCACACACAGCTAGAAGCCCAAATATTTTTTCAGAGGTACTGTAGATGCAGATAAAAATTATTTTTAATTTGCAACCTGATGGAGGTCAGTATAGATGGACTAATAGAGAAAGTCCGACACACTGCTAGAAGGCCAAATATTTTTTCAGAGCTAGATGCAGAAAAAAATTATATTCAGTTTGCAACGTGATGGAGGTCAGTATAGATGGACTAACAGAGAAAGTCCCACACACTGCTAGAAGGCCAAATATTTTTTCAGAGATAGATGCATACAAAAAATTATTTTGAATTTGCAACCTGATGGAGGTCAGTATAGGTGGACTAATAGAACAATTCCCACACACTGCTAGAAGGCCAAATATTTTTTCAGAGCTTTATGCAGAAAAAAATTATATTCAGTTTGCAACCTGATGGAGGTCTGTATAGATGGATTAATAGAACAAGACCCACACACAGCTAGAAGCCCAATATTTTTTCAGAGGTAGATGCAGAAAAAAATATATTCAGTTTGCAACCTGATGGAGGTCAGTATAGATGGACTAATACAACAAGTCCCACACACAGCTAGAAGCCCAAATATTTTTTCAGAGGTACTGTAGATGCAGATAAAAAATATTTTTAATTTGCAACCTGATGGAGGTCAGTATAGATGGACTAATAGAGAAAGTCCGACACACTGCTAGAAGGCCAAATATTTTTTCAGAGCTAGATGCAGAAAAAAATTATATTCAGTTTGCAACCTGATGGAGGTCAGTATAGATGGACTAACAGAGAAAGTCCCACACACTGCTAAAAGGCCAAATATTTTTTCAGAGCTAGATGCAGAAATTTTTTTTATTCAGTTTGCAACCTGATGGAGGTCTGTATAGATGGATTAATAGAACAAGACCCACACACAGCTAGAAGCCCAATATTTTTTCAGAGGTAGATGCAGAAAAAAATATATTCAGCTTGCAACCTGATGGAGGTCAGTATAGATGGACTAATACAACAAGTCCCACACACAGCTAGAAGCCCAATATTTTTTCAGAGGTAGATGCAGAAAAAAATATATTCAGTTTGCAACCTGATGGAGGTCAGTATAGATGGACTAATACAACAAGTCCCACACACAGCTAGAAGCCCAATATTTTTTCAGAGGTAGATGCAGAAAAAAATATATTCAGTTTGCAACCTGATGGAGGTCAGTATAGATGGACTAATACAACAAGTCCCACACACAGCTAGAAGCCCAAATATTTTTTCAGAGGTAGATGCAGAAAAAAATATATTCAGTTTGCAACCTGATGGAGGTCAGTATAGATGGACTAATACAACAAGTCCCACACACAGCTAGAAGCCCAATATTTTTTCAGAGGTAGATGCAGAAAAAAATATATTCAGTTTGCAACCTGATGGAGGTCAGTATAGATGGACTAATACAACAAGTCCCACACACAGCTAGAAGCCCAAATATTTTTTCAGAGGTACTGTAGATGCAAATAAAAATTATTTTTAATTTGCAACCTGATGGAGGTCAGTATAGATGGACTAATAGAGAAAGTCCGACACACTGCTAGAAGGCCAAATATTTTTTCAGAGCTAGATGCAGAAAAAAATTATATTCAGTTTGCAACCTGATGGAGGTCAGTATAGATGGACTAATAGAATGATGCTATGCCCAAAAGATATTACTTCACTAGGTGCAGTAAAAAAATTGGTATTCTATACACAGGTGGTATATCTTGCAACACAGATAGGCTACTCCACTGACTAACACACTCTGCAATAGGCCAAAAAGGATTAGCTTTGCTAGATTCAGCCAAATGCTGTGAAAAAAACTTGCACAGCACTGGCACAGACCTGCCTGGCAAAAACTGATAGGAACTGATGTAACCTAGTCCTGAAAAGGACTCCAATTACAATTAGTCTTTACTCCCACAATCTATCTATTTAAGAGCACAGACCTCCCTGATAAAAGTCGTAGGAAATGCTGTAACCTAGTCCTTAAAAGGACTGCAATCACAACTATTCCCTACTCCCAAGCTATCTGTATATTTGTGCGAAAATTGGCTTGAAATTAACAAGGTATAGCGCACACAGCAACAGCGGTGCCGTCTAACACGCAGCTGCAGCAGTGAGAAAATGGTGGCGACGGGGAAAATGGCTTGGTCTTATAGGGCAAGGACATGTGACATACACTGCCAATGACACATGCCCTTGCTTGTGTGAAAAAAAGCACTTCGCTCCGTGTGTGCGCTGCTGATAGGCTGACAGATTGCACCTCCCCACTGCAAATGCGGGAAAGAGAAAAAAAAATGGAGATCTTCATTGTTCCTGCAGAGATCCATCCCCTGCCCCTCCCCCCACCCTGCTGTACACTCAAACTGCGTATTAACATTAATTTTCATCATTACTGAGAAAAAATCCAGTTATGATTTTGGTGCACGAACAGTTATCGAACATAACCTCGAACAGCCGAATTTTTCTCAAATTGTTCGTGTTCGCCGAACGGCTCGAACACCGCCCAAAACAGCTCGAATTTGAGATTGGCGAACAGTTCGAGTAGAACAACGCTCATCTCTAGTTAGAAGGGTTCCGAGAGTTTGGGATAGATCGTGGGTAGGAGGTGGAAGTGATTGTAGGGATGTGGTGAGGAGGGCCGGGATGTGGAGAGATGTCGCCGGCAGTGAGGAGGAGCAGAGAAAGCGTTAGTAGGTGGGAGCAGGAGAGGGCATGAGGTGGCTGTCTGTGTTTGGAGACAAAGGATTGTATGTTGAGGAATAGCTCTGAGGAGGAGGTGAGATGGGTGGGGAGAATGGAGGGAGAGATGAAGAGTTCATTACTAGGTGTAGAGATTAGCGGTGGTTGGAAAAGGTGAAGGATTAAGGGGGTGAGAGTGAAAACAAACACAAACATTGTTTACTGTGACTTAGTATCTAGTTACCTTCAGTTCACTTCAGGTTAAATTCAGGATTAATTCATGTTTCACACACTTAAGCAATGGACACACTTAAGGTGATGGACACAGACTAAAGTCTAACAGACTCCTGGCCCACAATATATTTGTAACAGAATGCATTCAGCTGTGAACCATAGGACGAGGGGTCTGTGCTCATCTTGATCAGCTGATTAAGGCTGAACCAGATGCTGGATATAAAGATACCAAGTTTAAGAACATTATGTTCGAAATGTGTCTGACAATTTAACAGCAAGTACTGCACACCCTGTACCCCTTCCGCTTTTGTATGGATTGTGATTTTCACTATGTTTTATCCAAGTAAGGAATAATATTTTTTTTTGGATTTTATACATCGATTTCCGGTGAGCTGAGTCATCTTGATCTTTCAGTCTACATTGCTAAGCACTGTCAGAGCGTTGACTGAGTGCTCCTGGATTCATCGACTTCACAGAGGGTGAGCTTTTTTTTTCTCTTTTTTTCATATAGATTAGGACAGCGTAGCACTGACCGTGCTTCAGTGGTGCCCCTGCGGGTTCAGTCGCCACAGAGGTACTGCATCTCACCCAGAGGTGTGGTATCTCACTCTCAGGTAAGGATAGAGTGCTGCCCAGGACCCTAACACCTGCATCCAACATTACACTACTCCAGACCGGCAGGAGGGGCAAGATGCGCTGCTCCTCTGCTGAGCCCTGTCCCTGGCTGGAGTGGGGGGGAACCAAAGTAGGGGGAACCATGTAGTAGGTGTGGGTGGAGGAAGTAGTTCAGGGAGCTCAGTAAGAAGCGATATAAAAGAAAGGGTGGAATATTCTAGAGGGAATCTGAGGAAATTGAGTCTGAGGGGATTGAATCAGAGGAAGAGTTGGGAGCAGGAGCTCTGCGGGAGCTCTGCTCAGGGAAGCGCGGGCCTGAGTGAGAGAGGCCCAGGAGAAGGAGAGGAGGAAGGAACGGGAGTAGAGGAAAGGCTCCAGGAGTGAAGAAGGCATCCCAGGGGTACGGGCAGTGCTGGAGGCCACCGGTACGCCCGAATCTACCAGGCGGTGGAGGGATTGAGCCGCAAAAGGGGACCGGCCCCTAACTAGTGAGAAATACAACATTCAAGTAGAAACCAGAGGCTTCTACTCTTTCAAGGAGTAGTTGCCGCACCCGCACACAAGTCGCCAAAAAGGTAACCACATAGGATCCAGGGAACTCCAGGTTGCCCAGAAACATCCGAAGATACCGGCTTGGGACTCTGTTTGTGAGGCGCAGGGCAGGAAGGGTGAGAGCCAGCGCAGGAAGACGGCTGAGAAAGACATCTAGAACGGGGTCCTATCAGGCATCCTGGAATTACCTGAGGGATTGCTGAACCCCTGCCCGGCAAACGCAGCACGACGTGGGGGGTTATAAGTAGAGATGAGCGTTGTTCGACTCAAACTGTTCGCCAATCTCAAATTCGAGCTGTTTTGGGCGGTGTTCGAGCCGTTCGGCGAACACGAACGATTTGAGAAAAATTCGGCTGTTCGAGGTTATGTTCGATAACTGTTCGTGCACCAAAATCATAACTGGATTTTTTCTCAGTAATGATGAAAATTAATGTTAATACGCAGTTTGAGTGTACAGCGGGGTGGGGGGAGGGGCAGGGGATGGATCTCTGCAGGAATAATGAAGATCTCCATTTTTTTTTCTCTTTCCCGCATTTACAGTGGGGAGGTGCAATCTGTCAGCTTATCAGCAGTGCACACACGGAGCGAAGTGCTTTTTTTCACACAAGCAAGGGCATGTGTCATTGGCAGTGTATGTCACATGTCCTTGCCCTATAAGACCCAGCCATTTTCCCCGTCGTCACCATTATCTCACTGCTGCAGCAGCGTGTTAGACGGCACCGCTGTTGCTGTGTGCGCTATACCTTGTTAATTTCAAGCCAATTTTCGCACAACTCTACAGATAGCTTGGGAGTAGGGAATAGTTGTGATTGCAGTCCTTTTAAGGACTAGGTTACAGCATTTCCTACGACTTTTATCAGGCTGGTCTGTGCTCTTAAATAGATAGGTTGTGGGAGTAAAGACTAATTGTAATTGCAGTCCTTTTCAGGACTAAATTACATCAGTTCCTATCAGTTTTTGCCAGGCAGGTCTGTGCCAGTGCTGTGCAAGTTTTTTTCACAGCATTTGGCTGAATCTAGCAAAGCTAATCCTTTTTGGCCTATTGCAGAGTGTGTTAGTCAGTGGAGTAGCCTATCTGTATTGCAAGATACACCACCTGTGTATAGAATACCAATTTTTTTACTGCACCTAGTGAAGTAAAACCTTTTGGGCATAGCATCATTCTATTAGTCCATCTATACTGACCTCCATAACGTTGCAAATTGAATATAATATTTTTCTGCATCTAGCTCTGAAAAAATATTCGTCCTTCTAGCAGTGTGTGGGACTTGTTCTACTAGTCCATCTATACTGACCTCCATCAGGTTGCAAATTCAAAATAATTTTTTGTCTGCATCTAGCTCTGAAAAAATATTTGGGCTTCTAGCAGTGTGTGGTACTTGTTCTATTAGTCCATCTATACTGACTTCCATCAGGTTGCAAATCAAAAATATTTTTTTGTCTGCATCTAGCTCTGAAAAAATATTTGGCCTTCTAGCAGTGTGTGGGACTTGGTCTATTAGTCCATCTATACTGACCTCCATCAGGTTACAAATGAAAAATATTTTTTGTCTGCATCTAGCTCTGAAAAAATATTTGGCCTTCTAGCAGTATGTGGGACTTGTTCTATTAGTCCATCTATACTGACCTCCATCAGGTTGCAAACTGAATATAATTTTTTTCTGCATCTAACTCTGAAAAAATATTTGGGCTTCTAGCAGTGTGTGGGACTTGTTCTATTAGTCCATCTATACTGACCTCCATCAGGTTGCAAATTAAAAATAATTTTTTGTCTGCATCTAGCTCTGAAAAAATATTTGGCCTTCTAGCAGTGTGTGGGACTTGTTCTATTAGTCCATCTATACTGACCTCCATCAGGTTGCAAATTGAATATAATTTTTTTCTGCATCCAGCTCTGAAAAAATATTTGTACTTCTAGCAGTGTGTGGGACTTTCTCTATTAGTCCATCTGTACTGACCTCCATCAGGTTGCAAATTCAAAATAATTTTTTGTCTGCATCTAGCTCTGAAAAAATATTTGGCCTTCTAGCAGTGTGTGGGACTTGTTCTAATAGTCCATCTATACTGACCTCCATCAGGTTGCAAACTGAATATAATTTTTTTCTGCATCTACCTCTGAAAAAATATTTGGGCTTCTAGCAGTGTGTGGGACTTGTTTTATTAGTCCATCTATACTGACCTCCATCAGGTTGCAAACTGAATATAATTTTTTTCTGCATCTACCTTTGAAAAAATATTTGGGCTTCTAGCAGTGTGTGGGACTTGTTTTATTAGTCCATCTATACTGACCTCCATCAGGATGCAAATTAAAAATAATTTTTATCTGCATCTAGCTCTGAAAAAATATTTGGCCTTCTAGCAGTGTGTGGGACTTGTTCTATTAGTCCATATATACTGACCTCCATCAGGTTGCAAATTGAATATAATTTTTTTCTGCATCTAGCTCTGAAAAAATATTTGTCCTTCTAGCAGTGTGTGGGACTTGTTCTACTAGTCCATCTATACTGACCTCCATCAGGTTGCAAACTGAATATAATTTTTTTCTGCATCTACCTCAGAAAAAATATTTGGGCTTCTAGCAGTGTGTGGGACATGTTCTATTAGTCCATCTATACTGACCTCCATCAGGTTGCAAACTGAATATAATTTTTTTCTGCATCTACCTCTGAAAAAATATTTGGGCTTCTAGCAGTGTGTGGGACTTATTTTATTAGTCCATCTATACTGACCTCCATCAGGTTGCAAATTAAAAATAATTTTTATCTGCATCTAGCTCTGAAAAAATATTTGGCCTTCTAGCAGTGTGTGGGACTTGTTCTATTAGTCCATCTATACTGACCTCCATCAGGTTGCAAATTGAATATAATTTTTTTCTGCATCTAGCTCTGAAAAAATATTTGTCCTTCTAGCAGTGTGTGGGACTTGTTCTACTAGTCCATCTATACTGACCTCCATCAGGTTGCAAATTCAAAATAATTTTTTGTCTGCATCTAGCTCTGAAAAAATATTTGGCCTTCTAGCAGTGTGTGGGACTTGTTCTATTAGTCCATCTATACTGACCTCCATCAGGTTGCAAACTGAATATAATTTTTTTCTGCATCTACCTCTGAAAAAATATTTGGGCTTCTAGCAGTGTGTGGGACTTGTTTTATTAGTCCATCTATACTGACCTCCATCAGGATGCAAATTAAAAATAATTTTTATCTGCATCTAGCTCTGAAAAAATATTTGGCCTTCTAGCAGTGTGTGGGACTTGTTCTATTAGTCCATATATACTGACCTCCATCAGGTTGCAAATTGAATATAATTTTTTTCTGCATCTAGCTCTGAAAAAATATTTGTCCTTCTAGCAGTGTGTGGGACTTGTTCTACTAGTCCATCTATACTGACCTCCATCAGGTTGCAAACTGAATATAATTTTTTTCTGCATCTACCTCAGAAAAAATATTTGGGCTTCTAGCAGTGTGTGGGACATGTTCTATTAGTCCATCTATACTGACCTCCATCAGGTTGCAAACTGAATATAATTTTTTTCTGCATCTACCTCTGAAAAAATATTTGGGCTTCTAGCAGTGTGTGGGACTTGTTTTATTAGTCCATCTATACTGACCTCCATCAGGTTGCAAATTAAAAATAATTTTTATCTGCATCTAGCTCTGAAAAAATATTTGGCCTTCTAGCAGTGTGTGGGACTTGTTCTATTAGTCCATCTATACTGACCTCCATCAGGTTGCAAATTGAATATAATTTTTTTCTGCATCTAGCTCTGAAACAATATTTGTCCTTCTAGCAGTGTGTGGGACTTGTTCTACTAGTCCATCTATACTGACCTCCATCAGGTTGCAAATTCAAAATAATTTTTTGTCTGCATCTAGCTCTGAAAAAATATTTGGCCTTCTAGCAGTGTGTGGGACTTGTTCTATTAGTCCATCTATACTGACCTCCATCAGGTTGCAAACTGAATATAATTTTTTTCTGCATCTACCTCTGAAAAAATATTTGGGCTTCTAGCAGTGTGTGGGACTTGTTTTATTAGTCCATCTATACTGACCTCCATCAGGTTGCAAACTGAATATAATTTTTTTCTGCATCTACCTCTGAAAAAATATTTGGGCTTCTACCAGTGTGTGGGACTTGTTTTATTAGTCCATCTATACTGACCTCCATCAGGTTGCAAATTAAAAATAATTTTTATCTGCATCTAGCTGTGAAAAAATATTTGGGCTTCTAGCAATGTGTGGGACTTGTTCTATTAGTCCATCTATACTGACCTCCATCAGGTTGCAAATTAAAAATATTTTTTTGTCTGCATCTAGCTCTGAAAAAATATTTGGCCTTCTTAGCAGTGTGTGGGACTTGGTCTATTAGTCCATCTATACTGACCTCCATCAGGTTGCAAACTGAATATAATTTTTTTCTGCATCTACCTCTGAAAAAATATTTGGGCTTCTAGCTGTATGTGGGACTTGTTCTATTAGTCCATATATACTGACCTCCATCAGGTTGCAAACTGAATATTATTTTTTTCTGCATCTACCTCTGAAAAAATATTTGGGCTTCTAGCTGTGTGTGGGACTTGTTCTATTAGTCCATATATTCTGACCTCCATCAGGTTGCAAATTAAAAATATTTTTTTGTCTGCATCTAGCTCTGAAAAAATATTTGGCCTTCTAGCAGTGTGTGGGACTTGGTTTATTAGTCCATCTATACTGACCTCCATCAGGTTGCAAATTGAATATAATTTTTTTCTGCATCTAGCTCTGAAAAAATATTTGTCCTTCTAGCAGTGTGTGGGACTTGTTCTACTAGTCCATCTATACTGATCTCCATCATGTTGCAAATTCAAAATAATTTTTTGTCTGCATCTAGCTCTGAAAAAATATTTGGCCTTCTAGCAGTGTGTGGGACTTGTTCTATTAGTCCATCTATACTGACCTCCATCAGGTTGCAAATTGAATATAATTTTTTTCTGCATCTAGCTCTGAAAAAATATTTGGCCTTCTAGCAGTGTGTGGGACTTGTTCTATTCGTCCATCTATACTGACCTCCATCAGGTTGCAAACTGAATATAATTTTTTTCTGCATCTACCTCTGAAAAAATATTTGGGCTTCTAGCTGTGTGTGGGACTTGTTCTATTAGTCCATCTATACTGACCTCCATCAGGTTGCAAATTGAATATAATTTTTTTCTGCATCTAACCCAGCCAATAGTTTTGGCCTAATACCACAGTTTGGCCACTCAGCTCTGCTCGGTTCCCATCCATTGTTTTTTTGTGCAAACAACTCCAGAGTTGTGAATTAGTTAACCACCAAAATGAGTGGAAAAAGGCCTTCTGCTGGTGGAAAGGGGAATAGGCGTGTTGGGAAGGGGAAAAAAGGTTGTGTCCGTGGGGTAGGTGTTAAAGCAACAGTAACATCTGCAGAAGAAAGACCATCTTCCAGCCAAACTAAAATGTCTACTTCTTTTAGCGGACAATGTGATAAGATCCCTTTCTTATGGCCACGCCAATCGCTACAAATTCCAGATGAGGCACAAAAACAGCAGGTGCTTCAACGGATATCAAGTGTTCCTTTAAGTGGGCTCTCCTCCACATCAACTTCAACATCACAAATACTCCAGTCCTCAAAGGTGTCACCCCAATCGCACTTGCTTCCTCACAGCTCCCAAATCTCCAGCTGCCCGTCTGAGTATGAGGTAGAAAAGATGGTTGAGTCTGCAGAGCTGTTTACTCATACTATAGCCTGGGAATCAGAGGTCGGCTCCAGCGCTTCTGTGAATCCAGACGAGGAAATGATCTGCACTGATGCCCAGAATCTTTATGAGTCGGATCCAGGACCAGACGCTGAAGGTTCTGACCATAATGTAGACCCTCATTCCCAAACTGTAACTCCTGTTGGTGGAGACAATGAGGAAGACGATGATGAGACTCAAATACCTGATTGGAGCGACAACTTTAGTTTTTTGTCAGGGCAGGAACAGGTTGACTCTGAGGACGACGGGTGTGATAACGCACAGGATGATGATGATGAGGTTGGAGATCCCACTTACTGTCAACCCACAGTCAGCCAAGAGATGAGGTCAGCAGAGGAGGAGGAGGAGAATGCTAGTGACGACGAGGTCAGGTTGCGCCTTCCTGGACAGAGACGTAGTACTGGAAGCACGTCAACAACTGCATCCTCAAACACAACTCTGCCTCTCACCACAAGTCATGGTGGCTCTTCAGGTCGCATGGGTGCTAAGCCTTGCATAGCCTGGGCATTTTTTCAGATCGATAAAGATGACCCAACTCGTGTTATCTGTAACATTTGTCAGCAAAAGCTAAGTAGAGGCCAAAAAATACATAGTTTGAGTACTTCATGCATGAACCGGCACATGGACATGAAGCATAAGTTGCAGTGGGAAGCTCACTGTGCTACAATGCGGCCTAGCCGGCCGGGCCGACCACCGTCTACCATATCTTGTGCATCCGCGGCCTCTTCATCCTCTGTGACTGGGGGGACAGCAGTCACACCTGTTTTGGGGCGCAGACCTGACACCTCTTTACCCGCAACAGCCAGCGTGATTGGCAGGTCATCATTTTCTTTGGAGGTGGTAACACCAGCTGGTGTTGAGCGCTGTCCGACATCGATAGCACCACCTTTGGATCAAGGTAACCTAACATGTCCGCCTGCATCTTCCTCAGAGAACGGCAGTTTGCCGGGGACACCCTTATCAACCCCGTCCTCGGTCCCTCAGATGTGGACAAGTAAAAGACCATTTCCTCCTAGCCATGAGAAAGCTAAGAGGTTGAATTTCACAATCTGCAAGCTCTTGGCTACAGAAATGCTGCCTTTCCGCCTGGTGGACACAGAGGATTTTCGAGACCTTATGTCCGTCGCAGTGGCCCAGTACCAGATGCCCAGTCGGCACTACTTCTCAAAGAAAGGTGTGCCTGCGCTCCACCAGCATGTCGCACACAACATCATCGCTTCTTTGAGAAACTCTGTGTGTGACAGGGTACATTTCACCACAGACACTTGGATGAGTAGGCATGTACAGTGGCGTTGCATGTCGCTGACTGGGCACTGGGTAACTATGGTGACAGCAGGACAAGGGGCTGCTGTCCAAGTCTTGCCGTCCCCACGAGTTGTGCGTCAATCCTCTTTATCTCAAAGTTCCTCCACTGCTTCTGCCTCCTCAACCTCCTCTCGGTCCTCCACCTGCACCCAAAGCCTGTCTGGTCATGCCACAAGCTTTCTAACTGCACAGAAGGGATCCTGCACACCTACTTACTATGCTGGCAGTAGGGCTCAACGTCATAAGGCGGTTTTTACTTTGAAATGTCTGGGAAATGTGAGTCACACAGCTGAGGAGTTGTGGTCAGCTCTGGAGAACCAATTTCATGAATGGTTGTCTCCACTGGACCTGAAACCAGGGAAGGCCGTGTGCGACAATGCTGCAAACCTGGGTGCAGCCCTTCGCCGGGGCAATGTCACACACGTGCCTTGTATGGCTCACGTGTTGAACCTGGTTGTTCAGCAATTTTTAGCCCACTACCCCGGACTAGATGGCCTTCTGCAGAGGGCACGGTCGCTGTGTGCTCACTTCCGCCGTTCGCATCCCGCAGCTCAGCGACTTACATCTCTACAGAAGTCGTTGGGCCTGCCACTTCACCGGCTAAAATGCGATGTGCCTACCCGGTGGAATTCAACTCTGCACATGTTGCAGCGACTGTGGCAGCACCGACAAGCCCTGGTGCAATATGTTCTGACGTATAGCCTGGGCCAATGAGATCCAGAGGTGGGGCAAATCACGCTGGAGGAGTGGTCTCAGATCAGGGACCTATGCACCCTTCTGCACAGTTTTGAAATGGCGACGAAGATGTTTAGTGCTGACGATGCCATTATCAGCATGACTATTCCGGTGATTTACATGCTGGAGCACATGTTAAACAGAATTCGGAGTCAGGTGGTGGCACAAGAGGAGGTGGAGGAAGTAGAGGAGGAGGAGTTGTATGCGGAAGGGCTAACATCTGCATGGTCCAGACGGTCGGCAGCACCGAGGCGGCAGGCATGTGAGGGTGGGGGAGATGGTTTTACCAGGGCGCATGGTAGCAGCCAAACTAGTGAGGAAGGTGCAGGAGCCCAGGAAGAAGTGGAGGACGAACTGATGGAAGACTCATCAGATGAGGGAGACCTTGATCACATTTCTGTTGTGCGAGGTTGGGGGGAGAGGACAGAGGAAGGAAGCATGATTGTTACCTCGCCACCAACACAACAGGGACTTGGTGCTCCTGGATGCGCAACACACATGAGTGCCTTCTTGCTGCACTACCTGCAACATGACCCTCGAATTGTGAGAATTAGAAATAATCCTGACTACTGGGTTGCCACACTGTTAGATCCCCGGTACAAAAGTAAATTTGCAGAAATTATTCCTGCCATAGAAAGGGATGCACGCATGCAGGAGTATCAGCAGAGACTGTTGCAGAATCTTACATGTGCTTTTCCACAAAACACCAGTGGTGCACGTACTGAATCTCACAGTTCCAACTTGCCAACCGTGGGACCGTCGAGTGTTCAGCACTCAAACCGTAACAGAAACACAGTATCTGCTGGTAACATCAATTTTGCGGAATCATTTCACCACTTTTTTAGCCCATCCTTTGCAAGGCCACAGGATACAAGAAGTCTGACACATAGTCAACGCCTAGAAACAATGGTACAGGAGTATCTCCAAGTAAACATTGAAGCCATGACTGTGTCACTGGACCCTTGCTCTTTTTGGGCTTCCAATCTGGATAAATGGCCGGAGCTAGCCACTTACGCCTTGGAGATCTTGTCATGCCCCGCAGCCAGCGTTCTGTCTGAACGTGTGTTCAGCGCTACTGGTGGTGTGCTGACAGATAAGCGCACGCGGCTCTCCACTGATAATGTAGACAGACTCTCGTTTATAAAGATGAACAAATCATGGATCCGAAACGACTTTTCTACCCCTGTGTCATCCTGGGGAGAGT
This sequence comes from Phyllobates terribilis, assembly GCF_046119375.1. NCBI lineage: Eukaryota > Metazoa > Chordata > Amphibia > Anura > Dendrobatidae > Phyllobates > Phyllobates terribilis. The sequence continues at coordinate 660,371,255 of NW_027362762.1, read as the reverse complement.
AAAAGCTTGATGATTGGTTAAAATCACCTCACCAACCGTTTTAAGCATTCAAATTACTAATCATGTTTATCTGGATCTTGGCTGGAAAATAATTTGGGCTTTGTAGCAGTGTGCAGTACTGATTCTATTAGGCCATCTATACTAAGCTCCACCAGATTTAAAATGAATAATAATTTTTAGCTGCATCTAGCCCGGAAAATAATTTTGGGGCTCCGAGATGCGCAAGACACATAAGTGCCTTCTTGCTGCACTACCTGCAACATGACCCTGAGATTGTCAGAATTCGAAGTAATCCTGACTACTGGGTTGCCACACTCTTAGATCCCCCACACTCTTTGATCAACCTTTTCATTTTAATAAAGACCAAAAAAATTGTCATTTTTGAAATTATAAGCATTAGCAGGTTATTAGAAACTGAAATCAAACAGTTTTCAACTCAAAACTTTATTCTAGGTGATGTTACATTTGCACATAGGACCCCTTGTTCGAAAGGAGCTTCTGAACTCTCTCGTCCATTGAATTTGTCAGGTTTTGGATGGTTTCTGCTTCAATTGTTTTGCATGAGGACAGAATACCCTACCAGAGCTGTTGCTTAGATGTGAACTGCCTCCCGCCATCATAGATACTCCTTTTGATGATGCTCCAGAGGTTCTGAATGGGGTAGAGGTCAGGGGAGCATGGGGGTCACACCATAAGTTTGTCCCCTTTTATGCCCATATCAGCCAGAGATGCCGATGTGTTATGTGCAGCATGAGACGGTGCATTATCATGCATAAAAATGATCTTGCTGTGGAATACACGGTTCTTCTTCTTGAACCATGGCAGGAAGTGCTGTTTGAGAAACTCCACATACATTATGGAGTTCATCTTTAGCGCCTTCAGGGATCCTAAAGGGGCCGACAATCTCTCTCCCCATGATTCCAGCCCAAAACATTACTCCACCTCCTCCTTGTTGGCGCTGTAGCCGTGTTTGCGTGGGGTGTCCATCAACCAGCCATCCTCCACTCCATCCATCTGGACCATGGAGCGTTGCACGGCACTCATCCGTGAACAAAACAGTTTTGAAATCAGTCTTCATGTAATGTTTGGCCCACTGGAGCCGTTTCTGTTTGTGTGAAGTGGATAGAGGAGGTCGACAGGATGGCGTATGCACAGCTGCAAACCTCTGAAGGACCCTGCATCTTGTTGTTCGGGGGACGTTGGAGGCAACAGCAGCTTCAAAAACTTGTCTGCTGCTATGACAAGGCTTTTTTGCCGCTGCTCTTTTAACCTGACGTAATTGCCTGTAGGAAAGAGTCCTCAATTTGCCCTTATCAGCACGCACACGTGTGTACTGTGAATCAGCTACATACTTCTTGATTGCCAAGACACTTCATCCTGATCATCGCACAATGTTGATTGTAGTCATGCCTTGACCTAAACACTCCACAATTTGTTGCTTCTCAGCAGCCGACGCATCCTTTTTCTTTCCCATTTTGGCAGAAAATGTAGGCTGCTTAATAATGTGGGACAGCCTTCTTAAGTAGTCTTGCCTTTCATTGGACACACCTGCCAAACTAATTAGCACAGGTGTCTGCAATTGCTTACAGTGATATAAAGAGCCCTGACACACATCACCATCAATGAGTTTAACTGACAAACAAACAAATTCTTCCCTTATCACTCCTAAACACTTTTTGCATAATAATTTGGAACACAGTGTACTTGTGCTTTTCCACAAAACACCAGTGGTTCACGTAGTGAATCTTACAGTTCTAACTTGCCAACCGTGGTCTGTATGGAGTTGTTCAATAAAGGGCCCAAAATTAAGATAACATAGATGGGAGAGGTCTCTATGAATAGGAATTCCTAAGTATTTGATACCCTGTGAGGGCCAGGCAAAGGGAAAGTTGGACTGGATGGAATCCTGTATGGATTTGGGGAGGGAGACATCGAGGGCCTCAGACTTCGCTGCATTGATTTTAAAATTTGACCATGTAACAAAGTGATCTATTTCAGCCATAACAGCAGGGATGGATATATGTGATTGAGTGATATATACTAGGAAATCATCAGCAAATAGAGAGCACTTGTACTCGGTGCCTCCCACCTCAATCCACCTAATATTGGGGTTATGGCGAATTGATGAGAGCAGGTGCTCCGTCACTAGGATGTATAAGAGAGGGGACAGAGGACATCCCTGCCTTGTCCCATTGGTGATTATGAAAGGTGATGAAAATGTTCTGACGCGCCCCCTGGGCCTTGGGACACCCGGAGCCGGACCCTTTTTGGTGGATGCTGGTGGTTGTAGTCTCTGTGGCGGCGAACCGGTTCCATGGCTCAGGGCGGTCAAACCAGTGGCGGAACTATTTATGTGGTTTTGATGTTTAAATGTCCGACTACGCCACCCGTGGATTGCGGTCAGAGTGAACCGCCGCTGCAGGGCAGACCGCTGAGGCTGGTGTTGTGGGTGCAGCAGAGCGTAGCATAACTCCCCACGGGAGGAGTATAGCCTCAGGGCAGTGTATGCGGAGGATTGGGGTGATGGTGCAGGGCAGCAGCAGTAACGACACGGAGTCAGTGATGCAGTCCAGGGCCTTTACTCACAGTTCTTATTATCCAGACCACGTCTGCAGGTAACGGCTGCCCACGTCGTACTGTGCTCACCAGGTGAGGGGCTCAGACAACTCCCAGATAACTTTGGAGCGCTTCACAGGACCACCTTTGTGTGTCCTTTGTCTGGCCTTTCTTACCAACCCTTCTGTCCGGCTGCCTCGGGCCTCCTCTTGGTAAACTTGGCGCCAGTTTCCCTGACCCTATGTGGTGCCTTCCTAGCGGGTGTAGCGAGGGGCTGCGCCACATAAAATGTCACAGCCTCCGGTTTCTAGCTGAGGGTCATTTCCCGCCTCCACTAGTTTCGGGGACCGGTCTCCCCCTTTGGCCTGACCCCTCCACGCAGGTGGATTCGGGCGTGCGGTGGCGACTTGCCCGTCCGCACCCCTGGGATCCCTTCGTTTCTCGTTCCTGGAGCCTTCTCCGCTCCTCTTCCTTCCTTCTCCCTCTTCCAGGCCTGGGCCTCTGTTACTAGGCCCGCCTCCGGAGCAGAACTCATGCAGAGCCCCTGCTCCCTGTCACTTCTGCTCAGACTTCTCTGCACTGAACTAAGATGGTGCCCACCTTTTATACTCCCTTCTCAATGCACCCAGGAACTGCTTCCTCCCTGCTCCTGCACTACAGGTTTCCCCTTCCTCAGTGTTCCCTCCCCCCACTCCAGCCAGGGACAGGGACTGTCGTGCCCATCTCAGGGGCATATTGGTCGCCCTGTCCCACGGCAATGTGGTGTAATGCATGCAGGTGTCGGGTCCAGATCCACACTCCATCCTTACCTGAGAGTGAGATATCACACCTCTGGGTGAGGTGCAATACCTCTGTAGCAGCCGAGCCCTCAGGGTGCTACAGTTCCATTTATCTTCAGCCTAGGTGACGTATTGCGATACAGGGCCGTGATTTTGGCTATAAAAGGGTCCCCTAGACCCCTACCCCAAACTTTTTAAGAGAATAATATATGGCGTACCAGGAGACTCTATGGAATGCTTTCTCAGCATCCAACGAGAGTATCTAATTACAAATTTTTAACTGCATCTAGCCCAGGAAATACTTTGTGCCTAGTAGCAGTGTCTGCTAGTCAGCGGATTATCCCGTCTGTTAAGCAAGCTACACCACCTGTAGTTTGGACACTTAATTTTTTCAAAGGAAATGCTTCGGGACCACGGGATACTCAGTGAAGAGCATCAGGAGGCACCCCAAGGCATAGGGGCTGGGACTGGCAGTTGGATGCCTTGCGGTGGACAGCCGAGCTCGATCCTTATAAAAGCTTTTTAACTGCAGCAGCTTTAGTGGACGCTACTGGTGTTAGAACCTTGCTGTTAGGTTTTTTTTCCTTTGCTGGTCACATGACCTTGTTGGCCTATTTAATCCTGCTCCGCCCTTCTGGCTTTGCTGGACTTCATTGTATATCTAATTTCTAGCTAGCCTGTGCTCTGTATCTATCTCTGTTAGTTTGCTTGGTCTACGGACCTCTATGTTCTATCTATTTTGTTTGTTCGTCTGTCTGCTACTATTTCTGTTAGGAGGTGTCCCATATTCCTTCCAGTCCTTAGTACTTGTAGGGATTCCCTCCCCACATCTATAGGTCTTCGTACAGACTAGATTAGGACTTTAGCAGGTCTGATCGCAGGATCAGGTTCCCTGTTACATCGTAGGGATTCAGCTGAGTCCTATAGTAGGGACAGATCTCCTCTCTTTCCTTAGCTCTGGTAGCAGAACATAACAGTAAGTCCAGCCAAGCAAATTCTCTAAGGAAAGATTTTTTTTGTTCCATCATGGTGTCGGTTCAGGATTTGGCTAAACACCTGCAGGGACTCTCTCTGGAAGTGGCCGAGCTCCGTCAGCACGTGAGTAACTGTCCTGGAGCATATTTCTTGGAGCCTAAGGTATGTTTGCCGGATTTATTTTTTGGTGAACATCGAGAATTTTTTTCATTTAAAAATGCTTGCTTATTGTATTTTCGTTTGAGACCCAAGTCCTCTGGGGATGAATCCCAGCGCGTAGGGTTCATAATGTCACTTTTGCGCAAAGAGCCTCAGGAGTGGGCCTTTTCTTTGCAACCTAGTGATTCATGCTTCAGATCAGTGGATAGTTTTTTTTCTGCTTTAGGACTATTATATGATGATCCTGACCGTGTGGCATCAGCTGAGACTGAGTTGAGACGTTTAAAGCAAGGATCAGGTAATGTGGAAAAATATTGTACACATTTTCGTCGTTGGTCCACTCAAACAGGGTGGAACGATTCTGCTCTGAAAAGTCTATTTCTTGCTGGGCTCAGTGAAAGGGTTAAAGACCTGCTAATTGCTTATCCTACACCTGAGGATTTGCAACAGGCTATGCAATTAGCTATACGGGTGGATAGAAGACTGCGTGCTAGGGTTAATGAGAGCAAATCCTCTGCTATGTCAGTTTCTGGTTATGATAATGTGTGTACTAACAGTGGTGAACCGATGGAGATTGGATCGGTGGCACCTCGCTCTCAAGAAAAAGACCGTCGTTTTTCGGAAGGTTTGTGTTTCTATTGCGGAAAATCTGGTCATTTGATTAAAGGCTGTGAGCTTCGTATGAAGAAAGAAAAAAAAATGGTCAGTCACGCCCGTATTGCCTGTTTAAATGCCAAGGGTATATTTTTAGCTGCTTCCACGATTGCTCAGGAAAAATTAATGGAATTTCGGGTGTTTGTTGATTGCGGGTCTACACTAAATGTAATTGATGGGGGATTCGTGGAAAAACTCAATTTAAAACCTGAACCTTTATCATCCCCCATTGCTGTGGTTTCTGTGGATGGTTCCCCTTTGAAGAATATTACTCTCAAGGTCAGTGAATTTCCTCTCACTATTAATGGTGTTCACCATGAGAAATTGGATTTGGTAGTGTTGAATAACTTGCCTTCTCCAGTAATATTGGGATTGCCCTGGTTAAAATTTCACAATCCTGTACTGGATTGGTCTACCAGTGAAATTAAATCCTGGAGCCATAAATGTTATGACAAGTGTTGTAACGGGCGTATTGCAGCTTTGGATAGGGGAGAATTGCCTGTTCCTATTCAGGATTTTTGGAGAGTTTTTTCTGAGAAAGAATCGCAGGTTTTGCCTCCCCATAGAGACTATGATTGTTCTATTGAATTTGTCCCTGGAGCGACTCTTCCTAAAAGTCGTTTATTTAACCTTACTATTCCTGAGAGGAAGGCTTTGGAGGAATACATACAGACAAGTTTGGCCGCCGGTCACATTAGGCCCTCTAAGTCTCCTGTGGCGGTTGGATTTTTTTTTGTAAAAAAAAAGGACGGCGGTTTACGTCCTTGTCTGGATTTTCGTGAGATTAACAAAATTACGGTACGCAATCCTTACCCACTGCCATTGATTCCTGATCTGTTTAACCAGTTATTGGGGGCCAAGTGGTTCTCTAAAATTGACCTTAAGGGGGCATACAATCTGTTGCGCATGAAGGAGGGTGATGAATGGAAGACTGCTTTTAACACTCCTGTGGGTCATTTTGAGAATCTGGTTATGCCTTTTGGTCTTACTAATGCTCCTGCATTTTTTCAGAATCTTATTAATGACATCCTTAGACCTTTGATCGGTAAAAATGTGGTTGTGTATTTGGATGACATTTTGATTTATTCGCCAGATCTGGAGTCTCATTGGCGGAGCGTGCGTGAGGTATTACAGTTATTAATGGACAATTCGCTTTTTGCTAAGCTGGAGAAATGTGAGTTCGCTGTACAGAGAATTAGTTTTTTGGGCTACATTATCTCCAGCAAAGGTTTTGAGATGGATCCGGTTAAGGTTCAGGCTGTGCAGGAATGGCCTAGGCCTATTGGTTTGAAATCGATACAGAGGTTTTTGGGTTTCGCCAATTACTATAGAAAATTCATAAAAATTTTTTCTAGTATTGTCAAACCTCTGATTGATCTCACCAGGAAAGGTGCTGATGCGGTTCAGTGGTCTTCTGAGGCCATTGAAGCTTTTGTGTATCTCAAGGAGAGGTTCACCTCTGCTCCCATCCTTATGCAGCCTGATGTTACTAGGCCGTTTTTGGTTGAGGTTGATGCTTCCTCTGTGGGGGTTGGCGCAGTATTGTCTCAGGATAACGGGGATGGATTACATCCCTGTGCCTTTTTTTCAAAAAAATTTTCGGAGACTGAATTGAATTACGATGTTGGTAATCGGGAATTATTGGCTATTAAATTCGCATTTGAACACTGGCGCCACTTCTTGGAAGGTGCGGAATTTCCCGTTCAGGTTCTTACGGATCATAAAAATCTGATATATCTTGATGCTGCCAAGCGCCTGAATGCCCGTCAGGCTAGGTGGGCACTGTTTTTCTCGCGGTTTAATTTCTCCGTTACTTACATCCCTGGTACTAAGAATGTTAAGGCGGATGCCTTGTCTCGCAGTTTTTCTCCCATAGTCGGTGCTGAGAAAGAGGAAAACATTTTACAAGAAGGTGTTGTGATAGCTGCTTTGGACTCCGTTTTGGAAAATGAGATTCTTAAAGCTCAGGAGAATGCCCCATCTAACACTCCTCATGGGAGGTTGTTTGTGCCTGGGACCTTTAGGAGAGATTTGTTTGTTGAGTGTCACGAATCTCGGTTGGCAGGTCATCCCGGAATCTCTGAGACCAAGAGACTGGTGGGTCGCAGTTTTTGGTGGCCTGGATGGCAGAAGGAAGTCATTAAGTGGGTGCGCCAATGTACTATATGTGCTAGATCTAAGTCCTCACATACTCCTGCTGCGGGGTTGCTTTGTCCTTTGGAGGTACCCAGTGCTCCTTGGACACATTTGGCTATGGACTTTATAACTGACCTTCCCCCCTCTGAGGGTTTTACTGTCATCTGGGTGGTCGTGGACCGTTTTAGCAAGATGTGTCACTTGGTTCCCTTCGTCAAACTGCCCTGCGCTAAAACTCTCGCTAAGACCTTTGTCAAAGAAATTGTCAGACTTCATGGCGTTCCTACTGACATTGTTTCTGATAGGGGTCCTCAGTTCGTGGCTCGTTTTTGGCGTGCCTTTTGTGACAGGTTGGGAATTCATTTGTCGTTTTCGTCCGGATATCATCCTGAATCTAATGGCCAGACAGAAAGGAAAAACCAGGATGTTGAGCAGTTCTTGCGTTGTTTTGTGGCAGACAATCAAGAGGGGTGGTCTGAGTTTCTGCCACTTGCCGAATTTGCTCTGAACAATCATACATCTTCTTCTGCTGGTTGTTCGCCTTTTTTTTGTTGTTCTGGGAGACATCCGTCGTTTGGGTCGTTCTCCAAGTTGGGATCTGCCGTGCCTGAGGAGGAGAATTTTTCCGGTGATTTGGAAAGAGTTTGGACGGATGTGCGTGGTAATCTTCAGGAGGCCAACAGAAAATCTAAAGACTACTTTGATAGGAAACGACAGGAGGTTTTGTTCGCTGTTGGTGACATGGTTTGGTTGTCCTCTAGGAATCTGCGGTTGAGGATTCCTTCTAAGAAATTGGGTCCCAAGTTTGTGGGGCCCTTTAAGGTGCTTCAGGTTGTCAACCAATCTGCTGTTAGGTTGGAGGTTCCTACCTCCTGGAGAATTAATCCGGTCTTTCATGTCTCTCTGTTAAAAAAAGCTGTTGTGTCGGATGGTGACGCCTCTGCCTCTGTTCCTCCGGTGGTGGAGGACGGGGAATATGAAATTTCTCGCATCCTTGACTCTAGACGGTATAGAGGTAGTTTGCAGTATCTTGTGGCCTGGAAAGGTTTCGGACCCGAGGATAACTCTTGGGTGAGGTCAGATGATGTTTCCGCGTCCAGACTTATCAGAGCGTTTCACAGGAGATTTCCTGATAAGCCTGGTCCTAGGGGATCCGGAGGATCCTCTTAGAAGGGGGGGTACTGTTAGAACCTTGCTGTTAGTTTTTTTTTCCTTTGCTGGTCACATGACCTTGTTGGCCTATTTAATCCTGCTCCGCCCTTCTGGCTTTGCTGGACTTCATTGTATATCTACTTTCTAGCTAGCCTGTGCTCTGTATCTATCTCTGTTAGTTTGCTTGGTCTACGGACCTCTATGTTCTATCTATTTTGTTTGTTCGTCTGTCTGCTACTATTTCTGTTAGGAGGTGTCCCATATTCCTTCCAGTCCTTAGTACTTGTAGGGATTCCCTCCCCACATCTATAGGTCTTCGTACAGACTAGATTAGGACTTTAGCAGGTCTGATCGCAGGATCAGGTTCCCTGTTACATCGTAGGGATTCAGCTGAGTCCTATAGTAGGGACAGATCTCCTCTCTTTCCTTAGCTCTGGTAGCAGAACATAACAACTGGAGCTGGAATTACGCGGCTGCTGGCATGAGACTTGCCCTCCAATAGATCCTTGTAAATGGATATAAAGTGTATTCATTCAAATTAGAGAGACAATTTAAATTAAAAAGCTTAGAGCTGCCTCCACCTCAGGGGGGCTCGCTCGACCCACCAGCGGACAGGCACCAGTATTGGGAGAGGGGGGCTGGCCGTCAGGGTTCAACGCGGCTCTGGCACAAACCCGGCGACACGGAGGTGACACGGGCAGGAGCGGACTGGCTGTGTCGGCTTCTCACTTTTTGGATTTTAGAAGGGCATGACATGCCTATATCTGTGTCTCCCCCTCCTTTTACTCCTCCACCTCTTTTCTTTTCGCATGACTATATGTACTTGTCACTTTTCCATGTGTTAGTTATGTCTTCTGAGCAGTTTGTCAGCTTTTGGACACCTTTGAAGGTGTTTTCTATGTGTTTCTATGTGTTTTTGTTTGCCTGCCATTGGTTTTAATGGTGTTCGAAGGTGTTCGAAGAACAGTTCGACGAACAGTTCGGCGAACACACGGGTGTTCGACGAACCGAACCGAACTCGAACACTATGGGGGTGGCTCAACACTAGTTATAAGCTGGCAGTTGTAACCAGGAGCAAAGAGGGAACTGTGAGTAAACCCTGAAGACTGCACCCCACTGTCTCTGTGAATCATTGGTGCGCCATCATCCCCCGCACCACACTGCACAACCACAGTTACTTCATCATCTACCATCACCGCACCGCCCTGGAGCTTGGCTCTACCTGTGGAGAGCTAAACCAACTCTGCTGCACTAACATCAGCACCAGAGGACCTGCTCCACAGCAGCGTCTCCCTTTAACTGCATACCACAGGTGGCGTCCCGAACTTTATATAAAAACTATAAATGACCTGTAAATATCCCCTTTTATTGACCGCCCTGGGTCACGGACCGGGTCACCGCCACTGTGACATCTCCCCTAGCAACGACTGGCTACCGAGTACCCCACGGCCCAGGGGGAGCGTCACTTCCTTCTCTGGACCCAGTGAACAGGTGATCACTGGGAATAGGGAGGGAATAGAAGCAGTTGGGTCCCAGGAGACGCGGTATTTAAACACAAGGGATTAAATGGGCTGATATATATTTTTTTCTTATTTTAGTCATTTTCATGGCTTTAGGAAGATTTTTAAATGACATGGAAACTACCCTCTTTATTATTTAGATGTCACAGCCAACTATGTTAAATTCATAATAGTGATAGGTTCAAATCCCACCAAGGATAACATCTGCAAGGAATTTTATGTTCTCCTCGTGTGTGCATGGGTTTTCTCCAGGTACTCAGGTTTCCTCCCACACTTCAAAGATATCCTAATAGGGAATTTAGATTGCTTGCCCCAATGGGGACAGTCATGATAATGTCTGCAAAGTGCAATGGAATATGTTAGTGTGGCACCCCAGGGGTCTGGTTTCCACAGTAACAGCAATGTTATGTCTGAGAGCAGGTGGGAGGTCTCTTGGTCAGGAATCCTATGCATGCCACACCTCCTGCCCAGTCCTGGGAGGGGAAGAACTTCCCCTAGATAAACCTGGGGCTGAGGCAGGGTTAGGGAGTTCAGAGGGAGAGTTCAGCCAGGAGGGCTGACAGGGAGCTGTGGCTCCGGCTGGGCCCAGCTCCTGGGCCATGCCAGAAGTAGAGACAGAGAAGAGAAGCAGCTATGGGAAGAAACAACAGGAGCTCTGTGGGAGCAGTGTTACAAGGAGTCAGGGGCTGGCAGCTGCAGAGCTCGCCCTGACTGAGAGGTTATCACCGGACCCGGAGTCCGAGGCTGTGGGGACTAATCCTTACCCAGCAGCAGAAACCGACCGGCAGGGGATTGCAGGTCCTCTGGCCCAGAAACCCGAAGGCACGGTCACACGCGTGGGACCAGCACCGCCATCGTGGAGCGGAAGCCATTAGAAGGCCCCAAGTCACCGGCCATACGGGTGAGCACCACACGGTACACTCAGGGACGTGGGCTACTTATACCCGCCTCTAGCAAGGTAGCCAGAAGAGTACAGTTAGTTTGGGAGGCCTACAACTCCGCCTGGCCAGGGGAGATCCCATCTGCTCAAGGACTGACCAGGCCCCAATCGCTAGCCAGTACTCCGGGAGGGTCTATCTTTGTCACCAGTAAAGACCCTGAACTACACCGTACCGTCTCCGAGTGGTTCCTGCTACCCCCATCGTCCACGTCAGCTGCCCTGAGGCCATACCCCTCCCGTTGGGGGTGATACTATCACGCTGCACAATCCTACCACCGGCCTCAGCGGTCTGCCCTGCAGCGGCAGCTCCTTTGCTGCATTCAACGGGTGGCGTAGTCGTCCAACATCTACCGCTAATACAACGCCACTTAGTCTGACTCCCTGGGCACGGACCGGGTCACCGCCACGAGACTACAACCCTCAACAGATCCGGCTCCGGGTAAGCTCCTGCATGCGCAACGCTGTGCGACACAGGCCCAGGGGTGCGTCAACTTTTGGCGTAGTCGGCAGGATTTCGTGCCCGCAACCACCGGGTACTGCGTGCCTGAAAAAGACTGTTCAAACTTACCTGTGGTGAAGATTCCCGCCATCCGGCGCCATCTTCCGCTTCCTTCCCGCCATCGGTGGAGTTTTCCCGCCATCCGGCGCCATCTTCAGCCTTCTTCCCGCCATACGTGGAGTTTTCCCGCCATTGGACGCCATCTTGAGGACGCCGCGCGGGAAGAAGAGGGGCGTGGACTCCGAAAGCGCGCGAGAACTGAAGCCCCGCCTCACGTCCGGACGTTGCGTAAGGTCCTGGAAGGAGCCCAGCAGACGCCGACGTCACAGGAGCGCGACGGAAGGTCCTCAACCCTGACGATCCACTGCGGAGCCGCGGCCTACGGAAGAGGATCATCGCAAGGTAGGCCACGGTCCACTAGGGGGGAGAAGGATGCCGGATACGGAGGAGAGCTTCACCGCTTCAACCCCCGCCAGCGCCACCGCTGTTGCGGTCATGCCTTTCACCATGCCCTATATCCCGGGGGCAGCCTGGCTACCCCAGTACTCAGGGGAGTCACATACCCTGCATGACTTTAGAGAAAAGCTGGATAGCCTCTTCCAGGTGTACCCCCTCACAGAGGAGCAAAAAGTGAGCATCCTGGTAGCCCAATTAACCGGGGCAGCCCAAAGGGGGGTAAAGTCCTGGCCACCTGGGAGGAGGACTGTCGCAGAGATACTAACCCAGCTAACCGAGGAGGAGCTGCAGTACTACCAATACGAGGAAAGCCAAGAGGACCCGGACGGGTCTGAGGACTACCCTCAGGAGGGAGCACAAAGAGGACATAGCTACTGAAGGGAAGTAGCGTGAATAAAGAGCTGTAAATAGTTACCCGTAAGGGTACAAGGACTGCTGCTAATTAAAATATGGTCCCCGTTGGGATTAGTGAATTGTTCCCCATGTGCCCCTATCTTAAACCAGGCTGAGGACTGTGAGCAGCCATTCCTTATCCCCACTGGCCGAGGACTGAGAGCGGCCATATCCTGTAAATAATTATGTGTTTCTAGTAATTTATGGGAGTCTTTGGTGGATTTACCGGGAATCCTTTGTACATAGTTGGAGCGTAACCCAGGACGGACTAAAGACTGTTAAGGACTCGGGGCAGGACAGACCCCTACCTGGTTACGTCTCCCTGTTTTGGTGAAATGGACACCTTGCTTTTCTTCAAAAACTGCACCCGGTTGCGGACACGCCGTGACCATCTTTATATGTTTTTCTTATTGTACTATTATTGTTTATACCTTGTTATGTTTAAAAATATGTTTAGTCCCGGAGTACTAAATTTCACTAGGGGGGAATGTGGCACCCCAGGGGTCTGGTTTCCACAGTAACAGCAATGTTATGTCTGAGAGCAGGTGGGAGGTCTCTTGGTCAGGAATCCTATGCATGCCACACCTCCTGCCCAGTCCTGGGAGGGGAAGAACTTCCCCTAGATAAACCTGGGGCTGAGGCAGGGTTAGGGAGTTCAGAGGGAGAGTTCAGCCAGGAGGGCTGACAGGGAGCTGTGGCTCCGGCTGGGCCCAGCTCCTGGGCCATGCCAGAAGTAGAGACAGAGAAGAGAAGTAGCTATGGGAAGAAACAACAGGAGCTCTGTGGGAGCAGTGTTACAAGGAGTCAGGGGCTGGCAGCTGCAGAGCTCGCCCTGACTGAGAAGTTATCACCGGACCCGGAGTCCGAGGCTGTGGGGACTAATCCTTACCCAGCAGCAGAAACCGACCGGCAGGGGATTGCAGGTCCTCTGGCCCAGAAACCCGAAGGCACGGTCACACGCGTGGGACCAGCACCGCCATCGTGGAGCGGAAGCCATTAGAAGGCCCCAAATCACCGGCCATACGGGTGAGCACCACACGGTACACTCAGGGACGTGGGCTACTTATACCCGCCTCTAGCAAGGTAGCCAGAAGAGTACAGTTAGTTTGGGAGGCCTACAACTCCGCCTGGCCAGGGGAGATCCCATCTGCTCAAGGACTGACCAGGCCCCAATCGCTAGCCAGTACTCCGGGAGGGTCTATCTTTGTCACCAGTAAAGACCCTGAACTACACCGTACCGTCTCCGAGTGGTTCCTGCTACCCCTATCGTCCACGTCGGCTGCCCTGAGGCCATACCCCTCCCGTTGGGGGTGATACTATCACGCTGCTCAATCCTACCACCGGCCTCAGCGGTCTGCCCTGCAGCGGCAGCTCCTTCGCTGCATTCAACGGGTGGCGTAGTCGTCCAACATCTACCGCTAATACAACGCCACTTAGTCTGACTCCCTGGGCACGGACCGGGTCACCGCCACGAGACTACAACCCTCAACAGATCCGGCTCCGGGTAAGCTCCTGCATGCGCAACGCTGTGCGACACAGGCCCAGGGGTGCGTCATTAGCACTACATAAGCATATAAGCAAAAATAACAAATAAATAATGGCTTCCATATCATTTATTTTAGCTCTCAGAATATTGCCCTTGACAAAGAGGAAAAGGATGACCAGAACTCAGCCCAGTTTAGGCTATGTCTGAAACTCTGACAGTTATAATAGAACATCCAGTCACAGATCCGTCATAATTCCATTCAAAATTTAGTACACTTTAATATAAATGAAAAACATGAAATTCATTGTTTAATGATTGCTTATGGTAGGTAAATGTATATAAGCGCAATGTAATAGGAGTACTTTTCTAAAATTGTGGTAAAAAAACACATTTTTGAAAAACATAGCAAAATCTCAATGATTTTCAAACGATTTTAGAAAATCATGGTAGGTCTAAATTTAATTGAATTAATTGAAATTAATACTTATTTCTCACTGCAAAATGCAAAAAAAAATTATCTAATTTATACAATGTGCTTTTCTTGATTTTTTTTGGATATTCTATCTCTCAATGTTAAAATTAAGCTGCCCTTAAAATTATAGACCGTTCATGTCTTTGTCAGTGGGCAAACTTACAAAAACAGCAAGGGATCAAATAATTATTTCCCCCACTGTAAATGCTCCAAAGTAAAAAAAAAATACTCTTCTTACTGGTTCTCCATTGCAACTTCTTCAAAGTTGGACGAGTTCTTTGCCGGGCTCTGTTATCACCCTGTTATGGCTGAACTAGGGTGTCAATAATGCAATCACTGGCAACAGCAGTGACCAACCACACCAAAAAGTAGAACATAACACATGAGCAGAAAGTTACAGTACAGACCAAAAGTTTGGACACACCTTCTCATGTAAAGATTTTTCTGTATTTTCATGACTTTGAAAATTGTACATTCACACTGAAGGCATCAAAACTATGAATTAACACATGTGGAATTATATACTTAACAAAAAAGTGTGAAACAACTGAAAATATGTCTTATATTCTAGGTTCTTCAAAGTAGCCACCTTTTGCTTTGATGACTGCTTTGCACACTCTTGGCATTCTCTTGATGAGCTTCAAGAGGCACTTGTACATCTAATTATTACTTTTCTTTATTAAAAATTGTTATAGTCAAATCTATTGAAAACAGACTCAAAAAAATGCAAGTGTTGATGTTGTCTAAAGTTATATTACAAAGCGATACTAAGATTGTATGCAAAGAAGTGTGAGTGTGCAATTAGATTTTTAATCTGTCCAAACTGTTGAAAAAATAATTGAAAGCTCTTAGAAAACAGGTCGCACAAATGAACATAGTCAAATTGAGATCTTCCACTCGTCTTGAGGTTCAGGTTTTGAACCATGCTGATGTGTGAAGTTCAGATACCTGAATGCCATGCATATGATCAAGTTGGCAGTACATGAGTGTCATGTCATTTTTATGGTAATTATATAATCACACTAATGGCTCATGCAGATGATCGTAGTTTTGGTCTAAGTGCAATCCAATGTTTTGTGTGTTATTCAATGAGTGCACATGTCCAATTTGTTCCTCGCAACACTCTTTTGCGTTGTGCAAAAATTTTGCAACTTTTCAAAGCTTTTTTACACCAGAATTCTGCCATAAAAGCTTTGATGATTCTGGGCCAAAGAGTGCAATCTTGTTATACCAAAGAGTACTTAATTTTCTGATACATGTAGATCCTATCTTTTAATGCTTTTCTAGCTCATATAATTCATTTCCCAGGTTTGTGATTTGCTGTTTATTAAATTGTCATATTTCCAAATCATTGAAGACAGTGGTGTATTTAGCAATCATGGGGCCGCATAGCAAAAGTCCTAATTGGGCTCTACAAATAAAAATATCCAGCGGAGTAGGTGGAGTCATGGCGCATAGGTACAGTCACAGAAGGGCATATTTCACAACATCTAAAGAAAGGGAGAGGGACATGTATTGTGACACTCATTAATTTTGTTCCTATTGAAGTCCCTTAGTGCCCTGTCCTATGAAACCCCTTTCACGACCCCCATGATGTCCCCGCAGCCAACAGCATACAGCATGTTGCCCCCACAGCTACCCCTCACAGTATAATGTCACCCCAAAGTACTCCCAACAGAGTATGATGGCCTCACAGCCCCCACACAGTATAATTGCCCCCACAGCCCACCACATAATTTAGTGGCTCCCACAGCCCCACTGCACAATATGATGCTCCCCATAACTCATCACAAAGTATGATTGCCCCTACAGCCCTACAGATAGTTAGATGGTCCCCCACATAGTTCAATGACCCCACAGCTTGCACAGTATGAGTACAGGTTTCATCCCACCACAAAGTATGATGGCCCTTCAAACAATATGATGGCCCCACAGTCCCTCCATACAGTATGATGGCTCCCATAGCCTGCACACAGTATGATGTCCCCCTACAGATCCCTACACAGTATAATGTCCCTCTACAAAGTATGATGGCCCTCCTCACAATATAATGACATCCACAGCCCCTCCACACAGTATAATGGACCCCACATAGTATGATTCCCTCCTACAGAGTATGATGGCGCTCACACCCCAACACAGAGAATGATGCCCCCCCCACTGTCCTACATACAGTATGATGGCCCCACATAGCTCCCCACACATTATGATGGCCCCTGACATAATATAATGACCCCCACACAGCCTTCCACATAGTATGATGCCTCTCCACCCATGATTATGGCTTACGCAGCCACCTACAAATACTGACTAATAAAAAAAAAATTAACAAAATTCCTCACCTAGCCTAGTTCCCCTAATGTGGTGCTCCAGTCTGTACTGAATGTGGACTGAGGCTCTGTGCAGCAGGCGTAATGTAGTGAGTGACATCACTTAGTCTGTTACACTATTCTATTTAATGGTATTTGAGTATGCAGAAACCATTGAAATTATGTCACTGGGCAGCAGAAAGGGGGTAGACAGGGGGGTAGACATTCCGAATGGGGCTCTTCTCACACATGGGCACATTGAGTTTTCTGCTATTGGAAGTACGCCCCCAAGCAAAGATAATTTTTGAATAAATTCAGGATGGTTAGGCTACATCAATGGGAGAGGACCCTCACTTACATCCGCAACATCCACAATATAGTTGTCCAAACTTTTTCTGCCATACAAATGCTACTGTAGCGCCGGCGTCCCTGCCCTCTGCTAGGCAGGGACGCTGTTCGCCTCAACTCTCAGCTCCGTGCCCAGCGTCCTCCTCCCGCTCTGCTGGCAGCGCGCGCTCCTTCCCGGCCACTGTGCTTAGGGCGCGCACGCGCGCTCTCCCTCCCTCTTAAAGGGGCCGCGCGCGCCGTCCTAAGGAGTCCCCGGCCAATGGCCGGAGGACTTCACCATATATAAGGCACCTCCTCCAAAATGGAGGTGCCCGAGCAATGTTGTTGCACTGTTCACTACTCTGCTTCAGCCCTCAGGTCCCGTTGCCAGTTACCTGCCAGATACCTGCCAGATTCCTGCCAGCTTGCTGTCTTATTCCTGTCTGATTATCTGCTACCTGCCTGCTAGTCTGAGGTCCGACGGTCTGCCTTACTACTCCTGTCAGTCTGTCTAAGGACCAGCCTGTCCGCTCACCTGGGAGCGCACTCCAGCCACCTGCCTGCTTGCCTGAGGTCCGAAGGTCTGCCTTCCAACTCCTGTCAGTCTGTCTATGGACCAGCTTGCCTGCTCACCTGGGAGCACACATCTGCTACCTGCTTGCTAGCCTACCTGGAGGCTCCGCTGTCACGTGCTGTGACCACCTGCCTGTCCAGTGACTCCTGCCCGCTCACCTGGGAGCGCTCATCTGCTGCCTGTCTGCTAGCCTACCTGGAGGCTCTGCCGTCACGTGCTGTGACCACCCGCCTGTCCAGAGACTTCTGCCCGCTCACCTGGGAGCGCTCTTCTGCCGCCTGTCTGTTGGTCTTCCTGGAGGCTCCGCCGTCACATGCTGTGACCACCCGTTCATCCAGAGACTCTCGCCTGCTCACCTGGGAGCTCACGTCTATCATCAGCCGCCACAGGTCGTACCAACCCTTTACCCAGAGACTGCCCCGGTCACTTGCCGTGACCATCTGCCCGTTCATTCAGAGACTGCCCCGGTCACTTGCCGTGACCATCTGCCCGTTCATTCAGAGACTGCCCCGGTCACTTGCCGTGACCATCTGCCCGTTCTTTCAGAGACTGCCCCGGTCACTTGCCGTGACCATCTGCCCATTCATCCAGAGACTGCCCCGGTCACTTGCCGTGACCTCCAGCCCGTTCACTCAGAGACTGTCCCGGTCACCTGCTGTGACTTCCTGCCCGTCTTCCCTGGTCGCCACCCGCTGCCTTACAAGGACCGCCCCCTTGTATAGTAGCTCAGAGGTTCCGCCTCCCAGACCCGTTACAGTTTGCTCGGGCCATGGAACCCGGTGGCACCCAAGTTCCCTCGCTCTCGGACCTGTGTCATGAACTGTCCCGTCAAAGGTCCCAACAGGAGTCCATCCTGGGTCACCTGCGGAATGTCAATACTCGCCTGGACGCTCTGACTGCTCCACCAGCAACCTCCGCCAGTGCCATGTCTCGTAATCCGGCAGCTCTGCTGCCCATTAATACCATGGTATCCTACCCCGGACCCCGGCTTTCTGCACCTCCTCGCTTCGGAGGCGACTCCGCCCAGGCTCGGGGCTTCATAAATCAGTGCACCCTGCACTTTGAACTATTGTCCCACCAGTTTAACTCCGACCGAGCCAAAATTGCATTTATCATGTCCCATCTCACCGGGGAGGCCCTGGCCTGGCTAAATCCTCTATGGGAGAGAGGAGACCCCCTGGTGTCCAACCTGCCTGCTTTTCTCACGGCTTTCCGGAAAGTCTTCGACGAACCCGGACGGAAGACCTCATCCGCATCATCACTGCTACGCCTCCGTCAGGGAAGTCTCACCGTGGGCCAATATGCCATACGGTTCCGTACCCTTGCCTCGGAGCTGGCCTGGGATAACGACGCTCTGGTATCCGTCTTCTGGGAGGGTCTGTCCGGCCGTATTAAAGATGAACTTGCCGGTCGGGACATCCCTACCACTCTCGATGACCTAATAACTCTTGCCACCCGGATTGACCTACGGTTCCAGGAGCGTGCCAAAGAGGTCACCCGTGAGAGGAGGTTACCACGTCTAGCTCCTACTTTTCAGAAACCCGTCACTCCCTCCGTCTCTACCCAGGTACACTCTCCTGAGCCTATGCAGGCCGACCAGACCAAGATGGTCAAAACTCGTCAGGACTTACGCCGTGCCGAGGGGAGCTGCTTCTACTGTGGCAGTAAGGAGCACCGGATCCGTACCTGCCCGGAGAGGTCGGGAAACGCCTTTGTCTAGGTTCGCTCAGAGAGGTCGACCTAGACAAGAATAAATCCTCTCCATCTCTGCTGTTGTCAGTCTCAATCGTCTGCGGGGAGAACCGTTATTTCGAACTAGCCCAACTTGACTCTGGAGCAGCCGGGAATCTTATTTCACAGTCCCTGGTAGAGAAATACCGCATCCCCACCAAACCTCTGGCTGTACCCTTGTCTGTTGCTGCCGTGGATGGGGGTCTCTTACCACGCCCCATCCAACTCATCACCGAATCCATTACTCTGCAGGTGGGAATGCTGCATTCTGAGAGTATCTCCTTTCATGTTCTGCTTGGACTCTCCCACGCCCTCTTGCTAGGCCTACCTTGGCTCCAGAGACATGCACCCGTGCTTGACTGGCAGACCGGAGAAGTCCTTCGCTGGGGACAGGACTGCCATAAGACCTGTCTGGTTCCCGTCCATCCCGTCCGTCCTTCTCCTACCCCAGCTAATCTACCTGGACTTCCAATTCCTTATTGGTCTTATGCTGATGTCTTTAATAAAAAGGAAGCAGAGACACTACCCCCTCATAGACCATACGACTGCCCTATCGACCTGTTACCTGGTACTACTCCTCCCCGTGGGCGTATTTATCCATTATCCGCTGCTGAGACCCGGTCGATGTCCGAATATATTGAGGAGAATCTGGCCAGGGGATTCATCCGGAAATCTACCTCCCCGGCGGGAGCAGGCTTCTTTTTCGTCAAAAAGAAGAACGGCTCTCTCCGTCCCTGTATAGACTATAGAGGCCTTAACCAGATCACGGTGAAGAATAAGTACCCCCTTCCGCTCATTCCGGAGTTATTTGATCGTCTGAGGGGGGCTAGAATCTTCACCAAACTGGACCTCCGTGGGGCGTACAACCTGGTCCGTATCCGTCAGGGGGATGAATGGAAGACGGCATTCAACACCCGGGACGGCCACTATGAATATCTGGTAATGCCCTTTGGTCTCTGTAACGCTCCTGCCGTCTTTCAAGAGTTGGTCAATGACATCTTCCGGGACCTTCTCTACTCCTGCGTAGTGGTGTACCTGGACGACATCTTGGTCTTCTCTCCGGATCTCCAGACTCACCGGAGGGACGTTCGTCAGGTCCTGCTCAGGCTCAGGCACAATCACCTCTTCGCTAAATACGAGAAGTGCCTCTTTGAGCAGACCTCGCTTCCGTTTTTGGGCTACATTATTTCTCAGACCGGCCTACGAATGGATCCAGAGAAACTGTCTGCCATCGAGAAATGGCCTCGACCGGAGGGGTTGAAGGCCATTCAGCGATTCCTGGGCTTCGCTAACTACTACCGCCTCTTCATACCACACTTCTCTTCCCGGACTGCCCCAATTTCCGCGCTCACCCGTAAGGGTACTAATCCCAAAGAGTGGCCGCCCGAAGCAGAGGAGGCCTTTCTTTCCCTAAAACAGGCCTTCTCTTCCGCCCCGGTGCTACATCGCCCGGACGGCAACAAGCAGTTCTTCCTGGAAGTTGACGCCTCCTCCTCTGGAGCCGGAGCGGTACTTACTCAAAAATCATCTTCCGGGAGAATGGTAACTTGTGGCTTCTTCTCCAAACTCTTCTCCTCTTCTGAGCGCAACTATTCCATAGGAGACCGAGAGTTATTGGCCATCAAGCTGGCGTTGGAGGAGTGGCGTTACCTACTCGAGGGGGCTCTTCACCCGGTAATAATTTACACTGACCACAAGAACTTGGCTTACCTCCAGCATGCCCAGAGACTTAACCCGCGCCAAGCCCGGTGGTCCTTGTTTTTTGCTCGCTTTGATTTTGTTCTTCATTTTCGCCCGGCTGACAAAAACGTCAAAGCAGACGCCTTGTCCCGATCCTTTCTGGTGTCCGATCTCGAGGAAGAACCTAAACATATCATCGATCCCGCCAGAGTAATGCAGGTGGCTCCCGTGAGTCTAAATCATCTCCCTCCCAGTAAGACGTTTGTTTCAGTACCTGATCGGAAGAAGATCCTACACTGGGGCCATTCGTCTAAACTAGCTGGCCACGCCGGTCAGAAAAAGACCCTCCAGCTTATTGCCCGGCACTACTGGTGGCCTACCCTGCACAAGGACGTAATAGACTTTGTTTCTGCCTGTGTGTCCTGCGCCCGCAACAAAGTCCCGAGACACCTGCCAGCCGGTCGCCTCCTTCCGCTTCCTGTGCCTGCTGCCCCCTGGCAGCATATTGCTATGGACTTCATAACTGATCTCCCCGTCTCCGCCGGTTGTACGGTCATTTGGGTGGTCGCTGATCGCTTTTCCAAGATGGCTCACTTTATTCCCCTGCCAGCCCTCCCGTCTGCACCCGAGCTGGCTAAAGACTTTATCCGCCACATCTTCCGTCTTCATGGCCTGCCCCTCTACATCGTGTCGGATCGTGGGGTACAGTTCACCTCACGTTTCTGGAGAGCCACTTGTAAACTGCTAGACGTCACCCTGGACTTCTCTTCCGCTTACCACCCACAGTCCAATGGTCAAGTGGAGCGGATCAATCAGAACCTGACCAGTTACCTCCGGCACTTCGTTAATGCCCATCATTCAGACTGGGTGGATCTCCTACCATGGGCCGAGTTCTCTTATAACAATCACGAGAGCGAATCCTCCTCCAAATCCCCGTTTTTTGTAGTCTTCGGTCAGCATCCTCGGATTCCTTTTCCTGTCTCCACCTCTGTGGACAACCCGGCTGCGGAATCTCTCGTTAGCAAATTTTCCTCCATTTGGGAGAGTACCCGATCCGCACTCCTTCAGTCGTCCGAACGGATGAAAAGACACGCTGACAAAAAACGCCTGGATCCTCCACAATTTCGTCCTGGAGATAAAGTCTGGCTCTCATCTAAATATGTCCGACTCAAGATACCTTCTTACAAGTTAGGGCCTCGGTTCATCGGTCCTCTGGAGGTCATCAGTCAGATCAACCCGGTGGCCTATAAATTGAAACTCCCGGCCAACTTACGGATCCCTAACTCCTTCCATGTATCTCTCCTCAAACCTGTGGTACTTAACTCTTTTTCCAAGTCTACAGGTACGCCTCCTGCTCCGGTTTCTGCTGAGGACGAGTTTGAGGTAGAGAACATTCTTGCCACCAAAAGGGTAAGAGGAAAGACCTTTTTTCTAGTAGATTGGAAGGGGTTTGGTCCTGAGGAGAGAACGTGGGAGCCCCGGGAGAACATCCATGCCCCTCTTATCCTAGCTAAATTTCTGTCTGGCCTAAAAAAGGGGGGGCCTAAAGGGGGGGGTACTGTAGCGCCGGCGTCCCTGCCCTCTGCTAGGCAGGGATGCTGTTCCCCTCACCTCTCTGCTCCGTGACCGGCGTCCTCCTCCCGCTCTGCTGGCAGCGCGCGCTCCTTCCCGGCCACTGTGCTTAGGGCGCGCGCGCTCTCCCTCCCTCTTAAAGGGGCCGCGCGCGCCGTCCTAAGGAGTCTCCGGCCAATGGC
Organism: Phyllobates terribilis; assembly: GCF_046119375.1. NCBI lineage: Eukaryota > Metazoa > Chordata > Amphibia > Anura > Dendrobatidae > Phyllobates > Phyllobates terribilis. The sequence continues at coordinate 660,348,703 of NW_027362762.1, read as the reverse complement.
CGGAGGACTTCACCATATATAAGGCACCTCCTCCAAAATGGAGGTGCCCGAGCAATGTTGTTGCACTGTTCACTACTCTGCTTCAGCCCTCAGGTCCCATTGCCAGTTACCTGCCAGATACCTGCCAGATTCCTGTCAGCTTGCTGTCTTATTCCTGTCTGATTATCTGCTACCTGTCTGCTAGTCTGAGGTCCGACGGTCTGCCTTACTACTCCTGTCAGTCTGTCTAAGGACCAGCCTGTCCGCTCACCTGGGAGCGCACTCCAGCCACCTGCCTGCTTGCCTGAGGTCCGACGGTCTGCCTTCCAACTCCTGTCAGTCTGTCTATGGACCAGCTTGCCTGCTCACCTGGGAGCACACATCTGCTACCTGCTTGCTAGCCTACCTGGAGGCTCCGCCGTCACGTGCTGTGACCACCTGCCTGTCCAGTGACTCCTGCCCGCTCACCTGGGAGCGCTCATCTGCTGCCTGTCTGCTAGCCTACCTGGAGGCTCTGCCGTCACGTGCTGTGACCACCCGCCTGTCCAGAGACTTCTGCCCGCTCACCTGGGAGCGCTCTTCTGCCGCCTGTCTGTTGGTCTTCCTGGAGGCTCCGCCGTCACATGCTGTGACCACCCGTTCATCCAGAGACTCTCGCCTGCTCACCTGGGAGCTCACGTCTATCATCAGCTGCCACAGGTCGTACCAACCCTTTACCCAGAGACTGCCCTGGTCACTTGCCGTGACCATCTGCCCGTTCATTCAGAGACTGCCCCGGTCACTTGCCGTGACCATCTGCCCGTTCATTCAGAGACTGCCCCGGTCACTTGCCGTGACCATCTGCCCGTTCATTCAGAGACTGCCCCGGTCACTTGCCGTGACCATCTGCCCGTTCATTCAGAGACTGCCCCGGTCACTTGCCGTGACCATCTGCCCGTTCATCCAGAGACTGCCCCGGTCACTTGCCGTGACCTCCAGCCCGTTCACTCAGAGACTGTCCCGGTCACCTGCTGTGACTTCCTGCCCGTCTTCCCTGGTCGCCACCCGCTCCCTTACAAGGACCGCCCCCTTGTATAGTAGCTCAGAGGTTCCGCCTCCCAGACCCGTTACAGCTACCAAGTTTTGTTTGTCAAGATGCCAAAGCTAGGAGCACTCAAGTAAAATTTGGCACGGTATTTGGAACTCTACCACATTTACGCTGCATAAATCATGAAGCATAAAGGTCAAGAAAAGTGCAAAAATAATTTTCTTTTTTTTCCGCAAAAGAAGACACTATACTTTTTTTTCTTCATGTTAAGACTTGTATGCTTCCAAGGGTTAAGCCTACACACTGCTTCATCTGTATACTCCTACTGTGGTAACAATAGACATTGAAGAGGAAAGGGAGAGCCCCGCTGATTTGGGAAGCCAAGCTCCCTGTATTTATCCAAGCTGTGTGTCAGAGGGGTAGCCCTGCTGCTTTCACACACTGTCTGACTGCAGCCTGTCAGCAGATCCCCGGGTTACAGACTGCACAGGCTCAAGGGACAGCAGCCAAGGAGAGAGGCCGTCTAGCCGCAGATCCAGATGTGGGGGCCACTGAACGCCAGCACTCCCAGAAAAGCCTTTCAGACTAAACAATTGTGACTTGGCTGTGAGAAGCAGGACAGCTCCAGCTGCAGCCTCCCCCTCCTGTCCCTTTAATTGGGCTGGCAGGCGCTGGGGCGCACTCAGAGAGGGGGAATCTCCCCATGGGACTGCACAGTTTTGGCAAAGCTCCCGCCTGGCTACCTTAAAGAAAGAAAAGAAAGAAAGGAAGAAGGAAAAAAAGAAAACTGAGAACACGTCTCCGAGGTGTTTACTGCTGAATCCAGCTGAGACCGCTCCTATTTCCCAAATTCTGCCCTCTGCCCCTTGCTGCATATAAGTTGAAAGCCCCAGAGAGGAAGATGTGTTATTGGTCTGATCTCACCAGTAGGAGACTGATTTTGTGCCATCAACAGCTGCTTGTGACCTTCAACATCTACAGGACTTCAGTGATGTTACTCCGGAAAAGTGACGTTTCAGTCACTTAGGAAAAGGCAAACGTCCTCTGCCCTATACGCAATGTCCCCGCCACATAGAAATGCTCTCATCTCCGCACACACTTTTGTTTCTTCATTTTGTTGTTATCGTTTGCGTTTTTTTCTTCACATGAACAATGAATTTTTCTTGCCAGTTTTCAACGTCTACAAAAACGCCTATAGGAATAAAGGAAGAAAAAATGTGATACCTAGACCTGAGTTTTGAGAAATACCCTAGTAATAAAAACTGTCAGAAAATGCCACAAACCAAAATGCATTGCATGAAGTTCATTTTATATTTCACTTTCAAGGGGTTGTCCAGTGAAAACCAGGATAGGAGATAATTAACTGATCGGTGGGTTTCCGACCGCTGGGACCAGTAACGATCAACAGAACGGGGACGTTTTATCCCCAAGGGGGCACTTTTATCCAATTTACAAAATTGAGCAGCAGGTCGGATGCTCCCCTGGTGCTCCATTCATTCTGTATCAGGCTGCCAGAAAAGCTGAGCGCTGCTCTTGCTGCCCCATAAGGAATGAATGGAGTGGAAGATAATTATGCACTGTCGCTCCATTCTAAGGGGCTAGAAGTGCCCTTTTCAAATTATAGGTGCAAGCCCCAGCAGTCGGACCCCTAACGATCAACAAGTGATCACCAAGTCAATGGTCAGCTAAAGGGCTTGCCACACGCAGCATTTTTGCTGCTTTTTTGTGTGCGTTTTTGTGTTGGAAAAACCTAAGCATTTCATAGTAGCAGCAAAATAGAAGAGATTTCTAATATCACATTCACACTGTGCTTTTTTTTTCAGTGCATCAATGATCTGTTTGCTTTTTTCTTTAAGCCGCAGGTGTCAATTCTTTCAGCATTTTTGCTGCATTCTTTTCCTATTCAATTGAATGCATGAAAAGCTGATCAAAAAACACATAAAAAACTGCATGAAAAGCGCATCATTCAAGTGTTTTTCCTGCCAAAAATGAATTTTTTATGTGAAAAAAAAAATGCTGCAAAAAAGCACTGGTGGAACATCCCCTTAACTTGTTTTTACTGGATAGCCCCTCCAATGTATTGGCTGATTGCAACATTTTGAGTAAAAAAAATACCAGCAAAAGAGCCATGGAAAAAGCTATGAAAACTGTGGCGTAGGTGCCACTGCTATATACCCTATGTCACATTTTAGGTTTCAAGCTCAATTTCTTCCTTTTTATATCCAGAATAATGTAAATGTTAAGTTGTTCTGATCCCTTAATGCACGTGTCAAGCACTTTTAGCGATCTTAAAATATTTCATGCATGAAACAACTTATACTATTTCATATACAATTTCATGCAATACACATAAGTTAACATTAGAACAAATTAATGTAATTTCGCACCATGAACTTGAAGCACAAAATTCAATAATATAGACAAGCAGATATTTTTGTTGGAGTTGAAAGAAACAGGTAGAAAATTCAGTTCAATAAATAAAGACAAGAGCCCCAACTCATCAGTTTTCTTCTGAATTCTAGTGTAAAACTGATTGAAATGGCGCAAAACTTTTGATCTGCGCAAAATTTTTGCGACTTTAGCATTTTTAAGAGACTCTCCGCCGGCTTAGTTAATTTTTTTGAAAAGTGGGAAGATCTCAGCCGTGATGGAAGCAGTAGAGCCCGCTCGCCTCTTAAAGAATTTACAGCATCTTACTCTTGGGCATACAAAAAGGGCCCTGGCGTGTGACATTTGCCATATTTGAACAGATTTATATAAGAAGCAAATTGACATCATTATAATGCCAGACTTAAGCTGGGGCTGAACATCAACTTTGGCAGCGGTGAAACATCGCTGCATGCTGCTTCTACGTCACTCGTTCACATGGCCGTATTTTCAGTCCGGATGTTTCTTGACATAACATCAGATCGCACTTGAATTAATGTTATTCTATAGGGTTGTACAAAATCGCTGCCAGTCCAATACTCGGATTGCACTCAACCATGTAAGCGAATGAGCTTGTGGAAACTATCAGACTGCACTTGGATGAGATTTGAGTGCAGTCTTATAGAAGATGGAGACATTTTTTTCACCATCCTCTAATCTGAGAGAAATCGACCCGGATGAGATCATGTATGGTTGTCTGCCCCTAATACAGGTGAATAGTGTAGCTCACTTTGACTCTATGGTGCTGCGACTAACATGTTGCAAAAAATCCAGTTTTTTTTTTTCCCGATTTAACCTAGTAGCATATAGTGATCTCAACTTGTGTCTTGGCTAAAGTCGTTGTAGCCCCAGCCTTAATAAATACCTATAATCAAGCTATACCAGCAGTATGAGAAATTTTCCATGCATTAGCGCTATAGTAAATTATTACTGTGTATCTAAATTCTAAAAGCTTTCCACTTAAAGTATATAATCCAGGAACAATTTATGGTCAGAAATTAAATTCAAGCTAATTGTCAATTAATAATATGATAAATCACGCGGCCTTTTAAAGTAATGAACTTTTCTCCTAGAGCTGAGATAATTGTACCTAGGATCACAAGCTGTGGTTCAAGTTTAGGAAAAGAGAGCATGTGTGCTGCCCAGTTGGCAGTGCAGAGGTTAATTAGAGATCTGCTGAACACTGGTGTCAGGACTTTGAGAGCAGAGATCAGTGAAAGCGGAGGCCTGGCTGGACAGCCTTCCTTTGTTTGTTTTCCTGAGATTGGGAGGTCTGAATTCTTTCGCAATGCCGTAGCAGTTTTGGGTGTTTTTTAAGACTGAAGGCCAGGAACTGCAGGTACTTCCTAGAAAACGGAGGGTGCATCTCTGGAGCTACAATTAGAGAAAATGACGGGTCAAAGGTGCAAAATCAGACACGTAAACCAACAGTGTGTGATTTTTGGGCAAAGTTTCTAGTCCTAAAAGTTTTTTTTTTTCTTTTTGTATTTCAAAGAAATTAAATGAAGAAGAGCCTTTTCTTTAACTTCAGGCATAAAATAAATAGAAGCACTTTTTTTTTTTTTCTGGTTGAGCTTTTGGCAGTGTTAATAATTTCCCCCCTGAAAAAAAAAAAAAAAAAACCCTTCCAATAAAAGGAAAACATGGAAAGAAAAACAAACTATTAGAAAATCGAGGAGGGAGGAAATGTTATTTAAAAGGTAACCAGACCGCATCATTTTCCAGCGGTATTATATTCTCCCCTCAGTATCCAAAATATATACGGGCTACAAGCCAAGAATGTAAAAGAAAAAACACCACGGCATAGACACAACATCTGGACAGAGGCAGAACAAAACCCCCATTTATCACACTTAATCCTGCAATGAAACAGTCAACAGTTTACTTCTGTTTTGCTAATTTAGCTTCTTTCATGCTATAAGGTGGAAAACCCAAAGGAGAAGCTTGCAGGCCAGGTCACTTACACAGCTCCTTAATATGGAATGTTCTGCTTTTTCTAGCCTTTGAAAACAGTTCTTTCCCTTTTATATTTGCCATGGGCACAATTTTTAGTCACTTTTACATTTGATCTGCTTGCCTGTAGCGGCTCGGCGTTATGTTCCTTCAGTGGCCTTTTGGTCAGATGCAGCACATAAAAAGCTTCCTAGAAATCCAATTTTTAGATCTGCGACCCTACACCTATATATTAGGGAGCTATTTGAAATAATATTAGTAAAACATAATATTCTGATATCTAATTATTACAATAATTTTAGAATCAGAAGCAAACCAGTAAGGTTACGTCCCTTGCACATTCGCTTGTGGAAAATCATCTACGTTTAACAGTGCCATCAAGGTGCATGAGATTTTAAGAAATGCTGCATATATGGTGCCAACGTGTTGTACACAGATGGTGATCATTCATATAGCTCTCTGTTGTCAATGGGGCCAACTAAGTTATTTCATGGTAAAAGTACTCCAGTTCTCCGTCAGTCAGTATGCAGCTAGAGACTGGGTCCACCACAGTGCCTCATGGACCTTGTTACTTAGAGTCAGCTGCTGTTCCAGTTATGGATTCATCTTCTGTGATTATTATAGGAATTCTAGACATGGAAGTAAGTCAGATTTCATGAGTGGCTCTTTGACCCCAGATGACAAAGATTAAAGCGAGACTTGTTGCAGCACAGCATGAACTGTTACAGTCATGGTTGCACACTGAATAGTGGCTTTGAGCTTGTTGGTTACAAAGTAATGATGGTTGGTATAGTTCAGTTTTGTTACACAACAATACTGTGGCACTGAGCTTGGAGGTTACACAACAATACTGTGGCACTGAGCTTGGTGGTTACACAACAATACTGAGGAACTGAGCTTGGTTACACAACAATACTGTGGCGCTGAGCTTGGTGGTTACACAGCAATACTGTGGCACTGAGCTTGGTAGTTACACAACAATACTGAGGTACTGAGCTTGGTGGTTACACAACAATACTGAGCAACTGAGCTTGGTTACACAACAATACTGTGGCGCTGAGCTTGGTGGTTACATAGCAATACTGTGGCACTGAGCTTGGTGGTTACACAACAATACTGAGGTACTGAGCTTGATAGTACTGGTAAAGCAGGATCTATCTTTTGTAACTAATACAGTTGGCAATTGCGGCTGGAGACAAGCAAAGCTCTACAGTTTGGGATTTAAGGCAATTATCACACTTGCAGATGAATTACGCATTGAACTTGCAGCAGAACTCCCAGAACAGACCACATTCTCCATCACTATCTCAGGTCACCTAAGACTCACATTTCTGGCTACAGCTAACTCCACTGTCTCAGGAGACTCCAGAGCTTGTTGTCACAGTCTCAGGTGACAGCATTAATTAGCATTACAAGCCACAGTCATTTTAGCTTAGGCCACACTAAATTCAACACCTGTGACTATGGAGCAGGCAGACTGAAGTAATCATCACAGTAGATCACTTTAAGGTGTAGCTTTCTGTTACTCTGGATGTAACGCCTATACTTTAATCTTACCAATAGTTGTGAGGGAACATCCATAATCACTCGATGTGTCTAAGGTAACTCTCTCTAGAGTTATGTCCTAGTTTGTCAGTTCAGAGCGGGACTCAGGGGGTCTACCGCAATCCACAAACATTAAATCAATCACTACTCTAACGCAGGTGAGCTTTAACCTAGCTGCGCACTCTAAAGGTATGTGCACACAATCAGGAGTCTCTGTGGATTTGACGCTATGTGCTTATACAGCATCAAACCCGCCGCAGACACATATTACAGCATAGTGGATCAGATTTTTAGAAATCCCATGTCCACTATGCATTCATCTGTGCCTGCGGATCACCCGCGGACACAGACATGTGGCGCGTCTTCCAAGACCGCACCCTGTCAATTTCTCTTGCAGAGTCGCTAGTTTCCGCAAGAGAAATCTGATCAGTACAATGTATTGAATGCGGTGAATCCACATGATTCAATGAACACATACAGATTCACCTACGTTCAATAAAACACAGTGCTTTGGACACAGCATAAAGTATGCTGGGTCCAATGCGCCGCTTGTCTGGATTGTGTTCTCATACCCTAACCCACTTACAAGTTCACTGGCTCCCAATGACTATAAGGTGCACATAACTTCTCATTGTTTATCAGCAGCCTCGACACCAGAACCACCCCCCTCTATGTGAGGCCCATTATTCTGTATGGAGGACTATATGGGGCCCATTATTCTGTATGGAGGACTTTGTGGGACCCATTATTCTGTATGGAGGACTTTGTGGGGCCCATTATTCTGTATACTGGTTGACCCGTGACTTTGTCCAGGTTTTTCATTTTGGCCTTCTGTGTGTTTGAGTTTGACATCCGGGCTCTAATGACTTAAGAACCTGCAGGTCTGACCATGTGACAACAGGTCCTTCACCAATGAAACGTATGAATCAGTATTTTCATAGATGTGCATGAATTAAATGGCATATAATGAGACTACCAGCCTGCATACCCACCACTTACACATTTAAAGATGCAGTGACTGTATCACTTATAGTGGGTATGGAGAGTATTCTGACCCCTTTAAAATTTTCACTCTTTATTTCATTGCAGCCATTTGGTAAATTCTAAAAAGTTCATTTTTTTCTCATTAAAGTACACTCTGCACCCCATCTTGACTGAAAAAAAATAGAAATTTAGAAATTTTTGAAAATGTATTAAAAAAGAATAACTGAAATATCACATGGTCATAAGTATTCAGACCCTTTGCTCAGACACTCATATTTAAATCACATGCTGTCCATTTCCTTGTGATCCTCCTTGAGATGGTTCTACTACTTCATTGGAGTCCAGCTGTGTTTAATTAAACTGATAGAACTTGATTTGTAATGGCACACACCTGTATATTTAAGACCTCACAGCTCACAGTGCATGTCAGACCAAATGAGAATCATGAGCTCAAAGGAACTGCCCAAGGAGCTCAGAGACAGAATTGTGGCAAGGCACAGATCTGGCCAAGGTTACAAAAGAATTTCTGCATTACTCAAGGTTCCTAAGAGCACAATGGCCCCCATAATCCTTAAATGGAAGAAGTTTGGGACCACCAGAAGTCTTCCTAGACCTGGCCGTCCAGCCAAACTGAGCAATTGTGGGAGAAGAGCCTTGGTGAGAGAGGTAAAGAAGAACCCCAGGACCACTGTGGCTGAGCTCCAGAGATGCTGTAGGGAGGTGGGAGAAAGTTCCACAAAGTCAACTATCACTGCAGCCCTCCACCAGTCGGGCCTTTATGGCAGAGTGGCCCGACAGAAGCCTCTCCTTAGTGCAAGACATATGAAAGCCCGCATAGAGTTTGCTCAAAAACACATGAAGGACTCCCAGACTATGAGAAATAAGATTCTCTGGTCTGATGAGACGAAGATAGAACTTTTTGGTGATAATTCTAAGTGGTATGTGTGGAGAAAACCAAGCACTGTTCATCCCCTGCCCAATACAATCCCAACAGTGAAACATAGTGGTGGCAGCATCATGCTATGGGGGTGTTTTTCAGCTGCAGGGACAGGATGACTGGTTGCAATTGAAGGAAACATGAATGCGGCAAAGTATGAAAACCTCTTCCAGAGTGGCTTCAGAACAACTCTATGACTATTCTTGACTGGCCCAGCCAGAGCCCTGACCTAAACCCAATTGAGCATCTCTGGAAAAACCTGAAAATGGCTGTCCACCAACGTTCACCATCCAACCTGACGGAACTGGAGAGGATCTGCAAGGAAGAATGGCAGAGGATCCCAAAATCCAGGTGTGAAAAATTTGTTGCATCATTCCCAAGAAGACTCATGGCTGTACTAGCTCAAAAGGGTGCTTCTACTCAATACTGAGCAAAGGGTCTGAATACTTATGACCATGTGATATTTCAGTTTTTCTTTTTTAATAAATTTGCAAAAATGTCTACATTTCTGTTTTTTTTCCAGTCAAGATGGGGTGCAGAGTGTACTTTAATGAGAAAAAAAAAAACTTTTTAGAATTTACCAAATTGCTGCAATGAAACAGAGTGAAAAATTTAAAGGGGTCCCAGGAAAGGGTCAGTGCCCCACAATATTTTTTATTAATTGTCCACTAGCCAGATTACTTCTTTGCCACTGTGAAAACCTAAAGCATAACATAACATAGTAAATAATAACCAGTATGACCAGTTACTTCACTGGTCTAAAACAGTGCCAGGATTTGTTTACGTGTAAAGATGGTGAGGTGGTAGTCATGCTCAGGTCGTTCTCTTCAAATCCACCCCTCTTACAAACCCACAAATGAGTTTCCCTGAAAAACTTATACTGTTTATAAAAATGCTTTACGAATATGTAACTTTTTCCTAATGTGACCACTTTTTGTTCCTCTTCATTTTCTTTTTCCACGCCTTCTTATAAGGGCCATAACTTCTTTTTTTTCCAATTAAATAGCCATTTGAGAGTTTGTTTTATGTTGGATGACTTGTAGTTTTGAAAGACACCTTGCAGTTTACCATATACAATGTACTGAAATATGGGAAAAATGTATTCCAATGGGAGTAAAATAGTATACAATATACAATTCCAACTTTCTTTTTTGAGTTCTGTTTTATGTCATTAAATGGGTTGTTGACTGCTAGGACAACACCTTCTTAAATGTTATATTCCCCTTTTCAAAATAAAGATACCCTATACTCACTTCCCATATCGGTGCCCATACTACTGATATCTGCACTGGGTATCCTGAGGCTTACATGACATTGTTAGGCCACACGAGTCCTGAAACTAATAAGTGGCTGCTATTGACCTGCAGTGCTCTCACTTCCTACCAAATTTGCATGTATTTTCTTTAATAATACTTTAATTTACTGAACTTTGTAAGAATTTGTTTTGTGCCACCATTCTCTGTATTTTGTGCCATGAGTTGTCATTTTTATTGCTACTATTTTGGGGCACATACAATAACAATACTTAAATCACATTTTATTTTTTATTTTTGGAGGCAGTTGTGGCACCTGAAAAGCGTCAATTCTGGAGTTTCAATTGTTTCTTACCTGCATTTACTGTAGGGATTAAATAATTTTATATTTTGATAAATGAGATTTCTTCATTGTTGTATTGGTAAGAGGTTGGTGATTCAAACTTTTTTGTTTATGGTAAATTTTTTCAATTACTTTTTATTAAGAGAACTTGAACCTGTGATCATTTCATCAATTGTACTGTAGGTGCATGAATGTGAGCTGGTAAAACCCACAGACTGGACTTTATAGGACTACAAAGATAGCAGCAATAAGGACCCTCCCGGCTGCCATTGCAACCCATCGGTACCTTGCAATTGTGTAATGGAGGGTAGATGGACATTGTTGAACATTGAAATGGTTAAACAGCTGATCCAGGTAGATGCCAGCTGTATAACAGCCGGAACCCTCCATGTATTCCCGCACCTGTAAACCCGCTTCATATTCCCATACCTGACCTCTGCCTTACATTGTCAGGGATTGTCAATTTTTTGCAGATATTTACAGAATTAACATGTTACAATGATTCCATGCTGCTACTTGATGAACAATCCAAATCTGAAACACAGGCATAAAACATTGTGTTACATACGTATATTGTATGAGAAAAGTATGACAAGGAGCCTTATGTGTGACATATTCATGATAAAGCATGAGACATTTTATGCATGTGTCATACAGATGAGGGATTTTCTAAAACAAGAAGCTGAAATCCAGAATTCTGATGGTCAACAGTCTTGGTGTCCTGTGTGTCAGTATGCCATTACTCTTAGGTCATAAAATAGGTAGATTCTGATGTAGTTAATGGCATATCTGAAGATTCTGGGAACCCCTCATTGAAACTGAGTGGTTTGCTTCTTCACTAATAGGTGATGTTTAGCTTCTACATGAGACTTTTTTTGGAGATGATGGTGGATATCCTGAATCTTGTCTGCATTGTAAACAGAATAAGGCCGGGGTCCCACTAGCATATCACAGCTGATGCGAGAGCATTGGATGCAACATGCTAATGACACTCGGCTCCTGCTCTGCTGCGAGCAGGAGCCAAGTGTCAGTGCTCTGTGCTCCGATCCTATCGTATGAAAGAACCGCAGCACAGCTGAGGAGGAGACAAAGTAGTTTATCCATCTCCTCTGTTGCTGGCATCGGTGGGAATCTCACTGCACTTGAGTGATATCCGAGTACAGTGCGATGTTTCACACGCACCCATAGACTTATATGGGTGCGTGCGATCTGAATTCAGCATGCAATCACAGCATGCTGCGTTTTTTTTCAGTCTGATCGCGATCCGATCGGAGCTTAAAAAAAATGCATATGAGCACACACTCATAGAATAACATTGGACCGAATGCAATCCGATTTTTTATTTTTTTTGTACCGGAATGCATTCGTTCGATTTAATCGCAAGTGAGAGCGAGCCCTTCTACTGAATTGATAACTCTAAGGCCTCATTTAGATGTCCGTTTTTCACGTACGAGTGTTTTCCTGTTTCTCACGGGTAGCACTCGTACCTGTGAAAGTCACATGTCCGTGATTTTTGATGGACCGAGACGTCCTCGGAAACACAAGAAGACATGTCCGATTTTTGATCCGAGGGTTGGATAAAAATTGGCATTGTAAGTCAATGAGTCAGTGAAAAACTCGGATGACATCCAAGTGCAGTCCAATTTTCATGGACGGTCAGAATGGAAAAGGTGGAAAAACTTTTTTTTTAATATTTCTCCAACAGATGACACTTGGGCCACACTCTGATCAAACACAGATCAACTCTGATCAAAGTCTGATCGGAATAATCGGTTCTTTTTCTCGTATTTGGAAACATCGGAAGTGTGAATGAGCCCCAAGACGGAGTTCATATACGTTCAGTAATGGCAAACGCTATATGAACCTTGCCTAAGTAATGTATTGTTCTGCCTCTTGAAATATGCAATCAAGAGTTAACATTACCTACAAATCTGCTCCTGTGTTATGGAATGTGCAAAATTTAATGAAAGCGGCTCTGGCTGCTGTATCAACAAGCAGGGCGTTTTACAAGGAGCCGGCCAAATGGCTGGGATGCAGGTGGCATCATAAGGAACAGGCAGTTTTTACACCACAAAATGCACACACAAAGGAAGGAAAGCAATTTATCAGCAATGGACTAAAAGAAAAAAAGAAAAAGACATAGAATAATGCAACACCCAGAACTGAAAATAAAAATAGAATTAAAATAAGTATGCAAACTTTTTATAATAGATTTTCCTTGTAAATGGTGTAAATAATACTACTTGCTTGCCTATTACTGAGCTATGTATTTTCTATGGCATATGCACCAGTACTATTATTTAATGTCCCTGGCTATGTTATGCACGTGTTCTCACTTTTTCAGCACTGTTCAGTTTTCCTTGCAAAATTCACCCTTCTTTGTATTCTATGGTATCAAAGCAGCCCTACAGAATCTGGGGATTTTCCAACCCTGATACGCTTGTGAGTGAGATAATCTCCCTCGGTTTTGCTCTCTGGTTTGGCTGTTTACAAAAGAAGAATAACCCATTGTCTCTTTATTTTTGTTTTCCTTCTGGTTCCTTTTCAATACCCTGCTTTCTTCTGCTTGCTTGCACATTTCTTAAGGCAATATATCCTTAAGGAAAGGTGTAAAATCAGCCTTTGTAAAAAAAAGTTGTTTCCATTTTGCAACAAAGTATCATATTCTTTGCCCACATTTATCATGAACCTGCTGCCGGTCAGGGAGCAGATGGAGAGCTGACCAGGGTGCTTGATGGAGGTTGGGGGCTAGAGAAATCGCCACTCTTTCTTGGAAAATGGATTTTCTATTTTGTATGCGGTCTGCACTAGTTCCCTCTAATTAATGTAATAACGAGGCACTGAGTGATTACTATGCTAATGTCTTGTTAATTACATATGATTATCTGCAGATCAGAATAACACCAATGTGTTACACAAAGTATCTGGCCTATCCATACCCGGGGACAATTAAGCCGTTCAGCGCACAAGGTACGTAATGCACTACATAGCAATATCGCACAATCCTGCAGCTTTCGGGTCAACCAGCTGTTTCAAATTAACCCCCCCTTTTTTTGTTGACCCCCTGAACTCATGGATTGAGAAATAGAAGCTGAGTCTTGGCAGATTTGGTCTAAGTCTGGGTGTCAACTGTTTTCTGAAACTTTAAATAAACATTTGAAAATCATATGAAGTCAACACAACATGGAGACAAATACAAAGCTTTTCTTTTGTAAGTCTTCTTGGCAGACAGAATCCGGAAAATAAAACAAGAACAAAGCTAGGTCCTACTACTTCTCACCCTGTAAACAGGTCTCTCTTCTTTATCTTTTTCTGATGTGTTGATATTCGGAAAGAAATAAGCGTAACGAAAAGATTTAAAGTAAATAAAATAAAAATGATCGACTGGTGCAGGAGTAGGTTAATTTATAACCATTCTACTGCAATGTAGACCAATATAGATCATGTAAAGTAGGAGGAGACCCTTCTAAAGCCTATGACGTTAACAAGACACCATTACCATAGTTTCCAGTTGTCACTAATCTCTACAAACTGTCACAGGTTTTTATTTACTGGACTGCAAATTCTTGACCATAAAAAAGTTCTTCTTGAAGTTGGACTATTTTCCTTTATCAGCTGTTCTTACTCTGCCTTTAATGTATATTAGTTAGTTACGAGCAATACTTACCATCAATATATGTTTCACTTTTTTTGTCTGTACATTAAAAACAGTATTGTTAATTTATGGAAAATCTACTAATTCGCTGAATGGAAAGTGGTACTAAAGTGGGTAAGTTTATACACTAGAACGCAAATAAAGCCTTCTTAAAAACAATATTTATTAGTTATACAATATTATGCAAACGTTTTAAGGAGGTGTGGAAAAAATGCTGCAAAGTGAGATTGCTTTCAAAAAAAGATCTAAATATAAGTCTAATCAATATTTGAAGTGACCACTAGTGTTGAGCGAGCACTAAAATGCTCGGGTGCTCGAAGCTCGGGCCGAGCTCACCGCGATACTCGGGTGCTTGACCCGAGCAACGAGCCCAATGTTAGTCTATGGGAGACCCCAGCATTTTTGCGGCGGCACCCCCGGCAGTCTGTAGAAAGCCTAAAAAGTGCCCAAAACGATAGTGACAGTGCTCAAATGACATGGGGACAGCATGGGGATCGCCCCAGGAAGCATTTCTGACCCCCAGGTCACTGCTTTCAACAACGTGGTCAGAGGTATTAAGCCACTTTTACGGACTCACAATAAAACGTTCAAAAACGAAATTGAAACGGTTTTCCTGTGAAATATGTTAAGGAACATCCTTTCCAGGATAAAGACTTGTGTATAAGGTAAAATAAATAACCAAAAACAAAAATACTCCTCCACACCTTGGGCTATGTTCACAATTAGCATTTTTTATGCGTTTTTGCACTTTTGTATTGCTTTCAACCGTGACAAATGCATTCACCGGCAAATGTCATTTTAACATTTTACAATCTTATCTGGCCATGTGCTGTGTGACACATGCATACAGTGCTGAAAAGACATGGGGACAGCATGGGGAAGAGCCCTGGAAGCATCTCTGACACCCAGGTCACTGCCTAAAAGTGTGCCCATCAGAAGTGATCCTTGCCGCATCAGAAGATGCAGACTTGCAACTATCCCCGTGCAAGTCCTTGTCCCAGGGCAGTGTTCAATTGTACCTCCCCCATTCCTTGCAATGCAAGCGCAAATATGCAGCCAACCACCCACCCACCCGCAGGCTGCAATACTATACTGCTAGCTTGCACTTGAAATGGGACCTTTTAGTTTGGAGGAGGCTGAAGCTGGCCACTACCTGTTGGCTGCGTCGGCGGCGACGTCTCCATACTCAGTCCCCAGCCGCAACTATTTGTCCCGGGAACCTTCCCCACACTTTTCTTTGCCTGGCCTGCTTTAGGGCGGCATTGGACAAGCCCACCAGACAGCCAGAGACTCCTCTGGTGGGCCCTGACTTCTCCATCAGGGGAGTTGAGAGTGCCAAGGTGAGGAGCATGATGATGATGATAGAAGTTAGCATCTGCTTTCTTTCCTTGGAATGCAAGCGTAAGTGTGCAGCCTGCCACCCACCCACCCCCAGGCTGCAATACCATACTGCTAGCTTGCTTGCACTTGAAATGAGGCCTTTTAGGCTTGTGTAGGCAGACGCCGGCCACCATATCATGGCTGTGTCAGCGGCCTGGTATCCATACTCAGTCGCCCAACGGCGGGGTGTCCACACTTGGTCCCCAGCCGCCCCTATTTGTCTCGGTGCGCCTTATACACAAGTGCGCATAGCAAAACATTACCTGTGCCCTCCCCAGTGCATTTAGTGGGAAGGACAGCCTATTCCACTGTAGTGTGTGCATGCCAACCCCCTGTTCATGGCACATGCGAAGATGCCTCCCGCCCTGCACCTGTCGTTGCAGACTTGCAACTATCCCCGTTCAAGTCCTTGTCCCTGGGCAGTGTTCAATTGTACCTCCCCCATTCGTTGCAATGCAAGCGCAAGTATGCAGCCTGCCACCCACCCAGCCCCAGGCTGCAATACTGACGCGCCCCCTGGGCCGTGGGGTACCCAGAGCCGGGCCGGTAGGTGCTGGGGGTTGTAGTCACAGTGGCTGTGACCCGGTCCGTGACCCAGGTGGTCAAACCAAAGGGTAGTATTTGTGTACAAGTGTTAATGTCCGACTACGCCACCTGTGGAATGCAGTCAATAGGAACCGCCACTGCGGAACAGTCCTCTGAAGCTGATGTTTGGCAGTAAGGGTGGTATTACTCCCCACAGGAAGAGTGTAGCTTCAGGGCAGCGTGTGGATGATGGTGGTTGTGCAGGGTGTCGCGGTGCAGAAATAATCACAGAGTCCGTATAGTGCAGTCCCAGGGCTTTTACTGGTGGCAATTATACAGGCCCCAATGGGAGTACTGACTAGTGATGAGGGCCTGGTCAGTCTGGGAGCAAGCATAGAGTCCTCCTGGCCAGGTGGAGTTGTAGGCCTGCCGTTCTTACTATGCTCTTTGGCTATCCTGCTTGTAGCTGTGTTGTAGCCCACGTCCCTGAGTGTAACGTGCTGTGCTCACCCGTATGGCTGGCAGCTCGGGCCTTGTGGATTCATTGCTCCTCCTTGGCGGTACTGGTCCCTCTGTGCTGCTGAGCCTCCGGGCTTCTGATGGGGGCCAGGAGACCTGCAATCTCCTGCCCTGCGGTATCTGCTGCTGGGTTTGCAATCCCCACAGCCTCGGACTCTGGTGTCCGGTTCTCTGTAGACTCTG
Organism: Phyllobates terribilis; assembly: GCF_046119375.1. NCBI lineage: Eukaryota > Metazoa > Chordata > Amphibia > Anura > Dendrobatidae > Phyllobates > Phyllobates terribilis. The sequence continues at coordinate 660,331,993 of NW_027362762.1, read as the reverse complement.
GCTAGGACGAGCTATCTCCAGCTCCAGTCTCTAGCTCCTTACTCCTTGGTGTCCACAACTCGACTTCTCACACTGAACTAAGCTAACCCCGCCTCCAGACCCAGTTATATAGGGCAGGATCCTCCCCTTTCTGGTCTGGAGCCGGGATGTGTTGCATGTACTGTGTTCCTGACCAGGAAACCCCTGTTTGCTCTCAGACATGGCATTACTACCACTGTGGCAACCAGACCCTCTGGGGTGCCACATTCCCCCCCTAGTTAATCTCAGTACTCCGGGACTGCGCATATTTTACAAGGAATACAACAGATAACAATAGCAATAAAGGTACCTTAGGAATATTTAGAAGTATTACAGTCTTTATAGGTCACAGTATAGTCCGTAACCAGGTGTTCATCCCACTGAAACAAGGTGTACTTCTTGAGGGACCCGTCTCAAACCCTCCACGGAGGCCCTGGGGTGGCTGCAGGACATTGATGATCCTGATGTTGGACCACGTCTTCAGCCACCTCCACGAGTTTTTGTTCAGTGGTCCGGCACAAAGGGGCACTTTTACAGGTGCAACTATTCACAGGCAAAGTTTTTTTTATTCACTGTCCATAACCTAAAAGTCTTTGTACCCTTGTCGGGTAACTGGAAAAACACACATATATCAAACTTTTCAAATTTTTAAGTCTCTTGTATACCTTTATGGGTAACTATATACAGTATCCATTTAAATACATTTATACTTTAAATTTTGCATTTTAAATTTTCCAACGGGCAGGGAGCTGACCTTTTGTACTTCTGGTAGATCTACGTAACACACTGTCTGTCTGTGTTCTACCCTGGTCCCCTGTATCTAGCCCTGGTGTGGTGGGTTCAGCGTGAACTGCGCTACAGGTACTTTGAGGTGACACTGGTAGGTTGGGCAACTTCCTACGGATTCTTTGGCTCACCGTGGGTACGACAGATTCGCTACTAGCAGAGGGTAGATTCTCCTGGTCTGCTGATGGGGAAACTTCTGCCTCCGGGGCCAACTGTTCTTCCAGTTCTTCTGAGACTTCTGCAGCTTCCTGCGGGGCTGGTTGGAGAAATAGAAGGACTGACACAACTATTGCATTATTCACTTGTGTCCATGACCGGGGAAATTCTCCGAGTACCGTGCTGACCATTTCTTCCACTTCCTCTGCGGGTTGAGGGCTATCTTGGTCTTCTTTAGGATGTTGCAGCTGCTCGGGACATTTCTTCAGGTGGTCTCTGGAAACTGTTGTTGATGTTTCCCCTCCATCCTTACCAATGAGGCACACCTTGGTGTTATCATGGCTGGAGGGTAGAATGCTGTACGGCTCTTCCTCCCACTGGTCATCCAACTTGTGGAGTCGCCTTTTCCTCTTTAGGACTTGCTCTCCAGGTGACAAGGGGACAGCAGGCGCGTGTTGATTGTAAGTCTTCTCTTGTCTTTGTCTTGCTTGAGACAAACTTCTTTCAACACTTTCCTGTACCTTGCGGTATTGCCGCTGCCGCTCAGTATCCCAATCTGCATCTGGTGAGACAGTCTCTGGTGTTAGGACTCCCATATCCAGGTCGATGGGCAGCTTACCATGTCTGGCTCGCATCAGGTAAGCAGGTGTGCAGTTGGTGGAATTCACTGGGATGTGGTTGTATAGGTCCACAAGGTCTGGCAACTTCTCTGGCCACAGGCTGCATTCTTCCAGGGGCAACGTCTTCAACAGGTCTATCACCACCTGGTTCATCTTCTCACACAACCCGTTGGTCTGGGAGTGATAAGGCGTTGTCCTGATTTTCTTGCAGCCGTACAGGTTGCAGAATTCCTGGAACACCTGCGCTTCGAAGGCTGGACCTTGGTCAGTTAGCACACGTTCTGGGTAACCATGCGGGCGGCAGAAGTGCTGCAGAAAAAAAGCCCTGGCTGCTGTCTGAGCCGTCTGGTCCTTTACTGGCACTACTACCAGGAACCGGGAGTAGTGGTCTACGATGGTGAGGGCGTAGACATAGCCTGACCTGCTTGGGGCTAGCTTCACGTGGTCCAAGGCTACCAGTTCAAGTGGCTGTTTGGTGATGATGGGCTGCAGGGGAGCCCTCTGGCTGTCACGGTCTTTTCACCTCAGGTTGCATGGTCCGCATTCTCGACACCATCTCTCGATTGCTTTCCTCATGCCAGCCCAGTAGAACCGTTCACGTAGCAGGACTTCCAACTTCTTCCATCCGAAGTGTCCTGCTCCATCGTGGTATGCTTCTAAGACCATTGACGCATCTCGCCTCGGGACTACCACCTGCCAAACCAGCTCATGTGTCCGGGAGTTTATACTTCTTCGACACAGCTTCCCTTCATAGATGAATAGCTTGCCCTTCTCCTTCCACAACTGTTTGGTCTCCTCTGGAGCATCTGGATCAGGGTGCGAGTCAGCTCGTGTCAGCAACTCCTTGACTAGGCGGACAGCCGGGTCACTATCTTGTGTCTCTGCCAATCCATGGTGGGGCAATGGATTGAATGTGGCCTCCCTGTTGGCTGAGCACCTATTCTTCACACAATGGGAGCACTGGGTTACCCCATGATGGTGGAAAGCGGGGATCTCTATCTCCTCCAGTTCTTCCGGGTCTTCTCCCCCATCTGGCATGTTGGGCATCCTGGACAGCGCATCTGCGTTTGCATTCTTGTGCCCAGCCCGATACTTGATGGTGAACTCGTAATTAGACAACCTGGCCATCTATCTTTGCTCCAGGGCACCAAGCTTTGCAGTCTCCAGGTGTGTCAGCGGGTCGTTGTCTGTGAAGATGGTGAATTTGGAGGAGGCGAGATAATGTTTAAAGCGCTCGGTCACAGCCCAGACTACGGCGAGGAACTCCAACTTGAAGGAGCTGTAGTTATCAGGGTTCATTTCTGTGGGCCGGAGCTTCCTGCTGGCATAGGCAATCACTCTTTCTCTGCCCTGCTGTATCTGGGACAGCACCGCTCCTAGCCCCACGTTGCTTGCGTCTGTATGGAGTATGAAGGGTTGGCCATAGTCAGGGTAGGCCAGGATTTCGTCTCCCGTGAGAGCCATCTTCAGCCTGCTGAAGGATTCGTCTTCCGGCTTATCCCATTTGAATGGAGGCTTCGGGTTTTTGGCCTTCCTGGACTGGCCTACTAGGAGGTCCTGCATGGGTGCCGCCATCTTGGTGAAGCCTTTGATAAATCTTCGGTAGTAGCCCACCAACCCGAGGAACTGCCGCACTTCCTTGATAGTGGAGGGTCTTGGCCAGTCCTTGATTACTGTGACCTTGTCAGGGTCTGGTACTACACCTTCGGCGCTTACCACATGACCTAGGTACTGTACCTTGGGCTTCAACAGGTGGCATTTTGACGGCTTCACCTTCAGGCCAAAACCAGCTAGGGCTTCAAACACCTCGGCCAGGTGCTTCAGGTGATCTTCATAGGACTTGGAGTATACAATGACGTCATTCAGGTACAGCAGTACTGTCTCGAAGTTCTTATGTCCTAGACAGCACTCCATCAACCGCTGGAAGGTTCCTGGGGCGTTGCAGAGCCCGAATGGCATGCAGTTGAACTCACTGAGGCCCATCGGCATTGTAAATGCGGTCTTTTCTTTATCCGCCTCTGCTACAGGAACCTGCCAATACCCACTAGTGAGATCCAAAGTAGAGAAATAATTAGCAGATCTTAATGCAGCTATTGACTCCTCAATCCTGGGTAATGGGTATGCATCTTTATGTGTAATGCGGTTAATTTGCCTGTTGTCAACACACATTCTCATTGTACCATCCTTTTTCCTTACGAGAACTAATGGAGCTGCCCATGGACTACAACTATCTCTTATCACCCCAGCCTCCTTCATCTCCCGTAACATCCCTTTTTTCATTTTGATAGTGTGCTGGGGGTACAGGCCGGTACCTCTCTTTGATGGGTGGATGATCTCCCGTGGGGATATGGTGTTGTACCCCTTTTACCTGCCCAAAATCTAGTGGGTGTTTGCTGAAGACCCGCTCATACTCCTGGACCACCTGGTATACTCCATGTTTTTGGTGCTGAGGGGTGGAGTCGGTGCCCACGTGTAGCTTCTGACACCAGTCCTCCATCTGCCTCTTGGAGCCATTATCCTCCGCCGGTTTGGATGGAGGTAAGGGTTCCACTGTCTTTATAGAATTGTTACTGACGGTGAATAATTTGGCAAGGGTAGCATACGGGGCAAATGGACCTCCTTCTCCCCAATATTCAGGATGCGGACTGGCACTCTCCCATGGCGGACATCGACTACCCCCCTGGCTGTCAAGATGGTGGGCCTACTGTCAGAGTATACGGGCTCTACCAGGGCCTGGTAATCTCTACCCCTGAGACCGATTGCTGCCCGACACCATATCAACATTTCACTTCTTGGGGGCATGGCAATGGGGAATGGGTCACTCATCCTGACACTGCCAATTTCACCACCAGACAGTTCTATCTGTTGTCTTCTCATCAGGGCTCTGATCTCTCTCTGCAGAACCCGCTGCTGACTGGAACTGGTGGTCTCCGCAACCTGCGGTAACAAGACAATAATTTCTGAAAGACAATTTTCAATGACATTAGTGCCTAAGGTTATCATGGGATGACTTTCTCGGCGATCAATGTCAACAATTATCATTCCTTGTGATGGCAACTCTACTTTGCCAACCTTTATGGTCACTTCTTTAAACCCCACTTGAGGTACGGGCTGACCATTGCTGGCATAGATGCTTAAATGTTCATCTGGACGGCGGGTAATGTCCGAATCAGTCCAGTATTGTTTGTAAAGAATGTAGGGGATGGTGGTCACCTGGGATCCAGTGTCCAGCAACGCCCTCATTGGGATGCCATCAAGCATGACAGGTAGGACCAGCCATCCTCCCACGTACTTGTCTCGCCAGCTGTGTGGGCCTGGTGGTCTTACTCCTGAGGGTTGGCCCTCTGCCCCAGGTTTTGCTCATTTAAATTACAGTACCTTGCATAGTGTCCTGGCTTGTGACAGCAGCGACAGATGGGCTGTCCGTCCTGGTCGTAGCGGTCACTGTTCCTCCCTCTGGTTGGTGGAATCCTCCTCTGTCGTCGCCACGGGACGTCCTCCGGACTGGAAGCCAGCTGGATCTTTTCCTTGGGGGACACCTGCATGGACTGCACCGTTTTGGTTAGTGCAGCTACACTTTTAGTCAGCTCTTGGACCTGAAAGTGCAGGTCTGTAGACGGGGCATTGTCCAGAGTCTGTGCATCAGCTCCTACAGGCTCTGGGGAAAAGGGTGCCACCTCCTGGTGGTATGTGATAGCTGGGCACCGGTGGGATGCAGCGCCTCCTGGTGTTGACTCTCGCAGCACCCGGATGGCTCTGTCTTTAAATTGTACAAAGTCCAGATCGGGATTTTGCAGAGCCATTATGTGCAGCTGTGTCCGGTGAGCGCTGGACAGGAGCCCCTCAATGAACTGCTCAGTTAACAGTCTGTTCTCATCATGCACATTGTCGGGGTCTACCTGTTTGATGGCCCTCAGTGCCTCCTGCAGGTTTAAAGCATTGTCCCGTACACTGTCCTGCGCCCGTTGTTTTCACCCGTAAAACTTCATTTTTATCTCAGCTGTAGTGCGGGTGTCAAAGGTGTCCTTTAGGCAGGCCAGTATCTCTTTCACAGTCCTTTTGTCTCTGGCTGACCAGGACTTCACTTCTCTCTGGGCTGCACCAATCAACTGGCCTATGAGGATGCTCACTTTCTGCTCCTCGGACAGGGGATACACTTTAAACAAGCTGCGCAATCTTTCTTTAAAGTCACTCAGGGTGTGTGACTCTCCTGAGTACTGAGGCAACCACGCCGCCCCCGGTATATATGGCATGGAGAATGGCATTACCGCGGCAGCGGCCGCGGCTGAAGTTCCCTCCATATTGGCCGTCTTCTTCCCCCCTAGTGAACCGTGGCCTACCTTCTTTCACTTTTCTTCCGTAGGCCGCAGTTCCGCAGGTGATGGTCTCCTTGTAGGACCTGGCGTCGCACGCGTCTGACGTCAGCGCTCGCTGGGGCTCCTTCCAGGACCTGGCGCTGCGTCAGTGCGTGAGGCGGGGCTTGGGCTTCGTGCGCTTCCAGCGGTTACACCCCTCTTCTTTCCGCGCGGCGACCCGAAAATGGCGGACAATGGCGGGAAACAGCGGCAATTGGCGGGAAAACTTCACCACGGTATGCCACACAGTTCGTGAAGGTGCACAGTACCCAGTGGCAACGGGCACGAGTTCCTGCCAACTACGCCAAAGTTGACGCGCCCCCTGGGCCGTGGGGTACCCGGAGCCGGGCCGGTAGGTGCTGGGGGTTGTAGTCACAGTGGCTGTGACCCGGTCCGTGACCCAGGTGGTCAAACCAAAGGGTAGTATTTGTGTACAAATGTTAATGTCCGACTACGCCACCTGTGGAATGCGGTAAATAGGAACCGCCACTGCGGAACAGTCCTCTGAAGCTGATGTTTGGCAGTAAGGGTGGTATTACTCCCCACAGGAAGAGTGTAGCTTCAGGGCAGCGTGTGGATGATGGTGGTTGTGCAGGGTGTCGCGGTGCAGAAATAATCACAGAGTCCGTATAGTGCAGTCCCAGGGCTTTTACTGGTGGCAATTATACAGGCCCCAACGGGAGTACTGGCTAGTGATGAGGGCCTGGTCAGTCTGGGAGCAAGCATAGAGTCCTCCTGGCCAGGTGGAGTTGTAGGCCTGCCGTTCTTACTATGCTCTTTGGCTATCCCGCTTGTAGCTGTGTTGTAGCCCACGTCCCTGAGTGTAACGTGCTGTGCTCACCCGTATGGCTGGCAGCTCGGGCCTTGTGGATTCATTGCTCCTCCTTGGCGGTACTGGTCCCTCTGTGCTGCTGAGCCTCCGGGCTTCTGATGGGGGCCAGGAGACCTGCAATCTCCTGCCCTGCGGTATCTGCTGCTGGGTTTGCAATCCCCACAGCCTCGGACTCCGGTGTCCGGTTCTCTGTAGACTCTGGCTAGGACGAGCTATCTCCAGCTCCAGTCTCTAGCTCCTTACTCCTTGGTGTCCACAACTCGACTTCTCACACTGAACTAAGCTAACCCCGCCTCCAGACCCAGTTATATAGGGCAGGATCCTCCCCTTTCTGGCCTGGAGCCAGGATGTGTTGCATGTACTGTGTTCCTGACCAGGAAACCCCTGTTTGCTCTCAGACAAGGCTTTATTACCACTGTGGCAACCAGACCCTCTGGGGTGCCACAATACCATACTGCTTGCTTGCTTGCACTTGAAATTGGGCCTTTTAGGCATGTGGAGGCGGAATCTGGCCACCACGTCATTGCTGTGTCGGAGGCCTGGTATCCATACTTAGTCCCCATCCGCTCAGCGGCCGGGTGTCCACGCTTGGGTGTCCAGGGGGAGGCCGGGTGTTCATACTCGGTCCCCAGCCACCCCTATTTGTACCGGTGCTCCTTATACACAAGCGCGCATACCAAAACATTACCTTTGCCCTCCCCAGTGCATTTAGTGGGAAGAACAGCCTAACCACAAACACGTGGACAAGTGAATGTGGCCAGGGATGGTCCATCTCACTGATGCCTTCACACTGGGTTAATATTGTGCAAGCCGGGACACAGTTGGACACTGGGATGCAACACGTCCTCCAGACATAGAGGATTGCGGGTCCTGGGTCAATCAGGCTTCAACACAAAGTTCAGAAGGTAGACAACAGCAGTGGTCGGCCTCCTACACAATGAGTAAATTATTCATGATCATGAGGCCATCCATCTCCTTAGCTTTCTGTTCCTTGGAATGCAAGCGCATGTATGTAGTGGCGGCTAGGCCTGAGGTGGTCAGTATTTTGGCTCCGAGGATTGCTGGATGTTTTCCTGCTACTATCCCAGTTCTATGACTCCCATTAAACAAAGCTTCAGGTGATGAATGATGGATGAGGTGGTGGCAAAGGAGAAAGAGCAGGAGGAACAGGGACCATTCACATCAATATCAGGCCAGTCAACCACACATGTCTTGTAGGATATGTTTCTGTACCAAAAGGAGCGGTTCGGCTACACAGTTATAGGGCATACAGTGAGTGCAATGCCTACCAAAAATTTCGAGGCACTCCAATGCCCCTTGGAAGTGACATGGAGGTCAGAGGGCCTTAACTAAACAGTTTTTTTCAATTATAGCAACTGGGTCTCCTGTACACTGTTGGCCTAAGCAGTGAATGGAAGGCTTTCCAAAATTGATGAGAAACTGCAATACCCCTTGAAACAGACGTGGATTACAGCGTACTAAAAACCTTCTACCCATTATTGGGGAGTGGGTCTCCCTTAGTGTTCGCCTATGCATTGAAAAGCAAAAGCTGACTAAAATTAGGAGGAAATGCAATGCCCGTTGGAAGAGTCGTGAAAGTTAGAGGTAATTAAAAACAACATTTCAATGCCCCTTGGAAGAGCTGTGGAGTTCAGAGTGGTTTAACAAGACCATTTTAATGCCCCTTGGAAGAGACGTGGAGTTCAGAGTGGTTTAACAAGACAGTTTTAATGCCCCTTGGAAGAGACATGGAGGTCCCAGTGGAATAAAAAGACAATATCAATGCCCCTTGGAAGAGTGGTGGAGGTCCCAGTGGAATAAAAAGACAATATCAATGCCCCTTGGAAGAGTGGTGGAGGTTACAGTGGAATAAAAAGACAATATCAATGCCCCTTGGAAGAGTGGTGGAGGTCGCAGTGGAATAAAAAGACAATATCAATGCCCCTTGGAAGAGTGGTGGAGGTCCCAGTGGAATAAAAAGACAATATCAATGACCCTTGGAAGAGACGTGGAGGTCACAGTAGCTTAACAAGACGATTTTAATGCCCCTTACAAGAGCCATGCAGTAAAGCATATTAAAAACAATATTCCCATTATTGGGGAGTGGGTCTCCCATTGTCTTTGCCTATGCCATCCAAGCAAAAGCTGTGAAAAATTAGGACGGAGGAACTTGCAATGCCCCTTACAAGAGCCATGCAGTACAGCATATTAAAAACATTATTCCCATTATTGGGGAGTGGGTCTCCCATAGTCTTTGCCTATGCCTTCCAAGCAAAAGCTGCCAAAAAATAGGACGGAGGAACTTGCAATGCCCCTTACAAGAACCATGCAGTACAGCATATTAAAAACATTATTCCCATTATTGGGGAGTGGGTCTCCCATAGTCTTTGCCTATGCCTTCCAAGCAAGAGCTGCCAAAAAATAGGACGGAGGAACTTGCAATGCCCCTTACAAGAGCCATGCAGTGCAGCATATTAAAAACATTATTCCCATTATTGGGGAGTGGGTCTCCCATAGTCTTTGCCTATGCCTTCCAAGCAAAAGTTGCCAAAAATTAGGACAGAGGAACTTGCAATGCCCCTTACAAGAGCCATGCAGTACAGCATATTAAAAACATTATTCCCATTATTGGGGAGTGGGTCTCCCATTGTCTTTGCTTATGCCTTCCAAGCAAAAGCTGCCAAAAATTAGGACGGAGGAACTTGCAATGCTGGCAACATGGACCACGGTCACCCTGGTGGTATAGTGGTGGTGGAGGCTGAGGATAGGGAGAAGAGCAAAAAACAGCCGAAATGAGGAAGCGTATACCTATGTGTGTGTGTGAAGCGGTGCATGGGAATACATCTCCCGAAATAACATAGTGGATTTGACTTTATGTTACTCTGCTGTCATTTGGTGGTTATGAGAAGTCTGGCCCAATCCAGCCCTTGTTCATTTTGATAAGGGTCAGCTTGTCAGCATTGTCAGTTGACAGGCGAGTGTGCTTATCAGTTATAATTCCCCCAGCGGCACTAAAAACACGCTCCGATAACACGCTAGCGGCAGGGCAGGCCAGGACCTCCAAGGCGTACAGAGCAAGTTCATTCCAAGTGTCCAGCTTGGATACCCAATAATTAAAAGGCACAGAGGAATCACGGAGGATGCTGGTACGGTCGGCAAGGTACTCCCTCACCATCTTTTGAAACTTTCCACTCCTTGTGAGAGTACCCCGCACCTCAGGGCCTGTAAGCTGGCTGGGTCTCAGAAAACTGTCCCAGAACGTTGACAGTGTTCCCCTGCCTCTGCTGGATTGGAGTTGCGTCTCTCTCGCCTGTACGCCTTGGTTGGGCAAGGGCCTTCTGGTACTGCCCCATTTTTGTAGACCTCTCCACCTCAGGAATAAGAGAGTGAAAGTTCTCCTTGTAGCGGTGGTCTAAAAGTGTCACCAACCAGTAATGACTGTCACCCAACATTTTGACAACGAGAAGGTCACGGTAAAGGTAACGTAGCATAAAGTCAGCCATGCGTGCCAGATTGGTAACGGGCAAGACTTCCGTGTCCTCACCAAGATGACGACTGACCATGCTCTCCTCCTCCTCCTCCCCCCTGTCCTCAGGCCACCCACACTGAACCAACGGTATGACAGTTGTACAGGTACTACCATCTACAGCGCATGATACCAGCTCCTGTTCTTCCTCCTCCTCCTCTCCCTCATTGTCCCCCAATGCACATTGGGATGAGATGAGGCTGGGCTGTGTGCAATTGCCCACTATGGCTTCTTGATCCATCTCATCATACTCTGGCTGCAATGCCTCCTCTTTAATTCTCTGCAGAGAGCGTTGCAAAAGACAGACAAGTGGGATGCTGATGCTAATGATGGCGTCATTGCCACTCACCATCTTGGTGGACTCCTCAAAGTTTGTCAGGATGGTACATATGTCAGACATCCAGGTCCACTCCTGAGGTTTTATGTGTGGAGTCTGACCTGAATATCGACGGCCTTGTTGCAGCTGGTACTCCACAACTGTTCTCTTCTGCTCACAAATCCTTTGCAACATGTGGAGGGTAGAGTTCCAATGTGTGGGGACATCACACACCAGTCTGTGTGCCGGAAGCTGCAAATGCTGCTGCAACACAGCAAGGGCGGCGGAAGCTGTTGCCGACTTCCGAAAATGAGCTGAAGGGCGGCGTACTTTGACGAGCAGATCTGGCAACTCGGGGTACGATTTAAGAAACCGCTGAACCACGAGGTTAAGCACATGAGCCAGGCATAGTACGTGTGTGATCTTGCCTCGCCTCAGAGCCGCCACCAGGTTACGGCCATTGTCACACACGACCAGGCCTGGATGTAGGTTCAGCGGTCTCAGCCACAGATCTGCCTGCTCTTTCACAGCTGTCCACAACTCACAAGCAGTGTGAGGTTTATCACCTAAGCTTATGAGTTTCAGCACAGCCTGTTGCCGCTTGGCTGAGGCAGTACTGCAGTGTTTCCAGCTTGTAACTGATGTGGTGATATCTGAGATGGAGGCTGAACATGAGGAGGAGGAGGAGGATGATGCGCAGGAGCTGTACACTGTGGGGGCAACTCTGACTGACATAGGGCCCACAATCCTTGGTGTGGGGAGGATGTGCTCCGTCCCAAGGTCCGACTGGGTCCCGGCTTCCACTATGTTTACCGAGTGTGCCGTCAGGGAGATGTACCGTCCCTGGCCATAAGCACTTGTCCACGTGTCCGTTGTCAGGTGGACTCTCCCAGTAACTGCGTTGTTGAGGGCACGGCAGATGTTTTAGGACACGTGCTTGTGTAGTGCGGGGATGGCACACGAGGCAAAATAGTGTCGGCAGGGGACTGAGTACCGAGGGACGGCCACCGCCATAAGGTTGCGGAAGGATTCCGTCTCCACCAGCCTAAAAGGCAGCATTTCCAACGCAAGCAGTCTTGAAATGTGCGAATTTAGGACTGTGGCCTGTGGGGCGTTGGCTGCGAATTTGCACTTTCGTTCAAAGGTCTGGGATATGGACAATTGAACGCTGCGATGGGACGTGGACGTGGACGTTGATGCTGTTTCTTGAGAAACTGCCATAACAAGTGAAGACTGAGAGGAGGGGGCATCTTTACATGCAGTATGGACAGGGGATTGCCTTGCACGGACAACAGGGGGTTCTCTTACACGCACAATAGCGGAAGAACCAGTGGTGACGCCCGCTGACACTGGTCATGGACCCTGGGGTTCGCCCCACAAAGTCTGGTGCTTTGCTGCCATGTGCCTGATCATGCTGGTGGTGGTCAGGCTGGTAGTTTTGTCACCCCTGCTGATACTGCCCTGGCAGGTGGACCCCGGCTTTCTTTGCCTCCACGTTTTGGTGACGACCCTGCCCTATGTCAGGGTTTTGTTAGAACCCTCCTGTTAGTTTTTTCTATCTTGTGTTTTGTGGTCACGTGACCATCTGCCTATATATTCCAGCTCCGCCCTTCTGGCCTTGCTGGACTTCAGTGTTGTTTGACTGTCTCTCTAGCCAGGTGCTTCGGTGTCTATCTCTGTCTAGTTTGCTTGGTCCTCTGGGACCTCTAGTACTTTTTGTCAGTTTGTCTTTTGTGCTCTGTAACAACTTCTGTTTAGGAGGTGTCCCATTTTTGTCCCAGTCCTTAGTTCATTTAGGGACCCCTCCCTTAATTCTATAGGTCTTCGTTCAGACTAGCCGAGGACTAAGGCGGGTCTGTTCACAAGGAACAGGCAGCCCGCTACATCGTAGGGATTCAGCTTAGTCTTACTGTAGGGACAGCTTTCCCCTATCTTTCCTTAGTTTATGTTGCAGATCTCAACAGTAAGTCCAGCCCAAAAAAAAAAACTAAAAGGAAAGAAATTCGGGGATCAGTATGGTTTCTGTCCAGGAGTTGGCTCAACGCCTGCAGGGATTGTCTCTGGAGGTGGCCGAGCTTCAGCAACACGTGAGTAGCTGTCCTGGAGCGCATTTTGTCGAACCCAAGGTAGGACTGCCTGATGTTTTTTATGGTAAACACAAGATTTTTTTTCCTTTAAAATTCTTGTTTGTTATATTTTCGTTTGAGACCAAGATCCTCTGGGAATGAATCACAGCGCATTGGTTTTATTATGTCACTTTTGCACAAAGAACCACAGGGTTGGGCCTTTTCTCTCCAGCCAAATGATCCGTGTTTAAGTTCTGTTGAAGAATTTTTTTCTGCTATGGGGCTATTATATGACGATCCTGATCGAATCTCATCTGCTGACTCAGAACTTAGACGTTTGAATCAGGGGTCTGAAGATGTTGAAAATTATTGCACACACTTCAGGAGATGAGCCTCAGAAGTTAAATGGAATGATTCTGCGCTGAGATGTTTATTTCTTGCTGGTCTGAGTGAAAGGATTAAGGATTTGCTAATTGCATTCCCTGCACCTGAGACTCTGCAGGAAGCTATGCAGTTAGCTGTTCGTGTGGACAGGAGACTGTGGTCCAGGGTGAATGATGTAAAAACTCCTGTAACGTCAGGTCCTAGTTCCCAGAAAATCTGCTCTGACAGCGGAGAACCAATGGAGGTGGGGGCAATGTCACCCCGCTCTCAGGAAAGAGACCGGAGATTCGTCGAGGGTTTATGTCTTTATTGTGGTAAGGCTGATCATTTGATTAAGTATTGTGAGCGTCATTTAAGTAAAGAAAAAAAAAGGTCAGTTACGCCCGTATAGCTTGTTTACGCTCTGCAGGAGTATTTCTTTCTGGGAGTACTACTCTGCAGGGAGATTTGATTGAATTTCAGGTATTTGTGGATTGTGGTTCAACACTTAATGTTATTGATAAAGGGTTTTTGGAAAACCTTAAATTGAAATCCAAACCTTTGTCATCACCTATTTCTGTAGTTGCAATTGATAACACTCCTTTGAAATGTATTACTCACAAGACTGCTGCATTTTCCCTCACTATCAATGGAGTTCACCAAGAAATTTTGGACTTGGTTGTTTTGGATAATTTGCCCTCTCCAGTTGTTCTAGGATTGCCTTGGTTAAAACTGCACAATCCTTTATTGGACTGGTCAACTAATGTGATTAAGTCTTGGAGTCCCAAGTGCTGTGATAAATATTGTAATGGTTGCATTGCGGCTGTGGAAAAAGGGGAATTACCTGTACCTATTCAAGATTTTTGGAGGGTTTTTTCAGAGGAGGAGTCGCAAATTTTACCTCCTCATAGGGATTATGATTGCGCCATTGAGTTTGTTCCTGGAGCTACTCTTCCCAAAAGTCGCTTGTTTAATCTGACTATCCCTGAAAGAAAGGCTTTGGAGGAGTACATAGAGACTAGCCTGGCTGCTGGTCACATTAGACCTTCTAAGTCGCCTGTGGCAGTTGGATTCTTCTTTGATAAAAAAAAGGACGGCGGTTTACGTACATGTCTGGATTTTCGTGAAATTAATAAGATTACCGTACTCAATTCCTACCCATTACCGTTAATTCCTGACTTGTTTAACCAGTTAGTGGGAGCCAAGTGGTTCTCCAAAATTGATCTCCGGGGGGCATACAATTTGTTACGTGTGAAGGAGGGTGATGAATGGAAAACTGCTTTTAACACTCCGGTAGGTCATTTTGAGAATCTGGTGATGCCTTTTGGTCTTACCAATGCACCTGCATTTTTTCAGAACCTTATTAATGACATCCTGAGACCTCTGATTGGTAAGAATGTGGTTGTGTATTTGGATGACATTTTGATTTATTCACCAGATCTGGAGTCCCATTGGCAGAGTGTACATGAAGTTTTGCAGTTATTGGGTGCGTCAGTGTACTGTGTGCGCTAAGTCAAAGGCTTCACATACTCCTGCGGGGTTGCTTTGCCCTCTGGAGGTTCCTAGTGCGCCTTGGACGCATCTCACTATGGATTTTATTACTGATCTTCCTGTGTCCGAGGGTTTTACTGTCATCAGGTTGGTCGTGGACCGTTTTAGTAAGATGTGTCATTTGGTTCCATTCATTAAGTTGCCCTGCGCCAAGACACTCGCTAAGGCGTTTATTAAGCAGATTGTCAAGCTCCATGGTGTTCCCACGGATATTGTTTCTGATAGAGGACCTCAGTTTGTGGCTCGCTTTTGGCATGCTTTTTGTGACAGGTTGGGAGTCCATTTGTCATTTTCGTCTGGTTATCATCCTGAGTCTAATGGACCGACTGAAAGAAAGAACCAGGATGTTGAACAGTTTTTGCGTTGTTTTGTGGCGGACAATCAAGAGGTGTGGTCGGAGTTTCTGCCTCTCGCAGAATTTGCTCTTAACAATCATACATCCTCCCCTGCTGGGTGTTCTCCTTTTTTTGTTGTACTGGGAGACATCCGTCTTTTGGTTCGTTTTCCAAATTGGGGTCGGCGGTGCCGGAGGAGGAGAATTTTTCCGGTGATTTGGAGAGAGTTTGGACTAATGTACGTTGTAACCTGCAAGAGGCTAACAAGAAGTCCAAGAAGTATTTTGACAGGAAACGTAAAGAGGTTTTGTTTACTGTGGGTGACATGGTTTGGTTGTCCTCGAAGAACCTGCGGTTGAGGATTCCCTCTAAAAAACTGGGTCCTAAGTTTGTGGGTCCATTTAAAGTGCTTCAAGTTGTTAACCCGTCTGCTGTTAGGTTGGATGGCCCTACTTCCTGGAATATTAATCCTGTGTTTCATGTTTCCTTGTTGAAAAAGGCTGACGTATCTGTGTTATGATCTGCTACAAGCACTAAGGAAAGACAGGAGATCGGTCCCTACAATAGAACTAAACTGGATCCCTACGATGTAACGGGGAACCTGATCCTGCGATCAGACCCGCTAAAGTCCTCAGCTAGTCTGTACGAAGACCTATAGATGCAAGGGAGGGATCCCTACAAGAACTAGGGACTGGGATAAAGTTGGACACCTCCTAGCAGAAATTGTAGCCGTAAAAGACAAACACACAACAAAGAACATAGAGGTCAGAAGACCTAGCAAAACTAACAGAAAAAGGTAACAGAGCACCAAGCTAGCTCAAGAGTAGTAATTACAATGAAGTCCAGCAAGGCCAGAAGGGCGGAGCCGGATTAAATAGGCAAAAAAGGTCATGTGACCAGCAAACAAGAAAAAAACCAACAGGAGAGTTCTAACAGTACCCCCTCTTCTAAGAGGATCCTCCGGATCCCCTAGGCCCGGGCTTATCAGGAAACCTCCTGTGAAACGCTCTGACAAGTCTGGAAGCAGAAACATCATCCGCCCTCACCCATGCTCGGGTCCGAAACCCTTCCAAGCGACGAGATACTGCAAACTCCCTCTATACCGTCTAGAATTTAGGATGCGGGAAATTTCATATTCCCCGTCCTCCACCACCGGAGGAACAGTGGCAGAGGCGTCACCAACCGACAAATCAGCTCTTTTCAACAGAGAAACATGAAACACCGGATTAATCTTCCAGGAGGTAGGAACCTCCAACCTAACAGCAGATTGGTTAACTATCTGAAGCACCTTAAAGGGCCCTACAAACTTGGGACCCAATTTTTTAGAAGGAATCCTCAATCGCAGATTCTTAGAGGACAACCAAACCATGTCACCAATAGCAAACGAAACCTCTTGCCGTTTCCTATCAAAGTACCTCTTAGATTTTTTGTTAGCCTCCTGAAGATTATCACGCACATCCGTCCAAACTCTCTCCAAATCACCGGAAAAACTCTCCTCCTCAGGCACAGCCGATACCAATTTGGAGAATGACCCAAAAGACGGATGTCTCCCAGAACAACAAAAAAAAGGCGAACACCCAGCAGAAGAGGATGTATGGTTGTTAAGAGCAAATTCAGCAAGTGGCAGAAACTCAGACCACCCCTCTTGATTGTCTGCCACAAAGCAACGCAAGAACTGCTCAACATCCTGGTTCTTTCTTTTTGTCTGGCCATTAGACTCAGGATGATATCCGGATGAAAACGACAAATGAACTCCCAACCTGTCACAAAAGGCACGCCAAAAACGAGCCACGAACTGAGGTCCCCTATCAGAAACAATGTCAGTAGGAACGCCATGTAGTCTGACAATTTCCTTGACAAAGGCCTTAGCGAGTGTCTTAGCGCAAGGCAGTTTGATGAAGGGAACCAAGTGACACATCTTGCTAAAACGGTCCACGACCACCCAGATGACCGTGAAACCTTCAGAGGGGGGAAGGTCAGTAATAAAGTCCATAGCCAGATGTGTCCAAGATGCACTAGGAACCTCCAGAGGGCAAAGCAACCCCGCAGCAGGAGCATGCGAAGACTTAGATCTAGCACACACAGTACATTGACGCACCCACTTAATGACTTCCTTCTGCCATCCAGGCCACCATAAACTGCGACCCACAAGTCTCTTGGTCTCAGAAATTCCTGGATGACCTGCCAACCGAGACTCATGACACTCAACAAACAAATCTCTCCTAAAGGTACTAGGCACAAACAACCTCCCATGGGGAGTGTTAGATGGGGCATTCTCCTGAGCTTTAAGAATCTCATCCTCCAAAACGGAGTCCAAAGCAGCAATCACAACACCTTCTTGTAAAATGCTCTCCTCCTTCTCCTCCTCCTTGATAGTGGAGGGTCTTGGCCAGTCCTTGATTACTGTGACCTTGTCAGGGTCTGGTACTACACCTTCGGCGCTTACCACATGACCTAGGTACTGTACCTTGGGCTTCAACAGGTGGCATTTTGACGGCTTCACCTTCAGGCCAAAACCAGCTAGGGCTTCAAACACCTCGGCCAGGTGCTTCAGGTGATCTTCATAGGACTTGGAGTATACAATGACGTCATTCAGGTACAGCAGTACTGTCTCGAAGTTCTTATGTCCTAGACAGCACTCCATCAACCGCTGGAAGGTTCCTGGGGCGTTGCAGAGCCCGAATGGCATGCAGTTGAACTCACTGAGGCCCATCGGCATTGTAAATGCGGTCTTTTCTTTATCCGCCTCTGCTACAGGAACCTGCCAATACCCACTAGTGAGATCCAAAGTAGAGAAATAATTAGCAGATCTTAATGCAGCTATTGACTCCTCAATCCTGGGTAATGGGTATGCATCTTTATGTGTAATGCGGTTAATTTGCCTGTTGTCAACACACATTCTCATTGTACCATCCTTTTTCCTTACGAGAACTAATGGAGCTGCCCATGGACTACAACTATCTCTTATCACCCCAGCCTCCTTCATCTCCCGTAACATCCCTTTTTTCATTTTGATAGTGTGCTGGGGGTACAGGCCGGTACCTCTCTTTGATGGGTGGATGATCTCCCGTGGGGATATGGTGTTGTACCCCTTTTACCTGCCCAAAATCTAGTGGGTGTTTGCTGAAGACCCGCTCATACTCCTGGACCACCTGGTATACTCCATGTTTTTGGTGCTGAGGGGTGGAGTCGGTGCCCACGTGTAGCTTCTGACACCAGTCCTCCATCTGCCTCTTGGAGCCATTATCCTCCGCCGGTTTGGATGGAGGTAAGGGTTCCACTGTCTTTATAGAATTGTTACTGACGGTGAATAATTTGGCAAGGGTAGCATACGGGGCAAATGGACCTCCTTCTCCCCAATATTCAGGATGCGGACTGGCACTCTCCCATGGCGGACATCGACTACCCCCCTGGCTGTCAAGATGGTGGGCCTACTGTCAGAGTATACGGGCTCTACCAGGGCCTGGTAATCTCTACCCCTGAGACCGATTGCTGCCCGACACCATATCAACATTTCACTTCTTGGGGGCATGGCAATGGGGAATGGGTCACTCATCCTGACACTGCCAATTTCACCACCAGACAGTTCTATCTGTTGTCTTCTCATCAGGGCTCTGATCTCTCTCTGCAGAACCCGCTGCTGACTGGAACTGGTGGTCTCCGCAACCTGCGGTAACAAGACAATAATTTCTGAAAGACAATTTTCAATGACATTAGTGCCTAAGGTTATCATGGGATGACTTTCTCGGCGATCAATGTCAACAATTATCATTCCTTGTGATGGCAACTCTACTTTGCCAACCTTTATGGTCACTTCTTTAAACCCCACTTGAGGTACGGGCTGACCATTGCTGGCATAGATGCTTAAATGTTCATCTGGACGGCGGGTAATGTCCGAATCAGTCCAGTATTGTTTGTAAAGAATGTAGGGGATGGTGGTCACCTGGGATCCAGTGTCCAGCAACGCCCTCATTGGGATGCCATCAAGCATGACAGGTAGGACCAGCCATCCTCCCACGTACTTGTCTCGCCAGCTGTGTGGGCCTGGTGGTCTTACTCCTGAGGGTTGGCCCTCTGCCCCAGGTTTTGCTCATTTAAATTACAGTACCTTGCATAGTGTCCTGGCTTGTGACAGCAGCGACAGATGGGCTGTCCGTCCTGGTCGTAGCGGTCACTGTTCCTCCCTCTGGTTGGTGGAATCCTCCTCTGTCGTCGCCACGGGACGTCCTCCGGACTGGAAGCCAGCTGGATCTTTTCCTTGGGGGACACCTGCATGGACTGCACCGTTTTGGTTAGTGCAGCTACACTTTTAGTCAGCTCTTGGACCTGAAAGTGCAGGTCTGTAGACGGGGCATTGTCCAGAGTCTGTGCATCAGCTCCTACAGGCTCTGGGGAAAAGCGTGCCACCTCCTGGTGGTATGTGATAGCTGGGCACCGGTGGGATGCAGCGCCTCCTGGTGTTGACTCTCGCAGCACCCGGATGGCTCTGTCTTTAAATTGTACAAAGTCCAGATCGGGATTTTGCAGAGCCATTATGTGCAGCTGTGTCCGGTGAGCGCTGGACAGGAGCCCCTCAATGAACTGCTCAGTTAACAGTCTGTTCTCATCATGCACATTGTCGGGGTCTACCTGTTTGATGGCCCTCAGTGCCTCCTGCAGGTTTAAAGCATTGTCCCGTACACTGTCCTGCGCCCGTTGTTTTCACCCGTAAAACTTCATTTTTATCTCAGCTGTAGTGCGGGTGTCAAAGGTGTCCTTTAGGCAGGCCAGTATCTCTTTCACAGTCCTTTTGTCTCTGGCTGACCAGGACTTCACTTCTCTCTGGGCTGCACCAATCAACTGGCCTATGAGGATGCTCACTTTCTGCTCCTCGGACAGGGGATACACTTTAAACAAGCTGCGCAATCTTTCTTTAAAGTCACTCAGGGTGTGTGACTCTCCTGAGTACTGAGGCAACCACGCCGCCCCCGGTATATATGGCATGGAGAATGGCATTACCGCGGCAGCGGCCGCGGCTGAAGTTCCCTCCATATTGGCCGTCTTCTTCCCCCCTAGTGAACCGTGGCCTACCTTCTTTCACTTTTCTTCCGTAGGCCGCAGTTCCGCAGGTGATGGTCTCCTTGTAGGACCTGGCGTCGCACGCGTCTGACGTCAGCGCTCGCTGGGGCTCCTTCCAGGACCTGGCGCTGCGTCAGTGCGTGAGGCGGGGCTTGGGCTTCGTGCGCTTCCAGCGGTTACACCCCTCTTCTTTCCGCGCGGCGACCCGAAAATGGCGGACAATGGCGGGAAACAGCGGCAATTGGCGGGAAAACTTCACCACGGTATGCCACACAGTTCGTGAAGGTGCACAGTACCCAGTGGCAACGGGCACGAGTTCCTGCCAACTACGCCAAAGTTGACGCGCCCCCTGGGCCGTGGGGTACCCGGAGCCGGGCCGGTAGGTGCTGGGGGTTGTAGTCACAGTGGCTGTGACCCGGTCCGTGACCCAGGTGGTCAAACCAAAGGGTAGTATTTGTGTACAAATGTTAATGTCCGACTACGCCACCTGTGGAATGCGGTAAATAGGAACCGCCACTGCGGAACAGTCCTCTGAAGCTGATGTTTGGCAGTAAGGGTGGTATTACTCCCCACAGGAAGAGTGTAGCTTCAGGGCAGCGTGTGGATGATGGTGGTTGTGCAGGGTGTCGCGGTGCAGAAATAATCACAGAGTCCGTATAGTGCAGTCCCAGGGCTTTTACTGGTGGCAATTATACAGGCCCCAACGGGAGTACTGGCTAGTGATGAGGGCCTGGTCAGTCTGGGAGCAAGCATAGAGTCCTCCTGGCCAGGTGGAGTTGTAGGCCTGCCGTTCTTACTATGCTCTTTGGCTATCCCGCTTGTAGCTGTGTTGTAGCCCACGTCCCTGAGTGTAACGTGCTGTGCTCACCCGTATGGCTGGCAGCTCGGGCCTTGTGGATTCATTGCTCCTCCTTGGCGGTACTGGTCCCTCTGTGCTGCTGAGCCTCCGGGCTTCTGATGGGGGCCAGGAGACCTGCAATCTCCTGCCCTGCGGTATCTGCTGCTGGGTTTGCAATCCCCACAGCCTCGGACTCCGGTGTCCGGTTCTCTGTAGACTCTGGCTAGGACGAGCTATCTCCAGCTCCAGTCTCTAGCTCCTTACTCCTTGGTGTCCACAACTCGACTTCTCACACTGAACTAAGCTAACCCCGCCTCCAGACCCAGTTATATAGGGCAGGATCCTCCCCTTTCTGGCCTGGAGCCAGGATGTGTTGCATGTACTGTGTTCCTGACCAGGAAACCCCTGTTTGCTCTCAGACAAGGCTTTATTACCACTGTGGCAACCAGACCCTCTGGGGTGCCACAATACCATACTGCTTGCTTGCTTGCACTTGAAATTGGGCCTTTTAGGCATGTGGAGGCGGAATCTGGCCACCACGTCATTGCTGTGTCGGAGGCCTGGTATCCATACTTAGTCCCCATCCGCTCAGCGGCCGGGTGTCCACGCTTGGGTGTCCAGGGGGAGGCCGGGTGTTCATACTCGGTCCCCAGCCACCCCTATTTGTACCGGTGCTCCTTATACACAAGCGCGCATACCAAAACATTACCTTTGCCCTCCCCAGTGCATTTAGTGGGAAGAACAGCCTAACCACAAACACGTGGACAAGTGAATGTGGCCAGGGATGGTCCATCTCACTGATGCCTTCACACTGGGTTAATATTGTGCAAGCCGGGACACAGTTGGACACTGGGATGCAACACGTCCTCCAGACATAGAGGATTGCGGGTCCTGGGTCAATCAGGCTTCAACACAAAGTTCAGAAGGTAGACAACAGCAGTGGTCGGCCTCCTACACAATGAGTAAATTATTCATGATCATGAGGCCATCCATCTCCTTAGCTTTCTGTTCCTTGGAATGCAAGCGCATGTATGTAGTGGCGGCTAGGCCTGAGGTGGTCAGTATTTTGGCTCCGAGGATTGCTGGATGTTTTCCTGCTACTATCCCAGTTCTATGACTCCCATTAAACAAAGCTTCAGGTGATGAATGATGGATGAGGTGGTGGCAAAGGAGAAAGAGCAGGAGGAACAGGGACCATTCACATCAATATCAGGCCAGTCAACCACACATGTCTTGTAGGATATGTTTCTGTACCAAAAGGAGCGGTTCGGCTACACAGTTATAGGGCATACAGTGAGTGCAATGCCTACCAAAAATTTCGAGGCACTCCAATGCCCCTTGGAAGTGACATGGAGGTCAGAGGGCCTTAACTAAACAGTTTTTTTCAATTATAGCAACTGGGTCTCCTGTACACTGTTGGCCTAAGCAGTGAATGGAAGGCTTTCCAAAATTGATGAGAAACTGCAATACCCCTTGAAACAGACGTGGATTACAGCGTACTAAAAACCTTCTACCCATTATTGGGGAGTGGGTCTCCCTTAGTGTTCGCCTATGCATTGAAAAGCAAAAGCTGACTAAAATTAGGAGGAAATGCAATGCCCGTTGGAAGAGTCGTGAAAGTTAGAGGTAATTAAAAACAACATTTCAATGCCCCTTGGAAGAGCTGTGGAGTTCAGAGTGGTTTAACAAGACCATTTTAATGCCCCTTGGAAGAGACGTGGAGTTCAGAGTGGTTTAACAAGACAGTTTTAATGCCCCTTGGAAGAGACATGGAGGTCCCAGTGGAATAAAAAGACAATATCAATGCCCCTTGGAAGAGTGGTGGAGGTCCCAGTGGAATAAAAAGACAATATCAATGCCCCTTGGAAGAGTGGTGGAGGTTACAGTGGAATAAAAAGACAATATCAATGCCCCTTGGAAGAGTGGTGGAGGTCGCAGTGGAATAAAAAGACAATATCAATGCCCCTTGGAAGAGTGGTGGAGGTCCCAGTGGAATAAAAAGACAGTATCAATGACCCTTGGAAGAGACGTGGAGGTCACAGTAGCTTAACAAGACGATTTTAATGCCCCTTACAAGAGCCATGCAGTAAAGCATATTAAAAACAATATTCCCATTATTGGGGAGTGGGTCTCCCATTGTCTTTGCCTATGCCATCCAAGCAAAAGCTGTGAAAAATTAGGACGGAGGAACTTGCAATGCCCCTTACAAGAGCCATGCAGTACAGCATATTAAAAACATTATTCCCATTATTGGGGAGTGGGTCTCCCATAGTCTTTGCCTATGCCTTCCAAGCAAAAGCTGCCAAAAAATAGGACGGAGGAACTTGCAATGCCCCTTACAAGAACCATGCAGTACAGCATATTAAAAACATTATTCCCATTATTGGGGAGTGGGTCTCCCATAGTCTTTGCCTATGCCTTCCAAGCAAGAGCTGCCAAAAAATAGGACGGAGGAACTTGCAATGCCCCTTACAAGAGCCATGCAGTGCAGCATATTAAAAACATTATTCCCATTATTGGGGAGTGGGTCTCCCATAGTCTTTGCCTATGCCTTCCAAGCAAAAGTTGCCAAAAATTAGGACAGAGGAACTTGCAATGCCCCTTACAAGAGCCATGCAGTACAGCATATTAAAAACATTATTCCCATTATTGGGGAGTGGGTCTCCCATTGTCTTTGCTTATGCCTTCCAAGCAAAAGCTGCCAAAAATTAGGACGGAGGAACTTGCAATGCTGGCAACATGGACCACGGTCACCCTGGTGGTATAGTGGTGGTGGAGGCTGAGGATAGGGAGAAGAGCAAAAAACAGCCGAAATGAGGAAGCGTATACCTATGTGTGTGTGTGAAGCGGTGCATGGGAATACATCTCCCGAAATAACATAGTGGATTTGACTTTATGTTACTCTGCTGTCATTTGGTGGTTATGAGAAGTCTGGCCCAATCCAGCCCTTGTTCATTTTGATAAGGGTCAGCTTGTCAGCATTGTCAGTTGACAGGCGAGTGTGCTTATCAGTTATAATTCCCCCAGCGGCACTAAAAACACGCTCCGATAACACGCTAGCGGCAGGGCAGGCCAGGACCTCCAAGGCGTACAGAGCAAGTTCATTCCAAGTGTCCAGCTTGGATACCCAATAATTAAAAGGCACAGAGGAATCACGGAGGATGCTGGTACGGTCGGCAAGGTACTCCCTCACCATCTTTTGAAACTTTCCACTCCTTGTGAGAGTACCCCGCACCTCAGGGCCTGTAAGCTGGCTGGGTCTCAGAAAACTGTCCCAGAACGTTGACAGTGTTCCCCTGCCTCTGCTGGATTGGAGTTGCGTCTCTCTCGCCTGTACGCCTTGGTTGGGCAAGGGCCTTCTGGTACTGCCCCATTTTTGTAGACCTCTCCACCTCAGGAATAAGAGAGTGAAAGTTCTCCTTGTAGCGGTGGTCTAAAAGTGTCACCAACCAGTAATGACTGTCACCCAACATTTTGACAACGAGAAGGTCACGGTAAAGGCAACGTAGCATAAAGTCAGCCATGCGTGCCAGATTGGTAACGGGCAAGACTTCCGTGTCCTCACCAAGATGACGACTGACCATGCTCTCCTCCTCCTCCTCCCCCCTGTCCTCAGGCCACCCACACTGAACCAACGGTATGACAGTTGTACAGGTACTACCATCTACAGCGCATGATACCAGCTCCTGTTCTTCCTCCTCCTCCTCTCCCTCATTGTCCCCCAATGCACGTTGGGATGAGATGAGGCTGGGCTGTGTGCAATTGCCCACTATGGCTTCTTGATCCATCTCATCATACTCTGGCTGCAATGCCTCCTCTTTAATTCTCTGCAGAGAGCGTTGCAAAAGACAGACAAGTGGGATGCTGATGCTAATGATGGCGTCATTGCCACTCACCATCTTGGTGGACTCCTCAAAGTTTGTCAGGATGGTACATATGTCAGACATCCAGGTCCACTCCTGAGGTTTTATGTGTGGAGTCTGACCTGAATATCGACGGCCTTGTTGCAGCTGGTACTCCACAACTGTTCTCTTCTGCTCACAAATCCTTTGCAACATGTGGAGGGTAGAGTTCCAATGTGTGGGGACATCACACACCAGTCTGTGTGCCGGAAGCTGCAAATGCTGCTGCAACACAGCAAGGGCGGCGGAAGCTGTTGCCGACTTCCGAAAATGAGCTGAAGGGCGGCGTACTTTGACGAGCAGATCTGGCAACTCGGGGTACGATTTAAGAAACCGCTGAACCAAGAGGTTAAGCACATGAGCCAGGCATAGTACGTGTGTGATCTTGCCTCGCCTCAGAGCCGCCACCAGGTTACGGCCATTGTCACACACGACCAGGCCTGGATGTAGGTTCAGCGGTCTCAGCCACAGATCTGCCTGCTCTTTCACAGCTGTCCACAACTCACAAGCAGTGTGAGGTTTATCACCTAAGCTTATGAGTTTCAGCACAGCCTGTTGCCGCTTGGCTGAGGCAGTACTGCAGTGTTTCCAGCTTGTAACTGATGTGGTGATATCTGAGATGGAGGCTGAACATGAGGAGGAGGAGGAGGATGATGCGCAGGAGCTGTACACTGTGGGGGCAACTCTGACTGACATAGGGCCCACAATCCTTGGTGTGGGGAGGATGTGCTCCGTCCCAAGGTCCGACTGGGTCCCGGCTTCCACTATGTTTACCCAGTGTGCCGTCAGGGAGATGTACCGTCCCTGGCCATAAGCACTTGTCCACGTGTCCGTTGTCAGGTGGACTCTCCCAGTAACTGCGTTGTTGAGGGCACGGCAGATGTTTTAGGACACGTGCTTGTGTAGTGCGGGGATGGCACACGAGGCAAAATAGTGTCGGCAGGGGACTGAGTACCGAGGGACGGCCACCGCCATAAGGTTGCGGAAGGATTCCGTCTCCACCAGCCTAAAAGGCAGCATTTCCAACGCAAGCAGTCTTGAAATGTGCGAATTTAGGACTGTGGCCTGTGGGGCGTTGGCTGCGAATTTGCACTTTCGTTCAAAGGTCTGGGATATGGACAATTGAACGCTGCGATGGGACGTGGACGTGGACGTTGATGCTGTTTCTTGAGAAACTGCCATAACAAGTGAAGACTGAGAGGAGGGGGCATCTTTACATGCAGTATGGACAGGGGATTGCCTTGCACGGACAACAGGGGGTTCTCTTACACGCACAATAGCGGAAGAACCAGTGGTGACGCCCGCTGACACTGGTCATGGACCCTGGGGTTCGCCCCACAAAGTCTGGTGCTTTGCTGCCATGTGCCTGATCATGCTGGTGGTGGTCAGGCTGGTAGTTTTGTCACCCCTGCTGATACTGCCCTGGCAGGTGGACCCCGGCTTTCTTTGCCTCCACGTTTTGGTGACGACCCTGCCCTATGTCAGGGTTTTGTTAGAACCCTCCTGTTAGTTTTTTCTATCTTGTGTTTTGTGGTCACGTGACCATCTGCCTATATATTCCAGCTCCGCCCTTCTGGCCTTGCTGGACTTCAGTGTTGTTTGACTGTCTCTCTAGCCAGGTGCTTCGGTGTCTATCTCTGTCTAGTTTGCTTGGTCCTCTGGGACCTCTAGTACTTTTTGTCAGTTTGTCTTTTGTGCTCTGTAACAACTTCTGTTTAGGAGGTGTCCCATTTTTGTCCCAGTCCTTAGTTCATTTAGGGACCCCTCCCTTAATTCTATAGGTCTTCGTTCAGACTAGCCGAGGACTAAGGCGGGTCTGTTCACAAGGAACAGGCAGCCCGCTACATCGTAGGGATTCAGCTTAGTCTTACTGTAGGGACAGCTTTCCCCTATCTTTCCTTAGTTTATGTTGCAGATCTCAACAGTAAGTCCAGCCCAAAAAAAAAAACTAAAAGGAAAGAAATTCGGGGATCAGTATGGTTTCTGTCCAGGAGTTGGCTCAACGCCTGCAGGGATTGTCTCTGGAGGTGGCCGAGCTTCAGCAACACGTGAGTAGCTGTCCTGGAGCGCATTTTGTCGAACCCAAGGTAGGACTGCCTGATGTTTTTTATGGTAAACACAAGATTTTTTTTCCTTTAAAATTCTTGTTTGTTATATTTTCGTTTGAGACCAAGATCCTCTGGGAATGAATCACAGCGCATTGGTTTTATTATGTCACTTTTGCACAAAGAACCACAGGGTTGGGCCTTTTCTCTCCAGCCAAATGATCCGTGTTTAAGTTCTGTTGAAGAATTTTTTTCTGCTATGGGGCTATTATATGACGATCCTGATCGAATCTCATCTGCTGAATCAGAACTTAGACGTTTGAATCAGGGGTCTGAAGATGTTGAAAATTATTGCACACACTTCAGGAGATGAGCCTCAGAAGTTAAATGGAATGATTCTGCGCTGAGATGTTTATTTCTTGCTGGTCTGAGTGAAAGGATTAAGGATTTGCTAATTGCATTCCCTGCACCTGAGACTCTGCAGGAAGCTATGCAGTTAGCTGTTCGTGTGGACAGGAGACTGTGGTCCAGGGTGAATGATGTAAAAACTCCTGTAACGTCAGGTCCTAGTTCCCAGAAAATCTGCTCTGACAGCGGAGAACCAATGGAGGTGGGGGCAATGTCACCCCGCTCTCAGGAAAGAGACCGGAGATTCGTTGAGGGTTTATGTCTTTATTGTGGTAAGGCTGATCATTTGATTAAGTATTGTGAGCGTCATTTAAGTAAAGAAAAAAAAAGGTCAGTTACGCCCGTATAGCTTGTTTACGCTCTGCAGGAGTATTTCTTTCTGGGAGTACTACTCTGCAGGGAGATTTGATTGAATTTCAGGTATTTGTGGATTGTGGTTCAACACTTAATGTTATTGATAAAGGGTTTTTGGAAAACCTTAAATTGAAATCCAAACCTTTGTCATCACCTATTTCTGTAGTTGCAATTGATAACACTCCTTTGAAATGTATTACTCACAAGACTGCTGCATTTTCCCTCACTATCAATGGAGTTCACCAAGAAATTTTGGACTTGGTTGTTTTGGATAATTTGCCCTCTCCAGTTGTTCTAGGATTGCCTTGGTTAAAACTGCACAATCCTTTATTGGACTGGTCAACTAATGTGATTAAGTCTTGGAGTCCCAAGTGCTATGATAAATATTGTAATGGTTGCATTGCGGCTGTGGAAAAAGGGGAATTACCTGTACCTATTCAAGATTTTTGGAGGGTTTTTTCAGAGGAGGAGTCGCAAATTTTACCTCCTCATAGGGATTATGATTGCGCCATTGAGTTTGTTCCTGGAGCTACTCTTCCCAAAAGTCGCTTGTTTAATCTGACTATCCCTGAAAGAAAGGCTTTGGAGGAGTACATAGAGACTAGCCTGGCTGCTGGTCACATTAGACCTTCTAAGTCGCCTGTGGCAGTTGGATTCTTCTTTGATAAAAAAAAGGACGGCGGTTTACGTACATGTCTGGATTTTCGTGAAATTAATAAGATTACCGTACTCAATTCCTACCCATTACCGTTAATTCCTGACTTGTTTAACCAGT
Organism: Phyllobates terribilis; assembly: GCF_046119375.1. Taxonomy (NCBI): domain Eukaryota; kingdom Metazoa; phylum Chordata; class Amphibia; order Anura; family Dendrobatidae; genus Phyllobates; species Phyllobates terribilis. Next base: position 660,303,689 of record NW_027362762.1, on the reverse strand, counting down.
TAGTGGGAGCCAAGTGGTTCTCCAAAATTGATCTCCGGGGGGCATACAATTTGTTACGTGTGAAGGAGGGTGATGAATGGAAAACTGCTTTTAACACTCCGGTAGGTCATTTTGAGAATCTGGTGATGCCTTTTGGTCTTACCAATGCACCTGCATTTTTTCAGAACCTTATTAATGACATCCTGAGACCTCTGATTGGTAAGAATGTGGTTGTGTATTTGGATGACATTTTGATTTATTCACCAGATCTGGAGTCCCATTGGCAGAGTGTACATGAAGTTTTGCAGTTATTGGGTGCGTCAGTGTACTGTGTGCGCTAAGTCAAAGGCTTCACATACTCCTGCGGGGTTGCTTTGCCCTCTGGAGGTTCCTAGTGCGCCTTGGACGCATCTCACTATGGATTTTATTACTGATCTTCCTGTGTCCGAGGGTTTTACTGTCATCAGGTTGGTCGTGGACCGTTTTAGTAAGATGTGTCATTTGGTTCCATTCATTAAGTTGCCCTGCGCCAAGACACTCGCTAAGGCGTTTATTAAGCAGATTGTCAAGCTCCATGGTGTTCCCACGGATATTGTTTCTGATAGAGGACCTCAGTTTGTGGCTCGCTTTTGGCATGCTTTTTGTGACAGGTTGGGAGTCCATTTGTCATTTTTGTCTGGTTATCATCCTGAGTCTAATGGACCGACTGAAAGAAAGAACCAGGATGTTGAACAGTTTTTGCGTTGTTTTGTGGCGGACAATCAAGAGGTGTGGTCGGAGTTTCTGCCTCTCGCAGAATTTGCTCTTAACAATCATACATCCTCCCCTGCTGGGTGTTCTCCTTTTTTTGTTGTACTGGGAGACATCCGTCTTTTGGTTCGTTTTCCAAATTGGGGTCGGCGGTGCCGGAGGAGGAGAATTTTTCCGGTGATTTGGAGAGAGTTTGGACTAATGTACGTTGTAACCTGCAAGAGGCTAACAAGAAGTCCAAGAAGTATTTTGACAGGAAACGTAAAGAGGTTTTGTTTACTGTGGGTGACATGGTTTGGTTGTCCTCGAAGAACCTGCGGTTGAGGATTCCCTCTAAAAAACTGGGTCCTAAGTTTGTGGGTCCATTTAAAGTGCTTCAAGTTGTTAACCCGTCTGCTGTTAGGTTGGATGGCCCTACTTCCTGGAATATTAATCCTGTGTTTCATGTTTCCTTGTTGAAAAAGGCTGACGTATCTGTGTTATGATCTGCTACAAGCACTAAGGAAAGACAGGAGATCGGTCCCTACAATAGAACTAAACTGGATCCCTACGATGTAACGGGGAACCTGATCCTGCGATCAGACCCGCTAAAGTCCTCAGCTAGTCTGTACGAAGACCTATAGATGCAAGGGAGGGATCCCTACAAGAACTAGGGACTGGGATAAAGTTGGACACCTCCTAGCAGAAATTGTAGCCGTAAAAGACAAACACACAACAAAGAACATAGAGGTCAGAAGACCTAGCAAAACTAACAGAAAAAGGTAACAGAGCACCAAGCTAGCTCAAGAGTAGTAATTACAATGAAGTCCAGCAAGGCCAGAAGGGCGGAGCCGGATTAAATAGGCAAAAAAGGTCATGTGACCAGCAAACAAGAAAAAAACCAACAGGAGAGTTCTAACAGTACCCCCTCTTCTAAGAGGATCCTCCGGATCCCCTAGGCCCGGGCTTATCAGGAAACCTCCTGTGAAACGCTCTGACAAGTCTGGAAGCAGAAACATCATCCGCCCTCACCCATGAGTTATCCTCGGGTCCGAAACCCTTCCAAGCGACGAGATACTGCAAACTCCCTCTATACCGTCTAGAATTTAGGATGCGGGAAATTTCATATTCCCCGTCCTCCACCACCGGAGGAACAGTGGCAGAGGCGTCACCAACCGACAAATCAGCTCTTTTCAACAGAGAAACATGAAACACTGGATTAATCTTCCAGGAGGTAGGAACCTCCAACCTAACAGCAGATTGGTTAACTATCTGAAGCACCTTAAAGGGCCCTACAAACTTGGGACCCAATTTTTTAGAAGGAATCCTCAATCGCAGATTCTTAGAGGACAACCAAACCATGTCACCAATAGCAAACGAAACCTCTTGCCGTTTCCTATCAAAGTACCTCTTAGATTTTTTGTTAGCCTCCTGAAGATTATCACGCACATCCGTCCAAACTCTCTCCAAATCACCGGAAAAACTCTCCTCCTCAGGCACAGCCGATACCAATTTGGAGAATGACCCAAAAGACGGATGTCTCCCAGAACAACAAAAAAAAGGCGAACACCCAGCAGAAGAGGATGTATGGTTGTTAAGAGCAAATTCAGCAAGTGGCAGAAACTCAGACCACCCCTCTTGATTGTCTGCCACAAAGCAACGCAAGAACTGCTCAACATCCTGGTTCTTTCTTTTTGTCTGGCCATTAGACTCAGGATGATATCCGGATGAAAACGACAAATGAACTCCCAACCTGTCACAAAAGGCACGCCAAAAACGAGCCACGAACTGAGGTCCCCTATCAGAAACAATGTCAGTAGGAACGCCATGTAGTCTGACAATTTCCTTGACAAAGGCCTTAGCGAGTGTCTTAGCGCAAGGCAGTTTGATGAAGGGAACCAAGTGACACATCTTGCTAAAACGGTCCACGACCACCCAGATGACCGTGAAACCTTCAGAGGGGGGAAGGTCAGTAATAAAGTCCATAGCCAGATGTGTCCAAGATGCACTAGGAACCTCCAGAGGGCAAAGCAACCCCGCAGCAGGAGCATGCGAAGACTTAGATCTAGCACACACAGTACATTGACGCACCCACTTAATGACTTCCTTCTGCCATCCAGGCCACCATAAACTGCGACCCACAAGTCTCTTGGTCTCAGAAATTCCTGGATGACCTGCCAACCGAGACTCATGACACTCAACAAACAAATCTCTCCTAAAGGTACTAGGCACAAACAACCTCCCATGGGGAGTGTTAGATGGGGCATTCTCCTGAGCTTTAAGAATCTCATCCTCCAAAACGGAGTCCAAAGCAGCAATCACAACACCTTCTTGTAAAATGCTCTCCTCCTTCTCCTCCTCCTTGATAGTGGAGGGTCTTGGCCAGTCCTTGATTACTGTGACCTTGTCAGGGTCTGGTACTACACCTTCGGCGCTTACCACATGACCTAGGTACTGTACCTTGGGCTTCAACAGGTGGCATTTTGACGGCTTCACCTTCAGGCCAAAACCAGCTAGGGCTTCAAACACCTCGGCCAGGTGCTTCAGGTGATCTTCATAGGACTTGGAGTATACAATGACGTCATTCAGGTACAGCAGTACTGTCTCGAAGTTCTTATGTCCTAGACAGCACTCCATCAACCGCTGGAAGGTTCCTGGGGCGTTGCAGAGCCCGAATGGCATGCAGTTGAACTCACTGAGGCCCATCGGCATTGTAAATGCGGTCTTTTCTTTATCCGCCTCTGCTACAGGAACCTGCCAATACCCACTAGTGAGATCCAAAGTAGAGAAATAATTAGCAGATCTTAATGCAGCTATTGACTCCTCAATCCTGGGTAATGGGTATGCATCTTTATGTGTAATGCGGTTAATTTGCCTGTTGTCAACACACATTCTCATTGTACCATCCTTTTTCCTTACGAGAACTAATGGAGCTGCCCATGGACTACAACTATCTCTTATCACCCCAGCCTCCTTCATCTCCCGTAACATCCCTTTTTTCATTTTGATAGTGTGCTGGGGGTACAGGCCGGTACCTCTCTTTGATGGGTGGATGATCTCCCGTGGGGATATGGTGTTGTACCCCTTTTACCTGCCCAAAATCTAGTGGGTGTTTGCTGAAGACCCGCTCATACTCCTGGACCACCTGGTATACTCCATGTTTTTGGTGCTGAGGGGTGGAGTCGGTGCCCACGTGTAGCTTCTGACACCAGTCCTCCATCTGCCTCTTGGAGCCATTATCCTCCGCCGGTTTGGATGGAGGTAAGGGTTCCACTGTCTTTATAGAATTGTTACTGACGGTGAATAATTTGGCAAGTGTAGCATACGGGGCAAATGGACCTCCTTCTCCCCAATATTCAGGATGCGGACTGGCACTCTCCCATGGCGGACATCGACTACCCCCCTGGCTGTCAAGATGGTGGGCCTACTGTCAGAGTATACGGGCTCTACCAGGGCCTGGTAATCTCTACCCCTGAGACCGATTGCTGCCCGACACCATATCAACATTTCACTTCTTGGGGGCATGGCAATGGGGAATGGGTCACTCATCCTGACACTGCCAATTTCACCACCAGACAGTTCTATCTGTTGTCTTCTCATCAGGGCTCTGATCTCTCTCTGCAGAACCCGCTGCTGACTGGAACTGGTGGTCTCCGCAACCTGCGGTAACAAGACAATAATTTCTGAAAGACAATTTTCAATGACATTAGTGCCTAAGGTTATCATGGGATGACTTTCTCGGCGATCAATGTCAACAATTATCATTCCTTGTGATGGCAACTCTACTTTGCCAACCTTTATGGTCACTTCTTTAAACCCCACTTGAGGTACGGGCTGACCATTGCTGGCATAGATGCTTAAATGTTCATCTGGACGGCGGGTAATGTCCGAATCAGTCCAGTATTGTTTGTAAAGAATGTAGGGGATGGTGGTCACCTGGGATCCAGTGTCCAGCAACGCCCTCATTGGGATGCCATCAAGCATGACAGGTAGGACCAGCCATCCTCCCACGTACTTGTCTCGCCAGCTGTGTGGGCCTGGTGGTCTTACTCCTGAGGGTTGGCCCTCTGCCCCAGGTTTTGCTCATTTAAATTACAGTACCTTGCATAGTGTCCTGGCTTGTGACAGCAGCGACAGATGGGCTGTCCGTCCTGGTCGTAGCGGTCACTGTTCCTCCCTCTGGTTGGTGGAATCCTCCTCTGTCGTCGCCACGGGACGTCCTCCGGACTGGAAGCCAGCTGGATCTTTTCCTTGGGGGACACCTGCATGGACTGCACCGTTTTGGTTAGTGCAGCTACACTTTTAGTCAGCTCTTGGACCTGAAAGTGCAGGTCTGTAGACGGGGCATTGTCCAGAGTCTGTGCATCAGCTCCTACAGGCTCTGGGGAAAAGCGTGCCACCTCCTGGTGGTATGTGATAGCTGGGCACCGGTGGGATGCAGCGCCTCCTGGTGTTGACTCTCGCAGCACCCGGATGGCTCTGTCTTTAAATTGTACAAAGTCCAGATCGGGATTTTGCAGAGCCATTATGTGCAGCTGTGTCCGGTGAGCGCTGGACAGGAGCCCCTCAATGAACTGCTCAGTTAACAGTCTGTTCTCATCATGCACATTGTCGGGGTCTACCTGTTTGATGGCCCTCAGTGCCTCCTGCAGGTTTAAAGCATTGTCCCGTACACTGTCCTGCGCCCGTTGTTTTCACCCGTAAAACTTCATTTTTATCTCAGCTGTAGTGCGGGTGTCAAAGGTGTCCTTTAGGCAGGCCAGTATCTCTTTCACAGTCCTTTTGTCTCTGGCTGACCAGGACTTCACTTCTCTCTGGGCTGCACCAATCAACTGGCCTATGAGGATGCTCACTTTCTGCTCCTCGGACAGGGGATACACTTTAAACAAGCTGCGCAATCTTTCTTTAAAGTCACTCAGGGTGTGTGACTCTCCTGAGTACTGAGGCAACCACGCCGCCCCGGTATATATGGCATGGAGAATGGCATTACCGCGGCAGCGGCCGCGGCTGAAGTTCCCTCCATATTGGCCGTCTTCTTCCCCCCTAGTGAACCGTGGCCTACCTTCTTTCACTTTTCTTCCGTAGGCCGCAGTTCCGCAGGTGATGGTCTCCTTGTAGGACCTGGCGTCGCACGCGTCTGACGTCAGCGCTCGCTGGGGCTCCTTCCAGGACCTGGCGCTGCGTCAGTGCGTGAGGCGGGGCTTGGGCTTCGTGCGCTTCCAGCGGTTACACCCCTCTTCTTTCCGCGCGGCGACCCGAAAATGGCGGACAATGGCGGGAAACAGCGGCAATTGGCGGGAAAACTTCACCACGGTATGCCACACAGTTCGTGAAGGTGCACAGTACCCAGTGGCAACGGGCACGAGTTCCTGCCAACTACGCCAAAGTTGACGCGCCCCCTGGGCCGTGGGGTACCCGGAGCCGGGCCGGTAGGTGCTGGGGGTTGTAGTCACAGTGGCTGTGACCCGGTCCGTGACCCAGGTGGTCAAACCAAAGGGTAGTATTTGTGTACAAATGTTAATGTCCGACTACGCCACCTGTGGAATGCGGTAAATAGGAACCGCCACTGCGGAACAGTCCTCTGAAGCTGATGTTTGGCAGTAAGGGTGGTATTACTCCCCACAGGAAGAGTGTAGCTTCAGGGCAGCGTGTGGATGATGGTGGTTGTGCAGGGTGTCGCGGTGCAGAAATAATCACAGAGTCCGTATAGTGCAGTCCCAGGGCTTTTACTGGTGGCAATTATACAGGCCCCAACGGGAGTACTGGCTAGTGATGAGGGCCTGGTCAGTCTGGGAGCAAGCATAGAGTCCTCCTGGCCAGGTGGAGTTGTAGGCCTGCCGTTCTTACTATGCTCTTTGGCTATCCCGCTTGTAGCTGTGTTGTAGCCCACGTCCCTGAGTGTAACGTGCTGTGCTCACCCGTATGGCTGGCAGCTCGGGCCTTGTGGATTCATTGCTCCTCCTTGGCGGTACTGGTCCCTCTGTGCTGCTGAGCCTCCGGGCTTCTGATGGGGGCCAGGAGACCTGCAATCTCCTGCCCTGCGGTATCTGCTGCTGGGTTTGCAATCCCCACAGCCTCGGACTCCGGTGTCCGGTTCTCTGTAGACTCTGGCTAGGACGAGCTATCTCCAGCTCCAGTCTCTAGCTCCTTACTCCTTGGTGTCCACAACTCGACTTCTCACACTGAACTAAGCTAACCCCGCCTCCAGACCCAGTTATATAGGGCAGGATCCTCCCCTTTCTGGCCTGGAGCCAGGATGTGTTGCATGTACTGTGTTCCTGACCAGGAAACCCCTGTTTGCTCTCAGACAAGGCTTTATTACCACTGTGGCAACCAGACCCTCTGGGGTGCCACAATACCATACTGCTTGCTTGCTTGCACTTGAAATTGGGCCTTTTAGGCATGTGGAGGCGGAATCTGGCCACCACGTCATTGCTGTGTCGGAGGCCTGGTATCCATACTTAGTCCCCATCCGCTCAGCGGCCGGGTGTCCACGCTTGGGTGTCCAGGGGGAGGCCGGGTGTTCATACTCGGTCCCCAGCCACCCCTATTTGTACCGGTGCTCCTTATACACAAGCGCGCATACCAAAACATTACCTTTGCCCTCCCCAGTGCATTTAGTGGGAAGAACAGCCTAACCACAAACACGTGGACAAGTGAATGTGGCCAGGGATGGTCCATCTCACTGATGCCTTCACACTGGGTTAATATTGTGCAAGCCGGGACACAGTTGGACACTGGGATGCAACACGTCCTCCAGACATAGAGGATTGCGGGTCCTGGGTCAATCAGGCTTCAACACAAAGTTCAGAAGGTAGACAACAGCAGTGGTCGGCCTCCTACACAATGAGTAAATTATTCATGATCATGAGGCCATCCATCTCCTTAGCTTTCTGTTCCTTGGAATGCAAGCGCATGTATGTAGTGGCGGCTAGGCCTGAGGTGGTCAGTATTTTGGCTCCGAGGATTGCTGGATGTTTTCCTGCTACTATCCCAGTTCTATGACTCCCATTAAACAAAGCTTCAGGTGATGAATGATGGATGAGGTGGTGGCAAAGGAGAAAGAGCAGGAGGAACAGGGACCATTCACATCAATATCAGGCCAGTCAACCACACATGTCTTGTAGGATATGTTTCTGTACCAAAAGGAGCGGTTCGGCTACACAGTTATAGGGCATACAGTGAGTGCAATGCCTACCAAAAATTTCGAGGCACTCCAATGCCCCTTGGAAGTGACATGGAGGTCAGAGGGCCTTAACTAAACAGTTTTTTTCAATTATAGCAACTGGGTCTCCTGTACACTGTTGGCCTAAGCAGTGAATGGAAGGCTTTCCAAAATTGATGAGAAACTGCAATACCCCTTGAAACAGACGTGGATTACAGCGTACTAAAAACCTTCTACCCATTATTGGGGAGTGGGTCTCCCTTAGTGTTCGCCTATGCATTGAAAAGCAAAAGCTGACTAAAATTAGGAGGAAATGCAATGCCCGTTGGAAGAGTCGTGAAAGTTAGAGGTAATTAAAAACAACATTTCAATGCCCCTTGGAAGAGCTGTGGAGTTCAGAGTGGTTTAACAAGACCATTTTAATGCCCCTTGGAAGAGACGTGGAGTTCAGAGTGGTTTAACAAGACAGTTTTAATGCCCCTTGGAAGAGACATGGAGGTCCCAGTGGAATAAAAAGACAATATCAATGCCCCTTGGAAGAGTGGTGGAGGTCCCAGTGGAATAAAAAGACAATATCAATGCCCCTTGGAAGAGTGGTGGAGGTTACAGTGGAATAAAAAGACAATATCAATGCCCCTTGGAAGAGTGGTGGAGGTCGCAGTGGAATAAAAAGACAATATCAATGCCCCTTGGAAGAGTGGTGGAGGTCCCAGTGGAATAAAAAGACAATATCAATGACCCTTGGAAGAGACGTGGAGGTCACAGTAGCTTAACAAGACGATTTTAATGCCCCTTACAAGAGCCATGCAGTAAAGCATATTAAAAACAATATTCCCATTATTGGGGAGTGGGTCTCCCATTGTCTTTGCCTATGCCATCCAAGCAAAAGCTGTGAAAAATTAGGACGGAGGAACTTGCAATGCCCCTTACAAGAGCCATGCAGTACAGCATATTAAAAACATTATTCCCATTATTGGGGAGTGGGTCTCCCATAGTCTTTGCCTATGCCTTCCAAGCAAAAGCTGCCAAAAAATAGGACGGAGGAACTTGCAATGCCCCTTACAAGAACCATGCAGTACAGCATATTAAAAACATTATTCCCATTATTGGGGAGTGGGTCTCCCATAGTCTTTGCCTATGCCTTCCAAGCAAGAGCTGCCAAAAATTAGGACAGAGGAACTTGCAATGCCCCTTACAAGAGCCATGCAGTACAGCATATTAAAAACATTATTCCCATTATTGGGGAGTGGGTCTCCCATTGTCTTTGCTTATGCCTTCCAAGCAAAAGCTGCCAAAAATTAGGACGGAGGAACTTGCAATGCTGGCAACATGGACCACGGTCACCCTGGTGGTATAGTGGTGGTGGAGGCTGAGGATAGGGAGAAGAGCAAAAAACAGCCGAAATGAGGAAGCGTATACCTATGTGTGTGTGTGAAGCGGTGCATGGGAATACATCTCCCGAAATAACATAGTGGATTTGACTTTATGTTACTCTGCTGTCATTTGGTGGTTATGAGAAGTCTGGCCCAATCCAGCCCTTGTTCATTTTGATAAGGGTCAGCTTGTCAGCATTGTCAGTTGACAGGCGAGTGTGCTTATCAGTTATAATTCCCCCAGCGGCACTAAAAACACGCTCCGATAACACGCTAGCGGCAGGGCAGGCCAGGACCTCCAAGGCGTACAGAGCAAGTTCATTCCAAGTGTCCAGCTTGGATACCCAATAATTAAAAGGCACAGAGGAATCACGGAGGATGCTGGTACGGTCGGCAAGGTACTCCCTCACCATCTTTTGAAACTTTCCACTCCTTGTGAGAGTACCCCGCACCTCAGGGCCTGTAAGCTGGCTGGGTCTCAGAAAACTGTCCCAGAACGTTGACAGTGTTCCCCTGCCTCTGCTGGATTGGAGTTGCGTCTCTCTCGCCTGTACGCCTTGGTTGGGCAAGGGCCTTCTGGTACTGCCCCATTTTTGTAGACCTCTCCACCTCAGGAATAAGAGAGTGAAAGTTCTCCTTGTAGCGGTGGTCTAAAAGTGTCACCAACCAGTAATGACTGTCACCCAACATTTTGACAACGAGAAGGTCACGGTAAAGGCAACGTAGCATAAAGTCAGCCATGCGTGCCAGATTGGTAACGGGCAAGACTTCCGTGTCCTCACCAAGATGACGACTGACCATGCTCTCCTCCTCCTCCTCCCCCCTGTCCTCAGGCCACCCACACTGAACCAACGGTATGACAGTTGTACAGGTACTACCATCTACAGCGCATGATACCAGCTCCTGTTCTTCCTCCTCCTCCTCTCCCTCATTGTCCCCCAATGCACGTTGGGATGAGATGAGGCTGGGCTGTGTGCAATTGCCCACTATGGCTTCTTGATCCATCTCATCATACTCTGGCTGCAATGCCTCCTCTTTAATTCTCTGCAGAGAGCGTTGCAAAAGACAGACAAGTGGGATGCTGATGCTAATGATGGCGTCATTGCCACTCACCATCTTGGTGGACTCCTCAAAGTTTGTCAGGATGGTACATATGTCAGACATCCAGGTCCACTCCTGAGGTTTTATGTGTGGAGTCTGACCTGAATATCGACGGCCTTGTTGCAGCTGGTACTCCACAACTGTTCTCTTCTGCTCACAAATCCTTTGCAACATGTGGAGGGTAGAGTTCCAATGTGTGGGGACATCACACACCAGTCTGTGTGCCGGAAGCTGCAAATGCTGCTGCAACACAGCAAGGGCGGCGGAAGCTGTTGCCGACTTCCGAAAATGAGCTGAAGGGCGGCGTACTTTGACGAGCAGATCTGGCAACTCGGGGTACGATTTAAGAAACCGCTGAACCACGAGGTTAAGCACATGAGCCAGGCATAGTACGTGTGTGATCTTGCCTCGCCTCAGAGCCGCCACCAGGTTACGGCCATTGTCACACACGACCAGGCCTGGATGTAGGTTCAGCGGTCTCAGCCACAGATCTGCCTGCTCTTTCACAGCTGTCCACAACTCACAAGCAGTGTGAGGTTTATCACCTAAGCTTATGAGTTTCAGCACAGCCTGTTGCCGCTTGGCTGAGGCAGTACTGCAGTGTTTCCAGCTTGTAACTGATGTGGTGATATCTGAGATGGAGGCTGAACATGAGGAGGAGGAGGAGGATGATGCGCAGGAGCTGTACACTGTGGGGGCAACTCTGACTGACATAGGGCCCACAATCCTTGGTGTGGGGAGGATGTGCTCCGTCCCAAGGTCCGACTGGGTCCCGGCTTCCACTATGTTTACCCAGTGTGCCGTCAGGGAGATGTACCGTCCCTGGCCATAAGCACTTGTCCACGTGTCCGTTGTCAGGTGGACTCTCCCAGTAACTGCGTTGTTGAGGGCACGGCAGATGTTTTAGGACACGTGCTTGTGTAGTGCGGGGATGGCACACGAGGCAAAATAGTGTCGGCAGGGGACTGAGTACCGAGGGACGGCCACCGCCATAAGGTTGCGGAAGGATTCCGTCTCCACCAGCCTAAAAGGCAGCATTTCCAACGCAAGCAGTCTTGAAATGTGCGAATTTAGGACTGTGGCCTGTGGGGCGTTGGCTGCGAATTTGCACTTTCGTTCAAAGGTCTGGGATATGGACAATTGAACGCTGCGATGGGACGTGGACGTGGACGTTGATGCTGTTTCTTGAGAAACTGCCATAACAAGTGAAGACTGAGAGGAGGGGGCATCTTTACATGCAGTATGGACAGGGGATTGCCTTGCACGGACAACAGGGGGTTCTCTTACACGCACAATAGCGGAAGAACCAGTGGTGACGCCCGCTGACACTGGTCATGGACCCTGGGGTTCGCCCCACAAAGTCTGGTGCTTTGCTGCCATGTGCCTGATCATGCTGGTGGTGGTCAGGCTGGTAGTTTTGTCACCCCTGCTGATACTGCCCTGGCAGGTGGACCCCGGCTTTCTTTGCCTCCACGTTTTGGTGACGACCCTGCCCTATGTCAGGGTTTTGTTAGAACCCTCCTGTTAGTTTTTTCTATCTTGTGTTTTGTGGTCACGTGACCATCTGCCTATATATTCCAGCTCCGCCCTTCTGGCCTTGCTGGACTTCAGTGTTGTTTGACTGTCTCTCTAGCCAGGTGCTTCGGTGTCTATCTCTGTCTAGTTTGCTTGGTCCTCTGGGACCTCTAGTACTTTTTGTCAGTTTGTCTTTTGTGCTCTGTAACAACTTCTGTTTAGGAGGTGTCCCATTTTTGTCCCAGTCCTTAGTTCATTTAGGGACCCCTCCCTTAATTCTATAGGTCTTCGTTCAGACTAGCCGAGGACTAAGGCGGGTCTGTTCACAAGGAACAGGCAGCCCGCTACATCGTAGGGATTCAGCTTAGTCTTACTGTAGGGACAGCTTTCCCCTATCTTTCCTTAGTTTATGTTGCAGATCTCAACAGTAAGTCCAGCCCAAAAAAAAAAACTAAAAGGAAAGAAATTCGGGGATCAGTATGGTTTCTGTCCAGGAGTTGGCTCAACGCCTGCAGGGATTGTCTCTGGAGGTGGCCGAGCTTCAGCAACACGTGAGTAGCTGTCCTGGAGCGCATTTTGTCGAACCCAAGGTAGGACTGCCTGATGTTTTTTATGGTAAACACAAGATTTTTTTTCCTTTAAAATTCTTGTTTGTTATATTTTCGTTTGAGACCAAGATCCTCTGGGAATGAATCACAGCGCATTGGTTTTATTATGTCACTTTTGCACAAAGAACCACAGGGTTGGGCCTTTTCTCTCCAGCCAAATGATCCGTGTTTAAGTTCTGTTGAAGAATTTTTTTCTGCTATGGGGCTATTATATGACGATCCTGATCGAATCTCATCTGCTGAATCAGAACTTAGACGTTTGAATCAGGGGTCTGAAGATGTTGAAAATTATTGCACACACTTCAGGAGATGAGCCTCAGAAGTTAAATGGAATGATTCTGCGCTGAGATGTTTATTTCTTGCTGGTCTGAGTGAAAGGATTAAGGATTTGCTAATTGCATTCCCTGCACCTGAGACTCTGCAGGAAGCTATGCAGTTAGCTGTTCGTGTGGACAGGAGACTGTGGTCCAGGGTGAATGATGTAAAAACTCCTGTAACGTCAGGTCCTAGTTCCCAGAAAATCTGCTCTGACAGCGGAGAACCAATGGAGGTGGGGGCAATGTCACCCCGCTCTCAGGAAAGAGACCGGAGATTCGTCGAGGGTTTATGTCTTTATTGTGGTAAGGCTGATCATTTGATTAAGTATTGTGAGCGTCATTTAAGTAAAGAAAAAAAAAGGTCAGTTACGCCCGTATAGCTTGTTTACGCTCTGCAGGAGTATTTCTTTCTGGGAGTACTACTCTGCAGGGAGATTTGATTGAATTTCAGGTATTTGTGGATTGTGGTTCAACACTTAATGTTATTGATAAAGGGTTTTTGGAAAACCTTAAATTGAAATCCAAACCTTTGTCATCACCTATTTCTGTAGTTGCAATTGATAACACTCCTTTGAAATGTATTACTCACAAGACTGCTGCATTTTCCCTCACTATCAATGGAGTTCACCAAGAAATTTTGGACTTGGTTGTTTTGGATAATTTGCCCTCTCCAGTTGTTCTAGGATTGCCTTGGTTAAAACTGCACAATCCTTTATTGGACTGGTCAACTAATGTGATTAAGTCTTGGAGTCCCAAGTGCTATGATAAATATTGTAATGGTTGCATTGCGGCTGTGGAAAAAGGGGAATTACCTGTACCTATTCAAGATTTTTGGAGGGTTTTTTCAGAGGAGGAGTCGCAAATTTTACCTCCTCATAGGGATTATGATTGCGCCATTGAGTTTGTTCCTGGAGCTACTCTTCCCAAAAGTCGCTTGTTTAATCTGACTATCCCTGAAAGAAAGGCTTTGGAGGAGTACATAGAGACTAGCCTGGCTGCTGGTCACATTAGACCTTCTAAGTCGCCTGTGGCAGTTGGATTCTTCTTTGATAAAAAAAAGGACGGCGGTTTACGTACATGTCTGGATTTTCGTGAAATTAATAAGATTACCGTACTCAATTCCTACCCATTACCGTTAATTCCTGACTTGTTTAACCAGTTAGTGGGAGCCAAGTGGTTCTCCAAAATTGATCTCCGGGGGGCATACAATTTGTTACGTGTGAAGGAGGGTGATGAATGGAAAACTGCTTTTAACACTCCGGTAGGTCATTTTGAGAATCTGGTGATGCCTTTTGGTCTTACCAATGCACCTGCATTTTTTCAGAACCTTATTAATGACATCCTGAGACCTCTGATTGGTAAGAATGTGGTTGTGTATTTGGATGACATTTTGATTTATTCACCAGATCTGGAGTCCCATTGGCAGAGTGTACATGAAGTTTTGCAGTTATTGGGTGCGTCAGTGTACTGTGTGCGCTAAGTCAAAGGCTTCACATACTCCTGCGGGGTTGCTTTGCCCTCTGGAGGTTCCTAGTGCGCCTTGGACGCATCTCACTATGGATTTTATTACTGATCTTCCTGTGTCCGAGGGTTTTACTGTCATCAGGTTGGTCGTGGACCGTTTTAGTAAGATGTGTCATTTGGTTCCATTCATTAAGTTGCCCTGCGCCAAGACACTCGCTAAGGCGTTTATTAAGCAGATTGTCAAGCTCCATGGTGTTCCCACGGATATTGTTTCTGATAGAGGACCTCAGTTTGTGGCTCGCTTTTGGCATGCTTTTTGTGACAGGTTGGGAGTCCATTTGTCATTTTCGTCTGGTTATCATCCTGAGTCTAATGGACCGACTGAAAGAAAGAACCAGGATGTTGAACAGTTTTTGCGTTGTTTTGTGGCGGACAATCAAGAGGTGTGGTCGGAGTTTCTGCCTCTCGCAGAATTTGCTCTTAACAATCATACATCCTCCCCTGCTGGGTGTTCTCCTTTTTTTGTTGTACTGGGAGACATCCGTCTTTTGGTTCGTTTTCCAAATTGGGGTCGGCGGTGCCGGAGGAGGAGAATTTTTCCGGTGATTTGGAGAGAGTTTGGACTAATGTACGTTGTAACCTGCAAGAGGCTAACAAGAAGTCCAAGAAGTATTTTGACAGGAAACGTAAAGAGGTTTTGTTTACTGTGGGTGACATGGTTTGGTTGTCCTCGAAGAACCTGCGGTTGAGGATTCCCTCTAAAAAACTGGGTCCTAAGTTTGTGGGTCCATTTAAAGTGCTTCAAGTTGTTAACCCGTCTGCTGTTAGGTTGGATGGCCCTACTTCCTGGAATATTAATCCTGTGTTTCATGTTTCCTTGTTGAAAAAGGCTGACGTATCTGTGTTATGATCTGCTACAAGCACTAAGGAAAGACAGGAGATCGGTCCCTACAATAGAACTAAACTGGATCCCTACGATGTAACGGGGAACCTGATCCTGCGATCAGACCCGCTAAAGTCCTCAGCTAGTCTGTACGAAGACCTATAGATGCAAGGGAGGGATCCCTACAAGAACTAGGGACTGGGATAAAGTTGGACACCTCCTAGCAGAAATTGTAGCCGTAAAAGACAAACACACAACAAAGAACATAGAGGTCAGAAGACCTAGCAAAACTAACAGAAAAAGGTAACAGAGCACCAAGCTAGCTCAAGAGTAGTAATTACAATGAAGTCCAGCAAGGCCAGAAGGGCGGAGCCGGATTAAATAGGCAAAAAAGGTCATGTGACCAGCAAACAAGAAAAAAACCAACAGGAGAGTTCTAACAGTACCCCCTCTTCTAAGAGGATCCTCCGGATCCCCTAGGCCCGGGCTTATCAGGAAACCTCCTGTGAAACGCTCTGACAAGTCTGGAAGCAGAAACATCATCCGCCCTCACCCATGAGTTATCCTCGGGTCCGAAACCCTTCCAAGCGACGAGATACTGCAAACTCCCTCTATACCGTCTAGAATTTAGGATGCGGGAAATTTCATATTCCCCGTCCTCCACCACCGGAGGAACAGTGGCAGAGGCGTCACCAACCGACAAATCAGCTCTTTTCAACAGAGAAACATGAAACACCGGATTAATCTTCCAGGAGGTAGGAACCTCCAACCTAACAGCAGATTGGTTAACTATCTGAAGCACCTTAAAGGGCCCTACAAACTTGGGACCCAATTTTTTAGAAGGAATCCTCAATCGCAGATTCTTAGAGGACAACCAAACCATGTCACCAATAGCAAACGAAACCTCTTGCCGTTTCCTATCAAAGTACCTCTTAGATTTTTTGTTAGCCTCCTGAAGATTATCATGCACATCCGTCCAAACTCTCTCCAAATCACCGGAAAAACTCTCCTCCTCAGGCACAGCCGATACCAATTTGGAGAATGACCCAAAAGACGGATGTCTCCCAGAACAACAAAAAAAAGGCGAACACCCAGCAGAAGAGGATGTATGGTTGTTAAGAGCAAATTCAGCAAGTGGCAGAAACTCAGACCACCCCTCTTGATTGTCTGCCACAAAGCAACGCAAGAACTGCTCAACATCCTGGTTCTTTCTTTTTGTCTGGCCATTAGACTCAGGATGATATCCGGATGAAAACGACAAATGAACTCCCAACCTGTCACAAAAGGCACGCCAAAAACGAGCCACGAACTGAGGTCCCCTATCAGAAACAATGTCAGTAGGAACGCCATGTAGTCTGACAATTTCCTTGACAAAGGCCTTAGCGAGTGTCTTAGCGCAAGGCAGTTTGATGAAGGGAACCAAGTGACACATCTTGCTAAAACGGTCCACGACCACCCAGATGACCGTGAAACCTTCAGAGGGGGGAAGGTCAGTAATAAAGTCCATAGCCAAATGTGTCCAAGGTGCACTAGGAACCTCCAGAGGGCAAAGCAACCCCGCAGCAGGAGCATGCGAAGACTTAGATCTAGCACACACAGTACATTGACGCACCCACTTAATGACTTCCTTCTGCCATCCAGGCCACCATAAACTGCGACCCACAAGTCTCTTGGTCTCAGAAATTCCTGGATGACCTGCCAACCGAGACTCATGACACTCAACAAACAAATCTCTCCTAAAGGTACTAGGCACAAACAACCTCCCATGGGGAGTGTTAGATGGGGCATTCTCCTGAGCTTTAAGAATCTCATCCTCCAAAACGGAGTCCAAAGCAGCAATCACAACACCTTCTTGTAAAATGCTCTCCTCCTTCTCCTCCTCAGCACCGACCATGGGAGAAAAGCTGCGAGACAAAGCATCCGCTTTAACATTCTTGGTACCCGGGATGTAAGTAACGGAAAAATTAAACCGCGAGAAAAAAAGTGCCCACCTAGCCTGACGGGCATTCAAGCGCTTGGCCTCATCAAGATAGATCAGATTTTTATGATCAGTAGTGTTGAGCATTCCGATACTGAAATATCGGGTATCGGCCGATATTCGCGGTATCGGAATTCCGATACTTAATTCCGATACTTTTGCAATATCGTATACCGGAATCGGAAGTTCCCATAATGCAATGAGACATTTTCATTTTATTCAGCCAATGAGGATCCTAAGAAGTGTGGGCACATCCTGTTAGGCATGTAGGCATCTTAACTAATGGCATGGCTGTGATTGGCTGCTGAAATGATGTCATGATGCACTATAAAAGCCACCGCCGCCATTTTGAGCTCACTCTGCTGTGAATTCAGTTAGGGATAGGACGCTGTTGTTCTGAGGGACAGTTTTAGCTACCTATTTGCTCTATACTGCTTTACCCAAGCTACTTTCTAAATCACTGTGCCTTGCAGTGCTAGTGCACAGTTCCCTGTGCTGTTCACCGCTATCTGCAAGGTCTGTGTGTGTGAGTGCAGCTCACCCTGTAGTGTGTGCTTCAGCCAAGTCTGGTTGTAGTGCACTCAGTGTGTGTCACTGCCTCATACATTGTCCTTTTTTGCCAATTCATAATTTTTCCTGATATCTCCTATTAGTGTGGTGGTTCCATCTGTATTCAGCTAAATTGGTTCCAAACACACTATATAGGAGTAGATAGAGAAATTTTTTTCCGTCTTGCAGCACTAGTGCACAGTGCTCTGCATCTGTACTGTTCACCGCTGTCTGCAAGGTCTGGTGTGTGAGTGCAGCTCACCCTGTAGTGTGTGCTTCAACCCCGTCTGGTTGTAGTGCACTCAGTGTGTGTCACTGCCTCATACATTGTCCTTTATTGCCAATTCATAATTTTTCCTGATATCTCCTATTAGTGTGGTGGTTCCATCTGTATTCAGCTAAATTGGTTCCAAACACACTATATAGGAGTAGATAGAGAAATTTTTTTCCGTCTTGCAGCACTAGTGCACAGTGCTCTGCATCTGTACTGTTCACCGCTGTCTGCAAGGTCTGGTGTGTGAGTGCAGCTCACCCTGTAGTGTGTGCTTCAACCCCGTCTGGTTGTAGTGCACTCAGTGTGTGTCACTGCCTCATACATTGTCCTTTATTGCCAATTCATAATTTTTCCTGATATCTCCTATTAGTGTGGTGGTTCCATCTGTATTCAGCTAAATTGGTTCCAAACACACTATATAGGAGTAGATAGAGAAATTTTTTTCCGTCTTGCAGCACTAGTGCACAGTGCTCTGCATCTGTACTGTTCACCGCTGTCTGCAAGGTCTGGTGTGTGAGTGCAGCTCACCCTGTAGTGTGTGCTTCAACCCCGTCTGGTTGTAGTGCACTCAGTGTGTGTCACTGCCTCATACATTGTCCTTTATTGCCAATTCATAATTTTTCCTGATATCTCCTATTAGTGTGGTGGTTCCATCTGTATTCAGCTAAATTGGTTCCAAACACACTATATAGGAGTAGATAGAGAATTTTTTTTCCATCTTGCAGCACTAGTGCACAGTGCTCTGCATCTGTACTGTTCACCGCTGTCTGCAAGGTCTGGTGTGTGAGTGCAGCTCACCCTGTAGTGTGTGCTTCAACCCCGTCTGGTTGTAGTGCACTCAGTGTGTGTCACTGCCTCATACATTGTCCTTTATTGCCAATTCATAATTTTTCCTGATATCTCCTATTAGTGTGGTGGTTCCATCCATATTCAGCTAAATTGATTCCAAACACACTATATAGGAGTAGATAGAGGAGCCTTTCTGCAGCATTGGGCCCTGCAGCCCCAGCCAGATTAGTATTAGCCTATTTTTTGCAGCCTCATCTATTGCATTGTAGGTTACCTTCCTACATTGTAATAGCTACAAAAAGTTTGTGATACTATCGTTATTACATCTTTAGGCACATCCAGTGTCTTTTTGTGACAAAAAAAACCTAAATAAAGTTCACCAAACACTCCACTTTACAGTTGTGTAGGCCACATTAGCTCATATTAAAGTCTAGTCCACACTTTATAAAATTAGTGTTTCTTATACCTGTTAGCAGCTGTTCAGGAATAAGCACACTAAGCCCTTAGTACTTTTCTGCCTATCTTTATCAGTCTACCAAGATGAAGAAGGCAGGGAGTAAGGCATGTGGTCGTGGTCGTGGGCGTGGGCGTGGAGTTTCTGCAGGGAGAGGACGTGAGGATTCTGTGCCTGCAGGGAGAGGACGTGGGGATTCTGTGCCTGCTGCGGGCACCAGTGACTCAGCATCCCCCAGTTTTACCAGGGAACAGTCCTTTATGCGCAGCTTTGTAGGAGCTAGCCGTACCCCACTGCTGCGCGAGGACCAAATTGAAGCCGTTGTCGGATGGATGGCAGCTAACGCATCGACTTCAATTAGTTCCAGATCCTCTCAGGTCCTGAGCACTGAAGAGCACCCATCTGTCTCTTCACCACCTGCCAAATTGCCCAGGCAGTCAGAGAGCCCTGGACAGGAGCCATCTCTACTTCTGTTCTCTGAATCTCTTGGCTTGGAAAGAGGGGGCCAGCCAAGCAGAATTCGAGAATTTGAAGAAGAGGTAGTATGCAGTGATGCGCAACCGTTTTGTCTCTCTGAATCTGAAGAGGCGGGTGGGCCAGTGCCTATGGTCAGCAGCACACCTCAGTACGCATCTGATGATGAGACTCAGGTGCCACTTTCTGGTGCGTACTGTGCTGTCGAGACTACCCAGGAGAAGCAGTTGTTTGAAGAGGGTGGTGTAGATGATGAGGTCCTTGACCCATCATGGCGTGAGGGACAGGAAGGTGGTGGGAGCAGCTCTGAGGAAGAGATTCCCCGAACGGCCCAAAAAGGAGGGAGAGGGAGGGGGCAGACTTGGTTGCCTGTAGCCTCCACTTCGGCACCCATTAGGAGCATGGCTCTTCCAAAATCCAAAGCGGGCGCTCCCAAGACTTGCAGTGCCTGGTCCTTTTTTGACACAGTTGCAGATGACATTTGCTTTGTCAAATGCAAGCTGTGTAATCAGAAGGTGAAAAGAGGGAAAAGTGTCAGCAACCTCAATACCACAAATATGTGGAAACATGTGCGGACCAAGCACGTGGTGGAGTTACACAAACACACTGAAGACCTAGGCCAACCTACAGCGCCACCTACCACCTCTTCAGCTCGTGTTGTAGCCTCTTCCTCCAGCTCACACACAGCTGGTTCGGCTTCCTCACAGGATCGCCATGGAAGAATCTCTGGCACTGTTGTACAGAGACACAGTGTAATTCCACCCACAGCACCACTTTCCCAGTCATCCTCACACTCCCAGGCCAGTCTACAGCCATCGTTAGCACAGGCATGGGAGAAAAGGCGCCCATACTCGGCAAACCACCCCCGAGCACAGGCTCTGAATGCTGGCATTGCTAAACTACTGGCCCTTGAAATGCTATCATTCAGGCTGGTGGAGACTGACACATTCCGTAACTTTATGGCATTGGCAGTCCCACAATACAACGTGCCCAGCCGCTTTTATTTCAGCAGGCAAGCCGTCCCTGCCCTGCAACATCATGTGGAGGGAAAAATTAAACATGCGCTACAAAACGCCGTCAGTAGCAAGGTCCACCTGACCACTGATGCGTGGACCAGTAAGCATGGACAGGGACGATACCTTTCCCTCACTGCCCATTGGGTAAATGTTGTGGAGCCGGGTACAGATCTTGAGAGTGGCGCTGTACGTGTTCTGCCAACTCCAAGGATTGCAGGAATCCAGTCTGTACACATTGACTCCTCCTCATACTCCAGTTCCTCTGAATCAGCGCTGCAGGAGCCGTCACGGTCTACCTCCACATCGACCCGTGAACGGTTACCTGTTATGATGACCGATATGAGCACAGCCGTGGCCAAACGTCAACAGGCCGTATTAAAATTAATTTCTTTGGGGAATCGAAGCCACACAGCGCAGGAGCTCTGGAATGCCATCAAGCAGCAGAGTGACGTGTGGTTTGTGCCAGCGAATCTCCAGCCAGGCATGGTAGTGTGTGACAATGGCCGAAATCTGGTGGCAGCTCTGGGCCTAGGCAACCTCACTCACATCCCATGTCTGGCACATGTGCTCAACTTGGTCGTGCAGAGTTTTTTGAGGGACTATCCGGATCTTGATGCACTGCTTCACAAGGTCCGCATAGAGTGCGCTCACTTGCGGCGTTCCAGCAATGCAAGATCACGCATTGCAGCTCTGCAGCGCCGATTATGTCTTCCGGAACATCGCATCATATGTGACCTACCCACCAGGTGGAATTCAACGTTACATATGTTGGAGAGGTTGTGTGAGCAGCAGGCAGCAGTAATGGAGTACCAGCTGCAGCAGGCGCAAACAAGTCGCAGTGCGCGCCGTTCACACTTCACCACCACTGAGTGGGCCTCTATGAAGGACATTTGCCACGTTTTGCGTGCCTTCGATTATTCCACGCGGATGGCGAGTGCAGATGATGCACTAGTCAGCATGACTATCCCCCTTATCTGCCTGCTTGAAAAAACACTGCAAGCACTAAGGGACGAGGTTTTGGAAGAGGTGGAGGATGAGGAGTCACAAATGCCATCTGCTTCTCTACAGTCTGCGCAACGTGGTTCCTCACAAAGGCCTAGGCAGGGGACACTTTGTGAGGAGGATGAGGAGGAGTCAATGGATGAGGAAGACATCTGTCCAGAGGAGGGAGGTACACAATGCTCTAGTAGTCAGTATCTAGAGCGAGGGTGGGGTGATGCAGAGCAGGCAGAGATCATGCCTCAAGCAGGGGACAGCGTTTCTTGGCCAGTTGGCAGTCTGCAGCACATGGTTGATTTCATGCTGCAGTGCCTCAGAAACGACCGCCGCATCGCCCACATTCTCAACACGGCTGATTATTGGGTGTCCACCCTCCTAGATCCTCGCTACCGGGACAACTTACAAAGCCTCATAACACCATTGAACCGGGAGCGTAAAATGCGGGAGTACCAAGACGCACTGGTGCATTCCATCATGTTCTCCATTCCAACCGAGAGCAGTGCTGCTAGTGCTTTACAAAGCAGCTCAGTGCGTCGAGGCAGTGGAGGAAGCTCTGCACAAAGAGGGAGCAGAAGCAGCGCCTCAGCACAAGGCAAGACCAGTATGGCCGAAATGTGGCAAAGTTTTGTGTCCCCGCCGCCACAAATGTCTACACCATCACAGACAGCTCCAGTCAGCAGGAGGCAACGTTTCCGTCAGATGGTGACAGACTACATGTCTTGCCCTCTTAGTGTACTCCCAGACGGCTCTTCTCCCTTCAAGTTTTGGGTCTGTAAGCTGGATACATGGCCAGAGCTTAGTCAGTATGCACTGGAGGTGCTAGCTTGCCCTGCTGCTAGTGTATTATCGGAACGCGTCTTTAGTGCCGCAGGTGGTGTACTAACAGACCGTCGCATGCGACTATCCTCCGATAACGTTGACCGGCTTACTTTTCTCAAAATGAACAAGGCCTGGATCTCTCATGAATTTGCCAGTCCTCTTCCAGAATAAATAATTGGTTGGCAACAGTATCCAGGTCTCCTGTTCTGTTCATGTTTCTACCACCTGAACTGTAATCCCTGAGCTCCAACACCGCCAGTTGGCGCTCGGAAGTGCCGTCTGCACAGTCAACACTTGCTGCCGTGTTATTGGGGTTCAGTAACGTCAGCTGTTCTCCTGCTGTGCGGACGGCAATTTCTCCTGATTTGTCCACATCCACTGTACTACACATTTTAAAGTTGCTCGAATTACACCTCTGGCTCCTCTGTTTTCATTCTTATCCCTGGGCTCCAGCACCGCCAGTTGGCGCTCGGAAGTGCCGTCTGCACAGTCAACACTTGCTGCCGTGTTATTGGGGTTCAGTAACGTCAGCTGTTCTCCTGCTGTGCGGACGGCAATTTCTCCTGCTTTGTCCACATCCACTGTACTACACATTTTAAAGTTGCTCGAATTACACCTCTGGCTCCTCTGTTTTCATTCTTATCCCTGGGCTCCAGCACCGCCAGTTGGCGCTCGGAAGTGCCGTCTGCACAGTCAACACTTGCTACCATGTTATTGGGGTTCAGTAACGTCAGCTGTTCCCCTGCTGTGTTCACGGCAATTTCTCCTGCTCTGTCCATATTCACTGTGCTACTTATTTAAAACTTGCTCCAATTACACCTCTGGCTCCTCCGTTTTTAGTATTTACCCTGGGCTCCAACACCGCCAGTTGGCGCTCGGAAGTGCTGTCTGCACAGTCAACACTTGCTGCCGTGTTATTGGGGTTCAGTAACGTCAGCTGTTCCCCTGCTGTGCGGACGGCAATTTCTCCTGCTCTGTCCACATTCTCACTACTACAGATTTTAAAGTTGCTCGAATTACACCTCTGGCTCCTCTGTTTTCATTCTTATCCCTGGGCTCCAGCACCGCCAGTTGGCGCTCGGAAGTGCTGTCTGCACAGTCAACACTTGCTACCATGTTATTGGGGTTCAGTAACGTCAGCTGTTCCCCTGCTGTGCGGACGGCAATTTCTCCTGCTCTGTCCACATTCTCACTACTACAGATTTTAAAGTTGCTCCAATTACACCTCTGGCTCCTCTGTTTTCATTCTTATCCCTGGGCTCCAGCACCGCCAGTTGGCGCTCGGAAGTGCCGTCTGCACAGTCAACACTTGCTGCCGTGTTATTGGGGTTCAGTAACGTCAGCTGTTCTCCTGCTGTGCGGACGGCAATTTCTCCTGATTTGTCCACATCCACTGTACTACACATTTTAAAGTTGCTCCAATTACTCCTCTGGCTCCTCTGTTTTCATTCTTATCCCTGGGCTCCAGCACCGCCAGTTGGCGCTCGGAAGTGCCGTCTGCACAGTCAACACTTGCTACCATGTTATTGGGGTTCAGTAACGTCAGCTGTTCCCCTGCTGTGTTCACGGCAATTTCTCCTGCTCTGTCCATATTCACTGTGCTACTTATTTAAAACTTGCTCCAATTACACCTCTGGCTCCTCCGTTTTTAGTATTTACCCTGGGCTCCAACACCGCCAGTTGGCGCTCGGAAGTGCTGTCTGCACAGTCAACACTTGCTGCCGTGTTATTGGGGTTCAGTAACGTCAGCTGTTCCCCTGCTGTGCGGACGGCAATTTCTCCTGCTCTGTCCACATTCTCACTACTACAGATTTTAAAGTTGCTCCAATTACACCTCTGGCTCCTCTGTTTTCATTCTTATCCCTGGGCTCCAGCACCGCCAGTTGGCGCTCGGAAGTGCCGTCTGCACAGTCAACACTTGCTGCGGTGTTATTGGGGTTCGGTAACGTCAGCTGTTCCCCTGCTGTGTTCACGGCAATTTCTCCTGCTCTGTCCATATTCACTGTGCTACTTATTTAAAACTTGCTCCAATTACACCTCTGGCTCCTCCGTTTTTAGTATTTACCCTGGGCTCCAACACCGCCAGTTGGCGCTCGGAAGTGCTGTCTGCACAGTCAACACTTGCTGCCGTGTTATTGGGGTTCAGTAACGTCAGCTGTTCCCCTGCTGTGCGGACGGCAATTTCTCCTGCTCTGTCCACATTCTCACTACTACAGATTTTAAAGTTGCTCCAATTACACCTCTGGCTCCTCTGTTTTCATTCTTATCCCTGGGCTCCAGCACCGCCAGTTGGCGCTCGGAAGTGCCGTCTGCACAGTCAACACTTGCTGCCGTGTTATTGGGGTTCAGTAACGTCAGCTGTTCTCCTGCTGTGCGGACGGCAATTTCTCCTGATTTGTCCACATCCACTGTACTACACATTTTAAAGTTGCTCCAATTACTCCTCTGGCTCCTCTGTTTTCATTCTTATCCCTGGGCTCCAGCACCGCCAGTTGGCGCTCGGAAGTGCCGTCTGCACAGTCAACACTTGCTGCCGTGTTATTGGGGTTCAGTAACGTCAGCTGTTCTCCTGCTGTGCGGACGGCAATTTCTCCTGCTTTGTCCAAATCCACTGTACTACACATTTTAAAGTTGCTCGAATTACACCTCTGGCTCCTCTGTTTTCATTCTTATCCCTGGGCTCCAGCACCGCCAGTTGGCGCTCGGAAGTGCCGTCTGCACAGTCAACACTTGCTGCCGTGTTATTGGGGTTCAGTAACGTCAGCTGTTCCCCTGCTGTGCGGACGGCAATTTCTCCTGCTCTGTCCACATTCTCACTACTACAGATTTTAAAGTTGCTCCAATTACACCTCTGGCTCCTCTGTTTTCATTCTTATCCCTGGGCTCCAGCACCGCCAGTTGGCGCTCGGAAGTGCCGTCTGCACAGTCAACACTTGCTGCCGTGTTATTGGGGTTCAGTAACGTCAGCTGTTCTCCTGCTGTGCGGACGGCAATTTCTCCTGATTTGTCCACATCCACTGTACTACACATTTTAAAGTTGCTCCAATTACTCCTCTGGCTCCTCTGTTTTCATTCTTATCCCTGGGCTCCAGCACCGCCAGTTGGCGCTCGGAAGTGCCGTCTGCACAGTCAACACTTGCTGCCGTGTTATTGGGGTTCAGTAACGTCAGCTGTTCTCCTGCTGTGCGGACGGCAATTTCTCCTGCTTTGTCCAAATCCACTGTACTACACATTTTAAAGTTGCTCGAATTACACCTCTGGCTCCTCTGTTTTCATTCTTATCCCTGGGCTCCAGCACCGCCAGTTGGCGCTCGGAAGTGCCGTCTGCACAGTCAACACTTGCTGCCGTGTTATTGGGGTTCAGTAACGTCAGCTGTTCTCCTGCTGTGCGGACGGCAATTTCTCCTGCTTTGTCCACATCCACTGTACTACACATTTTAAAGTTGCTCGAATTACACCTCTGGCTCCTCTGTTTTCATTCTTATCCCTGGGCTCCAGCACCGCCAGTTGGCGCTCGGAAGTGCCGTCTGCACAGTCAACACTTGCTACCATGTTATTGGGGTTCAGTAACGTCAGCTGTTCCCCTGCTGTGCGGACGGCAATTTCTCCTGCTCTGTCCACATTCTCACTACTACAGATTTTAAAGTTGCTCCAATTACACCTCTGGCTCCTCTGTTTTCATTCTTATCCCTGGGCTCCAGCACCGCCAGTTGGCGCTCGGAAGTGCCGTCTGCACAGTCAACACTTGCTGCGGTGTTATTGGGGTTCGGTAACGTCAGCTGTTCCCCTGCTGTGTTCACGGCAATTTCTCCTGCTCTGTCCATATTCACTGTGCTACTTATTTAAAACTTGCTCCAATTACACCTCTGGCTCCTCCGTTTTTAGTATTTACCCTGGGCTCCAACACCGCCAGTTGGCGCTCGGAAGTGCTGTCTGCACAGTCAACACTTGCTGCCGTGTTATTGGGGTTCAGTAACGTCAGCTGTTCTCCTGCTGTGCGGACGGCAATTTCTCCTGCTTTGTCCACATCCACTGTACTACACATTTTAAAGTTGCTCGAATTACACCTCTGGCTCCTCTGTTTTCATTCTTATCCCTGGGCTCCAGCACCGCCAGTTGGCGCTCGGAAGTGCCGTCTGCACAGTCAACACTTGCTGCGGTGTTATTGGGGTTCGGTAACGTCAGCTGTTCCCCTGCTGTGTTCACGGCAATTTCTCCTGCTCTGTCCATATTCACTGTGCTACTTATTTAAAACTTGCTCCAATTACACCTCTGGCTCCTCCGTTTTTAGTATTTACCCTGGGCTCCAATACCGCTAGTTGCTGCTCAGAAGTGCCGTCTGCACAGTCAACGCTTGCTCCAGTGTTATTGGGATTCAGTAACGTCAGCTGATCCCCAGCTGTGTGTCCGGCAAATTCTCCTGCTTTGTCCACATCCACTGTAGTACGGATTTAAAACCTCCTCCAAATACACCTCTGGCTCTTCTGTTTTTAGTATTTACCCTGGGCTCCAGCACCGCCAGCTGGTTCTCGGCAGTTCCATTGGCTCTTGTACCTTCTGCTACCCATCCGGGTTCCAGTACCGTCAGCTGGTTCTCGGCAGTGTCTTTGGCACGGGTACTCCCTCCTGCCCAGCCTGGTTCCAGCACGCCAGCTGTTTCCGGGTAGTGTCAACGTCACTTTGCCTCCAATGCGTTGTCCTGTCGTGTTGCGGTCGGGTTAGCCGACTCTATGGTGCCTGCAGTTTAGGTGACTCCTATGTGGGCTGCGGGATCTGGCAATGAAGGCTGGTTCCATAGTGCCAATAGGACAAGCACCCTCTGTAGGACTGTGGGTTTTGGTAACTGCGGCCGGCTCGCGGCCTTGAACTTTTTTTTTACATGGGTACCTTCTGCTACCCATCCGGGTTCCAGTACCGTCAGCTGGTTCTCGGCAGTGCCTTTGGATTAGGTGCCTCCTTCTCGGTATCCAAGTTCCACCAACGTCTGCTGGTCCTTGGTAGTGCTTTCTGGCACAGGTACCTCCTGCTTAGTAACCGAGTTCCAGTAACATCAGCTGGTCCTCGGTAGTTCCATTGGCTCTTGTACCTTCTGCTACCCATCCGGGTTCCAGTACCGTCAGCTGGTCCTCGGTAGTTCCATTTGCTCTTGTATCTTCTGCTACCCATCCGGGTTCCAGTACCGTCAGCTGGTTCTCGGCAGTGTCTTTGGCACGGGTACTCCCTCCTGCCCAGCCTGGTTCCAGCACGCCAGCTGTTTCCGGGTAGTGTCAACGTCACTTTGCCTCCAATGCGTTGTCCTGTCGTGTTGCGGTCGGGTTAGCCGACTCTATGGTGCCTGCAGTTTAGGTGACTCCTATGTGGGCTGCGGGATCTGGCAATGAAGGCTGGTTCCATAGTGCCAATAGGACAAGCACCCTCTGTAGGACTGTGGGTTTTGGTAACTGCGGCCGGCTCGCGGCCTTGAACTTTTTTTTTACATGGGTACCTTCTGCTACCCATCCGGGTTCCAGTACCGTCAGCTGGTTCTCGGCAGTGCCTTTGGATTAGGTGCCTCCTTCTCGGTATCCAAGTTCCACCAACGTCTGCTGGTCCTTGGTAGTGCTTTCTGGCACAGGTACCTCCTGCTTAGTAACCGAGTTCCAGTAACATCAGCTGGTCCTCGGTAGTTCCATTGGCTCTTGTACCTTCTGCTACCCATCCGGGTTCCAGTACCGTCAGCTGGTCCTCGGTAGTTCCATTTGCTCTTGTATCTTCTGCTACCCATCCGGGTTCCAGTACCGTCAGCTGGTTCTCGGCAGTGTCTTTTGCACGGGTACTCCCTCCTGCCCAGCCTGGTTCCAGCACGCCAGCTGTTTCCGGGTAGTGTCAACGTCACTTTGCCTCCAATGCGTTGTCCTGTCGTGTTGCGGTCGGGTTAGCCGACTCTATGGTGCCTGCAGTTTAGGTGACTCCTATGTGGGCTGCGGGATCTGGCAATGAAGGCTGGTTCCATAGTGCCAATAGGACAAGCACCCTCTGTAGGACTGTGGGTTTTGGTAACTGCGGCCGGCTCGCGGCCTTGAACTTTTTTTTTACATGGGTACCTTCTGCTACCCATCCGGGTTCCAGTACCGTCAGCTGGTTCTCGGCAGTGCCTTTGGATTAGGTGCCTCCTTCTCGGTATCCAAGTTCCACCAACGTCTGCTGGTCCTTGGTAGTGCTTTCTGGCACAGGTACCTCCTGCTTAGTAACCGAGTTCCAGTAACATCAGCTGGTCCTCGGTAGTTCCATTGGCTCTTGTACCTTCTGCTATCCATCCGGGTTCCAGTACCGTCAGCTGGTCCTCGGTAGTTCCTCAGCTTTCTTGTACCTTCTGCTACATTTCCAAGTTCAAGCTTTTTGAAATGGTTCTTGGTAATCACTCTGGATCTCCCTGACGAGGACCCTGAAGACGAGGACCCTGAAGACCAACCCTAAGAAGACGAGGACCCCGAAGACAATGACCCTGAAGACGAGGACCCTGAAGACCACCCCGAAGAAGACGAGGACCCTGAAGACCACCCCGAAGAAGACGAGGACCCTGAAGACCACCCCGAAGAAGACGAGGACCCCGAAGACGAGGACCCAGAAGACCAACCCGAAGAAGACGAGGACCCCGAAGACGAGGACCCCCGAAGACGACGACCCTGAAGACCACCCCGAAGAAGACCAAGAAGATGACCCTGAAGAAGTTGACCAAGAAGACAAAGAAGAGAAGACAAGCACCAAGATACAGAAAAACAAGAGACAGAAAACCAAGAAGCAGAAATACAAGAAGCTGCAGAACAAAAAGCGGAAGAACATTAAGCATAAGACTAAAAATCAGAGCAAAAGATAATATCTAAATTATAAGCAGAAGATGACTAAGCAGTGTATGGGGGTGAGTCCGTTCCTCCTCGTGGTGCCCCTGGAAAAGACCTGCTGCTGCAGGCCAAACTGAACGCGGACAAATCCTGTTGTAAATCTTTTGTGACGGGCAGAACGAAAGGTGTAATGTCCAACCTTTTATAGATAACAACTACAGGAATGCCTGTCACAAATAAGAATATGATGAAGAAGAAGAATATGAAGAAGATGAAGAAGTAGAATATGAAGAATGTAAAAAAAAGAATAATACGAAGAAGGTGAAGAAGAAGAAGGTGAAGAAGAAGTGGATGAAAAAGATGCTGAGGATGATGAAGGAGAAAGTGTGGGAGAAGTAAAAAAGAAGGTGAAGAGCATGGAAGTAGTGAAACATAAATATCTGACAAAATATAAAAATACTTAACATAGTTAATATTTCCGTAACTCAGAACATAATAAAAAAATATTAATTCCTGCTATTCCATTTGACTGGGCTAAACCTCTATGCCTTTATTGTCTCCCCCACCTCCCCCAATACATTCTACATTATTCTTAGTTGTTTTCCTTCATGTAGAAATAACCTACAAGGAAAGAAAGGGTTTATTTTAATTCCGATATTTATGTCCCATTGACTTGCATTGGTTTCCGGTATCGGAATCGGCGATATCCGATACTTTTTCGGTATCGGTCCGATCCAATCCGATCCGATATTTCCCGATATCGGAAGGTATCGCTCAACACTAATGATCAGTGAAAACCTGAATGGGAAATTCAGCACCTTCCAAGAGATGATGCCAGTGTTCAAATGCGAGCTTAATAGCCAGCTATTCCCGATTACCAATATCGTAATTAAGTTCAGTCTCAGAAAATTTTTTTGAAAAAAAGGCACAGGGATGTACTCCATCCTTGCTTTCCTGAGACAACACCGCACCGACCCCCACAGAAGAAGCATCAACCTCAACCAAAAACGGCTTAGTCACATCAGGCTGCATAAGGATAGGGGCAGAACTGAACCTCTCCTTTAGAAACACAAAAGCTTCAATGGCCTCAGTAGTCCACTGAACCGCATTAGCACCTTTCCTGGTGAGATCGGTCAGCGGTTTGACAATAATAGAAATTTTTTTTATGAATTTTCTGTAATAATTGGCGAAACCCAAAAACCTCTGTATCGATTTCAAACCAGTAGGCCTAGGCCATTCCTGCACAGCTTGAACTTTAACCGGGTCCATCTCAAAACCTTCACTGGAGATAATGTAGCCCAAAAAACAAGTTCTCTGTACAGCGAACTCACATTTCTCTAGCTTAGCAAAAAGCGAATTGTCCATTAATAACTGTAAAACCTCACGTACGCTCCGCCAATGAGACTCCAGATCAGGCGAATAAATCAGAATGTCATCCAAATACACAACCACATTTTTGCCGATCAAAGGTCTAAGGATGTCATTAATAAGATTCTGAAAAATTGCTGGAGCATTGGTAAGACCAAAAGGCATAACCAGATTCTCAAAATGACCCACAGGAGTGTTAAAAGCAGTCTTCCATTCATCACCCTGCTTCATGCGCAACAAATTGTATGCCCCCCGGAGATCAATTTTAGAGAACCACTTGGCCCCCACTAACTGGTTAAACAAATCAGGAATCAATGGCAGTGGGTAAGGATTGCGTACAGTAATTTTATTAATCTCACGAAAGTCCAGACAAGGACGTAAACCGCCATCTTTTTTTTTTACAAAAAAAAATCCAACAGCCACAGGTGACTTAGAGGGTCTGATATGACCGGCGGCCAAGCTTGTCTGTATGTATTCCTCCAAAGGCTTTCTCTCAGGAATAGTAAGATTAAATAAACGACTTTTAGGAAGAGTTGCTCCAGGGACAAATTCAATGGTACAATTATAGTCTCTATGGGGAGGCAAAATTTGTGACTCCTCCTCAGAAAAAACTCTCCAAAAATCCTGAATAGGTACAGGTAATTCCCCTTTTTCCACCGCAGCAATACGTCCGTTACAACACTTATCATAACATTTCGGGCTCCAGGACTTAATTTCATTGGTAGACCAATCCAGTACAGGATTGTGCAATTTTAACCATGGCAACCCCAAAATTACTGGAGAAGGCAAATTATTTAATACTACCAAATCCAAATTCTCTTGATGAATACCATTAATAGTGAGGGGAAATTCACAGAACTTGTGAGTAACACTCTTCAAGGGAGAGCCATCAACAGAAACCACAGCAATAGGGGATGACAAAGGTTTAGGTTTTAATTTAAGTTTTTCCAAGAATCCCCCATCAATCACATTCAGAGTAGAACCACAATCCACAAATACCCGAAATTCAATTAATTCTTCCTGAGCAGCGGTAGTAGCAGATAGGAATACTCCCTTAGTATTTAAACAGGCTATACGTGCATGACTGACCATTTTTTTTTCTTTGTTCATACGAAGCACACAGTTCTTAATGAAATGACCAGAATTTCCGCAATAGAAGCACAAACCTCCAGAAAGCCTGCGGTCTTTTTCCTGAGAGCGGGGTGCCATCGCCTCAATCTCCATCGGCTCTCCTTTGTCAGCACAGACCCTCTCAAGACTCGGAGCTGACATGGCAGAGGATTTACTCTCATTAACCCTTGTACGCAGTCTCCTGTCCACCCGTATAGCTAATTGCATTGCCTCCTGCAAGTTTCCAGGTGTGGGATAAGCAATCAGCAAATCCTTAACCCTTTCACCTAGCCCTGCAAGAAACAAACTTTTCAAAGCGGAATCGTTCCACCCCACCTGGGCAGACCACCGACGGAAGTGAGAACAATATTTTTCCACATTACCTGATCCCTGCCTCAGATGTCTCAATTCAGACTCAGCAGATGAGACACGATCAGGATCATCGTACAACAAACCCAAAGCAGAAAAAAAACTATCTACTGATCTAAAGCACGGATCAGTAGGTTGGAGAGAAAAGGCCCATCCCTGAGGATCTTTGCGCAAAAGTGACATTGTGAACCCTATGCGCTGTGATTCATCACCAGAGGATCTGGGTCTTAAATGAAAATACAATAAACAAGCATTTTTAAAAGAAAAAAATCTTGTTGTTCACCAAAAATAGATCAGGCAGACGTACCTTTGGCTCCACAAAATGTGCTCCAGAACAGCTACTCACGTGTTGTTGGAGCTCGGCCACCTCCAGAGAGAGTCCCTGCAAGCGTTGAGCCAAATCTTGAACCGAGACCATGATGGAAACTGGAGGTCTTTCCTTAGAGAAATTTTATTTTTTTTTGGGCTGGACTTACTGTTATGATCTGCTGCAAGCACTAAGGAAAGACAGGAGATTTGTCCCTACAATAGAACTAAACTGGATCCCTACGATGTAACGGGGAACCTGATCCTGCGATCAGACCCGCTGAAGTCCTCAGCTAGTCTGTACGAAGACCTATAGATGCAAGGGAGGGATCCCTACAAGAACTAGGGACTGGGATAAAGTTGGACACCTCCTAGCAGAAATTGTAGCAGTAAAAGACAAACACACAACAAAGGACATAGAGGTCAGAAGACCTAGCAAAACTAACAGAAAAAGGTAACAGAGCACCAAGCTAGCTCAAGAGTAGTAATTACAATGAAGTCCAGCAAGGCCAGAAGGGCGGAGCCGGATTAAATAGGCAAAAAAGGTCATGTGACCAGCAAACAAGAAAAAAACCAACAGGAGAGTTCTAACAATCTGATAGAGATGCCACTGTCACAGTTCCTCCTGCGGTGGAAGACGGCGAATATGAAATTTCGCATATCTTGAATTCTAGATGGCATAGAGGGAGATTACAGCATCTTGTCTCCTGGAAGGGTTTCGGTCCCGAAGACAACTCCTGGGTAAGGACGGATGATGTCTCTGCTCCTAGGCTTGTTAAAGCTTTCCACAGGAGGTTTCCGGATAGGCCTGGGCCTGGAGGATCCGGAGGATCCTCATAAAAGAGGGGATACTGTTAGAACCCTCCTGTTAGTTTTTTCCATCTTGTGTTTTGCGGTCACGTGACCATCTGCCTATATATTCCAGCTCTGCCTTCTGGCCTTGCTGGACTAAGGCGGGTCTGTTCACAAGGAACAGGCAGCCCGCTACATCGTAGGGATTCAGCTTAGTCTTACTGTAGGGACAGCTTTCCCCTATCTTTCCTTAGTTTATGTTGCAGATCTCAACAGGTTTCATAAATCAGTGCACGCTGCACTTTGAACTCCTGGCACACAAGTTTACCTCCGACTGGGCCAAGGTGGCATTCATCATGTCTCACCTCACCGGAGAGGAGTTGGCGTGGCTTAACCCTCTGTGGGAGAGAGGGGATCCTATGGTGTCCGATCTCCAGGCCTTCCCTGTGGCTTTCCGGAAGGTGTTCGATGAGCCTGGACGAAGATCTTCTTCTGCCTCCTCACTTCTCCGACTCCGCCAAGGGAGTCTCTCTGTGGGACAGTATGCCGTACGTTTCCGAACCCTCGCATCTGAACTTGCCTGGAACAATGAGGCTCTGGTGTCCACCTTTTGGGAGGGCCTTTCCAGATGGATCAAGGATGAGGTAGCCGGTTGTGACATCCCTGGACGACCTGGTGTCATTAGCTACCCGGATTGACATCCGTTTTCTGGAGCGTGCTAAGGAGACGACCCTTGAGAGGAGACCTCTGCGCCTCGCTCCAACCTTCCAAAGTCCAGTCTCACAACCAGAATTCCCCCGGGTGTCTTCTTCTCCAGAGTCAATGCAAATTGACCAAGTTAAGATGGTCAAGTCTCGCCAGTAGATCTGCCGCGCCGAGGGGAGTTGCTTCTACTGTGGCAATATAGAGCATCAGATCTGCTCTTGCCCAGTGAGACCGGGAAACTTCAGTGTCTAGGACCGCTCGTGGAGGTCGTCCTAGGCAAGAGTTCTTCCTCTCTGCCCTTGACTCTGTCCGTTTCTGTTACCAGTGGTGAGACCTGTTTCTTCGAGACTGCCCATCTGGATTCCTGAGCCACTGGGAATCTCATTCAACAGGCTGGTGTGGAGCATTTTCAGATTCTCACCATACGTCTGGCTGATCCTTTAGCGGTTTCCTCTGTGGATGGAAAACATCTCTCTGAAACCATCTTGTTTGTCACTGAGCCTGTAACTTTTCAGGTGGGAATGCTGCACTCGGAGAAGATCTCCTTTTACGTGCTGTCCGGTCTCTCTCATCCCCTCTTGCTTGGTCTGCCTTGGTTTCAGAGACATGAGCCCGTCCTGAATTGGAGCTCAGGTGAGGTGCTCCGTTGGGGTCAGGAATGCCATAAGTCCTCTCTGGTTCCAGTTTGTCCTGCTCGACCCCCGTCTACTCCAGCTAACCTACCTACCTGGCCTGCTGACACCCTACTGGTCATATGTGGATGTCTTTGATAAAAAGGAGGCAGAGACACTACCACCTCATAGGCCGTATGATTGCCCCATCGACCTAATACCTGGTGCTTCACCTCCTCATGGGTGAATCTACCCTTTGTCGCTGGCCAAGACCCGTGCTATGTCTGAATACATAGAAGAGAATCTTGCTAGGGGATTTATCCACGAAATCCACCTCTCCGGCTGGAGCAGGATTCTTCTTAGTCAAAAAGAAAGACTGCTCTCTTCGTCGTTGTATTGACTATAGGGGCCTAAACCAGATTACCATCAAAAATAAGTACTCCCTGCCTCTCATCTCGGAGCTGTTTGACCGCCTAAAAGGCGCGAAGATCTTCACTAAGCTCAATCTTCGTGGGGCATACAATCTGGTCCGGATTCGCCAGGGAGATGAGTGGAAGACGGCATTCAACACTTGGGATGGTCACTACGAATACCACGTGATGCCCTTCGGTCTCTGGAATGCTCCAGCCGTCTTCCAGGAGTTAGTAAACGACATCTTCTGAGGTCTCCTGTATTCCTGCGTGGTGGTGTACCTGGACAATATCTTGGTGTTCTTCCCTGATCTGCCCTCTCACCGGAGGGATGTTCGTCAGGTCCTGCTGAGGCTCCGGAAGAATCGCCTGTATGCTAAGTCCGAGAAATGCCTTTCTGAGCAGACCTCCCTACCATTTCTGGGGTATATCATATCTGAGACCGGACTGCGGATGGATCCCGAGAAGGTGTCCGCCGTCTTAAAGTGGCCCCGACCTGAGAGGTTGAAGGCTATTCAGCGGTTTCTGGGATTCTCCAACTATTACCACCTCTTCATTCCTCATTTCTCCTCCCGGACAGCTCCCATCTCTGCTCTCACCCGTAAAGGAGCAAATACCAGGGAATGGACTTTCGAGGCGGAGAGTGTCTTTGTCTCTCTTAAACAAGCCTTCTCCTCCGCTCCAGTGCTACACCGTCCTTATTGCAATAAACAGTTCTTCCTGGAGGTTGATGCCTCTTCCTCCGGGGCCGGAGCAGTGCTCACCCAGAAATCCTCGTCCGGGCGAATGGTGTCCTGCGGCTTCTTCTCCAAACTCTTCTCTCCGTCCGAGCGCAATTACTCCATAGGAGATCGAGAACTGCTGGCCATCAAATTAGCGCTGGAGGAGTGGCGCTACTTGCTTAAGGGGGCTCTGCACTCAGTGGTCATCTACACTGACCATAAAAACCTCGCTTATTTGCAGACCGCCCAAAGACTAAATCCGCGTCAGGCCAGATGGTCTTCATTCTTTGCTCGATTCTGCTTCACTCCTCATTACCACCCGGCAGACAAGAACATTAAAGCACATCATTGACCCCTCCAAAATAATGGCTGTTGCTCCGTTTGACCTGTCTCCTCTACATCCTGGTAAGACCTTTGTAGTGGCTCAGGTTCGGAAGAGGGTCTTACTCTGGGGTCATTCGTCCAAACTGGCTGGTCATGCCGGCCAGAGGAAAACGCTTCTGCTCATTGCCAGACATTATTGGTGGCCCACCCTGCGCAAAGATGTTGCAGATTTTGTCCCGACTTGTTCCTCTTGTGCCCATAACAAGATACCTAGGCACCTTCCAGCCGGTCGTCTTCTTCCTCTTCCCATGCCTACCGCTCCATGGCAACATATTGCAATGGATTTCATCACGGATCTTCCTGTATCGGCCGGTTGTATTGTCATTTGGGTGGTTGCCGACCGCTTCTCCAGGATGGCTCACTTCATCCCTCTGCCTGGTCTTCTGCCTGCACCTGTGCTGGCTAAGGACTTCATCCATCACATCTTCCGTCTCCACAGCTTACCCCTCCACATTGTCTCGGACCAGGGAGTTCAGTTCACTTCTCACTTCTGGAGAGCCACGTGCAAGCTGCTGGATGTCTCTTTGGATTTTTCTTCGGCCTATCATCCTCAGTCCAATGGTCAAGTGGAACGCATCAATCAGATCCTTACCAGTTTTCTTCGGCACTTTGTCAAAGCTCACCATAGCGATTGGGTAGAGCTCTTGCCTTGGGCCGAGTTTTCCTATAACAACCATGTGAGTGAGTCCTCTGCTAAGTCTCCGTTTTTTGTGGTTTACGGTCGACACCCCCGGATTCCGTTTCCCGTCTCCTCTTCAGTGGACAATCCTGCCGCGGAGTCTCTCATCAGTGAATTTTCAGTGATCTGGGAGGACACTAGATCTGCACTTCTTCAGTCCTCCGAGCAGATGAAGAAACATGCTGGTAAGAGACGTCTGGATCCGCCTCTGTTCCATCCGGGAGAAAAGGTCTGGCTTTCCATTCAAATATGTCCGTCTCAAGATACCATCATATAAGTTGGGTCCGCGGTTCATCGGTCCGTTCGAGATTCTGAACCAAATAAATCCAGTGGCTTACAAGCTGTAACTCCTGGCCTCCTTACGGATTCCCAATTCCTTTCACATGTCTCTCCTCAAGCCAGTTGTCCTTAATTCTTTCTCTGACGATCCAGGTACCATTCCAGCTCCAGTCTCCGCTGAGGACATCTTTGAGGTAGAGAACATTTTGGCCATCAAGAGGGTAAGAGGAAAGACTTTCTTTCTTCTGGATTCGAAGGGGATCGGTCCTGAAGAGAGGTCTTGGGAGCCCAGGGAGAACATTCATGCCCCTCGTCTTCTAGAAAAATTTCTTGCGGGCCTAAAGAAGAGGGGGCGTAAAGGGGGGAGTGGTACTGTAGCGCCAGCATCTCTGTCTCCTGGCGGGCAGAGACGCCGATCCCCTCACCACCGCGGTCCCGGTCCGGCGTCCTCCAGCTCCCCTGCTGCTGCTAAAGAGTCCCCGGCCAATGGCCGGAGGACTACTCCTATTTAAAGCACCTCCTCCAAAATGGAGGTGCTGTGCAAGGTTGTTGTTTGTGTGCTAGCACTCTTCTCAGCCCTCAGGTTCCAGTGCCCGACAGCCTATCAGCTGTGCCCGCCTGCCTGTCTACCTGCCGTGCCCGCCTTCTCGCCTACCCGCATCACCTTTCTGTCTACCGGCTGTGCTCATCTTCTGCAGCTGTCAGCTTCAGCCTTCTGACCCGTGGGAGTCGCCTGCTCTCACACAAGGTCGGTCCCAGAGTGGCACCTGGTTCACCTTCCTGGTCCCTCCCTGGTTCATGGAGTTGACTAAGCCGCCGTGTGGCCAGGGTCGGTCCGGGTAGGCACTTACATATGCCTCTCTGGTCCCTCCTAGCATCACAGCACACCACCCGGATCCGTAGCACTGTTCCTCACCAGTGACCGTGTGCCCAGATCCCTTATCTTCCCCATGTCTTATCCTGGAGTCCTATTTTCCTCTGCTACCTGCAGACTAGAAGTCCACCCACTAAGCCATCTGCTTAGCAACTGCCTTGCCTCTCACTGACAACTGTGCCCAGCAGTGGCATCTTGTGGCTGATAAAAAGTACTTCAGCCCCACAAGGAATTATATCTAACCTCTAGACATGCCCAATGTCTATCCCTGTCACTGTGTTTCCCTCTTACTCCACTGACTGCGCCACTGAAATTAACCCCATAATTTGACCTAATAGCAGTTCAGAGAGTGTCTAACTATGGGGATATGTAATTCTAACTGCTTCAGTACCAGGGGAAGGTTACATTCTTCCTCACTATTACACAAGTATACCTAGAAGAATTGATGCTTTCATGCAGTTTTGAAGGCTCTAGGTAATTGCATCAGATATTGATTTGATTTAACTTTCTCTTTTGTTTATTTACTTAGTTTATTTTTATCAATTAAAAAAGAACAATTAATACTTGTTTGTTTATTTTAAAGTACCACACTAGCCTTTTTTTAATTGCACTACTGTAGTGGTGCTTTAAATTTAATTCCCTTGCCCCCTGTCTCATACTCACCTGCTGCCGCCTTCATCGTTTCCAGTGTCGCTCCCTTCGGTCTAGGGCGAAAAGTGACATGCCTGCAGCTTGAGTGTTTCATGGAGCTGCGCGGAGGTTACTTTTCAATAAAAACCTCAACAGCTCACACACGGTACTATGTGCAAGGAGCAGTGCTGCACTGCTCCTTGAACATTAACTCCCGAAATGCTGCGATCGACTTCGAGGAGCAAGGGGGAAAGTAAGCGCCGATACTTACCTCCTCCCCGGCATCGGGTGGTGTCTGTGCCGGGTTACGGATGTTGTCATGGTGTCATGGTGACCCGATGTCGCCATGACAACATCCGGGTCACCAGGAGGCAAGAAGCATGTGCAGTGCGCGACCAAAGTAACTTCTCCATGTGCAGCACTGACAGGCTGTATAGCACAGGGATGGTGCTGCATTCCTATGCTATACAGCCGATGAGACTGTAAAAAGTGAAAGTCCCAAAGTAAGAAAAGTGTCAGAAAGTGAAAAAAAGAAATAAAAAAAAAAAATCCCCAAAAAATAAAAATATACTGTACCCATAAATACATATTATTATGAAAAAACAATAAAAGTTCACATATTTGGTATCGCCGCATCCGGAATGACCTGACCTATAAAAATGTCCCATTAGTTAACTCCTTTAGTGAACACGGTAAAAAAAAAAAAAAAAGACGAAGCAAAAAACAATGCTTTATCATCATACTGCCAAACAAAAAATGGAATAAAACGCGATCAAAAAGATGAATGTAAATTAAAATAGTACCGCTGAAATTGTAATCTTTCCCGCAAAAAACAAGCCACCATAGAGCTCCAAAGGCTGAAAAATAAAAAGGTTATAGCTCTTAGAATAAAGCGATGCAAAAACAATTCTTTTTTCTATAATATAGTTTTTATTGTGGAAAAGCGCCAAAACATAAAAAAACAATATAAATGTGGTACCGCTGTAAACGTACTGACCCGAAGAATAAAGCTGCTTTATCAATTTTACCACACACGGAACGACATTAAAAAAAAAAAAAAAAAAACAATTCCTGAATTGTTGGTTTTTGTTTACTCTGCCTCCCAAAAATCGGAATAGAAAGTGATCAAAAAATGTCACGTGCCTGAAAATGGTACCAATAAAAATGTCAACTCGTCCCACAAAAACAAGCCATCACATTAATCTGTCAGCTGAAATATGGAGAAATTATAGCTCTCAAAATATGGTGATGCAAAAACTAGTCTTTGCAAAAAAAGGTTTTTTTAGTGTGTGACTGCTGTCAATCATAAAAACCCGAAATCAATCTGGTATCTCTGTAATTGCACCGTCCTGAAGATTAAAGTCGTCTAATCACTTATACCTCACTAGGAATGGCGTAAAACATAAACTCTAGGGTTAGTTGTGCTACAGTTACGGTAGGGTTAGGGTTGCGCTAGGGTTAAGGTTTGGCTAGGGTTAGGGTTGGGCTAGGGTTAAGGTTAGGGTTAGGGTTGGGCTAGTGTTAGGGTTTTATTAGGGTTGGGGTTAGCGTTGTGTTGGGGTTGGGATTTTTTCAGAAGTAAAGAAAAAAATGATAATGATATGGCGATTAGAGTTGAGCGCAAGTGCTCGCTACTTAAGTTTGCATTGGGTACTCGAATATGCACCGAGTATCGGGGGTGTTCGAGTGACATGCTCGAGTCTTCGCCCCATATGTTTTGCAGCTGTTATACAGCCAAAAAAACCTTGTGGGGATTGCCTGCCATGTACGAGTGATCCCCAAGTTTTTTTTTTTTTTTGGGTGTCTAACAACCATGAAACGTGCAGACAGGGACTCGAGCATGTCATTTGAGCACCCGCGATACTTGGTGCATACCAGAGTACCCGATGCAAACTCATGTAGTGAGCACTTGCGCTCAAGACTAATGACAACTTATTCAATATGATGACCTAATATTATACAATTCTGTATCTTACCCCTGGGTTCAAAATGTTCACTATACTCCTTGATAAAATCCTTGAGGGGTGTAGTTTCCAAAATGGAGTCACTTGTGGGGGGTTTCCACTGTTTAGGCACATCAGAGGCTCCCCAAATGCAACATGGCGTCCGCTAATTATTCAAGCAAATTTTACATTCAAAAAGTCAAATGGCACTCCTTCCCTTCCGAACCCTGCCGTATGCCCAAGCATTGGTTTCCCCCCCCATATTGGGTATCGGCTTACTCAGAAGAAATGGCACAACAAATTGCAGGGTGCAATTTCATCTGTTACCCTTCTGAAAATGCAAAATTGGAGGCTGAAAAACATTTTTGTGGGAAAAATGTGAAAATTTTATTTTTAAGTCTCAATGTTATAAACTTCTGTGAAGTACCTTGGGGTTCAAGGTGCTCATCACACACCTAGATAAGTTACCTGAGGGGTTTAGTTTACAAAATGGGGTAATTTGTGGGGGGTTTCCACTTTTTAGGCACATCAGGGGCTCCCCAAACGCAACATGGCGTCCGCTAATTATTCAAGCTAATTTTACATTCAAAAAGTCAAATGGCGCTCCTTCCCTTCCAAACCCTGCCATGCGTCCAAACAGTGGTTTTCCCCCACATATGGGGTATCGGCGTGCTCAAGAGGAATTGCACAACAAATTTTAGGATCCATTTTTTCCTGATACCCTTGCGAAAATAAAAAAAATTGGGGTCTAAAGTAACATTTTTGTGAAAAAAGTTAAATGTTCATTTTTTTCTTCTACATTCCAAAAATTCCTGTGAAGCACTTGAAGGGTTAGTAAACTTCATGAATGTGGTTTTGAGCACCTTGAGGGTGCCGTTTTTAGAATGGTGTCACTTTTGAATATTTTCTGTCATAAAGACCCCACAAAGTCACTTCAAACGTGATGTGGTCCCTAAAAAAATGTTTTTGTAAATTTTGTTGTAAAAATGAGAAAACGCTATTGTGCTGATGTAAAGTAGACATGTGGGAAATGTTATTTATTAACTATTTTGTGTGACATACTGTATCTCTCTGATTTAAGGGCATGAAAATTCAAAGTTTGAAAATTTGCGAAATTTTCAAAATTTTCACCAAGTTTCCTTTTTTCACTAATAAACGCAAGTGATATCAAAGAAATTATGCCACTATCATGAAATACAATGTCACAAAAAACAATCTCAGAAACAGGGGGATCCGTTGAAGCATTTCAGAGTTATTACCTCATAAAGTGACAGTGGTCAGAACTGTAAAAATTGGCCTAGTCATTAACGTGCAAAACACCCTCGGGGGTAAAGGGGTTAAAGAATTCTTACTTTGCAGCATTTTTTCCACACCTGCCTAAAAATTTTGCACATTACTGTACATTAAAACATTGCAGAAAAAAAAACCTGCTGACCAATTGTTAATGACAAAAAAAGAGTAAATACTAATCCTGCGCAAAACACAATGGAATATCTGAACTTTAATGGATCTAAATGAGTACTAAATGTCAATATCATAACATGCACCATCAGTGGCAGGGGAAAATGAAAATATGTTACAGGCTATGTGCACACATTCAGGATTTTAAGCAGAAATTTCCTGAGCATTTCTGCATCTCCTTGGCAGGAAAAACGATGCGGAAAAACAGCATGGTTTTGCCACAATTTTGCCGTGCTTTTGCCGCGTTTTTGATGCATTTTTTTAAGCGTTTTTGTACATCAATGAATGCTTTTTGGAGCTAAATAAAGTTGTTTGGTGGGAAATTGCTTAAACCCTTGGATTTCTGTCAGAACTGGGGTGAGTATATTGGTTAATTTAAATGATTAAAGAATGTGTCTGTTGTATTTCAAATAAAGTGTTTGCTATGTGTCTGTGTGTTTATTTAACTCTTTACTTTAATTAGGTTTGGTGATGTAAGGGTCTGATTGACACCTTGTCATCACCAAACAAAAGAGCTAGTTGTCAGCTAATCCCATTTGCCCAATGTCATTATCATTTCCAGTCATGTACGTTCTGGGGCAGCTGTGAGCTGCTATTTTTAGCCTA
Organism: Phyllobates terribilis; assembly: GCF_046119375.1. Taxonomy (NCBI): domain Eukaryota; kingdom Metazoa; phylum Chordata; class Amphibia; order Anura; family Dendrobatidae; genus Phyllobates; species Phyllobates terribilis. The sequence goes on along the minus strand of NW_027362762.1, from coordinate 660,261,133 downwards.
GGAAGGTGACATTAACATGGTCCCTGGCCATTATTAACAGCTCACTGCTGTTTTGTTAGCCGCTACGTCCCTACGAACAGCACTCAGCAGCGCATTGGACACAGCGTATTTTTGCTGCATCCAAAACGCTGGGTTCTAATGCTGCACTTCTGTTGTCTTTACATGTGAATCCAGTCGCATATAATGACACTTCAATCGGTCAAAATCTGCAGCGGAGACTAGCTTGTCCGCTACTTCATGGTAGTTTTTTTTTTGTACATGACAAGGGTGTATAGACTTTTTCTATCCACCATGTATCAGTCATTGTCATTAAAGTGCTCCCCTATGTATATATTACAGTATAACGCCATTGTTTTTAAGACTAGGTATATTTTACTAAGTTCGGACGCAACACAGGTTTGGCGTTCTGCCAATGGATGGGATCTCTAGAATTCCCACGTCCACTATGCGTGCAGAATCAGGCGAGAGGCAGTTACACCCCCTTATAGTAATACAAACCAGAGAAACCTGACCAGCACCTCCTAATGTGAACTGGTGCCAGCTGCTGTAACTATAAAATATATCAAAAGAATGCAGCAGCACTCCATATGGCCAAGATACGTCTTAACAATGAAAATATTAGGATCCAAACTGTTTAAATGTAGGCAAGAGGCCTACATTTAAAGGCCTCTTGCCTGATTCTGCACTCCTCCCATTAACCAGCAGGTGTTGTATAAACAGCTCTGCTTGCCCTTTAAATGTAGGAGTTTTTAGCCCAGAAGAAGACATGTTTGTCCGTTTAGTTGTAGGCTTGTAGCCCAAAAGTGGCATGGAAGGCAGAGTGGTTACCCATCAGGGGGAGGTTGCCTTGCCGTAGTTCATGGGCACACATGAATTGGCCAATTTATGCGCTAAAAACCTTTGTTTTTTGTAAGTACTTGTTGCTGAGCAAAACAGTTTGGATCCTAATATTTTCATTGTTAAGACGTATCTTGGCCATATGGAGTGCTGCTGCATTATTTTAATATATATATACATATATTTATATATATATATATATATATATATATATATATATATATATATATATATATATATGTAAAATTGCCTTGAAAGGATATTCATACCCCATGAACTTTTCCACATTTTTTCATGTTACACCCACAAACTTAAAAGTATTTTATTGGGATTTTATGTGATTTACCAACACAAGGAATCAAGTATTTATGAATTGTAGAGGAAATGATACATAGTTTTCTAAATATTTTAAAAATATAAGTCTGAAAATTGTGACGTGCATTTGTATTCAGCCTAACTGAGTCAATAGTTTGTAGGACCACCTTTTGCAGCAATTACTATTGCAAGTCTTTTGGGTATGTCTCTACTAGAGATGAGCGGTGTTCGACTAGAACTGTTCGCCAATCTCAAATTCGACCTGTTTTGGGCGGTGTTCGAGTTGTTCGACGAACCCGAACGATTTGCAAAAAATTCGGCTGTTCGAGGTTATGTTCGATAACTGTTCGTGCACCAAAAGCGTGTCCTGCATGTCTGGTGCTATTTAGAGCACCAATCATGCAGGGATTGCCTGCCACTCACTGTAATGCCACAGCCATGGTAGTTGTGGCATTACAGTGATTGCCCAAATCGATGGGAACAGTGCCAACAGTGAAACATGAAAAGCCGGCAATTCAGCAGCGGCATACACCGGTACCCAACAATTTAGAACCGAAAGAATAGAGCTTCACACATAGATTAGATAGATATAAACATGTCAGCCACATATATACGAAGTACAGTGAAAGTGCTGCTTACTATACTTGTCATTTAGCGTAAAGGATTTATCAAAAAAAATAATAGTGTTTTCATGCACTGTCTCTTTAAGAAAGCCGGCCGGCAATTCAGCATCTGTACCCGACAATTTATAACAGACAGAATAGAGCTTCACACATAGATTAGATAGATAGAAACATGTCAGTCACATATATATGAAGTACAGTGACAGTGTTGCTTACTGTACTTGTCATTTAGTGTAAAGGATTTATCAAAAAAAATAATAGTGTTTTCATGCACTGTCTCTTTAAGAAAGCCGGCCGGCAATTCAGCATCTGTACCCGACAATTTATAACAGACAGAATAGAGCTTCACACATAGATTAGATAGATAGAAACATGTCAGTCACATATATATGAAGTACAGTGACAGTGTTGCTTACTGTACTTGTCATTTAGTGTAAAGGATTTATTAAAAAAAATAATAGTGTTTTCATGCACCGTCTCTTTAAGAAAGCCGGCCGGCAATTCAGCATCTGTACCCGACAATTTATAACAGACAGAATAGAGCATCACACATAGATTAGATAGATAGAAACATGTCAGTCACATATATATGAAGTACAGTGATAGTGTTGGTTACTGTACTTGTCATTTAGTATTAAAATAAAGGATTTATTATTAAAAAAATTGGCGTGGGGTTCCCCTTAATTTTAGGCTCTAGCGGAGGTTAAGCAGACAGCTGGGGCAGATGTTTGAAGCCTGGGAAGGGGGTAATACCCACGGAGCTTCCCAGGCTACTAATATCAGCCCCCAGCTGAATACATAGCCTTTACTAGCTATTAAAATGGGGGACCCCCCAAAAAAAATGACGTGGGGTCCCCCCTAATTTAATAGCTAGCAAAGGCTAGGCAGACAGCTGGGGGCTGATATTAATAGCCCAGGAAGGGAGCCATGAATATTGGCCCCCTCCCAGGCTAGAAACACCAGCCGTCAGCCGCCCCAGAAATGGCGCATTCATAGGATGCGCCAATTCTGGCACTTAGCCTCGCTCTTCCACGCTGCCCTGGTGCGGTGGCAGGGGGTAATAGGGCTGGGGTTGATGTCAGCTTATAATGCCAGCTGACATCAAGCCCAGGTTAGTAATGGAGAGGTGTCTATAAGACACCCCCATTACTAACCCCATAGTCAAAGTTAAAAAAAACACAAACACCCAGAATAAAGTCCTTTAATTGAAATAAAGACACAATTCTTTATTGTTCTAAATTAAACCATACTTACCGTCACGCCCATTCCAGCTGAAGCCAACGATCTCCTGTAATAAAAATAAAATAATAAAGCAACCTCATCCTTACCTTTCCATGGTTCCCAGGACAGCTTCAGCTCTGCTACATCGAGATGACAGGCTGGACCGCAGCAGAACGCCGCCATCCAGCCTGTCATCCCGCAGACACTGAGAAGAGCAGGCTTGCTTGCGCTCCACATTGTCTCTCTGTGACGGCATAAAGATGAGCCGAGGTCATGTCCAATGAACTCGGCTCACCTCATGCACGTCACTTACAGCGTGGGAGAATTCTCACGCTGAAGCGCTGAGTGCAGGAGAATTTTCCCACGCTGTCAGTGAGGTGCATGAGGTGAGCTGAGTTCATTGGACATGAGCTCACCTCATGCACGTCACTGACAGCGTGGGAGAATTCTCCTGCACTCAGCACTAAAGCGTGAGAATTTTCCCACGCTGTCAGTGACGTGCATGAGGTGAGCTGAGTTCATTGGACATGAACTCGGCTCATCTGGATGCCGTCACAGCGAGACACTGAGGAGCGCAAGCATGCCTGCTCTTCTCAGTGTCTGCGGCATGACAGGCTGGATGGCAGCGTTCTGCTGCGGTCCAGCCTGTCATCTCGATGTAGCAGAGCTGAAGCTGTCGTGGGAACCATGGAAAGGTAAGGATGAGGTTGGTTTATTATTTTTCTTTTATTGCAGGAGATCGTTGGCTTCAGCTGGAATGGGCGTGATGGTAAGTATGGTTTAATTTAGAACAATAAAGAATTGTGTGTTTATTTCAATTAAAGGACTTTATTCTGGGTGTTGTGTTTTTTTTAAATACTTTACTAGAAATTCATGGCGGTCATGTCTAATACTGGCGTGACCCCATGAATTTTGGGCTTGCGGCCAGCTGATAATACCAAGCTGGCCCTAACCCCTTTATTACCCAGTGAGCCACCGCACCAGGGCCCTGGATGAGTTGGGTACAGCGCCAGAAGATGGCGCTTCTATGAACGCGCCATTTTCCGGGGTGGCTGCGGACTGCAATTTGCAGCGGGGGGGGCCCAGAAAGCTTAGGCCTCCCTGCGCTGCGGATTCCAGCCCCCAGCTGCCTAGTTGTACCTGGCTGGACACAAAAATAGGGCGAAGCCCCACGTATTTTTTTTTTAATTATTTCATGAAATTCATGAAATAATTAAGAAAAAAAGGCCTTCTCCATATTGTTGTGTCCGGCCAGGTACAAATAGTCAGCTGGTGGTTGGGGGCAGCCCGTTCCTGCCTGCTGTACCTGGCTGGACACAAATATAGTGCGAAGCCCCACTTCAATTTTTTTAAATTATTTCAGGAAATTCATGAAATAATTAAAAAAAAATTGACGTGGGGCTTCGCACTATATTTGTGTCCAGTCAGGTGCAGCAGGCAGGAACGGGCTGCCCCCAACCACCAGCTGCCTATTTGTACCTGGCCGGACACAACAATATAGGGAAGCCCTTTTTTTCTTAATTATTTCATGAAATAATTTAAAGAAAATTGACGTGGGGCTTCGCCCTGTTTTTGTGTCCAGCCAGCTACAACTATGCAGCTGGGGGCTGGAATCCGCAGCGCAGGGAGGCCCAAGCTTTCTGGGCCACCCCCGCTGCAAATTGCAGTCCGCAGCCACCCCGGAAAATGGCGCGTTCATAGAAGCGCCATCTTCTGGCGCTGTACCCAACTCATCCAGGGCCCTGATGCGGTGGCTCACTGGGTAATAAAGGGGTTAGGGCCAGCTTGGCATTATCAGCTGGCCCTAAGCCCAAAATTCATGGGGTCACGCCAATATTAGACATGACCACCATGAATTTCTAGTAAAGTATTTAAAAAAAACACAACACCCAGAAAAAAGTCCTTTAATTGAAATAAACACACAATTCTTTATTGTTCTAAATTAAACCATACTTACCATCACACCCATTCCAGCTGAAGCCAACGATCTCCTGAAATAAAAGAAAAATAATAAAGCAACATCATCCTTACCTTTCCGTGGTTCCCATGACAGCTTCAGCTCTGCTACATCGAGATGACAGGCTGGACCGCAGCAGAACGCTGCCATCCAGCCTGTCATCCCGCAGACACTGAGAAGCGCAGGCTTGCTTGCGCTCCACAGTGTCTCTCTGTGAGGGCATCCAGATGAGCCGAGTTAATGTCCAATGAACTCGGCTCACCTCATGCACGTCACTGACAGCGTGGGAAAATTCTCCTGCACTCAGCGCTTCAGCGTGGGAGAATTCTCACGCTGAAGCGCTGAGTGCAGGAGAATTCTCCCACGCTGTCAGTGAGGTGCAAGAGGTGAGCTGAGTTCATTGGACATGAGCTCACCTTATGCACGTCACTGACAGCGTGGGAGAATTCTCCTGCACTCAGCGCTTCAGCGTGAGAATTCTCCCACGCTGTCAGTGACGTGCATGAGGTGCGCCGAGTTCATTGTGTTATGTTCTGCTACCAAAGCTAAGGAAAGAGAGGAGATCTGTCCCTACTATAGGACTCAGCTGAATCCCTACGATGTAACAGGGAACCTGATCCTGCGATCAGACCTGCTAAAGTCCTAATCTAGTCTGTACGGAGACCTATAGATGTGGGGAGGGAATCCCTACAAGTACTAAGGACTGGGAGGAATATGGGACACCTCCTAACAGAAATAGTAGCAGACAGACGAACAAACAAAATAGATAGAACATAGAGGTCCGTAGACCAAGCAAACTAACAGAGTTAGATACAGAGCACAGGCTAGCTAGAAAGTAGATATACAATGAAGTCCAGCAAAGCCAGAAGGGCGGAGCAGGATTAAATAGGCCAACAAGGTCATGTGACCAGCAAAGGAAAAAAAACCTAACAGCAAGGTTCTAACAGTACCCCCCCTTCTAAGAGGATCCTCCGGATCCCCTAGGACCAGGCTTATCAGGAAATCTCCTGTGAAACGCTCTGATAAGTCTGGACGCGGAAACATCATCTGACCTCACCCAAGAGTTATCCTCGGGTCCGAAACCTTTCCAGGCCACAAGATACTGCAAACTACCTCTATACCGTCTAGAGTCAAGGATGCGAGAAATTTCATATTCCCCATCCTCCACCACCGGAGGAACAGAGGCAGAGGCGTCACCATCCGACACAACAGCTTTTTTTAACAGAGAGACATGAAAGACCGGATTAATTCTCCAGGAGGTAGGAACCTCCAACCTAACAGCAGATTGGTTGACAACCTGAAGCACCTTAAAGGGCCCTACAAACTTGGGACCCAATTTCTTAGAAGGAATCCTCAACCGCAGATTCCTAGAGGACAACCAAACCATGTCACCAACAGCGAACAAAACCTCCTGTCGTTTCCTATCAAAGTAGTCTTTAGATTTTCTGTTGGCCTCCTGAAGATTACCACGCACATCCGTCCAAACTCTTTCCAAATCACCGGAAAAATTCTCCTCCTCAGGCACGGCAGATCCCAACTTGGAGAACGACCCAAACGACGGATGTCTCCCAGAACAACAAAAAAAAGGCGAACAACCAGCAGAAGAAGATGTATGATTGTTCAGAGCAAATTCGGCAAGTGGCAGAAACTCAGACCACCCCTCTTGATTGTCTGCCACAAAACAACGCAAGAACTGCTCAACATCCTGGTTTTTCCTTTCTGTCTGGCCATTAGATTCAGGATGATATCCGGACGAAAACGACAAATGAATTCCCAACCTGTCACAAAAGGCACGCCAAAAACGAGCCACGAACTGAGGACCCCTATCAGAAACAATGTCAGTAGGAACGCCATGAAGTCTGACAATTTCCTTGACAAAGGCCTTAGCGAGAGTTTTAGCGCAGGGCAGTTTGACGAAGGGAACCAAGTGACACATCTTGCTAAAACGGTCCACGACCACCCAGATGACAGTAAAACCCTCAGAGGGGGGAAGGTCAGTTATAAAGTCCATAGCCAAATGTGTCCAAGGAGCACTGGGGACCTCCAAAGGACAAAGCAACCCCGCAGCAGGAGTATGTGAGGACTTAGATCTAGCACATATAGTACATTGGCGCACCCACTTAATGACTTCCTTCTGCCATCCAGGCCACCAAAAACTGCGACCCACCAGTCTCTTAGTCTCAGAGATTCCGGGATGACCTGCCAACCGAGATTCGTGACACTCAACAAACAAATCTCTCCTAAAGGTCCCAGGCACAAACAACCTCCCATGAGGAGTGTTAGATGGGGCATTCTCCTGAGCTTTAAGAATCTCATCTTCCAAAACGGAGTCTAAAGCAGCTATCACAACACCTTCTTGTAAAATGTTTTCCTCTTTCTCAGCACCGACTATGGGAGAAAAACTGCGAGACAAGGCATCCGCCTTAACATTCTTAGTACCAGGGATGTAAGTAACGGAGAAATTAAACCGCGAGAAAAACAGTGCCCACCTAGCCTGACGGGCATTCAGGCGCTTGGCAGCATCAAGATATATCAGATTTTTATGATCCGTAAGAACCTGAACGGGAAATTCCGCACCTTCCAAGAAGTGGCGCCAGTGTTCAAATGCGAGTTTAATAGCCAATAATTCCCGATTACCAATATCGTAATTCAGTTCAGTCTCCGAAAATTTTTTTGAAAAAAAGGCACAGGGATGTAATCCATCCCCGTTATCCTGAGACAATACTGCGCCAACCCCCACAGAGGAAGCATCAACCTCAACCAAAAACGGCCTAGTAACATCAGGCTGCATAAGGATGGGAGCAGAGGTGAACCTCTCCTTGAGATACACAAAAGCTTCAATGGCCTCAGAAGACCACTGAACTGCATCAGCACCTTTCCTGGTGAGATCAGTCAGAGGTTTGACAATACTAGAAAAATTTTTTATGAATTTTCTGTAGTAATTGGCGAAACCCAAAAACCTCTGTATCGATTTCAAACCAATAGGCCTAGGCCATTCCTGCACAGCCTGAACCTTAACCGGATCCATCTCAAAACCTTTGCTGGAGATAATGTAGCCCAAAAAACTAATTCTCTGTACAGCGAACTCACATTTCTCCAGCTTAGCAAAAAGCGAATTGTCCATTAATAACTGTAATACCTCACGCACGCTCCGCCAATGAGACTCCAGATCTGGCGAATAAATCAAAATGTCATCCAAATACACAACCACATTTTTACCGATCAAAGGTCTAAGGATGTCATTAATCAGATTCTGAAAAAATGCAGGAGCATTAGTAAGACCAAAAGGCATAACCAGATTCTCAAAATGACCCACAGGAGTGTTAAAAGCAGTCTTCCATTCATCACCCTCCTTCATGCGCAACAGATTGTATGCCCCCTTAAGGTCAATTTTAGAGAACCACTTGGCCCCCAATAACTGGTTAAACAGATCAGGAATCAATGGCAGTGGGTAAGGATTGCGTACCGTAATTTTGTTAATCTCACGAAAATCCAGACAAGGACGTAAACCGCCGTCCTTTTTTTTTACAAAAAAAAATCCAACCGCCACAGGAGACTTAGAGGGCCTAATGTGACCGGCGGCCAAACTTGTCTGTATGTATTCCTCCAAAGCCTTCCTCTCAGGAATAGTAAGGTTAAATAAACGACTTTTAGGAAGAGTCGCTGCAGGGACAAATTCAATAGAACAATCATAGTCTCTATGGGGAGGCAAAACCTGCGATTCCTTCTCAGAAAAAACTCTCCAAAAATCCTGAATAGGAACAGGCAATTGTCCCCTATCCAAAGCTGCAATACGCCCGTTACAACACTTGTCATAACATTTATGGCTCCAGGATTTAATTTCACTGGTAGACCAATCCAGTACAGGATTGTGAAATTTTAACCAGGGCAAACCCAATATTACTGGAGAAGGCAAGTTATTCAACACTACCAAATCCAATTTCTCATGGTGAACACCATTAATAGTGAGAGGAAATTCACTGACCTTGAGAGTAATATTCTTCAAAGGGGAGCCATCCACAGAAACCACAGCAATGGGGGATGATAAAGGTTCAGGTTTTAAATTGAGTTTTTCCACGAATCCCCCATCAATTACATTCAGTGTAGACCCGCAATCAACAAACACCCGAAATTCCATTAATTTTTCCTGAGCAATCGTGGAAGCAGCTAAAAATATACCCCTGGAATTTAAACAGGCAATACGGGCGTGACTGACCATTTTTTTTTTCTTTCTTCATACGAAGCTCACAGCCTTTAATCAAATGACCAGTTTTTCCGCAATAGAAACACAAGCCTTCCGAAAAACGACGGTCTTTTTCTTGAGAGCGAGGTGCCACCGATCCAATCTCCATCGGTTCACCACTGTTAGTACACACATTATCATAACCAGAAACTGACATAGCAGAGGATTTGCTCTCATTAACCCTAGCACGCAGTCTTCTATCCACCCGTATAGCTAATTGCATAGCCTGTTGCAAATCCTCAGGTGTAGGATAAGCAATTAGCAGGTCTTTAACCCTTTCACTGAGCCCAGCAAGAAATAGACTTTTCAGAGCAGAATCGTTCCACCCTGTTTGAGTGGACCAACGACGAAAATGAGTACAATATTTTTCGACATTACCTGATCCTTGTTTTAAACGTCTCAACTCAGTCTCAGCTGATGCCACACGGTCAGGATCATCATATAATAGTCCTAAAGCAGAAAAAAAACTATCCACTGATCTGAAGCATGTATCACTAGGTTGCAAAGAAAAGGCCCACTCCTGAGGCTCTTTGCGCAAAAGTGACATTATGAACCCTACGCGCTGGGATTCATCCCCAGAGGACTTGGGTCTCAAACGAAAATACAATAAGCAAGCATTTTTAAATGAAAAAAATTCTCGATGTTCACCAAAAAATAAATCCGGCAAACATACCTTAGGCTCCAAGAAATATGCTCCAGGACAGTTACTCACGTGCTGACGGAGCTCGGCCACTTCCAGAGAGAGTCCCTGCAGGTGTTTAGCCAAATCCTGAACCGACACCATGATGGAACAAAAAAAAAAAATCTTTCCTTAGAGAATTTGCAGGCTGGACTTACTGTTATGTTCTGCTACCAAAGCTAAGGAAAGAGAGGAGATCTGTCCCTACTATAGGACTCAGCTGAATCCCTACGATGTAACAGGGAACCTGATCCTGCGATCAGACCTGCTAAAGTCCTAATCTAGTCTGTACGGAGACCTATAGATGTGGGGAGGGAATCCCTACAAGTACTAAGGACTGGGAGGAATATGGGACACCTCCTAACAGAAATAGTAGCAGACAGACGAACAAACAAAATAGATAGAACATAGAGGTCCGTAGACCAAGCAAACTAACAGAGTTAGATACAGAGCACAGGCTAGCTAGAAAGTAGATATACAATGAAGTCCAGCAAAGCCAGAAGGGCGGAGCAGGATTAAATAGGCCAACAAGGTCATGTGACCAGCAAAGGAAAAAAAACCTAACAGCAAGGTTCTAACACATTGGACATGAACTCGTCTCATCTTTATGCCGTCACAGCCAGACACTGCAGAGCGCAAGCAAGCCTGCTCTTCTCAGTGTCTGCGGGATGACAGGCTGGATGGCGGCGTTCTGCTGCGGTCCAGCCTGTCATCTCGATGTAGCAGAGCTGAAGCTGTCGTGGGAACCATGGAAAGGTAAGGATGAGGTTGCTTTATTATTTTATTTTTATTACAGGAGATCGTTGGCTTCAGCTGGAATGGGCGTGATGGTAAGTATGGTTTAATTTAGAACAATAAAGGATTGTGTCTTTATTTCAATTAAAGGACTTTATTCTGGGTGTTTGTGTTTTCTTTTAACTTTGACTATGGGGTTAGTAATGGGGGTGTCTTATAGACGCCTCTCCATTACTAACCTGGGCTTGATGTCAGCTGGCATTATAAGCTGACATCAACCCCAGCCCTATTACCCCCTGCCACCGCTACAGGGCAGCGTGGAAGAGCGAGGCTAAGTGCCAGAATTGGCGCATCCTATGAATGCGCCATTTCTGGGGCGGCTGACGGCTGGTGTTTCTAGCCTGGGAGGGGGCCAATATTCATGGCACCCTTCCTGGGCTATTAATATCAGCCCCCAGCTGTCTGCCTAGCCTTTGCTAGCTATTAAATTAGGGGGGACCCCACGTCATTTTTTGGGGGGGGTCCCCCATTTTAATAGCTAGTAAAGGCTATGTATTCAGCTGGGGGCTCATATTAGTAGCCTGGGAAGTTCCGTGGGTATTACCCCCTTCCCAGGCTTCAAACATCTGCCCCAGCTGTCTGCTTAACCTCCGCTAGAGACTAAAATTAAGGGGAACCCCACGCCAATTTTTTTTAATAATAAATCCTTTATTTTAATACTAAATGACAAGTACAGTAACAAACACTATCACTGTACTTCATATATATGTGACTGACATGTTTCTATCTATCTAATCTATGTGTGAAGCTCTATTCTGTCTGTTATAAATTGTCGGGTACAGATGCTGAATTGCCGGCCGGCTTTTTTAAAGAGACGGTGCATGAAAACACTATTATTTTTTTTTAATAAATCCTTTACACTAAATGACAAGTACAGTAAGCAACATTGTCACTGTACTTCATATATATGTGACTGACATGTTTCTATCTATCTAATCTATGTGTGAAGCTCTATTCTGTCTGTTATAAATTGTCGGGTACAGATGCTGAATTGCCGGCCGGCTTTTTTAAAGAGACAGTGCATGAAAACACTATTATATTTTTTAATAAATCCTTTACACTAAATGACAAGTACAGTAAGCAACACTGTCACTGTACTTCATATATATGTGACTGACATGTTTCTATCTATCTAATCTATGTGTGAGGCTCTATTCCTTCTTGTCTAAATTGTCGGGTACCGGTGTATGCCGCTGCTGAATTGCCGGCCGGCTTTTTTAAAGAAAGCGTCTTCTGAGCAGTTTGTCAGCTTTTGGACACCTTTGAAGGTGTTTTCTATGTGTTTCTATGTGTTTTTGTTTGCCTGCCATTGGTTTTAACGGTGTTCGACGGTGTTCTAAGGTGTTTGACGAAACAGTTCGACGAACAGTTCCTCGAACATCCTGGTGTTCGACGAACCGAACCGAACCCGAACACTACGGGGGTGGCTCAACACTAGTCTCTACCAGCTTTGCACATCTAGAGGCTGAAATTTTTACCCATTCTTGTTTGCAAACTAGCTGTAGCTCAATGAGATTGAATGGAGAGTGTCTGTGAACAGCAATTTTCAAGTTTTGCCAACGATTCTCATTAGAATTTACAGTGGCTTGCGAAAGTATTCACCCCCTTAGCATTTTTCATGTTTTCCTTCCTTACAAACTGGAATTTCACTTTTTTTTGAGGGTTTACATCAGTTCAGGTAAAGAATAGTGATGAGCGAGCACTAAAATGCTCGGTTAGTTGTTGTTCGAGGGCAACGAGCCCAATGTAAGTCTATGGGAAACTCGAGCATTTTTCCGCTGGCCCCCCCCGGAGGTCTTCAGGGGGCCTAATATTTGCCGAAATTGATGGGAACAGTGTTCAAATGACATGGGAACAGAATGGGGAAGACCCCTGGAAGCATTTCTGACTACCAGGTCACTGCTGTCAACAATGTTGTCAGAAATATTGCGCCACTTTTACGGACTCACAATAAAACATACAAAAACGAAACCAAGATGGATTTTTCTGGGAGATATGTTAAGGAACATTCTTTCCAGGATAATGACTTGTATACAGTTATATGAAAAAGTTTGGGCACCCCTATTAATCTTAAGCTTAATGTTTTATAAAAATTGGTGTTTTTGCAACAGCTATTTCAGATTGATATATGTGTATGGACACAGTAATGTTTCTGCCTTGAAATGAGGTTTATTGTTAACAGAAAATGTGCAATCTGCATTCAAACAAAATTTGACAGGTGCATAAGTATGGGCACCTCACCAGAAAAGTGACATTAATATTTAGTAGATCCTCCTTTTGCAAAAATAACAGCCTCTAGTCGCTTCCTGTAGCTTTTAATGAGTTCCTGGATCCTGGATGAAGGTATTTTTGACCATTCCTCTTTACAAAACAATTCCAGTTCAGTTAAGTTTGATGGTCGCCGAGCATGGACAGCCTTCTTCAAATGATCCCACAGATGTTCAATGATATTCAGGTCTGGGGACTGGGATGGCCATTCCAGAACATTGTAATTGTTCCTCTGCATGAATGCCTGAATAGATTTGGAGCGGTGTTTTGGATCATTGTCTGGCTGAAAGATCCATCCCCTGCGTAACTTCAACTTTGTCACTGATTCTTGAACATTATTGTCAAGAATCTGCTGATACTCAGTGGTATCCATGCATCCCTCAACTTTAACAAGATTCCCGGTGCCGGCATTGGCCACACAGCCCCAAAGCATGATGGAACCTCCACCAAATTTTACTGTGGGTAGCAAGTGTTTTTCTTGGAATGCTGTGTTTTTTTGCCGCCATGCATAACGCCTTTTTGTATAACCAAACAACTCAATCTTTGTTTCATCAGTCCACAGGACCTTCTTCCAAAAAGAAATTGGCTTCTCTAAATGTGCTTTTGCATACCTCAGCCGACTCTGTTTGTGGCGTGCTTGCAGAAACGGCTTCTTTCGCATCACTCTCCCATACAGCTTCTCCTTGTGCAAAGTGCGTTGTATAGTTGACCGATGCACAGTGACACCATCTGCAGCAAGTTGATGCTGCAGCTCTCTGGAGGTGGTCTGAGGATTGTCCTTGACTGATCTCACCATTCTTCTTCTCTGCCTTTCTGATGTTTTTCTTGGCCTGCCACTTCTGGCCTTAACAAAAACTGTCCCTGTGTTCTTCTATTTCCTTACTATGTTCCTCACAGTGGAAACTGACAGGTTAAATCTCTGAGACAGCTTTTTGTATCCTTCCCCTGAACAACTATGTTGAATAATCTTTGTTTTCAGATCATTTGACAGTTGTTTTGAGGAGCCCATGATACCACTCTTCAGAGGAGATTCAAACAGGAGAACAACTTGCAAGTGGCCACTTTAAGTAGCTTTTCTCATGATTACATACATCTGGCTATGAAGTTCAAAGCTCAATGAGGTTACAAAACCAAAAAAAGTGCTTTAGTATGTCAGTAAAAAGTAGGTAGGAGTATTTAAAACAAGAAAATGATAAGGGTGCCCATACTTATGCACCTGTCAAATTTTGTTTGAATGCAGATTGCACATTTTCTGTTAGTACAATAAACCTCATTTCAAGGCAGAAACATTACTGTGTCCAACAGTTATTACATATATCAAACTGAAATAGCTGTTGCAAAAACACCAATTTTTATAAAACATTAAGCTTAAGATTAATAGGGGTGCCCAAACTTTTTCATATAACTGTATTAATGCATTGCAGGAAGTGACAGCCCATATCATTAAGAAGGCTCGAGATGGGAATCGAGGACTGGGATCATTAGATGAAATATTGTGCGACCAATTGATTGCTGGTTTAAAAGACCCCTCCCTGAGACAGGGAGGTGATGGGCCCATTGTAACCCTGGGCATGAATGTGCTTAAGGAGGTCGGACAGTTCTTGGCTGAGGATTCTGACAGAAATAACTGGACCTGCACCACTCGTGACCCAGCCAGCAAGAGGGTCTTTCAACACCTCGTACGAATCATTCAAATTCAAAAATTGCCTGTTGCTTCTCAGTATCTTGGTAGAGTGGCTATGCCGTCTGAAGCTACAGTGACATTGCCAGTAGGACAGACTGTGCTCACTCTGCCGGTACTGGCACATGTATCATTAGAGGATATGGACATCCAGATAGAACCAATAGAAGGGGAAGAAGCGCCTGCTGGACTTCTGGTTGCTCTCACACTGGCTACCGTGTGTCAGGGTCGAGTACCCGCACGCTGTATTAACCTAAGTGGCACAAGCCTACAGTTGTTGCCCCGCCAAGACATAGCGCCGGTTTGCAAAGTGCCAGAGGACCTAACCAGAGCGGATGCTATAGAGTTGGAGCCCGTGGATGGAGAACCATGGACCCTAGAGATGTCCCTTCACAGGCAAGAAGTCAAAAGGGAACCTTTGGCTGGGCGTCGCCTCTTAGAGCAAATGGAGGCTAATCTCAATGAGTTCTCGGCTGGAAAAGTTAAACATATCGAGCAACTTTTACAGTGTTACCAGGGGGTGTTTGCACAACATGAAAATGATTTCGGGTGCACACGAGATATTCAACACGAAATACCCACAGGAAATACGGCTCCCATTTGGGAAAAGTATCGGCAGATCTCACCTCAAATGTACCAGGAGGTGAAAGAACTTTTAGCCCATATGCTGCGGAATGGTGTAATTCACGAAAGTCCGAGTCCTTGGGCAGCTCCTATTGTGCTAGTTCGAAATTCAGCCACGTTTGAAGATCATCTCCGCTGACTGGAACAAGTGCTAGAACGACTTCAGAGGCATGGATTGAAAATCAAGCCTTGTAAGTGTCATCTCTTCAAACGAGAAATTGAATATTTAGGGCACACTGTGCCCAGTGCTGGAGTGTATCCCACTGCTGAGAAAATAGCTGCAGTGCAGAAGTGGCCCACACCAGTCAACTTAAGGGAGTTGAGATATCACCGCAGATTCATAAAAGACTTAGCTAAGATTGCGGTCCCGCTCAATGAATTACTGAGGGGAACGACTGGAGCAGCAAAGCGGCAACCTATTCAGTTGGTACCACGACAAGAAGAGACTTTTCAAGCATTGAAAATGGCACATACGAACACCCCATTACTGGCCTATGCTGATTTCTCACAGCCTTTTGTATTGTACACTGATGGAAGTCTACATGGCCTGGGAGCATTGTTGACTCAAGTGCAAGAAAGAAAAGAGCGGGTGATCGCTTATGCCAGTCGGTCACTTCGGAACACTGAGAAGAATCCAGATAACTACAGTTCGTTCAAACTGGAGCTACTGGCACTGGTATGGGCCATGACTGAGAAATTTGCGGAGTACTTGTCAGATTCAGAAGTACAAGTGCAGACGGACAATAATCCTTTGGCTCATTTGGAAAATGCAAAGTTTGGTGAATTGGAACAGCGGTGGGTTGCAAAGATGTCTAAATAGCAGTACAAAATTGCTTATCAGTCTAAGGCCCTGAACACCCATGCAGATGCTGTGTCCCGGTTCACTCAGATGGGGCCGAAGAGAGATATAGATGAAGAGCTGGGAGGTGATGAGACTCTGGATTTTTGTCAATTCGCTGCAGCTGTAATCGATGCTCAGAACTCCAAAGAAAAGGCAAGGCCCACTCAAATCCTGGGTCGCTCAAGAGACGAGTGAATAGAGTTGCAACAGTTTGACCCAGAGTTGGCAAAGCTTAGGGAATGGGTCGCTCTAGGTCAGAGACCCAACCAGTAGGCTAGAGCTGCTTCACTCCCAACTACCCTACAAATCTTAGGTCAGTGGGAAAGACTCTTTTTGAAGGATGGCTTGCTATGCTGGAAAATCCAGCTACCTCGAGAGTTTGACGTGACCTGGCAGGTATTAGTCCCAGGAACACTAATAACACAATTAGCCCAGGAGGCTCATGGAAGAGGTGCTCATTTAGGCATTTGGAAGACCTTCCGGTGGTTACAACGACTGGTATATTGGCCCCAACTGCGGCAAGAAATCGAAGAAGTTTGCCGAAAGTGTCGGCAATGTGAGTTGAGCAAGCCTTTTGAACAAAGAGCTCCCATTCAGACCATCTGAACTTCTGCACCTTTAGAGGTTGTGATGATCAATTATCTGACGATCGGAGCTTCATACAAGAGCTACAGGCATTGTTTGGTAATGACCGATCACAAAGTTTGCAGTGGTGACACCTACTCGGGATCAGAAACCGCAGCCAAGGCCATTTGTCAAGATTTCATTCGGATCTAAGGGTGTCCGAAGCTGATACATTCTTACCAAGGGGCCTGCTTCCAAGGGCGAGTCATGGATGAGTTGTATCATATCTATGGGATCAACAGATCTCGAACAACGCCCTATCACCCCCAGGGAAATGGGGCATGTGAGCGCTTCAACCATACCTTGTTGCAGATGTTACGGACGTTGGAAGAGGACAAGAAAATGAAATGGCCCAAGTTCGTGTTCGAGTTGGTGTGGGTGTATAATAATCGCGTTCATGCGAATACTGGTTACACGCCCTATATGCTGCTGTTTGGAAGGAATGCGTGAGAGATTACTGAGCTGGAGTTAGACTCAGAAGATTCCGGTCCTTACAACAATCCGAGTACCTGGATTCGAGAACACAGACGGCGGCTTCATACAGTGAGAAAGCTGATTGTGCAGAAATTTCAGGAAGTACAGCATACAAGGCGGCCCCCAATTTCAGTGAGCCCATTTCGACCAGGAGATCGTATGTTAGTAAGGGCCAAACCGGTTGGGAGTAAGCTAGACCATCGTTGGGAGGCGGTACCATATCGAGTGGTGAAGCAGATCCATCCAAAGAATTCAGTCTACGAGGTTAGGCCTGAAGGGGGTGATGCCACGACATCTAGGGTGTTTCACTGTAATATGCTACGACCCTGTTCGTCCGAAGCAGAGGACTCTAACAGAATTGAGCTTGCGGAAAAACTAACTGAAGTGCCACACATGGTGACTCTGGAAGACGAAGAAGGATGGGCTACAATGCAATTGAGCCCTTCAGTCCCGAGTGAGATACAAAATAGATCAGGAGGCGATTTACAATCTTCACTGCTTGATTTATCAGATACCCCAGAATCACCTTTGTGGGAAGAACCCAGCAGAACCGAACGGGCTACTGCCGGGATCCCTCCTAACCGATATGCTCAAGAGGAGTTTATCTGGTCTCAGATTTAACAGAAAACAGAAGAGTGTGCTCAACTCTTGTCTGAACTTACGCTGCCTCGAAGGAGGCATCGATCTTGCAAAGAATCCACTCACCCGGGGACTGGAGAAAGAGCGCCATCTGGTGAGCATTTCAAGTTTGCACGCTGGACCTGGTCAGGTGACCTCCAGCAGAGGATTTCAGAATTTAACAGTCGAGCGCGCAGTGCCTGAGGTGATTTCAGCGACAGACAGAGAGAGACAGACGTGACGCAGGCCGGACGCGCTGAAGGAACCAGCGAGAGAGACCGGGGTGAAAGACCCGTAAAGCAAGACGGGTGGCTGCCGGTGAACGAGCGCAGGATTCAGTGCAGCGGTCCCTCTGGTGTCACGGCTACGGAAGAGGACCGGGACTTGGATACGACATTAAAGAAATGTACAAGACCCTCCTACCCACGACGTGGTAAACTGCCCCTATTGACAGGACAAAGAGAGAATAGAAACGAGTCGTGCCGGAGAGATCTCATCAGCAGAAGCCGACGAGTGTCATCACTGAACAGTGCTGTCACTTCAACCGCTCACTCACGGT
Source organism: Phyllobates terribilis (assembly GCF_046119375.1). NCBI lineage: Eukaryota > Metazoa > Chordata > Amphibia > Anura > Dendrobatidae > Phyllobates > Phyllobates terribilis. Next base: position 660,242,774 of record NW_027362762.1, on the reverse strand, counting down.
ACCGGGAACAATCGGGTTTAGGGAATCGGGTTGGGAGGGGGATGGGTGAGGTGGTACAAGCCAAACCGGATCTAATTGACTTTGTCAGAAAAAGACTTAAAGGCCTAGCGGGAATAACCGGAGACCCCCGCTAGGGCCATTTGCAGAACCATTGGGCTTTAGTGCTAATCCCATATTTGGGCTAGATACAGTATTTTAGAGAAGGATTTTATTGCTATTGTTATTGCTAGTTTGATATATTGTGTGTTATTGCTATTGTTATTGCTATTGTGATATTGTTCTCATTGCTAACTCCTGTTGCAATCCCTGTCAGCTTGTTTAATATATATACATATATAAATTGTTATTTATAGCTATTTGACTGCCCTCATTTTGTGACTCTGCGCGTTGCATTCTGACACCTGCATTACACATTTATGGAATATTCTGTGTGTAGACAGATTAGGGGGACTTTCTGAGGGGTAAGGTGCTCTGTTCTGGTCTTTAGGAATTCATTGTCATTTATAAATAAGTTCTTATATTTTAAACTTCCGGACCAGTGCTGCTTTTCTGCACTTGGTACTTTGTCCCCTGCCGGTCTCCAGGCAACAGCACCCGACAATGTACGTCCCAATATCACGCTGACCAATTAGAGGCTGCAGCCTTGACATTTCATCAAAATAGAAAGAAACATCTCTCCACTTATTAGGACAAAATATGAAGGATGCAACCATCAATAAGGAAACAAACTTCAGGAAGTCGACTGGTGGGAGCTCAATTACCCACTATTTAACTCCCGTGTCAGTCCATCCTCATTGGTTACGGATGGGTTGCTGGGGCAAATGGAGATCTAATAATGGCCTATGGGTCTACTACATGCAGATGCCTATTAGAGAGATGTGAAGACTTGTTTTTTTTTAGGTTCTATCCATGGAAAAAATGGGTCTAAAAATAGGTTTTTCTTTCTAAAAGTGATTTTTATTCCCTTTGTGCAAAAAGATGTAAAACTAAAAAATAATAATAATAATAATAAAAAAATAATAAATATATATATATATATTGTAATGCAGCAGGTTGCTAGCATTACTGTAAATGGTCCAAGATGTGCTTACCGGACCATGTACCTTCCCCTTTATCTGACTGGTCACATGACTGTGACATCACCCAGGTCCTGCATGCACAGTAAAGCTCTGTATACATGACTGGGACAGCACACAGGACCTATACACACAGCTGACTGATCACATGACTGTGACATCAGCAAGGTCCTGTCAGTATGTGGCTGTCTGTGCACAGCATATATAAACCCTGCTTAATTTGAGACAGGTGTGTTCAGTGTGAGGCCTGTGCTCCATGTGTGTGGGATACCGTGACACCGTTTGTGAGAGGCCTAGTGAGGCCGAGAGTGAAGCCTGGCAGCCTGAAAGGCCAAGTCTGGATCCGGTGCATGGATGTCAGTGGCCTTTGAGGGAAAGCCGGCTTCTGGAAGAGTCCTGAAAGGTGCAGGCTGGATGTGAGTGGAGACATACCAGTAGCCTTAGACGGAACGACGGCTGGAGACCCCCCACCTGGGAAGCCGCAGAGCCACAGTGGTGGCAGAGTAACGGACTGAGACAGCTATACCCGGCAAAGGTAATACCCTGTGCTATATGGACATTGTGATACGAACATTGCTACTCTATTACCTTGCCGTAAGCTGTACCCTGGAGCAAGTGGGCCGGTGTGCCATTTGGCTCATGAACATTGTGTTTATGTGTGTAAACATGCCGGTGGCGGACTAAGATGAACTGTGTGTGAACAGCGGTTTATGAAGTGCCATAATAAACTGCAACACTGTGTGAAAAGCGTAAAGACATTGCACGTGTGCACTGATTGACGCAGCAAAGCGAGTTACCCCCAGTATGATGACTAGCGCTGCCTTACATATGGTGGAGAATGCGGGCAACGGCAGCCCGGTTGCTAGCGGCAACGACAACCCGGTTGCTAGCGTCAACGGCACAGGACGACGAGTGTGGATAAAGCATCTTGTGGCAACTCGGCGGGGTTGCGAAGATTGACGTCGCACTCAAACCTGGTTTGCTGTGGCTCGGCGGGGCGCACGAAGTTTAAAGCATCTTGCGGCAATTCGGCGGGGTTGCGAAGATTGGCGTCGCACTCAAACCTGGTTTGCTGTGGCTTGGTGGGGCCACGAAAATTTTTCCAGGAGAGCGGCGAAGTGCTAGTGTGAACAGTGTACCGCGATGGCTGTGAGCAAAGCAGCAAATCTGTCTGGAGCTGTTGAGCGGTTGAAGGGCCGGTTGGGACCGGAGCAGGTATTGGGGAAACTTTTACTGGACATGGTGCAGGAACCGCAGGAGCTGTGGGCACCATATGGAATGGCGGCAGTGGACCATTCTATGGACTCTCCGGGGGTGCCAGTGTTGTCCCTGAGTGCCCGGGGAGGTGGTAAGAGATGTTGTGAACTGAGTCCTAAGACTACTGCTGATTTTTTGTGTAAAAATTACCCTGCCGGTGTGGTTGTTAAAAAGGGGGCGGAGTCTAAAAAAGGGGCGGATTTTCACAAGAGTGTGGAGTGTAGAAAACTGAAAATTGTTACTGGTTGTGGGTTGGTACCTCCTAAAAATGACAATGTGACCATTGATAATGGGGTAACTCCAGTAGAAGGGGGTGACGTCAAAGTGGGAGATGACCTGTTAGTCCACAACACCATGGGGAGTGACACAGACCCCGTAGCTGACTGTGACACTATGAAAGTAAAAAGTGAGTTCAGTCAGGAGGGTCTAGACGAGGGGAGAGAGTCCCCCTCTCGTCGTCGACGGCGCAAGGGCCACAAAAAGGTTGCTCCGGTAGTACTCCCTGAAAATGAAAATAAAGAGAATATAGTACTGTGTGCCTATGCTTCAAGTGTGGATCCTCCTTTAGAGGTAGAAGAGATGACGTTGCCAGTAGCAACCTCCGGTATGGTACTGAGACTGACGAGTCAGGATCCGACAGCCCTGAAAGGGGAGGCGGCCAGTCATGACCAAGAGCTGGAGCCTATCAGGCCGCAGTGTCAGATTGACGTGCAGCAGTTATGTGGAAACCTGGGGAACGTGTCCTTAGACCAGCTGAACCTGGAGTCTGAGCAGCAGAAAATATACCAGGTTATGAGGAACTGGCAGCGAGACATGGAGGGAAGCAACGCGGAAATGAACCATTGGAAGGAAATGTTCTACGCAATTAAGGAGGACCGCCGAAAAATCAAGGAGGAGGTTTTTCAATTACAGGTTGGCAAAGCAGTGTGGGAAGATGAGTTATGCGAGGTGAAAGATCGCTTCTCCCTGGTACAGTTAGAGCTGTCTGCCCTCAAAGAGGCGCTGCAGCATGAAGTTGCTGGGCGTGAACAAAACCTAGAACGATTGCGTGAAAAGTTCGGTATGGAACTGCAACAACTTAAGAGAGATTATGAGGATCTCCTCAAGGTGAAGAAAAAACTAGAGGAGGATAAGGCGGGTGCAGAGCAAGTGCGCCAAGCGGTTGAGACCACTCTGCAAGACACCCGTGAGGAGAATGATGGTCTCCGGGGAAAGACCCTAGATCTGGAAGCTCAGGTGAAGGAGCTACAGATTAGAGATGAGCGGTGTTCGACTAGAACTGTTCGCCAATCTCAAATTCGAGCTGTTTTGGGCGGTGTTCGAGTTGTTCGACGAACCCGAACGATTTGCAAAAAATTCGGCTGTTCGAGGTTATGTTCGATAACTGTTCGTGCACCAAAAGCGTGTCCTGCATGTCTGGCGCTATTTAGAGCACCAATCATGCAGGGATTGTCTGCCACTCACTGTAATGCCACAGCCATGGTGGTTGTGGCATTACAGTGATTGCCCAAATCGATGGGAACAGTGCCAACAGTGAAACATGAAAAGCCGGCAATTCAGCAGCGGCATACACCTGTACCCGACAATTTAGAACAGAAAGAATAGAGCTTCACACATAGATTAGATAGATATAAACATGTCAGCCACATATATACGAAGTACAGTGAAAGTGCTGCTTACTGTACTTGTCATTTAGCGTAAAGGATTTATCAAAAAAAATAATAGTGTTTTCGTGCACCGTCTCTTTAAAAAAGCCGGCCGGCAATTCAGCAGCGGTACCCGACAATTTATAACAGAAAGAATAGAGCTTCACACATAGATTAGATAGATAGAAACATGTCAGTCACATATATATGAAGTACAGTGATAGTGTTGGTTACTGTACTTGTCATTTAGTATTAAAATAAAGGATTTATTATTAAAAAAATTGGCGTGGGGTTCCCCTTAATTTTAGGCTCTAGCGGAGGTTAAGCAGACGGCTGGGGCAGATGTTTGAAGCCTGGGAAGGGGGTAATACCCACGGAGCTTCCCAGGCTACTAATATCAGCCCCCAGCTGAATACATAGCCTTTACTAGCTATTAAAATGGGGGACCCCCCAAAAAAAATGACGTGGGGTCCCCCCTAATTTAATAGCTAGCAAAGGCTAGGCAGACAGCTGGGGGCTGATATTAATAGCCCAGGAAGGGAGCCATGAATATTGGCCCCCTCCCAGGCTAGAAACACCAGCCGTCAGCCGCCCCAGAAATGGCGCATTCATAGGATGCGCCAATTCTGGCACTTAGCCTCGCTCTTCCACGCTGCCCTGGTGCGGTGGCAGGGGGTAATAGGGTTGGGGTTGATGTCAGCTTATAATGCCAGCTGACATCAAGCCCAGGTTAGTAATGGAGAGGCGTCTATAAGACACCCCCATTACTAACCCCATAGTCAAAGTTAAAAAAAGCACAAACACCCAGAATAAAGTCCTTTAATTGAAATAAAGACACAATCCTTTATTGTTCTAAATTAAACCATACTTACCGTCACGCCCATTCCAGCTGAAGCCAACGATCTCCTGCAATAAAAGAAAAATTATAAAGCAACCTCATCCTTACCTTTCCATGGTTCCCACGACAGCTTCAGCTCTGCTACATCGAGATGACAGGCTGGACCGCAGCAGAACGCTGCCATCCAGCCTCTCATCCCGCAGACACTGAGAAGCGCAGGCTTGCTTGCGCTGCTCAGCGTCTCTCTGTGACGACATCCAGATGAGCCGAGTTCATGTCCAATGAACTCGGCTCACCTCATGCACGTCACTGACAGCGTGGGAAAATTCTCAAGCTGAAGCGGTGAGTGCAGGAGAATTCTCCCACGCTGTCAGTGACGTGCATAAGGTGAGCTCATGTCCAATGAACTCAGCTCACCTCCTGCACGTCACTGACAGCGTGGGAGAATTCTCCTGCACTCAGCGCTTCAGCGTGAGAATTCTCCCGCTGAAGCGCTGAGTGCAGGAGAATTTTCCCACGCTGTCAGTGACGTGCATAAGGTGAGCTCATGTCCAATGAACTCAGCTCACCTCCTGCACGTCACTGACAGCGTGGGAGAATTCTCCTGCACTCAGCGCTTCAGTGTGAGAATTCTCCCACGCTGAAGCGCTGAGTGCAGGAGAATTTTCCCACGCTGTCAGTGACGTGCATGAGGTGAGCCGAGTTCATTGGACATTAACTCGGCTCATCTGGATGCCCTCACAGAGAGACACTGTGGAGCGCAAGCAAGCCTGCGCTTCTCAGTGTCTGCGGGATGACAGGCTGGGTGGCAGCGTTCTGCAGCGGTCCAGCCTGTCATCTCGATGTAGCAGAGCTGAAGCTGTCATGGGAACCATGGAAAGGTAAGGATGATGTTGCTTTATTATTTTTCTTTTATTTCAGGAGATCGTTGGCTTCAGCTGGAATGGGCGTGATGGTAAGTATGGTTTAATTTAGAACAATAAAGAATTGTGTGTTTATTTCAATTAAAGGACTTTTTTCTGGGTGTTGTGTTTTTTTTAAATACTTTACTAGAAATTCATGGTGGTCATGTCTAATATTGGCGTGACCCCATGAATTTCGGGCTTAGGGCCAGCTGATAATGCCAAGCTGGCCCTAACCCCTTTATTACCCAGTGAGCCACCGCATCAGGGCCCTGGATGAGTTGGGTACAGCGCCAGAAGATGGCGCTTCTATGAACGCGCCATTTTCCGGGGTGGCTGCGGACTGCAATTTGCAGCGGGGGTGGCCCAGAAAGCTTGGGCCTCCCTGCGCTGCGGATTCCAGCCCCCAGCTGCCTAGTTGTACCTGGCTGGACACAAAAACAGGGCGAAGCCCCACGTCAATTTTCTTTAAATTATTTCATGAAATAATTAAGAAAAAAAGGGCTTCCCTATATTGTTGTGTCCGGCCAGGTACAAATAGGCAGCTGGTGGTTGGGGGCAGCCCGTTCCTGCCTGCTGTACCTGGCTGGACACAAATATAGTGCGAAGCCCCACGTCAATTTTTTTTAAATTATTTCATGAATTTCCTGAAATAATTAAAAAAAATTGAAGTGGGGCTTCGCACTATATTTGTGTCCAGCCAGGTACAGCAGGCAGGAACGGGCTGCCCCCATCCACCAGCTGCCTATTTGTACCTGGCCGGACACAACAATATAGGGAAGCCCTTTTTTTCTTAATTATTTCATGAATTTCATGAAATAATTAAAAAAAAAGTACGTGGGGCTTCGCCCTATTTTTGTGTCCAGCCAGGTACAACTAGGCAGCTGGGGGCTGGAATCTGCAGCGCAGGGAGGCCCAAGCTTTCTGGGCCCCCCCCCGCTACAAATTGCAGTCCGCAGCCACCCCGGAAAATGGCGCGTTCATAGAAGCGCCATCTTCTGGCGCTGTACCCAACTCATCCAGGGCCCTGGTGCGGTGGCTCACTGGGTAATAAAGGGGTTAGGGCCAGCTTGGTATTATCAGCTGGCCCCAAGCCCAAAATTCATGGGGTCACGCCAGTATTAGACATGACCGCCATGAATTTCTAGTAAAGTATTTAAAAAAAACACAACACCCAGAATAAAGTCCTTTAATTGAAATAAAGACACAATTCTTTATTGTTCTAAATTAAACCATACTTACCATCACACCCATTCCAGCTGAAGCCAACGATCTCCTGCAATAAAAGAAAAATAATAAACCAACCTCATCCTTACCTTTCCATGGTTCCCACGACAGCTTCAGCTCTGCTACATCGAGATGACTGGCTGGACCGCAGCAGAACGCTGCCATCCAGTCTGTCATCCCGCAGACACTGAGAAGCGCAGGCATGCTTGCGCTCCTCACTGTCTCGCTGTGACGGCATCCAGATGAGCCGAGGTCATGTCCAATGAACTCGGCTCACCTCATGCACGTCACTGACAGCGTGGGAAAATTCTCACGCTGAAGTGCTGAGTGCAGGAGAATTCTCCCACGCTGTCAGTGATGTGCATGAGGTGAGCTCATGTCCAATGAACTCAGCTCACCTCCTGCACGTCACTGACAGCGTGGGAAAATTCTCCTGCAATCAGCGCTTCAGCGTGAGAATTTTCCCACGCTGTCAGTGACGTGCATGAGGTGAGCCGAGTTCATTGGACATGAACTCGGCTCATCTGGATGTCGTCACAGAGAGACGCTGAGCAGCGCAAGCAAGCCTGCGCTTCTCAGTGTCTGCGGGATGACAGGCTGGATGGCAGCGTTCTGCTGCGGTCCAGCCTGTCATCTCGATGTAGCAGAGCTGAAGCTGTCGTGGGAACCATGGAAAGGTAAGGATGAGGTTGCTTTATTATTTTTCTTTTATTGCAGGAGATCGTTGGCTTCAGCTGGAATGGGCGTGATGGTAAGTATGGTTTAATTTAGAACAATAAAGGATTGTGTCTTTATTTCAATTAAAGGACTTTATTCTGGGTGTTTGTGTTTTTTTTAACTTTGACTATGGGGTTAGTAATGGGGGTGTCTTATAGACGCCTCTCCATTACTAACCTGGGGTTGATGTCAGCTGGCATTATAAGCTGACATCAACCCCAGCCCTATTACCCCCTGCCACCGCACCAGGGCAGCGTGGAAGAGCGAGGCTAAGTGCCAGAATTGGCGCATCCTATGAATGCGCCATTTCTGGGGCGGCTGACGGCTGGTGTTTCTAGCCTGGGAGGGGGCCAATATTCATGGCTCCCTTCCTGGGCTATTAATATCAGCCCCCAGCTGTCTGCCTAGCCTTTGCTAGCTATTAAATTAGGTGGGACCCCACGTCATTTTTTTTGGGGGGTCCCCCATTTTAATAGCTAGTAAAGGCTATGTATTCAGCTGGGGGCTGATATTAGTAGCCTGGGAAGCTCCGTGGGTATTACCCCCTTCCCAGGCTTCAAACATCTGCCCCAGCCGTCTGCTTAACCTCCGCTAGAGCCTAAAATTAAGGGGAACCCCACGCCAATTTTTTTAATAATAAATCCTTTATTTTAATACTAAATGACAAGTACAGTAACCAACACTATCACTGTACTTCATATATATGTGACTGACATGTTTCTATCTATCTAATCTATGTGTGATGCTCTATCTTTCTGTTCTAAATTGTCGGGTACCGCTGCTGAATTGCCGGCTGGCTTTTTTAAAGAGACAGTGCATGAAAACACTATTATTTTTTTAAATAAATCCTTTACACTAAATGACAAGTACAGTAAGCAGCACTATCACTGTACTTATTATATATGTGACTGACATGTTTCTATCTATCTAATCTATGTGTGAAGCTCTATTCTTTCTGTTCTAAATTGTCGGGTACAGATGCTGAATTGCCGGCCGGCTTTTTTAAAGAGACGGTGCATGAAAACACTAATATTTTTTTTAATAAATCCTTTACACTAAATGACAAGTGCAGTAACCAACACTGTCACTGTGCTTCTTATATGTGTGACTGACATGTTTCTATCTATCTAATCTATGTGTGAGGCTCTATTCCTTCTTGTCTAAATTGTCGGGTACCGGTGTATGCCGCTGCTGAATTTGCCGGCCGGCTTTTTTAAAGAGAGTGTCTTCTGAGCAGTTTGTCAGCTTTTGGACACCTTTGCAGGTGTTTTCTATGTGTTTCTATGTGTTTTTGTTTGCCTGCCATTGGTTTTAACGGTGTTCGATGGTGTTCTAAGGTGTTCGACGAACAGTTCGACGAACAGTTCCTCGAACATCCCGGTGTTCGACGAACCGAACCGAACCCGAACACTACGGGGGTGGCTCAACACTACTACAGATGCCCTGTGATACTCTCCAGAAGGCGGAGACGTACCTTAAGGAAACAGTCAGCAAGATGGAAGCTGAGCGAGAAAGGATGGAGGAGTCCATCGGAAAAGCCACAGACCAGGGCCAGGAGTTGACCGCTGGTGATGGGCGGTATGAAGCAGATACCTCCTCGAGTGATGTAGGCTCTGAGGGTTCGGTGGATGTCGGAGCCAAGATAAAGCAGCTCAAGGAGTTGCTACAAACCCAGTGGACGCAAGAGAAGCGTGAGATACTGGCTATTGAGAGCCGAGTGGGCACATTGGAGACGGAGAGGTCTGCAGGAGCTCTGCTGCTGGAAGAGCAGTTGAAGCAGGAAGAGCTTCAGAGACGGGCCGCTGAGAGGCGAGTAACTGAGCTGGAAGGAGAAGTTTTAGAGCTCAAAGGTCGCCTAGCAAAGTGTCACGTGGTGAACGAGGTCTCCTTGGAGAAGGGAAAAGGCAAACAAGTTGCACTTACTCCCTTAGACCCTGAGAAGGAGGACCTGAGGAGAGCTAAAAGTATGGTGTTGGAAGATAAAGGTGAAGTGGAGGTGGTCAAGACGAAAAGTTGTGAAGTGGTAGCTGTGAGTCAGCTCAGGGGAAGCATCCAGGGTGAAGAAGCTGGAAGTCAGTTGTCCCTGAAACCTGAGCTGGTTGATCATCTGGAAACCACTGGTGAGACCGAAACGTCTCGGTACAAGTGCCTCGTAGAAGTACCCGAGGACTTGAGGGAAGAATGCACCCGTGAGTCCGTGCATGAAGAGTTTAAGAAGGCTGTGGGAGCCTGTAAGGTGTACTTGACCTCAGAAACTAAACAGCTGGTGGTCCTGTCCACGACCAAAGTCACAGTGAAGAGGGTGGCTATCCTAAGTGACATGCACTGGCGATGTGTTCGCACGAAGCGGTTTCTCCGGTTGAAGACGGAACAAGCCGTTAGACAACTGGAGCTTAGGAGAAAAGCTCACAGTATGCGTGAAGAGGTCATCCGGGTGCCTCATGTTCTGGTGAGAAAGCTCATTGGGAGAAGCGGTCGAGCCATGCAGATGATGGTCAAGAAGTCTGGTGTGGTGAAAGTAAGCAGTCCACGTGATGAACAGGACTGGATACCAAAGACGGCATGGTGTCCTTCTCCGCTGTAGGAACAGAAGAAAGCCTAGAATATATACGCATGCTGATTGAGTACCGAGTGACCTACCTGCAGGATGTAGAACAATTGAATCTCGCTAGACTGCGAGTAGATAGACAGCATCATCTGAGCAGCAGAAGATGGAAGCCGTCTAAAAATAGTGAGACCCGACAGAGAAAGGGCCCCCTAAATAACAGAACAGCTACAGCTGAAGTTAGGGACCTTTTAGGATGTCCTGAGAGTAGTGGGCGTGGGTTCAGAGGTAGTGAGACCTCCAGTAACTCCGGTTTGAGCAGCCCATACAAACGACCCAATAGAGGACGGGACAGTACGGAGTCGAACCGGACCTTAGATACCGGGGCATGTGAGTTGCGCTGCTGTATTGACCGCTGGGAGCGGGGAAGACCTGACAGGGTTTCGATTGACCGCTGGGAGCGGGGGAGACCTGACAAGGTTACAACTGACCGCTGGGAGCGGGGGAGACCTGACAAAGTTACGACCCGGAAAGGTGACCTGACGAAGTCAGTGACAGTGACAAATGGTAGGTCCCTAAGGAATGGGCTAATGTCATTGACTAAGGTTCCAGGGGCTGAGTAGCACAATTGTAAAGTACATGGTCTCTATGTGAGCTGGGGGTTATAATGTTATTGTGTATATTATGTGTTCAACCCCACAAGTTTGAACAGAGGGGGGGGATATGTAATGCAGCAGGTTGCTAGCATTACTGTAAATGGTCCAGGATGTGCTTACCGGACCATGTACCTTCCCCTTTATCTGACTGGTCACATGACTGTGACATCACCCAGGTCCTGCATGCACAGTAAAGCTCTGTATACATGACTGGGACAGCACACAGGACCTATACACACAGCTGACTGATCACATGACTGTGACATCAGCAAGGTCCTGTCAGTATGTGGCTGTCTGTGCACAGCATATATAAACCCTGCTTAATTTGAGACAGGTGTGTTCGGTGTGAGGCGTGAGGCCTGTGCTCCATGTGTGTGGGATACCGTGACACCATTTGTGAGAGGCCTAGTGAGGCCGAGAGTGAAGCCTGGCAGCCTGAAAGGCCAAGTCTGGATCCGGTGCATGGATGTCAGTGGCCTTTGAGGGAAAGCCGGCTTGTGGAAGAGTCCTGAAAGGCGCAGGCTGGATGTGAGTGGAGACATACCAGTAGCCTTAGACGGAACGACGGCTGGAGACCCCCCCCCCCCCCCACCTGGGAAGCCGCAGAGCCACAGTGGTGGCAGAGTAACGGACTGAGACAGCTATACCCGGCAAAGGTAATACCCTGTGCTATATGGACATTGTGATACAAACATTGCTACTCTATTACCTTGCCGTAAGCTGTACCCTGGAGCAAGTGGGCCGGTGTGCCACTTGGCTCATGAACATTGTGTTTGTGTGTAAACATGCCGGTGGCGGACTAAGATGAACTGTGTGTGAACAGCGGTTTATGAAGTGCCATAATAAACTGCAACACTGTGTGAAAAACGTAAAGACATTGCACGTGTGCACTGATTGACGTAGCAAAGCGAGTTAGCCCCAGTATGATGACTAGCGCTGCCTTACAATATATATATATATATGATTTTTCTATATTTTCATGACTATGAAAATTGTACATTCACACTGAAGGCATCAAAACTATGAATTAACACATGTGAAATTATATACTTAACAAAAAAGTGTAAAACAACTGAAAATATGTCTCATATTCTAGGTTCTTCAAAGTAGCCACCTTTTGCTTTGATGACTGCTTTGCACACTCCTGGCATTCTCTTGATGAGCTTCAAGAGGCAGTCACCGGAAATGGTTTTCACTTCACAGGTGTGCCCTGTCAGGTTTAATAAGTGGGATTTCTTGCCTTATAAATGGGATTGGGACCATCAGTTGTGTTGTGCAGAAGTCAGGTGGATACACAGCTGATAGCCCTACTGAATAGACTGTTAGAATTTGTATTATGGCAAGAAAAAAGCAGCTAAGTAAAGAAAAACGAGTGGCCATCATTACTTTTAGAAATGAAGGCCAGTCAGTCCGAAAAATTGGGCAAACTTTGAAAGTGTCCCCAAGTGCAGTTGCAAAAACCATCAAGCGCTACAAAGAAACTGGCTCACATGAGGACCGCCCCAGGAAAGGAAGACCAAGAGTCACCTCTGCTTCTGAGGATAAGTTTATCCGAGTCACCAGACTCAGAAATTGCAGGTTAACAGCAGCTCAGATTAGAGACCAGGTCAATGCCACACAGAGTTCTAGCAGCAGACACATCTCTACAACAACTGTTAAGGAGACTTTGTGCAGCAGGCCTTCATGGTAAAATAGCTGCTAGGAATCCACTGGTAAGGACAGGCAACAAGCAGAAGAGACAAGTTTGGGCTAAAGAACACAAGGAATGGACATTAGACCAGTGGAAATCTGTGCTTTGGTCTGATGAGTCCAAATTTGAGATCTTTGGTTCCAACCACCGTGTCTTTGTGTGACGCAGAAAAGGTGAACGGATGGACTCTACATGCCTGGTTCCCACTGTGAAGCATGGAGGAGGAGGTGTGATGGTGTGGCGGTGCTTTGCTGGTGACAGTGTTGGGGATTTATTCAAAATTGAAGGCATACTGAACCAGCATGGCTACCACAGCATCTTGCAGCGGCATGCTATTCCATCCGGTTTGTTTAGTTGGACCATCATTTATTTTTCAACAGGACAATGACCCCAAACACACCTCCAGGCTGTGTAAGGGCTATTTGACCAAGAAGGAGAGTGATGGGGTGCTACGCCAGATGACCTGGCCTCCACAGTCACCAGACCTGAACCCAATCGAGATGGTTTGGGGTGAGCTGGACCGCAGAGTGAAGGCAAAAGGGCCAACAAGTGCTAAGCATCTCTGGGAACTCCTTCAAGATTGTTGGAAGACAATTTCCGGTGACTACTTTTTGAAGCTCATCAAGAGAATGCCAAGAGTGTGCAAAGCAGTCATCAAAGCAAAAGGTGGCTACTTTGAAGAACCTAGAATATAAGACATATTTTCAGTTGTTACACACTTTTTTGTTAGGTATATAATTCCACATGTGTTAATTTATAGTTTTGATGCCTTCAGTGTGAATGTACAATTTTCATAGTCATGAAAATACAGAAAAATCTTTAAATGAGAAGGTGTGTCCAAACTTTTGGTCTGTACTGTATATATAAAATCTGTGTGTTAATATATATATATATATATATATATATATATGACGCGCCCCTGGGCCTGTGTCGCGCTGCGGTGCGCACGCGGGAGCTTACCCGGAGCCGGATCCGTGGAGGGTTGTAGTCTCGTGGCGGTGACCCGGTCCGTGCTCAGGGAGTCAAACTGGACGGCAGTCTACTAGTAGTAAATAGTTGATGACTACGCCACCCGTTGAGTGCAGCCAGGGAGCTGCTGCTGCGGGGCAGACCGCTGAGGCCGATGGTAGGATTATGCAGCGTGATAGTATAACCCCCAACGGGAGGGGTATGGTCTCAGGGCAGCCGACGTGGATGATGGGGGTAGCAGGAACCACTCAGAGACGGTACGGTGTAGTTCAGGGTCTTTACTGGTAACAACGATAGACCCTCCCGGAGTACTTGCTAGCGAACGGGGCCTGGTCAGTCCTTGAGCAGATGGGATCTCCCCTGGCCAGGCGTAGTTGTAGGCCTCCCAAACTGACTGTACTCTTCTGGCTACCTTGCTAGAAGCTGATGTAAGTAGCCCACGTCCCTGAGTGTACCGTGTGGTGCTCACCCGTATGGCCGGTGACTCGGGGCCTTCTAATGGCTTCCGCTCCACGATGGCGGTGCTGGTCCCACGCGTGTGACCGTGCCTTCGGGCTTCTGGGCCAGAGGACCTGAAATCCCCTGCCTGACGGATTCTGCTGCTGGGTAGGAGTTAGTCCCCACAGCCTCGGACTCCGGGTCCGGAAAGAAGTCTTCTTAGTCAGGGCGAGCTCTGCAGCTGCCAGCCCCTGACTCCTTGTAACTCTGCTGTTTCCTATGCTGCTTCTTGTCTCTACTCCACTTGTCTGACTCACCCTGCCTCAGCCCCGGGTTTATACAGGGGAAGTTCTTCCCCTCCCAAGACTGGGCAGGAGGTGTGGCATGCACAGGATCCCTGACCAAAGGACCTCCCACCTGCTCTCAGACATAACATTACATTACTGTGGAAAACCAGACCCCTGGGGTGCCACATTCCCCCCTAGTGAAATTTAGTACTCCGGGACTAAACACATTTAGAAAAACATAACAAGGCAAAAACATTAATAATACAATAAGAAAACATATAAAGATGGTTACGGCGTGTCCGCAACCGGGTGCAGTCTCTGAAGAGAGCAAGGTGTCCATTTCACCAACACAGGGAGACGTAACCAGGTAGGGGTCTGTCCTACCCCGAGTCCTTAACAGTCTCTAGTCCATCCTGGGTTACACTCCAACTATGTACAAGGATTCCCGGTAAATCCACCAAGGATTCCTAAAAATAACTAGAAACACAAAATTATACACAAGCAACAAGACACAGAAAAACATAAATAAAACAATTTATACACTTTAAATTCTCCAGCGTGCGGGTAACTGGCCTCTAGTGGCCCGAGTGGACCTACGGAGCTGACTGTCTGGCCCTGAACTACAGGGTGTAGGAGCTGTCAAGGGTAAACTGGGCAGCTGTCTACCGGCTCTTTGTCTCACTAGGGGTACGGCAGGCTCACTATAAGCAGAGGGTTGATTCTCCTGTTCTGCTTGTGTGGAGTCTTCTGCCTCCTGGACCGGCTGTTCTTCCAGCTCTACCCGTTGCTCCGTAGGTTCTTGGGATGATGGTTGGAGGAAGGTGAGTACGGGTACCACAACTGCACCATTGACTTGAGTCCAAGACTGAGGGAAGTCCCCGAGCACGGTACTAACCATATCTTCCCTTTCTTCCACGGGTCGATGGTCTTCTTGTTCCTCTTCAGGGTTCCTCAGTTGTTCGGGACACTTCTTCAGGTGGTCCCGGGATACAAGGGCTGTGGTTTCCCCTCCGTCTTTACTGATGGTACAGACCTTCGGGTTCTCGTGGCTTGAGGGCAGTACGGTGTACGGGTCCTTCTCCCACTGGTCGTCCAACTTGTGGAGCCGTCTCTTCCTCTTCAAGACCTGCTCTCCGGGTACCAGGGGAACAGCGGGAGCATACTGGTTGTAAATTTTTTCTTGTCTTTCCCTAGCCTGACAGAGACTTCGCTCCACGCTCTCCTGTACTCTCCGGTACTGCTGCTGCCTCTCTGTGTCCCAGTCTGTTTCTGGTGAAGTGTCCTCGGGGGTCAGGACTCCCATTTCCAGGTCAACAGGTAACTTACCAGGTCTTGCCCTCATTAGGTAAGCCGGGGTACAGTTGGTGGAACCTACCGGGATGTGGTTGTATAGGTCCACCAGATCGGGCAACTTTTCAGGCCACAGACTGCGTTCTTCCAGGGGCAACGTTTTTAGAAGATCCATTACCACCTGGTTCATTTTTTCACAAAGTCCATTAGTCTGCGGATGGTAGGGTGTCGTCCTTATCTTCCGGCAGCCATACAGATTGCAGAATTCCTGAAAGACCTCCGCTTCAAAGGCAGGTCCCTGGTCCGTCAGCACTTGGTCCGGGTACCCGTGTGGACGGCAGAAGTGCTGCTGGAAGGCTCTAGCTGCTGTTTGAGCCGTTAAGTCCTTGACGGGGACGACAACCAAGAACCGGGAGTAATGATCCACGATGGTTAACGCGTAGACGTAGCCACTTCTGCTTGGGGTCAGTTTTACATGATCCAAGGCTACCAGTTCCAACGGTTGCCGGGTGACGATGGACTGCAGGGGAGTCTTCTGGCTGGCTCGGTCCTTCCTTCTCAGGTTGCACGGGCCACAATCTCTGCACCACTTCTCGATGGTTCCCCTCATGCCTACCCAGTGGAACCGCTCGCGCAGCAGGAACTCCAGCTTTTTCCACCCAAAGTGTCCAGCTCCGTCGTGGTATGCCTCCATCACCATGGCTGCGTCTCTTCGTGGCACCACTACTTGCCAGAGTAATTCATGCGTCCGGGAGTTAACCATTCTGCGGCACAACTTCCCTTTGTAAAGGAACAGTCGACTCTTCTCTGCCCATAGTTGTTTGGCTTCCTCCGGAGCGTCTGGTTCAAGGCGAGCCTCCGGCCGAGTCAGCATCTCCTTCACCAGTCGGACGGCAGGGTCACTGTCTTGCGTTTCCGCCCAGTTGTAGTGGGGTAAGGGGTTCAACGTAGCAGCCTGCTTACTCCTTACCCGGTGGGAATACTGAATAGTCCCATGACGGTGGAACGCAGGGAGTTCAACTTCTTCCAGTCCCTCCGGATCTTCTCCTCCGTCCGGCAGGTTGGGCATCCTGGACAGGGCGTCCGCGTTGGTATTGGAGCGTCCTGCCCGGTATTTAATTGTGAACTCGTAGTTGGACAGACGGGCCATCCACCTCTGCTCCAGGGCACCGAGTCTTGCCGTGTCCAGGTGTGTCAGCGGGTTGTTATCCGTGTACACGGTGAACCGGGAAGAAGCGAGGTAATGCTTAAAGCGCTCAGTGATTGCCCATACTACGGCCAGGAACTCTAACTTAAATGAGCTGTAATTCTCGGGGTTCCTTTCGGTGGGTCGCAGTTTTCGGCTGGCGTAGGCGATTACTCGTTCCTTCCCCTGCTGGATCTGGGACAGTACGGCTCCTAGCCCGATGTTACTGGCGTCGGTGTAGAGGATAAAGGGCTGGCTATAATCCGGGTACGCCAGGATTTCGTCCCCCGTGAGGGCCATCTTCAGCTGGCGGAAGGACTCTTCTTCCAGCTCTTCCCATTTGAAGGGCGGCTTCTGGTTCTTGGCCTTCCGGGACTGGCCTATCAGGAGGTCCTGCATAGGTGCTGCCTTTTTGGTGAAACCGGGAATAAACCTTCGGTAGTAGCCTACCAACCCGAGGAACTGCCGCACTTCCTTTACGCTGGAGGGGCTTGGCCATTCCTTAATTGCGGTGATTTTATCAGGGTCGGGAGCCACTCCGTCAGCGCTCACTACGTGTCCCAGGTACTGCACCTTTGGTTTCAGGAGGTGACACTTGGAGGGTTTCACCTTTAGGCCGTAACTCGCCAGAGCCTCGAACACTTCCGCCAGGTGTTTCAGGTGGTCCTCATACGTCTTGGAATATACGATGACATCGTCCAGGTACAACAGGACCGTCTCGAAGTTTCTGTGGCCCAGACAACACTCCATTAGGCGTTGGAAGGTTCCTGGTGCGTTGCAGAGTCCGAACGGCATGCAGGTGAACTCGCTAAGTCCCATTGGGGTGGTGAATGCGGTCTTCTCCCGGTCCGCCTCTGCTACAGGAACCTGCCAGTACCCGCTAGTGAGATCCAAGGTAGAGAAGAAGTTAGCAGATCTTAAAGCAGCCAATGACTCCTCTATCCTTGGTAAGGGGTACGCATCCTTGTGTGTGATACGGTTGATTTTCCGGTAATCTACACACATCCTCATGGTGTTGTCTTTCTTTTTGACTAAAACTAATGGGGCTGCCCAGGGGCTACAACTATCCCGGATTACCCCAGCCTCCTTCATGTCTCTAAGCATCCCCTTGGCGTGTTGGTAATGTGCAGGGGGTACGGGTCGATACCTCTCTTTTATGGGAGGATGATCTCCCGTGGGGATGCGATGTTCTACCCCCTTGACTCGCCCGAAGTCTAACGGGTGTTTACTAAACACTCTCTCATACTCTTGAACCACCCGATAGACTCCTTGTTTCTGATGTGAGGGAGTGGAGTCAGTACCCAGATGTAGTTGCTGACACCAGTCCTCCATGTCTTTCTTAGAGCCGTTACCTTCCTCCGGGTGAGATGGAGGCAAGGGTTCCACAGATTGTATAGAATTTTGATTAGTGATATATAATTTGGCTAGCGTGGCATACCGGGGCAGGTACACTTCCCTCTCCCCGATATTTATTATGCGAACGGGCACCCTCCCATGGCGTACATTGACGACCCCCCGTGCTGTCAAAATGGTGGGCCTACTGTCTGAGTAAACTGGTTCTACCATTGCCTGGTAATCTCTACCTCTCAGACCAATAGCTGCCCGGCACCAAATCATCATTTCACTTTTTGGGGGCATGGCAATAGGAAAAGGGTCACACATTCTTACGCTACCAATCTCACCGCCGGAGAGTTCCACTTGTTGCCGTTGCATCAGTGCCCGGATCTCTTTCTGGAGCACCCGCTGCTCGCCGGAGCTGGCATTCTTGGCAACCTGCTGTAAAAGGAAAATCACCTCTGCAAGACAATTTTCAATTACATTAGTTCCTAGAGTTATTTTTGGGTGACTCTCATGTTTATCAATATCTACAATGATCAGTCCCTGTGCGGCCAGTTCGACTCTACCAATTTTGATGGTCACCTCTTTAAATCCGATCTGTGGCACGGGCTGACCATTGCTGGCGATGATACTCAAGTCGTCGTCGGGGTAGCGGGTAATATCCGAGTCATTCCAGTACTGCTTGAAGAGCACGTACGGGATGGTGGTGACCTGTGACCCGGTGTCCAGTAGGGCACTCATGGGAATGCCATCCAGTACCACAGGCAAGACTGGACGTCCTCCCACATATCTGTCGCGCCAGTTCGATGGGCCTGGTGATCTTTTTCCTGGGGGTTGGCCCTCTACCCCAGGTTGTGCCCGTTTAAAGAACAGTACCTTGCCATATGTCCGGGTTGATTGCAGCGGCGGCAGATGGGTCGTCCGTCCTCACTGTATCGGTCACTGGGTCTTCCTCTGGCCGGTGGGGTCCTCCTTGGTCGACGCCACGGGATGTCCTCCGGTCCGGATGCCAGCTGGATCTTCCCTGGGGTGGAAACCTGTAAAGACTGCACAGTTCGGGTTAGCGCAGCAACGCTCTTAGCTAGCTCTTGGACCTGATGGTGTAGGTCTGGAGCCGGGTCATTGTCCAAAGCCTGCGCATCAGCTCCCACAGGCCCTGCTGACAAGGGCGCCGCCTCCTGGTAGTAAGTGGTAGTGGGGCGTCTGTGGGTCACAACGCCACCTGGTGCCGGTTCTCGGAGCACCCGGATGGCTCTGTCCTTGAACTGTGCAAAGTCCAGATGGGGATCCTGTAAGGCCATTGCCCGCAACTGGGTTCGGTGGGCATTGCAATATAAACCCTCTATAAATTGTTCAGTCAACAGCCTGTCCTCGTTTCCCACCCCATCAGGGTCGGTCTGCTTTATGGCCCTCAGGGCCTCTTGTAGGTTTAGTGCATAGTCCCTTATACTCTCATGCGCTCGCTGCTTGCACCCGTAGAATCTAAGCTTAATCTCGGCTGAGGTGCGGGTATCAAAGGTGTCCTTCAGCCGGGTTAGTATCCCTGCGACAGTCTTCCTCCCAGGTGGCCAGGATTTTACTTCCCTTTTGGCTGCCCCTGTTAGTTGGGCCACCAGGATGCTCACTTTTTGCTCTTCTGTGAGGGGGTACACCTGGAAGAGGCTATCCAGCTTTTCTCTAAAGTCATGCAGGGTATGTGACTCCCCTGAGTACTGGGGTAGCCAAGCTGCTCCCGGGATATAGGGCATGGTGAAGGGCATAACTGCAGCAGCGGTAGCGCTGGCGGGGGTTGAGGCAGTGAAGCTCTCCTCCGTATCCGACATCTTCCTCCCCCCTAGTGGACCGTGGCCTACCTTGCGATGATCCTCTTCCGTAGGCCGCGGCTCCGCAGTGGATCGTCAGGGTTGAGGACCTTCCGTCGCGCTCCTGTGACGTCGGCGTCTGCTGGGCTCCTTCCAGGACCTTACGCAACGTCCGGACGTGAGGCGGGGCTTCAGTTCTCGCGCGCTTTCGGAGTCCACGCCCCTCTTCTTCCCGCGCGGCGTCCTCAAGATGGCGTCCAATGGCGGGAAAACTCCACGGATGGCGGGAAGAAGGTCGAAGATGGCGCCGGATGGCGGGAAAACTTCGCGGATGGCGGGAAGAAGGTAGAAGATGGCGCCGGATGGCGGGAAACCTCCACGGATAGCGGGAATCTTCACCACTGGTAAGTTTGAACAGTCTTTGCTTTTCAGGCACGCAGTACCCGGTGGTTGCGGGCACGAAATCCTGCCGACTACGCCAAAGTTGACGCGCCCCTGGGCCTGTGTCGCGCTGCGGTGCGCACGCGGGAGCTTACCCGGAGCCGGATCCGTGGAGGGTTGTAGTCTCGTGGCGGTGACCCGGTCCGTGCTCAGGGAGTCAAACTGGACGGCAGTCTACTAGTAGTAAATAGTTGATGACTACGCCACCCGTTGAGTGCAGCCAGGGAGCTGCTGCTGCGGGGCAGACCGCTGAGGCCGATGGTAGGATTATGCAGCGTGATAGTATAACCCCCAACGGGAGGGGTATGGTCTCAGGGCAGCCGACGTGGATGATGGGGGTAGCAGGAACCACTCAGAGACGGTACGGTGTAGTTCAGGGTCTTTACTGGTAACAACGATAGACCCTCCCGGAGTACTTGCTAGCGAACGGGGCCTGGTCAGTCCTTGAGCAGATGGGATCTCCCCTGGCCAGGCGTAGTTGTAGGCCTCCCAAACTGACTGTACTCTTCTGGCTACCTTGCTAGAAGCTGATGTAAGTAGCCCACGTCCCTGAGTGTACCGTGTGGTGCTCACCCGTATGGCCGGTGACTCGGGGCCTTCTAATGGCTTCCGCTCCACGATGGCGGTGCTGGTCCCACGCGTGTGACCGTGCCTTCGGGCTTCTGGGCCAGAGGACCTGAAATCCCCTGCCTGACGGATTCTGCTGCTGGGTAGGAGTTAGTCCCCACAGCCTCGGACTCCGGGTCCGGAAAGAAGTCTTCTTAGTCAGGGCGAGCTCTGCAGCTGCCAGCCCCTGACTCCTTGTAACTCTGCTGTTTCCTATGCTGCTTCTTGTCTCTACTCCACTTGTCTGACTCACCCTGCCTCAGCCCCGGGTTTATACAGGGGAAGTTCTTCCCCTCCCAAGACTGGGCAGGAGGTGTGGCATGCACAGGATCCCTGACCAAAGGACCTCCCACCTGCTCTCAGACATAACATTACATTACTGTGGAAAACCAGACCCCTGGGGTGCCACATATACACTGCTCAATAAAATAAAGGGAACACTTAAACAACACAATGTAACTCCAAGTCAATAACACTTCTGTGAAATCTACCTGTCCAGTTATGAAGCAACACTGATTGTGAATCAATTTCTCCTGCTGTTGTGCAAATGGAACATACAACTGGTAGAAATGATAGGCAATTGGCAAGATACCCCCTATAAAGGAGTGGTTCTGCAGGTGGTGACTACAGACCATTTCTCTGTTCTCATCCTTTTTGGCTGTTGTTTTGGTAACGTTTTCATTTTGCCATTGCTCTCACCCCTAGAGGTACAGTAGCATGAGGCGGTGTCTACAGTACAGCCCACAGAAGTTGCTCAGGTAGTACAGTTCATCCAGGATGGCACATCAGTGCGAGCTGTGGCAAAAAGGGTAGCTGTGTCAGTCAGCACAGTGTCCAGAGCATGGAGCAGATACCAGGAGATGTGGAAGGAGCCATAGGAGGGCAACAACCCAGCAGCAGGCCCGTTACCTCCTCCTTTGTACAAGGAGGAACAAGAGGAGCACTGCCAGAGCCCTGCAAAATGACCTCCAGCAGGTCACAAATGTGCATGTGTCTGCACAAACGGTTAGAAACCTACTCCATGAGGATGGTATGAGGGCCCGACGTCCACAGATGGGGGTTGTGCTCACAGCCCAACACCGTGCAGGACGCTTGGCATTTGCCACAGAACACCAGGATTGGCAAAGTCGCCTCTGGCGCCCCGTGCTCTTCACAAATGAAAGCAGGTTCACACTGAGCACATGTGACAGATGTGACAGAGTGTGGAGACGCCGTGGAGAGCGATCTGCTGCCTGCAACATCCTTCAGCATGACCGCTTTGGCAGTGGTTCAGTAATGGTGTGGGGTGGCATTTCTTTGGAGGGCTGCACAGCCCTCCATGTGCTCACCAGAGGTAGCCTGACTGCCATTAGGTACCGAGATGAGATCCACAGACCCCTTGTGAGACCATATGCTGGTGCGGTTGGCCCTTGGTTCCTCCTAATTCAGGACAATGCCAGACCTCATGTGGCTGGAGTGTGTCAGCAGTTCCTGCAAGATGAAGGTATTGAATCTATGGACTGGCCCGCCCATTCCCCAGACCTGAATCAGATTGAGCACATCTGGGACATCATGTCTCGCTCAATCCACCAACGTCACGTTGCACCACAGACTATCCAGGAGTTGACGGATGCTTTAGTCCAGGTCTGGGAGGCGATCCCTCAGGAGACCATCCGCAACCTCATCAGGAGCATGCCCAGGCGTTGTAGAGAGGTTATACAGGCACGTGGAGGACACACACAATACTGAGCCTCATTGTGACTTGTTTTAAGGACATTACATCAAAGTTGGATCAGCCTGTAGTGTGTTTTTCCACTTTAATTTTGGGGGTGACTCCAAATCCAGGCCTCCATTGATGATTTTTGTATGATTTTGTTGTCAGCACATTCAACTTTGTACAGAACAAAGTATTCAATGAGAATATTTCATTCATTCAGATCTAGGATGTGTTATTTGAGTGTTCCCTTTATTTTTTGAGCAATATATAATATATATATATATATATATATATATATATATATATATATATATATATATATATATATATATATAATATTATAATCATAACGACCTGCAGAATAAAGTTAACTTATGAATTGTACTGAATGGTGTTTAAGAAAAAAATCTCAATTGTTCTTTCTTTTTTCATTCTGCACCCCTCAAAAATTGTAAAAAAAAGCTGATCAAAAACTCACAGTGCAGATAGAGAGAAAAGCAAGTAAAAGGCACTCTGATGGTGGAGGGATGAATCCCATAAGTTGTGAAAGAGCATAGAGAAAAAGTGACATCAGATTCTGAGCACTATAGTGAGAAGTACATCTTTCAATTCCTAAATCAATATGGGGATGCTGACTGGCAAACATTGCATGTCACCTAGATGAAGGTTAACAAGGTCAAATTAAAAAAAGAGGTCATGTCCTTGACTTCAGGAAAGTTTAGCTAGTCCTGCAAAGTGTTGTGTTTGATCTGCTGAGGAAACTTTTTAAATGTAATACTCATGGCCTGATTAAGGGCACAGGTCTTTGATGGAGGTAAAGTGAGGCGAAGACTAAATAATGCTTGTTGTTGCCCTGAAACAAAAAGCTGTAGTTTGTGTCTGACTGACAATTAGTAGATCACCTGGCCGAGTTGCTACCAATTGTTATCTAACTACCGAAATCTGTGCCTTTGTGGTTCCACTGCAGACTCTGTACCTTTCTATCTCTCTATTAAGAAGCATTTTGCCTAGTAAAATTGCCTGTTGTACCTCTCACAATAACCAAACACCAAAACTACTATACCTGGGGATTGGCTCAGGGGACTGAAAATCAATATAGGAATAAATATTACAGCCTGAAAATTAGTACAACGTTTTAACTTCAGGTAACTAATAACAAATCTAAACATAATTTTTTTCTATTAAAAAAAATCGTACCAAGAAGAATAATTTCAGAACTTTTTCTACCTTTAATGTGACTCATAATCTGTACAAATCCATTGAGAAACAAACTGAAATAATTTAGAGCTGATATAATTTAAAGTCATTCTGATTAATCCCATAAAAAGTCTAGTAGGGATTTTCTGAAAATTTCTTAGTTGTATTTTACAGCAAAATCCAATACTGCTTACAACACAGCAAAGGGATTTCATTGTTGAAAGTTATCAGTCAGGAGAAGGGTATACATTTTTTTGCAAGGAATTAGATATACCATGGAATACTGTGAAAATGGTCACCAAAAAGTGTCTTAAATTTGACATAACTGTGATATTAAATAGAACTGTATAGCCCTCAAAAATTGATAAAAAGACAAGAATAAAATTGGTCTGCCAAGAGGCTTACAGCAACAATAAAGGAGTTGCAGGAATTTCTGTCAAGTACTGATTGTGTATTACATGTGGCAACAAACTCCCATATTCTTTATATGTCTGGCCTGTGGGGTAGTGTGGCAAGATGGAAGCCTTTTCTTACACCTACATCCAGTTTGTCAAAATCATGTGGAAAAAGTGTTGTGGACTAATGACTACAAGATTGAACTTTATTCCCATAATTCCAAAAGGTATCTTTGGTTCAAAGCCAACACTGCACATAACCAAAACACCATACCCATCATACCCGTAATTAAGCATGGTGGAGACAGCATTATGCTTTGGGGCTGTTTTTCAGCAACTAAAACTGAATCTATAGTCATGGTGGAGTGAAATATGAAGAGCTCCATATATCAGTCAATTTTGCATCAAAACTTTTAAGTCTCTGCTAAAAAGTTGAAGATGAAGAGGAGTTTCACCTCCAAGCATTATAGCGACCCTAAGCACAGACTTGAATCCAATTGAAAATCTTGGGAGATGCCCTTGCAATCTGACAGATTTCGAGTGCTACTGCAAGGAAGAGTGGGCAAAGTTTGCAAATTCTAGATTTACCGTGCTCAGAATTCTCCCCAAAAAGATTCAATGCTGTTATTAATTTAAAGGGTACTTGAACAAAGTATTTAAGGGAGTGCATATTTATGGAACCACATTATTTAACTTCTTATTTTTTTTCCACCTGAAAAGATTTCAGTTTGCAACTTAATGGATTTGTACACATTTTAGGTGAAATTAAAAGTGTATTAAGTTCTGAAATGATTCTTCTTGCTATGATTTCTTTATATGACAAAAAACTGGTATTTTATCATGGGTGTGTTGACTTTTTATATCAACTGGCTATAACCTCTAACCCATTCTGACAGCACCCAAGTTTTCAATCTGCTATGTGTCACTTTAAGAGGTAATAACTAAGGAATACTTCTACCTATCCCACTGATTCTGAGATCACCCGTAAATTATCCCATTTTATAATCCACACCCTTAAAAGTATTTAAAAAAAAACAGATTTAGAAAGTTTGTTAAAGCTCCAGGTGTGTAACAGAAATTAATGCAAAATAAAATGAAAGATTAAATATTATTTTTTCCCCCCCTAGAATGTTGTTTTATTCCTAAATTTCCCATTTCAACAAGGATTAATAGAAGAAAAAGAACTCAATAATTCATTATGTTATTTTCCCAAGTGTGGCAATACCATATATGTGGTCAGAAACTACTGTTTGGGCACATGGCAGAGATCAGAAGGGAATAAAGCAATTTTGTTGGACTAGTTTGCAAGTGCAATGATGCATTTGCAGAGCTCCTGAGGTGCCAGAACAATAGAAGCCCCCAAAGAGTGACCCCTATTTTGAAACTACAACCCTCAAGGAATTCATATAGGGCTGTAGTAAGTACTTTGACTCCACAGCTGTGTAATAGATTTTTATAGCTCAATGTCTCCCCTGTACGGCAATAACCTATATTAGGTTGTCAACTGCTATTAGGGCACCCAGCAGGGCTCCAAAGAAATAGAGAACCATTTGGCTTTCGAATTGCAGATTTACCAGAATTAGTTTGCAGGTGCCATGCAGCATTTGGAGAGCCAATAAACCCCCCAAATTTGATCCCATTTTGGAAACTACCCCTACAAGGAATTAATCCAGATGTGTAATAAGCATTTTGTCATTACATGTGTTTCACAAAAGTTTTTAACTTTGAGCCATGAAAATGAAAAATTACATTCGTTCAACTAAGTGTTTTTTTAGTTCCAATTTTGAATTTTCAGAAGCAGCAATAGAAGAGAAAACAACTCATAACTTTTTTTCACAATTTGTCCTGAATGTAACAATACATACAATACATATGGGGTCAGAAAAAAGCTGTTTGAGCACATACCAGGGGTCAGAAGGGAAGAATGGCTAATTAACTTTTAGATCACACTTTTTTACTGGAATCATTTGTTGGTGTCATGTCATATTCGCAAAGCCCCTAAGATGCCAAAACAGCAATAACCCCCAAAAGTGACTTAATTTTGGAATCTACATCACTAGGTGTAAAATTACCATTTTGATCACAAAAGTATTTCACTGAGTTTTATAACTTTGGGCCATGAAAATTAAAAGTTATATTTTTTCTGAGAACATTTTGGTTTAACCTCCAGTTTTTCATTTTTACAAGAAGTAGTAGGAAAAAGTCACCTCACAGTGTGTTACTGCTGTTTGGGTGAAAAGTGGGGAAGGAGGGCAGATTTTGATGGAATAGTTTTTGGACACCTAGTCACATTGGCAGAGTCCCTGAGGTACCAGTACAGTGAAAACCTCCCCTGAGGTGAGCTCATTTTGGAAAAAACACCCCTCATGGAATGCATATAGGGGTGTAGTAAGCATTTAGACCTGAAAGTTTCCTGGTTTTAGAAATACCCTAGATGTGGCCATAATGTATTGCTAGTACTTACAACAGGGCTCATTAGTGAAAGATCGCCAAGGGCATTTAAGGTCTCATTTCATGATTTACATACAGTGGTGGCCAAAAGTATTGGCACACCTGCAATTCTGTCAGATAATACTCAGTTTCTTCCTGAAAATGATTGCAATCACAAATTCTTTGGTCTTATTATCTTCATTTAATTTATCTTCAATGAAAAAACACAAAAATAATTGTCCTAAAGCCAAATTGGATATAATTCCACACCAAACCTAAAAAAGGGGGTGGACAAAAGTATTGGCACTGTTTGAAAAATCATGTGATACTTCTCTAATTTGTGTAATTAACAGCACCTGTAACTTACCTGTGGCACCAAACAGGTGTTGGCAATAACTAAATCACACTTGCAGCCAGTTAACATGGATTAAAGTTGACTCAACCTCTGTCCTGTGTCCTTGTGTGTACCACATTGAGCATGGAGAAAAGAAAGAAGACCAAAGAACTGTCTGAGGACTTGAGAAACCAAATTGTGAGGAAGCATGAGCAATCTCAAGGCTACAAGTCCATCTCCAAAGACCTGAATGTTCCTGTGTCTTCCGTGCGCAGTGTCATCAAGAAGTTTAAAGCCCATGGCACTGTGGCTAACCTACCTAGATGTGGACGGAAAAGAAAAATTGACGAGAGATTTCAACGCAAGATTGTGCGGATGGTGGATAAAGAACCTCGACTAACATCCAAACAAGTTCAAGCTGCCCTGCAGTCCGAGGGTACAACAGTGTCAACCTGTACTATCCGTCGGCGTCTGAATGAAAAGGGACTGTATGGTAGGATACCCAGGAAGACCCCACGTCTTACCCCGAGACATAAAAAAGCCAGGCTGGAGTTTGCCAAAACTTACCTGAGAAAGCCTAAAACGTTTTGGAAGAATGTTCTCTGGTCAGATGAGACAAAAGTAGAGCTTTTTGGGAAAAAGCATCAACATAGAGTGTACAGGAAAAAAAAGAGGCATTCAAAGAAAAGAACATGGTCCCTACAGTCAAACATGGCGGAGGTTCCCTGATGTTTTGGGGTTGCTTTGCTGCCTCTGGCACTGGACTGCTTGACCGTGTGCATGGCATTATGAAGTCTGAAGACTACCAACAAATTTTGCAGCATAATGTAGGGCCCAGTGTGAGAAAGCTGGGTCTCCCTCAGAGGTCATGGGTCTTCCAGCAGGACAATGACCCAAAACACACTTCCAAAAGCACTATAAAATGGTTTGAGAGAAAGCACTGGAGACTTCTAAGGTGGCCAGCAATGAGTCCAGACCTGAATCCCATAGAACACCTGTGGGAGATCTCAAAATTGCAGTTTGGAGAAGGCACCCTTCAAATATCAGGGACCTGGAGCAGTTTGCCAAAGAAGAATGGTCTACAATTCCAGCAGAGCATTGTAAGAAACTCATTGATGGTTACCGGAAGCGGTTGTTCGCAGTTATTTTGGCTAAAGGTTGTGCAACCAAGTATTAGGCTGAGGGTGCCAATACTTTTGTCTGGCCCATTTTTTGGAGTTTTGTGTGAAATGATCAATGATTTGATTTTTGCTTCATTCGCTTTTGTGTTTTTTCCTTGCAAGCAAATTAAATGAAGATAATAATACCAAAGAATGTGTGATTGCAATCATTTTCAGGAAGAAACTGAGTATTATCTGACAGAATTGCAGGGGTGCCAATACTTTTGGCCACCACTGTAGCATAGACCAAAAATTAGGGAGATTCTCAGGTGAAGTAATAAAATAAACTTCTGACCCCATTTTGTAAACTACACCTCTTAAAGTGTTCATCTAAGGGTGTAGTGACCATTTTGACCCAAAATTAGTGAACGTTGAAAAGCAAAAATTGCAAATATTCTAATTGAATGCCCAGCTTGGGCTTATAAAGAGATACACCTTGTTAATTTCTATAACAATACCATATATCTGGACGTTAACTGCTGTATGGGCACACTGTGTGGCTCAGAAGTTAGGGAGAAAATTTGGCTTTGGAAATCTGGATTTCCCTGGATAGATTTTGGGTTATGTTGCATTGGCAGAGCTTCTGAGCTACCATTAACCTCTTCACGACCTATGACGTACACGTAAGTCATAGGCCGTGTCTCTCCTTTTGATGCGGGGTCTGGCACTGAGTCCGCATCTTTCCCGGTATATAACAGCTGATTTGATCAGCTGTCATGTGCCCCTAACAGCCGCTGGTGGAATCGTGATCTACCTGCGGCTGTTAACCGCTGTCAGCGGTATTTAACTGGAGTGCGCCATAAGCACATCACAAGACCAGCCCATCGGCACCCTGGTCACATGATTGCGGGGCGCCGATGGGTTGGCATGACAGCTGGGGGTCTGCAGAAGAGCCTCGTTTTTTCATTGCAGATCTCCTATGAACGGGCCTTGTGTTGCACACACAATCAGAAAATCCAAATCACTCCCCTTTTGTCCTTATTCAAAATAAAACAATAAAAAAATAAAAAGTAAACATATTTGGTATCGCTGTATTCAGAAACGCCCAATCTATCAAAATATAAACTAAATTAATCCGATCGGTAAACAGCGTAACGAGAAAAAAAATCGAAAGGTAAGAATTACGGTTTTTCGGTCGCCGCAACATTGCAATAAAATTCAATAACAAGCGATCAAAACATCGTTTCTACCCCAACATGGTATCAATAAAAACGTCAACTCGGCTCGCAAAAAATAAGTCCTCACCCAGCCCCAGATCCCGAAAAATAGAGATGCTACATGTCTCGAAAAATGGAACCATTTTTTTTTCTTATTTTCTTACAAACTTTGGAATTTTTTTTTCACCACCTACATAAAAAAGAAGAAACTATACAAGTTTGTTACCTGTGAACTCGTAATAACCTTGAAAATCATAATGACAGGTCAGTATTAGTGTTTAGTGACAGTCGTAAGTAAAAAAAAACGAAAAAACAATTGTGGAATTGCACTATTGAAAAAAAAAAAAAAAAAAGTTATGGCTCTGGGAAAAAAGGGAACAAAAAACGAAAAATGTAAAATCTCAAGGTCGTGAAGGGGTTAAAGTGGAAACTTCCCCAGACAAGTGACTCCAAAATATTAACTATTTTGAAATATTATTTTTTGGATTTTGTTTAGGGGTGGGGTTAATGGCACCATTTTAGAGCATCAATAAAAG
The DNA here is from genome assembly GCF_046119375.1 of Phyllobates terribilis. Classification (NCBI taxonomy): domain Eukaryota; kingdom Metazoa; phylum Chordata; class Amphibia; order Anura; family Dendrobatidae; genus Phyllobates; species Phyllobates terribilis. The sequence continues at coordinate 660,212,958 of NW_027362762.1, read as the reverse complement.
TGTTGCATGTTCTTTTTGGAGAAACAATGAAAAAAAAAATAGCAATCCCAACATTGTTTTTTAAATATCGTGTTTACCGCATTCACTGGGTGGCATAACTGAATTGGTCAGTACAATTATGGCAATATCAAATAGATTTTTTTTATGTTTTACAAATTTTATTCTTACTGAAGTGAAACCAAATGTATATAGTTTTTTATGTTTTTCTACCTTTGTACATTAAAATCACTTTATTTGCAAAGATAATTTGTTTTTGCTTCACCATATTTTGAGAGATCTTTTTTTTATTCCTTCTTTTGAGTGGCGGTATGATAAAAAAGGTGTATCTTTTTCAATTGTTTTTTTTTATGGCCGCATGGTTGCTATAATATGACAGTTTTATGGCGTGGTTCATTCTTAAGCTAGCTATACCAATTATGTTTTGCTTTTACATAAACGCTGGTTTATGTTGTAAAAAAAGAAAGTCATGATTTTTTTATGTTTCCTTTTACATTTTTAAAAATGCGATTTAACTTTTTGTAGTTAGTCTGACAATGAAACTTAAAAATGAATGTCTTGATCTATAGCAGACATGTCAAACTCTGGCCCGTGGGTTGAATCTTGCCCTCAGGGTGATTATATTTGGCCCGTGATGCTGGGGACTAGGTGGGGCCATTATTCTGTATGGCGGACTATGTGGAGCCCATTATTCTGTATGGAGCACTATGTGGGGCCCATTGCACTGTATGGAGGACTATATGGGGCCCATTATTCTGTATGGAGCACTATGTGGGGCCCATTGCACTGTATGGAGGACTATGTGGTCCCATTATTCTGTATGGAGGACTATGTGGGGCCCATTTTTCTGTATGGAGAATTATGTGGGGCCCATTGTACTGTGTGGAGGTCTATGTGGGGATCACAGTTGGGGCATCATACTGTCTTGAGGTTACCATACTTTGCTGGGCGGTACAGTAGCGTCATCATACCGTGCGTGTGGAGGGTACTGTGGAGGAATTCACTGTGGGGGTATCATACTGTGTTTGGGGGGCACTTTTGTTGGCATCATACTTTATTATCTGTATTATTTATTAATTCTAAGTTTTTTATCTTTTGTTTATTAAATATTTTAATTAGGACATTGGGCCATATGCTTATTACTGTTCTTACATAACATATTATATTATTACAGTATTCCCCATTTGTGAGTATGTGTTAATTTTATTCTAAGATCTATTAATTAAAATGTACTTTGTTTGTGGGACAAGCCATTTAAGTTTGTTTCCATATGAAAAGTTTCATCCTTATATTTGATGATAAGGAAAAATGTCCTCAATTGTAGACATTTTTTACTAAATATCAAGGTTGGCCCGTGACATTGTCAATTATTTAATTTTGGCCCTCTGTGTATTTTGGTTTGACATCCCTGATCTATAGTATAACATACTGCAATACATACATGTATTAGACCTGAAAATTTTACCCCGACACAGACACTGCTTATGGCAGGACCTAATTGACCACGGTAGTTAATAGATACAATATAGAGGCCATGTCAACCATCGGCACCTTGTAATAAGGTTACCGATGGAGTGAAGGAGGAAGCCTTCTTCTCTCAATCTCCCAGATGCCTCCGTTTTTATTGACTGGGGCATATAGGTGTTAAGCAGCCAGGATTGCTGCCAGCACTAACATTGAATATTGCTGTGGGAGCTTGATGGTTTGCCAAACTCCTGCGATAATCACACCTGTCCAATCTCCATGACATACATTCTCAGTCATGATATACATGTACATGGGAAGTAATTTTTTTGTCAGATGTGACATTTTTTCAAAGAAGGCTCCATGAAGGAGCTTCATGGAGCTTCAGAAATACATACTGTATGAACAGAGCCTTACCAAGTTGATACGTCATTGTTTGCAAGCTTTTCTTGGTTTTGATGACCCTATATACACTTGATCAGTATTCACAAATTTTACAGATTTTTCGTACATACAGTATGTGCACACAAACATGGGTGCTGTGTGTACAGACACAGGCACATAGATATGTTTTTCTTGGAAATGATTCATAACAGGTTTGTATCAAATGATAAGTTTTGCATGAAACTGTAAGAATGATTTATGAGTTCCTAATCCACATTCTTCCTGGCTAAATAAACAGAGGTTTTTCTGCCATACAAATCCATAAAATTACAAATCGCTATGAGAAAAAAAAAAAACATGATTGTAGCAACATTAACTCCTTGAATGCCACAAATGATTTTACTGCTGAAAAAAAATATATTCTGAAAAGGGAAACCGATTAATTTAGCTTTGTAATCGCCAAGATGATTAATTTTACCACATTATCAAATACTAGGCAAAAAAATTCTGACCTTGGTATAAAAGGTATATTAAACCTGCAATAAAATGAATTCAGAATGGTAGTAATGGGGGGCATTGATAATGATGGATTTAGTTAATAGGGCAACATGGAGGCTCAGTGCTTAGTGCTGAAGGACAATGTCTGCTAGGAGTTAGCATGTTCTCCCTGTGTTTGCGTTGGTTTTCTCTTCTGAGTCCTTCGATTATCTCACACACTCCAAAGACTTACTGATAGGAAATTTAGATTGTGAGCCCCAATGGGGACAGCAATGCTGATGTCTGTAAAGCACTGTGTAAATTAATTGTGTTGTATAAGCAAGTAAAATTTATATTTGTAATATGCTTGAGTTAAGTTAATGTCCAGTGGTTTACTCACTTCAATATATTCATGAGATAAAAAAACTAAGTACACCATCACTGCTTTCAATAGTAAAAGCATACGTTTTGGCAGTTTGTAAGAGCATTTATGCATGTTTTAACAGAATGTCAAGAAAGAAAGGGTTATGAGGCCATTTCCAAGCAATTTGGAGTCAATCATTCTACAGTGAGAAAAAATATTCATAAGTGGAAAATATTCAAGACAGTTGATAATCTTCCCATTAGTGGATGTCCCAACAAATTCACTCCAAGAACAGATTGTACAATACTCAGAGAATTTTCAAAAAATGCAAGAGTTACAGCTCAGACTCTAAAGGCCTAAGCATATTATCTGTTCAATTTCATGATAGTGCAAAAAATACTGAACAAGTATGGCTTATTTTGTAGGGTAGCCTGGAGAAAGCCTCTTCTTTCTAAATAGAACATAGTTACATGGCTGAAGTTTTCACACTCACTGCAGTGAGATGAAAGCAGCAAGAGGTGTTTGAAATGACACTGACCTCTGCTCACCTCTTCACTGTAGGTACAGAGATCACAAAGGAGAGCAGGGCTGAGTGTAATTACAGAAGAAAGCTGCCTCTAAGCTTCTCAATGAGCATGTTATATTTTTACCCTGCATAACACCTCCTGCTTATAATTGGGCAACATCATACAGGGGAAAAAGGACATGCCCACAGAGACAAATCTCTGCTAATGCTCCCTTTGTTAAAGGGGAAATTAGAATCTAAACTTTACAAGCTAATATTTCTACCACAGAGATGAGAAATAAAAAATAATATTTTATTCAGTACTGCAGCTACCACTCCATGATTTGACCAGTTTAACATGCTAAAACTGGCGAAAGGTCAAACCAGATCTCAAATACAAATTCCAGATCAATATGTTTAAATTACAGACTCCAGACCAGACGATGTAATCGTAGAATAGAAAAGACTCAAGACCATCTAAACTAATGCAGACACAAGACTAGGCTTTGATACACTTACAAACAGTAGCCCACAATCTGTCAAGCCTTGCAGCTTTGCCCTTTGGAACATTTAGTCATGTGACAATATTTACTTATTTATTTATTTTACTCACTTATATAGCGCCGTTAATTCCACAGCACTTTACAGACAATATCTCTGTAGGGCATTCTAAAGTAACAGATCCTACACACTATTGTACCTTTAGGAATCATTGCAGAAATCTTTATCACAAGGTCTGAGCTCTGCCTGCTGGCTGTACCAATCCCCAGGCATATGGTGCTGTACGAGGATAGAGCACTGCTCTGACTGCTGTGCTTTTCCAGCTATAGTTTCATATAGTTCCTGTAGAGCCATTAGGTGTACCCATCTGATATATGCCTGTATTTCCTTAGCAGCTTCTATCCTTATACTTGCATTACTATTACTTTCTATGGTGTTATGCTATCTACTACATTTATGTGTTGTATGTACATAGCTATCTACATTGTGCAGTAGTATATACTAATAATATAGTTTGTAGCTAAAGGGTTATTTCCAAAATAGGAACTTATTCTTTATCCATGGGATAGGAAATAATTAACTGATCAATAGGGGCAAAATTCTGGGACTCTTAGTAATCCTGCGAATGGGGCTCTGAAACCCAAGTATCAGGCCCATCTTTAATTGTGTAGAGGTGTGTGTGTTTGACCTCAGCTCCATTCATTGTCTATTGGACTGCTAAAAAAATAACCAAGCATTCATGCCACATTCTTGGGATCATTGGGGGTCTGAGTGGTAGACCTGTAATAGTGAGGAAGGATGTAACCTTCCTTTGGTACTGAAGTAGTTAAAGAAAATGTTCCCGTAGTTAGACCTCTCTGAACTGTTGTTAGGCCAAGCTAAGGGGTTAGCTGCAGTGGTCCAGTCTGTAGAGTAGAGGGGGAACTTGGTGCCATGGTCAGACATGGAGTATGTCCAGAGCTTAGTTTAACATAATTCCTTGTGGGCTGCAGTACTTGTAACCAGCCACAAGATGCCACTGTCCCGGGTGCAGATGCCAGGTTGAGTCTGCCAACAGTATTGCAGACAGTGAAGGAGTTAATGGTGTGTGATGACAGCCCACAGAGGGTGGGCACATCAGGAAAATCTCTGCTTAGTTTGCAGAAGCAAGAAGTGAAGACTCAGAGAGAGTTGGGACAGTGAACCGTACGGGCAGCCTGACTATATGGTGGCTGCTAGGGTAGACGGCAGCTCCGTACCCTCAGACAGTAGGATCACCAGTGTGAAGATCTCACTACCCAAGAGTCCTGTTAGCCGGATGGAGAAACTCAATGGAGGTATTGAGTACCCAGGGCACTTTCAGTCTGCAGGCAGCAGAGGAAGATAGGACTCCAGGCTAAGACGTGGGGGAGATATAGGATCCGGACACACTGTTGATATTGAGAAAGATTCTCTTGGGCTAGAGATTAGAGTCACAGAAATGCTTCACTTAAAGAGGGAACCAGGCCAGAAGATGTTGCCAGCGCCTGTGAGGGAGATGATAACCTGTCAGCCCTTATCCATTATATCTGCCTGTAAATATTGTACATATTCCTCTTCCCCAAGTAAAGTCGTAGTTATGGTTAAGAACCTCGTGTCTTCTGAATTTATTGCTGTCCTGGTCCCAGAAGAGAAATGCCTGGAGACAGCCACGATCAGATGGTCTGAAGTAAATGGAGAGCACCACATACACAGCCACACATCAGAGGGAGGACACATATATTGTCTGTAGGGTGCCAGAGCGAGCAGGGGCTACAGGTCGCCCACGACTACCTCGCTGAGCCACCTTACATTTGACATAGTCGGCAGTATGCAAACTCCTCACATGACGAAAACGGGGAAGAGCCGACGCAGAACACTGAAGAGAAAGTGTTGGAAGGCATGCGGCTCAAGATGGCGGCCCAAAGCATGGATTCCAAGATGGTGACAGTGGTGGTAAAGTACAGGAGAAAAAGCGCCTATCGTGGGAGTAGATGGCGCCAGAGAGCTCGAAGAGATGTCCAGCCCCTACGAATCCCGGCCCAGAGGAGGATGTGCCCAGAAGTGAAGATACGTCCCAGGATGGGACGTCCAGTGAAGAAGAGGGCGCGGCGCAGAGCAAAGTCCGGCCCAGTGTGTACCAGCTCGCCCAGAGAAGGGGTGCGGCTGAAGGCGGAGTTGCCGGGAGTGGTGTGTGACACGATGGTCGTGTCAGAAGCCCGGCTCAGAAAGAGGAGGAGTTGGACGCACAGGACACGTGTCACCGGTAAGCGACCAGCGCCATTTTCTGTCCAGCGCACAAGGGGAAGGAGGTGCCGCAGTGGATACTCTAGAAGAATGGCAGCCGGAGGATCCGAAAGTGTGATGGAGATGAGCGATGAGGAGGATATCGTGGAGATCACTACCCCAGGGGCCGCAGCTGGAAGCCACCCACCCGCGGGTGCTGCCCATGAGCCCATGCCATTACCACCGGTGGCCATCCAGTGGTCTACCAGGTCTGAGCCCGAGGTGGGTCTGCTCGTCCACGAGCTAAGTGTGTGGTGCTGGAGCCGGATGCCGGAAGATGCTTCCCCCTCAGCGGAGGGCAAAGAACATCCCTGTAGGGCCGAAGCAGCAGCTGCAGCATGGCCTGGTGAAGGTGAGAAGCATATACCCTGGTGGCTGGCCCCGCTCGCGACGCCCATAGCAATAACTTCCAGGATGGCGTTAGAGACTCCCAGGCCTGAAGGTGATGTGATGGAGGCGATGCCTCCAAAGAGAAAGGTCACCCGCATAAACTGATGGCAGATGGCGATGGAGGCCCTAAATACACCCCCAGCGATGCGCCACTCCGAGCCTGGTTGCCTAAGATTGACCACGCGTAATCCCCCAATGACGCCACGGGAGCACTGGGGGTGGACCGATACTTTCCTGTGAGGCAAGCTGGAAGGGTCCAACGCAGCGTGGAGGGAGTCAGTGGAGGCTTCCCAGACCCGGCTGCGGGTCACGGATTTCCAGTTAAAAGAAGGATACGGGTTCCTAGAGGAAGAGTGGACCGGTCACAAAGTTTTCTTTACCTGCCCGATTGCCTCCACAACCTGCATGTGGGGGACATAGTGCACTTCGTGAAGTGTGAATGCTCCAGAAGGTGGTACGTGGCTGCGCTCACTCGCTATTATGAATGGAAGGATATCCTCGAGAAGAATGAGGAAGTCCTCAGGCGGAGGGCCAAGAGGGAGGCTCTGCAGCGGTGGGCTAGGGAAGCCCCTAAAGGATTCCTACCCTCTCCCAAGGCCGGTGTCCCTCAAGAGGAGGAACAAAAAAAACGCCAATGGGGAGAGATCAATAGCGAAGAGGAGGAAGGCTTCGCAAGCTGTGGGGCAGCTGACTCTCCCAGTGAGGTGCACGCTGTGAGCTCACCACCAAAACACCCAGGAGGGGCTAAAGGAGCTGGTCAGGGAACTGCCGGAGATTCACAAGCTGGCGCCAGCAATGTGGTCCACAACTTCACGGTTACCAGCTACGGCCCTACCCAAGTTGGCTGTGGCAGTGCTACGTCCTTGGATGAGGACCCTGGGCCCAGCAGGTACCCTGACCTGCCTTGGAGGTGGAAGAAGCCACCTTCATTTGTAGAATGGCACACCTTCATGAAGGAGCGGAGGGAGGCTCGGAAGAAGTGAGTTTGTTTGCCAAAAGGTCCGTTGACCTTCCATTTCCTTCACTAGGATCCACCAGCTGTGGTCCTTTATCTGGGACTGTTTCCCAACGGGGGCGGAGTGCCCCATGTTGATTTAGAGTTGGAAAGAAGAAAGAATCGGAGGACTAAACCCCTACCTCCCAGGCCAAGGAGGCCTCAAGCAGCACCAAGTTGTGTACCTAAGTGAGCTGCTCTTTTTATTTCTACTTTTATTTTTATTTTTGTTGTTGTCCCCGTTGCGCCTTTTTCTGCTGGAATTTGCAGCGCTGAGACACTGTTATGATCTGCAACAAGAACTAAGGAAAGAAGGGGAAAGCTTTCCCTACAGTAAGACTAAGCTGAATCCCTACGATGTAGCGGGCTGCCTGCTCCTAGTGAACAGACCCGCCTTAGTCCTAGGCTAGTCTGAACTAAGACCTATAGAATAAAGGGAAGGGGTCCCTAAAAGAACTAAGGACTGGAACAAAAAGGGACACCTCCTGAACAGAGAAAGTTGTTGCAGAAAACAAAATTAAAACTGACAAAAAGGTACTAGAGAGATAGGCACCGAAGCACCTGGCTAGCAAAACAGTCAAACAACACTTAAGTCAAGCAAAGCCAAAAAGGCGGAGCTGGAATATAAAGGCAGATGGTCACGTGACCGCAAAATACTAGATGGGAAAAAACAAACAGGAGGATTCTAACAGGCACACCTTGAGGATGGATATCCTCTAAACCTAAGAGACTTGCGGCCTAGCGGGAAGAAACGGTGACCCCCGCTGGGGCCAGGAAGAAAGACTCATGGGGTGTTCTCTGTGACCATGTGCCTCAGAATGCAGCCCTTGAAAGAGATTAAGGGCTATTGGTGTGTTGACCTGTCTTAAAAAATATGGACATGGACGCTGTGTAGCCAGGGTCCTTGTCAAGAAGAACTGATACTTCTGAGAAGTTTTGAAAGTTGATAATGAACTGTCCTGAATTGCTAATCTGGGGCCCTTAACCGAGAAGGGCTGGTCTCACACCCAAGAAGAAGACTTCAGGACCAGTCTCGTACTAAAATATTTTAGTAATGTGCTAAGATGTTATAAATGTTAATTTGTATTGGTTGCCTAGTATGGTCAGTGACGACCATCATTAAAGTGAGGGGGAATGTAATAGTGAGGAAGGATGTAACCTTCCTTTCGTACTGAAGTAGTTAAAGAAAATGTTCCCATAGTTAGACCTCTTTGAACTGTTGTTAGGCCAAGCTAAGGGGTTAGCTGCAGTGGTCCAGTCTGTAGAGTAGAGGGGGAACTTGGTGCCATGGTCAGACATTGAGTATGTCCAGAGCTTAGTTTAACATAATTCCTTGTGGGCTGCAGTACTTGTAACCAGCCACAAGATGCCACTGTCCCGGGTGCAGATGCCAGGTTGAGTCTGCCAACAGTATTGCAGACAGTGAAGGAGTTAATGGTGTGTGATGACAGCCCACAGAGGGTGGGCACATCAGGAAAATCTCTGCTTAGTTTGCAGAAGCAAGAAGTGAAGACTCAGAGAGAGTTGGGACAGTGAACCGTACGGGCAGCCTGACTATATGGTGGCTGCTAGGGTAGACGGCAGCTCCGTACCCTCAGACAGTAGGATCACCAGTGTGAAGATCTCACTACCCAAGAGTCCTGTTAGCCGGATGGAGAAACTCAATGGAGGTATTGAGTACCCAGGGCACTTTCAGTCTGCAGGCAGCAGAGGAAGATAGGACTCCAGGCTAAGACGTGGGGGAGATATAGGATCCGGACACACTGTTGATATTGAGAAAGATTCTCTAGAGATTAGAGTCACAGAAATGCTTAATTTAAAGAGGGAACCAGGCCAGAAGATGTTGCCAGCACCTGTGAGGGAGACGATAACCTGTCAGGCTTTATCCATTATATCTGCCTGTAAATATTGTACATATTTCTCTTTCCCAAGTAAAGTCCAAGTTATGGTTAAGAACCTCATGTCCTCTGAATTTATTGCTGTCCTGGTCCCAGAAGAGAAATGCCTGGAAACAGCCACGATTGGATGGTCTGAAGTAAGTGGCGAGCACCACATACACAGCCACACATCAGAGGGAGGACTTATATTGTCTGTAGGGTGCCAGAGCGAGCAGGGGCTACAGCTCACCCACGACTACCTCGCTGGGGCACCTTACAGACCTCTAGTGATCAATAGAGGATGACTTCATATTTTGAGAATAACTTTTTAACCATCTGGGTCTGTGTTATTTTGAGGGTCTGTATGTGTTTAGAGGATCTGATCTGGCTGTTTAGGGCTTTTGTATCTGTTTAGAGGTTCTGGTCTAAGGTCTGTTTTTATTTTGTGTATGCTAAAGGGTGTGATATGTACAATTTGCAATATCTAGGCATGTGCTATGTAAAAAGTCATGACATAAAATTAAAAATATATATATATATTTCTGTATGTTTACTCATATGGCATCACTCTGATGCACCCTGGAAAAATGGTCAAGCATGAATTACAGTAGTATCTGGAGAGGTGCATGTATTTCTTTCATACATTGCATAATACACTCTTCAACATTGAAAATGTAATACCAAGAAGGAAAATTCATGGAATTATGAAAAGCACAGGATGGATAGATATGTTAATGATATGCAAATGCTGAAAAAATTGAACCCAAATTTTCAAAGCATCTTGATTTATTCAGTATTGAGTATATGAGCTACACTCAGAAAAACACACTTATATGCCTTGGCGTGGTATCAATGAGGTTATCAGCGGTTGTCTGAAGAATTTTCTGCCATCCTGAGTGCACTTGGGCATGCAAATCATCAAGATCCACTGCTAGCAGCTACCTTTACAATAGCAAACCAATGCCATCCTAGATGTGCTCCATATGAAACAGGTCTGGAGGCACTGCAGGCCATAGTAGCATGTTTAGGCCAAGAATAGCGCTAGCAACATGTGGCCTGGCATTTTTGTATTGAAAAATGGCTCCTTTAACGCTTTGAAGAAATGATCGTACCACTGAATCCACGACAAATCAGTGTAACACTGAGCAGTTAGTGCACTTGAAATACCGACTGGAGTGGTCTGGCTACTGTGCATTATGCCACCCTACAACTGAACACCACCGCTTTTAAACACTATCTTATTTCTAAGCAAGATGGCAATTGAAGATGGAATGGAGGTCCATCCTTTTCAGAAATGAGTCCTGCTTTTATTTTGGATGCAATGATAGCCGGAGATTGGTTTTGAGATGACTTGGGCAATGCCATGAAGTGGCTTTCACAAGGGAATGTCATACTGGTCCTACTCCCAGGATTAAGGTGTGGGATACCATAATGTATGGCAGCCTGACCCTTCTAGTCTTCATTCTAGGTACACTATTAGCTTGGCATTACTTTGATTTGGTTGTGGAACCAGTAGTACGGCCATTTTTGCATTGTGTCCCAGAAATCGTTTTTCAACATGACAACACCAAGCCGCATGTTGCTGGTGTTTCTGTGAGCCACCTGCATGGCCTTAACATCCTATCAAGGCCTGCAGCATTTCTGGACTTGTCTCTCATCGAGCACATGAAATGTTATTGGTCAGCAGTTGAAATGAGAGCTGTCAGCAGTGGATCTTGATGATTTGCATTCCCAAGTGCATGCAGTATGGCAAAACATTCCAGAAACAACCATTAATAACTTCATTGGCAGCATTCCAAGGCATGTAGGTGCATGTATTTTTGCACATGGTGCTCACACTCGATACTAAATAAATCAAGATGATTAGAAAATTTTGTTTCCATTTTTTCATAATTTGCATGTTATTAACATGTGTATCAATTCTGTGATTTCCATAATTCCGCTACTTTTTCTTCTTGGTGTTACAATTTCAATGTTGAGGAGTGTATAAGTTTTTTGCTTTGTTCTTTTATGAAAAAGGTTTGAGCCATGACAAATAAATATGTATATGAAATGATTAGAGCTGAGTTTCTTTAGCATAAATTGATATTTTAGTGTTAAACTCATGGGAAACTGCTGACAATTTTTGCACATTGCACTCAGTTAAACGGAACATTCTGCAATCTTGCGACAGTGCAGGAAAAATACAAGTATGTTCACATATATATATTTATATACCTACTCTTACATATCTTCTCTTCACAACTACCCTCCACCATCTGCTTTTCATCTTTTGTCACCAACACCAAACACAAAGTGAATGTCATGTTTATATACATACGTGATTTTTTTCTTCTGCTTTTTAAACAGCTTGATTCCAATCTATTTAAGGAATACAGGGAAGCAAAAAAACACACATAAATGTATAGACTAAAGCAAACATAAATCCTGAAGTAGAAATAGGAGGGGAAAGAAGTGAAGTTTTTCTTGTCTTCTTTACAGAAACTATTTCTTTGCAAAACTTTGGTTCTTGCAGAGCACTTGGATGATTCTTTGTTTTCCTCCATAATTCAGATTGATAATTACAGATACTAAACAGTGCAAGCTACTGTCAGTTTATAGGCAAATGCACTTTACATACCTCAAGGGAAATGTGACTGATATTTACTTAGCTCCACTAATTACCTGTACTAGGTCAACAATATCTGTTTAACAATAGGATTACACATAAAGGTTTTGATTCACTTTTTTTGAGCCAGTGCCTAAAGTGGGTCAAGCAGGATGTAAATGCATAAAGATATGGCACACAACGTCCTTTTCAGGAGCGCAAACCCACCAAGTTTTTCAAGATGAAGATGCTTTCAGAAACGCTGGAGTTTTTTTTTCTCGAGGCATCTTTTTGAGCATTCTTTTGGTCGTTTCCTGAGAGTTTTTCGATGTTCTTGATCGCTAGTGTTTTTCCAGTACTGTCTTTTTACTGTCATTTTCCAGACTTTTTTTAAACTCCATTCCACAGTAAAGAAACCGCTAATGTTTTTTCGAGCAAAAACGCTTCTCAAAGAGATACCCTCATATAGTCAGACATCTTTGGAGCCTTCCCATTGACTTGTGTTGGAAAGTACAGAGTGTCTTTAGAACCTGAAGAATGGTTAGATCAATTCTTAAAATGTTTGTCATCTTTGGAAACCCAAAACAGTTAAAATACTCTGAAATGACTGAACATATGACCAATAGGTCATTTTTACATAAAAATGCATGTGTTCATTCTGTTCAGCCTTTTCTGGGCTCTTTTTCAGATAGATTTGGAAAGGAATCTGCCTGAAAAAGACGTTGGGCACCCATACCCAAAGACATTTCTTTTATATTACCTATACTTTGTAAATTAAAGCAGGTTTGGCTCAAAAACTGCATGAGGCATTGCTTGTGTAATTCCAGCCTTAGGCTAGATTCACACACCGCATTTTGCATTATTTTAAACTGCATTTTTTTCAGTCAGGAGTGGATTTAAAGCAATAAGAAATACACTGCTCAAAAAAATAAAGGGAACACTGAAATAACACATCTTAGATCTGAATGAATGAAATTTTCTCATTGAATACTTTGTTCTGTACAAAGTTGAATGTGCTGACAACAAAATCACACAAAAATCATCAATGGAAATCAAACTTATTAACCAACGGAGGCCTGGATTTGGAGTCACCCCCAAAATTAAAGTGGAAAAACACACTACAGGCTGATCCAACTTTGATGTAATGTCCTTAAAACAAGTCAAAATGAGGCTCAGTATTGTGTGTGGCCTCCACGTGCCTGTATGACCTCCCTACAACGCCTGGGCATGCTCCTGATGAGGTTGTGGATGGTCTCCTGTGGGATCTCCCAGACCTGGATAAAGCATCCGCCAACTCCTGGACAGTCTGTGGTGCAACGTGACATTGGTGGATGGAGCGAGACATGATGTCCCAGATGTGCTCAATCGGATTCAGGGGTGGGGAACGGGCGGGCCAGTCCATAGCGTCAATGCCGTCATCTTGCAGGAACTACTGACACACTCCAGCCACATGAGGTCTGGCATTGTCCTGCATTAGGAGTAACCCAGGGTCAACCGCACCAGAATATGATCTCACAAGGGGTCTGAGGATCTCATCTCGGTACCTAATGGCAGTCAGGCTATTTCTGGCAAGCACATGGAGGGCTGTGCGGCCCTCCAAAGAAATGCCATCCCACACCATTACTGACCCACTGCCAAACCAGTCATGCTGAGCGATGTTGCAGGCAGCAGATCGCTCTCCACGGCATCTCCAGACTCCTGTCACGTCTGTCACATGTGCTCAGTGTGAACCTGCTTTCATCTGTGAGGAGAACAGGGCGCCAGTGCAACTTTGCCAATCCTGGTGTTCTGTGGCAAATGCCAAGCGTCCTGCACGGTGTTGGGCTGTGAGCACAACCCCATCTGTGGACGTCGGGCCCTCATACCACCCTCATGGAGTCGGTTTCTAACCATTTGTGCAGACACATGCACATTTGTGGCCTGCTGGAGGTCATTTTACAGGGCTCTGGCAGTGCTCCTCCTGTTCCTCCTTGCGCAAAGGCGGAGGTAGCAGTCCTGCTGCTGGGTTGTTGCCCTCCTACGGCCTCCTCCATGTCTCCTGGTGTACTTGTCTGTCTCCTGGTAGCGCCTCCAGCCTCTGGACACTACGCTGACAGACACATCAAACCTTCTTGCCACAGCTCGCATTTATGTGCCATCCTGGATGAGCTGCACTACCTGAGCAACTTCTGTGGGTTGTAGAGTCCGTCTCATGCTACCTCGAGTGTGAAAGCACAACCAACATTCAAAAGTGACCAAAACATCAGCCAGAAAGCATTGGTACTGAGATGTGGTCTGTGGTCCCCACCTGCACAACCACTCCTTTATTGAGGGTGTCTTGATAATTGCCAATAATTTCCATCTATTGTCTATTCCATTTGCACAACAGCATGTGAAATTGATTGTCAATCAGTTTTTCTTCCTAAGTGGACAGTTTGATTTCACAGAAGTTTGATTTACTTGGAGTTATATTCTGTTGTTTAAGTGTTCCCTTTATTTTTTTGAGCAGTGTATAAAGGAAAAACTTTCCCTTCCTACTGTATCATATTCTAACTCTAGTCTAAAAAAAATGTGCATCAAAATATGTGGTGAAACATTTGCATTGGCATTGTGGGGGCGCCCCGGCTCTACACTACATATCTGGTCAGAATGCATAAGAAAAAAAGGATCCGCATTGCAAAGAAATATAAAATAAAATTCAAAACTTGCACCATGTATGTCCTAATTTTATTTTATTTTTCTTTGCAATGCAGATTCTTTTTTTTTCTTATGCATCTATCACCAGTGGTCAACAGTTATTGGATCCATGCATACCTAATATGAGCGGCCACACAATTTATTGCACGGTGAGGCTTTTCCTTTTTTTCCCTCTTTCCTATCTGGTGGGAATGTCTGGCAATCCATAGACTACGCTAAAGATTTTCTATTTCTATAATCATGTGGCAAGTAACAGAATTTCGGCATCTTCAGCTCACTGACGAGGGCCAAAAAGGGCCTTTTTCAACATTTTCTAAGATCAACTAGAATTATCACACAGCATCACGAGAAATCTATGATAGTCTCAAGGGGGGGCAATCTGTTGTTGAGGTTAACTACATCTTAAATATGGGAAATATGATAGCGGATGATAATGACTAGTGTTGAGCGAACATGCTCGACACTGCTCGCTACTCGGGATGTTCGGCGAGCACCGAGCATTTCCGGGTTACTCGGGCGGGAGCTCGGGTCTCCGCCCTGCGTGTTTGGCGCTCTTTACAGAGCCAATGAACATGCAGGGATTGCCAGCCAGTCACTGTAATGCCGCAGCCATGTTGTTTGTGGGCATTACAGTGATTGGCTGGCCGCACAGCGTCACCTCGAGTATTTAAAACCGGGCGCCGCCATCTTGGACACAGTCGCTCCGGATCAGACAGTGTAGGGACAGCGCTGCTGATTTAGGGAGAGATATATCCTGCAAAATAGTTAGTGTAGGGTCTGTAAAGGCTGCCAGATCAAACAAACAGTCCTTCTCAGGACTAATATCCATCCCAGGTATAACAGGCAGGCAGGCAGGCAGGCTGTATAGGAGACGCAGTGGTTATACCAGCAAACGCTGCATTACAGTCCTGTGTGCTGCTCCTGTTGCTGAAATTGCTGGACTTAGCACCAGGTCCCGGGGGCCAGGAAAAATCCTTTTTTTTAATCTAAATCCTCTTTTTTTTTTCCTCCTTCACAATGTACAAATACCCATCTTATTAACCTTTTGGTGCCCCCCCCCCCCCCAAAAAAAAAGTGTGCCTCTGATTTTTCAGACACAAATATATCTGTTGAAAATAGTCTGGTGTAGGCCAGAGAAATAGAAGTGTGGTTTTGCAGTTCTATGGGCCATTTGTATCTAAAAAAAAACAGTTTGAGTGTGTCGCTCACTGTTCAGCCGCAAATATCTCTATTTAAAAAAGTGTGGTATACCCCAGTAAACAATAACTGTGGTTTTCCTCTTCCACAGTTCTAATCTACTCTTTATTACCCTTTTTCCATTGATAGTGCAAGTGTAAGCTATTTTACTTCATTTATAATGGGCAAGGCGCGTGGCAAGGGACGTGGAAGTGGACGTTCTGGTGATGGTTCGTGCAGAGGACGGGGCCGTGGCCAAGGTGAAAATGTGCCACAACCAACAGCCACATCTTCTCGCTCCCACTTCTTGACCGAATTACTAGGGAAGCACAGAACAACACCAGTATTGAGAACTGATCAGTGTGAACAGGTTATTAATTGGATAGCAGACAATACTTCCAGTTACCTGGGCACCACCACCTCCGGTCTGTCTTCCACACGGTCAACTCTTAGTAGCCGTGAGTCTCGACCGCATACTCCTCCTCACCCTGATGCTCCTTCCTCCCACCATGCCGAGTGTCGACACACAGCAAGTGATCCCACACTTGGACACTCTGAAGAGCTGTTCACTGGTCCATTTCGATATTTGGGCCCCTCGCCTGATACGCTTGAAGTGGTGGAAGAGGAGATCCCATGTTGCGATGCCCAAATATTTGAACAGCCATGGCCACAGGAAGTCGACGTTGGCAATCTGTCACAAGAGGTGGACGATGACGAGACACAATTGCCAGGAAGTGAGGAGGAGGATCGTGGTGCGCAAGTGGAAGAGGAGGAGGTGGTGGATGATCTAGTAACTGACCCAACGTGGAAGGAGGACATGCAGAGTGAGGCCAGCAGCACACAGGGGGAGGGAGGCAGAGTACCCCAACAGGCAGGAAGAAGCAGTGTGGTGGCCGCAGACAGAAGGCAGGCAACCGTTCCCCGTAACACCAACACGAGGGACGTTGCCAGTACAAGCGGTAGGTCTTCCAGAGTCTGGAATTTTTTTAAAGACTCTGCTGATAACCCCAAAAAGGCCATATGTTCCACCTGCCATGCCAGCATCAGCAGGGGTGACAAAACTACCAGCCTGACCACCACCAGCATGATCAGGCACATGGCAGCAAAGCACCCGACTTTGTGGGACGAAACCCAGGGTCCACGACCAGTGTCAGCGGGTGTCACCACTGCTTCTTCCACTGTTGTGCGTGCAATATAGCCCCCTGTTGTGTGTGCAAGGCAATCCCCTGTCCATACTGCATATAAAGATGCCCCCTCCTCTCAGTCTTCACTTGTTATGGCAGTTTCTCAAGAAACAGCATCAACGTCCACGTCCCACCACAGCGTTCAATTGTCCATATCCCAGACCTTTGAACGAAAGTGGAAATTCGCAGCTAACACCCCACAGGCCACAGTCTTAAATTCGCACATTTCACGACTGCTTGCATTGCAAATTGTAGCGCCGGCGTCCCTGCCCTCTGCTAGGCAGGGACGCTGTTCCCCTCACCCCTCTGCTCCGAGCCCAGCGTCCTCCTCCCGCTCTGCTGGCAGCGCGCGCTCCTTCCCGGCCACTGTGCTTAGGGCGCGCGCGCGCGCTCCCTCCCTCTTAAAGGGGCCACGCGCGCCGTCCTAAGGAGTCCCCGGCCAATGGTCGGAGGACTTCACCATATATAAGGCACCTCCTCCAAAATGGAGGTGCCCGAGCAATGTTGTTGCACTGTTCACCGCTCTGCTTCAGCCCTCAGGTCCCGTTGCCAGTTACCTGCCAGATTCCTGCCAGTTTGCTGTCTGATTCCTGCCTGATATTCTGCTTACCTGCCTGCTAGCCTGAGGTCCGACGGTCTGCCTACCGACTCCTGTCAGTCTGTCTAAGGACCAGCTTGCCCGCTCACCTGGGAGCGCTCCTCTGCTACCTGCCCGCTAGCCTGAGGTCTGACGGTCTGCCCTCCAACTCCTGTCAGTCTGTCTATGGACCAGCTTGCCCACTCACCTGGGAGCGCACACCTGTTACCTGCCTGCTAGCCTACCTGGAGGCTCCGCCGTCACGTGCTCTGACCACCTGCCATTCCAGAGACTCCTGCCCGCTCACCTGGGAGCGCACACCTGTT
Organism: Phyllobates terribilis; assembly: GCF_046119375.1. Classification (NCBI taxonomy): domain Eukaryota; kingdom Metazoa; phylum Chordata; class Amphibia; order Anura; family Dendrobatidae; genus Phyllobates; species Phyllobates terribilis. Next base: position 660,195,196 of record NW_027362762.1, on the reverse strand, counting down.
ACCTGCCTGCTAGCCTACCTGGAGGCTCCGCCGTCACGTGCTGTGACCACCTGCCATTCCAGAGACTCCTGCCTGCTCACCTGGGAGCGCACACCTGTTACCTGCCTGCTAGCCTACCTGGAGGCTCCGCCGTCACGTGCTGTGACCACCTGCCATTCCAGAGACTCTCGCTTGCTCACCTGGGAGCACACATCAACCATCTGCCTGCTAGCCTACCTGGAGGCTCTGCCATCACAGGTCGTACCTACCCTTTACCCAGAGACTGCCCTGGTCACTTGCCGTGACCCCCTGCCCGTTCATCCAGAGACTGCCCCGGTCACTTGCCGTGACCCCCTGCCCGTTCATCCAGAGACTGCCCCGGTCACTTGCCGTGACCCCCTGCCCGTTCATCCAGAGACTGCCCCGGTCACTTGCCGTGATCTCCTGCCCGTTCATCCAGAGACTGCCCCGGTCACTTGCCGTGACCTCCAGCCCGTTCACTCAGAGACTGTCCCGGTCACCTGCTGTGACTGCCTGCTCGTCTTCCCTGGTCGCCACCTGCTCCCTTACAAGGACTGCCCCCTTGTATAGTAGCTCAGAGGTTCCGCCTCCCAGACCCGTTACAGTTTGCTCGGGCCATGGAACCCGGTGGCACCCAAGCTCCCTCACTCTCGGACCTGTGTCATGAACTGTCCCGTCAGAGGTCCCAACAGGAGTCCATCCTGGGTCACCTGCGGAATGTCAATACTCGCCTGGACACTCTGACTGCTCCACCAGCAACCACCGCCAGAGCCATGACTCGCAATCCGGCAGCTCCGCTGCCCACCAATAATATGGTATCCTACCCCGGACCCCGGCTTTCCGCACCTCCTTGCTTCGGAGGCGACTCCGCTCAGGCTCGGGGCTTTATAAATCAGTGCACCCTGCACTTTGAACTCCTGTCCCACCAGTTTAACTCCGACCGGGCCAAAATTGCCTTCATCATGTCCCATCTCACCGGGGAGGCCCTGGCCTGGCTAAATCCTCTATGGGAGAGAGGAGACCCCCTGGTGTCCGACTTGCCTGCCTTTCTCACGGCTTTCCGGAAAGTCTTCGACGAACCTGGACGGAAGACCTCATCCGCATCATCTCTACTACGCCTCCGTCAGGGAAGTCTCACCGTGGGCCAATATGCCATACGGTTCCGTACCCTTGCCTCGGAGCTGGCCTGGGATAACGACGCTCTGGTATCTGTTTTCTGGGAGGGTCTGTCCGGCCGTATTAAAGATGAACTTGCCGGTCGAGACATTCTTACCACTCTCGATGACCTAATAACTCTTGCCACCCGGATTGACCTACGGTTCCAGGAGCGTGCCAAAGAAGTCACCCGTGAGAGGAGGTTTCCACGTCTAGCTCCTACTTTTCAGAAATCCGTCACTCCCTCCGTTTCTCCCCAGGTACACTCTCCTGAGCCTATGCAGGTCGACCAGACCAAGATGGTCAAAACCCGTCAGGACTTACGCCGTGCCGAGGGGAGCTGCTTCTACTGTGGCAGTAAGGAGCACCGGATCCGTACCTGTCCGGAGAGGTCGGGAAACGCCTGTGTCTAGGTTCGCTCAGAGAGGTCGACCTAGACAAGAATAAATCCTCTCCATCTCTGCTGCTGTCAGTCTCAATTATCTGCGGGGAGAATCGTTATTTCGAACTAGCCCAACTTGACTCTGGAGCGGCCGGGAATCTTATTTCACAGGCCCTGGTAGAAAAATACCGCATTCCCACCAAACCTCTGGCCATACCATTATCTGTCGCTGCTGTGGATGGGGGCCTCTTACCACGTCCCATCCAACTCATCACCGAATCCGTAACTCTGCAGGTGGGAATTCTGCATTCTGAGAGCATCTCTTTTCATGTTCTGCCTGAACTCTCTTACGCCCTCTTACTAGGTCTACCTTGGCTCCAGAGACATTCACCCGTGCTTGACTGGCAGACCGGAGAAGTCCTTCGCTGGGGACAGGACTGTCATAAGACTTGTTTGGTTCCTGTTCATCCCACCCGTCCTTCTCCTACCCCAACTAATCTACCTGGACTTCCGATTCCCTATTGGTCATTTGCTGATGTCTTTAATAAAAAGGAGGCAGAGACATTACCCCCTCATAGACCATACGACTGTCCTATCGACCTGTTACCCGGTACTACGCCTCCCCGTGGGCGTATTTACCCATTGTCCGCTGCTGAGACCCGGTCGATGTCCGAATATATTGAGGAGAATTTGGCCAGGGGATTCATCCGGAAATCTACCTCCCCGGCGGGAGCAGGCTTCTTTTTCGTAAAAAAAAGGACGGCTCTCTCCGTCCCTGTATAGACTATAGAGGCCTTAACCAGATCACGGTGAAGAATAAGTACCCCCTTCCGCTCATTCCAGAATTATTTGATCGTCTGAGGGGGGCTAGAATCTTCACCAAACTGGACCTCCGTGGGGCGTACAACCTGGTCCGTATCCGTCAAGGGGATGAATGGAAGACTGCATTCAACACCCGGGACGGCCACTATGAATATCTGGTAATGCCCTTTGGTCTCTGTAACGCTCCTGCTGTCTTTCAAGAGTTGGTCAATGACATCTTCCGGGACCTTCTCTACTCCTGCGTAGTGGTGTACCTGGACGACATCTTGGTCTTCTCTCCAGATCTCCAGACTCACCGGAGAGACGTTCGTCAGGTCCTGCTCAGGCTCAGGCAGAATCACCTCTTCGCTAAATATGAGAAGTGCCTCTTTGAGCAGACCTCGCTTCCGTTTTTGGGCTACATTATTTCTCAGACCGGCCTTCGAATGGATCCAGAGAAACTGTCTGCCATCGAGAAATGGCCCCGACCGGAGGGGTTGAAGGCCATTCAGCGGTTCCTGGGCTTCGCCAACTACTACCGCCTCTTCATTCCGCACTTCTCTTCCCGGACTGCCCCAATTTCCACGCTCACCCGTAAGGGCACTAATCCCAGAGAGTGGCCGCCCGAAGCAGAGGAGGCCTTTCTTTCCTTAAAACAGGCCTTCTCTTCCGCCCCGGTGCTGCATCGCCCAGATGGCAACAAGCAGTTCTTCCTGGAGGTTGACGCCTCCTCCTCTGGAGCCGGAGCGGTACTTACCCAAAAATCATCTTCCGGGAGAATGGTAACTTGTGGCTTCTTCTCCAAACTCTTCTCCTCTTCTGAGCACAACTATTCCATAGGAGATCGAGAGTTATTGGCCATCAAGCTGGCATTGGAGGAGTGGCGTTACCTGTAGAGATGAGCGTTGTTCTACTCGAACTGTTCGCCAATCTCAAATTCGAGCTGTTTTGGGCGGTGTTCGAGCCGTTCGGCGAACACGAACAATTTGAGAAAAATTCGGCTGTTCGAGGTTATGTTCGATAACTGTTCGTGCACCAAAATCATAACTGGATTTTTTCTCAGTAATGATGAAAATTAATGTTAATACGCAGTTTGAGTGTACAGCGGGGTGGGGGGAGGGGCAGGGGATGGATCTCTGCAGGAACAATGAAGATCTCCATTTTTTTTTCTCTTTCCCGCATTTGCAGTGGGGAGGTGCAATCTGTCAGCCTATCAGCAGCGCACACACGGAGCGAAGTGCTTTTTTTCACACAAGCAAGGGCATGTGTCATTGGCAGTGTATGTCACATGTCCTTGCCCTATAAGACCAAGCCATTTTCCCCGTCGCCACCATTTTCTCACTGCTGCAGCTGCGTGTTAGACGGCACCGCTGTTGCTGTGTGCGCTATACCTTGTTAATTTCAAGCCAATTTTCGCACAAATATACAGATAGCTTGGGAGTAGGGAATAGTTGTGATTGCAGTCCTTTTAAGGACTAGGTGACTTTTATCAGGGAGGTCTGTGCTCTTAAATAGATAGGTTGTGGGAGTAAAGACTAATTGTAATTGGAGTCCTTTTCAGGACTAGGTTACATGAGTTCCTATCAGTTTTTGCCAGGCAGGTCTGTGCCAGTGCTGTGCAAGTTTTTTTCACAGCATTTGGCTGAATCTAGCAAAGCTAATCCTTTTTGGCCTATTGCAGAGTGTGTTAGTCAGTGGAGTAGCCTATCTGTGTTGCAAGATATAACACCTGTGTATAGAATACTAATTTTTTTACTGCACCTAGTGAAGTAAAATCTTTTGGGCATAGCATCATTCTATTAGTCCATCTATACTGACCTCCATCAGGTTGCAAATTAAAAATAATTTTTTTCTGCATCTAGCTCTGAAAAAATATTTGGGCTTCTAGCAGTGTGTGGGACTTGGTCTGTTAGTCCTTCTATACTGACCTCCAGCAGGTTGCAAATTAAAAATAATTTTTTTCTGCATCTAGCTCTGAAAAAATATTTGGGCTTCTAGCAGTGTGTGGGACTTGGTCTATTAGTCCATCTATACTGACCTCCATCAGGTTGCAAATTAAAAATAATTTTTTTCTGCATCTAGCTCTGAAAAAATATTTGGGCTTCTAGCAGTGTGTGGGACTTGGTCTATTAGTCCATCTATACTGACCTCCATCAGGTTGCAAATTAAAAATAATTTTTTTCTGCATCTAGCTCTGAAAAAATATTTGGGCTTCTAGCAGTGTGTGGGACTTGGTCTATTCGTCCTTCTATACTGACCTCCTGCAGGTTGCAAATTCAAAATAATTTTTTTCTGCATCTAACCCAGCCAATAGTTTTGGCCTAATACCACAGTTTGGCCACTCAGCTCTGCTCGGTTACCATCCATTGTTTTTTTGTGCAAACAACTCCAGAGTTGTGAATTAGTTAACCACCAAAATGAGTGGAAAAAGGCCTGCTGCTGGTGGAAAGGGGAATAGGCGTGTTGGGAAGGGGAAAAAAGGTTGTGTCCGTGGGGTGTTAAAGCAACAGTAACATCTGCAGAAGAAAGACCATCTTCCAGCCAAACTAAAATGTCTACTTCTTTTAGCGGACAATGTGATAAGATCCCTTTCTTACGGCCACGCCAATCGCTACAAATTCCAGATGAGGCACAAAAACAGCAGGTGCTTCAACGGATATCAAGTGCTCCTTTAAGTGGGCTCTCCTCCACATCAACTTCAACATCACAAATACTCCAGTCCTCAAAGGTGTCACCCAAATCGCACTTGCTTCCTCACTGCTCCCAAATCTCCAGCTGCCCGTCTGAGTATGAGGTAGAACAGATGGTTGAGTCTGCAGAGCTGTTTACTCATACTATAGCCTGGGAATCAGAGGTCGACTCCAGTGCTTCTGTGAATCCAGACGAGGAAATGATCTGCACTGATGCCCAGAATCTTTATGAGTCGGATCCAGGACCAGACGCAGAAGGTTCTGACCATAATGTAGACCCTGATTCCCAAACTGTAACTCCTGTTGGTGGAGACAATGAGGAAGACGATGATAAGACTCAAATACCTGATTGGAGCGACAACTTTAGTTTTTTGTCAGGGCAGGAACAGGTTGGCTCTGAGGACGACGGGTGTGATAACGCACAGGGTAAGGATGATGAGGTTGGAGATCCCACTTACTTGCAACCCACAGTCAGCCAAGAGATGAGGTCAGCAGAGGAGGTGGAGGAAGATGCTAGTGACGACGAGGTCAGGTTGCGCCTTCCTGGACAGAGACGTAGTACTGGAAGCACGTCAACAACTGCATCCTCAAACACAACTCTGCCTCTCACCACAAGTCGTGGTGGCTCTTCAGGTCGCATGGGTGCTAAGCCTTGCATAGCCTGGGCATTTTTTCAGATCGATAAAGATGACCCAACTCGTGTTTTCTGTAACATTTGTCAGCAAAAGCTAAGTAGAGGCCAAAAAATACATAGTTTGAGTACTTCATGCATGAACCGGCACATGGACATGAAGCATAAGTTGCAGTGGGAAGCTCAGTGTGCTACAATGCGGCCTAGCCGGCCGGGCCAATCACCGTCTGCCATATCTTGTGCATCCGCGGCCTCTTCATCCTCTGTGACTGGGGGGACAGCAGTCACACCTGTTTTGGGGCGCAGACCTGCCACCTCTTTACCCGCAACAGCCAGCGTGATTGGCAGGTCATCATTTTCTTTGGAGGTGGTAACACCAGCTGGTGTTGAGCGCTGTCCGACATCGATAGCACCACCTTTGGATCAAGGCAACCTAACATGTCCGCCTGCATCTTCCTCACAGACCGGCAGTTTGCCGGGGACACCCTTATCAACCCCGTCTAAGCACAATAGCCAGCCCTCGGTCCCTCAGATGTGGACAAGTAAAAGACCATTTCCTCCTAGCCATGAGAAAGCTAAGAGGTTGAATTTCACCATCTGCAAGCTCTTGGCTACAGAAATGCTGCCTTTCCGCCTGGTGGACACAGAGGATTTTCGAGACCTTATGTCCGTCGCAGTGCCCCAGTACCAGATGCCCAGTCGGCACTACTTCTCAAAGAAAGGTGTGCCTGCGCTCCACCAGCATGTCGCACACAATATCACCGCTTCTTTGAGAAACTCTGTGTGTGACAGGGTGCATTTCACCACAGACACTTGGACGAGTAGGCATGGACAGGGGCGTTACATGTCGCTGACTGGGCACTGGGTAACTATGGTGACAGCAGGACAAGGGGCTGCTGTCCAAGTCTTGCCGTCCCCACGAGTTGTGCGTCAATCCTCTTTATGTCAAAGTTCCTCCACTGCTTCTGCCTCCTCAACCTCCTCTCGGTCTTCCACCTGCACCCAAAGCCTGTCTGGTCATGCCACAAGCTTTCTAACTGCGCAGAAGGGATCCTGCACACCTCCTTACTATGCTGGCAGTAGGGCTCAACGTCATCAGGCGGTTTTTACATTGAAATGTCTGGGAAATGTGAGTCACACAGCTGAGGAGTTGTGGTCAGCTCTGGAGAACCAATTTCATGAATGGTTGTCTCCACTGGACCTGAAACCAGGGAAGGCCGTGTGCGACAATGCTGCAAACCTGGGTGCGGCCCTTCGCCGGGGCAATGTCACACACGTGCCTTGTATGGCTCACGTGTTGAACCTGGTTGTCCAGCAATTTTTAGCTCACTATCCCAGACTAGATGGCCTTCTGCAGAGGGCACGGTCGCTGTGTGCTCACTTCCGCCGTTCGCATCCCGCAGCTCAGCGACTTACATCTCTACAGAACTCGTTGGGCCTGCCACTTCACCGGCTAAAATGCAATGTGCCTACCCGGTGGAATTCAACTCTGCACATGTTGCAGCGACTGTGGCAGCACCGACAAGCCCTGGTGCAATACGTTCTGACGTATAGCCTGGGCCAACGAGATTCAGAGGTGGGGCAAATCACGCTGGAGGAGTGGTCTCAGATCAGGGACCTATGCACCCTTCTGCACAGTTTTGAAATGGCGACGAAGATATTTAGAGCTGACGATGCCATTATCAGCATGACTATTCCGGTGATTTACATGCTGGAGCACATGTTAAACAGAATTCGGAGTCAGGTGGTGGCACAAGAGGAGGTGGAGGAAGTAGAGGAGGAGGAGTTGTATGCGGAAGGGCTAACATCTGCAAGGTCCAGACGGTTGGCAGCACCAAGGCGGCAGGCATGTGAGGGTGGGGGAGATGGTTTTACCAGGGCGCATGGTAGCAGCCAAACTAGTGAGGAAGGTGCAGGAGCCCAGGAAGAAGTGGAGGACGAACTGATGGAAGACTCATCAGATGAGGGAGACCTTGATCACATTTCTGTTGTGCGAGGTTGGGGGGAGAGGACAGAGGAAGGAAGCCTGATTGTTACCTCGCCACCAACACAACAGGGACTTGGTGCTCCTGGATGCGCAACACACATGAGTGCCTTCTTGCTGCACTACCTGCAACATGACCCTCGAATTGTGAGAATTAGAAATAATCCTGACTACTGGGTTGCCACACTGTTAGATCCCCGGTACAAAAGTAAATTTGCAGAAATTATTCCTGCCATAGAAAGGGATGCACGCATGCAGGAGTATCAGCAGAGACTGTTGCAGAATCTTACATGTGCTTTTCCACAAAATACCAGTGGTGCACGTAGTGAATCTCACAGTTCCAACTTGCCAACCGTGGGACCGTCAAGTGTTCAGCACTCAAACCGTAACAGAACCACAGTATCTGCTGGTAACATCAATTTTGCGGAATCATTTCACCACTTTTTTAGCCCATCCTTTGCAAGGCCACAGGAGACAAGAAGTCTGACACATAGTCAACGCCTAGAGACGATGGTACAGGAGTATCTCCAAGTAAACATTGAAGCCACGACTGTGTCACTGGTCCCTTGCTCTTTTTGGGCTTCCAATCTGGATAAATGGCCGGAGCTAGCCACTTAAACCTTGGAGATCTTGTCATGCCCCGCAGCCAGCGTTCTGTCTGAACGTGTGTTCAGCGCTGCTGGTGGTGTGCTGACAGATAAGCGCACGCGGCTCTCCACTGATAATGTAGACAGACTCACATTCATAAAGATGAACAAATCATGGATCCGAAACGACTTTTCTACCCCTGTGTCATCCTGGGGAGAGTAAAAGCTTGATGATTGGTTAAAATCACCCTACCAACCGTTTTAAGCTTTCAAATTACTAATCATGTTTATCTGTATCTTGACTGGAAAATAATTTGGGCTTTGTAGCAGTGTGCAGCACTGATCCTATTAGGCCATCTATACTAAAGCTTCACCAGATTTAAAATTAAAAATAATTTTTAGCTGCATCTAGCCCGGAAAATAATTTTGGGGCTCCAAGATGCGCAAGACACATAAGTGCCTTCTTGCTGCACTACCTGCAGCATGACCCTCATATTGTCAGAATTCGAAGTAATCATGACTACTGGGTTGCCACACTCTTAGATCCCCCAAACTTTTCGATCAACCTTTTCATTTTAATAAAGACCAAAAAAATGGTCATTTTTGAAATTATAAGCATTAGCAGGTTGTTAGAAACTGAAATCAAACAGTTTTTAACTCAAAACTTTATTCTAGGTGATGTTACATTTTCACATAGGACCCCTTGTTCGAAAGGAGCTTCTGAACTCTCTCGTCCATTGAATTTGTCAGGTTTTGGATGGTTTCTGCTTCAATTGTTTTGCATGAGGACAGAATACCCTCCCAGAGCTGTTGCTTAGATGTGAACTGCCTCCCGCCATCATAGACACTCCTTTTAATGATGCTCCAAAGGTTCTGAATGGGGTAGAGGTCAGGGGAGCATGGGGGTCACACCATAAGTTTGTCCCCTTTTATGCCCATATCAGCCAGAGATGCAGATGTTTTATGTGCAGCATGAGATGGTGCATTATCATGCAGAAAAATGATCTTGCTGTGAAATACACGGTTCTTCTTCTTGAACCATGGCAGGAAGTGCTGTTTGAGAAAATCCACATACATTATGGAGTTCATCTTTAGCGCCTTCAGGGATCCTAAAGGGGCCGACAATCTCTCTCCCCATGATTCCAGCCCAAAACATTACTCCACCTCCTCCTTGTTGGCGCTGTAGCCGTGTTTGCGTGGGGTGTCCATCAACCAGCCATCCTCCACTCCATCCATCTGGACCATCGAGCGCTGCACGGCACTCATCCGTGAACAAAACAGTTGTGAAATCAGTCTTCATGTAATGTTTGGCCCACTGGAGCCGTTTCTGCTTGTGTGAAGTGGATAGAGGAGGTAGACAGGATGGCGCATGCACAGCTGCAAACCTCTGAAGGACCCTGCATCTTGTTGTTCGGGGGACGTTGGAGGCACAAGCAGCTTCAAAAACTTGTCTGCTGCTATGACAAGGCTTTTTTGCCGCTGCTCTTTCAACCTGACGTAATTGCCTGTAGGAAAGAGTCCTCAATTTGCCCTTATCAGCACGCACACGTGTGTACTGTGAATCAGCTACATACTTCTTGATTGCCAAGACACTTCATCCTGATCATCGCACAATGTTGATTGTAGTCATGCCTTGACCTAAACACTCCACAATTTGTTGCTTCTCAGCAGCCGACACATCCTTTTTCTTTCCCATTTTGGCAGAAAATGTAGGCTGCTTAATAATGTGAGAGAGCCTTCTTAAGTAGTCTTGCCTTTCATTGGACACACCTGCCAAACTAATTAGCACAGGTGTCTGCAATTGCTTACAGTGATATAAAGAGCCCTGACACACATCACCATCAATGAGTTTAACTGACAAACAAACAAATTCTTCCCTTATCACTCCTAAACACTTTTAGTGTAATAATTTGGAACGCAGTGTACATGTGCTTTTCCACAAAACACCAGTGGTTCACGTAGTGAATCTTACAGTTCTAACTTGCCAACCGTGGTCTGTATGGAGTTGTTCAATAAAGGGCCCAAAATTAAGATAACATAGATGGGAGAGGTCTCTATGAATAGGAATTCCTAAGTATTTGATACCCTGTGAGGGCCAGGCAAAGGGAAAGTTGGACTGGATGGAATCCTATATGGATTTGGGGAGGGAGACATCGAGGGCCTCAGACTTCGCTGCATTGATTTTAAAATTTTACCATGTAACAAAGTGATCTATTTCAGCCATAACAGCATGGATGGATATATGTGATTGAGTGATATATACTAGGACATCATCAGCAAATAGAGAGCACTTGTACTCGGTGCCTCCCACCTCAATCCACCTAATATTGGGGTTATGGCGAATTGATGAGAGCAGGTGCTCCGTCACTAGGATGTATAAGAGAGGGGACAGAGGACATCACTGCCTTGTCCCATTGGTGATTGTGAAAGGTGATGAAAATGTTCTGACGCACCCCCTGGGCCTTGGGACACCCGGAGCCGGACCCTTTTTGGTGGATGCTGGTGGTTGTAGTCTTCGTGGCGGCGACCCAGTTCCGTGGCTCAGGGCGGTCAAACCAGTGGCGGAACTATTTATGTGGTTTTCATGTTTAAATGTCCGACTACGCCACCCGTGGATTGCGGTCAGAGTGAACCGCCGCTACAGGGCAGACCACTGAGGCTGGTGTTGTGGGTGCAGCAGAGCGTAGCATAACTCCCCACGGGAGGAGTATAGCCTCAGGGCAGTGTATGCGGAGGATGGGGGTGATGGTGCAGGGCAGCAGCAGTAACGACACGGAGTCAGTGATGCAGTTCAGGGCCTTTACTCACAGTTCTTATTATCCAGACCACGTCTGCAGGTAACGGCTGCCCACGTCGTACTGTGCTCACCAGGTGAGGGGCTCAGACAACTCCCAGATAACTTTGGAGCACTTCACAGGACCCCCTTTGTGTGTCCTTTGTCTGGCCTTTCTTACCAACACTTCTGTCCGGCTGCCTCGGGCCTCCTCTTGGTAAACTTGGCGCCAGTTTCCCTGACCCTATGTGGTGCCTTCCTAGCGGGTGTAGCGAGGGGCTGCGCCACATAAAATGTCAGAGCCTCCGGTTTCTAGCTGAGGGTCGTTTCCTGCCTCCACTAGTTCGGGGACCGGTCTCCCCCTTTGGCCTGACCCCTCCACGCAGGTGGATTCGGGCGTGCGGTGGCGACTCGCCCGTCCGCACCCCTGGGATCCCTTCATTCCTCGTTCCTGGAGCCTTCTCCGCTCCTCTTCCTTCCTTCTCCCTCTTCCAGGCCTGGGCCTCTGTTACTAGGCCCGCCTCCGGAGCAGAGCTCATGCAGAGCCCCTGCTCCCTGCCACTTCTGCTCAGACTTCTCTGCACTGAACTAAGATGGTGCCCACCTTTTATACTCCCTTCTCAATGCACCCAGGAACTGCTTCCTCCCTGCTCCTGCACTACAGGGTTCCCCTTCCTCAGTGTTCCCTCCCCCCACTCCAGCCAGGGACAGGGACTGTCGTGCCCATCTCAGGGGCATATTGGTCGCCCTGCCCCACGGCAATGTGGTGTAATGCATGCAGGTGTCGGGTCCTGATCCACACTCCATCCTTACCTGAGAGTGAGATATCACACCTCTGGGTGAGGTGCAATACGTCTGTAGCAACCGAGCCCTCAGGGTGCTACAGTTCCATTTATCTTCAGCCTAGGTGACGTATTGCGATACAGGGCCGTGATTTTGGCTATAAAAGGGTCCCCTAGACCCCTACCCCAAGCTTTTTAAGAGAATCATATATGGCGTACGAGGAGACTCTATGGAATGCTTTCTCAGCATCCAACGAGAGTATCTACTTACAAATTTTTAACTGCATCTAGCCCAGGAAATACTTTGTGCCTAGTAGCAGTGTCTGCTAGTCAGCGGATTATCCCGGCTGTTAAGCAAGCTGCACCACCTGTAGTTTAGACACTTAATTTTTTCAAAGGAAATGCTTCGGGACCATGGGATACTTAGTGAAGAGCATCAGGAGGCACCCCAAGGCATAGGGGCTGGGACTGGCAGTAGGATGCCTTGCGGTGGACAGCCGAGCTCGATCCTTATAAAAGCTTTTTAACTGCAGCAGCTTTAGTGGACGCTACTGGAGCTGGAATTACCGCGGCTGCTGGCATGAGACTTGCCCTCCAATAGATCCTTGTAAATGGATTTAAAGTGTATTCATTCAAATTAGAGAGACAATTTAAATTAAAAAGCTTAGAGCTGCCTCCACCACAGGGGGCTCGCTCGACCCACCAGCGGACAGGCACCAGTATTGGGAGAGGGGGGCTGGCCGTCAGGGTTCACCGCGGCTCTGGCACAAACCCGGCGACACGGAGGTGGCACGGGCAGGAGCGGACTGGCCGTGTCGGCTTCTCACTTTTTGGATTTTAGAAGGGCATGACATGCCTATATCTGTGTCTCCCCCTCCTTTTACTCCTCCACCTCTTTTATTTTCGCATGACTATATGTACTTGTCACTTTTCCATGTGTTAGTTATGTCTTCTGAGCAGTTTGTCAGCTTTTGGACACCTTTGAAGGTGTTTTCTATGTGTTTCTATGTGTTTTTGTTTGCCTGCCATTGGTTTTAACGGTGTTCGACGAACAGTTCGACGAACAGTTCGGCGAACACACGGGTGTTCGACGAACCGAACCGAACTCGAACACTACGGGGGTGGCTCAACACTAGTTACCTGCTCGAAGGGGCTCTTCACCCGGTAATAATTTACACTGACCACAAGAACTTGGCTTACCTCCAGCATGCCCAGAGACTTAACCCGCGTCAAGCTCGGTGGTCCTTGTTTTTTGCTCGCTTTGATTTTATTCTTCATTTTCGCCCGGCTGACAAAAACATCAAGGCGGACGCCTTGTCCCGATCCTTTCTGGTGTCTGATCTCGAGGAGGAACCGAAACACATCATCGATCCCGCCAGAGTAATGCAGGTGGCTCCCGTGAGTCTAAATCGTCTCCCTCCCGGTAAGACGTTCGTATCAGTACCTGATCGGGAGAAGATCCTACACTGGGGTCACTCGTCTAAACTAGCTGGCCACGCCGGTCAGAAAAAGACCCTCCAGCTTATTACCCGGCACTACTGGTGGCCTACCCTGCACAAGGACGTAATAGACTTTGTTTCTGCCTGTGTGTCCTGCGCCCGCAACAAGGTTCCGAGACATCTGCCAGCCGGTCGCCTCCTTCCGCTCCCAGTACCTGCTGCCCCCTGGCAGCATATAGCAATGGACTTTATAACTGATCTTCCCGTCTCTGCCGGTTGTACGGTCATTTGGGTGGTCGCTGACCGCTTTTCCAAGATGGCTCATTTCGTTCCCCTGCCAGGCCTCCCGTCTGCACCCGAGCTGGCTAAAGACTTTATCCGCCACATCTTCCGTCTTCATGGCCTGCCCCTCCACATCGTGTCGGATCGTGGGGTACAGTTCACTTCACGCTTCTGGAGAGCCACTTGTAAACTGCTAGACGTCACCCTGGACTTCTCCTCCGCTTACCACCCACAGTCTAATGGTCAAGTGGAGCGGATCAATCAGAACCTGACCAGTTACCTCCGGCACTTCGTTAATGCCCACCATTCAGACTGGGTGGATCTCCTGCCATGGGCCGAATTTTCTTACAACAATCACGAGAGCGAATCTTCCTCCAAATCCCCGTTTTTTGTTGTCTTCGGTCAGCATCCTCGGATCCCATTTCCCGTCTCCACCTCGGTGGACAATCCGGCTGCGGAATCTCTTGTTAACAAATTTTCCTCCATATGGGAGAGTACCCGATCCGCACTCCTTCTGTCATCCGAGCGTATGAAAAGACATGCTGACTAGTGTTGAGCCACCCCCGTAGTGTTCGAGTTCGGTTCGGTTCGTCGAACACCTTCGAACACCGTTAAAACCAATGGCAGGCAAACAAAAACACATAGAAACACATAGAAAACACCTTCAAAGGTGTCCAAAAGCTGACAAACTGCTCAGAAGACACAACTAACACATGGAAAAGTGACAAGTACATATAGTCATGCGAAAAGAAAAGAGGTGGAGGAGTAAAAGGAGGGGGAGACACAGATATAGGCATGTCATGCCCTTCTAAAATCCAAAAAGTGAGAAGCCGAGACGGCCAGTCCGCTCCTGCCCGTGCCACCTCCGTGTCGCCGGGTTTGTGCCAGAGCCACGGTGAACCCTGACGGCCAGCCCCCCTCTCCCAATACTGGTGCCTGTCCGCTGGTGGGTCGAGAGAGCCCCCCTGTGGTGGAGGCAGCTCTAAGCTTTTTAATTTAAATTGTCCCTCTAATTTGAATGAATACACTTTAAATCCATTTACAAGGATCTATTGGAGGGCAAGTCTCATGCCAGCAGCCGCGCAATTCCAGCTCCAGTAGCGTCCACTAAAGCTGCTGCAGTTAAAAAGCTTTTATAAGGATCGAGCTCGGCTGTCCACCGCAAGGCATCCTAGTGCCAGTCCCAGCCCCTATGCCTTGGGGTGCCTCCTGATGCTCTTCACTGAGTATCCCGTGGTCCCGAAGCATTTCCTTTGAAAAAATTAAGTGTCCAAACTACAGGTGGTGTAGCTTGCTTAACAGCCGGGATAATCCGCTGACTAGCAGACACTGCTACTAGGCACAAAGTATTTCCTGGGCTAGATGCAGTTAAAAATTTGTAAGTAGATACTCTCGTTGGATGCTGAGAAAGCATTCCATAGAGTCTCCTGGCACGCCATATATGATTCTCTTAAAAAGCTTGGGGTAGGGGTCTAGGGGACCCTTTTATAGCCAAAATCACGTCCCCTGTATCACAATACGTCACCTAGGCTGAAGATAAATGGAACTGTAGCACCGAGGGCTCGGTTGCTACAGACGTATTGCACCTCACCCAGAGGTGTGATATCTCACTCTCAGATAAGGATGGAGTGTGGATCAGGACCCGACACCTGCATGCATTACACCACATTGCCGTGGGGCAGGGCGACCAATATGCCCCTGAGATGGGCACGACAGTCCCTGTCCCTGGCTGGAGTGGGGGGAGGGAACACTGAGGAAGGGGAACCCTGCAGTGCAGGAGCAGGGAGGAAGCAGTTCCTGGGTGCATTGAGAAGGGAGTATAAAAGGTGGGCACCATCTTAGTTCAGTGCAGAGAAGTCTGAGCAGAAGTGGCAGGGAGCAGGGGCTCTGCATGAGCTCTGCTCCGGAGGCGGGCCTAGTAACAGAGGCCCAGGCCTGCAAGAGGGAGAAGGAAGGAAGAGGAGCGGAGAAGGCTCCAGGAACGAGGAATGAAGGGATCCCAGGGGTGCGGAGGGGCGAGTCGCCACCGCACGCCCGAATCCACCTGCGTGGAGGGGTCAGGCCAAAGGGGGAGACCGGTCCCCGAACTAGTGGAGGCAGGAAACGACCCTCAGCTAGAAACCGGAGGCTCTGACATTTTATGTGGCGCAGCCCCTTGCTCCACCCGCTAGGAAGGCACCACATAGGGTCAGGGAAACTGGCGCCAAGTTTACCAAGAGGAGGCCCGAGGCAGCCGGACAGAAGTGTTGGTAAGAAAGGCCAGACAAAGGACACACAAAGGGGGTCCTGTGAAGCGCTCCAAAGTTATCTGGGAGTTGTCTGAGCCCCTCACCTGGTGAGCACAGTACGACGTGGGCAGCCGTTACCTGCAGACGTGGTCTGGATAATAAGAACTGTGAGTAAAGGCCCTGAACTGCATCACTGACTCCGTGTCGTTACTGCTGCTGCCCTGCACCATCACCCCCATCCTCCGCATACACTGCCCTGAGGCTATACTCCTCCCGTGGGGAGTTATGCTACGCTCTGCTGCACCCACAACACCAGCCTTAGCGGTCTGCCCTGTAGCGGCGGTTCACTCTGACCGCAATCCACGGGTGGCATAGTCGGACATTTAAACATCAAAACCACATAAATAGTTCCGCCACTGGTTTGACCGCCCTGAGCCACGGAACCGGATCGCCGCCACGAAGACTACAACCACCAGCATCCACCAAAAAGGGTCCGGCTCCGGGTGTCCCAAGGCCCAGGGGGTGCGTCAGAACATTTTCATCACCTTTCACAATCACCAATGGGACAAGGCAGGGATGTCCTCTGTCCCCTCTCTTATACATCCTAGTGACGGAGCACCTGCTCTCATCAATTCGCCATAACCCCAATATTAGGTGGATTGAGGTGGGAGGCACCGAGTACAAGTGCTCTCTATTTGCTGATGATGTCCTAGTATATATCACTCAATCACATATATCCATCCCTGCTGTTATGGCTGAAATAGATCACTTTGTTACATGGTAAAATTTTAAAATCAATGCAGCGAAGTCTGAGGCCCTCGATGTCTCCCTCCCTAAATCCATATAGGATTCCATCCAGTCCAACTTTCCCTTTGCCTGGCCCTCACAGGGTATCAAATACTTAGGAATTCCTATTCATAGAGACCTCTCCCATCTATGTTATCTTAATTTTGGGCCCTTTATTGAACAATTCCATACAGACCACGGTTGGCAAGTTAGAACTGTAAGATTCACTACGTGAACCACTGGTGTTTTGTGGAAAAGCACATGTACACCGCGTTCCAAATTATTATGCAAAAAGTGTTTAGGAGTGATAAGGGAAGAATTTGTTTGTTTGTCAGTTAAACTCATTGATGGTGATGTGTGTCAGGGCTCTTTATATCACTGTAAGCAATTGCAGACACCTGTGCTAATTAGTTTGGCAGGTGTGTCCAATGAAAGGCAAGACTACTTAAGAAGGCTCTCTCACATTATTAAGCAGCCTACATTTTCTGCCAAAATGGGAAAGAAAAAGGATGTGTCGGCTGCTGAGAAGCAACAAATTGTGGAGTGTTTAGGTCAAGGCATGACTACAATCAACATTGTGCGATGATCAGGATGAAGTGTCTTGGCAATCAAGAAGTATGTAGCTGATTCACAGTACACACGTGTGCGTGCTGATAAGGGCAAATTGAGGACTCTTTCCTACAGGCAATTACGTCAGGTTGAAAGAGCAGCGGCAAAAAAGCCTTGTCATAGCAGCAGACAAGTTTTTGAAGCTGCTTGTGCCTCCAACGTCCCCCGAACAACAAGATGCAGGGTCCTTCAGAGGTTTGCAGCTGTGCATACGCCATCCTGTCGACCTCCTCTATCCACTTCACACAAGCAGAAACGGCTCCAGTGGGCCAAACATTACATGAAGACTGATTTCAAAACTGTTTTGTTCACGGATGAGTGCCGTGCAGCGCTCGATGGTCCAGATGAATGGAGTGGAGGATGGCTGGTTGATGGACACCCCACGCAAACACGGCTACAGCGCCAACAAGGAGGAGGTGGAGTAATGTTTTGGGCTGGAATCATGGGGAGAGAGATTGTCGGCCCCTTTAGGATCCCTTAAGGCGCTAAAGATGAACTCCATAATGTATGTGGATTTTCTCAAACAGCACTTCCTGCCATGGTTCAAGAAGAAGAACCGTGTATTTCACAGCAAGATCATTTTTCTGCATGATAATGCACCATCTCATGCTGCACATAAAACATCTGCATCTCTGGCTGATATGGGCATAAAAGGGGACAAACTTATGGTGTGACCCCCATGCTCCCCTGACCTCTACCCCATTCAGAACCTTTGGAGCATCATTAAAAGGAGTGTCTATGATGGCGGGAGGCAGTTCACATCTAAGCAACAGCTCTGGGAGGGTATTCTGTCCTCATGCAAAACAATTGAAGCAGAAACCATCCAAAACCTGACAAATTCAATGGACGAGAGAGTTCAGAAGCTCCTTTCGAACAAGGGGTCCTATGTGAAAATGTAACATCACCTAGAATAAAGTTTTGAGTTAAAAACTGTTTGATTTCAGTTTCTAACAACCTGCTAATGCTTATAATTTCAAAAATGACCATTTTTTTGGTCTTTATTAAAATGAAAAGGTTGATCGAAAAGTTTGGGGGATCTAAGAGTGTGGCAACCCAGTAGTCATGATTACTTCGAATTCTGACAATATGAGGGTCATGCTGCAGGTAGTGCAGCAAGAAGGCACTTATGTGTCTTGCGCATCTCGAAGCCCCAAAATTATTTTCCGGGCTAGATGCAGCTAAAAATTATTTTTAATTTTAAATCTGGTGAAGCTTATTATAGATGGCCTAATAGGATCAGTGCTGCACACTGCTACAAAGCCCAAATTATTTTCCAGTCAAGATACAGATAAACATGATTAGTAATTTGAAAGCTTAAAACGGTTGGTAGGGTGATTTTAACCAATCATCAAGCTTTTACTCTCCCCAGGATGACACAGGGGTAGAAAAGTCGTTTCGGATCCATGATTTGTTCATCTTTATGAACGTGAGTCTGTCTACATTATCAGTGGAGAGTCGCGTGCGCTTATCTGTCAGCACACCACCAGCAGCGCTGAACACACGTTCAGACAGAACGCTGGCTGCGGGGCATGACAAGATCTCCAAGGCGTAAGTGGCTAGCTCCGGCCATTTATCCAGATTGGAAGCCCAAAAAGAGCAAGGGTCCAGTGACACAGTCGTGGCTTCAATGTTTACTTGGAGATACTCCTGTACCATCGTCTCTAGGCGTTGACTATGTGTCAGACTTCTTGTCTCCTGTGGCCTTGCAAAGGATGGGCTAAAAAAGTGGTGAAATGATTCCGCAAAATTGATGTTACCAGCAGATACTGTGGTTCTGTTACGGTTTGAGTGCTGAACACTTGACGGTCCCACGGTTGGCAAGTTGGAACTGTGAGATTCACTACGTGCACCACTGGTATTTTGTGGAAAAGCACATGTAAGATTCTGCAACAGTCTCTGCTGATACTCCTGCATGCGTGCATCCCTTTCTATGGCAGGAATAATTTCTGCAAATTTACTTTTGTACCGGGGATCTAACAGTGTGGCAACCCAGTAGTCAGGATTATTTCTAATTCTCACAATTCGAGGGTCATGTTGCAGGTAGTGCAGCAAGAAGGCACTCATGTGTGTTGCGCATCCAGGAGCACCAAGTCCCTGTTGTGTTGGTGGCGAGGTAACAATCATGCTTCCTTCCTCTGTCCTCTCCCCCCAACCTCGCACAACAGAAATGTGATCAAGGTCTCCCTCATCTGATGAGTCTTCCATCAGTTCGTCCTCCACTTCTTCCTGGGCTCCTGCACCTTCCTCACTAGTTTGGCTGCTACCATGCGCCCTGGTAAAATCATCTCCCCCACCCTCACATGCCTGCCGCCTTGGTGCTGCCGACCGTCTGGACCTTGCAGATGTTAGCCCTTCCGCATACAACTCCTCCTCCTCTACTTCCTCCACCTCCTCTTGTGCCACCACCTGACTCTGAATTCTGTTTAACATGTGCTCCAGCATGTAAATCACCGGAATAGTCATGCTGATAATGGCATCGTCAGCACTAAACATCTTCGTCGCCATTTCAAAACTGTGCAGAAGGGTGCATAGGTCCCTGATCTGAGACCACTCCTCCAGCGTGATTTGCCCCACCTCTGAATCTCGTTGGCCCAGGCTATACGTCAGAACGTATTGCACCAGGGCTTGTCGGTGCTGCCACAGTCGCTGCAACATGTGCAGAGTTGAATTCCACCGGGTAGGCACATCTCATTTTAGCCGGTGAAGTGGCAGGCCCAACGACTTCTGTAGAGATGTAAGTCGCTGAGCTGCGGGATGCGAACGGCGGAAGTGAGCACACAGCGACCGTGCCCTCTGCAGAAGGCCATCTAGTCTGGGATAGTGGGCTAAAAATTGCTGGACAACCAGGTTCAACACGTGAGCCATACAAGGCACGTGTGTGACATTGCCCCGGCGAAGGGCCGCACCCAGGTTTGCAGCATTGTCGCACACGGCCTTCCCTGGTTTCAGGTCCAGTGGAGACAACCATTCATGAAATTGGTTCTCCAGAGCTGACCACAACTCCTCAGCTGTGTGACTCACATTTCCCAGACATTTCAATGTAAAAACCACCTGATGACGTTGAGCCCTACTGCCAGCATAGTAAGGAGGTGTGCAGGATCCCTTCTGCGCAGTTAGAAAGCTTGTGGCATGACCAGACAGGCTTTGGGTGCAGGTGGAAGACCGGGAGGAGGTTGAGGAGGCAGAAGCAGTGGAGGAACTTTGACATAAAGAGGATTGACGCACAACTCGTGGGGATGGCAAGACTTGGACAGCAGCCCCTTGTCCTGCTGTCACCATAGTTACCCAGTGCCCAGTCAGCGACATGTAACGCCCCTGTCCATGCCTACTCGTCCAAGTGTCTGTGGTGAAATGCACCCTGTCACACACACAGTTTCTCAAAGAAGCGGTGATGTTGTGTGCGACATGCTGGTGGAGCGCAGGCACACCTTTCTTTGAGAAGTAGTGCCGACTGGGCATCTGGTACTGGGGCACTGCGACGGACATAAGGTCTCGAAAATCCTCTGTGTCCACCAGGCGGAAAGGCAGCATTTCTGTAGCCAAGAGCTTGCAGATGGTGAAATTCAACCTCTTAGCTTTCTCATGGCTAGGAGGAAATGGTCTTTTACTTGTCCACATCTGAGGGACCGAGGGCTGGCTATTGTGCTTAGAAGGGGTTGATAAGGGTGTCCCGGCAAACTGCCGGTCTGTGAGGAAGATGCAGGCGGACATGTTAGGTTGCCTTGATCCAAAGGTGGTGCTATCGATGTCGGACAGCGCTCAAGACCAGCTGGTGTTACCACCTCCAAAGAAAATGATGACCTGCCAATCACGCTGGCTGTTGCGGGTAAAGAGGTGGCAGGTCTGCGCCCCAAAACAGGTGTGACTGCTGTCCCCCCAGTCACAGAGGATGAAGAGGCCGCGGATGCACAAGATATGGCAGACGGTGGTTGGCCTGGCCGGCTAGGCCGCATTGTAGCACACTGAGCTTCCCACTGCAACTTATGCTTCATGTCCATGTGCCGGTTCATGCATGAAGTACTCAAACTATGTATTTTTTGGCCTCTACTTAGCTTTTGCTGACAAATGTTACAGATAACACGAGTTGGGTCATCTTTATCGATCTGAAAAAATGCCCAGGCTATGCAAGGCTTAGCACCCATGCGACCTGAAGAGCCACCACGACTTGTGGTGAGAGGCAGAGTTGTGTTTGAGGATGCAGTTGTTGACGTGCTTCCAGTACTACGTCTCTGTCCAGGAAGGCACAACCTGACCTCGTCGTCACTAGCATCTTCCTCCACCTCCTCTGCTGACCTCATCTCTTGGCTGACTGTGGGTTGACAGTAAGTGGGATCTCCGACCTCATCATCATCACCCTGTGCGTTATCACACCCGTCGTCCTCAGAGCCAACCTGTTCCTGCCCTGACAAAAAACTAAAGTTGTCGCTCCAATCAGGTATTTGAGTCTTATCATCGTCTTCCTCATTGTCTCCACCAACAGGAGTTACAGTTTGGGAATGAGGGTCTACATTATGGTCAGAACCTTCTGCGTCTGGTCCTGGATCCGACTCATAAAGATTCTGGGCATCAGTGCAGATCATTTCCTCGTCTGGATTCACAGAAGCGCTGGAGTCGACCTCTGATTCCCAGGCTATAGTATGAGTAAACAGCTTTGCAGACTCAACCATCTGTTCTACCTCATACTCAGACGGGCAGCTGGAGATTTGGGAGCTGTGAGGAAGCGAGTGCGATTTGGGTGACACCTTTGAGGACTGGAGTATTTGTGATGTTGAAGTTGATGTGGAGGAGAGCCCACTTAAAGGAGCACTTGATATCCGTTGAAGCACCTGCTGTTTTTGTGCCTCATCTGGAATTTGTAGCGATTGGCGTGGCCGTAAGAAAGGGATCTTATCACATTGTCCGCTAAAAGAAGTAGACATTTTAGTTTGGCTGGAAGATGGTCTTTCTTCTGCACCTACCCCACGGACACAACCTTTTTTCCCCTTCCCAACACGCCTATTCCCCTTTCCACCAGCAGCAGGCCTTTTTCCACTCATTTTGGTGGTTAACTAATTCACAACTCTGGAGTTGTTTGCACAAAAAAACAATGGATGGTAACCGAGCAGAGCTGAGTGGCCAAACTGTGGTATTAGGCCAAAACTATTGGCTGGGTTAGATGCAGAAAAAAATTATTTTGAATTTGCAACCTGCAGGAGGTCAGTATAGAAGGACGAATAGACCAAGTCCCACACACTGCTAGAAGCCCAAATAATTTTTCAGAGCTAGATGCAGAAAAAAATTATTTTTAATTTGCAACCTGATGGAGGTCAGTATAGATGGACTAATAGACCAAGTCCCACACACTGCTAGAAGCCCAAATATTTTTTCAGAGCTAGATGCAGAAAAAAATTATTTTTAATTTGCAACCTGATGGAGGTCAGTATAGATGGACTAATAGAACAAGTCCCACACGCTGCTAGAAGCCCAAATATTTTTTCAGAGATAAATAAAGAAAAAAATTATTTTTAATTTGCAACCTGATGGAGGTCAGTATAGATGGACTAATAGACCAAGTCCCACACACTGCTAGAAGCCCAAATATTTTTTCAGAGCTAGATGCAGAAAAAAATTATTTTTAATTTGCAACCTGATGGAGGTCAGTATAGATGGACTAATAGACCAAGTCCCAAACACTGCTAGAAGCCCAAATATTTTTTCAGAGCTAGATGCAGAAAAATATTATTTTTAATTTGCAACCTGATGGAGGTCAGTATAGATGGACTAATAGACCAAGTCCCACACACCGCTAGAAGCCCAAATATTTTTTCAGAGCTAGATGCAGAAAAAAATTATATTCAATTTGCAACCTGCTGGAGGTCAGTATAGAAGGACTAATAGAACAAGTCCCACACACTGCTAGAAGCCCAAATATTTTTTCAGAGCTAAATGAAGAAAAAAATTATTTTTAATTTGCAACCTGATGGAGGTCAGTATAGATGGACTAATAGAATGATGCTATGCCCAAAAGATTTTACTTCACTAGGTGCAGTAAAAAAATTGGTATTCTATACACAGGTGGTATATCTTGCAACACAGATAGGCTACTCCACTGACTAACACACTCTGCAATAGGCCAAAAAGGATTAGCTTTGCTAGATTCAGCCAAATGCTGTGAAAAAAACTTGCACAGCACTGGCACAGACCTGCCTGGCAAAAACTGATAGGAACTGATGTAACCTAGTCCTGAAAAGGACTCCAATTACAATTAGTCTTTACTCCCACAATCTATCTATTTAAGAGCACAGACCTGCTTGATAAAAGTCGTAGGAAATGCTGTAACCTAGACCTTAAAAGGACTGCAATCACAACTATTCCCTACTCCCAAGCTATCTGTATATTTGTGCGAAAATTGGCTTGAAATTAACAAGGTATAGCGCACACAGCAACAGCGGTGCCGTCTAACACGCAGCTGCAGCAGTGAGAAAATGGTGGCGACGGGGAAAATGGCTTGGTCTTATAGGGCAAGGACATGTGACATACACTGCCAATCACACGTGCCCTTGCTTGTGTGAAAAAAAGCACTTCGCTCCGTGTGTGCGCTGCTGATAGGCTGACAGATTGCAGCTCCCCACTGCAAATGCGGGAAAGAGAAAAAAAAATGGAGATCTTCATTGTTCCTGCAGAGATCCATCCCCTGCCCCTCCCTCCGCCCCGCTGTACACTCAAACTGCGTATTAACATTAATTTTCATCATTACTGAGAAAAAATCCAGTTATGATTTTGGTGCACGAACAGTTATCGAACATAACCTCGAACAGCCGAATTTTTCTCAAATTGTTCGTGTTCGCCGACCGGCTCGAACACCGCCCAAAACAGCTCGAATTTGAGATTGGCGAACAGTTCGAGTAGAACAACGCTCATCTCTAATAATGACCAGTCAGAGAACTTTTTTGGTCATGGCTGTGATGGATGTTGTTCTCAGAAAGTCCTGATCTAACTGACAGGTTGAGTTATCAGACAACCATTCATGTGAAAAACGCTATTAACCAGCAGATATGAGGTTAATCTGCAGGTTAATAGTGTTCTGAAGCCCTTGCAGCTGCCACACTGAAAGCCCGGCTGCCAGAAGGGAATGAACTTTATTTCACCCAGCAGACTTGGACTTTCAGTCGTAGTGGAGCGGCCGGTATGGCGTCAGTCACCGCCCAGTACATAGTGAGTATGTAACTAACTAACAGCAGGCTGTTTTCTGATGCACTGTAGAGCTGGCTGTCAGTCAGTGCCAGGGTATGGTCACAGCCATCCCCCACTGTATAGTGAGCAGTGACTGAAGTCGCTCTGTCCGCGCCTCTATAACTGAAAGTCCGAGGCTTCCAAGAGGAATAAAGTTCATTTCCTCTCTGCAGCCGGGTTTCAGAGTAGCGGCCGTATGGCTTCAGAATGCTATTAACCTGCAGATTATCCCCATATCTGTATGTTAATAGTGTTTTTTCACATGACAGTTTCCTTTTAATAGCTTAAACATTGCGTAGTTATAGGGAGATTCTGTAACATCCCTGGCGGCGTGCTTGCATAGTGCACCACCTCCCACTATGCAAGACCGCAATCTTACCTGTCAGTCCAGCCTATAAACCTTGCTCCAGCTCATGCTATGTGCATGTCTCTTGACTGACTGTTTAGGGCGGCGGCCTGGTTACTTCCTGATTTTTATAACTGCTGTGGGCGCACCCCTAATGCGTCTCCAGCCTATTGCTGTGAGTCACTGGATATTTAAACCCCCTCCACCCAGTAGGAGGTGCCTGAGCAACACCTTCACTCAGTTAGACTTTGCTACTGAATTGCCAGGTCCTGTCCTGTTTCTAGTCTGTCTCCGCCATTCTGGGGGCTGCATTCCCAGACCTGTTATCTCTGACTTCTAGTCTGTTTCTGCCACTCTGGGGGCTGTATACCCAGGCTCGTTCTTGTATCTCATTGCAGTAGCAGTTCCTGTCTGAACTGTTTCCTACCCTGTTACCTGTTTGTCTCTATGTCCATACCTTCCCTTTTCCTGCAGTATCTGAACCTGCACCTAACTCCAACTCGTTGTCTCTGTACTTCTGTTTGTGAGTTTTGTGTCCACTCGCTACTTCATGTGAAGTACCTTGTGTGTATCTGGTTCTGCTTGTCCCTTTTCTCTTCCTCCGTATCTTCCTCTTGTGTTCTAGCCATCTTCCTGCATTTTCCTGTCTGTTCCATGTGAACAGAGCCCTGTCCTCTCTGCCTTGTCCACCGCACCTGCGGTTTCGCTCCGCTCTGTCTTGCCCACCGCTCCGGCGGTTTCTCTCTGCTCTGACTTGCCCACAGCTCCGGCGGTTTCTCTCTGCTCTGCTTTACCCACCGCTCCGGCGGTTTCTCTCTGCTCTGCCTTGCTCACCGCTCCGGCGGTTTCTCTCTGCTCTGACTTGCCCACCCCTCCGGCGGCTTCTCTCTGCTCTGCCTTGCCCACCGCTCCGGCGGTTTCGCTCTGCTTTGCCTTGTCCACCGCACCTGTGGTTTCTCTCTGCTCTGCCTTGTCCACCGCTCCGGCGGTTCCGCTCTGTTCTGCCTTGCCCACCGCACTTGCGGTTTTCGCTCCGCTCTGCTTGCTCACCGCACCAGCAGTTCCTCTCTGCTCTGCCTTGTCCTCCGCTCTGGCGGTTTCGCTTTACTCTGCTTGTCTACCGCATCTGCGGCTCTGTACCTGTCTCCCAGTCTGTACTGGACCCTATCCAGCCTGCGCTCCAACCTGCTAGTACCTCCCTGTCTGCACTCCAGCCCTGCTTGCCAGTATCTCCCTGTCTGCATACCCACCGTGCTTGCCAGTATCTCCCTGTCTGCATACCAGCCGTGCTTGCCAGTGCCCACCTGTCTGCATACCAGCCGTGCTTGCCAGTGCCCACCTGTCTGCATATCAGCCGTACTTGCCAGTACCCACCTGTCTGCATACCAGCCGTACTTGCCAATACCCACCTGCCTGTATGCCAGTCTAACCTGCCTGTTCCTGCATTCCCCGGTGTGGGTCAACAACTGTGACTGGGGTCTGACCTGGAGTCGCACCTGGTCCCTCTGCTCAGTTCCTCCTTGGTCCACGGAGTCGACTAAGCCGCCGTGCGACCTTGGTCGGATCTGGTTGATACTTAGTTACGCCCCTCCAGGCACTCCTCGGTTCATGGTACAGTGGGATCACTAATCACGCTCACGCCAGTCAGTCCGGGTGCGAGCGTAACAGTTTGCTCAGGCCATGGTTCCCGTTGAGCCCCACGGCCTTTCGCTCTCAGAGACATTTTGAATCCTTGTCTGGCGAATACGTGCACCAAGAACATTTTTTTTTTCTCAAGCTATGGCCCAGGTGATTTATGCACCAGCCCAAATGGATCTATCAGCACTCGTTCCTGAGGATCCACCACGGTACTTTGGGGATCCAAAACGAAGCCGTGCATTTGTGGAGCAATGCATGCCGCATTTCAAGTTCTATGCTCACTATTTTCCTACTGATTGGGTTAAAGTTGCATTCATGATGTCCTACCTAGCGGGTGACGCCTTGAAATGGATCACCCCCCTATGGGAAGCATGGGATCCTATCATCTTTGACCTGCAGGCCTTCCTGGTGGCCTTTCTAATGGTCTTCGATGACCCTAAAGCCTCTGCTAAAGCTTCCCTTCCCAATATCCCGGAGCAGCCCCGATGGGTAATGTGTGTAGGTAGCCTACCAGTCCTCCAGCCTGAAGAGACTGCTGCCCACCCAGAATCCATACAGGATGACTATGCTCCACAGAATACTTCTCTTCCGAACCTCAAGAGGCAGTCCAGACGTGCAAGGCTTAGAGGTAAACCGTCACGCCAGGTTCTGTCCTCCCAAAGACCTCCTGCTCCCCAGCCTGTAGAGGCAGCTTTCCACACAGAATCCATGAAGGATGACTATGATCGTCAGGCAAAGCAGAAGCCAGATCTCAGTCACAAAATCGGATTGCGGTCCCGCTGCAGTGGTTTGGGACCCCCTGATGGTCTTTGTCCAGCGAAGGTTGGAGAATCCCAAGACATTAGGCCTGTAGGAGAGGCTGCCCTTGGCGTTAGTGTTTCCTCTCCACAGATGACCATGACTGTCTCCGTGGCAAGTGAAGGCCTCGGATTAACCGGAAGTTTCGGGCTTAAAGCCTTGAAGAGTTGGTGTCTGATTCCCGTCCGACAACTCAAGGAGCCGGTTTGGGCATTGTCAGCAGAAGGACGAGCCCTACTCAGAAACCGTCAAAATATGTCTGTACAAATTAAGCTCCAGATTGGAGCATTACATATGAAGAAGTAAACATTCCAGGTGCTGTCTGGCTTACCCACAGGTCGTCCAGAGCCGAGAGATCTAGTGCCCGCTCAGGTCTGGAGATCCTGCATGGTGTATCCTGGGGGACTGCTAAGGTACAAGGGGTGTCCAGTCCCCACATCTTCAGGACAGTCAACAGTTTCTTCTTCTTCTTCATCAGATCTGCTAGTCGCTGACTCTCTGTGCGCTGAAGTCTCCGAAGGAAGAGAAGCGGAGGCGTTGTCCCCACACAGTCTCGAAGATTGTACCAATGATCTGGCTTCAGGTACCGTCCCGCCTTACAGACAAGTCATCTCTGAAACCAGTCTGAAGATGGTCCTAAAGCAAGGACCCTCCATCTCTAATAAATCTGGTCCTATGTCCATCAAGGCGGTGTTTACCCCGAGTCTCTGCACCCCTCCTACCAGGCGGAGGACCTCCAGTTGTCTCCTGAATCCTCCGGGGTGCTACCTGATAACAAAGGGAGAGAGACTGTCCTACACCCTGTACCTGGTACTTCGCCCATTTCCTCCAGTAAGCTTGGCAAAGTGTACATTGAAGCAGTGATTACCCCCGAGTCTCTGCACCTCTCCAACCAGGCGGAGGACCTCCAGTTGTCTCCTGAATTCCCCGGGGTGCTACCTGTTAAACGGGGAGAGACTTTCCTACACCCGGTACCTGGTACGCCGCCCACTTCATCCAGTAAGCTTGGCAAAATATACTTCGAAGCAGTGATTACCCCCAAGTCTCTGCGTCCCTCCAACCAGGCGGAGGACCTCCAGTTGTCTCCTGAATTTCCCGGGGTGCTACCTGATAAGTGGAGAGAGACTTTCCTATACCCGGTACCTGGTATGCCGCCCACTTAATCCAGTAAGCTTGGCAAAGTGAACGTCAAGGCGGTGGTTACCCCCAAGTATCTGCACCCCTCCAAGCAGGCGGAGGACCTCTAGTTGTCTCCTGAATCCACCAGGGTGCTAACTGATAACAAACGGAGAGAGACTTTCTTGTGTGCTGTTCCTGGTACTTCACCCACTTCATCTGTTGCTGAGGATGTCTTGATAGGAGGAAGCATCCTAGTCACCAAGATGATGAGATCAGTTTCGTTTCCTCTAATGGACAGAAGAGGTAATCCTCTTGAAGAGAAGGCTTGGCCTCCAAATTCTCTGCAGAACACCCTTGCAGGCTTGAAGAAGAGGGGGCGTAAAGGGGGGGTACTGTAACATCCCTGGAGCTTGCTTGTATAGTGTACCACCTCTCACTATGCAAGACCGCAATCTTACCTGTCAGTCCAGCCTACAAACCTTTCTCCAGTTCATGCTATGTGCATGTCTCTTGACTGACTGTTTAGGGCGGCTGCCCGGTTGCTTCCTGCTTCTTATAGCTGCTGTGGGCGCACCCCTAATGTGTCTCCAGCCTATTGCTGTGAGTCACTGGATATTTAAACCCCCTCCACCCAGTAGGAGGTGCCTGAGCAGCACCTTCACTCAGTTAGACTTTGCTACTGAATTGCCAGGTCGTGTCCTGTTTCTAGTCTGTCTCTGCCATTCTGGGGGCTGAATTCCCAGACCTGTTATCTCTGACTTCTAGTCTGTTTCCGCCACTCTGGGGGCTGTATACCCAGGCACGTTCTTGTATCTCATTGCAGTAGCAGTTCCTGTCTGAACTGTTCCCTAGCCTGTTACCTGTTTGTCTCTATGTCCGTACCTTCCCTTTTCCTGCAGTATCTGAACCTGCACCTAACTCCAACTCGTTGTCTCTGTACTTCTGTTTGTGATTTTTGTGCCCACTCAATACTTCATGTGAAGTACCTTGTGTGTATCTGGTTCTGCTTGTCCCTTTTCCCTTCCTCCCTATCTTCCTCCTGTGTTCTAGCCATCTTCCTGCATTTTACTGTCTGTTCCATGTGAACAGAGCCCTGTCCTCTCTGCCTTGTCCACCACACGGGCGGTTTCGCTCCGCTCTGTCTTGCCCACCGCTCCGGTGGCTTCCCTCTGCTCTGCCTTACCCACCGCTCCGGCGGTTGCTCTCTGCTCTGCCTTGCCCACCGCTCCGGTGGTTCCACTCTGCTTTGCCTTGTCCACCGCACCTGCGGTTTCTCTCTGCTCCGCCTTGTCCACCGCTCCGGCGGTTCCGCTCTGTTCTGCCTTGCCCACCACACCTGCGGTTTTCGCTCCGCTCTGCTTGCTCACCGCACCAGCAGTTCCTCTCTGCTCTGCCTTGTCCTCCGCTCTGGCACTTTCGCTTTACTCTGCTTGTCTACCGCATCTGCGGCTCTGTACCTGTCTCCCAGTCTGTACTGGACCCTATCCAGCCTGCGCTCCAACCTGCTAGTACCTCCCTGTTTGCACTCCAACCGTGCTTGCCAGTACCTCCCTGTCTGCATACCAGCCATGCTTGCCAGTATCTCCCTGTCTGCATACCAGCCGTGCTTGCCAGTGCCCACCTGTCTGCATACCAGCCGTGCTTGCCAGTGCCCACCTGTCTGGATACCAGCCTTGCTTGCCAGTACCCACCTGTCTGCATACCAGCCGTACTTGCCAATACCCACCTGCCTTTATGCCAGTCTAACCTGCCTGTTCCTGCATTCCCCGGTGTGGGTCAACAACTGTGACCGGGGTCTGATCTGGAGTCGCACCTGGTCCCTCTGCTCGGTTCCTCCTTGGTCCAAGGAGTCAACAAAGACGCCGTGCGACCTTGGTCGGATCGGGTTGATACTTAGTTACGCCCCTCCAGGCACTCCTCGGTTCATGGTACAGTGGGATCACTAATCAGGCTCACACCAGTCAGTCCGGGCGATGCCTTCTTCTCATCACCTCTTTTTACCAAATTTTTCTCTTTACGCCTCTTATTCTGTATGTCTTTTTTTCTGTATTCTTCTCTCTGCTTTTTTGTGCACATTCTGTATGTTTTATTTAAACGCAATGCTTGAGTGCCGGAACTATGGTGCAATATTTGCGATGTAGCTTTAAAAGATCTCATTATCACATTTACAATTGTCCTTTTATGAGGACAGACTGTGATGTATTATATGCTGAGCTATGTGTCCTCACAAAGAGAAAAGTACTTTGTCTATATTGTTTCCAGTGTTTCATTCAAAATTTTCATAAAATGTGTATACTTAATAAAAACATTTAATGCAAAAAAAAGCAATCTCCAGTGGTGTTTGTCCCTAAAACTCTAAAGTGAAATATGATCTACAAAATGATATTGTGGCACCGTGTTAGCCAGAAAAATTGATATAATTCCTCCACTGCACTTTTCGCTCCCCCCTTTCACCCCCTCTTTGTCCGGCATCCCACTCAGGACATGTGGCTCATGGGGCCACACCACTACCACTCCAGTCTCCTCACCGTGGTCCAGGTTTACATTTGGTCTGGAATTTTAACTTAGTCCCCAGTATTAGTTTCAGCATAACTGGCTCCCAGCAGACCGTGCCCCCTCTCCCACCTGGCAATTAGACCCACGCATGCTCACTTCTTGGCCTCTAGCCTAGCATTTCCTTGCCCTTTCCTCTTCATATGGGCACTACCATCTTCCCTTCAGCCTGATCTACAGAAAGAGGAAGCAGCCTCCAGCAGTGCTTTGAGTGATCCCTCAGTGACAAGCTCAGCTCCTACCATTTTCCCTCCACAGACCTGGACCAGTAAGCTGTCTGCCTGCTCAGGGACTGACTTTACATGTGCCCCAGCAGCTAT
This sequence comes from Phyllobates terribilis, assembly GCF_046119375.1. Lineage (NCBI taxonomy): Eukaryota > Metazoa > Chordata > Amphibia > Anura > Dendrobatidae > Phyllobates > Phyllobates terribilis. Next base: position 660,164,081 of record NW_027362762.1, on the reverse strand, counting down.
TTCCCCCTCCTAGGTGCCAGATTTCTCACATATCTGTCTCCTCCCCTCTGTCCTTTCTATCTTGTATGACCCTAGAGAAAACAACATACACCAGTCTCCCAAGCATCCTTTGGTTATCCATTTTTACCTGTGCCTCATGTAAGTGCAAATTCCTCTCAGGCCATCCTGCTGCGACCTGCACTGCTTGCCCTCTGTTGATGCCCATGCCTTCCACTCAGGAGCTCCATGTAGCCGCAATGAGAACACATCCCCCTCCTAAGCTTGCTAGAGCTCTGACTTACTCAGTGGCTCAGCTAAACAAGTTGTCACTGTCCTTGGTTACTTTCATGGAGCGTCTGCCTATTTCATTTGCCACCACAGCTACTATGACCACTTCTCAGGGTGAGTCACACCCACCAACAGAGACCCTAAGCCGGACAAATCCCACAGGTGTCCCTGCAGCCCTGGCGCTACTCTGTCCATCTCCCAACTTGAGTCAGACCCGACAGCAGAGACCTCTCTAAATAGTATATTGCACAAGTAATCTGATTTACACATTTTTTCAGAACCCACAGCAGAGACCTCTCTAAATGATGTGACGCGCCCCCTGGGCCTGTGCTGTGCATGGGATACCCGGAGCCGGATCGCTGGGGGTTGTAGTCTCAGTGTGGCGGTGACCCGGTCCGTGCCCAGGGCGGTCAAACCAGTGGCAGTCTTAGGTAATAAAAATGTCCGACTACGCCACCCGTGGATTGCGGTCAGTGGGGACCGCCGCTGCGCTGCAGACCGCTGAGGCTGATGTTGTTTGCGCAGCCGAGTATGGGATAACTCCCCACGGGAGAAGTATTGCCTCAGGGCAGCTAGTGTGGATGATGGGAGTGATGGTGTGAGCGTCCCAGGACTGATGGTGCTGGTGCGGCGATGAAACACAGAGACGTGTGGTGCAGTTCAAGGTCTTTACTGATGGTATAACGCAGACCCTCCCGGGAGTACTGGTTAGCAGTAGGGTCCTGGTCAGTCTGTAAGCAAGTAGGATCTCCCCTGGCCAGGTGGAGTTGTAGGCCTCCCCGACTATCTGCACTCTTTCCTGGCTACCTTACTCTATGCGGGTAGAAGTAGCCCACGTCCCTGAGTATACCGTGTGGTGCTCACCCGTATGGCCGGTGACTTGGGGCCTTCCGTTAGCCTCCGCTTCACGATGGCGGTGCTGGTCCCTTGCTTGTGACCGTGCCTCCGGGCTTCTAAGGCCAGAGGACATGGAATCCCCTGCCGGTTGGATTCTGCTGCTGGACCTGGATGTCCCCACAGCCTCGGACTCCGTGTCCGGGTTTAGTGTCTTCAGCCAAGGCGAGCTATCTAGCTTCCAGCCTCTGGCACTCACTCCTGCTCCTACAGAGCTCCTAGATCTTCCTTTCCCTGTGTCTGCTGTCCTCCAGACCAGACTGCGTCTCTGTCTGGGACTTCACTACCTAATCCCGCCCCAGACCCAGTTTATAAGGGCAGATTCCTCCCCTCCCAGGTATGGGTGGGCCGTGTTGCATGCTTAGGGCTCCTGACCAGAGAAACCTCCCACTTGCTCTCAGACATAATATTTCTATTACTGTGGCAACCAGACCCCTGGCGTGCCACATTCCCCCCTAGTAAATTTTAGTACTCCGGGACTAAACACATTTTTTTTTTTTTAAAGAAACATAAATACAGGGTATAACAATAATACAATAACATATTTACAAGTAGCTTTAGTCTGTAGAGGTGACGGCGTGTCCGTAACCGGGTGTCCATATCACCCAAGGTGAAGCTTTAAGCGAAGTAGGGGACCTGTCCAAAGCAAACCCCTTGCGTTGGCCCTGGGCGTGGCTGCAAGGCTGGAGCTAGCTACTTTGGGCCGCGAGTAGGCCATGCCAGACAGGTTTTCTTTTCTGCGGCCGTCATCGCAAGAGGCACCAAGGTGCAACTATCTACAAGAATTGTTCCGGTTATCCAGTGACCATAACCTCTTAGTCCAAATAAATCTGCAGGGTAACTGAGAAACATAATTAGTAACAGGCAACAAACATAAACCATAAACAGTTAAACAGATAAATTCACAGTGCATTAGTTTAGATTTTCTAGCGAGCGGGCATCTGACCTCTAGTGACTCTAGTGGACCTACGGAGCTCACTAACTGGTCCTGCACTACAGGGTGTAGGAGGTGTTATGGGCAAGCTGGGCAGCTGTCTGCGCACTCTTTGGCTCACTAGGGGCACGGCAGGCTCACTACTAGCAGAGGGTTGATTCTCCTGTGCTGCTGGTGTGGATTCTTCTGCCTCCTGGGCCGGCTGCTCTTTCAGCTCTACCTGGTCTTCTTTAGGCACTTGAGGGGCTGACTGGAGAAAGGTGAGGACGGGCACCACGATAGTGTTGTTTACTTGTGTCCAGGACCGGTGAAAGTCTCCGAGTACGGTGGTGATCATTTCCTCCTTTTCCTCTACGGGTTGAGGGTCTTCCTGATCTTCATCCGTGCTTTGCAACTTCTCGGGGCACTTTTTCAGGTGGTCTCTGGAGACAGTGGCTGTGGTCTCTCCTCCATCCTTGCTGATGACGTACACCTTTGGATTATTGTGGCTTGAGGGCAGTACGGTGTACGGGTCCTTTTCCCACTGGTCGTCCAACTTATGGAGCCGCCTTTTTCTTTTCAAGACCTGCTCTCCAAGTACCAGGGGAACAGCGGGAGCATGTTGGTTATAAGTCCTCTCCTGCCTTTCTCTTGATTGACAGAGACTTCGCTCGACGCTCTCCTGTACTTTCCGGTACTGCTGCTGCCGTTCTGTATCCCAGTCTGTCTCTGGCGAGGTGTCCTCGGGTATCAGGACTCCCATATCCAGGTCAACAGGCAGCTTACCAGGTCTTGCTCGCATTAGGTAAGCCGGGGTACAGTTGGTGGAACCTACCGGGATGTGGTTATACAGGTCCACCAGATCGGGCAGTTTCTCAGGCCACAGACTGTGTTCTTCCAGGTGCAATGTTTTTAGCAGATCTATCACCACCTGGTTCATCTTCTCGCAGAGTCCATTGGTTTGGGGATGATAGGGCGTTGTTCTTATCTTCTTGCAGCCATACAGGTTGCAGAACTCCTGGAAGACCTCCGCTTCGAAGGCTGGTCCTTGGTCCGTCAGCACTTGGTCCGGGTACCCGTGTGGGCGGCAGAAGTGCAGCTGGAAGGCTCTGGCTGCTGTCTGAGCCGTCAGGTCTTTGACAGGGACCACCACCAGGAACCGGGAGTAGTGATCCATGATGGTTAGGACGTAGACATACCCACTTCTGCTTGGAGCCAGTTTAACATGGTCCAGGGCGACCAGTTCCAGCGGCTGCCTGGTAATGATGGGCTGCAGGGGAGTCCTCTGGCTGGCACGGTCCCTTCTTCTTAGATTGCACGGGCCACAGTCTCTACACCACCTCTCAATGGCTCCTCTCATGCCTATCCAGTAGAACCGTTCACGCAGCAGGAACTCCAGCTTCTTCCATCCGAAGTGCCCTGCCCCATTGTGGTAGGCCTCCAGCACCATAGCTGCGTCCCGTCTCGGTACCACAACCTGCCAGATCAGTTCATGTGTCCGGGAATTGACCATTCTGCGGCACAACTTCTCTTTGTAGAGAAACAGTCTGCTTTTCTCCATCCACAGTTGCTTGGTCTCTTCCGGAGTGTCTGGGCCCAGGCGGGCGTCAGCCTGGGTCAGCATCTCCTTCACCAGACGGACTGCGGGGTCACTGTCTTGCGTCTCCGCCCAGTTGTAGTGGGGTAAGGGGTTGAACGTAGCGGATCGCTGGCCCCTCACACGGTGGGAATACTGGGTAATCCCATGACGGTGGAACTCAGGGAGTTCGACCTTTTCCAGTTCTTCTGGATCCTCCCCTTCGTCCGGTAGGTTTGGCATCCTGGACAGGGCGTCCGCGTTGGTATTGGAGCGTCCTGCCCGGTATTTGATTGTGAACTCAAAATTGGACAGGCGGGCCATCCATCTCTGCTCCAGGGCACCCAGTCTTGCAGTGTCCAGGTGTGTCAACGGGTTGTTGTCCGTGTACACGGTGAACCTGGAAGAGGCAAGGTAATGCTTAAAACGTTCGGTTACTGCCCACACCACTGCCAGGAACTCTAGCTTGAACGAGCTGTAATTCTCAGGGTTTCTTTCCGTGGGTCGCAGTTTTCGGCTGGCGTAAGCAATTACCCGTTCTCTCCCCTGCTGGATCTGGGACAGTACGGCTCCTAGCCCGATGTTGCTTGCGTCCGTGTAGAGGATAAAGGGCTGGCTGTAATCAGGGTACGCCAGGATTTCATCCCCCGTGAGGGCCATCTTCAACTGGCGGAAGGACTCCTCTTCCAGCTTTTCCCATTTGAAGGGTGGCTTCTGGTTTTTGGCCTTTCTGGACTGGCCTATCAGGAGGTCCTGCATAGGAGCTGCCTTCTTGGTAAAACCGGGAATGAATCTTCGGTAGTAGCCTACCAACCCGAGGAACTGCCGCACTTCCTTTATGCTGGATGGTCTTGGCCAGTCCTTAATCACGGTGATCTTGTCAGGGTCGGGAGCCACTCCGTCAGCACTCACCACGTGTCCCAGGTACTGTACCTTTGGCTTCAGTAGATGACACTTTGAGGGTTTTACCTTTAGGCCATAGTTCGCCAGGGCTTCAAACACTTCTGCCAGGTGTTCCAGATGGTCCTCATAGGTCTTGGAATAGACGATGACGTCGCCCAGGTATAATAGGACCGTCTCGAAGTTCCGGTGTCCCAGACAGCATTCCATCAACCGTTAGAAGGATCCTGGTGCGTTGCAGAGCCCGAACGGCATACAGTTAAATTCGCTGAGTCCCATCGGGGTGGTGAATGCGGTCTTCTCCCAGTCCGCCTCTGCTACAGGAACCTGCCAGTACCCGCTAGTGAGATCCAAAGTAGAGAAGAAGTTAGCAGATTTTAATGCAGCTAAGGACTCTTCGATCCTTGGTAACGGGTACGCATCTTTGTGTGTGATACGGTTGACCTTCCTGTAGTCTACACACATTCTCATGGTGTTGTCTTTCTTTTTCACTAAGACTAGTGGAGCTGCCCAGGGGCTACAGCTGTCCCTAATTACCCCAGCCTCCTTCATGTCTTTTAGTATCCCCTTGGCGTGTTGATAGTGTGCAGGGGGTACGGGTCGGTATCTCTCCTTTATGGGAGGATGGTCCCCCGTGGGGATGTGATGTTCTACCCCCTTTACTCGCCCGAAGTCTAGCGGGTGTTTACTAAACACTCTCTCGTACTCTTGAACCACCCGATAGACTCCCTGTTTTTGGTGTGAGGGAGTGGAGTCAGTACCCAAATGCAGTTGCTGACACCAGTCCTCCAGTGGTTTCTTAGAGCCGTTACCTTCCTCCGGTTGAGATGGAGGCAAGGGTTCCACAGCCTGTACAGAATTCTGGTTGATGGTGAACAATTTGGCTAGCGTGGCATACCGGGGCAGGTATACTTCTCTCTCCCCGATATTTATGATGCGGACGGGCACCCTCCCATGGCGTACATCGACCACCCCCCGTGCTGTCAAAATGGTGGGCCTACTGTCTGAGTAGACGTGTTCTACCATTGCTTGGTAGTCTCTACCTCTTAGACCAATAGCTGCCCGGCACCAAATCCTCATCTCTCTTTTTGGGGGCATGGCAATAGGGAACGGGTCACACATTCTCACGCTACCTATCTCACCACCAGATAGTTCCGCTTGTTGCCGCTTCATCAGTGCCCGGATCTCTTTTTGGAGGACACGCTGCTGGCTGGAACTGGCGTTCTTGGCAACCTGTTGCAAAATAAGAATCACCTCTGCAAGACAGTTTTCAATTACGTTAGTACCTAGGGTTATTTTTGGGTGACTCTCGCGACGGTCAATGTCCACAATAATAAGTCCTTGTGCCGGCAGTTCAACTTTACCGACCTTGATGGTCACTTCCTTAAATCCTATCTGTGGCACGGGCTGACCATTGCTGGCTATAATGCTCAGGTCGTCATCTGGGTAGCGGGTTATGTCCGAGTCATTCCAGTACCGCTTGAAGAGCACGTACGGGATGGTGGTGACCTGTGACCCGGTGTCTAGTAGGGCACTCATAGGAATTCCATCCAGTACCACAGGCAAGACCGGACGTCCCCCTACGTATTTGTCACGCCAGTTTGATGGGCCTGATGATCTTATGCCTGGGGGTTGGCCCTCTACCCCAGGTTGTGCCCGTTTAAATGACAGTACCTTGCCATATGTCCGGGTTGATTGCAGCGGCGGCAGATGGGTCGTCCGTCCTCGTTGTATCTGTCGCTGGGTCTTCCTCTGGCCTGTGGGGTCCTCCTCAGTCGGCGCCACGGGATGTCCTCCGGTCCGGATGCCAGCTGGATCTTTCCTGGAGAAGAGACCTGTAAAGACTGCACAGTTCTGGTTAGCGCGGCAACGCTGTTAGTCAGCTCTTGGACCTGGTGGTGCAGGTCTGTTGCCGGGTCATTGTTCAAAGCCTGCGCATCAGCTCCCACAGGCCCTGCAGACAAGGGCGCCTTCTCCTGGTGATAAGTGATAGCAGGGCGCCTGTGGGTCACAGCGCCACCTGGTGCCGGTTCTCGGAGCACCCGGATGGCTCTGTCCTTGAACTGTGCAAAGTCCAGGTCAGGGTCCTGTAAGGCCATTGCCCGCAACTGGGTTCGGTGGGCATTGCACAGTAGACCCTCAAATTGTTCGGTCAACAGCTTGTCTTCATTCCCCACGCTGTCAGGGTCTGCCTGTTTAACGGCTCTCATGACCTCTTGTAAGTTTAGAGCATAGTCCCTTATACTTTCATGTGCCCGCTGTTTGCACCCGTAGTTTTATCTCGGCTGAGGTTCGGGTATCAAATGTGTCTTTCAGCCGGGCTAGTATTTCTCTGACAGTCCTCTTCTTCCCAGGTGACCAGGACTTTACCTCCCTTTGGGCCGCCCCGATTAACTGGGCCACCAGGATGCTCACGTTTTGCTCTTTCGTGAGGGGGTATACCTGGAAGAGGCTATCAAGTCTTTCGCTAAAGTCACTCAGGGTATGTGACTCCCCTGAGTACTGGGGTAGCCAGGTTGCCCCCGGGATATAGGGCATGGTGAATGGCATGACCGCTGCAGCGGTTGCGCTGGTGGCCGGTGTGGCGGTGGAGCTCCCCTCGGTGTCCGACATCCTCCTTCCCCCCTAGTGGACCATGGCCTACCTTGCGATGCTCTTCTTCCGTAGGCCGCAACTCCGCAGTCAATCGTCGGGGTAGAGGACCTGGCGTCGCGCTCTTCCTCCCATCCAGGACCTTGCGCAGCGTCAGTGCGTGGGGCGGAGCTTCGGATCTCGCGCGCTTTCGGCATCCACTCCCCTCTTCTTCCCGCGCGGCGTCCTGAAGATGGCGTCCGATGGCGGGAAGCAGCTGCGGATGGCGGGAAGACGGCAGAAGATGGCGGGAAAGGGTCCAAGATGGCGTCCGATGGCGGGAAACGGCTCCGGACGGCTGGAAACTTCACCACAGGTAAGTATAAAAGTCTTTTTTCAGTCACGCAGTACCCGGTGGTTGCGGGCACGAAATCCTGCCGACTACGCCAAAGTTGACGCGCCCCCTGGGCCTGTGCTGTGCAGGGGATACCCGGAGCCGGATCGCTGGGGGTTGTAGTCTCCGTGTGGCGGTGACCCGGTCCGTGCCCAGGGCGGTCAAACCAGTGGCAGTCTTAGGTAATAACAATGTCCGACTACGCCACCCGTGGATTGCGGTCAGTGGGGACCGCCGCTACGCTGCAGACCGCTGAGGCTGATGTTGTTTGCGCAGCCGAGTATGGGATAACTCCCCACGGGAGAAGTATTGCCTCAGGGCAGCTAGTGTGGATGATGGGAGTGATTGTGTGAGCGTCCCAGGACTGATGGTGCTGGTGCGGCGATGAAACACAGAGACGTGTGGTGCAGTTCAGGGTCTTTACTGATGGTATAACGCAGACCCTCCCGGGAGTACTGGTTAGCAGTAGGGGCCTGGTCAGTCTGTAAGCAAGTAGGATCTCCCCTGGCCAGGTGGAGTTGTAGGCCTCCCCGACTATCTGCACTCTTTCCTGGCTACCTTGCTCTATGCGGGTAGAAGTAGCCCACGTCCCTGAGTATACCGTGTGGTGCTCACCCGTATGGCCGGTGACTTGGGGCCTTCCGTTAGCCTCCGCTTCACGATGGCGGTGCTGGTCCCTTGCTTGTTACCGTGCCTCCGGGCTTCTAAGGCCAGAGGACATGGAATCCCCTGCCGGTTGGATTCTGCTGCTGGACCTGGATGTCCCCACAGCCTCGGACTCCGTGTCCGGGTTTAGTGTCTTCAGCCAAGGCGAGCTATCTAGCTTCCAGCCTCTGGCACTCACTCCTGCTCCTACAGAGCTCCTAGATCTTCCTTTCCCTGTGTCTGCTGTCCTCCAGACCAGACTGCGTCTCTGTCTGGGACTTCACTACCTAATCCCGCCACAGACCCAGTTTATAAGGGCAGATTCCTCCCCTCCCAGGTATGGGTGGGCCGTGTTGCATGCTTAGGGCTCCTGACCAGAGAAACCTCCCACTTGCTCTCAGACATAATATTTCTATTACTGTGGCAACCAGACCCCTGGGGTGCCACAGATGCATCGCACAAGCAATGTATATAGCTCTCTGATCAGTTCCGTCAGTGAGTCAGAACCACCAGAAACGTCTATAAATGGAGTATCTCACAAGAGATCTCGCTAGCACTCTGATGATTTCTTATAGTGAGTCAGAACCACCATTAGAGACCTCTCTAAATGGCGCTTTACATAAGCAATCTATATGAAGGGAAAAAGAAGCATGCCAACAAGGGATCACCTACAAAAATCAATATTTTATTAGTTATATCAAAAGACACCACATAAAGTTAAGAGCAGCCAAAAGGCTACATGTGCAAACCACTACATGCCCATAATAGGGCTAATGTCTAACCTCCCATGCCTGTTAGAACAATGGACTGAACACCAAATGCTAAAGCACTAATTGCCAAGTCATATAATAATGCTGGTTAGAAAATGCAGTAATAACAAGAACTAAACAAGATGCTTTAGTTGAACATAGAAAGATTGTATATACTAAACTGCTAGCTCCAATACTACAGTAATGCAATAATGATGCAAATATAAATGTCGGATATCAAAGAAACATGACAAACATGGGCCAAAAGATCATATCTAGTAAGCCTAAAGTGCAAGGTAAAATAAAGCAATCCTTCTGTTCCTGGTGTTATTGGTGCTTTCTGGATGAAAAGCATGCAATGAGTACATCAGAGTAGTATAATATCGGCACAAGTCCTCATGCACAGGCAACAATGTGGAGGAAAAAGGCACTCCGCACTTATTGCCATTGGGTTGTGGCTTCATCAAGGGTACTATGGGGCTATACGCATGGGGTGCTTTTTACGTTATTATATCGCATAGGCAATCTAGATGCGCTCTGATCACTTCCCATAATGAGCTAGGACCATCAAAAGAGACCTCTATAAATGGCACATTTCAAGCGATCCAGATACAACTGTACTCTGATCACTTCTGCCGTGTGGTAAAAGTGATAAGGCAGGTTTATTCTTTGAACTGTTACACAATAAAAACGATTTTATAGAAATAAGAATTGTTTTTGCATCGCTATATTGTGAGAGTTATAGCTTTTTTATTTTTCAGCTGATGGAGCTTTATGTCAGCATTTTTTTTTACGGGACAAAATTATGTTTTCAGCGATCACTTTTTATCACTTTTTGTTTGGCAGTATGATGAAAAAGCATAGGTCTTTGCCAGTTTTTTTTTTTTTACAGTATTCACTGAAGGTGTTAACTAGTGTGACAGTTTTAAAGGTTGTGTCATTCCGGTTGCAGCGATACCAAATACGTGTACTTGTTATTGTTTTTGTTTTTATATAAATATATCTATTTATTAATGTAATATTTTTTAATTTTTTTATTATTTAGTGATCATTTTTTAAATATTGTTTACATTTTTTAAACTTGATTTTACTTTTTCACTTAGTCCCTCTTTGGGAGTTTAACTTTTATTACTTTGATCACTGATATAATCCATTGCAATGCACCAGCACTGCAATGCATTATACCTATCAGTGTTACCCTGACTGAACGCCTTTTAGACCATGCTCCTGGCATGGTCTAAACAGGTCAGCATAGCTGGCAGACCCAGAGGTTGTCATGAAGACCTCTGCATGTCATGACAACATTGGGGTGCCCCCTCCCTCTCCTATCCTCCCAATTGCTGTGATCAATATTGATTGCGGCATTTAGGGGGTTAAATAGCCAGGGACAGTGCGGGCACTGCTCATGGCTCGGACACCCTTTGCTTGGCTATGACTACTCCCGGGTGCAATCGTGCGGGCACAGCTTAGAGTTCATAGCAGGAACCCCAGAACCTTCAGGAATTGAAGAGTGTTTGTGTGGAAGAATGGGCCAAACTCACACCTGACTTATGCCTGCGACTAGTATCGCCATACAGGAGGTGTCTTGAAGCCGTCATCACCATCAAAGACTTTTGTATGAAGTATTAAATTTCAGTAAGCGTCATCAATACTATTTCCTTGTGTCATTTCTCATTATTACACATACGTTAATTTATGGACATCTCTGGTTTGGTTTCTTTGCCTGTGTGGATTGGATGGGTTGTTACCAACATCTGGTGAGAATTTCATGTCAATAGCACCTTAGAATTATTTACTTAGAAAATTAGTGACATATTCAATACTTCTTTGCTTGCTGAAAGCATTACTCACATCATCTTTTTTATATGGCATTTATTTTGTACTTTTTGTTCTTTTTTCCCCCACTATAGCGCTCATAAGCCAAAGACCCGGGACAGATCGAAACTTATTTATTTGGTCAGTCGCTTTATGTCTTGAAATTTCACACATGACTGCACTCTACTGTATTTGCTTCATAATAAAAATCCATAATCCAAAGGAAACCTTGAGAATGCAGTGAATACTTCCTTTATGATATTTTGTGATATTATCCCACTTCACCAGCACCTTCTATCATATATGAGTGCAAACCAATTATCTCTTGCTACTTGCTTAACCCAGGAGGAAGAACAGTGCCGCCTCAGACTCACTAAAGTAGACAAATCACTAGTTCCGAATGGCATACACCCCCGAGTACTGCAGGAATTAAATACCATGATAGAAAAACTATGGAAGCGTATTGGATATTGTCTATAAGCACCTTCCAAAGGTGTTTGATACAGTGCCACACAAAAGATTTGTACATAAAACAAAAGTAATGGGTCTAGGGGAAAATATGTGTTAACAACTGGCTCAGTGATAGGAAACAAAGAGTGGTTATTAATGGAAAAGACTTGGATTGGGTCACAATTAACAGTGGGGTACCACAGGGGTCAGTATTGGGCCCTCTTCTTTTAACATACGTATTATTGATCTTGTAAAGGGTATACAGAATAGAATTTCAATATGTGCAGATGATGCTAAACTCTGCAAGGTAATCAACATAGAGGAGGAGAATTTATTTTTACAGATGGATTTATGTAAGCTGGAGGCTTGGACTAAGAAATTGCAATTGAAGTTTATTGTAATCAAATGAAAAGTCATGTACCTGGGCAGAGGAAATAAAATGTATAAATATGTACTTAATTGTAAAATACTGGGTGAAATGGGTAAAACTGTCTCTGATAAAAACTTGGGCATATAGGTGGATGGCAAACTCAACTTTATTGACCAGTGCCCGGCAGCTTCTGCCAAGGTAAATAAAATAATGGGACACAATAAATGAGGCATAGATGCTCATGACAAGAGCATAGTTTTACCTCTAAACAAGTCACTAGTCACTGAGAATGCACTATATAATTTTGGTATCCGGTGTATAAGGAGGACATAGCTAAACTTGAGCATGTGCAGAGAAAAGTGTCCAAGGTTATTAAAGGGAATCTGTCACCCCCCTGGGCGATATGAGACCTCTACTATGGCCATACAGGGTATAGAAAAGTAAATCTATACAGGTAGACGGGGCCGGGATGACGCAAAGCGTGCTTTATGTGAGTAGCGCTTTGCGCATGCCCGGAAGTCAGGGAGCACAGTGCACGTCACAGGGCCTGTCACAGGGCCCTGTGACATGCAGGGTAGGGGGGAATATGATAATTTAGCATATAGGTGGGGATTTAGGGGAGTAATAAGAAGATAGGCGGGGATTGCTTGGTGTCCCCCGGACCCCAAGCCTGTGGAAGAAATAATTGATTAAAGTGCTTTTCTCTGCAATCAGACCTCTGCTATGGGCCGTACAGGTACAGTACAGACCAAAAGTTTGGACACACCTTCTCATTTAAAGATTTTTCTGTATTTTGATGACTTTGAAAATTGTACATTCACACTGAAGGCATCAAAACTATGAATTAACACATGTGGAATTATATACTTAACAAAAAAGTGTGAAACAGCTGAAAATATGTCTTATATTCTTGGTTCTTCAAAGTAGCCACCTTTTGCTTTGATGACTGCTTTGCACACTCTTGGCATTCTCTTGATGAGCTTCAAGAGGTAGTCACCGGAAATGGTTTTCACTTCACAGGTGTGCCCTGTCAGGTTTAATAAGTGGGATTTCTTGCCTTATAAATGGGGTTGGGACCATCAGTTGTGTTGTGCAGAAGTCAGGTGGATACACAGCTGATAGTCCTACTGAATAGACTGTTAGAATTTGTATTATGGCAAGAAAAAAGCAGCTAAGTAAAGAAAAACGAGTGGCCATCATTACTTTAAGAAATGAAGGTCAGTCAATCCGAAAAATTGGCCAAACTTTGAAAGTGTCCCCAAGTGCAGTTGCAAAAGCCATAAAGCGCTACAAAGAAACTGGCTCACATGAGGATCGCCCCAGGAAAGGAAGACCAAGAGTCACCTTTGCTTCTGAGGATAAGTTTATCCGAGTCACCAGCCTCAGAAATCGCAGGTTAACTGCAGCTCAGATTAGAGACCAGGTCAATGCCACACAGAGTTCTAGCAGCAGATACATCTCTACAACAACTGTTAAGAGGAGACTTTGTGCAGCAGGCCTTCATGGTAAAATAGCTGCTAGGAAACCACTGCTAAGGACAGGCAACAAGCAGAAGAGACTTGTTTGGGCTAAAGAACACAAGGAATGGACATTAGACCAGTGGAAATCTGTGCTTTGGTCTGATGAGTCCAAATTTTAGATCTTTGGTTCCAACCACCGTGTCTTTGTGTGATGCAGAAAAGGTGAACGGATGGACTCTACATGCCTGGTTCCATACCGAGAAGCATGGAGGAGGAAGTGTGATGGTGTGGGGGTGCTTTGCTGGTGACACTGTTGGGGATTTATTCAAAATTGAAGGCATACTGAACCAGCATGGCTACCACAGCATCTTGCAGCGGCATGCTATTCCATCCAGTTTGCGTTTAGTTGGACCATTATTTACTTTTCAACAGGACAATGACCCCAAACACACCTCCAGGCTGTGTAAGGGCTATTTGACCAAGAAGGAGAGTGATGGGGTGCTACACCAGATGACCTGGCTTCCACAGTCACCAGACCTGAACCCAATCGAGATGGTTTGGGGTGAGCTGGACCGCAGAGTGAAGGCAAAAGGGCCAACAAGTGCTAAGCATCTCTGGGAACTCCTTCAAGATTGTTGGAAGACTATTTCCGGTGACTACCTCTTGAAGCTCACCAAGAGAATGCCAAGAGTGTGCAAAGCAGTCATCAAAGCAAAAGGTGGCTACTTTGAAGAACCTAGAATATAAGACATATTTTCAGTTGTTTCACACTTTTTTGTTAAGTATATAATTCCTCATGTGTTAATTCATAGTTTTGATGCCTTCAGTGTGAATATACAATTTTCATAGTCATGAAAATACAGAAAAATCTTTAAATGTGAAGGTGTGTCCAAACTTTTGGTCTGTACTGTATGTATAGATTTACTTTTTTATACCCTATACTATGGCCATAGTAGAGGTCTGATATCGCCCAGGTGGGTGACAGATTCCCTTTAAGAAAAGAAAAAAGGTTGTTTTAGTAGTGTATTGGCCAGATGAAAAGAGATGGATTGCTCTCAGTGGGAGAAGCGAAATAATAATTTAGTTATGATAACTGTCATAGGGAAAAATTAAAATCTATACACCCATCTCCAGGGAGGTGACATGTCCCCCTCACATTGAACATATGGGAAGAGAGAAATAACTAACACTTCAACCTCAATTGAAGTAGAACTGAACATTAAACACATGGGATTAATTGTAGCTGGTAAGAGAAAGATTAATTATAACTAGGGAAGAGAAAAAGAGCTGACACTTCCATCTCCATTGAAGTAAGGGCTTCCTGCAGTGATATGATAATTACAGCAGGGAGATTTGCTCAGAAGAAGACAACAAGACTGAGATCTGTTTACACAGGCAGTGAAGTACATTTCTCATGGATAGGGCGTCTTCTGTTCAAAGAATCTTCTTAGGTGTTTTGGAGCCAATGGTCAATGATGAATATTGGGGTTTGCATTGATTTGATATTTAGGGGAGATATATTTTTGGCATCGTAGTGAATGGACGCATTCACTCATACCACCGTACGGCCATTCTAATCCTTCCAACTTAATAACGCTCCAATGGTTGGTGCTATCCAGGCCATTTTTCATCTCTATAGACAGATAGAATTGTGATAAGAAACAATAAGACAATATCTAAAGCCTGGGACCTTCAGGGGCGAATATATCCTGTAAGTTTGTGATCTCATGGAATTCTAAACGATCTAGCACATCCCACAACCAGCCCCTATGTGAGCTCATCAAGGGGGGTATGTGGCCGAAGCATTGAGTTAATAAAAATGAAAGTTTGGGTCTCCATCTTTGTTTATTCTAGAAGACATAAGTTAGCTGTGAGAGTGTTCAATTTTCCCAATCCGAGTACTTCCCTACATAAAGATAAGAGCCATTCCTGCAACATCACGTTTAGTAATTCATCATTCCTTTTTATTTTTATGTAACTGTATATATCATATTGTTTTTTTTCCCATTTTGTATCATATTTGTATATTTTTGATAAACCCTGCCTACCTTTCTGCTTTAAATATATAAAATTTAATAGCTCTTTTCCTCTTGCTCTGTAAACCGCAACCTGAAGCCATATACTACCTGTAATGAGTGTTCAATCGGCCTGTATAAATAATTGGTTGTGGCAGCTATTTATCGTCCCTTTTTTTGCTATAATAAAAAAAAGGCAGTGCTGTGATAGTTAAATATAAGAATATATGCTAATAGCAGTTGAAACAAATAAACACAAGGGATAATAATATATGCGCTGGTCAGATAATATTGCTGACAGTCCTTAGACAAAAAAAGGTAGATTAGTACTTGGTACAGGAAAATAACAGTCTTAAATGTCCAAATAAATGTATAAAAACCCCGCTTAAAAAATGGAAAAAAAAGTAAAGTCATACTGTTTGGAGGGGTTGGAGCCTCATCATCTGGAAAAGGATCGGAGTGAATCGGTGTCTTTAGCGCTCCTGCACGTGTTGAAGTCTAACTTTGTTATTTCATGCCTGATGAAGAGACCTAAGTAGTCTAGAAAGTTCGCTTTGTAAAATCACTTATTTTTTTTGTTAGCCAATTACTACAAGATTAATATTTTGTTTCACCTGCTGAGAGCAATCAATCAAGCTTATTAGGAAAATATGGTGCCTTCCTTATAAATAATGGAGGTCAAACAAAATACTAGATCTAGCAGTTTTTTTATGTGGGGTGTATTCATTTTTGCATCAACTAATAAGAGTAAAACTGAAGATTTTCAAAGGCAAGTTATATTATTAACCTTCCTTTCATGTTATGGGTTACAAAAATGTTCTATAAAATTCAATCTTGTCAAAATTTTGGAAATTGTTCATGTGTTCACTGCGACATTGATCAAAATCTTATTTTTCAAAGGGGTGTATTCATTTATGCTGCGCACTGTGTGTGTGTATGTATATGTGTGTATATATATATATATACAGTACAGACCAAAAGTTTGGACACACCTTCTCATTTAAAGATTTTTCTGTATTTTCATGACTATGAAAATTGTACATTCACACTGAAGCCATCCAAACTATGAATTGACACATGTTGAATTATATACTTAACAAAAAAGTGTGAAACAACTGAAAATATGTCTTATATTCTAGGTTCTTCAAAGTAGCCACCTTTTGCTTTGATGACTGCTTTGCACACTCTTGGCATTCTCTTGATGAACTTCAAGAGGTAGTCACCGGAAATGGTCTTCCAACAATCTTGAAGGAGTTCCCAGAGATGCTTACCACTTGTTGGCCCTTTTGCCTTCACTCTGTGGTCCAGCTCACCCCAAACCATCTCGATTGGGTTCAGGTCTGGTGACTGTGGAGGCCAGGTCATCTGGCGTAGCACCCCATCACTCTGCTTCTTGGTCAAATAGCCCTTACACAGCCTGGAGGTGTGTTTGGGGTCATTGTCCTGTGAAAAATAAATGATGGTCCAACTAAACGCAAACTGGATGAAATAGCATGCCACTGCAAGTAGCTGGTTCAGTATGCCTTCAATTTTGAATAAATCCCCAACAGTGTCACCAGCAAAGCACCCCCACACCATCACACCTCCTCCTCCATGCTTCACGGTGGGAGTGAGGCATGTAGAATCCATCCGTTCACCTTTTCTGCGTCGCACAAAGACACGGTGGTTGGAACCAAAGATCTCAAATTTGGACTCATCAGACCAAAGCACAGATTTCCACTGGTCTAATGTCCATTCCTTGTGTTCTTTAGCCCAAACAAGTCTCTTCTGCTTGTTGCCTGTCCTTAGCAGTGGTTTCCTAGCAGCTATTTTACCATGAAGGCCTGCTGCAGAAAGTCTCCTCTTAACAGTTGTTGAAGAGATGTGTCTGCTGCTAGAACTCTGTGTGGCATTGACCTGGTCTCTAATCTGAGCTGCTGTTAACCTGCGATTTCTGAGGCTGGTGACTCGGATAAACTTATCCTCAGAAGCAGAGGTGACTCTTGGTCTTCCTTTTCTGGGGCGGTCCTCATGTGAGCCAGTTTCTTTGAAAGTGTCCCTAATTGCAGTTGCAAAAACCATCAAGCGCTACAAAGTTTTCCCAATTTTTCGGACTGACTGACCTTCATATCTTAAAGTAATGATGGCCACTTGTTTTTCTTTACTTAGCTGCTTTTTTCTTGCCATAATACAAATTCTAACAGTCTATTCAGTAGGACTATCAGCTGTGTATCCACCTGACTTCTGCACAACACAACTGATGGTCCCAACCCCATTTATAAGGCAAGAAATCCCACTTATTAAACCTGACAGGGCACACCTGTGAAGTGAAAACCATTTCCGGTGACTACCTCTTGAATCTCATCAAGAGAATGCCAAGAGTGTGCAAAGCAGTCATCAAAGCAAAGGGTGGCTACTTTGAAGAACCTAGACTATAAGACATATTTTCAGTTGTTTCACACTTTTTTGTTAAGTATATAATTTCACATGTGTTAATTCATAGTTTTGATGCTTTCAGTGTGAATGCATAATTTTCATAGTCAAGAAAATACAGAAAAATCTTTAAATGAGAAGGTGTGTCCAAACTTTTGGTCTGTACTGTATATATATATATACAGTTGGTATGGAAAGTATTCAGACCCCTTTAAATTTTTCACTCTTTGCTTCATTGCAGCCATTTGGTATTCTAAAAAGTTCATTTTTTTCTCATTAAAGTACACTCTGCACCCCATCTTGACTGAAAAAAAACAGAAATGTAGAAATTTTTGCAAATTTATTAAAAAAGAAAAACTGAAATATCACATGGTCATAAGTATTCAGACCCTTTGCTCAGTACTGAGTAGAAGCACCCTTTTGAGCTAGTACAGCCATGAGTCTTCTTCGGAATGATGCAACAAGTTTTTCAAACCTGGATTTGGGGACCCTCTGCCATTCTTCCTTTGCAGATCCTCTCCAGTTCTGTCAGGTTGAATCGCGAACATTGGTGGACAGCCATTTTCAGGTCTCTCCAGAGATGCTCAATTGGGTTTACGTCAGGGCTTTAGCTGGGCAAGTCAGGAATGGTCACAGAGTTGTTCTGAAGCCAGTCCTTTGTTGTTTTAGCTGTGTAGTTATGGTCATTGTCTTGTTGGAAGGTGAACCTTCGGCCAAGTCTGAGGTCCAGAGCACTCTGGAAGAGGTTTTCATCCAGGATATCTCTGTACTTGGCCGTATTCATGTTTCCTTCAATTGAAACCAGTCGTCCTGTCCCTGCTGCTGAAAAACACCCCCATAGCATGATGCTGCCACCACCATGTTTCAATGTTGGGATTGTATTGGGCAGGTGATGAGCAGTGCTTGGTTTTCTCCACACATACCGCTTAGAATTATCACCAACAAGTTCTATCTTCGTCTCATCAGACCAGAAAATCTTATTTCTCATAGTCTGGGAGTCCTTCATGTGTTTTTGAGCAAACTCTATGTGAGATTTCATATGTCTTGCACTGAGGAGAGGCTTCCATCGGGCCACTATGCCATAAAGGCCAAACTGGTGGAAGGCTGCAGTGAAAGTTGAATTTGTGGAACTTTCTCCCATCTCCCTACTGCATCTCTGGAGCTCAGCCACAGTGATCTTGGGGTTCTTCTTTACCTCTCTCACCAAGTCTCTTCTTCCATGATTGCTCAATTTGGCTGGACAGCCAGGTCTAGGAAGACTTCTGGTGGTCCCAAACTTCTTCCATTTAAGGATTATGGAGGCCACTGTGCTCTTAAGAACCTTGAGTACTGCAGAAATTCTTTTGTAACCTTGGCCAGATCTGTGCCTTGCCACAATTCTGTCTCTGAGCTCCTTGGGCAGTTCCTTTGAGCTCATGATTCTCATTTGGTCTGACATGCACTGTGAGCTGTGAGGTCTTATATAGACAGGTGTGTGCCTTTCCAAATCAAGCCCTATCAGTTTAATTAAACATAGCTGGACTCCAATGAAGGAGTAGAACCATCTCAAGGAGGATCACAAGGAAATGGACAGCATGTGACTTAAATATGAGTGTCTGAGCAAAGGGTCTGAATACTTATGACCATGTGATATTTCAGTTTTTCTTTTTTAATAAATTTTCAAAAATTTCTACAATTCTGTTTTTTTCAGTCAAGATGGGGTGCGGAGTGTACATTAATGAGAAAAAAAATGAACTTTTTAGAATTTTCCAAATGGCTGCAATGAAACAAAGAGTGAAAAATTTAAAGGGGTCTGAATACTTTCCGTACCCACTGTGTATATATATATATTACATACACTGCTCAAAAAAAATAAAGGGAACACTCAAATAACACATCCTAAATCTGAATGGATGAAATATTCTCATTGAATACTTTGTTCTGTACAAAGTTGATTGTGCTGACAACAAAATCACACAAAAAATCATCAATGGAAATCAAATTTATTAACCAACGGAAGCCTGGATTTGGAGTCACCCCCAAAATTAAAGTGGAAAAACACACTACAGGCTGATCAAACTTTGATGTAATGTGCTTAAAACAAGTCAAAATGAGGCTCAGTATTGTGTGTGGCCTCCACGTGCCTGTATGACGTCCCTACAACGCCTGGGCATGCTCCTGATAAGGTTGCGGATGGTCTCCTGTGGGATCTCCTCCCAGACTTGAACGAAAGCATCCGCCAACTCCTTGACAGTCTGTGGTGCAACGTGACATTGGTGGATGGAGCGAGACATGATGTCCCAGATGTGCTCAATCGGATTCAGGTCTGGGGAACGGGCGGGCCAGTCCATAACTTCAATGCCTTCATCTTGTAGGAACTGCTGACACACTCCAGCCACATGAGGTCTGGCATTGTCCTGCATTTCGGAGGAACCCAGGGCCAACCGTACCAGCATATGGTCTCACAAGGAGTCTGAGGATCTCATCTCGGTACCTAATGGCAGTCAGGCTACCTCTGGTGAGCACATGGAGGGCTATGCGGCCATCCAAAGAAATGCCACCCCACACCATTACTGACCCACTGCCAAACCGGTCATGCTGAAGGATGTTGCAGGCAGCAGATTGCTCTTCACGGCGTCTCCAGACTCTGTCCCGTCTGTCACATGTGCTCAGTGTGAACCTGCTTTCACCTGTGAAGAGCACAGGATGCCAGTGGCGACTTTGCCAATCCTGGTGTTCTGTGGCAAATGCCAAGCATCCTGCATTTTGTTGGACTGTGAGCACAACCCCCATCTGTGGATGTTGGGCCCTCATACCACCCTCATGGAGTCGGTTTCTAACTGTTTGTGCAGACACATGCACATTTGTGGCCTGCTGGAGGTCATTTTGCAGGGCTCTGGCAGTGCTCCTCCTGTTCCTCCTTGCACAAAGGCGGAGGTAGCGGTCCTGTTGCTGGGTTGTTACCCTCGTATGGCCCCCTCCACATCTCCTGGTGTACTGGCCTGTCTCCTGGTAGCGCCTCCAGCCTCTGGACACTACGCTGACAGACACAGCAAACATTCTTGCCACAGCTCGCATTGATGTGCCATCCTGGATGAGCTGCACTACCTGAGCAACTTCTGTGGGTTGTAGAGTCCGTCTCATGCTACCTCGAGTGTGAAAGCACAACCAACATTCAAAAGTGACCAAAACATCAGCCAGAAAGCATTGGTACTGAGATGTGGTCTGTGGTCCCCACCTGCACAACCACTCCTTTATTGAGGGTGTCTTGATAATTTCCAATAATTTCCATCTATTGTCTATTCCATTTGCACAACAGCATGTGAAATTGATTGTCAATCAGTGTTGCTTCCTAAGTGGCCAGTTTGATTTCACAGAAGTTTGATTTACTTGGAGTTATATTCTGTTGTTTAAGTGTCCCCCTTATTTTTTTGAGCAGTGTGTATATATATATATATATATATATTTTAAAAAAAAGTAATTATTGCTCAATTCAACAAAAATACTATGTAAGTTATGTAACCCCAAAATGCTAAGTTGCAAAGTAATTACATGTAAGTTCAGGACTGAATATGAAAATGTGGTCACAGCATAAATTATGGTCTTGGGGTGTAGGTTGTACGATATTAAAAAAAGAAAATAAACATGGCCATTGGGACAAAAAAGCTAGGAAGATTTACAGTAAGTTGTAAAAGCAAGCACCTGCAACAGGCGACTGTATTTAGGTGGTGTGTGTCTGGGTCTAATTGTGACATGCACAAGTAGTGCTGTTGCTTCAAAAGCATCCAGCAACTATAAGAGTTAACACAGTCACAGGAGACAGGAAGTGTTGTGCTCCAGAAGCATCCAACAACTAGAGGGGTTAACACAGCCACAGGCAACAGTGTTTTAGCAGAGCCCCAGGGGGATTGTGGGGAAGTTGTTTACTGTCTGGCTGGAGCCAAAGAGAAGTGAAAGGTGGTGTGTGATCTGTATCTCACAGAAGTCAAGGGAAAAGAATTCAGATCAGGAGGGAAGCTAAACACAGGTCAGATAGACTCCGAGTCAACAGTGTGGTGAATTATCGGGCAGAAAGATAAGGACTGGAAGGAATCGTATCATAGGGATCTTCTCCCTCATCAAACCCTCCCCTTCTCCATCTCCATGCAGGATAAAGAATGCTGTGTACTATTGAGTCCTTGTGAAGCAAAATCCTGTGGTTGTGTATGCATAGAATTGTGCAGCCAAGAGATTTAATCTGTGCTGAATTATGCTACTGAAGAGACTGAAATTACTGTGCATGCTTCATTAAACTGTACTGTAATGAAGATTGTTGCTATAATATCTATGAATTGCACTGGCCGTGCTTCAGATTAAATTCTACTATTAAACTGTTGAAAAAGACTCTTGTCAGATGTGTCTGGTCAGCAACTGAATCTATCGTGTGTCTGAGAGAATCTGCAGCCTATGGTCACCCAGAGTAACGGTTCACCCAGGATTCCAACAAATTCATGGTGTGCACGAGAAGTCCTGAGCGGGAATTAGTGTGTAGAGGGAGAAGAGGAAAAGTGTCTGGAAAAACACAGCAGCACATCACCTCAACTCAACTCTGCTACACCAGTTAAAGGGAACCAGCCCTAAAGAAAACTCACTAGTAGCAATGGATGTGGAAATACAAATGGATAGAATTAGTGAGCTGTTTCTTCAGTTAACCTGAGAAGAATTGAGAACAATAGCAGAACATATAAAGATGTCAGAAGTACAGATTTCTAAAGCACACAGCTGCAGGCAACTGTTAGCTGCCATTGATGCAAAAATGGATGAGCTGTGGGAGAAACAAGCTGAAGACGATGTGGGGACATTCCTCCAGAAGCTAACACAGTTTCTAACCAGGTTGAAGTTGGAGGATGGAAGGGGCGTCACCAATTACCAAAAGCGTGAATCTCCGTCCGCAGATTGAACTACAGGAATTGAAAGAACAATTCAAAGCCCTAACAACAGCCCTGCAGGAATCGACCAAAACCTCTGAATGGGTGACAGACTTAGACAGAACCTTTAACCTGCTCAGGTTAGATAAATAAGAAAGACAGTCCTCTCTAACACCACAAATCACCATAATGAAACAATTCAAGATACTGGGACATATTGGAGAGTGTGAAAAGAAAGAGAAACTGTCTTATATGAACTTGTTGCACCAGATCGATGCAGGCTTACAGAAAGGCTACCAGCCAGATAAGATTTTTGAGGGGGTGGTGAAAGCGATCAGCCCAGGACTGAACCTCCGTAGCATGCTAGAAATGAAATGTCAATTGACCTTGCAACAGCTGAAGATGATTTTAAAAGGGCACTATAAAGAATAATTGTTCCACCAACTCATTAAGCTCTCACAGAAAAATAATGAATCACCCCAAAGTTTCTTGTTCAGAGCAATTGAACTGAAGTTTAGACTATTATTGCATCCAGAGATGTAGAAGCGGAGGAGAAGTTTGATGCTGGACTAGTCCAGAAGAAGTTCTTGAGATCATTGGGAATGGAGTTAATCAGCAAAGACATCAAGTTGCAGCTGAAACAGTACCTAGAAGATCCTGGCATTCTAGATGAAGTTCTAATTGAAAAAAATTAATGAGGCAGCTAGTTTGGATTCAGTGAGTGAAAAAAGTTAAAGAAAGGCTCTTCTCATAAAATCACCAAAATGAGTCAGCTGAAGTTGGAGACCTCCGGTGGTCAGTCCGAAGATCATCATGGAGACCCTCCAGTGCCACCTCCGAGAGGGAACCTTAAAGCCCCAGCAAAAGAGAGGACTTCCAGCACTGACTGGGAGGAAGTAATAGGAGAACTTCAAGCTGAGTTGATTGAGGTGAAAAAGTTGATTCGTTCCAGGCCAGAACCTGTATCCCTCAGACCCAGGAATGGGTTCCAAAACAGAAGATACCCGGTTTGTGAAGCGTGCTGTTCATCAAATCAGAGTACGGTATGTGTCCTCTGTCTAAGATGTGGTGAGGAAGGACATTATGCCAAGGAGTGCCAATGGTCGCGGTCATTTGGGTAAAAAGACAGGAGGTTCCTAGTGCGGGGCGACTGGTAACCACAACACGGAGGAGGCCCCAGAAGCAAATCCAAATCTCACCAAACACCAAACCGGCGCATGAGGTAAAACGGCTGCGTCAGTACTATCCCAAGTGTGTTCCCATCTACAACCGCTGCAAGAGAGACAAGGGGCATCAGTTACTTAATTCCCAGTGTGGAGGTCAAACAATGTACTCCTGGGAGGAGGATTCCTCGGTCAGTAAAGATAGCCTAATCAGCCTAATTGGTTAAAGGTGCTTTATACAGTGCCAGCTAGATGGACTCCTGGTAAAAGCACTGTGGGACACAGGAGCCCAAGCGAGCCTTTTAAATGAAGAATGGAGTAGGCGCTACCTGCCACATACCTGCCTTCGTTCACTAAAAGAACTCTTAGGACCAGTGGAACTCCACAGCAAAGTTGTCAACCAGACCGAAATCCCTTTCATAGGCTGGGTGGAAGTGACTTTCCAACTGAGGGCCACAATAAACAGCAGCACCATTGAGCTTTTGGTACCTTTTCTTGTGACCAGTGATCAGAACGTGGCAGAGTATCCTATCCTGGGTTATAATGTAATCAGTGAGGTCATCACAAAACACAAGTCAGGGACGCTGGTGGTGGATGCAATTGCCACATCCCTTGCCATATCCAATCTCGTGGTGGAAAATGTCATTAACAGAGTAAAAAAAGCATAGAATACAATGGACCTAAAAGAAGTCAAGGTAGGCTGGCGCCAAACCATCATCTCTGCAAACCAAATGGTGGGGGTGAGGTGTGGAGTCCGGGTAGAACCGGGAAGAAAAGTCCAGAAAAGACTGTTCGTGCCAAAAGACTCCTCAGAAATTCCGGAAGACCTAGTTCAAGGTGAGACTGTGCTTACGATTCCTACTGGTGGGTTTGCTTGAGTGACAGTATCGGTGATGAACACTATGATACACGAAATTAGACTGGAACAAACGACGGTGTTAGGTCACATCGAAACCATTAAAACGGTATATCCAGCCAGTGTGAGACCTGCCAGGGGTCTACTGTGAATTCAGTCTCCCCACCAAGGAACAGGAGTTGCCCAGGGGAGGAAATTGCATGACGCACCTCGAGGTCCTGGGATCCCCCAATACCCCTGGAACACACTTCTGTGCTGAAGATCAAGCGGTAGCAAAACAGATGCTGAGAGAAGAGTGTCATGCATTCTCCAAAGATGACTGTATCCAGTTGTTGAATTTGAAAATCAATTTGAAAGACACGACCCCAGTAGCCTGAAGTTACATGTTTGTGCCGAAACCATTACACTGTGAAGTGAAAGAGTATTTACAAGACTTAATCAACAGAGGTTGGGTCTAAAAGTCAAAGTTGTCTTATTCCTCTACTATTGTTTGTGTTAGGAAGAAGGTCGGTAAGTTGAGACTCAGCTATGATTACCGGGAACTAAACCGAAAGTCAGTACCTGATCGGCACCCGATACCAAAGATTCAAGTTATGCTGGATAGCCTATCAGGAAGTACCTGGTTATCTGTCCTCGATCAGGGTAAAGCATACCATCAAGGGTTTGTTGAAGAGTCCAGTAGACACTTGACAGCATTCATCACACCGTGGGGGAGTGGATCCGCATACTGTTTGGGCTCAGTTCAGCTCCAGCAGAATTCGATAGGAGCATGGAGACATGTTTAGAAGGATTGAGGGACGATATCTGCCAGCCGTACTTGGATGACAATGTGGTACACAGCAAAAATTTCTGGGAGCATGTTGAACACGTGAGGACTGTATTACAGCGGTATCAACAACAACCATGGAGAAAAAGAAGAACGCAGGTAGGAACGGGCTTAAAATAAACAATGCCGTTTCATCCCAACAGCCCATTCTCTGGACAGCAGACCACCAGGAAGTATTGGAGGAACTAGTAGACTACCTGGTAAAATCACCCATCTTGGGATATCCTGATTTCAACTTACCATTTGTTCTTCATTGTGACGCTTCTCAAGTTGGACTGGAAGCTGCCCTGTGTCAGCATCAAGATGGAAAAATGAGTCATCGGTTACGGTTCTAGAACGTTGACAGACGCCGAGAGGAATTACCATCTACATTCTGGAAAAATGGAGTTCCTGGCATTGAAATGGGCTATCTGTGAACGATTTAGAGATTCTCTACTTCAGCAAAGAGTTTGAGGTATATACTGACAACAACCCTTTGACCTATGTCCTCACTACAGCCAAACTGAATGCAACGGGTCAGAGATGGGTCACTGAACTAGCGGACTTAAATCTCAGCAGCAAGTACAGGCCAGGAAAATGCAATGCTTATGCTGACGGATTGTCGAGAATGCCACTAGAGCCTTAGGAGTTCATTCAAAGATTCTCTGAGGAAGTCAGTCTGGAAGCAATTGAAAGCACTACCCAAGCAGTGCAAGCTTATCAAGAGGAAGACACACCATTGTGGTGTCCGTTGACGGTGGAAACCATAATAAAAGTGAGAGAACAAGATCACCCCCTGTCCATTCAACAACTACCTAAAGGAAAAATCCATAGAGCACAATGGGAAGATCACATAATTGGTAGAATACTACTTTATGTGGACCAAAATAGGTTTCCAAGTAAACAGGAGAGAGATAATGAGTCACCAGCAGTATCTGTTTTAGTTAAAGAATGGACAAAGCTCTACCTCAGTGAAGATGGTATCCTGTATCGTAAAGGAGGACAAAACTGGCAGTTGGTACTACCCAGAGTATTCCATAGGTTGGTTTTTAAAGAACTCCATGAAAACATGGGACACCTGGGAGTGGAAAGGACAACCAACTTGATCCGTGAATGTTTCTTCTGGCCGAACATGCAGAGAGATATTGAGAGGCACGTGACCAGGGAGTGTGGGTGTCTGAAAGATAAACATCCCAATTCATCAACCCGGGCACTTATGGGCAACATCCAAACTACGTATCCGTTTGAGATGGTCTCAATAGACTTTCTACATCTCGAGACGTGCAAGGGTGGTTACGAATGCATATTGGTGGTGTTGGAGCATTTTACTCGATTTGCCCAAGCAAATGTGACGCGCCCCCTGGGCCGTGGGGTTCTTGGTAACCAGACTGGTTGATGCTGAGGGATGTCACGGTGGCAGTGACCCGGTCCGTGACCCAGGGCGGTCAATTAAAGGGAAAAATAAAAGGGAAATAAAGTTTTTAGAGATAATAATCGTCACGCCACCTGTGGTATGCGGCTATATGGGACCACCGCTGCGGTGCAGATCCACTGGAGCAGATAGTGACGCAGCAGAGTTGGTTCAGCTCTCCAAAGGCAGAGCTAGGCTCCAGGGCTGTGTAGATGATTTGAAGAGTAGGTGTTTGCTGTATAGTGTAGTGCAGGGCTGTTGATGGCGCAGCAATTATTCAAGTACACAGTGGGGTGCAGTCTTCAGGTTTTACTCACAGTTGTTCAAGACTTCAGGTTACAGTTACTGGTGTGTAACCGCCCACGTCGTCCTGTGTCTTCCGGGATAGGGATCCAGCAATCTCTCAGGTACCTCAGGAGCACTTAAACAGGACCCCGCTCTATGTACCTTTCCCGGTCGTCTCACTGCGCTGGCTCTCGCCCTCCTGCCCTGCGCCTCACAATAAATGTTCCAAGCCAGTGGCCTCGGGCCTTGTCGGGCGACATACTCTCAGTCCCCTGGACCTTATGTGGCCACCTTTTCGGCAATGTAATTGTGGCTTTTGGCTGCAACACTTTGAAAATGCAGCAGCTTCCGGTTATCTAGCTGAGCCTGGTTGTTCTCTACTAGTTTAGGGGCCGGTCCCCTCTCTGCGGCCTGATCCCTCCACTTCAGTGTAGATTCGGGCGCATGGGTGGCCTCTGCACTCGCCGTGCCCCTTGGGATCTCCTCTGTTTCTCCTGGAGCCCTCCTTGTTATGATCTGCTACAAGCACTAAGGAAAGAAAGGAGATCTGTCCCTACAATAGAACTAAGCTAGATCCCTACAATGTAACGGGGAACCTGATCCTGCGATCAGACCCGCTAAAGTCCTCGGCTAGTCTGTACGAAGACCTATAGATGCAAGGGAGGGATCCCTACAAGAACTAGGGACTGGGATAAAGTTGGACACCTCCTAGCAGAAATTGTAGCAGTAAAAGACAAACACACAACATAGAACATAAAGGTCCGAAGATCTAGCTAAACTGACTGAGAAAGGTAACTAAGCACCAGGCTAGCTTAAGAGTAGAAATTACAGTGAAGTCCAGCAAGGCCAGGAGGGCGGAGCAGGACTAAATAGGCATAAAAGGTCATGTGACCAGCAAGATAGAAAAAACTAACAGGAGAGTTCTAACAGTACCCCCTCTTCTATGAGGATCCTCCGGATCACCTAGGCCCAGGCTTATCAGGAAACCTCTTGTGAAACGCTCTGACAAGTCTGGAAGCAGAAACATCATCCGCCCTCACCCATGAGTTATCCTCGGGTCTCAAACCCTTCCAAGCGACGAGATACTGCAAACTCCCTCTATACCATCTAGAATTTAGGATGCGGGAAATTTCGTATTCCCCGTCCTCCACCACCGGAGGAACAGTGGCAGAGGCGTCACCATCCGACACATAAGCTCTTTTCAACAGAGAAACATGAAACACCGGATTAATCTTCCAGGAGGTAGGAACCTCCAACCTAACAGCAGATTGGTTAACTACCTGAAGCACCTTAAAGGGCCCTACAAACTTGGGACCCAATTTTTTAGAAGGAATCCTCAACCGCAGATTCTTAGAGGACAACCAATCCATGTCACCAATAGCAAACAAAACCTCTTGCCGTTTCCTATCACAGTACCTCTTAGATTTTTTGTTAGCCTCCTGAAGATTACCACGCACATCCGTCCAAACTTTCTCCAAATCACCGGAAAAACTCTCCTCCTCAGGCACAGCCGATACCAATTTGGAGAATGACCCAAAAGACGGATGTCTCCCAGAACAACAAAAAAAAGGTGAACAACCAGCAGAAGAGGATGTATGGTTGTTAAGAGCAAACTCAGCAAGTGGCAGAAACTCAGACCACCCCTCCTGATTGTCTGACACAAAACAACGCAAGAACTGCTCAACATCCTGATTCTTGCTTTCTGTCTGGCCATTAGACTCAGGATGATATCCGGATGAAAACGACAAATGAACTCCCAACCTGTCACAAAAAGCACGCCAAAAACGAGCCACGAACTGAGGTCCCCTGTCCGAAACAATGTCGGTAGGAACGCCATGTAGTCTGACAATTTCCTTGACAAAGGCCTTAGCGAGTGTCTTAGCGCTGGGCAGTTTGATGAAAGGAACCAAGTGACACATCTTGCTAAAACGCTCCACGACCACCCAGATGACCGTGAAACCCTCAGAGGGGGGGAAGGTCAGTAATAAAGTCCATAGCCAAATGTGTACAAGGTGCACTAGTAACCTCCAGAGGGCAAAGCAACCCCGCTGCAGGAGTATGTGAAGATCTAGCACACACAGTACATTGACGCACCCACTTAATGACCTTCTGCCATCCAGGCCACCAAAAACTGCGACCCACAAGTCTCTTGGTCTCAGAAATTCCTGGATGACCTGCCAACCGAGACTCATGACACTCGACAAACAAATCTCTCCTAAAGGTCCTAGGCACAAACAACCTCCCATGGGGAGTGTTAGATGGGGCATTCTTCTGTCCTTTAAGAATCTCATCTTCCAAAACGGAGTCCAAAGCAGCAATCACAACTAGTGTTGAGCCACCCCCGTAGTGTTCGAGTTCGGTTCGGTTCGTCGAACACCCGTGTGTTCGCCGAACTGTTCGTCGAACTGTTCGTCGAACACCTTCGAACACCGTTAAAACCAATGGCAGGCAAACAAAAACACATAGAAACACATAGAAAACACCTTCAAAGGTGTCCAAAAGCTGACAAACTGCTCAGAAGACACAACTAACACATGGAAAAGTGACAAGTACATATAGTCATGCGAAAAGAAAAGAGGTGGAGGAGTAAAAGGAGGGGGAGACACAGATATAGGCATGTCATGCCCTTCTAAAATCCAAAAAGTGAGAAGCCGAGACGGCCAGTCCGCTCCTGCCCGTGCCACCTCCGTGTCGCCGGGTTTGTGCCAGAGCCGCGGTGAACCCTGACGGCCAGCCCCCCTCTCCCAATACTGGTGCCTGTCCGCTGGTGGGTCGAGAGAGCCCCCCTGTGGTGGAGGCAGCTCTAAGCTTTTTAATTTAAATTGTCCCTCTAATTTGAATGAATACACTTTAAATCCATTTACAAGGATCTATTGGAGGGCAAGTCTCATGCCAGCAGCCGCGTAATTCCAGCTCCAGTAGCGTCCACTAAAGCTGCTGCAGTTAAAAAGCTTTTATAAGGATCGAGCTCGGCTGTCCACCGCAAGGCATCCTAGTGCCAGTCCCAGCCCCTATGCCTTGGGGTGCCTCCTGATGCTCTTCACTAAGTATCCCGTGGTCCCGAAGCATTTCCTTTGAAAAAATTAAGTGTCCAAACTACAGGTGGTGTAGCTTGCTTAACAGCCGGGATAATCCGCTGACTAGCAGACACTGCTACTAGGCACAAAGTATTTCCTGGGCTAGATGCAGTTAAAAATTTGTAAGTAGATACTCTCGTTGGATGCTGAGAAAGCATTCCATAGAGTCTCCTGGCACGCCATATATGATTCTCTTAAAAAGCTTGGGGTAGGGGTCTAGGGGACCCTTTTATAGCCAAAATCACGGCCCTGTATCACAATACGTCACCTAGGCTGAAGATAAATGGAACTGTAGCACCGAGGGCTCGGTTGCTACAGACGTATTGCACCTCACCCAGAGGTGTGATATCTCACTCTCAGATAAGGATGGAGTGTGGATCAGGACCCGACACCTGCATGCATTACACCACATTGCCGTGGGGCAGGGCGACCAATATGCCCCTGAGATGGGCACGACAGTCCCTGTCCCTGGCTGGAGTGGGGGGAGGGAACACTGAGGAAGGGGAACCCTGCAGTGCAGGAGCAGGGAGGAAGCAGTTCCTGGGTGCATTGAGAAGGGAGTATAAAAGGTGGGCACCATCTTAGTTCAGTGCAGAGAAGTCTGAGCAGAAGTGGCAGGGAGCAGGGGCTCTGCATGAGCTCTGCTCCGGAGGCGGGCCTAGTAACAGAGGCCCAGGCCTGCAAGAGGGAGAAGGAAGGAAGAGGAGCGGAGAAGGCTCCAGGAACGAGGAATGAAGGGATCCCAGGGGTGCGGACGGGCGAGTCGCCACCGCACGCCCGAATCCACCTGCGTGGAGGGGTCAGGCCAAAGGGGGAGACCGGTCCCCGAACTAGTGGAGGCAGGAAACGACCCTCAGCTAGAAACCGGAGGCTCTGACATTTTATGTGGCGCAGCCCCTTGCTCCACCCGCTAGGAAGGCACCACATAGGGTCAGGGAAACTGGCGCCAAGTTTACCAAGAGGAGGCCCGAGGCAGCCGGACAGAAGTGTTGGTAAGAAAGGCCAGACAAAGGACACACAAAGGGGGTCCTGTGAAGCGCTCCAAAGTTATCTGGGAGTTGTCTGAGCCCCTCACCTGGTGAGCACAGTACGACGTGGGCAGCCGTTACCTGCAGACGTGGTCTGGATAATAAGAACTGTGAGTAAAGGCCCTGAACTGCATCACTGACTCCGTGTCGTTACTGCTGCTGCCCTGCACCATCACCCCCATCCTCCGCATACACTGACCTGAGGCTATACTCCTCCCGTGGGGAGTTATGCTACGCTCTGCTGCACCCACAACACCAGCCTTAGCGGTCTGCCCTGTAGCGGCGGTTCACTCTGACCGCAATCCACGGGTGGCGTAGTCGGACATTTAAACATCAAAACCACATAAATAGTTCCGCCACTGGTTTGACCGCCCTGAGCCACGGAACCGGATCGCCGCCACGAAGACTACAACCACCAGCATCCACCAAAAAGGGTCCGGCTCCGGGTGTCCCAAGGCCCAGGGGGTGCGTCAGAACATTTTCATCACCTTTCACAATCACCAATGGGACAAGGCAGGGATGTCCTCTGTCCCCTCTCTTATACATCCTAGTGACGGAGCACCTGCTCTCATCAATTCGCCATAACCCCAATATTAGGTGGATTGAGGTGGGAGGCACCGAGTACAAGTGCTCTCTATTTGCTGATGATGTCCTAGTATATATCACTCAATCACATATATCCATCCCTGCTGTTATGGCTGAAATAGATCACTTTGTTACATGGTAAAATTTTAAAATCAATGCAGCGAAGTCTGAGGCCCTCGATGTCTCCCTCCCTAAATCCATATAGGATTCCATCCAGTCCAACTTTCCCTTTGCCTGGCCCTCACAGGGTATCAAATACTTAGGAATTCCTATTCATAGAGACCTCTCCCATCTATGTTATCTTAATTTTGGGCCCTTTATTGAACAATTCCATACAGACCACGGTTGGCAAGTTAGAACTGTAAGATTCACTACGTGAACCACTGGTGTTTTGTGGAAAAGCACATGTACACCGCGTTCCAAATTATTATGCAAAAAGAGTTTAGGAGTGATAAGGGAAGAATTTGTTTGTTTGTCAGTTAAACTCATTGATGGTGATGTGTGTCAGGGCTCTTTATATCACTGTAAGCAATTGCAGACACCTGTGCTAATTAGTTTGGCAGGTGTGTCCAATGAAAGGCAAGACTACTTAAGAAGGCTCTCTCACATTATTAAGCAGCCTACATTTTCTGCCAAAATGGGAAAGAAAAAGGATGTGTCGGCTGCTGAGAAGCAACAAATTGTGGAGTGTTTAGGTCAAGGCATGACTACAATCAACATTGTGCGATGATCAGGATGAAGTGTCTTGGCAATCAAGAAGTATGTAGCTGATTCACAGTACACACGTGTGCGTGCTGATAAGGGCAAATTGAGGACTCTTTCCTACAGGCAATTACGTCAGGTTGAAAGAGCAGCGGCAAAAAAGCCTTGTCATAGCAGCAGACAAGTTTTTGAAGCTGCTTGTGCCTCCAACGTCCCCCGAACAACAAGATGCAGGGTCCTTCAGAGGTTTGCAGCTGTGCATACGCCATCCTGTCGACCTCCTCTATCCACTTCACACAAGCAGAAACGGCTCCAGTGGGCCAAACATTACATGAAGACTGATTTCAAAACTGTTTTGTTCACGGATGAGTGCCGTGCAGCGCTCGATGGTCCAGATGAATGGAGTGGAGGATGGCTGGTTGTTGGACACCCCACGCAAACACGGCTACAGCGCCAACAAGGAGGAGGTGGAGTAATGTTTTGGGCTGGAATCATGGGGAGAGAGATTGTCGGCCCCTTTAGGATCCCTGAAGGCGCTAAAGATGAACTCCATAATGTATGTGGATTTTCTCAAACAGCACTTCCTGCCATGGTTCAAGAAGAAGAACCGTGTATTTCACAGCAAGATCATTTTTCTGCATGATAATGCACCATCTCATGCTGCACATAAAACATCTGCATCTCTGGCTGATATGGGCATAAAAGGGGACAAACTTATCGTGTGACCCCCATGCTCCCCTGACCTCTACCCCATTCAGAACCTTTGGAGCATCATTAAAAGGAGTGTCTATGATGGCGGGAGGCAGTTCGCATCTAAGCAACAGCTCTGGGAGGGTATTCTGTCCTCATGCAAAACAATTGAAGCAGAAACCATCCAAAACCTGACAAATTCAATGGACGAGAGAGTTCAGAAGCTCCTTTCGAACAAGGGGTCCTATGTGAAAATGTAACATCACCTAGAATAAAGTTTTGAGTTGAAAACTGTTTGATTTCAGTTTCTAACAACCTGCTAATGCTTATAATTTCAAAAATGACCATTTTTTTGGTCTTTATTAAAATGAAAAGGTTGATCGAAAAGTTTGGGGGATCTAAGAGTGTGGCAACCCAGTAGTCATGATTACTTCGAATTCTGACAATATGAGGGTCATGCTGCAGGTAGTGCAGCAAGAAGGCACTTATGTGTCTTGCGCATCTCGGAGCCCCAAAATTATTTTCCGGGCTAGATGCAGCTAAAAATTATTTTTAATTTTAAATCTGGTGAAGCTTATTATAGATGGCCTAATAGGATCAGTGCTGCACACTGCTACAAAGCCCAAATTATTTTCCAGTCAAGATACAGATAAACATGATTAGTAATTTGAAAGCTTAAAACGGTTGGTAGGGTGATTTTAACCAATCATCAAGCTTTTACTCTCCCCAGGATGACACAGGGGTAGAAAGTCGTTTCGGATCCATGATTTGTTCATCTTTATGAACGTGAGTCTGTCTACATTATCAGTGGAGAGCCGCGTGCGCTTATCTGTCAGCACACCACCAGCAGCGCTGAACACACGTTCAGACAGAACGCTGGCTGCGGGGCATGACAAGATCTCCAAGGCGTAAGTGGCTAGCTCCGGCCATTTATCCAGATTGGAAGCCCAAAAAGAGCAAGGGTCCAGTGACACAGTCGTGGCTTCAATGTTTACTTGGAGATACTCCTGTACCATCGTCTCTAGGCGTTGACTATGTGTCAGACTTCTTGTCTCCTGTGGCCTTGCAAAGGATGGGCTAAAAAAGTGGTGAAATGATTCCGCAAAATTGATGTTACCAGCAGATACTGTGGTTCTGTTACGGTTTGAGTGCTGAACACTTGACGGTCCCACGGTTGGCAAGTTGGAACTGTGAGATTCACTACGTGCACCACTGGTATTTTGTGGAAAAGCACATGTAAGATTCTGCAACAGTCTCTGCTGATACTCCTGCATGCGTGCATCCCTTTCTATGGCAGGAATAATTTCTGCAAATTTACTTTTGTACCGGGGATCTAACAGTGTGGCAACCCAGTAGTCAGGATTATTTCTAATTCTCACAATTCGAGGGTCATGTTGCAGGTAGTGCAGCAAGAAGGCACTCATGTGTGTTGCGCATCCAGGAGCACCAAGTCCCTGTTGTGTTGGTGGTAAGGTAACAATCATGCTTCCTTCCTCTGTCCTCTCCCCCCAACCTCGCACAACAGAAATGTGATCAAGGTCTCCCTCATCTGATGAGTCTTCCATCAGTTCGTCCTCCACTTCTTCCTGGGCTCCTGCACCTTCCTCACTAGTTTGGCTGCTACCATGCGCCCTGGTAAAATCATCTCCCCCACCCTCACATGCCTGCCGCCCTGGTGCTGCCGACCGTCTGGACCTTGCAGATGTTAGCCCTTCCGCATACAACTCCTCCTCCTCTACTTCCTCCACCTCCTCTTGTGCCACCACCTGACTCCGAATTCTGTTTAACATGTGCTCCAGCATGTAAATCACCGGAATAGTCATGCTGATAATGGCATCGTCAGCACTAAACATCTTCGTCGCCATTTCAAAACTGTGCAGAAGGGTGCATAGGTCCCTGATCTGAGACCACTCCTCCAGCGTGATTTGCCCCACCTCTGAATCTCGTTGGCCCAGGCTATACGTCAGAACGTATTGCACCAGGGCTTGTCGGTGCTGCCACAGTCGCTGCAACATGTGCAGAGTTGAATTCCACCGGGTAGGCACATCGCATTTTAGCCGGTGAAGTGGCAGGCCCAACGACTTCTGTAGAGATGTAAGTCGCTGAGCTGCGGGATGCGAACGGCGGAAGTGAGCACACAGCGACCGTGCCCTCTGCAGAAGGCCATCTAGTCTGGGATAGTGGGCTAAAAATTGCTGGACAACCAGGTTCAACACGTGAGCCATACAAGGCACGTGTGTGACATTGCCCCGGCGAAGGGCCGCACCCAGGTTTGCAGCATTGTCGCACACGGCCTTCCCTGGTTTCAGGTCCAGTGGAGACAACCATTCATGAAATTGGTTCTCCAGAGCTGACCACAACTCCTCAGCTGTGTGACTCACATTTCCCAGACATTTCAATGTAAAAACCGCCTGATGACGTTGAGCCCTACTGCCAGCATAGTAAGGAGGTGTGCAGGATCCCTTCTGCGCAGTTAGAAAGATTGTGGCATGACCAGACAGGCTTTGGGTGCAGGTGGAAGACCGAGAGGAGGTTGAGGAGGCAGAAGCAGTGGAGGAAAAATGACATAAAGAGGATTGACGCACAACTCGTGGGGACGGCAAGACTTGGACAGCAGCCCCTTGTCCTGCTGTCACCATAGTTACCCAGTGCCCAGTCAGCGACATGTAACGCCCCTGTCCATGCCTACTCGTCCAAGTGTCTGTGGTGAAATGCACCCTGTCACACACAGAGTTTCTCAAAGAAGCGGTGATGTTGTGTGCGACATGCTGGTGGAGCGCAGGCACACCTTTCTTTGAGAAGTAGTGCCGACTGGGCATCTGGTACTGGGGCACTGCGACGGACATAAGGTCTCGAAAATCCTCTGTGTCCACCAGGCGGAAAGGCAGCATTTCTGTAGCCAAGAGCTTGCAGATGGTGAAATTCAACCTCTTAGTTTTCTCATGGCTAGGAGGAAATGGTCTTTTACTTGTCCACATCTGAGGGACCGAGGGCTGGCTATTGTGCTTAGACGGGGTTGATAAGGGTGTCCCCGGCAAACTGCCGGTCTGTGAGGAAGATGCAGGCGGACATGTTAGGTTGCCTTGATCCAAAGGTGGTGCTATCGATGTCGGACAGCGCTCAAGACCAGCTGGTGTTACCACCTCCAAAGAAAATGATGACCTGCCAATCACGCTGGCTGTTGCGGGTAAAGAGGTGGCAGGTCTGCGCCCCAAAACAGGTGTGACTGCTGTCCCCCCAGTCACAGAGGATGAAGAGGCCGCGGATGCACAAGATATGGCAGACGGTGGTTGGCCCGGCCGGCTAGACCGCATTGTAGCACACTGAGCTTCCCACTGCAACTTATGCTTCATGTCCATGTGCCGGTTCATGCATGAAGTACTCAAACTATGTATTTTTTGGCCTCTACTTAGCTTTTGCTGACAAATGTTACAGATAACACGAGTTGGGTCATCTTTATCAATCTGAAAAAATGCCCAGGCTATGCAAGGCTTAGCACCCATGCGACCTGAAGAGCCACCACGACTTGTGGTGAGAGGCAGAGTTGTGTTTGAGGATGCAGTTGTTGACGTGCTTCCAGTACTACGTCTCTGTCCAGGAAGGCGCAACCTGACCTCGTCGTCACTAGCATCTTCCTCCACCTCCTCTGCTGACCTCATCTCTTGGCTGACTGTGGGTTGACAGTAAGTGGGATCTCCGACCTCATCATCATCACCCTGTGCGTTATCACACCCGTCGTCCTCAGAGCCAACCTGTTCCTGCCCTGACAAAAAACTAAAGTTGTCGCTCCAATCAGGTATTTGAGTCTTATCATCGTCTTCCTCATTGTCTCCACCAACAGGAGTTACAGTTTGGGAATGAGGGTCTACATTATGGTCAGAACCTTCTGCGTCTGGTCCTGGATCCGACTCATAAAGATTCTGGGCATCAGTGCAGATCATTTCCTCGTCTGGATTCACAGAAGCGCTGGAGTCGACCTCTGATTCCCAGGCTATAGTATGAGTAAACAGCTCTTCAGACTCAACCATCTGTTCTACCTCATACTCAGACGGGCAGCTGGAGATTAGGGAGCTGTGAGGAAGCAAGTGCGATTTGGGTGACACCTTTGAGGACTGGAGTATTTGTGATGTTGAAGTTGATGTGGAGGAGAGCCCACTTAAAGGAGCACTTGATATCCGTTGAAGCACCTGCTGTTTTTGTGCCTCATCTGGAATTTGTAGCGATTGGCGTGGCCGTAAGAAAGGGATCTTATCACATTGTCCGCTAAAAGAAGTAGACATTTTAGTTTGGCTGGAAGATGGTCTTTCTTCTGCACCTACCCCACGGACACAACCTTTTTTCCCCTTCCCAACACGCCTATTCCCCTTTCCACCAGCAGCAGGCCTTTTTCCACTCATTTTGGTGGTTAACTAATTCACAACTCTGGAGTTGTTTGCACAAAAAAACAATGGATGGTAACCGAGCAGAGCTGAGTGGCCAAACTGTGGTATTAGGCCAAAACTATTGGCTGGGTTAGATGCAGAAAAAAATTATTTTTAATTTGCAACCTGATGGAGGTCAGTATAGATGGACTAATAGACCAAGTCCCACACACTGCTAGAAGCCCAAATATTTTTTCAGAGCTAGATGCAGAAAAAAAATATTTTTAATTTGCAACCTGATGGAGGTCAGTATAGATGGACTAATAGACCAAGTCCCACACACCGCTAGAAGCCCAAATATTTTTTCAGAGCTAGATGCAGAAAAAAATTATATTCAATTTGCAACCTGCTGGACGTCAGTATAGAAGGACTAATAGAACAAGTCCCACACACTGCTAGAAGCCCAAATATTTTTTCAGAGCTAAATGAAGAAAAAAATTATTTTTAATTTGCAACCTGATGGAGGTCAGTATAGATGGACTAATAGACCAAGTCCCACACACTGCTAGAAGCCCAAATATTTTTTCAGAGCTAGATGAAGAAAAAAATTATTTTTAATTTGCAACCTGATGGAGGTCAGTATAGATGGACTAATAGACCAAGTCCCACACACTGCTAGAAGCCCAAATATTTTTTCAGAGCTAGATGCAGAAAAAAATTATTTTTAATTTGCAACCTGATGGAGGTCAGTATAGATGGACTAATAGACCAAGTCCCACACACCGCTAGAAGCCCAAATATTTTTTCAGAGCTAGATGCAGAAAAAAATTATATTCAATTTGCAACCTGCTGGAGGTCAGTATAGAAGGACTAATAGAACAAGTCCCACACACTGCTAGAAGCCCAAATATTTTTTCAGAGCTAAATGAAGAAAAAAATTATTTTTAATTTGCAACCTGATGGAGGTCAGTATAGATGGACTAATAGACCAAGTCCCACACACTGCTAGAAGCCCAAATATTTTTTCAGAGCTAGATGCAGAAAAAAATTATATTCAGTTTGCAACCTGATGGAGGTCAGTATAGATGGACTAATAGAATGATGCTATGCCCAAAAGATTTTACTTCACTAGGTGCAGTAAAAAAATTGGTATTCTATACACAGGTGGTATATCTTGCAACACAGATAGGCTACTCCACTGACTAACACACTCTGCAATAGGCCAAAAAGGATTAGCTTTGCTAGATTCAGCCAAATGCTGTGAAAAAAACTTGCACAGCACTGGCACAGACCTGCCTGGCAAAAACTGATAGGAACTGATGTAACCTAGTCCTGAAAAGGACTCCAATTACAATTAGTCTTTACTCCCACAATCTATCTATTTAAGAGCACAGACCTGCCTGATAAAAGTTGTAGGAAATGCTGTAACCTAGTCCTTAAAAGGACTGCAATCACAACTATTCCCTACTCCCAAGCTATCTGTATATTTGTGCGAAAATTGGCTTGAAATTAACAAGGTATAGCGCACACAGCAACAGCGGTGCCGTCTAACACGCAGCTGCAGCAGTGAGAAAATGGTGGCGACGGGGAAAATGGCTTGGTCTTATAGGGCAAGGACATGTGACATACACTGCCAATCACACATGCCCTTGCTTGTGTGAAAAAAAGCACTTCGCTCCGTGTGTGCGCTGCTGATAGGCTGACAGATTGCACCTCCCCACTGCAAATGCGGGAAAGAAAAAAAAAAATGGAGATCTTCATTGTTCCTGCAGAGATCCATCCCCTGCCCCTCCCCCCGCCCCGCTGTACACTCAAACTGCGTATTAACATTAATTTTCATCATTACTGAGAAAAAATCCAGTTATGATTTTGGTGCACGAACAGTTATCGAACATAACCTCGAACAGCCGAATTTTTCTCAAATTGTTCGTGTTCGCCGACCGGCTCGAACACCGCCCAAAACAGCTCGAATTTGAGATTGGCGAACAGTTCGAGTAGAACAACGCTCATCTCTAATCACAACATCTTCATGTAAAATGCTCTCCTCCTCCTCAGCACCGACCATGGGAGAAAAGCTGCGAGACAAAGCATCAGCTTTAACATTCTTGGTACCCGGGATGTAAGTAACAGAAAAATTAAACCGCAAGAAAAAAAGTGCCCACCTAGCCTGACGGGAATTCAAGCGCTTGGCAGCATCAAGATAGATCAGATTTTTATGATCAGTGAAAACCTGAATGGGAAATTCAGCACCTTCCAAGAGATGACGCCAGTGTTCAAATGCGAGTTTAATAGCCATCAATTCCCGATTACCAATATCATAATTAAGTTCAGTCTCAGAAATTTTTTTTGAAAAAAAAGTACAGGGATATACTCCATCCCTGTTTTTCTGAGACAACACCGCACCGACCCCCACCGAAGAAGCATCAACCTCAACCAAAAACGGCTTAGTCACATCAGGCTGCATAAGGATGGGAGCAGAGCTGAACCTCTCCTTTAGAAACACAAAAGCTTCAATGGCCTCAGTAGTCCACTGAACCGCATTAGCACCTTTCCTGGTGAGATCGGTCAGTGGTTTGACAATAATAGAAAATTTTTTAATGAATTTTCTGTAATAATTGGCGAAACCCAAAAACCTCTGTATCGATTTCAAACCAATAGGCCTAGGCCATTCCTGCACAGCTTGAACTTTCACCGGGTCCATCTCAAAGCCCTCGCTGGAGATAATGTAGCCCAAAAAACTAATTCTCTGTACAGCGAACTCACATTTCTCCAGCTTAGCAAAAAGCGAATTGTCAATTAATAACTGTAATACCTCACGTATGCTCCGCCAATGAGACTCCAGATCTGGTGAATAAATCAAAATGTCATCCAAATACACAACCACATTTTTGCCGATCAAAGGTCTAAGGATGTCATTAATAAGATTCTGAAAAAATGCTGGAGCATTGGTAAGACCAAAAGGCATAACCAGATTCTCAAAATGACCCACAGGAGTGTTAAAAGCAGTCTTCCATTCATCATCCTCCTTCATGCGCAACAAATTGTATGCCCCCCGGAGATCAATTTTAGAGAACCACTTGGCCCCCACTAACTGGTTAAACAAATCAGTAATCAATGGCAGTGGGTAAGGATTGCGTACAGTAATTTTATTAATCTCACGAAAATCCAGACAAGGACGTAAACCGCCGTCCTTTTTTTTAACCAAAAAAAATCCAACAGCCACAGGGGACTTGGAAGACCTAATGCGACCGGCGGCCAAGCTTGTCTATATGTATTCCTCCAAAGCCTTTCTCTCAGGAATGTAAGATTAAATAAACGACTTTTAGGAAGAGTCGCTCCAGGGACAAATTCAATGGTACAATCATAGTCTCTATGGGGAGGCAAAATTTGTGACTCCTCTTCAGAAAAAACTCTCCAAAAATCCTGAATAGGTACAGGTAATTCCCCTTTTTCCACCGCAGCAATACGTCAGTTACAACACTTGTCATAACTAGTGTTGAGCATTCCGATACTGAAATATCGGGTATCGGCCGATATTCGCGGTATCGGAATTCCGATACTTAATTCCGATACTTTTACAATATCGGATACCGGAATCGGAAGTTCCCATAATGCCTGCGCTCTGCAGTGTCTCTGAAGGATGACAAGCTGGATGGCAGCGCTCAGCTGCGATCCAGCCTGTCATCAGAATGCCATCCCAGCGTGGGAGAATTCTCCTGATTGTTTAAAAGCCGGCGGGCGGTAAAAAGCCGCCGGCTTTTAAACAATCACACAGCCCCATACTGCTTCCCCGCAGCCTCCCACCCCGATCCTCCGCTCCCCCCATCCTGATCGTAAGTTAGGACTGGGCGGGGAGCGCAGCACCAAGGAGCGGGGAGCGAAGGACCCGGGCGGGGAATGCGGCAGTGAAAAGACTTCACCGCCGGCTTTCCCATTCTGTGCTGCGCTTTCCCGCCGGTTATTTCAAATGAACAGCTGAGTTATCAGGTGATGCCGATCAGCTGTTCATTTGAAGTAGCCGCGGTGCCCTCAGAGGGTTCATATGAGTTCATGCTTGACTGCATTGCATGAATTCACATGAACTTTCCCACGGCCACACTGATCAGCCTCACCTCCCAGACCATCAGCCCATCATGATTAGTGTGTGCGCGGTGTCTGTGCGATGTCTGCGGGTGTGTGCGCGGTGTCTGTGCGATGTCTGCAAGTGTGCGCGGTGTCTGTGCGATGTCTGCGAGTGTGTGCGGGTGTGCGCGGTGTCTGTGCGTGCAGGCAGACATAGGCCGATGTGACACTACTACCCCCATCGGCCTATGTCTGTCCCCCGTGCACTCGTGCCAGCAGGATCAGCTCGATGGGAGCAGTAGTTCTCATCAGCCTGATCCTGCTATTTAAACTGCCCCATATGTTATTTTGCCCCTATACCTGTTTTATTCTTTTAGGCCCCCATATATATATTTTTTTTGTTTTTGGTCCCCAATAAATTTTAAATACATGTCATTGGTGGCCAGTGGTTACCTACAATAAATTAGTTTATACATTACCTGTCCCCGCCGATCGCCACCTAAAATAAAGTAAAAAATAAAAAACTACACTTATACTCACCTAGACACCTAATTCCCCGAAGCCATCGATCTCCTGTAATAAAATATAAAATAATAAACCACAACCTTATCCTTACCCCTCCGTAGTAGTCCACGAGTGTCCCACGATGATCTCCAGTTTAGAGTAGCCACATAGAATGTGACCGCTCTGAACCGCTGCCGCCGCTAGAATGATGGGGCCGTAAAGCAGCCCCGTCATTGCATAAGCGGGTTCGCCGGAGTTCAGGCAGCGCTGCTCTGGTTAGCTCCTTTACGGCCCTGCTGTACTGTGAGAAATTCCCACGGTACAGCAGTGCCGTAAAGGAGGTTTCCGGAGCAGCGCTGACTGAATGCACTCCGGTGACCTCAGTCAGTGGCTCCCGCTGCCGGGAGCGGACGTGTTCCCGGCAGCGTGAGCTTACAGCAGCCATGCACAGCTGTCACCATCTCCAGATGTGACAGCTGTGCATGGGAGATCAGCGCAGGAACGTGGACAGGTAACTATTTTTTTTTGTAAACTAAGAATTAAATAAAATGGTGTGTTTTATTTCAAAGAAATTATTTTTTTTGAGTGTAGTGTGTGTTTTCTTTTTAACACTTTGTAGGTTAGTAATGGGGGTGTCTTATAGACGCCCATCATTACTAACTTGGGCTTCATGGCAGCTGGCGCTGACATGAACCCCACCACTATTACCCCCTGCCACCGCACCAGGGCAGTGGGAAGAGCGAGGCTAAGTGCCAGAATTGGCGCATCCTATGGATGCGCCATTTCTGGGGCGGCTGACGGCTGGTGTTTCTAGCCTGGGAGGGGGCCAATATTCATGGCACCCTTCCTGGGCTATTAATATCAGCTCCCCAGGCTACTAATATCAGCCCCCAACTGTCTGCCTAGCCTTTGCTAGCTATTAAAATAGGGGGGACCCCACGTCATTTTTTGGGGGGGTCCCCCATTTTAATAGCTAGTAAAGGCTAGGTATTCAGCTGGGGGCTGATATTAGTAGCCTGGGGAGCTCCGTGGGTATTACCCCCTTCCCAGGCTTCAAACATCTGCCCCAGCCGTCTGCTTAACCTCCGCTAGAGACTAAAATTACGGGGAACCCCACGCCAATTTTTTTTTTAATAAATCCTTTAATTTAACACTAAATGACAAGTACAGTAATCAACACTATCACTGTACTTCATATATATGTGACTGACATGTTTCTATCTATCTAATCTATGTGTGATTCTCTATTCTTTCTATTCTAAATTGTCGGGTACAAATGCTGAATTGCCGGCCGGCTTTTTTAAAGAGACGGTGCATGAAAACACTATTATTTTTTTTAATAAATCCTTTACACTAAATGACAAGTACAGTAAGCAACACTGTCACTGTACTTCATATATATGTGACTGACATGTTTCTATCTATCTAATCTATGTGTGAAGCTCTATTCTTTCTGTTATAAATTGTCGGGTACCGGTGTATGCCGCTGCTGAATTGCCGGCTTTTCATGTTTCACTGTGAGCACTGTTCCCATCGATTTGGGCAACCACCTCCCCCAATACATTCTACATTATTGTTAGTTGTTTTCCTTCATGTAGAATTAACCTACAAGGAAAGAAAGGGTTTATTTTCATTCCGATATTTCTGTCCCATTGACTTGCATTGGTTTCCGGTATCGGAATCGGCCATATCCGATACTTTTTGAGTATCGGCCCGATCCAATCCGATCCGATGTTTCCTGATATCAGAAGGTATCGCTCAACACTAGTCATAACACTTAGGGCTCCAGGACTTAATTTCATTGGTAGACCAATCCAGTACAGGATTGTGAAGTTTTAACCAGGGCAACCCCAAAACTACTGGAGAAGGCAAATTATTTAATACTACCAAATCCAAATTCTCTTGGTGAACACCATTAATAGTGAGGGGAAATTCACAGCCCTTGTGAGTAACGCTCTTCAAGGTAGAGCCATCGACAGAAACCACAGCAATAGGGGATGACAAAGGTTTGGGTTTTAATTTAAGTTTTTCCAAGAATCCCCCATCAATCACATTCAGAGTAGAACCACAATCCACAAATACTCGAAATTCAATTAATTCTTCCTGAGCAGCAGTAGTAGCAGAAAGAAATACGCCCTTAGTATTTAAACAGGCTATACGGGCGTAACTGACCTTTTTTTTTTCTTTGTTCATACGAAG
Organism: Phyllobates terribilis; assembly: GCF_046119375.1. Classification (NCBI taxonomy): domain Eukaryota; kingdom Metazoa; phylum Chordata; class Amphibia; order Anura; family Dendrobatidae; genus Phyllobates; species Phyllobates terribilis. The sequence continues at coordinate 660,120,036 of NW_027362762.1, read as the reverse complement.
CACACAGTTCTTAATAAAATGGTCAGATTTCCCGCAATAAAAGCACAAACCTTCAGAAGACCTGCGGTCTTTTTCCTGAGAGCGGGGTGCCATCGCCCCAATCTCCATCGGCTCTCCAATGTCAGTACAGACCCTCTCAAGACTCGGAGCTGACATGGCAGAGGATTTACTCTCATTAACCCTTGCACGCAGTCTCCTGTCCACCCGTATAGCTAATTGCATTGCCTCCTGCAAGTTTCCAGGTGTGGGATAAGCAATCAGCAAATCCTTAACCCTTTCACCTAGCCCCACAAGAAACAAACTTTTCAAAGCTGAATCATTCCACCCCACCTGGGCAGACCACCGACGGAAGTGAGAACAATATTTTTCCACATTACCTGATCCCTGTCTCAAACGTCTCAATTCAGTCTCAGCTGATGAGACATGATCAGGATCATCATACAACAAACCCAAAGCAGGAAAAAAACTATCCACTGATCTAAAGCATGGATCACTAGGTTAGAGAGAAAAGGCCCATCCCTGAGGTTCTTTGCGCAAAAGTGACATTATGAACCCTATGCGCTGTGATTCATCACCAGAGGATCTGGGCCTCAAACGAAAATACAACAAACAAGCATTTTTAAAGGAAAAAAATTCTTGTTGATCACCAAAAAATAAATCAGGCAAACGTACCTTTGGCTCCACAAAATGTGCTCCAGAACAGCTACTCACGTGTTGTTGGAGCTCGGCCACCTCCAGAGAGAGTCCCTGCAGGCTTTGAGCCAAATCCTGAACCGACACCATGATGGAAACTGGAAGTCTTTCCTTAGAGATATTTTTGGGCTGGACTTACTGTTATGATCTGCTACAAGCACTAAGGAAAGAAAGGAGATCGGTCCCTACAATAGAACTAAGCTAGATCCCTACGATGTAACGGGGAACCTGATCCTGCGATCAGACCCGCTAAAGTCCTCGGCTAGTCTGAACGAAGACCTCTAGATGCAAGGGAGGGATCCCTACAAGAACTAGGGACTGGGATAAAGTTGGACACCTCCTAGCAGAAATTGTAGCAGTAAAAGACAAACACACAACATAGAACATAAAGGTCCGAAGACCTAGCTAAACTGACTGAGAAAGGTAACTAAGCACCAGGCTAGCTTAAGAGTAGAAATTACAATGAAGTCCAGCAAGGCCAGGAGGGCGGAGCAGGACTAAATAGGCAAAAAAGGTCATGTGACCAGCAAGATAGAAAAAAAACTAACAGGAGAGTTCTAACACTCCTCACTGCTCCTTTCTTCTCTCTTTCCTTCTCCTGGGCCTCTCTCACTGGGCCCTGCTCCTCTCTCCACTCCTCCTGAGCAGAGCTCCTCCTGAACTCCTGCTTCCAGCTCTCACTCTGAACTCTAACACCTCAGAACTCCCTCTAGAACCTTCCACATTCTCTTTTATACTGCTACCCTCTATGCTCCCCTGAGCTACTTCCTCCATCCCCCTCCTCTACCTAGTTCCACCCTTCAGCTAGGGACCAGGGTCTGTGCTCTCCCTTAGGAGCAATCTCGCCATTCCCTACTGGAGTGGAGTGTGTTGGATGTGGGTGTGTGAGTCCCGGGTAGTACTCCCTGCTTACCTGAGAGTGGGGTACCACACCTCTGGGTGAGATGCAGTACCTCTGTGGCGACTGAACCTGCAGGGGCGCCACATACCCTCCCCTCTTAAACACAGCACGTCCGCGGGCAGGAGCAGAGTAAAAACAAGGTATTTTAAAGACATGCACATTTTTAGGATGCATCACATAGAAGAATAACCATAACTTTTCTTCCCTTTATTGGAGGCACTTTCCTTGAACATTACATGTTTCTATCAGCATATTAAACATTATAAAACCACTTTTAATAAAAAAATTTTCTTTTTTCATATAAAACATTTTTCAACAGGCTGTAGTGAGATTCTTATCCAGGTGTCCATCTCACTGGTAAAAGTACAATATGAGGGACCCGTCCGAAAACCCCCAACGTAGGCCCTGGGCGTGGCTGCAGGGCATAGCTGATCCACTCGTTGGACCACATCTTCGGCCACGCCAAACGGGTTTTTGTTCAATGATCTTTATAAAACAAACAAGGAGCACCTTAAGAAGTGCTAACTATTTACAGTTAAAGTTTTTCGCTGTTCAACGTCCACAACCTATAAGTATTTTTCTCTTAACCAGGTAGACTAAATAAACTGTAACTTCTCAAACACATTAAATGATTATCGATACCCTTCCGGGTAACTATTTACAGTTTTCAACTTTTAAGTTCAGTTCAATAGTGGTGCTCCTTCCGAGGGAACATTTTTCCACCACTAGATGGCGCAGCCGGGTCATCGGCCTCAGAGGGCAGGGGTGCGCTCTCCTCCTCCACCACCCTATGCACATGTAGGGCGTACCACCCCCTTTCTCCATGGTGACAGGTGTAGGTTACTCTGTCTCCGGGGTACTTAGCTGCAGCCGGAGCAGAAGCTGCTTGTGGATGGCCAGGGTCAGCGACACCAGAAGTCAGGGGCATATCCTCCGCGCTCGCCTTCCGCACATCAAGCGTGTACCACTCCCTCTCCCCTGAGTATTGTGGTAACCAAGCCGCTCCTGGGATGTATGGCATAAATAGTGGCATTATGGGGGCTGTGGGGGAGCCCTCTGTTGGAGCTTCGCCTAAGTTGGGCATCTTTCTCCCCTCCTAATTCACCCTTGCCGGGGTAGGACGCACCGCTCCGGATGCTTATGTTGTCGCTCCTTGCACAGCCGGTCACCGAGACTGCTCTGCTGGTCACTGTACAGATGCACTCTTTCTGCACAGCTTCTCACACTTGTTTTGTATTCACAGAGCTGCTGCAGCAGGGATCGTCGGATGGATGGATCACACAGCACAGGGCTGCAGCAGATGGACAGATGGGATCACACAGCACAGGGCTCCAGCAGCTGGATGGATGGGATCACACAGAACAGAGCTGCAACAGCTGAATGGATGGGATCACACAGCCCTCTGCAGGGGGAGGCGACAATCTTCCCCCTCAGTCTGATGCAAAGGGGAAGGCTGGCACCTTTCAGCCTGAGTGACAGACAACTCTGGTACAGTCTATGTAAGTGGGAGGGACCTATTTTGGCACCGTTTCTGAGGCTCTGCCCACGATGGGACACCCCACATATCATTAACTCTGCATGTGCTACAGTAATGGCTGCAGTTATTCAATTATACACAGTCTTTGTGGCACACAGGACCCAGTTAACGGGTCGGTAGATCCTGTTCGTGATGCCAAGTTTGATGCGCCCCCTGGGCCGTGGGGTACTCGGTAGCCAGGCCGGTCGATGCTGGGGGATGTAACGGTGGCAGTGACCCGGTCCATGACCCAGGGCGGTCAGTTAAAGGGAAAAATAAAAGGGGAATAACGTTTTTAGAGATAATATTCATCACACCACCTGTGGTATGCGGCTATATGAGGCCGCCGCTGCGGTGCAGATCCACTGGAGCTGATGGTGACTGCCTCAAAGATGTCCTCAGTGGAGACTGGAGCTCGAGTGGTACCTGGATCGTCAGAGAAAGAATTAAGGACAGCTGGTTTGAGGAGAGACATGTGAAAGGAGTTGGGGATCGTAAGGAGGCCGGGAGTTTCAGCTTGTAAGCCACTGGATTTATTTGGTTCAGAATCTCGAACGGACCAATGAACCGTGGACCCAACTTGTATGATGGTATCTTGAGACGGACATATTTGGAGGAAAGCCAGACCATGTCTCCCGGACAGAATTGAGGCGGATCCAGACGTCTCTTATCAGCATGCGTCTTCATCCGCTCGGAGGACTGAAGAAGCGCAGATCTAGTGTCTTCCCAAATCGCAGAAAATTCACTGACGAGAGACTCCGCGGCAGGATTGTCAACTGAAGAGAAGACGGGAAACGGAATCCAGGGGTGTCGACCGTAGATCACAAAAAACGGAGACTTAGCAGAAGACTCACTCACATGGTTGTTATAGGAAAACTCGGCCCAGGGCAGGAGCTCAACCAAATCGTTATGGTGAGTGTTGACAAAGTGCCGAAGAAAACTGGTAAGGATCTGATTGATACATTCCACTTGACCATTGGACTGGGGATGATAGGCTGAAGAAAAATCCAAAGAGACATCCAGCAGCTTGCACGTGGCTCTCCAAAAGCGAGAAGTGAATTGAACTCCTTGGTCCGAGACAATATAGAGGGGTAAGCCGTGGAGACGGAAGATGTGACGGATGTAGTCCTTAGCCAGCACAGGTGCAGACGGCAGAGGGGTGAAGTGAGCCATCTTGGAGAAGCGGTCGGTGACCACCCAAATGACAGTACAACCGGCCGATACAGGAAGATCCGTGATGAAATCCATTGCAATATGTTGCCATGAAGCGGAAGGCATGGGAAGAGGAAGGAGACGACCGGCTGGAAGGTGCCTAGGTATCTTGTTACGGGCACAAGAATAACAAGCTACGACAAAATCCGCAACATCCTTGCGCAGGGTGGGCCACTAATAATGCTGGGCGATGAGCAGAAGCTTCTTCCTCTGGCTGGCATGACCAGCCAGTTTGGACGAATGGCCCCAGAGTAAGACCCTCTTCCGATCCTGAGCCGCTAGAAAGATCTTACCAGGAGGTAGATGAGACAGGTCAAATGGAGCAACAATTATAATTCTGGAGGAGTCAATGATGTGTAGAGGCTCCTCTTCTAGGTCAGATGACAGAAAAGAGGGGGATAGAGCATCAGCTTTATTGTTCTTGTCTGCCCGCCGGTAATGGAGAGTGAAGCAGAATCGAGCAAAGAACAAAGACCTTCTGGCCTGATGCGGGTTTAGTCTTTGGGCGGTCTGCAAATAAGCGAGGTTTTTATGGTCAGTGTAGATGACCACCGAGTGCAGAGCCCCCTTAGGCAAGTAGCGCCACTCCTCCAGCGCTAATTTGATGGCCAGCAGTTCTCGACCCCCTATGGAGTAATTGCGCTTGGACGGATAGAAGAGTCTGTAAAAGAAGCCGCAGATCACCATTCACCCTGACGAGGATTTCTGGGTAAGCACTGCTCCGGCTCCGGAGGAAGAGGCATCAACCTCCAGAAAGAACTGTTTGTTGCAATCCGGACGGTGTAGCACAGAAGCAGAGGAGAAGGCTTGTTTAAGAGAGATAAAGGAATTCTCTGCCTCGGAAGACCACTCCCTGGGATTTGCTCCCTTACAGTTAAGGGCAGAGATGGGAGCTGTCCGGGAGGAGAAATGAGGAATGAAGAGGCAGTAATAGTTAGCGAATCCCAGAAACCTCTGAATAGCCTTCAAGCCCTCCGGTGGGGGCCACTTTAAGAAGGCAGACACCTTCTCGGGATCCATCCGCAGTCCGGTCTCAGAGATGATATACCCCAGAAACGGCAGGGAGGTCTGCCGAAAGAGGCATTTCTCGAACTTAGCATACAGGCAATTCTTCCGGAGCCTCAGCAGAACCTGACGAACTTTCCTCCGTTGGGAGGGCAGATCAGGGGAGAACACCAAGATATCGTCCAGGTACACCACCACGTAGGAATACAGGAAATCTCGAAAGATATCGTTTACTAATTCCTGGAATATGGCTAAAGAATTACAGAGACCAAAGGGCATCATGCGGTACTCATAGTGACCATCCCGAGTGCTGAATGCCATCTTCCACTTGTCTCCCTGGCGAATCCGGACCAGATTGTACACCCCACGCAGGTTGAGCTTAGTTAAGATCTTCGCGCCTTTTAGGCGGTCAAACAGCTCCGAGATGAGAGGCAGGGGGTACTTATTCTTGATGGTAATCTGGTTTAGGCCCCTATAGTCGATACAACGACGAAGAGAGCCATCTTTCTTTTTGATGAAGAAGAATTCTGCTCCAGCCGGAGAGGTGGATTTCTGGATAAATCCCCTACGAAGATTTTCTTCAATGTATTCAGACATGGCACGGGTCTCGGCCAGCGACAAGGGGAAGATTCGCCCGCAAGGAGGTGAAGCACCAGGTATTAGGTCGATGGGGCAATCATACGGCCTATGAGGTGGTAGTGTCTCTGCCTCCTTTTAATCAAAGATGTCCGCATAGGACCAGTAGGGTGCTGGCAGGCCAGGTAGGTTTGCCGGAGTAGACGGGGGTCGAGCAGGACGAACCGGAACCAGACAGGTCTTGTGGCATTCCTGACCCCAACGGCGCACCTCACCCGAGCTCCAATTCAGGACGGGCTCATGTCTCTGTAACCAAGGCAGGCCAAGCAAGAGGTGATGAGAGAGACCGGACAATACGTAAAAGGAGATCTTCTCCGAGTGCAGCATTCCCACCTGAAGAATTACCGGCTCAGTGACCAACAAGATGGTTTCAGGGAGAAGCTTTCCATCCACAGAGGAAACCACTAAAGGATCCGCCAGACATATGGTAGGAATCTAAAAACGCTCCACAACGGCCTGTTGGATGAGATTCCCAGTGGCTCCGGAATCCAGATGGGCAGTCTCGAAGAAACGGGTCTCACCACTGGTAACTGAAATGGACAGAGTCAAGGGCGGAGAGGAAGAACTCTTGCCTAGGATGACCTCTCCCAGTGGTCCTATTCACTGGAGTTTACCAGTCTCACCAGGCAAGAGCGGATCTTATGCTCTATATTGCCACAATAGAAGCAACTCCCATCGGCATGATAGGTCTCCTGGCGAGACTTGACCATCTTAACTTGGTCAATTTGCATAGGCTCTGGAGAAGACACCTGGGGGAGTGCAGGTTGTGAGACTGGACTTTGGAGGACGGGAGCGAGGTGCAGAGGTTTCCTCTCACAGGTCGTCTCCTTAGCGTGTTCCAGAAAACTGATGTCAATCCGCTTAGCTAATGACACAAGGTCGTCCAGGGAGGGAGGTATGTTACGACCGTCTAGCTCATCCTCCATCCGTCCAGAAAGGCCCTCCCAAGAACTGGACACCAGGGCCTCATTGTTCCAGGCAAGTTCAGATGCGAGGGTTCGGAAATCCACAGCATACTGACCCACAGAGAGACTCCCTTGGCGGAGTCGGAGAAGTGAGGAGGCAGTTGAAGACTCGAACATCTTCCGGAAAGCCTAGAGGAAATCCTGGAGATCAGACACCAGAGGATCCCCTCTCTCCCACAGAGGGTTAAGCCACGCCAACGCCTCTCCGGTGAGGTGAGACATGATGAATGCCACTTTGGCCCGGTCAAAGCTGAACTGGTGTGCCAGGAGTTCAAAGTGCAGCGTGCACTGATTTATGAAGCCCTGACATAGGACAGGGTCACCACGAAAACGTGGAGGCGCAGAAAGCTGGGGTCCAAAGCCGGGTGCCACAGCGCCACTGGGTTGAGGTGCCGCTCGGTTAGAGGCGGACACAGTCAGGGTGGATAGCGCGTCCAAGCGGGAGTTGACTGTCCGCAGATAGGACAGGATAGTATCCTGTTGGGATCTCTGGCAAGAGACCTCTTGGTACAGGTCTGAGAGTGAAGGAGCCTGGTAGCCACCGGGTTCCATGGCCTGTGCAAACTGTTACGGATCCAGGTGGTGGAACCTCTGTGCTGAAATGCAAGGAGAGACCAGAGGGGCGTAACTAAGTGCCAACTCGAACCGACCCTGGCCACTCAGCGGCTTAGTCGACTTCCTGAACCAAAGAGGGACCGGGCAGGTGAACCAGGTGCCACTCTGGGACCGACCTTGTGTGAGTGCAGGCGACTCCCACGGGTCAGATGGCTGAAGCTGACAGGTACAACGGATGAGCACGGCAGGTAGCCTGACCGGTGATCCGGGTAGGCAAGCAGGCGGGCACGGCAGGTAGACAGACAGGTTATCCGGGTAAGCAAGCAGGCGGGCACAGCAAGTAATCTGACAGGTGATCCGGGTAGGCAAGCCGGCGGGCACGGCAGGTAGCCAGGCTGGTGGGCACAGCTGATAGGCTGGTGGGCACGGCTGATAGACAGACTGGCGGGCACTGGAACCTGAGGGCTGAGGAGAGTGTTAGCACACAAACAACAATCTTGCACAGGCACCTCCATTATAGAGGAGGTGCTTTAAATAAGAGTGGTCCTCCGGCCATTGGCCGAGGACTCTTTAGGACGGCGCGCACGGCCCCTTTAAGAGAGAGGGAATGCGCGCCCTAAGCATAGTGCCAGGGAAGCTGCACACGGTGCGCGCAACAGCAGCAGGGGAGCTGGAGGACGCCGGACCGGGACTGCGGCGGTGAGGGGAACGGCGTCTCTGCCAGGCAGGAGGCAGACGCCGACGCTACAGTAGCCCTGATTGCCCTCATTAAAATTTGCACATGATGCCAGTAGACAGCTCTCTGAGTCATCATCAGCGTGTGAAATGACACCGGGCATTTGTTTTGGGGGGGGGGGGGCGAAATCTCGCAAATTGAATCACAGGGTGTTCAAATTGAATGAAACAGCATATTTTACGAAATTCAAAAGGAAATTGATCATCCTCAAAAATTTGCATTGATTTCTATGGAGTAACCAAGGTTACATCTGACTTTGTGTAAATTGCAGATACCATATTTACATAAGAGATAATTAAGGAAAGTATTGGGACAGTAACTCATGATTAATAATATCAGTTTTAATTGATATAGCACTAATATTTTGTTTTTATTGATTTATATAAGGATAACATATTAAACAGTGTAAGAATATGTAAATGGGATTCTTGTTTATACGTGCATAGATATAAATAGTTAGTACATAGAGGTGTACTGGTATATAGAGCTGGATCTCTAAGTACAAGTACAATGTGTCTCCAAAGAAGAACAGCATGTAAAGATGTAGCCACACGAAAAGGAGGAGATGAATGATAGCAGCAAGCACAAACAGGAGCCACACTGCACAAACTGTCCTGACTTTAGTTGAGTACACAGTTGAAGTCGAGACATAGCCCAGACCTTTTGGGCAGCAGGACATCTCCCCCATTGTCCCCTAATCTGGGGCGGTTGAGAGGTATGAAGAACCCTGGAAGCATTTCTGACTCCCAGTTCACTGCTGCCAACAATGTTGCCAGAGGTATTTTGCCACTTTTACGGACTCACAATAAAACATACAAAAATGAAACCAAAATGGATTTTCCTGGGAAATATGTTAAGGAAAATCCTTTCCAGGGTAATGACTTGTATATAAGGCAAAATAAATAACCAAAAACAAAAATACTCCTCCACATCATAGGCTATGTTCACATGTAGCGGTTTTGATGCGTTTTTGCACTTTTGTATTGCTTTCAACCATGACAAATGCATTCACCAGGAAATGTCATTTTAACATTTTACAACCTTATCTCGCCATGTGGTGTGTGAGACATGATCCGACACATCCTGTTTCAATTATGAGCGAGGGACTCTGAAAGTCACAAAGCCTAATTTTATAGGGCCAACAGGCGGCCTTTACTGTTCTTAAAGGGCCAGCAGTCGGCCCTCACTATTCTTAGAGTGCCATCAGCCAGTTATGATTTGTTGTTCCCATTACTAAAGAGTGGGTCTCCTATACTGTTATTGCATATGCAGTGAGTGGCAGGGCTGCCCAAAATTTGGACGCACCCCAATACCCCTTTGAAAATTTGAACGCACTCCAACACCCCTTTGAAGAGACTTAGAGGAGGGCCTCCTGAAATAAAATGTTCCCATTATTAGGAAGTGGGTCTCCCATTGTGTTTGCCTATGCAGTGAATGCAAGGGTTGCCAAAAATTTGCAGGCACTCCAATGCCCATTGGAAGAGACGTAGAGGGCCTCATGAAAAAATGTTCCCATTATTAGGAAGTGGGTCTCCCATAGTGTTGGCCTATGCAGTGAATGAAAGGGCTGCCAAAAATTGGGAGGCACTCCAATGCCCCTTGGAAGAGATGTAGAGGGCCTCATAAAAAATTTTCCCATTAGAAAGGAGCGGGTCTCCTATACTTGTAATGCCCAAGTGCATGGGCTGACAAACATTTACCCCTGAGGGGTATACATGAACATACTGTATACATTTTTTTTTTTACAGGCCTCATAAACACCCTTTAAAAAATGATGTGGGTGTTGTATCACGGACGACGGTCAGCCTGGTGATATGGTGGTGGAGGATGAGGATGAGGAGAAGGAGGAGGAAAAGAGCAAATAGCCAAAATCAAGAAGCGTATACCCATGTGTGGGTGTGAAGAGGTGCATGGGAATGCACCTCCCAAAAAGACACTGGATTTGAGTTTATGTTATGCTGCTATCATTCGGTGGTGTTGAGAAGTCAGGCCTTATCCAGCCCTTGTTCATTTTTATAAGAGTCAGCCTGTCAGCATTTTCAGTTGACAGGCGGATGCGCTTATCAGTTATAATTCCACCAGCGGTACTAAAAACCTGCTCTGATAAAATGTTAGCGGCAGGGCAGGCCAGGACCTCCAAGGCGTAGAGAGCCAGTTCATTTCACGCATCCAGCTTGGATACCCAATAATTATAAGGCACAGAGGAATCACGGAGGATGTTGGTACGGTCGGCAAGGTACTCCCTCAGCATCTTCCTAAACTTTGCACTCCTTGTGAGAGTACCCCGCACCTGAGGGCCTGTGCGATGGGAGGAGCTGAGAAAATTCTCCCAGAACTTTGACAGTGTTCCCCTGCCTCTGCTGGATTGGAGTTGTCTCTCTCGCCTGTAGTCCTTGGTTGTCCAACGAACTGTGACCTCTGCCGCCAGCGGTTTCAGATGGGAATTTTTTTAATAGTTCCGCAACAAGGGCCTTCTGGTACTGCCTCATTTTTGTACACCTATCCGCCTCAGGAATAAAAGATATAAAGTTCTCCTTGTAGCGTGGGTCTAGAAGTGTCACCAACCAGTAATGACTGTCACCCAAAATTTTGAGAACGAGAGGGTCATGGGAAAGGCAGTATGACATAAACTCAGCCATGCATGCCAGACTGCTAACAGGCAAGACTTCCATGTCCTCACCAAGAGGATGACTGACCATGCTCTCCTCCTCCTCCTCCTCCTCCTCCCTGTCCTCAGGCCATCCACACTCAACAGATAGTATGACAGTTGTGCAGGTAGTACTGTCTATAGCGCAGGAAACTAGCTTCTGTTCTACCTCCTCCTCCTCCTCTTTCTCATTGTCTCCCAATCCACGTTTGGATGAGATGAGGCTGGGCTGTGTGTAATCACCCTGTATGGTTCCTTGCTACATCTCATCGTGCTTCACCTGCAATGCATCCTGTTTGATTGTGAGCAGAGAGCGTTTCAGAAGACAGCTAAGCGGGATGGTGACGCTAATTATGGCATCATCGCCGCTCACCATCTTGGTGGAGTCCTCAAAGTTTTCAAGGATGATACATATGTCGGACATCCATGTCCACTCCTGAGGTCTTATATGTTGAGTCTGAACTGAATACCGAAGGCCTTGTTGATGCTGGTACTAAACAACTGCCCTCTTCTGCTCACAAATCCTTCTCAACATCTGCAGTGTAAAGTTCCAACGCGTGGGGACACCTGCCTGGGAGCCGGAAGCTGCATACGCTGCTGAAACATGGCAAGGGTGGTGAAAGCTGTAGGTGACTTTCTAAAATGGGCACACAGGTGGCGTACTTTAACAAGGAGATCCCGCAGCTCTCGGTAGGATTTGAGAAACCATGGGCATGGTACGTGTGTGAGCTCGGCTCGCCTCAGAGCCGCCACCAGGTTCCGGCCATTGTCACACATGACCATGCCTGGCTGTAGGTTCAGCAGTGTGAGCCACAGATCTGCCTGCTCTTTCAGAGCTGTCCACAACTCTTCAGCATTGTGCGGTTTGTCACCTAAGCATATTAGCTTCAGCACGGCCTGTTGCTGCTTGGCCGAGGCAGTGCTGCAGTGCTTCCAGCTTGTGACTGATGTGGTCATTTTGGAGATGGAGGCTGAAGAGGAGGAGGAGGCTGAGGAGTATGAGGTGCAGAAGCTGTAGACTATAGGGGCAACCCTGATTGACCTACAGTACAGACCAAAAGTTTGGACACACCTTCTCATTTAAAGATTTTTCTGTATTTTCATGACTATGAAAATTGTACATTCACACTGAAGGCATCAAAGCTATGAATTAACACATGTGGAATTATATACTTAACAAAAAAGTGTGAAACAACTGAAAATATGTCTTATATTCTAGGTTCTTCAAAGTAGCCACCTTTTGCTTTGATGACTGCCTTGCACACTCTTGGCATTCTCTTGATGAACTTCAAGAGGTAGTCACCGGAAATGGTTTTCACTTCACAGGTGTGCCCTGTCAGGTTTAATAAGTGTGATTTCTTGCCTTATAAATGGGTTTGGGACCATCAGTTGAGTTGTGCAGAAGTCTGATGGATACACACCTGATAGTCCCACTGAATAGACTGTTAGAATTTGTATTATGGCAAGAAAAAAGCAGCTAAGTAAAGAAAAACAAGTGGCCATCATTACTTCCTTCGTGTTGGTGTTACGGGGAACGGTTGCCTTCCTTCTGTCTGCGGCCACCACACTGCTTCTTCCTGCCTGTTGGGGTGCTCTGCCCCCCCCCCTGTGTGCTGCTGTCTTCGCTCTGCATGTTCTCCTGCTGCCAGGTTGGGTCAGTGACTATATCGTCCACCATCTCGTCTTCCATTTCCACACCCTGGTCCTCCTCCTGACTTTCTGGCAATTGTGTCTCATCATCATCCATCTCTTGCGACAGTAATTGCACTTTCCCACCATTGCCTTCATGTGGCCGTGGCTGTTCAGAGTGTCCATGTGTGGGATCAGTTGTCTCCGGGCACTCAGCATGTTTTGGAGGATGCAGGATCAGGATGAGGAATATGCAGTCCAAACTCACGGCTACTGAGACTTGACCATGTGGAAGACAGGGTGGTGGTGATGTTGGCAAAGTGACTGCGAGCAATATCCGCTATCCAACCAACAACCTTTTGACACTGCTCTGGGTTCAATACTGAATGGGGACTGGAAGGAATTGGGTCTGGAAGGTCGAGCGAGAAGCTGTAGGTGTTTGTTGTGGCACAATTTCAGCTTTCCCACGGCCTCGGCCTCTGCATGCACCATCATTATCACCATCACGTCCAGTTTCCCGTCCCTTGCCACGCGCCTTGCCCATTTGAAATGGAGGACAATATCTCTCACTACAAATGGCTGAATTTGGAGCTTAGTTATATGTGATCCGTGTGATGGAGAAACCACAGTTTTAAATACCTGGCCTGTAGGTAACTATTTTGAACAGCAAACCAGTGTCAAAAACTTTGCTGGCACACTGAAACAAATTTTAAATGGAGGCCAGAAATGGCACTTTTTTCTGAAAATGTATATGTGATCCGTGTGATGGAGAAACCACAGTTTTAAATAGCTGGATTTTTAGCGCTGTAATATGGAAAGGACCTGGCTGTATTCTGCAGTGCCAACAAGCAAATGGCGTAGAAAAACTGTGTTCTCTGGATTGCTTTTTAAGCAAATAATGAGGATTAAGATCCAAAAAAAAATTATTCCTGGCCGCTGAGACCTGGGCCTATGTCTAGAAATGTCTAACAGGAGCAGCAGCAGCAGCAGACAGAACTGGAATGGAGCCTCTTGTGCTATATGCACTGCAGTCTGCTATATACACTGCCTACCTATATACACTGCCTGCCTGATATCTCTGCAGATGGATTAGTCCTCAGAAGGACAGTTTGTTGAGATGGATATGTGTAATATACTTCTGTTCTACCTACACTACCTAATAAACAAGCAAATCTCTCCCTAGCTCAGCAGCACCTCTCCTTACACTGTCTGATTGTGGAGTAGACTGACGAGCATGCCGGCGCCAGGTCTGATATAGACCTAATGACGCCGTGCGGCCAGCCAATCACAGTAATGCCACAACCAACATGGCTACTGCATTACAGTGCATGACAGGCAATCCCTGCATGTTCATTGGCTCTGTAAAGAGCGCCAAACATGCATGGAGGGGACCCGAGCATCCATCTGTTAATCTCGCAAGTACTCGGCGAGCTCCGAGCATCTACAGTACTGAGATGCTCGGGTGAGTACTGAGTACTTGAGAGTATGCTCGCTCATCACTAATAATTTGCTCTTTGTGACACATCATCATAAAGAGTTATTCCCACTCCCCAAAAAAATTATCCCCTTTCCACGGAATAGGGGATAACTTGCTGATTGCTGATGTCCAACCACTGCAATCCTCTGAGATCAGGTCTGTAGAACTCCATCTTGAATTAATTAAGATTGTGGGTGCAACATGAAAAAAATGAGGAAATTTTTTTTTGTTGTTCAGACGATTATGCACCCAGCAAATATGTTTTTTAAATTTTACATTTCATTCTTTACATATGGGTATCAGAGGGCTGATTTATGTTTCTTTATATTTTTAAAGAGTCTACTTAAGGGACTTGATCTTGTTAATGCCTATGCAGCACACCGCAACACTAAGGTATTGCATGTATTGTGAAACCAACGAGCTCTTATGAAGCCAAGCCACAGGCTAGGTTTCATAGGAGACCTTCATGGCAGAGACGGCCCTCGGCTGCCATGTCAATAGAACAGCATCTCGTGCTTGTATCAGTCCGATCTCCTCAGATACTGTCAGGTGCCAGCTATATAACACAGCTTTCACTTATGCTGCAAGAAGCTCCCTCTTTCAGGGGTTAGGTACTGTCAGTTGCTGGCTGCACAACAGTCAGCAACTACGCTGCATGGAGCTCTGCATTTAAGGGGATAGATATTTTCAGGTGCTGACTATGTAAACCAGTCGGCAACCATGCTGCATGCTGCTCTGTTAATGGGTTAGCACAGTAACTGCTTAGGGCAGCCTTGCCGCTGGGTGCCTTAGTAAAACTGTAACATGCTTTAAATCATCTGTGGTCTCATCACAATGTGTAAAACACATCATGCCCATTTTATTTTATTTATTATGAGGTGGCTCCAGATGATTTAACGGTACATTGCCGCTAAAGCGCTCGCCTTACTTTAAACCGTTATTAGAGGAGCAGCCCGGGGCCAAGTTCACCTATGGTCCTTGGCCAAGCCCATTGCTGACCTATTGTAGCCTCAGGATCTTACTCTTTTCTGACAGGAGCAGAAACTCATATGTTTTTTTTCCTGATACAGCCCGACCACTTCAAGGGACAACCTGCTGTGTATTTAAAGATGTTCTTCTGCATACCACTGATGTAACACATGGCGGTTTCTGTTAGTCTCATTAGCATGGCATTTTTGCCCACAGATTTTGAACTTACTGGATGTTTTTCACATCATTCTTTGTTACTTTTAGATAATTTAGAGCAGAAAAATCCCAGGCGAATAAACTGTTTCTGTACTTAAAACCACTAGATCTAGTACCAAACAAATCCTTCCATAGTAAGTATCACTCAAATCAAATTTTGTCTCATTAATGTCCTAAAACTCTTGACTATAATAATTTTAAAAATAATCTACAGTTACATGTTCATAACATACAGAACGGCCCTATGTGTCAAAAAGGCAGAAAGAAACATGGCTGATGCAGTTGGACAGTGCCAGAATCAGCCTAAATATACCAACTCCGAAGAACATGATAAAAAGGAGGAACAAGGAGCAAAATGGTAAAGAGCAATAGAAATTTTAATAATTAAGTTCAATAAATAAACATCATCACATAGGTAATATAGTCATAGCATGGAACGACAGAAAAGTGCATACTATCCGGAACACCCAGTACTCATAAGCTCATAACCCCCAGACCATTGCATTGGGTAAATGATGATTTCTCCTGAGACGATGGATTAATCGGGGGCTCTAAATCGTCAGTCGAGGCAGCAGATAATGAGGATGCAGATCTTGAACGGGAAACAGAGTTATGTCTATGGCGTGATCTCGACCTGTCCTGGGGTGCGCGCCATCTATAAACATGTTTAAGCTGTCTATCCTGAAAATCACACTGAAATTTTTTTGTTTTAGTAGAAAAAAGCTCTTTAACCAATTTCTGAGATTCAGCATCAACCTCATCATTAAGCTGCCTCAGTTGGTCAGTGGTCATATCTCTCCTGAAGATGGTTTGAAGTAGCTCCATTTCAGATTCCATCTCTTTGATGGATTTTTCATTGAGTTCTTTCAATAATTGCAAAAAAATCTAGGGAACATGTGTCTGCCAATGTTTCCCACCTGTTCTTGAAATCTTTGTCCTCAATAACAAATGAGGGAAAAATTTGAACACGTAAGCCCCTCGGAATGAGGGCTTTGTCAATGTATTTTACCAGGAACGCATGGTTCCACCATGTACGTGTCCTGCGTTTCAAAAGATTCTTAAATTTTAAAATATTCTCCTGTAGGCTCTGACCTACACCCGAAGCAGAGGCACTCCCATCGTCTGATGCGTTACTCAATTGGGCGAGCCAGGCGTTGTCCTGTGCTCGAAAGTCCATTATAGGCCTTAAAGGAACTGTGAAAACACAGAAACTGATTAGAACATACAGAATGGCCCTATGTGTAAAAAAGGCAGAAAGAAACATGGCTGATGCAGTTGGACAGTGCCAGAATCAGCCTAAATATACCAACTCCGAAGAACATGATAAAAAGGAGGAACAAGGAGCAAAATGGTAAAGAGCAATAGAAATTTTAATAATTAAGTTCAATAAATAAACATCATCACATAGGTAATATAGTCATAGCATGGAACGACAGAAAAGTGCATACTATGCGGAACACCCAGTACTCATAAGCTCATAACCCGCAGAACATTGCATTGGGTAAAGGCAAGGAAGATGGGAAAGAGCACGGCAGGCAAAAAAGAAAAAATCAAATATAAACCAGGGGTACACACAATATCCATTTAAGGCAGGAGTCTGCCATAATAACATGTAGCCCTGGTCAGTAAGTAACAGATGCCTTACCAAGGGATAGATGGAGAGCGCTGGGAAGGTGGTAAACCGTGGTAAGAAGGAGCCCCAATGTACGTTTCGCCTAGCAGTTTGTTGGCTTTCTCAGGAGGCTTAGTTGTAACTAGAAATGAGGACCTTTAAATAACCGCCCTGTGCGGTCATGTGACCCATCACATGATCGCATAAGAAAAAAAAAAAAGCGATGGTACGGGGCCTGGAGCTAGCGTTGGAAGCGGCGCATGCGCCGTAGGTACAATCATCATTCGTGCGCAAGCCCAGGCCGTCACGCCGCATGCACTTAGCGCAATGAGCAGGAGACATGAGATAGCCGGGCGAGCGCCGAAGGAGGAAGACCGACAGCCTGCATGCGCACAACGCCAGAACGGAGTGAAGAGCCAAACAGAAGAGGTGAAAGCGATCCTGTTAAAGGTATTATCAGCAGAAACATTGACCTTAATAAAAAGTCTATCGTGACATAATAAATATCAGGTTGTGCTAGATAATACATATAAATTAGAACTTGTATGTAAAGCAAAATACAAAAAACAGTAAGCATTTGAAATATAATTCACAGATGACACAGTAATGTTGCATATAGATTGTCCAAGCATGGTTATAGTGTCCATCCCGTGGCTTGATGGTAAAAGAAGTGTACAACACTCAGATCCCATTAAAGGTCCATATAGAGACATGTATCCAATTTCTGCAGCATTATGCACTGAGTAAAAGCATAAAGAAAAAAGGGGTTAAAAGCAAATATGCAAAAAAGGCATATAGATAATGGTACAACCTAAAAATAACACTACCACGGAAATATAAGACATAGCCAACAGGAGAACAGGAGGTTTTCAAGCATGTCGTGTTCATATAAATGAGGTGAAACTCAACGCCTCATTAAGGCCCCACGGGCTCACTGTGTCCAAGTTCACTAGCCATCTGGCCTCCTTTTGGGCCAGAAGCTGTTTAATGTTACCCCCACGAGAGCCAAGATGTGCCACGTCTATGCCACGTACAAGTAGTGTTATTGTCGTTCCATGCTATGACTATATTACCTATGTGATGATGTTTATTTATTGAACTTAATTATTAAAATTTCTATTGCTCAGTTACATGTTCATGTTGCTCAGACAAGATGAACAACCAAAAACATTACAAACATGTCCAATGTCAGGCACAGACACATGTGACTTATAATGAAGTCTACAGTGGGTTTGTTTTTTCAGCACAGTCACAGGTTGCAATACACCATGCTATCTCCATTTTGCCATATAACTCTTGTAAGACAAAAAATCTTGGCATTTTTCAAACAAAAAAAAGCGTCTGACCTGCTCGATTCGAGTACCGAGCACTTGAGCAGTTTACTGCTTGCTCATCACTTGTTGCAACATAGCTTTTAACACAGGTTAATTAAACTTTCACCTCAAAAACAATTACAATGTGCCAAGCTTTCCATTTTTTTAATGGAATGGGCTACAGGACAATAGGCAAGCAGCTTGGTGAGAAGGCAACACCTGTTGGCACAATTTTTAGAAAATGGAAGAAACGCAGGATGACTATCAATCTTTCTCGATCTGGGGCTCCATGCAAGATCTCGCCTCATTGGGTAAGGATGATTTTGAGAAAGGTCGGGAATCAGCCCAAAAGTAAATGGGAGGACCTGGTCAATGACCTGAAGAGAGCTGGGACCACAATCTCAAACATTACCGTTAGTAACACATTACGCTGTTGACTCGCCCCCTGGGCCGCGTGGGGAACCCAGAACCGGGCCTCTGGTGGGATGCTGGGGGTGGTAGTCTCAGTGTGGTGGCGACCCGGTCCGTGGCTCAGGGTGGTCAAACCAGTGGCAGTCTTAGTGTAATAACAAATGTCCGACTACGCCACTTGTGGATTGCGGTCAGTGGGGACCGCCGCTGCGCTGCAGACCGCTGAGGCTGATGTTGTAAGCGCAGCCAAGTATGGGAAAACTCCCCACGGGAGAAGTATTGCCTCAGGGCAGCTAGTATGGATGATGGGAGTGATGGTGTGAGCGTCCCAGTACTGATGGTGCTGGTGCGGCGATGAAACACAGAGACGTGGGGTTGCAGGTTCCAATGCTTTACTCACAGTTGTTATTCGTGTCAATCCTGCAGGCGATGACTGCCCAAGCCGTGCTGCGTCCACCAGGCAGGGGACTCGACCAACTCCCAGGCAATTCCTGAGCGTGGCACAGGGCTCCCTTCTCTTCCCTTCTCTGGCCGTCCTCACCAGTGACCCACCTTTGTCCAGCTTCCTCGGGCCTTCTATTGGCGAAACCTATCTCCGGTTTCCCTGACCCTATATGGTATGCTTTCCTGGTGGATGTAGTGAGGGGTCGCACCAAGATGTGGTCACAGCCTCCGGTCTTTGGCTGAGGAATCTGTTGCCTCCACCAATTTGGGTCTCGGTACCCTGCTCTGCCAACCCTTCACCCGCAATCTCCTGGGCCTTTGGGGTTCCCTCTGTCCTCGTGTCTCTGGGCCTTTCTTGATGTTCTTGTTCCTTTCTTACTTTCCTTTCTGTTCCTTCTTCTCTCTCTCTGATGTTCTTGTTCCTTTCTTACTTTCCTTTCTGTTCCTTCTTCTCTCTCTCTCAGGCCCCGTCCTCCTGACAAGGCCTGCCTGGGGAGCAGAGCCCATGCAGCAGCTCTGCTCCTTGTCACTCCTCCTCAGACTGCACTCCTCTCTGAACTCACTCATTCTGTCCTAAGAAGGTGCCCACCTTATATACCTCCCTCTAGCACCCGAGCCCAGGTGACTAGCAACCAATGGGCTCCTACCTATGCCCAGAGACCCACCCCTATCTGCTCCTACACCACTGGGTTTTCCTCGCCCTCGGGGTGCTACACTGTCATGGATTAAAATCCTGTAGGGCACGCAAGGTCCCCCTGTTCACACCAGCACATGTCCAGGCCAGTTTGAAGTTCACCAATGACCATCTGGATGATCCAGAGGAGGCATGGGAGAAAGTCTTGTGGTCAGATGAGACCACATGAGACCAGATGTAGCGTCGGCGTCCCTGCCTCCTGCTAGGCAGAGACGCCGTTCCTCTCACCTCCCTGCTCCGTCCTCGGCGTCCTCTTCCCGCGCTGCTGGCAGCGCTCGCCGCTTCCCGGGCACTGTGCTTAGGGCGCGCGCGCGCTTCCTCTCTCTTAAAGGGGCCGCGCGCGCCGTCCTAAGGAGTCTCCGGCCAATTGCCGGTGGAGCTCCCATATATAAGGCACCTCCTCCAAAATGGAGGTGCCCGAGAAAAGTTGTTGCAAAGCCTTTCACCTCTGCTTCAGCCCTCAGGTCCCGTTGCCAGTCTGTTTTCCAGCTCTGTCTACCTGCTTGCATCCCCTGCGGTCCGACAGTCTGTCTACCAGCATCCGCCAGTCTGTCTATAGACCAGTCCGCCTGCGGATCAGGAAGCACCTGCCTGATATCTGCCTGATACCTGCCTGATACCTGCCTGTGACCACCTGCCAGCCAGCCGAAAGACTCTTACCCGCTCACCTGGGAGCGCTCACCTGCTACCCGCCAGCTAGCCTACCTGGAGGCTCTGCCGTCACTTGCCGTGACCACCTGCCAGCCAGCCGAGAGACTCTTACCCGCTCCCCTGGGAACGCTCACCTGCTACCCGCCTGCTAGCCTACCTGGAGGCTCTGCCGTCACTTGCTGTGACCACCTGCCTGTCTAGAGACTCTTACCCTGCTGTCATTTGCCGTGACCACCTGCCTGTCAAGAGACTGTTCCCGTCACTTGCCGTGACCTCCTGCCCTTCTATCCAGAGACTGTCCCTGTCACTTGCCGTGACTACCTGCCCACCTTCCCTGGGAGCCACCCACTTCCTTACAAGGACTGCCCCTTTGTATAGTAGCTCAGAGGTTCCACCTCACAGACCCGTTACAGCTTGCTCGGGCCATGGAACCCGGTGGCACCCAAGCTCCCTCGCTCTCGGACCTATGTCATGAACTTTCCCGTCAGAGGTCCCAACAAGACTCCATCTTGGGCCACCTGCGCAGTGTTCACTCCCGCCTGGACACACTGACCACCTCGTCGGGAGGTGCTTCCACTCGCACAACTACTACCCCGGTAGCGCCGCTGCCCATCAATACCATGGCATCCTTTCCCGGTCCCTGCCTTTCCGCTCCGCCTCGTTTTGGTGGAGATCCCGGTCAGGCACGGGGCTTCATTAACCAGTGCACCCTGCACTTCGAACTTTTGGCACACCAGTTTTCCACCGACCGAGCCAAAGTGGCCTTCATCATGTCCCATCTCACTGGGGAGGCGCTGGCCTGGCTAAATCCTCTATGGGAGAGAGGAGAAACCCTGGTGTCCAACCTGCCAGCATTTCTCACGGCCTTCCAGAAAGTCTTCGACGAACCAGGACGAAAGACCTCATCCACCTCATCTCTGCTACGCCTCCGTCAAGGGAGTCTCACCGTGGGCCAATATGCCATACGGTTCCGTACCCTTGCTTCTGAGCTTGCCTGGGATAACGACGCCCTGGTGTCCGTCTTCTGGGAAGGTCTATCCGGCCGGATTAAAGATGAACTTGCCGGTCGGGACATTCCTACCACTCTCGACGACTTAATAACTCTTGCCACCTGAATTGACATCCGGTTCCAGGAGCGTACCAAAGAGGTCACCCGTGAGAGGAGGTTTCCTCGCCTTGCTCCTACCTTCCAGAATCCTGTCACTTCCTCTGTTACTCCCCAGGCGCACTCACCCGAGCCTATGCAGGTTGACCAGACCAAGATGGTCAAAACCCGTCAAGAGTCACGCCGTGCCGAGGGGAGCTGCTACTACTGTGGCAGTAAGGAGCACCGGATCCGTTGCTGCCCGGAGAGGTCGGGAAACGCCTGTGTCTAGGATCACTCAGAGAGGTCGTCCTAGACAAGAGTAAACCCTCTCCATCTCTGATGCTGTCGGTCTCTATCATCTGTGGGGAGAACCGTTACTTTGAACTAGCTCAACTTGATTCTGGAGCTGCCGGAAATCTCATTTCTCTGTCCCTGGTAGAGAAATACCGCATTCCCACCAAACCTCTGGTCGAACCCTTATCTGTCGCCTCTGTGGACGGGGGTCTCTTACCGCATCCCATCCAACTTATCACCGAACCCATAACTCTGCAGGTGGGAATGCTGCACTCTGAGAGCATCTTCTTTCATGTTCTACCTGGACTCTCTCATGCTCTTTTGCTTGGCCTACCTTGGCTCCAGAGACATGCACCCGTGCTTGATTGGCAGACCGGAGAAGCCCTTCGCTGGGGACAGGACTGCCATAAGACTTGTTTAGTTCCCGTTCGTCTTGCCCGTCCTTCTCCTCCCCCAGCCAATCTACCCGGCCTGCCGGTACCCTATTGGTCTTATGCTGATGTCTTTAATTAAAAGGAAGCAGAGACATTACCTCCTCATAGACCATACAATTGCCCCCTCGACTTGGTACCTGGCGCTACTCCGCCCCGAGGGCGTATCTACCCTTTGTCCGCTGCTGAGACCCGGTCCATGTCTGAATATATCGAGGAGAACCTGGCCCGGGGATTTATCCGGAAATCTACCTCCCCGGCGGGAGCAGGCTTCTTCTTCGTTAAAAAGAAGGATGGCTCACTCCATCCCTGCATAGACTATAGAGGCCTTAACCAGATCACGGTGAAGAATAAATACCCCCTTCCGCTCATTCCCAAATTATTTGACAGTCTGAGGGGTGCTAGAGTCTTCACCAAGCTGGATCTCCGTGGGGCCTATAACCTGGTTCGTATCCGTCAGGGGGATGAATGGAAGACGGCATTCAACACCCGGGACGGCCACTATGAATACCTCGTAATGCCCTTCGGTCTCTGTAATGCTCCCGCCGTCTTTCAAGAGTTGGTCAATGATATCTTCCGTGACCTTCTCTACTCCTGCGTGGTGGTATACCTGGACGACATCTTGGTCTTCTCTCCGGATCTCCCCACACACCGGAGGGACGTTCGTCAGGTCCTGCTCAGGCTCAGGTAAAACCACCTCTACGCAAAATTTGAGAAGTGCCTCTTTGAGCAGACCTCGCTTCCATTTCTGGGCTACATCATCTCTCAGACCGGTCTACGAATGGATCCTGAGAAACTTTCTGCCATCCAGAAGTGCCCCCGACCGGAGGGGTTAAAGGCTATCCAGCGGTTCCTGGGCTTCGCCAACTACTACCGCCTCTTCATTCCGCACTTCTCTTCCCGGACTACCCCTATCTCTGCGCTCACCCGTAAGGGCGCTAATCCCAAAGAATGGCCGCCCGAGGCAGAGGAGGCCTTGCTGTCTTTGAAACAAGCTTTCTCCTCCGCTCCTGTGCTGCACCGTCCGGACAGCCACAAACAATTCTTCTTAGAAGTAGATGCTTCCTCCTCCGGAGCCGGAGCGGTGCTCACCCAAAAGTCATCTTCCGGAAGAATGGTAACCTGCGGCTTCTTCTCCAAACTCTTCTCCTCATCTAAGCGCAATTATTCTATAGGAGACCGAGAATTGTTAGCCATAAAGTTGGCACTGGAGGAGTGGCGTTACCTGCTCGAGGGGGCTCTTCACCCGGTAATAATCTACACGGATCACAAAAACTTGGCTTATCTCCAGAGTGCCCAAAGACTTAACCCGCGCCAAGCCCGGTGGTCCTTGTTCTTCGCCCGCTTTGATTTCATTCTTCATTTTCGCCCGGCAGACAAAAATATCAAAGCTGATGCCTTGTCCCGATCCTTTTTGTTCTCCGATCTAGAGGAGGAGCCAAAGCACATCATCGACCCCGCCAAGGTAATGCTGGTGGCTCCCGTGGATCTTAATCGTCTTCCACCCGGTAAGACGTTCGTAACAGTACCTGATCGTGAGAAAGTCCTACACTGGGGACATTCGTCTAAGCTAGCTGGCCATGCTGGCCAGAAAAAGACCCTCCTGCTTATTACCCGGCATTACTGGTGGCCTACCCTGCACAAGGATGTAATAGACTTTGTCTCAGCCTGTGCGTCCTGCGCCCGCAACAAGGTTCCTAGACATCTGCCAGCCGGCTGCCTTCTGCCTCTTCCCATACCTACTGCCCCGTGGCAGCATATAGCCATGGATTTTATAACGGATCTCCCTGTCTCTGCTGGTTGTACGGTCATCTGGGTGGTCGCTGACCGCTTCTCTAAGATGGCTCACTTCATTCCCCTGCCGGGTCTTCCGTCTGCATCTGAATTGGCTAAAGACTTTATCCATCATATTTTCGGTCTTCATGGTCTCCCTCTCCACATTGTATCCGACCGAGGAGTTCAGTTCACCTCTCGCTTCTGGAGAGCCATGTGTAAACTGCTGGGGGTCACCTTGGACTTCTCCTCTGCTTATCACCCACAGTCCAATAGTCAAGTAGAGCGGATCAACCAAAGTTTAACCAGTTACCTCCGGCACTTTGTTAATGCCCACCATTCCGACTGGGTGGATTTTTTACCGTGGGCCGAATTTTCCTATAACAATCACGAGAGCGGGTCTTCCTCCAAATCCCCGTCTTTTATTGTCTATGGTCAACATCCTCGGATCCCGTTTCCCGTCTCCACCTCGGTGGATAATCCGGCCGCGGAATCTCTTGTTAGCGAATTCTCCTCCATTTGGGAGAGTACCAGATCCGCACTTCTTCAGTCCTCCGAGCGGATGAAGAAACAGGCTGACAAAAGACATCTGGATCCGCCCCAATTCCGTCCTGGAAATAAAATCTGGCTCTCGTCCAAGTATGTCCGGCTCAAGATTCCTTCCTACAAGTTAGGGCCTCGGTTCATTGGCCCACTGGAAGTTATCAAACAAATCAACCCGGTGGCCTATAAATTGAAACTCCCGGCCAACTTGCGGATCCCTAACTCCTTCCATGTATCTCTCCTCAAACCTGTGGTACTTAACTCTTTTTCCAAGTCTACAGGTACGCCTCCTGCTCCGGTTTCCGCTGAGGACGAGTTTGAGGTAGAGAGCATTCTGGCCACCAAAAGCGTAAGAGGAAAGACCTTTTTTCTAGTGGATTGGAAGGGGTTTGGTCCTGAGGAGAGAACGTGGGAGCCCCGGGAGAACATCCATGCCCCGCTCATCCTTGATAAATTTCTCTCCGGCCTAAAAAAGGGGGGACCTAAAGGGGGGGGGTACTGTAGCGTCGCCGTCCCTGCCTCCTGATAGGCAGAGACGCCGTTCCTCTCACCTCCCTGCTCCGTCCTCGGCGTCCTCTTCCCGTGCTGCTGGCAGTGCTCGCCGCTTCCCGGGCACTGTGCTTAGGGTGCGCGCGCGCTCCCTCTCTCTTAAAGGGGCCACGCGCTCCGTCCTAAGGAGTCTCCGGCCAATTGCCGGTGGAGCTCCCATATATAAGGCACCTCCTCCAAAATGGAGGTGCCCGAGCAAAGTTGTTGCAAAGCCTTTCACCTCTGCTTCAGCCCTCAGGTCCCGTTGCCAGTCTGTTTTCCAGCTCTGTCTACCTGCTTGCATCCCCTGCGGTCCGACAGTCTGTCTACCAGCATCCGCCAGTCTGTCTATAGACCAGTCCACCTGCGGATCAGGAAGCACCTGCCTGATACCTGCCTGATACCTGCCTGATGCCTGCCTGTGACCACCTGCCAGCCAGCCGAGAGACTCTTACCCGCTCACCTGGGAGCGCTCACCTGCTACCCGCCAGCTAGCCTACCTGGAGGCTCTGCCGTCACTTGCCATGACCACCTGCCAGTCAGCCGAGAGACTCTTACCCGCTCACCTGGGAGCGCTCACCTGCTACCCGCCAGCTAGCCTACCTGGAGGCTCTGCCATCACTTGCCGTGACCACCTGCCAGCCAGCCGAGAGACTCTTACCCGCTCCCCTGGGAGCGCTCACCTGCTACCCGCCTGCTAGCCTACCTGGAGGCTCTGCCGTCACTTGCCATGACCACCTGCCTGTCTAGAGACTCTTATCCTGCTGTCACTTGCCGTGACCACCTGTCTGTCAAGAGACTGTTCCCGTCACTTGCCGTGACCTCCTGCCCTTCTATCCAGAGACTGTCCCTGTCACTTGCCGTGACTACCTGCCCACCTTCCCTGGGAGCCACCCACTTCCTTACAAGGACTTCCCCTTTATATAGTAGCTCAGAGGTTCCACCTCCCAGACCCGTTACACCAGATGAGAGTAAAATAGAACTGAACACCATCCCAACTGTGAAGCATGGTGGGGGAAGCTTCATACTATTGGGATGCTTTTCTGCTAAGGAGACAGGACAACAGCACCATATTGAAGGGAGTATGGAAGAGGTCATGCATCATGAGATTTTGGCCAATGTAAGTAAGAGCATTGAAGATGGGTCATGGCTGGGTCTTCCAGCATGACAATGACCCGAAACACGCAGCCAGAGAATCTAAGGTGTGGCTCTGTAAGAAGCATTTCAAGGTCCTGGAGTGGCCTAGCCAGTCTCCAGATCTGAACCCAATAGAAAATCTATGGAGGGAGCTGAAACTCAATGTTGCCCAACGACAGTCCTGAAACCTGAATTATCTGGAGATCTGCATGGAGGATTGGGCCAAAATCCCTGCTGCAGTGTGTGCAAATTTGGTCAAAAACTACAAGAAACATCTGTAATTGCAAACAAAGGTTTCTGTACCCAATATTAAGTTCTGTTTTTCTATTGTATCAAATACTTATTGTAACATCCCTGGCGACATGCTGGCATGGCTTACCATCTCCCACCATGCAAGACCGCCAACTTACCTATCAGTCCAGGCTGTGCACTTTACTCCTTTACTTGCTGTGTGCATGTCTCTTGTCTGCTGGCTTAGGGCGGCAGCGCTGTTACTTTCTGATTCTTAAAGCTACAGTGTGAACAGTCCTAATGCGTCCCCAGCCTATTGCTGTGAGTCACTGGATACTTAAACTTCCCCCACCCTGTGGGAGGTGCCTGAGCAACACTTTCTTTCAGTGTGTTCTGTGCAACTGAGTTGCCAGGTCCTGCCCTGTATCTTGTCTGTTTCCGCCACCCTGGGTCTGAGTACCCAGGCCCGTTACATGTATCTGTGACTTCTAGTCTACTCCTGCCAGCCTGTGGGCTGAGTACCCAGGCTCATTCCTGTATCTCGTTCCAGTGTCAGTTCCTGTCTGAACTGTGTCCTAGTCTGTTACCTGTTTGTCTCTATGTCCGATCCTTCCCTTTTCCTCCTGTGTCTGAACCAGTACCTAGCTCCAACTTGTTGTCTCTGTACTTCTGTTTGTGAGTTTTGTGTCCAGTCGCTACTTCATTGCAAGTACCTTGTGTGTATCTGGTTCTGCTTGTCCCGTTTCCCTGCCTCCGTATCTACCTCCTGTGTTCTAGCTATCTTCCTGTGCTTCCCAGTCTGTTCCATGTGAATAGAGCCCTGTCCTGTCTGCCTGCACCTGCGGTTCTGCTCTGCTCCGCTTGTCCTCTGCACCTGCGGTTCCGCTCTGCTCTTCTCCTCCACACCTGCAGTTCCGCTCTGCTCCGCTTGTCCTCTGCGCCTGCAGTTCCACTTTGCTCTGCTCCACTTGTCTTCCACGCCGGCGGTTCTGCTCTGCTCCACTTGTCCTCTGCGCCTGTGGTTCCGCTCTGCTCCGCTTGTCCTCCGCGCCTGCGGTTCTGCTCTGCTCCGCTTGTCCTCCGCGCCTGCAGTTCTGCTCTGCTCTGCTCCGGATGTCCTCCGCACCTGCGGTTCTGCTCTGCTCTGCTTGTCCTCCACGCCTGCTGTTTTGCTCTGCTTGTCCTCCGCGCCTGCGGCTCTGCTCTGCTTGTCCACTACACCTGCGGCTCTGTTCCTGTATCCCAGTCTGTACTGCTCCCTATCCAGCCTGTTTTCCGACCTGCCAGTATCGGCCTGTCTGCACACCATCCGTGCCTGCCAGTACCCGCCTGTCTGCATACCTGCCGTGCCTGCCAGTACCCACCTGCCTGCATACCTGCCTTGCCTGCCAGTACCCACCTGCCTGCATACCAGCCGTGCCTGCCAGTACCTACCTGTCTGCATACCAGCCGTGCCTGCCAGTACCCACCTGTCTGCATACCAGCCTAACCTGCCCGTTCCTGCATTCCCCGGTGTGGGTCAACAGATGTGACCAGGGTCTGACCTGGAATAGCACCTGGGCCACCTCCCACGTCCCTCCTCAGACCACGGAGTCGATTAAGCCGCCCTGTGTTTGTGGTCGGATCTGGCGAGGCCCCTAGTCATGCCCCTCCAGGCACTCCTCTGTTCGTGGCCCAGTGGGACCACTAACCACGCTCACTCCAGTCTGTCTGGGCGTGAGCGTAACACTTGTTTCATGCAACAAAGTGGAAGTTAATTATGTAAAAATCATACAATGTGATTTTCTGGATTTTTTTTAAAGATTTTGTCCCTCTTAGCTGCAGAGTATGTGCGATAAAAATTACTTACCTCTCCATTGTTTGTAGGTGGGAAAACTTGCAAAATCAGCAGTGTATCAAATACTTATTTTTCCCACTGTAGAAGTCAATTGGAGATTGTTTAATAAGCTGTTTAGACCAACTGATTGCGCATGTCAATGCATGCTACAGATGTCACCTTAGATTGCAAAGGATCAAATGAGTGTCTTAATTTCACAATTTTGATAATGAAATCCACTGCCAGAGGTTTACAGCAAAAATATTTCATATACATATACCCTTAGGCTAAGTGCCCATGATGCAGAAATGCTGCATATTTTTTCCGCTTCTCCCTGGCAGGAAAAACGCATGCGGATTTTACATGCGTTTTTCCTGCCAGGTAGAAGCGTTTGTCAAGCGTTTTTGCATGCGGGTTATCAAGCGCTTTTCCAAGCGATTTTAGCATCACTTGGAAAGTGCTTGACAACTTGGTCACACTATATGAATCAATGCAACCGTCATGGATTTATATAGTGTGACTAAGTAATAGTTAAAAAAAGAAGAAGAAGAATAGTAAAAAATAAAAAATAAATATTATACTTACCTTCCGATCGTCCCCGGTCTCCTTCTCCGATGCGTCCGGTCTACCCGGTGTCTCGCGGTTGTGTAAAAGGACCTGCTATGACGTCATTTAGTCATGTGACAGGTCATGCGACCGCCAACGTCAGCGGTCGCGTGACCTGTCACATGACTAAATGACGTCATGGAAGGTCTTTTCACACCACCGCGAGCCAACAACACACCGGACGCATCGCTGAGGAGGCCGGGGGCCATCGGAAGGTAAGTATAATCTTTATTTTTTATTTTAAATTCTTTGTTTTACAGGTACCATGGTACCCGCGTCTCGATGAGAGTCTCCTCTTCTCCAAACCCGGGTACAATCCGCACATTGAATCGCTTCATATCCGCGTGTGCACATGTAGTGATGCGGATATCAAGCGTTTCAATGCAAGTCAATGGCGGCAATTACGCTGCGTGTCCACAAAATTAATGGACGTGCTGCGGATTTTTCCGCAATGATAATCCGCAGCAGAAATTTCCACAGCTTGTGCACAGCACATGCGGATTATTATTTGGAACCATGGGACACGTATTACCAAGCGTTTTTTAAGCGTTTTCGCTGCGGAAATTCCGCAGCAAAAACGCTTGAAAAATGCATAGTGGGCACGCAGCCTTATGGTTTGTCAATGTGGTCCTATGGCTGACAGAAGCCTTATGTTTAGTTCTGACATTGATGCCACACTGTTGGTAAAAACACATGAAAATTGTGTCAAAAACACTGATCACAATAGTTTTTGCTTGAGTTTCTCTTGTATGCAAAATAGCTCTTAGCGTAAATTTGAGATGAGAAAATCTTAAAATACACCAAATTTATAACTGTGGCATACCTCCCACAGTTTTCATTCACTTTCCTAACCTTGCATAGTTCTTTACATGAGAACACACAAATAGTGCTCCTATAGAATCCAATTGGTGTTCTCACAAAGTACAATACCACTTTTTCAGCCCCTGAATTCCCCATACAAGTTATGGTACCCCCATAGATCATTCCCTCAGACACTGAAAGATACCCCTACAAGTCTCAAACATAGTATGATGTCCCCTACAGAACATTCCCTCACAGTATGATTACCCTACAATACAATATCCCCCACACACGGTATGATGGCCCCAAAGTACATTCCCCTCACATATAATGATTCCCCCATAAATCCCCCCACACAGTATGATGACCCAACAGGGTTCTCCATACAGTACAATGCTGCCACAGTACCCCCCACAAGTATATTCTCTCACAAAGTATGATGACTGAACGGTGTCCTTCACATATTATGATCTCTACACAATGACCCCACATACAGTATGATGTCCACCACAGTCCCTGCACATACAGTATAAAGCCCCCATGGTACATTTCCCAGCACACAGTATGGTTAACTTACAGTGCATTACTCCCATATAGTATTATTCCCCCATAGCTCCACCTCACACAATAAGATGCCCCCAAATACATTTCCCCATATATAATGATTACCCAACAAAGCCCTCACGCAATATGATGACCACATAGTGTGCCCTCACATAGTATTATACCTCCACACTTGATCTTACACACTATGATGTTCCCACAGTACATTTTCCCAAACCCATAATGATACCCTCACAGTGCCCCACACATTTCATTATGCTTCCACAGTGCTCTCTAACACAATATTATGTCCATCCGCCCCTCCCCCTCCCCACACAAACACAGTCTGATGTCCTCACAGCTCCCTTAGGGTATGTGCACACGATCGGTTCACTGCGGATTTGACACAGTGCAAGTGCGTTGCGTGCAATCTGCAGCTGCCAGATGTTACAGCATAGTGGATGGGATTTATACAAATCCCATGTCCACTATGCGTCTGCGGATCATCCGCAGAAACTAACATGCGGCGCGTTTTTCCAGACCGCAGCATGTCAATTTCTCCTGCGGGTCCGCATGTGGGCTTTCCCCATAGACCTAACCTCTATGGGGAACATCTGCATGTGAGAAAAAAAAAAAGGCTGGCGCTCATTTGCATAATGAGCGGAGGCCGGAGGCGGCTTCTCCGCAGCCTTGGGGCCGCAGCCGGCTCCAGATAAGTCTGCACATACTCTTACACAGTATGATGCCCTCCATATTCCCCTCCAGGAAGTATGGTCATCTCTTTTTCTTGCAGTGGACAGCGCATTTGATATCCCAGCACACCAGCAATCCATTTATCCAAACCTGATTAGTTACCTGACTAGAACGGTGAAATGTTCAGCAGTCCACAGGCAATATGAGAGTGGTTTTCACACAATAACTCTCCCTCCATAACCACCAGTATCCATCCCACTGAGCGCCACCTCAACTCCTTTGTTTGTCATTACCCACATTGTATTATACCACAACCGTCCCCCTCGTATAGTATAATGCGCTCACATTGCCCTTCCCACATTATAATGTCCCTACAGCCTCCCCACACACACACAGTATTATGCCGCCACAATCCCTCACAGTGTGATGCCTCTGCATTTCCCCCACACACAGTATGATAACCCTACAGTGCCCATCAATAATGCCCCCACAGTATATTCCCCCAACACAGTATGCCTCCACAGTGCCCTCCACACATAATCATGACCCTTGATATACAGTATGATGCCCCAACAGTTCCACCCCACACAGTATGATGCCCTCACATCCACTCAACATATTATGATGCAACACAGTACAGTCTCCCCATGTAGTTGACGTGCCCCCTGGGCCGTGGGGTACTCAGCAGCCGGGCCTCTTATGGATCCCGGTATGGGCAATATCACGGTGGCTGGCCCGGTCTGTGACTCAGGGCGGTCAGTAAAAGGGGGATATTTATAGGGGATTTGGAAAGTTTGTGACGCCACCTGTGGAATGCGGAGCAGTCCTCTGGAGCGGGTGTAACGGCAGAAGGGATGGTGTGGCTCTCCACAGGTAGAGCTAGCTCCAGGGCAGTGTAGGGGTAGATGGTGGATGCTAGGGAGAGATGGCAGGACGGTCCCGGAGGAAAGACGGACACTCACACGGGGATAAGCTTCAGTACCTTTACTGGTGATGATGCAGGCACGGTCCAGGGTACTCCGGACGAAGGGCGCACTTTTGGACTCTCCCCAGTGAGCGGGTATAGGGCCTCCTGATCCGTTGCTTTACTCGCTAAGCTTCTGGCCTGCCTGGAACTAGGCCTAGCTTGGTTACTGTCTCTCTCTCCCTTGCACCTGCTGATCTGGGGGTAGGACCATCTCTTGGAGATCACTCTGCCTGGATGCTGGGGCCTCCGTGACTCCTAGCCCTGGTACTGTAGTCAGCGTTTGGTGAACCTGGGACCTGTAGTCTTCCAGGGGTTCCGGTGGTCCCTACTGGGTATAAAGGGTCCCCGTAGGCGTGGACCCGGTGTCCGGTATATATCTCGGGGTGAGCCTCGTATGCTCCTCTGCCCCCTCGCTTATATATACCCTTACGGGTAATTAAATAAACACATATAGTTAATTTCAGTTTATACAATAAACAATACAGTAAAAAAATGCACAACTGGGTAACTACTTACACTGCAGGTTTCTCTATTCACTCTCTATACCTGACAGGGGTCTGGCCTTTTGTGTTACGCGACGACCTACGTAGTACTGGAATGCGTGTAGTGTGGATGCTTGCGCAATTTTCCACTCTATGTGTTGGTGGACTGCAAGACTGCCTTAACCTCTCTACGGGCCTGGCAAGTACACTGGTTACTGGGCCTACTGGCTCTGCTTCTACCGGTGATCCTTCTTCCGGGGATTCTTCCTGAGCAGGCTCTTCTGGGGCACTTACAGGTCTTACTTGCAGTGGAGAGTCTTCTGGCTGTTGGTAGAAGTGTAGCACAGGTATTATTACCGCTCCATCCAGGTGAGGCCAATCTGCCGGGAAATCTCCTAAGACAGTATGGAGTACTTCTTCTTTAGGCTCCTCCGGTACGGTGAGAGGCACTTCCTCCTGGGGCTTCAGCGGACTTGGGCACAACTTCAGATGGTCTCTTGATACCGTTGCAGTTGTTCTCCCTCCGTATTTGCTAATTAGACAGGTTTTCCTATTGTCGAATCTGGAATTCAACACAGTGTAAGGTTCCCTTTCCCACTGGTCATCAAGGTTGTGGCTTCTTCTCTTTCGTTTCAGCACAACTTCTCCAGGTGTCAAGGGTTCGGCTGGTGCACTCTTGTAGTACTGTGCTTCCTGCTCATCTCTCACCCTACTTAGGCTGTCTTCGACACAGGCCTGTACTCGCCTGTACTGCTCCTGTCGTGTCACATCCCAGTCTTCAGTGGTCATATCTGCTTCTGGCTCTACCACTCCAAGCTCCAAGTCCATGGGCAACTTTCCGGGTCTTGCTCACATGAGGTACGCTGGAGTACAATTGGTGGAACTCACAGGTATGTGATTGTACAGATCTACCAGGTCAGGTAGTTTGTTCGGCCACTGGTTTCTTTCTTCTAAAGGTAAAGTCTTCAACAGGTCGATGACTATATTATTCATCTTTTCACATAACTCATTGGCTTGGGGGTGGTACGGTGTAGTCCGGATCTTCTTACACCCGTACAGATGGCAGAACTCTTTGAACAGCTCGGCTTCAAAGGCAGGGCCTTGATCCGTCAGCACCTTTTCCAGGTATCCATGGGGCCTGCAGAAGTATGCTTGAAATGTCCTTGCTGCAGTTTCTGCCATGAGATCCTTGACGGGGGCTACCACCAGGAACCGGGAGTAGTGATCCACCAGGGTCAGGGCATAGGAGTAGCCTGACCTGCTGGGTGACAGCTTGACGTGATCCAAAGCGACAATCTCCAGGGGCTGGGTTGTCTTGATGGACTGCAGGGGTGGCTTCTGGCTGGTGTAGTCTTTTCTTCTGAGGCTACAGAGTCCACAATCCCGGCACCACCTCTCTATGGAACTCCGCATTCCAACCCAATAAAACCGATTCTTCAGGAGGGTTTCCAGCTTCTTCCAGCCAAAGTGCCCTGCTTGATCGTGGTAGGCCTCCAATACCATCTGGATGTTGGTCCTGGGCACTACGATCTGCCATACCATCTCATGGGTCCTTGGGTTGACATACCTTCGGCACAGCTTCTCTCTATAGATGAACAGCCGGCTTCTCTCATTCCACAGTTGCTTGGCTTGGGGAGGAGTGTCCTTCTCTAGGGAGGAACCTTCCTGGGTTATCAGTTGTTTGATATGGCTGACAACCGGGTTGCTGTCCTGGGTCTCCTTCCAACTGTGATGAGGTAACGGGTTTAGTGTCTTATCACGATACCTCCTGGAGGTGCGATGCTCGTGGACAATCCCATTTCTATGGAAGGCAGGTAGCTCAATCTCCTCCAGGTCATCCACTTCTTCTTCAGTGTCCGACTGGTGAGGCATTGGCGTCGGCATTGGCGTTCTTGTGGCCTGCCCGGTACTTGATGGTGAACTGATAGTTTGACAGCCGGGCCATCCACCATTGTTCCATGGCTCCCAACTTGGCTGTCTCTAGATGTGTCAAGGGGTTGTTGTTAGTGTAAGCCGTGAACTTACTGGAGGCCAAGTAGTGCTTGAATCGTTCAGTGATGGCCCAGACCAAGGCCAGGAACTCCAACTTGAAGGAGCTATAGTTTTCCGGATTCCTCTCGGTCGGGTGAAGCTTCATGCTGGCATAGGCAATCACCTTCTCCTTGCCATACTGCTTCTCACTCAACACAGCTCCTAGTCCCTCATTGCTGGCATCAGTGTACAGCAGGAAAGGTTGGCTGTAGTAAGGGTAGGCCAGGATTTCTTCGCCGGTCAGGATCTCTTTCATCACTGCAAAGGACTCAGCCTGCTCTTTACCACACTGGAAGGGGGGGGTTTTGCCTCTGTTGAACTGTCCTATCAGGAGATCTTGCAAAGGTGCTGCCTTCTTCATCTAGTCCTTCACAAATCTCCGGTAATACCTGACCAGTCCCAGGAACTGACGTACCTCCTTGAGATTCTTCGGTTCCGGCCATTTCTGGATGGCAGTAACCTTCTCCGGGTCTGGTGCTACTCCTTCTGGACTGACGATGTGCCCTAGGTACTGAACCTTCCGTTTGAGCAGGTGGCACTTGGAAGGCTTCAATTTCATCCCATACCGACACAAAGCAACAAATTCCTCCGCCAGGTGCTTCAAATGGTCCTCATACGTCTTGGAGTACACTATCACGTCATCCAGGTATAGCAGCACGGTCTCGAAGATACGGTGTCCCAAACAGCACTCCATCAATCTCTGGAACGTTCCAGGGGTGTTGCAGAGTCCAAACGGCATACTGTTGAACTCACAGAGTCCCATCGGGGTAGTGAAGGCCGTCTTCTCCCGATCCTCCTCAGCAACTGCTACTTGCCAGTACCCACTAGTGAGGTCAAGGGTAGAGAAGTAATTTGCAGACTTTAATGCAGCCAGGGATTCCTCTATACGAGGCAAAGGGTATGCATCTTTATGTGTTATGCGATTTACCTGTCTGTAATCTACACACATCCTCATGCTTCCATCCTTTTTCCTGACCAGGACCAGGGGAGCTGCCCAGGGACAACAGCTATCTCTTATTACCCCTGCCTTCTTCATGTCATGCAACATTTCCTTCGCTTTCTGGTAGTGTGCTGGTGGGATTGGCCTGTAACGTTCTTTGATGGGTGGATGGTCACCTGTGGGTATATGGTGTTGTACCCCTTTAATCCTCCCAAAATCAAGTGGGCGTTTGCTGAATACCTGTTCGTATTCCTGGACCACCCTGTATACACCTTGTTTTTGATGGACAGGAGTGGCATCAGTCCCTACATGGAGCTGTTGACACCAATCCTCCAGCTGAGCTTCGGAGTCATTGTCGTCCACGGTATCTGGTGGGGTCAAGGATTCCACTGTGTGTATGGCCTCATCATTCACAGTATACAACCTGGCAACAGTGGTGTATCTTGGTAATTTAACTTCATCCTCCCCACAATTTAGGAGATGTACGGGTACCCTTCCATTGCGTACATCAACCACCCCTCTGGCAGTTAAGAGTGTAGGTCTGTGCTCTGAGCTAATGGGCTCCTCTACTGCCTGGTAGTTCTGTCCTTTGAGACCTATTGCTGCCCTACACCAAATCAGCATTTTACTCATCGGGGGAATCACAATGGGTATCGGGTCTGTCATCCGTACATTACCAATTTCACCACCTGTTAGCTTTACCTGTTGCTGGTACAGGAGGGCTCATATCTCCCTCTGGAGCACCTTCCTCTGCCCTGGTTTGGCGGTGTCAGCAATCTGTTGGAGCAAAAACTACATTTCTCCCAAACAGTTACTGACAATATTTGTACCAAGTATCATATATAAGTCTGTATCACCAGGATTAGACTCCACTACAATCAGTCATTGGTCCTTTAGTTCCGCTCTCCCCACTATCACTGTCACTTCCTTAACCCCTACTAGGTTAAGAGGAAGGCCGTTAGAGGCATACACGGAGAGGTTCGGGGCTGGCGGCCGGTGTTCATCTATGGACCAGTACCTTTTGTAGAGGACATCAGGTATGATGGTTACCTGAGATCCAGTGTTCAGCAGGGCAAGTGTCGCGATGCCATCCAGCACAATGGACAGGAAAGGTCTTCCTCCCACGAACCGATGGTACCAGCTTGATGGGCCTGCTTGATTTACTCCTGGGTGTCGGCCCTCGGCCCCAGTGTTTGCTCGTTTAAAGGACAGTTCCGCGCTGTGTGGCCTGCCTTCTGTCAGCGGTAGCAGATGAATTCTCCTGGAGGATGACGTTGGTCGTTGGTCCTCCCCACGGGGTGGCGTTGTCCTCCTCCGGGTTGGCGTTGTTCTCCTACGAGGTGGCGTTGTCCTCCTTTTTCTCCTCATCCAGGGGATGTCCTCAGGGCTGTCGGCCAGTAGGATCCTTCCTTCCACTCAGGCTCCGTCTGTAGCTGAAGGGTGCTCAGGACGGTGGCCAGGGTTTTACTTAACTGGCACACTTCAGAGCATAGGCTGTCCAGCTCGCTAGGAGGCACTGTTTGCATCTTTTTTTCAGCCGTTAATGAAGGAGCAGTGGGTGCGGCAGGTGCTGGGGTGGCCCCATCATGGTAACGCTGGATAGCAGTGTCTGTTGTTTCCAGGGGCTGCAGCCCCTTTATAGCCATTTCCTTAAGGGTGTCAAAGGTGGCATCTGGATGGTCTAAGGCCCACCATCGTACAGTTCTGCTCTCCTCCTGGGACCTCAACCCTCGGATGAACTGTTCCGTCAGCATTTTATTTTCATTTAGTACGCTGGCGGGACTAACCTGTTTCAGGGCCCGCAGGGTTTCCTGTAAGCGCCAGGCATAGTCCCGGACACTGTCCTCAGGTTTCTGGACACAGTAGTAGAACCTCATCCGGAGATCCGTCTCAGTGCGGTTTTCAAACATTGCAGTCTCTTGAAGATGATGGATACTGATTCCTGGTCTGCGACTGGCCAGGTTTCAACTTCCCGTTCTGCGGCACCAGTCAATTGTCCCAGCACAACAGCGGCTCTCTGCTTACCAGTCATAGAACACATGTCTAGCACACCGCATATTTTTCTCTTGAATCCGGACTGGGTGTCTGGTTTGCCATTATACTGGGAAAGCCATTTCGCTCCAGGGATATACGGCAGGGCCATGGGTATCAACGGAGTCACAACCCCTGCTGGTGGAGTGGCCGCTCCGGCCTGTGCAGCGCCGGGCACAGATTGGGCATCAGGAGCGTTGAACGGTGCTCCGGCGGCTTGCTGGTCATCGGCCATGGTTGCGTCCCCCTAGTGAACCGGAGCCTACCTTCTTCACTTCTTATCAGGTAGGCCGCAGCTCCGTGGTCAACAGTCTTCTTCCAGGACCTTGCATCACTCGCATCTGACGTCAAAGCGTCCTCTTGGCTCCTTCCAGGACCTGACGCTTCCTGGTTCGACGTCAAGGGTGGGGCGTGTCCTGGACTTCACGCGTTTCCAGCTGTTACACCTCTCCGATTCCCGCAGTTACGCCCCTCTTTTTCCCGCGTGGTGACAGGAAGATGGGGGACAATGGCGGGAAATCTCGGGAATGGTGGGAAACCTTCACCACAGTGAGTATTACAGTCCTTTAAGGCGCACAGTACCCGGTGGCAACAGGCACAGAATCCTGTTCGTGACGCCAAGGCTGACGCGCCCCCTGGGCCGTGGGGTACTCGGTAGCCAGCCGGGCCTCTTATGGATGCCGGTATGGGGAATATCACAGTGGCTGGTCTGGTCCGTGACCCAGGGCGGTCAGTAAAAGGGGGATATTTATAGGGGATTTGGAAAGTTCATGACGCCACCTGTGGAATGCGGCAAAAGGGTGCCGCCGCTGCGGAGCAGTCCTCTGGAGCTGGTGTTACGGCAGCAGGGATGGTGTGGCTCTCCACAGGTAGAGCTAGCTCCAGGGCAGTGTAGGGGTAGATGGTGGATGCTAGGGAGAGACGGCAGGACGGTCCCGGAGGAAAGACGGACACTCACACGGGGGTAAGCTTCAGTACCTTTACTGGTGATGATGCAGGCACGGTCCAGGGTACTCCGGACGAAGGGCGCACTTTTGGACTCTCCCCAGTGAGCGGGTATAGGGCCTCCTGATCCATTGCTTTACTCGCTAAGCTTCTGGCCTGCCTGGAACTAGGCCTAGCTTGGTTACTGTCACTCTCTCCCTTGCACCTGCTGACCTGGTGGTAGGGCCTTCTCTTGGAGATCACTCTCCTTGGACGCTGGGGCCTCTGTGACTCCTAGCCCTGGTACTGTAGTCAGCGTTTGGTGAACCTGGGACCTGTAGTCCTCCAGGGTTTCCGTTGGTCTCTACTGGGTACAAAGGGTGCCCGTAGGCGCGGACCCGGTGTCCAGTATATATCTCAGGGTGAGCCTGGTATGCTCCTCTGCCCCCTTGCTACTTCTTCCTTCTCCTCTCGCCTTCGGCCACACTCATGGCCCTCACACGTGCTGTAGGCCTTGGCTCGCCTAAGCACAGCAGCCAGCGTGCTGCCTCTTCGCTGCTCTCTGAGCATCAGCACGCTCCCAGACTCTCTCTGTCTGACTGAACACTAAACTGAATTCACTCTAAACTGAGCTGCCTGGCTCCACCCTCCCTATATATGTCCCTAACGGGCTCCCTCTGCTGGTCTGAGGTGGTAGGGTGGAGGTGTGTGAATGTGTGAGGACCTCTTGTGGAGAAGTCCATCCATGCACCCTTCTGGTTTCTGTGGCACCAATGCGCAGCAGGGCGCCACATAGTGTAAAGATTGCCCCCCAGAGTATGATAGCTCTATGTTGCCCCCACCCACACACACAGTATGAAGTCCCTAAAATGCCCCCACACAAGCATCCCCTTGTTGTTCTGCGGCTTAGCTGGTCTTTGCTGCCCAGTCATGCAACTTAAGAATGTTACATCACCCTTGCAGGTCCTTCATTCTCTCCCCGGATGGAATAGTTGAGCAGGGATCTGATGGATTCTTACTTCACCATTGCATTCAACTGTACTATATCTGTTTCCTGAGATACAGATATAGTTAAAGTGGGGACATACCTCTGATTTCCCAAGACAGCAAGTCAGCTCTCCAAATTTGAGATTATCCTGCTGGACACAGAGAATTTGGAGGTATATAGAGTCTCATGCTGGGTGATAAATCTAGGGTAGTTTTTTTGGACTCTTTAGTCCAAAGTCATACCTCCTATTAGTTGCCTTACTTTTGGACCACTTTTTAAGCCAAAAAACTGGAGCGCTTCTATAATAAATTTGAAGTAATTTATTAACACACTTAGCTAAACACCGTCTTCTAGGCTTTTTCTAAAATTGTCTAAAAACCTTTAAAAATGTGGCACATGGCATGTGCGCCAGAATTCTGGCTCAATTTTAGTTAGTAAATCTCCTCGCTGTAAGTCTCGACTTATGTGTCAGATTAGATACGCAGCCAAAATGTAAATCAATGGTAATGAAATGTTCTTTTTTTCCCCGGAAAACCTTGAGGTATTATATCCTAGTCCTAGTTTAGTACTGAGAACCTTTGACATGTGAACCTCCCCACTCTTCTGCCTTTTTTTCATACTTGCATAGAACAATGAAGCTTTGTGTTACCTCATTCTGATCTGCTACATGGAATCTGCTTCCCCTTTTATCCTGAATCTGTGCAGATGCAGACAAGGATTATCATCATTATCATAATTAATGACTCGTTATTAGAGGGTGTTCAGGGTTCAGGTAAAAAGGAAACAAAGATTCCGTATAACAAAAAAAGGCGCAAAAGGCTCTTGTTAAGGGGGAGAAGTGACAGAACTGAAGAAGCATTATGAAAGCTATGGATTGCAACAAATATCTTCACATAATTGATATCACCAGCTAATCAACAATATTCTGTAGGAAGAAGAGTGCCGTGTGCACATATAATAGCTAGTTTAAGCAGAAACAACCTGTAATCTCCGATATCCAATGCCAAAAGTCATAGTTCCAAATACACCGAGGCAACCATTTTATTGATACAATGCTTCTATCAACCTTGCAAAAAGTATTTTTCCAAACTATCCTATCGCACTTAGGGTATGTGCACATGGGGTCTTTTTTAGGCTCGATAAACAGCCTGAAAAAGCGCTAATTAAACGTGAGAAATGAATGAACATTTATTGCAATGTAAAAATGACTTCCTGTGCATACGCTCACATTTTGTAGCTTTTTATAACCACTTCAGGTATCCGAAGATACAAAGCTGTTAAATTAAAATGACCATTCTTCAGGTCATTAGCTTGTTCAATACAGTAAAACACCCGGCATGTTACACACATACACACATTGCACACACATGTATTCTAATGTTACATACACAAGCACATACACACTACCTATTATACATACAGTATACCAGTATATAGCATGCAGATTGCACATGGGAGACAGACACACTTTATTTATGCACACACATACACAATCAAAGCAGGCATACACAAATTATATATACACACAGATATACACATAAATACACAGAACAGGCACATTCAGATTACATACACACATATACACCCAGCAGGCATATACACAAAATATATACACATACATATCTATCTGTCTGTATGTGTATGTATCTAATATATACTTACCTTGTAATGTCTTCATATACTGTTCCGTCCAGATGTGTCCGGATCCCAGAATTCCAAGCGGCGGAAGTTCGTCAACCACCATATTGAGACACCCAAGTGATGGGTGTCTCATAAGTGGAAAACACTGGTGGTACCAGCCTCTTGCACGGTACCACCAGCGGAACACCGTCGCACCACACACAGACACACACACACACTGTATACGCCGTACGCACCACACACACACTGTATACGCCATACGCACCACACACACACACATTGTATATGCCATACGCACCACACAAACACACACTGTATATGCTGTACGCACCACACACACACACTGTATACGCCGTACACACCACACACACACACACACACTGTATACTCCGTAAGCACCACACACACACTGTATACGCCGTACGCACCACACACATACTGAATACGCCGGACGCACCACACACACTGTATACGTCGTACGCACCACACACACACACACTGTATACGCCGTACGCACCACACACACACTGTATACGCCATACGCACCACACACACACACATTGTATATGCCATACGCACCACACAAACACACACTGTATATGCCGTACGCACCACACTCACACACTGTATACGCCGTACACACCACACACACACACACACACTGTATACTCCGTAAGCACCACACACACACTGTATACGCCGTACGCACCACACACATACTGAATACGCCGGACGCACCACACACACTGTATACGTCGTACGCACCACACACACACACACTGTATACGTCGTACGCACCACACACACACACTGTATACGCCGTACGCACCACACATACACACACTGTATACGCCGTACGCACCACATACACACACACTGTATACTTCAAACGCACCACACACTGTATACGCCGTACGCACCACACACACACACACACACACACACACACTGTATACATCGTACGCACTACACACACACACACTGTATACGCCGTACGCACCACATACACACACGCTATATACGTCGAACACACACACACATTGTATACGCCGTACGCACCACACACACCACTGTATACGCCGTACGCACCACACACACACACTGTATATGCCATACGCACCACACACACACTATACGCCATACACGCGACACACACACACTGTATACGCTGTATGCGCGACACACACACTGTATACGCCGTACACACCACACACACACTGTATACGCCGCACACACCACCACACTGTATACGCCGTATGCACCACCACACACATGCTATATACTGTTACGGGTCCGGGTGGTGGAACCTCTGAGCTTCGGTGAAAGGAGGGACCAGAGGGGCATAACTAAGTGCCTACTCGGACCGACCCAGGTCACACGGCGGCTTAGTCAACTCAGTGAACCAGGGAGGGACCGGGCAGGTGGACCAGGTGCCACTCTGGGACCGACTTTGTGTGAGAGCAGGTGACTCCCACAGGTCAGATGACAGCAGCTGATCGGTACAGCGGATGAGCACGGCAGGAAGGCTGACGGGTGGTCCAGATAGATAAGCAGGCTGGTACGGCAGATAGCCAGACTGTTGCCCCGGGTAGGCAAGCAGGCGGGCACGGCAGGTAACTGGCAGGTGATCCGGGTAGGCTGGCTGGCGGGCACGACAGGTAACAGACAGGTGCACCAGGTAGGCAGGCTGGCGGGCACAGCAGGTTACTGGCAGGTGCTCTAGGTAGGCTGGCTGGCAGGCACGACAGGTAACTGGCAAGTTGGCGGGCTGGACTGTTAGACAGACTGGCGGGCTGGACTGTTAGACAGACTGGCGGGCTGGACTGTTAGACAGACAGGCGGGACCTGAGGGCTGAGGAAAGTGTTAGCACACGAAACAACAACCTTGCACAGGCACCTCCATTTTGGAGGAGGTGCCTTATATAGGAGAAGTCCTTCAGCCATTGGCCGGGGACTCTTTAGGACGGTGCGCGCGGCCCCTTTAAGAGGGACGGAGCGCACGTGCGCCCTAAACACAGTGCTCGGGAAGCTGCAGACGCCAGACCGGGACCGCGGCGGTGAGGGGAACGGCGTCCTGCCTGGCAGGAGGCAGAGACGCCGATGCTACATATACGCCGTACGCATCACACACACACACACTGTATAAGCTGTACGCACCACACACACACTGTATGCGCCGTGTGCACCACACACACACTGTAGGCGCCGTATGCACCACACACACACTGTATGCGCTGTATGCACCACACACACACTGTATACGCTGTACGCACCACACACACACACACACTGCATAAGCCGTACGCACCACCACACACACATTGTATACGCCGTATGCACCACACACACACACACACACTGTATACGCCGTATGCACCACCACACACACATTGTATACGCCGTATGCACCACACACACGGTATACGCCGTACACACCACCACACACACAGACACACACACACTGTATACGCCATACACACGACACACACACACACTGTATAGGCCATACGCACCACACACACTCTATACGCCGTACGCACCATCACACACATACTATATACGCCGTACGCACCACACACACACTGTATACACCGTACGCACCACACACACACTGTATACGCCATACACACCACACACATACTGTATACGCCGTACGCACCACCACACACACACTCTATAAGCCGTACGCACCACACACACACAATGTATGCACCGTACGCACCACACGCACACTGTATACGCCAGATCGGGACCGCGGTGGTGAGGGGAACGGCGTCTCTGCCCGGCAGGAGGCAGAGATGCCGATGCTAAATATACGCCGT
Organism: Phyllobates terribilis; assembly: GCF_046119375.1. Classification (NCBI taxonomy): domain Eukaryota; kingdom Metazoa; phylum Chordata; class Amphibia; order Anura; family Dendrobatidae; genus Phyllobates; species Phyllobates terribilis. The sequence goes on along the minus strand of NW_027362762.1, from coordinate 660,076,445 downwards.
ACGCATCACACACACGCACTGTATACGCCGTACACACCACACACACACACACACACTGTATACACCGTACGCACCACACACACAAACAGTATACGCCGTACGCACCACACACACACTGTATGCACCGCACAAACACACACTGTATATGCCGTACGCAACACACACACTGTATACGCCATATGCACCACACACACACACACACACACACTGTATACGCCATACGCACCCCCGCACACACTTTGTATACACCGTACGCACCACCGCACACACACTCGATACGCCATACACACCACACACACACACTGTATATGCCGTATGCACCACACACACTGTATACGCCGTATGCACCACACACACACTGTATACGCCGTACGCACCACACACACACACACGGTATACGTCGCACAAACACACACTGTATACGCCGTACGCAACACACACACTCTATACGCCATATGCACCACACACACACTGTATACTCCGTACGCACCCCCGCACACACACTCTGTATACGCCGTACGCACCACCGCGCACACACTTTGTATACGCCATACACACCACACACACTGTATACGCCGTACGCACCACACATACACTTTATACGCCGAAGGCACAAACACACACACACTCTGTATACGCCGTACACACCATCACACACACTCTGTATATGCCGTATGCACCACACACACTCTGTATAAGCCGTAGGCACCACACACACTCTGTATAAGCCTTAGGCACCACACACACACTGTATAAGCCGTACGCACCACACGCACACACACACTGTATACGCCGTATGCACCACACACACACACACACTGTATCCGCCGTAGGCACCACACACACACTGTATACGCCGTACGCACCACACACACACTGTATACGCCATATGCACCACACAAACACACACACTGTGTACGCTGTATGGAGCCTCTTGCGCGGTACCACCAGCGGAACAACGTCGCAAACACGCTGTACACTCCGCCGGGATCAGCCGAGTGATTCACTGACTGCCGTATCTAATGTTAGGGATTCCTCAGGCAGAATTGCAGCAGATAACCTTTGTACTATATGATCTATGAGACAGAAGGATTTCCTGTAGTCTTATGCAGTGACGTCACAGAACCACATGACAAACTCAGCTTTTCACCTGTGCAATTCACAGCTTACTACCGCACCAGATCCTGAAACAACATAGCCTCATTATACTGAATGATTGGTCTGAAGACTTGATACAGGAACAGAGAAAAGGAGCAGGGAAGAGTGGTGTTCACCGGCGTCAGCAAGCAGGGCAGCATGGAAGAGTGGTATGAGCAGGCAGAGCAGCATGAGCAGGCAGAGCAGCAGAGCACAGCTGTATGAGCAGAGCGGTATGAGCAGAAAGAGCAGAGCGGCATGAGCAGGCTGAGCGCGGCGTTAGCAGGCAGAGCGCAGTAGCACGGCGTGACGTTACCGCCCTCGAGCGTCCATATAGCGTATGTATATATATATATATATTGTACTGCAGCGGCTTGGAGCATTACTGTAATGGTCCAGGGTGTGTTCTGGCTGACCATGTACAGTACAGACCAAAAGTTTGGACACACCTTCTCATTTAAAGATTTTTCTGTGTTTTCATGACTTTGAAAATTGTACATTCACACTGAAGGCATCAAAACTATGAATTAACACATGTGGAATTATTTACTTAACAAAAAAGTGTGAAACAACTGAAAATATGTCTTATATTCTAGGTTTTTCAAAGTAGCCACCTTTTGCTTTGATGACTGCTTTGCACACTCTTGGCATTCTCTTGATGAGCTTCAAGAGGTAGTCACCGGAAATGGTTTTCACTTCACAGGTGTGCCCTGTCAGGTTTAATAAGTGGGATTTCTTGCTTTATAAATGGGGTTGGGACCATCAGTTGTGTTGTGCAGAAGTCAGGTGGATACACAGCTGATAGTCCTACTGAATAGACTGTTAGAATTTGTATTATGGCAAGAAAACAGCAGCTAAGTAAAGAAAAACGAGTGGCCATCATTACTTTAAGAAATGATGGTAAGTCAGTCTGAAAAATTGGGCAAACTTTGAATGTATCCCCAAGTGCAGTTGCAAAAACCATCAAGCGGTACAAAGAAACTGGCTCCCATGAGGAACGCCCCAGGAAAGGAAGACCAAGAGTCACCTCTGCTTCTGAGGATAAGTTTATCTGAGTCAACAGCCTCAGAAATCGCAGGTTAACAGCAGCTCAGATTAGAGACCAGGTCAATGCCACACAGAGTTCTAGCAGCAGACACATCTCTTCAACAACTGTTAAGAGGAGACTTTGTGCAGCAGGCCTTCATGGTAAAATAGCTGCTAGGAAACCACTGCTAAGGACAGGCAACAAGCAGAAGAGACTTGTTTGGGCTAAAGAACACAAGGAATGGACATTAGACCAGTGGAAATCTGTGCTTTGGTCTGATGAGTCCAAATTTGAGATCTTTGGTTCCAACCACCGTGTCTTTGTGCGACGCAGAAAAGGTGAACGGATGGACTCTACATGCCTGGTTCCCACCGTGAAGCATGGAGGAGGAGGTGTGATGGTGTGGGGGTGCTTTGCTGGTGACACTGTTGGAGATTTATTCAAAATTGAAGGCATACTGAACCAGCATGGCTACCACAGCATCTTGCAGCGGCATGCAATTCCATCTGGTTTGCGTTTAGTTGGACCATCATTTATTTTTCAACAGGACAATGACCCCAAACACACCTCCAGGCTGTGTAAAGACTATTTGACCAAGAAGGAGAGTGATGGGGTGCTATTCCAGATGACCTGGCTTCCACCGTCACAAGACCTGAACCCAATCGAGATGGTTTGGGGTGAGCTGGACTGCAGAGTGAAGACAAAAGGGCCAACAAGTGCTAAGCATCTCTGGGAACTCCTTCAAGATTGTTGGAAGACCATTTCCGGTGACTACCTCTTGAAGCTCATCAAGAGAATGCCAAGAGTGTGCAAAGCAGTCATTAAAGCAAAAGGTGGCTACTTTGAAGAACCTAGAATATAAGACATATTTTCAGTTGTTTCACACTTTCTTGTTAAGTATATAATTCCACATGTGTTAACTCATAGTTTTGATGCCTTCAGTGTGAATGTACAATTTTCAAAGTCATGAAAATACATAAAAATCTTTAAATGAGAAGATGTGTCCAAACTTTTGGTCTGTACTGTATATATATATATATATATATATATATACATTCATATGTACACATATGCACCCACACTTGGCACATACACATTATATATAAACACATATGTACAGTTATATGAAAAAGTTTGGGCACCCCTATTAATCTTAAGCTTAATGTTTTATAAAAATTGGTGTTTTTGCAACAGCTATTTCAGTTTGATATATGTAATAACTGTTGGACACAGTAATGTTTCTGCCTTGAAATGAGGTTTATTGTACTAACAGAAAATGTGCAGTCTGCATTCAAACAAAATTTGACAGGTGCATAAGTATGGGCACCCTTATCATTTTCTTGTTTTAAATACTCCTACCTGCTTTTTACTGACTTACTAAAGCACTTTTTTTGGTTTTGTAACCTCATTGAGCTTTGAACTTCATAGCCAGGTGTATGCAATCATGAGAAAAGCTACTTAAAGTGGCCACTTGCAAGTTGTTCTCCTGTTTGAATCTCCTCTGAAGAATGGCATCATGGGCTCCTCAAAACAATTGTCAAATGATCTGAAAACAAAGATTATTCAACATAGTTGTTCAGGGGAAGGATGCAAAAAGCTGTCTCAGAGATTTAACCTGTCAGTTTCCACTGTGAGGAACATAGTAAGGAAATGGAAGAACACAGGGACAGTTCTTGTTAAGGCCAGAAGTGGCAGGCCAAGAAAAACATCATAAAGGCAGAGAAGAAGAATGATGAGATCAGTCAAGAACAATCCTCAGACCACCTCCAGAGAGCTGCAGCATCAACTTGCTGCAGATGGTGTCACTGTGCATCGGTCAACTATACAACGCACTTTGCACAAGGAGAAGCTGTATGGGAGAGTGATGCGAAAGAAGCCGTTTCTGCAAGCACGCCACAAACAGAGTCGGCTGAGGTATGCAAAAGCTCATTTGGAGAAGCCAATTTCTTTTTGGAAGAAGGTCCTGTGGACTGATGAAACCAAGATTGAGTTGTTTGGTCATACAAAAAGGCGTTATGCATGGTGGCAAAAAAACAGCATTCCAAGAAAAACACTTGCTACCCACAGTAAAATTTGGTGGAGGTTCCATCATGCTTTGGGGCTGTGTGGCCAATGCCGGCACCGGGAATCTTGTTAAAGTTGAGGGACGCATGGATTCCACTCAGTATCAGCAGATTCTTGACAATAATGTTCAAGAATCAGTGACAAAGTTGAAGTTACGCAGGGGATGGATCTTTCAGCAAGACAATGATCCAAAACACCGCTCCAAATCTACTCAGGCATTCATGCAGAGGAACAATTACAATGTTCTGGAATGGCCATCCCAGTCCCCAGACCTGAATATCATTGAACATCTGTGGGATCATTTGAAGAGGGCTGTCCATGCTCGGCGACCATCAAACTTAACTGAACTGGAATTGTTTTGTAAAGAGGAATGGTCAAAAATACCTTCATCCAGGATCCAGGAAATCATTAAAAGCTACAGGAAGCGACTAGAGGCTGTTATTTTTGCAAAAGGAGGATCTACTAAATATTAATGTCACTTTTCTGGTGAGGTGCCCATACTTATGCACCTGTCAAATTTAGTTTGAATGCAGATTGCACATTTTCTGTTAGTACAATAAACCTCATTTCAAGGCAGAAACATTACTGTGTCCAACAGGTATTACATATATCAAACTGAAATAGCTGTTGCAAAAACACCAATTTTTATAAAACATTAAGCTTAAGATTAATAGGGGTGCCCAAACTTTTTCATATAACTGTATATATAGAGTCATGGCCAAAAGTGATGTCACCCTTGAAATTGTTCCATAAAATGAAATATATCCCCCAGAAATTTATTGCAATTCTACATATTTTGTTATACACATGTTTATTTGCTTTGTGTGTATTGGAACAGCACAAAAAAAACAGAAAAAAAGACAAAGTGGACATAATTTCACACAAAATCCCCAAAAATGGGCAAAACAAAATTGAAACCCCTAGTGCCGTTACCCATTATAGAGGTCCAATTTGACCACATTGCCATGGATCTACTGTAGTCTGCCTGAGGGCATAAATACACGCTGGCTGTCCTAGACTACGCAACACGGTACCTGGAGGCGGTACCCCTAAGAAATTTCTCAGCCAGAAGCCTGAGAACTGGTCCATATTTTTCCCTCACAGACCTGCCAAAGGAGATCATGATGGACCAAGAAACTCCATTCATGTTCAAAGTGATGAGAGAGTTGTGTAGGGCCCTCCAGATTATGCAATTCAGGACATCGGTATACCATATGCTAACGGATGGCCTAGTGGAGAGGTTTAATAAAAATAAAGGTCAGGCTCAAGAAGGTCGTGGAGAAAGATGATTGCGACTGGTACTAAGGAGACCTGGGAAGCAGAAGTTACACCCCACCAGAGCATCATTGAGCATGTGGCACAAAAGGCACAATCAAGGGTCTACGAGCAGTTGGCAAGGCTGAGATCGTTTAACCCTAGAGATTGAGTCGTAGCGGATTCCCACGGAGGAAAATACATTTCTGACTACATGGCAAGGGCCATAAGAAGTGGATGAAAAACTGAGCAAAGTTAACAATAAGGTCCACCAGTCAGGGAGAAGAAAACCCTATGAGGTCTACCACATAGACCTGCTCAAGTATGACATGCAGAAGTAGTGCTGTTGCTTCAAAAGCATCCAGCAACTATAAGAGTTAACACAGTCACAAGAGACAGAAAGTGTTGTGCTTCAGAAGCATCCAGCAACTGAAGGGGTTAACACAGTCACAGGAGTAAGGGAGTGTTTAGCAGAGCCCCAGTGGAATTGTGGGGAACTTGTTTATTAGTCTGGCTTGAGCCTAAGAGAAAGGTAGTGTGTGTGTGATCTGTATCTCACAGAAGGCAAGTGAACAGAATTCAGGTCAGGATGGAAGCTAAGCACTGGTCAGATAGACTCCCTGAACTAACGGTGCACAGTATTATCAGGCAGAAAGATAAGGACTGGAAGGAATCATGTCACAGGGATCATCTCTCTCATCAAACCCACCCCCTCCATCTCCATGCAGGATAAAGAATGCTGTGCACTTTTGTGTCCTTGAGAAGGAAAGACCTGTGGTTGTGTATGCATAGAAGTGTGCTGCAAAGAGATCTAATCTGTGCTAAATTATGCTACTGAAGAGACTGACGTTACTGTGCATGCTTTAATAGACTGTACTGTGGTGAAGCCTATTGCTTCAAAGAGTTAAATGGTACTGGCCGTACTTGATTAAACTCCACTGTTTAACTGTTTATGAAGACTCTTGTCAGATGTGTCTAGTCAGCAAGTGAATCTTTCGTGTGCCTGAGAGAAGCTGCAGCCTATGGTCGCCCTGGGTAATGGTTCCCCCAGGATTCCAACGAATTCATGAAACCCGTCTCGCCCTATCTGAACCTAGCGGCGTGCATGTAACACAAGTCATGGCGTGATAGAGGACCTGTGACGTGATTTCGAAGGAGGTGAGAATAATGTTGAGCCCGGGCGTCATTGAAGAGTCAAAGAGCGGCTGGTCCAGTACCATTGTCCTTGTGCCAAAGCCAAATGGAGAATGATTGTTTTGTAATGAATAAGGTGTCCAAGTTTGCTGTGTATCCGATGACCCGGGTTGATGAGCTCATTAAGAGATTAAAGTCAGCAAGATACATCACCACTAGTGTTGAGCGATACCTTCCGATATCGGGAAATATCGGATCGGATTGGATCGGACCGATACCGAAAAAGTATCGGATATCGCCGATTCCGATACCGGAAACCAATGCAAGTCAATGGGACATAAATATCGGAATTAAAATAAACCCTTTCTTTCCTTGTAGGTTATTTCTACATGAAGGAAAACAACTAAGAATAATGTAGAATGTATTGGGGGAGGTGGGGGAGACAATAAAGGCATAGAGGTTTAGCCCAGTCAAATGGAATAGCAGGAATTACTATTTTTTTATTATGTTCTGAGTTACGGAAATATTAACTATGTTAAGTATTTTTATATTTTGTCAGATATTTATGTTTCACTACTTCCATGCTCTTCACCTTCTTTTTTACTTCTCCCACACTTTCTCCTTCATCATCCTCAGCATCTTTTTCATCCACTTCTTCTTCACCTTCTTCTTCTTCACCTTCTTCGTATTATTCTTTTTTTTACATTCTTCATATTCTACTTCTTCATCTTCTTCATATTCTTCTTCTTCATCATATTCTTATTTGTGACAGGCATTCCTGTAGTTGTTATCTATAAAAGGTTGGACATTACACCTTTCGTTCTGCCCGTCACAAAAGATTTACAACAGGATTTGTCCGCGTTCAGTTTGGCCTGCAGCAGCAGGTCTTTTCCAGGGGCACCACGAGGAGGAACGGACTCACCCCCATACACTGCTTAGTCATCTTCTGCTTATAATTTAGATATTATCTTTTGCTCTGATTTTTAGTCTTATGCTTAATGTTCTTCCGCTTTTTGTTCTGAAGCTTCTTGTATTTCTGCTTCTTGGTTTTCTGTCTCTTGTTCTTCTGTATCTTGGTGCTTGTCTTCTCTTCTTTGTCTTCTTGGTCAACTTCTTCAGGGTCATCTTCTTGGTCTTCTTCGGGGTGGTCTTCAGGGTCGTCGTCTTCGGGGGTCCTCGTCTTCGGGGTCCTCGTCTTCTTCGGGTTGGTCTTCTGGGTCCTCGTCTTCGGGGTCCTCGTCTTCTTCGGGGTGGTCTTCAGGGTCCTCGTCTTCTTCGGGGTGGTCTTCAGGGTCCTCGTCTTCTTCGGGGTGGTCTTCAGGGTCCTCGTCTTCAGGGTCATTGTCTTCGGGGTCCTCGTCTTCTTAGGGTTGGTCTTCAGGGTCCTCGTCTTCAGGGTCCTCGTAAGGGAGATCCAGAGTGATTACCAAGAACCATTTCAAAAAGCTTGAACTTGGAAATGTAGCAGAAGGTACAAGAAAGCTGAGGAACTACCGAGGACCAGCTGACGGTACTGGAACCCGGATGGGTAGCAGAAGGTACAAGAGCCAATGGAACTACCGAGGACCAGCTGATGTTACTGGAACTCGGTTACTAAGCAGGAGGTACCTGTGCCAGAAAGCACTACCAAGGACCAGCAGACGTTGGTGGAACTTGGATACCGAGAAGGAGGCACCTAATCCAAAGGCACTGCCGAGAACCAGCTCACGGTACTGGAACCCGGATGGGTAGCAGAAGGTACCCATGTAAAAAAAGTTCAAGGCCGCGAGCCGGCCGCAGTTACCAAAACCCACAGTCCTACAGGGGGTGCTTGTCCTATTGGCACTATGGAACCAGCCTTCATTGCCAGATCCCGCAGCCCACATAGGAGTCACCTAAACTGCAGGCACCATAGAGTCGGCTAACCCGACCGCAACACGACAGGACAACGCATTGGAGGCAAAGTGACGTTGACACTACCCGGAAACAGCTGGCGTGCTGGAACCAGGCTGGGCAGGAGGGAGTACCCGTGCCAAAGACACTGCCGAGAACCAGCTGACGGTACTGGAACCCGGATGGGTAGCAGAAGATACAAGAGCAAATGGAACTACCGAGGACCAGCTGACGGTACTGGAACCCGGATGGGTAGCAGAAGGTACAAGAGCCAATGGAACTACCGAGGACCAGCTGATGTTACTGGAACTCGGTTACTAAGCAGGAGGTACCTGTGCCAGAAAGCACTACCAAGGACCAGCAGACGTTGGTGGAACTTGGATACCGAGAAGGAGGCACCTAATCCAAAGGCACTGCCGAGAACCAGCTCACGGTACTGGAACCCGGATGGGTAGCAGAAGGTACCCATGTAAAAAAAAGTTCAAGGCCGCGAGCCGGCCGCAGTTACCAAAACCCACAGTCCTACAGGGGGTGCTTGTCCTATTGGCACTATGGAACCAGCCTTCATTGCCAGATCCCGCAGCCCACATAGGAGTCACCTAAACTGCAGGCACCATAGAGTCGGCTAACCCGACCGCAACACGACAGGACAACGCATTGGAGGCAAAGTGACGTTGACACTACCCGGAAACAGCTGGCGTGCTGGAACCAGGCTGGGCAGGAGGGAGTACCCGTGCCAAAGACACTGCCGAGAACCAGCTGACGGTACTGGAACCCGGATGGGTAGCAGAAGATATAAGAGCAAATGGAACTACCGAGGACCAGCTGACGGTACTGGAACCCGGATGGGTAGCAGAAGGTACAAGAGCCAATGGAACTACCGAGGACCAGCTGATGTTACTGGAACTCGGTTACTAAGCAGGAGGTACCTGTGCCAGAAAGCACTACCAAGGACCAGCAGACGTTGGTGGAACTTGGATACCGAGAAGGAGGCACCTAATCCAAAGGCACTGCCGAGAACCAGCTGACAGTACTGGAACCCGGATGGGTAGCAGAAGGTACCCATGTAAAAAAAAGTTCAAGGCCGCGAGCCGGCCGCAGTTACCAAAACCCACAGTCCTACAGGGGGTGCTTGTCCTATTGGCACTATGGAACCAGCCTTCATTGCCAGATCCCGCAGCCCACATAGGAGTCACCTAAACTGCAGGCACCATAGAGTCGGCTAACCCGACCGCAACACGACAGGACAACGCATTGGAGGCAAAGTGACGTTGACACTACCCGGAAACAGCTGGCGTGCTGGAACCAGGCTGGGCAGGAGGGAGTACCCGTGCCAAAGACACTGCCGAGAACCAGCTGACGGTACTGGAACCCGGATGGGTAGCAGAAGATACAAGAGCAAATGGAACTACCGAGGACCAGCTGACGGTACTGGAACCCGGATGGGTAGCAGAAGGTACAAGAGCCAATGGAACTGCCGAGAACCAGCTGGCGGTGCTGGAGCCCAGGGTAAATACTAAAAACAGAGGAGCCAGAGGTGTATTTGGAGGAGGTTTTAAATCCGTAGTACAGTGGATGTGGACAAAGCAGGAGAAATTGCCGTCCGTACAGCAGGGGAACAGCTGACGTTACCGAACCCCAATAACACGGCAGCAAGTGTTGACTGTGCAGACAGCACTTCCGAGCGCCAACTGGCGGTGCTGGAGCCCAGGGATAAGAATAAAAATAGAGAGGAGCCAGAGGTGTAATTGGAGCAAGTTTTAAATAAGTAGCACAGTGAATATGGAAAGAGGAGGAGAAATTGCCGTGAACACAGCAGGGGAACAGCTGACGTTACCGAACCCCAATAACACCGCAGCAAGTGTTGACTGTGCAGACGGCACTTCCGAGCGCCAACTGGCGGTGTTGGAGCCCAGGGATAAGAATGAAAACAGAGGAGCCAGAGGTGTAATTGGAGCAACTTTAAAATGTGTAGTACAGTGGATGTGGACAAAGCAGGAGAAATTGCCGTCCGCACAGCAGGGGAACAGCTGACGTTACTGAATCCCAATAACATGGCAGCAAGTGTTGACTGTGCAGATGGCACTTCCGTGCGCCAACTGGCGGTGTTGGAGCTCAGGGATAATACTGAAAACAGAGGAGCCAGAGGTGTAATTGGAGCAACTTTAAAATCTGTAGTAGTGAGAATGTGGACAGAGCAGGAGAAATTGCCGTTCGCACAGCAGGGGAACAGCTGACGTTACTGAACCCCAATAACATGGTAGCAAGTGTTGACTGTGCAGACGGCACTTCCGAGCGCCAACTGGCGGTGTTGGAGCTCAGGGATAATACTGAAAACAGAGGAGCCAGAGGTGTATTTGGAGGAGGTTTTAAATCAGTAGTACAGTGGATGTGGACAGAGCAGGAGAAATTGCCGTCCGCACAGCAGGGGAACAGCTGACGTTACTGAACCCCAATAACACGGCAGCAAGTGTTGACTGTGCAGACGGCACTTCCGAGCGCCAACTGGCGGTGTTGGAGCTCAGGGATAATACTGAAAACAGAGGAGCCAGAGGTGTAATTGGAGCAACTTTAAAATCTGTAGTAGTGAGAATGTGGACAGAGCAGGAGAAATTGCCATCCGCACAGCAGGGGAACAGCTGACGTTACTGAACCCCAATAACATGGTAGCAAGTGTTGACTGTGCAGACGGCACTTCCGAGCGCCAACTGGCGGTGTTGGAGCTCAGGGATAATACTGAAAACAGAGGAGCCAGAGGTGTATTTGGAGGAGGTTTTAAATCAGTAGTACAGTGGATGTGGACAGAGCAGGAGAAATTGCCGTCCGCACAGCAGGGGAACAGCTGACGTTACTGAACCCCAATAACACGGCAGCAAGTGTTGACTGTGCAGACGGCACTTCCGAGCGCCAACTGGCGGTGTTGGAGCTCAGGGATAATACTGAAAACAGAGGAGCCAGAGGTGTAATTGGAGCAACTTTAAAATCTGTAGTAGTGAGAATGTGGACACAGCAGAAGAAATTGCCGTCCGCACAGCAGGGGAACAGCTGACGTTACTGAACCCCAATAACATGGTAGCAAGTGTTGACTGTGCAGACGGCACTTCCGAGCGCCAACTGGCGGTGTTGGAGCTCAGGGATAATACTGAAAACAGAGGAGCCAGAGGTGTATTTGGAGGAGGTTTTAAATCAGTAGTACAGTGGATGTGGACAGAGCAGGAGAAATTGCCGTCCGCACAGCAGGGGAACAGCTGACGTTACTGAACCCCAATAACACGGCAGCAAGTGTTGACTGTGCAGACGGCACTTCCGAGCGCCAACAGGCGGTGTTGGAGCTCAGGGATAATACTGAAAACAAAGGAGCCAGAGGTGTAATTGGAGCAACTTTAAAATCTGTAGTAGTGAGAATGTGGACAGAGCAGAAGAAATTGCCGTCCGCACAGCAGGGGAACAGCTGACGTTACTGAACCCCAATAACATGGTAGCAAGTGTTGACTGTGCAGACGGCACTTCCGAGCGCCAACTGGCGGTGTTGGAGCTCAGGGATAATACTGAAAACAGAGGAGCCAGAGGTGTATTTGGAGGAGGTTTTAAATCAGTAGTACAGTGGATGTGGACAGAGCAGGAGAAATTGCCGTCCGCACAGCAGGGGAACAGCTGACGTTACTGAACCCCAATAACACGGCAGCAAGTGTTGACTGTGCAGACGGCACTTCCGAGCGCCAACTGGCGGTGTTGGAGCTCAGGGATAATACTGAAAACAGAGGAGCCAGAGGTGTAATTATAGCAACTTTAAAATCTGTAGTAGTGAGAATGTGGACAGAGCAGAAGAAATTGCCGTCCGCACAGCAGGGGAACAGCTGACGTTACTGAACCCCAATAACATGGTAGCAAGTGTTGACTGTGCAGACGGCACTTCCGAGCGCCAATTGGCGGTGTTAGAGCTCAGGGATAATACTGAAAACAGAGGAGCCAGAGGTGTATTTGGAGGAGGTTTTAAATCAGTAGTACAGTGGATGTGGACAGAGCAGGAGAAATTGCCGTCCGCACAGCAGGGGAACAGCTGACGTTACTGAACCCCAATAACACGGCAGCAAGTGTTGACTGTGCAGACGGCACTTCCGAGCGCCAACTGGCGGTGTTGGAGCTCAGGGATTACAGTTCAGGTGGTAGAAACATGAACAGAACAGGAGACCTGGATACTGTTGCCAACCAATTATTTATTCTGGAAGAGGACTGGCAAATTCATGAGAGATCCAGGCCTTGTTCATTTTGAGAAAAGTAAGCCGGTCAACGTTATCGGAGGATAGTCGCATGCGACTGTCTGTTAGTACACCACCTGCGGCACTAAAGACGCGTTCCGATAATACACTAGCAGCAGGGCAAGCATACTGACTAAGCTCTGGCCATGTATCCAGCTTACAGACCCAAAACTTGAAGGGAGAAGAGCCGTCTGGGAGTACACTAAGAGGGCAAGACATGTAGTCTGTCACCATCTGACGGAAACGTTGCCTCCTGCTGACTGGAGCCGTCTGTGATGGTGTAGACATTTGTGGCGGCGGGGACACAAAACTTTGCCACATTTCGGCCATACTGGTCTTGCCTTGTGCTGAGGCGCTGCTTCTGCTCCCTCTTTGTGCAGAGCTTCCTCCACTGCCTCGACGCACTGAGCTGCTTTGTAAAGCACTAGCAGCACTGCTCTCGGTTGGAATGGAGAACATGATGGAATGCACCAGTGCGTCTTGGTACTCCCGCATTTTACGCTCCCGGTTCAACGGTGTTATGAGGCTTTGTAAGTTGTCCCGGTAGCGAGGATCTAGGAGGGTGGACACCCAATAATCAGCCGTGTTGAGAATGTGGGCGATGCGGCGGTCGTTTCTCAGGCACTGCAGCATGAAATCAACCATGTGCTGCAGACTGCCAACTGGCCAAGAAACGCTGTTCCCTGCTTGAGGCGTGATCTCTGCCTGCTCTGCATCACCCCACCCTCGCTCTAGATACTGACTACTAGAGCATTGTGTACCTCCCTCCTCTGGACAGATGTCTTCCTCATCCATTGACTCCTCCTCATCCTCCTCACAAAGTGTCCCCTGCCTAGGCCTTTGTGAGGAACCACGTTGCGCAGACTGTAGAGAAGCAGATGGCATTTGTGACTCCTCATCCTCCACCTCTTCCAAAACCTCGTCCCTTAGTGCTTGCAGTGTTTTTTCAAGCAGGCAGATAAGGGGGATAGTCATGCTGACTAGTGCATCATCTGCACTCGCCATCCGCGTGGAATAATCGAAGGCACGCAAAACGTGGCAAATGTCCTTCATAGAGGCCCACTCAGTGGTGGTGAAGTGTGAACGGCGCGCACTGCGACTTGTTTGCGCCTGCTGCAGCTGGTACTCCATTACTGCTGCCTGCTGCTCACACAACCTCTCCAACATATGTAACGTTAAATTCCACCTGGTGGGTAGGTCACATATAATGCGATGTTCCGGAAGACATAATCGGCGCTGCAGAGCTGCAATGCGTGATCTTGCATTGCTGGAACGCCGCAAGTGAGCGCACTCTATGCGGACCTTGTGAAGCAGTGCATCAAGATCCGGATAGTCCCTCAAAAAACTCTGCACGACCAAGTTGAGCACATGTGCCAGACATGGGATGTGAGTGAGGTTGCCTAGGCCCAGAGCTGCCACCAGATTTCGGCCATTGTCACACACTACCATGCCTGGCTGGAGATTCGCTGGCACAAACCACACGTTACTCTGCTGCTTGATGGCATTCCAGAGCTCCTGCGCTGTGTGGCTTCGATTCCCCAAAGAAATTAATTTTAATACGGCCTGTTGACGTTTGGCAACGGCTGTGCTCATATCGGTCATCATAACAGGTAACCGTTCACGGGTCGATGTGGAGGTAGACCGTGACGGCTCCTGCAGCGCTGATTCAGAGGAACTGGAGTATGAGGAGGAGTCAATGTGTACAGACTGGATTCCTGCAATCCTTGGAGTTGGCAGAACACGTACAGCGCCACTCTCAAGATCTGTACCCGGCTCCACAACATTTACCCAATGGGCAGTGAGGGAAAGGTATCGTCCCTGTCCATGCTTACTGGTCCACGCATCAGTGGTCAGGTGGACCTTGCTACTGACGGCGTTTTGTAGCGCATGTTTAATTTTTCCCTCCACATGATGTTGCAGGGCAGGGACGGCTTGCCTGCTGAAATAAAAGCGGCTGGGCACGTTGTATTGTGGGACTGCCAATGCCATAAAGTTACGGAATGTGTCAGTCTCCACCAGCCTGAATGATAGCATTTCAAGGGCCAGTAGTTTAGCAATGCCAGCATTCAGAGCCTGTGCTCGGGGGTGGTTTGCCGAGTATGGGCGCCTTTTCTCCCATGCCTGTGCTAACGATGGCTGTAGACTGGCCTGGGAGTGTGAGGATGACTGGGAAAGTGGTGCTGTGGGTGGAATTACACTGTGTCTCTGTACAACAGTGCCAGAGATTCTTCCATGGCGATCCTGTGAGGAAGCCGAACCAGCTGTGTGTGAGCTGGAGGAAGAGGCTACAACACGAGCTGAAGAGGTGGTAGGTGGCGTAGTAGGTTGGCCTAGGTCTTCAGTGTGTTTGTGTAACTCCACCACGTGCTTGGTCCGCACATGTTTCCACATATTTGTGGTATTGAGGTTGCTGACACTTTTCCCTCTTTTCACCTTCTGATTACACAGCTTGCATTTGACAAAGCAAATGTCATCTGCAACTGTGTCAAAAAAGGACCAGGCACTGCAAGTCTTGGGAGCGCCCGCTTTGGATTTTGGAAGAGCCATGCTCCTAATGGGTGCCGAAGTGGAGGCTACAGGCAACCAAGTCTGCCCCCTCCCTCTCCCTCCTTTTTGGGCCGTTCGGGGAATCTCTTCCTCAGAGCTGCTCCCACCACCTTCCTGTCCCTCACGCCATGATGGGTCAAGGACCTCATCATCTACACCACCCTCTTCAAACAACTGCTTCTCCTGGGTAGTCTCGACAGCACAGTACGCACCAGAAAGTGGCACCTGAGTCTCATCATCAGATGCGTACTGAGGTGTGCTGCTGACCATAGGCACTGGCCCACCCGCCTCTTCAGATTCAGAGAGACAAAACGGTTGCGCATCACTGCATACTACCTCTTCTTCAAATTCTCGAATTCTGCTTGGCTGGCCCCCTCTTTCCAAGCCAAGAGATTCAGAGAACAGAAGTAGAGATGGCTCCTGTCCAGGGCTCTCTGACTGCCTGGGCAATTTGGCAGGTGGTGAAGAGACAGATGGGTGCTCTTCAGTGCTCAGGACCTGAGAGGATCTGGAACTAATTGAAGTCGATGCGTTAGCTGCCATCCATCCGACAACGGCTTCAATTTGGTCCTCGCGCAGCAGTGGGGTACGGCTAGCTCCTACAAAGCTGCGCATAAAGGACTGTTCCCTGGTAAAACTGGGGGATGCTGAGTCACTGGTGCCCGCAGCAGGCACAGAATCCCCACGTCCTCTCCCTGCAGGCACAGAATCCTCACGTCCTCTCCCTGCAGAAACTCCACGCCCACGCCCACACCCACGCCCACGACCACATGCCTTACTCCCTGCCTTCTTCATCTTGGTAGACTGATAAAGATAGGCAGAAAAGTACTAAGGGCTTAGTGTGCTTATTCCTGAACAGCTGCTAACAGGTATAAGAAACACTAATTTTATAAAGTGTGGACTAGACTTTAATATGAGCTAATGTGGCCTACACAACTGTAAAGTGGAGTGTTTGGTGAACTTTATTTAGGTTTTTTTTTGTCACAAAAAGACACTGGATGTGCCTAAAGATGTAATAACGATAGTATCACAAACTTTTTGTAGCTATTACAATGTAGGAAGGTAACCTACAATGCAATAGATGAGGCTGCAAAAAATAGGCTAATACTAATCTGGCTGGGGCTGCAGGGCCCAAGGCTGCAGAAAGGCTCCTCTATCTACTCCTATATAGTGTGTTTGGAATCAATTTAGCTGAATACGGATGGAACCACCACACTAATAGGAGATATCAGGAAAAATTATGAATTGGCAAAAAACGACAATGTATGAGGCAGTGACACACACTGAGTGCACTACAACCAGACGGGGTTGAAGCACACACTACAGGGTGAGCTGCACTCACACACCAGACCTTGCAGACAGCGGTGAACAGTACAGATGCAGAGCACTGTGCACTAGCGCTGCAAGACCAAAAAAATTTCTCTATCTACTCCTATATAGTGTGTTTGGAACCAATTTAGCTGAATACGGATGGAACCACCACACTAATAGGAGATATCAGGAAAAATTATGAATTGGCAAAAAAGGACAATGTATGAGGCAGTGACACACACTGAGTGCACTACAACCAGACGGGGTTGAAGCACACACTACAGGGTGAGCTGCACTCACACACCAGACCTTGCAGACAGCGGTGAACAGTACAGATGCAGAGCACTGTGCACTAGTGCTGCAAGACGGAAAAAAATGTCTCTATCTACTCCTATATAGTGTGTTTGGAACCAATTTAGCTGAATACAGATGGAACCACCACACTAATAGGAGATATCAGGAAAAATTATGAATTGGCAAAAAAGGACAATGTATGAGGCAGTGACACACACTGAGTGCACTACAACCAGACTTGGCTGAAGCACACACTACAGGGTGAGCTGCACTCACACACACAGACCTTGCAGACAGCGGTGAACAGCACAGGGAACTGTGCACTAGCACTGCAAGGCACAGTGATTTAGAAAGTAGCTTGGGTAAAGCAGTATAGAGCAAATAGGTAGCTAAAACTGTCCCTCAGAACAACAGCGTCCTATCCCTAACTGAATTCACAGCAGAGTGAGCTCAAAATGGCGGCGGTGGCTTTTATAGTGCATCATGACATCATTTCAGCAGCCAATCACAGCCATGCCATTAGTTAAGATGCCTACATGCCTAACAGGATGTGCCCACACTTCTTAGGATCCTCATTGGCTGAATAAAATGAAAATGTCTCATTGCATTATGGGAACTTCCGATTCCGGTATACGATATTGCAAAAGTATCGGAATTAAGTATCGGAATTCCGATACCGCGAATATCGGCCGATACCCGATATTTCAGTATCGGAATGCTCAACACTAATCACCACCCTTGACCTTACAAAAGGGTACTAGCAAATCCCCATGTCCCAAAGAGAAGATGGACTTCTCTACACCTGATGGGTGTTTCCAATACACGAGGGTGTGTTTTGTTCTGCCACCTTTCAGAGGGCCATGGACTCCTCACAAGAATATGCCGCAGTTTACCTAGACGATATTGTGATCTTCACCCTGGATTAGGAAAGTCATCTACAGAAGGTCCAGGCTGTACTGAACACACTGAGGAAGGCGGAGTTTACCATAAACCCCAAAAAAGGAGCCATGGGGAAGGAGGAGGCCAAATACCTAGGCTATATCATTGGTAGGGGCGAAATTAAGTCACAGGAGAACAAGGTGGAAGTGATTCAAAATTGGCCGCAACCAGTCTCCAAAAAACAGGTTAGTGCATTTTTGGGATTTGTGGGATACTATCAACAGTTCAACCCCAATTTCGCCATGCGAGTTGCACCCCTGACCGACCTCCTTAAAGGCACAAAGACTTCGATGGACAAGTGGACTTTGGAAGTGGAGACGGTTTTCCAGGAGTTGAAACTAGCCTGTGTAAATAGCCGATCTTGGTCGCACTGGACTTCAAGAAGGAGTTCATGGTCCAGACGGACGCTTCAGAAGTCTGGTTGGGAGCCGTGTTGTCAAAAGAAATAAATGAGAAAGAACATCCAATCCTATACCTAAGAAGGAGACTTTCCTTCTGTGAGAAAAATTATGCCATTGTGGAAAAATAATGCTTGGCCATCAAATGGGTGATTGATACTCTGAAGTACTACCCTACCTGCTGGTTTGGAAGTTCAGGTTCGTGTCACACCATGCGCCCTGGAGATGGTAGAGGGAAAAGAACAGGAAGAATGCCCAGGTGACTAGGTGGTTTCTGGCACTCCAGGACTTCAGCTTCCATATGGAGCATAGTTCAGGGACACTACACACAAACGCAGATGACCTGTCAAGGTTTCCCTGTCTAGTCACTGAAGGTGTCAACCCCCCTCTCTTTGGGCAGAGAGGGGGATATGTAAGATGGTCACTGGTAATGTGCAGGAGGGGAGATATGTTTCACTGAGCTTATTAGCTTCAGTGATATAAACCTGGAAGTTTGCTGCAGCATGTTATGTGCTGAAAAATGTTAATTGGCCATAACAGGGCCAGGTTTATTGTGAACAGCTAAAGAGTTGGACAGTTGGACAGGATGGCTGTTCACCACATTTCCTCCCTATGGTGTGGTCCAGGAGGTAAAAGTGAAGCCTCTGGACTTAATGATTATGATGACTAAGGATTCACACCACTCTTTTTCCCCAAAGGTGCCCATACTGTGTATATATATATATATATATATATATATATATATATATATATATATATATGTATATATATATGTGTGTATATATAAATATGTATATATATATATATATATAAAATATATGGACTTAATGATTGCTCTGCGTGCTCTGAAGGAGAGCTGAATGAAAGAGCTGGGCTCTAGCTTAAAAGAGCTGAACCCTGATTTCTAAGCGTGAGGACTCCACAAGTATATGGACTGTAATGTATGCTGTTTATCTAGACTATCAACATTGAATATGTGTTTTTTTTTAACTGGTTTATGAGGCATGTTTTAATAAACCAACTGAAGATTTAAACAAAAAACATTCCTTTGAAAACCTCATTAAGCAGCTGAATGAGTCGATCTACCACAATACCCATATGCATACACTCTTAGCAGGCATATACACATTTGTCAGGGATGACACTGGGAGATTGCACAGATCCCACCGCTGTCACCGGTTTGCCAAGAGACACAACTCTGTTGCCTCCAATCATGAAGGCAATTGCACAATTTACTGTAGCGTGATGGATGAGGCCGCGGCTGCTTTCAATAATAGGCCAGTCACTGGGGAACTCACAGTGAGCGTATGGGATGTACAACTCCGATTCGATCACTGCCAACTCCACAATAACAAAAGGGATCTACTAGCTATAACTACCAATCATTTATACCGGCCCAATTTGTAAAGGACATATTAATATTCATGCTATCCAAGTGTAAAGGACATATTGATACTCATGCTAGAGCAACTCAATTTTGTCTGCTTGCTTTAAAATCATGTTCTTATCACTCCTTGCATAACATACATTCTTTCTTTCTCTTCCCATGCAACTTTCCCACACTAACCTTTTCTCACAAGAACATTTTGTCAGACACTCTGCTCCTGTTATCTAACTAGTCTAAGCCAGCATTGACCTTGTAAATTTCCAGCGTGCTTCGAACTAACGATAATATGACCATATATGTGTGTTACTGGTCCGGGTGGTGGAACCTCTGTGCCGCGGTGCAAGGAGGGACCCAGAGGGGCGTAACTAAGTATCAACCTGAACCGACGCTGGTCGGACGGCGGCTAACGACTCCGTGACCAGGGAGGATCCGGGCAGAGGGACCAGGTGCTACTCAGTGGACGACCTTGTAAGAGAGCAGGTGGCTTCCACGGGTCAGATGGCTGGGACTGACCGGTATGGCGGATGTACACAGCAAGCAGGCCGAAGTCTCTGGTTAGCTGACAGGTAGTCACAGTATGTGACAGCAGAGCAAGTGGTAGTCTCTAGGTTTACCAGGCAGGTGGTCACAGCAAGTGACAGCAGGAGCCTCTAGGTAGGCTAACAGGTGGTCACGGCAAGTGACAGCCAAGCAGGCTGAAGTCTCTAGTAGAGATGAGCGTTGTTCTACTCGAACTGTTCGCCAATCTCAAATTCGAGCTGTTTTGGGCGGTGTTCGAGCCGGTCGGCGAACACGAACAATTTGAGAAAAATTCGGCTGTTCGAGGTTATGTTCGATAACTGTTCGTGCACCAAAATCATAACTGGATTTTTTCTCAGTAATGATGAAAATTAATGTTAATACGCAGTTTGAGTGTACAGCGGGGCGGGGGGAGGGGCAGGGGATGGATCTCTGCAGGAACAATGAAAATCTCCATTTTTTTTTCTCTTTCCCGCATTTGCAGTGGGGAGGTGCAATCTGTCAGCCTATCAGCAGCGCACACACGGAGCGAAGTGCTTTTTTTCACACAAGCAAGGGCATGTGTGATTGGCAGTGTATGTCACATGTCCTTGCCCTATAAGACCAAGCCATTTTCCCCGTCGCCACCATTTTCTCACTGCTGCAGCTGCGTGTTAGACGGCACCGCTGTTGCTGTGTGCGCTATACCTTGTTAATTTCAAGCCAATTTTCGCACAAATATACAGATAGCTTGGGAGTAGGGAATAGTTGTGATTGCAGTCCTTTTAAGGACTAGGTTACAGCATTTCCTACGACTTTTATCAAGCAGGTCTGTGCTCTTAAATAGATAGATTGTGGGAGTAAAGACTAATTGTAATTGGAGTCCTTTTCAGGACTAGGTTACATCAGTTCCTATCAGTTTTTGCCAGGCAGGTCTGTGCCAGTGCTGTGCAAGTTTTTTTCACAGCATTTGGCTGAATCTAGCAAAGCTAATCCTTTTTGGCCTATTGCAGAGTGTGTTAGTCAGTGGAGTAGCCTATCTGTGTTGCAAGATATACCACCTGTGTATAGAATACCAATTTTTTTACTGCACCTAGTGAAGTAAAATCTTTTGGGCATAGCATCATTCTATTAGTCCATCTATACTGACCTCCATCAGGTTGCAAACTGAATATAATTTTTTTCTGCATCTAGCTCTGAAAAAATATTTGGGCTTCTAGCAGTGTGTGGGACTTGGTCTATTAGTCCATCTATACTGACCTCCATCAGGTTGCAAATTAAAAATAATTTTTTTATTCATTTAGCTCTGAAAAAATATTTGGGCTTCTAGCAGTGTGTGGGACTTGTTCTATTAGTCCTTCTATACTGACCTCCAGCAGGTTGCAAATTGAATATAATTTTTTTCTGCATCTAGCTCTGAAAAAATATTTGGGCTTCTAGCGGTGTGTGGGACTTGGTCTATTAGTTCATCTATACTGACCTCCATCAGGTTGCAAATTAAAAATAATTTTTTTCTGCATCTAGCTCTGAAAAAATATTTGGGCTTCTAGCAGTGTGTGGGACTTGGTCTATTAGTCCATCTATACTGACCTCCATCAGGTTGCAAATTAAAAATAATTTTTTTCTTCATTTATCTCTGAAAAAATATTTGGGCTTCTAGCAGCGTGTGGGACTTGTTCTATTAGTCCATCTATACTGACCTCCATCAGGTTGCAAATTAAAAATAATTTTTTTCTGCATCTAGCTCTGAAAAAATATTTGGGCTTCTAGCGGTGTGTTCGACTTGGTCTATTAGTCCATCTATACTGACCTCCATCAGGTTGCAAATTAAAAATAATTTTTTTCTGCATCTAGCTCTGAAAAAATATTTGGGCTTCTAGCAGTGTGTGGGACTTGGTCTATTAGTCCATCTATACTGACCTCCATCAGGTTGCAAATTAAAAATAATTTTTTTCTTCATTTATCTCTGAAAAAATATTTGGGCTTCTAGCAGCGTGTGGGACTTGTTCTATTAGTCCATCTATACTGACCTCCATCAGGTTGCAAATTAAAAATAATTTTTTTCTGCATCTAGCTCTGAAAAAATATTTGGGCTTCTAGCAGTGTGTGGGACTTGGTCTATTAGTCCATCTATACTGACCTCCATCAGGTTGCAAATTAAAAATAATTTTTTTCTTCATTTAGCTCTGAAAAAATATTTGGGCTTCTAGCAGTGTGTGGGACTTGTTCTATTAGTCCTTCTATACTGACCTCCAGCAGGTTGCAAATTGAATATAATTTTTTTCTGCATCTAGCTCTGAAAAAATATTTGGGCTTCTAGCGGTGTGTGGGACTTGGTCTATTAGTCCATCTATACTGACCTCCATCAGGTTGCAAATTAAAAATAATTTTTTTCTGCATCTAGGTCTGAAAAAAATATTTGGGCTTCTAGCAGTGTGTGGGACTTGGTCTATTAGTCCATCTATACTGACCTCCATCAGGTTGCAAATTAAAAATAATTTTTTTCTGCATCTAACCCAGCCAATAGTTTTGGCCTAATACCACAGTTTGGCCACTCAGCTCTGCTCGGTTACCATCCATTGTTTTTTTGTGCAAACAAGTCCAGAGTTGTGAATTAGTTAACCACCAAAATGAGTGGAAAAAGGCCTGCTGCTGGTGGAAAGGGGAATAGGCGTGTTGGGAAGGGGAAAAAAGGTTGTGTCCGTGGGGTAGGTGCAGAAGAAAGACCATCTTCCAGCCAAACTAAAATGTCTACTTCTTTTAGCGGACAATGTGATAAGATCCCTTTCTTACGGCCACGCCAATCGCTACAAATTCCAGATGAGGCACAAAAACAGCAGGTGCTTCAACGGATATCAAGTGCTCCTTTAAGTGGGCTCTCCTCCACATCAACTTCAACATCACAAATACTCCAGTCCTCAAAGGTGTCACCCAAATCGCACTTGCTTCCTCACAGCTCCCAAATCTCCAGCTGCCCGTCTGAGTATGAGGTAGAACAGATGGTTGAGTCTGCAGAGCTGTTTACTCATACTATAGCCTGGGAATCAGAGGTCGACTCCAGCGCTTCTGTGAATCCAGACGAGGAAATGATCTGCACTGATGCCCAGAATCTTTATGAGTCGGATCCAGGACCAGACGCAGAAGGTTCTGACCATAATGTAGACCCTCATTCCCAAACTGTAACTCCTGTTGGTGGAGACAATGAGGAAGACGATGATAAGACTCAAATACCTGATTGGAGCGACAACTTTAGTTTTTTGTCAGGGCAGGAACAGGTTGGCTCTGAGGACGACGGGTGTGATAACGCACAGGGTGATGATGATGAGGTCGGAGATCCCACTTACTGTCAACCCACAGTCAGCCAAGAGATGAGGTCAGCAGAGGAGGTGGAGGAAGATGCTAGTGACGACGAGGTCAGGTTGTGCCTTCCTGGACAGAGACGTAGTACTGGAAGCACGTCAACAACTGCATCCTCAAACACAACTCTGCCTCTCACCACAAGTCGTGGTGGCTCTTCAGGTCGCATGGGTGCTAAGCTTTGCATAGCCTGGGCATTTTTTCAGATCGATAAAGATGACCCAACTCGTGTTATCTGTAACATTTGTCAGCAAAAGCTAAGTAGAGGCCAAAAAATACATAGTTTGAGTACTTCATGCATGAACCGGCACATGGACATGAAGCATAAGTTGCAGTGGGAAGCTCAGTGTGCTACAATGCGGCCTAGCCGGCCGGGCCAACCACCGTCTGCCATATCTTGTGCATCCGCGGCCTCTTCATCCTCTGTGACTGGGGGGACAGCAGTCACACCTGTTTTGGGGCGCAGACCTGCCACCTCTTTACCCGCAACAGCCAGCGTGATTGGCAGGTCATCATTTTCTTTGGAGGTGGTAACACCAGCTGGTCTTGAGCACTGTCCGACATCGATAGCACCACCTTTGGATCAAGGCAACCTAACATGTCCGCCTGCATCTTCCTCACAGACCGGCAGTTTGCCGGGGACACCCTTATCAACCCCGTCTAAGCACAATAGCCAGCCCTCGGTCCCTCAGATGTGGACAAGTAAAAGACCATTTCCTCCTAGCCATGAGAAAGCTAAGAGGTTGAATTTCACCATCTGCAATCTCTTGGCTACAGAAATGCTGCCTTTCCGCCTGGTGGACACAGAGGATTTTCGAGACCTTATGTCCGTCGCAGTGCCCCAGTACCAGATGCCCAGTCGGCACTACTTCTCAAAGAAAGGTGTGCCTGCGCTCCACCAGCATGTCGCACACAACATCACCGCTTCTTTGAGAAACTCTGTGTGTGACAGGGTGCATTTCACCACAGACACTTGGACGAGTAGGCATGGACAGGGGCGTTACATGTCGCTGACTGGGCACTGGGTAACTATGGTGACAGCAGGACAAGGGGCTGCTGTCCAAGTCTTGCCGTCCCCACGAGTTGTGCGTCAATCCTCTTTATGTCAAAGTTCCTCCACTGCTTCTGCCTCCTCAACCTCCTCTCGGTCTTCCACCTGCACCCAAAGCCTGTCTGGTCATGCCACAAGCTTTCTAACTGCGCAGAAGGGATCCTGCACACCTCCTTACTATGCTGGCAGTAGGGCTCAACGTCATCAGGCGGTTTTTACATTGAAATGTCTGGGAAATGTGAGTCACACAGCTGAGGAGTTGTGGTCAGCTCTGGAGAACCAATTTCATGAATGGTTGTCTCCACTGGACCTGAAACCAGGGAAGGCCGTGTGCGACAATGCTGCAAACCTGGGTGCGGCCCTTCGCCGGGGCAATGTCACACACGTGCCTTGTATGGCTAACGTGTTGAACCTGGTTGTCCAGCAATTTTTAGCCCACTATCCCAGACTAGATAGCCTTCTGCAGAGGGCACGGTCACTGTGTGCTCACTTCCGCCGTTCGCATCCCGCAGCTCAGCGACTTACATCTCTACAGAAGTCGTTGGGCCTGCCACTTCACCGGCTAAAATGCGATGTGCCTACCCGGTGGAATTCAACTCTGCACATGTTGCAGCGACTGTGGCAGCACCGACAAGCCCTGGTGCAATACGTTCTGACGTATAGCCTGGGCCAACGAGATTCAGAGGTGGGGCAAATCACGCTGGAGGAGTGGTCTCAGATCAGGGACCTATGCACCCTTCTGCACAGTTTTGAAATGGCGACGAAGATGTTTAGTGCTGACGATGCCATTATCAGCATGACTATTCCGGTGATTTACATGCTGGAGCACATGTTAAACAGAATTCGGAGTCAGGTGGTGGCACAAGAGGAGGTGGAGGAAGTAGAGGAGGAGGAGTTGTATGCGGAAGGGCTAACATCTGCAAGGTCCAGACGGTCGGCAGCACCAAGGCGGCAGGCATGTGAGGGTGGGGGAGATGATTTTACCAGGGCGCATGGTAGCAGCCAAACTAGTGAGGAAGGTGCAGGAGCCCAGGAAGAAGTGGAGGACGAACTGATGGAAGACTCATCAGATGAGGGAGACCTTGATCACATTTCTGTTGTGCGAGGTTGGGGGGAGAGGACAGAGGAAGGAAGCATGATTGTTACCTCGCCACCAACACAACAGGGACTTGGTGCTCCTGGATGCGCAACACACATGAGTGCCTTCTTGCTGCACTACCTGCAACATGACCCTCGAATTGTGAGAATTAGAAATAATCCTGACTACTGGGTTGCCACACTGTTAGATCCCCGGTACAAAAGTAAATTTGCAGAAATTATTCCTGCCATAGAAAGGGATGCACGCATGCAGGAGTATCAGCAGAGACTGTTGCAGAATCTTACATGTGCTTTTCCACAAAATACCAGTGGTGCACGTAGTGAATCTCACAGTTCCAACTTGCCAACCGTGGGACCGTCAAGTGTTCAGCACTCAAACCGTAACAGAACCACAGTATCTGCTGGTAACATCAATTTTGCGGAATCATTTCACCACTTTTTTAGCCCATCCTTTGCAAGGCCACAGGAGACAAGAAGTCTGACACATAGTCAACGCCTAGAGACGATGGTACAGGAGTATCTCCAAGTAAACATTGAAGCCACGACTGTGTCACTGGACCCTTGCTCTTTTTGGGCTTCCAATCTGGATAAATGGCCGGAGCTAGCCACTTACGCCTTGGAGATCTTGTCATGCCCCGCAGCCAGCGTTCTGTCTGAACGTGTGTTCAGCGCTGCTGGCGGTGTGCTGACAGATAAGCGCACGCGGCTCTCCACTGATAATGTAGACAGACTCACGTTCATAAAGATGAACAAATCATGGATCCGAAACGACTTTTCTACCCCTGTGTCATCCTGGGGAGAGTAAAAGCTTGATGATTGGTTAAAATCACCCTACCAACCGTTTTAAGCTTTCAAATTACTAATCATGTTTATCTGTATCTTGACTGGAAAATAATTTGGGCTTTGTAGCAGTGTGCAGCACTGATCCTATTAGGCCATCTATAATAAGCTTCACCAGATTTAAAATTAAAAATAATTTTTAGCTGCATCTAGCCCGGAAAATAATTTTGGGGCTCCGAGATGCGCAAGACACATAAGTGCCTTCTTGCTGCACTACCTGCAGCATGACCCTCATATTGTCAGAATTCTAAGTAATCATGACTACTGGGTTGCCACACTCTTAGATCCCCCAAACTTTTCGATCAACCTTTTCATTTTAATAAAGACCAAAAAAATGGTCATTTTTGAAATTATAAGCATTAGCAGGTTGTTAGAAACTGAAATCAAACAGTTTTCAACTCAAAACTTTATTCTAGGTGATGTTACATTTTCACATAGGACCCCTTGTTCGAAAGGAGCTTCTGAACTCTCTCGTCCATTGAATTTGTCAGGTTTTGGATGGTTTCTGCTTCAATTGTTTTGCATGAGGACAGAATACCCTCCCAGAGCTGTTGCTTAGATGTGAACTGCCTCCCGCCATCATAGACACTCCTTTTAATGATGCTCCAAAGGTTCTGAATGGGGTAGAGGTCAGGGGAGCATGGGGGTCACACCATAAGTTTGTCCCCTTTTATGCCCATATCAGCCAAAGATGCAGATGTTTTATGTGCAGCATGAGATGGTGCATTATCATGCAGAAAAATGATCTTGCTGTGAAATACACGGTTCTTCTTCTTGAACCATGGCAGGAAGTGCTGTTTGAGAAAATCCACATACATTATGGAGTTCATCTTTAGCGCCTTCAGGGATCCTAAAGGGGCCGACAATCTCTCTCCCCATGATTCCAGCCCAAAACATTACTCCACCTCCTCCTTGTTGGCGCTGTAGCCGTGTTTGCGTGGGGTGTCCATCAACCAGCCATCCTCCACTCCATTCATCTGGACCATCGAGCGCTGCACGGCACTCATCCGTGAACAAAACAGTTTTGAAATCAGTCTTCATGTAATGTTTGGCCCACTGGAGCCGTTTCTGCTTGTGTGAAGTGGATAGAGGAGGTCGACAGGATGGCGTATGCACAGCTGCAAACCTCTGAAGGACCCTGCATCTTGTTGTTCGGGGGACGTTGGAGGCACAAGCAGCTTCAAAAACTTGTCTGCTGCCATGACAAGGCTTTTTTGCCGCTGCTCTTTCAACCTGACGTAATTGCCTGTAGGAAAGAGTCCTCAATTTGCCCTTATCAGCACGCACACGTGTGTACTGTGAATCAGCTACATACTTCTTGATTGCCAAGACACTTCATCCTGATCATCGCACAATGTTGATTGTAGTCATGCCTTGACCTAAACACTCCACAATTTGTTGCTTCTCAGCAGCCGACACATCCTTTTTCTTTCCCATTTTGGCAGAAAATGTAGGCTGCTTAATAATGTGAGAGAGCCTTCTTAAGTAGTCTTGCCTTTCATTGGACACACCTGCCAAACTAATTAGCACAGGTGTCTGCAATTGCTTACAGTGATATAAAGAGCCCTGACACACATCACCATCAATGAGTTTAACTGACAAACAAACAAATTCTTCCCTTATCACTCCTAAACACTTTTTGCATAATAATTTGGAACGCGGTGTACATGTGCTTTTCCACAAAACACCAGTG
This sequence comes from Phyllobates terribilis, assembly GCF_046119375.1. Classification (NCBI taxonomy): domain Eukaryota; kingdom Metazoa; phylum Chordata; class Amphibia; order Anura; family Dendrobatidae; genus Phyllobates; species Phyllobates terribilis. The sequence goes on along the minus strand of NW_027362762.1, from coordinate 660,048,285 downwards.
GTTCACGTAGTGAATCTTACAGTTCTAACTTGCCAACCGTGGTCTGTATGGAATTGTTCAATAAAGGGCCCAAAATTAAGATAACATAGATGGGAGAGGTCTCTATGAATAGGAATTCCTAAGTATTTGATACCCTGTGAGGGCCAGGCAAAGGGAAAGTTGGACTGGATGGAATCCTATATGGATTTAGGGAGGGAGACATCGAGGGCCTCAGACTTCGCTGCATTGATTTTAAAATTTTACCATGTAACAAAGTGATCTATTTCAGCCATAACAGCAGGGATGGATATATGTGATTGAGTGATATATACTAGGACATCATCAGCAAATAGAGAGCACTTGTACTCGGTGCCTCCCACCTCAATCCACCTAATATTGGGGTTATGGCGAATTGATGAGAGCAGGTGCTCCGTCACTAGGATGTATAAGAGAGGGGACAGAGGACATCCCTGCCTTGTCCCATTGGTGATTGTGAAAGGTGATGAAAATGTTCTGACGCACCCCCTGGGCCTTGGGACACCCGGAGCCGGACCCTTTTTGGTGGATGCTGGTGGTTGTAGTCTTCGTGGCGGCGATCCGGTTCCGTGGCTCAGGGCTGTCAAACCAGTGGCGGAACTATTTATGTGGTTTTGATGTTTAAATGTCCGACTACGCCACCCGTGGATTGCGGTCAGACTGAACCGCCGCTACAGGGCAGACCGCTAAGGCTGGTGTTGTGGGTGCAGCAGAGCGTAGCACAACTCCCCACGGGAGGAGTATAGCCTCAGGGCAGTGTATGCGGAGGATGGGGGTGATGGTGCAGGGCAGCAGCAGTAACGACACGGAGTCAGTGATGCAGTTCAGGGCCTTTACTCACAGTTCTTATTATCCAGACCACGTCTGCAGGTAACGGCTGCCCACGTCGTACTGTGCTCACCAGGTGAGGGGCTCAGACAACTCCCAGATAACTTTGGAGCGCTTCACAGGACCCCCTTTGTGTGTCCTTTGTCTGGCCTTTCTTACCAACACTTCTGTCCAGCTGCCTCGGGCCTCCTCTTGGTAAACTTGGTGCCAGTTTCCCTGACCCTATGTGGTGCCTTCCTAGCGGGTGGAGCAAGGGGCTGCGCCACATAAAATGTCAGAGCCTCCGGTTTCTAGCTGAGGGTCGTTTCCTGCCTCCACTAGTTCGGGGACCGGTCTCCCCCTTTGGCCTGACCCCTCCACGCAGGTGGATTCGGGCGTGCGGTGGCGACTCGCCCATCCGCACCCCTGGGATCCCTTCATTCCTCGTTCCTGGAGCCTTCTCCGCTCCTCTTCCTTCCTTCTCCCTCTTGCAGGCCTGGGCCTCTGTTACTAGGCCCGCCTCCGGAGCAGAGCTCATGCAGAGCCCCTGCTCCCTGCCACTTCTGCTCAGACTTCTCTGCACTGAACTAAGATGGTGCCCACCTTTTATACTCCCTTCTCAATGCACCCAGGAACTGCTTCCTCCCTGCTCCTGCACTACAGGGTTCCCCTTCCTCAGTGTTCCCTCCCCCCACTCCAGCCAGGGACAGGGACTGTCGTGCCCATCTCAGGGGCATATTGGTCGCCCTGCCCCACGGCAATGTGGTGTAATGCATGCAGGTGTCGGGTCCTGATCCACACTCCATCCTTACCTGAGAGTGAGATATCACACCTCTGGGTGAGGTGCAATACGTCTGTAGCAACCGAGCCCTCAGGGTGCTACAGTTCCATTTATCTTCAGCCTAGGTGACGTATTGCGATACAGGGCCGTGATTTTGGCTATAAAAGGGTCCCCTAGACCCCTACCCCAAGCTCTTTAAGAGAATCATATATGGCGTGCCAGGAGACTCTATGGAATGCTTTCTCAGCATCCAACGAGAGTATCTAATTACAAATTTTTAACTGCATCTAGCCCAGGAAATACTTTGTGCCTAGTAGCAGTGTCTGCTAGTCAGCGGATTATCCCGGCTGTTAAGCAAGCTACACCACCTGTAGTTTAGACACTTAATTTTTTCAAAGGAAATGCTTCGGGACCATGGGATACTTAGTGAAGAGCATCAGGAGGCACCCCAAGGCATAGGGGCTGGGACTGGCAGTAGGATGCCTTGTGGTGGACAGCCGAGCTCGATCCTTATAAAAGCTTTTTAACTGCAGCAGCTTTAGTGGACGCTACTGGAGCTGGAATTACCGCGGCTGCTGGCATGAGACTTGCCCTCCAATAGATCCTTGTAAATGGATTTAAAGTGTATTCATTCAAATTAGAGAGACAATTTAAATTAAAAAGCTTAGAGCTGCCTCCACCACAGGGGGGCTCGCTCGACCCACCAGCGGACAGGCACCAGTATTGGGAGAGGGGGGCTGGCCGTCAGGGTTCACCGCGGCTCTGGCACAAACCCGGCGACACGGAGGTGGCACGGGCAGGAGCGGACTGGCCGTGTCGGCTTCTCACTTTTTGGATTTTAGAAGGGCATGACATGCCTATATCTGTGTCTCCCCCTCCTTTTACTCCTCCACCTCTTTTATTTTCGCATGACTATATGTACTTGTCACTTTTCCATGTGTTAGTTATGTCTTCTGAGCAGTTTGTCAGCTTTTGGACACCTTTGAAGGTGTTTTCTATGTGTTTCTATGTGTTTTTGTTTGCCTGCCATTGGTTTTAACGGTGTTCGAAGGTGTTCGACGAACAGTTCGACGAACAGTTCGGCGAACACACGGGTGTTCGACGAACCGAACCGAACTCGAACACTACGGGGGTGGCTCAACACTAGTCTCTAGGCTAGCAGGCAGGTGGTCACGGCAAGTGACGGCAGAGCCTCCAGGTAGGCTAGCAGGTAACAGACGGGTAGCAGGTGAGCGCTCCCAGGTGAGCGGGTTAGCAGGAAAGGCAGGTAGCAGGCAGGTGCTTCCTGGTAAGCAGGTGGACTTGCCCATAGACAGACTGGCGGATGACTGGAGACAGACTGTCGGGCTGGAGAGTAGACAAGTTGGCAGACAGGACTGGTAGTCAGGCTGGCAACGGGACCTGAGGGCTGAAGCAGAGGTAAGTATACTTGTGCAACAACTTTTGCTCGGGCACCTCCATTTTGGAGGAGGTGCCTTATATATGGGAGGTCCTCCGGAAATTGGCTGGGGACTCCTTAGGACGGCGCACGCAGCCCCTTTAAGAGAGAGGGAGCGCGCGCGCGCCCTAAGCACAGTGCCCGGTAAGCTGTGCACTCCGACAGCAGCAGGAAGAGGAGCACGGGATGACGCCGCGCGGGGAGCAGGGAGGTGAGAGGGACAGCGTCTCTGCCTGGCATGGGGCAGAGACGCCGATGCTATAGTACCCCCCCTTTACGCCCCCTCTTTTTTAGGCCAGACAAAACATTTTTTAGGAGAAGTGGGGCATGGATGTTCTCCCTGGGTTCTCAAGTTCTCTCCTCTGGGCCAAACCCCTTCCAATCCACCAGAAAAAAGGTTTTCCCTCTTACCCTCTTAGTGGCCAGAATATTCTCTACCTCAAAAACGTCCTCAGCAGAAACCGGAGCTGGAGGAGTACCTGAATTATTGGAGAAAGAGTTAAAGACAGCAGGTTTGAGGAGAGATATGTGGAAGGAGTTGGGCATGCGTAAGGTGGGTGGAAACTTCAACTTGTAGGCCACTGGATTGATCTGTTTAAGGACCTCAAATGGACCGATGAACCGAGGGCCCAGCTTGTAGGAGGGTATCTTGAGCAGCACATGTTTGGAGGAGAGCCAAACCTTGTCACCCGGACGGAATTGAGGCGGATCCAGACGTCTTTTGTCAGCAAATCTCTTCATCCACTCGGAAGACTGAAGAAATGCGGACCTAGTATTCTCCCAAATGGTTGGAAAAATCACTGACCAGGGACTCCGCAGCAGGGTTGTCCACAGAAGCGGAGACTGGAAACGGAATCCGGGGGTGTTGGCCATAGACTGTAAAGAACAAGGACTTGGAAGTGGATTCGCTCTCATGATTGTTATAAGAGAACTCGGCCCATGGTAGGAGGTCCACCCAATCAGTATGGTGGGCTTTGAAAAAGTGCCGGAGGTAGCTGGTAAGGATCTGGTTGATCCGCTCTACTTGACCATTGGACTGTGGATGGTAAGCGGAGGAGAAATCCAGGGTGACATCGAGCAGTTTACAGGTAGCTCTCCAGAAGCGTGAGGTGAACTGAACCCCTCGATCCGACAAGATGTGGAGGGGGAGGCCATGGAGACGAAAGATATGGTGAAAGAAGTCCTTAGCTAGCTCTGATGCAGACGGGAGACCAGGCAGAGGAATGAAGTGGGCCATTTAAGAAAAGCGGTCCGCGACCACCCAAATGATTGTACAACCGGCAGAAACAGGAAGATTGGTAATAAAGTCCATAGCAATGTGTTGCCACAGGGCCGCAGGTACGGGAAGAGGCAGGAGATGACCGGCTGGTAAATGTCTGGGAACTTTGTTGCGGGCACATGATGAACAAGCTGAGACGAAGTCTACCACATCCTTACGCAGGGTAGGCCACCAGTAATGCCGGGTAAAGAGCAAGAAGGTCTTCTTTTGGCCAGCATGGCCAGCTAGTTTAGAAGAATGGCCCCAGCGAAGAACCCTGTCACGGTCAGGAACCTCTACAAACGTCTTACCGGGTGGAAGACGAGTCACATCCAAGGGGGCCACATTCATCACCTTGGAGGGGTCGATGATGTGCATAGGCTCCTCCTCTTGATCGGAGGACAGGAAGGATCGGGACAAGACATCGGCTTTGACATTCTTGTCCGCCGGCCGGAAATGTAGGACGAAGTCAAAGCGGGCAAAGAACAAAGACCACCGGGCCTGACGCGGATTGAGTCTTTGGGCATTCTGAAGATATGCCAGATTTTTGTGAGAGCCCCTTCAAGCAGGTAGCGCCACTCCTTCAGCGCCAATTTGACGGCTACCAATTCTCGGTCTCCTATGGAGTAGTTGTGCTCAGATGAGGAGAAGATTTTAGAGAAGAAGCCGCAGGTTACCATTCTCCCGGAAGAAGATTTTTGGGTGAGCACCGCTCCGGCTCTGGAGGAGGAAGCATCAACCTCCAGGTAGAATTGTTTATTGCAGTCCGGACGGTGCAGTACTGGGGCAGAGGAGAAGGCTTGCTTTAAGGAAAGGAAGGCCTCCTCGGCTTCGGGCGACCATACCTTGGGATTTGCCCCCTTACGGGTGAGCGCAGATATGGGAGCAGTCCGGGACGAGAAGTGTGGAATGAAGAGACAATAGTAATTGGCGAAGCCCAGGAATCACTGTATCGCCTTCAACCCCTCCGGACCGGGCCACTTTAGGACAGCAGAGAGTTTCTTGGGATCCATCCACAAACCTGTCTGGGAGATGACATAGCCCAGAAATGGAAGAGAGGTTTGCTCGAAGAGGCACTTCTTGTATTTAGCATAGAGGTGGTTGTGCCTGAGCCTAAGCAGGACCTGACGAACATCCCTCTGGTGTGTGGGAAGATCCGGAGAGAAGACCAAGATATCGTCCAGGTATAGCACCACGCAGGAGTAAAGAAGATCGCGGAAGATGTCGTTGACCAGTTCCTGGAAGACTGCGGGAGCATTGCAGAGACCGAAGGGCATCACACGGTATTCATAGTGACCGTCCCGGGTATTGAATGCTGTCTTCCACTCATCTCCTTGACGGATTCGGACCAGGTTATACGCTCCATGTAGATCCAGCTTGGAAATGATCCTGGTGCCCTTAAGGCGGTCAAACATTTCGGAGATGAGTGGCAGGGGGTATTTATTTTTTACCGTGATCTGATTGAGTCCTCTATAGTCAATACAGGGGCGTAGCGAGCCGTCCTTTTTTTTGACAAAGAAGAATCCGGCTCCAGCCGGGGAGGTAGACTTCCGGATGAATCCCCTAGCCAGATTCTCTTCAATGTACTCAGACATGGCCCAGGTTTTGGCCGCAGACAACGGGTAAATACTTCCACGGGGAGGAGTGGCGCCTGGTGCCAGGTCGATCGGGCAATCATATGGCCTATGAGGTGGCAATGTCTCTGCTTCCTTTTTACCAAAGACGTCTGCATAGGGCCAGTAAGGAGCCAGAAGACCGGGTAAATTAGCTGGGGTAGGTGGTGGACGAACCGGGCGAACCGGAACCAGACAGATCTTATGGCAGTCCGGCCCCCACCGGAGTACTTCACCGGATTGCTTGTTCAGCACGGGTTCATGTGTCTGGAGCCAAGGTAGGCCTAGCAATAGGGAGTGAGAGAGTCCAGGTAGCACATGGAAGGAGATTTTCTCAGAGTGCAGCATTCCCACCTGCAGGGTTATGGGTTCCGTGATAAGCAGGATAGTCACCGGAAGGAGTCTTCCATCCACGGAGGCGACTGACAATAGTTCAGCCAGATATTTGGTGGGAATATGGTATTTCTCAACCAGGGACTGGGAGATGAGGTTTCCAGCAGCTCCAGAATCCAGGTGGGCAAGTTCAAAGTGACGGTTCTCTCCCCAGGAGATAGAGACAGACAAAGTCAGCAAAGGAGAGGGCTTACTTTGGTCTAGGGCGACCTCTCCGAGCGGACCTAGACACTGGAGTTTCCCGGCCTCTCCGGGCAGAAACGGATTAGGTGCTCCTTACTGCCATAATAGAAACAGCCCTCTGCTCGGCGTGATTCTTGGCGAGATTTGACCATCTTGGTCTGGTCGATCTTCATAGGCTCGGGTGAGTGCGCCCGGGGAGTGACAGATGAGGAGACAGGTCTCTGGAAAGTAGGAGCAAGGCGGGGAAACCTTCTCTCACGGGTGGTTTCTTTGGTGCGTTCTTGGAACCGGATGTCAATCCGGGTAGCTAGTGACACCAGGTCATCCAGGGTGGTAGGTGTTAGAACTCTCCTGTTAGGTTTTTTCTATTTTGCTGGTCACATGACCGTTTTTGCCTATTTAATCCTGCTCTGCCCTTCTGGCCTTGTTGGACTTCATTGTAAATTTTACTTTTAAGCTAGCCAGGTGCTTTGTTACCTTTCTCAGTCAGTTTAGCTAGGTCTTTTGACCTCTATGTTCTATGTTGTTTGTTTGTCTTTTTACTGCTACAATTTCTGCTAGGAGGTGTCCATCTTTCTCCCAGTCCCTAGTTCTTGTAGGGATCCCTCCCTCACATCTATAGGTCTTCGTTCAGACTAGCTGAGGACTTTAGCTGGTCTGATCGCAGGATCAGGTTCCCTGTTACATCGTAGGGATCTAGCTTAGTTCTATTGTAGGGACAGATCTCCTGTCTTTCCTTAGTGCTTGTAGCAGATCACAACAGTAAGTCCAGCCCAAAAAATTTCTCTAAGGAAAGACCTCCAGTTTCCATCATGGTGTCGGTTCAGGATTTGGCTCAACGCCTGCAGGGACTCTCTCTGGAGGTGGCCGCGCTCCAACAACACGTGAGTAGCTGTTCTGGAGCGCATTTTGTGGAGCCAAAGGTACGATTGCCTGATTTATTTTTTGGTGAACAACAAGATTTTTTTTCCTTTAAAAATGCTTGTTTATTGTATTTTCGTTTGAGACCCAGATCCTCTGGTGATGAATCACAGCGCATGGGGTTCATAATGTCACTTTTGCGCAAAGAACCTCAGGGATGGGCCTTTTCTCTCCAACCTAGTGATCCGTGCTTTAGATCAGTGGATAGTTTTTTTTCTGCTTTGGGGTTGTTGTATGATAATCCTGATCGTGTCTCCTCAGCTGAGACGGAATTGAGACATTTGAGGCAGGGATCAGGTAATGTGGAAAATTATTGTACTCACTTCCGTCGGTGGTCTGCTCAGGTGGGGTGGAACGATTCAGCTCTGAAAAGTTTGTTTCTTGCTGGGCTAGGTGAAAGGGTTAAGGATCTGCTGATTGCTTATCCTACACCTGGAAACTTGCAGGAGGCAATGCAATTAGCTATACGGGTGGACAGGAGACTGCGTGCAAGGGTTAATGAGAGTAAATCCTCTGCCATGTCAGCTCCGAGTCTTGAGAGGGTCAGTACTGACACTGGAGAGCCGATGGAGATTGGGGCGATGTCACCCCGCTCTCAGGAAAAAGACCGTAGGTTTTCTGAATGTTTGTGCTTTTATTGCGGGAAATCTGACCATTTCATTAAGAACTGTGTGCTTCATATGAACAAAGAAAAAAAAAAAAAGTTATGCCCGTATAGCCTGTTTAAACACTAAGGGTGTATTTCTTTCTGCTACTACCGCAGCTCCAGAAGAATTAATTGAATTTCGGGTATTTGTGGATTGTGGTTCAACTCTGAATGTGATTGATGGGGGATTCTTGGAAAAACTTAATTTAAAACCCAAACCTTTGTCATCCCCTATTGCCGTGGTTTCTGTCGATGGCTCTCCCTTGAAATGTGTTACTTACAAGGTTTATGAATTTCCCCTCACTATTAATGGTATTGACCAAGAAAATTTGGATTTGGTGGTATTAAATAATTTGCCTTCTCCAGTAGTTTTGGGGTTGCCCTGGTTAAAATTGCACAATCCTGTACTGGATTGGTCTACCAATGAAATTAAGTCCTGGAGCCCTAAGTGTTATGACAAGTGTTGTAACGGGCGCATTGCTGCTGTGGATAAAGGGGAATTACCTGTACCTATTCAGGATTTTTGGAAAGTTTTTTCTGAGGAGGAGTCGCAAATTTTGCCTCCCCATAGAGACTACGATTGTACCATTGAATTTGTCCCTGGAGTGACTCTTCCTAAAAGTCGTTTATTTAATCTGACTATTCCTGAGAGAAAGGCTTTGGAGGAATACATACAGACGAGCTTGGCCGCCGGTCATATCAGACCCTATAAGTCACCTGTGACTGTTGGATTTTTTTTTGTTAAAAAAAAGGACGGCGGTTTACGTCCTTGTTTGGACTTTCGCGAGATTAATAAAATTACTGTACGCAATCCCTACCCGCTGCCATTGATTCCTGATTTGTTTAACCAGTTAGTGGAGGCCAAGTAGTTCTCTAAAATTGATCTCCGGGGGGCATACAATTTGTTGCGCATGAAGGAGAGTGATGAATGGAAGACTGCTTTTAACACTCCTGTGGGTCATTTTGAGAATTTGGTTATGCCTTTTGGTCTTACCAATGCACCAGCATTTTTTCAGAATCTTATTAATGACATCCTTAGACCTTTGATCGGCAAAAATGTGGTTGTGTATTTGGATGACATTTTGATTTATTCGCCTGACCTGGAGTCTCATTGGCGGAGCATACGTGAGGTATTGCAGTTATTGATTGACAATTCACTTTTAGCTAAGCTGGAGAAATGTGAGTTCGCTGTACAGAGAATTAGTTTTTTGGGCTACATTATCTCCAGCAAGGGCTTTGAGATGGACCCGGTGAAAGTTCAAGCTGTGCAGGAATGGCCTAGGCCTATTGGTTTGAAATCGATACAGAGGTTTTTGGGTTTCGCCAATTATTACAGAAAATTCATTAAAAATGTTCCTATTATTGTTAAACCACTGACCGATCTCACCAGGAAAGGTTCTAATATGGTTCAGTGGACTACTGAGGCCATTGAAGCTTTTGTGTTTCTAAAGGAGAGGTTCAGCTCTGCCCCCATCCTTATGCAGCCTGATGTGACTAAGCCGTTTTTGGTTGAGGTTAATGCTTCTTCTGTGGGCGTCGGTGCGGTGTTGTCTCAGGAAAACAAGGATGGAGTACATCCCTGTGCTTTATTTTCAAAAAAATTTTCTGAGACTGAACTTAATTACGATATTGGTAATCGGAAATTGCTGGCTATTAAACTCGCATTTGAACACTGGCGTCATCTCTTGGAAGGTGCTGAATTTCCCATTCAGGTTTTCACTGATCATAAAAATCTGATCTATCTTGATGCTGCCAAGCGCTTGAATGCCCGTCAGGCTAGGTGGGCACTTTTTTTTCCGCGGTTTAATTTTTCTGTTACTTACATCCCAGGTACCAAGAATGTTAAAGCTGATGCTTTGTCTCGCAGCTTTTCTCCCATGGTCGGTGCTGAGGAGGAGGAGAGCATTTTACAAGAAGGTGTTGTGATTGCTGCATTGGACTCCGTTTTGGAAGATGAGATTCTTAAAGCACAGGAGAATGCCCCATCTAACACTCCCCATGGGAGGTTGTTTGTGCCTAGGACCTTTAGGAGAGATTTGTTTGTTGAGTGTCATGAGTCTCGGTTGGCAGGTCATCCTGGAATTTCTGAGACCAAGAGACTTGTGGGTCGCAGTTTTTGGTGGCCTGGATGGCAGAAGGAGGTCATTAAGTGGGTGCGTCAATGTACTGTGTGTGCTAGATCTAAGTCTTCACATACTCCTGCTGCGGGGTTGCTTTGCCCTCTGGAGGTTCCTAGTGCACCTTGGACACATCTGGCTATGGACTTTATTACTGACCTTCCCCCCTCTGAGGGTTTCACGGTCATCTGGGTGGTCGTGGACCGTTTTAGCAAGATGTGTCACTTGGTTCCCTTCATCAAACTGCCCTGCGCTAAGACACTCGCTAAGGCCTTTGTCAAGGAGATTGTCAGACTCCATGGTGTTCCTACTGACATTGTTTCTGATAGGGGACCTCAGTTCGTGGCTCGTTTTTGGCGTGCCTTTTGTGACAGGTTGGGAGTTCATTTGTCATTTTCATCTGGATATCATCCTGAGTCTAATGGCCAGACAGAAAGGAAGAACCAGGATGTTGAGCAGTTCTTGCGTTGTTTTGTGGCAGACAATCAAGAGGGGTGGTCTGAGTTTCTGCCGCTTGCTGAATTTGCTCTTAACAACCATACATCCTCTTCTGCTGGGTGTTCGCCTTTTTTGTTGTTGTTCTGGGAGACATCCGTCTTTTGGGTCATTCTCCAAATTGGTATCGGCTGTGCCTGAGGAGGAGAGTTTTTCCGGTGATTTGGAAAGAGTTTGGACGGATGTGCGTGGTAATCTTCAGGAGGCTAACAAAAAATCTAAGAGGTGCTTTGACAGGAAACATCAAGAGGTTTTGTTTACGGTTGGTGACATGGTTTGGTTGTCCTCTAAGAATCTGCGGTTGAGGATTCCTTCTAAAAAATTGGGTCCCAAGTTTGTAGGGCCCTTTAAGGTGCTTCAGGTAGTTAACCAATCTGCTGTTAGGTTGGAGGTTCCTACCTCCTGGAAGATTAATCCGGTGTTTCATGTTTCTCTATTGAAAAAAGCTTATGTATCAGAAAGAGACGCCACTGCCACTGTTCCTCTGGTGGTGGAGGATGGGGAATATGAAATTTCCCGCATCCTTAATTCTAGACGGTATAGAGGGAGTTTGCAGTATCTCGTCGCTTGGAAGGGTTTCGTCCCGAGGATAACTCATGGGTGAGGGCAGATGATGTTTCTGCTTCCAGACTTGTCAGAGCGTTTCACAAGAGGTTTCCTGATAAGCCTGGGCCTAGGGGATCCGGAGGATCCTCATAGAAGAGGGGGTACTGTTAGAACTCTCCTGTTAGGTTTTTTCTATTTTGCTGGTCACATGATCGTTTTTGCCTATTTAATTCTGCTCCGCCCTTCTGGCCTTGCTGGACTTCATTGTAAATTCTACTTTTAAGCTAGCCAGGTGCTTTGTTACCTTTCTCAGTCAGTTTAGCTAGGTCTGTTGACCTCTATGTTCTATGTTGTTTGTTTGTCTTTTTACTGCTACAATTTCTGCTAGGAGGTGTCCATCTTTCTCCCAGTCCCTAGTTCTTGTAGGGATCCCTCCCTCACATCTATAGGTCTTCGTTCAGACTAGCTGAGGACTTTAGCGGGTCTGATCGCAGGATCAGGTTCCCCGTTACATCGTAGGGATCTAGCTTATTTCTATTGTAGGGACAGATCTCCTGTCTTTCCTTAGTGCTTGTAGCAGATCACAACAGTAGGAATGTCCCGACCAGCTAGCTCGTCTTTAATCCGACCGGAAAGACCCTCCCAGAAGACGGACACCAGGGCCTCGTTATCCCAGGCAAGCTCAGAAGCGAGGGTGCAGAACCGTATGGCTTATTGGCCCACGGTGAGACTTCCCTGGCGAAGACGCAGCAGAAAGGAGGCTGATGAGGTCTTTCGTCCCGGTTCATCGAAGACTTTCCGGAAAGCAGAGAGGAAAGATGACAGGTCGGACACCAGGGGATCCCCTCTCTCCCACAGGGGATTTAGCCAAGCCAGTGCCTCCCCAGTGAGATGGGACATGATGAATGCCACTTTGGCCTGGTTGGAGATAAACTGATGTGCCAAGAGTTCAAAGTGCAGGGTGCACTGGTTTATGAAACCTCGAGCCAAGGCGGGGTCTCCACCAAAACGAGGCGGTGCAGAAAGCCAGGGACCGGGACCGGATACCATGGTATTGATGGGCAGCGGTGCAGCCGGGGTGCAAGTCGTGCAACTAGAGGCGGGTACTGGTGGAGCAATCAGTGTGTCCAGGCGGGAGTTGACATTCCGCAGGTGGTTCAGGATGGATTCCTGTTGGGATCTCTGATTGGAGACTTCGTGGTATAGGTCAGAGAGCGAGGGAGCTTGGGTGCCACTGGGTTCCATGGCCCGAGCAAACTGTTACGGGTCCGGGTGGTGGAATCTCTGTGCCACGGTGCAAGGAGGGACCCAGAGGGGCGTAACTAAGTATCAACCCGAACCGACCCTGGTCGGATGGCGACTGACGACTCCGTGATTAGGGAGGATCCGGGCAGAGGGACCAGGTGCTACTCAGGGGGCGACCTTGTAAGAGAGCAGGTGGCTCCCATGGGTCAGATGGCTGGGACTGACCGGTATGGCGGATGGACACAGCAAGCAGGCAGAAGTCTCTGGTTAGCTGACAAGTGGTCACAGTATGTGACAGCAGAGCAAGTGGTAGCCTCTAGGTTTACCAGGCAGGTGGTCACAGCAAGTGACAGCAGGAGCCTCTAGGTAGGCTAACAGGTGGTATCGGCAAGTGACGGCCAGGCAGGCTGAAGTCTCTAGGCTAGCAGGCAGGTGGTCACGGCAAGTGACAGCAGAGCCTCCAGGTAGGCTAGCAGGTAACAGACGGGTAGCAGGCGAGCGCTCCCAGGTGAGTGGGTTAGCAGGAACGGCAGGTAGCAGGCAGGTAACTGGCAGGTGCTTCCTGGTAAGCAGGTGGACTTGCCCATAGACAGACTGGCGGATGACTGGAGACAGACTGTCGGGCAGGAGAGTAGACAAGCTGGCAGACAGGACTGGTAGTCAGGCTGGCAACAGGACCTGCGGGCTGAAGCAGAGGTAAGTATACTTGTGCAACAACTTTTGCTCGGGCACCTCCATTTTGGAGGAGGTGCCTTATATATGGGAGGTCCTCCGGCTATTAGCCGGGGACTTCTTAGGACGGTGCGCGCGGCCCCTTTAAGAGAGAGGGAGCGCGCACGCCCTAAGCACAGTGCCCGGGAAGCTGCGCGAGCCGACAGCAGCAGAAAGAGGAGCGCGGGAGGACGCCGCACGGGGTGCAGGGAGGTGAGAGGGACGGCGTCTCTGCCTGGCAGGGGGCAGAGACGCTGATGCTACAATGTGTTTCCGTAATAATTGCACTAACATTGGCTCAAGCCTGTAGTACTGTAGTACGGCAGTAGGTGATTGGACATTAATAAACTCAAAACAATATAAAATTCTAAGCAAAATAAACGGGATCAGAGATTCTTTGAATCCTCCCATACAGAGAATTGCCTCCGTTTGGTTTTCTGTGGATTGCGCAATCAACATAATAATTTGACACTCACTTGGTCAACCGTGAAGGGCCATTGCCCTCCCTCAACAAATTGAACACCTGTTACAGGGAGCATATTGCTGCAGGGGTGTGGTTTATAGAGCAAGAGGAACAGAGCTATTACATTTTATATATTTAATCCAGAAAGGTAGGCAGTGTTTATAAAAAATATACAAATATGATATAAAATGGGAACAAAACAAATCTGATATATACAATTACATAAAGTAAAAAGGAATAACGAAAGAGAATTACTAAACCTGATGTTGCTGATGTCTCTTATCTTTATGGAGGGAAGCAAAAATGGAAAATGACATGGGATAAGCTGTGTTTCCTGCTTTGCAAAGCTTTCACTGAGCAGAGCCCTTTCTGCTTCTCAAAGAGTCAATACTCTAGCGCTACCACTGCAAAAAGTAGCCAAAGCAATTGCGATAACAGTTTATATGACATGATAGACTACATGTTTTATCATCTGCTATGCAAACCTGATGCACTTTAGCAAACAGAGATGCACCACCTGAACAACCAGGTTCAATAATACCTGAACTGCAGCATATACCCTGAACTGTGACCCAATGGACTTCTATGTCAGCATATTGGAAAAGTGGCAAAAAATGGCTCAATTTGCCATAAGCGTACTGTCTTGTCCAGCCTCAATGACAGAGAGGCTATTCAGCATGCCAGATTGTCTTCAACAAGTGTGGAAAACCTTACATTTGTCAAAATGAATCAGGTATGAATCAGTGAGGATTAGTGATGGGCAAACCCATGACTGTTCGAGTTCGGCTAATTGAGCCGAACAGTTAATTAAAAGTTCGGGTTTGGGTACTAGAACAGTACCCGAACCCCGAACACGCAGAAAACACAGGCTCTGATCGGCGGTAATAGCATTACCGCGGTCAGAGCGCTGTGGCATCATGTTGACAGGTGTCAGCATGATGCCACAGCTGTGACAGTGACTCGCAGTAAATAGCTTACCTCGGGTCATAGGCGCCGACTGATGGTACTACTACCACCATCATCCGGCACCTGCCGCCATAGAAAATAGCGAGCTCAGGCGCCGCTGGATGGGAGCAGTAGTCTCTCATCAGCCGGCGCCTGTGCTGAAAGTAACATTTTTTTTAAAAATTAATTAAAAAAATTAAAATAAAAATAAAACACATTATACTCACCTACACCTTGTCCTCGATTATCTCCGCCCCAGCAAAAAATAAAAAACACCATATACTCACCTTATAGCTAAACCCTGAAGCCCATGATCACCTGTAATAAAGGTAAAATAATAAACCAAATTCATCCTCACCTGTCTGCCGCAGTCCAAATAGCGAGGGTCCCACGATGATCCCATGAACAGAATGACGACATTTTAAATTGCGACCGCTCTGTTAAGCAGCCGGCAATACACTGAAGCTCAGTGCCGGCAAATGAATTCAGCGCATGGCGATGAGAACTTTCCCACGCTTGCGCTGTCGTCAGTAGTGTTGAGCCACCCCCGTAGTGTTCGAGTTCGGTTCGGTTCGTCGAATACCCGTATGTTCGCCGAACTGTTCGTCGAACACCGTTAAAACCAATGGCAGGCAAACAAAAACACATAGAAACACATAGAAAACACCTTCAAAGGTGTCCAACAGCTGACAAACTGCTCAGAAGACACAACTAACACATGGAAAAGTGACAAGTACATATAGTCATGCGAAAAGAAAAGAGGTGGAGGAGTAAAAGGAGGGGGAGACACAGATATAGGCATGTCATGCTCTTCTAAAACCAAAAAAGTGCGAAGCCGACACGGCCAGTCTGTTCCTGCCCGCGCGACCTCCGTGTCGCTGGGTTTGTGCCAGAGCTGCGGTGGACCCTGACCGCCAGCCCCCCTCTCCCAATACTGGTGCCTGTCCGCTGGTGGGTCGAGTGAGCCCCATGCGGTGGAGGCAGGTCTAAGCTTTTTAATTTAAATTGTCTCTCTAATTTGAATGAATACACTTTAAATCCTTTTACAAGGATCTATCGGATGGCAAGTCTCATGCCAGCAGCTGCAGTAATTCCAGCTCCAGTAGCGTCCACTAAAGCTGCTGCAGTTAAAAAGCTTTTATAAGGATCGAGCTCGGCGGTCCACCGCAAGGCGTCCTACCGCCAGTCCCAGCCCCTATGCCTTGGGGTGCCTCCCCGATGCTCTTCACTGAGTGTCCCGGGGGCCCGAACCATTTCCTTTGAAAAAATTAAGTGTCCAAACTACAGGTGGTGTAGCTTGCTTAACCGCTTCCCGACCGCCCACTGTAGATAAACGTCCGCGCTGCCTGGGCTCTGTGCAGCGTGGACGTTTAAAAACGGTGGGTGGTCTCGCAGTGCTGAGGACCCCCTGGGTCCTGCAAGCGCTGTGAGAGCGGTGCAGAGCATTAGCTCTGACAGGGAACATCATCGGGACCTGATTAGATCAGGTCTCAGTGATGTTAACCCTTTGCTGTCTTCTATATGCTGCGATCTATAGTGATCGCGGCATATAGGAGACAGCAGGAGGAGAGGGGGTCATCCACTTACCTCTCTGACGACCCCTTGATTGCTTTCAGGACCTGGCGTTGCTATGGCAGCTGGAGGTCACATGACCGCCTCCAGCTCTGCCATATATGGTGTCCTTCCTGTCTGGCTTCAGCCTGTAGCTGATGCCAGACAGGAGACTGTGAAACAGTCAGTGAAGATCTCATATAATGTAATATATGTCTATTACATTACATGAGATCAGGGATCAGAAAAATAAAAATTAATGTCCCATACAGGGACTAAGTAAAAATGTAAAAAAAAGTAAAAAAAAATGTTTTGAAACTGTTAAAAAAAAACCAAAATAAATAAAAATAAATAAATAAAATATTAAACCGATAAATCCATATAGTTATGCAAAAATAAAAAAAGTACACATATTTGGTATTGCCGCGTCTGAAACAACCCGAGCTATAAAACTGTCACACTAATTAACTCCTTATGTGTACACCGTAATAAAAATAAATAAAAAACGGAGCAAAAAACTATGCTTTTTCCTCATATCGCCAAACAAAAAGTGGAAAAAAATGCGATCAAAAAGCAAAATGGAAATAGAAATGATACCACTGAAAACGTCATCTTGTTCCGCAAAAATCAAGCCGCTATACAGCTCCATCAGCCAAAAAATAAAAAAGTTATACCTCTCAGAATAAAGCAATGCAAAAAAAATATTTTTTCTATAAAATTGTTTTATTGTGTAAAAGCGCCAAAACATAAAAAAATATACAGTAAGTGTAGTATCGCTGTAAATGTACTGACCCGAAGAATAACGCTGCCTGATCACTTTTACCACACGCAGAACGGCATAAAAAAAAACCTCAAAAAACAATTCCTGAATTGTTGGTTTTTGTTAATTTTACCTCCCAAAAAAACGGAATAGAAAGCGATCAAAAAATTTCACGTACCCACAAATGGTACCAATAAAAATTTCAACTCGTCCCGCAAAAAACAAGCCATCACATGACTCTGTCGGCCGAAATATGGAAAAATTATAGCTCTCAAAATATGGCGATGCAAAAACTAGATTTTGCAAAAAAAAAAGCGTCTTAGTGTGTGACAGCTGTCAGTCATAAAAACCCGATATAAATCTGGTATCTCTGTAATCGCACCGACCCGAAGAATAATGCAATCTAATCAGTTATATCACACTAGGAACGGCGTAAAAAAATAAATAAATCCAATTTTTCACCTGCTACTGATTTGTTTATTATGTCTCCCAAAGATCGCAGTATGGCTCGGCACACATTTATCCTGCGCTCTGCGCTGAGCACTTACGCCAGAGTTTCCATGTAAATCTCTGAAATATGTGATTCAGCCGGAACCCATGACGGAAGATTCCCTGTAATGAGGCAGATATAGGCCACTGTGGATGCCGTCTGGCCTGTGATCCCACGGTGTCATTTGTTTTAGGCGTGCATAACAGTGCGGTTGGCCACAGTTTTGTGCACTTCTGAAAAAAAGGACACCGCTAAACAGAGGCCAGACAGAGTCCAGAGTAACTCTGCTGCCTCATTACAGTGAATGGATCCCGCAGGGGTTTCATCTGAATTACATCACTTGGAAATTTAGATGGAAACCCCGATGTAAGTGCTCAGCCTAGAGCGCCGGATAAATGTTACGTAAAATGTTCCCAATAAAAGCTTCAACTCAGTCCTCAAAAAAAGCTAGTCCCCACTCAGGTCCGTCATCTGTTAAAAATATAAGGGACTTCCAAGTTACTGGTAGCAGAAAGGCTCTGGAAAAGCGAAATGGCCCTTGCCCCCCAAAAGAAATTCAAAAAATTTTGTGCTCCCAAATCCAAATGCCTATTCTACAATAATTTGTTCTCCAATTGTCAAATAGCACTCCGTCCCCCCCAGATCTCGCCATATGGCTGAGCGGTACGATACAGCCACATATGGGGTATTGGCACTTTTAGAGGAAATTGTGTGACACATTTCGGCACCATTTTTACATATTGTCCTGTGTGAAAATGTAAAATCTGAGGGTAAAACATTTTTTTGTGGTAAAAATATAATTATGCTTTTTTCACTGCCCAATGGTATAAATTTAAAAATTAAAAAATACTCACTACTTCCCTAGATGAATTCCTTGAGAGGTGTAGTTTACAAAATGGGGTCACTTGTGGGGGTTTCTGCTGTTTCTGCATGTCAGCGACTCTTCAAATGTGACACGGTGTCTGCTGCCTATCCCAGCCAACATAGCGCTCCTTTCTCTTCCCAACCCTGCCGTACACCAAAGCAGTGGTTTTCCCCCACATATGGGGTATCGGCGTGTTCAGGAGAAATTGTACAACAAATTTCATGGTGCAATTTATCCTGTTACCCTTATGATAGTACAAAATTAGGGAAAGGAAAACATTTTTTGTGGGAAAAATGTGAAAATTTTATTTTTATGGCTCAATATTATAAACTTCTGTGAAGCAGCTGGGGGTGCAAGGTGCTCACCACATATCTAGATAAGTTCCCTAAGGGGTCTAGTTTCCAAAATGGTGTCACTTGTATGGGGTTTCCACTGTTTAGGCACATCAGGGGCTCCCCAAAGGCAACATGGCGTCCGCTAATTATTCAAACAAATTTTACATTCAAAAAGTCAAATGGCGCTCCTTCCCTTCCGAGCCCTGCCGTGCGCCCAAACAGTGGTTTGTCTCCACATATGGGGTATCGGCGTGTTCAGGAGAAATTGCACAACAAATTTCATGGTGCAATTTATCCTATTACCCTTATGATAATGCAAAATTAAGGGATGAAAAACGTTTTTGCGGGAAAAATGTGAAAATTTTATTTTTACAGCTGATTATTATAAACTTCTGTGAAGCACCTTGGGGTTCAAGGTGCTCACCACACATCTAGATAAGTTCCCTAAGGGGTCTAGTTTCCAAAATGGTGTCACTTGTGGGGGGTTTCCACTGTTTAGGCACATCAGGGGCTCCCCAAATGCAACATGGCGTCCGCTAATTATTCAAACAAATTTTGCATTCAAAAAGTCAAATGGCGCTCCTTCCCTTCCGAGCCCTGCCGTGCACCCAAACAGTGGTTTGCCTCCACATATGGGGTATCGGCGTGTTCAGGAGAAATTGCACAACAAATTTCATGGTGCAATTTATCCTATTACCATTATGATAATGGAAAATTAAGGGATGAAAAACGTTTTTGTGGGAAAAATGTGAAAATTTTATTTTTACAGCTCAATATTATAAGCTTCTGTGAAGCACCTTGGGGTTCAAGGTGCTCACCACACATCTAGATAAGTTCCCTAAGGGGTCTAGTTTCCAAAATGGTGTCACTTATGGGGGGTTTCCACTGTTTAGGAACATCAGGGGCTCTCCAAACGCAACATGGCGTCTGCTAATTATTCAGACAAATTTTACATTCAAAAAGTCAAATGGCGCTCCTTCCCTTCCAAACCCTGCCGTGCGCCCAAACAGTGGTTTTCCCCCACATATGGGGTATCGGCGTGTTCAGGAGAAATTGCACAACAAATTTCATGGTGCAATTTATCCTATTACCATTATGATAATGGAAAATTAAGGGATGAAAAACGTTTTTGTGGGAAAAATGTGAAAATTTTATTTTTACAGCTCAATATTATAAACTTCTGTGAAGCACCTTGGGGTTCAAGGTGCTCACCACACATCTAGATATGTTCCCTAAGGGGTCTAGTTTCCAAAATGGTGTCACTTGTGGGGGGTTTCCACTGTTTAGTCACATCAGGAGCTCTCCAAACGCAACATGGTGTCTGCTAATTATTCAGACAAATTTTACATTCAAAAAGTCTAATGGCGCTCCTTCCTTTCCGAGCCCTGCCGTGCGCCCAAACAGTGGTTTTCCCTCACATATGGGGTAACAGCACGCTCAAGAGAAATTGCACAAAAAATGTTGGGGTCCATTTTTTCCTGTTACCCCTGTGAAAATAAAAAAAATTGGGTCTAAAGTAACATTTTTGTGAAAAAAGTTAAATGTTAATTTTTTTCTTCCACATTCCAAAAATTCCTGTGAAGCACCTGAAGGGTTAATAAAGTTCTTCAATGTGGTTTTGAGCACCTTGAGGGGTGCAGTTTTTAGAACGGTGTCACTTTTGGGTATTTTCTGTCATAAAGACCCCTCAAAGTGACTTCAAATATGATGTGGTCCCTAAAAAAATGTTTTGTAAATTTTGTTGGAAAAATGAGAAATCGCTGGTCAACTTTTAACCCTTATAGCTCCCTAACAAAAAAAAATTTTGGTTCCAAAATTGTGCTGATTTAAAGTAGACATGTGGGAAATGTTATTTATTAAGTATTTTGTGTGACATATCTCTCTGATTTAAGGGCATGAAAATTCAAAGTTTGAAAATTGCAAAATTTTCAACATTTTCGCCAAATTTCTGATTTTTTCGCAAATAAACGCATGTGATATCAAAGAAATTTTACCGCTATCATGAAGTACAATATGTCACGAAAAAACAATCTCAGAATCAGGGGGATCCGTTGAAGCGTTCCATAGTAATTGCTTCATAAAGTGACAGTGGTCAGAATTGAAAAAATTGGCCCGGTCACGAAGGCAAAAACAGGCTCTGGTGCGAAGTGGTTAACAGCCGGGATAATCCGCTGACTAGCAGACACTGCTACTAGTCACAAAGTATTTCATGGGCTAGATGCAGTTAAAAATTTGTAATTAGATACTCTCGTTGGATGCTGAGAAAGCACTCCATAGAGTCTCCTGGCACGCCATATATTATTCCCTTAAAAAGCTTGGGGTAGGGGTCTAGGGGACCCTTTTATAGCAAAATCACGGCCCTGTATCACAATACGTCACCTAGGCTGAAGATAAATGGAACATTTTCATCACCTTTCATAATCACCAATGGGACAAGGCAGGGATAGCCTCTGCCCCCTCTCTTATACATCCTAGTGACGGAGCACCTGCTCTCATCAATTCGCCATAACCCCAATATTAGGTGGATTGAGGTGGGAGGCACCGAGTACAAGTGCTCTGCATTTGCTGATGATGTCCTAGTATATATCACTCAATCACATATATCCATCCCTGCTGTTATGGCTGAAATAGATCACTTTGTTACATGGTCAAATTTTAAAATCAATGCAGCGAAGTCTGAGGCCCTCGATGTCTCCCTCCCCAAATCCATACAGGATTCCATCCAGTCCAACTTTCCCTTTGCCTGGCCCTCACAGGGTATCAAATACTTAGGAATTCCTATTCATAGAGACCTCTCCCATCTATGTTATCTTAATTTTGGGCCCTTTATTGAACAACTCCATACAGACCACGGTTGGCAAGTTAGAACTGCAAGATTCACTACATGGAACACTGGTGTTTTGTGGAAAAGCACATGTACACTGTGTTCCAAATTATTATGCAAAAAGTGTTTAGGAGTGATAAGGTAAGAATTTTTTTGTTTGTCAGTTAAACTCATTGATGGTGATGTGTGTCAGGGCTCTTTATATCACTGTAAGCAATTGCAGACACCTGTGCTAATTAGTTTGGCAGGTGTGTCCAATGAAAGGCAAGACTACTTAAGAAGGCTGTCCCACATTATTAAGCAGCCTACATTTTCGGCCAAAATTGGAAAGAAAAAGGATGTGTCGGCTGCTGAGAAGCAACAAATTGTGGAGTGTTTAGGTCAAGGCATGACTACAATCAACATTGCCAAGACACTTCATCCTGATCATCTCACAATCAAGAAGTATGTAGCTGATTCACATTACACACGTGTGCGTGCTGATAAGGGAAAATTGAGGACTCTTTCCTACAGGCAATTACGTCAGGTTAAAAGAGCAGCGGCAAAAAAGCCTTGTCATAGCAGCAGACAAGTTTTTGAAGCTGCTGGTGCCTCCAACGCCCCCCAAACAACAAGATGCAGAGTCCTTCAGAGGTTTGCAGTTGTGCGTAAGCCATCATGTCGACCTCCTCTATCCACTGCACACAAGCAGAAACGGCTCCAGTGGGCCAAACAATACATGAAGACTGACTTCAAAACTGTTTTGTTCACCGATGAGTGCTGTGCAATGCTCGATGGTCCAGATGGATGGAATGGAGGATGGCTGGTTGATGGGCACCAAACGCAAACACAGCTACAGCGCCAACAAGGAGGAGGTGGAGTAATGTTTTGGGCTGGAATCATGGGGAGAGAGCTTGTCGGCCCCTTTAGGATCC
The DNA here is from genome assembly GCF_046119375.1 of Phyllobates terribilis. Lineage (NCBI taxonomy): Eukaryota > Metazoa > Chordata > Amphibia > Anura > Dendrobatidae > Phyllobates > Phyllobates terribilis. Next base: position 660,025,969 of record NW_027362762.1, on the reverse strand, counting down.
ATGAAGGGGTAAAGATGAACTCCATAATGTATGTGGAGTTTCTCAAACAGCACTTCCTGCCATGGTTCAAGAAGAAGAACCGTGTATTCCGCAGCAAGGTAATTTTCATGCATGATAATGCACCGTCACATGCTGCACATAACACATCTGCATCTCTGGCTGATATGGGCATAAAAGGGGACAAACTTATGGTGTGACCCCATGCTCCCCTGACCTCAACCCCATTCAGAACCTCTGGAGCATCATCAAAAGGAGTGTCTATGATGGCGGGAGGCAGATCACATCTAAGCAACAGCTCTGGGAGGGTATTCTGTCCTCATGCAAAACAATTGAAGCAGAAACCATCCAAAACCTGACAAATTCAATGGACGAGAGAGTTGAGAAGCTCCTTTCGAACAAGGGGTCCTATATGCAAATGTAACATCACCTAGAATAAAGTTTTGAGTTGAAAACTGTTTGATTTCAGTTTCTAATAACCTGCTAATGCTTATAATTTCAAAAATGACCATTTTTTTGGTCTTTATTAAAATGAAAAGGTTGATCGAAGAGTGTGGGGGATCTAAGAGTGTGGCAACCCAGTAGTCAGGATTACTTCGAATTCTGACAATCTGAGGGTCATGTTGCAGGTAGTGCAGCAAGAAGGCACTCATGTGTCTTGCGCATCTAGGAGCCCGAAAATTATTTTCCGGGCTAGATGCAGCTAAAAATTATTATTAATTTTAAATCTGGTGGAGCTTAGTATAGATGGCCTAATAGAATCAGTACTGCAAACTGCTACAAAGCCCAAATTATTTTCCACCAAGATACAGATAAACATGATTAGTAATTTTAAATCTGGTGGAGTTTAGTATAGATGGTCTAATAGAATCAGTACTGCACACTGCTACAAGGCCCAAATTATTTTCCAGCCAAGATACAGATAAACCTGATTAGTAATTTTAAAGCTTAAAACGGTTGGTGAGGTGATTTTAACAAATCATCAAGCTTTTACTTTCCCCAGGATGACACAGGGGTAGAAAAGTCGTTTCGGATCCATGATTTGTTCATCTTTATGAACGTGAGTCTGTCTACATTATCAGTGGAGAGCCGCGTGCGCTTATCTGTCAGCACACCACCAGCAGCGCTGAACACACGTTCAGACAGAATGCTGGCTGCGGGGCATGACAAGATCTCCAAGGCGTAAGTGGTGAGCTCCGGCCATTTATCCAGATTGGAAGCCCAAAAAGAGCAAGGGTCCAGTGACACAGTCATGGCTTCAATGTTTACTTGGAGATACTCCTGTACCATCGTCTCTAGTCGTTGACTATGTGTCAGACTTCTTGTCTCCTGTGGCCTTGCAAAGGATGGGCTAAAAAAGTGGTGAAATGATTCCGCAAAATTGATGTTACCAGCAGATACTGTGGTTCTGTTACGTTTTGAGAGCTGAACACTCGACGGTCCCACGGTTGGCAAGCTGGAACTGTGAGATTCACTACGTGCACCACTAGTGTTTTGGGGAAAAGCACATGTAAGATTCTGCAACAGTCTCTGCTGATACTCCTGCATGCGTGCATCTCTTTCTATGGCAGGAATAATTTCTGCAAATTTACTTTTGTACCGGGGATCTAACACTGTGGCAACCCAGTAGTCAGGATTATTTCTAATTCTCACAACTCGAGGGTCATGTTGCAGGCAGTGCAGCATAAAGGCACTAATGTGTCTTGCGCATCCAGGAGCACCAAGTCCCTGTTGTGTTGGTGGCGAGGTAACAATCATGCTTCCTTCCTCTGCCCTCTCCCCCCAACCTCGCACAACAGAAATGTGATCAAGGTCTCCCTCATCTGATGAGTCTTCCATCAGTTCGTCCTCCAATTCTTCCTGGGCTCCTGCACCTTCCTCACTAGTTTGGCTGCTACCATGCGCCCTGGTAAAACCATCTCCCCCACCCTCACATGCCTGCCGCCTTGGTGCTGCCAACCGTCTGGACCTTGCAGATGTTAGCCCTTCCGCATACAACTCCTCCTCCTCTACTTCCTCCACCTCCAATTGTGCCACCACCTGACTTCGAATTCTGTTTAACATGTGCTCCAGCATGTAAATCACCGGAATAGTCATGCTGATAATGGCATCGTCAGCACTAAACATCTTTGTCGCCATTTCAAAACTGTGCAGAAGGGTGCATAGGTCCCTGATCTGAGACCACTCCTCCAGCGTGATTTGCCCCACCTCTGAATCTCGTTGGCCCAGGGTATACGTCAGAACGTATTGCACCAGGGCTTGTCGGTGCTGCCACAGTCGCTGCAACATGTGCAGAGTTGAATTCCACCGGGTAGGCAAATCGCATTTTAGCCGGTGAAGTGGTAGGCCCAACGACTTCTGTAGACATGTAAGTCGCTGAGCTGCGGGATGCGAACGGCGGAAGTGAGCACACAGCGACCGTGCCCTCTACAGAAGGCCATCTAGTCCGGGATAGTGGGCTAAAAATTGCTGGACAACCAGGTTCAACACGTGAGCCATACAAGGCATGTGTGTGACATTGCCCCAGCGAAGGGCTGCACCCAGGTTTGCAGCATTGTCGCACACGGCCTTCCCTGGTTTCAGGTCCAGTGGAGACACCCATTCATGAAACTGGTTCTCCAGAGCTGACCACAACTCCTCAGCTGTGTGACTCACATTTCCCAGACATTTCAAAGTAAAAACCGCCTGATGACGTTGAGCCCTGCTGCCAGCATAGTAAGGAGGTGTGCAGGATCCCTTCTGCGCAGTTAGAAAGCTTGTGGCATGACCAGACAGGCTTTGGGTGCAGGTGGAGGAACGAGAGGAGGTTGAGGAGGCAGAAGCAGTGGAGGAACTTTGAGATAAAGAGGATTGACGCACAACTCGTGGGGACGGCAAGACTTGGACAGCAGCCCCTTGTCCTCCTGTCACCATAGTTACCCAGTGCCCAGTCAGCGACATATAACGCCCCTGTCCATGCCTACTCGTCCAAGTGTCTGTGGTGAAATGCACCCTGTCACACACAGAGTTTCTCAAAGAAGCGGTGATGTTGTGTGCGACATGCTGGTGGAGCGCAGGCACACCTTTCTTTGAGAAGTAGTGCCGACTGGGCATCTGGTACTGGGGCACTGCGACGGACATAAGGTCTCGAAAATCCTCTGTGTCCACCAGGCGGAAAGGAAGCATTTCTGTAGCCAAGAGCTTGCAGATGGTGAAATTCAACCTCTTAGCTTTCTGATGGCTAGGAGGAAATGGTCTTTTACTTGTCCACATCTGAGGGACCGAGGGCTGGCTGTTGTGCTTAGACGGGGTTGAGAAGGGTGTCCCCGGCAAACTGCCGGTCTGTGAGGAAAATGCAGGCAGACATGTTAGGTTGCCTTGATCCAAAGGTGGTGCAATCGATGTCGGACAGCGCTGAACACCAGCTGGTGTTTCCACCTCCAAAGAAAATGATGACCTGCCAATCACGCTGGCTGTTGCGGGTAAAGAGGTGGCAGGTCTGCATCCCAAAACAGGTGTGACTGCTGTCCCCCCAGTCACAGAGGATGAAGAGGCTGCGGATGCACAAGATGTGGCAGACGGTGGTTGGCCCGGCCGGCTAGGCCGCATTGTAGCACAGTGAGCTTCCCACTGCAACCTATGCTTCATATCCATGTGCCGGTTCATGCATGAAGTACTCAAACTATGTATTTTTTGGCCTCTACTTAGCTTTTGCTGACAAATGTTACAGATAACACGAGTTGGGTCATCTTTATCGATCTGAAAAAATGCCCAGGCTATGCAAGGCTTAGCACCCATGCGACCTGAAGAGCCACCACGACTTGTGGTCAGAGGCAGAGTTGTGTTTGAGGATGCAGTTGTTGACGTGCTTCCAGTACTAAGTCTCTGTCCATGAAGGCGCAACCTGACCTCGTCGTCGCTAGCATCCTCCTCCACCTCCTCTGCTGACCTCATCTCTTGGCTGACTGTGGGTTGACAGTAAGTGGGATCTCCAACCTCGTCATCATCACCCTGTGTGTTATCACACCCGTCGTCCTCAGAGCCAACCTCTTCCTGCCCTGACAAAAAACTAAAGTTGTCGCTCCAATCAGGTATTTGAGTCTCATCATCGTCTTTCTCATTGTCTCCACCAACAGGAGTTACAGTTTGGGAACGAGGGTCTACATTATGGTCAGAACCTTCTGCGTCTGGTCCTGGATCTGACTCATAAAGATTCTGGGCATCAGTGCAGATCATTTCCTCGTCTGGATTCACAGAAGCTCTGGAGCCGACCTCTGATTCCCAGGCTATAGTATGAGTAAACAGCTCTGCAGACTCAACCATCTGTTCTACCCCATACTCAGACGGGCAGTTGGAGACTTGGGAGCTGTGAGGAAGCAAGTGCGATTGGGGTGACACCTCTGAGGACTGGAGTATTTGTGATGTTGAAGTTGAGGTGGAGGAGAGCCCACTTAAAGGAGCACTTGATATCCGTTGAAGCACCTGCTGTTTTTGTGCCTCATCTGGAATTTGTAGCGATTGGCATGTCCGTAAGAAAGGGATCTTATCACATTGTCCGCTAAAAGAAGTAGATATCTTAGTTTGGCTGGAAGATGGTCTTTCTTCTGCAGATGTTACTGTTGCTTTAACACCTACCCCACGGACACAACCTTTTTTTCCCTTCCCAACATGCCTATTCCCCTTTCCACCAGTAGCAGGCCTTTTTCCACTCATTTTTGTGGTTAACTAATTCACAACTCTGGAGTTATTATTGAATTTGCAACCTGATGGAGGTCAGTATAGATGGACTAATAGAACAAGTCCCACACACTGCTAGAAGCCGAAATATTTTTTCAGAGCTAGATGCAGAAAAAAATTATATTGAATTTGCAACCTGATGGAGGTTAGTATAGATGGACTAATAGAACAAGTCCCACACACTGCTAGAAGCTGAAATATTTTTTCAGAGCTAGAGGCAGAAAAAAATTATATTGAATTTGCAACCTGATGGAGGTTAGTATAGATGGACTAATAGAATGATGCTATGCCCAAAAGGTTTTACTTCACTAGGTGCAGTAAAAAAATTGTATTCTATACACAGGTGGTGGGTGTAGCTTGCAACACAGATAGGCTACTCCACTGACTAACACACACTGCAAGAGGACAAAAAGGATTTGCTTTGCTAGATTTAGCCAAATGCTGTGAAAAAAACTTGCACTGCAATGGCACAGACCTGCCTGGCAAAAAGTGATAGGAACTGATGTAACCTAGCCCTGAAAAGGACTGCAATTACAATTAGTCTTTACTCCCAACCTATCTATTTAAGAGCACAGACCTGCCTGATAAAAGTCGTAGGAAATGATGTAACCTAGTCCTTAAAAGAACTGCAATCACAACTGTTCCCTACTCCCATGCTATCTGTAGATTTGTGCGAAAATTGGCTTGAAATTATCAAAGTATAGCGCACACAGCAACAACGGTGCCATCTAACACGCAGCTGCAGCAGTGAGAAAATGGTGGCGACGGGGAAAATGGCTGGGTCTTATAGGGCAAGGACATGTGACATACACTACCAATGACACATGCCCTTGCTTGTGTGAAAAAAAGCAGTTCGCTCCGTGTGTGCGCTGCTGATAGGCTGACAGATTTCACCTCCCCACTGTAAATGCGAGAAAGAGAAAAAAAAATGGAGATCTTTATTATTTCTGCAGAGATCCATCCCCTGCCACTCCCCCCGCCCCGCTGTATACTCAAACTGCGTATTAACATTAATTTTCAGCGTTACTGAGAAAAAATCCAGTTATGATTTTGGTGCACGAACAGTTATCGAACATAACCTCGAACAGCCGAATTTTTTTCAAATCGTTTGTGTTCGCCGAACGGCTCGAACACCGCCCAAAACAGCTCGAATTTGAGATTGGCGAACAGTTCGAGTCGAACACCGCTCATCTCTAGTCGTCAGCACAGCTCATTGACGGCACTGCGCTCCTCAGTGTCTCTGCAGGATGGCAGGTTGGATGGTCACGTCCAGCTACTATCCAGCCTGCCATCCAGATGTAGCAGAGCTGGACACGTCGTGGGACACATGGATTTTCTTCACATCGGAAAGGTGCTTTATTATTTTATTTTTATTGCAGGTGACAATGGATTCAACTGGAATGGGCATGATGGTAAGTATGGTTTAATTTAGAACATTAAAAGGTGTCTTTTTATTTCAAATAAAGTATTTTATTCTGGGTGTCGGTGTCTTTATTATTTCACATTTCACCCTCACTATGGGGCTAGTAATGGGGGCGTCTTATAGACACGTCTCCATTACTAACCTGGGCTTGATGTCAACTGGCATTATAAGCTGACATCAACCCCAACCCTATAACCCCACTGCCACCGCTACAGGGCAGTGGGCAGAGTGAGGCTAAGTGTCTTAATTGGCGCTTCCTATGGATTTTTTTGGGGGGGTTCCCCACTTTATTAGCCAGTAAAGGCTATGTATACAGCTAGGGGCAGATATTAGTAGCCTGGGAAGCTCCACGGATATTACCCCCTTCCCAGGCTGAAAACATCCGCCCCAACTGTCCGCTTTCCCTCTGCTGGTAAAGTTCAACTCATTGATGTCAGCGAAAGCATGGGAAAATACTCACCGCGCATGCGCTGACCTCATTTGTCGGCACTGAGCATCAGTGTATTGCCGGCTGCTGAACAGAGCGGTCACATTTTACAATGTGGCCGTTCTATTCATGGGATCATCGTGGGACCCTCGCTTTTATATAAACACCCGAACAGTAACATGGACTTCCCGAGGAAGTCCATGTTCGGGGCCCGTGCTCGAACAGTAGGTGTTCGCTAACGGACCCCGAAATTTACTGTTCGGGTTCGCCCATCACTAGTGAGGATTGTCATTTACCTAAAGCTGATGCCAATGATTAGATTGACATATCATCTGCCAACCTGTCCTTTATGTTCTATACTATTCTGCTGCTGCCTGTGATGATGACCCTTCATCTCCAGCCTGTCCATCATGTTCTATTTATGCTGTGCTGCAACTAGCAGGGCTTCCTGTACAGGCCTTATACAGACACACATTCTGCCTGTCCATTTTCTGGTTGGTTTGTTAAAAGCCTTTGCTTCTCCATGAGCCATACATGAGCCACACTGTCTTTTTGCAATAGGCAAAACATTTTTACATTTACTTTTTTTTTGCAGCAAAAATGTTATTGCTGACAAAGAAAATTTTGTCACAGTTGAAATAAGTCACAGCTTCTTCATCCTCTTGTTTCACCCACCAAAGCTGAAACAAAAGTCTTTTTTCATTATTCTTAGTGAACATTAGTGCTGCAAAAAAAGGTTTAAATTGTCATGGTCCACCTTTGTGCTCCTCACTGTCCCCAAGAAATGTTACATTTTTTTCCAGACATTATTCAATGTTACTGTCACAAGCTGCTGAAATAAGTGATTACTTCATCGTCATTTTTGATGCATACAGAACAAGGAAAAAAAAGCTAACAAACTACTGCTGCTTATGTAATTATTCTACAGGTGATATGCGCTCCCGAAACACAGTAGGTAGGATGCGGTGATATATTGAATAACCAAATTTTATTAACATAGCATAAAACGCGTTTCAGCTCTTATGAGCCTTCTTCAGGTGTAACATATAGGCTACTACTGCTTTGTGCATTTTATATATAAAAAAAGTCAATGCATATCATTTTTGGGCGTTTGTTTTACCAAGGTCTTAACTCTTTAAATCCCATTTTATCAGGAGCTTTACAAACACAGTAAAACATGTATAAACATTAAAACCTAATCTGAATGAATCCAATTTAAAAAAAATAAATAAATAAATTTTCCAATGTCATGTATAAAATTCATGTCAGTAAACCCCCCCCTTTTTTCTTTCTCTTTCCTTTCCTTTCTCCTTTTCTCTCTTCCCCTTTCTTCCACTTTTTTTCCCCCTTTAAAAAAAAATAATAAAAAAATGTATATATAAATTTTTTTTTGCAAAATAAATATATGTGGTAGGTTTTTCTATATTCCTTTTAGTCAGTTCCCTAAAAAACTTGTTATGGGGGCATTTAGATCCAATTTAGAAAAAATCAGGATGAATGCCTCAGCAGGAAAGGGGTAAAAGAATAACAAAAAACAAATGACAAAGGGGAGGAAAATAGTGGGAAGTGGCGATATAATTTTATTACTGCCTTCAACAGTGACAACATCCAAATAAGAAATATTTTAAACAAATATTGGTATCTGTTGAAGAACGATCCACTTTTAAAAAATTGTATACCAGAGAAGCCCGGGATCACTTTTCGTAGGGGTCATACAGTTAAGAATATTATAGCACCAAGCAACCTCAGAAAACATCGAACGAGGGACAAAAACTAATAAATAAAGAGAAAAAAATCTCTAAAACACATATGGATGTAAAACCAGGGGTGTATAGATGTGATTCTAAGAAATGCTGTAGTTGTAACATCATTGGACATACCGTAATAGCAGATCCATTACATCCTACAGCACTGGAAAGACGTATGAAATCACACAGAATTTAACATGTGATAAGGACTATGTCATATATGTGATTACCTGTGCCTGTGGACTACAATATGTGGGCCGCACTACGCACGCAACCCTTGCGTGCCCGCATGAATGGCCACAGGTACAATGACAAAAATGGAATATTAGAACATAGTCTATCTAGACACCTATGTTTAAAACACAATAAATAGTGTTGAGCGAGCACTAAAATGCTCGGGTGCTCGAAGCTCTGGCCGAGCTCGCCGTGATACTCGGGTGCTCGACCCGAGCAACGAGCCCAATGTTAGTCTATGGGAGACTCGAGCATTTTTGCGGTGGCACCCCCGGCAGTCTTTTAAAAGCCTAACAAGTGCCCAAAACGATAGTGACAGTGCTCAAATGACATGGGGACAGCATGGGGATCGCCCCAGGAAGCATTTCTGACCCCCAGGTCACTGCTGTCAACAACGTGGTCAGAGGTATTAAGCCACTTTTACAGGCTCACAATAAAACGTTCAAAAACGAAAGTGAAACTTTTTTCCTGTGAAATATGTTAAGGAACATCCTTTCCAGGGTAAAGACTTGTGTATAAGTTAAAATAAATGACCAAAAACAAAAATACTCCTCCACACCTTCGGCTATGTTCACAAGTAGCATTTTTTATGTGTTTTTGCACTTTTGTATTGCTTTCAACTATGACAAATTCATTCATTTTAACATTTTACAACCTTATCTGGCCATGTGCTGTGTGACACATGCATAAAGTGCTGAAAAGACAAGGGAGCAGCATGGGGAAGACCCCTGGAAGCATCTCTGACTCCCAGGTCACTGTCTAAAAGTGTGCCCATCATAAGTGATCCTTACCGCATCAGAAAATGCAGACTTGCAACTATCCCCATGCAAGTTCTAGTCCCAGGGCAGTGTTCAATTGTACCTCCCCCATTCCTTGCAATACAAGCTCAAGTATGCAGCCTGCCACCCACCCACCCCCAGGCTGCAATACCATACTGCTTGCTTGCTTGAATTTGAAATTGGGCCTTTTAGGCATGTGGAGGCGGAATCTGGCCACCACGTCATGGCTGTGTTGGCGGCCTGGAATCCATACTCAGTCCCCAGCCGCCCGGCGGCCGGGTGTCCATACTCGGTCCCCAGCCGCCCCGCGGCCGGGTGTCCACACACGGTCCCCAGCCGCCTGGGGGCAGCCGGGTGTCCATAAACGGTCCCCAGCCGCCCCTATTTCTCCTTGGAACATCCCCCCACACACTTTTCTTAGCCCGGCCTGCTTTAGGCAGCATTGGACAAGCCCACCAGAGAACCAGACTCCTCCGGTGGGCCCTGACTTCTCCATCGGTGGAGTTGAGAGTGCCAAGGTGAGGAGCATGATGATGATGACAGAAGTTAGCATCTGCTATGTTTTCTTTTAATGCAAGTGTAAGTGTGCAGCCTGCCACCCATACACTCCCAGACTGCAATTCCATACTGCTAGCTTGCAATTGAAATGGGGCCTTTTAGTTTGGAAGAGGCCGAAGCTGGCCACTACCTCACGGCTGCTTCGGCAGCGAGGTATCCATACTCAGTCCCCAGCCGCCCATATTTGTCCTGGTGTGCCTTATACATAAGATTAAGCGCGTATACCAAAACATTACCTGTGCCCTCCCCAGTGCATTTAGTGGGAAGGAGAGCCTATTCCGCTGTAGTGTGTGCATGCCAAACCCCTGTTCATGGTACATGCGAAGATGCCTCCCACTTTGCACCTGTCATTGCAGACTTGCAACTATCCCCATTCAAGTCCTTGTCCCAGGGCAGTGTTCAATTGTACCTCTCCCATTCCTTGCAATGCAAGCGCAAGTATGCAGCCTGCCACCCACCCACCCCCAGGCTGCAATACCATACTGCTTGCTTGCTTGCACTTTAAATTGGGCCTTTTAGGCATGTGGAGGCGGAATCTGGCCACCACGCCATGGCTGTGTCGGCGGCCTGGTATCCATACTCAGTCCCCAGCCGCCTGGTGGTCGGGTGTCCCCGCTTGCTCCCCAGCCTCCAGGGGGTGGCCGGGTGTCCATACTTGGTCCCCAGCCACCCCTATTTGTCCCGGTAACCTTTCCCACACTTTTCTTAGCCTGGCCTGCTTTAGGGCAGCATTGGCCGAGCCCACCGGACTATCAGACTCCTCCGGTGGGCCCTGGCTTCTCCATCAGGGGAGTTGAGAGTGCCAAGGTGAGGAGCTTGATGAGGATGATAAAAGTTAGCATCTGCTTTGTTTTGTTGTAATGCAAGTGCATGTATGTAGTAGTGGCTAGGCCTGAGGTGGTCAGCGTTTTGGCGCATATCCTACCTCCCCCGAGGATTGCTGGATGTTTTCCTGCTACTATCCAAGTTCTATGACTCCCGTTAAAACAAAGCTTCAGGTGATAAATGATGGATGAGGTAGTGGCAAAGGAGAAAGAGCAGGAGGAACAGGGACCATTCACATCAATATCAGGCCAGTCAACCAGATATGTCTTGTAGGATATGTTTCTGTAACAAAAGGAGCGGTTCGGCTACACAGTTATAGGGCATACAGTGAGTGCAATGCCTACCAAAAATTTTGAGCCACTCCAATGCCCCTTGGAAATGACATGGAGGTCAGAGGGCGTTAACTAAACCTTTTTTTCCATTTATAGCAACTGGGTCTCCCGTGCACTGTTGGCCTAAGCAGTGAATGGAAGGCTTTCCAAAAATTATGAGGAACTGCAATGCCCCTTACAAGAGCCATGTGTGGCACCCCAGGGGTCTGGTCACCACAGTAATAGAGATATTATGTCGGAGAGCAAGTGGGAGGTTTCCTGGTCAGGATCCCTTAAACATGCAACATCCTCCTGCCCCAATCCTGGGAGGGGAGAATTCTGCCCTTATAAACTGGATCTGGGGCGGGGTTGAGTGAGTCAGAGAACAGTCAGAGTCAGAGTGAGAGCAAGGGAAAGTAACAGCAAGGAGCTCTGTAGGAGCTAGGAGCTAAAGACCAGGGGCTGGAAGCTGAGCAGAGCTCGCCCTGGCAGAAGACAATAGGAACCGGACACAGGAGTCCGAAGCTGTGAGGACTTATATATCCAGCAGCAGAAACCAGCCGGCAGGGGATTTCAGGTCCTCTTGCCATAGAAGCCCGGAGGCTCAGTCACAAGCAAGGGACCAGCACCTCCGTCGTGGAGTGGAGGCTAACAGAAGGCCCCAAGTCACCAGCCATACAGGTGAGCACTACACGGTACACTCAGGGACGTGGGCTACTTCTACCCGCTTACAGCAAGTTAGCCAGGAAGAGTGCAGACAGACGGGGAGGCCTACAACTCCACCTGGCCAGGGGAACTCCTGCTTGCTCACAGACTGACCAGGCCTCTTATGCTAGCCAGTACTCCTGGGAGGGTCTACCTTATAATCATCAGTAAAGACCCTGAACTGCACTGCAAAGACTCTGAGTCATTCCTGCTGCGCTCGTGCACCATCACCCCCATCATCCACACTCACTGCCCTGAGGCTATACTCCTCCCGAGGGGAGTTATCCCATTCTATGCTGCGTACACAACACCAGTCTCAGCGGTCTGCCTCGCAGCGGTGGAACTCCCTGACTGCAATCCACGGGTGGCGCACACGTGTACACACGGCCCAGGGGGCGCGTCACATGCAGTACAGCATATTACAAACATAAGTCCCATTATTTGGGAGTGAGTGTCCCATGGTATTTGCTTATGCTTTCCAAGCAAAAGCTGCCAAAAATTAGGACGGAGCAACTTGCAATGCCCCTTACAAGAGCCATGCAGTACAGCATATTACAAACATAAGTCCCATTATTGGGGAGTGGGTGTCCCATAGTATTTGCTTATGCTTTCCCAGCAAAAGCTGCCAAAAATTAGGACGGAGCAACTTGCAATGCCCCTTACAAGAGCCATGCAGTACAGCATATTACAAACATAAGTCCCATTATTGGGGAGTGGGTGTCCCATAGTATTTGCTTATGCTTTCCCAGCAAAAGCTGCCAAAAATTAGGACGGAGCAACTTGCAATGCCCCTTACAAGAGCCATGCAGTACAGCATATTACAAACATAAGTCCCATTATTGGGGAGTGGGTGTCCCATAGTATTTGCTTATGCTTTCCCAGCAAAAGCTGCCAAAAATTAGGACGAAGCAACTTGCAATGCCCCTTACAAGAGCCATGCAGTACAGCATATTACAAACATAAGTCCCATTATTGGGGAGTGGGTGTCCCATAGTATTTGCTTATGCTTTCCCAGCAAAAGCTGCCAAAAATTAGGACGGAGCAACTTCCAATGCCCCTTACAAGAGCCATGCAGTACAGCATATTACAAACATAAGTCCCCTTATTGGGGAGTGGGTGTCCCATGGTATTTGCTTATGCTTTCCCAGCAAAAGCTGCCAAAAATTAGGACGGAGCAACTTGCAATGCCCCTTACAAGAGCCATGCAGTACAGCATATTACAAACATAAGTCCCATTATTGGGGAGTGGGTGTCCCATAGTATTTGCATATGCTTTCCCAGCAAAAGCTGCCAAAAATTAGGACGGAGCAACTTGCAATGCCCCTTACAAGAGCCATGCAGTACAGCATATTACAAACATAAGTCCCATTATTGGGGAGTGGGTGTCCCACAGTATTTGCTTATGCTTTCCCAGCAAAAGCTGCCAAAAATTAGGATGGAGCAACTTGCAATGCCCCTTACAAGAGCCATGCAGTACAGCATATTACAAACATAAGTCCCATTATTGGGGAGTGGGTCTCCCATAGTATTTGCTTATGCTTTCCAAGCAAAAGCTGCCAAAAATTAGGACAGAGCAACTTGCAATGCCCCTTACAAGAGCCATGCAGTACAGCATATTACAAATATAAGTCCCATTATTGGGGAGTGGGTGTCCCATAGTATTTGCTTATGCCTTGCAAGCAAAAGCTGCCAAAAATAAGGACGGAGGAACTTGCAATGCTGGCACCCTGGTGGTATAGTGGTGGTGGAGGCTGAGGATAAGGAGAAGAAGATTAAACAGCCGAAACGAGGAAGCGTATACCCATGTGTGGGTGTGAAGTGGTGCATGTGAATACACCTCCCGAAATAACACAGTGGATTTGACTTTATGTTACTCTGCTGTCATTTGGTGGTGATGAGAAGTCTGGCCCAATCCAGCCCTTGTTCATTTTGATAAGGGTCAGCTTGTCAGCATTGTCAGTTGACAGGCGAGTGCGCTTATCAGTTATAATTCCCCCAGCGGCACTAAAAACACGCTCCGATAACACGCTAGCGGCAGGGCAGGCCAGGACCTCCAAGGCGTACAGAGCGAGTTCATTCCAAGTGTCCAGCTTGGATACCCAATAATTAAAAGGCACAGAGGAATCACGGAGGACGCTGGTACGATCGGCAAGGTACTCCCTCACCATCTTTTGAAACTTTCCACTCCTTGTGAGAGTACCCCGCGCCTCAGGGCCTGTAAGCTGGGCGGGTGTCAGAAAACTGTCCCAGAACGTTGACAGTGTTCCCCTGCCTCTGCTGGATTGGAGTTGCATCTCTCTCGCCTGTACGCCTTGGTTGGGCAACGAACTGTGACCTCTGCCGCTAGCGTGTTCAGATGGGAATTTTTTTAAGAGTTCCGCAGCAAGGGCCTTCTGGTATTGCCCTATTTTTGTAGACCTCTCCACCTCAGGAATAAGAGAGTGAAAGTTCTCCTTGTAGCGGGGGTCTACAAGTGTCACCAACCAGTAATGACTGTCACCCAACATTTTGACAATGCGAGGGTCACGGTTAAGGCAGCGTAACATAAAGTCAGCCATGCGTGCCAGACTGGTAACGGGCAAGATTTCCGTGTCCTCACCAAGATGACGACTGACCATGCTCTCCTCCTCCTCCTCTTCCTCCTCCCCCCTGTCCTCAGGTCACCCACGCTGAACCGACGGTATGACACTTGTACAGGTACTACCGTCTACAACGCATGATAGCAGCTCCTGTTCTTTCTCCTCCTCCTCTCCCTCATTGTCCCCCAATGCACATTGGGATGAGATGAGGCTGGTCTGTGTGTAATCGCCCGCTATGGCTTCTTGATCCATCTCATCATACTCTGGCTGCAATGCCTCCTCTTTAATTCTCTGCAGAGAGGGTTGCAAAAGACAGACAAGTGGGATGCTGACACTAATTATGGCGTCATCGCCACTCACCATCTTGGTGGCCTCCTCAAAGTTTGTCATGATGATACATATGTCAGACATCCAGGTCCACTGCTGAGGTCTTATGTGTGGAGTCTGACCTGAATATCGACGGCCTTGTTGCAGCTGGTACTCCACAACTGCTCTCTTCTGCTCACAAATCCTTTGCAACATGTGGAGGGTAGAGTTCCAACGTGTGGGGACATCACACACCAGTCGGTGTGGCAGAAGCTGCAAACGCTGCTGCAACACAGCAAGGGCGGCGGAAGCTGTAGCCGACTTGCGAAAATGAGCTGACAGGCGGCGTACTTTCACGAGCAGATCTGGCAACTCGGGGTACGATTTAAGAAACCGCTGAACCACGAGGTTAAGCACATGAGCCAGGCATGGTACGTGTGTGATCTCACCTCGCCTCAGAGCCGCCACCAGGTTACGGCCATTGTCACACACGACCATGCCGGGATGTAGGTTCAGCGGTCTCAGCCACAAATCTGCCTGCTATTTCACAGCTGTCCACAACTCACAAGCAGTGTGAGGTTTATCACCTAAGCTTATGAGTTTCAGCACAGCCTGTTGCCGCTTGGCGGAGGCAGTACTGTGCAATGCTTCCAGCTTATAACTGATGTGGTGATATCTGAGATGGAGGCTGAACATGAGGAGGAGGAGGAAGATGCGCAGGAGTTGTACACTGTGGGGGCAACTCTGACTGACATAGGGCCCGCAATCCTCGGTGTGGGGAGGATGTGTTCCGTCCCAAGGTCCGACTGGGTCCCGGCTTCCACTATGCTTACCCAGTGTGCCGTCAGATAGATGTACCATCCCTGGCCACAAGCACTTGTCCACGTGTCCGTTGTCAGGTGGACTCTCCAAGTAACTGCATTGTTGAGGGCACGGCAGATGCTTTGGGACACGTGCTTGTGTAGTGCGGGGATGGCACACCGGGCAAAATAGTGTCGGCTGGGGACCGAGTACCGAGGGACGGCCACCGCCATAAGATTGCGGAAGGATTCTGTCTCCACCAGTCTAAAAGGCAGCATTTCCAATGCAAGCAGTCTTGAAATGTGCGAATTTAGTACTGTGGCCTGTGGGGCGTTAGCTGCGAATTTCCGCTTTCGTTCAAAGGTCTGGGATATGGACAATTGAACGCTGCGGTGGGACGTGGACGTGGACATTGATGCTGTTTCTTGAGAAACTGCCATAACAAGTGAAGACTGAGAGGAGGGGGCATCTTTACATGCAGTATGGACAGGGGATTGCCTTGCACACACAACAGGGGGTTCTATTGCATGCACAACAGTGGAAGAAGCAGTGGTGACACCCGCTGACACTGGTCGTGGACCCTGGGTTTCGCCCCACAAAGTCGGGTGCTTTGCTGCCATGTGCCTGATCATGCTGGTGGTGGTCAGGCTGGTAGTTTTGTCACCCCTGCTGATGCTGGCATGGCAGGTGGAACATATGGCCTTTTTGGGGTTATCAGCAGAGTCTTTAAAAAAATTCCAGACTCTGGAAGACCTACCGGTTGTACTGGCAACGTCCCTCGTGTTGGTGTCATGGGGAACGGCTGCCCGGCTTCTGTCTGGGGCCACCACACTGCTTCTTCCTGCCTGTTGGGGTACTCTGCCTCCCTCCACCTGTGTGCTGCTGGCCTCGCTCTGTGTGTCCTCCTGCCACGTTGGGTCAGTTACTAGATCATCCACCAACTCCTCCTCTTCCATGTAGTGCCGGCGTCCCTGCCCTCTGCTAGGCAGGGACGCTGTTCCCCTCACCGCTCTGCTCCGTGCCCGGCGTCCCTCTCCCGCTCTGCTGGCAGCGCGCGCTCCTTCCCGGCCACTGTGCTTAGGGCGCGCGCGCGCGCCCTCCCTCCCTCTTAAAGGGGCCGCGCGCGCCGTCCTAAGGAGTCCCCGGCCAATGGCCGGAGGACTTTACCATATATAAGGCACCTCCTCCAAAATGGAGGTGCCCGAGCAATGTTGTTGCACCGTTCTACTCTGCTTCAGCCCTCAGGTCCCGTTGCCAGTTGCCTGCCAGTTACCTGCCAGATTCCTGCCAGCTTGCTGTCCTAATCCTGCCTGATTTCCTGTTACCTGCCTGCCTGCCTGAGGTCCGACGGTCTGCCTTACAACTCCGGTCAGTCTGTCTAAGGACCAACTTGCCCGCTCACCTGGGAGCGCACATCAGCTACCTGCCTGCTTGCCTGAGGTCCGACGGTCTGCCTTACAACTCCGGTCAGTCTGTCTATGGACCAGCTTGCCCGCTCACCTGGGAGCGCTTCTCCGCTACCTGCCTGCTTGCCTGCCCGGAGGCTCCGCTGTCACGTGCTGTGACCACCAGCTATTCCAGACTCTTGCCCGCTCACCTGGGAGCGCTTCTCCGCTACCTGCCTGCTTGCCTACCTGGAGGCTCCGCCGTCACGTGCTGTGACCACCTGCTATTCCAGAGACTCTCGCTTGCTCACCTGGGAGCACACATCCTCCATCTGCCTTGCTAGCCTACCTGGAGGTTCAGCCATCACAGGTCGTACCTACCCCTTACCTAGAGACTGCCCCGGTCACTTGCCGTGACCTCCAGCCCGTTCTTCCAGAGACTGCCCCGGTCACTTGCCGTGACCTCCAGCCCGTTCTTCCAGAGACTGCCCTGATCACTTGCCGTGACCTCCTGCCCGTACACCCAGAGACTGTCCCGGTCACCTGCTGTGACTGCCTGCCTGGTCGCCACCCGCTCCCTTACAAGGACCGCTCCCTTGTATAGTAGCCCAGAGGTTCCGCCTCCCAGACCTGTTACATTCCACTTGCGCACCACGATCCTCCTCCTCACTTCCTGGCAATTGTGTCTCGTCATCGTTCACCTCTTGTGACAGATTGCCAACGTCGACTTCCTGTGGCCGTGACTGTTCAAATATTTGGGCATCGCAACATGGGATCCCCTCTTCCACCACTTCAAGCGTATATAGGGAAAAAAACAAAATCTGTAAGAAACAAATAAGAATAGCAAAAGAGGAGACAGAGAGACTAATTGCCAAGGAAAGTAAAACGAATCCCAAACTGTTCTTTAACTATATAAACAGTAAAAGGATTAAAACTGATGGCGTTGGCCCATTGAAAAATAACCTGGGTAAAATCATAGAGGGCGATGAGGGTAAAGCAAACCTACTCAATAGCTTCTTCTCCACTGTTTTCACAAAAGAAAACAATTTATCGGAGGAAATGCAGAGTGATAAAGTAAACCCTCTGCTAAATATCACCCACCTAACCCAGGAGGAAGTTCAGAAACGCCTAAATAATATCAAAATAGACAAGTCACCAGGCCCAGATGGCGGGTACTAAAAGAATTAAGTAATGTGATAGACAGGCCGCTGTATCTTATATTCAAGCACTCTTTATGGACAGGGACTGTCCCACTAGACTGGCGCCAAGCAAATGTGGTACCAATATTCAAAAAGGGGTCTAAAAGTGACCCTGGGAACTATAGACCAGTCAGCTTAACGTCTGTTGTGGGTAAATTGTTTGAAGGATTTCTTAGAGATGCTATTGTAGAATATCTTAATGATAATAACTGTCTAACTCCATATCAACATGGATTCATGAGGGATCGCTCCTGCCAAACAAACCTGATCGCCTTCTACGAGGAGGTGAGCTCGCAGCTGGACCGGGGAGAGTCAGTGGATGTTGTATACCTTGACTTCTCCAAAGCGTTTGATACCGTGCCACACAAAAGGTTGGTATATAAAATGAGAATGCTTGGTCTGGGGGATAATGTGTGCAAGTGGGTAAATAGCTGGCTGAGTGATAGAAAGCAGAGGGTGGTTATCAATGGAGTAAGCTCAGGGTGTGTCAGGGTTACTAGCGGGGTGCCTCAAGGGTCTGTCTTGGGCCCTATATTATTTAATATATTTATTAATGATCTAGTGGAAGGGTTGCATAGTAAAATAGCAATATTTGCAGATGATACTAAACTTTGTAAAGTAGTTAATACAGATGAGGATAGGGCACAGCTACAGGAGGATTTAGATAAATTGGGGAGTTGGGCCAAAAAATGGCAAATGGGGTTCAATGTCGATAAATGTAAGGTCATGCACATGGGAAAGAAAAACAGCAGTCACCCATACATATTAAATGGGAAACCGTTGGGGAAATCTGACATGGAGAAGGACCTGGGCGTCTTGGTTAATAGCAAATTAAATTGGAGTGCCCAGTGTCAGGCAGCAGCTGCGAAGGCAAATAGAGTCATGGCATGCATCAGAAGAGGATTAGGGGCATATGATGAGAAGATTGTTCTTCCTCTGTATAAAGCGCTGGTAAGGCCGCACTTAGAATATTGTGCACAGTTCTGGGCTCCGGTGCTCAGGAAAGACATATTGGAGCTAGAGAGGGTACAAAGGAGGGCGACTAAGGTAATAAAGGGAATGGAGGGACTAGAATACCCAGAGAGGTTGTCAAAATTAGGCCTATTTACATTGGAAAAGAGAAGGCTTAGGGGAGACCTCATAAACATGTATAAATACATCAGGGGGCAGTACAGAGATCTCTCCCATGACCTGTTTATACCAAGGATGGTGACAAAGACGAGGGGGCACACTATGCGTCTGGAGGAAAGGAGGTTCCTGCACCAGAATAGAAGGGGATTCTTTACGGTCAGAGCCGTGAGACTCTGGAACTCTCTGGGAGAGGAAGTGGTGATGTCCAACTCACTTAATGAGTTCAAGAGAGGCCTGGACGCCTTTCTTGAGAACAATAAAATTACATCTTATGCTTAGTTAATTAATCCAGGGATTTAATCTTACTGCCAGATTGGTGTCGGGAAGTGAATTTTTCCTCAATGATGTAAATTGGCCTATACCTCATGGTTTTTTGTTGCCTTCCCCTGGATCAACGCTGCGGAATAGCTGCAGTGCACAAGAAATAGGCTGAACTGGATGGACGCTTGTCTTTTTTCGGCCTTATAAACTATGTAAAAAAACTATGTAACTATGTATCAGGCGAGGGGCCCAAATATGGAAATGGACCAGTGAACAGCTCTTCAGAGTGTCCAAGTGTGGGATCACTTGCTGTCTGACGACACTCGGCATGGCGGGAGGAAGGAGCATCAGGGTGAGGAGGAGTATGCGGTCGAGACTCACGGCTACTAAGAGTTGACCGAGTGGAAGACAGACCGGAGGTGGTGGTGCCCAGGTAACTGGAAGTATTATCTGCTATCCAATTAATAACCTGTTCACACTGATCAGTTCTCAATACTGGTGTTGTTCTGTGCTTCCCTAGTAATTTGGTCAAGAAGTGGGAGCGAGAAGATGTGGCTGTTGGTTGTGGCACATTTTCACCTTGGCCACGGCCCCGTCCTCTGCACGAACCATCACCAGAACGTCCACTTCCACGTCCCTTGCCACGCGCCTTGCCCATTGTAAATGAAGTAAAATAGCTTACACTTGCACTATCAATGGAAAAAGGGTAACAAAGAGTAGATTAGAACCATGGAAGAGGAAAACCACAGTTATTGTTTACTGGGGTATACCACACTTTTTTAAATAAGAGATATTTGCGGCTGAACAGTGAGCGACACACTCAAACTGCTTTTTTTTTAGATACCAAAGGCCCAAAACTGGATAGTACAGCGATTTGACCCGTGGAACTGCGAAACCACACTGGGATGTCGGGCCTACACAAGACTATTTTCAACAGATATATTTTTGTGTCACAACAGTCAGGAGACACTACTGTTTTTCTTTACGGAAAAAAATACCAAAACCTGAATAATAGAGATTTTTTACTGTGGGATGGCAAAATCAAAGTTATTGTTTACTGGGGTATACCACACTTTTTTAAATAGAGATATTTGCGGCTGAACAGTGAGCGACACACTCAAACTGCTTTTTTTTTTAGATACCAAAGGCCCAAAACTGGATAGTACAGCGATTTGACCCGTGGAACTGCGAAACCACACTAGGATGTCGGGCCTACACAAGACTATTTTCAACAGATATATTTTTGTGTCACAACAGTCAGGAGACACTATTGTTTTTCTTTACGGAAAAACTACCAAAACCTGAATAATAGAGATTTTTTACCGTGGGATGGCAAAACCACAGTTATTGTTTACTGGGGTATACCACACTTTTTAAATAGAGACATTTGCGACTGAACAGTGAGCGACACTCTCAAACTGCTTTTTTTTTAGATACCAAAGGCCCAAAACTGGATAGTACAGCGATTTGACCCGTGGAACTGCGAAACCACACTGGGATGTCGGGCCTACACAAGACTATTTTCAACAGATATATTTTTGTGTCGCAACAGTCAGGAGACACTACTGTTTTTCTTTACGGAAAAAACTACCAAAACATGAATAATAGAGATTTTTTACCGTGGGATGGCAAAACCACAGTTATTGTTTACTGGGGTATACCACACTTTTTAAATAGAGACATTTGCGACTGAACAGTGAGCGACACTCTCAAACTGCTTTTTTTTAGATACCAAAGGCCCAAAACTGGATAGTACAGCGATTTGACCCGTGGAACTGCGAAACCACACTGGGATGTCGGGCCTACACAAGACTATTTTCAACAGATATATTTTTGCGTTGCAACAGTCAGGAGACACTACTGTTTTTCTTTACGGAAAAAACTACCAAAAGCTGAATAATAGAGATTTTTTACCGTGGGATGGCAAAACCACAGTTATTGTTTACTGGGGTATACCACACTTTTTTAAATAGAGATATATGCGGCTGAACAGTGAGCGACACACTCAAACTGCTTTTTTTTTAGATACCAAAGGCCCAAAACTGGATAGTACAGCGATTTGACCCGTGGAACTGCGAAACCACACTGGGATGTTGGGCCTACACAAGACTATTTTCAACAGATATATTTTTGTGTCACAACAGTCAGGAGACACTACTGTTTTTCTTTATGGAAAAAACTACCAAAACCTGAATAATAGAGAATTTTTACCGTGGGATGGCAAAACCACAGTTATTGTTTACTGGGGTATACCACACTTTTTTAAATAGAGATATTTGCGGTTGAACAGTGAGCGACACACTCAAACTGCTTTTTTTTTTAGATACCAAAGGCCCAAAACTGGATAGTACAGCGATTTGACCCGTGGAACTGCGAAACCACACTGGGATGTCGGGCCTACACAAGACTATTTTCAACAGATATATTTTTGTGTCACAACAGTCAGGAGACACTACTGTTTTTCTTCACGGAAAAAACTACCAAAAGCTGAATAATAGAGATTTTTTACCGTGGGATGGCAAAACCACAGTTATTGTTTACTGGGGTATACCACACTTTTTTAAATAGAGATATTTGCGGCTGAACAGTGAGCGACACACTCAAACTGCTTTTTTTTTAGATACCAAAGGCCCAAAACTGGATAGTACAGCGATTTGACCCGTGGAACTGCGAAACCACACTGGGATGTTGGGCCTACACAAGACTATTTTCAACAGATATATTTTTGTGTCACAACAGTCAGGAGACACTACTGTTTTTCTTTACGGAAAAAACTACCAAAACCTGAATAATAGAGATTTTTTACCGTGGGATGACAAAACCACAGTTATTGTTTACTGGGGTATACCACACTTTTTTAAATAGAGATATTTGTGGCTGAACAGTGAGTGACACACTCAAACTGCATTTTTTTTAGATACCAAAGGCCCAAAACAGGATAGTACAGCGATTTGACCCGTGGAACTGCGAAACAACACTGGGATGTCGGGCCTACACAAGACTATATTCAACAGATATATTTTTGTGTCACAACAGTCAGGAGACACTACTGTTTTTCTTTACGGAAAAAACTACCAAAAGCTGAATAATAGAGATTTTTTACCGTGGGATGGCAAAACCACAGTTATTGTTTACTGGGGTATACCACACTTTTTAAATAGAGATATTTGCGGCTGAACAGTGAGCGACACACTCAAACTGCTTTTTTTTTAGATACCAAAGGCCCAAAACTGGATAGTACAGCGATTTGACCCGTGGAACTGCGAAACCACACTGGGATGTTGGGCCTACACAAGACTATTTTCAACAGATATATTTTTGTGTCACAACAGTCAGGAGACACTACTGTTTTTCTTTATGGAAAAAAATACCAAAACCTGAATAATAGAGATTTTTTACCGTGGGATGGCAAAACCACAGTTATTGTTTACTGGGGTATACCACACTTTTTTAAATAGAGATATTTGCGGTTGAACAGTGAGCGACACACTCAAACTGCTTTTTTTTAGATGCCAAAGGCCCAAAACTGGATAGTACAGCGATTTGACCCGTGGAACTGCGAAACCACACTGGGATGTCGGGCCTACACAAGACTATTTTCAACAGATATATTTTTGTGTCACAACAGTCAGGAGACACTACTGTTTTTCTTTACGGAAAAAACTACCAAAACCTGAATAATAGAGATTTTTTACCGTGGGATGGCAAAACCACAGTTATTGTTTACTGGGGTATACCACGCTTTTTTAAATAGAGATATTTGCGGCTGAACAGTGAGCGACACACTCAAACTGTTTATTTTTTTAGATACAAATGGCCCAAAATGGATAATACAGAGGTTTGAACCGTGGAAGTGCAAAACAACACTTCTGTTTCTCTAGCCTACACCAGACTATTTTCAACAGTTATATTTGTGTCTGAAAAATCAGAGACACGCTTTTTTTTTGGGGGGGGGGGACACACCAAAAGGTTAATAAGACGGGTATTTGTACAGTGTGAAGGAGGAAAAAAAAGGAGGATTTAGATGAAAAAAAAAGGATTTTTCCTGGCCCCCGACACCTGGTGCTAAGTCCAGCAATTTCAGCAACAGGAGCACACAGGACTGTAATGCAGCGTTTGCTGGTTTAACCACTGTGTCTCCTATACAGCCTGTCTGCCTGGTATCTGGGATGGATATTAGTCCTGAAAAGGACTGTTTGTTGTTCTGGCAGCCTTTACAGACCCTACACTAACTATTTTGCAGTTTATATCTCTCCCTAAATCAGCAGCGCTGTCCCTACACTGTCTAATCCGGAGCGACAGTGTCCAAGATGGCGGCGCCCCATTTTAAATACTCGAGGTGACGCTGTGCGGCCAGCCAATCACTGTAATGCCCACAACCAACATGGCTGCAGCATTACAGTGACTGGCTGGCAATCCCTGCATGTTCATTGGCTCTGTAAAGAGCGCCAAACATGCAGGGCGGAGACCCGAGCTCCCGCCCGAGTAACCCGGAAATGCTCGGTGCTCGCCGAACATCCCGAGTAGCGTGATGCTCGGGCGCGTACCGAGCAGTGTCGAGCATGTTCGCTCAACACTAATAATAAACAATTTAATGTTATTGTCACCCCAATTTAACAAATAAGTTCAAAGTGTTTGAATAGAATACAAATGCTTAACCGGAAAGAATCCTTTTGGATCTTTCGATTAAGAACATTTTATCCTGATGGGCTAAATGATGTGGTAGAAGGGGTTTAGCTAAAAAGGAAAAGGGATAAATGAAAAAAGTAGGAGGGAATAGAAGAGAATATAGAAAAACCCACCACATATATTTATTTTGCAAAAAATTTTTTATATATACTTTTTTTTTTTTTTAAAGGCAGGAAAAAAGGGGAAGAAAGGGGAAGAGAGAGAAGGAGAAAGGAAAGGAAAGAGAAAGAAAAAAGGGGGAAAAAAAAAAGAAAAGTTTTTTACTGACATGAATTTTATACATGACATTGGAAAATGTATTTATTTATTTTTTTAAAATTGGATTCATTCAGATTAGTTTTTAATGTTTATGCATGTTTTACTATGTTTGTAAAGCTCTTGATAAAATGGGATTTAAAGAGTTAAGACCTTGGTAAAACACACGCCCAAAAATGATATGCACTGATTTTTTTTTATATATAAAATGCACAAAGCAGTAGTAGCCTATATGTAATAACTGAAGAAGGCTCATAAGAGCTGAAACGCGTTGTATGCTATGTTAATAAAATTTGGTTATTCAATATATCACCGAATCCTACCTACTGTGTTTCGGGAGTGCATACCACCTGGAGAATAATTACATATGTGGTTTCCTATTGAAACACCTTGAGTGCTTTCACAAGTGCCCAGGATTGTGCTACAAACTGCGAACACGAGGAACCTACAACTAACCCACCCAGTGGGACTATTGACAAGTTTATTATGACATCAAAAAGGTGAGTGAAACCAGCACTTATTTAATATATATTTGAATCTTGATACTGCACTTAGATTCTGCTCTCTCTCCCCTCTCTCAACTTTTCTTATTTTATAGACTACTGCTGCTAAAATGAAAAAAATAATTGTGTAAGAGTCACACCTTTTTTAAAGTCCATGCTGTCTGGGTCCTGGACTGGTGCTTCACATTAATCTTTCATTGCCCATTCTGTCTGGGCCCTGGTAATTTTCCATTTATTATACTAATTTTATGAACAAACATCAAACTAGCTGCTACTGAACAAAAGGGTCTAATTAAGATTTCCTTGATGGTTAAAACAAAGTCCCAAAAACAGATAATTTTTGGACGACCACTTGTTGTAAAACCATGAATTCTTCCATATGCATGTGTATAAACACTGACATAGCACACATCTGTCCTCAAAAGGGATAATTTTTAGAATTATTCCTAATTTTAAAAAGCATTAAATGTCCAGCAGTACAATCAGGCCATTGCTTTTCACAATCTGTTTATTCAAGGCCATATATATTGAGGTCACTTTGACATTTGTAGGGCTGAATTTGCATTAAAAAGCTTTATAAGGGTTGGATACAGTCCTAGGAGACCTCAGAGGTTCAAACACGTCTATTCAGGTCAACTGTTTTTGACATGCTTTTAATTTGCCACAAATTGAACTTCTTGGGAAAAACAAAGTTTTGAATTCGATTTTCATAAGATTCTCTCATCTCAAATTCCATAACTTTATATGAGTGAGAATACCCTTTTAAATTTTGATTACAAGATTCTCTCAAAAATAGTGGTGATAGATTGAATCTTATTATCTTATTCATAGTTGGTTCTGAACAGTGAGGCTTTCTTCAATAAACATCTAACATCATCTGATTAATGCAAAACATTTTAGGTTAGATTTTAGGTTGGATTGGTCAGGTACAGTTGGAATGAAAATTCTACCCTCATTGCAAATTAGGCTCATTAGCAAAATATACAAACTTTCTGGTTTGCAGTAAACTAGCCAAGAAAATAACAATTTAACAGCTCAACACAATTAAAATAATAAGTAATTTCTCCAAAATTCCCCTTTTCAATGATTACTGTAGTCTTCCCCAATGTTACTATGGAATCTTAACCCATTCCTCATGGGGTAAGGCCAACAGTTCACTAAATGGTTTGCATACTGCACCTATCTTCTTCAAATATCACCAAAGTTTTTCTATGAGGTTTAAATCAAGTCACTCCAGAATCTTCCTGGACTTCTGAAATTTACACTTGGTGGACTTGGAGGTATGCTGGGGATCATTGTCCTATCACAGGGTCCAGTCACACCCAAGCTTCAGCTTCCTAGCAGAAAGCAAGACATTTTCTACTAGAATTTATGATACTTAATAAAATCCATTTTGCGCTTCACACCTTGCAGTTTCCCAGTGCCAGAGGAGGCAAAGCAGCAACAGAGAATCATCAAGCCGTCACTATGCCTCATTATAGGTATGGTGTTCTTTTATTTTACTTATCATTCATCCTCTTCCAGAAATACCACTCATACATAAGCCTGAAAAATTCCAAATTTATTTCACTGCTCCACACAATAGAATCACTAAACATATGTGGCTTATTTATATGGATTTGAGCCTATCAGAGCTGACTTCTACTGATCCAAAAGCATAAGAGAAGTGTACATCTCCTCTTTCTGTTCTCCATGCTTAGTGTGGCACACACAGACACACAATGCAAAGATTGAGTCAATTTTTCAACTTATCTGGTTTCAGGTGTGATTTTCATATTGCCCACACCTGTTACTGTCACAGGTGAGTTTGAACAAACTTGAAATAAAATTGTTCATCTACAATTTTGGAAAGGTGCCAACAATTTGATATGGCACATTCTTGGGGTTTTGTGTGAAATTATGTCTAATTTGCCTTTTTTTCTTTTTTTGTGTTATTCCAATACACACAAAGGAAATAAACATGTGAATAGCAAAACATGTGTAATTGCAATAATTTTCTGGGAGAAATACTTCATTTTCTTTAACAATTCCAAGGGTGCCAACACTTTCAGCCATGATTGTATGTACCTTACTATGCAAACTGAAACCTCAGTGCCTGCTGCCACCAAGTCTTGATGCTGGTCTTTTTCAGTGACTTGAGGGATTATTGTTGGTATATGCAACAGTTGTGGACTTCTTTGTTTGTGTGAAGGAGGACTTTATGCTGATCTGACAGTAGATGGCGATCTTGTGTAAAGTTTCCTTGGTTACTGTATTGTAAAAGAATAAAAGTCTCTCTTGTATTTTCTGTTTTGTTTTTACTTCCTGGTGCAGTACTGTGTGACTGTGCGTTTTTTCCTTTACCTCATGTTCTGAGAAGTAAAAGCTTGTTATCCCATGTAATCTGCTCTGTGAAGTTTCTACCGCAACTGTGGGTATCCAGATGCTGTGCAACAGGTTATGGGCCCAGGCACCGAGGACCACAGACACCCAGGACACCAGAACTCTCAGCAAGACCCTGGTGAATGCAGAAGAATTCTTCAGTACAATTAACAAACAAGTAAGACAAGTTAAAGATGACAAGTAACACAGAGCTAAAACTCACAGTAGCTAAGCTGAATAATGAGAATTACTAGTTATGGAAGTTCAAAGTAGAAGTGTTATTGTCTAAAGATGATTTATGGGAAGTAATCACTATAGATAGACCTGATGAGGATAATCAGACATGGGATAAGAAAAATAGACAAGCAAGAGCTACCATAAGCCTATTAGTGGATGATGCTCAATTAATCCACATAAGGAATAAGGATACAGCAAAGGGAATGTGGGAAGCACTAAGACAGCTACATGAAAGACCCAGATTAAATCACAATTTATTTCTGCTAAGAAAGCTTTACAGTATGAGACTAAGTGCAGACAATGACATGCACAAGCATGTATTCTCTATTATGGAAGTGATGTCACAGTGGAGATCAATTGGTGAAGATATTAAGGAAAGCCATGTAGCAGTAATATTATTGTGCAGTTTACTGGATTCATATACTGCTTTGATTAATGCACTCGAGACAAGACCTGAAACAGACATTACATTAGAGTTTCTAAAGACCAGCCTCATAGATGAATATCAAAGAAGGAAAGAACAAAGAAATGATTCTTCTACTGAAAAAGATAATGGAAATGCTCTTAAAGCTATGGAATCAAAAAGACCCTATAATAAAGAGACAAGAGAATGTTTCAGATGTAAGAAAAAAGGACATTTAAAAAAAGACTGTACTATATGGAAAGCAGAACAACAGAAATTACATCATAATGAGAATACACACAGGGTGAAAAACACAATTTCTGATTCATGTGAAAATAATTGGAATGGCACATTTAACCCCTTCAGGACCCAGCCTATTTTGACCCTAAAGACCTTGGCATTTTTGTCAATTCTGACCAGTGTCCCTTTACGAAGTAAAAACTCTAGAACACTTCAACGGATCCTAGCGATTCTGAGATTGTTTTTTCGTGACATATTGGGCTTCATGTTAGTATTAAATTTAGGTCGATAATATTTGTGTTTATTTTTGAAAAATCAAAAATATGGGAAAAAATTTGAAAATTTTGCAATTTTCAAATTTTGAATTTTTATTCTACTAAACCAGAGAGTGATGTGACACAAAATAGTTAATAAATAACATTTCCCACATGTCTACTTTACATCAGCACAATTTTGGAAAAAAAAAAAATTTTGGTAGGAAGTTTGAAGGGTTCAAAGTTCATCAGCAATTTATCTTTTTTCCAGCAAAATTTACAAAACCATTTTTTTAGTGACCACATCACATTTGAAGTCCCTTTGAGGGGTCTTTATGACAGAAAACACCCAAAAGTGACACCATTCCAAAAACTGCACCCCTCAAGCTACTCAAAACTACATTCAAGAAGATTATTAACCCTTCAGGTGCATCACAGGAACTAAAGCCACATGGAAGAAAAAAATGAACATTTTTATTTTTCTAACAAAAATTTTCTTTTAGCCTAAATTTTTTAATTTTCACATGGGTAACAGGATAAAATGCATCCTAAAATTTGTTGGTCAATTTCTCCTTAGTACACTGATACCTCATATGTGGTCATAAACCACTGTTTGGGCACACGGCAGGGCTCAGAAGGGAAGGAGCGCCATTTTACTTTTTGAATGGAAAATTAGCTCCAAAAGTCAAATTGCACTCCTTCTCTTCTGAGCCCTGCCATGCGCCCAAACAGTGGTTTATGACCACATATGAGGTATCAGTGTACTCAGGAGAAATTGACCAATACATTTTAGGATGCATTTTATCCTGTTACCTATGTGAAAATTAAAAAATTTAGGCTAAAAGAAAATTTTTGTGAAAAAAAAAGTACTTTTTTGTTTTCACAGATCATTTTGTGAAGCACCTGGGGGTTCCAAGTGCTCACTATGCATCTAGATAGGTGCCTTGGGGGTCTAGTTTCCAAAATGGGGTCACTTGTGGGGGAACTCCACTGTTTAGGCACATTAGGGGCTCTCCAAACGCAACATGGTGTCCGCTAACAATTTGAGCCGATTTTCCATTCAATTTGTTAGCGGACACCATGTCGCGTTTGGAGAGCCGCTGTGTGCCCAAACATTGGAGCTCACCTACAAGTGACCCCATTTTGGAAACTAGACCCCCCAAGGCACCTATCTAGATGCATAGTGAGCACTTGGAACCCCCAGGTCCTTCACAAATTAATCCGTAACAATAAAAAAGTGTTTTCTTTTCCACTTTTTCATTTTTATGAATCAATTTGTGAAGCACCTGGGGGTTCCAAGTGCTCACTGTGCATCTAGATAGGTGCCTTGGTGGGTCTAGTTTCCAAAATGGGGTCACTTGTGGGGAAGCTCCAATGTTTGGCCACACAGCGGCTCTCCAAACGCAACATGGTGTCCGCTAACAAATTGTCGGCTCAAATTGTTAGAAGACACCATGTTGCATTTGGAGAGCCGCTGTGTGCCCAAACATTGGAGCTCCCCCACAAGTGACCCCATTTTGGAAACTAGACCCCCCAAGGCACCTATCTAGATGCATAGTGAGCACTTGGAACCCCCAGGTCCTTCACAAATTAATCCATAAAAATAAAAAACTGTTTTTTTTTCCACTTTTTCATTTTTATGAATCAATTTGTGAAGCACCTGGGGGTTCCAAGTGCTCACTATGCATCTAGATAGGTGCCTTGGGGGGTCTAGTTTCCAAAATGGGGTCACTTGTGGGGGAGCTCCAATGTTTGGGCACACAGCGGCTCTCCAAAAGCAACATGGTGTCCGCTAACAAATTGTCGGCTCAAATTGTTAGAAGACACCATGTTGCGTTTGGAGAGCCGCTGTGTGCCCAAATATTGGAGCTCCCCCACAAGTGACCCCATTTTGGAAACTAGACCCCCCAAGACACCTATCTAGATGCATAGTGAGCACTTGGAACCCCCAGGTCCTTCACAAATTAATCCGTAAAAATAAAAAAGTGTTTTTTTTCCACTTTTTCATTTTTATGAATCAATTTGTGAAGCACCTGGGGGTTTCAAGTGCTCACTATGCATCTAGATAGGTGCCTTGGGGGGTCTAGTTTCCAAAATGGGGTCACTTGTTGGGGAGCTCCAATGTTTGGGCACACAGGGACTCTCCAAACGCAACATGGTTCCAATTTGTTAGTGGACACCATTGTGTAGTGTATGTCAGGTTGGTGTGCGGTGTGGTATATTGTAGTGTATACACCACACACACACACACACACACTACAACACACACACCAACCTGACATAGCCTCCTAAGCTGAGTACGCCCTAGACTGGGATGAGTGGGACGGGCGGGACATTTTGTGTGCTGTGTGCGTGTGTAAAAAAAAAAAAAATCGAAACTTTATTATAGTGTGAGTGTACGTGTGTGTGTGTGTGTGTGTGCTTGGTGTAACCTTCTGCAGTCACGTGTGGGGGCTGTCAGGCGTAGGGGGCTGTCAGGCGTAGGGGGCTGTCAGGCGTAAGGGGGGGCTGAAGAGATGGAGGAGCCAGCAGCTGCAGCACGGGGGGTGATCACTGGGGCAGGAGCCGGCAGCAGCAAGGGGGGTGATCACTGGGGCAGGAGCCGGCAGCAGCAAGGGGGGTGATCACTGGGGCAGGAGCCGGCAGCAGCAAGGGGGGCAGGAGGCCGGCAGCATCAGGGGGGTGATTACTGGGGCAGAAAGCGGAGCAGGAGCCAGCAGCAGGGGAGTGATCACTGGGATGGGGGGTGCACACTGGGGATGGGGAGTGAACACTGGAGAAGGGGGGGGGTGAACACTGGGGACGGGGGGGTGAACACTGGGGACAGGGGGGGTGAACACTGGGGACAGGGGGGGGTGAACACTGGGGACAGGGGGGGTGAACACTGGGGGGGTGAACACTGGGGACAGGGGGGGTGAACACTGGGGGGAGGGGTGATTATTGGGAGATGGGGGGTGATATCACTGGGACTGGGGGATGGTGGGCTTGATCACAGGAGCAGGGCATTTACACTAAGCCTGCTGCTGCTGTGATCACAGTCCACCGGCTGTCAGAAGGAGAGCAGCAGCCGGTGGATGAAGACGTGGGAGAGGGAGCAGAGGCGGAGGTCGGGGTGCAGGTATGAAAGTGGAGGGGGGGTGGAGGGGGGGGTCGGGGGTGGAGGGGGGGCAGGGTGGAGTGGAGGGGGGGTCGGGGGGGAGCGGGGGCAATACTACCTGATGCAGATCAGTGGCGGCAGCAGGCGATCAGCGGCGGCAGAAGCGATCCACGAGCTCAGCAGCAGAGGGTCCACGGGGGGGCAGCTGCAGAGGGTCCACGGGGGGGCAGCTGCAGATGGTCCACGGGGGGGCAGCAGCAGAGGGTCCACAGGGGGCAGCAGCAGAGGGTCCACAACGGCCGGCATCATTAAAAACACCCTCCACATCTGATTGGGGCTAGTATCCATGTGACGCTAGCCCCCCAATCAGATCTGGGGGGAGGGGGGGGGCAGAGGTGACACTCCCCCCAGCCAATGGCTGATGCTGTAAGCATCAGGCCATGCCCAGATTTAAATATTACACCAATTTTCATTGGTGAAATATTTAATTCATACCGATTGGCAGTTTCATTAAAAGTGAAAATGAAACAGCCAATCGGAGGGGTCCCAGGCACGGGGGGGTTAATCCACCCCCCGGGGGGTCGACTTCAGGATGTCCAGTTGCAGTAGCAACTGTGAAACCTGAGCGACCCCGCTCGCAGGCGCTGCAGGGGCTCTTTCCCTCCATGTCACAGACGCTGTGACATGGGTCGGGAAGGAACTGTTTTCCATGTCACAAACGGTGTGACACGGGTCGGGAAGGGGTTAATGTGACTGATAAGAAATCATCGTTGGGTTGGTTTATTGACTCAGGAGCAACAAGTCACATGACAAGTAATAAAAATGTCTTTGCTGAACTTAATTTAAATAAGAAGGAAGCCATTTATCTTTCAGATGGAAGCAAAATTACTACAGAAGGTGTTGGACAAGGAATGCTAAACTGTTCTAACAAGTTTGGGCATGATTAAAAAATATTTGTACAGGATGTGTTATATGTTCCAGGATTAGAAGGAGGATTGTTATCTGTAAAACGTCTAACAGCTAAAGGACTTACTGTAAAATTCAAAGATGATGAGTGTACAATCCTAGCAGGAAACAAGGTAATAACCAATGTCAAGGCAGATGAACAATTATATCATCTAGACACATTAAAGGAACAGATGAAGTTGTGTACACGTGATCACAAGAATTGTATTCACATGTGGCATAGACGTCTAGGACACAGACATCCTGAAAGTATAATGGAGTTACAAAGGAGAGAATTGACAAAGATCTATTGATATCTGATTGCTCAATTACCGTAAGATGTGAATGTTGCATAAAATCCAAAGCCACTAGGATATCTATTCCTAAAGAAAGTGAAACGAAAAGCACAAGACCACTTGGTTTGGTGCATACTGACGTATGTGGACCCATGAAAGTGACTACATCAGGAGGCAATAGATATATGGTGACTTTTATAGATGAATACTCAAGATACACAGTCACATACTTGATCAAGAACAAAAGCAAAGTTTTCAATAAACTAATAGACTACGTAACAAAGTCGAATAACAAGTTTCAGAGGAAGCCAATTGTCATTAGAAGTGATAATGGAGGTGAATTCACAGGACACCAAACAGAAAACTACTTAAGAATAAATGGTACAGAGCATCAAAAGACTGTTCCATACACACCTGAACAAACTGGAGTAGCAGAAAGGAAAAACAGAACTCTGACTGAAATGATAAGGTGTATGCTGACAGATTCCAAACTATCAGAGAAATATTGGGGTAAGGCAGCAATGACAGCTACATATCTACAGAACCGACTTTTTTCTAGAAAACTGAAAAAAAAACCATATGAACTGTGGCAAGGTATGAAACCAAATGTAAATCATTTAAGAGTTTTTGGTTGTAAAGTTTTTGTATTCATTCCAGCAGAAAAACGTTCCAAACTTCAAAATACGTCCATGGAAGGAATATTTGCTGGATATAGTGAAAATTGCAAAGGATATAGAATCCTAGATCCCAAAACAGACAGAGTTATGGTGAGTAACAGTGTGACATTCATTGAGGATCTAAATGAAGACACTGTGATTTCACTGGAAACAAAAAATGAGAAAAACAGCAATGATATAGCTGAAGGAATATCTGATGAAAAATAAGTTGAAATTAAAAAAAAACAGAATACTGAAAGTGAAGAGATACAACTACAAGCAGACACAGAACCAAGACGTTCAATAAGAGGAAACAAAGGAAAACCACCAATATGCCTTTCATACAAGGCAAGTACAAGTAAAATTCATGAGCCTACTTCTTGGGAAGACATATCTCGACTTTCTGAAGAAGAAGCCAATAAATGGATAGAGGCAACAGAAATAGAAATAAAATCCATGCATGACTCCAAAACATGGATACTAACAGAATTACCAGAAGGAAGAAAAGCTATAGGATGTAAATGTTTTTTTAAAGTAAAGTACCGAACAGATTTCACAGCTGAACGATACCGAGCAAGACTCATAGATAAAGGTTATTCTAAAAAATATGGAGAAGACTATGATGAAACATTTGCTCCAGTTGTCAAACATAGTACAATAAGAACTTTGTTTGCAGTTGCAGCAATGAAACAAATGGAACTGAAACATCTGGATGTAAAGACAGCATTTTTGAATGGAAGTTTAACAGAAGATATTTACATGGAGCAACCTCCAGGATTCAAAGATGAAAGTAACCCAAACATGTTTTGCAAATTACAGAAAAGTATATATGGTTTAAAACAAGCTGCTAAAGCGTGGAATGATAAAATCACGGAGGTGCTCACAAATGAAAAATTTAAAAGAAGCAAAGCTGATCCTTGCCTGTACACAAAAAGACTAATGGACAGATGGATCTATGTACTCATATATGTTGATGACATTTTAGTTTGTTTTGAAAAAGAAAGGGATAAAGAGTACATACTAAAAATCCTGAATCAACATTTCAAGATCAAAGACTTGGGAAATGTGAAACAGTACTTAGGAATACAGATAGAAAGAGAAGAAGATGGAAGTTTCCCACTTAATCAAAATCACATAATTCAAGACATAACCGAAGCATTTGGATTGAAGGATGCAAAACCAGCAAAATCTCCAATGGAAACTAATTATCTTAAAGAGATGAGTAGTGAGAAAAATGTGTTACCAAATAATGAAGATTACAGAATGGCGATAGGAAAATTACTTTATCTAGCGACTATTACAAGGCCAGACATTGCAGCAGCAGTAGGAATTCTGAGTACAAAAGTGTCAAAGCCAAATAAAGCGGATTGGAATGCTGTGAAGAGAGTAATACGTTATTTGAAAGGAACCAGCAATGTTAAACTGAAACTGCCTACAAGTGATAAATGCATTTTAACTGGATACGTTGATGCAGATTGGGCTGGAGATCCAACTGACAGAAAATCTACCAGTGGCTATCTTTTCTTTCTCTCAGTAAAAAACAATCAATAGTAATGCTGTTGTCAACAAAAGCAGAATATGTTGCAGCAGCACATGCGAGTCAAGAAGTTCTATGGTTAACACAATTGCTAACAGACCTAGGATAAGCACAGTTGGAACCAACAAAAATAAATGAGGACAATCAGGGATGTCTTCTTCTTGTTCAGATGGAAAGAGTTAACCCAAGAACCAAGCACATTGATGTGAGGTATCATTTCTTGAGGGACCATCAGGAACAAGGAATCCTGAAATTAGAATATTGTCCAACTGAAGATATGACAGCAGACATTTTCACAAAGGCATTGAATGCTGAAAAACATCAGAGACTAATGAAGAAGTTAGGTTTGACTGAATAAGTCCTCACTGCTGAGAAAGGGTGTTGGTATATGCAACAGTTGTGGACTTCTTTGTTTGTGTGAAGGAGGACTTTATGCTGATCTGACAGTAGATGGCGATCTTGTGTAAAGTTTCCTTGTTTACTGTATTGTAAAAGAAAAAAAGTCTCTCTTGTACTTTCTGTTTTGTTCTTACTTCCTGGTGCAATACTGTGTGATTGTGCTTTTTTTTCTTTACTTCATGTTCTGAGAAGTAAAAGTTTGTTATCCCATGTAATCTGCTCTGTGAAGTTTCTACCGCAACTGTGAGTATCCAGAAGCTGTGCAACTTTATGACCTCCTACCTTGTCGGGAATCTGGTGAAAGCTGGTGATTAGTAATGAGCGAACCCGTGGATGTTCGGATTTGCCGGGTTAGGCCAGACTTTTAAAAAGTCCAGATCGGGACCCGAACTTGACCTGAATTTGACCCCGGACCACCGAACCCCATATAAATCAATTGGGACCCCAACTTCAGTGCTGTAAAATGGCTATAAAGTTATCGGAGTAAGGACTAGGGGGCTGCAAAAGGAATTAAAATGGAGGTAAGAGCAGGCAATTGCCCTGGAAAGAAATGTGGATATGGAAAGGACTTAAAGTGGTTCTGTCACCATAGCAATCATGGTAAGAAAGGAAGTAATGAATAACATAAAAATGTTAACAGTGCCCTCACAGAGACTGAGGCTTACTACCCCCAGTCCAGTTAAAAATGTCACCCACAGAGCATGGGGCACAGTACCCCTACAGAAGCAGGTTACAAATTTCACCCATAGAGCATAGGGCATAGTACCCCCACAGAAGGTAATAACAAATTTCACCAACAGAGCTTGGGGCAGAGTACCCCCACAGCTCCAAAATGTCAGCTCCAGTAGTGTACATTACAAATGGTGCCGATGAAAAGCTGTTAGTGTAATCTTGGATCGAGCTGGCAGTCCACCGCTAGGCTTGCTCCTGGAAGTCCAGTTTAAAAATGTACCCACAGAGCATGTTTTCCCATTTCCCCCACAGAAGCTGATAACAAATTTCACCCACAGAGCATGTGTCCATATTTCCTCCACATAAGCTGATAACAAACTTCACCTAAAGAGCATGGGGCACAGTACCTCCATAGTAGCTGATAACAAATTTAACCCACAGAGCATGTTTTCAGAGTTCCCCCAGGGAAGATGATTAAAAATTTCTCACCCATACAATGGGGCACAGAACCCCCACAGGCATTGTTGCAGAGTACACACAGCGGCTTAAAGGCAGATTACGCCCACAGATATGGTTTAAAGAATACATACAGCTGCTTTGGCACAGTACCCCTACCGAAGCTGATAACAAATTTCACCAATAGAGCATGGGACACAGTACTCCCACATAACCCGATAACAAATTTAGTAATTAGTAATTAGTAATTAGTAATTAGTAATCCCACAGAAGATGATAACAAATTTTACCCACAGAGCATGTTTTTACATTTCCCCCACCGAAGCTGATAACAAATTTCACCCACAGAGCATGTTTTCACATTTTCCCCAAGAAAAGCTGATTAAAAATGTCACACCCAGACAATGGGGCACAGTACCCTCACAGGCAGGGTTGCAGAGTACACACAGCGGCTTTTAGCACAGTAATCCCACAGATATGGGTTAAAGAATACACATAGCGGCTTTTGGCACAGTACTATTGTGGCGCCCCAAGGGTTCGGTTGCCACAGGGGTATTGCACCTTAACCACAGGTGTGATATTCCACTCCCAGGTAAGGATGGAGTGTGGACCAGGGCTCAGTTAGCTGCATACACACACTCACCCCATTTCCGGGGGACAGCTCGACGGTGCTCCCATTTATGCAGGCACAACTGACCATGTCCCTGGCTGGAGTGGGGAGGGGGGAGAGAACCCAGTGATGTAGGAGCAGTAGGGGACGATTTCTGGAGCATAGGAAGGAGCTCAATCGGTGCAGGTCACCTGAGCTCAGACACAGAGAAGCAGATAAAAGGTGGGAGCCATCTTTAGTCAGTGTTCAGAGAGAGAAGGAGTTCAGCCTGAGAGAGCTGACAGGGAGCTGTGGCTCAGCCTGAGCTCAGCTCCACGAGGCTGGCAGGGGGGAAGGCCGGGGCCAAAGAGGAGAAGGAAGGAAAGAGGAGAGACAGAGGAGTAGAAAGGCTCTAGAAACAAGAAGGCATAAGGGACCCTAAGAGAGCAGAAAGGACAGCAACCGTTGCAAGCCCGTATTATATCGGGTGAAGGGTCAGGCCGCAAAAGGGTACTGGATTCCCAAGTTGGTGGAGATAAATCATCCCTCAGCCAAAAACCGGAGGTCGTGATCATCTATTGGTGCGACTTCTTGCTACACCCGCTTGGAAGGCACCACATAGGGTCAGGGAAACTGGCGCCAAGTTTTACCAGAGAAGGCCCGAGGCAGCTGGACAGAAGCGTGGTCACTGGTGGGGCACGAGAGGTCAGAGAAAGGATAGAAGGGGGTTGACCGAGCCCCTCACCTGGTGGACGCAGCACGGCTTGGGCAGTCATTGCTGACAGAAGTGACTTGGATATCAACTGTGAGTAAAAGGCCTGAACTGCACCATTGGACTCTGTGTGATTTATGCTGCGACTGCACCATCACCCCAAGCATCTACTTACATTGCCCTGAGGCTACACTCTTCCCGTGGGGAGTTATCCTATCCCTGTGCTGCACACCAACACAAGCCTCAGCGGTCTGCCTTGCAGCGGCGGTCATCCCTGACCGCAATCCACAGGTGGCGTAGTCGGACATTCCCAAAACACTGATAAATAGACTGCGCAGCATTTGGTCTGACCACCCTGAGCCACGGGATCGGGTTGCCACTATTACCCCCATCATCGCACTGAAGCCCGGTTCCGGGTGCCCCACGGCCCAGGGGGCGAGTCACTATCACAGACATAGTTGCATAAGAGTAGAAAAATATATTTAGACGTACATCACTCCAAACGACACAGTTGAAGATTCTAAAAACTTTTGGTTACACATGGTACTACTACAGACACGTGTGCAGAGCACATAGAGAGTATTTTTGGAAAACTGAGCACATGGAAAATCTAATACTTTCCCTCACTACAGCTGCATTCTGTCCCTACGTTAAGCAGAGCAGAAATAAAAAATAAGAATCTTGAACCAGGTGGAACAGGTCCAAGTGGAGGTGGAGGTGGACGTGGCGGTATAGGTGGAAGAGGCAGGGCTGCACAGTGGATTAGTGGTTAGTACTGCAGCTTTGCAGCTTTGGGGTCCTGGGTTCAAATCCAACCAATGACAACATCTGCAAGGAGTTTGTTTGTTCTCCCTGTGTTTGCATGGGTTTCCACTGGGTACTCCAGTTTCCTCCCAATTTCCAAAGACATACTGATAGGGAAGTCAGATTGTGGGCTCCAATGGGGACAGTGCCAATAATGTCTGTAATGCACTGTGGAATTAATGGTGCTATATAAGTGAGTAAAATAAAGAGTCAACAAAGGAGTAATCCAACACTGTTATTTTGTATTTTTTTCATAGTTTTTTTTTTTCATGGAACTGACTTAAAACAACCTAGAATTTACAAAACTAAAGCTAGCAATCTAGAACAAGGAGGCGTAGGTCCAAGTGGAGGAAGAAGTGGATGTGGCGGTATGGATAGAAGAGGCAAGTGAGGAGTAATCCAACATTTTTGTTGTGCTTTTTTTATAGAACTGACTAAAAACAACCTAGATTAAACAAAACAAAAAAAACAAGCTATCTAGAACCACTGGGCAAAGGTCCAAGTGGAGGAAGAGGTGGACGTGGCGGTATGAGTGGAAGAGGCAAGGGAAGAGTAATTAAACATTGTGTTTCTGTTTTTTAGGGAACTGACTTCAAAGAACATAGAATGGAGTCAAAATAAACTAACAAGCTACAACAAGGGGCAAAGGTCCAACTGGAGGAGGAGGTGGAGGAGGTGGATGTGGCGGTGTAGATGGAAGAAGCAGAGAAGGAGGAGGAGGTAGCCAACACATTTTTTTAATGCCAGCTGATGCCAATTATTTATTTCCCAGACTACTAGATGACACACAGCGGTCCAGAAAATGTATTTCTTTGGCCTAGAAATAGCAATGAGATGGCTGATGCCAATTATTTATTTTCAAAAGTACTAGAAAACACACACCGGTCCAGAAATTTATTTCTTTGGCCTAGAAATGGCAATGAGATGGCTGATGCCAGTAATTTATTTCCCAGACTACTAGAAAAAGCACACCAGTCCAGAAAATGTATTTCTTTGGCCTAGAAATGGCAAGGAGACAGCTGATACAAATTATTTATTTTCAAAATTACTAGGAAACAAACAGCTGTCCAGAAAATGTATTTGTTTGGCCTAGAGATGGCAATGAGACAGCTGATGCCAATTATTTCTTTCCCGGACTACTAGAAAACACACACCAGTCCAGAAGATGTATTTCTTTGGCCTACAAATAGCAATGAGACGGCTGATGTCAATTATTTATTTCCCAGACTGATAGAAAACACACACCGGTCCAGAAAATTTAATTCTTTTGCCTAGAAATAGCAATGAGACAGCTGATGCCACTTATTTATTTCCCACACTACTAGAAAAAACACACCAGTCCAGAAAATGTATTTCTTTGGCCTAGAGATGGCAATGAGACAGCTGATGTCAATTATTTATTTATAGCAGTCATCAAAGCAAAAGGTGGCTACTTTGAAGAACCTAGAATATAAGACATATTTTCAGTTGTTTCACACTTTTTTGTTAACTATATAATTCCACATGTGTTAATTCATAGTTTTGATGCCTTTAGTGTGAATGTACAATTTTCATAGTTATGAAAATACAGAAAAATCTTTAAATGAGAAGGTGTGTCCAAACTTTTGGTCTGTACTGTAGATATAGGGAAAAATGGAAGTCCTGGCTGGGGAACACGGTGTCCACCGTTTGCTCCAATTGGCGCCGGGAAGAGGACGCCAAAGGGGCGTTTAAATAGGTGAGGGGTGGGACCACAGGTAATGAGGAGCGTTATCATTGGTAACAGTGTGGAAAACACATAGTGAGAGAGCTCCTGTGAGGACCTGCCTACTTACTTTGGTACTCACCAAGAACTTCTTTCTGTTTGAAGACTCCTATTTCCTCCAAGTACAAGGGACTGCCATGGGCTCAAACGTTGTCCCCCCATATGCCAACTGCTATATGTTCACATTTGAAGACAGGGTTGTTTACCTTTTTGGACCTCTGTCCTTACAGGCTCACTGGGTACAGTTGATTGGTACTTGTTCTCCTTACATTTCCGTTATTCCCATTTATGTTCCTGTCTTTTCCTCATTCCCATCCCTATTTACCCATAAATATGCTTTTTCCTGTTTATTTTCTCCTAGAGCTGACATTAACTTGACTTAGATGCATGACTATTTTATTATGACCTCTAACATGTAAACACCATGTATTCATTTTTGTTTGAGTTATTTTGTTTTAGTATACTGATGGTCTATTGAGACCGAAACATCTTTTTTGTACTCCATTTCCTTTGTTAAAATTTTCAAAATAATTTATTGAGTCACTTGAGTGCCAAGTTTTATTATCACTACTAGAAATAGCAATGAGACAGCTGATGCCGCTTATTTATTTCCCAGACTACTAGAAAAAACACACCGGTCCAAAAAATGTATTTCTTTGGCCTAGAAATGGCAACAAGACGGCTGATGCCAATTATTAATTTTCAAAATTACTAGGAAACAAACAGCGGTCCAGAAAAAGTATTTCTTTGGCCTAGAGATGGCAATGAGACAACTGATGCTAATTATTTATTTCCCAGACAACTAGAAAGCACACACCGGTACAGAAAATGTATTTCTTTGGCCTAGAAATGGCAACAAAATGGCTGATGCCAATTATTTGTTTCCCAAACTACTAGAAAAAACACACCGGTCCATAAAATGTATTTCTTTGGCGTAGAAATGGCAACGAGACGGCTGATGTAAATTATTTATTTCCCAGACTGCTAGAAAACCCACACTGATTTAGGAAATGTATTTCTTTGACCTACAAATAGCAATGAGACAGC
Source organism: Phyllobates terribilis (assembly GCF_046119375.1). NCBI lineage: Eukaryota > Metazoa > Chordata > Amphibia > Anura > Dendrobatidae > Phyllobates > Phyllobates terribilis. Next base: position 659,984,688 of record NW_027362762.1, on the reverse strand, counting down.
TGATGCCAATTATTTATTTCCCAGAATACTAGAAAACACACACTAGTAACATAGTTTTTAAGGTTGAAGGAAGACTAAGTCCATCTAGTTCAACCCATAGCCTAACATGTTGATCCAGAGGAAAGCAAAAAACCCATGTGGCAAACACTAAGCTCCACATTGGGGGAAAAAATTCCTTCCTGACTCCATACGACAATCAGACTAGTTCCCTGGATCAATGCCCTATCAAGGAATCTAGTATATATAACCTGTAATATTATACTTTTCAAGAAAGGCATCCATGCCCTTCTTAAATTTTAGTAGTGAATCACTCATTACAACATCATGTGGCAAAGAGTTCCATAGTCTCACTGCTCTTACAGTAAAGAATCCACATCTGTGATTATGATTAAACCTTCTTTCCTCCAGACGTAGAAGATGCCCCCTTGTCCCCGTCTCAGGTCTCAGAGTAAAAAGATCAGTAGAAAGGTCTTTGTACTATCCCCTCATATACTTGTACATAGTAATAAGATCACCCCTAAGCCCAAGTGTAATAACCTGTCTTGGTATTGAAGACCCCCCAGTCCTCTAATAAACTTGGTTGCTCTTCTCTGCACCCGCTTTAGTTCAGCTATGTCTTTATTATACACCGGAGACAAGGACTGTACACAGTATTCTAAGCGTGGTCGCACTAGTGACTTGTATAGAGGTAAAATTATGTTCTCCTCATGAACATCTATGCCTCTTTTAATGCATCCCATTATTTTATTTGCCTTTGCAGCAGCTGCCTGACACTGGCCACCAAATGTGAGCTTGTTGTCCACCAATACACCCAGGTCTTTTTCAGTTACAGTTTTTCCCAGTGTTTTACAATTAAGCATATAATTATACATTTTATCTCCTCTGCCCAAGTGCATTACCTTACATTTATCCCCATTTAAGCTCATTTGCCATTTATCAGCCCAAGCTTCTAGTTTACATAGATCCTCCTGTAATATAAAATTGTCCTCCTCTGTATTGATTACCCTGCCGAGTTTAGTGTCATCTTCAAATATTGAAATATTACTCTGTATGCCCCCTACAAGGTCATTAATAAATATGTTAAAAAGAAGTGGGCCCAATACTGACCCCTGTGGTACCTCACTGCTAACTATGACCCAGTCTGAGTGTGTTCCATTAATAACCACCCTTTGTTTCCTATCACTGAGCCAGTTCTTAACCCACTTACATATATTTTCCCCTATCCCCATTGTTCTCATCTTATGTATCAACCTTTTGTGTGGAACCGTATCAAAAGCTTTTGAAAAGTCCATATACACAACATTCACTGCCTTTCCTTGGTCCAGTCCGGAACTTGCCTCCTCATAAAAGATGATCAGATTAGCTTGACAGGAACGGTCCCTCGTAAACCCATGTTGATATTGGGTCAGATACTCTAGTATAGCATCTCTTAGGAAACCCTCCAGGATTTAACCCACAGTAGAGGTTAAGCTTACTGGCCTATAATTTCCAAGTTCGGTTTTTGTCCCCTTTTTGAATATTGGCACCACATTTGCTATAAAGCCAGTCCTGTGGTACAGATCCTGTTATTATGGAATCTTTAAAGATTAAAAATAATGGTCTATCTATGACGTTACTTAATTCCTGCAGTACTCGCGGGTGTATCCCATCCGGGCCCAGGGATTTGTCAACTTTAGCGATTTTTAGACGCCGCCATACTTCCTGCTGGGTTAAGCAAGTGACATTTAATGGAGAATTTTTGTCATCACTAATCATGTTTTCTGTCATGCAATTTTCTTGTGTAAATACGGTTGAAAAAAAAATCATTTAGCATATTGGCTTTTTCCTCATCCTCATCCACCATTTCACCTAGACTATTTTTAAGGGGGCCAGCACTATCATTTTTTGGATTTTTTCTATTTATGTAGTTAAAGAATATTTGGGGATTATTTTTACTTTCTCTGGCAATGAGTCTCTCTGTCTCAATCTTTGCTGCCTTGATTTGGTTTTTACGGAATTTATTTAATTTTCTGTATTTATTTATTGCCTCATCATTACCTACTTGCTTTATTTCTCTAAATGCTTTCCTTTTGTCACGTATTGCGCCCCTTACAGCTCTATTTAGCCATAGTGGTTTCCTCCTATTTCTAGCATGTTTATTCCCATAGGGTATATATTGTGCACAGGTCCTATTCAGGATGCTAATAAACGTCTCCCATTTGCTTTGTGTAGTTTTATGTCTCAGGATATTGTCCCAGTTTATTGCACTAAGATCATCTCTCATCCGTTGGAAATTTGCCTACCTGAAGTTTAGTGTCCTTGTAACCCCTCTACTACACATCTTATTAAAGGATACATGAAAACTTATTATTTTGTGATCACTATTACCCAAGTGACCCCCAACTCATATATTTGATATGCGGTCTGGCCTGTTGGTTAATATTAGTTCTAGCAGTGCCCCCCTTCTTGTTGGGTCCTGAACCAGTTGTGAAAGGTAATTGTCTCTCATAGTTGTCAAAAACCTATTACCTTTGCTTGAACTACAGGTTTCTGTTCCCCAATGTATTTCAGGGTAGATGAAGTCCCCCATAATAATGACTTCTCCTTGAGTCGCTGCTTCATCTATTTGCTTAATTTCTTTGGTCTAGAAATGGCAATGAGACAGCTGATGCCAAATATTTATTTCCCAGACTACTAGAAAACACACACCGGTGCAGAAAAATGATTTCTTTGGCCTACAAATGGCAACGAGTCGGCTGATGCCAATTATTTATTTCCCAGACTACTAGAAAACACACAGCAGCTTAAAAGCACAGTACTCCACCAGGCGGAGGTGGGGGGCAGAGTACACACAGCGACTTAAAGGCCTAGTACTCCGGTGCAAAATACACACAGCGGCTTAAAGGCACAGTACTCCCACAGGCAGGGGGGGAGAGTACACACAGCAGCTTATAGGCACAGTTCTCCCACAGATGGAGGGGAGGGTGCAGAGTACACACAGCGGTTTAAAGGCACAGTACTCCCACAGATATGGGTTACAGAGTACACAAAGTGGCTTTTTTGCAGAGTGCACAGAATCTGTCCCTTACTCCAGCTGTGTCCAAACCCTACACTAATAAGAGCACAATGGCAGCGGCACTCATGATCTGGCCTTTATACAGGCCAGGTCACGTGGTGCGTCGGCCAATCACAGTCATGTCAATACTTAGCATGGGTGTAATGGCTCCAGAAGTGCCCACAGTCTAAAAGCTTGTTGATTGGCTGCAGCCTTTCAACAAGCTTCATTAGACTGGCCAACCCGAACAGGAAACTGGACGTACAGTAAAAATTCTGTGTTCGGGGTTCTTTACTTTACCGTTCAGGTTCTCTCATCCCTACTGGTGATAGCTTTCTCTTTCTGCTATATCCAGGTAATGTACCAAGTCTTATATTGATTTTGAAACTTGCAAACTATGCCCCTAACTGAAGGTGTTGGAACATCCAATGCCTTTGTATCTTTTTGTATCTTGTTCCTCATTTGTGTAAGGCAATGATCTCTTCATTAAAGAGAACCTGTCACTAGCACTGAGCAAGCACTTGGCTTTGATTGATGTGAATGATGCCAATGACATTGCTATCCACTTGCGTAGTCATGTTTTATGCTCTGCTCACAGTATGGCAGAGCAGACTTTGCCTGCGTGGTCCTGTGAGCCTACTGCGCAGTCGTGATATCTCGGTTCACAATGTGGATGACTCGTCCACATCAATCAAAGCAGGTGGACCTAATTAGGAGCAGAGAGGAGGGACAGATGCCTCTGCAATGATGCCTCTCGGACTGGACCACCCTTAGTTACATACAGCACGGGAGCATATCAATTGATATTTTTTAGGGTATACAGGGGCAGTTGGGAGACGAAAAACACGTTTGTGGGATGCAGCACAGGAGCAGTTTAAGGTGGTTTCATTTGTTCATAGTCTAAAAAACTGGTGACAGGTTCCCTTTAAGTGTTTGGACCACTTTCTTGACAAACCTAGAATGTTAGTGATCTGGAGGCAATTGCCCATGAAAAGTTAGATAGGATTCCTCAGGAACTATGCCAAAAGTGTTTGGCTTTTCATGACATTTGTGGCAGGTTAGAAACTGCCAAAGGTGGTCTACTAAGTACTAAAAATGACTGCCATGAAGGGGATGAATCCTTTTAAGACTGTAGTAATCATTAAAAGTGGCCCTTTGCATTGAATGTGGAGAAACCACTTGTTATATTATTTGTATTGAGCTGTTAAAATTGTTCTTTGATTCATAGTTTATAAGGCCAAAAAAAGACAAGCGTCCATCCAGATTCGATTATTGCAAACATCAGAAAGTTTGTAAATTTTGCTTATAAAACTACACACATGGACAAAATTGTTTATACCCTTCTGTTAAAGTAAGAACAACCCACAATGGTCACTGAAGTAACTTGAAATTCACAAAAGTAATTTTCAATTAAAATTTACTGAATATAATCTAATGAAAATCAGCCATGGCTTTTGAATTGTGGTTCAACAGAAAAAAAACAAACAAATGAAAATGGCCTGGCCAAAAATGATGGTACCCTTTATCTAATATTTTGCTTCACAACCTTTTGAGGCAATCACTGCAAACAAAAAATTTCAGTATCTCTTAATAAGGCTATGTTCACACACGTTGTGTTTTGCTGCGTATTTTGCAGCAGATTTTTATGCAAAGTTTCAGCTGCGTCTAGCAGTACCAGAAAATTCTTTGAGAAACCAGAATTCTCTGTTCACACATGTTGCTTTTCATTTGCTGCGTATTTTCTGCCTTGTTTGTTTATTTGGAAAATAGAGCATGTCACTTCTTTCAGCGTTTCTGTGTTTTTGCTGCGTATTTGCTGCGTATTTGCTGTATATTTTTCACCCATAGGAAGTAATGGGTGGTCAAAAATAGGCAGCAAATACGCAACAAATACGCAGCTAAAACCGTAACAATTACGCAGCAAATACAAGCGTTTTTTACGCAGCTGTTTTCCTGCCAGAGAAAAGTTAGCAGCAGATTTGCAGCAGATTTGCAGTAGAAAAAAACACAACGTGTGTGAACATAGCCTCAGGCTATGTGCCCACGATGCAGAAATGAAGCAGAAAATTTCTGCAGAATTTCTGCATCTCCCTGGCAGAAAAAACGCATGCAGATTGTGCATGCGTTTTTCCTGCAGAATACATGCGGATCCACATGCGGATTCACATGCGTTTCCGCATGCAGATTGACAAGCGCTTTCCAGGCGATAGCATCACTTGGAAAGTGCTTGACAACTAGGTCACACTATATAAATCCATGCAAACGGCATGGATTTATACAGTGTGAACCGTAAAAATTAAAACAAATAAAGCTATACTCACCCCCGAGGCCCCGGTGTGTGCAGCAGAGCTCGTTCCTGTCTGGTTCCCGGCTGCCGGCATATCGCGAGACAGAGCGGTGAAGGGCCTGCGGTCACATGACTGTGACGTCACCGCAGGTCCTCAAGCGATGCCGGCATTCAGAGAGAAGCCGCCGGACAGGTGAATATAAACTTTATTGGTTATTTTATTCTTTTTTTACAGGTACAATGGTACCCAGGTCTGGATGAGAGTCTCCTCTCCTCCAGAACTGGGTACCATCCGCACATAGAAACGCATAGAAGCCGCTTGTAGAAATGTACAGTCGCGGTTTCTATGCGTTTCAATGCAAGTCAATGGCGGGAGTTCCGCTGCGCTACCGCAAAATTAAATGACATGCTGCGGATTTTTGTACGCAGCATAAACGCTGCAGAAAAATCCACAGCATGTGCATAGAACATGCGGAATCCCCTTGGGGACCATGGGGGGCGGATTACCTAGCGTTTAACAAGCGTTTACGCTGCGGAAATTCCGCAGCATAAACGCTTGAAAAACGCTACGTGGGCACCCAGCCTAAGACTTCTGAAACTGTCCATAGGTATTTTGGCCCACTCCTCCTGAGCTTACTGCTCCATCTTACTCAAATGTGAAGGGTACCTTCTCCAGACTGCACGGTTCAACTCCTCCCATAGATCAATGCTCATAGAAGGCTACATTAGAATAATATAAAAATAATTACTGGCACATATATGATATCTAAATGAAAACTACCATGGGGCCCTGGCCCTTTAGAACTTAAAAATGATGTTCAAATGGACACGTGTTGCTAGGGAATAGTGTTGAGCCACCCCCGTAGTGTTCGAGTTCGGTTCGGTTCGTCGAACACCCGTGTGTTCGCCGAACTGTTCGTCGAACTGTTCGTCGAACACCTTCGAACACCGTTAAAACCAATGGCAGGCAAACAAAAACACATAGAAACACATAGAAAACACCTTCAAAGGTGTCCAAAAGCTGACAAACTGCTCAGAAGACATAACTAACACATGGAAAAGTGACAAGTACATATAGTCATGCGAAAATAAAAGAGGTGGAGGAGTAAAAGGAGGGGGAGACACAGATATAGGCATGTCATGCCCTTCTAAAATCCAAAAAGTGAGAAGCCGACACGGCCAGTCCGCTCCTGCCCGTGCCACCTCCGTGTCGCCGGGTTTGTGCCAGAGCCGCGGTGAACCCTGATGGCCAGCCCCCTTCTCCCAATACTGGTGCCTGTCCGCTGGTGGGTCGAGCGAGCCCCCCTGTGGTGGAGGCAGCTCTAAGCTTTTTAATTTAAATTGTCTCTCTAATTTGAATGAATACACTTTAAATCCATTTACAAGGATCTCTTGGAGGGCAAGTCTCATGCCAGCAGCCGCGTAATTCCAGCTCCAGTAGCGTCCACTAAAGCTGCTGCAGTTAAAATGCTTTTATAAGGATCGAGCTCGGCTGTCCACCGCAAGGCATCCTACTGCCAGTCCCAGCCCCTATGCCTTGGGGTGCCTCCTGATGCTCTTCACTAAGTATCCCATGGTCCCGAAGCATTTCCTTTGAAAAAATTAAGTGTCTAAACTACAGGTGGTGTAGCTTGCTTAACAGCCGGGATAATCCGCTGACTAGCAGACACTGCTACTAGGCACAAAGTATTTCCTGGGCTAGATGCAGTTAAAAATTTGTAATTAGATACTCTCTTTGGATGCTGAGAAAGCATTCCATAGAGTCTCCTGGCACGCCATATATGATTCTCTTAAAAAGCTTGGGGTAGGGGTCTAGGGGACCCTTTTATAGCCAAAATCACGGCCCTGTATCACAATACGTCACCTAGGCTGAAGATAAATAAAACTGTAGCACCCTGAGGGCTCGGTTGCTACAGACGTATTGCACCTCACCCAGAGGTGTGATATCTCACTCTCAGGTAAGGATGGAGTGTGGATCAGGACCCGACACCTGCATGCATTACACCACATTGCCGTGGGGCAGGGTGACCAATATGCCCCTGAGATGGGCACGACAGTCCCTGTCCCTGGCTGGAGTGGGGGGAGGGAACACTGAGGAAGGGGAACCCTGTAGTGCAGGAGCAGGGAGGAAGCAGGTCCTGGGTGCATTGAGAAGGGAGTATAAAAGGTGGGCACCATCTTAGTTCAGTGCAGAGAAGTCTGAGCAGAAGTGGCAGGGAGCAGGGGCTCTGCATGAGCTCTGCTCCGGAGGCGGGCCTAGTAACAGAGGCCCAGGCCTGGAAGAGGGAGAAGGAAGGAAGAGGAGCGGAGAAGGCTCCAGGAACGAGGAATGAAGGAATCCCAGGGGTGCGGACGGGCGAGTCGCCACCGCACGCCCGAATCCACCTGCGTGGAGGGGTCAGGCCAAAGGGGGAGACCGGTCCCCGAACTAGTGGAGGCAGGAAACGACCCTCAGCTAGAAACCGGAGGCTCTGACATTTTATGTGGCGCAGCCCCTCGCTACACCCGCTAGGAAGGCACCACATAGGGTCAGGGAAACTGGCGCCAAGTTTACCAAGAGGAGGCCCGAGGCAGCCGGACAGAAGTGTTGGTAAGAAAGGCCAGACAAAGGACACACAAAGGGGGTCCTGTGAAGTGCTCCAAAGTTATCTGGGAGTTGTCTGAGCCCCTCACCTGGTGAGCACAGTACGACGTGGGCAGCCGTTACCTGCAGACGTGGTCTGGATAATAAGAACTGTGAGTAAAGGCCCTGAACTGCATCACTGACTCCGTGTCGTTACTGCTGCTGCCCTGCACCATCACCCCCATCCTCCGCATACACTGCCCTGAGGCTATACTCCTCCCGTGGGGAGTTATGCTACGCTCTGCTGCACCCACAACACCAGCCTCAGCGGTCTGCCCTGTAGCGGCGGTTCACTCTGACCGCAATCCACGGGTGGCGTAGTCGTACATTTAAACATCAAAACCACATAAATAGTTCCGCCACTGGTTTGACCGCCCTGAGCCACAGAACCGGGTCGCCGCCACGAAGACTACAACCACCAGCATCCACCAAAAAGGGTCCGGCTCCGGGTGTCCCAAGGCCCAGGGGGTGCGTCAGAACATTTTCATCACCTTTCACAATCACCAATGGGACAAGGCAGGGATGTCCTCTGTCCCCTCTCTTATACATCCTAGTGACGGAGCACCTGCTCTCATCAATTCGCCATAACCCCAATATTAGGTGGATTGAGGTGGGAGGCACCGAGTACAAGTGCTCTCTATTTGCTGATGATGTCCTAGTATATATCACTCAATCACATATATCCATCCATGCTGTTATGGCTGAAATAGATCACTTTGTTACATGGTCAAATTTTAAAATCAATGCAGCGAAGTCTGAGGCCCTCGATGTCTCCCTCCCCAAATCCATATAGGATTCCATCCAGTCCAACTTTCCCTTTGCTTGGCCCTCACAGAGTATCAAATACTTAGGAATTCCTATTCATAGAGACCTCTCCCATCTATGTTATCTTAATTTTGGGCCCTTTATTGAACAACTCCATACAGACCACGGTTGGCAAGTTAGAACTGTAAGATTCACTATGTGAACCGCTGGTGTTTTGTGGAAAAGCACATGTACACTGCGTTCCAAATTATTATGCAAAAAGTGTTTAGGAGTGATAAGGGAAGAATTTGTTTGTTTGTCAGTTAAACTCATTGATGGTGATGTGTGTCAGGGCTCTTTATATCACTGTAAGCAATTGCAGACACCTGTGCTAATTAGTTTGGCAGGTGTGTCCAATGAAAGGCAAGACTACTTAAGAAGGCTCTCTCACATTATTAAGCAGCCTACATTTTCTGCCAAAATGGGAAAGAAAAAGGATGTGTCGGCTGCTGAGAAGCAACAAATTGTGGAGTGTTTAGGTCAAGGCATGACTACAATCAACATTGTGCGATGATCAGGATGAAGTGTCTTGGCAATCAAGAAGTATGTAGCTGATTCACAGTACACACGTGTGCGTGCTGATAAGGGCAAATTGAGGACTCTTTCCTACAGGCAATTACGTCAGGTTGAAAGAGCAGCGGCAAAAAAGCCTTGTCATAGCAGCAGACAAGTTTTTGAAGCTGCTTGTGCCTCCAACGTCCCCCGAACAACAAGATGCAGGGTCCTTCAGAGGTTTGCAGCTGTGCATACGCCATCCTGTCGACCTCCTCTATCCACTTCACACAAGCAGAAACGGCTCCAGTGGGCCAAACATTACATGAAGACTGATTTCAAAACAGTTTTGTTCACTGATGAGTGCCGTGCAGCGCTCGATGGTCCAGATGGATGGAGTGGAGGATGGCTGGTTGATGGACACCCCACGCAAACACGGCTACAGCGCCAACAAGGAGGAGGTGGAGTAATGTTTTGGGCTGGAATCATGGGGAGAGAGATTGTCGGCCCCTTTAGGATCCCTGAAGGCGCTAAAGATGAACTCCATAATGTATGTGGATTTTCTCAAACAGCACTTCCTGCCATGGTTCAAGAAGAAGAACCGTGTATTTCACAGCAAGATCATTTTTCTGCATGATAATGCACCATCTCATGCTGCACATAAAACATCTGCATCTCTGGCTGATATGGGCATAAAAGGGGACAAACTTATGGTGTGACCCCCATGCTCCCCTGACCTCTACCCCATTCAGAACCTTTGGAGCATCATTAAAAGGAGTGTCTATGATGGCGGGAGGCAGTTCACATCTAAGCAACAGCTCTGGGAGGGTATTCTGTCCTCATGCAAAACAATTGAAGCAGAAACCATCCAAAACCTGACAAATTCAATGGACGAGAGAGTTCAGAAGCTCCTTTCGAACAAGGGGTCCTATGTGAAAATGTAACATCACCTAGAATAAAGTTTTGAGTTGAAAACTGTTTGATTTCAGTTTCTAACAACCTGCTAATGCTTATAATTTCAAAAATGACCATTTTTTTGGTCTTTATTAAAATGAAAAGGTTGATCGAAAAGTTTGGGGGATCTAAGAGTGTGGCAACCCAGTAGTCATGATTACTTCGAATTCTGACAATATGAGGGTCATGCTGCAGGTAGTGCAGCAAGAAGGCACTTATGTGTCTTGCGCATCTCGGAGCCCCAAAATTATTTTCCGGGCTAGATGCAGCTAAAAATTATTTTTAATTTTAAATCTGGTGAAGCTTTAGTATAGATGGCCTAATAGGATCAGTGCTGCACACTGCTACAAAGCCCAAATTATTTTCCAGTCAAGATACAGATAAACATGATTAGTAATTTGAAAGCTTAAAACGGTTGGTAGGGTGATTATAACCAATCATCAAGCTTTTACTCTCCCCAGGATGACACAGGGGTAGAAAAGTCGTTTCGGATCCATGATTTGTTCATCTTTATGAACGTGAGTCTGTCTACATTATCAGTGGAGAGCCGCGTGCGCTTATCTGTCAGCACACCACCAGCAGCGCTGAACACACGTTCAGACAGAACGCTGGCTGCGGGGCATGACAAGATCTCCAAGGCGTAAGTGGCTAGCTCCGGCCATTTATCCAGATTGGAAGCCCAAAAAGAGCAAGGGTCCAGTGACACAGTCGTGGCTTCAATGTTTACTTGGAGATACTCCTGTACCATCGTCTCTAGGCGTTGACTATGTGTCAGACTTCTTGTCTCCTGTGGCCTTGCAAAGGATGGGCTAAAAAAGTGGTGAAATGATTCCGCAAAATTGATGTTACCAGCAGATACTGTGGTTCTGTTACGGTTTGAGTGCTGAACACTTGACGGTCCCACGGTTGGCAAGTTGGAACTGTGAGATTCACTACGTGCACCACTGGTATTTTGTGGAAAAGCACATGTAAGATTCTGCAACAGTCTCTGCTGATACTCCTGCATGCGTGCATCCCTTTCTATGGCAGGAATAATTTCTGCAAATTTACTTTTGTACCGGGGATCTAACAGTGTGGCAACCCAGTAGTCAGGATTATTTCTAATTCTCACAATTCGAGGGTCATGTTGCAGGTAGTGCAGCAAGAAGGCACTCATGTGTGTTGCGCATCCAGGAGCACCAAGTCCCTGTTGTGTTGGTGGCAAGGTAACAATCATGCTTCCTTCCTCTGTCCTCTCCCCCCAACCTCGCACAACAGAAATGTGATCAAGGTCTCCCTCATCTGATGAGTCTTCCATCAGTTCGTCCTCCACTTCTTTCTGGGCTCCTGCACCTTCCTCACTAGTTTGGCTGCTACCATGCGCCCTGGTAAAACCATCTCCCCCACCCTCACATGCCTGCCGCCTTGGTGCTGCCGACCGTCTGGACCTTGCAGATGTTAGCCCTTCCGCATACAACTCCTCCTCCTCTACTTCCTCCACCTCCTCTTGTGCCACCACCTGACTCCGAATTCTGTTTAACATGTGCTCCAGCATGTAAATCACCGGAATAGTCATGCTGATAATGGCATCGTCAGCACTAAACATCTTCGTCGCCATTTCAAAACTGTGCAGAAGGGTGCATAGGTCCCTGATCTGAGACCACTCCTCCAGCGTGATTTGCCCCACCCCTGAATCTCGTTGGCCCAGGCTATACGTCAGAACGTATTGCACCAGGGCTTGTCGGTGCTGCCACAGTCGCTGCAACATGTGCAGAGTTGAATTCCACCGGGTAGGCACATCGCATTTTAGCCGGTGAAGTGGCAGGCCCAACGACTTCTGTAGAGATGTAAGTCGCTGAGCTGCGGGATGCGAACGGCGGAAGTGAGCACACAGCGACCGTGCCCTCTGCAGAAGGCCATCTAGTCTGGGATAGTGGGCTAAAAATTGCTGGACAACCAGGTTCAACACGTGAGCCATACAAGGCACGTGTGTGACATTGCCCCGGCAAAGGGCCGCACCCAGGTTTGCAGCATTGTCGCACACGGCCTTCCCTGGTTTCAGGTCCAGTGGAGACAACCATTCATGAAATTGGTTCTCCAGAGCTGACCACAACTCCTCAGCTGTGTGACTCACATTTCCCAGACATTTCAATGTAAAAACCGCCTGATGACGTTGAGCCCTACTGCCAGCATAGTAAGGAGGTGTGCAGGATCCCTTCTGCGCAGTTAGAAAGCTTGTGGCATGACCAGACAGGCTTTGGGTGCAGGTGGAAGACCGAGAGGAGGTTGAGGAGGCAGAAGCAGAGGAGGAACTTTGACATAAAGAGGATTGACGCACAACTCGTGGGGACGGCAAGACTTGGACAGCAGCCCCTTGTCCTGCTGTCACCATAGTTACCCAGTGCCCAGTCAGCGACATGTAACGCCCCTGTCCATGCCTACTCGTCCAAGTGTCTGTGGTGAAATGCACCCTGTCACACATAGAGTTTCTCAAAGAAGCGGTGATGTTGTGTGCGACATGCTGGTGGAGCGCAGGCACACCTTTCTTTGAGAAGTAGTGCCGACTGGGCATCTGGTACTGGGGCACTGCGACGGACATAAGGTCTCGAAAATCCTCTGTGTCCACCAGGCGGAAAGGCAGCATTTCTGTAGCCAAGAGCTTGCAGATGGTGAAATTCAACCTCTTAGCTTTCTCATGGCTAGGAGGAAATGGTCTTTTACTTGTCCACATCTGAGGGACCGAGGGCTGGCTATTGTGCTTAGACGGGGTTGATAAGGGTGTCCCCGGCAAACTGCCGGTCTGTGAGGAAGATGCAGGCGGACATGTTAGGTTGCCTTGATCCAAAGGTGGTGCTATCGATGTCGGACAGCGCTCAACATCAGCTGGTGTTCCCACCTCCAAAGAAAATGATGACCTGCCAATCACGCTGGCTGTTGCGGGTAAAGAGGTGGCAGGTCTGCGCCCCAAAACAGGTGTGACTGCTGTCCCCCCAGTCACAGAGGATGAAGAGGCCGCGGATGCACAAGATATGGCAGACGGTGGTTGGCCCGGCCGGCTAGGCCGCATTGTAGCACACTGAGCTTCCCACTGCAACTTATGCTTCATGTCCATGTGCCGATTCATGCATGAAGTACTCAAACTATGTATTTTTTGGCCTCTACTTAGCTTTTGCTGACAAATGTTACAGATAACACGAGTTGGGTCATCTTTATCGATCTGAAAAAATGCCCAGGCTATGCAAGGCTTAGCACCCATGCGACCTGAAGAGCCACCACGACTTGTGGTGAGAGGCAGAGTTGTGTTTGAGGATGCAGTTGTTGACGTGCTTCCAGTACTACGTCTCTGTCCAGGAAGGCGCAACCTGACCTCGTCGTCACTAGCATCTTCCTCCACCTCCTCTGCTGACCTCATCTCTTGGCTGACTGTGGGTTGACAGCAAGTGGGATCTCCAACCTCATCATCATCACCCTGTGCGTTATCACACCCGTCGTCCTCAGAGCCAACCTGTTCCTGCCCTGACAAAAAACTAAAGTTGTCGCTCCAATCAGGTATTTGAGTCTTATCATCATCTTCCTCATTGTCTCCACCAACAGGAGTTACAGTTTGGGAATGAGGGTCTACATTATGGTCAGAACCTTCTGCGTCTGGTCCTGGATCCGACTCATAAAGATTCTGGGCATCAGTGCAGATCATTTCCTCGTCTGGATTCACAGAAGCGCTGGAGTCGACCTCTGATTCCCAGGCTATAGTATGAGTAAACAGCTCTGCAGACTCAACCATCTGTTCTACCTCATACTCAGACGGGCAGCTGGAGATTTGGGAGCTGTGAGGAAGCAAGTGCGATTGGGGTGACACCTTTGAGGACTGGAGTATTTGTGATGTTGAAGTTGATGTGAGGAGAGCCCACTTAAAGGAGCACTTGATATCCGTTGAAGCACCTGCTGTTTTTGTGCCTCATCTGGAATTTGTAGCGATTGGCGTGGCCGTAAGAATGGGATCTTATCACATTGTCCGCTAAAAGAAGTAGACATTTTAGTTTGGCTGGAAGATGGTCTTTCTTCTGCAGATGTTACTGTTGCTTTAACACCTACCCCACGGACACAACCTTTTTTCCCCTTCCCAACACGCCTATTCCCCTTTCCACCAGCAGCAGGCAATTTTCCACTCATTTTGGTTGTTAACTAATTCACAACTCTGGAGTTGTTTGCACAAAAAAACAATGGATGGTAACCGAGCAGAGCTGAGTGGCCAAAGTGTGGTATTAGGCCAAAACTATTGGCTGGGTTAGATGCAGAAAAAAATTATATTCAATTTGCAACCTGATGGAGGTCAGTATAGATGGACTAATACAACAAGTCCCACACACAGCTAGAAGCCCAATATTTTTAAAGAGGTAGATGCAGAAAAAAATATATTCAGTTTGCAACCTGATGGAGGTCAGTATAGATGGACTAACAGAGAAAGTCCCACACACTGCTAGAAGGCCAAATATTTTTTCAGAGCTAGATGCAGAAAAAAATTATATTCAGTTTGCAACCTGATGGAGGTCTGTATAGATGGATTAATAGAACAAGACCCACACACAGCTAGAAGCCCAATATTTTTTCAGAGGTAGATGCAGAAAAAAATATATTCAGTTTGCAACCTGATGGAGGTCAGTATAGATGGACTAATACAACAAGTCCCACACACAGCTAGAAGCCCAATATTTTTTCAGAGGTAGATGCAGAAAAAAATATATTCAGTTTGCAACCTGATGGAGGTCAGTATAGATGGACTAATACAACAAGTCCCACACACAGCTAGAAGCCCAATATTTTTTCAGAGGTAGATGCAGAAAAAAATATATTCAGTTTGCAACCTGATGGAAGTCAGTATAGATGGACTAATACAACAAGTTCCACACACAGCTAGAAGCCCAATATTTTTTCAGAGGTAGATGCAGAAAAAAATATATTCAGTTTGCAACCTGATGGAGGTCAGTATAGATGGACTAATACAACAAGTCCCACACACAGCTAGAAGCCCAATATTTTTTCAGAGGTAGATGCAGAAAAAAATATATTCAGTTTGCAACCTGATGGAGGTCAGTATAGATGGACTAATACAACAAGTCCCACACACAGCTAGAAGCCCAAATATTTTTTCAGAGGTACTGTAGATGCAGATAAAAATTATTTTTAATTTGCAACCTGATGGAGGTCAGTATAGATGGACTAATAGAGAAAGTCTGACACACTGCTAGAAGGCCAAATATTTTTTCAGAGCTAGATGCAGAAAAAAATTATATTCAGTTTTCAACCTGATGGAGGTCAGTATAGATGGACTAACAGAGAAAGTCCCACACACTGCTAGAAGGCCAAATATTTTTTCAGAGCTAGATGCATACAAAAAATTATTTTGAATTTGCAACCTGATGGAGGTCAGTATAGATGGACTAATAGAACAAGTCCCACACACTGCTAGAAGGCCAAATATTTTTTCAGAGCTAGATGCAGAAAAAAATTATATTCAGTTTGCAACCTGATGGAGGTCTGCATAGATGGATTAATAGAGCAAGACCCACACACAGCTAGAAGCCCAATATTTTTTCAGAGGTAGATGCAGAAAAAAATATATTCAGTTTGCAACCTGATGGAGGTCAGTATAGATGGACTAATACAACAAGTCCCACACACAGCTAGAAGCCCAATATTTTTTCAGAGGTAGATGCAGAAAAAAATATATTCAGTTTGCAACCTGATGGAGGTCAGTATAGATGGACTAATACAACAAGTCCCACACACAGCTAGAAGCCCAAATATTTAGTCAGAGGTACTGTAGATGCAGATAAAAATTATTTTTAATTTGCAACCTGATGGAGGTCAGTATAGATGGACTAATAGAGAAAGTCCGACACACTGCTAGAAGGCCAAATATTTTTTCAGAGCTAGATGCAGAAAAAAATTATATTCAGTTTGCAACCTGATGGAGGTCTGTATAGATGGATTAATAGAACAAGACCCACACACAGCTAGAAGCCCAATATTTTTTCAGAGGTAGATGCAGAAAAAAATATATTCAGTTTGCAACCTGATGGAGGTCAGTATAGATGGACTAATACAACAAGTCCCACACACAGCTAGAAGCCCAATATTTTTTCAGAGGTAGATGCAGAAAAAAATATATTCAGTTTGCAACCTGATGGAGGTCAGTATAGATGGACTAATACAACAAGTCCCACACACAGCTAGAAGCCCAATATTTTTTCAGAGGTAGATGCAGAAAAAAATATATTCAGTTTGCAACCTGATGGAGGTCTGTATAGATGGATTAATAGAACAAGTCCCACACACAGCTAGAAGCCCAATATTTTTTCAGAGGTAGATGCAGAAAAAAATATATTCAGTTTGCAACCTGATGGAGGTCAGTATAGATGGACTAATACAACAAGTCCCACACACAGCTAGAAGCCCAATATTTTTTCAGAGGTAGATGCAGAAAAAAATATATTCAGTTTGCAACCTGATGGAGGTCAGTATAGATGGACTAATACAACAAGTCCCACACACAGCTAGAAGCCCAAATATTTTTTCAGAGGTACTGTAGATGCAGATAAAAATTATTTTTAATTTGCAACCTGATGGAGGTCAGTATAGATGGACTAATACAACAAGTCCCACACACAGCTAGAAGCCCAAATATTTTTTCAGAGGTACTGTAGATGCAGATAAAAATTATTTTTAATTTGCAACCTGATGGAGGTCAGTATAGATGGACTAATAGAGAAAGTCCGACACACTGCTAGAAGGCCAAATATTTTTTCAGAGCTAGATGCAGAAAAAAATTATATTCAGTTTGCAACCTGATGGAGGTCAGTATAGATGGACTAATAGAATGATGCTATGCCCAAAAGATTTTACTTCACTAGGTGCAGTAAAAAAATTGGTATTCTATACACAGGTGGTATATCTTGCAACACAGATAGGCTACTCCACTGACTAACACACTCTGCAATAGGCCAAAAAGGATTAGCTTTGCTAGATTCAGCCAAATGCTGTGAAAAAAACTTGCACAGCACTGGCACAGACCTGCCTGGCAAAAACTGATAGGAACTGATGTAACCTAGTCCTGAAAAGGACTCCAATTACAATTAGTCTTTACTCCCACAATCTATCTATTTAAGAGCACAGACCTCCCAGATAAAAGTCGTAGGAAATGCTGTAACCTAGTCCTTAAAAGGACTGCAATCACAACTATTCCCTACTCCCAAGCTATCTGTATATTTGTGCGAAAATTGGCTTGAAATTAACAAGGTATAGCGCACACAGCAACAGCGGTGCCGTCTAACACGCAGCTGCAGCAGTGAGAAAATGGTGGCGACGGGGAAAATGGCTTGGTCTTATAGGGCAAGGACATGTGACATACACTGCCAATGACACATGCCCTTGCTTGTGTGAAAAAAAGCACTTCGCTCCGTGTGTGCGCTGCTGATAGGCTGACAGATTGCACCTCCCCACTGCAAATGCGGGAAAGAGAAAAAAAAATGGAGATCTTCATTGTTCCTGCAGAGATCCATCCCCTGCCCCTCCCCCCACCCCGCTGTACACTCAAACTGCGTATTAACATTAATTTTCATCATTACTGAGAAAAAATCCAGTTATGATTTTGGTGCACGAACAGTTATCGAACATAACCTCGAACAGCCAAATTTTTCTCAAATTGTTCGTGTTCGCCGAACGGCTCGAACACCGCCCAAAACAGCTCGAATTTGAGATTGGCGAACAGTTCGAGTAGAACAACGCTCATCTCTACTAGGGAAATCTCTTGCCACATTCATCAACGTGATATCCTTTAAATATTCATCCAATGCTCATGCTGTCCAGGTCACAGCAATATGGTTGAAACAGCTTATTCGATGAGGTACTTTGATGTGTGTAATGTAGTTGTCTCTCACCGTATTCAATGGTTATAACTTAAAATCCATGGTGTGTTGGGCAGCTGTTTTGCTGTCCGTCTGACAATGATACAATGGATGTGAAGCCCGATCTTCTGGGACACAAGTTCCCGTGTCTGTTTCCGATTAAAAAGTTGGTACACAGATAGATGCTGTATCCTAATATATGACACTTAATACTGTTTTAACTGGACTTATTGTTACGCTGAGTTCACTTCTCACGGACAAGCCATAAGTCGGGGAAGTCGAAGAGTCTGAGGTCATAAGCCAGGAGGGTACGTCATAGACAGAGGTGTGAGATGAAGTTGTAGTCAGATCAAAGTCTGGGGTCAGAATTTCAAGAATGTAGCGGATCAAGACAAAGGAGTTAGGCAAACAGATGGTCAAAGGCAAATCCAAGGCCGGGCAACAAAGATGAGAATATAAGCACTCAGAGCACAGAGCAAGCACACATCACGGGCAATTCATTGCCAGTCAGCTAAGTAGCCAGGCAATCACCCAGAATGGGCGACACCTGGAGGAAACCCCACAGGCCAGGTCAGATTAGACAGCTGTGCTGTCAAGCACAATCCTGACAGATCAGCATACCCCTGATCATATAGGGCGGCTGAGCTGTCACTCGCAAAGTCCTTAGGACACTGTGGTTGGAATCATAACACTTATGCTCAGAAAGAAGGTAGTTTAGGAGCAAATAACTGGCAATCAATGTCATCATATACTTCTTTTGACACGTTCCGTAACTGCTCAGATTCCTTTCTCAACAGTGATTTTCTTTCTTATGTAGCTCCATTTTAACTCCAAATAAGGATCACCGCAAAATCCAAAGTGGATCCACTTGTTGTTCTGGGCTCTTTGGTTACCATTCATATTATCTGTCTCTTCAATATATATAGTATATAATAGTATATATACATATATGTTTAGATTTATATGTGTTATTTACCTCCTCCTGCAGTGTCAGTGTTTCCCCTATTTCTTGCCCCCATTTCTATTTTAATAAATTCATATTTGCAACATTCATTAGGCTGAATACATTTTTATTGGTGTTTTGATTTGATTAGTATTCTTGATTTGATTAGTATTCTTAGCCAGTTTACTTTTTTTTGCTTTCTTTTGCTTCGCGCTTCATTTTATTTTATTACTATTACCATTATTACCATCAGTTACACTGGGCACAATTTTGATAGCTGCTCTATTTGTTTATCCAATTTATTTGTGTAATGTATGGGCTGTAGGGTAGCATATATACTATATTTTGGTTTTGAGGACACCAACTAGTGATCCTGCAATGCCCAGGGTATTTATAAAGAGCTTTGGTTTCAAAATTAATCTTTATCTTGGTTAAAGGAAAGTCTAGCTACAACTCTGAGTAAGGAGGCTTTTTTTATTTTACTCTCCTCACTTTTTTCGCCCTATTCTTGTTGTCTACCTATACAGGACAGACCAAAAGTTTGGACACACCTTCTCATTTAAAGATTTTTCTGTATTTTCTTGACT
The DNA here is from genome assembly GCF_046119375.1 of Phyllobates terribilis. NCBI lineage: Eukaryota > Metazoa > Chordata > Amphibia > Anura > Dendrobatidae > Phyllobates > Phyllobates terribilis. Next base: position 659,965,081 of record NW_027362762.1, on the reverse strand, counting down.
ATGAAAATTGTACATTCACATTGAAGGCATCAAAACTATGAATTAACACATGTGGAATTATATACGTAACAAAAAAGTGTGAAACAACTGAAAATATGTCTTATATTCTAGGTTCTTCAAAGTAGCCACCTTTTGCTTTGATGACTGCTTTGCACACTCTTGGCATTCTCTTGATGAGCTTCAAGAGGTAGTCACCGGAAATGGTCTTCCAACAATCTGGAAAGAGTTCCCAGAGATGCTTAGCACTTGTTGGCCCTTTTGCCTTCACTCTGCTGTCCAGCTCACCCCAAACCATCTTGATTGGGTTCAGGTCTGGTGACTGTGGAGGCCAGGTCATCTGGCGTAGCACCCCATCACTCTCCCTCTTGGTCAAATAGCCCTTACACAGCCTGGAGATGTGCTTGGGGTCATTGTCCTGTTGAAAAATAAATGATGGTCCAACTAAACGCAAACTGGATGGAATAGCATGCCGCTGCAAGATGCTGTGGTAGCCATGCTGGTTCAGTATGCCTTCAATTTTGAATAAATCCACAACAGTGTCACCAGCAAAGCACCCCCACACCATCACACCTCCTCCTCCATGCTTCACGGTGGGAACAAGGCATGTAGAGTCCATCCGTTCACCTTTTCTGCGTCGCACAAAGACACGGTGGTTGGAACCAAAGATCTCAAATTTGGACTCATCAGACCAAAGCACAGATTTCCACTGGTCTAATGTCCATTCCTTGTGTTCTTTAGCCCAAACTTGTCTCTTCTGCTTGTTGCCTGTCCTTAGCAGTGGTTTCCTAGCAGCTATTTTACCATGAAGGCCTGATGCACAAAGTCTCCTCTTAACAGTTGTTGTAGAGATGTGTCAGCTGCTAGAACTCTGTGTGGCATTGACCTGGTCTCTAACCTGAGCTGCGGTTAACCTGCGATTTCTGAGGCTGGTGACTCGGATAAACTTATCCTCAGAAGCAGAGGTGACTCTTGGTCTTCTTTTCCTGGGACAGTCCTCATGTGAGCCAGTTTCTTTGTAGCGCTTGATGGTTTTTGCAACTGCACTTGGGGACGCTTTCAAAGTTTTCCCAATTTTTCGGACTGACTGACCTTCATTTCTTAAAGTAATGATGGCCACTTGTTTTTCTTTACTTATCTGCTTTTTTCTTGCCATAATACAAATTCTAACAGTCTATTCAGTAGGACTATCAGCTGTGTATCCACATGACGTCTGCACAACACAACTAATGGTCCCAACCCCATTTATAAGGCAAGAAATCCCACTTATTAAACCTGACAGGGCACACCTGTGAAGTGAAAACCATTTCCGGTGACTACCTCTTGAAGCTCATCAAGAGAATGCCAAGAGTGTGCAAAGTAGTCATCAAAGCAAAAGGTGGCTACTTTGAAGAACCTAGAATATGACATATTTTCAGTTGTTTCACACTTTTTTGTTAAGTATATAATTCCACATGTGTTAATTCATAGTTTTGATGCCTTCAGTGTGAATGTACAATTTTCATAGTCATGAAAATACAGAAAAATCTTTAAAAGAGAAGGTGTGTCCAAACTTTTGGTCTGTACTGTATATTGTTATCAGAAAGAGTTATATATGATAATATGTGTAACCTGCAACCTTCACTACTTTAAAGTTGCTGAGCATTTTAGGGTGCTGAGCCTGTACAACATCAAGTTGGTTCTGTAAGGACGTGGAGTGTTGCTGTCGCATTCCTTTCCCTGAAGACACCAATTGCATTATTGTGATATAATGTGAACTGTCATATATAATGTGACAAATGTTAATGATGTGTAATGTTTGCCTTATAATGTTTTGCACTGTACTATGAGGAAACGGTTTCTGCCCAGCAACAGACAGTGAGTAGGGACAGTTGGAGTTAAGTGTTGGGATTAGTCCACAAAGGGAGGGGTTAGCTGATAGGGAAAGAGACAGTTTCCTTTTAGAAAGTAGTGAAGACCCAGTGTGTGACAGAAACGGGCGTATAGTCTGTAGGTCATCAAGGCCGTATACAGTGGGTGATTTGTAGCACAAGAAGAAGAGAGGAGACCGGAGTTAAGATAGCATGATCCTGAGATGCTGAATTAAACAAGGAACGTGGAGCGACGTTAAGTCTAGAGACTGACTTTTTAACAGAGCAGCCCCCAAGCAGAAGGGTCCAGAGGACAGGGCTTTAGCGGTAAGCCCCCATGCCTGAAAGGTAACGGGCCGAGATGAATTAGTGCATGAACTGAGTCAACTTTCCCGAGCGGATTCTCTATAAGCGTCTGAGAGCACAAGGGTCTGCTTTCTATCCCCTTCCTCCCTCCTCTAAAAGGAGAAGAGATGTGGATACTGATACGTCTGGGAGCACAAGGCTTTACTCTGGCCATCGTGACCAAATCCCTTACCTTATTCCTTACGATGAGAATAGACATGGAGCCCTGGAAAGGAAAATGACTGTTATGGATTGGACTACTGACCTAGGTTGGGTTGTGCTGGGACTCACAAGAGCAGTAGGAACGGAAATAATCCAGATGGAACTGCAGATGTGTCTGAATATGCTCTGTACAACTGGAATGTGCTGGAACATACAGTACAGACCAAAAGTTTGGACACACCTTTTCATTTAAAGATTTTTCTGTATTTTCATGACTATGAAAATAGTACATTCACACTGAAGGCATCAAAACTATGAATTAACACATGTGGAATTATATACTTAACAAAAAAGTGTGAAACAACTGAAAATATGTCTTATATTCTAGGTTCTTCAAAGTAGCCACCTTTTGCTTTGATGACTGCTTTGCACACTCTTGGCATTCTCTTGATGAGCTTCAAGAGGTAGTCACTGGAAATGGTCTTCCAACAATCTTGAAGGAGTTCCCAGAGATGCTTAGCACTTGTTGGCCCTTTTGCCTTCACTCTGCGGTCCAGCTCACCCCAAACCATCTCGATTGGGTTCAGGTCTGGTGACTGTGGAGGCCAGGTCATCTGGCGCAGCGCCCCATCACTCTCCTCCTTGTTCAAATAGCCCTTACACAGCCTGGAGGTGTGTTTGGGGTCATTGTCCTGTTGAAAAATAAATGATGGTCCAACTAAATGCAAACCAGATGGAATAGCATGCCGCTGCAAGATGCTGTGGTAGCTATGCTGGTTCAGTATGCCTTCAATTTTGAATAAATCCCCAACAGTGTCACCTGCAAAGCACCCCCACACCATCACACCTCCTCCTCCATGCTTCACAGTGGGAACCAGGCATGTAGAGTCCATCAGTTCACCTTTTCTGCGTCGCACAAAGACACGGTGGTTGGAACCAAAGATCTCAAATTTGGACTAATCAGACCAAAGCACAGATTTCCACTGGTCTAATGTCCATTGCTTGTGTTCTTTATCCCAAACAAGTCTCTTCTGCTTGTTGCCTGTCCTTATCAGTGGTTTCCTAGCAGCTAATTTACCATGAAGGCCTGCTGCACAAAGTCTCCTCTTAACAGTTGTTGTAGAGATGTGTCTGCTGCTAGAACTCTGTGTGGCATTGACCTGGTCTCTAATCTGAGCTGCTGTTAACCTGCGATTTCTGAGGCTGGTGACTCGGATAAACTTATCCTCAGAAGCAGAGATGACTCTTGGTCTTCCTTTCCTGGGGCGGTCCTCATGTGAGCCAGTTTCCTTGTAGCGCTTGATGGTTTTTGCAACTGCACTTGGGGACACTTTCAAAGTTTGCCCAATTTTTCAGACTGACTGGCCTTCATTTCTTAAAGTAATAATGGCCACTCGTTTTTCTTTACTTAGCAGATTTTTTCTTGCTGTAATACAAATTCTAACAGTCTATTCAGTAGGACTATCAGCTGTGCATCCACCAGACTTCTGCGCAACACAACTGATGGTCCCAACCCCATTTATAAGGCAAGAAATCCCACTTTTAAACCTGACAGGGCACACCTGTGAAGTGAAAACCATTTCCGGTGACTACCTCTTGAAGCTCATCAAGAGAATCCCAAGAGTGTGCAAAGCAGTCAACAGGTGGCTACTTTGAAGAACCTAGAATATAAGACATATTTTCAGTTGTTTCACACTTTTTTATTAAGTATATATTTCCAAATGTGTTAATTCATAGTTTTGATGCCTTCAGTGTGAATGTACTATTTTCATAGTCATGAAAATACAGAAAAATCTTTAAATGAGAAGGTGTGTCCAAACTTTTGGTCTGTACTGTATATGCCCGCTATCTGGTGTATAAAGTTGATGACGAGGAACTGTTGAGTAAAAAACTGTTAAAAGGGAACTGGTGGAGTCCGTGTGGAAATGAGTTGTCACCGGGTCCTGGTCAGCCGAAAATAACAGCAATATGCGGCCTGCACGGGTGTAAAGCCCACACTACACAAGTCTACACACCCAGTCAGGACCCCCACTTTCATGTAACGTGCCGGGGCGCCACAGACAGATGTCTTGTCCATGGCTACCGCCTTGCGCCATGTTACAGTTTATTCATTGGAGAGTGCAATAGGATCATGTTAAAGTGTTGCAGAATATGTTGCTGCTATATAAATCAAATTATGGTTAATAATATTAAGGTAGGGACTCATATAGTGATCATAGCTCAGATGAGATGTGGCCACAGTGTGTATGAAGTTTGTGCCAACACATTCCAACAGTTACTGCATAGTGGCACAATTTTATAACTAATTTAATTGGGGTTAGTAGACAATAAGCACGTAGCAGGATGTTGGTACAGTTGGCAAGGTACTCCCTCAGCATCTTCCCAAACTTTGCACTCCTTGTGAAAGTACCCCGCACCACAGGGCCTGTGCGATGGGAGGGGCTGAGAAAATTCTCCCAGAACTTTGACAGTGTTCTGCTGGATTGGAGTTGTGTCTCTCTCGCCTGTAGTCCTTGGTTGTCCAATGAACTATGACCTCTGCCGCCAGCTTTTTCAAATGGAATTTTTTTTTATTAGTTCCGCAACAATGGCCTTCTGGTACTGACCATTTTTGTAGACCTGTCTGCCTCAGGAATAAGAGATATAAAGTTCTCCTTGTAGCGTGGGTCTAGAAGTGTCACCAACCAGTAATGACTGTCACCCAAAATTTTGAGAACGCGAGGGTCATGGGAAAGGCAGCTTAACATAAACTCAGCCATGCATGCCAGACTGCTAACAGGCAAGATTTCCGTGTCCTCAACAAGAGGATGACTGACCATGCTCTCCTCCTCCTCTCTGTCCTCAGGCCATCCACGCTGAACAGACGGTATGACAGTTGTACAGGTAGTACTGTCTATAGCGCATGAAGCTAGCTCCTGTTTTTCCTCCTCCTCCTCCTCCTCTTCCTCATTGTCACCCAATCCATGTTGGGATGAGATGAGGCTGTGTGTAATCACCCTACATGGTTCCTTGCTCCATCTCATCATGCTCCGCCTGCAATGCATCCTCTTTGATTCTGAGCAGAGAGCGTTTCAGAAGACAGAGAAGTGGGATGGTGACGCTAATTATGGCATCACCGCCGCTCACTATCTTGGTGGAGTCCTCAAAGTTTTGGAGGATGGTACATACAGCGGTGGCCAAAAGTATTGGCACCCCTGCAATTCTGTCAGATAATACTCAGTATCTTCCTGAAAATGATTGCAATCACAAATTCTTTGGTATTATTATCTTCATTTAATTTGCTTGCAAGGAAAAAACACAAAAGAGAATGAAGCAAAAATCAAATCATTGATCATTTCACACAAAACTCCAAAAGTGGGCCAAACAAAAGTATTGGCACCCTCAGCCTAATACTTGGTTGTACAACCTTTAGCCAAAATAACTGCGAACAACCGCTTCCGGTAACCATCAATGAGTTTCTTACAATGCTCTGCTGGAATTGTAGACCATTCTTCTTTGGCAAACTGCTCCAGGTCCCTGATATTTGAAGAGTGCCTTCTCCAAACTGCCATTTTGAGATCTCGACATAGGTGTTCTATGGGATTCAGGTCTGGACTCATTGCTGGCCACCTTAGAAGTCTCCAGTGCTTTCTCTCAAACCATTTTATAGTGCTTTTGGAAGTGTGTTTTGGGTCATTGTCCTGCTGGAAGACCCATGACCTCTGAGGGAGACCCAACTTTCTCACACTGGGCCCTACATTATGCTGTAAAATTTGTTGGTAGTCTTCAGACTTCATACTGCCATGCACACGGTCAAGCAGTCCAGTGCCAGAGGCAGCAAAGCAACCCCAAAACATCAGGGAACCTCTGCCATGTTTGACTGTAGGGACCGTGTTCTTTTCTTTGAATGCCTCTTTTTTTTTTCCTGTACACTCTATGTTGATGATTTTTCCCAAAAAGCTCTACTTTTGTCTCATCTGACCAGAGAACATTCTTCCAAAACGTTTTAGGCTTTCTCAGGTAAGTTTTGGCAAACTCCAACCTGGCTTTTTTATGTCTCGGGGTAAGAAGTGGGGTCTTCCTGGGTATCCTACCATACAGTCCCTTTTCATTCAGACGCTGACGGATAGTACAGGTTGACACTGTTGTACCCTCAGACTGCAGGGCAGCTTGAACTTGTTTGGATGTTAGTCGAGGTTCTTTATCCACCATCCGCACAATCTTGCGTTGAAATCTCTCGTCAATTTTTCTTTTCCGTCCACATCTAGGGAGGTTAGACACAGTGCCATGGGCTTTAAACTTCTTGATGACACTGCGCACGGAAGACACAGGAACATTCAGGTCTTTGGAGATGGACTTGTAGCCTTGAGATTGCTCATGCTTCCTCACAATTGGTCTTCTTTCTTTTCTCCATGCTCAATGTGGTACACACAAGGACACAGGACAGAGGTTGAGTCAACTTTAATCCATGTTAACTGGCTGCAAGTGTGATTTAGTTATTGCCAACACCTGTTTGGTGCCACAGGTAAGTTACAGGTGCTGTTAATTACACGAATTAGAGAAGCATCACATGATTTTTCAAACAGTGCCAATACTTTTGTCCACCCCCTTTTTTAGGTTTGGTGTGGAATTATATCCAATTTGGCTTTAGGACAATTCTTTTTGTGTTTTTTCATTGAAGACAAATTAAATGAAGATAATAATACCAAAGAATTTGTGATTGCAATCATTTTCAGGAAGAAGCTGAGTATTATCTGACAGAATTGCAGGGGTGCCAATACTTTTGGTCACCACTGTATGTCTGACATCCATGTCCACTCCTGAGGTCTTATGTGTGGAGTCTGAACTGAATACCGACAGCCTTGTTGATGCTGGTACTCAACAACTGCCCTCTTCTGCTCACAAATCCTTCCCAACATCTGCAGTGTAGAGTTCCAATGCATGGGGACATCACACACCAGTCTGGGAGCCGGAAGCTGCAAACACTGCTGAAACACGGCAAGGGCGGTGAAAGCTGTAGGTGACTTTATATAATATGGGCACACAGGCGGCATACTTTAACAAGCAGATCCGGCAGCTCTGGGTAGGATTTGTGAAATCGCTGAACCACGAGGTTAAGCACATGGGCCAGGCATGGTACGTGTGTGAACTCACCTTACCTCAGAGCCGCCACCAGGTTCCGGCCATTGTCACACATGACCATGCCTGGCTATAGGTTCAGCGGTGTGAGCCACAGATCATACTGCTCTTTCAGAGCTGTCCACAACTCTTCAGCATTGTGCAGTTTGTCACCTAAGCATATTAGCTTCAACACAGCTTGTTGCCGCTTGGCCGAGGCAGTGCTGCAGTGCTTCCAGCTTGTGACTGATGTGGTCATTTCGGAGATGGAGGCTGAAGAGGAGGAGGAAGCTGAGAAGGATGAGGTGCAGGAGCTATAGACTGCGGGGGCAACCCTGGTTGACATAGGGCCTGCGATCCTTGGCTTCAGGAGGATGTGTTCCGTCTCAAGGTCCGACTGGGTCCCGGCTTCCACTATGTTAACCCAGTGTGCCGTCATCGAGATGTACCATCCCTGCCCACAAGCACTTGTCCAGGTGTCCGTGGTTAGGTGGACTTTCCCGGTAACTGCATTGTTCAGAGCATGGCTAATGTTTTGGGACACGTGCTTGTGTAATGCGGGGATGGCACACCGGGAGAAATAGTGGTGGCTGGGAACCGAGTACCGAGGAACGGCTGCCGCCATAAGGTTGTGGAATGCTTCCGTCTCCATGAGCCTAAAAGGCAACATTTCGAGCGCAAGCAGTCACAAAATGTGGGAATTTAGTAGTGTAGCCTGTGGGGCGTTGGCTGCATATTTGCGCTTGCGTTCCAAGGACTGGGGTATGGACAACTGAATGCTGCGCTGGGACAAGGATGTGGACGTTCTTCCTGATGCTGCTACTTGAGAGTGTGCAATGACAGATGCAGGGCAGGAAGCATCTTCGCATGCATCATGGACAGGGGATTAACTTGCATGCTCAGCAGTGGAAGAAGCAGTGGTGCCACCCGCAGACACTGTTCCTGGACCCTGGGGTTCGGCCCACAAAGTCGGGTGCTTTGCGGCCATGTGCCTGATCATGCTGGTGGTGGTCAGGCTGGTCATTTTTCCACCCCTGCTGATGCTGGCCTGGCAGGTGGTGCAAATGGCCTTTTTGGGGTTATCGGCAGAGTCTTTAAAGAACAACCAGACTCGGGACTTGGTGTTGGTGTTACGGGGAACGGTTGCCTGCCTTCTTTCTGCGGCCACCACACTGCTTCTTCCTGCCTGTTGGGGTGCTCTGCCTCCCTCCCCCTGTGTACTCCTGTCATCGCTCTGCATGTCCTCCTGCCAGGTTGGGTCAGTTACTATATCATCCACCACCTCGTCTTCCACTTCCGCAGCCTGGTCCTCCTCCTGACTTTCTGGTAATTGTGTCTCATCATCGTCCACCTCTTGTGACACTTTCCCATTCCCACCGTCGCCTTCGTGTGACCGTGGCTGCTCAAATATTTGGGCATCGCTGCATGCAATCTCCTCTTGCCCCTCTTCAAGTGGACAGGGTGAGAGGCCCGAATCCACAGTTTTAAAAATCTGTATTTTTAGCGCTGTAATATGGAAAGGACCTGGCTGTATTCTGCAGTGCCAACAAGCAAATGGCACAAATAAACAGTGTTCTCTGGATTGCTTTTTATGCAAATAATGAGGATTAAGATCCAAAAAAAAATTATTCGTGGCCCCTGAGACCTGGGCCTATTTCTAGAAATAGCTAACAGCAGCAGCAGACAAAACTGGAATGGAGCCTCTTCTGCTATGTACACTGCAGTCTGCTACATACCCTGCCTGCCTATATACGCTGCCTGCCTGATATCTCTGCAGATGGATTAGTCCTCAGAAGGACTGTTTTTTGAGATGGATATGTGTCTCTAATATAGTTTGATACACCTACACTAACTAGAAACAAGCAAATCACTCCCTAGCTCAGCAGCATCTCTCCCTACACTGTCTGAATCCGGAGTGACTGTGATGAGCATGGCGGCGCCAGGTCTGATATAGACCTGATGACTCTGTGCGGCCAGCCAATCACTGTAATGCCACAACCAACATGGCTGCGGCATTACAGTGAGTGGCAGGCAATCCCTGCATGTTCATTGGCTCTTTAAAGAGCGCCAAACATGCAGGGAGGGGACCCGGAGCTCCCGCTGAGCAACCTCGGAAATATTTGGTGAGCGCCGAGCATCTCGAGCAGTGAGATGCTCGGGAGACCACTGAGCAGTAGCGAGTATGCTCGCTCATCACTACTCTGGACCATAACCCTTCCAGTGCACCAAGTACTGTAGGGAACTACGCTGGAGACGAGAATCTACAATCCTCGAAATCTGAAACTCCAAATTACCATCAACCATGACTGGAGGCGGCAGTAAGGGAGAGGACTCAAGAGATTGTACATATTTTTTGAGCAGAGACCTGTGAAAGACATTGTGGATCTTAAGGGCCTGAGGTAACTCAAGACTAAACACTGCTGGGTTAATGACGGTGGTTGTTTTATAGGGACCAATAAAACTAGGTCCCAGCTTCCAGTAAGGAACCTTCAACTTGATATTCCTGGTAGACAACCACACAAAGTAATTCACACTCAGGTCCACACCTGGCGAGCGTTTCCTGTCAGCCATACATTTGTACGTGTCTTCAATGATCTCTAAATTACTCAGAACCCCCCCGACATACAGAGGAGAGCGATGAAGCAAAACATTCCTCCTCAGGAACTCCCGAAGCCCCTATGCCACTAAAAGTACCAAACTGTGGATGGAAACCGTATGCACCAAAGAACGGTGACCTGTCGGTAGGCTCTTGGTGATGATTATTAATAGCAAATTCTGCCAGCGGTAAGTAAGTTTCCCAATCCTCCTGGTTTTTAGAGACAAAACACCTGAGGTAAGTCTCCAGATTCTGGTTAATGGTCTGCCCATTCGACTGAGTATGGAAGGCAGAGGAAAATGACAGTTGCACCCCCAATAGAAAACAAAAAGCTTTCCAGAACTTGGAAACAAACTGGGTCCCCGATCTGACACCACATCGGAGGGAACCCCGTGAAGCTTCACAATCTCACCTATAAACACCTGAGCAAGCGCTTTGGCATTCGGAAGCGCCGTTAATGCCATAAAGTGAACCATTTTACTGAACCTATCTACAGTCACCAAAACCACAGTGTGTCCATGGCCTGACAAGAATAGGTAGTGGAAGAAGAGTACCAGACGGATGGGTATTCAATACTTTAGAATGCGTGCAAATACCACAATCACATCCCGATGCAACCCCGGCCACCAAAAATGACGAGAAAGTAGGTCCGCAGTTGGCTTACCACCTGGATGACCAGCAAGCACAGAGTTGTGATGTTCCCTAATTACTTTGCAGCGCAGATTAGATGGCACAAATAACCTTCCTGATGGGCAGGAGGCAGGGGCATCCCCCTGAGCCTCCAACACTTCACCCTCCAGTTCAGGGTACAATGCCGAAATGACTACCTCGTTCTGTAAAATAGGGGCAGGGTTCTCATGGTCACCACCACTAGGGAAACTCCGGGAAAAACCATCAGCCTTGACGTTTGTGACCCATGGACGGAAAGTGACGACAAAATTAAACCTAGTAAAAAACAGGGACCATCTAGCTTGCCTAGGGTTGAGGCATTTAGCGGATTAAAGATATGACAGGTTCTTATGGCCCCCTCCAACCAATGTCGCCATTCTTTGAATGCCAATTTAATTCCCAAAAGTTCCCTATTACCCGCGTCATAATTTCTCTCAGCCGAAGATAATTTCTTGGAAAAGAAAGCGCATGGATGTCATTTATCAGGGGACGGACCCTGAAACAACACATCCCCAACCCCCACCTCTGACGCATCAACTTCCACAATAAAAGGATTGGGAAACATCGGGTTGACTGAGTGTAGATGCAGTGGCAAAACAGCTCTTTAGGGAGGAAAAAGCCTGCCGGACGGCATCCGACCATTTAGAAAGATCAGACCCCTTCCTTGTCATGTCAGTGAGGGGTTTCACAATTACCAAATAATTTTGGATACATTTCCGGTATAAATTAGTAAAGCCCAGAATATGCTGTAGAGCTTTCAGGTTCTCGAGATGGTCCCAATCAAGGACAGCAAGTATCTTCTCCGGATGCATCCGAAAATCCAAAGATGACAACAGGTACCCCAAAAACTGCACCTCCTGGACGGCGAAAACACACTTTTCTAGATTGGCATATAGTTTGTTATCTCTTAATATCTGAAGCACCTGTTTAACATGCCTCCGACGTGTATCAAAATCAGGTGAGTAAACCAAAATATCATCCAGATAGACCACCACAAACCTGCCCACTAAATGATGGAATGGAAAATATCATTAATGAAATGTTGGAACACCGCAGGTGCATTGGTCAAACCGAAAGGCATAACCAGACTCTCAAAATGCCCTTCAGGGGTATTGAATGCTGCACCCCTTGATTATCCAACTCCAGATTACCAAGGGTTAATCGGGTCTCCTTTTGCTTAGGAATTGAGGGACAGGCCCCAATAAAATTTCCCTTTTTTCCACAAAAAAATGCCCTTTTCTTGTGGTCCTCAGGGGAAAAGTACAATGCAGAGGCTGCATGGGTTCTTCCACCTCCCCCAGCGCAGGTTCACCCCCCCACCGTTCCCCTGGCAAAGGAACTTTACCCCGAAAAGAAGGCTCCGGAGAAGGTGGTCTCACCCACCTATCCCGAAGGCGTCTATCAACACGTATGGCCAAAGACATGGCAACCTTCAAGGACTCTGAGGTTTCATGCACTGACAAAGCATCTTTCAACCTTTCAGTAAGGCCCTGACAAAATTGGCTTCTGAGAGTCGGGTGATTCCATTTTGTATCAGTTGCCCATCTGCGGAATTCGGAGCTATACGTCTCTACTGACCGATTTCCCTGCTGAAAGCGACACAGCCTGGACTCAGCCTAGGAGATTTGGTCAGGGTCATCATAGATGAGGGCTAGAGCCCCGAAAAAACCCTCCACAGACTGGAGACAAACCGAACCCTGAAGCAAAGAGAAAGCCCAGGATTGTTGATCTCCTTGAAGTACTGAGATCACAATGCTCCTCACTTCCAGAGGAGTAAGGACGAAGTTTAAAATACAGTTTGCAAGCTTCCCTGAACACAAAAAACTTGCCCCTATCTCCTGAAAACCTGTCCGGGAGGGCAACCTTGGGTTCAAGCTGGATGGGCCTTCCTGCAGAGACCACAACATTAGGGACCTGCAGCTGCTGTTGCTGCTGCTGAACATCATAGCGGAGGTCAGTCACCTCCAGAGACAGCCCGCGCAGCTGCTCTGCAGCAGAATCCATGAACCAAGGGAGAAAGGAAAAAGAAAAAACACACCCGAAAAAAAACACACACAAATAAAACCATGCATCAGTTTTTTTTTTCTATTTATGCACCGCAGGTGATAATGTCACGCAAGGTGTGGGAAAGACTAAGTGCAACATGAAGGGAAGAGGGGGAGGAAGCCCAAATTCTAGCTAGATCTAATGTCACCCTGCCTACCCTACCATCCCTATATAGGTTACACACCTATTGCCAAGCAGAACCCTAAACCCTGGATGATCCTAGAGCTTTGCCTTATATAGGTAGGGGGAGGGATGAGCACTGGTCAGGCCCCACTACAAACTAAAGACAACAAGGTAGACAAACAAAGGGGATTAACTTAGTCAACTGTCCTCCAAGGGCACCAGAGAAGACGCTAGCCGACTGCTAGTGCTCCAAGCCTGTATATAGAAGTATCACAGACGATTATCTGGAGAAAACTGAGGGTTTTTAACTCCCATGCAAGGGTGTGTCAATCAGCAGCAGGAGGGAGGTCGCCGCTGAGTCTTAACCCCTTTGTAGCCCAGGGCATACTAATACGTATCTGCGCCGTGGGACATAAGAGCCTGATACATATTAGTACACCCTATCTTTAATGTGGCACTGCGACTTCGGTCACGGTAATCGCATTAAATTTATGGCGCCATCTTACCTCAGGGTAGATGGCGCCGTCATCCCGGGGGGGGTGTCACCGCCCCCCCCACACCCACGATCGCTGTGATTGGCTGTTCAATTCAGAACAGCCAATCACAGCATTTCTCACTGTTTCCGGCAATCAGATTGCCGGAAACAGTGATGTGCAGCCTAGGATCGGTGCTCCTAAGAGTACCGATCCTAGGCTGTTGCTAGGAGACCCTAGCCCTGGCCCCAAACCGCTATGATCGGTGCGATCGCCGATCACATCGATCGCACCGATCATAGCGTGACCGCGCTGTGACAGGGCGGTCATGGGGCAGTGACCAGCATGTGACCTGCCTGTCACCGCCCCATGACCCCCTGTGATGTTATCAGAGGCCCCAGACAGCTCTGATTGGAGCGATCGATGATGGCATTGATCGCTCCAATCAGAGTACCTGAACACAGGTGACAGGGCGGTCACTGGGCGGTTTCACCTCCCTGTGACCCCCTGTGATGTTGCCCAGGCCCCAGCCATCTCTGATTGGTGCGATCGATGTCATCATCGATCGCACCAATCAGAGTACCTGACCTGGAGATGACTGGGTGGTGAACGGCCTGTGACCTGCCTGTCACCACCCTATCACCCCCCTGTGACCTCCCTGAAGCTCCTCACAGTTAGTGAGGATTTCTACAGAGCGGGCACACTGCTGATCTCTCTGTGCTGGGCCTTGTGGTGCCACAGCATTTGTGACACCACAAGACCTTCTCCTACCTGCTCCAGGCTCCTGCTCCGGTCTCCAGCTCGTGCTCAAGTCTGCTGCTGATCCTGCTCCAACAAGAACACAGAAGACTTTGTTAAGTCCATCTCTGATCTCCCCTCATACACCCCAATCCCCCTCCCCCCCTCTTTTTACCCCTCTCCCCACCACAATCCCCCTCCCCCCTCTTTTTACCCCCTCCCCACCCCAATCCCCCTCCCCCCTGTTTTTTTCTTTGTGTGTCCTGCAGCGGCCGAGCGTTGACCAATGACTACGTCACTGATCATCATCCCTGTCAATTCTTTCTCCCCCCCACTTTGCACGACCTCCGTGCATTCATCCAACAGCCGTTGAGCTTTGATCGGTGCCGCAAATTACCGATCAGCACTCGCGCTCGCCACTTTTTTTTCCAGGAACCTTTTTTCTTTTCTAGAGGGCGGTCGCGCTGTCTGATTGTGGTGCCATAGAAGCCTTTGACACCACAATCGCCACTCCTGCTCCTGCTACAGAAGACATCTGACAGAAGACATCTTACAGAGGACAACTGAAAGACAACATCTGAAAGTCGACAACTGTAAGTAGGATTTTTTGATCCCTCCTCATCCACCCCAATCCCCCTCTTCCCCTTCCCCCCTTCCCATCACCCTTTCTGCCACCAAGTGATGATCATTAATTGATCGCTCGACTTTTGTCATTTTTTTTCATGCTTCCTGCAGCGGCCGAGCACTTATCAGTGACCACAGATAGCTGATCCGCACTCATGCTCTCTGTTTTACACAGCCTCGACCTTTGAACCACATCTGCTCGCACACCCAGCATCCGACACGTGCTGATCGGTGACATAGTTCACCGATCCGCACTCGTGCTTGCTGTTTGCACCACCTACGGTAGTTCCTTTTTTTCTCTTTTTTTTTCAGAAGCACTCTAAATAAAGTACTATCACATGCACCACATACATAACAAAAAAAATGTCCCGCTCATACCAAACTCGCTATTCATCGGTGGAGGCATATGCTTTTCTTGCCTCCGACACTGACAGTGAGGGTGAGGATCCCACCTTTTTTTATTTTTCTGATTCCTCATCGTCCTCCTCTTCCTCCTCTTCTTCCTCCTCTTCCTCCTCAGGTGCTGCTGAACTGCCACGCAGTCGCCCCAGAAGAGAAGATGAACCGGCGACCCCCACTACTGACCCCGTATGGACCTCGTTCCCTGAAAATTATAAGCCACTGATTCCTGATTTCGTGGCGGAATCAGGAATCAAGTTTGACACCACCGGCCTCACTTTTTAAAAGTCTTTTTCTCTGAGGATTTCGTAAGCCTCATGGGGAGCCAAACTAATTTATACGCTCATCAATTTTTGGAATCAAACCCCTCTTCATCATTTTCTAACTGGTCTCCTGTAGACGCAGTAGAAATGATGAAGTTTTGGGGCCTGGTCCTTCATATGGGGATCCTGAAGAAGCCAGAACTTCGGCAATACTGGAGTGTTGACAGTTTATAAAACACTCCAGTGTTCTGAATGGTCATGACCCGGAAAACGTTTTCAGGCCATCCACAAGTTCTTGCATTACAACAATAATGCAAGGTGTCCTCCACGCGATGACCCGAACTTTAATCGTCTTTTCAAAGTTCAGCTGGTCATCGACCACTTCAACAAAAAGTTTGCTGAAGTGGACGTGCCCCAAAGAGACATCTGCGTGGATGAGTCCTTAATCGCTTTTAAGGGGCGGCTTGGATTCCGGCAGTACCTGCCCAGCAAGAAGGCCAAGTACGGAGTCAAGCTGTAAAAACTTTGTGAGAGTACCTCAGGGTACGTACACTCACAAGTTTAAAGTTTATGAAGGGAAGTATTGAACCCCCTGAATGCCCCCCTGTTCTGGTAGTGAGTGGGAAAATTGTGTGGAAATTGGTGTACCCACTGCTGGATAAAGGTTATCACCTGTACGTGGATAACTTTTATACCAGTGTCCCTCTCCTAAAGTCCCTCTCTGCACGACGTACCGTAGCCTACGGTACTATCCGCAAAAACCAGAGAGGCCTCCCAAAGACGCTAGTTGGGCAGCTGCTCAGAAGGGGTGAGAGCAGAGCCCAATGTAGCGACCACCTTCTGTTGGTCAAGTACAAGGACAAGAGGCATGTTTTTTTCTTGACCACCATACATGGTGATGGCAGCACCCTCAGCACTGTACGAGGTTCCACTACACAGGTCGTCAAACCAGGCTGTGTAGTGGGGTACAACAAGTACATGGGGGGAGTTGATCTCTCTGATCAAGTCCTCCAGCCGTACAGTGCTTTGAGAAAGGCCATAGTGTGGTACAATAAGCTGGCCATGCACATTGTTCAGATGGCAATGCACAACGCTTTCCTTCTATCACGATGTGCAGGCTAAACTTCTGCGTCGTACCTTCAGTTCCAGGAGGTAGAGATCAAGGACCTGATATTTGGCAGCGGTGACGGAGTGGGCCCCAGTACTTCCAAAACTGAAGGACCTCGAATTGTACCAGGCCAACATTTCCCGGGGCAGATCTCTCACAGCGGAAAAAAAGGTAAGTCACAAAAGAAGTGCCGAGTGTGTTATAAAAAGGGAATATGTAAGGACACCATTTATCAATGTGACACCTGCCCCGACAAACCTGGCCTGTGCATGAAAGAATGCTTCAAAAGGTACCATACTTCCATAGACTACTAAATTAATTTCTGACGAATGACAACCTGAAGAACACTACACAACTGACATAGTGTTCGTCAGGTTGTCCTACGTCAGTTGTGTAGTGTTCCTCAGGTTGTCCTGCACAACTGACATATGACACTACATTATAAGATTCAAAAATCAGGTATCACTTCCAAAAAGCAGGCCCTTGTTGGGCATTTCCACTGTTTAGGGACATGAGGGGCTCTGAGAACGTGACATGACGCCCGCAGACAATTCCATCAAAGTCTGCATTCCAAAGTGTCACTTCTTCCCTTCTGAGACCTGACGTGCGCCCAAACAGTAGTTTTCTCCAACACATGGGATATCAGCGTACTCAGGAGGAATTGGACAACAGATTTTGAGGTCCACTTTCTCCTGTTACCCTTGTGAAAATATTTTTTTTAAACATTTTTGTGCAAAAAATGTTTTTGTTTTTTTTCTTTTCACAAGTCAAAATTATAATTTTCTGTGAAGCATCTGGGGGTTCACCACACATCTAGATAAATTCATTATCACTTGTTGGACATTTCCATTGTTTCCATTGAGAAGGTGACATGACGCCCGCAGACCATTCCATCAAAGTCAGCATTCCAAAACGTCACTCCTTCCCTTCCGAGCCCTGCCGTGCGCCCAAGCAATGGCTTTCACCCACATATGGAGTATCAGCGTACTCAGGAGAAATTGCACAACAACTTCCAAAATTGTGCTGATGTAAAGTAGACATGTGGGAAATGTTATTTATTAACTAATTTGTGCGACATATCTCTCTGATTTAAGGGCATGGAAATTGAAAGTTTGAAAATTGTGAAGTTTTCAAAATTTTTGCCAAATTTCCATTTTTTTCACAAATAAATGCGAGTGATATTGGAGAAATTTTACCACTATCATGAAGTACAACATGTCACGAAAAAACAATCTCCGAATCAGTGGGATCCGTTGAAGCGTTCCAGAGTAATTACCTCATAAAGTGACAGTGGTCAGAATTGTAAAAATTGGCCTGGTCATTAACGTGCAAACCACCTTGGGTGGTAAAGGGGTTAAAGGAAGAAGGATTAAGAAAGTGTCTGCAATGCCAAGCGCAGTGACCTTCTACAGCTAGATCCAGAGCGGCTGTCTATTATACCTGACACACCCATGACAGGCATGCTGGGTTGTCAGTATTTTGACAGACAGCTCAGTTGTCCAATCTAGTGCAGGGATGTGCTGAGCTGTCGGTATTTTGATAGACAGCTCAGCCGTATAATCTGAGACTGGGAGGTGCCGAGCTTATTTCAGGTGTTCCCTGTTCTTAGTGATTTAACTAAGCTGTCTGTCCCAGATGGCAGCCAGTTGTAGCTTTCACCTCAGTGTGGGGTTTTCTCTGTGCTTTGTACTCTGAACTTAGACATTCTGATCTTTTGTTGCCGAACCCTGCATTTGCCTACTGACTACCCGTTTGTATTAAACCTTTTGCCTTGATGCACTCTGACCTTGGAATTCTGACTCTGGACTGTGACCTGACTATGCCTTTGTCTCTTCCCTCTTTTTATGATATACCCTCCTGGCTCTTGATCTCGGACTCCTTGACTACCCTGACTCATTGCATGTCCATGAGAAGTGATTCAGCATCACAACTGACACATATGTTTTCATAATGTATGATTCCAGATAATAAGTTAGGAGATTTTCTTAAGGCCACATTCACATGGTCCACTTAATTGACCAGTCAAATTGTGAATGTGACTGGCTTAATGCGCTGCTCTATATGCACATGCTCAGAGCTGACAGTGCAGGCGCTGCCTGCTAAATTAATGCTTCAGTGTGGTCCATAAATCAGACCAGAATATCGGATGCAGTGATTTTTTGAACATGGAGGGTCACACATAAAGTAATATTTGGTCCGTGTACTATCCATTGTCCACGTGGACAGCACATGCAGTACAAACTTGTTCGTCTAGAATCAAGCATGCAGTTTTTGCTACCCAAACATAAGAATATGTAGAAATAAGAGAAATATAATTCTTTCCTTTAAAGATTTTCTTCTTTTTGGATTCACTTTACTGTTTGCCTAAGAAAAACTGCCACGCAACTAGTCAATTCAACAAGGATGAGTGTGGGTAGACACTAATTTTGTCCCATTTATGGTCCCGGGAGAAACCTCAGTAAAAGTGTTTCATAAGGTTTACTGTAAAAACTGTTATCAAAGTACAAAATTTTGCCACTGTATAATCAGCCCTTTATTATTGTATCTATTGCTCTTTTACAAAATGACTGCTAGCTATAAATATAGCTCCGGTAATGACTTATATGAATCCAGACAGAGTGTATCTTCTCATCTTTATTTTCCATTACTTTTTCTATCAAAGTATTCTAGCTCCATGACTAGACTGCGAATATAACATGCTCTCTAGGCTGTCCCTTTGTACCGGTACTCATACGAAGAGATATCATCATATAGCTTGACTCGACTGCAGAGGCTCGTATGAAGATTCCAGAAGAAGGTTCATTTTCAACTGAATTCTTGTAGTATGCACAATTACAGGTGAAGAAGGGGGGTTGCTGACATCACAGCTAGGGACGCAGACAGGGAGTGAGGGAGGACAAACTCCTAAAAGGCAAACCATATTGCACAGCAACACAACAGCTACAATACAATACAATACTGTATGATTCCCAAGTTGTGGGACATGACACAAAGAATGCATGCATGTATTTGCATAAGTGCCGGTCAACCTTCCAGTGCCGGTGTACCTTCCTCAGTAGATGTCACTCTCTGCTCTAGTGTGTGTGTTGGGTTACCATAATGCTTGCAACGGTGGGATAGTCTCAAATTTGGGGAGCTGTCTTGAAATTTGGGGGTATGTCCGAAGTTCAACTCATTGTTGAAGAATTCATATTGCAGAAAACGGTATCCTTACTTACGAACACCAGGTCACAATAGCAATGCACTATCTGTTGCAGCAGACAACCATGAAAGGCCTGGGGACAGCACAAGGGAAAAATACGGATGACACAGCCACTCTCAAAATTGCCATTCATGGAGAGAGTAAGTTGCCCAGTATTATAGATCTACACGGATGAGGCTTACAGGGGACCAGTCACACAGATATGTGTGATGCACAATGGCTGGCTTACAGCCTAATAGTGTTGTCGATACTATAAGATAAGGCAGGCTGTCCAGCACTATATGAGTGCACCCCACAAGGACAGACACCCCAATTTACCCAGCCAACACTAAGTGGCATGGCTGCATTCTACATAAAAATTTAAAACTGTGCAATAAAAAATGAAAAAAAAAATGTGTAGAATACATGATGCTGTTAGAATTTTATGTAGTTTTTAGTGAGTTGTTTTTGAGTAATCATGTCACTACTATGTGCTTGCACTCAGGAATAGCAACTAGAGTTGCTCAACCCTGCTGTACAAGGTGCTGTTCGCACACTCAACTTTACAATATGTTTCCTGTCTGCTTTTTGCACACTTTTCTCTGCTATATTGAGGTGCTGTTTCAAGGTGATATTCACACATTAAGATGCCTGTCTGCCAATTAAATTGTGCTGTACAAAGTTGCTGTTCGCACACTCTGTTTTGCTACATCAAGGTGCCTGCCTGCCTAATCAGCTTTGCTACAGCATATTATTTAATATTTGTGCTTGTCTGCTGATTGTTGCTGTATCCCTCGTCCTGTGGCCGTCCCTTCCCCTTGATTCAGGTCTACAAGACTCGACTGTTCTAAGGTGCTGTCCGCGTATTCGGCTCTGCTATACCAAGGTGCCCATTGCTCTGTCTCTCCAAAATACTGTTCGCAAACTCAGTTCAGATACTTCAAAGTGCCTGTCCTCATCTCTGCTGATTCCTGTTGTATCCAATTTTGCTGATCCACCTTTTAGCATATCCAGATCCACTGATCTACATGCTGTTCGGCATATTCAGCTCTACCGATCCTCGCTGTTCCACGTGCCTTTCAGCTATCCAACTCCTCTGCATCAGGTGAGCCGTAAATTAATCTCTATTTCGATTATTTATTTTCATTACTCTTGATATGTGATTAAGAATGAATTTATTTTCTTTTTTTTGTTTTTTTATTATTTAATCCATCTGCCACTTGCCACCATGTTTGTCCATATTTAATATGGCGTACATAGACATGGCCACGTTGTGTGCATTTTCAGGTGATGTCCCTCTTTCTCTATGTGGTGCCAGTACCACTGAGGTCATTAGTGAGTGCACAAATGCGAATGCTGGTTTCTGGGACCACAATGCCAGGTAGGGATGGTGCAAGCAATCCTTGATCAAACTGACCAATTCAGACATGAATTACTGTTAGGTATTAGGTCAGTGTGCATTATATAACTCAGCATCCATCATTGTACCCATGTCTCCTCACAAAGCCGCATGCGGAACCTAGGTCTGGGTACTGGACAGTGGGGTATCTGGCAAACATGTCTTATGATTGGTAAGGGCTTTGACTTTTGAAGGTGTCTGTCCGTATTTATTCATCAATTGACTTTTGGATTAATTTATGTAATTTATATATGTGGATTATTTATATCTATTTATTGTTTATGAAATAATCCTGGTGCCTTTGCATATAGACTTGTTACCTGCCATTGAATTTACTACTTTAGCTTGATTTATTATATTGACTTTACTCAGCTAGTGTTTTGCAAACTATTTTTTCTCACTGACCATCTAGTTGTTAATGGAGTATTTTGTAATATATTTATGGTTATTTCTGTTTTTTTGTATATAATAAAAATATATTTTGAGTAATAAAGCATATGGCTTTATACTATGCGGATAATTCCTGTACTGTTGCAACCAGAGTTTATGTAGGATTTCATTAGCTTTCCTTGGATCTTGTAGTTGCTTTAAATTACGTGTATGTTGCTATAGGCCTGTGATTCATTTTTTGGTATTACTTGCTAGCGTTTATAGGCCTATGGCCTACAAGACATCAGTGCCCAAGCGTAAGCACTGCAATGACGTGACTGCGCTGCCTGCAGCAGCCTGCCATTTGTGCAGGTTAAGAAAGGCATAAGTTTCGCTGGTTGTAAAAAGATCAGAATTAAGTGAGTAAAATATTTTTTTTTGGGGTGGGGGCTGAGGGCTGAGTATGCAAGTCATTTATACTTTTTAAAGTGCGCACTGGGGGTATGATTACTTTAAAAGGGACACTCAGGGGGTATTATTACTTCTCAAAGAAGCACTCAGGATCATTATTACATTTCTATGGCGCCACTCAGAGCTCGCATTACTTTAATGTCGATCTTAGGGGCATTGTTACTTTAAGAGAGCACTTAGGGGGGCGATGTTACTTTTAGGAGGTGTTAGGGGCATTGTTACTGTGAGGCTAAGTGCCCACAATGCAGAAATGCTCCGGATTTTTTCCTGAGCGTTTCTGCATCTCTCTGGCAGAAAAAACGCATGTGGATTGTACATGCGGATTGTACATGCGTTTTTCCTGCCAGGGACAAGCGGAAATGAAGCGTCTTCACATGCATTTCCACATGCGGGTTGACAAGCGCTTTCCAAGCGATTTTAGCATCACTTGGAAAGTGCTTGAAAGTTGGTCACACAATATAAATCCATGCAACCGGCATGGACTTTTATTGTATGACCAACATAATGTTAAAAAAAAAAGAATTAGAGCGTAAAAAATAAAAAATAACCTTATACTCACCTTTCCGGCAGCCTCGGTCTGCTCCCGGCGTCGCTGCTGGCGGGCATCGGTAATGAAGGACCTTCCATGACGTCAGCGGTCAGGTGATGGTCGCATGACCATCAGCTGACTAAATGATGTCACCGAAGGTCCTTGCAGATCACCGCTGGGAGCAGAGGAGAGCGCATCGTCGCCGGGAGGAGACCGGGGGCAACGGAGAGGTGAGTATGATTATTATTATTTTTTTTTTTTTAACTTTATAATTATTTTTTAACTTGTAGGTACAATGGTAAATGGGTCGGATGAGAGTCTCCTCTTCTCCAGACCTGGGTACCATCCGCGCATTAAATCGCATAAGATCCGCAAGACTACATTTAGTCATGCGGATCTTATGCGCTCCATTGCAAGTCAATGGCGGCGATTTCGCAGTGGAATCGCACTAGAATTGGTCTTGCTGTGGTTTTTACCACAATTTAAATCCGCAGCGGAAATTTACGCATGATGTGCACAGTACATGCGTATTTGCATTGCAGTACATGGCAGACCTATTACAAGCGATTTTAATGCGTTTTCGCGGTGAAAATCCGCCACAAAAACGCATTAAATCCACATCGTGTGCACATAGCCTAAGGGTGCACTCATAGGGGTATTACTACTTTAAGGGGGTATCTCTGGTATTACAATCATCAAAGCAATAAACAAGGGGCATTATTACTTTTAAGGAGGCATTATTACTGTTTAATTTCTTTCTATGATCCATACATGTAGCCTTATTGCTTTGTGCTAGGGAGCACAGTTCTGGAATTATTACTTTTTATGGGGCACTCAAGGGTCATTATTACTTTTTAGAGGGTACAGAAGAAGCATTATTACAGTATGGAAACAAAAAAAGGACATATTTACCTAAATTTACTCAAAACTGTGTTTGCTTCATGGGTGGAATAACCTTTGTCAGTTCTAGAAATTTTACAGTGTAATTATGTGTTCCCCAAACTGGTCTATAATGGATGGACTAGCTCTACTCCTAATTGTGTACAATACAAAAGAAATTATTCCTATGTGGTTCAGCAGATTGATGGACGGCTTGGTATATACTAGTTGCCTAAGCGACATATATTTTCAGCTTATTGCAGCTGATTCTTTAAAAGTCCAACAGTAAAAATAATAAACTTAGACATTTGCTACTTTAACATTCAAAGATATTGTAGGAAGTAACTGACTTAGCATTGTCATCCATGTTGCTTCTCATTTTGTCATAGTGGCATCCATACGTTCCTCCATATACTGTAAGTCAATCACAGTGAGCGATATCAGTGTCTGAATATTTATTTGACCATTACAGATGTGTCAAACAATTTAAATCATATATAATGAATACAATAAAAGTGTAGCAAACAAATCAGACCGTTATATCGTATTCCCTCTAAACAAATAGCCTGATATTTTTTATGTTTCAATGTGTCAAAACATTTTTATTCGTCATTGGCATTTCTAAAATATTATATTCAATAGTAATACACTGTACTAACTATACACTCTGTGCTCCTATATAATTGCTGAAAGAAATATGTACAGTACAGACCAAAAGTTTGGACACACCTTCTCATTTAAAGATTTTTCTGTATTTTCATGACTTTGAAAATTGTACATTCACACTGAAGGCCTCAAAACTATGAATTAACACATGTGGAATTATATACTTAACAAAAAAGTGTGAAACAACAAAATATGTCTTATATTCTAGGTTCTTCAAAGTAGCCACCTTTTGCTTTGATGACTGCTTTGCACACTCTTGGCATTCTCTTCATGAGCTTCAAGAGGTAGTCACCGGAAATGGTTTTCACTTCACAGGTGTGCCCTGTCAGGTTAAATAAGTGGGATTTCTTGCCTTGTAAATGGGGTTGGGACCATCAGTTGCGTTGTGCAGAAGTCAGGTGGATACACAGCTGATAGTCCTATTGAATAGACTGTTAGACTTTGTATTATGGCAAGAAGAAAGCAGCTAAGTAAAGAAAAACGAGTGGCCATCATTACTTTAAGAAATGAAGGTAAGTCAGTCCGAAAAATTGGGCAAACTTTGAAAGTGTCCCCAAGTGCAGTTGCAAAAACCATCAAGCGCTACAAAGAAACTGGCTCACATGGGGACCGCCCCAGGAAAGGAGGACCAAGAGTCACCTCTGCTTCTGAGGATAAGTTTATCCGAGTCACCAGCCTCAGAAATCGCAGGTTAACAGCAGCTCAGATTAGAGACCAGGTCAATGCCACACAGAGTTCTAGCAGCAGACACATCTCTACAACAACTGTTAAGAGGAGACTATGTGCAGCAGTCCTTCATGGTAAAATAGCTGCTAGGAAACCACTGCTAAGGACAGGCAACAAGCAGAAGAGACTTGTTTGGGCTAAAGAACACAAGGAATGGACATTAGACCAGTGGAAATCTGTGTTTTGGTCTGATGAGTCCAAATTTGAGATCTTTGGTTCCAACCACCGAGTCTTTGTGTGACGCAGAAAAGGTGAATGGATGGACTATACATGCCTGGTTCCCACCGTGAAGCATGGAGGAGGAGGTGTGATGGTGTGGGGGTGCTTTGCTGGTGACACTGTTGGGGATTTATTCAAAATTGAAGGCATACTGAACCAGAATGGCTACCACAGCATCTTGCAGTGGCATGCTATTCCATCCGGTTTGCGTTTAGTTGGACCATCATTTATTTTTTAACAGGACAATGACCCCAAACTCACCTCCAGGCTGTGTAAGGACTATTTGACCAAGAAGGAGAGTGATGGGGTGCTACGCCAGATGACCTGGCCTCCACAGTCACGAGACCTGAACCCAATCGAGATGGTTTGGGGTGAGCTAGACCGCAGAGTGAAGGCAAAAGGGCCAACAAGTGCTAAGCATCTCTGGGAACTCCTTCAAGATTGTTGGTAGACCATTTCCGGTGATTACCTCTTGAAGCTCATCAAGAGAATGCCAAGAGTGTGCAAAGCAGTCATCAAAGCAAAAGGTGGCTACTTTGAAGAACCTAGAATATGAGACATATTTTCAGTTGTTTTACACTTTTTGGTTAAGTATATAATTCCACATGTGCTAATTCATAGTTTTGATGCCTTCAGTGTGAATGTACAATTTTCATAGTTATGAAAATACAGAAAAATCTTTAAATGAGAAGGTGTGTCCAAACTTTTGGTCTGTACTGTAACTTGCTAAAAAAAAGATACTCCTTCAAGCGCCTAGCATGTTGGAAGTTAATATATTGTGCACACTTTTGACTGCTACTGTCATTTAGACGCCTGGTTGCAGCATATATTATATTATTATTTTTACATTTAGTATAACATATTTAACCATATATCCTATTTGTAGTAGTTATCAATCTGTTTTGTAACACAGTCAATTTATATTCCTTTGAATACAGCTTGTACTACTACAGTATTTCCCAAACTCCAGGCCTTGCAGCCCCCCACAGGTCATGTATTCAGGATTTCCATACTATTGCTCAGGTAAGAGAATTCCTGATGACTTGATGATACTTCCACCACCTGTGCAATACTAAGGGGATCCTAAGAACATGACCTGTTGGGGCCCCTGAGGACTGGAATTTTGGAAACACTGGTCTAAGGGCTTATTCACATGTCATTATTTGGTCAGTATTTTGCATCAGTGTTTGTGTGCCAAAACCAGGAATGGAACTTACAGGGAAAAACTATAATTGAAATATTTAGAACTGTTCTGTGTTTTGGAGACACTCCTGGTTTTGGCATACAAAGCCTAGTTTCACATTAGTACTCTGTTCTTCATCAGGGTTTCTGTTGGAAAATTGCATTCTGATAGGATCCCTGACAGAGCCCCTACTAAGCCATTCCCTTGAATGTAGATGACAGAGTCACTGTTCACACTGTATGGTCTGGCCTCCGTCCAGGCAGTATTCACTTTCATCAGACATACACAACAGCATGGTTTGCCACTAAAGCAGATCTGACAAAATTCCAATTCGCCTGTTCATGCAGATTTTACCTGGAAATTCGATTTGTAGAGAAGTTATTCTCCACAATTTTAATATCACTTATTATGCTCAGGGGACCCAGAAAATGCGCAGTGAACTTCATGGTCAGAAGCCCTGGCCTAGAGAGAACATTGAGCTGGAGATGTGGCACGATGGAGGCACGGAGGACCGGACAGTGTGCAGGGAGGAGAAGGGGCAATCGGCAAAAGGATACAAAGAAAAAAAAAATCATCTCACCTTTCTGGCTGTCCCCGCTGCTCCCAGCCTGCTGGTTCTTCGCTCCTCCGTCGCGTCATACGTCCAGCCTGGTGTCAAATCCAGGCCGTGGCTTCCGGGGACGAGTAGGACGTCGAGCATGCACAGTGAATTCTGGGGGCTACTTGAGTCTGGAGGCACGATTTACAGTAAACTCCAGGTCTAAGATGCACGGAGCAGGGAGCTGCAGGGTCCACTGGAGAGGGCAGCAATGATGTTAGTGTGTTTTTCTCTTTTTAATATTTTGGCATGCGTTTACTGTTCAGCAAGATGGTGGACACACCTGGATTTCATTTTGCTGAATTTGCAAGAAGTGAATTACATAAAATCTATATTCTCCAGAATGTAGATTTTTGTAAAATTTGAGTAGAACTCAATTCTCTTTGAATAAATTCGCCCATCTCAATTTGCCACATTTTTGTGCATTTTGAGGCCAGTCCTTATAGTGTCCACAGTGACTCTGTTGCCTTCATTCAAGTCAATAGCTCCTTCAGGACTTCCATCAGTATACACTTTTTCTGGAATTCCGGCAGAAACCCCCAAATAGTGCTCAGCGAAGAATCTTGTCTTACCTATTTTTATTTTATTTTCATATGGAGCTATTATATTCCATAGTGTTGTACAGAGATTGTTAGAAGAACAAAGAATATGTGGTTTTTTTTGCTCTCCAGATGAAGATCTGAAGGAGAAATCCAGGAGACACAATATATTTGATGAGGTTTTATCATCGACGCGTTTCGAAGTCATCTGACTTCTTCATCAGGATATAACCACAACGAAGACAAGGTTACATTGTCACAGACTTAAACATTCAAATAAAGGCGCCAAAAGAAACACATGGCGTGTCAGTGACTCATCAGTTGTCAGTTTCAATAAAGCTGATCATGAAGAAAAAAGGAAAAAGAAAAAAAGGAAAACAACAAAAAGGGTACATAGAAATCTTCATCAGCAGTGGAGAGGAAAAACATATTCTTTGTTCTTCTGTCAATCTATGGTTTTGCAACCCATGGTTCCGCAGCAGCTGAATTGTTCAAACTTTATTTACATTGTGTGTAACACAAGTGAATCAGGTGAGTTTCTTGCCTTCTATTACTGGATAAGACCCTATTGCGCTTTTTGTTCCCCAGTTTCACTGCAGTACAGTGATTGTTGTCACTTACATCAGTCCTTGTCCCCATTGGGAATCACAATCTAAATTACCATTCATCCTATCAATATGTTTTTAGAGTGTATCAGGAGATTATGAGGTGTAATGTTTCTGCTTGTGAAAAGTTCCAGGGAGACATGTAAGCCAGCAAATATTCCTCCGAGAAATTTAATATTCAAATAACCTCTTCACAAAGACAGAGAGGAGGGCTCTAGTACCACCTATTGGATGTAGCAATCTTAGACATCATTATCAACCCCTTATGGAGTGTTGCCACATAATTTAGGATATAAAGCTAAAGCAGAATCTCCATACAGCTGTTTCCAGTTTTTTCACCTCATTTTCCAAGGAAGCATTGCATTAAATATGTCTCCTTCTCCAGCTTGGAACTCTCCATAAGGAAAAACTTTACCCCTTAGGTCATCTGTCAAAGGCCTCTCGTGCAACCAATAAACCCTCTCCAGTGAGAAGGAAAAAGCACAATACAACTATATGCAAATGTTTCTTGTTTTTTTGGCTAAGATCAAGTGTAGTATCTGTTCTTATAAGTGGGTCTGGCCTCACTTGTTCATTTAGAGCAAATAGACTGATGCTCACTACTCGGTGGCTTATATAGTCAGCTGGTCAGGTGACTCTGACCCCCAGGATTGAAGCAATAGGCAAAATAGTTTGAGATCCTGAGGTGTAGAACTACCTGAGGCATGGTGACAAGAGGGTGCCTGAACTCACTGGGTGGTGGATCCCTCAGCACAATTGCATGCTCTTCACTTTCATTCTTTTGAGCATACACCTTCAAGTTAGGGTGGGTCATTTAGTATTCATTTTAGTTGTTTTCACTGTGTATCCACATTTCAGTATGTCCTTTTGTGAGATGGGAATGTTTGGACATTGTTACGGTATCAGACTCCGGCCACAAGAGGTCTCTGGTGCGTCTAAAAGGGACTCTATGGTGGACTTGATGGTGTTTTAGTCAGTTGAAGCAGGAAGTAGACAGTCCAGGTGAATTGTGTGGCATCCTGAAGCTCTGTGTGTGCTGGGAGCTGAGGAGATCATTGAGGAAAGGTGCAACTTTGCCTGTGACTCCTGTCAGAGAGGAAGAACTACTTTGGGGGCACGACTACGGTTGAATGCAGAGTTGGATTCCCTCCAAAGCATCTGCTGTGACATGAATGGCCTTCTGCTAGCCTGTCAAGCTAAAACTACACTCCAGGTGATAAGTCCAGGATCTACTCCTTGGTCTCCCAGCTAAATGGCTGATCAGATGATCAGGCAGCCTCTTCAGTGATCGGGTTACGGCTGGTAAGTCCTGAGCTCAGGCCCCACCACAGGGATACCAGTGGGAGCATGCATGCAGACTTTAGAGAGAGTTTGGCACTAAACATAGATTCTCAGTTAGAGACATTGTTTTCTAATAGGGCTGTGTGAACCTTAGCTAGATACTCCCCTCAGTGAGTGAGCTGGTGTATAGATAGCCTAACAGAATTGTAATCTTAGAGAATTGTTATGTTTGTGTATCTCTGTGCTGCACCACTGCAGGATCCGTCTCTTGCACCCATCTTATCACATCCTTGCTCTGGGTAACTCTCGGTTACCGCTTTAGGTGGAACCACAGATCAGTCAAATTATAGTTTATCTTATACTGCTTATACTGAGGTAAGAGAAGTACTACAACACCACACCATATGTCTCTCACAGCAAACACCTGTGTTAGTTTCAGTCCGTATTCTCCAAGATCCAACTGGTGGTGCATAGAGCCAAGTCCTTGTGCAGATATGAAGAAAATTGATAAAGACAGCACTCACCAACTCTTGTAAAAGGAGTCCTTTATTCTCAAAGACGGGACATAGTAGCGGTCAGCAAGCAACGAGAGCCGCGAATTGACGTGCGGAGGAAGAAGGAACAGAGGACTACAGCCGTTTTGCAACCTTCCGGTGCTTCTATGGGTCCTGCTAAGTATCAAAGCTCCTCTGTCAATCCCTATTTAATATAGGTAATTTACATACTAAAACAATACATAGTGTGACACGTCACTATGCTGTCATCTTGATTAAAAACATCTTTTTAACCCCTTTTTATTACTTTTTCACTGTATTTGCACTTTCCGGCATCATAGTTCCAAAAAGTTAAAACTATTCTTCACAAAGTGAAGTTAAACAATTTCCCAGCATGCTGTCTGAATCAATTTCTCATAGTTTTCAAGATTTCTACATCCTAATAGGAATCTTCATTTAAATCTGCAGGGATAACTATCTGTTATGATCATGTAATGGAATCACAGGTAGTTGGTTATTCACACACCACACTATTAGTTGTATTGTAACTGTACTGGAATTAATAAAGAAAATGTATATATATTGAAAAAATGCCAACTTTTCATTATACACACGATAACATTATTTGCTTAAACTGGAAAAACAAATGTGGAGCGTCGTTCAATATCAAGAATGAGCTAAAACAGGTTTCTAGAGTTCACAAAATAAAACAGATGGAACTTCAGTGATAGATGTTAACATTTATTCTACTTGATGCTACTTGGTATCATGTATGACTCCATGGCAGGTTGGAATGGTTATGAAAATGTTATTTTTATTCATTTTTTTTATTTCTGAATGTACAGTTGCAATCAAAATTATTCAACGCCTTTTGCAAATTAAGTTTATTAGCTAAATTTACTAACTTTCTGCTGTTTGCAATAAAGCGAACAAGAACAATTTAATTATCTCAACATGACGGATATAACAAGTGATTTCTCCAAGTTCCGAACAAATGCCACTTTTAATCACTACTGTAAAGCCAGACACCAGCTCCTGGTGATGTTTCTGAAGAATCCCATTCTTCATGTGCAATGACCCCCAGTTCATTTGCGTGCTGCAAGCACCTTCTTTCTATGGTATTCAAGTGAGACGACTGTGATGGCCACTCTAGAATCTTCCAAGGCTTCTTCTGAAACTAAGTCTGGTTGGCTGGTTGTCCTGTTAGAGGGTATGATCATGGCCAAGCTTCAGCTTCCTTACAAAAGGCCTGATCTTTTATCCTAGGATTTCCTGCTACTTGAATGAATCCATCTTTCCCTTCATATGATGTAGTTTTCCAATGCCAGAGGAAGCAAATCTGCTCTAGAGCATCAGTGAGCCACTGCCAAGCTTGATTATAGGGTGTTCTTTTCAGCATATGCTCCATTCTTCCTCCTCCAGACATTCTGCCATCCAAAGGCTCGAAAAGTTCCAGTATTGTATCACAGCTCATCCGAATGGAACCCAAAAATGTCTCTGGTAGAGATAAGTGGATCAATTTGTGGAGGATCAACTTCAATTGAATTTCCTAAAATACACTGGTCCCTGCAAATTCAAACTTTTTGTTATTCGATTTGCAAGGATCGTAAAATAATAAAAAAATACATGGTGACATTTCATACTCGGCTGAAGCATTAGCGAGTAGGCTCATTTTGTTTTGCGCCGCGTACCGGCTACCAATTAATGCCCTACAGCTAAGGCATCACATGGTTGTAGCGCACCCAATCTGGGGGTTATAATAGACAGTATAAAAGATGGGGACAGGCAAAGGAAGACTATTTTATGCTTTCACAGTGTAGGGATAAGGAGGTCAGAGGGAACAACTCATTCCACCTGGGGGTAGAAAGAGATCTAATCTAATTGTGGTGTACTTTTTTAGAGCTGAAACAGATTGAAAATGAGAATCCTAGTTTCAGTCTATGAATACTAATCAAAAGATTCAAGTAATATAAAAAGGTACTGGACCTGCATAGTCAGTTTGACTGTGAATTGATTGATTTAACATATATTACAATAACAGTACTAGTGTTGAGCCACCCCCGTAGTGTTCGAGTTCGATTCGGTTCGTCGAACACCCGTGTGTTCGCCGAACTGTTCGGCGAACTGTTCGTCGAACACCTTCGAACACCGTTAAAACAATGGCAGGCAAACAAAAACACATAGAAACACATAGAAAACACCTTCAAAGGTGTCCAAAAGCTGACAAACTGCTCAGAAGACATAACTAACACATGGAAAAGTGACAAGTACATATAGTCATGCGAAAATAAAAGAGGTGGAGGAGTAAAAGGAGGGGGAGACACAGATATAGGCATGTCATGCCCTTCTAAAATCCAAAAAGTGAGAAGCCGACACGGCCAGTCCGCTCCTGCCCGTGCCACCTCCGTGTCGCCGGGTTTGTGCCAGAGCCGCGGTGAACCCTGACGGCCAGCCCCCCTCTCCCAATACTGGTGCCTGTCCGCTGGTGGGTCGAGCGAGCCCCCCTGTGGTGGAGGCAGCTCTAAGCTTTTTAATTTAAATTGTCTCTCTAATTTGAATGAATACACTTTAAATCCATTTACAAGGATCTATTGGAGGGCAAGTCTCATGCCAGCAGCCGCGGTAATTCCAGCTCCAGTAGCGTCCACTAAAGCTGCTGCAGTTAAAAAGCTTTTATAAGGATCGAGCTCGGCTGTCCACCGCAAGGCATCCTACTGCCAGTCCCAGCCCCTATGCCTTGGGGTGCCTCCTGATGCTCTTCACTAAGTATCCCATGGTCCCGAAGCATTTCCTTTGAAAAAATTAAGTGTCTAAACTACAGGTGGTGCAGCTTGCTTAACAGCCGGGATAATCCGCTCACTAGCAGACACTGCTACTAGGCACAAAGTATTTCCTGGGCTAGATGCAGTTAAAAATTTGTAATTAGATACTCTCGTTGGATGCTGAGAAAGCATTCCATAGAGTCTCCTGGCACGCCATATATGATTCTCTTAAAAAGCTTGGGGTAGGGGTCTAGGGGACCCTTTTATAGCCAAAATCACGGCCCTGTATCGCAATACGTCACCTAGGCTGAAGATAAATGGAACTGTAGCACCCTGAGGGCTCGGTTGCTACAGACGTATTGCACCTCACCCAGAGGTGTGATATCTCACTCTCAGGTAAGGATGGAGTGTGGATCAGGACCCGACACCTGCATGCATTACACCACATTGCCGTGGGGCAGGGCGACCAATATGCCCCTGAGATGGGCACGACAGTCCCTGTCCCTGGCTGGAGTGGGGGGAGGGAACACTGAGGAAGGGGAACCCTGTAGTGCAGGAGCAGGGAGGAAGCAGTTCCTGGGTGCATTGAGAAGGGAGTATAAAAGGTGGGCACCATCTTAGTTCAGTGCAGAGAAGTCTGAGCAGAAGTGGCAGGGAGCAGGGGCTCTGCATGAGCTCTGCTCCGGAGGCGGGCCTAGTAACAGAGGCCCAGGCCTGGAAGAGGGAGAAGGAAGGAAGAGGAGCGGAGAAGGCTCCAGGAACGAGGAATGAAGGGATCCCAGGGGTGCGGACGGGCGAGTCGCCACCGCACGCCCGAATCCACCTGCGTGGAGGGGTCAGGCCAAAGGGGGAGACCGGTCCCCGAACTAGTGGAGGCAGGAAACGACCCTCAGCTAGAAACCGGAGGCTCTGACATTTTATGTGGCGCAGCCCCTCGCTACACCCGCTAGGAAGGCACCACATAGGGTCAGGGAAACTGGCGCCAAGTTTACCAAGAGGAGGCCCGAGGCAGCCGGACAGAAGTGTTGGTAAGAAAGGCCAGACAAAGGACACACAAAGGGGGTCCTGTGAAGTGCTCCAAAGTTATCTGGGAGTTGTCTGAGCCCCTCACCTGGTGAGCACAGTACGACGTGGGCAGCCGTTACCTGCAGACGTGGTCTGGATAATAAGAACTGTGAGTAAAGGCCCTGAACTGCATCACTGACTCCGTGTCGTTACTGCTGCTGCCCTGCACCATCACCCCCATCCTCCGCATACACTGCCCTGAGGCTATACTCCTCCCGTGGGGAGTTATGCTACGCTCTGCTGCACCCACAACACCAGCCTCAGTGGTCTGCCCTGTAGCGGCGGTTCACTCTGACCGCAATCCACGGGTGGCGTAGTCGGACATTTAAACATGAAAACCACATAAATAGTTCCGCCACTGGTTTGACCGCCCTGAGCCACGGAACCGGGTCGCCGCCACGAAGACTACAACCACCAGCATCCACCAAAAAGGGTCCGGCTCCGGGTGTCCCAAGGCCCAGGGGGTGCGTCAGAACATTTTCATCACCTTTCACAATCACCAATGGGACAAGGCAGTGATGTCCTCTGTCCCCTCTCTTATACATCCTAGTGACGGAGCACCTGCTCTCATCAATTCGCCATAACCCCAATATTAGGTGGATTGAGGTGGGAGGCACCGAGTACAAGTGCTCTCTATTTGCTGATGATGTCCTAGTATATATCACTCAATCACATATATCCATCCATGCTGTTATGGCTGAAATAGATCACTTTGTTACATGGTAAAATTTTAAAATCAATGCAGCGAAGTCTGAGGCCCTCGATGTCTCCCTCCCCAAATCCATATAGGATTCCATCCAGTCCAACTTTCCCTTTGCCTGGCCCTCACAGGGTATCAAATACTTAGGAATTCCTATTCATAGAGACCTCTCCCATCTATGTTATCTTAATTTTGGGCCCTTTATTGAACAACTCCATACAGACCACGGTTGGCAAGTTAGAACTGTAAGATTCACTACGTGAACCACTGGTGTTTTGTGGAAAAGCACATGTACACTGCGTTCCAAATTATTATACAAAAAGTGTTTAGGAGTGATAAGGGAAGAATTTGTTTGTTTGTCAGTTAAACTCATTGATGGTGATGTGTGTCAGGGCTCTTTATATCACTGTAAGCAATTGCAGACACCTGTGCTAATTAGTTTGGCAGGTGTGTCCAATGAAAGGCAAGACTACTTAAGAAGGCTCTCTCACATTATTAAGCAGCCTACATTTTCTGCCAAAATGGGAAAGAAAAAGGATGTGTCGGCTGCTGAGAAGCAACAAATTGTGGAGTGTTTAGGTCAAGGCATGACTACAATCAACATTGTGCGATGATCAGGATGAAGTGTCTTGGCAATCAAGAAGTATGTAGCTGATTCACAGTACACACGTGTGCGTGCTGATAAGGGCAAATTGAGGACTCTTTCCTACAGGCAATTACGTCAGGTTGAAAGAGCAGCGGCAAAAAAGCCTTGTCATAGCAGCAGACAAGTTTTTGAAGCTGCTTGTGCCTCCAACGTCCCCCGAACAACAAGATGCAGGGTCCTTCAGAGGTTTGCAGCTGTGCATGCGCCATCCTGTCGACCTCCTCTATCCACTTCACACAAGCAGAAACGGCTCCAGTGGGCCAAACATTACATGAAGACTGATTTCAAAACTGTTTTGTTCACGGATGAGTGCCGTGCAGCGCTCGATGGTCCAGATGGATGGAGTGGAGGATGGCTGGTTGATGGACACCCCACGCAAACACGGCTACAGCGCCAACAAGGAGGAGGTGGAGTAATGTTTTGGGCTGGAATCATGGGGAGAGAGATTGTCGGCCCCTTTAGGATCCCTGAAGGCGCTAAAGATGAACTCCATAATGTATGTGGATTTTCTCAAACAGCACTTCCTGCCATGGTTCAAGAAGAAGAACCGTGTATTTCACAGCAAGATCATTTTTCTGCATGATAATGCACCATCTCATGCTGCACATAAAACATCTGCATCTCTGGCTGATATGGGCATAAAAGGGGACAAACTTATGGTGTGACCCCCATGCTCCTCTGACCTCTACCCCATTCAGAACCTTTGGAGCATCATTAAAAGGAGTGTCTATGATGGCGGGAGGCAGTTCACATCTAAGCAACAGCTCTGGGAGGGTATTCTGTCCTCATGCAAAACAATTGGAGCAGAAACCATCCAAAACCTGACAAATTCAATGGACGAGAGAGTTCAGAAGCTCCTTTCGAACAAGGGGTCCTATGTGAAAATGTAACATCACCTAGAATAAAGTTTTGAGTTGAAAACTGTTTGATTTCAGTTTCTAACAACCTGCTAATGCTTATAATTTCAAAAATGACCATTTTTTTGGTCTTTATTAAAATGAAAAGGTTGATTGAAAAGTTTGGGGGATCTAAGAGTGTGGCAACCCAGTAGTCATGATTACTTCGAATTCTGACAATATGAGGGTCATGCTGCAGGTAGTGCAGCAAGAAGGCACTTATGTGCCTTGCGCATCTCGGAGCCCCAAAATTATTTTCCGGGCTAGATGCAGCTAAAAATTATTTTTAATTTTAAATCTGGTGAAGCTTTAGTATAGATGGCCTAATAGGATCAGTGCTGCACACTGCTACAAAGCCCAAATTATTTTCCAGTCAAGATACAGATAAACATGATTAGTAATTTGAAAGCTTAAAACGGTTGGTAGGGTGATTTTAACCAATCATCAAGCTTTTACTCTCCCCAGGATGACACAGGGGTAGAAAAGTCGTTTCGGATCCATGATTTGTTCATCTTTATGAACGTGAGTCTGTCTACATTATCAGTGGAGAGCCGCGTGCGCTTATCTGTCAGCACACCACCAGCAGCGCTGAACACACGTTCAGACAGAACGCTGGCTGCGGGGCATGACAAGATCTCCAAGGCGTAAGTGGCTAGCTCCGGCCATTTATCCAGATTGGAAGCCCAAAAAGAGCAAGGGTCCAGTGACACAGTCGTGGCTTCAATGTTTACTTGGAGATACTCCTGTACCATCGTCTCTAGGCGTTGACTATGTGTCAGACTTCTTGTCTCCTGTGGCCTTGCAAAGGATGGGCTAAAAAAGTGGTGAAATGATTCCGCAAAATTGATGTTACCAGCAGATACTGTGGTTCTGTTACGGTTTGAGTGCTGAACACTTGACGGTCCCACGGTTGGCAAGTTGGAACTGTGAGATTCACTACGTGCACCACTGGTATTTTGTGGAAAAGCACATGTAAGATTCTGCAACAGTCTCTGCTGATACTTCTGCATGCGTGCATCCCTTTCTATGGCAGGAATAATTTCTGCAAATTTACTTTTGTACCGGGGATCTAACAGTGTGGCAACCCAGTAGTCAGGATTATTTCTAATTCTCACAATTCGAGGGTCATGTTGCAGGTAGTGCAGCAAGAAGGCACTCATGTGTGTTGCGCATCCAGGAGCACCAAGTCCCTGTTGTGTTGGTGGCGAGGTAACAATCATGCTTCCTTCCTCTGTCCTCTCCCCCCAACCTCGCACAACAGAAATGTGATCAAGGTCTCCCTCATCTGATGAGTCTTCCATCAGTTCGTCCTCCACTTCTTCCTGGGCTCCTGCACCTTCCTCACTAGTTTGGCTGCTACCATGCGCCCTGGTAAAACCATCTCCCCCACCCTCACATGCCTGCCGCCTTGGTGCTGCCGACCGTCTGGACCTTGCAGATGTTAGCCCTTCCGCATACAACTCCTCCTCCTCTACTTCCTCCACCTCCTCTTGTGCCACCACCTGACTCCGAATTCTGTTTAACATGTGCTCCAGCATGTAAATCACCGGAATAGTCATGCTGATAATGGCATCGTCAGCAATAAAACATCTTCGTCGCCATTTCAAAACTGTGCAGAAGGGTGCATAGGTCCCTGATCTGAGACCACTCCTCCAGCGTGATTTGCCCCACCTCTGAATCTCGTTGGCCCAGGCTATACGTCAGAACGTATTGCACCAGGGCTTGTCGGTGCTGCCACAGTCGCTGCAACATGTGCAGAGTTGAATTCCACTGGGTAGGCACATCGCATTTTAGCCGGTGAAGTGGCAGGCCCAACGACTTCTGTAGAGATGTAAGTCGCTGAGCTGCGGGATGCGAACGGCGGAAGTGAGCACACAGCGACCGTGCCCTCTGCAGAAGGCCATCTAGTCTGGGATAGTGGGCTAAAAATTGCTGGACAACCAGGTTCAACACGTGAGCCATACAAGGCACGTGTGTGACATTGCCCCGGCGAAGGCCGCACCCAGGTTTGCAGCATTGTCGCACACGGCCTTCCCTGGTTTCAGGTCCAGTGGAGACAACCATTCATGAAATTGGTTCTCCAGAGCTGACCACAACTCCTCAGCTGTGTGACTCACATTTCCCAGA
Source organism: Phyllobates terribilis (assembly GCF_046119375.1). Lineage (NCBI taxonomy): Eukaryota > Metazoa > Chordata > Amphibia > Anura > Dendrobatidae > Phyllobates > Phyllobates terribilis. The sequence continues at coordinate 659,927,256 of NW_027362762.1, read as the reverse complement.
CATTTCAATGTAAAAACCGCCTGATGACGTTGAGCCCTACTGCCAGCATAGTAAGGAGGTGTGCAGGATCCCTTCTGCGCAGTTAGAAAGCTTGTGGCATGACCAGACAGGCTTTGGGTGCAGGTGGAAGACCGAGAGGAGGTTGAGGAGGCAGCAGCAGTGGAGGAACTTTGACATAAAGAGGATCGACGCACAACTCGTGGGGACGGCAAGACTTGGACAGCAGCCCCTTGTCCTGCTGTCACCATAGTTACCCAGTGCCCAGTCAGCGACATGTAACGCCCCTGTCCATGCCTACTCGTCCAAGTGTCTGTGGTGAAATGCACCCTGTCACACACAGAGTTTCTCAAAGAAGCGGTGATGTTGTGTGCGACATGCTGGTGGAGCGCAGGCACACCTTTCTTTGAGAAGTAGTGCCGACTGGGCATCTGGTACTGGGGCACTGCGACGGACATAAGGTCTCGAAAATCCTCTGTGTCCACCAGGCGGAAAGGCAGCATTTCTGTAGCCAAGAGCTTGCAGATGGTGAAATTCAACCTCTTAGCTTTCTCATGGCTAGGAGGAAATGGTCTTTTACTTGTCCACATCTGAGGGACCGAGGGCTGGCTATTGTGCTTAGACGGGGTTGATAAGGGTGTCCCCGGCAAACTGCCGGTCTGTGAGGAAGATGCAGGCGGACATGTTAGGTTGCCTTGATCCAAAGGTGGTGCTATCGATGTCGGACAGCGCTCAACACCAGCTGGTGTTACCACCTCCAAAGAAAATGATGACCTGCCAATCACGCTGGCTGTTGCGGGTAAAGAGGTGGCAGGTCTGCGCCCCAAAACAGGTGTGACTGCTGTCCCCCCAGTCACAGAGGATGAAGAGGCTGCGGATGCACAAGATATGGCAGACGGTGATTGGCCCGGCCGGCTAGGCCGCATTGTAGCACACTGAGCTTCCCACTGCAACTTATGCTTCATGTCCATGTGCCGGTTCATGCATGAAGTACTCAAACTATGTATTTTTTGGCCTCTACTTAGCTTTTGCTGACAAATGTTACAGATAACACGAGTTGGGTCATCTTTATCGATCTGAAAAAATGCCCAGGCTATGCAAGGCTTAGCACCCATGCGACCTGAAGAGCCACCACGACTTGTGGGGAGAGGCAGAGTTGTGTTTGAGGATGCAGTTGTTGACGTGCTTCCAGTACTACGTCTCTGTCCAGGAAGGCGCAACCTGACCTCGTCGTCACTAGCATCTTCCTCCACCTCCTCTGCTGACCTCATCTCTTGGCTGACTGTGGGTTGACAGTAAGTGGGATCTCCGACCTCATCATCATCACCCTGTGCGTTATCACACCCGTCGTCCTCAGAGCCAACCTGTTCCTGCCCTGACAAAAAACTAAAGTTGTCGCTCCAATCAGGTATTTGAGTCTTATCATCGTCTTCCTCATTGTCTCCACCAACAGGAGTTACAGTTTGGGAATGAGGGTCTACATTATGGTCAGAACCTTCTGCGTCTGGTCCTGGATCCGACTCAAAGATTCTGGGCATCAGTGCAGATCATTTCCTCGTCTGGATTCACAGAAGCGCTGGAGTCGACCTCTGATTCCCAGGCTATAGTATGAGTAAACAGCTCTGCAGACTCAACCATCTGTTCTACCTCATACTCAGACGGGCAGCTGGAGATTTGGGAGCTGTGAGGAAGCAAGTGCGATTTGGGTGACACCTTTGAGGACTGGAGTATTTGTGATGTTGAAGTTGATGTGGAGGAGAGCCCACTTAAAGGAGCACTTGATATCCGTTGAAGCACCTGCTGTTTTTGTGCCTCATCTGGAATTTGTAGCGATTGGCGTGGCCGTAAGAAAGGGATCTTATCACATTGTCCGCTAAAAGAAGTAGACATTTTAGTTTGGCTGGAAGATGGTCTTTCTTCTGCAGATGTTACTGTTGCTTTAACACCTACCCCACGGACACAACCTTTTTTCCCCTTCCCAACACGCCTATTCCCCTTTCCACCAGCAGCAGGCCTTTTTCCACTCATTTTGGTGGTTAACTAATTCACAACTCTGGAGTTGTTTGCACAAAAAAACAATGGATGGTAACCGAGCAGAGCTGAGTGGCCAAACTGTGGTATTAGGCCAAAACTATTGGCTGGGTTAGATGCAGAAAAAAATTATTTTGAATTTGCAACCTGATGGAGGTCAGTATAGATGGACTAATAGACCAAGTCCCACACACCGCTAGAAGCCCAACTATTTTTTCAGAGCTAGATGCAGAAAAAAATTATATTCAATTTGCAACCTGCTGGAGGTCAGTATAGAAGGACTAATAGAACAAGTCCCACACACTGCTAGAAGCCCAAATATTTTTTCAGAGCTAGATGCAGAAAAAAATTATTTTTAATTTGCAACCTGATGGAGGTCAGTATAGATGGACTAATAGACCAAGTCCCACACACCGCTAGAAGCCCAACTATTTTTTCAGAGCTAGATGCAGAAAAAAATTATATTCAATTTGCAACCTGCTGGAGGTCAGTATAGAAGGACTAATAGAACAAGTCCCACACACTGCTAGAAGCCCAAATATTTTTTCAGAGCTAAATGAAGAAAAAAATTATTTTTAATTTGCAACCTGATGGAGGTCAGTATAGATGGACTAATAGACCAAGTCCCACACACTGCTAGAAGCCCAAATATTTTTTCAGAGCTAGATGCAGAAAAAAAATATTTTTAATTTGCAACCTGATGGAGGTCAGTATAGATGGACTAATAGACCAAGTCCCACACACCGCTAGAAGCCCAAATATTTTTTCAGAGCTAGATGCAGAAAAAAATTATTTTTAATTTGCAACCTGATGGAGGTCAGTATAGATGGACTAATAGACCAAGTCCCACACACTGCTAGAAGCCCAAATATTTTTTCAGAGCTAGATGCAGAAAAAAATTATTTTTAATTTGCAACCTGATGGAGGTCAGTATAGATGGACTAATAGACCAAGTCCCACACACCGCTAGAAGCCCAAATATTTTTTCAGAGCTAGATGCAGAAAAAAATTATTTTTAATTTGCAACCTGATGGAGGTCAGTATAGATGGACTAATAGACCAAGTCCCACACACCGCTAGAAGCCCAACTATTTTTTCAGAGCTAGATGCAGAAAAAAATTATATTCAATTTGCAACCTGCTGGAGGTCAGTATAGAAGGACTAATAGAACAAGTCCCACACACTGCTAGAAGCCCAAATATTTTTTCAGAGCTAGATGCAGAAAAAAATTATTTTTAATTTGCAACCTGATGGAGGTCAGTATAGATGGACTAATAGACCAAGTCCCACACACCGCTAGAAGCCCAACTATTTTTTCAGAGCTAGATGCAGAAAAAAATTATATTCAATTTGCAACCTGCTGGAGGTCAGTATAGAAGGACTAATAGAACAAGTCCCACACACTGCTAGAAGCCCAAATATTTTTTCAGAGCTAAATGAAGAAAAAAATTATTTTTAATTTGCAACCTGATGGAGGTCAGTATAGATGGACTCATAGACCAAGTCCCACACACTGCTAGAAGCCCAAATATTTTTTCAGAGCTAGATGCAGAAAAAAATTATTTTTAATTTGCAACCTGATGGAGGTCAGTATAGATGGACTAATAGACCAAGTCCCACACACTGCTAGAAGCCCAAATATTTTTTCAGAGCTAGATGCAGAAAAAAAATATTTTTAATTTGCAACCTGATGGAGGTCAGTATAGATGGACTAATAGACCAAGTCCCACACACTGCTAGAAGCCCAAATATTTTTTCAGAGCTAGATGCAGAAAAAAATTATTTTTAATTTGCAACCTGATGGAGGTCAGTATAGATGGACTAATAGACCCAGTCCCACACACCGCTAGAAGCCCAACTATTTTTTCAGAGCTAGATGCAGAAAAAAATTATATTCAATTTGCAACCTGCTGGAGGTCAGTATAGAAGGACTAATAGAACAAGTCCCACACACTGCTAGAAGCCCAAATATTTTTTCAGAGCTAAATGAAGAAAAAAATTATTTTTAATTTGCAACCTGATGGAGGTCAGTATAGATGGACTAATAGACCAAGTCCCACACACTGCTAGAAGCCCAAATATTTTTTCAGAGCTAGATGCAGAAAAAAATTATATTCAGTTTGCAACCTGATGGAGGTCAGTATAGATGGACTAATAGAATGATGCTATGCCCAAAAGATTTTACTTCACTAGGTGCAGTAAAAAAATTGGTATTCTATACACAGGTGTTATATCTTGCAACACAGATAGGCTACTCCACTGACTAACACACTCTGCAATAGGCCAAAAAGGATTAGCTTTGCTAGATTCAGCCAAATGCTGTGAAAAAAACTTGCACAGCACTGGCACAGACCTGCCTGGCAAAAACTGATAGGAACTCATGTAACCTAGTCCTGAAAAGGACTCCAATTACAATTAGTCTTTACTCCCACAACCTATCTATTTAAGAGCACAGACCTCCCTGATAAAAGTCGTAGGAAATGCTGTAACCTAGTCCTTAAAAGGACTGCAATCACAACTATTCCCTACTCCCAAGCTATCTGTATATTTGTGCGAAAATTGGCTTGAAATTAACAAGGTATAGCGCACACAGCAACAGCGGTGCCGTCTAACACGCAGCTGCAGCAGTGAGAAAATGGTGGCGACGGGGAAAATGGCTTGGTCTTATAGGGCAAGGACATGTGACATACACTGCCAATGACACATGCCCTTGCTTGTGTGAAAAAAAGCACTTCGCTCCGTGTGTGCGCTGCTGATAGGCTGACAGATTGCACCTCCCCACTGCAAATGCGGGAAAGAGAAAAAAAAATGGAGATCTTCATTGTTCCTGCAGAGATCCATCCCCTGCCCCTCCCCCCACCCCGCTGTACACTCAAACTGCGTATTAACATTAATTTTCATCATTACTGAGAAAAAATCCAGTTATGATTTTGGTGCACGAACAGTTATCGAACATAACCTCGAACAGCCGAATTTTTCTCAAATTGTTCGTGTTCGCCGAACGGCTCGAACACCGCCCAAAACAGCTCGAATTTGAGATTGGCGAACAGTTCGAGTAGAACAACGCTCATCTCTAAACAGTACCTTAATAGCAGCCTTTTTTGTATTCTTCTGACACTACAAACAAGTAAGGCAAATTTGGGCCTCTCTCTCCGGGCGATTAGTGGCTTTTCAGCATTCACGGCAAATTTATTCTATGCAAATCAAATTGTTGTAGAAAATTTGGCGAACCCGGTGAATTTTAATTTTAATTGATCCACTCATGTGTAGTCTTTAGCTTTTGTGTTTGAGTATATTAGAGCAGACTTTTCCTATGCTTTTGGGTTGGTAGATGAGTACATCTTGGAGTCTAACCATGGAGACCTTCAGCTTTTAATATATACTTTACTGTGCAAAACAGAAACCTCAATGCCTGCTGCCACCAAATTTTTTTCTGCCGGCATTCAAGGGTTTTTGATCACCCATCTCCGCAAAAATCTGATGGCTGCCGGTGATTGCTTTGTCCTTCTGCCACATTTAGATAGCGTCACCAGTGTTCCTATAACTTGGAACTTGTGAACTATGCTTCCAACTATATCTCTAGGAACATTGAATTTATTTTCTATCTTTTTCTATCTTTTTTCATGTTTGGTCAAGACCATGTTTTCTTTTCTTAATTGTTTGGACCACTCTCTAGACAACCCAAGAATATTAATGAATTAGAGGTCATTGAACATGAGGAACTGACTAAAATTCCATAGAAACGCTGCCAGAAGGTTTAGTCTGCCTAGGCATTGTGTCTGCAGCAAACTATAACAGCCTACTTAGCTCTATTAAAGGGGTTGTCCAGTCAAAAGTGATAAGTCTGCAGTCACTCTCGCCGAGTACTGGCAAGATGCTCGGGCGGATGCTCGGGTCCCCTCCTTGCATGTTTGGCACTCTTTAGAATGCAGCAGCTTGCAGCTGCGGTCAGTATGGGAGTGGAGGCCGCAACTGCGGCTGAGAACAGAGGGAGTGCTTGCCTGTCGGGGTCCCCTGAGTCCGGAAGCTTACCTGTGGCAGGGGCCCCGGCAGTGCACGCATCCAGGGATCCAGCAGCAGGACAGGATGGAGCTGGGATGGGACTGCTCCTGGCTCCCTCCTTGCCTGTGAGAGAAACACAGGAAGCTCTGTGCATGCTGTGAGTGCCGTGCCCCTAATGATTGAGACCACGCTGCTTAAGCCCTGGAGCGTGGCACTCAGTACACACAACCCCCCAGCAGAGAAGATGCCACCAGTAGGTGGCAGTAGCAAAAAAAGTGATGTCAGTAATGGTGGTAATAAAGCAGGAAATAAAAGGTGCACCCAAAAACAAAATAACTTTGACCCCAGCGTGCATGAGAGTGGGAGTGGGGTGACCGATGACGTGGATGGGAATGGTGTGGGTATGGATGTGTCTGTGGTTGAGGATGCGAGTGGCGATGTATCTGTGGCGGGGAGCGTGAATGGAGTGTCTGATGGTAGCGGGGGGCATAGGGAGGGGGCTGGTCCATCTGCACCCCACCGGCCGCCAGTCCCCAGAGTTTTTCGGGGGTAGTGGCCGGGGCCTCCTCAGTGGGTTTCCTCGCCTCTGGACCTCAGGGATGGTGTCTTGCGGCGCCGTTTCCTGGAGGCCCTCAAAAAGGGAGAGCGGACGATCGAGGTAGAGGGAAGATGGATGGACTTGGCCTTTTGGCTGGATAGACATTGTCTGGCCACCTTCCAAGATAAAAGGGAGAGGGAAACGGTATGGTCCCTCCCTACAGCCGGGTGGCCAGGAGGAATGTGGTCCGTCTTCGGTGGAGGGGCAGTGAAGCGTGCCCACCAAGAGCAAGAGTTGTGTAGCTCCTCCTGAAGATGGACTTTAGGGTGACGGACATCTTTGCCCTGATCCATCCTTTTGGTACCTCCATCTTCGACATCAGTGTTGTTTGGCCGGAGAGCTTAGAGCTCTTCTGATCGAATTTTGAACTGGTGAAGGGGGAGCCCGGCTGGCGAGTCTTTGCTGTACAGGCAGTGTCTCGCCAAAACGGCATAAAGAGGGTGACCATTCTGACAAGTAATGAGTCAATCTCTGGGGTCGACATCATGATGTGGCTTTCCCGTTATGGGGAAGTCACTGAGGTCCCTAAGAAGAACAGGGATGAGTTTGGCATCTGGTCAGGGGGATGGACCTTCATGATGAAGTTGAAGGTTTCAGGTGGTACGGTCACCCACATCCCATCCTCATCATTTCTGGGGAGGGACAGAATCCTGATCTACCAGGGGCAACCGAAGGTCTGCCACAGGTGCGGTAATCACCGCCACTTCAGCGCGCGCTGCAAGGTGCAGAAATGTGCCTTGTGTGGCGGGGTAGGACATCTGGCCGCGGCCTGTGGTGACATTAGTTGTCACCTGTGTGGTGATCTAGGTCACCCGTATAGCCGCTGCCCCAGTTCCTTTTCCAACACCATCTCTGGTCAGGCAGGGGAGAGCCATGGGGGGGTCCCCAGTGGTGCATCCTCTGCTGGAGCTGGAGGTGGGGGCGGGAGGGGAACTGAGGGGTTAGTGAGGAAAAGCGAGGTTGGTACATCTGCCCACCAATGGCAACAGGTGAGGCGCCGTAAGGACAGGGGGCAGGATAAACCTCAGGCGACTGGGGTGATGACTGTCCCCTCCCCGGAGGTGGTAGCCGGAGCCTCTGAGGCCCTGGGGGAGAAGGCGGTGAGCGAGGAGATTAGGAGGATGGAGAGGGAGGAGTTGGCTGCATCCAATGACTCCTCCCAGTATGAAAGTCTGGATGAGGAGGTGGTGGAGCAGCCTAAAAAACGGGTGACAATAGTACCGGTAAGAGCCGGAAGAAGAAGAACAGGGCTAAAAAATCTAAAGCCCCCCCCGGCCGCTAAGGTGTCTACGGAAGGGCTCACCGGCTCCCCTCTGATCCCCCTCTCCAATCGGTTCCAAGCCCTCATTGACTCTGCTGCGTCGGAGGTCGGGGGTGAGGGGCCAGATGTAACATCTGGGGTGTCTTCAGGGAGTGGCGAGGTTCGTACTTTAGTGGATTCACATTCCCCTGGTGGGGGACTACCTCGGGGTCCAGAGGCGAGAAATCTAGTACTGGGAAGGAGGTGTCCGGTGCTGAGTGAGGGTATGGACACCTTGATATCTCTAAACAGGAGGGGTGGGTCGGGCTCCTCCTCAGAGGGGGAAAGAAAATCGGGGGGTATGGTTAAAAAGAAGACCGTCTAACTTAATCACCCATGATGGCGGAACCTGCCCCAATGACTCTGGCATCTTTTAATGTCGCCAACAAAAAGTCAGATGCGGCCATATTTACGGCCTTTGATTTTTTCACCCGAGTTGAGGCTGATATTTTATTTTTGCAGGAGACCAGACTAACGGACATGGGGTCCATTTACAAAGCAAAGAGGGAATGGAGGTGTGGGCCCTCATACTGGTCTCTTGCGGCTGAGCCGTATAGCAGGGTAGCGGTCCTTTTTAAGGCCGCTTTGGTGAAATGTCGACTGGTGATTGAGGTAGAAATGGGGAGGTGCTTGATCTTAGACGTCTTCATGAGGGGACAAGAGCTTCGACTCATTAACATCTATGGCCCACAATCCAAGTGGGAACGTAAGTGTCTCTTCCTGAAGATCAAGCCCTATCTTTTTACGAGCCGGCAGGTGGTCTTTGGTGGGGATTTTAATACCGTAACCAGGTCCCGTGATAGGGGAGGCCCCGGAGACTGGCTAGCTTATGATAGTAATACTCTTAATAGCATAGCAAGCGAAGCTCGCCTGGTGGATGTCCACATCCGGCACACCCCAGGTCACGTGGGTTTCACCTTTCATAGGGGTAGCAGTAGGTCTAGGATAGATAGTTTTTTTTCGAAGGAGGAAGCCATCTTAGATAGTTTTTTTTTTTAAGGAGGAAGCAATCTCTTCTGCAGTGTCCGCTGTTGAGGTGGAGTTGTCCGATCACTGTTTCATTTTCTTTACCTTGAATGTTGCAGAGACTCCCTGGATGGTGAGAGGCCTATGGAAGCTGAATTCGTCCGTTCTGGAAGAAGCGGAAGTAAGACAGTCTTTTGAGGAATTTCTTCAGAGCCAGGTACCACTCTTGGGTCTCTGTGGCAGTAAACCTGAATGGTGGGAGATCTTCAAAAAAAGGGTTGCAAGGTTCTTCCATCAGCTCTCGCGCCTTAGAGGCCTGAACATGTACCGCCTGCATCGGGATGTGGGGAGGAAACTCAAGCAGCTCGTGTCAACTGGAGGGTACCATGAAGAAATCTCCAGGGTGAAGACCTTGCTCAAGTGGTGCCAGTATGATAGGCACACATTCTTAGTTTTTGAGAGGGACTTCAGGAGGTACTGCTCGCCCGACCCTTACAGAACTATAGGATGTCAGTGAGTTGTAAGGTGGTAACAGGACTGATCGACAGTATGGGTTCCCTGAACAGATCCAAATCAGGGATCCTGGAGGTTGTCAGATCCTTCTATTCGCACCTCTTGGGGAGGGGGGATCCGGATCGGGATGAAATGTCGGCTTTTCGGGCTGAAACCATCCCTGAGCCAGGGGATGACCCCTCTCTTCATGGTTTGGCAGAAGCAATCAGGGAAGAGGAAGTGAGACGGGCGATTGATGGGCTCCGGCCCAAAAAGTCGCCTGTTCAGGATGGCTTAACATCCGAGTTTTACAAGACTTTTAGGGACTCTTTGGTCCCCCTCTTGACTGAGGTGTTTAATGAGTGTCTCTCTTCGGACGCTTTGCCCAGTTCAATGAGGAAGTTGGTCCTGATTATCCTGTCAAAGGGTAAAGACTCGTCCTGTATTGAGAATTGGCGTCCCCTAGCGCTTCTCGATATGGATCGAAAGGTTTTAGCAAAGGTGCTATTTAATCGGTTTGTGAAATTTGCACCCCGGCTCCTTTCGCGGGCCCAGCACTGCTCTGTTCCAGGCCGCAGTACATTTAGTGCTGTGCTCGGTGTCCGGGAGGCAGTGGAGCAGAGCAGGGCAGGTCACTGGAAAGGGTATTGCTGTCTTTAGACCAGGCGAAGTCCTTTGACCGGGTTAACCATGAGTACCTCTGGTCTGCCCTGAGGTACGGTCTGCCTGGGAGGTTTGTTGATTGGTTAAGAGTTTTATACAATGGGGAAGAGACTTTTCCACTCGTGAACGGTTGGGTCAGACACCCTTTTGAGGTGTCCACCTTGTGGGTAGTGGCGTACGCCAATCACGTTTCTCTTTTTCGTATCCTGTTGAGAGGATGCGGATTGGGTCATGTCTGAGGTCGAGCGCTACTCGGTGGCATCTGGGTCCATGATCAACCGGAACAAGTGTGAGAGTCTCTGGCTGGGAGGGGGAGATCCAAGTTTTGATCTCCCGGACACCCTCCCAAGGCCTCAGGCCACAGCAAAAATTTTAGGCTTCAATTTTGGCCTGGGAGACTATCCCCAGCAAAACTGGGAGGGCAGACTTAAAATTGCTGCCCAGAAGGAGGATCAGTGGAAGGGTTGGTCCTTGATCCTGAGGGAAAGGGTTGGGCTGGCCAAAGGGTATTTGCTCCCTTTGTTAATATACGTGGGCAGCATCTGAATCTTGCCAGAGCCTCTTTGGACATGGGTCGACAGCCTGTTTTTCCAATTATTGTGGGGGAATAGGCTGAACCTAATCAAGAGGTAAGCCACGTACCACACGAGGAGACTAGGAGGGTTGGGTATGGTCAACCCAGTAGTGTTTTTAGTAAACACCTTTCTTAAAGCAAACATCACCAACCTCTGGTTATAGAGGGCTCCTCCATGTATATTCTCCTGTAGGGGGTGGTTTCGGCCTTTATTCCAGGAATGGGAGACAGGAGGGCAGGTGAAGGACCTTCGAGCGCCTCATGAATATCTTCCGGCTTATTGTACCCCGGTTCTGAAGGTAATCCGCCGGTGGGGTCTGTGAGTGTGGGAGATCAGGACCATGTCATGGAGGTTTCTTGACAACAAGGTCCTGTTGACCCACTTTCAGAAGCCCCTGGTGCTCAAGGATTGCCCAGCCGGAATCTGGAGGTTGGGCTCGGGTTATTAAACTCTAAACGGATCACCTTGAACTTTTGGGACTTTGCGCTGCTTCCATGGGAGACTGTATGTGAGGGACAACCTCAACAACAGGAACTCTGATGACTGGGATTGTCCCCGCGAGGAGTGTGGTGGCATGCTTGAAAGCATGGAGCACTTCCTGCTTCAGTGTCCTTTTAATACAGAGGTCTACAGGAGGGTGGGTACTTCCATTGGCTGGCCCAGGCTGGCAGGCCTTTCCTATGCGAAGTGGGCCTATGGGGCATTCAGGTCTCTTGGTGGCTGAGATCGGGGCACTGTTTTCTTAGTTAGTTTAGTGACTAGGTTCTTCACTTGGAATGCACTGTGTTTAGTGTCCACCCAGCAGAAAGTCCTCCCCCGGGAAGAGGTGATTAGTAGGGTTGAGAGAGTATGTTCTGTCCGTTTTGACAGCTTTATTACATGTGAGGAATGTGGAAGAAATAGACATTCCTCCCATGTAATAAAACTGTCAAACAGTTGCAAATCATGCACACGGGAGCGATTTAACCTTATCACCGAGCAGCTGTAAATACTCAGAGCTCGGCCCGAGCGTACTCGGCGAAAGGGTTAATAGAACATACTCGCTCAACACTAGTGATTAGGAACATCCTGGGTGACCTGGTAAAAGTGTGCTCTCTGGAGTTTGAGAGGCTGGGTGCAGCGAGGGCCTCCCTTCTATGGAGGGGGTTCTCTTTTAATGTGCCCTAGGGAGAGTTAGGCTCCAGGTGCTTGAGATAGGGTGAGTTTAGCCTTTTTGCCTTTATTTTGGTAGGGTCAGTGAGATGTGTAGGGACAGACAGGGACAGATAGGGATAGTTTCTAGGGACAGGTAGTTAGTATTAAGTTTGGTAGTGAGGGCCAGTGAGGGACAGAAAGGGAAAGATAGGGATAGGTTGGTAGGGCAGTAGGGACAGTTTTTCTTTTTCTTTGTTAGAGAGGGACAGGGTGATTTGCAGTAGATTAAGATGAGAGCCTCTTTGATCTCCAGTTTCTGGCTGTGACGGTGGGAAAGTGTCACAAGAGGTGGACGATGATGAGACAATTGCCAGAAAGTCAGGAGGAGGACCAGGGTGCGGAAGTGGAAGACTAGGTGGTGGATGATATAGTAAGTGACCCAACCTGGCAAGAGGGTATGCAGAGCGAGGACAGCAGCACACAGGGGGAAGGAGGCAGAGCACCCCAACAGGCAGGAAGAAGCTGTGTGGTGGCCGCAGACAAAAGGCGGGCAACCATTCCCCGTAACAGCAACACAACAGAAGTTGCCAGTACAACTGTTAGGTCTTCCCGAGTCTGGTTGTTTTTTAAATACTTTACCGATAACCCCAAAAAGGCCATTTGCACCACCTGCCAGGCCAGCATCAGCAGGGGTAGCAAAACTACCAGCCTGACCTCCACCAGCATGATCAGGCAAATGGCAGGAAAGCACCCGACTTTGTGGGCCAAACCCCAGGGTCCAGGAACAATATCTGCGGGTGACACCACTGCTTCTTCCGCTGTTGTGCGTGCAAGCCAATCCCCTGAGCATAGTGCATGCGAATATGCCTCCTGCCCTGCACCTGTCGTTGCACACTCTCAACTAGCACCATCAGAAAGCACATCCTTGTCCCAGCGCAGCGTTCAGTTGTCCCTACCCCAGTCCTTGGAATGCAAGCGCAAATATGCAGCCAACGCCCCGCAAGCCACACTACTAAATTCACACATTTCGCGACTGCTTGGGCTCGAAATGTTGCCTTTTAGGCTCATGGAGACGGAAGCTTTCCTCAACCTGATGGCGGCAGCCATCCCTCAGTGATCGGTTCCCAGCCGCCATTTCTCCCAGTGTGCATTACACGAGCACGTGTCCCACAACATTAGCCATGCCCTCAACAATGCAGTTACTGGGAAAGTCCACCTAACCACAGACACTTGGACAAGTGCTTGTGGGCAGGCACGGTACATCTTGCTGACAACACACTGGGTTAACATATTGGAAGCTGGGACCCAGTCGGACTTGGGACGGAACACATCCTCCTGACGCCGAGGATTGCGGGTCCTAGGTCAATCAGGGTTGCCCCCACAGTCTACAGCTCCGGCACTTCATCCTCCTTAGCCTCCTCCTCCTCTTCAGCCTCCATCTCCGAAATGACCACATCAGTCACAAGCTGGAAGCACTGCAGCACTGCCTCAGCCAAGCGGCAACAGGCTGTGCTGAAGCTAATATGCTTAGGTGATAAACCACACAATGCTGAAAAGTTGTGGACAGCTCTGAAAGAGCAGGCAGATCTGTGGCTCACACCGCTGAACCTACAGCCAAGCATGGTCGTGTGTGACAATGGCCAGGAACCTGGTGGCGGCTCTGAGGCTAGGTGAGCTCACACATGTACCATGCCTGGCCCATGTGCTTAACCTCGTTGTTCAGCAGTTTCTCAAAACCTACCCAGAGCTGCCGGATCTGCTTGTCAGAATATGCCGCCTGTGTGCCCATTTTAGAAAGTCAGCTACAGCTTCTACTGCCCTTGCCATGTTTCAGCAGCGTTTGCAGCTTCCGGCTCACAGAATGGTGTGTGATGTCCCCATGTGTTAGAGCAGAATAGAGCAGTTGTTGACTACCTCAGGAGTGGACATGGATGTCAGACATATGTACCATCCTCCAAAACTTTGAGGACTCCACCAAGATGGTGAGCGGCGATGACACCATAAATAGCATCACCATTCCGCTTCTCTGTCTTCTGAAATGCTCTCTGCTCACAATCAAAGAGGATGCATTGCAGGCGGAGCATGATGAGATGGAGCAAGGAACCATACAGGGTGATTACACACAGCCCAGCCTCATCTCATCCCAACGTGGATTGGGTGACAATGAGGAAGAGGAGGAGGAGGAAGAACAGGAGCTAGCTTCATGTGCTATAGCCGGTACTGCCTGATGGCCTGAGGACAGGAAGGAGGAGGAGGAGGAAAGCATGGTCAGTCATCCTCTTGGTGAGGACACAGAAGTCTTGCCTGTTAGCTGTCTGGCACACATGGCTGAGTTTATGTTACGCTGCATTACTTGTGACCCCCGTGTTCTCAAAATTTTGGGTGACGGTCATTACTGGTTGGTGACACTTCCAGTCCCACGCTACAACTTTCTATCTCTTATTCCTGAGGCGGACAGGTGTACAAAAATGGGGCAGTACCAGAAGGCCCTTGTTGCGGAACTATTAAAAATATTCCCATCTGAAAATGCTGGTGGCAGACGTCACAGTTCATTGGACAACCAAGGAGTACAGGCGAGAGAGACAACTCCAATCCAGCAGAGGCAGGGGAACACTGTCAAAGTTCTGGGAGAGTTTTCTCAGCCCCTCCCATCGCACAGGCCCTGAGGCGCAGGGTACTCTCACAAGGAGTGCAAAGTTTGGGAAGATGTTGAGGGAGTACCTTGCCGACTGTACCAACGTCGTCCGTGATTCCTCTGTGCCTTATAATTATTGGGTATCCAAGCTGGACATGTGGAATGAACTGGCTCTTTACGTGTTGGAGGTCCTGGCCCGCCCTGCCGATAGTGTTTTATCAGAGCGGGTTTTTAGTGCCGCTGGTGGAATTATAACTGATAAGCGCATCCGCCTGTCAACTGAAAATGCTGATAGACTGACTCTTATAAAAATGAACAAGGGCTGGATTGGGCCAGACTTCTCAACACCACTGAATGATAGCAGCGTAACAAATTCAAATCCAGTGTCTTTTTTTGGGAGGTGTATTCTGATGCACCTCTTCACACCCACACATGGGTATACGGTTCCTGATTTTGGCTATAAATTTTTTTTTTTGTACAGTATGTCCATGTATACCCCCCAGGGGTAAATTTTTGTCAGCCCATACACTTAGTGCATGGGCATTACAAGTATAGGAGACCCGCTCATTTCTAATGGCAACATTTTTTTATGAGGCCCTCCTCCACGTCTTTTCCAAGGGGCATTGGAGTGCCTCCCAATTTTTGGCAGCCCTTGCATTCACTGCATAGGCAAACACAATGGGAGACCCACTTCCTAATAATGGAAACATTTTTTTTTCGGGAGGCCCTCCTTTACGTCTCTTCCAAGGGGCATTAGAGTAGGTCCAAATTTTCGGCAGCCCTTGCATTCACTGCATAGGCAAACCAGTATGAGAGACCCACTTCCTAATAATAGGAACATTATTTTCAGGAGGCCCTCCTCCAAGTCTCTTCAAAGGAGTATTGGGGTGCGTCCAAATTTTCAAAGGGGTATTGATGTGTGTCCAAATTTTGGGCAGCCCTGCCACTCACTGCATACGCAACAACAGTATAGGAGACCCACTCTTTAGTAATGGGAACAACAAAGCATAGCCAGCTGATGGCTCTCTAAGAATAGTGAGGGCCGACTGCTGGCCCTTTAGGAGTAGTAAAGGCTGCCTGATGGCCCTATAAAAATAGGCTTTGTGACTTTCAGAGTCCCTCCTTCGTAAATGAAACAGGACGTGTCTGATCATGTCTCACACACCACATGGCCAGATAAGGTTGTAAAATGTTAAACTGACATTTCCCGATGAATGCATTTGTCACGGTTGAAAGTAATGCAAAAGTGCAAAAATGCATCAAAAATGCTACGTGTGAACAAAGCCCAAGGTGTGGAGGAGTATTTTTGTTTTTGGTAATTTATTTTGCCTTATAAACCAGTCATTACCCTGGAAAGGATGTTCCTTAACATATTTCCCAGGAAAATCCATTTTGGTTTAGTTTTTGTATGTTTTATTGTGAGTCCGTGAAAGTGGTGTAATACCTCTGACAGCATTGTTCACAGCAGTGACCTGGGAGTCATAAGTGCTTCCAGGGGTCTTCCCCATGCTGTTCCCATGTAATTTGAGCACTGTTTCCTTCGATTTGGGCAATTTTTAGGCCCTCTGCAGACCGCCGGGGGGAGCTGCATGAAAAATGCTCTAGTTTCCCATAGACTTACATTGGGCTCTTTGCGCGGGTCGAGCACCCGAGTATTCCAATGTGCTCGACCCGAGCAATGAGCACCCGAGCATTTTAGTGCTCGCCTATCACTAGCATGTATGAATTATACATACCCCAGGGCCATTCCGCGCTTCCTCGCTCCGTACACTTGTACAGAGCAAGGCAACGCCCCGTCTAGTGACATGAATGGCCAGTGGGTGCGTCTGACTAGAATACACTCAATACAAGTGTACGGAGAGTGAGGCCACACCCATTGGCTGGGGGTATGTATAATATATACATAGCCTCTGGTCCCGGGATTCATGCTGGCGAATCCCTGCAGCGCACAGTGCCTGCGCTGGGGGGATTCATAAGTCTGCAGTCACACAGAGTGACTGCAGACTTATCACTTAAGTACTAAAAACAGTAGGTATGAAGGGATTGTGTAATTCTGAGACTGCAGTAGTCATTTCAAGAGGCATTTTGTGTTAAATATGGGGAAATTACTTGTTATATTAGTTGTGTTGACCTATTGCTAATAAACCTAATGTGTAGTTGAGGAGGGGGCTGAATAATTTTGCTTACAACTGTATACTAAGTACCTTTCTGAGTAATCTTTATTACACATTTCCTACCATTTTTCAGAAGTAAATTCTGTGCAGCTCCACCACATTCAGTTGTGCTCAAAAGTTTACATACCCTGACAGAATTTTTTCCTTCTTGGCCTTGTTTCAGAGAATATGAATGATAACAAAAAAACTTTTTCTCCACTCATGGTTATTGGTTGGGTGAAGCCATTTATTGTCAAACTACTGTGTTTTCTCTTTTTAAATCTTAATGACAACCAAAATCATCCAAATGACCCTGATCAAAAGTTCACATACCCTGGTGATTTTGGCCTGATAACATGCACAGAATTCGACACAAATGGGTTTGAATGGCTACTAAAGGTAACATGTGACCTGTTTGCTTGTAATCAGTGTGTGTGCATAAAAGCTGAGTGAGTTTCTGGGATCCCGACAAACTCTTGCATCTTTCATTCAGCCATTGACATTACTGGATTGTGAGTCATGGGGAAAGCAAAAGAATTGTCAACGGATCTACAGGAAAAGGTAGTCTAACTATATAACACAGGAAAGGGATACCAAAAAAATCCAAGGAATTGATAATGCCAGTAAGCAGCATTCAAACTGTGATTAACAAATGGAAAATCAAGGGCTCTGTAAAAGCCAAACCACGGTCAGGTAGAACAACAAAAATTTCGGCCACAACTGCCAGGAAAATTGTTCGGGATGCCAAGAAAAACCCACAAATAACATCAGCTGAAATTCAGGACTCTCTGAAAACTAGCGGTGTGGCTGTTTCTAGCTGCACAATAAGGAGGCACTTGAAGAAAAATGGGCTGCATGGTCGAGTCGCCAGAAGAAAGCCATTACTGCGCAAATGCCACAAAGTGTCTCGCCTACAATAAGCCAAACAGCACAGAGACAAGCCTCAAAACTTCTGGAACAGTTGGAGTGATGAGACCAAAATTTTACTTTTTGGCCACAACTATAAACGTTACATTTGGAGAGAGGTCAACAAGGCCTATGGTGAAATGAAGAATGGGCAGCCAAGAAGAATGGGCAGCTTTACCATCTGAGAAAATTAAAGAACCTCATCCACAACTACCACAAAAGACTTCAAGCTGTCATTGATGTTAGAGGGGGCAATACACGGTATTAAGAACTGGGGTATGTGAACTTTTTATCAGGGTCATTTGGATGTTTTTGGTTGTCATTAAGATTTAAAAAGAGAAAACACAGTAGTTTGACAATAAATGGCTTCACCCAACCAATAACCATGACTGGAGAAAAAGTTTTTTGTTATCATTCATATTCTATGAAACAAGGCCAAGAAAGGAAAAATTTTGCCGGGGTATGTAAATTTTTGAGCACAACTGTAGATAGCTTTCCTACTTCTTCTATACTACAGATTGCAGTGTGTTGAGGGGAGAAAGGGTCCAAGTCAGAGTGTATATAAGGAGTAAAGCACACACTTAACACTGCAGACTCTGCAAGGGGAGGGAAGGAAAATCACACACTTAGCATTATAAAAAAAAATTGGAAACAAACTTAGCACAACTTTGTAAACTTACGCTAACTACTAACATACTATGTTATTATTGATATGATATTTTTTAACAATAAAAAAAATCGCTAAAATTAATTTTTACATTATTTACTGGAACAATAAAATAGCTCTGCCGTAGATGTATTTTTGCTTATAAAGACATGAAAGTGGTCTAATAGACTCATGTCCGAATCTTCTTCTGCAGCATGTGGGTTGAAAAAGTGGTAAATGATACTGTAAGTGTAAAGCTGTGTATGTGCCATATTATCAGTCTCAGAGCACAGGCTTAGTAGACACATGGATGGAAGACAGGAGAAAGTGCGAGTCAGGTAATTTATGGTTTCAGAAACTGCTTTGATCTATGTATTACTTTTATATTTGCATAAGCGAAAGCTTGAACGGGGCGAAAGGAGAAAGTGAGAGCAGAGGAGGAATTTATTAAATTTGTCCAATCTGTCAGATATTAACCCCTTGCTGCCTGAATCTGCTCCCGAACGAGATTTTCCCTGAACGATGAAGAACGATGAAGATTACACACAATTCTAATGCAGGATGTTGATTTAGACATGAGCTCTGACTTATAAATATTCATGGAAGGGATCAGTGTGGTATTTTAGTTGTAAGACTTAGCCGTGTAAAACACTAAAATGAACAAGCAGCACAGTTATGTAGATATAAACGAAAAAGGTCCTCGGGACCATAGAGAAGAGGCATATTGAAAATGTTTAAAATAAGAAGTGTGGCAATACTAAATGATATCTGAACGGATTGCGGCTATGATGTCTGAGACTGTGAGACCTGTGTGGCTAGAATAGCCTAAATAAGAGTATCACTCTTTATTCTCATGCCCTTTACTTGCATATACCAATATTGTCATCAAAATTTAGACATAAATGTCATCAGTGGACGACCTGATCCACCTACTTATGCATTTCTAGGAGGGCTTATGGCTGTTCATGGAAGGTCGAGCTCTTTCGGCTTTGATACGTAGACCAAAAAGTTCTTGCAAGTAGAGATGCGAGAAACTGTGAAAATTGTCGTTAGCAATGTGACTAGCGAATCGTCCGATTATTGAATCTGTCAACATGACGTGATGGGATATATTATAGATCAGTGTTGCAGCCTCCATAGTCTTACATCAACATCTTAGTGATGGAATTATGGTGACTGTAAAAGCAGCTAAAAAGTCCAAAAAATAAAAAGTATATACAGCATATAATTACTTAGAACGTTCTGCCTATGCTGCATATAAAACAAAATTAGGAAAGTCATTAGTTACTGATTGATTAATGATTTATGTGTCAGCAAAACTAATAGCAAAGCAGATATCATGTCACCAATTCTTTACTGGAATTGCTGTATTTTCTGTTTTTTATGGTACATCAATAAAATGGTTGTCCACTTTTGGGGACTTTTTTCTTAAATGAATGTATTTTGGACTAAAAATTAATTTTGCCATTGGATTTCATTAAAAGTTGTTGCTTTCTATAACCTCTGGTTCTAATTGACTAAGATCAGCATTTTTCATGCTAGTCTTGATGGCGGGTTGGGATGTAGTGTAAGGCGCCTGATTCATTAAGAAGCGCACGCTTCCTAAAAAGTCAGGCAATGTGTGGAGTTGCATGTGCCTCCATGTTTGCCGTGCCCCAAAACCTACCTCAGTCATAGACTAAAGCAATATTTTTGGCGTAAGGAACACCACCCTCCTCATGAACCAGATTTTTGCCCAACCTCGCATTGCTCAAACATTTTGCAACTTTTCAAAGCCTTTTACATTAGTTTTCTGGTGTAAATTCTTTGATGAATCGGAGCCTATGTGTTTTGCATTACTCATTGCTGGACGCAGAATGAGTTAACTAAGAATCAGTCACTGAGCACATCTGAAGGTCTTTACAGAGAGTCTATTATCTATCTTTTTTAGCACCTCTCAGCTGATTTATGACTACAGACCAGATCAAATTGTTTGGCTATTACGGGCTCTTTGTCTCAATAGGTGTAAAAATTTTAATGAAACCCAATTACAAACATACTTTTTCACCCTAAATACATAGATTTAAGTAAAAATATAAAATAAAAAAAATTGCCCAAAAAGGAGAACAACATTTCTAATATAGCCTAAAGTTTGCTACTTGTATCTTTCAATAAAATAAATATTTTTCTCTAGGTACTATGCTAAAAAGAGAATAAATGTAACTGAGGTTCAGTGATTGAGTAGCGTTATAAGTGATGTATCGTGAATTCATCGTCTTGTCATACTGTGTAATTCCAAAATCAAAGGGTTTGCCACTTACACCCTGACACAATGCTATCTTATAAGGAAAGGGCAGATGTGCTTTGTAGACCAGCTGCCACACATTGAAGATGTATTACAACCTGAGGGAGTGAAGTACTCCTCACAACCAGTGATGCAAGCATATTAAGGAGAATTGTGGTAGTCCAGTCAAAATACGATGTGATTGAGGCGATTGGTTAACACTATCTCTAGAATGCACCAGTCATCAGAGAAAACTCTAAATGAAATGTTAATTTGAGGGCGAGCTTATTCGATTTTACTTTCTCACACAAGGGCCCTTGGTTGATCAGGACTTGCGGTCAGTGGGAGTTCTGCCAGTTCACACATGTGGTGTATATTATCCACAGTGGCTTAAGAGGGATTCTCTTCCTGCCACTCACCTATCTGCCCGCATGATCGAGGGTACTGCGAGAAGGTTTTTACAGCTGCAGTGAATTAAGGAGAAGGGGGAGAAAGAGACAAAAAGACAACATTGAGCAGAGAGTTGGAGAGGAGGCCACAGTGTGGATGTAATGGAGAAAATATGTGGAGGGATGAGAGGAGACTGTATTTGTGTTTGTTTGCTCCTGCCCACACACAACCTCACAGCGAGGGCCAAAGACTCAGGGGTCCATATAATATCTATCTTCAGAAGCAACTGTGATACAAAAGAAGTCTATAACCTGTAAGAAAGAATAAGAGAGGAAAGGAAAATTGTTGAAAGTGTACAGTCAGCAAGAATTTTTTATTAAGAAAAGAACACATTGTAAATTGTATGAACGCCATACTGCGAACACTAGTCCTACTGTACCATAGATCTGTATTGAAATGCACTAGGAGAAAATTGAATATATGATGAATTTAAAGTTCCATATATAACTTTTATTTTGCATGGTGTCTCAAATATAATCAGGCCTAAAGAGGTTTCCTTTGGTTATGTAAGGGTGGTGGACTGTCCTGTTGCGTTCCTGCCCATGAAGACACCACGCGCGTCATGTGTATTATGTCATGTGTCTTTGTATATATTGTGTCATGTGAATTGTATTGCATTGTGGTGTTTGCCTGTGTTATGTAGAGAGTGTGATAAGTATTGTTAGTATAATATCTATAGTGTGTAGCAGTGTTATAGGGAAAGTATAGTGTAAGATAAGTAATGTAGTGCATAGTGTGTAGTGTAAGGAAGTTCTGCCCAGCATCAGAAAGCAGGGTCAGAAGTACTGAAGTGTTGGGCCTAGCCCACAGTGGGAGGGCTTAGTGATAGAGACAGGACTGCACTTCCTGGATAGAATTAGATAGAGTTTGAAGAGTAACAAGTGTGCAGTACTGCCAATGGGTGATGCACAGCTAGAAGAAACTGGAGCGAGGAATTTCAAGATCGTAAAGAGAGTTACTGATGAGACTGAGACCTTCCAGAAGGCGTTATTCCACAAGATGCAGAGTCATGAGAAACCCGAGAGTGACTAGTGGGAGTCCTGAGCTGTAGATCCAGGTCCTCCATAGTGATAGGATGCGGAAGCGCTGAGCAAGTGGAGAAAAATTTGCTGATGAGGACTGTGGACTAGAAGCTGGGTTGTTGTGATGTAGAGACGAAACAGATATGCTGCAGAGCCCTGGAATAGCCTACAGAGGAAGGATACAGTGGAAATGAAAAGGCTTCTTACTGTAAAGGAAACATGCTTAAGACTGTGCATCCCCTATCCCTTGTACGTAACCCATATCAAGTTCAGTAAAGTCCCCATGTTTGAACGGAAGTCTCCTTTATTAATTTGTGGAATTCGTGGTCTTGGCCAGCCAACCCCATTGGCTAAAGGCTTCCTGTATGGACGTGAGGCCCACACAACACTAACACCAACACCCAATCAGGACCCACTCTCATGTAGCGCCCTGGATCGTGACAGGAGAAGGCGAGTGCCTCGCCCACGGCTACCACCCCACACCGCGTTACATGTATATTTTCATTAATAGAATACGCTATAACTGTCTAACTGGTGGTAGTCGGACCACTGGGACTCTACGATTGTAAATGCTGAGTTGATTATGGAGTTATTGTGAATGCCATGCTTCCTCTGCTTCTCTTAGAAGATAAAATGTTGGACAATTATCTGACTATTTGACGATTTTTCTTTAATATTAAAGGAAATCTGCCAGCCTGAATATGCATTGCAATCTATGGGCAGCTTGTTGTAAAGCAGAAGCAGCTGAATAGACTGATGTATATTTCTGCAAGGAAAGATTTAGGGCTGATACATCAAAGTGTGAACACCCCGGACTGGTGTAACATTTCTGGTGAGGAATAGATGCATGCTACTGATATGTCAAATTCATTAAATTGTGTGAGTCTTAAAAAAATCAGCTGATCTAATTCCTGAACTCCCCTCATTAAGGCTAATTATGTAAATGAGAAGATGCATGGTACTCCTAATCCATAGGTGCACAAGTAGTGTTGCATCCCACATCAAATGTATATAAAGATTTTGGCACTCCAAAATTGATTGCAGATAAAAGGGTGTTTTTTATTACATTAATTATGACGTTTCGGTCTTTAACATGTTAGCGCCATCATCCACAAGCAAGTTCTTTGCTACAAAACAGTGCTGCTACCATAACCGTTTCTTGATGCAATTTTCTACTATCTGCTATGTGTATCTGATGAATGTCTGATGTTAAAGACTGAAATGTCATACTTTTTACAGTGGATTGCTTATGTAATATGAAACACTTCTATCTGCAATTAGTTTTAGAGTGCCAAGTTCTTTATATACATCCCCTCATTAACACTGGCGTATGGAATTCCAGTCTTAATATATTGGGGACTTAGTAACTTTGGAATGAATTCATTGTAAACTTCACTGATTAGATCTACCCCCTTGACTGCTAAGCCCAGAATGAGCGGGAAGTTATACCGAATCTTTGCCCATAAACCCTTAGATCAATCTCTGAATATTCTCTAGAACAGGGTTCCCCAACCTATATCTCGGGAGCCACATGTGGCTCACGGTCCGAATTGTGGCTCTCGGCTGTCTGCCAGCTTGGTGCCTTAGCTCCAGGTCAAGCAAATAGGTGTGAAGAGCACATCTCAAAATGGTGAATTTTGTGAGTAGCCCTGCACAGAAGAGCAGATCTGGATGCACATTTACTGGCCTTAGGGGTTTAGAGATAATTTAAGTATGGTACGCTGGAGATAGGATGATACTACCTGTCAGGGGAGGTGCTTGAAGCTTGATGTGACAGTGTGTTGGGAGTGCTTGATGGGAGAATACTGAATGGGGGTTATTTGGGGAACCCCTGAATCTTGGTTGCCACTACTGTGAGGGGGGAGGGGGCTGGATGTGGCTTGTGACACCTCTCTCAGAGCTTAATGTGGCTCTCAAGGTCAGAAAGGTTGGGTCCACTGCTCTAGAACATTCTTCTTCTGGTCAAACTGCATTTTAAGCCTCATGCAGACGTTCATTTTTCATGTACATGTTCTAGCCGTGGTTTTCAGGAACAGAACATGTACTCAATATAATCTATAGACCTGTTAACAAGTCTGTGTTTTTTTTGCAGACTGTGTGTCTGAAAAAATTACAGAGACATCTGAGTCATGGATCAAAATTTTCAATACAAGTCTATGTATCTGTGAAAAACACAGACAGTATACAGATGGCATCAGTGTGAAGTCCGTGTGCTGTCCGTGATTAACATTGTAATCAATAGGAGAAGCTTTTTATTGATGGTAAAGACTGACACAGTGACCAAACACTGATGATACTGTTTTTTGAGTACATGAAAAATCACACGTCTCATTGAGGCCTTAAATGTAACAGGCTCTGTTTAATCGTGTATAGAGCCAACATTTTTAAAATTTGATATAAATACAAATTACTATATACAATGATACTACTTCAAATTTCCATAATAAAGATGTCCTTGTACAGATTTCTATGTTCTAAAAGTGTAACATGTTTACCCTATTATATAGTAGTGGAAATAAAGCTAATTCATGTATGTATACATGTGGTCCCCTAAATCCTCCAAAACACTGTACAAAGCAAGGTGGCTCAGTGGTAAGCACTGGATTTTTGCAGTGCTGGGGTCCTGGGGTTAAACATTTGCAAGAAGTTTGTGTGGGTTTCCTCCAAATAAAAACTCTCCTCCCAGGTGCAGAATCTCCACTTCACAAACTTGCACACCCTCGCAAAAATCTCAAACACCTTGACCTACACTCACTCTCTGAATCCCTTAACCCTATTACAGATATTTCCTTACATGATGCAGATGTTGCTGACACTTTATATAACACCACAACAGCTGCAGCTTTCAATTCAGTTGCTCCCATCACACATACCAAAACTCACACAATCAACAGGCAACCCTGGCACACCAACCTGTCTAAAAAACGGAGATGGACTTCCAGGGTTGCTAAGCAGATATGGAAAAGATCTGACTCCAACGAGCACTTCATCGCATTCAAACAGTCTTACCCACTACTTTCAAGTCCACATTCACTGCAGCAAAACAAACATACTTCTCATCTCTCATATCCTCCCTGTCTCACAACCCTAAACAGCTATTCAAAACTTTCAATTCTCTCCTCCGTCCCCCAGCACCTCCTCCCTCTCCTCTCATCTCATCTGAAGACTTTGCCTCATTCTTCAAACAGAAGATTGACACCATCAGACAAAGCTTTTTCCTAAAGTCCCCACAGCCTCTCCTCATATCTTTTCAATCCTCCTCCAAAGACAGCTTCTCCACCATTACGGAAGATCAACTTTCCTCTTTACTCACACCTCACCACCTGTGAACTTGACCCAATCCAGTCCCACTTCATCCCTAACCTTACCACAGTCTTCATCCTAACCCTAACCCACCTTTTCAACCTGTCACTAAAAACTGGTGTCTTCCCCTCGTGCTTCAAACATACCTCAATCACACCCATCCTCAAATAGCCCTCCGTTAACCCATACTCTCTGACTAGCTATCGCCCCATATCACTTCTCCCCTATGCCTCAAAACTACTGGAACAACAAGTCCATTTTGAACTGTCCTCCCACCTCTCCTCCTTATCCCTCTTTGACTGCTTACCATCTGGCTCCTGACCGCACCATTCTACTGAAACTGCCCTGACTAAAGTCACCAACGACCTACTAACTGCCAAATCCAAGCGACACTACTCTTCCTGCACCTGTCATCTGCCTTTGACACAGTAGACCATTCCCTCTTACTACGGGCTTTCTCATCTCTTGGCATTACAGACTTGGCCCTTTCTTGAATCTCCTAACAGATCGGACATACAGTGTCTCCCACTCACACACCACCTCCTCATCTCGCCCCCTGTCTGTCTGTGTCCCCCAAGGTTCAGTCCTAGGACCCCTGCTCTTCTCCATTTACACCTTCGGCCTGGGACAGCTCATAGAGTCTCACAGTTTTCAGTATCACCTCTGCGCTGATGACACACAGATCTACCTCTCTGGACCTGATATCACCTCCATACTAACCAGAATCCCCCAATGTCTGTCCTCTATTTCATCCTTCTTCTCTGCTGGATTTCTAAAACTTAACATGGTTAAACCAAATTCATCATCGTTCCACCATCTCACTCAACCCTCCCCTCCATCTGACTTATCCATCAAAGTCAATGGCTTTCAACTCTCCCCAGTCCCGCAAGCTCTTTTCCTTGGGGTGACCCTGGACCCTAATCTCTACTTCAAACCACATATCCAAGCTCTTTCCATTTCCTGCTGACTCAAACTCAAAAATATCTCCTGGAGCCGCCCATCCCTCAACCACGAATCTGCAAAAACACTAGTGCATGCCCTCATCATCTCACGCCTTGACTACTGCAACCTCCTGCTCTGTGGCCTCCTTTCTAGCACTCTCGCACCCCTCAAATCTATCCTAAACTCTGCTGCCCGACTAATCCACCTGTCCCCCCACTATTCCCTGGACTCTCCTCTCTGTCAATCCCTTCACTGGCTCCCCATTACCCAGAGACTCCAGTTCAAAACCCTAACCTTGGCATACAAAGCCATCCACAACCTGTCACCTCCATACATCTGTGACCTAGTCTCCCGGTGCTTACCTGCATGCAACCTCCGATCCTCACAAGATCTCCTTCTCTACTCATCAGTTATCTCTCCTTCCCACAATCGTATACAAGATTTCTCCCGTGCATCCCTCCTACTCTGGAACTCTCTACCCCAAAACATCAGACTCTCACCTACCGTGGAAACCTTCAAAAGGAACCTGAAGACCTATCTCTCCTGACAAGCCTACAGCCTGCAGTAACCCTCACTTCACCATACCACTGCACGACCAGATTTACTCTCACCTACTGTATCCTCACCCATCCCTTGTAGATTCTGAGCTTTCGTGGGCAGGGTACTCTCTCCTCCCGTACCAGCCGTTGACTCGTTTTTGTTTAAGATTTTTTTTATTGTTTTTGCTATGTATACCTCCTTTTTCACATGTAAAGCGCCATGGAATAAATGGCGCTATAATAATAAATGATAATAGTGAATTCGGATTGTGAGCCTGAATGGGGACAGTGATGATAATGGCTGCAAAGCGATGTGGAACCTGATGGTGCTCTATAAGTACGGTAAAATGAATTCTCTTACCTATATTCCACCAAAGACACTGGGAAATATATATTTTGCCAAATCAATAATATAGCTGAAACCACTCTACAATTGCAAATTTACATTTATAATATCTATCCATAAAGGTGCCAAAGGATCCTCTGCATGGACCCATGTTCTGACACATTAATGGACCCTAAAAGTCCAGCTGAAGACAGCCTCATCATTAGCTGAAGTATTCTCAAGGTACATTAGTTGAAATCCTTGCTTAGAATATATGTGTTTATTATATTCATTTTTTTTTACAAACAAACCTATTTCAATCATTTTATCACAAAAAAAGGAGATTCTTTTCCAGAGTGAACTAAGGGTCCTTCAAATTAATTCTTTTACAGTCTCCGCTGCCATTGTAAAGAGAAGTGCTGGTATCACTGACATGTTTTGGATTGAAGGCTGGTAATTGTCTTTTTCTGTTTCTTAAGCTCCCCAAGTGTTCAACAAATCAAATAAGACATGCATGCATGTATGTTTATGGACCCATTATCATAATTACATGTTCAAGTGAACTCTTCGAATACAGAGCAGGCACTGGCAAGTCCTCAATGTCAGCGCTCCTTCATAACATTATGCTCTTCTTTGTTCTTAACATCCATTATGGGTTCTAAATTAGATACTTATCTTTTGGGGTATTGTAAATTAGGTAAAAGGTCTGAGATACCGCACCAATCCATATTACTAAAAGTGACAAAGGAAGGACAAGCTAATGTACACATTTAATAGAAGGTTGGTAACACGAAGCTATTGGTCTTCTTTTGGGATTGCAAATTACTTTAGAATTCTGTTCAATACTACTAAAATTGTATAAATAAATTAAAGAACAATAAAAGAAAATTACATATTGAACTTAACTTGCAACTAAGAATAAGAGTAAAATTAGCCTTACTTTAAGGGAGTCTATCAGCCCAAATTAACAAAGCACAAAGCCTTATAGGAGTTATACAGTAGCCCCTATAAAAATTGCATCTCTATTCGGCAAAAACTGAAGTTTAATCAAATATACTAACTATCGTGCTCGGTGCACCCTTGCTGTGGCAGTGCACTGTTCCACCGATTGGTTTTGCATGCCCCCACCTCCCTTACTGGTGATTGACAGCACTATCTTACCTGGAGCTGGCACTGTCTAGCACCAGTGAGGGAGGCAGGCATGCAAAAACAGTGATTGGAACATTGCATTGAGCCTATTGGCCAATAAAAGATTCACATAGGCTTTCAGGTATCAGTCATTAAACCGCTTAAATAAACCAAAAGTTCAGAAAAGGAACATGTATATTGCAAAAAGATCCAGTGTTTGAATCTCACATGTGAAAGTTTAAGGCAATATAGCATAAGCATTGTTTGCTAAATGTTGCTGAGAAACAGAGCCAAAGGTTGCCCACAGAACTTATTAGTTTGCACACATTAGCACTGAATGTTCCTCAGTCAAGAGTGGGGAACTCTGGGATCCCATGGTTTTTACCCTTTTACCCCTGTAAAGGCATCTGGACTTTGTTGGAGGGTTTTTTGGATCACAACCTCAGAGTAACTACCATTAGCAACAACTGACGGATGATGTGAGGACAACAAGTTGAGGTCCATGAAATGTATACAAAAAAAGTCAGGTTCAGGGCAACCAGTTTTATCAAAGGTCAGAGCAGGCAGAGTTCACTCAATAAGGAAGACAAACAGAATATCAGAGCAGGTGGGAGGCAAACAAAGATCAGAGAACAAGCCAGTTGGCAGCTAGAAGACAACACTGAAGAACATCTTGCATGGACAGGAACTATCAAACCTTATTGCTTAAGCAAGGAGTGTTGGAGGTAAGGTCCTTTAATTACCCTGGGTCATCTGCCATTGGTTTTGGAATATGGACTACAGACCAGGAGTCAGCATACGCCCCAGTGGTAGCACCAGGGTTTTTTGCCAGAAGATGCTACTACTATGTGACAATAGAACAGCAGAAGGCTTGACAGAAAGAATCTATCAGCAGATTGCTGTAGCAGTAAGCCAGCATGAAAATTTTTCAATACTTCTGTTTGTAACAAGGTTGATTGCTTATGATTACATTGCTTTTAGTGAAAAATGATCTCCATGCGTATGGCACTAGATGAAGCTTGAGCGGCGGAACACAAATGCTGTCAGTGGCATATAGGCTTTGTGCACAATTCCTCTATATTAAGTCAGATAAAAGGTAAGGAAAATTGAGCAGACATTCTGTGAGTGTTGGCTTGACTTTCGCAGGTAATCTGAGCATTATATTACATTTAGAATAATTCAATAGCTAATGTTTAATGCTGACACAGATGGGAAATGTAGAAATTGGTAGCAAGTTGGGTGACACACTAATTAAAGGGGTTTTCCAACCAAATACATTTATCACCCATCCACAAATGTATGATTGCAGGAAGGTTTTATTGCTTGTACCCCCACTGGGCCTGAAAACTGGGGTCCCAACGTCTCCTTGTGAATGTAACAGTAGTGTGCAATGCATGAACACTGTTCTGTTAACTAAGTGGCGACGCATGCATACTACTGCTCCCATGGATAGCTATTAAATGAGCACCCCAGAGATTTATATTTATTTCCCCCTTCGTATATGTGTAATGAGTGGCGCAACATACTGTACTTACTGGTTGACATCTTCAGCAATTTTCAGGGACGCTGCAGTCCACTTCGGCAGTTGGAACCTGCTGGATCACTTCTGTGTGGCGCGTTGGTTACGTTCTCAATGTAAATTTATGAGAATCAGAATGAGTCTTCCTAGCCTTTTCTGAGTCTCATAGACTTTTAATGAAAAAATGTAAAAAGTGATCAGGCATTGTGTGATTTTGCTGGTCACAAATGCGGTTCCATGCTGCTGGAGTGCGAATAAAATCAGCTGACGACTGCAACCCTTGAGTATGTTAAAGCACTCATTACTAGAGATGAGCGTTGTTCTACTCGAACTGTTCGCCAATCTCAAATTCGAGCTGTTTTGGGCGGTGTTCGAGCCGTTCGGCGAACACGAACGATTTGAGAAAAATTCGACTGTTCGAGGTTATGTTCGATAACTGTTCGTGCACCAAAATCATAACTGGATTTTTTCTCAGTAATGATGAAAATTAATGTTAATACGCAGTTTGAGTGTACAGCGGGGTGGGGGGAGGGGCAGGGGATGGATCTCTGCAGGAACAATGAAGATCTCCATTTTTTTTTCTCTTTCCCGCATTTGCAGTGGGGAGGTGCAATCTGTCAGCCTATCAGCAGCGCACACACGGAGCGAAGTGCTTTTTTTCACACAAGCAAGGGCATGTGTCATTGGCAGTGTATGTCACATGTCCTTGCCCTATAAGACCAAGCCATTTTCCCCGTCGCCACCATTTTCTCACTGCTGCAGCTGCGTGTTAGACGGCACCGCTGTTGCTGTGTGCGCTATACCTTGTTAATTTCAAGCCAATTTTCGCACAAATATACAGATAGCTTGGGAGTAGGGAATAGTTGTGATTGCAGTCCTTTTAAGGACTAGGTTACAGCATTTCCTACGACTTTTATCAGGGAGGTCTGTGCTCTTAAATAGATAGGTTGTGGGAGTAAAGACTAATTGTAATTGGAGTCCTTTTCAGGACTAGGTTACATGAGTTCCTATCAGTTTTTGCCAGGCAGGTCTGTGCCAGTGCTGTGCAAGTTTTTTTCACAGCATTTGGCTGAATCTAGCAAAGCTAATCCTTTTTGGCCTATTGCAGAGTGTGTTAGTCAGTGGAGTAGCCTATCTGTGTTGCAAGATATACCACCTGTGTATAGAATACCAATTTTTTTACTGCACCTAGTGAAGTAAAATCTTTTGGGCATAGCATCATTCTATTAGTCCATCTATACTGACCTCCATCAGGTTGCAAACTGAATATAATTTTTTTCTGCATCTAGCTCTGAAAAAATAGTTGGGCTTCTAGCGGTGTGTGGGACTTGGTCTATTAGTCCATCTATACTGACCTCCATCAGGTTGCAAATTAAAAATAATTTTTTTCTTCATTTAGCTCTGAAAAAATATTTGGGCTTCTAGCAGTGTGTGGGACTTGTTCTATTAGTCCTTCTATACTGACCTCCAGCAGGTTGCAAATTGAATATAATTTTTTTCTGCATCTAGCTCTGAAAAAATAGTTGGGCTTCTAGCGGTGTGTGGGACTTGGTCTATTAGTCCATCTATACTGACCTCCATCAGGTTGCAAATTAAAAATAATTTTTTTCTGCATCTAGCTCTGAAAAAATATTTGGGCTTCTAGCAGTGTGTGGGACTTGGTCTATTAGTCCATCTATACTGACCTCCATCAGGTTGCAAATTAAAAATAATTTTTTTCTGCATCTAGCTCTGAAAAAATATTTGGGCTTCTAGCAGTGTGTGGGACTTGGTCTATTAGTCCATATATACTGACCTCCATCAGGTTGCAAATTAAAAATAATTTTTTTCTGCATCTAGCTCTGAAAAAATATTTGGGCTTCTAGCAGTGTGTGGGACTTGGTCTATTAGTCCATCTATACTGACCTCCATCAGGTTGCAAATTAAAAATAATTTTTTTCTTCATTTAGCTCTGAAAAAATATTTGGGCTTCTAGCAGTGTGTGGGACTTGTTCTATTAGTCCTTCTATACTGACCTCCAGCAGGTTGCAAATTGAATATAATTTTTTTCTGCATCTAGCTCTGAAAAAATAGTTGGGCTTCTAGCGGTGTGTGGGACTTGGTCTATTAGTCCATCTATACTGACCTCCATCAGGTTGCAAATTAAAAATATTTTTTTTCTGCATCTAGCTCTGAAAAAATATTTGGGCTTCTAGCAGTGTGTGGGACTTGGTCTATTAGTCCATCTATACTGACCTCCATCAGGTTGCAAATTAAAAATAATTTTTTTCTTCATTTAGCTCTGAAAAAATATTTGGGCTTCTAGCAGTGTGTGGGACTTGTTCTATTAGTCCTTCTATACTGACCTCCAGCAGGTTGCAAATTGAATATAATTTTTTTCTGCATCTAGCTCTGAAAAAATAGTTGGGCTTCTAGCGGTGTGTGGGACTTGGTCTATTAGTCCATCTATACTGACCTCCATCAGGTTGCAAATTAAAAATAATTTTTATCTGCATCTACAGTACCTCTGAAAAAATATTTGGGCTTCTAGCTGTGTGTGGGACTATTTGTATTAGTCCATCTATACTGACCTCCATCAGGTTGCAAACTGAATATATTTTTTTCTGCATCTACCTCTGAAAAAATATTTGGCCTTCTAGTAGTGTGTCGGACTTTCTCTATTAGTCCATCTATACTGACCTCCATCAGGTTGCAAATTAAAACTAATTTTTATCTGCATCTACAGTACCTCTGAAAAAATATTTGGGCTTCTAGCTGTGTGTGGGACTATTTGTATTAGTCCATCTATACTGACCTCCATCAGGTTGCAAATTCAAAATAATTTTTTTCTGCATCTAACCCAGCCAATAGTTTTGGCCTAATACCACAGTTTGGCCACTCAGCTCTGCTCGGTTCCCATCCATTGTTTTTTTGTGCAAACAACTCCAGAGTTGTGAATTAGTTAACCACCAAAATGAGTGGAAAAAGGCCTGCTGCTGGTGGAAAGGGGAATAGGCGTGTTGGGAAGGGGAAAAAAGGTTGTGTCCGTGGGGTAGGTGTTAAAGCAACAGTAACATCTGCAGAAGAAAGACCATCTTCCAGCCAAACTAAAATGTCTACTTCTTTTAGCGGACAATGTGATAAGATCCCTTTCTTACGGCCACGCCAATCGCTACAAATTCCAGATGAGGCACAAAAACAGCAGGTGCTTCAACGGATATCAAGTGCTCCTTTAAGTGGGCTCTCCTCCACATCAACTTCAACATCACAAATACTCCAGTCCTCAAAGGTGTCACCCAAATCGCACTTGCTTCCTCACAGCTCCCAAATCTCCAGCTGCCCGTCTGAGTATGAGGTAGAACAGATGGTTGAGTCTGCAGAGCTGTTTACTCATACTATAGCCTGGGAATCAGAGGTCGACTCCAGCGCTTCTGTGAATCCAGACGAGAAAATGATCTGCACTGATGCCCAGAATCTTTATGAGTCGGATCCAGGACCAGACGCAGAAGGTTCTGACCATAATGTAGACCCTCATTCCCAAACTGTAACTCCTGTTGGTGGAGACAATGAGGAAGACGATGATAAGACTCAAATACCTGATTGGAGCGACAACTTTAGTTTTTTGTCAGGGCAGGAACAGGTTGGCTCTGAGGACGACGGGTGTGATAACGCACAGGGTGATGATGATGAGGTCGGAGATCCCACTTACTGTCAACCCACAGTCAGCCAAGAGATGAGGTCAGCAGAGGAGGTGGAGGAAGATGCTAGTGACGACGAGGTCAGGTTGCGCCTTCCTGGACAGAGACGTAGTACTGGAAGCACGTCAACAACTGCATCCTCAAACACAACTCTGCCTCTCACCACAAGTCGTGGTGGCTCTTCAGGTCGCATGGGTGCTAAGCCTTGCATAGCCTGGGCATTTTTTCAGATCGATAAAGATGACCCAACTCGTGTTATCTGTAACATTTGTCAGCAAAAGCTAAGTAGAGGCCAAAAAATACATAGTTTGAGTACTTCATGCATGAACCGGCACATGGACATGAAGCATAAGTTGCAGTGGGAAGCTCAGTGTGCTACAATGCGGCCTAGCCGGCCGGGCCAATCACCGTCTGCCATATCTTGTGCATCCGCGGCCTCTTCATCCTCTGTGACTGGGGGGACAGCAGTCACACCTGTTTTGGGGCGCAGACCTGCCACCTCTTTACCCGCAACAGCCAGCGTGATTGGCAGGTCATCATTTTCTTTGGAGGTGGTAACACCAGCTGGTGTTGAGCGCTGTCCGACATCGATAGCACCACCTTTGGATCAAGGCAACCTAACATGTCCGCCTGCATCTTCCTCACAGACCGGCAGTTTGCCGGGGACACCCTTATCAACCCCGTCTAAGCACAATAGCCAGCCCTCGGTCCCTCAGATGTGGACAAGTAAAAGACCATTTCCTCCTAGCCATGAGAAAGCTAAGAGGTTGAATTTCACCATCTGCAAGCTCTTGGCTACAGAAATGCTGCCTTTCCGCCTGGTGGACACAGAGGATTTTCGAGACCTTATGTCCGTCGCAGTGCCCCAGTACCAGATGCCCAGTCGGCACTACTTCTCAAAGAAAGGTGTGCCTGCGCTCCACCAGCATGTCGCACACAACATCACCGCTTCTTTGAGAAACTCTGTGTGTGACAGGGTGCATTTCACCACAGACACTTGGACGAGTAGGCATGGACAGGGGCGTTACATGTCGCTGACTGGGCACTGGGTAACTATGGTGACAGCAGGACAAGGGGCTGCTGTCCAAGTCTTGCCATCCCCACGAGTTGTGCGTCAATCCTCTTTATGTCAAAGTTCCTCCACTGCTTCTGCCTCCTCAACCTCCTCTCGGTCTTCCACCTGCACCCAAAGCCTGTCTGGTCATGCCACAAGCTTTCTAACTGCGCAGAAGGGATCCTGCACACCTCCTTACTATGCTGGCAGTAGGGCTCAACGTCATCAGGCGGTTTTTACATTGAAATGTCTGGGAAATGTGAGTCACACAGCTGAGGAGTTGTGGTCAGCTCTGGAGAACCAATTTCATGAATGGTTGTCTCCACTGGACCTGAAACCAGGGAAGGCCGTGTGCGACAATGCTGCAAACCTGGGTGCGGCCCTTCGCCGGGGCAATGTCACACACGTGCCTTGTATGGCTCACGTGTTGAACCTGGTTGTCCAGCAATTTTTAGCCCACTATCCCAGACTAGATGGCCTTCTGCAGAGGGCACGGTCGCTGTGTGCTCACTTCCGCCGTTCGCATCCCGCAGCTCAGCGACTTACATCTCTACAGAAGTCGTTGGGCCTGCCACTTCACCGGCTAAAATGCGATGTGCCTACCCGGTGGAATTCAACTCTGCACATGTTGCAGCGACTGTGGCAGCACCGACAAGCCCTGGTGCAATACGTTCTGACGTATAGCCTGGGCCAACGAGATTCAGAGGTGGGGCAAATCACGCTGGAGGAGTGGTCTCAGATCAGGGACCTATGCACCCTTCTGCACAGTTTTGAAATGGCGACGAAGATGTTTAGTGCTGACGATGCCATTATCAGCATGACTATTCCGGTGATTTACATGCTGGAGCACATGTTAAACAGAATTCGGAGTCAGGTGGTGGCACAAGAGGAGGTGGAGGAAGTAGAGGAGGAGGAGTTGTATGCGGAAGGGCTAACATCTGCAAGGTCCAGACGGTCGACAGCACCAAGGCGGCAGGCATGTGAGGGTGGGGGAGATGGTTTTACCAGGGCGCATGGTAGCAGCCAAACTAGTGAGGAAGGTGCATGAGCTCAGGAAGAAGTGGAGGACGAACTGATGGAAGACTCATCAGATGAGGGAGACCTTGATCACATTTCTGTTGTGCGAGGTTGGGGGGAAAGGACAGAGGAAGGAAGCATGATTGTTACTTCGCCTCCAACACAACAGGGACTTGGTGCTCCTGGATGCGCAACACACATGAGTGCCTTCTTGCTGCACTACCTGCAACATGACCCTCGAATTGTGAGAATTAGAAATAATCCTGACTACTGGGTTGCCACACTGTTAGATCCCCGGTACAAAAGTAAATTTGCAGAAATTATTCCTGCCATAGAAAGGGATGCACGCATGCAGGAGTATCAGCAGAGACTGTTGCAGAATCTTACATGTGCTTTTCCACAAAATACCAGTGGTGCACGTAGTGAATCTCACAGTTCCAACTTGCCAACCGTGGGACCGTCAAGTGTTCAGCACTCAAACCGTAACAGAACCACAGTATCTGCTGGTAACATCAATTTTGCGGAATCATTTCACCACTTTTTTAGCCCATCCTTTGCAAGGCCACAGGAGACAAGAAGTCTGACACATAGTCAACGCCTAGAGACGATGGTACAGGAGTATCTCCAAGTAAACATTGAAGCCACGACTGTGTCACTGGACCCTTGCTCTTTTTGGGCTTCCAATCTGGATAAATGGCCGGAGCTAGCCACTTACGCCTTGGAGATCTTGTCATGCCCCGCAGCCAGCGTTCTGTCTGAACGTGTGTTCAGCGCTGCTGGTGGTGTGCTGACAGATAAGCGCACGCGGCTCTCCACTGATAATGTAGACAGACTCACGTTCATAAAGATGAACAAATCATGGATCCGAAACGACTTTTCTACCCCTGTGTCATCCTGGGGAGAGTAAAAGCTTGATGATTGGTTAAAATCACCCTACCAACCGTTTTAAGCTTTCAAATTACTAATCATGTTTATCTGTATCTTGACTGGAAAATAATTTGGGCTTTGTAGCAGTGTGCAGCACTGATCCTATTAGGCCATCTATACTAAAGCTTCACCAGATTTAAAATTAAAAATAATTTTTAGCTGCATCTAGCCCGGAAAATAATTTTGGGGCTCCGAGATGCGCAAGGCACATAAGTGCCTTCTTGCTGCACTACCTGCAGCATGACCCTCATATTGTCAGAATTCGAAGTAATCATGACTACTGGGTTGCCACACTCTTAGATCCCCCAATCTTTTCGATCAACCTTTTCATTTTAATAAAGACCAAAAAAATGGTCATTTTTGAAATTATAAGCATTAGCAGGTTGTTAGAAACTGAAATCAAACAGTTTTCAACTCAAAACTTTATTCTAGGTGATGTTACATTTTCACATAGGACCCCTTGTTCGAAAGGAGCTTCTGAACTCTCTCGTCCATTGAATTTGTCAGGTTTTGGATGGTTTCTGCTTCAATTGTTTTGCATGAGGACAGAATACCCTCCCAGAGCTGTTGCTTAGATGTGAACTGCCTCCCGCCATCATAGACACTCCTTTTAATGATGCTCCAAAGGTTCTGAATGGGGTAGAGGTCAGGGGAGCATGGGGGTCACACCATAAGTTTGTCCCCTTTTATGCCCATATCAGCCAGAGATGCAGATGTTTTATGTGCAGCATGAGATGGTGCATTATCATGCAGAAAAATGATCTTGCTGTGAAATACACGGTTCTTCTTCTTGAACCATGGCAGGAAGTGCTGTTTGAGAAAATCCACATACATTATGGAGTTCATCTTTAGCGCCTTCAGGGATCCTAAAGGGACCGACAATCTCTCTCCCCATGATTCCAGCCCAAAACATTACTCCACCTCCTCCTTGTTGGCGCTGTAGCCGTGTTTGCGTGGGGTGTCCATCAACCAGCCATCCTCCACTCCATCCATCTGGACCATCGAGCGCTGCACGGCACTCATCCGTGAACAAAACAGTTTTGAAATCAGTCTTCATGTAATGTTTGGCCCACTGGAGCCGTTTCTGCTTGTGTGAAGTGGATAGAGGAGGTCGACAGGATGGCGTATGCACAGCTGCAAAACTCTGAAGGACCCTGCATCTTGTTGTTCGGGGGACTTTGGAGGCACAAGCAGCTTCAAAAACTTGTCTGCTGCTATGACAAGGCTTTTTTGCCGCTGCTCTTTCAACCTGACGTAATTGCCTGTAGGAAAGAGTCCTCAATTTGCCATTATCAGCAAGCACACGTGTGTACTGTGAATCAGCTACATACTTCTTGATTGCCAAGACACTTCATCCTGATCATCGCACAATGTTGATTGTAGTCATGCCTTGACCTAAACACTCCACAATTTGTTGCTTCTCAGCAGCCGACACATCCTTTTTCTTTCCCATTTTGGCAGAAAATGTAGGCTGCTTAATAATGTGAGAGAGCCTTCTTAAGTAGTCTTGCCTTTCATTGGACACACCTGCCAAACTAATTAGCACAGGTGTCTGCAATTGCTTACAGTGATATAAAGAGCCCTGACACACATCACCATCAATGAGTTTAACTGACAAACAAACAAATTCTTCCCTTATCACTCCTAAACACTTTTTGCATAATAATTTGGAACGCGGTGTACATGTGCTTTTCCACAAAACACCAGTGGTTCACGTAGTGAATCTTACAGTTCTAACTTGCCAACCGTGGTCTGTATGGAGTTGTTCAATAAAGGGCCCAAAATTAAGATAACAGATGGGAGAGGTTTCTATGAATAGGAATTCCTAAGTATTTGATACCCTGTGAGGGCCAGGCAAAGGGAAAGTTGGACTAGATGGAATCCTATATGGATTTGGGGAGGGAGACATCGAGGGCCTCAGACTTCGCTGCATTGATTTTAAAATTTTACCATGTAACAAAGTGATCTATTTCAGCCATAACAGCATGGATGGATATATGTGATTGAGTGATATATACTAGGACATCATCAGCAAATAGAGAGCACTTGTACTCGGTGCCTCCCACCTCAATCCACCTAATATTGGGGTTATGGCGAATTGATGAGAGCAGGTGCTCCGTCACTAGGATGTATAAGAGAGGGGACAGAGGACATCACTGCCTTGTCCCATTGGTGATTGTGAAAGGTGATGAAAATGTTCTGACGCACCCCCTGGGCCTTGGGACACCCGGAGCCGGACCCTTTTTGGTGGATGCTGGTGGTTGTAGTCTTCGTGGCGGCGACCCGGTTCCGTGGCTCAGGGCGGTCAAACCAGTGGCGGAACTATTTATGTGGTTTTCATGTTTAAATGTCCGACTACGCCACCCGTGGATTGCGGTCAGAGTGAACCGCCGCTACAGGGCAGACCACTGAGGCTGGTGTTGTGGGTGCAGCAGAGCGTAGCATAACTCCCCACGGGAGGAGTATAGCCTCAGGGCAGTGTATGCGGAGGATGGGGGTGATGGTGCAGGGCAGCAGCAGTAACGACACGGAGTCAGTGATGCAGTTCAGGGCCTTTACTCACAGTTCTTATTATCCAGACCACGTCTGCAGGTAACGGCTGCCCATGTCGTACTGTGCTCACCAGGTGAGGGGCTCAGACAACTCCCAGATAACTTTGGAGCACTTCACAGGACCCCCTTTGTGTGTCCTTTGTCTGGCCTTTCTTACCAACACTTCTGTCCGGCTGCCTCGGGCCTCCTCTTGGTAAACTTGGCGCCAGTTTCCCTGACCCTATGTGGTGCCTTCCTAGCGGGTGTAGCGAGGGGCTGCGCCACATAAAATGTCAGAGCCTCCGGTTTCTAGCTGAGGGTCGTTTCCTGCCTCCACTAGTTCGGGGACTGGTCTCCCCCTTTGGCCTGACCCCTCCACGCAGGTGGATTCGGGCGTGCGGTGGCGACTCGCCCGTCCGCACCCCTGGGATCCCTTCATTCCTCGTTCCTGGAGCCTTCTCCGCTCCTCTTGCTTCCTTCTCCCTCTTCCAGGCCTGGGCCTCTGTTACTAGGCCCGCCTCCGGAGCAGAGCTCATGCAGAGCCCCTGCTCCCTGCCACTTCTGCTCAGACTTCTCTGCACTGAACTAAGATGGTGCCCACCTTTTATACTCCCTTCTCATTGCACCCAGGAACTGCTTCCTCCCTGCTCCTGCACTACAGGGTTCCCCTTCCTCAGTGTTCCCTCCCCCCACTCCAGCCAGGGACAGGGACTGTCGTGCCCATCTCAGGGGCATATTGGTCGCCCTGCCCCACGGCAATGTGGTGTAATGCATGCAGGTGTCGGGTCCTGATCCACACTCCATCCTTACCTGAGAGTGAGATATCACACCTCTGGGTGAGGTGCAATACGTCTGTAGCAACCGAGCCCTCAGGGTGCTACAGTTCCATTTATCTTCAGCCTAGGTGACGTATTGCGATACAGGGCCGTGATTTTGGCTATAAAAGGGTCCCCTAGACCCCTACCCCAAGCTTTTTAAGAGAATCATATATGGCGTGCCAGGAGACTCTATGGAATGCTTTCTCAGCATCCAACGAGAGTATCTAATTACAAATTTTTAACTGCATCTAGCCCAGGAAATACTTTGTGCCTAGTAGCAGTGTCTGCTAGTGAGCGGATTATCCCGGCTGTTAAGCAAGCTGCACCAACTGTAGTTTAGACACTTAATTTTTTCAAAGGAAATGCTTCGGGACCATGGGATACTTAGTGAAGAGCATCAGGAGGCACCCCAAGGCATAGGGGCTGGGACTGGCAGTAGGATGCCTTGCGGTGGACAGCCGAGCTCGATCCTTATAAAAGCTTTTTAACTGCAGCAGCTTTAGTGGACGCTACTGGAGCTGGAATTACCGCGGCTGCTGGCATGAGACTTGCCCTCCAATAGATCCTTGTAAATGGATTTAAAGTGTATTCATTCAAATTAGAGAGACAATTTAAATTAAAAAGCTTAGAGCTGCCTCCACCACAGGGGGGCTCGCTTGACCCACCAGCGGACAGGCACCAGTATTGGGAGAGGGGGGCTGGCCGTCAGGGTTCACCGCGGCTCTGGCACAAACCCGGCGACACGGAGGTGGCACGGGCAGGAGCGGACTGGCCGTGTCGGCTTCTCACTTTTTGGATTTTAGAAGGGCATGACATGCCTATATCTGTGTCTCCCCCTCCTTTTACTCCTCCACCTCTTTTATTTTCGCATGACTATATGTACTTGTCACTTTTCCATGTGTTAGTTATGTCTTCTGAGCAGTTTGTCAGCTTTTGGACACCTTTGAAGGTGTTTTCTATGTGTTTCTATGTGTTTTTGTTTGCCTGCCATTGGTTTTAACGGTGTTCGAAGGTGTTCGACGAACAGTTCGACGAACAGTTCGGCGAACACACGGGTGTTCGACGAACCGAACTCGAACACTACGGGGGTGGCTCAACACTACTCATTACACATATAAAGATGAATGCTAGCAAAGGAAGAAATAGAAAAAGTGTTCCTTTAAGCATAATTTTATTGTACAACAGTGGTTACAGTCTGAATGCTTTTGACAAAGACATCTGTTAGTATAGTTATGTACCAGCTGACATAATAGGAAATTTTGAAAACTTTGGAGTTTCCTTGATTGTGGATGACTGTAGCACGTGGTTATTTTAGGTTGCAGACAGAGAACAGATGATGTGATTTGCACATTCAAAGGATTGTTAAAATTCCTTGTTTTCCTAAGTAAAAACATTGGCAATGATCAGTGGAAGTTGACTAGATAATCTATCAAAAAAGATGTAATGCAGGTACATCAGCAGACAAGGAAACATAGTGAGCAACAATACAAATGGTAGAATGTTAGCCTATAGAGACGCATGTTGGCAAGAGAGTCAAATGGCATAGTTAGATGTCTTGTAGGCAGTTGAATAAAGAGAGGTTACATTTGTGACAGCTGCCACATATCCACTGTCTGCATTGTAGTCAGGTAGACCTCTCACCCTGAGTCATTTTAGAATCCAGAACTTGGCTTTTGAGATGAAGTCTCTTTTGACCCATGGTGGTAATCAGCCCTCTCTGCCTTTTTGGGTGTGTTAATAGAGTTGTTGGTATATTAACATAGTCAAATGAAGAGTTTTGAAGTCAACCCTGTAAGCGTATTGTTATCTAGGACCCAGCTGTCAGGTGCAGCATTGAGATTTAAAATATATATCTATCTGTTGGGCAGATACAACTTTAAATTCTCTCCTTAAATATTCTTGTTGAAGTGGAATGTAGCTACACTCCACCTCACATCCTGTCTCTTCCCATTCTATTTAAAGGGAATCTGTCACCAGGATTTGGTTCCCCATCTGACAGATACATGATGTAGAGACAAATACCCTGATTCCAGTGATGTATCACTTACTGGGCAGCTTTCTGCAATTTTCATGAAATCAGTGATTTCTTTACTGCAGATCTAGCAGTTCTCTGAATTCTGAGCTTTGTATAACCCCGTCCACACCATTGATTGGCATCTTTCTGTATACACTGTGCATAGGTAGAAAGCTGTCAGTGGTGGGGTAATACAAAACTGATGAATATGGAGGACTACATGGTAGCAGGTTTACTCCTCTATTAATAATCTTCTGCTGATATATCAGTGATTTTATCAAAACTACAGCAAGTAGCCCAGTAAGTGACACATCAAGGGAATAAGAGTCTTTGTCTCTACATCATGCTGCTCTCAGATTAGGTGGCAAAAACCTTGTAACATATTCCCTTTAATAATTATTATTGACAGGAACTCATGACACTGAGACACTAATTAGAGTATTACTTACAGGATAAAAAAAATACTAAATTGAATTTGGAGCAAATATTGTTCTTTAATAAAATCACTATAGGACAAATACACATCCATAACATTAATTGTCATTAATAAAGTCCAAACCACTTATGGCAAATTTTTAAAGTAGAGCATAAAACAGTCGCCAACGCTGAATTACAATTGGAAGGAATTCAGCAAAAACGTAACAGCGAAAAGCATTGCTTGTGACCGTCATTAGTTAGTTTGTAGGAGAGTTGTTATTCCGCTTCATTTTCCGTATGAAACGACTCGAGGTATATTATCCTAGAAGAGTTGCTCTAGAAATTGACCCGCTAGTTCACATCATAGGCCACAGAGCAGAACGTATAAAAGTTGACTTTTTTTTTTGTATGTTTTGTACTTTCTATAAAATTGAATTGTATAGACAATAATGAAGCGGCGAGCTAATAAATAGTGTTTAACATAAATTTGCACATTGTTGTGTATATTTCCCATACTCACATTAAATTATTGGAAATTCTCTTTCACATTATTTAATGAGTTTCTCATTTGTGCTGT
Source organism: Phyllobates terribilis (assembly GCF_046119375.1). Taxonomy (NCBI): domain Eukaryota; kingdom Metazoa; phylum Chordata; class Amphibia; order Anura; family Dendrobatidae; genus Phyllobates; species Phyllobates terribilis. Next base: position 659,884,635 of record NW_027362762.1, on the reverse strand, counting down.
TTGCCTAATTGTTTTTCGCGGTATCAGCAGCTTGAGTCGCCTGCCATTAAACTCTGCCATCCACGCTGAGGCAATGTAATTTAAAGCTATGGTTAAATTATGACTTCTCTGAACCGGTTGTGGCACTGACGCATAACCCTAATTAAACGATCACATCCATTCTGGAGGTGCTCTCTTCTCCCCTCAAACGTTAATTACAACATAAGAGTCTTTAATGGCCTGCCTCACCTCCAGCTTCTCCAAAGAAAGGTCATGCGATTAATTTTTGTCATTAATCTTTTCCCAATGTGGACACTCTGCTGTCACCGCAGCCTATTAACCCTCTATCCTACGCGCCCCCCCCTCCCTGCTAGTCCTACCGCTTTCCCCCTCCGTCAGTTACTGAAGAAAATGAAAATATTTAAGAATCGTTTTGTCGTGCTAAGAGCAATGGACAGGTTTGGCATGTCAGGTGCACTGAGGATTACAGCACGATAATGAAGAGGAATTGTTTTCCAATTTTTGCAAGAATCCCTCATCATCATCATCAGACTTAATAAAGAAAACCTGTTTGCTAAACTGGCACTCTTCATTGAAAACAACCAGGCACAATTCACACAAAGCAGATTTCTTTCAGAAAGTTCTGTAACTGTCCTCTATATCCTAAAGCAAATATCCATGTGCATCCTTCAGAAACAACCCCGTTCAGATACATGGAACTGATTCTGAGCCGCAGAAATTTCTGCAACAAATCTGCAATGTGTAAACATGCCCTAAAAAACGGCAAGGCCCTAGGCTCCATAAATGGAGCTATCATGCAAAGAATACATTACATTACAATAGAGGGAAATTTATATGAACATACAGCAGTTATGTAGGGGGAATAGACTGCAAATTAAACTAAACTTGGATTAATGTAAAAAATACATCTGTATACTAAGTTCTAACTGCACAATATATGTGTATATATATATATATATATATATATATATATATATATATATATATATATATATATACGAATCTGTAATGCAAACCTGTATACTCAGTGTTAATTGGACTATATATATATATATATATATATATATATATATATATAGTCCGATTAACACTGAGTATACAGATTTGCATTACAGATTTGTGTATATATATATATATATATATAAATCAAAAAATAGGAAACAGCACAAAAAGTAGTTTTGGTGCAAAAAATCCTCCCAGGTACATTCCAGTCCTTTAGATATCCATGCAAAAATGGAGGCAGCATACAGAGTAGAATAAAGTGATAAGATTTAATAGCCATATGGGCTATGAAACCTTATCACTTTATTCTACTCTGTGTGCTGCCTCCATTTTTGCATGGATATATATATATATATTATATATAGCAATCTGTAATGCAAACCAGTATACTCAGTTCCGACTGGACAATATATATATATGTATATATATATATATTTAGATTGTGAGCCCCAATGGGGACAGTGCCCACAATGTCTGCAAAGCGCTGTGGAATTAGTGGCGCTATATAAGTGAGTAAAATAAATAAATATATATATATATCAATCTGTAATATAAACTTGTATACTAACTTCTAACTGTACAATATATATATAATTGGACTATATATATATATATATATATATATATATATACACATACGTACAGTATATATATATATATCAATCTGTAATATATATATATATATCAATCTGTAATATAAACCTGTATACTCAGTTCTTACTGAACAGTATATACTGTGTATGTTAGAACTGATATATATACATACCAGTCCTCATATTTTGCTTGTGAGACATAATTGTTGCTTGTAAGGTAATATTGCAGTAGAAATGTGTGAGTCCCGAGGAAGGTCGTCCACAAAAAGGTTTAGGAAAATAGAATTCTACTTCCAACTACAAATCCAAATTTAAGTGATATCATGCTCTTCTTTTTCGTAAACATTAATTGTGGTCAAGAACTGGATATGGATGGCGATAATATGTACAGAGCAAAAAGACATGATTTGAAGTCCTTTGAGATTCTTTTCGGACAACCAATACTAAGTCAAGCCCTATTGAGCCGCTGATTTTTTTTTATAATAATAGTAGTAATAAAGATAATACAAAAACAATAACTAAAGAACATACGGTAAACTAACAAAAATGATAATACAAATACGGTGTAAGAAGATATGCCGCCAACGGTGCCCACATCACAGCAAGTTTCACAGTCGCACCTACTCTCACCTCCAACAGTCACATATATGCAAGCACACATCCTTCAGAAGCAAGGACATCAGGGACATCACATCCTCATCACAGTACTCAGCCTAATAATTAATAACCATTAGGAACAATAAGGCTAATACCGGCCATGGCCGGACTCAATGTGCAGCTTTTCTACTTTAATGAAAACAATGATTTGACTTTGAAGAAAGTGACTTTTTTAAGTGAAAGCTAGATCCACACTCCCCCACACACTCCTTCGCCCCCTCCCCCCTTTCCTCTTTTTTTCTTTTCTTTTAATACTCTGCGTTCTATCATGCAAATCCCCTTTCAAATTATGTGCGTATTAGAGCCATCAGCAGTAATGTCACCGACACAAAATGAGAACTGGGACTTAAGCACCTAACGAACAATGAAATGTGTGAGCCCTGGGACAGGACAATTAAGCACTGGGCTTAGCCAGCGATGGAAATTTATTGCCATCAAATCCATATTTCTATTTTCCCCCTGAACAGTAACCTATTTGAATATGATTAAAGGTTTTCATTAGAGGCAGCAGGAAGGCCCACGTCTCTCTGTTCCCAGTTAGCTTACAAACACGAAACACTGAAATCCCAGCTTCTGTGCCTAGATGGTGGGACGTCCGGCAACAATTAAAAAGTGAAAAGACACCTTCATTAAATACACCGCTGATATATGAGCGGCGTGTATTGTGTATCAAGACACTAGTCTCTCTGAAGCCCTGACCTTCCCTCATTCGTACTTCTGTGCAAAAATATCATCATTTAATTATATATATATATATATATATATATATATATATATATATATATATATATATATATATATATATATATATATATATATATACACATATAGTCAATTGACAATATTTGAGAAGGCTTTATATAATATTCCTCATTGGTTTTGTAACTATGGATTTATGTGCATAAAGTAGGCAAGATGGGGTCATTTGCAGCAAATGACAGTGACTTGTGTAATAAATGGAAGGTAGAATTTTTCGCTCAAATATTTACATTTTTGCAATTCTCAGCCTCGTTTTGATTTTTTTTCCCCAAAGGGCATATTTGCTTTGTGTTTTATCTATAAGAGGACATCGTTAGCCAATGGCTATATACACATGCGTATTTAACATATAATTGCCTAAGATAGCATGAATTCAAGCCTTTCACATAGTTTATCGAGAAAAAATATAGACAAATTTTCTTTTATTTTGACCCAAGTGGATGGCCACATTTACACTTGGTAGCTTCATAATAATGCAGACAGTCCTTAAATGTCAGGTGAAACATCAACCCCCAAAAAAGTGAAGCTTAGTAACTCAATATAAAATAAAGAACAAAAGAACGTAGATGAACTTCAGGTCAGGTTCACACTGACATTAGGTTCCATTCTATCAGGTTTCCATTAGCTTTGACATAAAAAGGCAGTCTGGTGCTGTTTTTTTAATATAAATAAAATTAAACCTTTCTGATTAATTATAGAGAAATATGATTTTTTTAGGGTCTGTCACAAAAATACTATCCATAGGTGCTGTAAAACAGATGCAGAAAGCTTAAACTTGACACCCTACTTAAAATGTTCAATGATTTCTGTTGTATTACAGGGGATGTCCGGTCTTCTGCTAAAAGTCTGCAGTCACTGTATCTAATTGCTGACTTCTGAATTCTCTCCAGTGTTGCTGCAGAGGACAGGTAGCCAGTCGCATGACCGTAAGTATGCGATTTGCATACATCCAGTCACATTCCCACTAGACGTGCTCAGCATTGCTCATTTTACTATGCTTACTTATAAAGCACTGTAATATTCTGTAGTGCTTTACAGGCATTATCTTCACTGTCCCCAATGGGGCTCACAATATAAATTTACTATCAGTTTGTCTTTGGAGTGTGGGAGGAAACAGGAGGAAATCCACTCAAACACGGGGAGAACATAAAAACTCCTTGCAGATGCTGTCCTTGGTGGGATTTGAACCAGGGCTGTGGAGTGGATAAGCCAAACCTCTGACTCCTCAATTTCTATGACTCCGACTCCCGACTTCAACTCCATGACTCCCACTCCGGCTTCACAGCACTTTAGGAGCAACTACACTACTGAGCGTGTACATAAACTGCAGCACAGATTCATCTCAACTAAAAGCCGTGATCCTTAGATCAGGAATAAGACAGATATTTATAGGACATTTCATAACTTTCACAAATTCTTATGAAAAATATTCAGCCCATCTGCATTGTACTACTGTACCCAATTTATTATATATTTTAGGAGTTGCAGTCGGTCCATTTTATACCGACCCCATCAAAATGGACACCGACTCAGACTCCGCAGTCCTGTTTTGAATCCCGGACCCCACTCTTCAAAGGAACAGCGCTAACCACTGAGCCATCGTTCTGTACCTGCTCAATGCAAGTGAATTGAGTGATGCCAATGTAATTAGCACGCGGCGACATGTACGTAAATCGCATTCTTGTGACATCGGAGAATCTTGACAGTGTGCGGTGCAAGTGCTGTAAGTATTCAGAAGTCTGCAGTCTTACACAGTGACTGCAGACTTTTAGCAGAAGACTGGATAACTATTTTAGGTGTCAAGTTACAGTTTTCTGTATCAAGAAATATTTCTGTATCATGGTATATTTTACACATTGGGAGTCAAGTAAAAATAAAACCTGTATACTCAATACTGTAGATGTCACATTCTTATTTTACGATTTTGCCATGATTCCCAATCACATGGCATTAGTCAAAAGCAGAATAACATCTCACTCGGCACTCAAAGAATTAAATAAAAGCAGAAAGCAAAGCAGTGTCTATTCCATTTTGTTCTGTAACAATCATCCAATCACAACAGTTAGAGGAAATTATACCAAAGCTACTACACCACAATAAGATTACCTGGTAAATATAATCTGCAATATTCTATAACTGACCATAGCTCCGAACTTTATACAATGTAGCGAGAAGGAACAGAAGAAGTTAAACAATAAATAATAAATTCTATTCCAGTTCATCTTCCTCCTCTTCCCCCTCCTCCTCCAGGCTCCTAACGAAACGGAACTGCTGCCAGATGAAATATATTACTATTAAATACTTAATTCTTCTAGTGTGCGGAAAGCAGGCAGTATGAATATGATTATTAAAGAAAATTACTTTGGCTGATCAGATATTCCTGCATACTAATTCCTGACCCCTCTCTTCCTTGTCTTCATGTATCTCATCCCTTGGAGACCAGGCCAGATAGAATTCCATCACAAATAGCTGATTACTGGAGCTCACCATGGGAATCACATTCTTCTCTGGTGTCCTTGCCTGGGGTGTAGGTGGCAAGAAAAAAAATCATGCCAGGACTGTTGCCCTAATTTAAACACCATTTACCTTTTATTATATAAAGAAAACAAGCTGGCATCACTGGACTTTCACATCAAAGGGCTACATGTGAAATGTAGACAGCTATTGTTTTGTCTGTATAATTCTGTAATGAGTCAAACGAGCGTTTTCTTGCAAAAAAAAAATCCCCTAATGCTCTATTGTATATAGCCAATAATCTGCATTACCACTAAGTAAGCCAGTAGCAAAAATATGCCAGTGTTGTTAATGTAGGGCAATTTGTGTGACATATTGGGGGCATATCGGGTTGTTAGAGGCTGGATACACCTTTTAGTGACTTTGGTATTGTGACATGATTAAGTGCTAAACACTATTTACATTATTGGTATATACAATTTCACATGATCCATTAACTAATGCATTACAGTGTACTAACAATACCGACCATACAATGTCAACAAAATGTTGTATACTGACACCAGAAATATGGCTAAAATATTTATACAGCACCCAAGAAATAGGGCAAGACAGCATCTGTATAACAAAATTTTTTTTAAAAAAAGAACCAAATAATAGCCCCACACAGAGCCCAAAGACATGGGCCGTGTAGAGCACAAAGAATACCACCATACAATACCATCAAGGCTACGTTCCCACAATGGGTATTTGGCCAGTTTTTGATGTTGCAGATTTTCTGCAGCGTTTCTGCACCTATTAACTACCGTATATTAGGGTACTTACTTTTTTTCATTGCGTTTTTGAGTTTGTTTGTTTTTTGTATCCGTTTTTATTGCGTTTTTGACGCTGCCATTTTTTGGCTTATTGATCTGTCATACTTTATTGATACAGTCATGTGTGGATTCCATGCTTTTTATTGTGTTTTTGATGCTACGGCTTTTGTCTGTGTTATTTATGTCATGTTTAAATAAAGCTGTTGGGCTTTTGATACTTTCTGTTATTTGGCTTTGACAAAACTTTATTGGTACAGTCATGTATGGATTACATGCATTTTATCACGTATTTGATGCTGGTGCTTTTGTCTCTTTTTGGTATGTCATGTTTTAAATAAAGCTGTTGTGTTTTTGATACTTCCTGGTACTTTGCTTTAACAAAACTTTATTGATACAGTCGTGTGCGGATTACATGTGTTTTTAGGGCCTTTCTGCAGTGGAAAGGCCCTAAAAATGCGTATGTATTTTTTTACCTGTGTATTTTATGCATCTAATGAGAAAAATATGGAAAGACTCATCAGAAACTCATCGATGGAGCATAAGATTACACATGAAATGCAAAGTAATGGCATACACGTTATTACTATATACATGAAATAACATATGCATACACATAACATGCCTTTTCCATACAAGCATACACATATGCATTGTGCTCACAACATAGCATAAATGCAGACAAATGTAATCATAGTAAGAACATACTGTACAAAGATAATTGCATTTGCCCAAAGACACATATACATTCAATTAACACATATATACAGTGCATGTGTAGCACCCTGAGGATTCGGCTGCTACAGGGGTATTGCACCTCAACCCAGAGGTGTGATATTCCACTCCCGGGTAAGGAAGGAGTGTGGAACTGAGCTCAGATAGACTGCATGCACTACATACATCCCATTCCAGAGGGGCAGGCCGACGGTACTCCCACTTAGAAATGTGCAGGTACAACCGAGCCTGTTCCTGGCTGGAGTGGGAGGGGGGGTGGTACATCCCATGTAGTGTAGGGGCAGATAGGGGGAGCAGTCTGGGTAGTGATAGGAGCTCATTGGGTGCTGGTCACCTGAGCTCACACATAGAGGGATATATAAGGAGGGCATCAACTTAGATCAGGGTCAGACGCTGAGAACAAGTCAGTTGGAGAGGAGAGAGAAGGAAACAGCAGCCCTGGAGAGAGAGAGAGTGGAGCAGAGAAAGACCCAGAGGGGGAATACTGAAGGGACCCAAGAACCCAAATTAGAGCACCGGGTGAGGAGTCAGCAAGAGGGTACCGGAACCCAAGCTGGTGGGGGCAAAGACATTCCCCAGCCAGAGACCGGAGACCGTGGGCAGTGTCTGTCACGGTCACCCACCACATTCACCCCGAAGGCACACCACATGAAGGGTCAGGGAACCCAGGGCCAAGGGTGTCCCAAAAGAAGGCCCGAGGGAGCTGGACCTAGGTGAATCACTGGTGGGGACGGCTGAAGAAAGGACAGAGGGAGAGCTCAGGGCCACGCTCCGGACTTGTTTGGGGGTTGGCTGGATCCAGGACCTGGTGGACGCAGCACGGCTCGGGTGGTCACTAGCAGCTGGAGTGACCAGTACAACATCAGCAGTAAGTAAACACCCTTAACTGCACAACCCGAGTCTGTCTTCATTGCCGGCTGCATCGCACCACCACAACCCCCATCCTCTGCGCCTGTCCCCTCTGAGGCTATACCCCTCCCGTTGGGGGTTATCCCACCAAGCTGCGCACCCACCATCAGCCTCAGCGGACCCTGCTGCAGCGGCGGCCACAGTGACCGCATCACAACGGGTGGCGTAGTCGACACAAAAGAACTTTAGTAACATCTGTAAAGCTGCCACATAACACTTAGCTTGACGCCCTGGGCACGGGACCGGGTCACAGCCGCTCGGAGACTACAACCCCCCCATCTGATCCGGTGCCGGGTATTCCCCTCAAAAAGGAATATGTCCCAGGGGGGCGCGTCAACTTTGGCGTAGTCGGCAGGATTACGTGCCCGCAACACCCGGGTACTGCGTGCCTGAAGAAAAGTGCAAGTTTACCTCAGAAAGAAGTCTCCCGCTGGTTCCGGAGGGTCCACGCCATCGGACTCCATCACCAGTCGTTTCCCGCCGATTGTCCGCCATTTCCAACTTGTTCCCGCCATCTGCAGAGTTTCCCGCCACTGGGCGACGCTTCCCGCCAAAACCGCAGATTTCCCGCCTTGGAAGAGCAGCGGACGCCATTATGGGCGTGCCAAAGAGGGCAGGAGGCCACCTCCCATCGTGGGACAGGACAGAAAATGGCGCCAAAAGTGGAAACCGCCCCCACCAACAGAGACTGTGATGCTGGAGGTGTCTGTCAGCGTGAAAGAACTCCCCCTGGAGCTGACAGTCACCGAGTTGCCCCGGGACCGCCCTCGAAGTGGGAGGAGACGAAAGAGAAGAGAAAAGATGGGTGTCGCTTGGAGCAGTCTGGAGCGAGCGCACCCGGAGGCAAGAGGTCTAACAAGGAGTAGCGGAGAAGCTCACCCGGAGATGGAGAGAAAGCAGAACAGCACCGGCCCGCTGGCCAGGAGTCTGCTAGAGATCGAGGAAGGAGGGCAGAGCAGCACCGGCCCGCTGGCCAGGAGCCTGCCGGAAGCCGAGCAGAGCAGCACCGACCCGATGGTCAGGAGCCTGCTGGAGACCACGACCCCACTAGGCCTAGTGGAGGTCCTTGCACAGCTCCTCCGAGACCGGGAGTGTGCACAAACTGCCCTGGAGGGCCTCGCAAGGAGGATGGCCCGGGTACAGCGTGAGATACTGGCGGAGTGGGGCCGGGAGATGACCCAGCAAGCAAAGACCAGTCAACGGAGCACGCTACCCTGGAAGAGGAAGCAGACCGCCTCTGAGGATGGCGCGGGAGGACCCAAGGCCGGAGACGGCGCCGAGGAGGGAGCCGAACGCATGGAGGCAGGTAAAGGGGACGCCTATACCCCAAGCCGTGACACCGCTTACCTGCCCCAGCTCCCCGTCGCAGAGCCCGAAAGTCCCCCTGCTGTGCCCGAAAACGCCATGTCACCGACGCAGACTAGGCCCCAACCGGAAGCCACCGCCGCGACCCCTGTGACGTCACACGCCTCGACCCCGAGCGTGACCAAGCAGGAAGTACCACCAGCCTGGTCGCAGGGCCTAGAATTCCCGGGCGTCGCATCACCAACAGCGCCCCCTACCTCCGCGGAGCCTCCGGCCTGGCCGCAAGGCCAGGTAGCCCAGGGCGCCGCCGTATTAACGGTGCCCTTCACCTTCCAGGTGCCCCAGGCCTGGCCGCAAGGCCTGGGCAACCCGGGCGCCACCACCACCGCGCCCGCGCCCGTAATACCAAGAGTGCCGCATCTGGGAGGAGTCAGAGGACCCGGACGGGTCTGAAGAAACATCATATCAAGAAAGATAAGGAGGAAGACGCCGTTGAGTGCGGCAGAGCAGGAGCTGTAAATAGTTACCCAATCGGGGTATATAGAAACTGAAACTGTTGCTGCTAAAATAGTCCCCGTTGGGACCAGGGAACTGTTTACCCGTTAACCCCTTCATCCTACAGGCTGAGGACTGTGAGCAGCCATTCCCTACCCTCTACCTGGCCGAGGACTGAGAGCGGCCAACTTTCCCTGTAAATAGTTGCGCGTCCTAAAGCGCCCCCTACCGGTTTTATAGGAAAACCAGTTTTTCTAAGAGACTGTCGCACTTTTCCCGGACACACGTTGCACAGTGTCCGGAGGAGGAACCTGGAACCAGAGACAAGAGAAGTCTACGAGAATGTTTATATAAAAAAGTTTTATATATATAATGTTTTATATGTTTATATGAAAAATTTGTATGTTTTGGTGTTTTTGTCTTTACAGCCCGAGGACGTGCTGTGATTTACCAGGGGGGAATGTAGCACCCTGAGGATTCGGCTGCTACAGGGGTATTGCACCTCAACCCAGAGGTGTGATATTCCACTCCCGGGTAAGGAAGGAGTGTGGAACTGAGCTCAGATAGACTGCATGCACTACATACATCCCATTCCAGAGGGGCAGGCCGACGGTACTCCCACTTAGAAATGTGCAGGTACAACCGAGCCTGTTCCTGGCTGGAGTGGGAGGGGGGGTGGTACATCCCATGTAGTGTAGGGGCAGATAGGGGGAGCAGTCTGGGTAGTGATAGGAGCTCATTGGGTGCTGGTCACCTGAGCTCACACATAGAGGGATATATAAGGAGGGCATCAACTTAGATCAGGGTCAGACGCTGAGAACAAGTCAGTTGGAGAGGAGAGAGAAGGAAACAGCAGCCCTGGAGAGAGAGAGAGTGGAGCAGAGAAAGACCCAGAGGGGGAATACTGAAGGGACCCAAGAACCCAAATTAGAGCACCGGGTGAGGAGTCAGCAAGAGGGTACCGGAACCCAAGCTGGTGGGGGCAAAGACATTCCCCAGCCAGAGACCGGAGACCGTGGGCAGTGTCTGTCACGGTCACCCACCACATTCACCCCGAAGGCACACCACATGAAGGGTCAGGGAACCCAGGGCCAAGGGTGTCCCAAAAGAAGGCCCGAGGGAGCTGGACCTAGGTGAATCACTGGTGGGGACGGCTGAAGAAAGGACAGAGGGAGAGCTCAGGGCCACGCTCCGGACTTGTTTGGGGGTTGGCTGGATCCAGGACCTGGTGGACGCAGCACGGCTCGGGTGGTCACTAGCAGCTGGAGTGACCAGTACAACATCAGCAGTAAGTAAACACCCTTAACTGCACAACCCGAGTCTGTCTTCATTGCCGGCTGCATCGCACCACCACAACCCCCATCCTCTGCGCCTGTCCCCTCTGAGGCTATACCCCTCCCGTTGGGGGTTATCCCACCAAGCTGCGCACCCACCATCAGCCTCAGCGGACCCTGCTGCAGCGGCGGCCACAGTGACCGCATCACAACGGGTGGCGTAGTCGACACAAAAGAACTTTAGTAACATCTGTAAAGCTGCCACATAACACTTAGCTTGACGCCCTGGGCACGGGACCGGGTCACAGCCGCTCGGAGACTACAACCCCCCCATCTGATCCGGTGCCGGGTATTCCCCTCAAAAAGGAATATGTCCCAGGGGGCGCGTCACATGCATTACTAGAAGAAACATTAGCAGCTGCTTAATATACTAATATAACGCAGTGGTCTCACTTTCATGTTATATAAGAAAAACATGGCTGGTGTCAATCAAACAGCAAACGCCTTATCCCAGTAATGCTAGGAACACCCTTTATTATTGTACATGGACGAAAGTAATCGCCTTACATTGCATCAAAGGCAGCAATCCACTCTTAATTAAAACTAAATAGTTAAGGTTATACTTTATATGCATAAACAAAAGTAGCTAATTTAGTCTTGATAGATTTGCTGTCATAAAACAAAATACAGATTAAACTTCACAAAAAAACAGGACTAATCCAAGCGAAGCAAACATTGGAGATTAACAGAAGTCTTCCAGTCCCGGCATTTCAGGACTCTTCGCAGAGAATTACAGCTTGTGTGTATCATCTCTGTACTAAATTTCATTTTAAATATGATAAGCAAAAGCATTAAATTATCACTCCACAAAGCTTCTTATTTATTTATTACAATTATTGCCAATCATCCAGTACGTTGCATTACATTGTGCTTTTCCTGGCCACATGCAGAATATGGACATCGCAGACGCCACATAGCCATTATAACTATAAATGAGGTGTTCTGAAAATTGTTAAAAATAATCCTTTTCTGGAGCAGCACGTAGACCTTCAATTTACCTGCCCCGAGAGTAGCTTCTCAAAGTGTCACTAAGCTTAAGAGACAAAATAATTATAGCTTAAACATGCTAATTTAGGGCTCAAGGTTGGCACAAGTAACTCTCTTAAGCCATTGGGGGTCCAAACTACATGTCAGAGGGCTCAATTGCCTTTTCATGCAGCATGCTACAATATATCACCCTGTCACAACTCATTGCCCAATAGGATAAACCCAGTCTAAGAAACATCAATCGGAAAACGGATGGTAAACTACATTGCCACTTTCTGCTTTGACCTAATATAATGAATGAATCGCTCAATCCTGGTCTGGCTGACATACAGGCATCTGGTTTGCAGGATCTAAATAAATACATTACCAATGACACAGTTATTAGAGAAATCTGGGGTAGACTAATCACTGGGCTATTCAGTCCAATGGCCAGAAAATTAGACTCAGACCTTCTTACTAGCCAGCACTGCAGTCTCTTATGTTGTGCTGTGCTGACAACTGGCAGACGCTCCTATGGCAAAACAATATAGTTTTCTCAGAAGATGGCTATACATGTGTAGCACCCTGAGGACTCGGTTGCTACAGGGGTATTGCACCTCAAACCTGAGGTGTGGTATTCCACTCCCGGGTAAGGATGGAGTGTGGAACGGGGCTCAGATAGCTGCATGCACTACACTCACCCCATTTCCGGGGGACAGATCAACGGTACTCCCACCAGATAGATGTGCAGGTACAACAGCGTCTGTCCCTGGCTGGAGTGGGGAGGGGGGAGGAATATCCTAGTGGTGTAGGAGCAGACAGGGGAGGGACTCTGGGTATAGGTAGGAGCCCATTGGGTGCTGGTCACCTGGGCTCGGGTGTCAGAAGGAGGTATATAAGGTGGGCACCATCTTAGATCGGGTTGAGTTCAGAGAGGAGGAGAAGAAGAGAGGAGCTCAGCCAGAGAGGGCTGACAGGGAGCTGTGGCTCAGTCTGGGCCCAGCTCCAGAGCCAGGCCTGGAGTGGAGGCCTGAAGCAGAGAGAGGGAGAGAGAGAAGTAAGAGGAAGAAGGAACAGAAACACCAGGAAAGGCCCAGAGACGCAAGAAAAGAGGGAACCCTAAGATCCCACGGAATATCGGGTGAAGGGTTGGCAGAACAGGGTACCGGATCCCAAACTGGTGGAGGCAAATCATCCTTAGCCAGGAACCGGAGGTCGTGGTCAAGTTTTGGTGCGACCCCTCACCACATCCACCAGGAAGGCATACCATATAGGGTCAGGGAAACCGGGAAAGGTTTCACCACCAGAAGGCCCGAGGGAGCTGGACAAAGGTGGGTCCCTGGTGGGGACGGCCAGTAGGAATGAAGAGAGGGGAGCTCAGGACCACGCTCTGGAACTGCCTGGGAGTTGGCCGAGTCCCGCACCTGGTGGACGCAGCACGGCTCGGGTGGTCTTAACTGTGCACAAGGGACCTGATAAAGAACTGTGAGTAAAGCTGTGAAAACTGCAATTGCACGTCTCAGTGATTCCTCGTCGCACCGGCACCATCAGTGCTGGGACATTCACACCATCTCTCCCAACATCATTCACATCCTCTGCCCTGAGGCCATACCCCTCCCGTTGGGGGTTATACCATCCACGCTGCATATCCATACCACCGGCCTCAGCGGACTGCCCTGCAGCGGCGGCTTCATAGCCGCATTCAACGGGTGGCGTAGACGGACACTAATACCATCATACCAATAACGCCACTTAGTTTGACACCCTGGGCACGGACCGGGTCACCGCCACGAGGACTACTACCCCTATCGGATACGGCTCCGGGTATTCCCCGCGTGCGCAACGCTACACAACATGGCCCAGGGGGTGCGTCAACTTTGGCGTAGTCGGCAGGATTCCGTGCCCGCAAACACCGGGTACTGCGTGCCTGAAGAAAAGTTCATATATACCTCAAAAAGGAGTCTCCCGCCAATTCCAGAGGGTTCCCGCCATCGGACGCCATCTGGGGTCGTTTCCCGTTGTTTGCCCGCCATCTGCAGCCTTTGCCCGCCATCTGCGGAGTTTCCCGCCATCAGTGGACGATTCTCGCCATCTTGGACAGTTTCCCGCCCTGGCAGAGCGGACGCCATTGTGGGCGTGCCAGAGGGTGGCAAGAGACCACCTCCCATCGTGGGCATGGTCCCAGAGTGGCGCCAAAGGAAGAGACCGCCCCCACCAGCCGAGAGTACAATAATGGAGATGTCCATCAGAGTGGGGGGGCTGCCCCTGAAACTGACAGTCACCAAGTTGCCCCGGGACCACTCCCCATGGGGGCGGATAGGGAACAAAACTGAGAGGATGGGTGCGGCTTGGAGGAGTCTGGACGGATCGCACCCGGGAATGGAGGAAGCGCCCAGCAATGCCAGCACCTCGGGCCGGGGCCTGCTGCAGGCCGCAACGCCAGACAGCCTAGTGGAGATCCTGGCACAGCTCCCCAGAGATCAGGAGCGTGCACAGGCTGCGCTGGAGGACTTGGACCGGAGGATGGCCCGGGCACAGCAGGATGCGTTGGCCGAGTGGAGAAGGGAGATGGCCCGGCAGGCTGGAATTCGCCAGCAGGAGGCGCCACCCGCAACGAGGAGCATGTCCGCCTCTGAGGATGGTGCAGGAGGGACGAAGGCCGGAGACGACGCCGCGGAGGGAGCTGCAAGGATGGAAGCAGGTAATGGGGACGTCACTACCCCGAGCCCAGTAGCCGCAAGCCTGCCCCAGCTCCCCGTCGCAGAGCCCGAAGTCCTACTCACCACGCCCGTTGCCGCACCGCCACTGCTCCCAACTAGGCCTCAAGCGGCAGGAGCCGCGGTCACGCCCTCTTCCGCGCCACGCCCCTTGACCCTGAGCGCGGCAAAACAGGAAGTGCCACCGGCCTGGTCGCAGGGCCCGGTGAACCCGGGCGCCGCTGCCCCTCCAGCGCCCTCTTCCTCAACGGTGCCGTCCTTTGACCCAAATAGGATTCCCCCGGCCTGGTCGCAAGGCCGAGTACCCCCGGGCGCCGCTGCCCCTACAGCGCCCTCTACCTCTACAGTGCCACCACTGGGCGCAGATCTCTTCGCGCAACATACCAGCCCGGACGGGCTGCCCTTCGTGTGGCCACCGGAGTACGTCAACCCCCGACTCCGGAAGGAACGGCCCCTGTGCGAGCCGCTGATCCCGGCTCCGGCGCCCGCCAAAATCACTCCGCTTCCACTGGAGGATGCCCAGTTTGCATGGGACCCCACCGGTGAGAACCTAATGGGGTTTACCCAGGAGACCCGGGCGGACGCAGCCCGGCGTGAGGAGTGCTGCCGTCAACAGCTGGAGGTCTTTGGAAGAGAGCGGCGAGAGAGGCGGATCCGCGAAGAACAGCTGCAGGTCCGGAGCGCGGAACAGAAGCGCAGGGCCCGACAAAACTCCCGTGCAGCCCACGGTCCCCGCACTGACGGGACCGTAATAAAGTTCCAGCTAGAGCATGGCTGGGGCTTTATCCGGGACCACCAAACTCCCGGCGACGTCTTTGTTACCCGCAGGGATGTCGAGAGCCACCTGCAGGAGGGACACCGTGGACGTGATCTCTACCCGGGTGACGTGGTCACCTTCACCCGGCACCAGTGTGCCAAAGGACCGTACGCCCTTCACGTACACCGGCTAACTGAGGAGGAGTTGCAGTATGAGGAAAGCCAAGAGGACCCGGACGGGTCTGAAGACTACCCTCAGGAGGGAGCACGGAGAGGACATAGCTACTGAAGGGAAGTAGCATGAAAAAAGAACTGTATATAGTTACCCGTCGGGGTACAAGAACTGTCGTAAAATTGGTGATTATGTGAACTGTTACCTGTGTGCCCCTGATCCCTTACCAGGCTGAGGACTGTGAGCAGCCATTCCCCTATTCCCACTGGCCGAGGACTGAGAGCGGCCACCCTGTAAATAGTTGCGCTTCTTAAAGCGCCCCCTACTGGTTTTATAAGAACTGCTTTTCTATCTTGGAAGTCTGGACTGTTGCACTTTTACCTGGTCGCAAGTTGCACCGTGGCCAGAAGATCAAGAATATGTTTTGAAAATAATTGTGTGAAAATGTATTATAATGGAAAGTTAGATATGCTGCTAAAATAAGAATGCCAAAAGTTTTATATAATGTTCTATAGAAGTGTTTTATACCTGTAACGTTAAGAGAAAGAAGAAAAGAGTACCTCCCATAAAGGGATGAGTTTTTGGTTAACGTCTTATATATGAGTGCACTTTAAAATTTTGTATGTTGTAATTTGCTTTTGCTCTATTCCAGCCCGAGGACGTGCTGTGATTTACCAGGGGGGAATGTAGCACCCTGAGGACTCGGTTGCTACAGGGGTATTGCACCTCAAACCTGAGGTGTGGTATTCCACTCCCGGGTAAGGATGGAGTGTGGAACGGGGCTCAGATAGCTGCATGCACTACACTCACCCCATTTCCGGGGGACAGATCAACGGTACTCCCACCAGATAGATGTGCAGGTACAACAGCGTCTGTCTCTGGCTGGAGTGGGGAGGGGGGAGGAATATCCTAGTGGTGTAGGAGCAGACAGGGGAGGGACTCTGGGTATAGGTAGGAGCCCATTGGGTGCTGGTCACCTGGGCTCGGGTGTCAGAAGGAGGTATATAAGGTGGGCACCATCTTAGATCGGGTTGAGTTCAGAGAGGAGGAGAAGAAGAGAGGAGCTCAGCCAGAGAGGGCTGACAGGGAGCTGTGGCTCAGTCTGGGCCCAGCTCCAGAGCCAGGCCTGGAGTGGAGGCCTGAAGCAGAGAGAGGGAGAGAGAGAAGTAAGAGGAAGAAGGAACAGAAACACCAGGAAAGGCCCAGAGACGCAAGAAAAGAGGGAACCCTAAGATCCCACGGAATATCGGGTGAAGGGTTGGCAGAACAGGGTACCGGATCCCAAACTGGTGGAGGCAAATCATCCTTAGCCAGGAACCGGAGGTCGTGGTCAAGTTTTGGTGCGACCCCTCACCACATCCACCAGGAAGGCATACCATATAGGGTCAGGGAAACCGGGAAAGGTTTCACCACCAGAAGGCCCGAGGGAGCTGGACAAAGGTGGGTCCCTGGTGGGGACGGCCAGTAGGAAGGAAGAGAGGGGAGCTCAGGACCACGCTCTGGAACTGCCTGGGAGTTGGCCGAGTCCCGCACCTGGTGGACGCAGCACGGCTCGGGTGGTCTTAACTGTGCACAAGGGACCTGATAAAGAACTGTGAGTAAAGCTGTGAAAACTGCAATTGCACGTCTCAGTGATTCCTCGTCGCACCGGCACCATCAGTGCTGGGACATTCACACCATCTCTCCCAACATCATTCACATCCTCTGCCCTGAGGCCATACCCCTCCCGTTGGGGGTTATACCATCCACGCTGCATATCCATACCACCGGCCTCAGCGGACTGCCCTGCAGCGGCAGCTTCATAGCCGCATTCAACGGGTGGCGTAGTCGGACACTAATACCATCATACCAATAACGCCACTTAGTTTGACACCCTGGGCACGGACCGGGTCACCGCCACGAGGACTACTACCCCTATCGGATCCGGCTCCGGGTATTCCCCGCGTGCGCAACACTACACAACATGGCCCAGGGGGTGCGTCACATGTACCATTTAGTACTGTGACTGGTGATGTTTATTTATTTTACTCACTTATATAGCACCATTAATTCCACAGCGCTTCACAGACATTATTATCACTGTCTCCATTGGGGCTCACAATCTAAATCCCCTATCAGTATGGCTTTGGAGTGTGGGAGAAAACTAGAGAACCCCCACACAAACACAGGGAGAACATATAAACTCCTTGCAGATGTTGTCCCTGGTGGGATTTGAACCCAGGACCCCAGCGCTGCAAGGTTGCAGTGCTAACCACTGAGCCACCGTGTTGCCCATGTTAAAACATACCTGTCGCTTTATGGAATAACACCATTTATGGCCACAATATCATGTGTCCTGCATTTTTCACTAGTTTTCCCCTCTGCATATTCTATTTGTAGTATGCAGTTATAGCACATATTCAGAATTAGCATTAGGGTATCATACGACATCAGTGAGAAGTAATCACTGTACAAATGATACTTCCAGTACATCAATACAAAGGGCTCACCTAAAAAATGTACAAAAAAGGAGTTTTTAAAGCATATTAATTAAAGGTTAATTTTTAGATAGTGGTGAGCAGCACTGAGCAGTCTAGCTGTGAATACAGCAATGGGGTGACATAAAAACTTAGTAGAAATCTGCATCAGTATCTGTAAGTCTGTGTAAGTCTGTGCCTCTCTTTTCACTCTGATTCTCATTCTGATCATCTTCTTCCCCTCTCCATAGATTTTAAAAGGCAGCTGTAATCTGAACCCTCAGATGGTAGTCCATATTTTTTTTTTTTACTAAAATGGATATGAGCTGTTTTTCAGAATGCATGATGTTTAAGAGGCAGGGTGCAGGAGAAGAAGTGGCTCATAAGTGGAGAAAGAATTATATTTCTCTGACTGAGATAAATTACAATGTTTCTTAACATTTACTTGTACTGTTGATCTATGCAAAGTTTGTTGAAACAACAACAACCATTAAGGGCTAAAAAGGAGAACTGGTCCCCAAGGTCCCTAGGTAAGGCTACGGTCACATGTTCAGTATTTGGTCAGTATTTTACATCAGCATTTGTAAGCCAAAACCAGGAGAGGAACAATCAGAGGAAAAGTATAATGGAAACACGTCACCACTTCTGTATTTAACGCCTGCTGCTGGCTTCGGCTTACATACAGTACAGACCAAAAGTTTGGACACACCTTCTCATTTTTCTGTATTTTCATGACTATGAAAATTGTACATTCACACTGAAAGCATCAAAACTATGAATTAACACATGTGGAATTATATACTTAACAAAAAAGTGTGAAACAACTGAAAATATGTCTTATATTCTAGGTTCTTCAAAGTAGCCACCTTTTGCTTTGATGACTGCTTTGCACACTCTTAGCATTCTCATGATGAACTTCAAGAGGTAGTCACCGGAAATGGTCTTCCAACAATCTTGAAGGAGTTCCCAGAGATGCTTAGCACTTGTTGGCCCTTTTGCCTTCACTCTGCAGTCCAGCTCACCCCAAACCATCTTGATTGGGTTCAGGTCTGGTGACCGTGGAGGCCAGGTCATCTGGCGTAGCACCCCATCACTCTCCTTCTTGGTCAAATAGCCCTTACACAGCCTGGAGGTGTGTTTGGGGTCATTGTCCTGTTGAAAATAAATGATGGTCCAACTAAACGCAAACCAGATGGAATAGCATGCCGCTGCAAGATGCTGTGGTAGCCATGCTGGTTCAGTATGCCGTCAATTTTGAATAAATCCCCAAAAGTGTCACCAGCAAAGCACCCCCACACCACCACACCTCCTCCTCCATGCTTCACGGTGGGAACCAGGCATGTAGAGTCCATCCGTTCACCTTTTCTGTGTTGCACAAAGACACGGTGGTTGGAACCAAAGATCTCAAATTTGGACTCATCAGACCAAAGCACAGATTTCCACTGGTCTAATGTCCATTCCTTGTGTTGTTTAGCCCAAACAAGTCACTTCTGCTTGTTGCCTGTCCTTAACAGTGGCTTCCTAGCAGCTATTTTACCATGAAGGCCAGCTGCACAAAGTCTCCTCTTAACAGTTGTTGAAGAGATGTGTCTGCTGCTAGAACTCTGTGTGGCATTGACCTGGTCTCTAATCTGAGCTGCTGTTAACCTGCGATTTCTGAGGCTGGTGACTCGGATAAACTTATCCTCAGAAGCAGAGGTGACTCTTGGTCTTCCTTTCCTGGGGCAGTCCTCATGTGAGCTAGTTTCTTTGTAGCGCTTGATGATTTTTGCAACTGTACTTGAGGACACTTTCAAAGTTTTACCAATTTTTCACACTGACTGACCTTCATTTCTTAAAGTAATGATGGCCACTCGTTTTTCTTTACTTAGCTGCTTTTTTCTTGCCATAATACAAATTCTAACAGTCTATTCAGTAGGACTATCAGCTGTGTATCCACCAGACTTCGGCACAACACAACTGATGGTCCCAACCCCATTTATAAGGCAAGAAATCCCACTTATTAAGCCTGACAGGGCACACCTGTGAAGTGAAAACCATTTCCGGTGACTACCTCTTGAAGCTCATCAAGAGAATGCCAAGAGTGTGCAAAGCAGTCATCAAAGCAAAAGGTGGCTACTTTGAAGAACCTAGAATATAAGACATATTTTCAGTTGTTTCACACTTTTTTGTTAAGTATATAATTCCACATGTGTTACTTCATAGTTTTGATGCCTTCAGTGTGAATGTACAATTTTCATAGTCATGAAAATACAGAAAAATCTTTAAATGAGAAGGTGTGTCCAAACTTTTGGTCTGCACTGTATACTGATGTAAAATACTGACCAAATACTAAATGTGTGGACGTGGCCTAAGTCTCTCTTGTGTAGTGTGTAAGCTCTTCTGGTCCGCAGTGTCCTCTCTTTCTCTTTCCTCTATAGAGTGTAAGCTCTTTGGGTCAACGGGGTTATCCCTTTCTCTCATCTCTTCCCACTTGAATTTTCTCGCAATTACAAGCTTTCCAGTTTTGAGTTGAGCATAACTTTATTCACCACATATCAAATTTTGGGGGAAAATTTGCCAAAGCCAGAGGATTTAAATTTCAAAAGATGTGATCATTTCTACTCATTATCATTAGAGAGCATATATTTAATGAAAAAATGGCACACAGTTCAAAGCTTTTATCTCATCCTTGTTCTTATAACCAACTGTAACCTATCTACCTCCTTGCCGCTGGATTACAATAACATGCTATCTCCCAAAAGACTCAATGAAAATTGCCTACCCTCCCCACCAGGGATTAATTAGACCCAACAACTCTCTTTGCCTAGAGACAGGTGCCTCTTCTTCTTCATGAGCTACTAAAAAAATATTTCTTGAGGTAAGATTTTATCACATTAGGGAAAGAAATGTCAATACAATGTATTGACATATTAGGCTGCAAATGAAAAATCAGGTTGGGCAAATGGGCAAGGGCAAGGTCCTAATTGTAGATACAAGACAATCAGATCAGAGCATCTCCAAAACAGCAGGTTTTGTAGGGTGTTTCCAGTATGGAGTGGTTTGTAACTGACATAATGTAGTTTAAGTTAGGATAACAAGTAAACAGGCGTCAAAGCTAAGGGGCTGAAAGCTCATTGATGTACAGTACAGACCAAAAGTTTGGACACACCTTCTCATTTAAAGATTTTTCTATATTTTCATGACTATGAAAATTGTGCATTCACACTGAAGGCATCAAAACTATGAATTACCACATGTGGAATTATATACTTAACAAAAAAGTGTGAAACAACTGAAAATATGTCTTATATTCTAGGTTCTTCAAAGTAGCCACCTTTTGCTTTGATGACTGCTTTGCACACTCTTGGCATTCTCTAGATGAGCTTCAAGAGGTAGTCACCGGAAATGGTCTTCCAACAATCTTGAAGGAGTTCCCAGAGATGCTCAGCACTTGTTGGCCCTTTTGCCTTCACTCTGCGGTCCAGCTCACCCCAAACCAAACCATCTCGATTGGGTTCAGGTCTGGTGACTGTGGAGGCCAGGTCATCTGGCGTAGCACCCCATCACTTTCCTTCTTGGTCAAATAGCCCTTACACAGCCTGGAGCTGTGTTTGGGGTCATTGTCCTGTTGAAAAATAAATGATGGTCCAACTAAACGCAAACCGGATGGAATAGCATGCCGCTGCAAGATGCTGTGGTAGCCATGCGGGTTCAGTATGCCTTCAATTTTGAATAAATTTCCAACAGTGTCACCAGCAAAGCACCCCCACACCATCACACCTTCTCCTCCATGCTTCACAGTGGGAACCAGGCATGTAGAGTCCATCCGTTCACCTTTTCTACGTCGCACAAAGACACGGTGGTTGGAACCAAAGATCTCAAATTTTGACTCCTCAGACCAAAGCACAGATTTCCACTGGTCTAATGTCCATTCCTTGTGTTCTTTAGCCCAAACAAGTCTCTTATGCTTGTTGCCTTCCTTAGCAGTGGCTTCCTAGCAGCTATTTTACGATGAAGGCCTGCTGCACAAAGTCTCCTCTTAACAGTTGTTGAAGAGATGTGTCTGCTGCTAGAACTCTGTGTGGTATTGACCTGGTCTCTAATCTGAGCTGCTGTTAACCTGCGATTTCTGAGGCTGGTGACTTGGATAAACTTATCCTCAGAAGCAGAGGTGACTCTTGGTCTTCCTTTCCTGGGGCGGTCCTCATGTGAGCCAGTTTCTTTGTAGCGCTTGATGGTTTTTGCAACTGCACTTGGGGACACATTCAAAGTTTTCCCAATTTTTCGCACTGACTGACCTTCATTTCTTAAAGTAATGATGGCCACTCGTTTTTTTTTACTTAGCTGCTTTTTTCTTGCCATAATACAAATTCTAACAGTCTATTCAGTAGGACTATCAGCTGTGTATCCACCAGACTTCTGCACAACACAACTGATGGTCCCAACCCCATTTATAAGGCAAGAAATCCCACTTATTAAACCTGACAGGGCACACCTGTGAAGTGAAAACCATTTCCGGTGACTACCTCTTGAAGCTCATCAAGAGAATGCCAAGAGTGTGCAAAGCAGTCATCAAAGCAAAAGGTGGCTACTTTGAAGAACCTAGAATATAAGACATATTTTCAGTTGTTTCACACTTTTTTGTTAAGTATATAATTCCACATGTGTTAATTCATAGTTTGGATGCCTTCAGTGTGAATGTACAATTTTCATAGTCATGAAAATACAGAAAAATCTTTAAATGAGAAGGTGTGTCCAAACTTTTGGTCTGTACTGTATATGAAGAGTAAAAGACAGCCTGGTCTCATCCCACAAAAAAGCTAAAGTGGAGCAAACTGTCAGCTTGAAGTCAGGGCACTCCATGCCTAGCAGCTTCTGGCACATGGAGCTGAGTAGCTGCAGATTATTCAGCGTCTATGGCGTACCGCCAATGGTGGCAGGCCACGCCACTGCTATGGGGCCTGTGAGCCGGACCCTCACCACACCGGGCCCCGACTTTGCCTGTCTCAGCACCCGCACTGCCTGCCTGCCCGCCCAGAATGATGGGGTCAAAGCGTCTGCTGATGCTCCTCCTCCATCATCATTGCTCGAGCTGTCGGCCGGAGGGGAGCCCCAGTGCGAGCAATGATGATGGAGGAGGGAGCGTCAACAGACTCTTCCACCCCCATCATTCTGCCTTGGTGTCTGACATCTCAGAGCAGCGGGCACAATGACATCATTACAGCGCACCCGCTGCCCTGAGATGTACGCCGCTTCACACCGCATGCTGTGGAGACTGGAGCATTGGGTGGAACAAGGAGAGGTGAGTACTGTATTTTTTTTTTTAAATCAGTGACCAGTGGCCATAATACAGTATGGGGCTGTATTATGTTGTGTGGAGGAAAATGGGGGGTGCATTATATTGTGTGGAGGACCATGGGGGTGCATAATACTGTATGAAGGACCATTATACTGTATGGGGGGCACATTATGTTGTGTGGTGGAAAATGGGGGTGCATTATGCTGTATGGAGGACCATGAGGGTGCATTATACTGTATGAAGGATCATGGGGGGCGTATTATACTTTTATAGAGGACTATGGGGGGTGCATTATATTGTGTGGAGGACCATGGGGTGCATTATATTGCATGGAGGACCATGGGGGGTGGATTATACTATCTGTAGGACCATGGGGAGGCATTAAATTGTTTGCAAGACCATGGGGGGTGCATTATATTGTATGCTGCGCTCATACTGTGTTGGGGTCATCATACTTTGCCTTGGGAGTTGAGGTGGGGTAAAGTAGGGTCATTATACTGTGCATGAAGAGGAATTCACCATGTGGGTATCATACTGTGTTTGGGGGACACTTTTGTTTACATAATACTTTATGGGGGGCAATGAAAGAGGGATCAAGGACTTCAGCAGGAGGAAAATTGCTACATAAAGGCTGGAAAATTGTGAGATATGCTCTTCTGTGACCCTGGCAATTATTTAACTTTTTTTTTTGGGGGGGGGGGGCTGGGCAATTGGAATATCTGTTATGGGGCCCCATGAATTCTATGTACGACCCAGGTCAGACTTCCAATGCTGATTGTCAAGGGGATTGGAGCAATTGAAAAAGATGGACTGACCTGGTGAATCACATTTTTGTTTTAGATTATGTGGCTGGTTGGTTTATATATCTTACTTACATGGAGAAAAGATGGCCGTAGCGTTGATTATAGGAATAAGACAAAATGGCAGGCTCAGTTTGATTGAGGATTTGTAAAATGTGATAGAAATGTCAGATTCATTGTGGTCCCATGTCAAAATTTACAGTACTTAGAGGACAGGCTGCTAATGCTTTCTTGCCAAACATCACAGGACACCTTCAGAGGCTTTGTGGATTCCATGCTGCAATGGGTCGGAGCTATTATGGCGGCACAAAGGAACCACATTCACAATATGAACAAAAGTATTGGGACACACCTCTTAATCATTGAATTCTCTTTCAGCCATGCAGTCTGCCTTTAGAAACATTTGAGAAAGAATGTATCGTTCTAAAGAATTCATTGAATTCCAGCAAGGTCCTGTGATAGTATGCCACTGTTACAACAAATCACTTAGTGAAATTTCGTCCCATCTAAACATTCCATGATCAACTGTGAGTGGGATCATTGAAAAGTGGAAGAATTTAGGAACCACAGCAACTCAGCCACAAAATGGCAGACCATGGTAGAGTTATAGAGCGAGTTTCCCGAGATACCTGAGGGTCACGTGGACTGTACTGTGCTGTCAGAGCATGAAGAGGATGAGGGTGACTCTCAGGTCAAGGAATGAGATAACACATTAGATGATGATGAGGTTGTAGATCTCACTTGGTGTGAACCCAAAGGCACGCAGTTGAGTAGCTCATCTGAGGAGGTGGAGGAGGAAGACAAGGAGGTGATGAAACCGCAATGATCACTACATCCTTAGCCACAACAGTGGCAGTGACCAGCACCGGTCGCAGGTCTGCAGCTCGCAGGGGCAGCAAGGGTTGTCTAGCCTGGGCCTTTTTTGACACCACAAAGAATGAGCCAACTCACGTTATCTGGAAACTTTGCAAGAAAAAAACTCAGTAGAGAGAAAAAGGGCAATAATTTGACTACTACATGCATGAACGTTCACATGCGCAATCAACATGCGTTACTCTGGCAATCTCACTGAGATAAAATGCGGACCTCAACAACCATCAGCCACCCCATCAACCGCATCTGCTGCTTCTTCCTTCTCCTCTGTTACCATGCCAAGTATTGTCACCCAGGTCTCCCACTGCAGAACCTCCGGTTCTTTACCGGCTCCAGTCAGGCTTTGTGAAAGCCCGTCAGCTGTAACAGAAGCGGACATGCCCGCTGTTTTTGACCGATCTCAGAAAACAAGCACACCACAACTTTATCAATCCTTAGTAACATCTGCATCTCACTCACGGTCCAGCAATTTGTCTGGTTCACCTTATTCTGTCCTTTCTCAGCAGAGCAGCCAGCCCTCTGTCCCGTAGTTGTGGTCACGTAAAAGATTGTTTCCTCCTACACATGACAAAGCTTAGAGGTTAAACTTCACCATCTCAAATCTGTTGGCCATGGAAATAATGGTGTCAGGCCCTAGTTTTTTAAACAGTGAACACTGCTGGTTGGGTCTCCATTTGCTGGTTGTCGGTTGCCATTATACTAGTTCTACTCTACTGAAATTAATTGTTTGGTGCAGATATTG
This sequence comes from Phyllobates terribilis, assembly GCF_046119375.1. NCBI lineage: Eukaryota > Metazoa > Chordata > Amphibia > Anura > Dendrobatidae > Phyllobates > Phyllobates terribilis. The sequence continues at coordinate 659,858,817 of NW_027362762.1, read as the reverse complement.
TTGTCACAGGGGTACACAAGATATAATCAAAATTGTTTTTCTTAGTTCCATGGTTTATAAAGCAGTCTATATTTCATCTTTTAATTCTTTGGTGCTGATATTGTTCTCCATACAGGGGTACACATTAGTAATGAGTGATCACTAAATGTTCTCAACTTAGTGGTTCAGCGGTTTCTCAAAACCTACCCAGATCTACTTGTGAAAGTACAATGCAGGTGTGCCTATTTCAGAAAGTCAGCTACAGCTTCCACCACCCTGGCAGTGCTTCAGTAGCATTTGCAGCTTCCAGCTCACCGACTGTTGTGCGATGTTACCACATGTTGGAAATCAATGTTGCAGATGTTGGGAAGGATTTGTGAGCAGCAGAGGGCAGTTGTTGAGTACCAGCTTCAAAATGCCCGTCGGATGTCAGGTCAGCCTCTGCACATAAGAGCCGATGAATGGGCATGGATGTCTGACATCTGTGCCATCCTCCAAAACTTTGAGGACTCCACCAGTATGGTGAGCGGCGATAATGCCATAATTAGTGTCACCATCCCACTACTCTGTCTACTTAAACGCTCGCTGCTCACAGTTAAAGAGGAGGCATTGCAGGCGGAGTAAGGAACTATACAGGGTGATACTACACAGCCCAGCCTCATTTCAATGCGGATTGAGTGATAATGAGGAGGAGGAGGAGAACATGGGCAGTCGTCATCTTGGTGAGGACATTGAAGTCTTGGCTGTCTTTGAAGCCTTGATACCGCTCTTTCAGTGTGTGGGGCAGCTGTATGAGTTTTGCTTAATGATGACCTTGAGTGGCCTAAACCGTGGCTTTGCTTATGCAAGTTATTTCTCAAAACGCAGTGCAGATCAGGCCATTGCTCAACTCTGTAGTCATGAAATTCAAGGTGCAAAGAAAGATCTCTGTGTGTCTAAGCACCACCGTGAAGTATGAGCTGATGTTGGACTGGCTGTTATTGCTCATGGAACAAGCTGCATTAGAGGACTTTCATGGGAGAAATGACAGCCGGAGTAGATACGGTTTCCCTCTATGCCAGTCCTTTCACTGAGCTAAAGAATATGGCTAAGGTGAAATACAACTGTCACCGAGAAGCAATATAAGACTGAAGAACATTGGGCCCACCAGAGGATTTGATTCAGAGAGCACATCTTTCTCCCCCGCTCAAGAGCCCTATAGCAGGTGCAAGGTTTGTGCTATGAACTCTCCTGAAGGAGAAGCCAGGGCCCACCAGAGGAGTCTCCGGTTCTCTGGTGGGCCCGTCCAACACTGTCGAGAATTAGCAATGGCTAAGAAAAGTCTGTGTGAAGGTTCCTGAACACTCTATGGCTGCTTTTTTTAACTGTGGACTGGCTCCAGCAATCGATAAGATTGCAATCTATAAGATCTAGTGTTGAGCGAGCATGTTCGACACTGCTCGGTACTCGCCCGAGCATCTCACTACTCGGGATGTTCGGCGAGCACCGAGCATTTTCGGGTTACTCGGGCGGGAGCTCTGGTCCCCGCCCTGCATGTTTGGCGCTCTTTACAGAGCCAATGAACATGCAGGGATTGCCAGCCAGTCACTCTAATGGCGCAGCCATGTTGGTTGTGGGCATTACAGTGATTGGCTGGCCGCACAGCGTCACCTCGAGTATTTAAAACCGGGCGCCGCCATCTTGGACACAGTCGCTCCGGATCAGACAGTGTAGGGAGAGTGCTGCTGAGCTAGGGAGAGATTTATACTGTGAAATAGGTAGTGTAGGGTCTCTAAAGCCTGCAAAATCAAACAAACAGTCCTTCTGAGGACTAATATCCATCACAGATATCAGGCAGGCAGGCTGTATAGGAGACGCAGTGGTTATACCAACAAACACTTTTTTGCCTTTTTTCCATAAAAAAAAAAACAGTTTGAGTGTCTCGCTGACTGTTCAGACACAAATATATCTGTTTAAAAGATTCTGGGGTAGGCCAGAGAACTAGAACTGTGGTTTTCCTCTTCCACGGTTCAAATCTGGGTGTAATCCACCTTTTTGCCTTTTTTACATTAAAAAAAACAGTTTGTCTGAACAGTCAGCGAGACACTCACAAATATATCGGTTTAAAAGATTCTGGGGTAGGCCAGAGAACTAGAACTGTGGTTTTCCTCTTCCACGGTACTAATCTCCTTTCTATTACCCTTTTGCCATTGATAGTGCGAGTGTAAGCTATTTTACTTCATTTACAATGGGCAAGGCGCGAGGCAAGGGACGTAAAACTGGACGTTCTGGTGATGGTGCGTGCAGAGGACGGGGCCATGGCGAAGGTGAAAATGTGCCACAACCAACAGCCACATCTTCTCGCTCCCACTTCTTGGCAGAATTACTAGGGAAGCACAGAACAACACCACTATTGCCAACTGATCAGTGTGAACAGGTTATTAATTGGATAGCAGATAATACTTCCAGTCACCTGGACGACACCACCTCCGGTCTGTCTTCCACACGGTCAAGTCTTATTAGCCGTGAGTCTCAACCGCATACTCCTCCTCACCCTGATGCTCCTTCCTCCCACCATGCCGAGTGTCGTCAGACAGCAACTGATCCCACAGTTGGACACTCTGAAGAGCTGTTCACTGGTCCATTTCCATATTTGGGCCCCTCGCCTGCTCTGCTTGAAGTGGTGGAAGAGGAGATCCAATGTAGCGATGGCAAAATATTTGAACAGCCATGGCCACAGGAAGGCGACGCTGGCAATTTGTCACAAGAGGTGGACGATGACAAGACACAATTGCCACGAAGTTAGGAGGAGGACCGTGGTGCGGAAGTGGAAGAGGAGGAGGTGGTGGATGCTCTAGTAACTGATTCAACGTGGCAGGAGGACACACAGAGCGAGGCCAGCAGCACACAGGGGAAGGGAGGCAGAGTACCCCAACAGGCAGGAAGAAGCAGTGTGGTGGCCGCAGACAGAAGGCGGGCAGCCATTCCTCATAACACCAACACGAGGAACGTTGTCAGTACAACCGGTAGGTCTTCCAGAGTCTGGAATTTTTTTAAAGACTGCTGATAACCCCAAAAAGGACATTTGTACCACCTGCCAGGCCAGCATCATCAGGGGTGGCAAAACTACCAGACTGACCACCACCAGCATGATCAGGCACATGGCAGCAAAGCACCCGACTTTGTGGGGCGAACCCCAGAGTCCATAACCAGTGTCAGCGGGTGTCACCACTGCTTCTTCCGCTGTTGTGCGTGCAAGGCAATCCCCTGTCCATACTGCATGCAAAGATTCCCCCTCCTCTCAATCTTCACTTGTTATGGCAGTTTCTCAAGAAACAGCATCAACGTCCACGTCCCACCACAGCGTTCTATTGTCCAAATCCCAGACCTTTGAACGAAAGTGCAAATTCGCAGCCAACTCCCCACAGGCCACATTCGCACATTTCACGACTGCTTGCGTTGGAAATGCTGCCTTTTAGGCTGGTGGAGACTGAATCCTTCCGCAACCTTATGGCGGTGGCAGTCCCTCGGTACTCGGTCCCCAGACGACACTATTTTGCCCGGTGTGCCATCCCCGCACTACACAAGCACGTGTCCCAAAACATCTGCCGTGCCCTCAACAACGCAGTTACTGGGAGAGTCCACCTGACAACGGACACGTGGACAAGTGCTTGTGGCCAGGGACGGTACATCTCCCTGACGGCACACTGGGTAAACATAGTGGAAGCCGGGACACAGTCGGACCTTGGGGCGGAACACATCCTCCCCACACCGAGGATTGCGGGCCCTATGTCAATCAGAGTTGCCCCCACAGTGTACAGCTCCTGCGCATCATCTTCCTCCTCCTCCTCATGTTCAGCCTCCATCTCAAATATCACCACATCAGTTACAAGCTGGAAGCACTGCAGTACTGCCTCAGCCAAGCGGCAACAGGCTGTGCTGAAACTCATAAGCTTAGGTGATAAACCTCACACTGCTTGTGAGTTGTGGACAGCTGTGAAAGAGCAGGCAGATCTGTGGCTGAGACTGCTGAACCTGCATCCAGGCATGGTCGTGTGTGACAAAGGCCGTAACCTGATGGTGGCTATGAGGCGAGGCGAGATCACACACGTACCATGCCTGGCTCATGTACTTAACCTTGTGGTTCAGCGGTTTCTTAAATCATACCCCGAGTTGCCAGATCTGCTCGTCAAAGTACGCCGCCTGTCAGCTCATTTTCCGAAGTCGGCTACAGCTTCCGCCGCCCTTGCTTTGTTGCAGCAGCGTTTTCAGCTTTTGGCACACCGACTGGTGTGTGATGTCTCCACACGTTGGAACTCTACCCTCCACATGTTGCAAATGATTTGTGAGCAGAAGAGAGCAGTTGTGGAGTACCAGCTGCAACAAGGCCGTCGATATTCAGGTCAGACTCCACACATAAGACCTCAGGAGTGGACCTGGATGTCTGACATATGTACCATCCTGACAAACTTTGAGGAGTCCACTAAGATGGTGAGTGGCGATGACGCCATCATTAGTGTCAGCATCCCACTTGTCTGTCTTTTGCAATGCTCTCTGCAGAGAATTAAAGAGGAGGCATTGCAGCCAGAGTATGATGAGATGGATCAAGAAGCCGTAGCGGGTGATTACACACAGCCCAGCCTCATCTCATCCCAACGTGCATTGGGGGACTATGAGGGAGAGGAGGAGGAAGAACAGGAGCTGGTATCATGCGCTGTAGATGGTAGTACCTGTACAACTGTCATACCATCGTTTCAGCATGGGTGGCCTGAGGACAGGGGGGAGGAGGAGGAGGAGGAGAGCATGGTCAGTCATCATCTTGGTGAGGACACGGAAGTCTTGCCCGTTACCAGTCTGGCATGCATGGTTGACTTTATGTTACGCTGCCTTAACCGTGACCCTCGCGTTGTCAAAATGTTGGGTGACAGTCATTACTGGTTGGTGACACTTTTAGACCCCCGCTACAAGGAGAACTTTCACTCTCTTATTCCTGAGGTGGATAGGTCTACAAAAATGGGGCAGTACCAGAGGCCCTTGCTGCAGAACTGTTAAAAAAACTCCCATATGAACACGCTAGTGGCAGAGGTCACAGTTCGTTGCCCAACCAAGGCGTACAGGCGAGAGAGACGCAACTCCAATCCAGCAGAGGCAGGGGTATACTGTCAACATTATGGGACAGTTTTCTGAGACCCGCCCAGCTTACAGGCCCTGAGGCGCGGGGTACTCTCACAAGGAGTGGAAAGTTTCAAAAGATGGTGAGGGAGTACCTTGCCGACCGTACCAGCATCCTCCGTGATTCCTCTGTGCCTTTTAATTATTGGGTATCCAAGCTGGACACTTGGAATGAACTCGCTCTATAAGCTTTGGAGGTCCTGGCCTGCCCTGCCGCTAGCGTGTTATTGGAGCGTGTTTTTAGTGCCGCTGGGGGAATTATAACTGACAAGCGCACTCGCCTGTCAACTGGCAATGCTGACAAGCTGACCCTTATCAAAATGAACAAAGGCTGGATTGGACCAGACTTCTCATCACCACCAAATGACAGCAGAGTAACATAAAGTCAAATCCACTGTGTTATTTCAGGAGGTGTATTCCCATGTACCGCTTCACACCCACACATGGGTATATGCTTCCTCATTTCGGCTGTTTTTTGCTCTTCTCCTTCTCCTCAGCCTCCACCACCACTATATCACCAGTGTGACCATGGTCTGTGTTGTCAGCATTGCAAGTTCCTCCGTCCTAATTTTTGGCAGCTTTTTCTTGGAAGGCATAGGCAAAGACTATGGGAGACCCACTCCCCAATAATGGGAATAATGTTTTTAATATGCTGAACTGCATGGCTCTTGTAAGGTGCATTGCAAGTTCCTCCGTCCTAATTTTTGGCAGCTTTTGCTTGGAAGGCATAGGCAAGGACTATGGGAGACCCACTCTCCAATAATAGGAATAATGTTTTTAATATGCTGTACTGCATGGCTCTTGTAAGGGGCATTAAAATCATCTTGTCAAGCTACTGTGACTTCCACGTCTCTTCCAAGGGTCATTGATATTGTCTTTTTATTCCACTGGGACCTCCACGTCTCTTCCAAGGGGCATTGATATTGTCTTTTTATTCCACTGTGACCTCCACGTCTCTTCCAAGGGGCATTAAAACTCTCTTGTTAAGCTACTGTGACCTTCAAGTCTCTTCCAAGGGACATTAAAAACGTCTTGTTAAACCACTCTGAACTCCACGTCTCTTCCAAGGGGCATTAAAATCGTCTTGTTAAGCTACTGTGACCTCCACGTCTCTTCCAAGGGTCATTGATATTGTCTTTTTATTCCACTGGGACCTCCACCACTCTTCCAAGGGGCATTGATATTGTCTTTTAATTCCACTGGGACCTCCACCACTCTTCCAAGGGGCATTGATATTGTCTTTTTATTCCCCTGGGACCTCCACCACTCTTCCAAGGGGCATTGATATTGTCTTTTTATTCCACTGCGACCACCACCACTCTTCCAAGGGGCATTGATATTGTTTTTAATTCCACTGTAACCTCCACCACTCTTCCAAGGGGCATTGATATTGTCTTTTTATTCCACTGGGACCTCCACGTCTCTTCCAAGGGGCATTAAAACCATCTTGTTAAGCTACTGTGACCTCCACATCTCTTCCAAGGGGCATTAAAACCGTCTTGTTAAACCACTCTGAACTCCACAGCTTTTCCAAGGGGCATTGAAATGTTGTTTTTAATTACCTCTAACCTCCACGACTCTTCCAACGGGCATTGCATTTCCTCCTAATTTTAGTCAGCTTTTGCTTTTCAATGAATAGGCGAACACTAAGGGAGACCCACTCCCCAATAATCGGTAGAAGGTTTTTAGTACACTGTAATCCACGTCTGTTTCAAGGGGCATTGCAGTTCCTCATAATTTTTGGAAAGCCTTCCATTCACTGCTTAGGCCAACAGTGTACAGGAGACCCAGTTGCTATAAATGGAAAAAACAGTTTAGTTAAGGCCCTCTGACCTCCATGTCACTTCCAAGGGGTATTGGAGTGCCTCGAAATTTTTGGCAGGCATTGCACTCACTGTATGCCCTATAACTGTGTAGCCGAACCACTCCTTTTGGTACAGAAACATATCCTACAAGACATGTGTGGTTGACTGGCCTGATATTGATGTGAATGGTCCCTGTTCCTCCTGCTCTTTCTCCTTTGCCACCACCTCATCCATCATTCATCACCTGAAGCTTTGTTTTAACGGGAGTCATAGAACTGGGATAGTAGCAGGAAAACATCCAGCAATCCTCGGAGGAGCTAGGATATACGCTGACCAACTCTGGCCTAGCCGCTACTACATACATGTGTTTGCATTCCAAGGAACAGAAAGCTAAGGAGATGGATGGCCTCATGATCATGAATAATTTACTCGTTGTGTAGGAGGCCGACCACTGCTGCTGTCTACCTTCTGAACTTTGTGTTGAAGGCTGAGTGACCCAGGACCCGCAATCCTCTCTGTCTGGAGGACGTGTTGCATCCCAGTGTCCAACTGTGTCCCGGCTTCCACAATATTAACCCAGTGTGGAGGCGTCAGTGAAATGGACCATCCCTGGCCACATTCACTTGTCCACATGTTTGTGGTTAGGCTGTCCTTCCCACTAAATGCACTGGGGAGGGCACAGGTAATGTTTTGCTATGCGCGCTTATGTATAACATAGTTTTTTTTTTTGTTTTTTTTTAACATAGTCTTCCTTCAACCTTAAAAAAAAGCTAAGTCCATCTAGTTCAACCCATAGCCTAACTTGTTGATCCAGAGGAAGGCAAAAAAAACCCATGTGGCAAACACTAAGCTCCACATTGGGGAAAAAAATTCCTTCCCGACTCCATATGACAATCAGACTAGTTCCCTGGATCAACGCCCTATCAAGGAATCTAGTATTTATAACCTGTAATATTATACTTTTCAAGAAAGGCATCCATGCCCTTCTTAAATTTTAACAGTGAATTACTCATTACAACATCATGCGGCAGAGAGTTCCATAGTCTCACTGCTCTTACAGTAAAGAATCCCCGTCTGTGATTATGTTTAAACCTTCTTTCCTCCAGGTGTAGAAGATGCCCCCTTGTCCCCGTCTCAGGCCTCAGAGTAAAAAGATCAGTAGAAAGGTCTTTGTACTGTCCCCTCATATACTTGTACATAGTAATAAGATCACCCCTAAGCCTTCTTTTTTCCACTGTAAATAACCCCAAGTGTAATAACCTGTCTTGGTATTGCAGGCCCCCCAGTCCTCTAATAACCTTGGTCGCTCTTCTCTGCACCCGCTCTAGTTCAGCTATGTCTTTCTTATATACCGGAGACCAGAACTGTACACAGTATTCTAAGTGTGGTCGCACTAATGACTTGTATAGAGGTAAAATTATGTTCTCCTCATGAGCATCTATGCCTCTTTTAATGCATCCCATTATTTTACAAATAGGGACAAATAGGGGCGGCTGGGGACCGTTTATGGACACCAAGCCGCCCCCAGATGGCTGGGGACCGTGTGTGGGCACCTAGCCACGGGGCGGCTGGGGACCGAGTATGAATACCAGGCCGCCGACGCAGCCATGACGTGGTGGCCAAATTCCGCCTCCACATGCCTAAAAGGCCCAATTTCAAGTGCAAGCTAGCAAGCAGTATGGTATTGCAGCCTGGGGGTGGGTGGGTGGCAGACTGCATACTTGCACTTGCATTGCAAGGAATGGTGGAGGTACAATTGAACACTGCCCTGGGACAAGGACTTGAACAGGGATAGTTGCAAGTCTGCAATGACAGGTGCAGGGCGGGAGGCATCTTCGCATGTGCCATGAACAGGGGGTTGGCGTGCACACACTACAGCGGAATAGGCTGTCCTTCCCACTAAATACACTGGGGAGGGTACAGGTAATGTTTTGGTATGCGCGCTTGTGTATAAGTCCCAACGAGACAAATAGGGGTGGCTGGGGACGGAGTATGGACACCTGGCCGCCGAGCGGCTGGGGACTGAGTATGGATACCAGGCCGCCGACCGATGCAGCCATGACATGGTGGCTGGAGTCTGCCTCCACAAGCCTAAAAGGCCTCATTTCAAGTGCAAGCAAGCTAGCAGTATGGTATTGCAGCCTGGGTGTGGGTGGGTGGCAGGCTGCACACTTACGCTTGCATTCCAAGAAAACAAAGCAGATGCTAACTTCTATCATCATCATCATGCTCCTCACCTTGGCACTCTCAACTCCCCGATGGAGAAGCCAGGGCCCACCGGAGGGGTCTGGTTGTCTGGTGGGCTCATCCAATGCTGCCCTAAAGCAGGCCAGGCTAAGAAAAGTGTGGGGAAGGTTACCGGGACAAATAGTGGCGGCTGGGGACTGAGTATGGAGACCTTGCTGCCGAAGCAGCCATGAGGTAGTGGCCAGCTTCGGAATCCTCCAAACTAAAAGGCCCCATTTCAAGTGCAAGCTAGCAGTATGGTATTGCAGCCTGGTTCAGGCTGCACACTTACGCTTGCATTCCAAGAAAACAAAGAAGATGCTAACTTCTATCATCATCATCATGCTCCTCACCTTTGCACTCTCAACTTCCCTGATGGAGAAGCCAGGGCCCACCGGAGGAGTCACTGGTTGTCTGGTGGGCTCTTCCAATGCTGCCCTAAGCAGGCCAGGCTGAGAAAAGTGTGGGGAAGGTTCCCGGGACAAATAGTGGCAGCTGGGGACTGAGTATGGAGACCTCGCCACCGACGCAGCCATGAGGTAGTGGCCAGCGTCTGCCTCCTCCAAACTAAAAGGCCCCATTTCAAGTGCAAGCTAGCAGTATAGTATTGCAGCCTGTGGGTGGGTGGTTGGCTGCATATTTGCACTTGCATTGCAAGGAATGGGGAAGGTACAATTGAACACTGCCCTGGGACAAGGACTTGCACGGGGATAGTTGCAAGTTGCAAGTCTGCATCTTCTGATGCGGCAAGGATCACTTCTGATGGGCACACTTTTCGGCAGTGACCTGGGTGTCAGAGATGCTTCCAAGGGTCTTCCCCATACTTTTCCCATGTCTTTTCAGCACTGTATGCATGTGTCATACAGCACGTGGCCAGATAAGGTTGTAAAATGTTAAAATGACATTTCCCGGTGAATGCATTTGTCAGGGTTGAAAGCAATACAAAAGTGCAAAAATGCATAAAAAATGCTACTTGTGAACATAGTCCAAGGTATGGAGGAGTATTTTTGTTTTTGGTTATTCATTTTACTTTATACACAAGTTTTTACCCAGGAAAGGATGTTCCTTAACATATTTCACAGGAAAACAGTTTCAGTTTAGTTTTTGAACGTTTTATTGTGAGTCCGTAAAAGTAGCTTAATACCTCTGACCACGTTGTTGATAGCAGTGACTTGGGGGTCAGAAATGCTTCCTGTGGCGATCCCCTTGCTGTCCCCATGTCATTTGAGCACTGTCACTATCGTTTTGGGCACTTTTTAGGCTTTCTACAGACTGCGGGGGGTGCCGCCACAAAAATGCTCGGGTCTCCCATAGACTAACATTGGGCTTGTTGCTCGGGTCGAGCACCTGAGTATCACGGTGAGCTTGGCCCGAGCTTCGAGCACCCGAGCATTTTAGTGCTCACTCAACACTAATAAGATCCCTTCACTGGCTCCCAATTGCCCAGCGTATCCAGTTCAAGGTACTAACACTGACGTACAAAGCCATCCATAACCTTTCTTCTCTGTACATCTCTGAACTAATCTCCCGATATATTCTGTTACGTAATCTCCGAACCTCCCAAGACCTCCTTCTCTCCTCCACACTAATTTGTTCCTCACCCAATCGCCTCCAAGACTTCTACCAAATATTCCCTATCCTCTGGCATTCTGTGCCTCAACACATCCGATTAGCCACCACATTCGGGTCCTTGAGACGGAACTTGAAAACCCATCTCTTCAGGACAGCCTACAGCCTGCTATTGATTCTCTGCCACCTCAACACCACCGGAGCTAATGCAACTCCACAACATACTGTCTCCTTCCCCAACATCCTGTAGAATGGAAGGCCGCAAGTGCAGGGTCTATAAGACTTAAGATGCAATATGGCACCTTGGCAAAGCCCAGTTATGTTCTCCCTCCAATATCTAGCAATAACAAAATGGTCATTCTGGAGAAACTTGCACCTACTCCCACTCAGTGTCTTCAGCTCCTTTGTGAGAAAGTAATGTTTGGGCAACCAGTGTACCAAATAAAATTCCTGAGGTATGGAAATTGTGGATGGCTTGGCTTCTGGTACTGGGTGCTAATACCAAACCGTGGCATGCCATTCACTGGATATTCCTCGCTGGTTGGAGACAAGCTCTTTTCCACAGAAAAGTAACAGCAAGCTAAGGAGATGGGGGTCTCTATCATCATAAAGGAGTTTGCTCGTTGTCTAATACTCTGGTTTTTATACTAAAGATCCTGCTCATTTTTATAGTTTTAAGTGAGCACACAGAGACCATGGTTTCTGCAGCAGAGCATCCAGGCCGGGATAGTCCCGGAGAAATTGCTGTACCATCAGGTTGAGGATGCGAGCCATGCAAGGCACGCGTCTGAGGTTGCCCCGACGTAGGGTCGCCACCAGGTTTGCACCGTTGTCGCACACAGCCTTCCCTTGCTCCAGGCTCAGTGGAGACAGCCATTGCTCAAACTCAGCCTAGAGAGCTGTTCACACCTCATCAGCTGTATGACTGCGATCTCCAAGGCATATTAATTTTAACGCTGCCTGATTGCGGTGAGCCCTGTCTGCGCAGTACGGAGGTGGGGGGGATTATCTCTGCACTGTTGGAACGTGTGTCTCATTAAGAGGTTGAGGGCGCAGGTGGAGGCCCTAAAGGAGGTGGGGGAGGCAGAAGCACTGGAGGAAGTGTTACATACAGAGGTTTGTCCCGCAAGCCTTGGGGATTCCAACACTTGCTGTCTAGTGACACCTTGATGTCTAGTGGTTTAGTTCTCCATCCCCTGGTATGTATTTGTTTAGTTCTCCAACCCTAGCTGTTTAGTAGGTTAGTTTTCCATCCCCTGTTGTCTTATTAGTTTTGTTCTCCAACCCCTGTTTTCTATTAGTTTAGTTCTCCATGTTCTGATGAGTATTTGTTTCATTCTCCAACCTTAGCTGTTTAGTAGTTTAGTTCTCCAACCCCTGTTGTTTATTAGTTTGGTTCTTCATCTTCTGGTGTCTAATGGTTTAGTTCTCCATCCCTTGGTGTGCAGTAGTTTAGTTCTCGAACCCTATCTGTTTAGTAGTTTTGTTTTTCATCCCCTGTTGTTTATTAGTTTAGTTCTCCATGTTTTGGTATGTATTTATTTCGTTCTCCAACCCATCCATGCCCACCCCCAGGGGTTAATGTCTGGTGGTGAGGCTTTAGATTCTTCTCGGACTCTACTTCGCCCGGGCCCACATCAACTAAAAAAAAATTTTAGGCATCGCTACACATGCTTTCCCCCTCTTGACACTGTGAAGCTTTGGATCAGACGTTTGATGCCCCGGAATGAAATGTGTGAACAGCTCTGCATACTCGACTATCTGTGGTTCAGCGCAGTCAGTTGGGCTGTTGGAGAATTGTGATGCAGGTGAAAACAAGAGTAATTGGGGTGCCTCCTCTGAGGACTGTAGTGTGTGTGATGTTAAGGTGGAGGAAGAGGAGCAGGGGCCACTTGATGCAGCGCTTGTCATCTACTGGAGCACATGTTCTTCCTGCCCCTCATCTACAAGGCTTACCACTGTGCGACTGCCAAAGAAAGGGGGTGGAGTCCAGTAACAGAAGTTTTCAAAATGCTTAACGATTGCTCACTGCAGCAAAACAAACCTACTTCTCATCTCTCATATCATACGTGTATCACAACCCTAAACAGCTATTCAGTACTTTCAAGTCCCTCCTCTGTCCATCAGCTCCCCCTCCCTCTCCTCTCCTCTCATCTCAGCTGAAGACTTAGCTTCATTCTTCAAGCAGAAGATTGACAATGTAGGTGTCACGGGTGTATCAGAGGTGACAGACAGTTGCCCTGCAGTGGGTTGCAGGAGATCTCTACGTTTGGCATTGCAGACAGCTTTTTAGATAAGAGGCTGTCTTTAGGACCGAGCAGCTATCTCTCTCTTGCTAATTAGCTCTCTGGCCTGGGTGTATATATACCTAGTGTGTCTGAGAGGTAGTCGGCGGCTATATTCATTTCTACTTGTGAAGCTTAGCAGGAGCAGTACTTCGTCCTCTCTAGAGTTTGAGGCTGTGTGCTTATTTGGAGTTAATCTAAAGCTAAGCCATTTCCCCCTGTTTTGTCTACCCTAGTTGTCTATAGAGTTTAGTGGAGGTTGACTAGCGCTCATCTCCTCCCATCCCTAGCCATAGCGATACGCCAGGAAGAGCAGGGCGAGGCACGCGTGCGGCGATTGCTGAAGAGGCAATAAAGGGATGGTAGTTGAGACAGGGTGACAATAGACCTGACTAGGAGGTCTCCACTTCCCCTTTCCCTATTATCTGGGCTCCCTTTCCCTTTTCCTCTGCCTTCCACCCTCAGTCGAATGGTCAGACCGAGCGTGTCAATCAGAACTTGGAGACATACTTCAGGTGTTTCGTCTCCGACAATCAGGAGGATTGGGCATCCTACTTACCGCTGGCAGAATTTGCCATCAATAATCATCGTCAAGAATCCACTGGCAGGTCACCGTTCTTCTGTCGATACGGTTATCATCCACAGTTTGGTACCTTCAGTGGGGGAGGAGCTTCAGGAGTTCCTGAGGAGGAATGGTTTGCTTCATTGCTCTCTTCAGTATGGCAGGGTGTTCTGTGTAATTTAAAGATCATGGGAGACAGGTATAAACGTATGGCTGACAGAAGATGCTTGCCAGGTCCGGACCAGAATGTGAATGACTTTGTGTGGTTGTCTACCAGGAATATAAGATTGAAAGTTCCTTCTTGGAAGCTGGGACCTAGGTTTATTGGTCCCTATAAAATAACTGTCATCATTAACCCAGCAGCATTTCATCTTGAACTTCCTCAGGCCCTTAACGTCCACAATGTGTTCCACAGGTCCTTACTCAAAAGGTATGTGGAACCTCTTGAGCCCTCACCTCTACCACCGCCCCCAGTAATGATTGATGGTAATCTGGAGTCCCAGATTTCAAGGATTGTAGATTCTCGTCTCCAATGTAGTTCTCTACAATACTTGGTGCACTGGAAAGGCTATGGTCCAGAGGAGAGGATGTGGGTTTCAGCGTCAGAGGTGAAAGTTCCCAGATTGGTTCACTCATTCCACACCTCTTTTACTGAGAAACCCAGTCCTGAGTGTCCGGAGGCCACTCAGAGGGAGGGGGGGTACTGTCAGGGGTGTGTCAGAGGTGACAGACAGTTGCCCTACAGTGGGTTACAGGAGATCTTTACGTTTGGCATTGCAGACAGCTTCTTAGATAAGAGGCTGTCTTTAGGACCGAGAAGCTATCTCTCTCTTGCTAATTAGCTCTCTGGCCTGGGTGTATATATACCTAGTGTGTCTGAGAGGAAGTCGCTCATCTCCTCCCATCCCTAGAAAGCCATATGCCAGGGAGAGCAGAGCGAGTCACGAGTATGGCGATTGCTGAAGAGGCAATATAGGGACGGTAGTTGAGACAGGGTGACACTAGATCAGACTAGGAGGTCTCCACTTCCCCCTTTCCCTAGTGTCTGGGCTCTCATTCCCTTTTCCCTCTGTGTTGCACTAAGTCTTTCCCACACCTGGCGTGACAGTAGGACAAAGGGCTTTCTTAAAGTGCCCACAGCCCCTCCTCATAACTACTCAACTCTCCTCCTCCATAACCAGCTTCTCCGCCATCACGGAAGATCATCTTTATTCTCCAAATCACATCTCACCACCTGTGAACTTGACCCAGTACCATCCCACCTCATTCCAAACCGTACCACAGTCTTCATCGCAAGCCTAACCCTCCTCTTCAACCTGTCATTAACAACTGGTGTCTTCCCCTCATGATTCAAACATACCTCAATCACACCCATCCTCCACAAGCCCTCCCTTAACCCATCCTATGTCTAGCTATCGCCCCATTTCACTTCTCCCCTATGCCTCCAAACTACTGGATCAATACGTCCATTTTGAACTGTCCTCTCACCTGTCCTCCTGCTCTCTCTTTGACTGCTTACATTCTGGCTTCCGACCAACCCATTCCACTGAAACTGCCCTGACTAAAGTCACCAATGACCTACTAACTGCCAAATCCAAGCAACACTACTCTGTCCTTCTCCTCCTAGACCTGACATCTGCCTTCGACACAGTAGACCATTCCCTCTTACCACAACCCCTGGCAAAAATTATGGAATCACCAGGCTCGGAGGATGTTCATTCAGTTGTTTAATGTTGTTGAAAAAAAGCAGATCACAGACATGGCGCAAAACTAAAGTCATTTCAAATGGCAACTTTAGGGCTTTAAGAAACACTAAAAGAAATCAAGATTAAAAATGTGGTACACAGTAAGGGTAATTTTTTTCAGACCAAGCAGAGGGAAAAAGTTATGGAATCAATCAATTCTGAGAAAAAAATTATGGAATCATGAAAAACAAACACACAAAAGAACACTCCAATACATCACTAGTATTTTGTTGCACCTCCTCTGGCTTTAATAACAGCTTGCAGTCTCTGAGGCATGGACTTAATGAGTGACAAACAGTACTCTTCATCAATCTGGCTCCAACTTTCTCTGATTGCTGTTGCCAGATCAGCTTTGCAGGTTGGAGCCTTGTCATGAACCATTTTCTTCAACTTCCACCAAAGATTTTCAATTGGATTGAGATCCGGACTATTTACAGGCCATGACATTGACCTTATGTGTCTTCTATCAAGGAATGTTTTCACAGTTTTTTCAATTGATGGGATAAGAAAACTGTCCAAAATATCAATGTAAACTTGGGCATTTATTGAAGATGTAATGACAGCCCTCTCCCCAGTGCCTTTACCTGACTTGCAGCCCCATATCATCAATGACTGTGGAAATGTGCATGTTCTCTTCATGCAGTCATCTTTATAAATCTCATTGGAACGGCACCAAACAAAAGTTCCAGCATCATCACCTTGCCCAATGCAGATTCGCGATTCATCACTAAATATGACTTTCATCCAGTCATCCACAGTCCACGATTGCTTTACCTTATCCCATTGTAACCTTGTTTTTTTCTGTTTAGGTGTTAATGATGGCTTATGTTTAGCTTTTCTGTATGTAAATCCCATTTCCTTTAGGCGGTTTCTTACAGTTCAGTCACAGACATTGACTCCAGTTTCCTCCCATTCGTTCCTCATTTGTTTTGTTGTGCATTTCCTGTTTTGAAGACATATTGCTTTAAGTTTCCGGTCTTGATGCTTTGATGTCTTCCTTGGTCTACCAGTATGTTTGCCTTTAACAACCTTCCCATGTTGTTTGTATTTGGTCCAGATTTTTGACACAGCTGACTATCAACAACCAACATCTTTTGCAACATTGCTTGATGATTTATCTTCTTTTAAGAGTTTGATAATCCTCTCCTTTGTTTCAATTGACATCTCTTGTGTTGGAGCCATGATTCATGTCAGTCCACTTGGTGCAACAGCTCTCCAAGGTGTGATCACTCCTTTTTAGATGCAGACTAACGAGCAGATCTAATTTGATGCAGGTGTTAGTTTTGGAAATGAAAATTTACAGGGTGATTCCATAATTTTTTCCTCAGAATTGAGTGATTCCATGATTTTTTCCCTCTGCTTGGTCTGAAAAAAATTACCCTTACTGAGTACCACATTTTTAATCTTGATTTCTTTAAGTGTTTCTTAAAGCCCTAAAGTTGCCATTTGAAATGACTTTAATTTTGTGCCATGCCTGTGGTCTGCTTTTTTTCAACAACATTAAACAACTGAATGAACATCCTCCAAGCCCGGTGATTCCATAATTTTTGCCAGGGGTTGTACAGACTCTCATCTCTTGGCCTTACAGACTTGACCCTATCTTGGATCTTTTCATACCTAACTGACAGGACATTCAGTGTCTCCCACCCACATACCACCTCCTCATCTCGGACCCTATGTGTCGATGTCCCCCAAGGTTCAGTTCTAGGATCCCTGATCTTCTCCATCTACATCTTCGGCCTGGGACAACTCATAGTCTCACGGCTTTCAGTATCACGTGTATGCTGATGACACACAGATCTACCTCTGTGGACATGATATCACCTCCTTACTAACCAGAATCCCACAATGTGTGTCCTCTATTTCATCTTTCTTCTGTGCTAGATTTGTAAAACTTAACATGGATAAAGCCAAATCCAACATCTTTCCACCATCTCATTCATCCCCCCCCAATTGACCTATCCATCAAATTGAATGGCTGCCCATTCTGCCCAATCCCACAAGCTTGACTCTGATCTGTCCTTCAAATGTCAGCTCCAAGCCCTTTCCACTTGCTGCTGACTCCAACTCCAAAGTATCTTGAGGATATGCACATTCCTCAACCATCAATCTAGAAAAACACCAGTGCACGCCCTCATCTCCCACCTTGACTACTACAAGCTCCGCTCATTGGCTCCTTTCTATCACTCTCGCACCCCTCCAATCTATCAGAAACTGTGCTGGACGATTAATCCACCTGTCACCCCGCTATTCCCAGGCTTCTCCCATCTGTCAATCTCTGTGCTGGCTCCCTGTTGCCCAGAGACTCCAGTTGAAAAGCCTAACTTTGGCATACCAAGCCATCGAAAACCTGTCTCCTCCATACATGTGTGACCTAGTCTCTCTGTACTAGTTACCTGCACGCAATCTCCCATCCTTCCAAGATCTCCTTCTCTACTTCCCTCTTATCTCTTCTTGCCACAATCGCATACAAGATTTGTCCTGTGCATCTCCCCTACCGTATAACTCTGTAGCCCAACACATCAGACTATCAAAAACGAACAAGAAAAAAAATAGCGATATAAAGCCCATGACCATTATTTAGAATCTTTCTTAAATATGTCTCAGTTAAAAGTCAATTACATAACATAGGGAGTATGAAACACAAATGACCATGTACAAAAGAGATAGAGGAACGGATATATCACACATCCAGCCCTACTGGCCATACAGTGTTAAACATAGTACAAACATTAAGCTCCAATTCAATTATCGCTCAAATTTCCCCATCCATCAAAGATGGTTTGTAAATCATCGCTCAGCATATGAACAAAATATGTAGCTACCTTGGGTACAGGAAACCAGGAGCGTACCAGCGGCTGGATGGTGTGGATGGTGTGGATCTTTGATGGATGGGGAAATTTGAGCGATAATTGAATTGGAGCTTAATGTTTGTACTATGTTTAACACTGTTTGGCCAGTAGGGCTGGATGTGTGATATGTCCGTTCCTCTCTCTCTTTTGTACATGGTCATTTGTGTTTCATACTCCCTATGTTATGTAATTGACTTTTAACTGAGACATATTTAATAAAGATTTATATATTTTTACTTCTAAATAATGGTCATGGGCTTTATATCGCTATTTTTTTTCTTGTCCATAAGTCCCCCTATTGTGGTGCTATATCTACTGTATGATCATGTGGACCTCTCTGGGGTTTGTCTTAAACATCAGACTATTGCCTACCGTGGAAACCTTTAAAAGGAAGCCGAAGACCCACTTCTTCTGACAAGCGTACAATCTGCGGTAACCCTCGATCCAGCATACCGCTGCATGACTAGCTGTACCCTCACCTACTATGTCCTCACGCATCCCTTGTAGATTGTTTGTGCGCCCTTGAAGGGTCCTCTCTACTCTTGTACCATTCGGTGACCCCTTTTCAAATGTAAAGTGCCACGGAATAAATGTCGCTGTAATAGTATAATTATAGTACTTGTACTCTGGGTCAATTGATGGCACTTTCCACTTTCTACTCCTAATTTTATGTGTTTTGGCAGCTTTTGGGCCCGTTTGAAGGTGTTGTATATGCTTTTTTTGTCCCCCCATTGAATCCTATGGCGTTCGGAAATGTTTGACGAACATTTGTCGAATAAATTCGGGGGATGTCTAAATCTTCGGCGAACATTTCTGAATCAAACAGTGAAATGTTCGCTTGTCTCTAGTACTAACCGTGCAGGGTGTCCAAACTTTTGCATCAGACCATTTTCCTTTTGTAATTTTTAAAATGTAAAAGATGAAAATATATATATTTTTATGCCTAAAATACAAAGGAAATATGCCATCTTTAACGGGAATCTGTCACCCCCTGGCACTTATCTGACCTTTAATACAGGCATACAGGTGATAGAAAGGTAAATCTATACCTACCTGTATGCCTCATATTAGAGGTCTTGTTGCTGTGAAATGTCTTTTTATTCAATAAAGTTTCTGATGCTTGCAGCCCAGGGGACTGGAAGAAAACTCCGCCTACTGGGTGAATTACAATGTTGCCCCCCTCCCCTGCATGTCACAGTGCCTTGATTTGACTGCTGCAACTGCACATCACAGGGCACTGTGACATGCAGGGGGGGACATTATAATTACCACAGGAGGCAGGGATTTCTTCAGGGCCCTGGGACTGGAACACATCAGAAACTTGTATGAATAAAAAGACATTTCACAGCAACCAGATCTCTAATATTAGGCATACAGGTATGAATAGATTTACATTTCTAGCACCTGTATGCCCATATTAGAGGTCAGATAAGTGTCAGGGGGTGACAGATTCCCTTTAACTATAGGCCCTTTAGAGATCATTTCATCTTTAACTTGCTTCAACTGTTCACAATAACAGTCATTTTGACCAAGGGTGTCTAAACTTCTAAACTTTTACATGCCACTGCAACTTAGTTATTCTGTACAAAATACTGCCAAAAGGACACATTGTTGGCATATATCTGCCCAAAAGAAACCTGTGGTTACTGTACGGTATACATGTTTTCTGTAATTCCAGGCATATACGGCTACTGTATAGCTATACATTAGTTGACTAAAATCTTAAACTATTGTTCAGTTATACTTTATGGAACAGATGCAAGTACCCTTAGGGCTCGCTCACATCACCATATAAATCAGATGAGTGCTATTTGATTTTTTATCGGATAGCACTTGGACCAATTTTATTCAATGGGACAGTGCTGATGATCAATTTTTTTTTACTGACAGAATCTGTCTGTGAAAAAATTTGCAGCATGTTGTGATTTCACTCTGAAATCAGATGGGTGCGAGAAAAAAATCGTATGTCATACAAAACCTCAGTTTGGCATCTGATTTTTATGGATACATTACAACTCTGTAACATAAGAAACTGTAAATGGTCCTGTAAATGATTAATAGCTGCTGGGTAAAAAAACAGATTGCATAGGGACTGCGCATGGATGACAAGTTAGAAAAAAATCGTATCACTTTTCTCCATGAAAATTGGACCAATTTTTTATACGCTCGTGTGTCTGTAGCCTTCTTTGCTGATTCTCTCTGCAGCATATTAGAGTACCAAACATGTAGATAAGATTTTACCAGTTCCCCTATACATACTTTGGAGATTTTACATCCAGAAATGGACCTGCAGTGCAAATATATAAGGCTAGGGTCACACGGACATATAAAAAAATCAGTCCGATTTTCTTCCAGAAAAGTGGCATGAGTTTGTTCTCACTTCTCATCCATATGCAATCCGTTTTTTTACTCAGCAATTATTTACAAGACCATGTACAGTTTCATATGTTGCAGAATTGCAATATATCTGTAAAAATTGGATGCTTTACTGTGGCTCTGTATGACATCCAAAAATTCTCTCGCACCCATCCGATTTCAGAGTGAAATTGAAGCATGCAGGGATTTTTTTTTAAAAGATTCTGTGAGTGAAAAAATTGGTCATCAGGGTCATCAACACTTCCCCATTAGATAGCATTGGTCTGAGTGATATCCAATAAGAAATCGGATAGCACTCGTACGACTTATACGGTAGTTGAGCAATTCCTAAATGTTCACCACGTTATTTATACCTAGGGCAAAGGAGGGTGGGCGTGCACATACCATTGGTGTAACCTGTACAGCTGCATAGAGATGAGGGGGCCGACTTGCACCTACAAATCAGCAATCAGCTTCTGTCACAATTAAAGGGGTCCATTATGACGATCTATGGGACTGCAAGAGGCTGATACACTGTTTTTGCACAAGCGCCCTATTCTGTCTGTGTCCACCCCTGATCTGAGGATTTCCACTGAGAATTTCGCCCTTTTCAAAGTAGAAATGTGAAATTCAAAGCTAAATCCACATTGAGAAGTGAAAAAAGGGGTGAGAATGTTTACTTTCTCTTGTTGACTTTCACAAATAGAGCGCAGCCGTCTACCAAACATGGCCCATCCCAGCAGCTGTTTACCCAGTGTTTACAACAAAGACGCTCCGCCATAGCAACAGGTGAAGATGTGCAGCTATTTACAGAGATCTGGCCTGTACTTATCAAGCAGCAGGCATGCAAGGAACTCCACGTCCTCATGCCACAATAACTCTTTTACCACATTTCTGTTGTCAAAGTGACACATTACCGGTTATATGGCTCTAAAAGGTAGATAACAGTAAGCAAATATATTTCCAATGCAAGCGTGGTCACAGCAAATGTCACCAGTTCTGCAAAGTCATAATATGTATAAAAAACAACATTCTTTAATGGTTTCCATAACAATGACTGAGGCAATTTATAACATCAATGGAGAAAGTTAAGTGATTTTCAAAAAGAACTTTTCCCATTGATCCAACATGATTTAACTTAGATCATTGTAACTGTATGTCGCCAATTGGTTTATCTGAAAGAGCACGTGTCACCTGCAGAAAAAATGAGATACATATCAAGTACAAATCTGTGGGCTCCCCAGATTCTGACGCCCTTTTCCGTTTTTCAGTGCATCACTTCAATGCAGACATATTCACATTTATCGCTTTTGGATCACAGTATGTGAAATTTCTGCTTATAGTTCAACTTTCTTCAGACTCTTCTTTGGGGATTGTGCCTTCATCACTCCCTCTCAGACACTGCAAAACACAGCTCGCCAGCTATTGTAGCAGTTTAGCAGTCTCAAGCGCTGCCGAGGTGTAATTAGCAATGCTTGAGAGGGAGGAGCGAAAGTGAAAGTGCACCCCCCAGAGAAAACTCTAAAGAAATGCCTAGTTGAACTACAAGCAGAGATTTCACATATCACGTCCAAAAGCAACAAATGTGAATATGTCTACAATGGATTAATAATAATAATAATAATAATAATAATAAAAAAATGATTATCACAATACTGTTGTCTGATAACCTAGGACCAAGGGCTCTTACTCCGTCCCTAACGCTAGGGACGCCCTAGCTATCCTTGATCCCTAGGTTACCTCTAATGGGGAAGATGCTGGGGCCATGTGCCTTGCTGTTCTCCTGAATCAGCCCTTTTCTGTCCTGTTCCCCACCCAGGGAAATGGGGAGGAATAGTGTATGTAAATACACAAACCAGACAAACAAGGAAGGAACATACAGGGATGAATGAAAATACCAAACATACAAAATATGCACTCACAAACAACAGTGGGAAAACACCGAAGGTATTAGGAAGGTAAACAAAAATAGAAGAGAAAGAGACTATGCACACAGCTAAAACACCAAGAAACAGTTATAGAACAACTCTCCTTAAATGACTCTACAGAATACCGAATCCTCCACTGCTCACCAGGCAGTATAAGACTTAACATTGGCAGTCCAGATTGCCAGAACAATCTAGACTACAGGTGGGAGTGGCTGATACTGCACAGCTGAGAACTTCTAAGAAGGAAGCTACAGAGACTCAAAGCTGAGGCTGAGCAGTTTAACTCCTGCACTGCTGAAAGACACTATCACCATTTAATAAGAGGGAGATGTGCTTCTATTCGACACAGGAGTATATGAACTCAAATGCTGCGTTCTTCTGGCTCTTCTCTGTCGCAGTAAAACCATAACACTGATGCAGCTCAAAAACAGAAGAAATGCATCAGAATCAGAAAAGCTCAGGCATTTTTACAAGGTATTTAACTCAATTTTTTAACCAAGTGGCAGGACCTGGCATGTAGGTATGTCATGGTGATTGCATGGGCGCAGAAGCTGTGCTTGTGCACTCACAGTGGAAGTCAAGCAAGTCCAGCATTGACAGCTAGGTTCTTACTGTAGCGATTTGGATTACAGTTAACTCTGATCCTGGATTTTGAAAGGTTGGTCCGATACCTTCAATGCCATCTAGAAATATCTATCTTTAAGCCCTAAACACTTTTGTAATTTGCTGCATTATAAAATTCCCTATTATTCTAACTATACAACTAATCCCTTCCCTATATCTATTTTTTTATAATGTTTCATTTAAGGGGAGTCTCAAACAGAACATGACAGAAGGATGGCCTTGCACTCACTTCCCCACAGCTTCTATCGCCACCAGATGATGTCCTACTTCTGGGGAGTGATGGAGAAGTGACCACAACTTCAGTGGCCCCTGACATACTTCATTCTGTGGCCGCAGCACGTATATTCAAGCGCCACTGCACAGTCCCTTCTTCTATTAACGCCATCTTTTTCCCTGAAATGAGACATCATCAAGTGGTGGTGATAGAAGTAGGGAGAGTGACAGCAGCATCGCCACCTGATGATAATTCATTTAAGGGCTGTGATAGAAACTGTGGGGTGGCGCTGTTGTCACTCAACCTGCTTCTATCCCTAACCTGTCATTGTAATTGAAATTTTTTTCCTGAATGAACAGGAAGTTGGCCCGCAATTTATCAAAGCTCTTACTTCAGAAAACTGGCATAAAATGCTTTGGAAAGTTTTCCTGTCAGTTTCGGTCAGCTTCACCAAAATCGGACAGAGGTGGACTTATCTAATTCCTGACAAGCTGTGGCGTGCCTCACACCACAAATCTTACTCCAGTCCTGACTACAGTAAAATTTTTACAGGGTTTCATTTTAAGACGTGCTTGGTTCATTCAGAGAAAAAGAAATAAAACTAAATAAGATGCCATCAAAACATATCTATCCCAAAATGGAGTCAATAAAAATGTCAGCTCCCCAAAAACACAAGCCCTCACACAACTCCATTGACAGAAAAATTAAAAATTTAGAAGAACTGGAAAAGGGCGACACATGCAAAATTTCTTTTTTACAAATGTTTGAATTTTTATTAATTACTGAAATAAAAAATAAATGATACAAGTTTGGTATTGTCGCAATCATACTGACCTGGAGAATAATATTGCAAAGTCATTTTTACAGTCCAATAAACACCATAAAACAAAACCAGAAAGACAATCACATAATTGTGTTATCTTTTAAATTCCTCCACACTTGAAATTTTTTTCAAGATTTCCAATACATCGCACAGTAAACTGAAGGGTGTAATTCAAAAGTACACCTCGTCCCGCAAATAACAATACTTCTTATGACTATGTAAAATGGCAGAAAATTAAGAACGTTATGGCTCTTGGAAGAATGGGGGGGGGATTTGAAAACGCAAAAAATAAAAAATTGCCCAGTACTTAGGGGGTTAAATAGGTTGTCAGACAATAACACAAATAACACAAATGGTGGTCTTGTATCATCTGTTTGACTAGAGCAGGGGTTGCGCATGTGCCTGCCTATACTATTCAAATTCTTTGGAACTCACAGAGATAACCAAGTACCATGCACATACTCGCCCACTGACCCAGGCACATGGGTGACTTATTAAGGGTGATCCTTATTCTATTTTTGTGATTCCGGGACAAATCTTTAATCCGTTTTTTGTCTTTTTACACATTATATAATTCTTATTACATTAATTCTTATTACAAATTAAAATAAGATTCTCATTTGCAGGCTAAAGTATTAATAGCTAAAACATATCAAATAAATGAAGAAACGTGCTAAACCACTGCACGTACCTTGCTTCAGGTGGGAGGAAAGTGACATTCCATTAAGATATCGGTAGTTAATAGGGTGTAGACTCAGTATAAATGAGATTAATGAATTTATATTACCTGTCAGCTTCTTGCTACTATTAATTTTTTACAAAATAACATTTTAACCTCCATAGTATTTACACCTATCAGCTTTTATATTAAAACCACTGACAGGTGAAGTTAATAGCATTGATTATCTTGTGACAAAGACACGAGTCAAAGCTAGGGATATATAAGGCAGCAGGTGAACCACTCAGTTTGGTTCTAGTTGGGGCTCGTTTAGGTTTAGAGACAAGTGAAAATTCTGTCCATATGCTGACCATTTGCTTTACTGACTGCATGCACACCCATTATAGCCAGTGTATTAGTGCATGTGGATAATTTTCCACATGGACTGATGGTCTGCATGGAAAAAATCCCAGCATACATTACTCTGGTCCCACTTAGAAACCAGAAGGAAATGTTGTGTAAAGGCATCTTCTGCAGCTGTCGCAATGTGGACAAGCACATGGAGCTCAACATGGTGCTCTATTAATGCATATGTCAGAAGATAATCCTCTGTTATATGCATCAATAGAATAGCATGGTCAGTATAAAGTCACTGGTCTTTCAGCAGCAGGCAACAAACACAGCTCATCTAATCTTAGCCTCTGTATATAGGCGAATCCTACAGTACATCACTCCTATTTGCTACTAGCAGACTGATATGAGCTCCACACGATAATGTGGAAGATCCCACCCCTTTCCGAAGACATCACCTGTCATAGTAGAAGCTGCACAGCAGCAAAGAATAAATTAAGGCCATCTAAACATCTTCATCCCTGGGCAATTTTCCGTTTTTTCGTTTTCATTTTTTCCTCTCTTTCTTCCAAGGGCCCGTATGAGGGCTTGTGTTTTTGCGCAATGGGTTGTACTTTTGAATTCCATCATTAACCCCTTTCTGACGTGAAACGTATCCATACGTCCCAGTGGCCTGGTATTGACCAGGGACCAGGGACGTATGGATAATTCTCAGTGATCGCGCGCGCACAGCCTGATTCTAACAGCGGACACCCACCACTCAGTGCCAGGCACAGTGCCCACACTGCTCCCAGCACTCCCTAAATGCCTCGATCGCTGCGATTACAGCACTTAGCGAGCAGAGGGTCAGAACCCCCTCTACTCTTTGATCATCGCGGGATCCATATCGATGCCATGGTGACGACATCTGGATCACCAGGCACTAGTAAGGTAGTTAGATCATGTTCAGCGCATGATCAAACTATGTTGTGCCTGCAAGATTGACAGCTATAAGGCATAGCAGTGATCCTTCACTGCTATGCCCTATAGTAGAGATCATAATGCAGAAAGTGCATAGTGGGACTTTGTAAAAAAGTAAAAAAAAAAAGCAAAAAAGTTGTAAAAATATTAATAATAAATATATATATATATATATACATATATATATACACAGTATATATATATATATATATATATATATATATATATATATATATATAGTATTGTACCCATAAATAAATATTATTCTGAAGAAGAAAAACAATACAATAAAAGTACACATATCGGTATCGCCGCGTCCAGAATGACCTGACCTATAAAACTGTCACACTAGTTAACCCCTATAGTGAACATGGTTAAAAAAAAAAAGAAGCAAAAAACAATGCTTTATCATCATACCACTGAACAAAAGGTGGAATAAAACACGAAAAAAAAAAAGACTAATGTAAATAAAAATGGTACCGCTGAAAATGTTTTTTGCAGGACAAATTGACAAGCCGCCATACAGTTCCATAAGCCGAAAAATAAAAAAAAAGTTATAGCTCTCAGAATAAAGCAATGCAAAAAATTTTTTTCTATAAAATAGTTTTCATTGTGTAAAAGCGCCAAAACATAAAAAAAGATATAAATGTAGTATCGCTGTAGATGTACTGACCGATGCGGAAAGGCATAAAAAAAAACAAAAAAAACAATTCCTGAATTGTTGGTTTTTGTTTATTCTGCCTCCCAAAAATCGGAATAGAAAGCGATCAAAAAATGGCACTTGCCCAAAAATGGTACCAATAAAAACGTCAACTCATCCCGCAAAAAACAAGCATATGACTCTCTCGGATGAAATATGGAAAAATTATAGGTCTCAAAATATGGCGATGCAAAAAGCATTTTTTAGCGTGTAACAGCAGCCAAACATAAAAACCCAATATAGGGTGTGTGCTCACGATGCGTTTTTTAAGCGTTTCCGCAGCGGCAGAAACGCTTAAAAAATGCATGGTAGAAGGCCTGCCATGTTCCCCAATGATAATCCGCATGTGCTGTGCACATGCTGTGGAAATTTCCGCTGCGGATTATCATTGCAGAAAAAAATGCAGCACTACCAATTATTTTGCGGAAGCGCTGCGTTTTCGCCGCCATTGACTTGCATTGGAACGCATGGATTCCGCATCACTGTATATGTAGATGCCTATTCCATGCGTTTCAATGTGCGGATGGTACCCGGGTGTGGAGGACAGGAGACTCTCCTATGGACCCGGGTACCATAGAACCTGTGAAAAAAGAATAAAATAAAAAATAAATGTTATATTTACCTTCTGACGGCCCCCGGTCTCGTTGTCTTCACTTGCCGGCAGCTCGCGATGGACTGAAGGACCTGCGCTGACGTCATAGTCATGTGACGGGTCACGCGATGCTGACGTTGGCAAGTCCTTCAG
The DNA here is from genome assembly GCF_046119375.1 of Phyllobates terribilis. Lineage (NCBI taxonomy): Eukaryota > Metazoa > Chordata > Amphibia > Anura > Dendrobatidae > Phyllobates > Phyllobates terribilis. The sequence continues at coordinate 659,831,285 of NW_027362762.1, read as the reverse complement.
TGTACCCCGAGCTGCTGGCAAGGGAGAACGGAAGGAAGCAAGACACTGGGGGCCACTATATAAATCCATGCCAGCTGCATGGATTTATATAGTCTGACCAAGTTGTCAAGCACTTTCCAAGTGATGCTAAAATCGCTTGGAAAGCACTTGTCAACCCGCATGCGGAAATGCATGTGAAGAACGCTTCACATCCGCATGTCCCTGGCAGGAAAAACGCATGTACAATCCGCATGCGTTTTTTTATGCCAGGGAGATGCAGAAACGCTCAGGAAAAAATCCGGAGCATTTCTGCATCGTGGGCACATAGCCTAAATCTGGTATCGCTGTAATCGCACTGACCCGAAGAATAAAGTCGTCTAATCACTTATACCGCACCAGGAAAGGCGTAAAAAATAAATAAAACCAATTCTTCACCTGTTGCTGATTTGCTCATTCTGCCTCCCAAATATCGCAGTATGGCTCTGCTCACATTTATCCTGCACTCTGCGCTGAGCGCTTACACCAGGGTTTCCGTGTAAATATCTGAATTACGTGATTCAGACGGAACCCCCTGTGGAATATTTCTTATAATGAGGCAGATGGAGACACCCTGGACGCCGTCTGGCCTGTGATCCCACAGTGTCCGTCTTTTTATTAGGCGTGCATGAAAGTGCCATCTGCCACAGTTTTGAGAACCTCTGAGAAAAAGGACACCGCTGAACAAAAGCCAGATAGAGTCCAGAGTAACTCTGCTGTCTGATTATAGTGAATGGATCCCTCGGGGTTTCATCTGAATTACGTCACTGTGAGATTTCAATGGAAAGCCCTCCCTTGACCCATCCTCTCTAGCAAGCTACCGCCCCATATGACTACTCCCCTATGCCTCCAAACTAGTGGAACAACATGTCCACTTTGAACTGTCCTTCCACCTCTCCTCCTGCTCTCTCTTTGACTGCCTCCAATCTGGCTTCCGACTGCACCATTCTACTGAAACTGCCCTGACTAAAGTCACCAACGACCTACTAACCGCCAAATCCAAGCGATACTACTCTGTCCTCCTCCTCCTAGACCTGTCATCTGCCTTCGACACAGTGGACCATTCCCTCTTACTACTCACACACCACCTCCTCATCTCACCCCCTATCTTTTGGTGGCCCCCAAGGTTCAGTTCTAGGACCCTTGCTCTTCTCCATCTATACCTTTGGCCTGGGACAGCTCATAGAGTCTCACGGCTTTCAATATCACATCTATGCTGATGACACACAGATCTACCTCTCCGGACCCAATATCTCCTCCCTACTAACCAAAATACCACAATGTTTGTCCACTATTTCATTTGTCCTCTCTGCTAGATTTCTAAAACTTTACATGGATAAAACTGAATTCATCATCTTTCCACCTAGTCTCCCTATACATACCTGCACGCAACCTCCGATCCTCACAAGATCTCTCTCTACCCCCCTCTTATCTCCTCTTCCCACAATCACATACAAGATTTCTGCCGTGCATCCCCACTACTCTGGATCTCTCTACCCCAACATATCAGACTCTTGCCTACCTTGGAAACCTTCAAAAAGGAACCTGAAGAACCTGAACTCTTCCGACAAGCCTACAACCTGCAGTAACCCTCGCCCCACCATACCGCTACATGACCAGCTCTACTCTCACTTACTGTATCCTCACCCATCCCTTGTAGATTGTGAGCCCTCGTGGGCAGGGTCCTCGCTCCTACTGTACCAGTCGCCATCACGTTTTGTTCAAGATTATTGCAATTCTTTTTGTATGCATACCCCATTTTCACATGTAAAGCGCCATGGAATAAATTGCGCTATAACAATAAATAATAATAATAAAAATAATATAATATCAGTGCTCTGGGTAGAGCACAGGATAAATGGTAACATTTCACATAACATTTTGGATCACAATAAAAGCTTCAACTCAATCCACAACAAAAGCAAGTCCCCACTCAGGTCTGTCATCTGTTAAAGGAAATATAGGGGGCTTCCATGTTACTAGTAGCACAAAGGCTCTGGAAAAGCAAAATGACCCTCGCCCCCAAAAGAAATTCAGCAAATTCTGTGCTCCCAAATACAAATATCCACCTCCCTTCTGAGCCCCACAGTGTGCCAAAACCGCAGTTAGAGTCCACATGTTTGGCATTTCTGTAGCGATGAGAGCGTGCCTATTTTACAGGTGCATGTCTCCAGAAGCATGAGCTGGACACAACATACTGGTCACTACAACGTACTGGTCACTACAAAGGCAGTTTTCAATTTTCACTCAGCAACATCCGCTGCTGCTTGTTTCTGGAAGACACTCATGGAGTTAAAATCATCACTACACCTGTAGATAAATTCTCAAAGGGGTATATTTTCCTAAATGGGGTCATTTGAGTGGGGATTCTACTATTCTAGCACTTAGGGGCTCTGTATATGGATTTCACATACTATTCTAGAAAAATCTGCACTCCAGGAAGCAAATAGCACTCCGTCCCTCCCGAGTCTCGACGTATGGCTAAGCAGTACTGTATAGCTACATATGGATTATTTCTATATTTAGCAGAAATTATGGGACAAATTTTGGTGTCATTTTACCCATTTCCCAGTGTGAAAATGTAAAATCTGGGGCTAAAACAAAATTTTGAGGGTAAAAATGTAATTATTATTTTCTTCACTGCCCAATGGTATAAAATTCTGTGATCCACCTGTGGTGTCAATATGTTCACTGCACCCCTAGATTAATTCATTGAGAGATGTAGTTTGTAAAATGGGGTCTCTTTATGGAGGGTCTGCTGTTCTGGCACCTCAGGGGCAATGCCAATGTGACATAGCATCCTCAAACCAGTCCAGCAGAATCTGAACTCCAATATGGTGCTTCTTCCTTCTGAGCTTTGCACTGTGCATCAAAAGTAGTTTTCGACCACATATGGGGTATCGGCGTGCATAGGAAAATTTGCAGAACAAATTTTGGGGTCCATTTTCTCCTGCTATCCTTGTGAAAATGAAAAAATTGGGGCTAAAACAACATTTTTGTGGGAAAAATATATTTTTTTCATTTTTACAGATTCACGGTTATGGCTCAATGTTATAAACTTCTGTGAAGTTCAAGGTTCTCATCACACATCTAGAGAACTTCCCTGAGGGGATTAGTTTCCAAAAGGGTGTCACTTGTGGCGGGTGTCCACTGTGTAGGCACATCAGGGGCTCTCCAAACGCGACATGGCGTCCGCTAATTATTCAAAAAATTTTACATTCAAAGAACCAAATGGCGCTCCTTCCCTTCCGAGACATGTCGTGCACCCAAACAGTGTTTTCTCCCACATATAAGGTATTGGCGTGCTCAGGAGAAATTGCACAACTAATTTTGGGGTCCATTTTTTCCTGTTACCCTTGCAAAAATAAAAAAGTAAAATTTTTGTGAAAAAAAGTTAAATGATTTCTTCCACAATCCATGCAAATTGCCTCTTCAGAGAAGAAGAGGACTTGAACTCTATAGCGCCAAGTATTGGAAGCTGCAATCCTACAAGTCACAATCAACCCTTTAACGAGTCGTGCAATATGACTTAGGATAATAGCCAAATCAGAATCTCAATTTGCAGACATGGTGTTTTGGGCTGTTGGCCCTCGTCAGTGCAACACCGTGTCTGCAAATTGTGATTCTGATTTGGCCTATAAGCCCCTCTTACTTTGGCATGCCAGAGACGGTGTGTCACTCTCCACAAGGAGAAACGTTCCACAATCCAAAAATTCCTGTGAGGCACTTGAAGGGTTAATAAACTTCTTGAATGTGGTTTTGAGCACCTTGAGGGGTGCAGTTTTTAGAATAGTGTCACTTTTTGGTATTTTCTGTCATAAAGGTCTCTCAAAGTCACTTCAAATATGACATGGTCCCTAAAAAAATGGTTTTGCAAATTTTGTTGGAAGAATTAGAAATAGCTTGTCAAATTTTAACCCCTTCGCGACCTTGGGATTTTCTGTTTTTGTATTTTCGTTTTTTGCTCCTCTTGTTCCCAGAGCCAAAGCGTTTTTATTTTTTGGGCAATATGGTCATGTGAGGGCTTATTTTTTGTGGGACGAGTTGTACTTTTAAATGTCATTACTAGTTTTACCATATCGTGTACTGGAAAATTAGAAAAAAATTCCAAGTGTGGTGAAATTGCAAAAAAGTGCAATTCCACAGTTGTTTTTTTTTTTTTCTTTCCACGTTCACTGGATGCTAAAACTGACCTTCCATTATGATTCTCCAGGTCATTATGAGTTCGTAGACACCAAACATGTATAGGTTCTTTTTTATTTAAGTGGTGAAAAAAAATTCCAAAATTTGCTAAAAAAAAAATAAAAAAAATGGTGCCATTTTCTGTGACCCGTAGCGTCTCCATTTTTCGGGATCTGGTCCCGGGTGAGGGCTTATTTTTTGTGCGCCGGGCTGATGTTTTTATTGATGCTAATTTGGGGTAGATTCAATGTTTTTATCGCCCGTTATTGCATTTTATTGCAATGTTGCGGTGACCAAAAAAAACGTAATTCTGTGTTTTTTTCTCGTCACGCCGTTTACCGATCGGATTAATTCTTTTTTTATATTGATAAATCGGGCGATTCTGAATGCGGCGATACCAAATATGTGTATGTGGGGTTTATTTTTTATTATTTTATTTTGAATGGGGCAAAAGGGGGGTGATTAAAACTTTAATTTTTTTTTATTTTTTTAATATTTTTAAAAACATTTTTTGAAAACTTTTTTCATGCTTCTATAGTCTCTATAGGAGACTAGAATCAGCAACTGTCCGATCGCCTCTGCTACATAGAGGTGATCAGCAGAGTATAAGTATGGGAGCCATCTTAGATCAAGGGAGTCCCGACAGAGAGTTCCAGTCCAGACGGACTGAGGTGAAGACAGGGAGCAGGGGCTCTGTATGAGCTCTGCTCCACAAGCGGGCCTAGTCAGGAGGCCTGAGCCTGAGAGGAGTGGGAGCAGGAAGGCTCCAGGAACAGAAGGGACCCTAGGGGTACGGGCCGTGCAGCAAGCCACCCATACGCCCGCCACTACTAGAAAGTAGGGGGGTCAGGCCAGAAAAAGGGAACCGGTCCCTCAACTAGCATGGAGCTACAAGGCCCAACTAGGAAACTGGAGGCTGGAGCACTTCAAGTACCGCAGGCCACAAGTCCACACCAGTACACTAAGAAGGTAGCCGCATAGGACCCAGGGGACGGAACACACGTCGCCCACCAAGGCGCAAGGCTACCGGATAGAAGTGCCACTGGGTGTGAGGTGCATGGAGCAGGCCAGAGAGAGGACACACAGAAGGGGGTCCTGTAAAATGCTCCGGAGTTACCTGAGGGTCGGCTGAACCCCTCACTGCGTGAACACAGGACGCCGTGGGCCTTGCACTGGCGCCTGTAACTGGAACTGTTATAATCGTGAGTAAAGACCCTGGGACTGCACTATCTGACTCCGTGTTATTACTGACTACCTGCACCATAACCTCCATCATCTATACACGCTGCCCTGGAGCTACACTCTTCCTGTGGGGAGTTACACTACCTTAGCTGCTATACCACCAGCTTCAGAGGACTGTTCCGCAGCGGCGGTTCCTATTGACCGCATTCCACAGGTGGCGTAGTCGGACATTGAACACCTTTACACATAGACTACCCTTGGTTTGACCGCCCTGGGTCACGGACCGGGTCGCCACCACGGTGACTACAACCCCCAAGCGTCTACAGGCCCGGATCCAGGTACCCCATGGCCCAGGGGGCGCGTCACATGCAGGTATTGCCAGCCAGTCACTGTAATGCCGCAGCCATGTTGGTTGTGGGCATTACATTGATTGGCTGGCCGCACAGCGTCACCTCGAGTATGTAAAACCGGGCGCCGCCATCTTGGACACAGACGACAGGGATCAGACAGTGTAGGGACAGCGCTGCTGATTTAGGGAGAGATATATCCTGCGAAATAGTTAGTGTAAGGTCTGTAAAGGCTGCGAGATCAAACAAACAGCCCTTCTCTGGACTAATATCCATCCCAGATATCAGGCAGGCAGGCTGTATAGGAGACGCAGTGGTTATACCAGCAAACTCTGCATTACAGTCCTGTGTGCTCCTGTTGCTGAAATTGCTGGACTTAGCTCCAGGTCTCGGGGGCCAGGAAAAATCCTTTTTTTTTCATATAAATCCTCTTTTTTTTTTCCTCCTTCACACTGTACAAATACCCGTCTTATTAACCTTTTGGTGTCCCCCACCCCCAAAAAAAAAAGAAAAAAAAAAGTGTGTCTGTGACAGTTCAGACACAAATATATCTGTTGAAAATAGTCTGGTGTAGGCCAGAGAAACAGAAGTGTGGTTTTGCAGTTCCATGGTTCAAACCTCTGTATTATCCACTTTTGGGCCATTTGTATCTAAAAAAAAACAGTTTGAATGTGTCGCTCACTGTTCAGCTGCAAATATATATATTTAAAAAAGTCTGGTATATACCAGTAAATTATAACTGTGGTTTTGCTGTTCCACGGTAAAAAATCTCTATTATCCTGCTTTTGGCATTTTTTGACGAATAAAAAAAAAAAAAATACTGTCTCCCTGATTTTTCAGACACAAATATATCTGTTGAAAATAGTCTGGTGTAGGCCAGAGAAACAGAAGTGTGGTTTTACAGTTCCACGGTTCAAACCTCTGTATTATCCACTTTTGGGCCATTTGTATCTTAAAAAAAACCAGTTTGAGTGTGTCGCTCACTGTTCAGCTGCAAATATATATATTTAAAAAAGTCTGGTATACACCAGTAAATTATAACTGTGGTTTTGCTGTTCCACGGTAAAAAATCTCTATTATCCTGCTTTTGGCATTTTTTGCCGTAAAAAAAAACTAATAGTGTCTCCATGATTTTTCAGACACAAATATATCTGTTGAAAATAGTCTGGTGTAGGCCAGAGAAACAGAAGTGTGGTTTTACAGTTCCACGGTTCAAACCTCTGTATTATCCACTTTTGGGCCATTTGTATCTTAAAAAAAAACAGTTTGAGTGTGTCGCTCACTGTTCAGCTGCAAATATATATATTTAAAAAAGTCTGGTATACACCAGTAAATTATAACTGTGGTTTTGCTGTTCCACGGTAAAAAATCTCTATTATCCTGCTTTTGGCATTTTTTGCCGTAAAAAAAAACTAATAGTGTCTCCATGATTTTTCAGACACAAATATATCTGTTGAAAATAGTCTGGTGTAGGCCAGAGAAACAGAAGTGTGGTTTTGCAGTTCCACGGTTCAAACCTCTGTATTATCCACTTTTGGGCCATTTCTATCTAAAAAAAAACCAGTTTGAATGTGTCGCTCACTGTTCAGCTGCAAATATATATATTTAAAAAAGTCTGGTATACACCAGTAAATTTTAACTGTGGTTTTGCAGTTCCACGGTAAAAAAATCTCTATTATCCAGCTTTTGTTATTTTTTCCGTAAAGAAAAACAGTAATAGTTTCTCCCTTATTGTTCAGATTGTTTAAAAGAGGCGGGTGTAGGCCGCATTTCAAGTGCAAGCTAGCAGTATGGTATTGCAGCCTGGGGGTGGGTGGGTGGCAGGCTGCACACTTACACCTGCATTAAAAGAAAACAAAGCAGATGCTAACTTCTATCATCATCATGCTCCTCACCTTGGCACTCTCAATTCCCCTGATGGAGAAGCCAGGGCCCACCGGAGGAGTCTGGAAGGTGACAGAAGAAATAAGGGCGGCTGGGGACCCCCAGGTGGCTGGTGACCGAGTATGGACACCCGGCCGCGGGGCGGCTGGGGACCGAGTATGGACACCCGGCCGCCCCCTAGCGGCTGGGGACCGAGCGTGGACACCTGGTCGCCGGGCAGCTGGGGACTGAGTATGGATGCCTCGCTGCCGAAGCAGCCATGAGGTAGTGGCCAGCTTTGGCCTCCTCCAAACTAAAAGGCCCCATTTCAAGTGCAAGCTAGCAGTATAGTATTGCAGCCTGCGGGTGGGTGGGTGGGTGGTTGGCTGCATATTTGCGCTTGCATTGCAAGGAATGGGGGAGGTACAATTGAACACTGCCCTGGGACAAGGACTTGCACGGGGATAGTTGCAAGTCTGCATCTTCTGATGCGGCAAGGATCACTTCTGATGGGCACACTTTTAGGCAGTGACCTGGGAGTCAGAGATGCTTCCAGGGGTCTTCCCCATGCTGTTCCCATGTCTTTTCAGCACTGTATGCATGTGTCACACAGCACATGGCCAGATAAGGTTGTAAAATGTGAAAATGACATTTCCCAGTGAATGCATTTGTCACGGTTGAAAGCAATGCAAAAGTGCAAAAACGCATAAAAAATGCTACTTGTGAACATAGCCCAAGGTGTGGAAGAGCATTTTTTTTGGGGGGGGGGGTTATTTATGTTACCTGATACACAAGTCTTTACCCTGGAAAGGAACTTCCTTAACATTTTTCACAGGAAAGCAGTTTCAGTTTCGGTTTTGAACATTTTATTGTGAGCCCTTCGTGCACCCGAGCATTTTAGTGCTCGCTCAACACTAGTTTATCCCCATGCTGAATGTGCAAGGAAGGTTTCCCAATGGTTTTCCTTGTTCTGAAATAATCTCAGAGGAGTTGATCAGACAGCACAAGTAAGAGACTTGTATTCACCTGAGGTCTGGTACATTAAGCCTCACAATGACACTTTATTATCCACAAGGGTATATGCCTGTCCATAAAACCAAGTCGTAGTGAGAATTAAAATGTACCGCTTTTTGTGTGATCTCTTTTCTGTCCCAGGCTACAGAAGCTAGTGACATGCAAATGATTAGTAGAAATATTCACCTACTAGAAAGGACTTTTGGTAATTGACATTAATAGATAAATGAAAAGTAATAAATGTCTGCATACAAAATAAGAGCTTACCATACTGACTGCCCAAGTTAACTATCTTAGTGACAGATCATAGATTTATATTATCATTGCATACTATAAATCTTAGAAATGGCAGAACTATAACAAGTCATTATTGCCACAATTTCAGAGATTAGTTGAATGACTTGTATTGTATTGTATATAGAAGCTGGTTATGGCATATTTATCTGGCAGATCCAGCTAAATTTGGTGAGTTCTGCTGACAATATTATGTGTAGGGATGGTACTCACTCAGGTGCGTTGAGAGGCAAACAAGAGGCAGGTTCCTTTGGATGTCCACAGCGGTTTATTAACTTCATAAACCGTCATAAGTAAAATGTGCAAATAAACAGCCTTTAGTGCAGGCAAAACAAAGGAGAACAGTACTTTATACAAAACCTCTGGTACACTGAACCTGTGGTCACACAGGCTGGTGAGCGTACAGCACATAGCTCCGTCTGGAAACAACACACTGGGGGCCTTCTCCCTCCAAACACAAACCATGTGCCAAACAAACAGCCTCCATTTTATAGGCTGTTAACCACACCCAGAGGAGAGGTATGTGGGTTGCTGGACCTGCCCATCTCTCCTAGCAACCCGTACCCCAGCTCCCAGCTGCACCAATTAATCCTCTTAGTGCATGCATGCACTAGTGAAAATACACCGGGTTACATCCCAGAGACCAGCCATCTCTGGGATACATACCTCCCATCGATTACAAGACCATTAGCCACCTTACATACCTCCCCCTCTGCCTAAAGCCATGGGGCTTGGCACCTTCTACCACTAGACAGGGGATTCTGGAGAGGGCATTAGCATTACCATATAGCTTTCTTGCTCTATGTTCTACATGGAAGTTGAAATCCTGTAGGGCTAAAAACCAGCGGGTGACCCTGGCATTTTTCCCCTTTGTTATCCTTATCCATCTGAGTGGGGCATGGTCGGATACCATATCTAAATTTTCGACCTAGCAGATAGTACCGCAACGTGTCCACCACCCACTTTATGGCCAAGCACTCCTTCTCTATGGCTGCATAATTTTTCTCACAGGAGGACAGCTTCCTTCTCAGATAGAGGACAGGGTGCTCCTCCCCGTGTATCTCCTGGGAAAGGACTGCTCCCAAACCAACAGCTGAGGCATCTGTCTGGAGTATAAATTCTTTCTTGAAGTCGGGGGCAACCAGGACCGGTTGCCTACACAGAGCCACTTTCATCTCTTGAAAGGCTGTCTCCGCCTCTGCAGTCCACTTGGGCATGGATGATTTTGTCCCCTTAAGAACGTCAGTCAAGTGTGCGGCCACCATGGCGATGTTTGGGATGAACCTCCTGTAGTATCCTTTGATCCCCAGGAAGGCTCTAACCTGTTTTTTTGACAGGGGTCTCGGCTAGGTTTGGATTGCCTCAACTTTACTGAATTGGGGTTTGATCTCACCTCAACCAACCACATAACCGAGGTATCTGACCTCTTCTTTACCCATGGCACATTTCTTCGGGTTTATTGAAAACCCTGCCTTCTTTAGTGCATCAAACACCGCCTGGACCTTTTCCAGATGACTCTCCTAGTCTGGGCTGAATATAACAATATCGTCCAGGTATGCTGCAGCGTATTTATTATGGGGCACCAGGATTCGATCCATGGCTCTCTGGAAGATGGCAGGGGCCCCCTGCATTCCAAGCGGCATTCGGACATACTGGAAGCATCCGTCTGGTGTAGAAAACGCAGTCTTCTCCTTGGCCCCCTGTGCCATGGGGATCTGCCAGTAACCCTTCGCTAAATCCAAGGTAGTTATGTACCTTGCGGACCCAAGTCGCTCGATCAGCTCATCGACACTAGACATGGGATACGCATCGCACTTGGAGACTTCATACAACTTCCGATAGTCATTGCAGAATCTCCATTCACCATCGGGCTTTGGGACCAAGACAATCGGGCTCGACCAACCGCTCTTGGATTCTTCAATGCACCAAGTTTCAGCATGCGAGCCACCTTTTTGGAGATCACCTCTCGTCAGGCCTCAGGTAACTGATAGGGTTTTACGTTCACCCGCACATGTGGCTCCATCAGAACCTCGTGTTCTATGACCCTTGTGCAGCCCGGCAATTCCGAGAACAGATCCCTGTTCTTCTGCAGCAACTCCCGACACTGCTGCTTTTGGGCCTTCGTGAGTGTTTCCGCTATTGCGACTCCTCCAACGTCGCCTTCTGGTTTGCCCAACAAGCATGGAGCTTCCACAGCGTCTCTGTCTTGCCATGGCTTGATGAGGTTGACGTGGTATATCTCGTACAGCTTACGTCATCCTGGTTGATGAATCTTGTAGTTCACCTCACCAACTTTTTCCACCACCTCATATGACCCTTGCCATTTGGCCAAGAACTTACTCTCCATCATAGGTATTAGTATGAGGACTCGGTCTCCTGGATTGAATTGCCTCACCCAGGCTGCCCAGTTGTAGACCCTGGCCTGAGCATGGACAATGGACATCACCTTCGCAATCCTCTCCTGCATCAGAGCGACGTGCTCAATGATGCTTCTGTGGGGCATGACCTCGGCTTCCCAGGTTTCCTTGGCTATATCCAGACCTCGTGGATGTCGGCCTTAGAGCAGTTTGAATGGCAAGAACCCCGTAGATGACTGTGGAACCTCTCGGATGGAGAACAACAGATACGGTAGGAGACAGTCCCAGTCTCTACCATTCTTTTCTATTGCCTTCCTCAGCATACTCTTCAACGTTTTATTAAACCTCTCCACCAGGCCATCTGTCTGAGGATGGTACACTAAAGTTCTCAGTTGGGAGATTTGCAGGACCTTGCATAACTCCCTCATCACCTTACTCATAAAAGGTGTTTCCTGGTCGGTCAGGATCTCCTTTGGTAAACCTGTCCGGGAGAAAACATGGACCAATTCACAGGCTATACTCTTTGCGGATGATTTTCTCAGGGGAATTGTTTCCAGATAACGTGTGGCACAGTCCAGGATGACCAAGATATATTGATGCCCACGAGCAGATTTAACCAGGGGACCGACCAAGTCCATGGCAATTCTCTCGAACGGCACTTCAATAATGGGTAATGGCACGAAAGGGACTTCAAAAGTGAGATGTGGGGGTGGTTAGCTGACACGTAGGGCAGGACCTGCAATACGTTAGTATTTCCCGGTGACACCCAGGCCAGTAGAACCTTTGCATAATCCATTCCTGCGTTTTTTACACCTCTAGATGTCCCCCCAAGATATGCGAATGGGCCATGTCCAACATGGACATAGGGGCCTGGCACTATTAACTGCTCCACATGCTCCTCCCTCAGTTTTGTGATGTGGTACAATAACTCCCCACTCATCATAAAATGGGGAAACCTTGTGTCAGCCCCCGGCTCCTGAGCAACCCCATTTATGACAGTGACATTATTAAAGGCTTCCTTCAGAGTTAGGTCCCTATGTTGTGCAGACCCCAAAATTTTGCTGGTCATCCTTAACTCTGGAATGTCAGGCTCAGGGAACACTACCACCTCATCCCCCACAAGAACACAAAAAGGCAACCCATCTGACTCTGGGCATGGTGTTACCTCTTCAGGGTTACCTGGCTTCTCAACCGAGCCAGCGAACCCTGAACCTTTCCCCCACAGATCCCAAAATAAACAAAAGTCTCGACCTATAATGATAGGGTGCAACAAGTCCTGAACGACGCTGACCTCATGGGACTCGGTACCGTGGACTGTTTCAATGTCCACTCTAGCCATCGGATAGTCCTTTGCATCGCCATGAATGCACCGTACGCTGACTTTTTTCCCCGGGATCAGTTGGAGGGGAAAAGTGGCCCTCACAAGGGTCACCAGACTCCTGGAGTCTAGCAGTGCTGTTACCTGCCGCCCGTTCACTTTCATAGGACAGACTTGAGGGCCCTTGATGGTTGGACAGTTCACACTGCAGGTCGGATACGCATAATAAGAACAATGGTGTTCTATGCTACATTCCATCAGCTCGGGGGTCAGGGGACAACGGGCAGCTATATGACCTGGGCCGTTGCATCCCCAGCAAACAACATCACTCGTAGGGACCTTGGGAACCACCTCCCCCGCCCCTTTGGACCTTGGACGCCCCACCCCTTTTTTGGGCCTCCGTCCCCTGCTGGGACCAACAGTATGGAGTGGGCTGCCTTCTCAAAGAACCTTCGACCCCCTGGTATTTCTCAACCAGTCCAATCAGTTCATCTGCATTCCAGGGATCACCCTGAGAAACCCAAGTCTGTATGGGCCTCAGTAGAGAGTGCACAAACCGGTCCATCACCACCCACTCTACCATCTGCGCAGGTGTAGAGGACTCTGGCTGCAGCCACTTCTGGACCAGGTGCAACAGGTCAAACATTTGGGAGCGACGTGTTACCCGATGATATGCCCAGCGGTGAACCCGTTGCACCCTGATAGTCATTGTCACCCCCAAGCATGCGAGGATCTCAGACTTTAGCTTGCCATACTCTTTGGCATCCTGCAAGGTTAAGTCATAGTACGCTTTCTGGGGCTCTCCCGTCAAGTATGGCGCCAGTACCTCTGCCCACTGGCCTGGTGGGAGTTTCTCCCTCTCAGCGACCCTTTCAAACACGGTCAGGAAGGCCTCAACATCATCCCTTGGGGGTCATTTTCTGCAAAGCTCGTCTTACCACCTTCCGGACGTGGGAGTGATCAGCCGGACTCGGGGTTGGGGTGCTCGTCCTGCCCTGGATGGCAGTTGCCAGAAGCTACATCGGCTGCTGTTGTTCCAGCTGCTGCTGCTGGATCTGCTGTAAAAACAGCATATTGGTCTCCTGCAGCTCCTGTTGTGACTGGACCAAGTATTTCAGCAGGTCCTCCATTTTGTCTGGCAATGCTTGCTGGCTTGCGACAGACTTGACCCAGGACATGCAGTCCTTCCTGTAGCAGTCACACGTCTCTGCTGGGAACACTGCCCACATTCTCTACCAATTGTAGAGATGGTACTCTCTCAGGTGCGTTGAAAGGCAAACAGGAGGCAGGTTCTTTTTAGATGTCCACAGCGGTTTATTAACTTCATAAACCATTATAAGTAAAAAGTGCAAATAAACAGCCTTTCGTGCAGGCAAAACAAAGGAGAACAGTACTTTGTACAAAGTCTCTGGTACACCGAACCTGTGGTCACACAGGCTGGTGAGCATATGTAGTAGAGGCGAGAGAGCCTTTAAGAGAACTCTTACATGATGCTTCAAAGATGGAGAGAGACTGCCATCTGCTGGTCAGACACAGTCAAGCGGAACCAAGATATACAAGAGAAGTTGAAGGGAGAGCAGATTTAGACGCTGGTCCCGGTCAGGTGACTTCCAGGAAGGAGTTCCTGGAGATAAGAGGCCAGCGCGCCAAGCCTGAGGAGTTTTTGGCGCCAAGCAGCAGAGAGGAGCAGACGTGCTCCCTGCATGCTGAGAACCCCGCCGTGGCAGGCCTAAGCCGGAGGCCTGCGAGGTGCCAAAGCCGGGCGCCAGTGGATGAGCTCCGGATCCCTCACAGATGTGACCCGAGTGCTGTACCTACTGAGGAGAGTCGGAACCTGCTTGCGGTGCTGAGTGAGTGGAACCCGACATCGCCCACCAACAGACGAGGTCTGGATCCCCCTATCCCCGGCTTGAGAGACTGCCTCCAACGGCCAGGAAGAGAGGAGTTGAGAGACTGCTGAGCCAGGAAAGTCACGCCAGTGAAAGCAGAAGAGCTGCATACGTGAACAGGGCCATCACTTCTTCTGTTCTCTCACGATAACGGGGCCAGTTGGGTTAAGGTACTCAGGTTGGGAGGGGAACAGTTGGAGCAAAAGAAGCTAAACTTGCTTTAATTGATTTTGTCCGGAAAAGACTTGCGGCCTAGCGGGAATAACCGGTGACCCCCGCTAGAGCCATATACAGAGATAAAGAACTGACGTAGTGACTCCCCTGACTGGGTGCACCACATTACTTTGAGAGACTTCGAATTTTGCTAATATTTCAAATTACCGTTCAATACCCTTGTTGTTATCCCCTTGTTCAAAATACCTGTTTTATATATACATAAACTGTTTATGATCATCTCCGACTGCCCCTGCCTTGTGTCTCTGTGCGTTGCATTCCGGCACCTGTATTACACGTACAGCACATAGCTCCATCTGGAAACAACACACTGGAGGCTTTCTCCCTCCAAACACAGACCATGTGCCAAACAAACAGCCTCTATTTTATAGGCTGTTAACCACACCCAGAGGTGAGGTATGTGGGTTGCTGGACCCACCCATCTTTCCTAGCAACCGGTACCCCAGCTCCCAGCTGCACCAATTAATCCTCTTAGTGCATGTGTGCACTAGAGAAAATACACCGGGTTACATCCCAGAGACCAGCCATCTCTGGGATACATACCTCCCATCGATTACAAGACCATTAGGCTATGTGCCCACGTAGCAGATTTGATGCAGAGCGTTTTTGCCTCTCTCTGGCAGAAAAAAATGCATGCAGATTTACATGCGTTTTTTCTGCCAGAGAGAAGCGTTTTTTCAGCGTTTTTACATGCGTTTTCGCATGCGTTTTTTCAAACAGTTTTCCAAGCGATTTTGAGCATCACTTGGAAAGTGCTTGATTAGTTGGTCACACAATATAAATCCATGCAACCGGCATGGATTTATAATGTGTGAACAACTAATGCTTTAAATGCAGCATCTATAGTAAAAAAAAAGAGAATTAAAATGTTAAAAATAAAAAAAAACCTGTATACTCACCTCTCCAGTCTCCTCCAGTCTGCTCCCGGCCGCGTCCTCTCTCTTCGGCGTCCCGCAGTGTACTGCCGGGACCTGCGGTGACGTCATTTAGTCAGCTGATGGTCACGCGACCATCACCTGACCGCCGACGTCAGCGGTCGCATGACCATCAGGTGACTAAATGACATCACCGCAGGTCCTGACAGTACACCGCGGGACGCCAAGGAGAGAGGATGTGGCCGGGAGCAGACCGGGGGCCGCCGGAGAGGTGAATATACAGGTTTTGTTTATTTTTAACTTTTTTATTTCTTTTTTTCACCGCGTGGTAGCCGGGATGAAGAGGAGTTGTAGTCTCTTCTTCATCCCTGGTACCACACGCACCGCGATTACGCTGCAAATTCGCGGCCATTGAATTTAATTGAAACGCAGCAAATCCACATATATCTGCAGGTTTGCTGCGTTTCAAGGTTCCTCAATGGCCGCGAATTTGCAGCGTAATCACGGTAGAAATGGTCATGCTGCGTTTTGCAACGCAATGCGAATTTGGCGCGCAAATTAGCGCATCATGTGCACAGCACATCCGAATTCACATTGCTTTGCATGGCAGACTGTTTTACAAGCGTTTTCGCAGCAGTAAAAACGCCGCAAAAACGCTACAAAAACGCTACGTGGGCACTTAACCTTAGCCACCTTACGTATGTCTATAGAAACTTATCTGATTGTCAATAGAAATACAAGCTTGCAATGCACTTCAGCTGTTTCTGAGATAGCTATTCCTCCTGACTTCCCCAACACCATGTATGCTCAATTTGGACAAGCATACATTTGTTCTGACTGGAGAGAGAGTAGCAAAGGTGCTTTTACAACTCCAATAGCTGTCGGCCAATCCCTTGTTGGTACAACAGCTATTCCTCTTCCCTCCTTCCCCCATAAACATTCTCAGCCAAGTGAGTAAGTAATCTTAGTAGAGAACTTATGGTACCTAAGAACAAAAGGATAGGGTGTTGAAATTCAACAGCTCTAGTCTTCATTTCCTTAACTTCATCTGTCAGAGCAGAATTAGGAGTACCCCATGAACACTTGGAAATCAGATGGTTCTAGTCAATGAGTTGGTCAACTTTGCTCTAACGTGTATTGGCGCTTTTTGCCACTGCTAGACACCACTGGCCCCAACATCTGCCATTGAGGGAAACTCAGGACATCAGGCTATATAATTTAGATGCTTGACTAGTCCCACAAAAATTGGCCCATTTGTCCATTATTAATGTAATGTGTATAGGCAGCTTAAGAATAGACTGGTAGTCCTATATGTTTTTCTGGATATATATACAATAAACTTTTGCTTTCTATTTGCTATTTCCTGACAAATAATTTAAACATTTGTCATTAAATATTGAAAGTAAATTAAGGTTTTAAAAAATAATGTGCTGTAAAATGTATAATATGTATGTTGTATTTCAAGAATTTGCACAAAAAATAGCCAAATAAATGTGAATATGTCAATACAACAGAGAAATACCCCAGATCTTTTATTTCCAAGGAAAATGTATAAAAAGTATAAAATAGATATGTTTTATTATTATTATATAATTTTTAGAGCACCATTGATTCCTGGGTGCTGTACATGAGAAGGGGTTAAACACAAAATACAAATATAAATGACAGTGAACAAAGTTCCAAAGTTCCGAATGTGGGGGATAATCGGACGTGTTGAGGCACAGAATTTCACAGGATGGGGGATACTTTGGAGAAGTTTTGGAGGTGATTGGGTGAGGAATGTATAAATGTGGAGGAAAGAAGGATGTCTTGGGAGGAGCAGAGATTATATGTGTTGAAAAATGTCAGGAGATTTGTTCAAAGATATATGTAGTTTGAACTGGATGTGTTGGGGAATTGTGAGCCAGTGAAGGGATTTGTAGAGGGGAGAAGTGGAGGAGTAGTAAGGAGAGAGGTGGATTAATCGGGCAACAGAGTTAAGGAAGGACTGGAGAGGTGCGAGAGTGTTAGCAGTGAGGCCACAGAGGAGGATACTGCATTAGTCTAGGCGGGAGATGATGAGGGCATGCACAAATATTTTAGTAGATTCAGGGTGACGTTTGGGCCAGAAATATAGATCTAAGTGTCATCAACTTATAGGTGGTACCGGAAGCCATAGGACTTTTTGAGTTGTTCCAGGCCAAAAGAGAAGAGTAGGTGTCCCAGGACACAGCTTTGAGGACACCAATATAGAGAGGGGGCAGGATGAGGAAGTCATACGTGGATGTGAGCCGCTAAATGTGCGATTAGAAAGGTATGAGGAGTAGAGATGAGCGAACATGTTCGGAAAACATTAGTTTTTTTCAAATTCGGCACGAACATTGCACATTCAGATTCATGATCGAACACCCGAGCATTTACAGAAAATCGTCCCAATTCGGCAAAAGTGCGGTAAATGATCTCGTTTCCACTACTGTATTCTTTAGGAATTTGGCTAGGGTAGTGCTCTATGATGAGTCGGGATGACGTGTCTGATGAGCAGAGGGGGTCGGGAGAGGTCACAGTAGCAGCGGGTTGTTAACTTTTTTTTTTCTTAACTTAATGTGAGCCGATTCCGGCAAGCCAATCAGAGCGCAGAAACCATCCACAACGTCCAGACACAAGGGCTTCTGTCATTGGCTGCTAAAGTCACATGTCCCTCTCCATATAAAGAGCAGACATGTTGTTTTAGCCCCGTTTTGTCAGTGTAACAGCACAGAGAGGCTGCTCCTGATGCTGCTCCTGGATACAGAGAGATTTGAGATCGTTACATAGGCAGTTGCTTCTAAGTCAGATAGTTTTGATAGATAGGGTCCTGTGTGCCTGGGGAATCAACCTTCCAGCAGATCAATCATTTTTGCTATTAGTGTGGTGCAGACAGAGACAGCAGGCCACATTTCAGCATAAAACTTTGTTGAGCAATGATGATATTGTGCTCCATGCAGGAGTACACCTTTGAAACTCTATTTTTTTCTGTTACTACCATGATACATACAGCAGGCCACATCTAAGCTTCTAATTTTTTTGGCGCATATATTCTGCTGTATACAGGGCTCATCTCTATTAAAAAATCGAATTACTTCTGTAAAAAATACAGCAGGCCACATCTCAGCTTGTAATTTTTTTTGCGCTGAGATTCAGATGTATCCAGAGCTCATCCACAGTAAAAAAAAACGAATTCTTCTTTTACTAACTTGATACATACAGCAGGCCACATCTCAGCTTCTAATTTTTTTGCTCTGAGATTCAGCTGTGTACAGGGCTCATCCACAATAAAAAAAATCTAATTTCTTCTGTTACTAACGTGATACATACAGCAGGCCAAAGCTCATCTTGTAATTATTTTGCACTGAGATTCAGTTGTATCCAGGGCTCCACTTTAGAAAATCTAATTTTTCGTCGCTAATAGCGTGCTCCAACCACACTATCTGAGCAACATGAGAGGGAAAAAGAGAGGTTGTGGTGCAAGGGGGAATAGGCTTGGTGTTCAAGGTGTACATGGGGTAGGTGGTAATGTTACTGAAAGCGCTAGTGAACCCACACCGTCACGCCCTATCCAAAGACAACTGAAAACTTCTGTTACTGGACGGGCTACTCCACTCCCTTTCTTTGGCAGCCACATGTCTTGTAGATGAGGGCCAGAAAGAGAATATGCTCCACTGATTGGCAAGCGCTGCATCAAGTGGTCTCTCCTCCTCTTCCTCTACCTCAGCATCAGACTCAGTACAGTCCTCAGAGGTGGCACCCCAATTACCCTTGTTTCCCCTCACATCACAACTCTCGAACCGCCCAACTAACTGTAGGGAACCACAGATGGGCGAGTCTACAGAGCTGTTCACACATTCTATGCCATGGGTATCAGAGGTCTGCTCCAAAGATTCACAGACTCAAGAGGAGGAAAGCATCTGCACTAATGCACAAATTCGGGGCAGGAAGAAGTAGGGTCCAAACAGAATCCTGACCCTCGTCACCAGACATTAACCCCTGGGGTAGGAGTTGATCCTGATGAGACTCAGATACATGAGGCTCACGCGAACTGTACTGTGCTGTCAGGGCAGGAAGAGGAGGAGGGTGACTCTCAGGGCGAGGAATGGGAGTACAGAGAGGATGATGATGAGTTTGTAGATCCCACTTGGTGTGGACCAAAAGGCACGCAGCTGAGTAGCTCAACAGAGGAGGTTGAGGAGGGGGAAGATGAGGAGGTTATGTTGCGGCCTACTGCCCAGACATGGAGTGATGCAACCAAGACAAGCACTGCAGCCTCAGCCACAACTGTGGCTGGGGCCAGCAGCAGTCGCTAGTCTGTAGCTCGCAGGGACAGCAAGGGTTGCCTAGCCTGGACCTTTTTTGAGTCCGTAAAGGATTAGCCAACTCACGTTATCTGCCAACTTTGCAAAAAAAAAGGCTTAGTAGAGGGAAAAATGTAAATAATTTTACTACTACATGCATGAACTGTCACATACGCGATCAACATGCGTTAGTCTGGCAATCTCACTGTGCTAAAATGCTGACCAGCGGGCCTCACCTACCATCAGTCGCCCCATCAATCGCAACTGCTGCTTCTTCCTTCTCCGTCACTGTACCAAGTGTTGTCAAACAGGTCTCCGGCCCCAGAGCCTCCACTTGTTTACCCGCTCCAGTCAGGCTGAGTCAAAGCCCGTCAGCTGTAACGGAAGTGGACATGCCTGCTGTTTTTGCTTCACCGAGCACACCACATCTTCCTCAATCAACTGTAACATCTCCGCCTGCAACTCACTCACGGTCCAGCAATTTGTCGTGTTCACGCCCTCTCTCAGCACAGCACCCAACCCTCGGTCCCACAGTTGTGGTCACATAAAAGATTGTTTCCTCCTACACATGAGAAAGCTAAGAGGTTGAACGCCATCATCTCCAATCTGTTGGCCACGGAAATGTTGCCTTTCCGCCTGGTGGATACCGACGGTTTCCGAAAGTTGACAACCGTCGCAGTCCCCAGTACCAGCTGCCCAGTCGCCATTACTTCTCTAAGAAAGCAGTGCCTGTGCTACACCAGCATGTCGCAGACAACATCACCCGTTCCCTGACTAAATCTATGTCTGTCTGCCAGGGTTCATTTCACCACAGACACCCGGACAAGTAAGCATGGCCAGGGGCTTTACATCTCACTGACTGGGCTTTGGGTGACTCTGGTGGCTATGGGGGCAGGCAGGGAAGGGGCTACTCCACAAGTCTTGGAATCCCTAAGGCTTGCGGGACAAACCTCTGAATCTAACACTACCTCCTCTGCTTCTGCCTCCTCCACCTCCTCTAGGGCCTTCACCTGCACCCTGAACCTCTGCCTTAATGAGACACACATTCCAACAATGCAGAGCGAATCCGCACCACCCCCGTATTGGGCAGTCAGGGCTCACCGCAATAAGGCAGTCTTAAAATTAATATGTCTTGAAGAGTTGTGGACAGCTATCCAGGCTGAGTTTGAGCAATGGCTGTCTCCACTGAACCTGGAGCCAGGGAAAGCTGTGTGCGATAATGGTGCAAACCTGGTGGCGGCCCTACGCCAGGGCAACATCACACAGGTGCCGTGCATGGCTCACGTCCTCAACATGGTGGTACAGTAATTTCTCCGCCACTATCCCGGTCTGGATGCGCTCCTGGAGAAAGCCCGGTCGCTGTATGCTCACTTCAGCTGTTCGCAACCTACAAATCATCGACTTGCATCGATACAGAGTTCTTTGGCCATACCGGTTAATCGGTTGATATATGATGTGCCGATACGGTGGAATTCCGCTCTGCACATGTTGCAGCAACTGTGGCAGCAGCGACGAGCTCTGATGCAGTATCTCGTTTCGTATAGCCTGGGCCAACGCAGTACAGACGTAGTACAAATCACATTTGTGGAGTGGGCATAGATCAAGGACCTTTGCACCCTTCTGCACAGTTTTGAAATGACTACTACAATGGTTAGCGCTGACTATTTCAGACATCTACATGCTTGAGCACAGTTTGACTAGTCTGCGGGTGGAGGTGGTGGTCCCAGAAGAACAGGAGGAGGCAGAGGAGGATGCTCCACACTGTCGTCACACAGGCGGGTGCCAAGGCAGGGTGTATTACGGTGATCAAGAGGGGCTCGTGTTCCCAGACAAACTGTTAGTAGTGATGATGAGCGATCACTAAAATGCTTGGGTACTCGTTGCTCGAGTCAAGCAAATTGGAATGCTCGAGTGCTCGACCCGATCAACGAGCCCAATATAAGTCTAAGGGAAACTTGAGCATTTTTCCGGCGGCCACCCAGAGGTCTGCAGAGGGCCTTAAAACTGCCCAAATCGATGGGAATAGTGCTCAAATTACATGGGAACAGCGTGGGGAAGACCCCTGAAAGCATCTCTGTCTCCCAGGTCACTGCTGTGAACAATGGTGTCAGAGCATTACGCTACTTTTACGGACTCACAATAAAACATACAAAAACTAAACCAAAATAGATTTTCCTGGGAAAAATGTTAAGTAATATCCTTTCCAGGGTAATGACTTGTATATAAAGTAAAATAAATAACCAAAAACAAAAATGCTCCTCCACTCCTTGTGCTATGTTCACACATAGCGTTTTTGATGTATTTTTGCACTTTTGCATTGCTTTCAACAGTGAAAAATACATTCACCGATAAATGTAATTTTAACATTTTACTACCTTATCTGGCCATGTGATGTGTGAGACATAATCAGACACATTCATACAGTGCTGAAAAGACATGGGAACAGCAAGGAGAAGACCCCTGGAAGCATCTCCCCATGACTCCCAGGTCACTGCCTAAAACTGTAGTCATCAGACGTGATCCTGTATTACTGCTGTAATAATACAGACATTTTGAGCAACGTGACAAATATTAAACTCCATTAAAAATGGGCAAGGTGTGTGGCAAGGGACGGGGAAGTAGATGTTATGGTGATGGTGATAGTGCACGCAGAGGCCGAGGCCATGGACAAGATGAAACTGTGCCTGCTGAGGGAGCACAACAAACACCCATATCGTGTCGAACTACCTTCCTGTCCCAATTTGTAGGGGCCACTATTGAAGCTAGGGCAGTGTGAAAAGGTTGTTGGTTGGATAGCAGTTTGCCACCACCACCACCCTGTCTTCCAAATGATCCAGTCTCAGAAGCCATGAGTCTGGACTACATTATTATTATTACTTTAGCACCATTTATTCCATGGCGCTTTACACGTGAAAAAGGGGTATATATCGCAAAAACAATTACCATGATCTTGAACAAAAATGTGACAGCAACTGGTACAGGAGAGGAGAGGACCTTGCCCACGAGGTCTCACATTGTACATGGGAAGTGTGAGGATACAGTAAGTGAGGATAGAGCTGGTCATGCAGCGGTATGGTGGAGCGAGGGTTACTGCAGGTTGTACGCTTGTCCGAAGAGGTGGGTCTTCAGGTATCTTTTGAAGGTTTTAACAGTAGGCGAGTGTCAGAAATGTTGGGGTAGAGAATTAGAGTAGGGGGGATGCACGTGAGAAATCTTGTATGCGATTGTGGGAAGAGGAGATCTTGTGAGGATCGAAGGTTGCGTGCAGGTAAGTACCGGGAGACTAGGTCACAGATATATGGAGGACACTGGTTGTGGATGGTTTTGCATGCCAAGGTTAGGGTTTTAGTGACATGCAGAAGTAGTGCTGTTGCTTTAAAAGCATCCAGCAACTATTAGAAATAACACAAGCACAGGAGACAGGAAGTGTTGTGCTTCAGGAGCATCCAGCAACTAGAGGGGTTAACACCGTCACAAGAGAAATGGAGTGTTTTAGCAGAGCACCAGGGGGATTGTGGGGAGCTTGTTATTGTAGTCTGGTTGAAGCCGAAAATAAAGGAGGTGTGTTATCTGTATCTGACAGAAGGCAACTGAACAAGATTCAGATCAGGAGAGAAACTAGACCCGGTCAGATAAACTTCCTGATCTGCGAGTATTATCAGGCAGGAAGATAAGCACTGGAAGGAATTGTGTCACAGCGATCATCTCCCTCATCAAATCTTCCCCCCCTTGATCTTCATGCAGGATAAAAAATGCTGTGTACTATTGTGTCCTTGTGAAGGAAAAGCCTGTGGCTGTGTATGCATAGAAGTGTGCTGCTTTGAGATCTAATCTGTGCTGAATTATGCTACTGAAGAGACTGAAATACTGTGCCTTGTGAAGAAACTACTGTATTGTTACTGGAGCTGGTTGCACAAGAAACTCAAACTGTACTGTAATGAAGATTGTTGCTGTAATGTCCCTGAACTGCACTGGCCGTGCTTCAGATTAAATTCCACTGTTAAACTGTTGAAAAAGACTCTTGAAAGATGTGTCTGGTCAGCAATTGAAATTATCATGTTCCTGAGAGAAACTGCAGCCTATGGTTGCCCTGAGTAACGGTTCCACCAGGATTCCAAAGAATTCATGAAAACCATCTCGCCCTATCTGAACTTAGCGGGATGCGTGTAACATTGGTGGCCCATACGGGGAATCCTGAGCAGGAATTACCATATAGAGGGAGAAAAGGAAAAGTGTCTGGAAAAACAAAGCAGCACAGCACCTCAATTCAACTCTGCTACACCAGTTAAAGGGGACTAGCCCTAAAGAAAACTCACTAGCAGCAATGGATGCAAATGGACAGAATTAGTGAGCTGTTTCTTCAGTTAACCTTTGAAGAATTGAGAACAGTAGCAGAACATATAAAGATGTCAGAAGAACAGATTTCTAAAGCACACAACCACAGGCAACTGTTAGCTGCCATAAATCGAAAAATGGATGAGCTGGGGGAGAAAGAAGCTGAAGACGTCATGGGGACATTCCTTCAGGAACTAACACAGTTTCTAACAGGGTTGAAGTGGGAGGATGGAGGGGCGGCATCAATTACCAAAAGCAGGAATCTCCGTCCGCAGACAGAACTACAGGAATTGAAAGAACAATTCAAAGCCCTAACAACAGCCCTTCAGGAATCCACCAAAACCTCTGAATGGGTGACAGACTCAGACTGAACCTCTAACCTGCTCGGGTTAGATAATTAAGGAAGACAGTCCTCTCTAATACCACAAATCACCATAAGGAAAGAATTCAAGATCCTGGGACAGATTGGAGAGTGTGAACAGAAAGAGAAACTGTCTTATATGAACTTGTTGCACCAGATTGATGCAGGGTTACAGAAAGGCTACCAGCCAGATGAGATCGTTGACGGGGTGGTGAAAGCGATCAGCCCAGGACTGAACCTCCGTAGTATGTTACAAATTAAAGAGTCAATTGACCTTGCCACAGCTGAAGATGATTTTAAAAGGCCACCGACTCATTAACATCTGACAGGAAAATAATGAATCACCCCAAAGTTTCTTGTTCAGAGCAATTGAACTTAAGGATAGACTGTTGTTTGCATCCAGAGATGTAGAAGGGGAGAAGTTTGATGCTGGACTAGCCCAGAAGAAGTTCTTGACATCATTGGGAATGGGGTTAATCAGCAAAAACATCAAGTTGCAGCTGAAACAGTATCTATAAGATCCTGGCATTCTGGACAAAGTCCTAATTGAAAAAATGAATAAGGCAGCTAGTTTAGAGTCAGAGAGCGAATAGAAGTTAAAGAAAGACTCTGCTCCTAAAATCACCAAAATGAGTCAGCTGAAGTTGGAGACCTCCGGTGGCCAGTCCGAAGATCATCATGGAGACCCTCCAGTGCCATCTCTGAGAGGGAACCTTAAATCACAAAAGAGAGGACCGCAAGCGCTGACTGAGAGGAAGTAATAGTAGAACTGCGAGCCGAGTTGATTGAGGTGAAAAAGTTGATTTGTTCCAAGCCTGAACCTGTATCGCTCAGACCCAGGAGTGGGTTCCAAAACAGAAGATACCCTGCTTGTGAAGCGTGCTGTTCATCAAATCAGAGTACGGTATGTGTCCTCTGTCTAAGATGTGGTGATGAAGTACGTTATGCCAAGGAGTGCCAATGGTCGCGATCGTTTGGGTTAAAAGACAGGAGGTTGCCAGTGCTGGGCGACTGGTAACCGCGACAAGGAGGAGGCCAAAGAAGCAAATCCAAATCACACCAAACCTCAAACGGCACATGAGGTAAAACAGCTGCGTCAGTGCTATTCCCAAGTATGTTCCCGTCTACAACAGCTGCAAGAGAGTTGCCCAGTGCGGAGGTCAAATGATGTACTCCTGGGAGGAGGATTCCTTTGATCAGTAAAGATTGCCTCATCAGCCTAATCGATGAAAGGTGCTTTATACAGTGCCAGCTAGATGGACTCCTGGTAAAAGCACTGTGAGACACAGGAGCCCAAGCGAGCCTTTTAAATAAAGAATGGAGAAGGTGTTACCTGCCACATACCTGCCTTCAGTCGCTAAAAGAACTCTTATGACCAGTGGAACTCCACAGCAAAGCTGTCAACCAGACCGAAATCCCTTTCATAGGCTGGGTGGAAGTGACTTTCCCACTGAGGGCCACGAAGAACAGCATACCTTTTCTCGTGACCAGTGATCAAAACGTGGCAGAGGATCCTATCCAAGGTTATAATGTAATCAGTGAGGTCAACTCGAAACACAAGTCAGGGACGCTGGTGGTGGATGCAATTGCCACATCGCTTCCCATACCCAACGCCGTGGTGGAAAATGTAATTCATAGAGTAAAGAAAGCACAGAATACAATGGACCTAAAAGAAGTCAAGGTAGGCTGGCACCCAAACATCATCCCTATAAACCAAATGGTGGGGGTGAGGTGTGGAGTCCGTGTAGAACCGGTAAGAAAAGTACAGAAAAGACTGTTCATGCCAAAAGACTCCTCAGAACTTCCGGAAGGCCTAATTCAAGGTGAGACTGTGCTTATAATTCCTACTGGTGGGTTTGCTCGAGTGACAGTATCGGTGATGAATACTGCAAAACACGAAATTAGACTGGATCCAAAGACTGTGTTAGGTCACATCAAAACCGTTAAAACGGTATATCCAGCCAGTGTGATGCCCACCCAGGGTTCTGCAGTGAAATCAGTCTTCCCACCGAGGAACAGGAGTTGCCCAGGGGAGGAAATTGTATGACCCACCTCAGGGTCCTGGAATCTCCCAGTATCCCTGGATCACTTGTGTACTGGAGATATGGCGATAGCAAAACAGATGCTGAGAGAAGAGTGTCATGCATTGTCTAAAGATGACTCTGATATATGCTGTATCCCGTCGTTGCAATTGAAAATCAATTTGCAAGACACGACCCCAGTAACCAGAAGTTACATGTCTGTGCCGAAACCATTACACTGTGAAGTGAAAGAGTATTTACAAGATCTAATCTACAGAGGTTGGGTCCAAAAGTTGAAGTCGTCTTATTCCTCTCCTATTGTTTGTGTTAGGAAGAAGGACGGTACTTTGAGACTCTGCTGTGATTACCGGGAACTAAACCGAAAGTCAGTGCCTGATCGGCACCCAATACCAAAGATTCAAGATATGCTGTATAGCCTATCAGGAAGTACCTGTTCTCTGTCCTTGATCAGGGTAAAGCATACCATCAAGGATTTGTTGAAGAGTCCAGTAGACCCTTGACAGCATTTATCACACCGTAGGGGTTATATGAGTGGATCCGCATACCGTTTGGGCTTAGTTCAGCTCCAGCAGAATTTCAGAGGAGCATAGAGACCTGTTTGGAAGTATTGAGGGACGATATTTGCCAGCCGTACTTGGATGACAATGTGGTACACAGCAAACCTTTCCGGGAGCATGTTGAAAATGTGAAGACTGTATTACAGCGGTATCAACAACACGGAGTTAAGATGACCCCAAAGAAGTGTGAACTGTTTAAAAGGCAAGTCCGATTTCTAGAGAAAATTGTGTCCGGAGAAGGATGTACAATGGACCCAGCTGAAATCGATCCGGTACTGGCCTTAAAAGACAAGCGGCCCTCTCCCGTCGGGGAATTGAGGCAGATATTAGGATTCTTCTCCTACTATTGGACTTACGTTCGGAACTTCTCAAGGATTGCCGCCCCACTATACCTCCTCTTGGGGGGATGACAGACTCCGCAACACCCACGGAGAAAGAAAAGAACACGGGTAGGACCGTGCATAAAAGAAACAACGCCGTTTCGTCCCAACAGCCCATTGTCTGGACAACAGACCACAAGGAGGTATTGGAAGAACTAGTAGACTACCTGGTAAAACCACCCATCTTGGAATATCCTGATTTCAACTTACCATTTGTTCTTCATTGTGACACTTCTCAAATTGGACTGGGAGCTGCCCTGTATCAGCATCAAGATGGAAAATTGAGAGTCATTTATGGTTCTAGGATGTTGACAGACGCCGAGAAGAATTACCATCTATATTCTGGAAAATTGGAGTTCCTGGCATTGAAATGGGCTATCTGTGAACGATTTAGAGATTATCTCTACTACAGCAAAGAGTTTGAGGTATACACTGACAACAACCCCTTGACCTACAGTACAGACCAAAAGTTTGGACACACCTTCTCATTTAAAGATTTTTCTGTATTTTCATGACTTTGAAAATTGTACATTCACACTGAAGGCATCAAAACTATGAAGTAGCACATGTGGAATTATATAATTAACAAAAAAGTGTGAAACAACTGAAAATATGTCTTATATTCTAGGTTCTTCAAAGTAGCCACCTTTTACTTTGATGACTGCTTTGCACACTCTTGGCATTCTCTTGATGAGCTTCAAGTGGTAGTCACCGGAATTGGTTTTCAATTCACAGGTTTGCCCTGTCAGGTTTAATAAGTGGGATTTCTTGCCTTATAAATGGGATTGGGACCATCAGTTGTGTTGTGCAGAAGTCAGGTGGATACACAGCTGATAGTCCTACTAAATAGACTGCTAGAATTTGTATTATGGCAAGAAAAAAGCAGCTAAGTAAAGAAAAACGAGTGGCCATCATTACTTTAAGAAATGAAGGTCAGTCAGTGCGAAAAATTGGGAAAACTTTGAAAGTGTCCCCAAGTGCAGTTGCAAAAACCGTCAAGCGCTACAAAGAAACTGGCTCACCTAAGGACCGCCCCAGGAAAGGAAGACCAAGAGTCACCTCTGCTTCTGAGGATAAGTTTATCCGAGTCACCAGCCTCAGAAATCGCAGGTTAACAACAGCTCAGATTAGAGACCAGGTCAATGCCACACAGAGTTCTAGCAGCAGACACATCTCTTCAACAACTGTTAAGAGGAGACTTTGTGCAGCAGACCTTCATGGTATAATAGCTGCTAGGAAACCACTGTTAAGGACAGGCAACAAGCAGAAGAGACTTGTTTGGGCTAAAGAACACAAGGAATGGACATTAGACCAGTGGAAAACTGTGCTTTGATCTGATGAGTCCAAATTTGAAATCTTTGGTTCCAATAAGGGCGTGTCTTTGTGCAAATGGATGGATGGATGAATGGATGGACTCTACATGCCTGGTCCCCACCGTGAAGCATGGAGGAGGACGTGTGATGGTGTGGGGGTGCTTTGCTGGTGACACTGTTGGGGATTTATTCAAAATTGAAGGCATACTGAACCAGCATGGCTACCACAGCATCTTGCAGCTGCATGCTTTTCCATCCGGTTTGCGTTTAGTTGGACCATCATTTATTTTTCAACAGGACAATGACCCCAAACACACCTCCAGGCTGTGTAAGGGCTATTTGACCAAGAAGGAGAGTGATGGGGTGCTACGCCAGATGACCTGGCCTCCACAGTCACCAGACCTGAACTCAATCGAGATGGTTTGGGGTGAGCTGGACCGCAGAGTGAAGGCAAAAGGGCCAACAAGTGCTAAGCATCTCTGGGAACTCCTTCAAGATTGTTGGAAGACCATTTCCGGTGACTACCTCTTGAAGCTCATCAAGAGAATGCCAAGAGTGTGCAAAGCAGTCATCAAAGCAAAAGGTGGCTACTTTGAAGAACCTAGAATATAAAACATATTTTCAGTTGTTTCACACTTTTTTGTTAAGTATATAATTCCACATGTGTTAATTCATAGTTTTGATGCCTTCAGTGTGAATGTACAATTTTCATAGTCATGAAAATACAGAAAAATCTTTAAATAAGAAGATGTGTCCAAACTTTTGGTCTGTACTGTATGTCCTCACTACAGCCAAACTGAATGCAACGGGTCAGAGATGGGTCGCTGAACTAGCTGACTTCAATTTCAGCATCAAGTACATCCCAGGAAAATGCAATGTGGATGCTGACAAAATGTCGAGAATGCCACTAGAGCCTGAGGAGTTCATGCAAGAATGGTCGGAGGAAGTCAGTCTGGAAGCAATTGAGAGCACTACCCAAGCAGTGCAAGCTTATCAAGAGGAAGACACACCATTGTGGTGTCCGTTGACGGTGGAAACCACCATAAAAGCGAGAGAACAAGATCATCCCCTGTCCATTCAACAACTACCAAAAGGAAAAATCCGTAGAGCACAACGGGAAGATCAGATAATTGGTAGAATACTACTTTATGTGGACCAAAATTGGTTTCCAAGTAAACGGGAGAGAGATAATGAGTCACGAGCAGTATCTATTTTAGTTAAAGAATGGACGAAGCTCTACCTCAGTGAAGACGGTATCCTGTATCGTAACGGAGGACAAAACAGGCAGTTGGTGTTACCCAGAGTATTCCGTAAGTTGGTTTTCAAAGAACTCCATGAAAACATGGGACACCTGGGAGTGGAAAGGACAACCAATTTTATCCGTGGACATTTCTTCTGGCCGTACATGCAGAGAGATATTGAGAGGTACGTGACTAGGGAGTGTGGGTGTCTGAAAGATAAATGTCCCAACACATCAACCTGGGCACCTATGGGCAACATCCAAACTACGTATCCATTTGAGATTGTCTCAATAGACTTTCCACATCTCGAGACGTGCAAGGGTGGTTACGAATACATATTGGTGGTGATGGACCATTTTACTCGATTTGCTCAAGCATATGCCACCACCAATAAATCGGTTCGAACAGCGGCAGAGAAGATCTTCAATGATTTTGCTTTGAGGTTTGGGTTCCCTACGAGGTTACACCACGACCAAGGAAGGGAATTTGAGAACCAGCTCTTTGCCAAGCTAGTAAAGTACTGTAGAATTTAGAGTTCCAACACAACGCCCTATCACCTTGAGGGTAATGGACAAGTGGAACTTTTTAACCCAACATTATTGTCGATGTTGCGCACTTTAGCAGCTGATGAGAAGAAAGACTGGAAGAGTCATACAACATAGCGTCCAAAGTGGTTACGCAAGGACAGAGCAAGAGTAAGGAGTACTATGATCGTAAATGTTATGGAGCAGAATTGGCATTGGGAAGCTGGGTGCTAGTCAAGAACGTACGTGAGAAAGGGGGTCCAGGGAAACTTTGTTCATACTGGGAAGAAAGGTGTATGTGGTGGTAAAGAGGAAAGCCGATGACAGTGTATGAAATCTGATTGGAAAGAGGGGACAAGAAAACCAGAATAGTCCATCAGAATTTAATACTACTCTGCAATTATCTCCCACCACAACAAGAATTCCCAGAAGCAGACCAACATCGTCCGAGATCGACTAAGAGACCACAAAAGATTGAAGCTCCAGTGGTGGATAGTATCCTTGAAAGTTCCGATGAAGAAGAGCACACCATTGTATTTTTTGGACTGGCAAGGAAAGGGATGTACCCCTATGCTCAGGAGAGTGAACTAAGTCCCGAGGCTCCAGAGTTTGTACCAAGGAGTACAGATGAAGTCCAATTCAGATCTGATGATCGAACACCGGTCACTGGAGAGACCGATTGACACTCAGGAAAAGCGGAATTACCAGACCGTGTGGAACCAGGCAATTCTGGAGAAGTACAGGAACTTACAGAGGCAGTTCCAAGAGCATCCCAGGAAGCACGGGAAATGAGTGCGGCGGAATAAACTCCTGTGACCAAAGAACGCATGGTATCTGAGGAACAACCCACCAGGAGGATGTCGACTTGAGAAGTGAGGGGATCCGTGATGCTGACGTATGAGACACTTGATGAACCGAGTCAAGTGCCAAAGACTGTTGACTGGAAACAGGTATCTCTACCTACGGACCAGGTAAGCCCACTGGAGTGGTATTCACCACCGAGAGACAGTATGGAAGATGTTTCCTGGTGGAAAGACTTGTTTTCATGCTTTGATTTTCCTTAAAAGATTTTGTAGAAACAAAGAACTATCAAAGCCTAGTGAGAGAGAGCTGTTGAAGACGTACGGAAAGCTCCAGCTGAAGAGATGCTGATTGTTTTAATTGTGTTAATTCTTTATTTTTTACAGGCGTCCTACAAGTAAAAGGTCATAAGAATAGGTTGGTATCAATGTTTATGAACGTTATACCAATTTGACAATGCCCATTTGTATATAAAGTTACTCAACTTTCACCACTGTCTCAGAATTGGTCAGATTGACCAATTAAGACGAATGTCGAGGACAACATTCAAAAAGGAGGGAAGAGTGTGACATGCAGAAGTAGTACTGTTGCATCAAAAGCATCCAGCAACTATTAGAAATAACACAAGCACAGGAGACAGGAAGTGTAGTGCTTCAGAAGCATCCAGCACCTACAGGGGTTAACACAGTCACAGGAGACAGGGAGTGTTTTAGCAGAGCCCCAGGGGGATGGTGGGGAACTTGTTTTTATAGTCTGGCTGAAGCCAAAGAGAAAGGTGGTGTGCTATTTGGATCTGACAGAAGCTAACTGAACAGGATTCAGATCAGGAGAGAAACTAAACACAGGTCAGATAAACTTCCTGAACTAACAGTGCAGAGTATTATCAGGCAGGAAGATAAGCACTGGAAGGAATTGTGTCATAGGGATCATCTCCCTCATCAACCCCCCCCCCCTCCATCTTCATGCAGGATGAAGAATGCTGTGTACTATTGTGTCCTTGTGAAGGGAACGCCTGTGGTTGTGTATGCATAGAAGTGTGCTGCTAAGAGATCTAATCTATGCTGAATTATACTACTGAAGAGACTGAAATACTGTGCCTTGTGAAGAAACTACTGTATTGTTACTGAAGCCGGTTGCTCAAGAAACTCAGACTGTAGTGTATTAAAGATTGTTGCTGTAATATCCATGAATTGCACTGGCGGTGCTTCAGATTAAATTACACTGTTAAACTGTTGAAAAAGACTCTTGTCAGATGTGTCTGGTCAGCAATTAAATCTATCGTCTGCCTAAGAGGAGCCTATGGTCGCCCTGAGTAATGGTTCCCCTAGGATTCCAAAGAATTCATGAAACCCCTGTCGCCCTATCTGAACCTAACAGCGTGCGTGTAACATTTTGAACTGGAGTCTCTTGGCAATCGGGAGTCAGTGAAGGGATTGACAGAGAGGAGAGGCCAGGGAATAGTGAGGGGACAGGTGGATTAGTCAGGTAACAGAGTTTAGCATAGATTGGAGGGGTGTGAGAGTGTTAGAAGGGAGGCCACAAAGCAGGAGGTTGCAGTAGTAGAGACGGGAGATGATGAGGGCGTGCAATAGTGTTTTTGTAGATTCGTGGTTGAGGAATGTGAGGATCCGGGAGATTTTTTTTACTTGGAATTGGCATCTTCCTCACCATGATCCTCCTTCCTCCTACCATTCCAAGTGCCCTGATCCCACATTTGGACACTCCGAAGAGCTGTTTTGTTCATTTTTCCATTTACAGATTCTGGCCTCTCGCTTGGTCCGCGCGGAAGTGGAAAGAGCTTGGATATATGGTTTGAAGGAGAGATTGGAGTCCAGGGTTACCCCAAGAGCTGTTCACTTTTCCATTGATAGATTCAGACCTCTCGCCCGGCCAGCTTCAATCAGGGCAACAGAAGATCGCATGTAGCAATTTGAGCAGCCATGTCACCCAAAGGTGATGGTGGAAAAGTGCAATTACTGTCACAAGAGGTGGATGATGATGAGACACAATGGACAGAAAGTCAGGAAGAGGACCAGGGTGCGGAAGTGGAAGATGAAGTGGTGGACGATGAAGTCACTGACCCAACCTGGCAAGAGGATATGCAGAGCAAGGACAGCATCACACAGGGGGAGGGAGGCATAGCACCACAACAGGCAGGAACAAGCAGTGTGGTGGCCACAGACACAAGGCAGGCAACTGTTACCCGGAACACCAACACGACGGAAGCTGCCACTACAACTGTTA
Source organism: Phyllobates terribilis (assembly GCF_046119375.1). NCBI lineage: Eukaryota > Metazoa > Chordata > Amphibia > Anura > Dendrobatidae > Phyllobates > Phyllobates terribilis. The sequence goes on along the minus strand of NW_027362762.1, from coordinate 659,797,610 downwards.
GGTCTTCCCAGCTCTGGATCTTTTTTAAAGACTGTTCAGATAACCCCTAAAGGGCCATTTGCAACATCTGCCAGGCCAGCATCAGCAAGAGCACCAAAACTACCAGCCTGACCACCACCAGCATGCTCAGGCACATGACAGCAAAGCACCCAACTAGCTGGGCTGAACACCAAGGTCCAGAAACAATGTCTGCATGTGACACCATTGCCTCTTCCGCTGTTGTGCGTGCACGCCAATCCCCTGTCCATGTCACATGCGAAGATGCCTTCTGCCCTGCACCTGTCATTGCAGACTTGCAACCATCACCATGTCCTTTTCCCAGTGCAGCGTTCAGTTGCACCTACCCCAGTCGTTGGAATGCAAGCACAAGTATGCAACCAGCCAGCCACCCACCCACAGGCCGCAATACTAAACTGCCATATTTCTGGACTGCTTGCACTCGAAATGTTGCCTTTTAGGCTACTCGGTCCCCAGCCGCCACTATTTCTCCCGGTGTTGTCCCCGCCTTACACAATCACGGGTCCCAGAACATTACCCATGCTCTTCCCTGCGCAGTTGGTGACAAGGATCGTCTAACCACAGACACGTGTACGAGTGAATGTGGCCAGGGATGGTACATCTCACTAACACATCACTGGGTTAATATTGTGGAAGCTGGGACCCTGTGGGACCCTGGGACGGAACACATCTTCCTGACGCATAGGATTGTGGGCCCTGGGTCAATCAAGCTTAAACACAATATTCACAAGGTAGACAGCAGCAGTAGTCGGTCTCCTAGTCAACATTCAAATTATTCATGATGATAAAGGTCACCATCTCCTTAGCTTGCTGCTGGTACTATTCTGTGGGAATCACCTTGGCTCCAACCAGCTTGGAATATTTCCAGTGAACTATGGCACGATGCCATGGTATTAGCAGTGCCCCCAGTACCAGTAGTGAAGCCATCCACAATTTCCTTCTCAGAAATTTTATTTGGTAGACTGAGTGGCAGGCCAAATACAATAGTTTCTCACAAAGGAGATGAAGATACTGAGTGGTAGTGTGTGCAAGTTTCTCCAGCATGTTAGACTGGAGATTACGTAAGGGAATATATCGGGAGAGATTAGTTCAGAGATGTACAGAGGAGAAAGTTTATGGATGGCTTTGTAGGTCAGTGTTATTAATCTGAACTGGATACGGTGGGCAATTGGGAGCCAGTGAAGAGATCTTATAGATTGCAATCTTATAGATTGCTGGAGCCAGTCCACAGTAAAAAAAAGCAGCCATAGAGAGTAACCTTCCCACACACTTTTCTTAGCCAGGGCTGCTTCTCGACAGGGTTGATCGGGCCCACCGCGGGCCCAACAGAGAACCGGAGACTCCTCCTTTGGGCCCTGGCTTCTCCTTCAGGAGAGTTCATAGTGTAAACCCTGCAGGTCGTGATGATGATAGAGGCCACAATCTCCTTAGCTTGCTGCTGGTACTTTTCTGTGGAAATCAGCTTGGCTCCAACCAGCTTGGAATATTTCCAATTAATTATGGCACGACGCCATGGTATTAGCAGTGCCCTCAGTAATAGAAGATACTGAGTAGCAGTAGGTGTAAGTTCCTCCAGCATGTTAGGCTTCAGAGGGAGAACAGAGAGGGCATCACAGTGGCTCAGTGTACTGCACAGTGTAAGAAAGACAAAGTGCAACACGAAGGGATGAGGGGAAGGGAGCCCAGACACTAGGGAAAGGGGGAAGTGAATACCTCCAAGGCTGATCTGCAATCACCATGTCTACCCCTACCATCCCTATACCAATCCCTCACCAATCACCGCACAGGAACCTATCCCTGTATTTTCTTAGTCCTTGGCCCTAGATAGGGAAGGGGGGATGAGCGCTAGTCGATCCCCACTGACAACTAAAGACAGCAAGGGGAAACAAACATGGAGAAAGTAGCTTAGCTTGAGGAGACTTCAGAGAGATGGCACACACGTCCTCTTAGCATCAGAGAGGAAGTAAGCACTTGCTCCAAGCCTTCACAAGGGGTCATGTGAATATCACCGGCGCCTCCATATTGCAAAGTGAAAGCATTTATACACCAAGGCCAGGGTGTTAATTAGCAAGAGGAAGGTAGCCGCTGGGTCCTAGAGTGAGACAGATCTAAGAAGGTGACTGTAAAGCCAAATGAAGAGATATTCTGTAACCAACTGCAGGGTGACTGTCATATCTGATACACCCGTGACAGTACCCTCTCCTCTATGTGTGGCCTCCAGACACTCAGGACCAGGTTTCTCATAAGAGGTGTGAAATGAACGAACAAACCTGGGAGCGTTCACCTCTGATGCTGAAACCCACATCCTCTCTTCTGGACCATAACCCTTCCAGTGCACCAAGTATTGTAGGGAACGATGTTGGAGACAAGAATCTACAATCCTCAAAATCTGTAACTCAAGATTACCACCAACCATTACTGGGTGCGGCGGTAGAGGTGAGGGCTCAAGAGGTTCCACATATTTCTTGAGTAAGGACCTGTGGAAAATATTGTGGACCTTAAGGGCCTGAGTAAGCTCAAGACGAAATGCTGCTTGGTTAATGACGGCGGCTATTTTATAGGGACCAATAAACCTGGGTCCCAGCTTCCAAGAAGAGACCTTCAACTTGATATTCCTGGTAGACAACCACACAAAGTCATTCACATTCAGGTCCTGACCTGGCAAGCGTTTTCTGTCAGGGATACGTTTATACCTGTCTCCCATGATCTTTAAATTACTCGGACACACTGAGGAGAGCGACGAAGCAAAACGTTCCTCCTCAGGAACTCCAGAAGCTCCACCCCCACTAAAGGTACCAAACTGTGGGTGGTTACCGTATGCACCAAAGAACGGTGAACTGCCAGTTCATTCTTGATGATTATTAATGGCAAATTCTGCCAGCGCTAAGTAGGATGCCCGATCCTCCTGATTTTCAGAGACGATACACCTGAGGTAGGTCTCCAAATTCTGATTGACACACTCGGTCTGTCCATTTGACTGAGGGTGGATGGAATACAGAGGAAAAGGACAGCTGCACCTCCAGTCAAGAACAGAATGCCTTCCAGAACTTGGAAACAAACTGGGTCCCCCGATCTGAAACCACATCGGAGGGAACCCTGTGAAGCTTCACAATCTCATTTATGAACACCTGAGCAAGTGTCTTGGCATTTGGAAATACAGGTAATGCGACAAAGTGAACCATTTTACTGAACCTATCAACAACAACCAAAACCACCGTTTTGCCTGCAGAACCCGGTAGGTCAGTAATAAAATCCATGGACAAGTGTGTCCATGGCCTAGTAGGGATAGGTAGCGGAAGAAGAGTACCAGACGGACGGATATGCGAATTCTTAGAACGTGCCCAAATACTACAAGCAGATACGAGGTCAGCGGTTGCCTTACCACCTGAAGGACCCGCAAGCTCAAAGTTATGATGTTCCTTAATTACTTTACAGAGCAGATTAGATGGTACAAATAACCTTCCTGAAGGGCAGGAGGCAGGGGCGTCCCCCTGAGCCTCCAACACCTCAACCTCCAGTTCAGGATATAATGCCGAAATGACTACCCCCTTCTGTAGTATTGAGAAAGGGTTCTCATGGTCACTGCAACCAGGGAAGCTCCAGAACAAAGCATCAGCCTTGACATTTTTGACCCCTGGATGAAAAGTGACAACAAAATTGAACCTAGTAAAAAACAGGGACCATCTGGCTTGCCTAGGGTTGAGACGTTTAGCTGACTGGAGATATGACAGGTTCTTATGGTCAATTATAACAATAATAGGATGGACAGCTCCCTCCAACCAACGTCACCATTCTTCGAATGCCAATCTGATCACCAAAAGTTCCTTATTACCCACGTCATAATTTCTCTCAGCCGAAGACAATTTTTTAGAAAAGAAGGCAAATGGACACCATTTACCAGGGGACGGACCCAGAGACAACAAAGCCAACCCCCACATCCAACGCATCATCTTCCACAATAAAGGGTTGGGAAACATCGGGTTGACCGAGTATAGGTGCAGTGGCAAAATAATTTTTTAAGTAGAAAAAGCCTGGAGGGAGGCATCCGACCATTTGGAAAAATCAGACCCCTTCTTATTCATGTCGGTAAAGGGTTTCACAATTACTAAGTAATTTTGGATGAATTTCCGATAAACATTAGTAAAGCCCAGAAAAAGTTGTAGAGCCTTCAGGTCCCAATCAAGGACTGCACGGATCTTCTACGAATCCATCTGAAAACCCGTAGATGATAACAAATACCCCAAAAGCTGCACCTCCTGAATGACGAAAACAAATTTTTCCAGTTTGGCATAAAGTTTGTTATTCCTTAATATCTGGAGCACTTGTTTAACATGCCCCCGATGTGTCTCAAAATCAGATGAGTAAACCAAAATAACGTCCAGATAGACCACCACAAAACTCCCCACCAAGTGATGGAAAATATAATTTATGAAATGTTGGAATACCGCAGGTGCATTGGTCAAACCAAAATGCATAACCAGACTCTCTAAATGCCCTTCAGGGGTATTGAACGCTGTTTTCCATTCGTCCCTTTCTCTGATTCTAACCAGATTGTAGGCTCACCTTAAATCCAACATGTAGAACACCTTAGCTCCTACAACCTGGCTGAACAAATCAGGAATCAAAGGAAGAGAGTATGGATCTCGATGGTAATTTGATTTAATTCCCAGGAATCTAAACAGGGATGTAGACCGCCATCTTTTTTCTTCACAAAGAAGAACCCGGCCGCCACAGGCGAAGATGAGGGCCTAATGAGTCCCTTCTCCAGACTTTCCGCAATGAAATCCTTCATGGCTTGTCTCTCAGGGCCAGAGGGATTATACAGTCTGGATTACAGTAGTTTAGCTCCGGGGGTCAGGTTAATGAGACAGTCATATGCACGATGAGGAGGCAATTCCTGACACCCCCTCTCAGAAAAAACGTCCTCAAAACCAGACAGAAGAGCAGGTAATATTTCCATAGAGACAGTAGCAAGGGAAATATCTTAACAGTTCTCATGGCAGTAATCTGCCCATTCAATAATCTCCCCGGCTTGCCAATTCACCGACGAATTATGTTTCACCAGCCAGGGGAGACCCAGAACAATTGGTGTGAAAAGACTGTCCAGGAAATTTCAAGGATTATTTCACAATGAACCGACCCCACCCTCAGTTTTATATTATGTACAATCTGAGTAAATGCTTTCTGTGCAAGTGGCGAAGATAGAAATAGGTTTAGCTAAAGAACAGCAAGCAAGACCATGAGTTTTCACAAACTCAGCATCAACCATGCTGACTCCGGCTCCACTGTCAACAAACACAGAAATTTTCTCAGTTTCAGTCTCTAGGACCACCTCTGCTGTCAGGATAAACCGGGAACTGCAGGTTGGCAACAAATGCCCCCTTGCTTATCCAACTGCATACTACCAAGAGTTAATCAAGTCTCCTTTTGTTTAGGAATTGAAGGACAGGTCCCAATAAAATGTCCCTTTCTCCCACAAAAAACACGCCTTTTTTCTTGCTAATCTTCGGGGAAATGTATGATGTAAAGGCACCTCTAACTGCATGGGTTCCTCCACCTCCACCAGTACTGGTTCACCGCCAGACCACTCCCCCGGCAGAGGCACATAACCCCAACAAAAGGCCTCAGAGAAGGTGATCTCACCCGTCTATCCCAAAGGCATCTATCAAGACGTATGGCCAACGACATGACAGCCTCCAAGGACTGAGGGGTTTCATAAACTGGCAAGGCCTCTTTCAACTTTTCAGTAAGACCCTCACAAAATTGGCTTCTAAGGGCTGAGTAATTGCATTTAGAATCCGTTTCCCATCTACAGAATTCAGAACTGTACGCCTCCATTGACCGATTCCCCTGCTGAAGGCAATGTAGCCTAGACGCAGCCAAGGCGACTCATTCAAGGTCATCAAAAACCTCCACAGACTGGAGACAAACCGAATCCTACGTTAAATGTTACATGCACGTCGCTAGGTTCAGATGGGGGCGAGACAGGTTACATGAATTTTTTGGAATCCTCGGTGAACCGTTATTCAGGGCAACCATAGACCATGTGCTGCAGCTTCTCTCAGGTACACAGGGGTATTGACTTTCAGGCACGGACACGTAGGTTGTTTCACTTGCTGACCAGACACACTTGACAAGAGTCCTCATAAACGGTAGAACAGTAGCATTTAATAAGAAGCTGCACAGCCAGTGCAAGTTAAATCTTATGAGCAACAGGCTCCAGTGACAAACAGTACAGTTTCCTTAGCAGCACAGAAGTTCACAGTCTTCCCAGTAGTACAGGACAGCACAGTTCTAATGCAAAGGCACATGTATGAACACAGTATTCACAGTATTCACAGTGAGATGGAGGAGAGGGGAAGGGTGTGATGAGGGAGATGACTCTATGACAGGCTTCCTTCCAGTCCTTATCTTCCTGGCCGATAATATTCCAGACTGTTAGCTCAGGGAATCCAACTGACCTTTGTTTAGCTTCCCTCCTGATCTGAATTCTGTTCCCTTGACTTCTGTGAGATACAGATCATAAGCCACCTTATTCTTATACGATGCCTATAAGAAATAAACAATTAACACAATTAAAACAATCAGCATCTCTTCAGCTGGAGCTTTCCGTACGTCTTCAACCAGCTCTCTCTCTCTATGCTTTAATAGTTCTTTGTTTCTACAAAGTCTTTTAAGGAAAATCAAAGCATGAAAACAAGACTTTCCACAGGAAACATCTCCCATACTGCCTCACGGTGGTGAATACCACTCAAGTGAGCTTACCTGGTCCGCAGGCAGAGATACCTGTTTCCAGTCGACAGTCCTTGGCACCTGACTCGGTTCACCAAGTGTCTCATACGTCAGCATCATGGGCCTCCTCACTTCTCGAGTTGACATCCTCCTGGTGGGTTGTTCCTCAGATACCATGGGTTCTTCAGTCACAGAAGTTTTTTCCGCCGCACTCATTTCCCGTGCTTCCTCAGATGCTCTTGAAGCTGCCTCTGTAAGTGCCTGTATTTCTCCTGATTCACTTGTTTGCGCACAGTCTTGTAATTCAGCTCCTCCTGAGTGTCGATCGGTCTCTTCACGGGCCAGTTTTCGATCATCAGATCTGAATTGGACTTCATCTGTACTCCTTGGTACGAACTCTGGAGTCTCAGGACTTAGTTCACTCTCCTGAGGATGGTACATCCCTCTCCTTGCTGGTCCGAGAAATACAACGGTGTGTTCTTCTCCATGGGAACTTTCAGAGTCACTATCCACCTCCGGAGCTTCAGTCTGTGGTGGTCCCTTAGTTGATCTCGGACAATGTCGGTCTACTTCTGGAAAGTCTTGTTGTGGTGGGAGATAATCACAGGGTAGTAGTAAATTCCGATGGACTCTTCTGGTTTTCTTGTCTTCCTTTTCCAATCGGATTTCATACACTGAGCTGTCATCAGCTTTCCTCTTTACAACCACATACACCTTTCTTCCCAGTACGAACAAAGTTTTCCTGGACCGCCTTTCTCACATACGTTCTTGACTTCCCGTTGCCAATTCTGCTCCATAACATTTTTGATCATAGTACTCCTTACTCTTGCTCTGCCCTTGCGTAACCACTTTGGATGTTATGTTGTATGCCTCTGCCATTCGTTCCTTTCATTTCCGAACGTACTCCGGATACGTTCTATAAGTCTCTGACACTGGAGTATCGAACATGATGTCGATTGGCAGTCTTGGCGATCGTCCATACAATAGGAAAAAGGGTGAGTAACCTGTTGCATCGCTCTTTGTACAGTTATAGGCATGTACCACTTTTGACAGAGAACTCTTCCAGTCTTTCTTCTCATCAGCTGTTAAAGTATACAACAACGACAATAATGTTCGGCTAAAATGTTCCACTTGTCCATTACCCTCTGGGTGATAGGGCATTGTGTGGGATCTCTCAATTCTACAGTACTTTCCTAGCTTGGCAAAGAGCTGGTTCTCAAATTCTCATTCTTGGGGTGTAACCTCATAGGGAACCCAAACCTCAAAGCAAAATCATTGAAGATCTTCTTTGCCGCTGTTCGACCCGATTTATTGGTGGTGGCATATGCTTGAGAAAATCGAGTGAAATGGTCCATCACCTCCAAGATGTATTCATAACCACCCTCGCACATCTCGAGATGTAGAAAGTCTATTGAGACCATCTCAAAGGGATACGTAGTTTGGATGTTTCCCATAGATGCCCGAGTTGATGTGTTGGGACATTTATCTTTCAGACACCCACACTCCCTAGTCACGTACCTCTCAATATCTCTCTGCATGTACGGCCAGAAGAAATGTCCACGGATAAAATTAGTTGTCCTTTCCACTCCCAGGTGTCCCATGATTTCATGGAGTTCTTTGTAGACCAACCTACGGAATACTTTGGGTAGTACCAACTGCCGGTTTTGTCCTCCTTTGTGATACAGAATACCGTCTTCACTGAGGTAGAGCTTCGTCCATTCTTTAATTAAAACAGATACTGCTGGTGACTCATTATCTCTCTCCCGTTTACTTGGAAACCAATTTTGGTCCACATAAAGTAGTATTCTACCAATTATCTGTTCTTCCCATTGTGCTCTATGGATTTTCCCTTTTGGTAGTTGCTGAATAGACTGGGAGTGATCTTGTTCTCTCGCTTTTATGGTGATTTCCACCGTCAAAGGACACCACAATGGTGTGTCTTTCTCTTGATCAGCTTGTACTGATTGGGTAGTGCTGTCAATTCTTCCAGACTGACTTCCTCAGAGCATTCTTTCATGAAATCCTCAGGATCTAGTGGCATTCTTGACAATCCGACAGCATCCGCATTGCATTTTTCAGGCCTGTACTTGATGCTGAAATTGAAGTCAGCTAGTTCTGCGACCCATCTCTGACCCGTTGCATTCAGTTTGGCTGTAGTAAGGACATAGGTTAAAGGGTTGTTATCAGTGTATACCTCAAACTCTTTGCTGTAGTAGAGATAATCTCTAAATCGATCATAGATAGCCCATTTCAATGCCAGGAACTCATATTTTCCGGAATGAAGATGGTAATTCTTCTCGGCTTCTGTTAAAGTTCTAGAATCGTAACCGATGATTTTCATTTTTCCATCTTGATGCTGATACAGGGCAGCTCCCAGTCCAACTTGAAAAGTGTCACAATGAAGAACAAATGGTAAATTGAAATCAGGATATCCCGAGATGGGTGGTTTTACCAGGTAGTCTACTAGTTCTTCCAATACCTCCTGGTGGTCTGCTACCAGAAAATGGGCTGTTGGGACGAAATAGCATTGTTTCTTTTAAGTCCAGTCCTACCTGCGTTCTTCTTTTTCTCCATGGGTGTTGTTGTCTCTGTCGTCGTCCCCAAGAGGAGGTATAGTGGGGCGGCAATCCCGGGGAAATTCCGAATTCAAGAACGATAGTAGGAGAGGAATCTTAATATCTGCCTCAACTCCCCGACGGTAGAGGGCTGCTTGTCTTTTAAGGCAAGCACCGGAGCGATTTCTGCTGGGTCCATGGTATATCCTTCTCCGGACACAATTTTCCCTAGAAATTGTACTTGTCTTTTGAACAGTTCACAATTATTTGGAGTCAACTTAACTCCATGTTGTTGATACAGCTGTAATACGGTCCTCACGTGTTCAACATGCTCCCGGAAGGTTTTGCTGTGTTCCACATTGTCATCCAAGTACGGCTGGCAGATATCTTCCCTCAATCCTTCTAAACATGTCTCCATGCTCCTCTGGAATTCTGCTGGAGCTGAACTGACCCCAAACAGTATGCGGATCCACTCATATAATCCCCATGGTGTGATGAATGCTGTCAAGGGTCTACAGGACTTTTCAACAAACATTTGGTGGTATGCCTTTCCCTGATCGAGGACAGAGAATCAGGTGCTTCCCGATAGTCTATCCAGCATATCTTGGATCTTTGGTATCGGGTGTCGATCAGGTACTGACTTTCGGTCTAGTTCCTGGTAATCACAACAGAGTCTCAACGTACCGTGCTCCTTGCTAACACAGACAATAGGAGAGGAATAAGACGACTTCGACTTTTGGACCCAACCTCTGTTGATGAGATCTTGTAAATATTCTTTCACTTCATGATGTAATGGTTTTGGCACAGACATGTAACTTCTGGATACTAGGGTCATGTCTTTCAAATTGATTTTCAATTGCAACGACGGGATACAGCCTATATCAGAGTCATCTTTGGAGAATGCATGACACTCTTCTCTCAGCATCTGTTTTGCTACCGCTAGATCTTCAGCACACAAGTGTTCCAGGGGTACTGGGGGATCCCAGGACTCCGAGGAGGGTTGCGCAATTTCCTCCCCTGGGCAACACTTGTTCCTTGGTGGGGAGACTGAATCCACTGTAGAACCCTGGGCTGGTCTCACACTGGCTGGATATACCGTTTTAACGGTTTCGATGTGACCTAAAAAAGCCTTTGGATCCAGTCTAATTTCGTGTTTTGTAGTATTCATCACCGGTACTGTCACTCGAGCAAACCCATCAGTAGGAATCGTAAGCACAGTCTCACCTTGAGCTAGGCCTTCCGGAAGTTCTGAGGAGTCTTTTGGCACGAACAGTCTTTACTGGACTTTTCTTCACGGTTCTACCCGGACTCCACACCTCACCCCCATCATTTGGTTTGCAAGGATGACTTCTTTTAGGTCCATTGTATTCTGTGCTTTCTTTACTCTATGAATCACATTTTCCACCACGGCGTTGGGTATGGGAAGCGATGTGGCGATTGCATCCATCACCAGCGTCCCTTCCTTGTGTTTTGTGATGACCTCACTGTTTACATTATAACCCAAAATAGGATCCTCTGCCACGTTCTGATCACTGGTCTCGAGACAAAGTACCAAAAACTCGATGATGTTGCTGTTCTTTGTAGCCCTGAGTAGGAAAGTCACTTCCACTCAGCCAATGAAAGGGATTTCAGTCTAGTTGATGGCTTTGCCGTGGAGTTCCACTGGTCCCAAGAGTTCTTTTAGTGACCAAGGCAAGTATGTGGCAGGTAGCGCCTTCTCCATTCTTCATTTTACTAGGAGTCCATCTAGCTGGCACTGTATACAGCACCTTTCACCAATTAGGCTGATAAGGCTATCTTTACTGACCGAGGAATCCTCCACCCAGGAGTACATCGTTTGACCTTCGCACTGGGCATTAAGTAACTTATGCCCCTGTCTCCCTTGCATCTGTTGTAGACGGGAACACACTTGGGGATAGTACTGACACAGCCATTTTACCTCATGCTCCATTCTGGTGTTTGGTGAGATTTGGATTTGATTCTGGGGCCTCCTCCATGTCGCGGTTACCAGTCGCCCCACACTGGTAACCTCCTGTCTTTTAACCCAAACGACCATGACCATTGGCATTCCTTGGCATAATGTACTTCCTCACCACATCTTAGACAGTGGACACACACCGAACTCTGATTTGATGAACGGCACCCTTCACAAGCCGCATATCTTCTGTTTTGGAACCTACTCCTCGGTCTGAGGGATACCGGTTCTGGTCTGGAACGAATCAACTTTTTCACCTCAATCAACTCGGCTCGCAGTTTTCCTATTACTTCCTCCCAGTCAGCGCTGGCAGGGATCTCTTTTGTTGGTGATTTAAGGTTCCCTCTCGGAGGTGGCACTGGAGGGTCTCTATGATGATCTTCGGACTGACCACCGGGGTTCTCCAACTTCAGCTGACTCATTTTGGTGATTTTAGGAGCAGAGCCTTCCTTTAACTTCTGTTCGCTCTCTGACTCCAAACTAGCGGCCTCATTCATTTATTCAATTAAGACTTCGTTCAAAATGCCAGGATCTTCTAGGTACTGTTTCAGCTGCAACTTGATATCTTTGCTGATTAATCCCATTCCCAATGATTTCAAGAACTTCTTCTGGTCTAGTCCAGCATCGAACTTCTCTTCTGCTTTTACATCTCTGGATGCAAACAACAGTCTATTCTTCAGCTCATTTGCTCTGAACAAGAAATTTTGGGGTGAACAATTATTTTTCTGTGAGAGGTTAATGAGTGGCTGGAACAATTCTGAAGTACTCTCTTCTCTATAGTGCTCTTTTCAAATAATCTTCAGCTGTTGCAAGGTCAGTTGACTTTTCATTTCTAGCATACTACGGAGGTTCAACCCAGGATCGCTTTCACCACCCCCTCAACTATCTCATCTGGCTGGTAGCCTTTCTGTAAGCCTGGATCGATCTGGTGCAACAAGTTCCTATAAGATAGTCTCTCTTTCTGTTCACACTCTCCAATCTGTCCCAGGATCTTGAATTCTTTCCTTATTTGATTTGTGGTGTTATAGAGGACTGTCGCCCTGATTTATCTAACCCGAGCAGGTTAAAGGTCTTGTCTGAGTCTATCACGTTCAGAGGTTTTGGTGGATTCCTGCAGGGCTGTTGTTAGGGCTTTGAATTGTTCTTTCAATTCCTGTAGTTCAGTCTGTGGACGGAGATTCCCGCTTTTGGTAATTGGTGCCGCCCCTCCATCCTCCAACTTCAACCTGGTTAGAAACTGTGTTAGTTCCTGGAGGAATGCCCCCATGACGTCTTCAGCTTCTTTCTCCCCCAGTTCATCCATTTTTGCATTAATGGCAGCTAACAGTTGCCTGCGGTTGGGTGGTTTGGAAATCTTTTCTACTGACATCTTTGTATGTTCTGCTACTTTTCTCAATTCTTCACATGTTAACTGAAGAAGCAGCTCACTAATTCTGTCCATTTGTATTTCCACATCCATTGCTGCTAGTGAGTTTTTCTTTAGGGCTGGTCCTCTTTAACTGGTGTAGCACAGTTGAGGTGCTGTGCGGCTGTGTTTTTCCAAACACTTTTCCTCTTCTCCCTCTACACGCTAATTTCCGCTCAGGATTCCCCCTACGGGCCACCAATTCTACACGCACATCGCTAGGTTCAGATAGGGGCGATACAGGTTACAAGAATTCTTTGGAATCCTGGGGGGAACCGTTAGTCAGGGTGACCATAGACCATGTGCTGCAGCTTCTCTCAGGCACACAGGGGTATTTACCTCAGGCATAGACTCGTAGGTTGTTTCATTTGCTGACCAGACACGCTTGACAACAGTCCTCATAAACGGTAGAACAGTTGCATTTAATAAGAAGCCGCACAGCCAGTGCAAGTTGTCTTATCAGCAACAGGCTCCAGTGACAAACAGTACAGTTTCTTTAGCAGCACAGCAGTTCACAGTCTTCCTAGTAGTACAGGACAGCACAGTTCTAATGCAAAGGCATATTAATGAACACAGCATTCTTTACAGCACAGTGAGATGGAGGAGGGGGGGGTATGATGAGGGAGATGATCTCTATGACAGGCTTCCTCCCAGTCCTTATCTTCCTGGCCAATAATACTCCACACTGTTATCTCAGGGAGTCTAACAGACCTTTGTTTAGCTTCCCTCCTGACCTGAATTCTTTTCACTTGCAGGAGCGCTTCTGTGAGATACAGACCACACACACTACCTTTCACTTCGGCTCCAGTCTGACAGTAAAAACTTCCCCACAATACACCTGGGGCTCTGTTAAAACACTCCCCTTCTCCTGTGACTATGTTAGCCCCTCTAGTTGCCGGATGCTTCTTGAGCACAACACTTCCAGTTTTCTGTGGTTGTGTTACTTCTAGTAGTTGCTGAATGCTTTTAAAGCAACAGCACTAATTCTGCATGTCACATAAAGAAAACGCCCACGATTGAGGATCTCCCTGCAGTATAGAGATCACAATTCCAACCCGTTCCTCCTCATTTCTGGAGGAGTAAGGACAAAGTTTAAATTACAGTTTGCAGGCCTCCTCGAAAAAAAAAAACCTCATCCCTACTAGAGATGAGCGGTGTTCGACTCGAACTGTTCGCCAATCTTAAATTCGAGCTGTTTTGGGCGGTGTTCGAGCCGTTCGGTGAACACGAACGATTTGAAAAAAATTCGGCTGTTCGAGGTTATGTTCGATAACTGTTCGTGCACCAAAATCATAACTGGATTTTTTCTCAGTAATGATGAAAATTAATGTTAATATGCAGTTTGAGTGTACAGCGGGGCGGGGGGAGGGGCAGGGGATGGATCTCTGCAGAAATAATGAAGATCTCCATTTTTTTTCTCTTTCCCGCATTTACAGTGGGGAGGTGCAATCTGTCAGCCTATCAGCAGCGCACACATGGAGTGAACTGATTTTTTTCACACAAGCAAGGGCATGTGTCATTGGCAGTGTATGTCACATGTCCTTGCCCTATAAGACCCAGCCATTTTCCCCGTCGCCACCATTTTTTCACTGCTGCAGCTGCGTGTTAGATGGCACCGCTGTTGCTGTGTGCGCTATACTTTGTTAATTTCAAGCCAATTTTCGCACAAATCTACAGATAGCTTGGGAGTAGGGAATAGTTGTGATTGCAGTCCTTTTAAGGACTAGGTTGCATAATTTCCTACGACTTTTATCAGACAGGTCTGTGCTCTTAAATAGATAGGTTGGGAGTAAATTACTAATTGTAATTGCAGTCCTTTTCAGTGCTAGGTGACATCAGTTCCTATCACTTTTATCAGGCTGGTCTGTGCTCTTAAATAGATAGGTTGGGAGTAAAGACTAATTGTAATTGCAGTCCTTTTCAGGGCTAGGTTACATCAGTTCCTATCACTTTTATCAGGCAGATCTGTGCTCTTAAATAGATAGGTTGGGAGTAAAGACTAATTGTAATTGCAGTCCTTTTCAGGGCTAGGTTACATCAGTTCCTATCACTTTTTGCCAGGCAGGTCTGTGCCAGTGCTGTGCAAGTTTTTTTCACAGCATTTGGCTAAATCTAGCAAAGCAAATCCTTTTTGTCCTCTTGCAGTGTGTGTTAGTCAGTGGAGAAGCCTATCTGTGTTGCAAGCTACACCACCTGTGTATAGAATACAAATTTTTTTACTGCACCTAGTGAAGTAAAACCTTTTGGGCATAGCATCATTCTATTAGTCCATCTATACTAACCTCCATCAGGTTGCAAATTCAATATATTTTTTTTCTGCATCTAGCTCTGAAAAAATATTTTGGCTTCTAGCAGTGTGTGGGACTTGTTCTATTAGTCCATCTATACTAACCTTCATCAGGTTGCAAATTCAATATAATTTTTTTCTGCATCTAGCTCTGAAAAAATATTTCGGCTTCTAGCAGTGTGTGGGACTTGTTCTATTAGTCCATCTATACTAACCTCCATCAGGTTGCAAATTCAATATAATTTTTTTCTGCATCTAGCTCTGAAAAAATATTTCGGCTTTTAGCAGTGTGTGGGACTTGTTCTATTAGTCCATCTATACTAACCTCCATCAGGTTGCAAATTCAATATAATTTTTTTCTGCATCTAGCTCTGAAAAACTATTTCGGCTTGTAGCAGTGTGTGGGACTTGTTCTATTAGTCCATCTATACTAACCTCCATCAGGATGCAAATTCAATATAATTTTTTTCTGCATCTAGCTCTGAAAAAATATTTCGGCTTCTAGCAGTGTGTGAGACTTGTTCTATTAGTCAATCTATACTAACCTCCATCAGGTTGCAAATTCAATATAATTTTTTTCTGCATCTAGCTCTGAAAAAATATTTCGGCTTGCAGCAGTGTGTGGGACTTGTTCTATTAGTCCATCTATACTAACCTCCAGCAGGTTGCAAATTCAAAATAATTTTTATCTGCATCTAACCCAACCAATACTTTTGGGCTAATACCACAGTTTGGCCACTCAGCTCTGCTCGGTTCCCATCCATTGTTTTTTGTGCAAACAACTCCAGAGTTGTGAACTAGTTAACCACCAAAATGAGTGGAAAAAGGCCTGCTGCTGGTGGAAAGGGGAAAAGGCATTTTGGGAAGGGAAAAAAAGGTTGTGTCCGTGGGATAGGTGTTAAAGCAACAGAAATATCTGCAGAAGAAAGACCATCTTCCAGCCAAACTAAGATGTCTACTTCTTTTAGTGGACAATGTGATAAGATCCCTTTCTTACGGCCACGCCAATCGCTACAAATTCCAGAAGAGGCACAAAAACAGCAGGTGCTTCAACGGATATCAAGTGCTCCTTTAAGTGGGCTCTCCTCCACCTCAACTTCAACATCACAAATACTCCAGTCCCCAGAGGTGTCACCCCAATCGCACTTGCTTCCTCACAGCTCCCAAGTCTCCAGCTGCCCGTCTGAGTATGGGGAAGAACAGATGGTTGAGTCTGCAGAGCTGTTTACTCATACTATAGCCTGGGAATCAGAGGTTGGCTCCAGAGCTTCTGTGAATCCAGACGAGGAAATGATCTGCACTGATGCCCAGAATCTTTATGAGTCGGATACAGGACCAGACGCAGATGGTTCTGACCATAATGTAGACCCTCGTTCCCAAACTGTAACTCCTGTTGGTGGAGACAATGAGGAAGACGATGATGAGACTCAAATACTTCAATGGAGCGACAACTTTAGTTTTTTGTCAGGGCAGGAAGAGGTTGGCTCTGAGGACGACGGGTGTGATAACACACAGGGTGATGATGATGAGGTTGGAGATCCCACTTACTGTCAACCCACAGTCAGCCAGTCGATGAGGTCAGCAGAGGAGGTGGAGGAGGATGCTAGTGACGACGAGGTCAGGTTGCGCCTTCATGGACAGAGACGTAGTACTGGAAGCACGTCAACAACTGCATCCTCAAACACAACTCTGCCTCTGACCACAAGTCGTGGTGGCTCTTCAGGTCGCATGGGTGCTAAGCCTTGCATAGCCTGGGCATTTTTTCAGATCGATAAAGATGACCCAACTCGTGTTATCTGTAACATTTGTCAGCAAAAGCTAAGTAGAGGCCAAAAAATACATAGTTTGAGTACTTCATGCATGAACCATGGATATGAAGCATAAGTTGCAGTGGGAAGCTCACTGTGCTACAATGCGGCCTAGCCGGCCGGGCCAACCACCGTCTGCCACATCTTGTGCATCCGCGGCCTCTTCATCCTCTGTGACTGGGGGGACAGCAGTCACACCTGTTTTGGGACGCAGACCTGCCACCTTTTAACCCGCAACAACCAGCGTGATTGGCAGGTCATCATTTTCTTTGGAGGTGGAATCACCAGCTGGTGTTGAGCGCTGTCCGACATCGATAGCACCACCTTTGGATCAAGGCAACCTAACATGTCCGCCTGCATCTTCCTCACAGACCGGCAGTTTGCCGGGGACACCCTTCTCAACCCAGTCTAAGCACAACTGCCAGCCCTCGGTCCCTCAGATGTTGACAAGTAAAAGACCATTTCCTCCTAGCCATGAGAAAGCTAAGAGGTTGAATTTCACCATCTGCAAGCTCTTGGCTACAGAAATGCTGCCTTTCCGCCTGGTGGACACAGAGGATTTTCAAGACCTTATGTCCGTCGCAGTGCCCCAGTACCAGATGCCCAGTCGGCACTACTTCTCAAAGAAAGGTGTGATTGCGCTCCACCAGCATGTCGCACACAACATCACCGCTTCTTAGAGAAACTCTGTGTGCGACAGGGTGCATTTCACCACAGACACTTGGACGAGTAGGCATGAACAGGGGCGTTACATGTTGCTGACTGGGCACTCGGTAACTATGGTGACAGCAGGACAAGGGGCTGCTGTCCAAGTCTTGTCGTTCCCATGAGTTGTGCGTCAGTCCTCTTTATCTCAAAGTTCCTCCACTGCTTCAGCCTCCTCAACCTCCTCTCGGTCCTCCACCTGCACCCAAAGCCTGTCTGGTCATGCCACAAGCTTTCTAACTGCGCAGAAGGGATCCTGCACACCTCCTTACTATGCTGGCAGCAGCGCTCAACGTCATCAGGCGGTTTTTACTTTGAAATGTCTGGGAAATGTGAGTCACACAGCTGAGGAGTTGTGGTCAGCTCTGGAGAACCAGTTTCATGAATTGTTGTCTCCACTGGACCTGAAACCAGGGAAGGCCGTGTGCGACAATGCTGCAAACCTGGGTGCGGCCCTTCGCCGGGGCAATGTCACACACGTGCCTTGTATGGCTCACGTGTTGAATCTGGTTGTCCAGCAATTTTTAGCCCACTATCCCGGACTAGATGGCCTTCTGCAGAGGGTACGGTCGCTGTGTGCTCACTTCCGCCGTTCGCATCCCGCAGCTCAGCGACTTACATTTCTACAGAAGTCGTTGGGCCTGCCACTTCACCGGCTAAAATGCGATGTGCCTACCCGGTGGAATTCAACTCTGCACATGTGGCAGCGACTGTGGCAGCACCGACAAGCACTGGTGCAATACATTCTGATGTATAGCCTGGGCCAACGAGATCCAGAGGTGGGGCAAATCACGCTGGAGGAGTGGTCTCAGATCAGGGACCTATGCACCCTTCTGCACAGTTTTGAAATGGCGACGAAGATGTTTAGTGCTGATGATGCCATTATCAGCATGACTATTCCGGTGATTTACATGCTGGAGCACATGTTAAACAGAATTCGGAGTCAGGTGGTGGCACAAGAGGAGGTGGAGGAAGTAGAGGAGGAGGAGTTGTATGCGGAAGGGCTAACATCTGCAAGGTCCAGGCGGTCGGCAGCACCAAGGCGGCAGGCATGTGGGGGTGGGGGAGATGGTTTTACCAGGGCGCATGGTAGCAGCCAAACTAGTGAGGAAGGTGCAGGAGCCCAGGAAGAAGTGGAGGATGAACTGATGGAAGACTCATCAGATGAGGGAGAACTTGATCACATTTCTGTTGTGCGAGGTTGGGGGGAGAGGGCAGAGGAAGGAAGCATGATTGTTACCTCGCCACCAACACAACAGGGACTTGGTGTTCCTGGATGCGCAAGACACATGAGTGCCTTCTTGCTGCACTACCTGCAACATGACCCTCGAATTGTGAGAATTAGAAATAATCCTGACTACTGGGTTGCCACACTGTTAGATCCCCGGTACAAAAGTAAATTTGCAGAAATTATTCCTGCCATAGAAAGAGATGCACGCATGCAGGAGTATCAGCAGAGACTGTTGCAGAATCTTACATGTGCTTTTCCCCAAAACACTAGTGGTGCACGTAGTGAATCTCACAGTTCCAACTTGCCAACCGTGGGACCGTCGAGTGTTCAGCTCTCAAAACGTAACAGAAACACAGTATCTGCTGGTATCATCAATTTTGCGGAATCATTTCACCACTTTTTTAGCCCATCCTTTGCAAGGCCACAGGAGACAAGAAGTCTGACACATAGTCAACGCCTAGAGACGATGGTACAGGAGTATCTCCAAGTAAACATTGAAGCCATGACTGTGTCACTGGACCTTTGCTCTTTTTGGGCTTCCAATCTGGATAAATGGCCGGAGCTCCTCACTTACGCCTTAGAGATCTTGTCATGCCCCGCAGCCAGCGTTCTGTCTGAACGTGTGTTCAGCGCTGCTGATGGCGTGCTGACAGATAAGCGCACGCGGCTCTCCACTAATAATGTAGACAGACTCACGTTCATAAAGATGAACAAATCATGGATTCGAAATGACTTTTCTACCCCTGTGTCATCCTGGGGAGAGTAAAAGCTTGATGATTTGTTAAAATCACCTCACCAACCTTTTTAAGCTTTAAAATTACTAATTATGATTATCTGTATCTTGGCTGGAAAATAATTTGGGCCTTGTAGCAGTGTGCAGTACTGATTCTATTAGGCCATCTGTACTAAACTCCACCAGATTTAAAATTACTAATCATGTTTATCTGTATCTTGGCTGGAAAATAATTTGGGCTTTGTAGCAGTTTTCAGTACTGATTCTATTAGGCCATCTATACTAAGCTCCACCAGCTTTCAAATTAATAATAATTTTTAGCTGCATCTAGCCCGGAAAATTATTTTGGGGCTCCTAGATGCGCAAGACACATGAGTGCCTTCTTCCTGACTACTGGGTTGCCACACTCTTAGATCCCCCACACTCTTCGATCAACCTTTTCATTTTAATAAAGAACAAAAAAATGGTCATTTTTTAAATTATAAGCATTAGCAGGTTATTAGAAACTGAAATCAAACAGTTTTCAACTCAAAACTTTATTCTAGGTGATGTTACATTTGCACATAGGACCCCTTGTTCGAAAGGAGCTTCTCAACTCTCTTGTCCATTGAATTTGTCAGGTTTTGGATGGTTTCTGCTTCAATTGTTTTTCATGAGGACAGAATACCCTCCCAGAGCTGTTGCTTAGATGTGAACTGCCTCCCGCCATCATAGACACTCCTTTTGATGATGCTCCAGAGGTTCTGAATGAGGTTGAGGTCAGGGGAGCATGGGGGTCACACCATAAGTTTGTCCCCTTTTATGCCCATATCAGCCAGAGATGCAGATGTGTTATGTGCAGCATGAGACGGTGCATTATCATGCATGAAAATGAACTTGCTGCGGAATACACGGCTCTTCTTCTTGAACCATTGCAGGAAGTGCTGTTTGAGAAACTCCACATACATTATGGAGTTCATCTTTACCCTTTCAGGGATCCTAAAGGGGCCGACAATCTCTCTCCCCATGATTCCAGCCCAAAACATTACTCCACCTCCTCCTTGTTGGCGCTGTAGCCGTGTTTGTGTGGGGTGTCCATCAACCAGCCATCCTCCACTCCATCCATCTGGACCATCGAGCGTTGCACGGCACTCATTGGTGAACAAAACAGTTTTGAAGTCAGTCTTCATGTATTGTTTGGCCCACTGGAGCTGTTTCTGCTTGTGTGCAGTGGATAGAGGAGGTCGACAACTTGGCTTACGCACAGCTGCAAACCTCTGAAGGACTCTGCATCTTGTTGTTCGGGGGACGTTGGAGGCACCAGCAGCTTCAAAAACTTGTCTGCTGCTAGGACAAGGCTTTTTTGCCGCTGCTCGTTTCACCTGACGTAATTGCCTGTAGGAAAGAGTCCTCAATTTTCCCTTATCAGCACGCACACGTGTGTACTGTGAATCAGCTACATACTTCTTGATTGTGTGATGATCAGGATGAAGTGTCTTGGCAATGTTGATTGTAGTCATGCCTTGACCTAAACACTCCACAATTTGTTGCTTCTCAGCAGCTGACACATCCTTTTTCTTTCCCATTTTGGCAGAAAATGTAGGCTGCTTAATAATGTGGGACAGCCTTCTTAAGTAGTCTTGCCTTTCATTGGACACACCTGCCAAACTAATTAGCACAGGTGTCTGCAATTGCTTACAGTGATATAAAGAGCCCTGACACACATCACCATCAATGAGTTTAACTGACAAACAAAAAAATTCTTACCTTATCACTCCTAAACACTTTTTGCATAATAATTTGGAACACAGTGTACATGTGCTTTTCCACAAAACACCAGTGGTTCATGTAGTGAATCTTACAGTTCTAACTTGAAAAACCGTGGTCTGTATGGAGTTGTTCAATAAAGGGCCCAAAATTAAGATAACATAGACGGGAGAGGTCTCTATGAATAGGAATTCCTAAGTATTTGATACCCTGTGAGGGCCAGGCAAAGGGAAAGTTGGACTGGATGGAATCCTGTATGGATTTGGGGAGGGAGACATCGAGGGCCTCAGACTTTGCTGCATTGATTTTAAAATTTGACCATGTATCAAAGTGATCTATTTCAGCCATAACAGCAGGGATGGATATATGTGATTGAGTGATATATACTAGGACATCATCAGCAAATGCAGAGCACTTGTACTCGGTGCCTCCTTCTTCAATCCACCTAATATTGGGGTTATGGCGAATTGATGAGAGCAGGTGCTCCGTCACTAGTATGTATAAGAGAGGGGACAGAGGACATCCCTGCCTTGTCCCAATGGTGATTATGAAAGGTGATGAAAATGTTCCATTTATCTTCAGCCTAGGTGACGTATTGCGATACAGGGCCGTGATTTTGCCTATAAAAGGGTCCCCTAGACCCCTACCCCAAGCTTTTTAAGGGAATAATATATGGCGTGCCAGGAGACTCTATGGAGTGCTTTCTCAGCATCCAACGAGAGTATCTAATTACAAATTTTTAACTGCATCTAGCCCAGGAAATACTTTGTGCCTAGTAGCAGTGTCTGCTAGTCAGCGGATTATCCCAGCTGTTAAGCAAGCTACACCACCTGTAGTTTGAACACTTAATTTTTTCAAAGGAAATGGTTCGGGCCCCCGGGACACTCAGTGAAGAGCATCGGGGAGGCACCCCAAGGCATAGGGGCTGGGACTGGTGGTAGGACGCCTTGCGGTGGACCGCCGAGCTCGATCCTTATAAAAGCTTTTTAACTGCAGCAGTTTTAGTGGACGCTACTGGAGCTGGTATTACGCGGCTGCTGGCATGAGACTTGCCCTCCAATAGATCCTTGTAAAAGGATTTAAAGTGTATTCATTCAAATTAGAGAGACAATTTAAATTAAAAAGCTTAGACCTGCCTCCACCGCAGGGGGTCTCGCTCGACCCACCAGCGGACAGGCACCAGTATTGGGAGAGGGGGGCTGGCCGTCAGGGTCCACCGCAACTCTGGCACAAACCCGGCGACACGGAGGTCGCACGGGCAGGAACGGACTGGCAGTGTCGGCTTCGCACTTTTTTGGTTTTAGAAGGGCATGACATGCCTATGTCTATGTCTCCCCCTCTTTTTACTCCTCCACCTCTTTTCTTTTCGCATGACTATATGTACTTGTCAATTTTCCATGTGTTAGTTGTGTCTTCTAAGCAGTTTGTCAGCTTTTGAACACCTTTGAAGGTGTTTTCTATGTGTTTCTATGTGTTTTTGTTTGCCTGCCATTGGTTTTAACGGTGTTCGACGGTGTTCGGCGAACAGTTTGACGAGCAGTTCGGCGAACATACGGGTGTTCGACGACCCGAACCGAACTCGAACACTATGGGGGTGGCTCAACACTAGTCCCTACCTCCTGAAAAGCTGTCTGGGAGGGCATTCACACAATGCTTTTTTAATGCGTTTCCGCGCTAGGTAATAGGTCTGCCATGTATAGCAATTAGTGATGGGCGAGCACTGAAATAGGTCTAAAAGTTGCCCAAATCAATGGGAACAGTGCTCAAATGACATGGGAACAGCATGGGGAGGACCCCTGGAAGCATTTCTGACTCCCAGGTCACTGCTGTCAACAACGTTGTCAGAGGTATTACGCCACTTTTACGGACTCACAATAAAACATACAAAAACGAAACCAAAATGAATTTTCCTGGAAAATATATTAAGGAACATCCTTTCCAGGGTAACTGACTTGTATATAAGGCAAAATAAATATACAAAAACAAAAATGCTCCTCCACACCTTGGGCTATGTTCACACGTAGCGTTTTTGATGCGTTTTTGCACTTTTGCATTGCTTTCAACCAATACAAATGCATTCACTGGGAAATGTCATTTTAACATTTTACAACCTTATCTGGCCATTTGGTGTGTGACACATCATTAGACACATCCTGTTTCATTTATGATGGACGGACTCAGAAAGTAACAAAGCCTATTTTTATAGGGCCATCAGGAGGCCCTTACTATTCTTAAAGGGCCAGCAATCGGCCCTCGCTATTGTTAGAGAGCCATCAGCCGGTTATGCTATGTTTTTCCCATTATTAATGAGTGGGTCTCCTTTACTGTTATTGCGGCAGCACGGTGGCTCAGTGATTAGCACTGCAGCCTTGCAGCACTGGGGTCCTGGGTTCAAATCCCACCAAGGACAATATCTGCAAGGAGTTTGTATGTTCTCCCATGTTTGCATGGATTTCCTCCGGGTTCTCCGGTTTCCTCCCACACTCCAAAGACATTCTGATAGGGAATGTAGATTATGAGCCCCAATGAGGACAGTGCCCATAATGTCTGTAAATTGTCTGAATTGTAAAGCGCTGCAGAATATGTTGGCGCTATATAAATAAAAAGATTATTATTATTGCGTATGCAGTGACTGAAAAGGCTGCCAAAAATTTGGAGGCACTCCAATGCCCCTTGGAAAAGACGTTGAGGTCGGAGAGCCTCCTAAAAACAATGTTCCCATTATTAGGAAGTTGGTCTCCCATAGTGTTTGCCTATGCAGTGAATGCAAAAGCTGCCAAAAATTTGGAGGAACTCCGATGCCCCTTGCAAGACACGTAAAGGAGGTAACATGGTAGATATGGTGGTGAATGATATGGCGATGAAGGATGAGGAGAAGGAGGAAGACAAGAGCAAATAGACAAAATCAGGAAGGGTATACCCATGTGTAGGTGTGAAGAGGTGCATGGGAATAGACCACCCAAAAAAAGACACTGTATTTGAGTTTATCTTACTTTGCTATCATTTGGTGGTGTTGAGAAGTCTGGCCCAATCCAGCCCTTGTTCATTTTTATAAGAGTCAGCCTGTCGGTTATAATTCCACCGGCGGCACTAAAAACCCGCTTTGATAAAACGCTAGCGGCAGGGCAGGCCAGGACCTCCAAGGCGTAGAGAGCCAGTTCATTCCACGTGTCTGTGTGATGGGAGGGTCTGAGAAAACTGTCCCAGAACTTTGACGGTGTTCCCCTGCCTCAGCTGTTTTGGAGTTGTGTCTCTCTCGCCTGTACTCCTTGGTTGTCCAATGAACTGTGTCCTCTGCCGCCAGCGTTTTCAGATGGGAGTTTTTTTAATAATTCCGCAACAATGGCCTTCTGGTACTGCCCCATTTTAGTAAACCTGTCCGCCTCAGTAATAAGAGATTGAAAGTTCTCCTTGCAGGGTGGGTCTAGAAGTGTCACCAACCAGTAATGACTGTCACCCAAAATTTGGAGAACGCGAGGGTCACGGGAAAGGCAGTGGAACATAAACTCAGCCATGCGTGCCAGACTGCTAACAGGCAAGACTTCCGTGTCCTCACCAAGAGTACGAATGACCATGCTCTCCTCCTCCTCCTTCCTGTCCTCAGGCCATCCACACTGAACAGACGGTATGACAGTTGTGCGGGTAGTAATGTCTAAAGCACAGGAAACGAGTTCCTGTTCTTCCTCCTCCTCCTCCTCTTTCTCATTGTCATCCAAATCCATGTTGGGATGAGATGAGGCTGGGTTGTGTGTATTCACCCTGTATAGTTCCTTGCTCTATCTCATAGTGCCCCGCGTGCAACACATCCTCTTTGATTGTGAGCAGAGAGCATTTCCGAAGACAGAGAAGCGGAATGGTGACGCTAATTATGGCGTCATCGCCGCTCACCATCTTGGTGGAGTCCTCAAAGTTTTGGAGGATGGTACATATGTCTGACATCCATGTCCACTCCTGAGGTCTTATGTGTGGAGTCTGAACTGAATACCAACGGCGGCCTTGAACTGAATAAAACTGCCCTCTTCTGCTCACAAATCCATCCCAACATCTGCAATATAGAGTTCCAACGCGTGGGGACATCACACACCAGTCGGCGAGCCGGAAGCTGCAAACACTGCTGAAACACGGCAAGGGCGGCGGAAGCCGTAGGTGACTTTCTAAAATGGGCACACAGGTGGTGTACTTTGACAAGCAGATCTGGCAGCTCCGGGTAGGTTTTGAGAAACCGCTGAACCATGAGGTTAAGCACATGGGCCAGGCATGGTACGTGTGTGAGCTCGCCTCGCCTCAGAGCCGCCATCAGGTTCCGGCCATTGTCACACACGACCATGCCTGGCTGTAGGTTCAGCGGTGGCAGCCACAGATCTGCCTGCTCTCTCAGAGCTTTCGACAACTCTTCAGCGTTGTGTGGTTTGTCACCTAAGCATATTAGCTTCAGCACAACCTGTTGCCGCTTGGCCGAGGCAGTGCTGCAGTGCTTCCAGCTTGTGACTGACGTGGTCATTTCGGAAATGGATGCTGAAGAGGAGGAGAAGGCGGAGGTGCAGGAGCTGTAGAATGTGGGGGCAACCCTGATTGACCCAGGGCCCACAATCCTCAGCGTCGGGCGGACGTGTTCCGTTCCAAGGTCCAACTGGGTCCCGGCTTCCACTATGTTAACCCAGTGTGCCATCAGTGAGATTTACCTTCCCTGCCCACAAGCACTTGTCCATGATTAGGTAAACTTTCCCAGTAACTGCGTTGTTGAGGGCACGGCTAATGTTGTGGGACACATGCTCGTGTAATGCGGGGACGGCACACCGGGAGAAATAGTGGCGGCTGGGGACCGAGTACCGAGGGACTGCTGCTGCCATCAGGTTGTGGGAACCTTACATCTCCATGAGCCTAAAAGGCAACATTTCGAACGCAAGCAGTCGCGAAATGTGTGAATTTAGTAGTGAGGCCTGTAGGGCGTTAGCTGGGTATTTGCTTTTGCGTTCCAAGGACTGGGGTAGGGACAACTGAACTCTGCACTGGTAAAAGGACGTGGAAATGCTTGCTGATGGTGCTACTTGAGAGTGTGCAATGACAGGTGCAGGGCAGGAGGCATCTTGGCATGCGCCATAGACAAAAGATTGGCTTACATACACAACAGCAGAAGAAGCAGTGGTGCCACCCACAGACACTGTTCCTAGACCCTGGGGTTCGGCCCACTTAGTCGGATGCTTTACTGCCATGTGCCTGATAATGCTGGTGGGGGTCAGGCTGGTAGTTTTGCTATCCCTGCTGATGCTGGCCTTGCAGGTGGTGCAAATGGCTTTTTTAGGGTTATCGGCAGAGTCTTTAAAAAACAACCAGACTCGGGAAGATCTAACAGTTGTACTGGCAACTTCCGTTGTGTTGGTGTTACGGGGAATGGTTGCCCGCCTTTTGTCTGCGGCCACCACACTGCTTCTTCCTGCCTGTTGGGGTGCTACGCCTCCCTTCCCCTGTGTGCTGCTGTCCTCGCTCTGTATGTCCTCCTGCCAGGTTGGGTCAGTTACTATATCATCCACCACCTCGTCTTCCACTTCCGCACCCTGGTCCTCCTCTTGACTTTCTGGCAATTGTGTCTCATCATCGTCCACCTCTTGTGACAGTTTCCCACCGTCGCCTTCATGTGACGGTGGCTGCTCGCGTATTTTGGCATCGCTACATGCAATCTCCTCTTGCCCCGCTTCAAGTGGACCGGGCGAGAGGCCCGAATCTATAAGTGGAAAAGTGAACAGCTTTTCGGAGTGTCCAAGTGTGGAATCAGTTGTCTCCGGGCACTCGGCATGGTGGGAGGAAGGAGGATCAGGGTGAGGAATATGCGGTCCAGACTCAGGGCTACTGAGAATTGATTGTGTGGAAGACAGGGTGGTGGTGGTGGCTAAGTGACAGGAATCATTATCTGCTATATAACCAATAAACTTTTCACACTGCTCTGTGTTCAATAGTGGTGTTCTGCGGTCCCCTATTAATTGGGACAGGAAGGTCGAGCGACAAGATGTGGGTGTTTGTTGTGGCACAATTTCAGCTAGCCCATGACCTCGGACTCATCCTCTGCATGCACCATCATCACCATCACGTCCACTTCTCCGTCCCTTGCCACGCACCTTGCCCATTTTAAATGGAGGACAATATTTTACACGTTCGGTACAAATGGCTGGACTTGAACAGCAGTGATATGTGATACATGTGACGGAAAACCACAGTTTTAAATAGCTGGCCTGCAGGTAACTACTTTTAACTGCGACCTCGTGTCAATAACTTCACTGACACACTGCAACAAAATTTCAATGGAGGCCAGAAATGGCAGAATTTTCAGCGCACTTATATGTGATCCATGTGATGGACAAACCACAGTTTTAAATAGCTGGCCTGTAGGTAACTATTTTTAACAGTGACCTCGTGTTAATAACTTCACTGACACACTGCAATAAAATTTCAATGGAGGCCAGAAATGGCCGAATTTTCAGCGCACTTATATGTGATCCGCGTGACGGACAAACCACAGTTTTAAATAGCTGGCCTGTAGGTAACTATTTTTTAACTGCGACCTCGTGTCAATAACTTCACAGACACACTGCAAGAAAATTTCAATGGAGGCCAGAAATGGCAGAATTTTCAGCGCACTTATATGTGATCCGTGTGACAGACAAACCACGGTTTTAAATAGCTGGCCTGCAGGTAACTATTTTTAACAGTGACCTCGTGTCAATAACTTCACTGACACACTGCAACAAAATTTCAATGGAGGCCAGAAATGGCAGAATTTTCAGCGCGATGATATGTGATCCGTGTGAAGGACAAACAACAGTTTTAAATAGATGGATTTTTAGCACTGTAATATGGAAAGGATCTGGCTGTATTCTGCAGTGCCTACAAGCAAATGGAGCAGAAAAACTGTGTTCTCTGGATTGCTTTTTAAGCAAATAATCAGGATTAAGATCCTATAAAAAATTATTCCTGGCCCCTTTTACCTTGGGCTATTTCTAGAAATATCTGTAAAAGCACCAGCAACAGAACTGGAATGGACCCTCTTGCTATATGCACTGCAGTCTGCCACATACACTGCCTGCCTGCCTAGCACTGATATCTATGCAGCTAGATTAGTCCTCAGAAGGACTGTTAGTTGAGATGGATATGTGTAGAATATCTTGTGGTATACCTACACTAACTAAGAAACAAGCAAATATCTCCCTAGCTCAGCAGCACCTCTCCCTACACTGCCTGATTCCGGAGTAGACTGTGACGAGCATGGCGGCGCGAAGTCTGATATAGACCTGATGACGCTGTGCGGCCAACCAATCACTGTAATGCCACAAACAACATGGCTGCGGCATTAAAGTGTGTGGCAGACAATCCCTGCATGTTCATTGGTGCTCTAAAGAGCGCCAAACATGCAGGGAGGGGACGTGAGCTCCTGCCAAGCAATCCTGGAAATACTTGGCGAGCACTGAGCATCTCGAGCAGTGAGATGCTCGGGCGAGCACCGAGCAGTAGCGAGGATGCTCGCTTATCACTAATAGCAATGAAAATCCGCATGTGCTGTGCACATGATGCGGAAATTTCCGTTCTGGATTATCATTGTGGTAAAAACCGTAGCATAACCAATTTTGGCTCGATTCCATGGTGAATTCGCACCCATTGACTTGCTTTGAATCACAGCAAACCAGCATGTATAATATCTATACATGCGGATTTGCTGCGTTTCAATGAAAATCAATAGGAGCAAAATCGCGCCGGAGTTGCGCCGCAGCTGGTACCCGGATCGGGAGAGGAGGCTGATACTCCTCTCATCCGACCACTGCTCTGGCTGATAACAGTGAGAGCAGCGTGGATGGGAGGAGCAGCAGTCTGCTCTTCCCAGCCCGCGTGCCCGCGGTAGTTAAAAAAACAATAAAAAAGTAAAAATAAAATAAAAAACCTTTATACTCACCTGTCCGACGGCCACCGGTGTCCTCCTGTTCCCCGATGGTGATCCTCTCTCAGTGTACTGGCAGGACCTGCGGTGACGTCACTAATCACCTGATGGTCACGCAACCATCAGCTGATCAGTGACATCAGCGATCACCTGATGGTCACGTGAGCATCAGTTGATCGGTGACATCAGCGGTCAGCTGATGGTCGCGTGACCATCAGGTGATCAGTGCCGGCAGCAATCAGCTGATGGTTACGTGACCATCAGCTGATTGCTGACGCGGGTAATCATGACTGATCAGCTCATACTCACCGTGGAGACATTCACAAGAATGTTCCCACGGTCTCTAGTTCACCGGGCCTCATCAGCTGATCTTCAGCTGATGAACCCCAGTGACCCCATTTTACACCCCTGTCAGTATACAGTGCTGTATTCTACAGCAGTAACATCAGTGATGGCTGATGTCACTGCTGTAGAAGTGACACAGATCGTCGTGGGACACTTGGCGTTAAGTGGCCTGCGTCGTTCACGGCAGACAGGTGAAGAATATTTTCTGCGTCCAAAATGTTGCATTCTATTGAACGCAGGTAAATCCACATGTGTTTGCTGAACCATGAATATTTACCCCATTCAATACTCTCTAGTGGTCAAATTTCTATTGTGGAGACTAGCGACTTCGCAAGAGAAATTGGCATGCTGCGGTCCTGAAAGACACGCTGCATGTCAATGTCCATGGGTGGTTCACAGCCTCTGATGCACGCATAGCGGATATGGGATTTCTAGAGATCCCCTCCACTATAACGTAACATCTGGACACTGCAGGTTTGGCGCTGTATATACACACCTGCAGCGGCTCCTGATTGTGGCCACGTACCCAAACTCACCCCTAGGGTATCAATTTCTGTAGTGGACATGCTAGTCTCCGCTGCAGATTTTGACTGACTGAAGTGTCATTATATGCGGTGGATTCACATGTACCGACAACAAAAGTACGACATTAGAACACTGCCTTTTTCACACAACATAAATACGTTGTCTCCAAAGTGCTGCTGAGTGCTGATTGGGGGGGCGTAGCGGCTAAAGAACCAGCTGTGAGATGTTATTTAATGGCCAGGGAAATGTTTGCCTAATGGCACCTTCCCAGACTAAAAAAAACAGCTCACAGCAGTCGCATAAATTACATGAATAGAAATGCTAATGAAGATTAGGCGAATGGGACTAGCTGATACCCAGCTCTTTTGTTTGGTGATGTCAAGGTGTGAATCAGACCTTTTCATGACCAAACAAAGTAAAGAAACACACAGACACAGTGTAAACACTTTATTTGAAATACAACAGACTCATTCTTTAATCATTTAAATGAACCAATATACTCACCCCAGTTCTTATGATAATCCAAGGGCTTAAGCAATGTCCCACCAAATAACTTTATTTAGCTCCAAAAATGATTAATTGCTGCTCAAAAACGCTTAAAAAACCGCTTAAAAAAACACATGTAAAAATGCGTTAAAAACGCATGAAAATCCGCATGCATTTTTTTTGCCAGGAAGAGGAAAAAACGCTCAGGAAATTTCTGCTTCAATTCCCGAACGTGTGCACATACCCTAAAGGTATGTGCACACAGTGCAGATTTGCTGCGGTTTTGACCCTGCAGAATTTCTGCACCATTTCCGCACCTAATATGCTAATTAGGCTACTTGCGTTTTTTGATGCAGTTTTTATGCATGCATTTTTCATGTCTTCATGTTGAAATTAGAGAATATTTTTTTTAAACAAACTTTATTGATCATCATGTAGCGTTTTTGTGTGCTTTACTGCGACAGAAACGCTCACAAAACACACATGCGGTTTTAACGCATGCAAATTTTCCTCATCGAATGGAAATCTATGGGGAAAATCCGCATGCGTTTCCGCAAGAGAAATAGACATGCTGCGGATCTGAAAAATGCACCTCTTGTCAGTTTCCGCAGGTGATCCTCAGGTGCACAAAAACGCATAGTGGGCATGGAATTTCTTGAAATCTCATCCACTATGCGGTAACATCTGGCCGCTGCAGTATTGACGCAGCATAAAAATTCAGTGTGCCAAAACCGCAGCAAATCCGCACCGTGTGCACATACCCTAAAAGAGATTTTCCCCCAGACAGCAGTGAGGCACACAGTGTGCATCACAGCTCTAGACTTCCAACCTCAAGAATGTCCATTCATCAATGCAAAAACATCATCAGCAGCAGTGTAACTGGCAGAAGCAATTTCTGTGAGTCGTTTCACACATTTTTTAGACCAGAATGTGCAGCAACAGAACAGAGTACAAGCCTGACACATGAACGACTGGAGAGGATGGTGCAGGAGTATCTCAAGTTCAATATCAATACCATCGGGGGGGTTTGGACCGTTTTGCATTTTGGTCTTCAAAAATGGAAGAGTGGCCTGACCTTGCCTATCACGCCTTGGAGGTTTTGTCATGCCTGGCAACCAGCTTTCTCTCAAAACGTGTCTTCAGCGCTGCTGGTGGTGTCCTGATGGATAAGTGCATCCGGCTGTCACCTGAAAATGTAGACTGCCTTACCTTCATCAAGATGAACAAGTCATTGATCTCCAATGACTTCTGCACAAAACTGTTGCAGACTGGGCAAACTAGGTGATGGTGTAGTTTTTAGTGTGCTGCATTGATCTCGCATTAATGCAGTCTGTGACACCTTTGTTGTGGCTTCTGTGCCTGCTGTTGCTACTGCTTCTGATGTTATCAATAATTTTTTGAAATGTGGAGACTCCTGGTTGGGTCTCCATCTGGTGAGTTGCCTGTAGTGGAAGGGGTGTCAGAGCCCCATTATATTATTTCTACTCTAGGGAAATTGATGCCACTTTAGTGGTGTGTGGCAATAATTTTTTGAAATGTGGAGACACCAAGTTGGGTCACTACCTGATGGGTTGCCTGTAGCAGTAGTGCTCCCAGACTAGCAGGCCAGCATTTGCTTTCAGTGAACTACCTGTGTTACTATCCTTAAACTTTTCTAACAATAGTAGTCTATGAAGAGGATATTTGTGCCACCTGAGTGTGGCTGAGCAGAAAAGCAGTTTGAGTTGTTGCATGAGTTCTCAAGAATTCCAACCCACACTGAGGGACGACACCGGGGAGATCACGCAATATCTCGCCGTTGCCGTCACGCCGTCCGTCTTTCGTCAGGAGTCACGAGCACGCGATCCAGACTACTCGCTACATGGATATCGTGAGCGTATGGCGCCACACCTGGGGGTTTCCAAAACCTGGGATCCGTGTTTAACGCCTTCCGTGCGGTCACTGTCAGCTTCCCGATAGCCCAATTATTAATACTCGCTGCCACCACCGGCCGAGCTTGAAATATAATACAGGCCTGGCCGGACGCCTGCGTTTTGGTAGCGTATATGGCTTCGGGGAAGGGAACGTTTACAGAACAAAAGAAAGAGAACTATTAAATTTTATGTTTAATCCAAAAGGGAGGCAGTGTTTAGGAAAAATATATACATAAGGATGTTACAAAGGAGACATTAAAATACATACGCAGTTACATAAAATAAACAGGATGAAAGAAGATAACTTACATTATACGATCACGGAGATGATTCAATATAGGTGGAGGAGGGGCTCCCCAGAGGGTTTATGCTGTTATTCAACAGGACCCATTGTTATAATTCTTATTCCCCCCTGGCAATAAGTGCTCCTGTCTTCTCCATGGATTCTCTTATACCTAAGAGGAGATCTGGCCACACGCCCCTGGTGGTGACATCATGTGGGCCAGTCTTCAGCCAGTACATTTTTATTAAAAATTGCTAACTTCTGCAATAACTTATAGCTCACATCGCATAGCTGCATTCTGCTATTCTGGTGTTTTTGAGCTACTGCTCGCTGAATTTTCCTACAGCCCTGGAAACCTACCTATACATCCCTGGGCTGATTTGGTCACTAAACATATGGGTCCCGGTACTGTCGGATGTATGGAACTCATAATATTTCATAGTTTATATCGGAGTCAGCGCGTCTGCAAATTTCCCTTTGAGGCACGGGAAGCAGCCTCACTGTTACACGCAAATTAGTGCAAGCCTGCATTTTAATTACCTCCTGCGTCTTTCAGAGACAAGATGCTTGCTTCCTAATGAAGTTATAACACTCCTTGCCTGGCATTGTTTGCATAAGCTATTTCTCAGGCATGTGTTAATTGGGGCTTTTGTGCTGAGGAAAATGGGAAAGCTCGGTGCTGACTAGAGATGAGCGGTGTTCGACTAGAACTGTTCGCCAATCTCAAATTCGAGCTGTTTTGGGCGGTGTTCGAGTTGTTCGACGAACCCGAACGATTTGCAAAAAATTCGGCTGTTCGAGGTTATGTTCGATAACTGTTCGTGCACCAAAAGCATGTCCTGCATGTCTGGCGCTATTTAGAGCACCAATCATGCAGGGATTGTCTACCACTCACTGTAATGCCACAGCCATGGTGGTTGTGGCATTACAGTGATTGCCCAAATCGATGGGAACAGTGCCAACAGTGAAACATGAAAAGCCGGCAATTCAGCAGCGGCATACACCTGTACCCGACAATTTAGAACCGAAAGAATAGAGCTTCACACATAGATTAGATAGATATAAACATGTCAGCCACATATATACGAAGTACAGTGAAAGTGCTGCTTACTGTACTTGTCATTTAGCGTAAAGGATTTATCAAAAAAAATAATAGTGTTTTCATGCACCGTCTCTTTAAAAAAGCCGGCCGGCAATTCAGCAGCGGTACCCGACAATTTATAATAGACAGAATAGAGCTTCACACATAGATTAGATAGATAGAAACATGTCAGCCACATATATACGAAGTACAGTGACAGTGTTGCTTACTGTACTTGTCATTTAGCGTAAAGGATTTATCAAAAAAAATAATAGTGTTTTCATGCACCGTCTCTT
Source organism: Phyllobates terribilis (assembly GCF_046119375.1). NCBI lineage: Eukaryota > Metazoa > Chordata > Amphibia > Anura > Dendrobatidae > Phyllobates > Phyllobates terribilis. Next base: position 659,763,562 of record NW_027362762.1, on the reverse strand, counting down.
TAAAAAAGCCGGCCGGCAATTCAGCAGCGGTACCCGACAATTTATAACAGACAGAATAGAGCTTCACACATAGATTAGATAGATAGAAACATGTCAGTCACATATATATGAAGTACAGTGATAGTGTTGGTTACTGTACTTGTCATTTAGTATTAAAATAAAGGATTTATTATTAAAAAAATTGGCGTGGGGTTCCCCTTAATTTTAGGCTCTAGCGGAGGTTAAGCAGACGGCTGGGGCAGATGTTTGAAGCCTGGGAAGGGGGTAATACCCACGGAGCTTCCCAGGCTACTAATATCAGCCCCCAGCTGAATACATAGCCTTTACTAGCTATTAAAATGGGGGACCCCCCCAAAAAAATGACGTGGGGTCCCCCCTAATTTAATAGCTAGCAAAGGCTAGGCAGACAGCTGGGGGCTGATATTAATAGCCCAGGAAGGGAGCCATGAATATTGGCCCCCTCCCAGGCTAGAAACACCAGCCGTCAGCCGCCCCAGAAATGGCGCATTCATAGGATGCGCCAATTCTGGCACTTAGCCTCGCTCTTCCACGCTGCCCTGGTGCGGTGGCAGGGGGTAATAGGGTTGGGGTTGATGTCAGCTTATAATGCCAGCTGACATCAAGCCCAGGTTAGTAATGGAGAGGCGTCTATAAGACACCCCCATTACTAACCCCATAGTCAAAGTTAAAAAAAACACAAACACCCAGAAAAAAGTCCTTTAATTGAAATAAAGACACAATCCTTTATTGTTCTAAATTAAACCATACTTACCGTCACGCCCATTCCAGCTGAAGCCAACGATCTCCTGCAATAAAAGAAAAATAATAAAGCAACCTCATCCTTACCTTTCCATGGTTCCCACGACAGCTTCAGCTCTGCTACATCGAGATGACAGGCTGGACCGCAGCAGAACGCTGCCATCCAGCCTCTCATCCCGCAGACACTGAGAAGCGCAGGCTTGCTTGCGCTGCTCAGCGTCTCTCTGTGACGACATCCAGATGAGCCGAGGTCATGTCCAATGAACTCGGCTCACCTCATGCACGTCACTGACAGCGTGGGAAAATTCTCACGCTGAAGCGGTGAGTGCAGGGGAATTCTCCCACGCTGTCAGTGACGTGCATAAGGTGAGCTCATGTCCAATGAACTCAGCTCACCTCCTGCACGTCACTGACAGCGTGGGAGAATTCTCCTGCACTCAGCGCTTCAGTGTGAGAATTCTCCCACGCTGAAGCGCTGAGTGCAGGAGAATTTTCCCACGCTGTCAGTGACGTGCATGAGGTGAGCCGAGTTCATTGGACATTAACTCGGCTCATCTGGATGCCCTCACAGAGAGACACTGTGGAGCGCAAGCAAGCCTGCGCTTCTCAGTGTCTGCGGGATGACAGGCTGGATGGCAGCGTTCTGCTGCGGTCCAGCCTGTCATCTCGATGTAGCAGAGCTGAAGCTGTCATGGGAACCATGGAAAGGTAAGGATGATGTTGCTTTATTATTTTTCTTTTATTTCAGGAGATCGTTGGCTTCAGCTGGAATGGGCGTGATGGTAAGTATGGTTTAATTTAGAACAATAAAGAATTGTGTGTTTATTTCAATTAAAGGACTTTTTTCTGGGTGTTGTGTTTTTTTTAAATACTTTACTAGAAATTCATGGTGGTCATGTCTAATATTGGCGTGACCCCATGAATTTCGGGCTTAGGGCCAGCTGATAATGCCAAGCTGGCCTTAACCCCTTTATTACCCAGTGAGCCACCGCATCAGGGCCCTGGATGAGTTGGGTACAGCGCCAGAAGATGGCGCTTCTATGAACGCGCCATTTTCCGGGGTGGCTGCGGACTGCAATTTGCAGCGGGGGTGGCCCAGAAAGCTTGGGCCTCCCTGCGCTGCGGATTCCAGCCCCCAGCTGCCTAGTTGTACCTCGCTTGACACAAAAACAGGGCGAAGCCCCACGTCAATTTTCTTTAAATTATTTCATGAAATAATTAAGAAAAAAAGGGCTTCCCTATATTGTTGTGTCCGGCCAGGTACAAATAGGCAGCTGGTGGTTGGGGGCAGCCCGTTCCTGCCTGCTGTACCTGGCTGGACACAAATATAGTGCGAAGCCCCACGTCAATTTTTTTTAAATTATTTCATGAATTTCCTGAAATAATTTAAAAAAATTGAAGTGGGGCTTCGCACTATATTTGTGTCCAGCCAGGTACAGCAGGCAGGAACGGGCTGCCCCCATCCACCAGCTGCCTATTTGTACCTGGCCGGACACAACAATATAGGGAAGCCCTTTTTTTCTTAATTATTTCATGAATTTCATGAAATAATTAAAAAAAATTGAAGTGGGGCTTCGCACTATATTTGTGTCCAGCCAGGTACAGCAGGCAGGAACGGGCTGCCCCCAACCACCAGCTGCCTATTTGTACCTGGCCGGACACAACAATATAGGGAAGGCCTTTTTTTCTTAATTATTTCATGAATTTCATGAAATAATTAAAAAAAAAGTACGTGGGGCTTCGCCCTATTTTTGTGTCCAGCCAGGTACAACTAGGCAGCTGGGGGCTGGAATCTGCAGCGCAGGGAGGCCCAAGCTTTCTGGGCCCCCCCCCGCTACAAATTGCAGTCCGCAGCCACCCCGGAAAATGGCGCGTTCATAGAAGCGCCATCTTCTGGCGCTGTACCCAACTCATCCAGGGCCTGGTGCGGTGGCTCACTGGGTAATAAAGGGGTTAGGGCCAGCTTGGTATTATCAGCTGGCCCCAAGCCCAAAATTCATGGGGTCACGCCAGTATTAGACATGACCGCCATGAATTTCTAGTAAAGTATTTAAAAAAAACACAACACCCAGAATAAAGTCCTTTAATTGAAATAAAGACACAATTCTTTATTGTTCTAAATTAAACCATACTTACCATCACACCCATTCCAGCTGAAGCCAACGATCTCCTGCAATAAAAGAAAAATAATAAACCAACCTCATCCTTACCTTTCCATGGTTCCCACGACAGCTTCAGCTCTGCTACATCGAGATGACTGGCTGGACCGCAGCAGAACGCTGCCATCCAGTCTGTCATCCCGCAGACACTGAGAAGCGCAGGCATGCTTGCGCTCCTCACTGTCTCGCTGTGACGGCATCCAGATGAGCCGAGGTCATGTCCAATGAACTCGGCTCATCTCATGCACGTCACTGACAGCGTGGGAAAATTCTCACGCTGAAGTGCTGAGTGCAGGAGAATTCTCCCACGCTGTCAGTGATGTGCATGAGGTGAGCTCATGTCCAATGAACTCAGCTCACCTCCTGCACGTCACTGACAGCGTGGGAAAATTCTCCTGCAATCAGCGCTTCAGCGTGAGAATTTTCCCACGCTGTCAGTGACGTGCATGAGGTGAGCCGAGTTCATTGGACATGAACTCGGCTCATCTGGATGTCGTCACAGAGAGACGCTGAGCAGCGCAAGCAAGCCTGCGCTTCTCAGTGTCTGCGGGATGACAGGCTGGATGGCAGCGTTCTGCTGCGGTCCAGCCTGTCATCTCGATGTAGCAGAGCTGAAGCTGTCGTGGGAACCATGGAAAGGTAAGGATGAGGTTGCTTTATTATTTTTCTTTTATTGCAGGAGATCGTTGGCTTCAGCTGGAATGGGCGTGATGGTAAGTATGGTTTAATTTAGAACAATAAAGGATTGTGTCTTTATTTCAATTAAAGGACTTTATTCTGGGTGTTTGTGTTTTTTTTAACTTTGACTATGGGGTTAGTAATGGGGGTGTCTTATAGACGCCTCTCCATTACTAACCTGGGCTTGATGTCAGCTGGCATTATAAGCTGACATCAACCCCAACCCTATTACCCCCTGCCACCGCACCAGGGCAGCGTGGAAGAGCGAGGCTAAGTGCCAGAATTGGCGCATCCTATGAATGCGCCATTTCTGGGGCGGCTGACGGCTGGTGTTTCTAGCCTGGGAGGGGGCCAATATTCATGGCTCCCTTCCTGGGCTATTAATATCAGCCCCCAGCTGTCTGCCTAGCCTTTGCTAGCTATTACATTAGGGGGGACCCCACGTCATTTTTTTGGGGGGGTCCCCCATTTTAATAGCTAGTAAAGGCTATGTATTCAGCTGGGGGCTGATATTAGTAGCCTGGGAAGCTCCGTGGGTATTACCCCCTTCCCAGGCTTCAAACATCTGCCTCAGCCGTCTGCTTAACCTCCGCTAGAGCCTAAAATTAAGGGGAACCCCACGCCAATTTTTTTAATAATAAATCCTTTATTTTAATACTAAATGACAAGTACAGTAACCAACACTATCACTGTACTTCATATATATGTGACTGACATGTTTCTATCTATCTAATCTATGTGTGATGCTCTATCTTTCTGTTCTAAATTGTCGGGTACCGCTGCTGAATTGCCGGCCGGCTTTTTTAAAGAGACAGTGCATGAAAACACTATTATTTTTTTAAATAAATCCTTTACACTAAATGACAAGTACAGTAAGCAACACTGTCACTGTACTTATTATATATGTGACTGACATGTTTCTATCTATCTAATCTATGTGTGAAGCTCTATTCTTTCTGTTCTAAATTGTCGGGTACAGATGCTGAATTGCCGGCCGGCTTTTTTAAAGAGACGGTGCATGAAAACACTAATATTTTTTTTAATAAATCCTTTACACTAAATGACAAGTGCAGTAACCAACACTGTCACTGTGCTTCTTATATGTGTGACTGACATGTTTCTATCTATCTAATCTATGTGTGATGCTCTATTCCTTCTTGTCTAAATTGTCGGGTACCGGTGTATGCCGCTGCTGAATTTGCCGGCCGGCTTTTTTAAAGAGAGTGTCTTCTGAGCAGTTTGTCAGCTTTTGGACACCTTTGCTGGTGTTTTCTATGTGTTTCTATGTGTTTTTGTTTGCCTGCCATTGGTTTTAACGGTGTTCGACGGTGTTCTAAGGTGTTCGACGAACAGTTCGACGAACAGTTCCTCGAACATCCCGGTGTTCGACGAACCGAACCGAACCCGAACACTACGGGGGTGGCTCAACACTAGTGCTGACAAGTGGTGAGGGGAGTAATGGAGGGTGGGTGAACATCTATGTCAGGCAAATATAGAAGAACATTTTACTGACATTAATATTTTCCTGACATGAGGTATCATAGCTCCCAGTACAGCAGGCCTACACCAGTCCCTCACTCACCTCTTAATTTGAACTTATATTCAAAGCTGTAAATTCTGGCCCAGACCCTGTTTCATGCATGGCCCATGCCAGACTGCTGCTGTGCCATTATAACATTTCTACTGTGGATCAATTGATGCCACTTCTCCTGGTGTCTGCCCCTAATTTTTTGAAATGTTTGGACTTCAAGTTATGTCTCCTTCATTTGTGTTGTTTGTGTTGCACCAAGCCTACACCTGTCACTCATCCACCTGTTACTGATCAATGTTTAAGCTAGAAATTCTGGTTCAAGCCCTGTCCCAGGCTCTGTCCCATGAATTCATGCTGCACAATTATACTATTTGTACTCTGGGTCAATTGATGCCACTTTTCCTGGCTTCTGCCCCTAACTTGAGCTGTTTTGACAGCTTTTGGACCCCCTGAAGGTGTTGTCTATGCATTTGGTTTTGCCTCCCATTGAATTCAATGGGGTTTGGATATGTTCAACGAACTGTTCGGCGAATATTGGGACATTCGTTGACTCTAACTTAACCTTAAAAGGTCATTTCTACTTGTGAGTGTGCTTTCTGTCAACATTGCCCTGCAACCCTGGACACTAGCCAAAGTTTTTTAGTGATGTTGTTTTGCCAGGGCTGTCTATCGATTAGTTGCACTCTGTCAAGCAGGAGAAGGGAGTCAGTCAATAACTGATGCTAGTGTGGCATTATAGAAAATGGTGGCACTGTCGGTGTCTTGAAGAGAAGATATGGAAAATAGTGGTAGAATAAAGTCAGAAAGTGTATGAATGTCAAGGTGTGCGAGGTTTCTGTGGGGAGTTGCTGGATGTGGAAGGGGTGATGAGTATTTGGATGAGAAAGTAAGTTGGTGGTCAGATAGAGGGAGAGGTGAGATTATGAGGCTAGATAGGGAGCAGAGGCAGGTGAAGATGTGGTCTAATGTATGTTCAATCATGTAGGTGGCTGTGGAGGACCACTGAGCAAGGTCAAAGGATGAAGAAAGTGACATGAGTTTGGAGGCTGCCAGCTGCGGGTGTCTGTTAAAGTCACCCATGATGATGGTGCGAATGTCAGCAGAGAAAAAGCGTAGAAGCCAAGTGAAAAAGTCATCAATAAAGGCAATGGGCGGGCCTGGGGGTCGGCATTTGACGGCCACTTGGAGGTTGGAGGGAGAGTAGATAAGGACAGAGTGCACTTCAAAAGAAGGGAGGATATGGGAGGTTAGAGGTGGGATTGGACTGAAGGTGCAGTTGTTATAAAGGAGAAGACCCATTCCTCCGCCATGTCTATTGAAAGGGCAAGGAGTGTGGGTGAAGTGAAGACCACCGTAGCACAGCGCAGCAGGTAATGCTGTGTCGGAGGGTGTCAGACATGTTTCGGTGAGGCCCAGGAAGGATAGACTGCGAGATGTAAAGAGGTCGTGAATGATATGGAGCTTATTGCAGATGGAACAGGTGTTAAGAATCTGTGCATAGAAAGGGAGTGGCGGAGTAGAGGTGAAAGGAATGGGTTTTATGTTTCAGGGATTGCAGTAGTTTCTAATAGCTGACTGGAGATATGACAGGTTCTTATGGTCAGTAATAACAGTAATAGGATGGACAGCCCCCTCCAACCAATGTCGCCATTCTTCGAACGCCAATTTGATTGCCAAAAGTCCCCTATTACCCATGTCATAATTTCTCTCAGCCGAAGACAATGTTTTAGAAAAGAAGGCTCATGGATGCCATTTACCAGGGGACGGACCCTGAGACAACATAGATGTCAATGTCGGATGTCCAGGTTGGGGCCTGGATATCCGACACATCAACCTCCACAGTATAGGGTTGGGAAACATTAGGTTGACTGAGTATAGTTGCAGTGGCAAAATGATTCTTTAAGGAAGAAAAAGCCTGCATGGAGGCATTCGACCATTTGGAAAAATCAGACCCCTTCTTAGTCATGTTAGTAAGGGGTTTCGTAATTACTGAGTAATTTTGGATGAATTTCCGGTAAAAATTAGTAAAGCCCAGAAAACTTTGTAGAGCTTTCAGATTGTCGGGACGATTCCAATCAAGGACTGCACAGATCTTGTCCAGATCCATCTGAAAACCTGAAGCTGACAACAAGTACACCAAAAGCTGCACCTCCTGAACAGTGAAAACACATTTTTCCAGTTTGGCATAAAGTTTGTTATCCCTTAATATCTGGAGCACCTGCTTAACATGCCCCCGATGTGTCTCCAAATCAGGTGAGTAAACCAAAATATCATCCAGATAGACCACCACAAACCTCCCCACCAAATGATGGAAAATATAATTTATGAAATTTTGGAATACTGCAGGTGCATTGGTCAAACCAAAAGGCATAACCAGACTCTCGAAATGCCCTTCAGGGGTACTGAACGCTGGTTTCGATTCGTCCCCTTCTCTGATTCTAACCAGATTGTAGGCCCCCCTTAAATCTAACTTGTCGAATTCCTTAGCTCCTACAACCTGGCTGAGCAAATCAGGAATCAGAGGAAGAGGGTATGGATCACGGATGGTAATTTGATTTATTTCCTGGGAGATCTAAACAGGTATGTAGACCGCCATCTTTTTTCTTCACAAAGAAGAACCCTGCCGCCACGGGTGAAGATGAGGGTTTGATATGTCCCTTCTCCAGACTTTCCGCAATGAAATCCTTCATGGCTTGTCTCTCAGGGCCAGAAAGATTATATAGTCTGGACTTCGGTAGTTTAGCTCCGGGGGTCTGGTTAATAGAACAGTCATATGCACGATGAGGAGGCAAATCCTGACACCCCCTCTCAGTAAAAACATCCTCAAAACGAGACAGAAAAGCAGGTAATATTTCCATAGAGACAGTAGCAAGGGAAATATCTAAACAGTTCTCATGGCAGTAATCGCCCCATTCAATAATTTCCCCGGCTTGCCAATCCACCAACGGATTATGTTTAACAAGCCAAGGAATACCCAAAACAATATGTGTGGGAAGATTGTGAAATTATCCCTTTCTATGGCTTTGACAATGAACTGACCCCACCCTCAGTTTTACATTATGTACAATCTGAGTAAATTATTTCTGTGCAAGTGGCGCCGAGTCAATGGCGAAGATGGAAATAGGTTTAGCTAAAGTACAGCAAGCAAGATCATTAGTTTTCACAAACTTAGCATCAACTATGCTGACTCCGGCTCCACTGTCAACAAACACAGAAATTTTCTCAGTTTTTCTCTCTAGCCCCACCTCTGCTGTCAGGACAAAGCGGGAACTGCAGGTTGGCAACAAATGCACCCCTTGTTTATCCAACTTCAAGCTACCAAGAGTTAATCGAGTCTCCTTTTGTTTAGGAATTAATGGACTGGTCACAACAAAATGTCCCCTTTTCCCTAAAAAAAAATATGCCTTTTTTCTTGCGAGTTTCCAAGGAAATGTATAATGCAGAGACACTCCCCTACTGCAAAGGTTCCTCCACCTCCCCCAGTACTGGTTCACCCCAGACCACTCCCCCGGCAGAGGTACATAACCCCAACAAGAAGGCCCCTGGAGAAGGTGGTCTCACCCGTCTATCCCAAAGGCATCAATCAAGATGTATGGCCAATGACTTGGCAGCCTCCAAGGACTGAGGGGTTTTGTATACTGCCAAGGCATGTTTCAAAATTTCAGAAAGACCCTCACAAAAATGTCTTCTAATGGCTGAATCATTTCCTTTAAAATCCGTTGCCCATCTACGGAATTCAGAACTGTACTTCTCCACTGACCGATTCCCCTGCTGAAGACGACATAGCCTAGAATCAGCCAAGGCGACTTGGTCAGGGTCATCATAGATGAGGGCCAGAGCTCCGACAAACCCCTCAACAGACTGGAGACAAACCAAATCCTAAGGTAACGAAAATGCCCACGACTGAGTATCTCCCTGCAGCAGAGAGATCACAATTCCAACACGTTGCTCTTCATTTCCGGAGGAGTAAGGACGAATTTTAAATTACAGTTTCTTGAATACAAAAAACTTGTCCCTACCTCCTGAAAACCTGTCTGGGAGGGCAACCTTGGGTTCAGGCTGGACAGGCCTACCTGCAGAGACCCCCACATTGGCGACCTGTAGCCGCTGATGCTGTTGCTGACCCTCCCAGAGGAGGTCATTCACCTCCAGAGACAGACTGCGCAGCCGCTCTGAGAGCTCTGCAACTGAACCCATACCAAGGAGAAAGGAAAAAAAAGCACGCCTAAAAAAAACGCACACAAAAAAGAATCCAAAGTGTCAGTTTCTTCACCAGGCAAACAAGCGATGTGGTCATTCGTTGGATGATTGGGGGTCTGTTTAGACAGACCGGAAATCAGGAACGTATGTTCTTGATTACCAGCCAGTGTAAATAGGCCAAAAGATAGATCATCAATATTAAAGTCCATATAAAGTAATCTATTAAAACCCTTTTAATGAATATGTAACTAGTAACACCTGTTAATTGCAGTTATTTTACTGCCAATTATTGTAGTACCATGTATTTGACCAAAGGGGAAAAAATTAAAAACATTTATACAAAAATATGAGAAATGTAAAATATAATATGATCTAGCTATGTATTACACTGTAGTAGATATTTGCCTGATAAATGCCTTAGCACAAGTAAATTGTGGAATGGAGTAAACATACACTCCATTAAAATTGGTACACCAAGAAGGAAAATACATGAAATTATGGAAATCACAGAATTATTGCATGCTACTCATATACAACAGATGGAAAAATGGAAATAAAATTTTCAAAACAACTCTGTTTATTTGATATAGAGTATGAGTGCCACGTGCATAAATACACCCACTTTTGCGCCGTGGCTGCTATAAATGAGGTTACTGATGGGTGTCTGAGGAATGTTCTACCATGTTGAAAGAAGTTTTTCAACACAACGCTAGCCCGCATGTTTCTAGTGCTACTGTAAACAGCCTATGGACTTGTCTCCCATCTAGCACATCTGGGATGTCATTGGTCGGCAATTGCAAAAGTAGCTTATAGCAGCAGTTCCTGATTTTTGCATGCCCATATTCTTTCAGTGTGCCAATCTAAGTAAAAAACATTTTAGTTTGTGGGTGTAATGTGAAAACATATGGAAAACTTCACAGGGTATGAATTCTTTTTCAAGGCAGTGTATATATTGCAGAGATCCACTCTATCAGGTAGGCATTAGGTAGAGTTCACACAGGCAATTTGGTTTGGTCCAAACTTGTGCAGTTTTATTGCTTTCATAAACCTCCAAGGGTTTCAAAACCAAAAACAGCCTCTTATGGTCACAAAGTTCATTCAGGAAGCACATATATGTCACTGCGGGCCCACCTGAATAAATTACAGTCCTTTCTCCTGGTGCAAACTTTAAACACAAGAGAGGTACAGTCCTACCATGTCTCAGTATGCCCTTCTGAAAGAGCTACAGCAGCTTTCAGCACCAAACAGAAGTATTCAACTGTGTGCACAGTTCACACTAACAGGCTGCAGCTTCCACACGGTTCTCTGCAGCTCCAATACACAGACTGCTCAGCTTTCCTAGCTGACCCATGCATTCTCCATTCAGAGAAAGACCCTGACACAACTCTCTGTCAGCTACAGCTCACATTTTGGCTGGTCACTCACCAGCAGCACTCTCAGCTCCTTCCAGCAGATGATTGACACATCTAGTGAACACAGGCCCTGGTTCTAGTAAAAATCTAGCAGGTGCAACCAATCAAATCCTGCAGAACTAGGAATTAACCCTGCCCTACCTGGCTCTGCTAAAATATATACAGATATATACAGTACAGACCAAAAGTTTGGACACACCTTCTCATTTAAAGATTTTTCTGTATTTTCATGACTATGAAAATTGTACATTCACACTGAAGGCATCAAAACTATGAATTAACACATGTGGAATTATATACTTAACAAAAAAGTATGAAACAACTGAAATATGTCTTATATTCTAGGTTCTTCAAAGTAGCCACCTTTTGCTTTGATGACTGCTTTGCACACTCTTGGCATTCTCTTGATGAGCTTCAAGTGGTAGTCACCGGAAATGGTTTTCACTTCACAGGTGTGCCCTGTCAGGTTTAATAAGTGGGATTTCTTGCCTTATAAATGGGGTTGGGACCATCAGTTGTGTTGTGCAGAAGCCTGGTGGATACACAGCTGATAGTCCTACTGAATAGACTGGTAGAATTTGTATTATGGCAAGAAAAAATCAGCTAAGTAAAGAAAAACGAGTGGCCATCATTACTTTAAGAAATGAAGGTCAGTCAGTCCGAAAAATTTGACAAACTTTGAAAGTGTCCCCAAGTGCAGTTGCAAAAACCATCAAGCGCTACAAAGAAACTGGCTCACATGAGGACTGCCCCAGGAAAGGAAGACCAAGGGTCACCTCTACTTCTGAGGATAAGTTTATCCGAGTCACCAGCCTCAGAAATCGCAGGTTAACAGCAGCTCAGATTAGAGACCACGTCAATGCCACACAGAGTTCTAGCAGCAGACACATCTCTTCAACAACTGTTAAGAGGAGACTTTGTGCAGCAGGCCTTCATGGTAAAATAGCTGCTAGGAAACCACTGCTAAGGACAGGCAACAAGCAGAAGAGACTTGTTTGGGCTAAAGAACACAAGGAATGGATATTAGACCAGTGGAAATCTGTGCTTTGGTCTGATGAGTACAAATTTGAGATCTTTGGTTCCAACCACCGTGTCTTTGTGCGACGCCTAAAATGTGAACGGATGGACTCTACATGCCTGGTTCCCACCGTGAAGCATGGAGGAGGAGGTGTGATGGTGTGGGGGTGCTTTTCTGGTGACACTGTTGGGGATTTATTCAAAATTGAAGGCATACTGAACCAGCATGGCTACCACAGCATCTTGCAGCGGCATGCTATTCCATCCGGTTTGCGTTTAGTTGGACCATCATTTATTTTTTAACAGGACAATGACCCCAAACACACCTCCAGGCTATGTAATGGCTATTTGACCAAGAAGGAGAGTGATGGGGTGCTACGCCAGATGATCTGGCCTCCACAGTCACCAGACCTAAACCCAATCGAGATGGTTTGGGGTGAGCTGGACCGGAGAGTGAAGGCAAAAGGGCCAACAACTGCTAAGCCTCTCTGGGATCTCCTTCAAGATTGTTGGAAGACCATTTCCGGTGACTACCACTTGAAGCTCATCAAGAGAATGCCAAGAGTGTGCAAAGCCGTCATCAAAGCGAAACGTGGCTACTTTGAAGAACCTAGAATATAAGACATATTTTCAGTTGTTTCACACTTTTTTGTTAAGTATATAATTCCACATGTGTTAATTCATAGTTTTGATGCCTTCAGTGTGAATGTACAATTTTCATAGTCATGAAAATACAGAAAAATCTTTAAATGAGAAGGTGTGTCCAAACTTTTGGTCTGTACTGTATATATATATATATATATATATATATATACATATATATATATATATATATATATGTATATACAGAGAGAGAGTATATACAGTGCCTTGAAAATGTATTGATACCTTTTTTCATGTTATACCCGCAAACTTAAATATATTTTATTGGGATTTTATGTGACATACCAACACAAAGCAGTGAGTATTTTTTAAATATTAAAGGAAATGATACAAGATTTTCAAATTATTTTAAAAATATCAATCTGAAAATTGTGTTGTGCATTTGTATTCAGCCCCTTATAGTCTGATACCCCTCAATACCATCCTGAGTAACCAATTTCCTCCAGAAGTCACATAATTAGTAAATTGACTTCACCTGTATGTATTTTATTTTTAGTATAACTAGAGCTGTTCGGTGAAGGCCTCAGTGGTTTGTTTGAGAACATTAGGGATCAAATAACATCATGAAAATGAAGGAACACACCAGACAGGTCTGTGATAAAGTTGTGAAGAAGAGAAAAGCAGGGTTAGGTTATAAAAAAATATCCCAAGGTCTAAACATCTCATGGAGCATTGTTCCATCCATCAACCAAAAATGGAAGAAGTATGACACAACTGAAAACCTACCATGGTCATACACCTAAACTGACATCCCAAGGAAGGAGAGCACTATTTGCAGAAGCAGCCAAGAGGTCCATGGTTATTCTGGAGGAGCTGCAAAGATCCACACTTCAGGTGGGGGAATCTGTTCACAATACAGCTATTAGTCGTCTACTCCACGAATCAGGCCTTCATGAAAGAACGGCAAGAAGAAAGCCATTTTTTTAAAAGCAAGCCATAAGAAGTCCCGTTTGCAGTTTGCAAAAAGTCATGTGGGGGAAACAGCTAGCATCTGGGAGAAGGTGCTCTGGGCAGATGAGACCAAAGTAGATATTTTTGAGCTAAATGCAAAACACTATTTATAGCAGAAAACTAACACTGCACATCACCCTGAAAACACCATCTGGACCGTCGAGCATGATGGTAGCAGTATCATGCTATAGGGATGCTTTTTTTCAACAGAGACAGGGAAGCTGGTTAGAGTTGATGGGAAGATGGATGGATGATGTGGGGTCCCCCTATATTCAATAACCAGCAAAGGCTAAACAGACAGCTGCAGGCTGATATTAATAGCCTAGGAAGGGGTCAGCTCTCACCCATCGCAGAAATGGCGCATCAATTAGATGCGCCAATTCTGGCGCTTAGCCTCCCTCTTCCCACTTGCTCTGGTGTGGTAGCAAGTGTGGTAATAGTTGTGGTGTTGATGTCAACTTTGTAATGTCTAATATGGTTATGAACTTGCGCTGGACCCAGGCGGATAAGAAGGAAAAGACAAATGGATTAATGAAGCAAGTGACAATTTATTAAAATAGAAGTAAAAATAACTCTAAATATAAATAGTTATCTTAACCATATTCTTCAGATACCTCTTGACTAATTGTGGGAAGTTGTCTTACTTGCAGCAGGCCCCAACAGGCAAACCTACCAGTGCCACTGAAACTTCAATACTACCACTTTGTAATGTCAGCTGACATCAATCCCACAAGTTAGTCATGGAGAGGAGTCTATAAGACGTCCCCATTACTAACCTCATAGTCAAATTGTAATAAAAACAAAGCAAAAATAAAGTCCTTTATTTGAAATAAAACTCCCCACCCTCTTTTACCCATATATTACTGTAAAATAAAAAATAATAAACCACCATATTCCTCACCTGTCCGATGAGAAAATAATCCAAATCTGTCCCATGGACAACTCCAACTCTGCTACATCTGGGTGGTTTGTTGATCTGTGGCATGATGCAACCGCTCGGCAAGCCAGCCAGAACACACTGAGACAGGAGCATGATTACGATCAAGCAATGTATAGCACTGATGTGAGAAAGGTCACTGAAGTTCATAACTGATGAACCCCGGCCACCTCACTGAATTTTCTCTGAGTATATTCCGGTTGGCATTGAGAGCGGTCGCACCACTGATGTGACTGCTCTCCAAATCATCCGGATTGTCGTGGGACATGGCCATTAATGGATTATCATCAAACAGGTGAGAAATATTGTGTTTTATTATTTTTTGTCTTTTACAATGGGACATGGACATCAATTGATCATCGGCGGAAAGGTGAGTAGAACTCTGCTTTCTTATTTTTTGTGAATAAATGGGTAAAAGAGAATGGGGAGTTTTTATTTAAGATAAAGTAGTCTGTGTCTTTCTTTCAATTACAGGACTTTATTCTGGCTGTGTATTTTTTACTATATGAGTTTGGGTTAGCAATGGGGGCGTTTTATAGACGCCTCTCCATTACTAATCCCTGGACTTAATGTGAGCGGCCATAAAACAGCTGACATTAACCCCAATCCTTTTACCTCACTTGCCACCGAACCAGGGCAAGTGGGAAGAGCCGGGCAAAGTGCCAGAATTGCCGCATCTGATAGATGTGCCTTTTCTGGGGTTGCTGCGGGCTTCTATTTTTAGGCTGGGAAGGGCAAATATCCATGGACCCTTCCCAGTCTAAGAATGCCAGCCCCCAGCTGTCTGCTTTAGCTTGGCTGGTTGCTAAAAATGGGGGGCCCCACACCATTTTTTTATTATTTATTTATTGCACAGGTGCCGGCTGATGAATACTCTCATCAGCCTCACCTGCTCTTGCTGCTATCAGCGAGACCAGGTGTACGCTGATGAGAGTAGTACTCTCATCAGCCGATGCCCGTGACCGGCGATATCCTTTTTACCACCAGTCAGAGCTGCTGGTGTGGAAACCGCAGCACTTTGCCTGGCGGTAACGAACTTACCGCCGATCAGAGCCGCCTGTGTTTCTCATGCTGTTACACAGATGACAGCATGGGAAACACCCGATATTCGGGCTGCCGAACCCAAACAGTAATACAGACTACCTGGAGAAGTCCATGTTCGGGGTCCATGCACAGACAATAGGTGTTCAGTACGGACACAGAACTTTACTGGTCGGGTTCGCCCATCACTAATGGTGTGGAGTTAATTGCAATTTTGTGACTGCTTTTCTGCAAATGGAGTTGAGGATTATGTCAAGAGTCATGGTGTCCTCAATGCTGAGAAATACAGGCAGATACTTATCTATGGTGCAATATCTTTAGGGAGGCATCTGATTGTCTCCAGGACAACAACCCCAAACATACAGCCAAAGCCATTAAGAGCTATCTTCAACGAAAAAAGAACAGTGAGTCCTGGAACTGATGATGTGGCCCCCACAGGTCTTTGATTTCAGCATCATTGAGTGTCTAGAATTAGAAGATGGTTAGAACAACCTTCTTGCTGAGCTTGTTCAAAAACTGTACATGTGTACTTAGAAGAATTGATGCATTGATGCTGTTTTGTAGGCAAAAGATGGCTTCTCTTTTATTTAGTTTCTCTTTTGTTCATTCACTTTGAATTGCATGTGATAAAAATTAACTTTTAACACTTCTATTTTTGAAAGTATTATTACTTTGCAGCATTTTTCCACACCTGCCTAAAACATTTGCATAGTGCTCTATATGAAGTGATTAATATGTAATCAGTTATTGCGAATGTTAGTATTTTAACCAGGTTAAGAACATGTCAGGGCAATGGCAGTATGACCTACCATTCAATGATAGGTGATTCTCTTGATTGACAGATAAGAAAAGCATTTAGCAAATGCAAAAAGATGTTCAAAAGAATAATGTATTATGTATAATACACAAAATAATTTAGTGTGATAACAAGAGACATTAGTTGTGCCTTCTGTCTCAAAAGATAAAAAATGTATCGCAAAGCTTCCTGTCCCTTGTGCTGCCAAAGCATCTCACAAGAGTTTTGAGACAACCTCTGGGCTGTCTCAGCAAGAGCCGTCACCCAGCTTGTTAACTTCTCTCACACTGGCAGGAGAAAGCTCCCAGCCTTGGAGCGGCTTGCTGTAACACTTGCACAAATTTTTAATTGTTTAGTTTAAGAATTGTGTTTTGACCGCAAGGGGATTTTGGCTGAGGCTCAAGAAGTGATAATGATATTTTGCTGCCAAAAACGTCTGCCGAGTTTTCCCTATGTTAATGTGCACTTTCAAGAAGCTCCAATTAACTGCATCAGCACTCTTGTGGAGAACCAGAGACACAGACAGCAAAGGACTTGTCTTATACAACAGACAAAAAAAAAGAGAATTTAAAAAAAAAAGTTGGAGAAAGTAGTCAGGCATCACAAGCTTTAGTCTATCCATGGAGGACGGTTCCTACATCTAAAGAGGAACAGAAGCCGATCCATTGTAACGTGAAACTTTTTCTGATTGTACTCTCACATAAAGCGTCATACACTGTGCACACTTCAGGCTTGTGTAGCATTAAATATTTGTAATGCAGAAGCGGCAGGCATTTATACCGACGGTACACGTGAGAAGCTCGGGAGGAGCTTCAGTCTTTATGCTCTTAAATAAAAGCCACAGTTTGATGCCTGAGTATTTGAAATAGACAAAGTGTCTGTGTCCTAATGTCATGCTGTGCTGCCCATCTCATGCCATGCTCCAACCGGCAATAATTTGTGTTCCTGAACACAGCAATCCTAAGTAGCTGCTCAAGATGACATATTGAGATATCGCTCTTAGCACAGAGAGGATTTCACAATTACAAGCCTGGTTAGTAAGTGACCTACCTTGGAAGCGAAAAGAAAAACGGAAATGGAAATATATTCTTTATTTTATTGCAGAAGAAGTTATGTAAAATGTAACACATTTATCTCAAAACAAAAAATTCAATTGAATTTAATATTATAAAATATGTCTATTGGTGTAAACAAATAAAATGCTTACAAATATGTTCGGAAGCACCGGCACCTTATAATGAAATACTTGTCTAATCAGTATGTTGTATTAGCAAGAGCAAGTTGTATGAAACATTTGATTTTCCCCTGATTATCTCTATTGTCAAATATGCATTAAAATAATTGTGAAAAGGAATAATATTTCATTCTCACCCTCCTCCTTCTTTTTAGTGTATATATTGTTAGTAATATTCTGTTTATTACGTAACCTAAAAAGTGTTTTTAACTTTTAGAAAAAAAATGTTGCCTGCCATGTAGAATAAGAAAATCAGATACTACTCACCCTCTTCAGTCTCCCTCATTGCTCTGGTCTTAGTGTTTAGGCTTCAGCGATGATGTACACTGACGGCTCATATCACCGCTGCAGCCAATCATCGGTTCCTTTGGCTGCTCAATGATTGGCTGTAGCATTGATGTGAGCTGTTGATGTGACATCACTGCTGCAGCTAGAATGCTAAAACTGGAGAGACAGTTTTATCTGATTTTCTTATTCTACATGATAGGCAACATTTGGGGTCAACTTTTCCAAAAGTAGAACACTCCATTTCCACACAATAATTATTTTATCTTTATGCCTTATTTCAAAAGTCATAATTTTTTATGTAACTGTATGAAAAATAATGTTATCGGTTTGTACACACAATGCAAGTGATCATCAAGACCAGCATTGTTCACTCCTGTCTGGAGGAGGGGACATGCTGGAGGCCTACACCTCTTCATGAATCAGGAGTGCTGTGCAAGTGGCGTGCACCTCCGCGCGCTCCTCAAATCCTACTCCACAGTAAGATTTGTGGTGTAGTGAACCCACTTGCTGAGCCCCCGTCCTGCCTCAGTTCTGCTTATTTCAACAGAGCTGGGAGAATGCCAACAGTCGTAAAATTTAGGTGTCACTCCATGTTATGCCTAAATTTTCGACTTTTCAAAGCTTTTACACCAGAATTCTGGCGTGAAAGCCTTGATACATTGGGCCCAATATGTATTAGCAATTGATGTATTTTAAAGTACTATACATTCAGGAGCTACAATAGTATATATATTCAGAACCTTTAAGGAAACTACTTATCTTCTATTGATTTTCCTCAGATTTTGCTGCCTGACTGCTCCTTAAAGACAGAGTTGTAATCTAACACTACAGTTTAGCAACAGCGACTACAGGTGGATTGGGGTAGTCTAAGACACACCTCCTGTGCCATCATTGGTTAGTTGCTCCCCCCCTCATTTCTTCTGCAGCTCTAATTCTTCTGATTGGCTGCTGAATATAAATACAAGTCTTTGTGAGGCGCGCCAGGAAGTCTGTTATTGTGTGGCACCCCAGGGGTCTGGTTACCACAGTAATAGAAATATTACGTCTGAGAGCAAGTGGGAGGTTTCCTGGTCAGGAGCCCTTAAACATGCAACACCTCCTGTCCCAGGCCAGATAGGGGAGGAACCTGCCCTATATAAACTGGATCTGGGGCGGGGTTAGTTTAGACAGAGCCTGGAGTGAAGTTCCAGACACAGGGCAAGAAACAGCAGGAGCTCTGTAGGAGCAGGAGCTGAGTGCCAGGGGCTGGAGCTAAGCAGAGTTCGCCCTGGCAGAAGAATCTAAGTACCGGACACCGGAGTCCGAGGCTGTGGGAACCTCTAAGTCCAGCAGCAGAAACCAGCCGGCAGGGGATTCCAGGTCCTCTGGCCATAGAAGTCCGGAGGCTCAGTCACAAGGAAGGGACCAGCACCGCCATCGAGGAGCTTGCTCGCAGACTGACCAGGCCCCTTATGCTAGCCAGTACTCCCGGGAGGGTCTGCCTTAATATCATCAGTAAAGACCCTGAACTGCCCTGCAAAGACTCTGAGTCGTTCCTGCTTTCTCACCACATACAGCACTACTAGTACTGGGACGCCCGCGCACCATCACTCCCATCATCCACATTCCCTGCCATACTCTTCCCGTGGGGAGTTATCCCATCTTTAGCTGCGCACACCACACCAGCCTCAACGGACTGCCTCGCAGCAGCAGTACACCCTGACCGCAATCCACGGGTGGCATAGTCAGACATTAAACCACAAAAACCCTATAAAGACTGCCACTGGTTTGACCACCCTGAGCCACGGGACCGGGTCGCCGCCACGGAGACTACAACCCCCAGAGACCCGGCTCCGGGTAACCCACACACGTGCACACATGGCCCAGGGGGTGCGGCAACTTTGGCGTAGTCGGCAGGATTTCGTGCCCGCAACCACCGGGTACTGCGTGCCTTCAAAAGACTGTCATACCTGCCGTGGTGAAGGTTCCTGCCATCCGGAGCCGTTTCCCGCCATCTTCAGAAGTTTTCCGCCATCCGCAGCTGTTTTCCCGCCATCCGCAGTCGTTTTCCCGCCATTGGGCGCCATCTTCGGGACGCCGCGCGGGAAGAAGAGGGGCGTGGATGCCGAAAGCGCGTGTGACCTGAAGCTCCGCCCTACGACTGCCACTGGTTTGACCACCCTGAGCCACGGGACCGAGTCGCCGCCACGGAGACTACAACACCCAGAGACCCGGCTCCGGGTAACCCACACACGTGCACACATGGCCCAGGGGGTGCGTCAATTGCAACCCAATAAAATAAACTGTCAGGTAACTGGCACACATGGAGTGCAAAAAACAGCTATGCTACACAACTATAAGCCAGTTAACTAAAAAGATTGTCCAATTATTTATTTATTTTACTCACTTATATAGCGCCATTAATTCCACAGCACTTTACAGACATAATCAGCACTGTCCCCATTGGGGCTCACAATCAGTATGTCTTTGGAGTGTGGGAGGAAAACCCACGCAAACACGGGGAGAACATATAAACTCCTTTCAGGTGTTGTCCTTGGTGGGATTTGAACCCAGGACCCCAGCACTGTAAGGCTGCAGTGCTAACCACTGAGCCACTGTGCTTAATTAGAGTGACTCCCTTAAATATGAGAAAACAAACAGCTGATTTTGCTGGAAGAACTTGCATACAGATGCTCCTTTGTTTTGCTGTGGTCACTACAGGGGAAATTAAGTATTATATGTGACTCTTCATGTTACACTTCCAGATCAGGTTTGACACTTTTCTTGTTAGCAGCTCTCTTCTCTGTCTCATAGAGGCGAGTCATAATAAGCATGGATCACAAGGTAAATCTGTGTAGTTTGGTAACCCTCAACTTTATTGTAGTTGCCTTCCTAAAAAAATAGTGATGTTAGATACTAGTTTTAATCATTTAGATGCTGTGACATAAGCAGTTGATCCAATGGCATGCAGAGCAGGATCCCACAACCCTCCGAGCCCCCCTTCATTGTGAAAGCATGAGATCACATGATGATCTCACACCTTGAACTAAACCAGTGCTGCCGTATCCTTTACTGAGCAGTTTCCATATGGTAACCAGCACTGGTATTCAGTAATCGCTCAGTAAAGTTTAGCTCAATGTGTGAGATCTCATAATACGAGAGATCACATCCTTTCACAGTAAGAGGGGCTACAGAGGGTTGCAGGATCCTATTCTGCATGCTGGAATCCCAAAACCCAGAAGTTCAGACCTGATTTTTGTCATAAAGTCATTCCTTTTCGGGCCCATTAGGAAAACTTATCAACATATTTGATACTGTTATTTAGAAAAATCATCAGTAAGTGGTTGCCCATTATTTTCCTAAGTAAAAGGGTCAGCCAGAGACTGGTGATAGAGGGTAAAAGGGGTTGGTATCAGTGGCATAATGATCGTGGTTGCAGAGAATGTGACAGTAACCGTGCCTGTGTGGGAGGGGAGTCCGCCAACACTAGCAGCTGATGTCGGTGTTCAAGTCAAAGGTGGTGCATGGCAGTGATGTCATGTGCTGCCCGTCACTTGCACGCTAAAGTCAGCTGCTGCCTTCTGCGCCGGCTATGGAAAAGGACGCCGTTCTCTGAGGAAGCGGGGGAAGGTGAGTAGAATTGTTTATTTTTTTATGTTTGATGGAGAACCACAGAACATGGTCATTATTACTGGAGGAAATGTAGGATAGAGGACATTATACCAGGATGGGGGACATATATTACTGGAAGGGACCCAGGATGGGGCCATTATACCAGCATGAGGGACATATATTACCGAAAGGGGCCCAGGATATGTGACATTATACCAGGAAGGGGACCAGGATGGAGAACATTATACCAGGAAATGTAGACATTATACCAAGAAGGCACCAAGGATGTAGGAAATTATACCAGAAAAGGGAGACATTATGTCAGGAAGGGGCCCAGAATGGAGACATTATACCAGGATGGAGACATTATTACTGGAAGAGGCCAAGGATGGCAGACATTATTCCAGGAAAATGCCCAGGAAGAAGGGCATTATACCTGGAAGGGGCCCAGGAAGGGGAACATTATTACAGGAAAAGACCAGGATGGAGGACATTATTACAGGAAGGGGCCAGGATGGAGTACATTATTCCAAGAAGAGGGATATTGTTACGTGAGAGGGCGATCACGTATATCTTCATAGGACCTGGAACGCTACAAGGGCTCATACATCTGACAAATATACAATTCTGGCCCAGGTCCAAATTTTGCACCAGGTGCCATCAGACTCTAGATATGCCACTGGTTGGTATCTTTATATTTATCCTATTATAATAAATGTATTGGGGACACAATTTTGTAAATGGTTATTATCTTGCACTTCTTAGTACATCCTCCCTCACAGAAAGCATAGCAATCCTAGAGTGAGCATCGCATGGTCGTGGCACGTGTCATGGTATTACGATGTCACCATGACCTTTTAAAGCAGAGATGTCCCAGGCTTAGTTGCGGCGGCCCTCCCGGGCTTAGTGCCTATAAATTGCTCTTGGAGACCCTATCCTATAAAATTCCCCTATCCATACTGTCTGCCACAAGCTGCCCTCTCTCCATACTGTCCCCCACAAACAGTCCCTCTCCATACTGCCCCCCCCCCCACATTGTTCCCCCCATGCAGTTTTCTCTCATATTTCTCTCCCATCTCGCACCTTTTTCCTCTATTTTGCCCCCCCCACATAAACACCATCATTTCTTTCCCCCAACTACAGTAACAGTCTTATGTATCTTTTACTACTATGGAACGCTTGCCATAACACCAACTTACTTGACCCTACAGCATAGTTATCAATATGCTGAGGTGACCTTATCATGCCACTGCACGTTGGCACATTGGGGCAGAGGTAGCAACAAATAGAAGAAACTTAAAAACTCATCAGAATAATTTGCTTCTTTCTCCACTTCTAAGCCACTTTTTCAACTTCTTCCCTTTACTCCTGATCTCTCCATCCATTCTGAAAAACAGCTTAATTCTGTCTTGGTCAAAGTAAGAAAGACTGCCTGCACAGAGAAGGGGGTCAGGTTAAACAGCCTTTTACGCTTA
The DNA here is from genome assembly GCF_046119375.1 of Phyllobates terribilis. Classification (NCBI taxonomy): domain Eukaryota; kingdom Metazoa; phylum Chordata; class Amphibia; order Anura; family Dendrobatidae; genus Phyllobates; species Phyllobates terribilis. The sequence goes on along the minus strand of NW_027362762.1, from coordinate 659,740,830 downwards.
TTGTGACAATTCCAAACTCGTTAAAAAAAATTGTGTATGAAAGGGGTGAAAAAAATAAGAAATTTGTAAAAGAAAAAAAAAAAGTGATGTTTGTGCTGCCATTTTGTGTTGCCAAGTTTGCTTTTTTATTGATGAGCTGATGTTTCTGACATTATTATTGATTGGGACAATGTCCGTAATGTCTGTAAAGCGCTGTGGAATTAATGGCGCTATATAAGTGAGTAAAATAAATAAATAACTATTATTTTGGGGTGCATGCAACATTTTCATCTGTTTTTACTGAATTTTTGGGGGGAGATGCTTCAACCCAAAAAAATGCTACACTGGTATTTCTGTTCTTTTTCTCTTTACGACTTTTAGCTTAAGTTTTAATCTATTTTGATAGATCTGACATTTATGAATGCGGCAAAACCTAATGTGTTATATATTTTTCTTTTCATTTATTTAATTGTTTTAATTTTATCTGGAAAAAAATGGTACATTTTTAAAAAATGGTTCTAAAGTTTTTTTATTACTTTATTCTGTTGAGGAAATGGAACCTGCAATTGGTTTGATCACTTGTTCTATATACAGTATTAAAGTATACAGCTGAAATCATAGTTTCCATGAAGTCAAGCCTGTAGCCGAGCTTCATCAGTGTACCTATGTGGTAGCCATAGGGGCCTTCAGCAGGACCCTGGCTGCCAAGGCAACTCATTGGCATCCTGCGATCAGCCCCCAAACCCTGAACTTTAAATGCTGCTCTCAGAGCTTGACAGCAGAATTTAAGAGGCTATCAGCAGTGATCAGAGCTTGGCTCTGATCTCTGCTTTTACAGGCAGATGTTAGCGGTGACACAGCTGGCATCTTCCAGGTATGGTGCAGACTCTAGGTATTGTACCATGTATTGTGCCCGCTCCATACACAGGCACAGGTACTCAACACTGGATGTACTAAGGTATGTGCAATGTCAGGAAGGGTTTAAATTATGTTTATAATAATAATGAATCATAGTCTCATCCTGAGATAGTTTTGTTGCATTTTCAAGTTCTACATGCATAAAATATGGTAAAATAAGTTTAAGATGCAAATGCAGTGATTGTCAATACATATGACTGCATAGTATCCTCTTACAGAGAACTGTCACTTTAATTTTTGCTCATAAATTATAACTGCACATGAAAACGTGTAATATATTTTGTTCTTCTTTTTTCACCTAGTCCGATCTTTCTTTCTCGATATTCTCAATTGATGGGTAAAATCTGTCTTTAATGAATACAGATTTTTTTCACATTACTGAGAGAGGCAATGACAGTTGGTGCTCATAAAGTTCTACTGAGAAGGGAGGAGGGAAGAGCTAGCGGAGGACACAGACATTCTACTACATCTTCTCCTGAAATGACAGTTATATTTTCACGTTGCCCATTGTACTAATACACCAGTACAATGGCCCTTTATTTTATTAGTGTGCTAAGCCATGGCACTCTACTTCAATAATTTAGTTTGTCATCTGACATTTATTGATCGCTCCATGTATAGTAATTTTTGGTAGTTAGAAAAACTTTTTATTTTGTTGTCTTCAGTTTAAGAAATAATTAGTTTAGGCTAGGTTCACATTTGCACTGCATTGGGATTTTTATCCAAATCCCCTAAAAACTGGATTTAGATAGAACCCCGATGGAGCCTTTCACTATAATAAAGCAGATTGAGTCACTTTGAACCCTGCCTTGTCTCCTCTCTGGTGGTGTCCGTCTTTTGTAGGAGAACGTAATTAGCGTGATGGAGCACAGAATAAATATAAACCTAGCCTAAATGTGAGTTTTATAAGTAGGTCCTTTTCCCTCCATTTCCAAATATCTAGGCACTTTCACATACTAGACCTACTTTTTTGATGTAGGTGTAATTGATCTATTGGCCCCCTAAACTATAATTTGGGGGGGGTTGTTCTGTGGACACCGCTGTTTTACCTCCATAGTAACATCTTTTAATTGTTTGTTCTTTAAAGTGCTATGCCTGGCAACAGAAATATCTTTTAAAAAAATAAAATAGAACTTTATCAAAGGTTATAAGACCCAAAAGCAATTTATCCTGCATTAACAGGATATCAGGAAACAAGGAAACAATGTATAGCTCTCATACAAAAAGTCTCTGATGAAGTGAAACACATAACATATACGGTAAGAAAAATAGGTAACTGGCTCCTAAGGGATTTTTTTTTGAAGCTTGGTTTCTGCCATAGAAGGGCAGAGTTACTATACATTTGCTGGAACCTGTTTACTTTATATAACATTCTCCACCCCCTGCATCTCTACAACCCCCTATGCTATAGAAGGTTTTTTTTTCCTTTGTGGAATGCATCTTAAAGTTTGGCAAGTTCTTTCTGAAGTTGACACAGGCAGATAAATGACTCAAAGAACACATGCTTTAAGCCTGCCATGTATCAGCAGAGACAAAATAAACAAGCAGCAGCAGAGCACAGAGTAAATGGGAAGCAGGTTTACATAAAGTAGCTTTTATGAGAAGTCTGAGAATGCCTAGGTGAGACTCCAAGGGGAAAGTATCAACTCAGATTCTGTCCCCTGATTTATTAAATAAATAATCCTAGTGATAGCATCTATAAGCTCAGCAGAAAAGCTTGTAAATGTTCCGCAATTCTATGTTAAAATGGCACAAGAATTAAATGGTTTGCAGTATAAAATATTTATATATATTTATATGCTGTAGATATATACTGTACAACTGTATATCTCCAAAAAAACAAAGCGAGACCATAGGGTATATTATTTTGGATAAATGTCCCAAAATCATGACATAATTTGCAACGAAAACTGTCTCTCATGACTTGGACCACCATATTTATTATATGTTTTACACCTCTTCAACAACAGGGAGTGGCCTTGCAAGGCTTGTTGAAAAAGGGGCGTGACCCACCATGCAAAACCACACGCTAAAAAATAAGCCGAAATTTTAGTTCAAATTCAAAAAGTCAACAAATAGGTGTTGTAAACTTAGACTAGACAATCTTAAAATACACCAAATTATGAACCACTATGATAAACTGATGCATTTTAAATCTATCTCACTGTTTGTGCTATCTAAGAATTAGTATGAATGAATCCCCCCCATTGTTTCTAATTTCCGTACTTTGCAAATGCTAACAACATAAACATAATAATACTCATAGTCCAGTGGTGTAGAGAGAAAATCACCTTGCAGCTCATTGTTAGAACAATTAACATTACAGTGAGTGACTAAAGGCCCCCATGCACATGAGACAAACATCGGCCAAAACTGCCAGCGGGCTAGTCCAACAGTTAAACGTATATGGGGGCACTCCAACTCTCTCCCAGCATATTATGTCAGAGATCATAAGGATCTAGCATGGATGATTTTGGACTGCCGATTCTTTTGTTCTTAGCAAGATAAACCACCACCAGAGGAGTCTGGCAGTGGTACTATCATAGAGAACATACGAGTGCTCAGCCAAATTTAGTATTCTTGTGTTTTTTGGGGGTTTGGGAGAGACAGCTGCCAGCGACACGATCGGCCGAACCATCAAGTGGCTGAAAGCTATCTATTGTATATGGAGCCGCTTACCTTTGAAGGAAATTCTGATTTATTTCCAGGAAGTATGGATGCTCAATTCTATATTATACTGGAATGTTAGATATTGAAGTGCTGCAATAATTTACTAGATGAGGTCATTCCATACAACAGAAGATGAAGTCATCAACAATTATCAATAAGTCCCTAGTAAAGCATTAGCGCTGGGGCCAATGAGCATCATACCATTTCTGTGATTAAATCAATTGATAAGTTTGAAATCTTAATATAGTATACATGTTGTTGAGATACTCCTCAAAATCATACTGTTAAAATTACTTAAATTTTGCAAATGCTTAGTCAAACACATCATGTAATAGAACAAGAAATAACCTTTTATGTATTAGACAAGATTACTTAAGCAGCATTATAATTGTTAAGGCTCACCTGGTGAGGTGGATTCACTAAACCACAGAACTGGTTGAACACAAGGCCAGGCACGATAGCACAGCAGTCTGGATGTGTCGGATGGCACGTGGTACAGTGAGGACCTGAACAACGGGCTATGCTGGACGTCAAGCAAACAAGTTATGCAGGACATACCAAAATCCACAGAAGAATGACTATAGAAAAACACAGGAGAGCAGACAAAGGCTTAAATGGCAGGTCTATACCAGAAGCAGGTTGTAGAAACCACAGGAGTTTGCAGAGATTAATGCAGCATAATGTAAATAGTCTCTAGATAACAGTTATTAATGCTTACAACAGATGATGGGTTAATCAGCAGGTCTGAGAAGAAGGTGATGCAGGCTGTAAAAACCACAGGAGATTAAAGAGTTGCTTGCAGCTGAAGGAACTTGATGACAAACACCAAAACCAATGGCAACGGAAAACAGGTCAATGGTGGATACCAGCACTTTTTTTTTTACTTCAGCTGCAGCCTAAATTGATTGCACCTAAGTCCAGATATTATAAATGTCCTGGAAGATGCTGTTCACAGCAGGAAGTTGGCTTTCAGATGCAGTTAGCAAAGAATAAAAATTGATTTCCCAGAAGTCTTTGAAACTGAAATGTTGAGTGTGAAATTGACCCAATGGAGCAAATCTAACCAATTTTCTTTATGAGAGTTGAAGAAAATATGTAGATATTGTTCCATGGACTGATTACTTCTCTGAGTTTGAATATTACTTTGGGGGTGATAAGTTGATGAGATGTCTTTTTAAGCACTTCAGGAGCTCCCTGAAGAACCTGTAAACAAATTGCATATTACGGTCAAAGACTATGTGAGCTGGGAGACAGTTAAACTGGAAAATTTCTTTGAAAAATATGTGGGCCAACTGTGGAACAGATGGAAGTACTGACAGTGGAACATCTTAGAGAAAAGGTCCCCAACCACCAAGCATGACGTGAGGGTTTAAACTGCGCACACTGAAGATGGGCCGCCAAAAATTCTTTGATGTCTTGTTTCCATTTGGGCCACTATTAGAAATGAGAAATAAGTTCAGCATTTTGTTTAAAGTCCTGAGTCAAAGAAGAGAAGAATGGGCTTAAGATAACACTATTTTTATTCCAAGAACTATTGATTAAAATGTACTTTGTCCATGGGAAAACCTCCTGAAAGACTTGAAAAGTGGAATTAGACCTATTCTAACAATAAGTGTGCTTTCGAGTTAGGCCTTAAATAGAGCAACCACTTCAGAGTAGTTTATAATAAACTGGAGGAAATAATTTGCCGAGCTGAAGAATCTTTGGAGAGATTTGAGACCAGCAGGTTGTGGTTAATTCAAAATAGCCAAAACTTTTTCTGGGTTCATATAAAGACGAGATGATAAATCCAAGAAATGGCAGTTCATGATGCTCAAAGAAACGTTTCTCCAGCTCAGCAGAAAGATAGTTTTGGAACAGTCTTTTCAGAACAGAGCGGAAAAAAAGGTAATATAAGTTTAGGTCTCTGGAGAAATTTTTTATGTCATCCAGATAAACTACGATGTACTGATAGAGAACATAAGGAAAAACTTGTTAATGAAGAGCTGGACCACAGTCGGTGCATTAAGCAATCCAAAAGGCAAGAAATTTATAGGGTACTGTACATGGTCTTCCATGTTGATTAGGTTATAAGCTGTGGACGGGTCTAATTTGGTGAAGATGGTAAGGGTGATGGGCAACGGTCTTTTCGAGTGATTTTATTCAGACCCCAATAGTCTATGAACAGTTTCAGAAATTGTCTTTGTTTCTTATGAAGAAGCCGGCACCACCCGGAGATAAAGATTTTTGGATGAACCCCCTTTCCAGATTCTCTTTAGACTGGTAGGCGGATATCGCTTTAATCTCCGGGAGAGGTAGAGGATAAAGTCTGGGTGGTTCACACAGTCAAACGATGGGTGTGGAGTTAGTGTATCTGCCTTCTGCTTAGAAAAAACATCTGTTAAGTTCTGGTAAGGGTCAGCCAAATTTGGAGGCAAAGTAGAGTTTCAGAGAAGGTGGTTGAGGTGTAACTTTGAGGCAATTATGAAATCAAGATGATCTGCCGCACTGAGCAATCTGGTTGTATGACTAATCAATGATTGGAGATTGTATTCTTAGCCACGAAAGTCCCAAAGGCACCAGTGCATCAGAAATTTACAAAATTAAATAAATATCCACTTGCAGTGCTCCAATCTGAAGAGATACTTTCTCAGTCTGAAATTGGACATAACCACCAGGAAGAAGAGAGTGATTCGTGGAGATTAGCTTCTGATGAGTCTTCTGCAAAAAAACAAAAGGATTCTTCAGCCTTTTAGCTAAAGAAAAGTCATTACAATTCTCTGTAGCTCTGGAAACAATAAAAATTTTCCTGTGAACTCAGAGCAACTGAAGTGAATGGATATAGGCACAACTAGTTTGCTTTTAGTGAAGGTAAGAGTTAACAACAAGACAATCCCTCCTTTTTGCCTAAAATTTACCTGTTTGGCCTTGAGTTTGGAACAGCGTTTGCATAAATGATCCCTTCACCATAAAGGTAATCAGCAAGGTGATGGGATCTTTCAGCCAATGATTATTTCTACTAGATGATTCGCATGGCTTCCAGTATGGCCTCTCTAGGAGAAGATTTTGAAGATGCTTTAAAGTTTAGGACACTAAAATCTTGAGATGTTTCCCTTGACTGCTCTTTAAAATGTAAGTTTACTCAGTTAGTGAGAGAAATTAAATCATAAAGGGAAGATGGCAAATCCCTACCAGCAAGTTAGTCTCTGATCCAAATAAAAAGAACAGCATAGAAGATAGCCAAGAGAGAATAATTGTCCAGGCTAATTCAGCAGACAGAGTACAGAACTTGATGGCATAATTTCCAATAGGGTGTGTAAGCTGCAGTATGGAATTAGCGGTTGAAGTGAAGCGACATGGTTAATCGAACACTCTACAGAAGAAGACAGGAAGGATGATAGCGAATACCCACAATATTACAGCCCATACCAAAGTATCTCTAGCTAACAAAGAAAAAATATATGCCACTTTTGACTGGTTAAAAAAAAAATTGTTGGAGACAAAGCTCAAAGTGTGTACTCTCACTCACAAAGCTCTGCTAGTAGGGATGATCGGACCCATGGAAGTTCGGGTTCTGGTACCCGACCCGAACTTTGTTCCAAAGTCGGTTCGGGTATCAGAACTGTACCTGAACTTGAACCAGAACCCCTATGAAAACAATGTGGACCTGAACTTTTGATCTGGGAAATTCTCTTTCTCTCCTCCCAGACTTCCCCTGGAACTCCGAACATTACAACGGACTTCCGGTAGAAGTCTGTGTTCGGCGTTAGCACCGGACACTAACTGTCCAGTATGAACCCCAAACTTTTAAGTTCGGTATTCGCTCATCTCTCCTCTAAGCCTTATGATCTCCATCAAAATGGACATCAGTAGGCAAATATGGAGATGTTTCCCACACAGAATGTCACAGGTAAGAATTCGTCTTTTGAATGTTTTGAGGAACTGGAGGTGTAACTATAGGAGTTTGAGGCTGAGAATTCATGTGGATTAAGAGGTCACACATAGCCTGTACAACCTCCCGTTGGCTCACAGTAACTTGCATAACCATGCCCAGATAAATCATCAGAATCCAACAGTAACATGCACCCTTGGAAATCTGAATATTCTATTGGGGCTCATGTGGTAAGATAAATTATTATTATTATTTATTATCATAGCGCTATTTATTCCATGGCAATTTAGATGTAAAAAGGGGTATATTTAATAAAAAACAGGTACAATAATCTTTAAATAATACAAGTCACCAACTGGTACAGTAGAAAAGAGGACCCTGCCGTCAGAGCTCACAGTCTACAAGGGATGGGTGAGGATACAGTAGGTGATGGTAGAGGTGCTCGTGCAGTGGTATGGTGTAACGATGGTTACTACTAAATTCGTTAAGCCACTGTCCAAAGGAACAACAGTCTGGATTTTCCAGATGGTACATGCAACAGTGAGGACTTGGACAACTGGCTATGCTAGACGGCAAGTAAACAAGAGGGCAGGACACACCAGAAGCCACAGAGCCAAGAGTTTAGACAAAAACAGGAGAGCAGATGAAGGGTTAAACAGCAGGTCTGAATCAGGATATAGATACAGGATGTAGAAAGCACAGGAGTTTGCATAGATGATTGCAGCATAATGTGAACATTTTCTAAATAACAGTTTATAATGCTTACAGCAGATTGAGAAGAAGATGCAGGCTGACAAAACAACAGATGTTTGCAGAGATAACTGTAGTTTAAGTAACTGGAATGTTGCAAACTCCAAAACCATTGGCAACTGAACACAACACGGACTGAATACTCAGACTCGTGTGTCTAACTCACTTTTAAAAGGGCTTGCATGATGAAAATATCAGTAAGGTACGCCGAGCAACTTGAGAAACCTGATAGAACACAGCAAAAGGTGGCAGCCAAAGGGGAAAGGAGTGAAGCTCGGCCCTAGAGATAAAACAGGTACGTAAAACTATTAGTACCTTGACCATACCTTAAACAACAACAGCAGTGTTTATAGGTCTAAAAGTATTATCTTTACATTTATTATTAGTCACCCCAATATGACACTAAACCTAAATAGGAATTTTGAGTGGAAACCATTTAGCATATATCGCATCTCTCCTTATCACGTATATATTTAAAAGCCTTACATTTATGTCTATTGCTTCTAAGGTTGATCTGCACTTAGTAATACTGTGAAGGGCTATCTAAAAATGTATATGAAATCTCATTGGGAGGTGATGAATGAATTGACAGATGGGTGTTACCAGTTAGAGGAGGAGCATCCCTACACAATGCCACTCTCCAATCAATGCTGATACTATCAGACTGTGTAGGGACACAGTCTGCACAGTCTGATACTTAGACAAGGGTAATGGTAGCACACAGTTGTCAACTTTTTCATACATATATCATACCTCCCAACTTTTGAAGAATAGAGAGAGGGACAGATGCATAGCGTGCAGTGGCAAATTTTGTCAACGCCCCTGGCCACACCCCAATCCATGCCCATTTAGCATTTTTTTCTCCCCTGACAGGAGGAGATGTCAGAGGGGTGCTGGCAGTGAGGAAAATTTAGCAGACGCCAGAAACTGCAAGGCATAGACCCAAATCCAGGACTATTCCCTGTATCCAGGACAGTTGGGACTAGAGATGAGTGGGTGGATTCACGGGTCCCTCATCCAGCGTCCAGGTCAGTGGTACCTGGTGGCTGGGTGGGAGGCCGCAAATCTCTTAGTATCCGGCTTCCCCAGTGGGACTTTTGATTAGCCAGAGCTGAAGCGACATCATCTGTGCATCCTGCTCATCTCTAATTGGGACCTGAGGATTTATTTTTTGTTTCTTCATTCACAGTCAGAGCTTCCAGAACTTACTCATCTTTATGTAGCTTCACTATATGATATCTGGATTTTTTGTGTCTGTAAGGCTGTGTTCACACGTTGCAGAAATCCTGTGTTTTTTTGTTTTCAGCAGGTGTCTGTACCAAACTACACAATAACAATCTTCTCTAATAATTGCTGCACCTTTTTTTCCCTTCTCCCTCTTATTTGATGCGTTTTTGGTGCAGATGTGAAGCCGAATTTTTAATGTGTTACAGGAGGTACAGGAGGAGCGAGGACCCTGCCCTCGAGGGCTCACAATCTACAGGGGATGGGTGAGGATACAATCGGTGAGAATAGAGCTGGTCGTGCAGTGAATGGTGGAGCGAGGGTTACTGTAGGTTGTAGGCTTGTCGGAAGAGGTGGGTCTTCAGATTCCTTTTAAAGGTTTCCATGATAGTTGAGAGTCTGATGTGTTGGGGTAGATAGTTCCAGAGTAGGGGGGATGCACAGGAGAAATCTTGTATACGATTGTGGGAAGAGGAGATAAGAGGGGAGTAGAGTAGGGGATTTTGTGAGGATCGGAGGTTGCGTGTAGGTAAGTACCGGGAGACTAGGTCACAGATATATGGGGGAGACAGGTTGTGGATGGCTTTGTATGCCATGGTTAGGGTTTTGAACTGGAGTCTCTGGGCAACAGGGAGCCGATGAAGGGATTGACAGGAGAGGCCGGGGAATAGCGGGGGACAGGTGGATTAGTCGGGCAGCAGAGTTTTGGATATTGGGATAGATTGGAGGGGTGCGAGAGTGGTAGAAGGGAGGCCATAGAGCAAGAGGTTGCAATAGTCGAGGTGGGAGATGTTGAGGGCATGCACTAGTGTTTTTGCAGATTCGTGATTAAGGAATGGAATGTGCGGATCCAGGAGATATTTTTGAGTTGGAGTCGGCAGGAAGTGGAAAGAGCTTGGATATGTGGTTTAAAGGAGAGGTTAGAGTCCAGGGTTACCCCGAGGCAGCAGGCTTGCGGGACTGGGGAGAGTGGGCAGCCATTGACTTTGATGGATAGGTCAGTTGGGGGGGTTGAGTGAGACTGTGGAAAGATGATGAATTCAGTTTTGTCCATGTTAAGTTTTAGAAATCTGTCAGAGAAGAAGGATGAGATAGCGGACAGACATTGTGGGATTTTAGTTAGTAGGGAAGAGATATCGGGTCCAGAGAGGTAGATCTGTGTGTCATCAGCATTGAGGTGATACTGAAAGCTATGGGACTCTATGAGCTGTCCCAGGCCGAAGGTGTAGATGGAGAAGAGCAGGGGTCCTAGGACTGAACCTTGGGGGACACCGACTGATAAGGGGTGAGATGAGAAGGTGGTGTGTGAGTGGGAGACACTAAATGTCCTGTCTGTTAAGTATGAGGAGATCCAAGATAGGGCCAAGTCTTTGATGCCAAGAGAAGACAGAGTCTGTAGTAAGAGGGAATGGTTCACTGTGTCAAAAGCAGATGACAAGTCCAGGAGGAGAAGGACAGAGTAGTGTTGCTTGTATTTGGCAGTTAGTGGGTCACTGGTGACTTTAGTCAGGGCAGTTTCAGTGAAGTGGTGCAGTCGGAAGCCAGATCCGAGGCGGTCAATGAGGGAGCAGGAGGAGAGGTAGGAGAACAGTTAAGAATGGATGTGTTTTTCCAGTAGTTTTGAGGCGTAAGGTAGAAGTGATATGGGGCGATAGCTAGACAGAGAGGATGGGTCAAGGGAGGGCTTTCTGAGGATGGGTGGGGTTGAGGCATGTTTGAAGCATGAGGGAAAGACACCAGTTGGTAGTGACAGGTTGAAAAGGTGGGTTAGGGTTGGGATGAAGATTGTGGTGAGGTTAGGGATGAGGTGGGACAGGATTGGGTCAAGTTCGCAGGTGGTAAGGTGTGATTTGGAGAGTAAAGAGGAGAGTTGATCATCCTTAATGGTGGAGAAGCTGGTTTTGGAGGAAGATGGTTGAGTAGTTATGAGGAGGGGTTGTGGGGATTTTAGGCAAATGTTTTGTCTGATGGTGTCAATCTTCAGCTTGAAGAATGAGGCAAAGTCTTTGGCTGAGATGAGAGGAGAGGGAAGAGGCACTGGGGGACGTAGGAGAGAATTGAAAGTTTTGAATAGCTGTTTAGGGTTGTGTGACAAGGAGGATATAAGAGATGAGACGTATGTTTCTTTTGATGCAGTAAGTGTGAACTTGAAGGTAGTGAGAGACTGTTTCAATGCGATGAAGTGCTCGTTGGAGTGGGACCTTTTCCATTTCAGCTCAGCAACCCTAGAGGCCCTTCGCAGTTCTTTAGTCAGGTTGGTGTGCCAGGGTTGCTGGTTGAGTGGGTGAGCTGTGGTATGCATGAGGGGTGCGACCGAATTGAGAGCAGCAGCTGTTGTGGTGTTATATAAAGTGGCAGCAGCATTTGCATTGTGTAATGAACTTATGCCTGAGAGGGAGAAGGGATTCAGAAAGTGAGTGTAGGTCAAGGTGTTTGAGATTTCTGCGAGGTTATGCAAGTTTGCAAGTTATGCAAGTTTGTGGAGTGGGGCTTGTGCACCTGGAGAGGAGAGGGAAGAGAATGTGAGTAGGTTGTGGCCAGAAATAGGGAGAGGTGAGCTAGAGAGGTTAGATAGGGAACAGAGGCGGGTGAAGATGAAGTCCAGTGTGTGGCCATCTCTGTGAGTGGGGGCTGAAGACCATTGAGCAAGGCCGAAGGAGGAAGTGAGGGATAGAAGCTTGGAGACGAATGGGTGGGATGTGTCAATGGGGATGTTGAAGTCACCCATGATGATAGTGGGGATGTCAGCAGAAAGGAAATGAAGTAGCCAGGTGGTGAAGTGGTCAAAGAAGGTGGTGGCTGGTCCTGGGGGGCGGTAAACGATGGGCAGTTGGAGGTTGGAGGGGGAGTAGATGCGCACACAGTGCACTTCAAAGGAGGGGAAGGTAATGGAGGGTGGCAGTGGGATATGGGTGAAGGAGCAGTAGCCTGACAGGAGAAAACCTACTCCTCCACCATGCTTGCCATTGGAGCGAAGGTTGTGAGAAAGATGCACAAAAAGTGTCACTGGGGAGGCTGTATCAGGGGGGGGTGAGCCAGGTTTCAGTGATGCCAAGAAAGGAGAGTTTGTTAGTAATGAATGGATGTAGGAAAGTTTGTTGGACACGGAGTGAGCGTTCCATAGAGCTACTGTTAGTGGGGCTGGGGAGGCGGGGGCTGGGCGGATGGGTATAAGGTTAGAAAGGTTGTGAGAGTTTGTGAAAGATCATGGATAGGAGATGGAAGTGGCTGTGGTGATGTGCTGAGGAGGACAAGGATTTGGAGAGATATCGCCAGCAGTCAGAAGGAGCAGGGAACGTGTTAGCAGGTGGAAGCAGGAGAGGGCAAGAGGTGGTTGTCTGTGTTTGGAGAGACAGGAGTGAATATTGAGGAAAAGTTCTGAGGAGGAGGTGAGATGAATGGGGAGGATGGAGGGACAAATTAAGAGTTCCTTACTAGGTGTAGGGATTAGGGGGGTTAGTAGAAAGTGAAGGACTATAGGGAAGAGAGTGAAAACAAGCAGAAATATAGTTTACTTTGCCTGGGTATCCAGTTCCCTTTTGTTCCCTTCAGGTACAGAATATAGTACAGAAAAGCTTTGATTCTGCACTTAATAAAGTAAAAGCAGTTTGTTACATTTTTTTAGGCTCCAAATAGAAGATGAGAAAAAAAGCACCAAAACCGCACAGTTCATCAGTGTCTTCAGATCACAGGGGGCGCAGTTATCATGAAATCACATCCACTTTGCTTGGACAGTTAAATACAGCAGAATTTCTATGCAAAAAAAAAAAACCCTGAAAAAATACATGTGAACACGGTCTAAATGTCGAGGCAAAGTGGATGTGATTTCATGAAATCTCCAGGCCACTGTGGTCTGAAGACACTGCTGAACTCTGCGGTTTTGGTGCATTTTTTCTCTAAAGGCTTCTTCTGAAAAAAAAACACATGAAGAAAAAACGTTGTTGCATTTTTAAGCGCAGAATCAAAGTTTTCTGTACTATTAAAAAGCACTAAAAATGCAGCTTCATATTTGCCCCAAAAATGCATCAAATAAGAGGAAACTGCGTAAAAGAAATGGAGCAAACAATTAGAGAAGATTGTTATTGCATCATGTGGTGTGGACACCTGCAGAAAATGTGCAGAAAAAAAGCAGTAGAAAAAACGCAGCATTTACACTATGTGTGAACACCGCCTCATTGTTTTTAATACATTTTTATGGGTTATTTTATGGGTTATATAGAGAAAAAATATCAATCATTCCATTTTTTTACGCCATTCACCAATCCCCATAAATAATTTTATTGCTGTGTTGTGCAGGTCGTTATGACTATAGGGACACCAAATATGTCTGTGTTATTTGCTGATTTTTGAGGTTTATTATTTTTTAAAAAGCGCATTAAAATGACATTATTTTAAGTGTTTTTCTTTTTTTTTTTGTAATTTTATAGGAAGTAAAAAAATCTTTTATTCTCGAACTAGAATACAATACATAGTAATCCACTGCTGTGTCCAATGCATCAGTGCAATCTGTGCAGTCAGAGCCTGCTATAACAGATCAAGTAAACAAAATTCTGCCTATGACATCACTAGCACTTGTAGCTCAGTATGTTCAGCTGTTACCTAGGTTGTTGAGGGTTGTGGTTTTGAGATCTGGGGGAGGCTCTCAAAAAATATATATATAAAATTACACTTTTGTAATTTCTTATAATAAAAATATTACCATCGTTTTATTGGAACAAAAAAATCTACAAAAAAATCAAACTTTTTTCACCTCAGAATACAGAGATAAGAAATGTGAGTTCTAGCCCTGAAATTGAAGTTAATCAATTAACTTTAATATATGCACTGAGCTGAGAAGAATCCCCGCCCCAGAGGAGAAGCTTAAGGGAGCAATGAAGACATTGGAGAGGTGAGTATAGAAAGGGACAAAAGCAGAGACGGCCAAATCCAGGATTGTTGGCAACTATGCATATCTTTAAAAAAAATTGTGATTTCAAGGAAAATTCAAACATTTACTAAAACAGACATCTCAGGAAAAGCTTACAAGTCATATATAACCTCTTCACTAACATAAACCACAAGGGAGGCTATTACTAGCTCTTTCATTGCTTAGAGCGTACCTACACTTTTTAATATTTTTTATCTATGAGATGGGCACTGAAACACCAAGCAGATTGATGTGGTCCTGGTTCTGAGAACCCATAGATCACGCAAAACACTTGTCTGATGTGTGCTTCTCATTAACCCCTTTACCCCCGAGGGTGGTTTGCACGCTAATGACCGGGCCAATTTTTACAATTCTGACCACTGTCACTTTATGAGGTAATTACTCTGGAACGCTTCAACGGATCCCCCTGATTCTGAGATTGTTTTTTCATGACATATTGTACTTCATGTTAGTGGTAAAATTTCTTCGATATCACTTGCATTTATTTGTGAAAAAAATGGAAATTTTGCGAAAATGTTGAAAATTTTGCAATTTTCAAAATTTGAATTTTTATGCCCTTAAATCAGAGAGATATGTCACACAAAAATGTTAATAAATAACATTTCCCACATGTTTACTTTACATCAGCACAATTTTGGAACCAAAATTTTTTTTTGGTAGGAAGCTATAAGGGTTAAAAGTTGATCAGCGATTTCTCATTTTTCCAACAAAATTTACAAAACCATTTTTTTAGGGACCACATCACATTTTAAGTAACTTTGAGGGGTCTTTATGACAGAAAATACCCAAAAGTGACACCATTCTAAAAACTGCACCCCTCAAGGTGCTCAAAACCACATTCAAGAACTTTATTAACCCTTCAGGTGCTTCACAGGAATTTTTGGAATGTGGAAGAAAAAAATCAACATTTAACTTTTTTCACAAAAAATGTTACTTTAGACCCAAATTTTTTTATTTTCGCAGGGGTAACAGGAAAAAATGGAACCCAAAATTTGTTGTGCAATTTCCCCTGGGCACGCAGATAGCCCATATGTGGGGATAAACCACTGTTTGGGCGCACAGCAGGGCTCGGAAGGGAAGGAGCACCATTTGACTTTTTGATTGTAAAATTTGCTTGAATAATTAGCGGACGCCATGTTGTGTTTGGAGAGCCCCTGATATGCCTAAACAGTGGAAACCCCCCACAAGTAACCCCATTTTGGAAACTAGACCCCCCTGGGAACTTATCTAGATGGGTGGTGAGCATTTTGAACCCCCAGGTGCTTCACAAATTAATCCGTAAAAATGAAAAAGTATTTTTTTTTTCACTTTTTCATTTTTACGAATCAATTTGTGACGCACCTGGGGGTTCCAAGTGCTCACTATGCATCTATATAGGTGCCTTGGGGGATCTAGTTTCCAAAATGGGGTCACTTGTTGGGGAGCTCCAATGTTTAGACACACAGGGGCTCTCCAAACGCAACATGGTGTCCGCTAACAAATTGAATGGAAAATCCGCTCAAATTGTTAGCGGACACCATGTTGCGTTTGGAGAGCCCCTGTGTGCCTAAACATTGGAGCTCCCCCACAAGTGACCCCATTTTGGAAACTACACCCCTCAAGGATTTTATCAAGGGGTATAGTGAACATTTTAAACCCAGAGGTACGACACAGAATTTGATAACTTTAGGTCATCATATTGAATAAGTTGTCATTAGTCTTGAGCGCAAGTACTCGCTACTTGAGTTTGCATCGGGTACTTGGGTATGCACCATGTACTGCGTGTGCTCGAGTGACATGCTCGAGTCCCTGCCCCGCATGTTTCACGGTTATTAGACACCCAAAAAAAACATGCGGGGATCGCTCGTGCATGGCAGGCAATCCCCGCAAAGTTTTTTTTGGCTGTGAATCATATGGGGCGGAGACTCGAGCATGTCACTCAAATACCCACGATACTCAATGCATACCAGAGCACCCGATGCAAACTCAAGTAGCGAGCACTTGCGCTCAACACTAGTCGCCATATCGCCATCTTTTTTTCTTACTTTTGAAAAAAATTCCAACCCCATGACAACCCTAACCCCAACCCCACCCTAACCCCAGCCCAACCCTAACCCCAGCCCAACCCTAACCCTAGCCCTAACCCTAACCCGAGAGTTTATTTTTTACGCCGTTCCTCGTGCAGTACAAGTGATTAGACGACTTTATTCTTCGGGTCGGTGCGATTACAGCGATACCAGAATCATATGGGGTTTTTATGATTGACAGCTGTCACACACTAAAAGACGCATTTTTTTGTAAAATCTAGTTTTTGCATCTCCATATTTTGAGAGCTATAATTTTTCCAGATTTTGGCAGACAGTCATGTGATGGCTTGTTTATTGCAGGATGAGTTGATATTTTTATTGGTGCCATTTTCAGGCACGTGACATTTTTTGACCGCTTTTTATTCCGATTTTTGGGAGGCAGAATAAACAAAAACCAACAATTCAGGAACTGTTTTTTTTTATTCTTTTATTCTGTTCCGCGTGTGGTAAAATTGATAAGGCAGCTTTATTATTTGGGTCAGTACCTTTATAGCGGTACCACATTTATATAGTTTTTCTATGTTTTGGCGCTTTTACACAATAAAAGCTATTTTATAGAAAAAATTATTTTTTAGCATCGCTTTATTCTGAGAGCTATAACTTTTTTATTTTTCGGCTGATGGAGCTGTATGGCAGCTTGTTTTTTGTGGGACGAGATGACTTTTTCAGCAGTAGTATTTTTATTTATATTCGTCTTTTTGATCGCGTGTTATTCTATTTTTTGTTTGGCGGTAAGGTGATAAAGCATTGTTTTTTGCTTCGTTTTTTATTTATTTTTTTTACCGTATTCACTGACGGGGTTAACTAGTCGGACAGTTTTATAGGTCAGGTCGTTCTGGACGTGGCGATACCAAATATGTGTACTTTTATTGTTTTTTTTTTTTTTTCATAATATTTATTGATGGGTACATTATATTTTTATTTTTGGTGGATTATTTTTTTTATTTTTTTTTTTTTATTTTTACAATTTTTTTTTTTTTTTTTCACTTTCTGACAGTTTTTTAACTTGTTTACTTTGTCCCACTCTGGGACTTTAACTTTTTTTTCTCTGATCGCCTGCATGGCACAGGAATGGAGCACCATCCCTGTGCCGTGCAGGCTGTCAGCGCTGGACAGGGAGAAGATCATTTGGAAATGCACTGCGCATGTCCAAAAAATCTTCCTGCTGTCTGGTGACCCGGATGTTGTCATGACGACATCGGGTCATCATGGCAACATCCTGGAAGCCGCGGCAGACAGCTCTGGAGGCCGGAAGAGGAGGTGAGTATATGATCACCTCCCATTAGCTAATGCGGGACCGCTCCCTGCACATAGCACCGAGTGTCAGCTGTGACAATCAGCTGACACCCGGCGGTGATCGCGCCCGCACAGCCTGTGTGCGGGCGCGATCGCGATGACGTACTAATATGGCACAGGCTTTTAAAGCCCAGTGCACAAACTCGTATTAGTACGTCATAGGTTGTAAAGGGGTTAAGTAGGAATGCTCTGCTCCAGCCTGTGTGTACATACAGAGTGATATTCTCAACAAAAGTAGTCTGTGATCCTGCACTTCTCTCTGTGTACAGACATACAGTGGGTACGGAAAGTATTCAGACCCCTTTACATTTTTCACTCTTTGTTTCATTGCAGCTATTTGGTAAATTCTAAAAAGTTCATTTTTTTTTCATTAAAGTACACTCTGCACCCCATCTTGACTGAAAAAAACTGAAATGTAGAAATTTTTTCAAATTTGTTAAAAATGAAAAACTGAAATATCACATAGTCATAAGTATTCAGACCCTTTGCTCAGACACTCATATTTAAGTCACATGCTGTCCATTTTCTTGTTATCCCTCTTGAGATGGTTCTGCTCCTTCATTGGAGTCCAGCTGTGTTTAATTAAACTGACAGGACTTGATTTGGAAAGGCACATACCTGTCTTTATAAGACCTCACAGCTCACAGTGCATGTCAGACCAAATGAGAATCATGAGCTCAAAGGAACTGCCCAAGGAGCTCAGAGACAGATTTGTGGCAAGGTACAGATCTGGCCAAGGTTACAAAAGAATTTCTGCATTACTCAAGGTTCCTAAGAGCACAATGGCCTCCATAATCCTTAAATAGAAGAAGTTTGGGACCACCAGAAGTCTTCCTAGACCTGGCCGTCCAGCCAAGCAGAGCAATCGTGGGCGAAGAGCCTTGGTGAGAGAGGTAAAGAATAACCCCAAGATCACTGTGGCTGAGCTCCAGAGATGCAGTAGGGAGATGGGAGAAAGTTCCACAAAGTCAAATATTACAGCAGCCCTCCACCAGTCGGGCCTTTATGGCAGAGTGGCCCGATGGAAGCCTCTCCTCAGTGCAAGACATATGAAAGCCCGCATAGAGTTTGCTCAAAAACACATGAAGGACTCCCAGACTATGAGAAATAAGATTCTCTGGTCTGATGAGACGAAGATAGAACTTTTTGTTGATAATTCTAAGCGGTATGCGTGGAGAAAACCAGGCACTGCTCATCACCTGCCCAATACAATCCCAACAGTGAAACATGGTGGTGGCAGCATCATGCTATGGGGGTGTTTTTCAGCTGCAGGGACAGGACGACTGGTTGCAATTGAAGGAAACATGAATGCGGCCAAGTACTGAGATATCCTGGATGAAAACCTCTTCCAGAGTGCTCTGGACCTCAGACTTGGCCGAAGATTTACCTTCCAACAAGGCAATGACCCTAAGCACACTGCTAAAATAACAAAGGAGTGGCTTCAGAACAACTCTGTGACCAATCTTGACTGGTCCAGCCAGAGACCTGACCTAAACCCATTGAGCATCTCTGAAGAGACCTGAAAATTGCTGCCCACCAATGTTCACTATCCATCCTGACGGAACTGGAGAGGATCTGCCAGGAAGAATGGCAGAGGATCCCCAAATCCAGGTGTGAAAAACTTGTTGCATCATTCCCAAAAAGACTCATGGCTGTACTAGCTTAAAAGGATGCTTCTACTCAATACTGAGCAAAGGGTCTGAATACTTATGACCATGTGATATTTCAGTTTTTCATTTTTAATAAATTTGCAAAAATTTCTACATTTCTGATTTTTTTCAGTCAAGATGGGGTGCAGAGTGTACTTTAATGAGAAAAAAATTAACTTTTTAGAATTTACTAAATGGCTGCAATGAAACAAAAAGTGTAAAATGTAAAGGGGTCTGAATACTTTCCGTACCCACTGTATGCTTTCTATTGGTCACTTATAAATCATTCTAGTGTTTGGAGACAACCCTTGAGTACTGTCCCCGTGCAGAGGCATTAGGAACATGTACTATTGACCAATTGTTTGCACTAAGCACCTTTACCTGGGACTTTGTAAAATTATATGTCCACCTAAATCATCACTTTGATACACTTGATGCTGCATTTTTACATTCTACACGTCTGATGTCTATTTCTATATAGCAGTATATATTTGATGTAGAAGTATGATAGGTTGCCCACCATATAGAGTACTTTGATGTTTTTTTCCTCAGTTTTATAATAAAGCATAATTTTTCCTGTATTTTTATGTGCAGCCTTCAATGTGCTCATTAGTTGCTTTCTTCTATTGGTTTATGGACTGTATTGCAATCTTTCGTGGCCTGCACTTAATTTTATATACACTGCTCAAAAAAATAAAGGGAACACTCAAATAACACATCCTAGATCTGAATGAATGAAATATTCTCATTGAATACTTTGTCCTGTACAAAGTTGAATGTGCTGACAACAAAATCACACAAAAATCATCAATGGAAATCAAATTTATTAACCAATGGAGGCCTGGATTTGGAGTCACGCCCAAAATTAAAGTGGAAAAACACTCTACAGACTGATCCAGCTTTGATGTAATGGCCTTAAAACAAGTCAAAATGAGGCTCAGTATTGTGTGTGTGGCCTCCACGTGCCTGTATGACCTCCCTACAACACCTGGGCATGCTCCTGATGAGGTTGCGGATGGTCTCCTGTGGGATCTCCTCCCAGACCTGGACTAAAGTATCCGCCAACTCCTGGACAGTCTGTGGTACAATGTGACGTTGGAGGATGGAGCAAGACATGATGTCCCAGTTGTGCTCAATCGGATTCAGGTCTGGGGAACGGGCGGGCCAGTCCATAGCTTCAATGCCTTCATCTTGCAGGAACTGCTGACACACTCCAGCCACATGAGGTCTGGCATTATCCTGCATTAGGAGGAACCCAGGGCCAACCGCACCAGCATATGGTGTCACAAGGGGTCTGAGGATCTCATCTCGGTACCTAATGGCAGTCAGGCTACCTCTGGCGAGCACATGGAGGGCTGTGCGGCCCTCCAAAGAAATGCCACCCCACACCATTACTGACTCACTGCCAAACCGGTCATGCTGAAGGATGTTGCAGGTAGCAGATCGCTCTCCATGGCGTCACCAGACTCTGTCACATCTGTCACATGTGCTCAGTGTGAACCTGCTTTCATCTGTGAAGAGCACAGTGTGCCAGTGGCGACTTTGCCAATCCTGGTGTTCTGTGGCAAATGCCAAGCGTCCTGCACGGTGTTGGGCTGTGAGCACAACCCCCATCTGTGGATGTCGGGCCCTCATACCACCCTCATGGAGTAAGTTTCTAACCGTTTGTGCAGACACATGCACATTTGTGGCCTGCTGGAGGTCATTTTGCAGGGCTCTGGCAGTGCTCCTCCTGTTCCTCCTTGCACAAAGGCGGAGGTATCGGTCCTGCTGCTGGGTTGTTGCCCTCCTACGGCCCCCTCCACGTCCCCTGGTGTACTGGCCTGTCTCCTGGTAGCGCCTCCAGCCTCTGGACACTGTGCTGACAGATACAGCAAACCTTCTTGCCACAGCTCGCATTGATGTGCCATCCTGGATGAGCTGCACTACCTGAGCAACTTCTGTGGGTTGTAAAGTCCGTCTCATGCTACCACGAGTGTGAAAGCACAACCAACATTCAAAAGTGACCAAAACATCAGCCAGAAAGCATTGGTGCTGAGATGTGGTCTGTGGTCCCCACCTGCAGAACCACTCATTTATTGAGTTTGTCTTGATAATTGCCAATAATTTCCATCTATTGTCTATTCCATTTGCACAACAGCATGTGAAATTGATTGTCAATCAGTGTTGCTTCCTAAGTGGACAATTTGATTTTACAGAAGTTTGATTTACTTGGAGTTATATTCTGTTGTTTAAGTGTTCCCTTTATTTTTTTAAGCAGTATATAACGTACTGTCTCCTTCACCACTCCTGTAGAATGTAACCCCATAAGGGCAGGTTCCTCTTCCACCATCAGTCTATCATTGTTAGTTTTGTTTACTGTAAGTGATGTCGGTATCTGGTATGTAACCCCTTCTTATGTACAGCACCATGGAATCAATGGCGCTATATAAATAAATAATAATAATAATATATAAACTTGGTGTTGCCCCTTTATTTAGACACTGAATAAATGAAAAGTGTAATGTGGATGTGGACACACTGCACAACGGGCTGGGCTTATCCTGGAAGGTCCTAACTAAGTGAATACCAGGTTTTCGCTAGAGCCTCTGATGGTGAGGATATGCTTTGCCGCCAGTAGTCACCAGGTAACACTCCAGGACAGTCGCCAGTTCTGTATCAGCTGACTGGAGGGTCAGAGGTACAGGTACAAGGTAGAGGAGGACAGAGGCAAAGATGTGGTCAGACAATCAGGGGTCAGGGCAGGCAGCACAGGTTCAGTAAACGTAGCGAAGTTCAGAAGCGGAGAGTCAGAATAAATGGAAAACGAGGAGGGGTCAATAGCAGAGGAGCCAAATCAAACATTCACCAGAGTGGAAACCTAGAGACAGACTGCAACTACGAACCCTCCGATCTGGCAAGGAATGGAGAGGGAGGAGCCCCCCAATAAACCCACTGCTGGATAGGCCGGGAAAGGCAAACCCTGCAGGACACAGCAGGGGCAAATTTCTGTAAGATGTGGCCGCGGCTCCCTATAGACAGGTAGAGATAGTTTAGGAGCAGAGCCAGCAGTGAGCACAAGCTAGCACAAGAAGATGGTCTGATGATGGGAAGCAAAGTGGTGAATGCAGTCAGTAGGGCAGTGCTGAGAAGGCGTGCGAGATACCGGTGTGACACAAAAATTTTGCTGCACCCTGTACAAGTAATAGTATATGTAAGCTTTGAATATTTCAATAATTTTAAACGTTGACATTTTTTTTACATAATGAGGATTTTACTTTAAATTTGAAGACCTTAGCACAAATTCATAATAAATTGTGTGAGCCCCCCTGCCTTGAAAAGTTGACTTTATTCAGGTGGATTATTACAATGGCAGACATACCATATGTGTCACCTGAGAATTTGCACAGGTGCCCAATGGTACGTTCCAAGAAGACTACTATAATATTTTAGGGACTGATATGACGAATGTCATCATTTTTCATTACAGGCTGGAATACACAACGCTATATGCAGTAGATAACACAGGATCACATTACTGACAAAAGATGATGGTTACAGCCCTCCTCCTCCTCCTTCCTGGACAGATCACAGAGCATACCTAGAAAATTCTCAAAAAAAGTCAAAAATTATCTCCAGTTGATTGTTGTCTATGGCAGTGGCGGACATACCGTTGGTGCAACCTGTGCAGACGCATAGGAGCCCAAGAGATAAGGGATCCATTGTCACCTCCAAAGAAGGTAGAATTTTTTCAGAAGAGTTATTGGACTGTACCGGGCAAATATATTGCTCTTGCACAGAAGCCCTATCTACCTGTGTCCACCAATGGTGTATGGTCCATGCAGCTACTTTAAAGCATTTCTCTAAATACTTTGACAAGTTTGTTTCCCCCATAATGTACAGAAAATAGAATACTAAAATCTACAATTCGTAAATAACAGATTACAGTAAAAGAATATATTATAACATTATGTTCTATTAAAAAAACAAGTATTGCATAAGGGGACTTGTTAGTCAAATTGATTGAAAAAGAAGCAGTTGGAAAGTGAAATAAGGTTTTAGTTAATTACTTGATAATGCAGTTCTCAGAAATAAGTGAATCATAACGATTATTGGCCAGTGCGAAAAAGCCTTAAGATTAAATCTTTGTAATAGTATAGGAGCTACATAAGTCTAGATTTATCGAGAAATGGCTGAGTTCCAAAAGGAGCCCTTTAGTCACTGCTTCATAATGCATCCAATAATGGCGGAGAGAAAAGTATCCAAATTTATAATAATCAGCATTAACAAACAGCGCAGTTTAGCACTAGGTCAATATGATACCACAATGACTAATTTAACTACACTGCATTTAATTATATCATGCCCACTTTTATTTTTACAAGGGATTCTTGCTTTCTCCCGCTGTCCAAAACTTTTTTTTGACAGTAATCTATATGCGAAAACCA
Organism: Phyllobates terribilis; assembly: GCF_046119375.1. NCBI lineage: Eukaryota > Metazoa > Chordata > Amphibia > Anura > Dendrobatidae > Phyllobates > Phyllobates terribilis. Next base: position 659,717,053 of record NW_027362762.1, on the reverse strand, counting down.
TAGACGGTGCAGTTTTATGTATGGAGCAACACATATTATATAATTTATTAAAAAATAATAAATAGTTGGACAAGGTTAGAAGTATGTTACTTGTCCATCATTATTACATTTATTACCAATGTTTATAGAGCCACTAAAATCCCAGAGTAGAATTCCTGGTAATAAAATATCAATATTATTTTGTTCCGCGCACTCCCACCTGTAACACACACTTTATTTATGGAGGCCTGTCAAGTACACGTTTGACGTGGCAAAGCAATGACGTGGCAAGGTGAGAGTTAAAATTCGACAGCCCTTGAAAGCTGCGTACCCCCTCAAGCCCCATACAGGGGTCAGATACAGGACTGGCGTGTCAAGTTACAAGAATGTGAAGAAAGGGAGATTTAGGGCTGGAGATGCCACACAGAAGAGTGTGTTGTTTGTCTGCCTTTGAAATAAGATGCAGCCCAGAGAGCAGGAGGAGGGGAATCTACACCAAAATATTTCTATGAATTATAGCTTGCCCTTGGCTATGACTTGTGGGGGGTGGGGGCTGCTTTCTGGGGATCACATTTCCACAGGTGTTCCTCTGTTTGTCTTCCAAGTTCATTTTTTTTTTTTTTTTCCTTCTGTCCATCACTGAAAAATGCACCACTGAAGAGTGTCTTTTATCTAATGATAACTGTTCAACCATCCAAATGACTCCCAATGCTTACACTCCATTTCCTCAATCAGTGCGCTCTCGCCCAATGACCTGCAAAGCGCCTTCATTAAGTTAAGAAAAACATTTCATCAGAAATTAAAACAACCTTTTTTTTTTTTTTACAAGGAGATGATTTACAATCATATTCCACATCCTTTTAACACTAGTAGGGATGTCCTTCCTAAAAATCTTCAGTGGGGCAAGGTTTGAGATTTTAGGATATTTAAAACTAAACCATCCGTATTAAAAAATTTCCGGCAAAATAAAGATAAAATCGGATCATGAACCTTTGGAATAGTTTGTGTTTAGGTTCAGGGATACTGAAGACCCAAAATAGTCTAAAAAAAAAAATACTTGCTCTACACTGCAATATGAGTCACGTATTTATCGCTTTTTTTAAAGTGTTTTTCAATATGCAGCTTATATTGCAGAATAAATGCTATACATTTTGATAATTAGCTCTAGAATTATTTTAATATTTCAGAAAATTGGATACGAGTATATGGTTTGATCATTGTCCTGAGCTTTATTTAGACAATATATTCAGTATAGGTATTGTAGATGTGACATTTATTGCTTTCAGGTTGCTTATTTTAGCTTTCGTTCAGTAGTTTTTCACGTAAGTGAAAAATAATGTTTTGAGTATCATAATTTTTTCATCAGATTTACATATACTTGTATTGGGAATTTTGATCTGCGACACGGATCAAAAACAGTCATGTCTCCATTATTTTTTTGAGGACACACAGTCCACAAAAAACATGGAAATGTGAACTGCTGCATAGATTATAATACGGGTGTGTTCTATTGAACACTTATGGGAAAAATTTACGTCTGAATGAGGCCTTAAGCAGATTGCTGAATCTGCCTAGCTGTTTTCGAAACTCCCACAGAAGTGACTAGTAAAAGGCAAGTACATGCATTACCATCTCAGGTTGTATTCTCTCCCTAGATTTGGCGGATTGTGGCTGTCTCACCAAGTGGTTTAGGGGATCTCTGCTCACCACATAGGTGCTGTCACAAGTGGTGGGTGTATAGCGCTTTACATTCACAATTCTGACAACTGGAGCTCATCTGACCATAAATAACCACTAACAAAGTGAAGGAACCGAAGGTGATATATTGGTATTTCGTATTTCAATCTCAGTTAAGGTTCACTAGGTACATATTTAGAGGGGTTATCCTAACTTCAGCAAATTAATGTTATTTTTTTGCAAAGTGATCATGGCTTTCAAGACCTCTGCTTACAGTTATTAAATAGCCTCCTTCATCCCTTAGGCTCCGTTCACACTACATTTATTGAAGGCTACAAACAATATGTGCCCATCTGCAAAAAGGACATAGTTGGAAAAAAAAGCAGAAACGGAGGCCATTTGATCATCTCCATTTGTGTCATTGTGGTCAATGACTCTATTGGAGTTCTGTTTGGATCTAATTTTTTGGATGCAACCCCATAAATGTAGTTTGTACAGTCTCTTATTTCCAGTGGATAAAATCTGTCCTGGTCATGTGCTGATTTAAAGGTGCAGGACTGATTATTGTTACAGTATATATATCAGAGCACTGTCTTAGGCCTCATTCAGATATCCTTGAGTTTTCACAGACGCAAAAAAAATGATACACGTGTAATTAGTGTTTAAGGAACCAAGTTTCAGCAGTGTTTGGTCAGTGTTTCAATTTTACCATCATGTGTTTCATCAGTGGTTTCTTAAAAAAAAAATTATTTAATAATTGATAATAAAAAAAAAACAGGAAATTATTTTTTTTTACCAAACAATTTTTAGGACTTAAAAAAAGAATCATTATAAAAAAGGTATTCGCACAATACAGTCTGTTCTTTAGGGGGTGGGGGAAAGCTGCATGCTAAAATATGTTAAATATAAAACAATCAATTATTGTTATTTGTGCATTGTAAATAAAACAGAAATGTCTTATTGGGGTCAAGTAGGACCCCTTGATGTTAAAGTTTTCTTCCCAAAGATGGGTGGATTTAGCGTCTCAGCAGACAGGACCTTTGGGTCAGAGAGGGCCTTTCAGACACATCTGACACTTGTATAATAATCTCGGCAGGACAGGAAGATCCGTGGTGGGGGCATTCTTTGCCCATTCCTTCCCTCAATGCTGAAATATCCCCCTCTGTGGCCTCAGACAGTTCTCAAACAACAACTGTCTGCAGGGCCGGCTAATCCCTCACAGGTGACCAGCCGACGCCTCCGGCTCAACATAGGCATTCCTAGGCCTCTATTAACCCCTGCAGCACCACCTATTGGGGAAATTTCAAAAGTGTCAGCATAGAACATTAAGCTCATTTTAATACATTGAACTACATAACAGTATTCTTAATAAAGCTGAAAATAGACACAGGAATTTGCTTGATAAGATTACATTTCCAATATTGGAACGTCAAATGTTTAAAGCCTCATGTAAACCATCTTTTCTTACATGTTCCAATTTAACATTTGCATTTTGCTAACGATGGAATTGCACTTTACTAATGGTGACTTTGGATTGAATACATTTCCACCGGCCAGATGGATTTATAGAATTATTGGTGTAAATGCTCTGTATTGCTAGAATTGGCTAAAATGTCAAAGCATCTATGTCATATTTAATTCTGGAAATGTTTTACTACAGGACCATATTGTCAATGTCATCGATGACCAGCTTTAAGAAGTAAGTTAACATGATCTGAAGACATTTGCCCAAGGTGAAAGAAACCTTAGAAATATGAATCCTTGCTTTCCCTTGGAGGCACATTAGTTGTACGACCAAACCCTGTTCATAGACAAAAGAAATACCTGCCCCATAGAACTCAGAAGAGGTTGACACCATTCTCAAGGCCAGATCCTTGCACAGATATGTTCCTTCATTTGATGTGTTGTAAACTCCTTGTGCACAACTAAAACAGACTTTACTTCAGCGGTCTTGACTGACAGGCTGAGCATTTAGGGAATCCTCCCTCTTTCCTGACCAAAGTCAAAGGTTAAAAGCTTGCCGCATTATTGAAATGAAGACAAAAGAATCCTTTCATATGTGAATCTCTAGCACATGTGGGATCCAGACCTTTATAAAAACTTAACACCGCATTGATCCTTCAGCTGTACACAGTCGTCTGCTCCACAAGAAGTAAGGGACTGCTTCAATAGGTGGAGAAAGCACAAGCCATATATTTTCCTATTAGCCTAGTATTTGTGTAGCGTACCAATGAAACGAAACAAAATGTGAAATAACTAGAGCATTTAGAAATTAAATAAAGTTTATAACATAAAAAATACAGTGTTTTCATAAAGATGTGTATGGTAAACAGCATAACCACTGGTGGATGCGCTATACATAAGGACTACAGGACGGTGGAAGATGCTGTTTTTATGTAAAAAAAAAGTATTGTAAAATTGTCCTTTATACTTTTGTAGCGCCCCGAGGGTTCGGTTGCTACAGGGGTATTGCACCTCATCCAGAGGAGTGATATTCCACTCCCGGGTAAGGATGGAGTATGGACCAGGGCTCAGTTAGCTGCATACACCACACACACACCATTTCCGGGGGATAGCTCGACGGTGCTCCCATTGATATATATGCAGGCACAACTGACTATGACACTGGCTGGAGTGGGGAGGGGGGAGGAAAACCCAGTGGTGTAGGAGCAGATAGGGGTTGGTTTCTGAGCATAGGTAGGAGCTCATTGGGTGCTGGTCACCTGAGCTCACACACAGAGGAGGAGGTATAAAAGGTGGGCACCATCTTAGTTCAGGGGTTCGTACAGTGGAGAGGTGACAGGGAGCGGAGGCTCTGTAGGAGCTCTGCTCAGAAGGCAGGCCTAGAGAAGAGGCCAGGGCCAGAGTGGAGGAGAGGAGAAGGAACGGAACAGAAAGAGAAGGAACCAAGGAGTAGAAAGGCTCAGAGACATGAAGGCAGAAGGGACCCTAAGGACCAGCGTGATATCGGGTGACGGGTCAGGCAAGAGAAGGGTACCGGATCCCAAATTGGTGGAGGTAAATCATCCCTCAGCCAAGAACCGGAGGTCGTGATCATTTATTGGTGCGACCCCCTCTAGGAAGGCACCATATAGGATAAAGGGAAACGGGGCCCACGTTTGCCCGCATAGATCCGCGGCAGCTGGACAGAAGTTTGGTCACTGGTGGGGCACGGCCAGAGAAAGGAAAGAAGGGAGTCCTGGGCTATGCTCCTGAATTGCCCGGGGGTTGACCGAGCCCCGCACCTGGTGGACGCAGCACGGCTTGGGCAGAGGTGGCTCAGAAAATAACTGTGAGTAAAAGGCATTGGACTGCAACACGTTGAGTCTGTGTTTCTTACCGCGCCAGCACTAACGGTACTGGAACGTCTGGCACCACAACCCCCAGCCTCAGTGGTCTGCCCTGCAGCGGCGGTTCACCCTGACTGCAATCCATGGGTGGCATAGTCGGACATTAACCTAAAACATATAAAAGATTGCCACTGGTCTGACCACCCTGAGCCACGGGATCGGGTTGCCACTACTACCCCCAGCATCGTACAGAAGGCCCGGTTCCGGGTACCCCACGGCCCAGGGGGAGAGTCACTTTTACCGTATATACTGGTTGTTACAGTACATACTTACTGGTGACTGATAAAAATCGTGAACACATCCAGAGACTACCAGAGTTTTTGTCTGAAGACATAATAGATGCATGTGATTGTGGTTCACTTAGATCTTGGCTGACTATTTTCAAACAGAGAACGGACCGATATAAAAACAAAAGACATAAGTGGTATTTACTAATGCAAACCCTTGCCACTTCAGTGCCACCAATACACTATGACATCTGTAAGAAAGCAGCTGGACAGATCCTGGATGGAGTGTATGAGTCACCGAAATGCCTAGCCTCGGTGATGTTAAACCCAGAGGGAAGGCTCCAGAACAGATAGTGCTGAAAGGTTTTATTTCTAATTTTGGGTCTGGGTTTTAGGAATATCTGGAAGAGTTGGGCGGGACTGGTCCTTCCCATCCTCCAATCCAGGAGGTCCAGCTGATATAAATGGGCAGATGAGCTTCTCTATAATGGTCTGTATGTGCGGAGGTGGAAAGACCTTGTGTATGTTGCTCAGTCTCAGCCAGAACCTGTAAAGAGGAGGACTTCTATCTCAACGGATAAGACCTTGCTATAATATGGACAGGTTATTTTTGTTTGTTTTATTTGCCTTTACACTGAAGGAAAGGCTCATTTTGTAATGAACTTTCCTGTTTGCAATAAGAATCTTTGTGACTGTATGGACCTGGCAGCTATCAAATATTGTGCACTCCATTATGTAGCATCGGCGTCTCTGCCCCGTACTAGGCAGAGACGCCGTCCCTCTCACCTCCCCGCTCCTGGCGCGGCGTCCTCCAGCGCTTCTCTCCCCGCTGCTTCCGGCATGCGCTCCATCCCCGGCAGTGTGCTTAGGGCGCGCGGGCGCTCCCCCTCTCTTAAAGGGACCGCGCGCGCCATCCTAAGGAGTCCCCAGCCAATTGCAGGAGGACCTCCCATATATAAGGCACCTCCTCCAAAATGGAGGTCCCCGAGCAATGTTGTTGCAAAGCCTTCACTCTGCTTCAGCCCTCAAGTCCCGTTACCAGTTACCTGCCAGTCACCTTCCAGATTCCTGCTTGTTACCTGCCAGTCACCTGCCAGATTCCTGCCTGTTACCTGCCAGTCACCTGCCAGATTCCTGCTTGATACCTGCCTGATATCCGCTTACCTGCTTGCAAGCCTGCGGTCTGACGGTCTGCCTTCCGACTCCTGTCAGTCTGTCTATGGACCAGCCTGCCCGCTCACCTAGGAGCGCTCACCTACTACCTGTCTGCTAGCCTACCTGGAGGCTCCGCCGTCACGTGCTGTGACCACCTGCCTGTCCAGAGACTCTTGTCCGCTCACCTGGGAGCGCTCACCTGCTACCTGCCTGCTAGCCTACCTGGAGGCTCCGCCGTCACGTGCTGTGACAACCTGCCTGTCCAGAGACTCTTGCCCGCTCACCTGGGAGCGTCCACATGCTACCTGCCTGCTAGCCTACCTGGAGGCTCCGCCGTCACGTGCTGTGACCACCTGCCTGTCCAGAGACTCTTGCCCGCTCACCTGGGAGCGTCCACCTGCTACCTGCCTGCTAGCCTACCTGGAGGCTCTGCCGTCACTTGCCGTGACCACCCGCCTGTCAAGAGACTGTCCCCGTCACTTGCCGTGACCTTCTGCCCTTCTACCCAGAGACTGTCCCCGTCACTAGCCGTGACTACCTGCCCGCCTTCCCTGGGAGCCACCCACTTCCTTACAAGGACTGCCCCCTTGTATAGTTGCTCAGAGCTTCCACCTCCCAGACCCGTTACAGTTTGCTCGGGCCATGGAACCCGGTGGTCCCCAGATCTCCGATCTGCACCAGGAAGTCTTACGTCAGAAAACTCAGCAGGAGGTGGTACTGTCCTATCTACGGTCCGTTAACTCTCGTCTAGGCGCATTGTGTGACTCGTCTTTGTCTACCTCTGGTCCAGCCGTGCCCATTCCTGCGGTACCGCAATCCAGTCCCTTCATGGTACCCGACTATGGACTTCGGCTTCTGGCACCTCCACGCTTTGCCGGCGAACCTACTTTAGCTCGGGGTTTCATAAACCAGTGCACCCTGCACTTTGAGCTATTGGCATACCAGTTCATCTCCGACCGGGCCAAGGTGGCCTTCATCATGTCCCATCTCACTGGGATGGCACTGGCATGGCTAAATCCCCTGTGGGAGAGAGGGGATCCCCTGGTGTCCGACCTGCCGTCTTTCCTCGCTGCTTTCCGGAAAGTCTTCGATGAACCTGGACGGAAAACCTCTTCTGCCTCCTCTCTGCTACGTCTCCGCCAAGGGAGTCTCACCGTGGGCCAATATGCCATACGGTTCCGCACCCTCGCTTCTGAGCTTGCCTGGGAAAATGAGGCTCTGGTGTCCGTCTTCTGGGAGGGTCTTTCCGGTCGGATTAAGGACGAGTTAGCTGGTCGGGACATTCCTACCACTCTGGATGACCTGGTGTCACTAGCTACCCAGATTGGCATCCGGTTCCAAGAAAGTGCCAAAGAGACTGCCTGGGAGAAAGACTTTTCTTGCTCTGCTCCTACTTCCCTGAGACCTGCCTCTCAACCAGTCACTCCGCGGGCGCTCTCGCCTGAACCTATGCAGATCGACCAGACCAAGATGGTCAGATCTCGCCAAGAATCTCGCCGAACCGAGGGAAGCTGTTTCTATTGTGGCAGTATGGAGCACTTCATCCGTTCCTGCCCGGAAAAGCCGGGAAACGCCAGTGTCTAGGACCGCTCGGAGAGGTCGTCCTAGACAAAAGTAAGCCCTCTCCATCTCTGACTTTACCGGTCTCTATTGCTTGGGGAGAAAACCGTCACTTTGAACTCGCCCACCTGAATTCTGGAGCTGCTGGAAACCTCATCTCCCAGTCTCTGGTAGAGAGATACCGTATTCCCACCAAGTCCCTGGCTGAACCATTGTCAGTCGCCTCCGTGGATGGAAGACTTCTCTCGGAGACCATCCTGCTCATCACTGAACCCATAACCCTGCAGGTGGGAATGCTGCACTCTGAGGAAATCTCATTCCATGTGCTGTCCGGACTTTCTCACTCCCTGTTGCTAGGTCTACCTTGGCTCCAGACACACGAACCCGTATTGAACTGGCGATCCGGTGAAGTACTCCGATGGGGTCCAGACTGCCATAGGACCTGCCTGGTTCCGGTCCGCCCAGCTCGCCCTTCGCCTACTCCAGCTAATTTACCAGGTCTCCCGGCTCCTTACTGGCCCTATGCGGACGTCTTCGGTAAGAAGGAAGCAGAGACGTTGCCACCCCATAGGCCATATGACTGCCCGATCGACCTGGTACCTGGCACCACTCCTCCCCGTGGGCGTATCTACCCGTTGTCTGCAGCCGAGACCCGGGCCATGTCTGAGTACATTGAAGAGAATCTGGCCAGGGGATTTATCCGAAAATCTACCTCCCCGGCTGGAGCCGGATTCTTCTTTGTCAAAAAAAAAGACGGCTCGTTACGTCCCTGTATTGACTACAGAGGACTCAATCTCATCACAGTAAAAAACAAATACCCCCTGCCGCTCATCTCCGAATTGTTTGACCGTCTCAAGGGTGCCAGGATCTTCTCCAAGCTGGATCTACGAGGAGCATATAACCTGGTCCGTATCCGTCAAGGAGACGAGTGGAAGACGGCATTCAATACCCGGGACGGTCACTATGAGTACCTTGTGATCCCCTTCGGTCTCTGTAATGCTCCCGCTGTCTTTCAAGAACTAGTCAACGACATCTTCCGTGACCTCCTGTACTCCTGTGTAGTGGTATACCTGGACGATATCTTGGTCTTCTCTCCGGATCTCCCCACACACCGAAGGGATGTTCGTCAGGTCCTGCTTAGGCTTCGGCAGAACCACCTCTATGCCAAATACGAGAAGTGCCTCTTCGACCAGACCTCCCTACCGTTCTTGGGCTATGTCATCTCCCAGACAGGTCTGCAAATGGATCCCGAGAAGCTCTCTTCCATTCTAAAATGGCCTCGTCCTGAAAGTTTGAAGGCGATACAGCGATTCCTGGGCTTCGCTAATTACTATCGTCTTTTCATCCCACACTTCTCGTCTCGGACTGCTCCCATATCTGCACTTACCCATAAGGGGGCTAATCCCAGGACATGGTCGCCTGAAGCCGAGGAGGCCTTCCTTTCCTTAAAGAAAGCCTTCGCTTCTTCTCCCGTCCTGCACCGTCCGGACTGTAATAAACAATTCTACCTGGAGGTTGATGCCTCCTCCTCCTCCTCCGGAGCGGTACTCACCCAAAAATCTTCTACCGGGAGAATGGTAACCTGCGGCTTCTTCTCCAAAATCTTCTCCTCATCTGAGCGCAACTACTCCATAGGAGACCGTGAATTGCTAGCCATCAAATTGGCACTGGGGGAGTGGTGCTATCTGCTTGAAGGGGCTCTCTACCCGGTAATTATCTACACGGATCACAAAAACCTGGCATATCTCCAAAATACCCAGAGACTCAATCCTCGCCAGGCCCGGTGGTCGTTGTTTTATGCCCGCTTCGACTTCATTCTTCATTTCCGTCCGGCGGACAAGAACGTCAAAGCTGATGCCTTGTCCCGGTCCTTCCTGTCCTCCGATCAAGAGGAGGAGCCTACGCACATCATCGACTCCTCCAAGGTGATGAATGTGGCCCCCTTGGATCTGACTCGTCTCCCACCCGGTAAGACGTTTGTAGCTGTACCAGATCGGGAGAGGGTTCTTCGCTGGGGACATTCTTCTAAACTAGCTGGCCATGCTGGCCAAAAGAAGACCTTCCAACTCATTACCCGGCATTACTGGTGGCCTACCCTGCGTAAGGACGTGGTAGACTTCGTCGCGGCCTGCTCATCCTGTGCCCGTAACAAAGTTCCCAGACATCTACCAGCTGGCCATCTCCTGCCCCTTCCCGTACCTGCTGCTCCTTGGCAGCACATTGCTATGGACTTTATCACCGATCTTCCTATTTCTGCCGGTTGTACAGTCATTTGGGTTGTCGCTGACCGCTTTTCTAAGATGGCCCACTTCATTCCCCTGCCTGGTCTCCCATCTGCACCCGAGCTGGCTAAAGACTTATCCGCCACATCTTCCGTCTCCATGGCCTGCCCCTCCACATCGTGTCGGATCGTGGGGTTCAGTTCACCTCACGCTTCTAGAGAGCCACATGTAAGCTGCTAGACATCACCCTGGACTTCTCCTCTGCTTACCACCCACAGTCCAATGGTCAAGTGGAGCGGATCAATCAGATCCTGACCAGTTACCTCCGGCACTTCGTTAATGCACACCATTCGGACTGGGTGGATCTCTTACCATGGACCGAGTTCTCTTACAATAACCATGAGAGTGAATCCTCTTCCAAATCCCCGTTCTTTATAGTCGGTGGCCAACATCCCCGGATTCCACTTCCTGTCTCCGTTTCTGTGGACAACCCTGCTGCGGAGTCTCTTGTCATCGAATTTTCTACTATTTGGGAGAGTACCAGGTCCGCTCTTCTTCTGTCCTCTGAGCGGATGAAGAGATATGCTGATAAGAGACGTCTGGATCCACCTCAATTCCGTCCGGGAGACAAGGTTTGGCTCTCGTCCAAACATGTGCGGCTCAAAGTACCCTCCTTCAAGTTGGGTCCTCGATTCATCGGTCCCTTCGAAGTCCTTAGGCAAATTAACCCTGTGGCCTACAAATTAAAACTCCCGGCCACCCTACGGATTCCCAACTCCTTCCACGTATCTCTCCTCAAACCCGTTGTCTTTAACTCTTTTTCCAATAATCCAGGTGCCCCTCCTGCTCCAGTTTCCGCTGATGACGTCTTTGAGGTAGAGAGTATTCTGGCCTCCAAGAGGGTAAGAGGAAAAACCTTTTTTCTGGTAGATTGGAAGGGGTTTGGTCCTGAGGAGAGAACTTGGGAACCCAGGGAGAACATCAACGCCCCGCTTCTCCTTGAAAAATTTCTTTCTGGCCAAAAAAAGAGGGGGCCTAAAGGGGGGGGTACTGTAGAATCGGCGTCTCTGCCCCATACTAGGCAGAGACGCCGTTCCTCTCACCTCCCCGCTCCTGGCGCGGCGTCCTCCAGCGCTTCTCTCCCCGCTGCTTCCGGCACGCGCTCCTTCCCCGGCAGTGTGCTTAGGGCGCGCGCGCGCTCCCCCTCTCTTAAAGGGACCGCGCGCGCCGTCCTAAGGAGTCCCCGGCCAATTGCCGGAGGACCTCCCATATATAAGGCACCTCCTCCAAAATGGAGGTGCCCGAGCAATGTTGTTGCAAAGCCTTCACTCTGCTTCAGCCCTCAGGTACCGTTACCAGTTACCTGCCAGTCACCTGCCAGATTCCTGCTTGTTACCTGCCAGTCACCTGCCAGATTCCTGCCTGCTACCTGCCAGTCACCTGCCAGATTCCTGCTTGATACCTGCCTCATATCCGCTTACCTGCTTGCAAGCCTGCGGTCCGACGGTCTGCCTTCCGACTCCTGTCAGTCTGTCTATGGACCAGCCTGCCCGCTCACCTAGGAGCGCTCACCTACTACCTGTCTGCTAGCCTACCTGGAGGCTCCGCCGTCACGTGCTGTGACCACCTGCTTGTCCAGAGACTCTTGCCCGTTCACCTGGGAGCGTCCACCTGCTACCTGCCTGCTAGCCTACCTGGAGGCTCCGCCGTCACGTGCTGTGACCACCTGCCTGTCCAGAGACTCTTGCCCGCTCACCTGGGAGCGTCCACCTGCTACCTGCCTGCTAGCCTATCTGGAGGCTCTGCCGTCACTTGCCGTGACCACCCGCCTGTCAAGAGACTGTCCCCGTCACTTGCCGTGACCTTCTGCCCTTCTACCCAGAGACTGTCCCCGTCACTAGCCGTGACTACCTGCCCGCCTTCCCTGGGAGCCACCCGCTTCCTTACAAGGACTGCCCCCTTGTATAGTTGCTCAGAGGTTCCACCTCCCAGACCTGTTACACATTACACATTCCATTCATTCAGTCACCTTACTTTTGAGGCCATTGATTGACTGCAGGGTTGAGTGACTGATGGAAATGAAGTCAATACTTCCAGTGGTATGATTATAATAAAGGCTGGAACTAAAAAGCATCTTTGGCACACAAACCTGACCATGCTGCATACAATATTCCTTCCTTCCTTCCTTCCTCAAGATTGTTGAAAAATAGTGGTTTGTAGTGTATGCTGTGCTGAATTGTAATTTACATGGTTGCACCTGTCGCCATTCCCTAAAACAGAATCTGTCAACAATTTATATTTTCCAATCTGAAGACAGCATAAAATCTATATACAGACCCCGATTCGTGTAGTGTGTCACTTACTGAGCTAATGGATGTTGTTTTTAAATCACCATGCTGTAGCTCAGCTAGTTCTCTCACTGATAAGTTCTATTTAAGCCCGCTTGCACCACTGATTGACAACATTTTGCCCCCAGAACTTACTTTAAATGAATGGGTGCATTACCAGTGTGAGATATGTAGCTAACACAAAACAGTAGAACTGAACTTTGTCTCTTAACAATCATGTTAGTAGCTGCAGGTTTCACAGCTCTGCTGTATTGCAACACTGGCTGCCTATGAGATGGAAGCTGAAGCACTGAGAGGACACCTGCAGGTGTGTCAGTTATAACACACAGTTCTATAGTGATATCAGAAGAGTAGAGAGCGGCCATTACACGTCACACTGGTAACTCCCCCTTTCATTTAAAATAAGCTCTGTAAGCAGATACTCACGCAGATAAGTATCCGGCACGTAGCCCTGAACAGCGCATTTACATATATTGTATTCCTATGAAATATATGCCCATATAAATGGCTTAGGAGGGTTGATCCTACTGACAGATTATCTTTAATGCCTCATTTTTATGTGTATTAAACACAAATTTCTTGGGAATGCTCTAACAGATAGAAAATATAAAGGTGTTGATGGATTTAGCTTTCAAAAACCTATATACATTGCAATGTATGTAATGTGGGGGGCTTGATCTTAATGACTGACTTGTTTAAGTAGGTAAAAAGTCTGAGCATATTATTGATTCTCCTTATAAATTACAAACGCATTAAATTAACTGAATGTGATATCAACCAGCTCGTAGCACCGTCAAATACTATATATACTTTTGAACTTTTTCAATACCATTATAAAGTTATTTATATAGCCTCAAACCTATAATTTGCCATTTGTTATTCCTGTGTCATCTTATGTAGCATATGAACCTTTCGGGCCAGCTCATGGTCCTGGTTGATACTGCAGTCCTGACCCACCCATAGGTATAGTGCTTAGGCCCTTACAAAATACCCAGACCACTACCACATGATAAGTTTTTGTCGGCATCCTCATTTTTAAAGGATAGCATGATGATTTGACTACTAGTGTAAAGGAGTGGAGAAGCTGTCGACACCCCCTTGAAGATCTTATAGTGATATAATGCATTGTCATGTTTTGAAAGTTGCTTTTATCTGTAACGCTGGCGCCTCTGCCTTCTGCCTTCCTCCCCCAGCAGAGACGCCTACTCTCTCACCGCCACGACCACGACGGCCGAAGTGTGTCGCTCCTCCTTCCTCTTCCTTCTTGGATGCTGCCCGAGGTACGTGCACAACGCACAGATCCCCGGGCACTGTGCTTAGGGCCATTGGCTCGGGATACTTTAGGATCTAAAGAATCCCCAGCCAATGGTTGGAGGGCACTGACTATTTAAGAACCTCCTCCAACATGGAGGTGCCTGAACAACATTGTAAGATTGTTCCTAACTCTCTTGTTAGTTCTCAGGTCCCAGTGCGCGATTGCCTATATGCCTGCCTGTCTATCAGCCATGCCCACCTGCCTATCAGCCATGCCCGCCTGCCTGTCTATCATCCGTGCCTGTCTGCCATGCCTGCCTGTGCCTACCTCCTGTCCCTTGGGGGTCAGCAGCCATCACCCGAGGTCAATCTTGGAGTAGCACCTGGTCCGCCTCCCCCGTCTCTCCTCGGATCACGGTATTGTCAAGCCACCATACAACCAAGGTTGGACTTGGAGAGGCCCCTAGTCATGCCCCTCCGGGCTCTCCTCAGTCCACAGCACATTGGTTCCACCTCCCAGCCCATTACATTATCTGTGTTGTAGCCTGCAGGACTTAGTTAACCAGTGGATATGGTTAACTATAAGTGCCAGCCAATGGATGGAGGAGTTAAGTGGGCATATGAAATTCAGCTTCCTGTTTTGTGAGGCAGATAGGGAAGAGTACTGAAAAGAGAAAGACCTGTGGTCCTAATCTTAGTATATCAAAAGGGTGTTGTGTGGAAAGAAGGGAGACCATACTTGGATAGGACGTTCTAAAGCAAACAAGGATTAAGTGCCAGAAGGATTCCTTAATTCAGGCAAGTGGGGGCCTGCAGCAAGCATTATCTATACTAGATAAAAAGTGGAAGTGTAGCCAGACTTGAGGGCCATAGAGAAAGATTTGCAGGCTGAGACACATGCTCTCCTACAGAGAATTGAAGATGCAGTGCCACACCAAGTTGCGAATGGTTGTGATTGGTCGTAGCGACTCACCTCAGAGTGTATGGCCTACTCAAGGGAAGATGGAGGTTCCCATTGTGATCTGTGTATTGACTGTTACATGTAATGAAAGAAATGTACTGCCACATGTAACCGTGAAGTTCCTGCCTCTGGATTGTGCAGAAGATGTATTCTTTAAATGTTATGCCTGCTATCTGATGTATATATGCTTCACCTGTTCATTCAGTAATGAAAAGTTTATTTTTGGACTCTGGTCTCCCTCATTCATCTCTGCTTCATTGGGTCCTGCCCTGCTATGTCAATAGGTAATAGTGCACACACACCCAGCCAGGATCCCCTTTTTTCTACAGTGCAGTGAGGCGTGGATGTGATCCTCGGCCATGATCTCCCCTCCCCCCATTACAGTAGTATTCCAGTTTCAGCTGCATCACAGAATAGATTTTTGCTCAAGTCTCTACAGTACCAGGGCAAGCAATAACATACATTGACTCCTGACACTGTAGTTGCTTGGATTTTTTATAACCCATTGACTATATATTCTCTAATGTCCTTTGTTCATATGGTGTGAGTGACACAGATTTATCTTCTACTTTTTGCAAAGAAAGTGTTACTGAAATTTGATTTTGATTGTGACTGTAACTATGTAACAACCCTAGTGTGGACACATGATAGTTATAAAGTAAGAAGATATATAAGAATGTAATTTTTTAATGCATGGGTCTCAAACTCATCCGGGTAAATGGGCCGCACATAGTAAAAATGTTAATATGACGGGCCGTGTTCTTTGTGGGACAAGATGATGTGTTCAATTATACAATTTTGGTTCTACATGACCTTTTGATCATTTGATACCATTTTTGTTGTGTTTTTTTAATGGTGTTTATCACATGTGTTATGGTACAAGTTTTCTTTTTTACTTCAGCTTTTACATAAAATATCAATTTAGTGGATAAATATTTTCATTTTGAATTTCTTTATAATTTATAACAAATGTTTTCCTTTTTTTGTCCCCCAATCGTCCCCATTCAGTAATATTGTTTAACAAGTAGCCCCAATCCTGTAATAATGTCGACTATCCTGGTCCTCATCTTGTATTAATGTCCCACATACTGTTACCCATTTTGTGGTAATATCCCATATGCTGGTCCCTACCTTGTGGTAATGTCACCATCTTGTAGTAGTGTACCTGTAAAGATCCGAGGTTGTGGGTTGTAAGTAATCACCTAGACAGATTAACGATGCAACAATATTTTATTGATCACAGCCATGGTAATAAGCAATTCCAGGTAAATAGCCAAAAAACAGTTCTCAGTCCTCAAATTCCCAATCTGGGTTCAGTAGTTCCACTGGCTTTGCATAAGGCCATACTCACTGTCTCCCAACAGTCCATGATCCTCTAGACGGCAGATAAAACGATGAAAGCACAGGTATCCAGTAGCAGCAGTCCTTTTAAGAAAGTGTAAATCCAAACGACATAATCCATAATGGTAACATGTTTAACCATTCATCCTTCCAAGTCCACGGTCTCCATCCTCTTCCTTCAATCCTTCCACCCAACTCTCCTAAAACATGTCTGTCCTTTCTTACACTGGACTCAGTCCCCTCCCAGGTCAGAAGTGATCACAACCTCACCCTTAAACATTCACTGTTCACTAAACAATGAAGAATATTCTAGAAGCCTTCATCTGAGACTGCATGTAAGACCCCCTGTGGGGACAGCTCCACTGTGTCTACAATCTACACACACATAACGAGATTATTGGCTATTGGAACAATGGTTAGATACTCCTGAGATACAGATTAGTGGAATGCTGGACATTTTACAAATGAATCTAGTGCGCATACTGACAGGTTAGCAGAACTATGTAAAACATAACAAGTAAATCACTAATAAAACACAATAATATTAACAAAAATGGTGGTCCGTTGCTGGAAAAGTATCATAGTCTTTAGAAAATGGGCAGCTCCTCACATACCTCCCCCACTTTTTCAGCACGGACACGAATGTAAGAGGTCTCGCCTTTATGAGAACGAACCTTTGTATCATCCAGTTTCCTCAAAGCATATTCCATGTCGTCCTTGCGAATATACTCCACAGTCCCCATTCTACCCTGGTATAGGTCAGTGTAATAGACATCTCTAGCTTCTCTCATATGGTCTTTCAGATCCTGACAACTTCCCGATGGGGGAAGCCCGGAGACAAGGACTCTGTATTTAGTTCACTGGATCAGGGGTCTGTCTTTTCCGCGGTGTCCTCCATATCCCCCCCCTGATCCCCAGTTTGTCCGGGGAAACTCCACACGTGCCCAATGAGAACCAAACTTGTATCCATTGCGACAATCCCCGGAGTGCTGACATCCAGTTAGGGGGGTGGTCACTTGGTGGCCTGGGGGCACAGTATCTGGGCTGACCAGGGTGAGGGTAGATCCAGTGTCCCGAAGTCCCTGGGCCTCCTTCCTGATGTAATTTACCTCCCCCAGATTACATTCCTTCATTGTGACAGTCATGGCATTTTGTGTATTACCACAGGTGGGGGGTTAGTCTGCAGATAGTGCCGCTCCCTCTCGGTTGAAGCAGTGAGAACCAGTCTTTGGCTTTGGGTTACGACATTGGCCCAGTGGCACACCAATCCTCGTCCTAGGTTGTGATGTGGGCTAGAACGTTCCCAGCATTCCCTGGCAAAGTGTCCCATGAGTCCACAGTTATGGCAGTTAAGCCTTCCTCACCCCAACACGGGCCGTACTTGGGGGCTTTGGCAACCTCCCCCTGTTTGTGAAGTCTGAACTCCCTGCCGTTCCTCATCTGGCCGATCCATGGGTCTCGATGGCCTCCCTGTAAAATCCTGCTCCTGACTCACTGGGGCTGTACTTCCACGTTGCCCTGGTCGATTAGCATACCAATCATCAGCCAATCTTGCAGCCCCATCCAGGCTGAGTGGTTTTCTATCTGCCATACATTCTTTCAAATTGCCTGGGAGCTTTGACATAAATTGTTCCAGCATGATTATATCCATTACATGTTCTGCTTCCTGAGCCCTCAGTCCTTCTATACACCGAGTGCATGCCATACGTAGTGTGTTGGCAAACTCCTGATGTGCATGTGCAGCGACCTTGTCAGTCTCCCGAAACTTCCTCCGGTAGATTTCCGGTGTGACGGCATACCTCTCTAGCAATGCACTGCGAATGGTAGAGTAACATCTCTGATCCACCGAAGACAAGTTATTAAAAGCTTCTCTTGCTATTCCAGTCAGGCCAACACTCAAATATCTGGGCCAGTCATTGACTGACACCTCATGCAGCAGGCAGAGGTTCTCAAATAACCGGAGATGTTCATCAATATCCGAGGTATCCTCATTGAACTGTGGTATATCCCGGTACCTTAAAGATATAGGCCCCTCTCTCCTGTTATTCATTGTTCTCTGCACTGGGGCAGGTGGGGGTATCGCTACATGCATACCCAGATATTTGCTTAGCACTGCCGCCTGCTCCATCTCCGTGGCCCGCTCTCCTAGCGCGTCCAGCATACTCCTCAACTCAGTCGGTCCATCCTCTGTCATCTCTTCTGCCAAGTCACCGCTCGGTAACTTTCCCTGGAATGCTCTCCAGAGATAGGTGATCCCACCGCTGACACCACTTGTAAAGATCCGAGGTTGTGGGTTGTAAGTAATCACCAAGGCAGATTAACGATGCAACAATATTTTATTGATCACAGCCATGGTAATAAGGAATTCCAGGTAAATGGCCAAAAAACAGTTCTCAGTCCTCAAATTCCCAATCTGGGTTCAGTAGTTCCACTGGCTTTGTATAAAGCCATACTCACTGTCTCCTAAGTTTTGGTTGGCCCACAGATTTCGTATCTCCAGCCAGTATAGTCTGTACCCACAGTCCATGATCCTCTAGACGGCAGATAAAACGATGAAAGCACAGGTATCCAGTAGCAGCAGTCCTTTTAAGAAAGTGTAAATCCAAATGACATAATCCATAATGGTAACATGTTTATCCATTCATCCTTCCAAGTCCACGGTCTCCATCCTCTTCCTTCAATCCTTCCACCCAACTCTCCTAAAACATGTCTGTCCTTTCTTCCACTGGGCTCAGTCCCCTCCTAGGTCAGAAGTGATCACACCCCCCCCTTAAACATTCACTGTTCGCTAAGCAATGAAGAATATTCTAGAAGCCTTCATCTGAGACTGCATGTAAGACCCCCTGTAGGGACGGCTCCAGTGTGCCTACAATCTACACACACATAACGAGATAATTGGCTATTGGAACAATGGTTAGATACTCCTGAGATACAGATTAGTGGAATGCTGGACATTTTACAAATGAATCTAGTGCACATACTGACAAGTGCGCAGAACTATATAAAACATAACAAGTAAATCACTAATAAAACACAATAATATTAACAAAAATGGTGGTCCATTGCTGGAAAAGTATCATAGTCTTTAGAAAATGGGAAGCTCCTCACAATACCCTTTCCTGGTCCCCTTCTTGTAATCAAGTCCCCCACACTGGTCCACATCTTGTAGTAATGTCCTCATCTTATAGTAATGTCCCCATCCTGGTCCCATGTTGTAGTAATTTCCCCATCTTGTAGTAATGTCCCCATCCTAGTCCCCATCTTCAGAGGCGTAGCTAGAGTTTTGGTTCAGGGGGGGCGAAACTTCTGAGTGGGCCCCTAATCAGGTAACCCTGATTACAACTATGGTGGTGCACCCAGACAGTGGATGTAGGAGAACCTCAGCAGATGACTGCGCTGTTACTGAAAATAATCTCTATCCAAAGACCAGCACTGATATTACCGCCATATGGTGACATATATTGATAGATACCAGTCCTGCAGAACATATAAGAGATCACAGTACAGTTATATATAGTGACTTACAACTGACGTTCTTTCTGATTAAACTGCTCACTTTTCCCGTCTTTTCCATCTGGCCCAGATCAAAACGACAACTTCTCCAGTCAGGACTCATCTGCAGAGATCACAACAAAGACACATTTGACTCCTTACATTTCAGGCACTGTCCACATCTATTCCCGACCTGCACAAACTCCTCATCCTGCTGATATCCCAATACTGAGCCTCTGTTGCTGTATGTGTCCCTATTACTGCACCTACTGTGTGCCCTCTAGATGGTAAAACAAGCCTCTAGAATATAGTAATGCCGTGTGCAAGTGCCCTAGAAAACAGTGCCCACATTGTGCCCCATATAAAGTAATAGTGCCCTCTGTGTGCCCCTTTGACAGTCACAATACCCTGAGTTCCCCTATAATGATAAATGCCCACTTAACATTTAATAATGTCCTGAGTCTCCCCCATGTACAGCTCCCCTCTACACAGTATGGTGCTCTCTTACACACAGCATAATTCCCCTTCACTGTATAGTATCCCCCACACAGTATACTGACCCCTTAGTATCCTCCAAACTGATGTCTCCAACACTGTATAATGGCCACCATACTGTACAAAGACCCCACATTATCTCCCACACTGTATGATGGCCCCCACACTGTGCAAAGACCCCACATTATCTCCTACACAGTATGAAGCCAACTGTAATCCCCACACTGTATAAATAGCCTACATATAGTATAATGCACAAGATAGGCCTCTATATAGTATAATGCAACCCCATAGGCCTCCATATAGTATAATGCACCCCATAGGTCTCCATATAGTATAATGTACCTAAATATAGTATAATGCACCCCCATAGGCCTCTATAGTATAATGCACTCCCATAGGCAGACTATAGTATAATGCTCCCCCATAGACCTCTATAGTATAATGCACCCCCATAGGCAGACTATAGGCAGACATAGCCCTCTCATATGACTATGTTGCTGAAAAAATAAAAAAGTTATGGCTGCCTGAACATGAAAATGTAAAATTTTAAAAAGAAAAAAATGGTCTGTCTAAACCTCTTCACCCCCCAGCCTGTTTTCACGTTCCTAATCTGGCCAAATTTTACAATTCTGACTAGTGTTACTTTATGTGGTAACAACTATGGAACGCTTCAATGTATACCAGTGAATCTGAGATTGTTTTTCAGTGACACATTGTATTCTATGTCAATGGTACACTTAGGACAATATTTTTTGCATTTATTTGTGAAAATTTCGGAATTTTGGCGAACATTTTGAAAATGTAGCAATTTTTAAATTTTAATTTTTATGCCTTCATATCAGATTTTTATCACACAAAATAGTTAATAAATAACATTTAGCACATGTTTACTTTACATCAGCATGATTTCTTAAACATAATTTTTCTTTTTGTTTGGAAGTTAGGATTAAAAGTTTATCAGCAATTTATCGTTTTCCCACAAAATTTCCCCAAAAATTTATTTAGGGACCACATCCCATTTGAAGTGGCTTTGAGTAGGCTATATGACATAAAATACCCAAAAGTGACACCATTCTAAAAACTGCACTACTCAAAGTGCTCAAAAGTGCTTCACATGAATTAAAACAATTGGGAAGGAAAATAAATGTTTATTTTCCCACAAAAATGTTGCTTTAGCCCTAAATTTTGCATTTTCACGAGGGTAACAGGAAAAAGTGGACCAAACAATTTATTGTGCAATTTCTCCTGAGTAAGCCGATACCCCATATGTATTGGAAAAATACTGTTCGGTTGGACAGCAGGGCTCGGATGGGAAAGAGCATCATTTGACTTTTGGGGTGCAAAATTGACTGAAATAGATTGCGGATGCCATGTCATGTTTTCAGAGCCTCTGATGTGCCTAAACAGTGGAAACCCTCCACAAGTGAGCGCATTTTGGAAACTGCACCCCTCAATAAATTTATTTAGAGGTGCGGTGAGCACCTTGAACCCACAGGTGCTTCACAGAATTTTATAACGTTGAGCCATGAAAATGAAACAATACATTTTTCCCACAAAAATGTTGGTTCTGCCCCATATTTTTCATTTTCACAAGGGTAACATGGACCATACAATGTGTTGTGCAATTTCTCCTGAGTACACTGATACCCCATATGTTATTCAAAATCTACTGTTTTGGTGCACGGAAGGACTCGGAAGGGAAGGAGCGCCATTTTAATTCTGGAGCACAGTTTTGGGTGAAATAAATTGAGGATGCCATGTCACAATTGAAGAGCCCCTATGATGCAAAACAGTAGAAACCCCCACAAGTGACCCAATTTTGTAAACTACACTTTTTGAGAAATTCATCTAGGTGTGTAGTGAGCATTTCTAAACCTCAGGCGATTCACAGAATTGTATAACATTGGGCTGAGTATATGGCAAATTACATTTTTTTCCACTAAAATATTGCTTTGGCCCCAAGTTTTTAATTTTCAGAAAGGTTAATAGGGGAAAATGAACATTCAGAATGCAAGAAGCGCCATATTGGAGTGTATATTTTGCTCGAATGGTTTGATGATTCCATGTCACATTGGCAGAAAAGCAGACCCTCCATAGGTGACCCCACTTTACAAACTACACCCCTCAATGAATTAATCTAGGGGTGCAGTGAGCATATTGACACCACATGTGCATCACAGAATTTTATACCTTTGGGTATTGATGAAAGAATAATTAAATTTTTACCACTAAAATGTTATTTTAGCCTCAAGTGTTCAATTTTTATAAGGGCTAATAGTCAAAAATGGACCTCAGTTTGTTGTGCAATTTCTCCTGAGTGTGCCAGTATACCTTACATGTAATCAGGAAATACTGTTCAGGCACAGTGGAAAGCTCAGAAGAGAAGGGGCGCCATATTATAATGCAGATTTAGCTGTTATGGTTTGTGGGTGCCATGACCCACTGGGAGAGCCCCTGAGGTGCCAAAACAGCAGAAACCCCACATAAGTGACACCATTTTACAAACTTCACCCTACAATGCCTTCATCTAAGGGTGCAGTGATCATATTGACACTATTGGTGTGTCATAGAATTTTATACCATTGAGCAGTGAAGAAAAATGAATTACAATTTTACCACAAAAAATATTTTAGCCCCAGATTTTACATTTTCACATAGGAAGATGGGTAAAAATTACACCAAAATTTGTCACACAATTTCTGTTGAATGTGGCAATACCCCATATGTGGCTGAACAGTACTGCTTAGCCCAACTGTGAGACTCAGGAGGGAAGGAGCGCTATTTGACTCTTGGAGAACAATTTTTCGTAGAATAGTTTGCGGACTCCATTTACAGAGCCACTAAGTGCCGGAAGAGCAGAATCCCCCCTCAAGTGACCCCATTTTGGAAATCACACCCCTCTGGAAATTTATCTACAGGTGCAGTAATAATTTTGTCTCCATGGGTGTATTCCAGAAACAAGAAGCAATGGATGTTGCTGAGTGAAAATTGCAAATCTGCCATTGTAGTGCCCAGTATGTTGTAATGCCCATACATTGCGATCAGCTCATGCTTCTGGAGACATGGACCCCTAAATTAAGCGAGCTTTCATTGCTGCAGAAATGCCAAACATATGGATGCTAACTGCAGTTTAGGCACACTGTGGGGCTCACAAGGGAGGGGGGCAATAGGATTTGGGAGTGCAGAATTTGCTGGATTTCTTTTGGGGGGGTGAGGGGCCATTTTGCTTTTCCAGAGCCTTTGTGCTACTAGTAATGTGAAAGCTGGATTGAGTTGAAGCTTTTATTGGGAACATTTTATGTAACATTTGTGATTACATTTATCCTGCACCCTATGCTGAGCACTTACATCTGGGTCTCCATCTAAATCTCCGAATGACATGATTCAGATGAAACCCCCAATGGATCCATTCACGATAATGATCTAGCAGAGTTACTCTGGACTCCGTCTGGCCTCTTTTCAGCATTGTCCTTCTATTCAGCCATACACAAAACTGTGGCCAACCACATTTTTATGCATGCTTAAAAAGACAGACACCTCTGAATCATAGGCCAGACAGTTTTCACAGTGCCTCCATCTGCCTCATTATAGGGAATCCTCCACCGGAGATTCTGTTTGAATCACGTATTTCAGAGATGTACATGGAAATCCCGGTGGAAGAGCTCAGTGTAGAGCGCAGGATAAATGTGAGCTGAGCCTTACTGCAATATTTGAGAGGCAGAATGATTAAATCATCAGCGGATGAAGAATTGGTTCTATTTTTTTAAGCCATTCACTGTGCAATATAAGTGATTTGATGGATTAATTCTTGTGGTTGGTGCGATTACAGCGATACCAGATTTATATTGATGATATGTGTAAAGTGCTGTGTACTTAATGGTGCTATATAAGTGAGTAAAATAAAAAAATAAAATATTTTTTTTTATGTTTTCCTGCTGTCACACACTAAAAGATGCTTTTTTTTGTACAAAAATAAGTTTTTGCATCGCATTCTGAGAGTTATAATTTTTCTATATTTCTGCTGACAGTTAGAGAAGGCTTGCTTTTTGTGGGACGAGTTGACGGTTTATTGGCACATAACATTTCTTGATAGCTTTCTATTCTGATTTTTGTGAGGCAGAATGAACAAAAAACAGCAATTCAGGAATTGTTTCTGTTTTTTTTTATGCCATTATCTGTTTGGTAAAAGTGATAAGACCACTTTATTGGATACACATTAGCTACATTTATATCATTTTTTTATGTTTTGGCGCTTTTACACAATAAAAACTATTTTTTAGAAAAAATAATTGTATTTGCATCGCTATATTCTGAGAGCCATAGCTTTTTTTATTTCTCCACTGATAGGTATGGAAGCTTGTTTTTTGCGGTACAAGATGATGTTTTCAGCTATACCATTTTCATTTACATTCGACTTTTTCATGAAAAAGCATAGTTTTAACCATTTTTTTTCCTTTGTTTTACGGTGTTCACTGAAGGGGTTAGCTAGTGTGACAGTTTTATAAATCGTATCGTTACGGACGCAGCTTTACCAAATGTGTGTAGTTTTTTTATTTATACATAAATATATGTATTTATTGCCATAATATTTTTCTCATTTTTTTATTTTTTAATATTTTTACAATTTTTGAAAACTTTTTTTTTTACGTTTTTACTTAGCCCCTCTATGGGACTTTAACTTTTATTACTCTGATTGCTGGTATAGTGCATTGCAATAAGCCTCAAATACAATGCTCCAAGGCCACCGTAGCTGGCAGACCCGGCAATCATCATGACAACCTCGGGTTGACATGGCAATGATCAGGTATTCGCGATGTTGTAATGAGGGCGCTGATCGGAAGTGAGAGCCTCTTCTTCTCCTAGCCTCCTAAATGTTATGATTAATATTGATTGCGGCATTTAGAGGGTTAAGTGGCCCAGGGCAGTGCGGGCACCACTTGTGGCCTGCACAGCTGTGGCTTGGTTGTCATTTACGCTAAGCTCATGGCAGTGATCGCGCGGGCACTGCTTCTGTGCCCGCACGATCTCCATGACTTAAGTTTACATTATAGGCTGTGAAACCTTTCCCAACCATGATGTAACTTACGTAACAGGTTGTTGTGAAAAGATTAAAGGCCAAAACTGGCTGTGACGTGAAGGGTTTAATGACCATTTATAAGGTAAACAAAATAGAATTTCAATATCTGCAGTTGATTCTAAGTTATGTCATGCAAATGTATCATGAATAAAGGTCATGCACTTGGATTGAGGAAACAAAATGTACCTTTTTGCATTAAAGGGAACCAAGAGGTGGATCTAGGTTTTAAGCACCCGGGGCAAAAATTCAGTTTGGCGCCACTTCCTATACCGCTCAAACCATAGCTTATGTGTTTTTAGTAGCCGTCATGTGACCGCTCATATGCGATTTGTATATATACAGTCACGTTCCGACAAACTGCTCTTCTTAATTTTCTTATGTTCAGTGAAATACTACAGCCCCTGCTTCAATGAGACAAGCATGAAGAGATACTAGTCGGCACATAACTGTAAGTATGAAAATTGAATACGAGTGGTCATGTAATGACCGCTAGAACTGACAAGCAATGTATTACATGGTGTTAGGATTGGGTAAGGTTTAGCGCTTAATTTTATAATTAAAGAGTTTGTCCAGGTTTGTGATGAGAGTCTGCAGTCACTCCTTGTACCTGTAGACTTCTGAATCCTCATAGTGTGTGCACTGCATATTGTCAGCAGTCTTCTGTGCAGGCGGCAAGAGATGGTGGTAATGTGACTACAAGTATACAATTTGCATACTTCTGGCAATATTCTGACTAGAAGTGTGCTGCCTCATTCAATACAAGTGAACTGAGCAAGGCAGCAGGCAGTTAGTCGGCACATGACCGCATGTATGCAAATTGTATGGTTATGTGACCTCCAGCTTTCACCGCCAGCACCAGAGAATTATGACAGGGTGCAGTGCGTGCTGTGAAGATTAGTGTTGAGCCACCCCCGTAGTGTTCGAGTTCGGTTCGATTCATCGAACACCCGTATGTTCGCCGAACTGTTCGTCGAACTGTTCGTCGAACACCTTCGAACACCGTTAAAACCAATGGAAGGCAAATAAAAACACATAGAAACACATAGAAAACACATAGAAAACACTTCAAAGGTGTCCAAAAGCTGACAAACTGCTCAGAAGACACAACTAACACATGAAAAAGTGACAAGTACATATAGTCATGCGAAAAGAAAAGAGGTGGGTAAAAGGAGGGGGGGACACAGATATAGGCATGTCATGCCCTTCCAAAACCAAAAAAGTGCGAAGCCGACACGGTCAGTCCGCTCCTGCCCGCGCGACCTCCGTGTCGCCGGGTTTGTGCCAGAGCTGGGGTGGACCCTGACGGCCAGCCCCCCTCTCCCAATACTGGTGCCTGTCCGCTGGTGGGTCGAGCGAGCCCCCCTGCGGTGGAGGCAGGTCTAATCTTTTTAATTTAAATTGTCTCTCTAATTTGAATGAGTACACTTTAAATCCTTTTACAAGGATCTATTGGAGGGCAAGTCTCATGCCAGCAGCCGCGTAATTCCAGCTCCAGTAGCATCCACTAAAGCTGCTGCAGTTAAAAAGGTTTTATAAGGATCGAGGTTAGCGGTCCACCGCAAGGTGTCCTACCGCCAGTCCCAGCCCCTGTGCCTTGGGGTGCCTCCCCGATGCTCTTCACTGAGTGTCCCGGGGGCCCGAACCATTTCCTTTGAAAAAATTAAGTGTCCAAACTATTGGTGGTGTAGCTTGCTTAACAGCTGGGTTAATCCGCTGACTAGCAGACACTGCTACTAGGCCCAAAGTATTGCTTGGGCTAGATGCAGTTAAAAATTTGTAATTAGATACTCTCGTTGGATGCTGAGAATGCATTCCATAAAGTATCCTGGCACGACATATATTATTCTCTTAAATAGCTTGGGGTAGGGGACCCTTTTATAGCCAAAATCATGGCCCTGTATCGCAATCCGTCAGCTAGGCTGAAGATAAATGGAACATTATCATCACCTTTCATAATCACCAATGGGACAAGGCAGGTATGTCCTCTGTCCCCTCTCTTATACATCCTAGTGATGGAGCACCTGCTCTCATCAATTCACGATAACCCCAATATTAGGGGGATTGAGGTGGGAGGCACCAAGTACAAGTGCTCTGCATTTGCTGATGATGTCCTAGTATATATCACTCAACCACATATATCCATCACTGCTGTTATGGCTGAAATAGATCACTTTGGTACATGGTCAAATTTTAAAATCAATGCAGCGAAGTCTGAGGCCCTCGATGTCTCCCTCCCCAAATCCATACAGGATTCCATCCAGTCCAACTTTCCCTTTGCCTGGCCCTCACAGGGTATCAAATACTTATAAATTCGTATTCATAGAGACCTCTCCCGTCTATTTTATCTTAATTTTGGGCCCTTTATTGAACAACTCCATAGAGATTTTACTTCTTGGCCAGTGAAGGATTTTTCCTGGTTCGGCAGAATAAATATACTAAAAATGAACGTCCTACCTAAACTCTTATACCTCTTCCAAACCATTCCCGTGGTAATTCCCTCAAATTTTTGGAAAAGACTGCGCAGTAGCTTTAACAGAGTTATCTGGCAAGTGGACGTCCACGCATTCGGGGGGATGTTCTGATCAGACACAAACAAAAGGGGGGCCTTAGCCTTCCGGATTGTAGAAGGTATTACATGGCAGCAGTACACGCTAGAATCCTGGACTTCTTCCTTCATTCGGAGGGGAAATTGTGGGTCAAAATAGCTCAATCCATTTGTCCTAAAGCTCTTACCACTCTCCCATGGTGCGCCCATTTAATTGTCCCCTCTCTTGGCCTCATGTCATATAGTACTTATGCCACTGCTTTGGCTTTGAGATCCTCAAAAAAAAGCTTATCCTCAATCGACCCCCAGGGCCCCTTGCTCCCGATTTCAGATAATCCAGATTTCCCACCAGGACTATCTGCAAATAGATTTCTCGGTTCAAATAAATCCCATCTGATATTATTTTCTCATATCATCTCCAATACTTCGCTGCTCCCCCTCAATGACTTGTTACAGGGAAGAGCCACTTCCCCGAAGGCTAATTTTGAATATAGCCACTTACAACACTTCTATTCAACTGTGAAGAAGCGCACACATCTTCATAGAGATCTCACAAAATTTGAAAAATGGAGCCTATCATTGTCACCCCCTACACACTCCATCTCCCTACTGTATAATCTCCTCATTGCCCAGGTAACTGACAATAGGCCAGGATTCTGCGGTGCATGGGAAAGGGAACTGGGGAAGTCCTTCTCTGACTCACAATGGGATAAATGTTTCTTCCTAACACATAAAACCTCAATAGGGTCCAAAGCTCAGGAAACCTCCTTCAAAATTATCTCTAGATGGTACCGAGTACCAGCAGTCCTTCATAGATGGTATCCAGTGGTCTCAGATAGATGTTGGAGATGTGGGGAGGGGGAAGGGACAATGTCACACATGAGGTGGGCATGCCCTATAATAAATGCATTTTGGGCAAAGGTGGTACCCATGATTGAGAAAATAACTGGTTTGACTTTCCCTAATACGCCAGAAGCCCTCCTTTTATAAATGTTACCAATAAGTAAACGTAGTTATAAAAGGTCATCAATAGCCTACCTAATACAGACGGCTAAGAATGTCATTCCACGACACTGGAAAAGACCCACCCACTGTGGAGGAATGGTTTGCGGAGATCTCCCTCTTTAATAGGATGGAGCATCTGATTGCTATCTCACCGGCTGATGTTGATAGATACTGTGTGATTTGGAGGGATTGGATTGGATTGATTTGCAAAACTCTGACGCCTACCATTTAGCCCCCAACTAAAGTTATCCGTGATGTCGGCACAACAATGATCATAATCGCACTCTATTGATTGGTGGTCTGCCGTGGTCCGCTCCCTCTCTCTCTATCTTTCATATAGAAAAATACATGCTTGATCTGGATATTGATGGAAAACCCTCCCTGTACCCCCCAATGTACTGTCGTTATGCATAAATTTATAGTTATACTACCCCTTTTACTATGTATATTGTATTTTCTTGTACTTTTTCAACACAAAAATAAAAAAAACCTTGAATTTGAAAAAAAAAAAATGTAATTAGATCTACAGGCGGTGGCTACTCCGCTGACTAGCAGACACTGAAGCTTTGGAGCAGACCTCTGATTCCCAGGCTATAGTATAAGTAAACAGCTCTTCAGACTCAACCATCTGTGTTACCCCAAGCCATAGTGCATGTAGTTTCTTACGGTTAAAAGGGGGGGGGGAGACCCGACCCACCTACAATTGACTATGGCAACATCATGTAAAACACAGCAAGGGGACTCCAAAAAGAGTCTCCATTTTTTCCCAAAATTGTGGCACAGACACCACTTAAGTGGCATCTCCCCAGAATGACACAGGTGGGGCAGATGGTGGTTGTCCCGGCCCGCTAAGCCGCATTGTAGCACAATGAGTTTCCCACTGCAACTTATGCTTCATATCCGTGTGACGGTTCATGCATGAAGTACTCAAACTATGGATTTTTTGGCCTCTACTTAGCTTTTGGTGACAAATGTTACAGATAACAAGAGTTGGGTCATCTTTATCGATCTGAAAAAATGCACAGGCTATGCAAGGTTTAGAGCCCATGCGACTCTGCTACTAGCAATACTATCAAATGATTGGCTGGGTTAGATGCAGAGCGTCTGGGTTTGGTTGGGGGTCCCCACAGTCTGCCTAGGCTAGATGCAGTTAAAAATTATTATTAGATACACAGGCGGTGCAGCTTGCTTCGCAGCTGGGCTAATACGCCCAAAGTATTGGTAGACTCTATACTAAATAAGGGAGGATTCACTGACTGTGTTGGCCCCTCCGTGGGCCATGGCGATTGGTGGAGATTTGGTGGATGATTATAGGAGAAAGCTCCTTAATAGAGAAAGTTGGTGGATTTATACTTTAAATACACGTGTACCAGCGGGTTTAAACATCAGACATGATTTGATGTATCATTATGAATGATCATTTATAGATTATTATTATATATATGTTCCTTTTTTCTTCTTTTCTTTTGGATTATTTACGTTTATATGCATTGTTTCTATGCTATACGATTTTAACATGGTATGTGTGTTTAAATTTCTGATTAACTCAGCCTTGAACAGGTGCATAGCAGGACATGACATATAACTACCACTTCCTTGCTGTTTTTTTGCTATGCAATGATTAAGAACCTTTAGTTCGAAACGCGTTTGCTGTTCTTCTCCAAGGTGGACTTTTAAAATATTTTTTGTATGACCCAATAAAAAGTGGATTTTAGAAGATTTGTTCAGCTGGATCTTCCTGGTTCCTCATGTTCGTCTGGTAGCACTCCTGGCTCCGTGCTGTTGATCTTCTAGGTGGGTGAGCTGATTTTTTCCTTTCTTTTTCTGCCATGTGGCAATTGGTCATCCACTTTCGCTGCCCCTTACTCAACGAATTCACAAACATCTCCCGTCGGTTTGGAGTCCCATTATGCCCAACCAAAAACATAGGCCCCACAACTAAAAAAAATCGTTCTTAGGCATCGAAATCGACACCACAGCAAGGTTGCTCCGCCTCCCATGGGAAAAAATACCAAAACATTACACCTGATCTAGGTTTTTTGCGCAATATGGAAAGTAACACTACAGCAGATGCAAGTATTACTAGGTCTCCTCTTGTTTGCGAGCCGGGTGATGCCAGTCGGAAGGGTTTTTTCTCTTCATTTATCGCCCGCAACAAAAGGGGCATCTAAACCGAGTCATACAATCAGAATCAGCAGGCAGTTACGGCCGGACTTAGAGGTGTGGAAAACCTTCTTATAATCATTCAACGGTCACACGTTATTTATATCAACAGAACAGTCCAACATTCAACTAAGATTATTCACCGGGGCGGCAGAATCAGGCGGATATGCAGCAATACTAAATAACCAATGGTGCACAAGCATATGGCCTCCGTATTAGGTAGAATAAGTGCTGACAAAAAAACAGACAGTCCTGGAACTGTTTCCAATAGTGGTAGCAATAGAAATATGGGGCGCGCACCTGGCTAACAAAAATATACTCTTCATAACAAAAAACACCAGCGTAGCGCACTTCATTAATAATATGGCATCATTGTCTCTCCCAGTGCTAGGCCTACTACGCAGGCTAGCATTCCTGTGCCTAAAACACAATGTATGGGTCCGCGCTAGCCACGATGCTGAGGGGTCTAACGCTGCTGCTAACGCTTTATCACAATTCAATTGGCAGATTTTCACAGAGCTCCTCCCCAACGCCCACCCATCGGGCAACAGTTGCCCAGCCTCCCTATGGGATCTAGTGGAGAATAGTTGATGCCATTAATCAGAGCGTCAGTTGCCCCGTCGATGTGGCAAGCATACGGTAAGGCATGGGAACAGTGGACACGACTAGTAGCAGGCAGACGGGTTGACCAATGTGAACAAGCCAGATTACAAGTCACCATAGAATTTCTCCACCAGCTAATGATGAGGGGCATATCAGGGGCGTCAGTGCAGCGGTGGCTGACCGGAGTAGCATTTCACTTCCAACTACTGAATTGGGGACATGTGACAAAAAGATTCATCATCAGACAATCCATAAAAGGGTGGAAAAGGGGTCAGCCAAGTCAGGAGTGTAGACGTCCCGTCCCGTGTCACTAAAACTGATTTCTCACATCATATCCCTAACACCATTAACATGATACTCACAATTCGAAGCAACACTACTGTCTACTGTATTTGTGATCGCCTTCTTCGGGGCGCTATGCATAAGCGAATTAGTCCCTCAATCCAAAATTAACACCAGTGGAGGCTTATTACACCAGGACGTAGTCATAGCCAATAATGCAATACGTCTACGCATACACAAATCGAAAACGATTCCAGCGGGCAGGGGCACTTGGGTACTTCTACAACCCACAAATGGTACGCTGAGTCGGGTAACAATAGTAAAAACATATATAACCATCAGATCACAAAGTAATTTCTTCCTATCACACATTGATGGAATGCCATTATCAAGATACCAGTTCCAAGCTATATTTAATAAATGCATAACAAGGGAACCACCCCAAAGATTATGGGACACACTCATTCCGCATAGGCGTGGCCACGGAAGCAGCAAGAGCAGGACTGTCACAAACGGAAGTTCAGAGGATAGGGAGATGGCGATCCACGTGTTTGGCGAGATACCTAAGACCGGACTTGCTATCCTAACGTGGTTTGTTTCTTTTACAGGTGACGCTAAGCCAACAGTGTGGGTGATAGGCCACTCGTATATATATTGTGCAGAAAAAAGAGCGAAAGTCCGCCCAGGCGGGAGGAAATTTGAGTTTCATAACACATATTTCAACTGGAGAGGTATTAGAGGCCTGCAATGGCCACAGGTACTAATGGAGGTAATCAAGGAAGGGAGAGAGGCAAGAGGTCCGGTCATCTTAGTTATACAGGCCGGGGGAAACGACCTAGGTTATCACAAGAGCGCATAACTAATGGCAATAATGAAACTAGACACTGAGCGCTTCAGAGAATTTTTCACAAAAATAGCCAGAGATTGTGACGAGCGCGGTATGGCAAGGTGCCCGAGACATCACGGACATCGAACGGACAAGGCGGCTAATAAATATTTGGATGCCAAAATTTATAAGAGACAGAGGCGGACAACTGGAAAGAGATAAAGTGTAACATACCTGGCGGCGTCCTTGCATAGTGGTCCTTCCCCCACTGTGCAAGAGCGTGCACTTGATTTCCAGTCCAGACTATCACTTTGGTTTCTTTCCATATGGTCTGCTTTGCTCTGCTCTGTCTGCTTAGGGCGACGCCCGCTGAACTTCCTGTTTCTTGTAGCTGCTGCAGACACACCCCTAATGCGTCCTCAGCCTATTGCTGTCTGTCACCTGGTATTTAACCCAGCTCCTCCCTGGTATCCTTGCCTGAGCATCTTGTTCTGTCAGTTGGCTTCTAGTCACTGATGTGCCAGGTCCTGTCTATGTTTCCTGCCTTGCGGTATCAGTTCCTTGTCTGAGCTGAGTCCTGTCTGTGTACTCTAGCCAGCTGCCTTTCCTGGAGGCTGTAATTCCAGGCCCGTGTGAACACGCTCTTAGCCTGTTCCTTCTGCCCTCTAGGGGCCGTATACCAAGATCTGTTGTCTGTGTCTTTTCCCAGTGTCTGTTCCTGCCCTAACCATCTTCTAGCCTGTTTCCCGTTTCTCTCTACGCCCATATCTTCCCTTTTTCTGCAGAGTCTGAACTCGTACCTAACTCCTGCTCATTGTCACTGTACTTCCATTTGTGAGTTTGTGGTCCACTCGCTCTTCACTGAAAGTACCCTGTGGGTATCTGGTTCTGCCTTTCCCTTCCTGTCTGTTCCATCTGAACAGAACCTTGTCCCCTCTGCCCTGCCTTGCTCGCCGCTCCGGCGGTTTCTGCCTGCTCTGCCTTGTTCACCGCTCCGGCGGTTCTTGCCTGCTCTGACCCTTTGCTCACTGCTCTGGCAGTCTCGCTCTGCTCTGACCCTTTGCTCACTGCTCCGGCAGTCTCGCTCTGCTCTGACCCTTTGCTCACTGCTCCGGCAGTCTCGCTCTGCTCCGACCCTTTGCTCACTGCTCCAGCAGTCTCGCTCTGCTCTGACCCTTTGCTCACTGCTCCGGCAGTCTCGCCCTGCTCTGACCCTTTGCTCACTGCTCCGGCAGTCTCGCCCTGCTCTGACCCTTTGCTCGCTGCTTCGGCAGTCTCGCCCTGCTCTGACCCTTTGCTCGCTGCTCCGGCAGTCTCGCTCTGCTCTGACCCTTTGCTCGCTGCTCCAGCAGTCTCGCTCTGCTCTGACCCTTTGCTCGCTGCTCTGGCAGTATCGCTCTGCTCTGACCCTTTGCTCGCTGCTCCGGCAGTCTTGCTCTGCTCTGACCCTTTGCTCGCTGCTCCGGCAGTCTTGCTCTGCTCTGACCCTTTGCTCGCTGCTCCGGCAGTCTCGCTCTGCTCTGACCCTTTGCTCGCTGCTCCGGCAGTCTCGCTCTGCTCTGACCCTTTGCTCGCTGCTCCGGCAGTCTCGCTCTGCTCTGACCCTTTGCTCGCTGCTCCGGCAGTCTCGCTCTGCTCTGACCCTTTGCTCGCTGCTCCGGCAGTCTCGCTCTGCTCTGACCCTTTGCTCGCTGCTCCGGCAGTCTCGCTCTGCTCTGACCCTTTGCTCGCTGCTCCGGCAGTCTCGCTCTGCTCTGACCCTTTGCTCGCTGCTCCGGCAGTCTCGCTCTGCTCTGACCCTTTGCTCACTGCTCTGGCAGTCTCGCTCTGCTCTGACCCTTTGCTCGCTGCTCTGGAAGTCTCACTCTGCTCTGACCCTTTGCTCGCTGCTCCGGCAGTCTCGCTCTGCTCTGACCCTTTGCTCACTGCTCCAGACGGCCTCGACCTGCTCTACTCTCGCTCACCGCTCCAGGCGGTTTCGTCTTGCTCTGCTCTTACTCGCCACTCCGGGCGGCCTCACTCTGCTGTGTTTGTCCACCGCATCTGCGGTTCTGTTCCTGAGTCCCAGTCTGTACTGGGTCCTATCCACTCTGTGCTCCAACCTGTTGTACCTGCCAGTACCTCCTTGCATGCATACCAGTCGTGCTTACCAACATCCACCTGCCTGCATACCGACCGTACCTGCCAGTACCTCCCTGTTTGCATACCAGTCGTGCTTGCCAGCATCCACCCGTCTGCATACCTGCCGTGTCTGCCTGTACCCACCAGTCTGTGTGCCAGCCTAACCTGCCCGTTCCTGTATTCCCTGGTGTGGGTCAACAGCCGTGTCCGGGGTCTGACCTGGAGTAGCACCTGGTCCCTCTACTCGGTCCCTCCTTGGTGAACTGGCGTCGTATGCCGTCGTGTGACCTTGGTCGGATCAGGTGGATACTTAGTTATGCCCCTCCAGGCATTCACTCTTCGGTACGGTCCAGTGGAATCACTACATATACATGCACACGCCAGTCAGTCCGGGCATGTGCATTACATAAAGCAGGCCTCATACGGCCCGACTGTGTTCGCTTAATGGATATTGGACTGAACATATTCCTGTCAGGACTCCAGGACGGAGTGGAACAAGCGTTAAGAGTGATGGATGGGGGTCAGAGTCCTGCATACGAGTACGCAGGATCCTCCGTGGCCTGGAAATAGAAAGGACATGTTTGAGAGTTACACTTGTTGGCCAACTTGCCGTTGTTGAGACTGGAGACACAGGGCATGCTGCAACAAGCTGAATTATTTTAGAAATAAAATGCCTTTCTAATGTAATGAGTATAAACAGTTAATAAAGCTGTGACCAATCCTCACCCATCCAGTTGTAAGAGGCACATGATTGTATTGTCATTGAAAGGGGGGCGGTAGGGGGCTGAGCGTCTGGGTTTGGTTGGGGGTCACCACAGTATGCCTAGGCTAGATGCAGTGAAAAATCATTATTAGATGCACAGGCGGTGCAGCTTGCTTCGCAGCTGGGTTACTACGCTGACTAGCAGACACTGAAACTTTGAAGCAGACCTCTGAGTAAACAGCTCTTCAGACTCAACCATCTGTGTTACCCCAAGCCATAG
The DNA here is from genome assembly GCF_046119375.1 of Phyllobates terribilis. Taxonomy (NCBI): domain Eukaryota; kingdom Metazoa; phylum Chordata; class Amphibia; order Anura; family Dendrobatidae; genus Phyllobates; species Phyllobates terribilis. The sequence goes on along the minus strand of NW_027362762.1, from coordinate 659,681,384 downwards.
TGTATGTAGTTACTTACGGTTAAAAGGGGGGGAGACCCAACCCACCTGTAATTGACGATGCCAACGTCACGTAAAACACAGCAAGGGGACTCCAAAAAGAGTCTCCATTTTTTCCAAAAATTTGGGGCACAGACACCACTTAAGTGGCATCAATTGCCCCAGAGTTGCTTAAAACGGTTGGTGAGGTGATTTTATCAAATCCTCAAGCTTTTACTCTCCCCAGGATGACACAGGCGTAGAAAAGTCCTTGCGGATCCATGATTTGTTCATCTTTATGAACGTGAGTCTGTCTACATTGTCAGTGGACAGCCGCGTGCGCTTATCTGTCAGCACACCACCAGCAGCGCTGAACAAACGTTCAGAGAGAACAAAAATTATTAGTAATTTGAAAGCTGGTGGAGCTTAGTATAGATGGCCTAATAGAATGAGTACCACACACTTCTACTATGCCCAAAATTATTTTCCAGACAAGATGCAACTAAAAATTATTAGTAATTTGAAAGCTGGTGAAGCTTAGTATAGATGGCCTAATAGAATGAGTACCACACACTGCTGCTATGCCCAAAATTATTTTCTAGACAAGATGCAGCTAAAAATTATTAGTAATTTGAAAGCTGGTGGAGCTTAGTATAGATGGCCTAATAGAATGAGTACCACACACTGCTAATATGCCCAAAATTATTTTCCAGACAAGATGCAGCTAAAAATTATTAGTAATTTGAAAGCTGGTGGAGCTCAGTATAGATGGCCTAATAGAATGAGTACCACACACTGCTACTATGCCCAAAATTATTTTCCAGACAAGATGCAGCTAAAAATTATTAGTAATTTGAAAGCTGGTGGAGCTTAGTATAGATTGCCTAATAGAATGAGTACTACACACTGCTACTATGCCCAAAATTATTTTCCAGACAAGATGCAGCTAAAAATTATTAGTAATTTGAAAGCTGGTGGAGCTTAGTATAGATGGCCTAATAGAATGAGTACCACACACTGCTACTATGCCCAAAATTATTTTCCAGACAAGATGCAGCTAAAAATTATTAGTAATTTGAAAGCTGGTGGAGCTTAGTATAGATGGCCTAATAGAATGAGTACCACACACTGCTAATATGCCCAAAATTATTTTCCAGAAAAGATGCAGCTAAAAATTATTAATAATTTGAAAGCTGGTGGAGCTTAGTATAGATGGCCTAATAGAATGAGTACCACACACTGCTACTATGCCCAAAATTATTTTCCAGACAAGATGCAGCTAAAAATTATTAGTAATTTGAAAGCTGGTGGAGCTTAGTATAGATGGCCTAATAAAATGAGTACCACACACTGCTGATATGCCCAAAGTTATTTTCCAGACAAGATGCAGCTAAAAATTATTATTAATTTCAAAGCTGGTGGAGCTTGGTATAGATGGCCTAATACAATGAGTACCACACACTGCTACTAAGCCCAAAATTATTTTCCGGGCTAGATGCAGCTAAAAATTATTATTAATTTCAAAGCTGGTGGAGCTTGGTATAGATGGCCTAATACAATGAGTACCACACACTGCTACTAAGCCCAAAATTATTTTCCGGGCTAGATGCAGCAAAAAATTATTATTAATTTTAAAGCTGGTGGAGCTTGGTATAGATGGCCTAATACAATGAGTACCACACACTGCTACTAAGCCCAAAATTATTTTCCGGGCTAGATGCAGCTAAAAATTATTATTAATTTCAAAGCTGGTGGAGCTTGGTATAGATGGCCTAATACAATGAGTACCACACACTGCTACTAAGCCCAAAATTATTTTCCGGGCTAGATGCAGCTAAAAATTATTATTAATTTCAAAGCTGGTGGAGCATGGTATAGATGGCCTAATACAATGAGTACCACACACTGCTACTATGCCCAAAAGGTTTTACTTGGCTAGGTGCAGCAAAAAATTTGTATTACATACACAGGTGGTGTAGCTTGCAACACAGATACGCTACTCCACTGACTAACACACACTGCAAGAGGCCCAAAAGGATTTGCTTAGCTAGATTTAGCCAAATGATGTGAAAAACACTTGCACAGCACTAAAACAGACTTGCCTGGCAAAAAGTGATAGGAACTGATGTAACCTAGCCCTCAAAAGGGCTGGAATTACAACTAGTCACTACTCCCAACCTATCTGTCTATTTAAGAGCACAGACCTGCCTGCTGAAAGTGCTAGGAACTGCTGTAACCTAACCCTCAAAAGGGCTGCAATTACAAACTAGTCCCTACTCCCTAAACCTTTCTGTCTATTTAAGAGAAAATTTGCTTGCAATTCAGTTTCACAATATAGCGCTAACAGCAGCAGCAGTGCCGTCTAACACTCAGCTGCAGCAGTGAGAAAATGGTGGCGACGGGGAAAATGGCTGGGTATTATAGGGCAAGGACATGTGACATACACAGCCAATGACACATGCCCTTGCTTGTGTGAAAAAAAGCACTTCGCTCCGTGTGTGCGCTGCAGATAGGCTGACAGACTGCACCTCCCCACTGTAAATGCGGGAAAGAGAAAAAAAATGGAGATCTTCATTATTTCTGCAGAGATCCATCCCATGCCCCTCCCCCCGCCCCACTGTACACTCAAACTGTGTATTAACATTGATTATCAGCATTACTGTGAAAAAATCCAGTTACGATTTTGGTGCACGAACAGTTATCGAACATAACCTCGAACAGCCGGATTTTTTTCAAATCGTTCGGGTTCGTCGAACGGCTTGAACACCGCCCAAAACAGCTCGAATTTGAGATTGGCGAACAGTTCGATTCGAACACCGCTCATCTCTAGTGAAGATACTGAAAAATGCAGTCACAAAGAGTGAATTCAGACTTTAATTACAATCCTGGACAACCCATAATGCTCTTGACATAAATACAAATGTTGTAACCCATAACTTGTCAGACAGCACAATATTTTATTAACATGTTCAGGTATCAAGTAATCTTACAAGATATGGATTGTTACATGTGGACAGGATCAGGACCAAGAGCAGCACAGATATACTTCACTAGCTCCCCCATCAGTACAAAAATACAGCAGCACAACCTCCATCAGTACAGAAAATTTTCACCAGAACCAACATCAGTACATGAATACATAACCAGAGCCCCCATTAGAACAGAAATACATCAACCGAACCACCATCAGTACATGAATAAAGTACTAGACCAACCATTAGTACATGAATACATCGCCAAGATTAGTACAGCGATCAATTGTAATGTAAGGTCAGTCCCATATACAACTGTATTACATGAACTTACAATTACTAGTATGTCAAAAAGAATGGAAGGACGGAGATGCTGGGAGTTGTTGTTATCAGTCATCAACATCTTGTCTGATTGGTTCTATTTCTTTTCTTCTCTATCTTGTCCAGCCTCCATTATGACATTTCACATCTAAAGCTCATCTCTGCAGACTTCTCTCTTCTCTGGTTTTCTGAAGCACATCTCAACATGATGCCCTTAAAAATAACAGCATTATTATAATGCTTATAACAGCATTATTATAATGAATAGAAATATCTGCCTCTATTGTATGCCTGAATAAATTATTGCCCCCACTGTGTCCTCTGTACAAAATGTGATGTATGTACTCCAGCCTCAGTGTCTTCTATGTCATGTATATGCAATAGCCCCAGTGTCTCCATTGTGATATACTGTATATACTGTATATGCTCCAGCCCATCTGTCTAGTATGAGAGACATGTACACCAGTCCCAGTGTCTCCTATGTGATGTATATACACCAGTCCCAGTGTCTCCTATGTGATTTATATGCACCATCCCTGGTGTCTTCTATGTGATGGGCCCAGTCCCAGTGTCTCCCATGTGATGTATATGCACAAGTCCCAGTGTCTCTTATGAGATGTATGTATACCAGTTTCAGTGTCTCATATGTGATGTATATACACCAGCCTCAGTGTCTCCTATTTGATGTATATGCACCAGCCCCAGTGTCTCCTATGCGATGTATATGCACCAGCCCCAGAGTCTCCAATGTTATGTACTGCAAAACTGCTCAATGGTATAGGTAGGATTTAACTAATATTTTAAATCCAATAGCCAAAGTACCAAAAAATCCAATTTTACCCAATCCAGAATAAAACATAATTTTTTATTGTTAAATTGAAAATATCTAATGCAAATCATATGTTAAAATTACACTCTGTTCCTTATTGGTCCTACCCATATTTAAATGTATCCCACGTTGTCAATTACTAGGCTAGTTGAGTCATTCAATTGTAATATACATATGGATAGATTTACCTATTCATAGCTACATAGGTATATAGCTCTATTAGCCTCAAATTGTATAACTAGATAATAGCAATCAGGTATTGTATCCTATTTTGTAATGTCTAATGACCAGAGGATCAACGAGCTAATAAAAAAGAGAAAGAGCCTCCCCAACCTGTTTCACTCTTATGGGCATCCTCAGGGTAATGAGGCAAACGCAAACCAAAATGGCAGAACAAACAATTTATAACCTCCCCATCTGACATAAGACTAATCATTATTATTCCCAATCTGACTGCAGTTCAGGACATATAGTTCTATAGAATATTGAAAAAGGTATTTATTCTGATTGCCATATTGGCAGTCAGGATAAATATTTCCCCTAATATGGCACATGTAGCATTTGATGTATTTTGATTTGACTAGGTAGGAACAAGATACAATAGGCTCAGTAGTAATGTAGTTCACAAGAGATACCCAGTTCAACTGAAAAGAGCAGCATAAGGTCAAGTGTGGATAATGCATAAACAATTCCAGAAACATTAGACACAAAAAAATTGAGTAAACTGAAATCACCAAATAAATAAAACAAGAAGATATTTTATTGATTTAATTAAAAGCATATAAAAATAATAATTCAGACGTCTGCATGAGTAACACAAGTCATATAGATCAGGCGAGGACCCAAAAATGGACAAGTACTGATGATAAGAAGTAATGATATATGACCACAAAAGGAAGTAATGGGGACAAAAAAAAAATAACTATAGTGCATATGAGTGGATACAAACAGTATAAGATAGTAAACAACACCAGCAAGTCATATAAGCAATGTTGCATAAGGTACTGTAACCCATAACCGGCTAAAGCAATTACTGCATTGGGAAAAATCAATGATACAATAACTATTAAAATAATAAATCAAAGTAAAGTGCAAGTGCAATTTGTATGGTATTGTCACTGATGGTATTTTGTTAATATGGTATTCACAGCATTCCCCAAATAAAGGTATGAGGTCATACGCATGTGTATAATAATAATCAGGGTACACAGCATACAATTTAAAGGAATAATTGCTGCTTACCCATGGTGGTAGAAGGAGAGTGCTCGCCTGTCATCAGTCCTGACATGCATTTTGCCACTGCTTTTACGAGGGGTGTCATAAGAATACCCTGTCTTGAGTGTATGATATATGAGGGAACTCTTTATTATAGGGTTAAGTTTCCAACCCTGTATAACCTTTCCGTGCTTTGTCTCATTTTTGACCATTCCAGAAACATGTAGTGTCAAGGGCCCTCTAGTATTATCACATTGGTGCATTCACCCCTTTCAGGTTGGGGGAAAGGGTTGGGATTATACAGTGCAATGTATATTCAGATAGACTTGGGTGTCAACATTCAGCAATTGCATACAGTATCCATGGCAGGTTCTTTCATCCCAATATATTTTTTTCATTCATGTCCACGTCTTGATATTCTGCATACAGTGACTATTCTTTAATGAGAGACATTTGAGCCATTATTCTAGTTCCCAAAGATAGTATCTGTCCAGACCAATTACCGTAAGTCAAAAGTGTAGTTGTTTAGGTCCCACATAAGCATCTCTACTAAAAGGGGCATGATTATTTTTTTGGGTAAAGTATTTAATGAAATTATTTTATTCCATGTAGCTATTATTGCAAACAGAATGTTAATCTGAAAGGTCAACTGGATTGCAATTTGTCGACTATATATTCTAAATGTGGAGAGGGCATATTTATATTGATGGCAGTTTCTGTCTGCAAAGAAACCACTAATTTTTTGCAGATGTGTCTGCTATCTCTGTGCATGTATATTAGATCAAAAATATTTTGCAGATGTATTGTAACATTGTAGAATAAATAGAACTAACACACAAAGGTACCGATTTAATGCCAGTCTTGATGAACAGTGTGCGGGAGTAAAATGCGCCTCCTAATGAAGCAGTCATGGACCACCGTAAGAAATGTACTCCAGTCATTGGAGTCCATTTCTGTAGTACTTTACACCACTTTTTTTAAGCATTAATTACGATCAATTTGTTGGCTGCACCTACCTCCTCAGGGCTCAGTTTTTTTCAACTGTTCAAAAAGTTGATGTAATTAGTTTGAAACAGTGTAAAAAATGCCAAAAGTTGCAAAAATTTTGCAACAACTGTGCATCAGAAAACTGGTGAAAGTGCTTAATGAATCGAGGCCATAGTGTTCAATAAAATATGGCACAAAATTATAACTTAAGTGTCACAAAATTAGCCAAATTTTTCAAGTGTGGACAGTGTCAGAATTTGTAGAAAAGGTAATGTCAATTATCAATTTATTCATACATTTACAGGAGAAATAACACAGGTATGGCAAATTGTCCTTTGCAATGTTATTTCAATGAAATATAGTATCAAGCATTTAGTGAAAGAAATAACTCAGGAAAACTGACAGGTCCACTTTGCAATGCCAGTGTGTCACAGGTCAATCTGAATTGACACTAAAGGGGTTGTGCAAAACTGGAATAAAAGTATGTGCTGTATTTACCAGAAAGTGTGCCACATTTGTGTGTGGCTGAGTCTGGTATTGCAGTTCAGCTCTATTCACTTGTGCCATGCAGCATGTTATTGCTTTTACTCCAAATATTGTTTGTTCCATACTTTGTGACTGCCCTTCCCCATTGTGTAACTGTCTGATGTGACATGACCATGTTAAAAATAGCATACACTTAATACATTAGGCAATTAAAGAAGCACTCCCATCATTCCTATTAATAATTGCAATCATATATTATATAGCACTGTGTACCTATAATTACTCATTTTACCCCTCTACCAGCTAATTCTTCTTTTTTCCATTAGGTCTATGAGATCACGTGATTAAAAACTGAGTAGCGGAATCCTTCTAAGCTCTATGTAGAAACAGGAAGTCTATTTTCCCTGCATGAGTCATAAGTCACTGCAAAAGTAGCTGGCAAGGGGGACTTCCTGTTTATAAATAGAGCAGAGAAAAGAGAAGAATTAACTGGGTAGAAAGGCACAATTAGAAATTGTAAGTACACAGTGCCATATAATATGGTGATTGCAATATATTAAGAGGATAAAAACTTTGATAAGAGTGCTTCTTTTATCATGAAGTCACATAATGAAGGCTTAGTTAATATATTCATTACCACTAAGGTACAGTAAGGCAGCTGTGTAAATCGAACTGAGATCAGGCCACAATGCTTGGACTGGCCGCAGCTCTCCCATCTTGAGCATGACAGCTACATAGAAATATACCAGTCTGCGCATTGCAGTCCGATCTCGGTCTGATTTATACGCCTTCTGACTGCACGCTTAGAATAAATGGAAAATTGTAACAGTGCATCATAAGCAGAGTTAAAGCACCACTCCTGCTTTTTTTTATTTCATCGCTGGAGTGGTGCTTTAAATGTAAGTTCCCTGCCTCATACTCAACTGCCGCCGCCTTCATCTATTTCCAGCGTTGCTCCAGTCGGACTCCTGTGAAAAGTGACCTGCTCGCAGCTCCAGTGTTTCATGGTGCTTCATGGAGGTCACTTTTCAATACATGTCTCTCATAGACTTGTATTGAGAGTGTGTGGGACATAGCTTCTGACTTCAGGCCAGTCAAATGCTACTGTCACAACATGGCACAGGGGGACTAGGGCAGTGCCGAAAAAAATAAGAAGACACCAAAGGGTGAATATATGACCAGGGGTAGTGTGGTTGCATTTAAAGCTCCAGTGCTGAAAAAAACCCCGCTGGAGTTGTGCTTTAAGCATATGTTTTAAGAGCATTGTCCGGCACAAATATAATGGTAGCAACCCCTCCAAAAGTAAAGTATAGATACAATACAAAAACTTAGAGGTAGTCTGTCATATGGGATATAGTCCCTAAAAAATTTAGACCTTCATTGTTCTAATTGCTGCCTCCCTACTGCTGAAACTGAAGATTAATCAAATATGCAAAGCTGGATGCAGGGTATAACCTAGGTGTAGCTAAGAGGCTCAGTGTACCCTTCTGCCCACTGCTTCTGCGTGGCCCTGCCTGCTTCACTGATGATTGACAGCACTGACTTGTTTGAGATTTCTCTGCAGACAGTGCTCGGTCCAAGCAAGTCAGCATTGTCAATAACCAGTGAGGGAGGGAAAGACATACAAAACCAGTGGGTTGAGCAGTGCACTCAGCCTTCTGTCCATACCAAAGGTTTATCGATCACCCTAATTAGCAAACTTACTTAAACTTTAGTTTCTGCAAAATGGAGGCAGCAATTAGAACAATAAAGTAGCTGATTTATTAAGAATTGTGTTGTATGCACCAGTCTTAATGAAAGGGTGTTGTGGAATAGGATGTGCCAGATTCATCATCTCAGTGTCATGCGCCGCACCAGAAATGCTACTCCAGACAGAAATCGAAGCAACATTTCTGGCGTAAGTTACACCACACCCTGTCCCACTCATGCTCCGCCCACATGGCTAGAAGCTGGTTGGAACAAGTGTGCAAACACCAAAAGACACAAAATACCTGAATACCCTAAACTGATCCTTCTCCCCTGAAAATTTGTCAGGAACTGCTACAACTGGTTCAGGGGGCGGTCAACTGCATGTCAGCGGGTCCAGAAGTCAGAACTACTGTTGATAGTGGAGAGGTTTGGCAAGCACCCAGAGTACTAATCTGACCCTGCAGCTGGGACTGTGATGATTTTAGCCTCTAATGATCACTGGCCAGATCCTGAACCAACTGGGTCAGATTTGTCACCTGATCAGAGTGTACGAACTGGATCCATTGGTGGGGAAAAAAGTATAGGGCCAGACGTAATGTGACACTAGTCACTACTCACGGACAGTACTCATGGTCAGTATCAAAAGAGCACTTAGAAAACCAAGGGGAAATACAAAGGCGTAAGTCAGGTCACAGTCCGGGGTCAAAATACCAGGAGATACCGAAAGGACAAGATGAAATAGTAGACAGAACATGGTCCAAAGGGTCAGGCAGCGGAAGATCAGAATTCAACACAACAGAATTAGGCAAACACTTACCAGGAAGCACAAACTACATCTGGCAGGGATCAGAGGCACACAGCTCAGTTAAGTAGCTGGGCAATTTCCAGCACAGAGAACACCTGGAGAAAGTCCAGCACCTCCCAGTCATAGACTGAACGACCAAGCTGTGAATCAAAGTACCGATTTCTCAGCAAGCCCATCACAAGATTAGACTGCCAAGCTGTCAATCAAAATATAAACAACTCAGCAGATTTCATAGGGCAGCAATACAGTCATTCACTGAGCAGAGGAATTGCGACAATTCTGCATTCCATTTTACCCATGTTTTATCCATTTCTACAATAGTTCCTGAAGGATTACTTCTCCAAGCCGCGGGGCAGCAGCAGATGGTTCAAACAACTTCACAGTAGTTGTGCCTTGTCACAACACCGCTAAGTGAGCACAGCCACACGTATATCTGTTATCTCCCATTGGAGTATCACCCTATTCGTGCGATTTTTTGTTCCACTCCAGCACAAAATGGCACACATGGTTCATGAATTTCGCACAAAGTCAAAAACGTTCTTTATTTTTTTCTTTGCTACCAAATTTGCATTACATTTTTTTGGAGCATAAAAAATCAATCCAGTGGGGGGGGGGAGCAGGAAAACATTTGCACAAAAATGTAGTTACATTTTAAAATGTCACATTCGATAAATCTTTGTAAAACATTTTTAAAGGCCACATTGACTTAAAAATCAGAAGATTTAACTATAGAACAAAAGACAACTTTTGAAAATGCACAAAGCTTTTATTGAATTTGTCAAAAATCTAATGGCACTAATTGAGAGTTATTCACTCAAAAAAAACCTGGTGAAAATACAATGATGAATCGAGACGCTACAATTATTATAGGGGTTATATCCCCTAACAGGCTTTGTGCTTGGTTTATACTGACAGTTGGGCTGACAGATTACCTTTAATTTTAACACATGATATGAAACAATTTATAAAAATAGTACATTTTGAGTTTCGTAATTTACTTACATTTTGTTAATATTTACCTGCAAAAATAATGTCAAGGTGACAACTCATGATGTTTGTATGCATCGATAAGACACAACTAATGTATGACTTACAGCTATATTACATGTACCACACATATCCATTGCTTGTCCATGCAACATCCATCCATTTTGCGCTGATATATTAAAGCACCACTCCAGCAGTTTTTTTATTGCATCGCTGAAGTGGTGCTTTAAATGTAATTTCCCTGCCCACTGTCTGATACTTGCCTGCTGCCGCCTATATCTCTATGAGAGCATTGTTCTGGCTTTCATGAAGTTGCATTGATCTTTTGTGACATAACTTCTGACTTACGTCCAGTCAGAGGTTACAGGCACAAGATAGCGCTGCAGAACAGGAGCGGCGTCGTAAAAGGCTTATATTTAAAGTGCCACTCCAGCACTGAAAAACAAACAAATGCTGGAGTGGTGTTTTAAGGTAATATAGAAAACAAAATAGTTATCTATATCATTTTATAAATACACCAAAATCCTCAATATTTGAATGATAGGCCAACAAGCATATCACACACACACCTAAGACATGAGACTTTTGAAGAAGGCTAAAAACATCTTTATTGATATTCATTACTTAAAATTACACATGCAAGTGAAAAAGCAAGTGGATAAAACACGGTGTAGTACAGATACAGATACAGGTGGCTATTCCTGGATTTATAATTTAATATAATACTAGTCAATAACAATCCTATATATATATATATAGAGAGAGAAAATTATATCACTTGTATATATAAATAAATATAACCCAGTTAATATAATAATATAACAGAGAATACATTGGTGTCTAGATAATAATAATAGGTTATGACATTTCGTAAATAATCATAAAAACTCTAAACCAATATCCCATAACTCCACTAGTGATAGTGCATATACAATTATATGAAAAAGTTTGGGCACCCCTATTAATCTTAAGCTTAATGTTCATTACTGTGTCCAACAGTTTTTACATATATCAAACTGAAATAGCTGTTGCAAAAACACCTATTTTTATAAAACATTAAGTTTAAGATTAATAGGGGTGCCCAAACTTTTTCATATAACTGTATAAAGACAACATTACCTGCAGTATATGTATCCAGGAACCCACCACACCCGACACGCGTTTCGCAATGAAATGATTAGTCCAGGGGTGAATTTCATTGCGAAAAAGAATGTTGATGACCCTGTTGCCAGGGGCATAAGAGCTGTGGGTGCAGGGGTTTATAATCGAACCTAGACCCAAGTAATTAGAGGACCCAGAACAACTCTTTGGCCCATATTAGAAGACCAATTCTATTATCGACCCATGATAGTTGGGGAGTCCTTTTGTAGATTTTGCATTAGAGCCCACAAGATTTTAATTACGCCTTTTTGCAAATCCAGGCATCACCTGATAAAGCAAAACTATAATACCCTCGCTGTACCAATATGTTGCACTCTGGATTCTTATGTATTAGCTTCCTTACTCTGTTTCAGGATAAGTTTACATTAGCCGATGGTAGCCATTAAATAACCACTACATATTTGCTGATCAATTGTTTAATTGTATGTTTAAACAGGCCAACCGCACTTCCCATAGGTAACAGATCGTTCTGTGCACATAGACTGTCATTGTACTCGGCAGCACATATACTGTTCACACATGATGATATACTGCCGAATGATGACTTTTAAGGAATCTTAAAAATAATTTCACCCACGAATACTGGCTGACTATTCGAATACTCGCTCACAATAATGGGTGAGCGTAAATGCACCCTTACCTAGCTACTGGAAAATAAAACATATTAGATCAGGATCTCACTAGATTTTACATGATCTGGAATAATAAAATCCATCAGGAAAATACCTAAAAGGTCCCCTAAACTTTACTGTATACAAAATTCTTGAAATTGATTATATTTTAACCTGTATGATTATTTGCTCCATAAAACCTATTGATACAGTGAGATCCTTCAGAAAATTGTTCCTTCAGAAATATTTGGCAGCTCCTTCTCTCATTCTTCTTACTGAAACACCATGCTTCTTCATGTTAAGTAAAGGTCCTTTTCACTGCGGTACATGTTTCGCTGGTCGGTAGTGTTGAGCGAGCACTAAAATGCTCGGGTGCTCAAAGCTCAGGCCGAGCTCACCGTGATACTCGGGTGCTCGACCCGAGCAACGAGCCCAATGTTAGTCTATGGGAGACCCGAGCATTTTTGCGGCGGCACCCCCGGCAGTCTGTAGAAAGCCTAAAAAGTGCCCAAAACAATAGTGACAGTGCTCAAATGACATGGGGACAGCATGGGGATCGCCCCAGGAAGCATTTCTGACCCCCAGGTCACTGCTGTCAACAACGTGGTCAGAGGTATTAAGCCACTTTTACGGGCTCACAATAAAACGTTCAAAAACGAAACTGAAACTGCTTTCCTGTGAAATATGTTAAGGAACTTCCTTTCCAGGGTAAAGACTTGTGTATAAGGTAAAATACACATGGTCCCCAGCCACCTGGGGGCGGCCGGGTGTCCATAAACGGTCCCCAGTCGCCCCTATTTGAAGGACAGCCTAACCACAAACACATGGACAAGTGAATGTGGCCAGGGATGGTCCATCTGACTGACGCCGTCACACTGGGTTAATATTGTGGAAGCCGGGACACAGTTGGACACTGGGATGCAACACGTCCTCCAGACATAGAGGATTGCGGGTCCTGGGTCAATCAGGCATCAACACAAAGTTCAGAAGGTAGACAGCAGCAGTGGTCAGACTCCTACACAACGAGTAAATTATTCATGATCATGAGGCCATCCATCTCCTTAGCTTTCTGTTCCTTGGAATGCAAGCGCATGTATGTAGTAGCGGCTAGGCCTATGCATTGAAAAGCAAAAGCTGACTAAAATTAGGAGGAAATGCAATGCCCGTTGTAAGAGTCATGGAGGTTAGAGGTAATTAAAAACAACATTTCAATGCCCCTTGGAAGAGCTGTGAAGTTCAGAGTGGTTTAACAAGACGGTTTTAATGCCCCTTGGAAGAGCTGTGGAGTTCATAGTGGTTTAACAAGACGGTTTTAATGCCCCTTGGAAGAGTGGTGGAGGTCACAGTAGCTTAACAAGACGGTTTTAATGCCCCTTGGAAGAGCTGTGGAGTTCAGAGTGGTTTAACAAGACGGTTTTAATGCCCCTTGGAAGAGCTGTGGAGTTCAGAGTGGTTTAACAAGACGGTTTTAATGCCCCTTGGAAGAGTGGTGGAGGTCACAGTAGCTTAACAAGATGGTTTTAATGCCCTTTGGAAGAGTGGTGGAGGTCACAGTAGCTTAACAAGACAGTTTTAATGCCCCTTGGAAGAGTGGTGGAGGTCACAGTAGCTTAATAAGACAGTTTTAATGCCCCTTGGAAGAGTGGTGGAGGTCACAGTAGCTTAACAAGACGGTTTTAATGCCCCTTGGAAGTGTGGTGGAGGTCACAGTAGCTTAACAAGACGGTTTTAATGCCCCTTGGACGAGTGGTGGAGGTCGCAGTGGAATAAAAAGACAATATCAATGCCTCTTGGAAGAGACGTGGAGGTCACAGTAACTTAACAAGACTGTTTTAATGCCCCTTGGAAGAGTGGTGGAGGTCGCAGTGGAATAAAAAGACAATATCAATGCCCCTTGGAAGAGTGGTGGAGGTCACAGTAGCTTAACAAGACGGTTTTAATGCCCCTTGGAAGAGCTGTGGAGTTCAGAGTGGTTTAACAAGACGGTTTTAACGCCCCTTGGAAGAGACGTGGAGTTCAGAGTAGCTTAACAAGACGGTTTTCATGCCCATTACAAGAGCCATGCAGTACAGCATATTAAAAACATTATTCCCATTATTAGGGAGTTGGTCTCCCATAGTCTTTGCCTATGCCTTCCAAGCAAAAGCTGCCAAAAATTAGGACGGAGGAACTTGCAATGCTGGCAAACAAGATCCATGCAGTACAGCATATTAAAAACATTATTCCTATTATTGGGGCGTGGGTCTCCCATAGTCTTTGCCTATGCCTTCCAAGCAAAAACTGCCAAAAATTAGGATGGAGGTACTTGCAATGCTGGCAAACAAGAGCCATGCAGTACAGCATATTAAAAACATTATTCCCATTATTGGGGAGTGGGTCGCCCATATTCTTTGCCTATGCCTTCCAAGCAAAAGCTGCCAAAAATTAGGATGGACGAACTTTCAATGCTGGCAACACGTACCACGGTCACCCTTGTGGTATAGTGGTGGTGGAGGCTGAGGATAAGGAGAAGAGCAAAATACAGCCGAAATGAGGAAGTGTATACCCATGTGTGGGTGTGAAGCGGTGCATGGGAATACACCTCCCGAAATAACACAGTGGATTTGACTTTATGTTACTCTGCTGTCATTTGGTAGTGATGAGAAGTCTGGCCCAATCCAACCCTTGTTCATTTTGATAAGGGTCAGCTTGTCAGCATTGTCAGTTGACAGGCGAGTGCGCTTATCAGTTATAATTCCCCCAGCGACACTAAAAGCACGCTCCGATAACAAGCTAGCGGCAGGGCAGGCCAGGACCTCCAAGGCGTACAGAGCAATTTCATTCCAAGTGTCCAGCTTGGATACCCAATAATTAAAAGGCACAGAAGAATCACGGAGGACGCTGGTACGGTCTGCAAGGTACTCCCTCACCATCTTTTGAAACTTTCCACTCCTTGTGAGAGTACCTCGCGCCTCAGGGCCTGTAAGCTGGGCGGATCTCAGAAAACTGTCCCAGAATGTTGACAGTGTTCCCCTGCCTCTGCTGGATTGGAGTTGCGTCTCTCTCGCCTGTACGCCTTGTCAACGAACTGTGACCTCTGCCGCTAGCGTGTTCAGATGGGAATTTTTTTAACAATTCTGCAGCAAGGGCCTTTTATTACTGCCACATTTTTGTAGACCTCTCCACCTCAGGAATAAGAGACTGAAAGTTCTCCTTGTAGCGGGGGTCTAAAAGTGTCACCAACCAGTAATGACTGTCACCCAACATTTTGACAACGCGAGGGTCACGGTTAAGGCAGCGTAACATAAAGTCAGCCATGCGTGCCAGACTGCTCTCCTCCTCCTCCTCCTCCCCCCTGTCCTCAGGCCACCCACGCTGAACCGACGGTATGACAGTTGTACAGGTACTACCGTCTACAGTGCATGATACCAGCTCCTGTTCTTCCTCCTCCTCCTCCTCCTCCTCCTCTCCCTCATTGTCCCCCAATGCACGTTGGGATGAGATGAGGCTGGGCTGTGTGTAATCGCCCATTACGGCTTCTTGATCCATCTCATCATACTCTGGCTGCAATGCCTCCTCTTTAATTCTCTGCAGAGAGCGTTGCAAAAGACAGACAAGTGGGATGCTGAAGCTAATGATGGCGTCATCGCCACTCATCATCCTGGTGGACTCCTCAAAGTTTGTCAGGATGGTACATATGTCAGACATCCAGGTCCACTCCTGAGGTCTTATGTGTGGAGTCTTACCTGAATATCGACGGCCTTGTTGCTGCTGGTACTCCACAACTGCTCTCTTCTGCTCACAAATCCTTTGCAACATGTGGAGGGTAGAGTTCCAACGTGTGGGGACATCACACACCAGTCGGTGTGCCAAAAGCTTCAAATGCTGCTGCAACACAGCAAGGGCGGCGGAAGCTGTAGCCGACTTCTCAAAATGTACACTGTGGGGGCAACTATGACTGACAAAGGGCCCGCAATCCTTGGTGTGGGAGGATGTGTTCCGTCCCAAGGTCCGACTATGTTCCGGCTTCCACTATGTTTACCCAGTCTGCCGTCAGGGAGATGTACCGTCCCTGGCCACAAGCACTTGTCCACGTGTCCGTTGTCCGGTGGACTCTCCAAGTTACTGCATTGTTGAGGGCACGGCAGATGTTTTGGGACACGTGCTTGTGTAGTGCGGGGATGGCACACCGGGCAAAATAGTGTCGGATGGGGACCGAGTACCGAGGGACGGCCACCGCCATAAGGTTGCGGAAGGATTCCGTCTCCACCAGCCTAAAAGGCAGCATTTCCAACGCAAGCAGTCGTGAAATGTGCAAATTTAGGACTGTGGCCTGTGGGGCATTGGCTGCGAATTTGCACTTTCATTCAAAGCTCTGGGATATGGACAATTGGGACATGGACGTGGACGTTGATGCTGTTTCTTGAGAAACTGCCATAACAAGTGAAGACTGAGAGGAGGGGGCATCTTTGCATGCAGTATGGACAGGGGATTGCCTTGCATGCACAACAGGGGGTTCTCTTACATGCACAGCAGCGGAAGAAGCAGTGGTGACACCCGCTGACACTGGTCATGGACCCTGGGGTTCGCCCCACAAAGTCGGGTGCTTTGCTGCCATGTGCCTGATCGTGCTGGTGGTGGTCAGGCTGGTAGTTTTGTCACCCCTGCTGATGCTGGCATGGCAGGTGGTACAAATGGGCTTTTGGGGGTTATCAGCAGAGTCTTTAAAAAAATTCCAGACTCTGGAAGACCTACTAGTTGTACTGGCAACGTCCCTTGTGTTTGTGTTATGGGACACTGTTACCCGCCTTCTGTGTGCGGCCACCACACCGCTTATTCCTGCCTGTTGGGGTACTCTGCCTCCCTCCCCCTGTGTGCTGCTGGCCTTGCTCTGCGTGTCCTCCTGCCACGTTGGGTCAGTTACTAGATCATCCACCACTTCCTCCTGTTCCACTTGCGCACCACGATCCTCCTCCTCACTTCGTGGTAATTGTGTCTCATCATCGTCCACCTCTTGTGACAAATTGCCAGCGTCGACTTCCTGTGGCCGTGGCTGTTCAAATATTTGGGCATCCCTACATGGGGTCTCCTCTTCCACCACTTCAAGCGGAGCAGGCGAGGGGCACAAATATGGAAATGGACCAGTGAACAGCTCTTCAGAGTGTCCAATTGTGGGATCAGTTGCTGTCTGACGACACTCGGCATGGTGGGAGGAAGGAGCATCAGGGTGAGGAGGAGTATGCGGTTGAGACTCACGACTACTAAAACTTGACTGTGTGGAAGACAGACCGGAGGTGGTGGTGCCCAGGTAACTTGAAGTATTATCTGCTATCCAATTAATAACCTGTTCACACTGATCAGTTCGCAATACTGGTGTTGTAGTGTGCTTCCCTAATAATTCGGTCAAGAAGTGGGAGCGAGAAGATGTGGCTGTTGGTTGTGGCACATTTTCACCTTGGCCACGGCCCCGTCCTCTGCACGCACCATCACCAGAACGTCCAGTTCCACGTCCCTTGCCACACGCCTTGCCCATTGTAAATGAAGTAAAATAGCTTACACTCGCACTATCACTGGCAAAAGGGTAATAAAGAGTAGATTAGAACTGTGAAAGAGGAAAACCACAGTTCTATTTCTCTGACCTACACCAAAATCTTTTAAACAGATATATTTGTGTCTGAACAGTCAGCGAGACACTATTACTGGTTTTTTTTGCAGAAAAAAGGCCAAAAGCTGGATAATACAGAGATTTGAACTGTGGAACTGCAAAACCAAAGTTCTAGTTATCTGGCCTACACCAGAATCTTTTAAACAGATATATTTGTTTCTGAACAGTCAGCGAGACACTATTACTGTTTTTTTTTTACAGAAAAAAGGCCAAAAGTAGGATAATGCAGAGATTTGAACCATGGAACTGCAAAACCACAGTTATAGTTATGTGGCCTAGACCAGAATCTTTTAAACAGATATATTTGTGTCTGAACAGTCAGGGAGACACTATTACTGTTTTTTTTATGGAAAAACTGCCAAAAGCTGCATAATACAGAGATTTGAACCGTGGAACTGCAAAACCAAAGTTCTAGTTATCTGGCCTACACCAGACTCTTTTAAACAGATATATTGGTGTCTGAACAGTCACAGACACACTCAATTTTTCTTTTGGTGGGGGGGAATATCAAAAGGTTAATAAGTAGTGTTGAGCCACCCCCGTAGTGTTCGAGTTCGGTTCGGTTCGTCGAACACCCGTGTGTTCGCCGAACTGTTCGTCGAACTGTTCGTCGAACACCTTCGAACACCGTTAAAACCAATGGCAGGCAAACAAAAACACATAGAAACACATAGAAAACACCTTCAAAGGTGTCCAAAAGCTGACAAACTGCTCAGAAGACACAACTAACACATGGAAAAGTGACAAGTACATATAGTCATGCGAAAAGAAAAGAGGTGGAGGAGTAAAAGGAGGGGGAGACACAGATATAGGCATGTCATGCCCTTCTAAAATCCAAAAAGTGAGAAGCCGACACGTTCAGTCCACTCCTGCCTGTGCCACCTCCGTGTCGCCGGGTTTGTGCCAGAGCCGCGGTGAACCCTGACGGCCAGCCCCCCTCTCCCAATACTGGTGCCTGTCCGCTGGTGGGTCGAGCGAGCCCCCCTGTGGTGGAGGCAGCTCTAAGCTTTTTAATTTAAATTGTCTCTCTAATTTGAATAAATACACTTTAAATCCATTTACAAGGATCTATTGGAGGGCAAGTCTCATGCCAGCAGCCGCGTAATTCCAGCTCCAGTAGCATCCACTAAAGCTGCTGCAGTTAAAAAGCTTTTATAAGGATCGAGCTCGGCTGTCCACCGCAAGGCATCCTACTGCCAGTCCGAGCCCCTATGCCTTGGGGTGCCTCCTGATGCTCTTCACTGAGTATCCCGTGGTCCCGAAGCATTTCCTTTGAAAAAATGAAGTGTCCAAACTACAGGTGGTGTAGCTTGCTTAACAGCCGGGATAATCCGCTGACTAGCAGACACTGCTACTAGGCACAAAGTATTTCCTGGGCTAGATGCAGTTAAAAATTTGTAATTAGATACTCTCGTTGGATGCTGAGAAAGCATTCCATAGAGTCTCCTGGCACGCCATATATGATTCTCTTAAAAAACTTGGGGTAGGGGTCTAGGGGACCCTTTTATAGCCAAAATCACGGCCCTGTATCGCAATACGTCACCTAGGCTGAAGATAAATGGAACTGTAGCACCCTGAGGGCTCGGTTGCTACAGAGGTATTGCACCTCACCCAGGGGTGTGATATCTCACTCTCAGGTAAGGATGTAGTGTGGATCAGGACCCGACACCTGCATGCATTACACCACATTGCCGTGGGGCAGGGCGACCAATATGCCCCTGAGATGGGCACGACAGTGTTGTCCCTGGCTGGAGTGGGGGGAGGGAACACTGAGGAAGGGGAACCCTGTAGTGCAGGAGCAGGGAGGAAGCAGTTCCTGGGTGCATTGAGAAGGGAGTATAAAAGGTGGGCACCATCTTAGTTCAGTGCAGAGAAGTCTGAGCAGAAGTGGCAGGGAGCAGGGGCTCTGCATGAGCTCTGCTCCGGAGGCGGGCCTAGTAACAGAGGCCCAGGCCTGGAAGAGGGAGAAGGAAGGAAGAGGAGCGGAGAAGGCTCCAGGAATGAGGAACGAAGGGATCTCAGGGGTGCGGACGGGCGAGTCGCCACCGCACGCCCGAATCCACCTGCGTGGAGGGGTCAGGCCAAAGGGGGAGACCGGTCCCCGAAACTAGTGGAGGCAGGAAACGACCCTCAGCTAGAAACAGGAGGCTGTGACATTTTATGTGGCGCAGCCCCTCGCTACACCCGCTAGGAAGGCACCACATAGGGTCAGGGAAACTGGCGCCAAGTTTACCAAGAGGAGGCCCGAGGCAGCCGGACAGACACCCCACGCAAACACGGCTACAGCGCCAACAAGGAGGAGGTGGAGTAATGTTTTGGGCTGGAATCATGGGGAGAGAGATTGTCGGCCCCTTTAGGATCCCTGAAGGCGCTAAAGATGAACTCCATAATGTATGTGGATTTTCTCAAACAGCACTTCCTGCCATGGTTCAAGAAGAAGAACCGTGTATTTCACAGCAAGATCATTTTTCTGCATGATAATGCACATAAAACATCTGCATCTCTGGCTGATATGGGCATAAAAGGGGACAAACTTATGGTGTGACCCCCATGCTCCCCTGACCTCTACCCCATTCAGAACCTTTGGAGCATCATTAAAAGGAGTGTCTATGATGGCGGGAGGCAGTTCACATCTAAGCAACAGCTCTGGGAGGGTATTCTGTCCTCATGCAAAACAATTGAAGCAGAAACCATCCAAAACCTGACAAATTCAATGGACGAGAGAGTTCAGAAGCTCCTTTCGAACAAGGGGTCCTATGTGAAAATGTAACATCACCTAGAATAAAGTTTTGAGTTGAAAACTGTTTGATTTCAGTTTCTAACAACCTGCTAATGCTTATAATTTCAAAAATGACCATTTTTTTGGTCTTTATTAAAATGAAAAGGTTGATCGAAAAGTTTGGGGGATCTAAGAGTGTGGCAACCCAGTAGTCATGATTACTTCGAATTCTGACAATATGAGGGTCATGCTGCAGGTAGTGCAGCAAGAAGGCACTTATTTGTCTTGCGCATCTCGGAGCCCCAAAATTATCTTCCAGGCTAGATGCAGCTAAAAATTATTATTAATTTTAAATCTGGTGAAGCTTTAGTATAGATGGCCTAATAGGATCAGTGCTGCACACTGCTACAAAGCCCAAATTATTTTCCAGTCAAGATACAGATAAACATGATTAGTAATTTTAAATCTGGTGGAGCTTATTATAGATGGCCTAATAGAATCAGTGCTGCACACTGCTACAAAGCCCAAATTATTTTCCAGTCAAGATACAGATAAACATGATTAGTAATTTGAAAGCTTAAAACGGTTGGTAGGGTGATTTTAACCAATCATCAAGCTTTTACTCTCCCCAGGATGACACAGGGGTAGAAAATTCGTTTCGGATCCATGATTTGTTCATCTTTATGAACGTGAGTCTGTCTACATTATCAGTGGAGAGCCGCGTGCGCTTATCTGTCAGCACACCACCAGCAGCGCTGAACACACGTTCAGACAGAACGCTGGCTGCGGGGCATGACAAGATCTCCAAGGCGTAAGTGGCTAGCTCCGGCCATTTATCCAGATTGGAAGCCCAAAAAGAGCAAGGGTCCAGTGACACAGTCGTGGCTTCAATGTTTACTTGGAGATACTCCTGTACCATCGTCTCTAGGCGTTGACTATGTGTCAGACTTCTTGTCTCCTGTGGCCTTGCAAAGGATGGGCTAAAAAAGTGGTGAAATGATTCCGCAAAATTGATGTTACCAGCAGATACTGTGGTTCTGTTACGGTTTGAGTGCTGAACACTTGACGGTCCCACGGTTGGCAAGTTGGAACTGTGAGATTCACTACGTGCACCACTGGTATTTTGTGGAAAAGCACATGTAAGATTCTGCAACAGTCTCTGCTGATACTCCTGCATGCGTGCATCCCTTTCTATGGCAGGAATAATTTCTGCAAATTTACTTTTGTACCGGGGATCTAACAGTGTGGCAACCCAGTAGTCAGGATTATTTCTAATTCTCACAATTCGAGGGTCATGTTGCAGGTAGTGCAGCAAGAAGGCACTCATGTGTGTTGCGCATCCAGGAGCACCAAGTCCCTGTTGTGTTGGTGGCGAGGTAACAATCATGCTTCCTTCCTCTGTCCTCTCCCCCCAACCTCGCACAACAGAAATGTGATCAAGGTCTCCCTCATCTGATGAGTCTTCCATCAGTTCGTCCTCCACTTCTTCCTGGGCTCCTGCACCTTCCTCACTAGTTTGGCTGCTACCATGCGCCCTGGTAAAACCATCTCCCCCACCCTCACATGCCTGCCGCCTTGGTGCTGCCGACCGTCTGGACCTTGCAGATGTTAGCCCTTCTGCATACAACTCCTCCTCCTCTACTTCCTCCACCTCCTCTTGTGCCACCACCTGACTCCGAATTCTGTTTAACATGTGCTCCAGCATGTAAATCACCGGAATAGTCATGCTGATAATGGCATCGTCAGCACTAAACATCTTCGTCGCCATTTCAAAACTGTGCAGAAGGGTGCATAGGTCCCTGATCTGAGACCACTCCTCCAGCGTGATTTGCCCCACCTCTGGATCTCATTGGCCCAGGCTATACGTCAGAACGTATTGCACCAGGGCTTGTCGGTGCTGCCACAGTCGCTGCAACATGTGCAGAGTTGAATTCCACCGGGTAGGCACATCGCATTTTAGCCGGTGAAGTGGCAGGCCCAACGACTTCTGTAGAGATGTAAGTCGCTGAGCTGCGGGATGCGAACGGCGAAAGTGAGCACACAGCGACCGTGCCCTCTGCAGAAGGCCATCTAGTCTGGGATAGTGGGCTAAAAATTGCTGGACAACTAGGTTCAACACGTGAGCCATACAAGGCACGTGTGTGACATTGCCCCGGCGAAGGGCCGCACCCAGGTTTGCAGCATTGTCGCACATGGCCTTTCCTGGTTTCAGGTCCAGTGGAGACAACCATTCATGAAATTGGTTCTCCAGAGCTGACCACAACTCCTCAGCTGTGTGACTCACATTTCCCAGACATTTCAATGTAAAAACCGCCTGATGACGTTGAGCCCTACTGCCAGCATAGTAAGGAGGTGTGCAGGATCCCTTCTGCGCAGTTAGAAAGCTTGTGGCATGACCAAACAGGCTTTGGGTGCAGGTGGAAGACCGAGAGGAGGTTGAGGAGGCAGAAGCAGTGGAGGAACTTTGACATAAAGAGGATTGATGCACAACTCGTGGGGACGGCAAGACTTGGACAGCAGCCCCTTGTCCTGCTGTCACCATAGTTACCCAGTGCCCAGTCAGCGACATGTAACGCCCCTGTCCATGCCTACTCGTCCAAGTGTCTGTGGTGAAATGCACCCTGTCACACACAGAGTTTCTCAAAGAAGCGGTGATGTTGTATGCGACATGCTGGTGGAGCGCAGGCACACCTTTCTTTGAGAAGTAGTGCCGACTGGGCATCTGGTACTGGGGCACTGCGACGGACATAAGGTCTCGAAAATCCTCTGTGTCCACCAGGCGGAAAGGCAGCATTTCTGTAGCCAAGAACTTGCAGATGGTGAAATTCAACCTCTTAGCTTTCTCATGGCTAGGAGGAAATGGTCTTTTACTTGTCCACATCTGAGGGACCGAGGGCTGGCTATTGTGCTTAGACGGGGTTGATAAGGGTGTCCCCCGCAAACTGCCGGTCTGTGAGGAAGATGCAGGCGGACATGTTCGGTTGCCTTGATCCAAAGGTGGTGCTATCGATGTCGGACAGCGCTCAACACCAGCTGGTGTTACCACCGCCAAAGAAAATAATGACCTGCCAATCACGCTGGCTGTTGCGGGTAAAGAGGTGGCAGGTCTGCGCCCCAAAACAGGTGTGACTGCTGTCCCCCCAGTCACAGAGGATGAAGAGGCCGCGGATGCACAAGATATGGCAGACGGTGGTTGGCCCGGCCGGCTAGGCCGCATTGTAGCACACTGAGCTTCCCACTGCAACTTATGCTTCATGTCCATGTGCCGATTCATGCATGAAGTACTCAAACTATGTATTTTTTGGCCTCTACTTAGCTTTTGCTGACAAATGTTACAGATAACACGAGTTGGGTCATCTTTATCGATCTGAAAAAATACCCAGGCTATGCAAGGCTTAGCGCCCATGCGACCTGAAGAGCCACCACGACTTGTGGTGAGAGGCAGAGTTGTGTTTGAGGATGCAGTTGTTGACGTGCTTCCAGTACTACGTCTCTGTCCAGGAAGGCGCAACCTGACCTCGTCGTCACTAGCATCTTCCTCCACCTCCTCTGCTGACCTCATCTCTTGGCTGACTGTGGGTTGACAGTAAGTGGGATCTCCAACCTCATCATCATCACCCTGTGCGTTATCACACCCGTCGTCCTCAGAGCCAACCTGTTCCTGCCCTGACAAAAAACTAAAGTTGTCGCTCCAATCAGGTATTTGAGTCTTATCATCGTCTTCCTCATTGTCTCCACCAACAGTAGTTACAGTTTGGGAATGAGGGTCTACATTATGGTCAGAACCTTCTGCATCTGGTCCTGGATCCGACTCATAAAGTTTCTGGGCATCAGTGCAGATCATTTCCTCGTCTGGATTCACAGAAGCGCTGGAGTCGACCTCTGATTCCCAGGCTATAGTATGAGTAAACAGCTCTGCAGACTCAACCATCTGTTCTACCTCATACTCAGACGGGCAGCTGGAGATTTGGGAGCTGTGAGGAAGCAAGTGCGATTGGGGTGACACCTTTGAGGAATGGAGTATTTGTGATGTTGAAGTTGATGTGGAGGAGAGCCCACTTAAAGGAGCACTTGATATCCGTTGAAGCACCTGCTGTTTTTGTGCCTCATCTGGAATTTGTAGCGATTGGCGTGGCCGTAAGAAAGGGATCTTATCACATTGTCCGCTAAAAGAAGTAGACATTTTAGTTTGGCTGGAAGATGGTCTTTCTTCTGCAGATGTTACTGTTGCTTTAACACCTACCCCACGGACACAACCTTTTTTCCCCTTCCCAACACGCCTATTCCCCTTTCCACCAGCAGCAGGCCTTTTTCCACTCATTTTGGTGATAAACTAATTAACAACTCTGGAGTTGTTTGCACAAAAAAACAATGGATGGGAACCGAGCAGAGCTGAGTGGCCAAACTGTGGTATTAGGCCAAAACTATTGGCTGGGTTAGATGCAGAAAAAAATTATATTTAATTTGCAACCTGATGGAGGTCAGTATAGATGGACTAATAGAGAAAGTCCCACACACTGCTAGAAGGCCAAATATTTTTTCAGAGCTAGATGCAGAAAAAAATATATTCAGTTTGCAACCTGATGGAGGTCTGTATAGATGGATTAATAGAACAAGTCCCACACACAGCTAGAAGCCCAATATTTTTTCAGAGGTAGATGCAGAAAAAAATATATTCAGTTTGCAACCTGATGGAGATCAGTATAGATGGACTAATACAACAAGTCCCACACACAGCTAGAAGCCCAATATTTTTTCAGAGGTAGATGCAGAAAAAAATATATTCAGTTTGCAACCTGATGGAGGTCTGTATAGATGGATTAATAGAACAAGTCCCACACACAGCTAGAAGCCCAATATTTTTTCAGAGGTAGATGCAGAAAAAAATATATTCAGTTTGCAACCTGATGGAGGTCAGTATAGATGGACTAATACAACAAGTCCCACACACAGCTAGAAGCCCAATATTTTTTCAGAGGTAGATGCAGAAAAAAATATATTCAGTTTGCAACCTGATGGAGGTCTGTATAGATGGATTAATAGAACAAGTCCCACATACAGCTAGAAGCCCAATATTTTTTCAGAGGTAGATGCAGAAAAAAATATATTCAGTTTGCAACCTGATGGAGGTCAGTATAGATGAACTAATACAACAAGTCCCACACACAGCTAGAAGCCCAATATTTTTCAGAGGTAGATGCAGAAAAAAATATATTCAGTTTGCAACCTGATGGAGGTCTGTATAGATGGATTAATAGAACAAGTCCCACACACAGCTAGAAGCCCAATATTTTTTCAGAGGTAGATGCAGAAAAAAATATATTCAGTTTGCAACCTGATGGAGGTCAGTATAGATGGACTAATACAACAAGTCCCACACACAGCTAGAAGCCCAATATTTTTTCAGAGGTAGATGCAGAAAAAAATATATTCAGTTTGCAACCTGATGGAGGTCAGTATAGATGGACTAATACAACAAGTCCCACACACAGCTAGAAGCCCAATATTTTTTCAGAGGTAGATGCAGAAAAAAATATATTCAGTTTGCAACCTGATGGAGGTCTGTATAGATGGACTAATACAACAAGTCCCACACACAGCTAGAAGCCCAATATTTTTTCAGAGGTAGATGCAGAAAAAAATATATTCAGTTTGCAACCTGATGGAGGTCAGTATAGATGGACTAATACAACAAGTCCCACACACAGCTAGAAGCCCAATATTTTTTCAGAGGTAGATGCAGAAAAAAATATATTCAGTTTGCAACCTGATGGAGGTCTGTATAGATGGATTAATAGAACAAGTCCCACACACAGCTAGAAGCCCAATATTTTTTCAGAGGTGGATGCAGAAAAAAATATATTCAGTTTGCAACCTGATGGAGGTCTGTATAGATGGATTAATAGAACAAGTCCCACACACAGCTAGAAGCCCAATATTTTTTCAGAGGTAGATGAAGAAAAAAATATATGCAGTTTGCAACCTGATGGAGGTCAGTATAGATGGACTAATACAACAAGTCCCACACACAGGTAGAAGCCCAATATTTTTTCAGAGCTAGATGCAGAAAAAAATTATATTCAGTTTGCAACCTGATGGAGGTCTGTATAGATGGATTAATAGAACAAGTCCCACACACAGCTAGAAGCCCAATATTTTTTCAGAGGTAGATGCAGAAAAAAATATATTCAGTTTGCAACCTGATGGAGGTCAGTATAGATGGACTAATACAACAAGTCCCACA
Organism: Phyllobates terribilis; assembly: GCF_046119375.1. Lineage (NCBI taxonomy): Eukaryota > Metazoa > Chordata > Amphibia > Anura > Dendrobatidae > Phyllobates > Phyllobates terribilis. Next base: position 659,654,738 of record NW_027362762.1, on the reverse strand, counting down.
CACAGCTAGAAGCCCAATATTTTTTCAGAGCTAGATGCAGAAAAAAATTATATTCAATTTGCAACCTGATGGAGGTCAGTATAGATGGACTAATAGAATGATGCTATGCCCAAAAGATTTTACTTCACTAGGTGCAGTAAAAAAATTGGTATTCTATACACAGGTGGTATATCTTGCAACACAGATAGGCTACTCCACTGACTAACACACTCTGCAATAGGCCAAAAAGGATTAGCTTTGCTTGATTCAGCCAAATGCTGTGAAAAAAACTTGCACAGCACTGGCACAGACCTGCCTGGCAAAAACTGATAGGAACTGATGTAACCTAGTCCTGAAAAGGACTCCAATTACAATTAGTCTTTACTCCCACAATCTATCTATTTAAGAGCACAGACCTGCCTGATAAAAGTCGTAGGAAATGCTGTAACCTAGTCCTTAAAAGGACTGCAATCACAACTATTCCCTACTCCCAAGCTATCTGTAGATTTGTGCGAAAATTGGCTTGAAATTAACAAGGTATAGCGCACACAGCAACAGCGGTGCCGTCTAACACGCAGCTGCAGCAGTGAGAAAATGGTGGCGACGGGGAAAATGGCTTGGTCTTATAGGGCAAGGACATGTGACATACACTGCCAATGACACATGCCCTTGCTTGTGTGAAAAAAAGCACTTCGCTCCGTGTGTGCGCTGCTGATAGGCTGACAGATTGCACCTCCCCACTGTAAATGCGGGAAAGAGAAAAAAAAAATGGAGATCTTCATTGTTCCTGCAGAGATCCATCCCCTGCCCCTCCCCCCACCCCGCTGTACACTCAAACTGCGTATTAACATTAATTTTCATCATTACTGAGAAAAAATCCAGTTATGATTTTGGTGCACGAACAGTTATCGAACATAACCTCGAACAGCCGAATTTTTCTCAAATTGTTCGTGTTCGCCGAACGGCTCGAACACCGCCCAAAACAGCTCGAATTTGAGATTGGCGAACAGTTCGAGTAGAACAACGCTCATCTCTATTAATAAGACGCATATTTGTACAGTCTGACTGAGGAAAAAAAATAAATACAGGATTTAGATGAAAATAAGTCTAGCAATTTGACCAGCAGTTGCACACAGGACTGTAATGCAGTGTTTGTTGGTATAACCACTGCGTCTCCTATACAGCCTGCCTGCCTGATATCTGGGATGGATATTAGTCCTGAGAAGGACTGTCTGTTTGATTTGGCAGGCTTTAGAGACCCTACACTACCTATTTCGCACTATATATCTCTCCCTAACTCAGCAGCACTGACCCTACACTGTCTGATCCCGGGCGAGTGTGTCCAAGATGGTGGCGCCCGGTTTTAAATACTCGAGGTGACGCTGTGCGGCCAGCCAATCACTGTAATGCCCACAAACAACATGGCTGCGGCATTACAGTGACTGGCTGGCAATCCCTGCATGTTCATTGGCTCTGTAAAGAGTGCCAAACATGCAGGGCGGAGACCCAAGCTCCCGCCCGAGTAACCCGGAGATGCTCGGTGCTCGCCGAACATCCCGAGTAGTGAGATGCTCGGGCGAGTACCGAGCAGTGTCGAGCATGCTCGCTCAACACTACTGGTCGGCAGTTGTTTAGTAGCCTTTTTACACAGGCAGGCCGAGCTTCAGATGTGCACTGAAAGACCTATAATAGATCATTCAGTGTGCTTAGGCAGCCAAAGTACTAGGCAACACATGTCCTGTTTACAAGGGACGATGCGCTGAAAAGAGTGATGATTTTTTGTGCAAACTAAAAGATCATTTCACATGATGATCGTGCATTTTGCTTGCTCTTTGTTTGATCGGCAGCCTGTTTACACTGAAAGATTATCTGGAAATGAGCGTTCCTAGGAATGCTGATTTCACGATAATTGTGCAGTGTAAATGCTCCTCAAGCTGAATTGTTGCACCAACCACTTTCATTTATATAGGGCTACAGACTTATTCTGTTAGTTAAAGGTAAGTGAAAACATTACACAAGTTATGCAACCGATGCAACAAGTTATGTAACTGATTTTCAGCCATTTCACTAGGTGATGCTCTGCTTTTCAACATAACATTTGGTTTACTCTATGTAGTAGGCACAATATGATACGTAGCAGAAGTTATTTTAACATGTGATAACCATGTCTGCTCCAAATGAACTTCAGCATTCCACATCACTTCTGGTTGTACTGATCATGGACTCAAGTCTCCTACTGTCATGTTTACAAAGAGACCTTGAAATGAGAAAAGGATTTAGCTGACTCACCCCCTGGGCCAGTGCTGTAGTGCGGCGCGCGTGATACCCGGAGCCGGATCCGATGGGGGTAGTAGTCTTCTTGTGGCGGTGACCCGGTCCGTGCCCAGGGTGTCAAATTAAGTGGCGGAATTTAATAGATGTTATAGAGTTCGACTACGCCACCCGTTGATTGCGGCTATGAAGCCGCCGCTGCAGGGCAGACCGCTGAGGCCGGTGGTACGGTGGTGCAGCGTGGATGGTATAACCCCCAACGGGAGGGGTATAGCCTCAGGGCAGCTAGTGAGGCAGGGAGGAATGATGGTGGAAGTGGTGGTGTGACAAGGAATCACTGAGACGTGCGGTTGCAGTTTTCACAGCTTTACTCACAGTTCTTTAGCAGGTCACTTGTGCGCAGTAAGGACCACCCGAGCCGTGCTGCGCCCACCAGGTGAGGGACTCGGCTAACTCCCAGGTAATTCCGGAGCGTGGTCCAGGGCTCCCCTCTCTTCCTTTCTACTGGCCGTCCCCACCAGGGACCCACCTTTGTCCGGCTCCCTCGGGCCTTCTAGTGGCGAAACCTTTCCCGGCTCCCCTGACCCTATACGTGGTATGCCTTCCTGGTGGATATGGTGAGGGGTCGCGCCAAGGCTTGACCACGACCTCCGGTTCCTGGCTGAGGATAATTGGCCTCCACCAGTTTGGGATCCGGTACCCTGTTCTGCCAACCCTTCACCCGTTAACTCGTGGGATCTCAGGGTTCCCTCTCTTCTTGCGTCTCTGGGCCTTTCCTGGTGTTCCTGTTCCTTCTTCTTCTTCTTTCTCTCTCTCTGCCTCAGGCCTCCACTTCAGCTCCCTGTCAGCCCTCTCTGGCTGAGCTCCTCTCTGAACTGACCCGGACTCGACTCCCTGACTTAAGATGGTGCCCACCTTTTATACTCCCTTCTGACACCCGAGCCCAGGTGACTAGCACCCAATGGGCTCCTACCTATGCCCAGAGTCCCTCCCCTCTCTGCTCCTACACCACTGGGATGTTCCTCCCCCCTCCCCACTCCAGCCAGGGACAGAAGCTGTCGTACCTGCACATCTATCTGGTGGGAGTACCGTTGGTCTGTCCCCCGGAAATGGGGTGAGTGTAGTGCATGCAGCTAACTGAGCTATGTTCCACACTCCATCCTTACCCGGGAGTGGAATACCGCACCTCTGGTTCGAGGTGCAATACCCCTGTAGCAGCCGAGTCCTCGGGGTGCTACATTCCCCCCTGGTAAATCACAGCACGTCCTTGGGCTGGAATAGAGCAAAACAATTAGACATACAAAAATTTTAAAGTGCACTCACATATAAGATATTAACTATGAACTCATCCCTTTATGGGAGGTACTCTTTTCTTTTTAAACGTTACAGGTATAAAACATTTTCCTATGACATTATAAAATATCTGGCTAATGCCACCGGAACTCTTTTGTAAAACATTATGCAAGACTTTGGCATTACTGTTTTAGCAGCATAATAAACTTTCTATTATAAGACATTTTCACATACAACGTTTTCAGAACATATTCTTGATTTCTGGCCACGGTGCAACTTGTGACCAGGTAAAGTGCAACAGTCACTAATTCCGAGGTAGAAAAACAGTTCTTATAAAACCAGTAAGGGGCGCTTAAGGAAGCGCAACTATTTACAGGATGGCCGCTCTCAGTCCTCGGCCAGTGGGAATAGGGGAATGGCTGCTCACAGTCCTCAGCCTGATTAGGGATTAGGGCACACAGGTAACAGTCCCTTTAATAACTCCATACTAGTCCCAACGGGGACCACACTCCAATTAGCAGCATGACAGGTACCCTTACGGGTAACTATATACAGTTTCAGTTACCGTTCATTAGTAACAATGTCCTCCTGCTCCTTCCTGAGGGTAGTCTTCAGACCCGTCCGGGTCCTCTTGGTCTTCCTCATACTGCATCTCCTCCTCAGTCAGCCGGTGTACGTGAAGGGCGTACGGTCCTTTAGCACACTGATGCCGGGTGAAGGCGACCACATCACCCGGGTAGAGGTCACGTCCGCGGTGTCCCTCCGGCAGGTGGCTCTCGACATCCCTGCGGGTGACAAAGACGTCGCCGGGAGTTCGGTGATCCCGGATAAAGCCCCAGCCATTCTCTAGCTGGAACTTTATTACGGTCCCGGTGGTGCGGGGGCCGTGGGCCGTATGGGGGTTTCGTCGGGCCCTGCGCTTCTGTTCCGCGCTTCGGGCCTGCAGCTGTTCCTCGCGGATCCGCCTCTCTCGCCGTTCTCTTCCAAAGACCTCCAGCTGTTGACGGCAGCACTCCTCACGCCGGGCTGCGTCTGCCCGGGTCTCCTTGGTGAACCCCATGAGGTCCTCACCGGTCAGATCCCATTCAAATTGGGCGTCCTCTAACGGGAGCGGAACAATTTTGGCGGGCGCCGGAGCCGGGATCAGGGGCTCACACAGGGGCCGTTCCCTCCGGAGTCGGGGGTTGATGTACTCCGGTGGCCACACGAAGGGCAGCCCGTCCAGGCTGGTATGCTGCGCGAAGAGATCTGCGCCCAGGGGTGGCACTGTGGAGGCAGAGGGCACGGTGGGAACCGCGGCGCCCGGGGGTACTCGGCCTTGCGTCCAGGCCGGAGGCATCCTATTTGGGTCTAGGAATGGCACTTTTGGGGAAGAGGGCGCTGAAGGTGGCTGTGGCAGTGAAGCTCTCCTCTGTATCCGATATCCTCCTCCCCCCCTAGTGGACCGTGGAGTACCTTGCGATGATCCTCTTCCGTAGGCCGCGGCTCCACAGTGGATCGTCAGGGTTGAGGACCTTCCGTCGCGCTCCTGTGACGTCGGCGTCTGCTGGGCTCCTTCCAGGACCTTACGCAACGTCCGGACGTGAGGCGGAGCTTCAGTTCTTGCGCGCTTTCGGAGTCCACGCCCCTCTTCTTCCCGCGCGGCATCCTCAAGATGGCGTCCAATGGCGGGAAAACTCCACGGATGGCGGGAAGAAGGCAGAAGATGGCGTCGGATGGCGGAAAACTCCACGGATGGCGGGAAGAAGGCAGAAGATGGCGTCGGATGGCGGGAATCTTCACCACAGGTAAGTTTAACAGTCTTTTTCAGGCACGCAGTACCCGGTAGTTGCGGGCACGAAATCCTGCCGACTACGCCAAAGTTGACTCACCCCCTGGGCCAGTGCTGTAGTGCGGCGCGCGTGCGCGCGGATACCCGGAGCCGGATCCGATGGGGGTAGTAGTCTTCTTGTGGCGGTGACCCGGTCCGTGCCCAGGGTGTCAAACTAAGTGGCGGAATTTAATAGATGTTATAGAGTTCGACTACGCCACCCGTTGATTGCGGCTATGAAGCCGCCGCTGCAGGGCAGACCGCTGAGGCCGGTGGTACGGTGGTGCAGCGTGGATGGTATAACCCCCAACGGGAGGGGTATAGCCTCAGGGCAGCTAGTGAGGCAGGGAGGAATGATGGTGGAAGTGGTGGTGTGACAAGGAATCACTGAGATGTGCGGTTGCAGTTTTCACAGCTTTACTCACAGTTCTTTAGCAGGTCACTTGTGCGCAGTAAGGACCACCCGAGCCGTGCTGCGCCCACCAGGTGAGGGACTCGGCTAACTCCCAGGTAATTCCGGAGCATGGTCCAGGGCTCCCCTCTCTTCCTTTCTACTGGCCGTCCCCACCAGGGACCCACCTTTGTCCGGCTCCCTCGGGCCTTCTAGTGGCGAAACCTTTCCCGGCTCCCCTGACCCTATACGTGGTATGCCTTCCTGGTGGATATGGTGAGGGGTCGCGCCAAGGCTTGACCACGACCTCCGGTTCCTGGCTGAGGATAATTGGCCTCCACCAGTTTGGGATCCGGTACCCTGTTCTGCCAACCCTTCACCCGTTAACTCGTGGGATCTCAGGGTTCCCTCTCTTCTTGCGTCTCTGGGCCTTTCCTGGTGTTCCTGTTCCTCCTTCTTCTTCTTTCTCTCTCTCTGCCTCAGGCCTCCACTTCAGGCCTGGCTCTGGAGCTGGGCCCGGACTGAGCCACAGCTCCATGTCAGCCCTCTCTGGCTGAGCTCCTCTCTGAACTGACCCGGACTCGACTCCCTGACTTAAGATGGTGCCCACCTTTTATACTCCCTTCTGACACCCGAGCCCAGGTGACTAGCACCCAATGGGCTCCTACCTATGCCCAGAGTCCCTCCCCTCTCTGCTCCTACACCACTGGGATGTTCCTCCCCCCTCCGCAATCCAGCCAGGGACAGAAGCTGTCGTACCTGCACATCTATCTGGTGGGAGTACCGTTGGTCTGTCCCCCGGAAATGGGGTGAGTGTAGTGCATGCAGCTAACTGAGCTATGTTCCACACTCCATCCTTACCCGGGAGTGGAATACCGCACCTCTGGTTCGAGGTGCAATACCCCTGTAGCAGCCGAGTCCTCGGGGTGCTACATAGACATAAAGTCAAAAACAGTTATGTAAGATGTTTTCCAGTCTTTGGCCAATGGAAATATTTATGATGAAATCAAGCTTTAATTTCCTCAAGCTAGGAACGAAACACTGCGATAAAAGTAAAGAGGAAGAATTACATTTTATTTACCTGAAATCAAATTATCTGCAGGCAACACAAATTAAAGGAGAGGTCATCAATATGAGATTGGTGGGGATGCGATTCTCAGTATACCCACGAATGGCTTTTATGTGCCCTGGTGGCTTCAGGATGTAAACACTTTGAATGGAGCTACAAAGCGCAGATCCATTCAACGTGTAGCAGCCACTGCAAGGTACTTCAGAATGGATACTACTGAAAAAAATAGGAGCTAATCTGCAGTACCAAGATTTTCTTCCACATTGGCTACTTTGCCCTGTATAGTGTTGTGTTTGGTAAGTACACCAGCCCCTAAATGGAGAGAGCTAAGGTCTCTGCTTATTCTTAAGTGAATCTAATAAGACAGATGCACACTTGAAGAGTATTTCTTCCATATAAAGAATGTTAGATGATCTAGGAATGGACATAGACCTAGGGCATTGCCTTAACAAATATTGTCAAAGGGCTCAGAGCACTTGTCTTCAACTATATCTCCATTGTTGGATGGCAATCAACAGTTAATATGATCTTGGGCCTCTTGGTGACCAGGAGGTGAAGCATCATGCTATGAGAGTTAACCATAAAACCCAAATACCAAGTTCTTTGCTAATGACAGGTGGATTATGGACATGAGATGGTACGTGGTTTTTAAGTCTGGATTTTTTTTAACAGGCAATCAATCATGGAAGCTAATAGGCGGAAGCTATGCTGTCCATTAGAGTGGTAATTGGTAGCTGTAGGATGGGCATATTTGAGGGCTTGGTAGGCTGACTTCACTAGGCCGCAGGAATGGAGGGTGCCTCTGTGGCTTTCCTGTGAGTGGAAAACCAGCCTCCAGAAAGGAGAGAAAGAGACATCCGTAGTAGAGATCCATCCCCATAGCAAGGCAGGACAATGGAGGCCTGCTGTGGTGTATTGGTGGCAGTGATAGAGAAAAAGTGCCAACTGAAGGTGAGCAGAACCTGCCTCTTTAAAGAGAGTGGCAAGTGTCCGATTCCTAAAGTAGCTGAAAAGCAAAAGGCCAGAAGGTTGGAGTCATTGTATGAACGACCCTGCAGTCCAAGTGTGCATGTACAAAGACCTGCTGAATAAGGAGGGAGTGACAGTGAACCCAACTGCCAGCAAAGGAGCCACCTCGTTATCAGACGGCCAGAGGATCAGACAGTTGCAAGTGTGAGCGTGATTTCTGTTTTGGTGAAGTGGCCAGAAGAGGTCTGTGTGAGTGAGTGTTGTGAGTGCAGGTATGCCCTGAGGAATTGGAAGACATGACCAAATCTGTAACCAGAGACAGTAAATACTTTTCTATTTGACATTTGAAGTACAGTAACTCTGCCTGGAAAATTTCTAATAGAACATCTGTTTAACTGTTGCTATTTTTTTTGGGCTTCCTGTGTATCACTTGGTTGTCACCACAGAGGGCATATATACTTCTCGTGTACCTTGTTTACAGGGCCGGAGTCACCACCTGGGGCACGCAGGCAAGTGACGGGGCCCTGAACAAGCGGGGTGGCCCACTTGCCATTGAGGACAATGGCGCGCTATGGTGTCTGTGAGTCAGTGAGGCTGCCCCCATGCTTTAAACTGGTCGCAATACTTACCTCACCCCGATCCACCGCTGCCCGGTGTCTTCCGCATCTTCTCACTCTGTGATGTCTCATGGCAGTGGGCACGATGACGACACTACAGCGCGACCTCTGCTCGGAGCAGTGCAGAGAGTCAGAAGACGCTGAAGAGACAGCACCTGTGGCCAGCGAGGAGCGGTGAATATTTTATTTTTTTTATGTATGGAGAATTATATGGGGCCCATTCTGTATGGAACAATATATGGGACCCATTCTATATGGAGCATTATATGGAACCCATACTGTATGGAGCATTATATGGGGAACATTCTGTATGGAGCATTATATGGGGCTCATTCTGTATGGAACTGTTAGAACCCTCCTGTTTGTTTTTCCATCTTGTGTTTTGCGGTCATGTGACCACCTGTCTTTATATTCCAGCTCCGCCCTCCTGGCTGTGCTGGACTTCAGTGTTTGACTGTTTCTCTAGCCAGGTGCTTCTGTGCCTTTCTCTGTCAGTTCGTTTGGTCCTTCTGGGACCTCTAGTACCATTTTGTCTGTTTGTCTTTTTGTGTTTTGCAACAACTTCTCTGTTTAGGAGGTGTCCCATTTTTGTCCCAGTCCTTAGTTCTTTTAGGGACCCCTCCCATTATGCTATAGGTCTTCGTTCAGATTAGCCGAGGACTAAGGCGGGTCGGTTCACTAGGAACAGGCAGCCTGCTACATCATAGGGATTCAGCTTAGTCTTACTGTAGGGACAGCTTTCCCCTATCTTTCCTTAGTACTTGTTGCAGATCTTAACAGTAAGTCCAGCCCAAAAAAAACCTAAAAGGACAGAAATTCAGGGATCAGTATGGTTTCCGTCCAGGATTTGGCTCAACGCCTGCAGGGATTGACTCTGGCGTGTTCCAGCAACACGTGAGTAGCTGTTCTGAAGCGCATTTTGTGGAATGCAAGGTAGGACTGCCTGATGTTTTTTATGGTAAACAGCAAGATTTTTTTTCCTTTAAAAATGCTTGTTTGTTATATTTTCGTTTGAGACCAAGGTCCTCTGGGAATGAATCACAGCACATTAGTTTTATTATGTCACTTTTGCACAAAGAACCACAGGGGTGGGCCTTTTCTCTCCAACCTAATGATCCATGTTTAAGGTCTGTAGAAGATTTTTTTTCTGCAATGGGGCTATTATATGATGATCCTGATCGAGTCTCATCTGCTGGGGCAGAACTCAGGCGTTTGAATCAGGGGTCAGGTGATGTTGAAAATTATTGCACACATTTCAGAAGATGGGCCTCGGAAGTTAGATGGAATGATCCTGCTCTGAAATGTCTATTTCTTTCTGGTCTGAGTGAAAGGGTTAAGGATTTGTTAATTGCATTCCCCGCACCCTGAGACTCTGCAGGATGCCATGCAATTAGCTGTTCGTGTGGATAGGAGACTGAGATTTAGACAGAATGAGGTAAAGACTCCTGTAATGGCAGGTCCTAGTCCTCAGAAAATCTGTTCTGACGACGGAGAACCGATGGAGGTTGGGGCGAAGTCGCTCCGCTTTCAGGAAAGAGACTGGAGGTTCGCCGAGGGATTATGTCTTTATTGTGGTAAAGCTGACCATTTGATTAAGTATTGTGAGCTTCGTTTAAGTAAAGAAAAAAAGGTCAGTTACGCCCGTATAGCTTGTTTACGCTCTGCAGGAGTATTTCTTTCTGGGAGCACTACTTTGCAGGGAGATTTGATTGAATTTCAGGTATTTGTGGATTGTGGTTCAACACTTAATGTGATTGATAAAGGGTTTTTGGAAAAACTTAAAGTGAAATCCAAACCTTTGTCATCACCTATTTCTGTGATTGCAATTGATAACACTCCCTTGAAATGCATTACTCACAAGGTTGATGCACCAAGAAATTTTGTACTTGGTTGTATTAGATAATTTACCCTCTCCGGTCGTTTTAGGTTTGCCTTGGTTAAAACTGCACAATCCTTTGCTGGACTGGTCTACTAATGTGATTAAGTCTTGGAGTCCGAAGTGCTATGATAAATGTTGTAATGGTCGCATTGCGGCTGTGGAAAAACGGGAATTACCTGTACCTATTCAAGATTTTTGGAGGGTTTTTTCAGAGGAGGAGTCGCAAGTTTTACCTCCTCATAGTGATTTTGATTGCGCCATTGAGTTTGTTCCTGGAGCTACTCTTCCCAAGAGTCGCTTGTTTAATCTGACTATTCCTGAAAGAAAGGCTTTGGAGGAGTACATACAGGCTACCCTGGCTGCTGGTCACATTAGACCTTCTAAGTCGCCTGTGGCAGTTGGATTTTTCTTTGTTAAAAAAAAGGACGGGGGTTTACGTCCATGTCTGGATTTTCGTGAAATTAATAAGATTACCATACGCAATTCCTACCCATTGCCGTTAATTCCTGACTTGTTTAACCAGTTGGTGGGCGCCAAGTGGTTCTCTAAAATTGATCTCCAGGGGGCATACAATTTGTTACGAGTGAAGGAGGGTCATGAATGGAAAACTGCCTTTAACACTCCGGTAGGTCATTTTGAGAATCTGGTGATGCCTTTTGGTCTTACCAATGCACCTGCATTTTTTAAGAACCTTATTAATGACATCCTGAGACCTTTGATTGGTAAGAATGTGGTTGTGTATTTGGATGACATTTTGATTTATTCACCAGATCTAGAGTCCCTTTGGCAGAGTGTGCGTGAAGTTTTGCAGTTATTGAGTGATAATTCACTCTTTGCTAAGCTGGAGAAATGTGAGTTCGCTGTGCAGAAAATTAGTTTTTTGGGCTACATTGTCTCCAGCGAGGGCTTTGAGATGGACCCGGTGAAGGTTCAGGCTGTGCAGGAATGGCTTAAGCCTATTGGTTTGAAATCTATACAGAGATTTTTGGGTTTTGCCAATTATTCCAGGAAATTCATTAAGAATTTTTCTGTAATTGTTAAGCCTCTGACCGATCTCACCAGGAAAAGTGCGAATACGGTCCAGTGGACTATTGAGGCCATTGAAACGTTTGAGCATCTCAAAGAGAGGTTCAGTTCTGCCCCTATCCTTATGCAGCCTGATGAGACCAAGCCTTTTTTGGTCGAGGTTGATGCTTCATCGGTGGGGGTCGGAGCAGTTTTGTCTCAGGAGAACAAGGATGGAGTACATGCTTGTGCCTTCTTTTCGAAAAAACTTCGGAAACCAAACTGAATTATGATGTTGGAAATCGGGAGTTGCTGGCTATTAAACTCGTGTTTGCACATTGGCGTCATTTTTTGGAAGGCACTAGATTTCCTATTCAGGTGTTCACAGATCATAAGAATTTGATCTATCTGGATGCTGCCAAGCGCTTGAATGCCCGTCAAGCTAGGTGGGCACTTTTTTTTTCTCGGTTTAATTTTTCTATCACCTATATCCCTGGTACTAAGAATGTTAAAGCCGATGCTTTATCTCGCAGATTCTCTCCTACAGTCGGTGCAGATGAGGAGGAGAGCATTTTACAGAAAGGAGTTGTGGTAGCGGCATTGGACTCCGTTTTGGAGATAGGATTCTGAAAGCTCAAGATGATGCTCCATCTAACACTCTCCATGGGAGGTTATTCGTGCCTAGAGCCTTTAGGAGAGATTTGTTTGTGGAGTGTCATGAGTCTTGGTTGGCAGGTCATCCAGGACTTTCGGAGACTAAGAGACTTATCAGTCGCAGTTTTTGGTGGCGTGGATGGCAGAAGAAAGTCATCAAGTGGGTGCGTCAATTTACTGTGTGTGCTAGGTCAAAGGCTTCACATACTCCTGCTGCAGGGTTGCTTTGCCCTCTGGAGGTTCCTAGTGCGCCTTGGATGCATCTCACAATGTATTTTATTACTGATCTTCCTGTATCCGAGGGTTTTACTGTCATCTGGGTGGTCGTGGACTGTTTTAGTAAGATGTGTCATTTGGTTCCATTCATTAAGTTGCCCTGAGCCAAGACACTTGCTAAAGCGTTTGTTAAGGAGATTGTCAAGCTTCATGGCGTTCCCATGGATATTGTTTCTGAAAGAGGACCTCAGTTTGTAGCTCGCTTTTGGCGTGTTTTTTATGACAGGTTGGGAGTCCATTTGTCATTTTCATCTGGGCATCATCCTGAGTCTAATGGACAGACTGAAGGAAAGAACAAGGATATTGAACAGTTTTTGCATTGTTTTGTGGTGGACAATCAAGAGGTGTGGTCTGAGTTTCTGCCTCTCGCAGAATTTGCTCTTAACAATCATACATCCTCCTCTGCTGGGTGTTCTGCTTTTTTTTGTTGTACTGGGAGACATCCGTCTTTTGGTTCGTTCTCCAAATTGTGGCCGGCGGTGGCGGAGGAGGAGAATTTTTCCGGTGATTTGGAGAGAGTTTGGACTAATGTACGTTGCAACCTTCAAGAGGCTAACAAGAAGTCCAAGAAGTATTTAGACAGGAAACGTAAGGAGGTTTTGTTTACTGTGGGTGACATGGTTTGCTTGTCCTCAAAGAACCTGCGGTTGAGGATTCCCTCTAAAAAACTGGGTCCTAAGTTTGTGGGTCCATTTAAAGTGCTTCAGGTGGTTAACCCATCTGCGGTTAGGTTGGATATCCATACTTCCTGGAAGATTAATCCTGTGTTTCATGTTTCCTTGTTGAAAAAGGCTGCTGTATCAGATAGGGATTCCACTGTCACAGTTCATCCTGTGGTGGAAGACGGCGAATATGAAATTTCTCGTATCCTGAATTCTAGATGGCATAGAGGGAGATTACAGTATCTTTTCTCCTGGAAGGGTTTCGGTCCCGAAGATAACTCCTGGGTAAGGGCGGATGATGTCTCTGCTCCTAGGCTTGTTTGAGCATTCCACAGGAGGTTTCCAGATAGGCCTGGGCCTGGAGGATCCGGAGGATCCTCATAAAAGAGGGGGTACTGTTACAAACCTTCAGTTTGTTTTTCCATCTTGTGTTTTGCGGTCATGTGACCACCTGCCTTTACATTCCAGCTCCGTCCTCCTGACTGTGCTGGACTTCAGTGTTTGACTGTTTCTCTAGCCAGGTGCTTCTGTGCCTTTCTCTGTCAGTTCGTTTGGTCCTTCTGGGACCTCTAGTACCTTTTTGTCTGTTTGTCTTTTTGTGTTCTGCAACAACTTCTCTGTTTAGGAGGTGTCCCATTTTTGTCCCAGTCCTTAGTTCTTTTAGGGACCCCTCCCCTTATGCTATAGGTCTTCGTTCAGACTAGCCGAGGACTAAGGCGGGTCGGTTCACTAGGAAAAGGCAGCCCACTACATCATAGGGATTCAGCTTAGTCTTACTGTAGGGACAGCTTTCCCCTCTCTTTCCTTAGTACTTGCTGCAGATCTTAACAGGAACATTATATGGGGCCCATTATGTATGAAGCATTATATGGGGCCCACACTGTATGGAGCAATATATGGGGCCCATTCTGTATGGGGCTATATCTGGGGCACATTATGTATGGAGCATTATATGGGGCTTATTCTGTATTGAGCATTATATGGGGCTCATACTGTATGGAGCAATATATGGGGCCCATTCTGTATGAAGCACTATATGGGGCCCATTTGTATTGGAGCATTATATGGGGCCCATTCTGTAAGGACCATTATACGGGGCCCATTATTCTGTATGGAGCATTATATGGGGCCCATTATTCTGTATGAAGCATTATATGGGGCCCATTCTGTGTGGAGCATTATATGGGGCCCATTATTCTGTGTGGAGCATTATATCGGGCCCATTCTGTATGGAGCACTATATGGGACCCATTATTCTGTATGGTGCATTATATGGGCCCATTCTGTATGGAGCATTTTATGGGGCCCATTTTGTATGGAGCATTATATCAGGCTCCTTATACTGTATGGAACAATATATGGGGTCCATTATTCTGTTTGGAGCAATATGTGGGGCTCATTATACTGCATGGAGGACTATGTAGTGCCCATAATACTGCATGGAGGATTATACTGTCCTGTCTAAAATGAAAACTTTTGAATCCCCCCTAGCACGGACACTGTGCGCTGCGAGGATTCAGCGGTTTCTGAGCTATTGTAGAATTTACAATAGATATCCCTCATGTAATGTATGAAGTGAAATCTTTGCATTGCGCTATACCTGTATTTCTCTGCAGTATCTGTGTATCATGAATCGTAGTAAGCGTTAAAGGGGCCCACTGAGACTCTTTCACCCGGGGCCCATGAAAACCTGGAGCCAGCCCTGCTTGTATAAGCGCGCCAGTGACTTTTAATACCTTGGGTGGCTACTGGGTATTCTAAATAAGAAGGATCCTCCAAGGTGTTGGGGATGGATTATATTGTTACTTTCTTATAAATAAAAAGATAAGACTTGCATTGTTTGTTTAGCAGAAATCTTGAAGTTGGCAGTTTGGAAAGAGCGACCAGGCATCTGAGATAGATTGCCATAAGGATATCTGCAATCTGCCACATTATTACTGCATGTGTCAAAATGTGGTAGTTTTTGTTTTTCTTAAACAAAATAATAATCCTAGAAATGTTTTTCTTGAGAAAAAAAAGGCAACTGTGGAAAAACTGATTGCAATTTGAAGATGTACCTTCAGATAGCATACTGTATACAGTATATAATTTACATGCAGCAAACCTTGAAATTATAGAAGCGATTGGAAAATCTAATTTCATAACACCATACACTTATAATGAACATTGATAGGGTTGTTTCTTGACTTAGGTTGACAGTGTTAAAGGAAGTGAATAACCTTTTATATTCTCGCATAAAAGAAAAATTGTGATAGGGCTCGATTCATCAATCAGTTTTTGCCAGAATTCTGGAGAAAAATGGCTAGAAATATTAATACATTTTGTAAAAATTCTGCAACTCTTGGAATTTTCATGCCAGTCTTGGCCAGTTGTTCAAACTTTTTGAAAAGTTTACAGAGCTAAGGTGGGAAGACGCATGGCCAAGCAAGTACGAAATGGCACACATTTCTGGAGGTCACATATGTCCATTGAAAAATGTGCCAAATTCATTAAAATGGGCTCGTCTGCTAATGAATTTGCTGCATTCTACTCTAGCAATCTCTTTATTAACTCTGTCATGCAAAACTCCAGTCTTGAAGGGAATATATCACCAGGTTTTTGCTTTTAATCTGAGAGCAACATTATGGAGTGTCAGAAACCATGATTCCAGCGATGTGGCACTTAATAGGCAGCTTGCTGTAGTTTTGATAAAATTACTGTTTATGAGGAGATTATCACTAGATGACTAGTAAACCTGCTGTCAGGTAGTCCTCCATATTCATGAGCTCTGTATAACCTCGCCCCCACAACTGACCAGCAGCTTTCTGCCTATGCACAGTGTACACAGAAAGCTGTCAATCAGTTGTGGCTGCCAGGTTATACACAGAGCTCAGCATTCAGAGAACTGGTAGATCTGCAGTAGATAAAACGGTGCTTCTATCACAACAGCAGTAAGTGGCACATCACTGGAATCTTGATCTCTGTTGCTACGTTATGCTGATCTCAGATGGGGGAGCAAAACCCTTTGTACTAATGATGAATACAAATGGGGAACTAGGCTTTGGTATTGATTCCCTGTTTTATAAAATTATACATTATAAAATTTATAACATTCTCCCCGAGTCATTGTTCTTTAGTTACAGTGGCTTGCCCCTTGGCTTTTTACCTATTTTGTTACATTACAACCCGTGTTTAAATTATTGTAATCCAATTTGTATGTGATGCATCAGCACTAAATATTCTAAGTTGGTGAAGTGAAATGAGAAAAATGTAGGTATAAATTAAATTTATGGGATCAAGTAACTAAAAATTGGCATGTGAAAATATATTCACCCTTTTTGCAATGAAGCCCCTAAAAAATTCTGGTGCAAGCAATTATCTTCATAAGTCACATGCTTAGTTAAAGGAAGTCCACCTGCGTGCAATCTAAGTGTCACATGGTTTGTCAGTATATACACACCTTTTCTGAAAGGCCACAGATGCTGCAACATCATTAGGCAAGAGGCACCACTAACCAAACAACACCATGAAGACCAAGGAGATCTCCAAAACAGTCAGGGACAAAGTTGTTGAGAAGTACAAGTCAGGGTTGGGTTATAAAAGAATATCCTAATCTCAGATGATTCCCCGGAGCATCAACAAATCCATTATCATCAAATGAATAAAACATGGTACCACAACAAATGTGCAAGGAGAGGGCCGCCCACCAAAACTCTCAGCCCGGGTAAGGAGGGCGTTAATCAGAGAGGCAGCACAGAGACCAAAGGTAACACTGAAGGAGCTGCAAAGTTCCTAAGCCGAGACTGGAGTATCTGTCCATATGACCACAGTAATCCGTACACTCCATAGGGGTGGCCTTTATGGAAGAGTGGGCAGAAAAAAGCCTTTACTTACCACAAAAATTGTAATGCTCATTTTGAGTTTGACAAAAGATATGTGGGAGACTCCACAAATGTATGGAGGAAGGTACTGTGGTCAGATGATATTGGCCATCAAGGTAAACGCTATGTCTGGTTCCAAACCAACACAGCTCATCACCCCAACAACACCATCCTCACAGTGAAACAAGATGGTGGCAGCATCATGCTGTGGGGATGTTTTTCATCAGCAGGGACAGGGAAAATGGTCCAAGTTGAGAGGAAGATGGACGGTGCGAAATACAGTGATATTCTTGAGCAAAACCTGTTTCAGCCTGTCAGTGATTATTTAAGACTGGAACGGAGGTTTACCTTCCAACAAGACAATGATCCAAAGCATACTGCTAAAGCAACACTCAAGTGGTTTAAGAGGAAATGTGGAAATGTGGAAACTTTTTGCAGTGGCCTAGTCAAAGCCCAGACCTTAATCCAATTGAAAATCTGTGGTCAGACTTGAAGATTGCTATTCACCAGAGGAAACCATCTAGCTTAAAGAAGCTGGAGCAGTTTTTCTTTGATTAATGGGCAAAAATCCCAGTGGCAAGATGTGGAAAGCTCATAGAGACTTATCCAAAGCAACTTGCAGCTGTAATTGCCCCAAAAGGAGGTTCTACAAAGTACTGACTTTAGGGGGGTGAATAGTTATGTACACTGAAGTTTTTAGTTATTTTGTCCTATTTGTTGTTTGCTTCGCAAAAAAAAGAAAGCCAAATGTTCACAGTTGAAGGCATGTTCTTTACATGAACTGATGCAAACCCTCAAAAAGAAAAACAGTGAAATTCCAGGTTGTGAGTTAGCAAAACATGAAAAATGCCAAGGGGGCGAATACTTTTGCAAGTCACTGTATAGAAATGCAAATGTCATGCTACGTAATTGTTATAATAAAATGCCCATATTAATATAAAACCTGAGTATCTAAAATAAAAGTACATTGTGTACACATGTTTCAGGCACAGGGATTTTGACATGAATACTGTTGCACAGTAAAAGATGAAAGATCATTAAACATATAAATAACAATAGAGAATACACCTATTGATATCACATATATACAAAATGCCAAACTTTCCTGCACATTGTCACTAAATGTAGATATGTATCTAGAAGGAGCTTAGCTATATCTTCCCACATTCTTTTCTGTCAACGCATATTTCTCTTGTATGGAATGAGCACATGAAGCACAGCAGGAACCTGTTAAACCATTGACCTTACCCCTTTGAAAAAATGAATTCTTTTCTAAGCAGGTTTCTTCTCTGACAAGGACTCCTCTGTTACTAAACAGCACATATTGCTTTAGTACACAGGATACATTCTCTCTTGGTCCACATTAACATTCAACGAGCTAGCCTCTCTCAGAGTCTCATTTTGGGACATTCTTTTTGATCATCTGAGCTCAGCTACAAAGTCTAATTTACTATTTCCAAAGTAAATTAGGACATGTACAGTGCTCAAGAATAAAATGTACATAAACCTTTTTACCCTGCTATGCCATCAATATATTATCAATTACAAAGGCAGTGCATTTTCATCTCAGATACATAACAATAAAAGTACCCATGTAACTGACATTCACAGTAACCATCATAGTCCTCCACATAACAGTGACAGGTAAAGTACCCATTAGAGCCAACCATGTAAGAGTGACAGTCAAGGTACCTATTAGGGCCATCTATTAAGCCATGCAAATAGCTTCAGCAAAGTTGAGGATAACACTTTTTTTACTTCCACCTATTGGAGGTATCAGTTCTAGCAGTCAATATTGACCCTATAAAGAGCATTACCACTTGAAAAACTAGAATCTTTTCCAAAAGGAAAAGAACTCTGTGGATAGATATTTCAGAATTCTTTCTCTTCATCAGTGCAAAGTGGGAAGCCCTTTGAAAAAGGTTTGGTAAAAGGTTTCTTATTGAGAAGAGGCTATTTGTATACTTTTAACTTTATAACAACAGATCTATTGCAGCATAAGACCGCCAGATAAGAAGAGATTCTGACACTCTATTATTAATAAAATCTTCTAAATTTTATTTCAGAAATCATTAAAAACTGGTTTAGAAAAGACAGGGTAAATAACCTCCAAAAACAAAGAGGGGGGTTGCAACCACAGTATTATCTCATACAGTTATATGAAAAAGTTTGGGCACCCCTATTAATCTTAAGCTTAATGTTTTATAAAAATTGGTGTTTTTGCAGCAGCTATTTCAGTTTGATATATGTAATAACTGTTGGACACAGTGATGTTTCTGCCTTGAAATGAGGTTTATTGTACTAATAGAAAATGTGCAATCTGCATTCAAACAAAATTTGACAGGTGCATAAGTATGGGCACCCTTATCATTTTCTTGTTTTAAATACTCCTACCTACTTTTTACTGACTTACTAAAGCACTTTTTTTGGGTTTTGTAACCTCATTGAGCTTTGAACTTCATAGCCAGGTGTATGCAATCATGAGAAAAGCTACTTAAAGTGGCCACTTGCAAGTTTTTCTCCTGTTTGAATCTCCTCTGAAGAGTGGCATCATGGGCTCCTCAAAAGGACTGTCAAATGATCTGAAAACAAAGATTATTCAACATAGTTGTTCAGGGGAAGGATACAAAAAGCTGTCTCAGATTTAACCTGTCAGTTTCCACTGTGAGGAACATAGTAAGGAAATGGAAGAACACAGGGACAGTTCTTGTTAAGGCCAGAAGTGGCAGGCCAAGAAAAACATCAGAAAGGCAGAGAAGAAGAATGGTGAGATCAGTCAAGGACAATCCTCAGACCACCTCCAGAGAGCTGCAGCATCAACTTGCTGCAGATGGTGTCACTGTGCATCGGTCAACTATACAACGCACTTTGCACAAGGAGAAGCTGTATGGGAGAGTGATGCGAAAGAAGCCGTTTCTGCAAGCATGCCACAAACAGAGTCAGCTGAGGTATGCAAAAGCACATTTGGAGAAGCCAATTTCTTTTTGGAAGAAGGTCCTGTGGACTGATGAAACCAAGATTGAGTTGTTTGGTCATACAAAAAGGCGTTATGCATGGCGGCAAAAAAATACAGCATTCCAAGAAAAACACTTGCTACCCACAGTAAAATTTTGTGGAGGTTCCATCATGCTTTGGGGCTGTGTGGCCAATGCCGGCACCGGGAATCTTGTTAAAGTTGAGGGACGCATGGATTCCACTCAGTATCAGCAGATTCTTGACAATAATGTTCAAGAATCAGTGATAAAGTTGAAGTTACGCAGGGGATGGATCTTTCAGCAAGACAATGATCCAAAACACCGCTCCAAATCTACTCAGGCATTCATGCAGAGGAGCAATTACAATGTTCTGGAATGGCCATCCCAGTCCCCAGACATGAATATCATTGAACATCTTGGGGGATCATTTGAAGAGGGCTGTCCATGCTCGGCGACCATCAAACTTAACTGAACTGGAATTGTTTTGTAAAGAGGAATGGTCAAAAATACCTTCATCCAGGATCCAGGAACTCATTAAAAGCTACAGGAAGCGACGAGAGGCTGTTATTTTTGCAAAAGGAGGATCTACTAAATATTAATGTCACTTTTCTGGTGAGGTGCCCATACTTATGCACCTGTCAAATTTTGTTTGAATGCAGATTGCACATTTTCTGTTAGTACAATAAACCTCATTTCAAGGCAGAAACATTACTGTGTCCAACAGTTATTACATATATCAAACTGAAATAGCTGTTGCAAAAACACCAATTTTTATAAAACATTAAGCTTAAGATTAATAGGGGTGCCCAAACTTTTTCATATAACTGTATATGATGGCATAATGTATAGCAGGACAGCGTATATAAAAACAGGGACTTTGCATCATATATAAAAAGGGATAAATCCCAAAATGAAAGCATCCGATATAATACCATATGCATCCACTTCAAATTGAGCAACCAAAATGTGAAGATAGGAAGCACTCAACAAAATAATCATGACATGCCAACGGAAGAAGCGATCAGCGAAACGGCGTCCGTCAGGTGTGGGGAGGACACAGCCGTCTCCAGTGATCCTGGGATTTTCTGCACTTTTAGGTATTTTACTATTTTCTCTCATCTGGGTAGCTTTATAAACTTGAGATGGACTAGCCATATTGACCTAATGGCCCTATCTATTGGTTGATATTCCACAATAAGAACAGTGGAGTACTCACTCAGCTGCACTTGCACATTATTTTGTTGAGTGCTTCCTATTTTCACATTTTGGTTACTCAGTTTGAAGTGGATGCATATGGTATTATATCGGATGCTTTCATGTTGGGATTTATCCCCTTTTTATACATGATTCAAAGTCCCTGTTTGTATAATAGCTGTCCTACTATACATTATGCCATCATATATGAGATAATGCTGTGTTTCGAACCCCCCTCTTTGTTTTTGGAGGTTATTTACCCTGTCTTTTCTAAACCAGTTTTTTATGATTTCTGAAATAAAATTTAGAAGATTTTATTAATATTAGAGTGTCAGAATCTCTTCTTATCTGGCGGTCCTATGCTGCAATAGATCTGTTGATATGTAGTAATTTGAAGTGTCTGACTTTATGATTTTTGGACTTTTTTGAGGGTACTTTTAACTTTGTATATTTTTTTTGTACTTTGTGGTTTGTCCTGATGAAGAAGTGTTTCACTTCAAAACACATTGACAAATAAGCCGCATTTCTACATATCTCTTTTCCTGCTCATCACTGGTTAGCTGGCAGTGCAGATTTTAACCCACTCTTCTCCAGCTTCACATATACTGCTAACATGGCCTATAAGTCTCCCTTGTTCCCCTTTGACGCTCCCCTTAAGGAGAAACTTTGCCACCCAGATTTATAACAGCCAGTCACTTTTTCTCCAAAAAAACACTCTAGTGCCTTATAAGAGCCAGAAATTCACATTTATGAAGGTGTGATGCTTAGAATGTGACTATATCGTGTGAAGGCCTCTTTTTTGAATGCACTTCTAGCTTTGTCATCGAACACTGCAAAAAACTGCATGTGAAAAGAATCCCTAAAAGACTACAGGGCAGAAGTAAAATCAGGAACATGGCATCTATTATTTAGTTTTCATTAGATCTCAGCTAATAATGAGAGACTTTAAAAGAAAACTGATTCTTCTCTCTTTTGTATCCAATGCTGCATTTAGCTCAACTGCATGTCTGATTCCAGTCTAATATCAACTTATACTATTTAAGGAAAATCATAAAATTAATTTGCGTGTTGCTTTTGTAACCCATTGGAACCAGATTGATCTCAGTCTTAAGATCCGCAGAATCTCTATAAGCCAAGAATAATTGTTGGTGATCATAGTGGGTAACAGCAGGAGACAAAAGTCCATGCTGTAAGCTGTTTTATTCTTACTTCTTCAGGTATATTGGACATAAGGTTGTTTGCTTTCGCATACATAGAGATCATAAAATTTGATTAGGCATTCATTAGATCCATTATAGCCATGATACTATTGGAAACAATTAGATTGAATCACAATAATGTGTGAATACTATATATAGGATGGGATTCTAGAAACAACGAGGCATATGCCCTTGAGCTTCCTCCACCCTAGGACCTAGCATCTAGGACTCAAGCTAATTTTAGGTTGCAGCTTACCTGTCACCTCTCTAACTGGCAGTATCATCCTATTTCCGGTTTACCATATTTATCACCCCTTTTACAACATTTGCAGCCACAATTTTTCTCCTAGGGGGGTTCACCAAAGATTATCTAGTCCTAACTGTGCATGTTGTGTTTTGATTATCCTTCATGAGAACTTTTAGTAGTCAAGCAGATAGGTAAACTCTATGACTAGACATACTAAAGTATTGGGACATCAATTGTTTCTGAAATATTGGGACAGTATTTGTAAATTTGGAACTGTTGGAAACAATGCAAATCATCCAGTAACAATGCATACTAAAAGAAGGTCTCAAATAAGGTTTTGACATTTCATAAACATAGGAGATTCGCTAGGATAATCTCCATTTCTCACAAACAAAATCCGATTATTCCAAGTTATAGAAAAGTGGTGATAAACAGGAGAATAAATAAGTCACTAAAATTGTATTATCCCTTTCAACCAGTCCTGAATTTTGGCAAACTGCACTATCAGAAACCTGAAGGTTTGTGTAATCCAGCATACCTTTTAGCGAATATCCCATGCCTGGCTATAATGCAAATTTTTCCTGTTTAATCATATTAGGAAATTTTCTGAATATTCTGACCCACATTTTTAGATGATGAGTTTAAAAATAAAGACCCAAAATCATATATTATACACTTGCGTTGGAATGAGATTTGGAGGTAAAAAGATTATTAGCCTACTTACTGAATATTTGGCACACTAAATGGTTTTCTGATCCCATAGACTTCAGAGAATAGCGTTCCGGACTGTGAGCCACAAGCTAGGACCCTGTGACATAGCAGAGATGTTAGCCCTGAATTATGGGTTAGAAAGGATTAACTGTTAAATGGAATCTGTCAGCAGTATTTCACACCACAAACTATATGGGCTTGTACTATTTCAAAGACAAGTTCAGCAAAACCATTATATCAAGGATAACACAGGGGAAAATCGTGCAGATCCCACCGCTGCCACCAGTTGTCATGGGTAACACCGGAGAGTACACGCAGATCTCCGCTGTCTCCAATCATCAGGATAATTACGCGATTGACTGACAAGTGATGGACGAGGCCATGGCTGATTACACTACTTGGCCGGTTATTGGGGAACTCATAGTGAGCATATGGTATATACACCTCCGATTCCAACGCATGGAATATATATATACCCCGGTATGGAAAAGTAGGCAGAGTTTATAAAAATATACAAAAGATATTACATAATGGGAACAAAACAATACGGTATATACAGTTACATAAAATGAAAAGGAAAGAGAAGTATTAAACCTGATGTTGCAGGAATGGTTCTTATCTTTATGGAGGGAAGCGCTCCATTTAACAGAGAACCGTGTCTTCCAGGATAAACAATGACAGACACCCAAACTCTCATTTTTATTACATTAAGGTAATATCCTCATACCTCCCCTTGGTGATCTCATATGGTGGCTGGTTGTAGGATGTGCTAGGTCTGTTATGATTTCATGAGATCCCTAACTTTTAGGATATCTTCACCTCTGGAGGTCCCTAGAGGTAAAAAATGCCATAATTTTTCCAATAGCGATTTTACCTGTCTATAGAGGTGAAACATGGCATGGATAGCATCATCCATCAATCCGATGTTACGCTGGAAAGGTTAGAATGGCCTTACAGTGATGTGAGTGAATGTGTTATGTTTATCCCCTATCTGCGACACCTAAAAGATATCTCCCATAAATATCAGATTGTTGCAAACCCCAATATTCATCACTGACCACTGGCTCCAAAAAGTCTGAGGACCTGTGCTTTGATTAGATTTGCACTTCCCCACCCCTGGATAAACGAATCCCAGGCTTAGTGTCTGGCTCCCAGGGCAGATCTATACTGTGATTACCTGGTTACTGCAGGAGGTCCCTACTTCAATGGAGGTTGATTGTCAGCTCTCTCTCATTTCCTCAGTTATAATTAGTTTCTCACTTCCCCAGTTATAATTAATCCCATATGTTCAATGTGATGGTGATAGGGCCCCTCTCTGGAGATGTCTTTATGGATTTTAATTTTCTCTATGACACTTTACATGACCAGTCCGTTCCACCATTACTGAGAAATCAGAGTTTGAGTTGATATGCAAATGAGGCTGAATAACTAATGCAAATCTGATACCTCTGTCACCCTAGCTGCTTGACTAATGACTCCTTTGCCTGACATCACACAGCATTGAAATAGATTATTATTATTTATTTTTAGAGTACCATTGATTCCATGTGTGGTACATGTGCAAAGAGTTTACATGCGAAATTAAAATATAAATTACAATGAACAAACTAACAATTACCGACTGGATCAGAGGGGGAGAGGGCGTATAGTCTACAGGATAATCTGGAATGAGACAGTAGGTTTGTGGGTTGCAGCAGCTCTTGTGGTGGTGAGGTGACATCAGCAAATCAGAGGCATACTGCCCATGACCGGAAGCCATCTTCTGAACTTCCGGTCGTGGGCAGTGCATCTCTGAAGCCAGGAAGCGTACACCCGGCTTCAGAGATGCATTGACGCTGTCAAAATGAGAGCGTACATGCCCTAGATTTGCATAGATTTGCATGAGCCCTGTGGGCGTGATAACATGGAAAGAGGGCTGACTAGTCTGGGGCAACTAAGGCCCCATCGACTAGTCAAAGTCCTCATTAGCATAGGAAACTGAGACATTATAAATGCTTTTTTAAAGCATTTATTTAACTAAATTATGTTATACAGGGCAGGTTAAGCAGGGAGTTTAATCATACATAGGTGAATGCTACTGGCCTCCGGCAGCCATTTTCCCAGAGACCGCCACATGGAACAGTATGGAAGGTGCGGGGCTCCGGCTTTTACAAAATGTCAGTGGAGCCCCCACACCACCAGACACCTACTGCAAGCA
This sequence comes from Phyllobates terribilis, assembly GCF_046119375.1. Taxonomy (NCBI): domain Eukaryota; kingdom Metazoa; phylum Chordata; class Amphibia; order Anura; family Dendrobatidae; genus Phyllobates; species Phyllobates terribilis. Next base: position 659,629,480 of record NW_027362762.1, on the reverse strand, counting down.
AGGGGCCCGCACCAAGGGGACCGCATCCATCTTCTGACTCCTGCCTCTGCCGGAAGGCAGAAGCTTCCGGCAGCAGCGATCTCCCGACTCCTGCCTCGACCCTGCCACCTGGGACCCCGCTCCACCAACACCTCAGCCCCTCAGGTAAGCTAATTATAACACGCAGTAGTTTGTAAAAAAAAAGCATTTTCTTTCCTATTCTCCGCCCCAAAATTTGGAGTGCATCTTATAAACCGGTGCGTCTTATAATCCGCAAAATACAGTAATTATTATTTATTTTTCGCTCATTTTGTGACACACCTATGTGGTCAAGATGCTCACAGCACCACTAGATGAATTCACTGAGGGGTGTAGTTTGAAAATGGGGTCATTTATGGGGTTCTGCTATTCTGGCACTTGAGAGGCCCTGCCAATTTGACATGGCACCGGCAGACCATTCCAAAAAAATCTGCATTGTAATATGGGGCTCCTTCCCTTCTAAGCTTTGTACTGTTACTGAAAAGGAGTTTCTGACCACATATGATGTATTGGTGAGCTCAGGAGAAATTGTGGAACAAATTGTGTGGTTCGTTTTCTCCTGTTACCCTTGTGACAATTAAAAATTTGGTGCTAAAGCAACATTTTTGTGGAAAAAATTAAATTTTTCATTGTTACGATCCAGTGTTTTAATGTTCTGTGAAGCACCTCCTGGGTTTGAGATGCTCACTTCACCCCTAGATAAATTCCTTGAGAGGTTTAAATTCCAAAGTAACGTCACCTGTGGGAGTTTTCAGGTGTTTTGGTACCTCAGTGGCTCTTCAAATGCAACATGGGTCCGCAGCCTATATTGGCCAAATCTGCGCTCAAAAAGTAAAATAGCGCTTTTTGTCGTCCGTGACCTGCAGAAGAAACAGAGGAGGCTGGTGGGGTGGCGGAGAAGGAGAAGAGGACCCTGCCCTCACGTCGTGTCCCAAAGCACACACAACGTCATTTTCTGAAGACTTCATAAGGTGAGTATTAAATAATCACTGAGCGGATCCCTTCACATCAGGTATCATATTAATCAGCATCACATTGCCACTATAGCCATGCCTTTAGTTTAGAGGGCTAAATCCTGATGACAGGTTTCCTTTAACCCCTTAAGCCCCGCGGGTGGTTTGCACGTTAATGACCGGGCCAATTTTTACAATTCTGACCACTGTCACTTTATGAGGTAATTACTCTGGAACGCTTCAACGGATCCCCCTGATTCTGAGATTGTTTTTTCGTGACATATTGTACTTCATGATTGTGGAAAAATTTCTTCGATATCACTTGCGTTTATTTGTGAAAAAAACGGAAATTTGGCGAAAATTTTGAAAATTTTGCAATTTTCGAAATTTGAATTTTTAAGCCCTGAAATCAGAGCGATATGTCACAAAAAAGAGTTAATAAATAACATTTCCCACATGTCTACTTTACATCAGCACAATTTTGGAACCAAAATTTTTTTTTGTTAGGGAGCTATAAGGGTTAAAAGTTGACCAGCGATTTCTCATTTTTCCAACAAAATTTACAAAACCATTTTTTTAGGGACCACATCACATTTGAAGTCACTTTGAGAGGTCTTTATGACAGAAAATACCCAAAAGTGACACCACTCTAAAAACTGCACCCCTCAAGGTGCTCAAAACCACATTCAAGAACTTTATTAACCCTTCAGGTGCTTCACAGGAATTTTTTGAATGTGGAAGAAAAAAATGAACATTTAACTTTTTTCACAAAAATGTTACTTTAGACCCAATTTTTTTTATTTTCACAGGGGTAACAAGAAAAAATGGACCCCAAAATTTGTTGTGCAATTTCCCCTGGGCACGCAGATACCCAATATTTGGGGAAAAAATACTGTTTGGGCGCACGGCAGGGCTCGGAAGGGAAGGAGCGCCATTTGACTTTTTGATTGTAAAATTTGCTTGAATAATTAGCGGACGCCATGTTGTGTTTGGAGAGCCCATGTGTGCCCAAACTTTGGAGCTCCCCCACAAGTGACCCCATTTTGGAAACTAGACCCCCCAAGGCACCTTTCTAGATGCATAGTGAGCACTTGGAACCCCCAGGTGCTTCACAAATTGATTCGTAACAATGAAAAAGTGAAAAAAAAAACACTTTTTCATTTTTATGAATCAATTTGTGAAGCACCTGAGGGTTCCAAGTGCTCACAATGCATCTAGATAGGTGCCTTGGGGGGTCTAGTTTCCAAAATGGGGTCACTTGTGGGGGAGCTCCAATGTTTGGGCACACAGCGGCTCTCCAAACACAACATGGTGTCGCTAACAATTTGAGCCGATTTTCCGTTAAATTTGTTAGAGGACACCATGTTGCATTTAGAGAGTCCCTGTGTGCCCAAACATTGGAGCTCCCCCACAAGTGACCCCATTTTGGAAACTAGACCCCCCAAGGCACCTATCTAGATGCATAGTGAGCACTTGGAACCCCCAGGTGCTTCACAAATTGATTCGTAACAATGAAAAAGTGAAAAAAAAAACACTTTTTCATTTGTATGAATCAATTTGTGAAGCACCTGAGGGTTCCAAGTGCTCACTATGCATCTAGATAGGTGCCTTGGGTGGTCTAGTTTCCAAAATGGGGTCACTTGTGGGGGAGCTCCAATATTTGGGCACACAGCGGCTCTCTAAATGCAACATGGTGTCCGCTAACAAATTTAACGCAAAATTGGCTCAAATTGTTAGCGACACCATGTTGCGTTTGGAGAGCTGCTGTGTGCCCAAACATTGGAGCTCCCACACAAGTGACCCCATTTTGGAAACTAGACCCCCCAAGGCACCTATCTAGATGCATAGTGAGCAGTTGGAACCCCCAGGTGCTTCACAAATTGATTCGTAACAATGAAAAAGTGAAAAAAAAAACACTTTTTCATTTTTATGAATCAATTTGTGAAGCACCTGGGGGTTCCAACTGCTCACTATGCATCTAGATAGGTGCCTTGGGGGGTCTAGTTTCCAAAATGTGGTCACTTGTGGGAGAGCTCCAATGTTTGGGCACACAGGGACTCTCTAAATGCAACATGGTATCCGCTAACAAATTGAATGGAAAATCGGCTCAAATTGTTAGCGGACACCACATTGCGTTTGGAGAGCCCCTCTGTGCCCAAACTTTGGAGCTCCCCCACAAGTGACCCCATTTTGGAAACTAGACCCCCCAAGGCACCTTTCTAGATGCATAGTGAGCACTTGGAACCCCCAGGTGCTTCACAAATTGATTCGTAATAATGAAAAAGTGAAAAAAAAAACACTTTTTCATTTTTACGAATCAATTTGTGAAGCACCTAGGGGTTCCAAGTGCTCACTATGCATCTAGATAGGTGCCTTGGGGGGTCTAGTTTCCAAAATGGGGTCACTTGTGGGGGAGCTCCAATGTTTGGGCACACAGGGACTCTCTAAATGCAACATGGTATCCGCTAACAAATTGAATGGAAAATCGGCTCAAATTGTTAGCGGACGCCACATTGCGTTTGGAGAGCCCCTCTGTGCCCAAACTTTGGAGCTCCCCCACAAGTGACCCCATTTTGGAAACTAGACCCCCCAAGGCACCTTTCTAGATGCATAGTGAGCACTTGGAACCCCCAGATGCTTCACAAATTGATTCGTAATAATGAAAAAGTGAAAAAAAAAACACTTTTTCATTTTTACGAATTAATTTGTGAAGCACCTAGGGGTTCCAAGTGCTCACTATGCATCTAGATAGGTGCCTTGGGGGGTCTAGTTTCCAAAATGGGGTCACTTGTGGAGGAGCTCCAATGTTTGGGCACACAGGGACTCTCCAAATGCAACATGATATCCGCTAACAATTTGAGCTGACAATTTGTTAGCGAATATCATGTTGCATTTGGAGAGTCCCTGTGTGCCCAAACATTGGAGCTCCCCCACAAGTGACCCCATTTTGGAAACTAGACCCCCCAAGGCACCTATCTAGATTCATAGTGAGCACTTGGAACCCCAGGTGCTTCACAAATTGATTCATAAAAATGAAAAAGTGTTTTTTTTTTCACTTTTTCATTTTTACGAATCAATTTGTGAAGCACCTGGGGGTTCCAAGTGCTCACTATGCATCTAGAAAGGTGCCTTGGGGGGTCTAGTTTCCAAAATGGGGTCACTTGTGGGGGAGCTCCAAAGTTTGGGCACAGAGGGGCTCTCCAAACGCAATGTGGTGTCCGCTAACAATTTGAGCCGATTTTCCATTCAATTTGTTAGCGGATACCATGTTGCATTTAGAGAGTCCCTGTGTGCCCAAACATTGGAGCTCCCCCACAAGTGACCCCATTTTGGAAACTAGACCCCCAAGGCACCTATCTAGATTCATAGTGAGCACTTGGAACCCCAGGTGCTTCACAAATTGATTCATAAAAATGAAAAAGTGTTTTATTTTCACTTTTTCATTTTTACGAATCAATTTGTGAAGCACCTGGGGGTTCTAAGTGCTCACTATGCATCTAGATAGGTGCCTTGGGGGGTCTAGTTTCCAAAATGGGGTCACTTGTGGGGGAGCTCCAATGTTTGGGCACACAGGGGCTCTCCAAACGCAACATGGCGTCCGCTAACAATTTGAGCCGATTTTCCATTCAATTTGTTAGCGGACACCATGTCGCGTTTGGAGAGCCCGTGATGTGCCTAAACAGTGGAGCTCCCCCACAAGTGTCCCCATTTTGGAAACTATACCCCTCAAAGATTTTATTAAGGTGTATAGTGAACATTTTGAACCCAGAGGTACGGCACATTATTTGTTTACATTAGGTCATCATATTGAATAAGTTGTCATTATTCTTGAGCGCAAGTGCTCGCTACTTGAGTTTGCATCGGGTACTCAGGTATGCACCATGTACAGCGTGTGCTCGAGTGACATGCTCGAGTCCCTGCTCCGCATGTTTCACGGTTATTATACACCCAAAAAAAAACATGCGGGGATCGCTCGTGCATGGCAGGCAATCCCCGTAAAGTTTTTTGGCCGCGAAGCATATGGGGCAGAGACTCGAGCATGTCACTCAAATACCCACGATACTAAATGCATACCAGAGCACCCGATGCAAACTCATGTAGCGAGCACTTGCTCTCAACACTAGTCGCCATATCGTCATCTTTTTTTCTTACTTTTGAAAAAAATCCCAACCCCAGCCCTAACCCTAGCACAACCCTAGCCCCAGCACAACCCTAGCCCCAGCACAACCCTAGCCCCAGCACAACCCTAGACCCAGCACAACCCTAGCCCCAAACCCAGCCCTAACCCTAGCCCAATCCTAACTCAAGAGTTTATTTTTGACGCCGTTCCTTGTGCGGTATAAGTGATTAGACGACTTTATTCTTCGGGTCGGTGTGATTACAGCAATGCCAGAATCATATGGGGTTTTTATGACTGACAGCTGTCACACACTAAAAGACGCATTTTTTGTAAAATCTAGTTTTTGCATCGCCATATTTTGAGAGCTATAATTTTTCCAGATTTTGGCAGACAGTCATGTGACGGCTCGTTTTTTGCGGGATGACTTGACGTTGTTATTGGTGCCATTTTCAGGCACGTGACATTTTTTGATCGCTTTCTATTCCGATTTTTGGGAGGCAGAATAAACAAAAACCAACAATTCAGGAATTGTTTTTTTTTTTTTTTTTTTATTCTGTTCCGCGTGTGGTAAAATTGATGAGGCAGCTTTACTCTTCGGGTCAGTACGTTTACAGCGGTACCACATTTGTATCATTTTTCTATGTTTTGGCGCTTATACACAATAAAAGCTATTTTATAGAAAAAAATATTTTTTAGTATCGCTTTATTCTGAGAGCTATAACTTTTTTATTTTTCGGCTGATGGAGCCATATGGCGGCTTGTTTTTTGCGGGACGAGATGACGTTTTCAGCGGTATCATTTTTATTTATATGCGTCTTTTTGATCGCGTGTTATTCCACTTTTTGTTTGGCGGTATGGTGATAAAGCATTGTTTTTTGCTTGTTTTTTTTTTTTTTTTTTTTACCGTGTTCACTGAAGGGGTTAACTAGTGGGACAGTTTTATAGGTCAGGTTGTTCCGGACGCGGCGATACCAAATATGTGTACTTTTATTGTTTTTTTTTATTTTTTTTATAATAATATTTATTGATGGGTACATTATATTTTTATTTTTGGTGTATTATTTTTTTTATTTTTTTATAATATTTTTACACATTTTTTTTTTTTTTTTTTCCACTTTCACACAGTTTATACACTTTATTACTTTGTCCCACTCTGGGACTTTCACTTTTTTTTTCTGATCGCCTGCATGGCACAGGAATGGAGCACCATCCCTATGCCATGAAGGCTGTCAGAAGTGCACAGTGTGAAGATTGCTTGGAGATGCACTGCGCATGTCCAAGCAATCTTCCTGCTCTCTGGTGACCCGGATGTTGTCATGACGACATCGGGTCGTCATGGCAACACCCGGGAAGCCTTTGCAGACTGCGCTGGAAGCCGGAAGAGGAGGTGAGTATCGCCGATCACCTCCCCTTGCCCCCGCAATGCCGCGATCGACTTCGATCGACTTCGATCGCAGCATCGCGGGGGTTAATGTGCTGGGAGCGGTGCGTGACCGCTCCCTGCACATAGTACCGGGTGTCAGCTGTGACAATCAGCTGACACCCGGCGGCGATCGCGCCCGCACAGCCTGTGTGCGCGCGCGATCGCGATGACGTACTAATACGGGTCTGGCTCTTAAGTCCCAGGGCACAGACGCGTATTAGTACGTCAGATGTTATTAAGGGGTTAAAGTAGACATGTGGTAAATGTTATTTATTAATTATTGTGTGGCTATATTTGTATAGTATGGCTATATTTGTTTTAAGGGCATAACAATTCAAAGTTCAAAAATTACAATTTTTTTTCAAAAATTTTGTACAATTTTACATATTTTCATGCAAATCATATCGACCTAAATTTACTATTATCATGAAGTACAATGTGTCACGAAAAAACAATCTCAGAACCAGTGGGATTTATTGATGCGTTTAAGAGTTATTACCACATAAAGTGACACTGGTCAGATTTTAAAAATTTGGCCTGGTCAGGAAGGTGAAAATAGACTTTGGCGTAAAACGGTTAATAATCTCATTGTTGGAATGCCAAGGTGTGTAAGTGTGTGTATTTCTGCATGTGGCTCTCATACTCAGTACTGAATAAATTGAGATGTTTTGAAAATGTCGTTTCTATTTTTTTATCATTTGCAAATCATTAACATGTATTCTGATCCTGTGATTTCTATAATTCCACAACTTTTCCTTCTTTGTGTTGCAATTTCAGTGTTGAGGATTGTATATAAGAAATAACGGCATACGAAATGCATCTGGAGAGAGGGATTGAAACTAATGAACCGACAGGGAAAAACCTTTAACATACTTTTAGAATGAAGTTTATTTGCACTGTATAAAATATACCCTATATGAATACGAAAGATGTATTAAAAAATAAACATTCACTTTGAGATAGAGGGGTCACATAATGCTTCACTCATTTGTTAACGTAAACTGCTCCTTTAAACAGGTCTCTCTTAGGGTGCTGCGGGTAGAGCTAAGCAGGTCTCAGTTTTACAGGTCTTGGCAAAGTTCTTGGAAAAAGCTGGTGCATGTCAATTACTGGAATTTTTAAACACAAATAATATTTTATGTGATCAGCCTGTTGGCTCTGAGCCCAAGCACAGCAATGGGGCCCACATATCAATGATTTACACAGTGTGTTCGAGGGGTTCAAGAGAAAAAAGGACCTCATCTGCAATTCTCTATTGTATGTGTTGGTTACATTATGTTATACTACTAATTCATGCTGACTCTTCTATTTACTGCAACATAAAATCAGCTTTGTATTGCAATTTCAGTACAATACATTTACTAACTTACTTAGCGTTAGTTTTCATTTAACATTTTGTTCATGGGTGAGCGATAATAAGACAGAGAAGTTTTGTTTTAAGGTGTATTCCCATCTAATAGAGGGATGGCATACCTACAGTAAAGGCTATCACTTTGTTGGTTCCAAGCTCTGGTATCCAACTGATCCTAAGTGTTGCAGGGCTGTTTTCCTATTAAAGGTTTCTTCCACATTGATGATCGCGGCCACTGGCTTTACGTGAAGCTGAAGCACAGCCATTCACTTGTATGGGCTTGTGCCACAATTTTCTGTATGCAGGGGAAACCAGTGAAGATGCCCCAGGATTCTCTAAATTGGTAAGGGTCGAAAAGGTCAGATCTTTAGAAAATGCTTGTTGATTTTTTCACATGTCATAGAGCAACTGTGCTTGTAGGAAGGTCAGTTTTTGACCCTCTAGACCCTTTCACAGTACTCCATACCTGGCTGGCACAATGTCACATGTAAAGCACTATAAAATTTAGTCCAAGTGAGGCACAAAGTGTGTGCGCCAATAGACTACCTCCAAGCATCTGTGCCATAGACTGCAACCACCATGCATTTGCACCAGGTTTAGGACAGGCTCTGGTGCAGACGCTTGGTGGCTACGGTCTATGGCACAGATGCTTGGAGGTAATCTACTGGCACTCTGCTTGGCTGTTTCAAAGCAACTCCAGGTTACACAACTATGAAATACTGGGCACAATATAGGCTTGAGTCACACTTTTCTATGGTCCCACCTGCTTGGGAGAGATTGCATGATGAGTCTTCCACTTGTCATCAGTAAAAATGTGTTGGAAGTAGTCTACAAATAGTCAGAATACATACACAGGGATGCTCTGGGGGTGGTCCGCAATCACTTGGACTTCTGTAAGTGGTCTGCACCTATACGACAGGATACACAGGTGCTCAGCCTTTGCTGATCTGATCGTTAGCTGGTCCAAGTCCTTTCCAAAGAATACTTCTCCCACTGACAGTATAGTGCGTCCTCATGCAAGGCGCATATTCCATGGTACGCTATTTCATCCACACACGATGGGAAACATTGTTTTCCCTATGGTGCCCACCTGTACAAATTAATCATCATTAACTTTAAAGGGATAGGTGTCCTGCACAAAACGGCAATGGGAAATTGGCATGATAACATATTAACGTAACGTTCAGCTTAATACACTGCAGCACCCTGAGCACCCCCTTACTTGCTGTAGTGAAGCCATGTGTTGGTTCAGACTCAGGCAGAAGAAATGTACTAGAAAGTTTTCTCTAGATTCTTGGTTAATGATCTCACTGTTGTTGTTTTAACAATGATATCTCTTCCTGATACACTAATTACCCACACTGTAATCCAAAGGAAAAATGAGTTGTAGCAATAATTTTCTGCCTGACTGCTGAAAAATTTGGCATGGAGGGGATAGGGTGCAGAGTTACTGAGCATACTTTGTCTTTTCTGTTTTAATTACTTTAGCTTTGCCATCTGCGTTGCTTTAGGATCAGATTAAAATTTCAGAACACTAATATCCTGTCATCTACATGTAATTTTCATGCAGGCATATACAAAACTTTCAGTGTGGTTACCTATGGATATTGTATGTACTGTTATGCTATGACCAAGAAAATTGATTGACGATGACCTATAACAGTAGACTCTATTGTTTAGCTGAACATAGGATTTCTATGATGAAGGTATGTGCAAATTGTTTCATAAATCACTTTGTACCTTGATGAGGAGGCAGGACACATCTATATATAAGTTTACCTTTTAATAATTTATTAATAATAGTACATTTCATGGAAAAAATAATACTATTGTTGTATGTTGCTGCAATCCTAAGAGCCAGAACTTTTTTATTTGCCTGCTAAAGTGTGGTAGTGAACAACTAATTAAAACATGGCGAAAAGCTGCATTTTTAAATTCCCAGCTATTTTACACCCATTACAACATAGTTAAATCCACAGCAAATTCTCAAAAAATCCACATTTTACATGGAGGATTTGCAGTTGATTACTGTGAAATTGCACCAAAATTTACTGCAGAATTTTCATCAGTAATTCTGCCTCGTTTCCATGGGGCCTAATAATAAGATATGGGGTCATTGGGAAACTTTCACGATCCCCCTTGAACTGACACTGTGGTGTTCAGTTGCTACTGCAGTAGTTCGGACCCTGTTAGGGTATGTGCATACAATGGGTTTTTTTAGACAGTAAGAATAAACATACTGATTTCTATGTAAAAATGACTTGCTGTGTATATATTAAGTCTTTTGAGCTACAGGTTTCCAAATACGCCAAGCGGCTAAAAAAAGCAAGTTGACCATTCTTAAATTATTTTCCGCTCTGAAGATGCTTTACACTTTGCAGTACCAGTCGATGGGAAGGCTAAAACGACACATGGAAGACTCCCAGACGTTTTCTTTGAGAATTTTGCCAGTGTTTTTGCTTGAAAAATCGCTAATGATTTCGTCATTGTTGAGTGGAATTTTTAAAAAAAGCAGAAAAAGGCAGTAAGAAGAACAACCCAAAAACACTGGAAAAAATGCTGGTGGTCAAAAACGTTGAAAAAGTGCTCAGAAAACTATCCAAAGTACGCTGAATACGATGTTTCATGCAAAAAAAATGCTGGCATTTCCAGAATTGTCTTCTTCTTGAAAAATGTGAAGTTGCACAAAAATGTTACACTTTTGGCATTTTAACAACAGTTTGCAGAAAATCAACCAAAATTGTTAGGAGCTAGGGTGGGCAGGGGCATGGCAATGCCTGCCAATCAAATTCAACTAAAGTGGCAGCATTTCTTAGGACAAAAATGCTATTCCAGTCTCTGACTGGAGTAACATTTCTGGCTAGGCATACAGAGGTGCCACTGAGAAGATGCACTGAATTCATTAAGTAACATGCGCCTCTCAATAAGAGTTTAGCACATTTTACTCCAGCAAGCCCTTCATTAAGATGAATAAGCAACACTAGTCTTCATGAATCGGCTCGATTGTGTTCTATCATTTATGGTATGTTTCTTGTAAATGCTGCAGTCAGTCTATAGTCTAGTAGTGTAAACCTTGCCACCAATCAGTCCACATTCTAATGTAAAACCATCCTCCACTTTTGTGTTTTAAATGGACAGCAAAATGGAAGCAACACAGTGTGCGTCTATTTGATACATTGACCCTGTCATTGAAATTCAAACATTGACTTTTTTTGGGGGGGGTCCATAAATTTTGTAAGTAGTGTCCATCCTGTTGTGGTACTTCCTCATGTGACTACAGAAGCTAGTAGTGAGCCTTGCATTTCAATGTTACATTGAGGTGCTTGCATCTGCACCCAATAGCTAATGTTAGTTGGCCTCTAGTTGGAAAACCCCTTCAAATTCCTCATGTTGGGTCCCGTTAAAATATAAACTCTTATATTCACCTCTCATGCCAGTGCCGTTCCAGCGTTGTCGGCACTTTCGTTCCCGGAGCTCACTTGTGGTCGTCATGTCACGTGAGCTCTGCGCCCCATAAGATCTGGCATCTCTTTCCCTGACTTGAGTCAATTCGCACATCAAGGGAAGTCAGAGAGCAGCCGCACTGTTGCTGTTCAATACATCCAAATGTGTGGAAAGTTAAGCTGGCATCGATTGGGCGCAGGACTCACGTGACATAATAACTAGAGATGAGCGTTGTTCTACTCGAACTGTTCGCCAATCTCAAATTCGAGCTGTTTTGGGCGGTGTTCGAGCCGGTCGGCGAACACGAACAATTTGAGAAAAATTCGGCTGTTCGAGGTTATGTTCGATAACTGTTCGTGCACCAAAATCATAACTGGATTTTTTCTCAGTAATGATGAAAATTAATGTTAATACGCAGTTTGAGTGTACAGCGGGGTGGGGGGAGGGGCAGGGGATGGATCTCTGCAGGAACAATGAAGATCTCCATTTTTTTTTCTCTTTCCCGCATTTGCAGTGGGGAGGTGCAATCTGTCAGCCTATCAGCAGCGCACACACGGAGCGAAGTGCTTTTTTTCACACAAGCAAGGGCATGTGTGATTGGCAGTGTATGTCACATGTCCTTGCCCTATAAGACCAAGCCATTTTCCCCGTCGCCACCATTTTCTCACTGCTGCAGCTGCGTGTTAGACGGCACCGCTGTTGCTGTGTGTGCTATACCTTGTTAATTTCAAGCCAATTTTCGCACAAATATACAGATAGCTTGGGAGTAGGGAATAGTTGTGATTGCAGTCCTTTTAAGGACTAGGTTACAGCTTTTCCTACGACTTTTATCAGGCAGGTCTGGGCTCTTAAATAGATAGATTGTGGGAGTAAAGAATAATTGTAATTGGAGTCCTTTTCAGTACTAGGTTACATGAGTTCCTATCAGTTTTTGCCAGGCAGGTCTGTGCCAGTGCTGTGCAAGTTTTTTTCACAGCATTTGGCTGAATCTAGCAAAGCTAATCCTTTTTGGCCTATTGCAGAGTGTGTTAGTCAGTGGAGTAGCCTATCTGTGTTGCAAGATATACCACCTGTGTATAGAATACCAATTTTTTTACTGCACCTAGTGAAGTAAAATCTTTTGGGCATAGCATCATTCTATTAGTCCATCTATACTGACCTCCATCAGGTTGCAAACTGAATATAATTTTTTTCTGCATCTAGCTCTGAAAAAATATTTGGGCTTCTAGCAGTGTGTGGGACTTGGTCTATTAGTCCATCTATACTGACCTCCATCAGGTTGCAAATTAAAAATAATTTTTTTCTTCATTTAGCTCTGAAAAAATATTTGGGCTTCTAGCAGTGTGTGGGACTTGTTCTATTAGTCCTTCTATACTGACCTCCAGCAGGTTGCAAATTGAATATAATTTTTTTCTGCATCTAGCTCTGAAAAAATATTTGGGCTTCTAGCGGTGTGTGGGACTTGGTCTATTAGTCCATCTATACTGACCTCCATCAGGTTGCAAATTAAAAATAATTTTTTTCTGCATCTAGCTCTGAAAAAATATTTGGGCTTCTAGCAGTGTGTGGGACTTGGTCTATTAGTCCATCTATACTGACCTCCATCAGGTTGCAAATTAAAAATAATTTTTTTCTGCATCTAGCTCTGAAAAAATATTTGGGCTTCTAGCAGTGTGTGGGACTTGGTCTATTAGTCCATCTATACTGACCTCCATCAGGTTGCAAATTAAAAATAATTTTTTTCTTCATTTATCTCTGAAAAAATATTTGGGCTTCTAGCAGCGTGTGGGACTTGTTCTATTAGTCCATCTATACTGACCTCCATCAGGTTGCAAATTAAAAATAATTTTTTTCTGCATCTAGCTCTGAAAAAATATTTGGGCTTCTAGCAGTGTGTGAGACTTGGTCTATTAGTCCATCTATACTGACCTCCATCAGGTTGCAAATTAAAAATAATTTTTTTCTGCATCTAGCTCTGAAAAAATATTTGGGCTTCTAGCAGTGTGTGGGACTTGGTCTATTAGTCCATCTATACTGACCTCCATCAGGTTGCAAATTGAATAAAAAAATTTTCTGCATCTAGCTCTGAAAAAATATTTGGGCTTCTAGCGGTGTGTGGGACTTGGTCTATTAGTCCATCTATACTGACCTCCATCAGGTTGCAAATTAAAAATATTTTTTTTCTGCATCTAACCCAGCCAATAGTTTTGGCCTAATACCACAGTTTGGCCACTCAGCTCTGCTCGGTTACCATCCATTGTTTTTTTGTGCAAACAACTCCAGAGTTGTGAATTAGTTAACCACCAAAATGAGTTGAAAAAGGCCTGCTGCTGGTGGAAAGGGGAATAGGCGTGTTGGGAAGGGGAAAAAAGGTTGTGTCCGTGGGGTAGGTGCAGAAGAAAGACCATCTTCCAGCCAAACTAAAATGTCTACTTCTTTTAGCGGACAATGTGATAAGATCCCTTTCTTACGGCCACGCCAATCGCTACAAATTCCAGATGAGGCACAAAAACAGCAGGTGCTTCAACGGATATCAAGTGCTCCTTTAAGTGGGCTCTCCTCCACATCAACATCAACATCACAAATACTCCAGTCCTCAAAGGTGTCACCCAAATCGCACTTGCTTCCTCACAGCTCCCAAATCTCCAGCTGCCCGTCTGAGTATGAGGTAGAACAGATGGTTGAGTCTGCAGAGCTGTTTACTCATACTATAGCCTGGGAATCAGAGGTCGACTCCAGCGCTTCTGTGAATCCAGACGAGGAAATGATCTGCACTGATGCCCAGAATCTTTATGAGTCGGATCCAGGACCAGACGCAGAAGGTTCTGACCATAATGTAGACCCTCATTCCCAAACTGTAACTCCTGTTGGTGGAGACAATGAGGAAGACGATGATAAGACTCAAATACCTGATTGGAGCGACAACTTTAGTTTTTTGTCAGGGCAGGAACAGGTTGGCTCTGAGGACGACGGGTGTGATAACGCACAGGGTGATGATGATGAGGTCGGAGATCCCACTTACTGTCAACCCACAGTCAGCCAAGAGATGAGGTCAGCAGAGGAGGTGGAGGAAGATGCTAGTGACGACGAGGTCAGGTTGCGCCTTCCTGGACAGAGACGTAGTACTGGAAGCACGTCAACAACTGCATCCTCAAACACAACTCTGCCTCTCACCACAAGTCGTGGTGGCTCTTCAGGTCGCATGGGTGCTAAGCCTTGCATAGCCTGGGCATTTTTTCAGATCGATAAAGATGACCCAACTCGTGTTATCTGTAACATTTGTCAGCAAAAGCTAAGTAGAGGCCAAAAAATACATAGTTTGAGTACTTCATGCATGAACCGGCACATGGACATGAAGCATAAGTTGCAGTGGGAAGCTCAGTGTGCTACAATGCGGTCTAGCCGGCCGGGCCAACCACCGTCTGCCATATCTTGTGCATCCGCGGCCTCTTCATCCTCTGTGACTGGGGGGACAGCAGTCACACCTGTTTTGGGGCGCAGACCTGCCACCTCTTTACCCGCAACAGCCAGCGTGATTGGCAGGTCATCTTTCTTTGGAGGTGGTAACACCAGCTGGTCTTGAGCGCTGTCCGACATCGATAGCACCACCTTTGGATCAAGGCAACCTAACATGTCCGCCTGCATCTTCCTCACAGACCGGCAGTTTGCCGGGGACACCCTTATCAACCCCGTCTAAGCACAATAGCCAGCCCTCGGTCCCTCAGATGTGGACAAGTAAAAGACCATTTCCTCCTAGCCATGAGAAAGCTAAGAGGTTGAATTTCACCATCTGCAAGCTCTTGGCTACAGAAATGCTGCCTTTCCGCCTGGTGGACACAGAGGATTTTCGAGACCTTATGTCCGTCGCAGTGCCCCAGTACCAGATGCCCAGTCGGCACTACTTCTCAAAGAAAGGTGTGCCTGCGCTCCACCAGCATGTCGCACACAACATCACCGCTTCTTTGAGAAACTCTGTGTGTGACAGGGTGCATTTCACCACAGACACTTGGACGAGTAGGCATGGACAGGGGCGTTACATGTCGCTGACTGGGCACTGGGTAACTATGGTGACAGCAGGACAAGGGGCTGCTGTCCAAGTCTTGCCGTCCCCACGAGTTGTGCGTCAATCCTCTTTATGTCAAAGTTCCACCACTGCTTCTGCCTCCTCAACCTCCTCTCGGTCTTCCACCTGCACCCAAAGCCTGTCTGGTCATGCCACAAGCTTTCTAACTGCGCAGAAGGGATCCTGCACACCTCCTTACTATGCTGGCAGTAGGGCTCAACGTCATCAGGCGGTTTTTACATTGAAATGTCTGGGAAATGTGAGTCACACAGCTGAGGAGTTGTGGTCAGCTCTGGAGAACCAATTTCATGAATGGTTGTCTCCACTGGACCTGAAACCAGGGAAGGCCGTGTGCGACAATGCTGCAAACCTGGGTGCGGCCCTTCGCCGGGGCAATGTCACACACGTGCCTTGTATGGCTCACGTGTTGAACCTGGTTGTCCAGCAATTTTTAGCCCACTATCCCAGACTAGATGGCCTTCTGCAGAGGGCACGGTCGCTGTGTGCTCACTTCCGCCGTTCGCATCCCGCAGCTCAGCGACTTACATCTCTACAGAAGTCGTTGGGCCTGCCACTTCACCGGCTAAAATGCGATGTGCCTACCCGGTGGAATTCAACTCTGCACATGTTGCAGCGACTGTGGCAGCACCGACAAGCCCTGGTGCAATACGTTCTGACGTATAGCCTGGGCCAACGAGATTCAGAGGTGGGGCAAATCACGCTGGAGGAGTGGTCTCAGATCAGGGACCTATGCACCCTTCTGCACAGTTTTGAAATGGCGACGAAGATGTTTAGTGCTGACGATGCCATTATCAGCATGACTATTCCGGTGATTTACATGCTGGAGCACATGTTAAACAGAATTCGGAGTCAGGTGGTGGCACAAGAGGAGGTGGAGGAAGTAGAGGAGGAGGAGTTGTATGCGGAAGGGCTAACATCTGCAAGGTCCAGACGGTCGGCAGCACCAAGGCGGCAGGCATGTGAGGGTGGGGGAGATGGTTTTACCAGGGCGCATGGTAGCAGCCAAACTAGTGAGGAAGGTGCAGGAGCCCAGGAAGAAGTGGAGGACGAACTGATGGAAGACTCATCAGATGAGGGAGACCTTGATCACATTTCTGTTGTGCGAGGTTGGGGGGAGAGGACAGAGGAAGGAAGCATGATTGTTACCTCGCCACCAACACAACAGGGACTTGGTGCTCCTGGATGCGCAACACACATGAGTGCCTTCTTGCTGCACTACCTGCAACATGACCCTCGAATTGTGAGAATTAGAAATAATCCTGACTACTGGGTTGCCACACTGTTAGATCCCCGGTACAAAAGTAAATTTGCAGAAATTATTCCTGCCATAGAAAGGGATGCACGCATGCAGGAGTATCAGCAGAGACTGTTGCAGAATCTTACATGTGCTTTTCCACAAAATACCAGTGGTGCACGTAGTGAATCTCACAGTTCCAACTTGCCAACCGTGGGACCGTCAAGTGTTCAGCACTCAAACCGTGACAGAACCACAGTATCTGCTGGTAACATCAATTTTGCGGAATCATTTCACCACTTTTTTAGCCCATCCTTTGCAAGGCCACAGGAGACAAGAAGTCTGACACATAGTCAACGCCTAGAGACGATGGTACAGGAGTATCTCCAAGTAAACATTGAAGCCACGACTGTGTCACTGGACCCTTGCTCTTTTTGGGCTTCCAATCTGGATAAATGGCCGGAGCTAGCCACTTACGCCTTGGAGATCTTGTCATGCCCCGCAGCCAGCGTTCTGTCTGAACGTGTGTTCAGCGCTGCTGGTGGTGTGCTGACAGATAAGCGCACGCGGCTCTCCACTGATAATGTAGACAGACTCACGTTCATAAAGATGAACAAATCATGGATCCGAAACGACTTTTCTACCCCTGTGTCATCCTGGGGAGAGTAAAAGCTTGATGATTGGTTAAAATCACCCTACCAACCGTTTTAAGCTTTCAAATTACTAATCATGTTTATCTGTATCTTAACTGGAAAATAATTTGGGCTTTGTAGCAGTGTGCAGCACTGATCCTATTAGGCCATCTATACTAAAGCTTCACCAGATTTAAAATTAAAAATAATTTTTAGCTGCATCTAGCCCGGAAAATAATTTTGGGGCTCCGAGATGCGCAAGGCACATAAGTGCCTTCTTGCTGCACTACCTGCAGCATGACCCTCATATTGTCAGAATTCGAAGTAATCATGACTACTGGGTTTCCACACTCTTAGATCCCCCAAACTTTTCGATCAACCTTTTCATTTTAATAAAGACCAAAAAAATGGTCATTTTTGAAATTATAAGCATTAGCAGGTTGTTAGAAACTGAAATCAATCAGTTTTCAACTCAAAACTTTATTCTAGGTGATGTTACATTTTCACATAGGACCCCTTGTTCGAAAGGAGCTTCTGAACTCTCTCGTCCATTGAATTTGTCAGGTTTTGGATGGTTTCTGCTTCAATTGTTTTGCATGAAGACAGAATACCCTCCCAGAGCTGTTGCTTAGATGTGAACTGCCTCCCGCCATCATAGACACTCCTTTTAATGATGCTCCAAAGGTTCTGAATGGGGTAGAGGTCAGGGGAGCATGGGAGTCACACCATAAGTTTGTCCCCTTTTATGCCCATATCAGCCAGAGATGCAGATGTTTTATGTGCAGCATGAGATGGTGCATTATCATGCAGAAAAATGATCTTGCTGTGAAATACACGGTTCTTCTTCTTGAACCATGGCAGGAAGTGCTGTTTGAGAAAATCCACATACATTATGGAGTTCATCTTTAGCGCCTTCAGGGATCCTAAAGGGGCCGACAATCTCTCTCCCCATGATTCCAGCCCAAAACATTACTCCACCTCCTCCTTGTTGGCGCTGTAGCCGTGTTTGCGTGGGGTGTCCATCAACCAGCCATCCTCCACTCCATCCATCTGGACCATCGAGCGCTGCACGGCACTCATCCGTGAACAAAACAGTTTTGAAATCAGTCTTCATGTAATGTTTGGCCCACTGGAGCCGTTTCTGCTTGTGTGAAGTGGATAGAGGAGGTCGACAGGATGACGCATGCACAGCTGCAAACCTCTGAAGGACCCTGCATCTTGTTGTTCGGGGGACGTTGGAGGCACAAGCAGCTTCAAAAACTTGTCTGCTGCTATGACAAGGCTTTTTTGCCGCTGCTCTTTCAACCTGACGTAATTGCCTGTAGGAAAGAGTCCTCAATTTGCCCTTATCAGCACGCACACGTGTGTACTGTGAATCAGCTACATACTTCTTGATTGCCAAGACACTTCATCCTGATCATCGCACAATGTTGATTGTAGTCATGCCTTGACCTAAACACTCCACAATTTGTTGCTTCTCAGCAGCCGACACATCCTTTTTCTTTCCCATTTTGGCAGAAAATGTAGGCTGCTTAATAATGTGAGAGAGCCTTCTTAAGTAGTCTTGCCTTTCATTGGACACACCTGCCAAACTAATTAGCACAGGTGTCTGCAATTGCTTACAGTGATATAAAGAGCCCTGACACACATCACCATCAATGAGTTTAACTGACAAACAAACAAATTCTTCCCTTATCACTCCTAAACACTTTTTGTATAATAATTTGGAACGCAGTGTACATGTGCTTTTCCACAAAACACCAGTGGTTCACGTAGTGAATCTTACAGTTCTAACTTGCCAACCGTGGTCTGTATGGAGTTGTTCAATAAAGGGCCCAAAATTAAGATAACATAGATGGGAGAGGTCTCTATGAATAGGAATTCCTAAGTATTTGATACCCTGTGAGGGCCAGGCAAAGGGAAAGTTGGACTGGATGGAATCCTATATGGATTTGGGGAGGGAGACATCGAGGGCCTCAGACTTCGCTGCATTGATTTTAAAATTTTACCATGTAACAAAGTGATCTATTTCAGCCATAACAGCATGGATGGATATATGTGATTGAGTGATATATACTAGGACATCATCAGCAAATAGAGAGCACTTGTACTCGGTGCCTCCCACCTCAATCCACCTAATATTGGGGTTATGGCGAATTGATGAGAGCAGGTGCTCCGTCACTAGGATGTATAAGAGAGGGGACAGAGGACATCACTGCCTTGTCCCATTGGTGATTGTGAAAGGTGATGAAAATGTTCTGACGCACCCCCTGGGCCTTGGGACACCCGGAGCCGGACCCTTTTTGGTGGATGCTGGTGGTTGTAGTCTTCGTGGCGGCGACCCAGTTCCGTGGCTCAGGGCGGTCAAACCAGTGGCGGAACTATTTATGTGGTTTTCATGTTTAAATGTCCGACTACGCCACCCGTGGATTGCGGTCAGAGTGAACCGCCGCTACAGGGCAGACCACTGAGGCTGGTGTTGTGGGTGCAGCAGAGCGTAGCATAACTCCCCACGGGAGGAGTATAGCCTCAGGGCAGTGTATGCGGAGGATGGGGGTGATGGTGCAGGGCAGCAGCAGTAACGACACGGAGTCAGTGATGCAGTTCAGGGCCTTTACTCACAGTTCTTATTATCCAGACCACGTCTGCAGGTAACGGCTGCCCACGTCGTACTGTGCTCACCAGGTGAGGGGCTCAGACAACTCCCAGATAACTTTGGAGCACTTCACAGGACCCCCTTTGTGTGTCCTTTGTCTGGCCTTTCTTACCAACACTTCTGTCCGGCTGCCTAGGGCCTCCTCTTGGTAAACTTGGCGCCAGTTTCCCTGACCCTATGTGGTGCCTTCCTAGCGGGTGTAGCGAGGGGCTGCGCCACATAAAATGTCAGAGCCTCCGGTTTCTAGCTGAGGGTCGTTTCCTGCCTCCACTAGTTCGGGGACCGGTCTCCCCCTTTGGCCTGACCCCTCCACGCAGGTGGATTCGGGCGTGCGGTGGCGACTCGCCCGTCCGCACCCCTGGGATCCCTTCATTCCTCGTTCCTGGAGCCTTCTCCGCTCCTCTTCCTTCCTTCTCCCTCTTCCAGGCCTGGGCCTCTGTTACTAGGCCCGCCTCCGGAGCAGAGCTCATGCAGAGCCCCTGCTCCCTGCCACTTCTGCTCAGACTTCTCTGCACTGAACTAAGATGGTGCCCACCTTTTATACTCCCTTCTCAATGCACCCAGGAACTGCTTCCTCCCTGCTCCTGCACTACAGGGTTCCCCTTCCTCAGTGTTCCCTCCCCCCACTCCAGCCAGGGACAGGGACTGTCGTGCCCATCTCAGGGGCATATTGGTCGCCCTGCCCCACGGCAATGTGGTGTAATGCATGCAGGTGTCGGGTCCTGATCCACACTCCATCCTTACCTGAGAGTGAGATATCACACCTCTGGGTGAGGTGCAATACGTCTTTAGCAACAGAGCCCTCAGGGTGCTACAGTTCCATTTATCTTCAGCCTAGGTGACGTATTGCGATGCAGGGCCGTGATTTTGGCTATAAAAGGGTCCCCTAGACCCCTACCCCAAGCTTTTTAAGAGAATCATATATGGCGTGCCAGGAGACTCTATGGAATGCTTTCTCAGCATCCAACGAGAGTATCTAATTACAAATTTTTAACTGCATCTAGCCCAGGAAATACTTTGTGCCTAGTAGCAGTGTCTGCTAGTAAGCGGATTATCCCGGCTGTTAAGCAAGCTGCACCACCTGTAGTTTAGACACTTAATTTTTTCAAAGGAAATGCTTCGGGACCATGGGATACTTAGTGAAGAGCATCAGGAGGCACCCCAAGGCATAGGGGCTGGGACTGGCAGTAGGATGCCTTGCGGTGGACAGCCGAGCTCGATCCTTATAAAAGCTTTTTAACTGCAGCAGCTTTAGTGGACGCTACTGGAGCTGGAATTACCGCGGCTGCTGGCATGAGACTTGCCCTCCAATAGATCCTTGTAAATGGATTTAAAGTGTATTCATTCAAATTAGAGAGACAATTTAAATTAAAAAGCTTAGAGCTGCCTCCACCACAGGGGGGCTCGCTCGACCCACCAGCGGACAGGCACCAGTATTGGGAGAGGGGGGCTGGCCGTCAGGGTTCACCGCGGCTCTGGCACAAACCCGGCGACACGGAGGTGGCACGGGCAGGAGCCGACTGGCCGTGTCGGCTTCTCACTTTTTGGATTTTAGAAGGGCATGACATGCCTATATCTGTGTCTCCCCCTCCTTTTACTCCTCCACCTCTTTTATTTTCGCATGACTATATGTACTTGTCACTTTTCCATGTGTTAGTTATGTCTTCTGAGCAGTTTGTCAGCTTTTGGACACCTTTGAACCTGTTTTCTATGTGTTTCTATGTGTTTTTGTTTGCCTGCCATTGGTTTTAACGGTGTTCAAAGGTGTTCGACGAACAGTTCGACGAACAGTTCGGCGAACACACGGGTGTTCGACGAACCGAACCGAACTCGAACACTACGGGGGTGGCTCAACACTAATAATAACCTCATGTGAGCCGTGGGAACGCGAATGCTGACACCACTGGAATGGCGCCAGCACGGGAGGTGAGTATAGGTGTTTTATTTTTTTAACTAGACCAAACAGAAAGAATGAAAAGGGGTTGTCCTAGTAGGACAACTCCTTTAAGATGCACCTATTTTAATTAATAAAACCTATAATAATTAAAACCTACATAGAAACAACATAATCAGGGGATTATCAAATCCTGAATCTGAATGTGCCAAAAAACTACCTTTCTTTACTTAGACCTCATTTCTAATGTGTCTTAGACCCTTTCTGTTCCTTGTTCATCAAGGGGACGTGACCTTGCTGAAAATGCGATGTGGCTTAATTGAAAATTGGGAAGGTCTAATGAGCAACATCATGCTCCAAACATTACGTCAAGATTGTTCTGCACCTTTTTACTATAAAGTAAGACAAACTAATAGGTAGTGTAAACTTAAATTAGACAGTGTAAAAATATGTCACATTTATCAAACATCATGAAACACTATAATCAATTCACTAAGAATTAAACTGTATTGATAAATATGCCCCGATGTGTCTAGTGTAGTATGAACAGCAAATAATGTTGGCACTCAAGAATCCAGGAGTAAGTATATAGCAGTTGAATAAGCAGAAAATTATCAAATAATTAACAAGAATTTTAATAATCCACACTAGAAAGACCAGTAGCTAAGGCTACTAAACCTTACCATACAATTTTTGCTTTAAAGATATCATTAAATTGGGTTGATTAGATAAATATATATTATATTGTTGCAATACAGTCTGTTGGTCTGTCCATGCTTACAATTTGCACATTAATAATCCTGCTTCTATATGAGTTGTCTACAGTGATTGCAGATAGTCTTTTGGTCACTTTTATTCATATTTGTTGTTTAACCCCATTCTATACAATACAATAGTATAGCATTTTAGAAATAGATGGCAATGATAGCAGACAGTTCATTTATGTTATAATGAGTGTGCCAGTTTGTCAGCAGAATGAAGTACGTTTTATAACTACATGGTCTTTGTTCAATAATATAGTACTTATTTTTAGCCCACAAAAATCTTTACGTGGTCTGAATTGCAGTAAGCCTTCTGGCTAACGAACTGTGTCAAATGTAAGAAAATTAACAAGCTTCTTAAATTTGACACAGCTGCCAGAACACACAGTGCCGGCACCCTTTCTTTGTCTTCATACATGAGCACTTTGGAAATATTAGAAAGGTGATATTTTAGGTAGAACAACAATGAGATGATAACTCGTTCTCCTCTGCTCTATGGACCCTGCTAATTGTGTACAATGTTATGATCACTAGCATTATATCTGTCCTCTGTAGAGATGAATGAATACATTTGAGAGGAACTGAATTCTACTTGAATTTTGCAACAACAAAAAAAAAGAATTTTGCCTGGTCTGCTCATCTCCAGCCCACTGTAAAAATATCCTTTAGGAGATTTGAAAGGACTTATAATTTTAATAGCTTGTCTGGACAAAATGAAAATTTCCCCTATAAAAAATAACAAACTAATTGATACCTACTGGCACCCATTGGAGCCAGTCTTCTCTGCAGTTTGCACTGGCACAGGAAGAGGAGACGACAGGTTGAGCAGCCAGTCACAAACCACAGTGGTCCTGATGCTATTGGAATGGCGATTTCTCTTCTTCCTCGGTCATAGCAGGCCTCTCTGTGGTTTTGCTGACACAGAAGAAAGGCCGGTGCTTGGCTGCAGTCAAGTGACTTTAGCAACACGTTATGGGATTTTTTTTTGTGATGACACGTTGCTCGAGTCATCTGACTGCTGCAGCCAGTCACAAGCCACAGTGGTCATGCAGCTAGTGGAACTGTGACATTTCCTCTTCCTGGGTCAGCGCAGATCATGGAGCGACCTGTTCTGGATCCAGGTGGATGCTGTTAGGTGGACTTATCACTTTGTTATTATTTACAGCTTCAAAGCACTAAGGAACATTTCTTTTTGCAGTGACAACTCCTTTTATGAACAGTATCAGCCTCTATAGACTTAATCTACTTGGAGTGCCCCAAGTTATCTCCTTGGACACCCCAAGGAGATGATTTACTGATCACTTGAGGTCCTACCGCTAAAACACCTCGCTCCATTCATTGTCTATGGTAGTGATGGAGATAACTGATTACTGTACTCTGCTTTCTAGGGTAGGCACATAGACAATAAATGGAAGGGAGGTGCAAATAGTTGACCTCCACGCTATTAGGATGAGGCTCTGCAGAGCCCTGTTTGCGTGATCAGGGAGAGTCTCAGTGGTCGGACTTCCAGCAATCAGTAAGTTATCCCCTATTTCTTCAATGGCAAGCTTAACCCCTTATGATATGACCAATTATGGACTTCAGGACGCAGCCCTATTTTTTGAATCTGACATATATCAATTTATGTGGTAATACATTGACTTTTCTAAGTATTTATAGTTTTGTGTTTAATGCTAATTTATATGTTTACAGATAATGTAAAAAAAAATAGCTGGTTGAAATTTTTTTATTTATCTTCCTCTAAAATGGAAATTAATGTCAGACACATAAAAAAAAAAGTACAATCTTTCTTTTTCATGTGGGGATCTATTTATACCTTAGGATGATAAAAGGCTTATATGTTTGTCATATAGAAAAAATAAAATCCATACAGAGATCTCTGGAGAGGTGACATATCACTCTCACAATGAACCAATGAACATAAGGGATTAATTATAACTGGGGAAGTGTGAGAGCTGACACTTCGACCATTGAAGTAGGGACATCCTGCAGTGAACAGAGAGATCTGCTCTGAGAACCAGCCACCAAGACTGGGATTTGTTTACTCAGAGGCGGAGAAGAACACTTCCATGGCAAGAGCTTCCTCTATTCAAAGGGCTTGTCTGAGACACTTTGGAGCCAGTGGTCAAGGATGAATATTGGGTTTGCATCGATCCAATATTTATGGGAGATATATTTTTGGCATCATAGCAAAGGGACAAACATAACGCATTCACTCACATCATCATGAAGCCATTCTAACGCCTCCAACTTAATATTGGTCTGATGGATGATGCTATCCACACTATGTTTCATCTCTATAGAAAAGAAAAAAAAAACAATAGGAAACATGACAACAATATCTACTGCCTGGAACCTCCATTGGCGAAGGTATCCTGAAAGTTAGGGATCTCATCAAATTCTAACAGAGCTAGCACATCCCACAACCAGCCCCCATATGACCTCACCAACGGGAGGTTTGTGGGAGTTACCTTGATCTAATAAAAAGCAGAATTTGGGTTTTTGTATTTTGTCAGTCCTGAAAGTTACAGTTTGCTGTGAGTTCTGTCCATTTTCTTAAAGATTACCTCCAACCACTAAGCTCTGAGCCATTTCTCTGACACAGGTTTAGTACTTTTATTTTGCTATCCCTTTTACCCTATGTGATTGTATATACTCTATTGTTTTGTTCCCATTTTGTAACATCTTTGCATATTTTTTATAAACACTGCCTAACCTTCCCGGATTAAATATATAAAATGTAATAGCTCTGTTCCTCTTGCTCTGTAAACTGCACCCCTGAAGCCATACGCTACCAGTAAAGGGTGTCCAATCAGCCTATATAAATTGTGGAGTTGGCAGTGACCATACCAGGGTATATATTCCATGGGTTGGAATTGAAGGTGTATATACTATACACTCACTGTGAGTTCCCCAATGACCCGCCTAGTGGGGGAAGCAGCTGCGGCCTCGTCCATCACTTGTCAGTCAATTGTGTAATGGCTCTGACGATTGGAAGGAGAGGAGTTACGTCACCTGACAAACTGGTGACAGAGGTGGGATCTGCGACATCTCCCCAGTGTTATCCCTGACAACTGGTGGCAGCAGATGGATCTGTGCAATTTCCCTCGGTGTCATCTTTGACAAATTGGTGGCAAGCAGTGGGATATCACAAAGCATTAGTGATCTGGGGTGAGCAATCATTCCTGTCACTAAAACTTGCATAGTGCCTACAAGCACCTGGGACAATACTGTACGTGTAGCAATTACAACCCTTCTTATTTTTCTGTTCTATCTTTTATTTGGCGAGTGACTGCTAAGATGGCAGCTGTTTATAAGAAGCACAAGAAAGCTCTGCTGATCCATTTGTGTAAGAAATGAGGTCTTGATGGGTCAAACAATTCCCCCCAAACTATTCCATCCGGTGTTCTCCGTGACAAACTGGTGGCAGTGGTGGGATCTGCGCAATTCCTCCTGCTGTTATCCGTGACAATGTTTAATAGCAAGCTTAAAGATATTTAAGAAATTTTCCATAATATATTTTTTGAAAGGATCAATTCTGTTCTGAAGTGTTTTGAGATATCTATACACTAGAAACCTTCATAAATTATTTTCAGATGTTAAAGGGATTGTCCACAATTAGGGGATATTTCTTTTACTTGTGTGCATGTATTTAAAGTTAAAAATAATTTTTGCAATTGTATTTCCTTACAAATGTTGCACCATTTAACTTTGATGTAGGCAGTGGTCATGAACCAGCTGGTAGGAGCTCTAAACAAGACATTAAAAAAGTGTTACAAACTTTTCCATCAGACTGTTAGCGCCAGCTCACTGATGGATTTTCAATTAACTCATTCTGCAGCCAGCAAAAGACAGTCCAACACAAAGGCAATAGAAGGCAAATGGTGCAAAATATTTATTAAAAGTAAATAGTAAAAATGAGTTTGTTTTAGACCCAAATACATGCATTGAGGCAAAAAAACGTCCCCAAAGGTGAACTCAACCTTTAACTGAGAAATGTACCTGAATATTTATTAACGTTCTTCTGCATTTAATGTCACATATATGGCCGTAATGAGCTATTTGGCTAAAATATGGGAAATGAAGGAGCATTTTGTGGTTTTTGAGCCCTTCTTCTTTGCTATGTTTCAAGGCATCAGTCTTGAGAGGCTAAAATATAAGAAATATCTAAGAATAGACCCTGTTTTGGATACTACACCCCGTAAGGCCTTAATCTAGGGATATATTGAGCATTTGAGAGTGCCATGTTGCATATGCAGAAACCCTGAGCCAAATACTGATAGTGTGGGCTCAGGTCCTGAACCTGCACCATTAGCGTGCTATAAGAGTAAAGCATTTTGTGCAAAGGCCTATCTACCTATACATATTAGTACATCACACAGTGGGAAGATGTTAATTTTTTGTATGTATGGAGCAGTTGTGGTAAACAGCTACAGCACACCTGTATCTTGTACCTCCATTTACAGCTTTTTAGTCTCTAAAATGTTGCGCTCAAATGCGACCATAGAATATAAGTGATAAAACAGAAGGAGAATCCCTTCACCATGTAACCTGGTTGCAAATGGGTTGTCTAATGAATTTTGTGGAGAATTGCAGACAGGAAAAGATGCTACCATACAGAAATATTGCAGAGTATGATATGATAAACAGTACTATATGAAAGTTATAGGCAGGTGTGGAAAAAATGCTGCAAAGTAAGAATGCTTCAAAAAATAGAAGTGTTAATAGTTTAATTTTATCAATTAGTAAAATGCAAAACGAATCAGCAAACTAGAAATCTAAATCTATGACTATAATCCTGAAAAATCCCTGATTTTATGCAAGTGTATCTAGATGTTGTTTTGAAGGGAAAGGATGGTCATACTAAATATTTATATATATTTGGTGTGACCAACCTTTGCCTTCAAAACAATATCAATTCCCCTAGGTATACTTGCATAAGGTCAGACATTTTGCAAGATCATAGTTTTATGATTAAGCAATTAACCAAAGAGGTGATAATGATCATTGTCATAAATGTAATTGTAAAATACGACCATCTCCTGAGAGGGATCGTGTCACCCTCATATTGAGCATAGGAGCATAGATTCATCATAAATTGTAAATGAATCAAAAAGAGCTAGCACTCATTCTGACACCTTTTGCTCTATGACCCCTGCTATGAACATGTAATTGAAGTAGGTTATCTTATGGAGGGCAGACATGAAGTCCGGACATAGAGGCGTAGAGGTGATACTTTTCTCACCTGAGTAAATAAGTTTCCTTTCCTCAAAGCAAAATTTGGTCAAGGATGTCAGATGTTTTGCCACTGGATACCAGATATGAATATTGGGGATTTTGTGACAGACGTAGGTCCTATAGTAATGGGAGAAATATTTACAAATGCAATGCATATATTTGCATTGCAGTGCAGCCTGCCGATTATATATGGCATGTCTCATTTCTATAGAATGCTAAATTCATGATAGGACATATGGCAGATATCCTTAAGATTGGGGATCTCATAATTATTGGTACCAGAGCCGCAACCTATCTTCCAACCCCCATCTGAGACAACTCAGATGGAGTGGCTTGTACCTGATAAAAGCAGATTCTGAATTATTGCCATTGTTCAAGTGCTGGGACATAAAGCTTGCTGTAGGACTGCAGCATTTTTCAATCGGAGTTCTCCCCTCCGCAAAGATCTGTGCCATTCATGTGACATCAGGTCTAGTCATTTTGTTTTGTTTATCCCTTTTTATTTTTATGTGGTTGTGTATACTGTATTGTTTTTCTTGCCCCCTTTAGTAATATCTTTTGTATATTTTTGTAAACACTGCCTAATTTTTTTGATTTAAGGGAACCTGTCACCAGTTTTGTGAAATAGCAGCTAAAAATATCACCTTATTCAGTGTCTGCGCTGCATTCCCTAAATCCTTATATAACTCCCTGACTCGTCCAAGTGTCTGTGGTGAAATGCACCCTGTCACACACAGAGTTTCTCAAAGTAGCGGCGATGTTGTGTGCGACATGCTGGTGGAGCGCAGGCACACTTTTCTTTAAGAAGTAGTGCCGACTGGGCATCTGGTACTGGGGCACTGCGACGGACATAAGGTCTCGAAAATCCTCTGTGTCCACCAGGCGGAAAGGCAGCATTTCTGTAGCCAAGAGCTTGCAGATGGTGAAATTCAACCTCTTAGCTTTCTCATGGCTAGGAGGAAATGGTCTTTTACGTGTCCTGATCTGAGGGACCGAGGGATGGCTGTTGTGCTTAGACGGGGTTGAGAAGGGTGTCCCCGGCAAACTGCCGGTCTGTGAGGAAGATGCAGGCGGACATGTTAGGTTGCCTTGATCCAAAGGTGGTGCTATCAATGTCGGAGAGCGCTGAGCACCAGCTGGTGTTTCCACCACCAAAGAAAATGATGACCTGCCAATCACGCTGGCTGTTGCGGGTAAAGAGGTGGCAAGTAGAGATGAGTGTTGTTCTACTCGAACTGTTCGCCAATCTCAAATTCGAGCTGTTTTGGGCGGTGTTCGAGCCGTTTGGCGAACACGAACAATTTGAGAAAAATTCGGCTGTTCGAGGTTATGTTCGATAACTGTTCGTGCACCAAAATCATAACTGGATTTTTTCTCAGTAATGATGAAAATTAATGTTAATACGCAGTTTGAGTGTACAGCGGGGTGGGGGGAGGGGCAGGGGATGGATCTCTGCAGGAACAATGAAGATCTCCATTTTTTTTTCTCTTTCCCGCATTTGCAGTGGGGAGGTGCAATCTGTCAGCCTATCAGCAGCGCACACACGGAGCGAACTGCTTTTTTTCACACAAGCAAGGGCATGTGTCATTGGCAGTGTATGTCACATGTCCTTGCCCTATAAGACCAAGCCATTTTCCCCGTCGCCACCATTTTCTCACTGCTGCAGCTGCGTGTTAGATGGCACCGCTGTTGCTGTGTGCGCTATACCTTGTTAATTTCAAGCCAATTTTCGCACAAATATACAGATAGCTTGGGAGTAGGGAATAGTTGTGATTGCAGTCCTTTTAAGGACTAGGTTACAGCATTTCCTACGACTTTTATCAGGGAGGTCTGTGCTCTTAAATTGATAGATTGTGGGAGTAAAGACTAATTGTAATTGGAGTCCTTTTCAGGACTAGGTTACATCAGTTCCTATCAGTTTTTGCCAGGCAGGTCTGTGCCAGTGCTGTGCAAGTTTTTTTCACAGCATTTGGCTGAATCTAGCAAAGCTAATCCTTTTTGGCCTATTGCAGAGTGTGTTAGTCAGTGGAGTAGCCTATCTGTGTTGCAAGATATACCACCTGTGTATAGAATACCAATTTTTTTACTGCACCTAGTGAAGTAAAATCTTTTGGGCATAGCATCATTCTATTAGTCCATCTATACTGACCTCCATCAGGTTGCAAATTAAAACTAATTTTTATCTGCATCTACAGTACCTCTGAAAAAATATTTGGGCTTCTACCTGTGTGTGGGACTTGTTGTATTAGTCCATCTATACTGACCTCCATCAGGTTGCAAACTGAATATATTTTTTTCCTGCATCTACCTCTGAAAAAATATTGGGCTTCTAGCTGTGTGTGGGTCTTGTTCTATTAATCCATCTATACTGACCTCCATCAGGTTGCAAACTGAATATAATTTTTTTCTGCATCTAGCTCTGAAAAAATATTTGGCCTTCTAGTAGTGTGTCGGACTTTCTCTATTAGTCCATCTATACTGACCTCCATCAGGTTGCAAACTGAATATAATTTTTTTCTGCATCTAGCTCTGAAAAAATATTTGGCCTTCTAGTAGTGTGTCGGACTTTCTCTATTAGTCCATCTATACTGACCTCCATCAGGTTGCAAATTAAAACTAATTTTTATCTGCATCTACAGTACCTCTGAAAAAATATTTGGGCTTCTAGCTGTGTGTGGGACTTGTTGTATTAGTCCATCTATACTGACCTCCATCAGGTTGCAAACTGAATATATTTTTTTCTGCATCTACCTCTGAACAAATATTGGGCTTCTAGCTGTGTGTGGGACTTGTTGTATTAGTCCATCTATACTGACCTCCATCAGGTTGCAAACTGAATATATTTTTTTCTGCATCTACCTCTGAAAAAATATTGGGCTTCTAGCTGTGTGTGGGTCTTGTTCTATTAATCCATCTATACTGACCTCCATCAGGTTGCAAACTGAATATAATTTTTTTCTGCAGCTAGCTCTGAAAAAATATTTGGCCTTCTAGTAGTGTGTCGGACTTTCTCTATTAGTCCATCTATACTGACCTCCATCAGGTTGCAAACTGAATATAATTTTTTTCTGCATCTAGCTCTGAAAAAATATTTGGCCTTCTAGTAGTTTGTCGGACTTTCTCTATTAGTCCATCTATACTGACCTCCATCAGGTTGCAAATTAAAACTAATTTTTATCTGCATCTACAGTACCTCTGAAAAAATATTTGGGCTTCTAGCTGTGTGTGGGACTTGTTGTATTAGTCCATCTATACTGACCTCCATCAGGTTGCAAACTGAATATATTTTTTTCTGCATCTACCTCTGAAAAAATATTGGGCTTCTAGCTGTGTGTGGGACTTGTTGTATTAGTCCATCTATACTGACCTCCATCAGGTTGCAAACTGAATATATTTTTTTCTGCATCTACCTCTGAAAAAATATTGGGCTTCTAGCTGTGTGTGGGTCTTGTTCTATTAATCCATCTATACTGACCTCCATCAGGTTGCAAACTGAATATAATTTTTTTCTGCATCTAGCTCTGAAAAAATATTTGGCCTTCTAGTAGTGTGTCGGACTTTCTCTATTAGTCCATCTATACTGACCTCCATCAGGTTGCAAATTAAAACTAATTTTTATCTGCATCTACAGTACCTCTGAAAAAATATTTGGGCTTCTAGCTGTGTGTGGGACTTGTTGTATTAGTCCATCTATACTGACCTCCATCAGGTTGCAAAGTGAATATATTTTTTTCCTGCATCTACCTCTGAAAAAATATTGGGCTTCTAGCTGTGTGTGGGTCTTGTTCTATTAATCCATCTATACTGACCTCCATCAGGTTGCAAATTCAAAATAATTTTTTTCTGCATCTAACCCAGCCAATAGTTTTGGCCTAATACCACAGTTTGGCCACTCAGCTCTGCTCGGTTACCATCCATTGTTTTTTTGTGCAAACAACTCCAGAGTTGTGAATTAGTTAACCACCAAAATGAGTGGAAAAAGGCCTGCTGCTGGTGGAAAGGGGAATAGGCGTGTTGGGAAGGGGAAAAAAAGTTGTGTCCGTGGGGTAGGTGTTAAAGCAACAGTAACATCTGCAGAAGAAAGACCATCTTCCAGCCAAACTAAAATGTCTACTTCTTTTAGCGGACAATGTGATAAGATCCCTTTCTTACGGCCACGCCAATCGCTACAAATTCCAGATGAGGCACAAAAACAGCAGGTGCTTCAACGGATATCAAGTGCTCCTTTAAGTGGGCTCTCCTCCACATCAACTTCAACATCACAAATACTCCAGTCCTCAAAGGTGTCACCCAAATCGCACTTGCTTCCTCACAGCTCCCAAATCTCCAGCTGCCCGTCTGAGTATGAGGTAGAACAGATGGTTGAGTCTGCAGAGCTGTTTACTCATACTATAGCCTGGGAATCAGAGGTCGACTCCAGCGCTTCTGTGAATCCAGACGAGGAAATGATCTGCACTGATGCCCAGAATCTTTATGAGTCGGATCCAGGACCAGACGCAGAAGGTTCTGACCATAATGTAGACCCTCATTCCCAAACTGTAACTCCTGTTGGTGGAGACAATGAGGAAGACGATGATAAGACTCAAATACCTGATTGGAGCGACAACTTTAGTTTTTTGTCAGGGCAGGAACAGGTTGGCTCTGAGGACGACGGGTGTGATAACGCACAGGCTGATGATGATGAGGTCGGAGATCCCACTTACTGTCAACCCACAGTCAGCCAAGAGATGAGGTCAGCAGAGGAGGTAGAGGAAGATGCTAGTGACGACGAGGTCAGGTTGCGCCTTCCTGGACAGAGACGTAGTACTGGAAGCACGTCAACAACTGCATCCTCAAACACAACTCTGCCTCTCACCACAAGTCGTGGTGGCTCTTCAGGTCGCATGGGTGCTAAGCCTTGCATAGCCTGGGCATTTTTTCAGATCGATAAAGATGACCCAACTCGTGTTATCTGTAACATTTGTCAGCAAAAGCTAAGTAGAGGCCAAAAAATACATAGTTTGAGTACTTCATGCATGAACCGGCACATGGACATGAAGCATAAGTTGCAGTGGGAAGCTCAGTGTGCTACAATGCGGCCTAGCCGGCCGGGCCAACCACCGTCTGCCATATCTTGTGCATCCGCGGCCTCTTCATCCTCTGTGACTGGGGGGACAGCAGTCACACCTGTTTTGGGGCGCAAACCTGCCACCTCTTTACCCGCAACAGCCAGCGTGATTGGCAGGTCATCATTTTCTTTGGAGGTGGTAACACCAGCTGGTGTTGAGCGCTGTCCGACATCGATAGCACCACCTTTGGATCAAGGCAACCTAACATGTCCGCCTGCATCTTCCTCACAGACCGGCAGTTTGCCGGGGACACCCTTATCAACCCCGTCTAAGCACAATAGCCAGCCCTCGGTCCCTCAGATGTGGACAAGTAAAAGACCATTTCCTCCTAGCCATGAGAAAGCTAAGAGGTTGAATTTCACCATATGCAAGCTCTTGGCTACAGAAATGCTGCCTTTCCGCCTGGTGGACACAGAGGATTTTCGAGACCTTATGTCCGTCGCAGTGCCCCAGTACCAGATGCCCAGTCGGCACTACTTCTCAAAGAAATGTGTGCCTGCGCTCCACCAGCATGTCGCACATAACATCACCGCTTCTTTGAGAAACTCTGTGTGTGACAGGGTGCATTTCACCACAGACACTTGGACGAGTAGGCATGGACAGGGGCGTTACATGTCGCTGACTGGGCACTGGGTAACTATGGTGACAGCAGGACAAGGGGCTGCTGTCCAAGTCTTGCCGTCCCCACGAGTTGTGCGTCAATCCTCTTTATGTCAAAGTTCCTCCACTGCTTCTGCCTCCTCAACCTCCTCTCGGTCTTCCACCTGCACCCAAAGCCTGTCTGGTCATGCCACAAGCTTTCTAACTGCGCAGAGGGGATCCTGCACACCTCCTTACTATGCTGGCAGTAGGGCTCAACATCATCAGGCGGTTTTTACATTGAAATAGCTGGGAAATGTGAGTCACACAGCTGAGGAGTTGTGGTCAGCTCTGGAGAACCAATTTCATGAATGGTTGTCTCCACTGGACCTGAAACCAGGGAAGGCCATGTGCGACAATGCTGCAAACCTGGGTGCGGCCCTTCGCCGGGGCAATGTCACACACGTGCCTTGTATGGCTCACGTGTTGAACCTGGTTGTCCAGCAATTTTTAGCCCACTATCCCAGACTAGATGGCCTTCTGCAGAGGGCACGGTCGCTGTGTGCTCACTTCCGCCGTTCGCATCCCGCAGCTCAGCGACTTACATCTCTACAGAAGTCGTTGGGCCTGCCACTTCACCGGCTAAAATGCGATGTGCCTACCCGGTGGAATTCAACTCTGCACATGTTGCAGCGACTATGGCAGCACCGACAAGCCCTGGTGCAATACGTTCTGACGTATAGCCTGGGCCAACGAGATTCAGAGGTGGGGCAAATCACGCTGGAGGAGTGGTCTCAGATCAGAGACCTATGCACCCTTCTGCACAGTTTTGAAATGGCGACGAAGATGTTTAGTGCTGACGATGCCATTATCAGCATGACTATTCCGGTGATTTACATGCTGGAGCACATGTTAAACAGAATTTGGAGTCAGGTGGTGGCACAAGAGGAGGTGGAGGAAGTAGAGGAGGAGGAGTTGTATGCGAAAGGGCTAACATCTGCAAGGTCCAGACGGTCGGCAGCACCAAGGCGGCAGGCATGTGAGGGTGGGGGAGATGGTTTTACCAGGGCGCATGGTAGCAGCCAAACTAGTGAGGAAGGTGCAGGAGCCCAGGAAGAAGTGGAGGACGAACTGATGGAAGACTCATCAGATGAGGGAGACCTTGATCACATTTCTGTTGTGCGAGGTTGGGGGGAGAGGACAGAGGAAGGAAGCATGATTGTTACCTCGCCACCAACACAACAGGGACTTGGTGCTCCTGGATGCGCAACACACATGAGTGAGTATCAGCAGAGACTGTTGCAGAATCTTACATGTGCTTTTCCACAAAATACCAGTGGTGCACGTAGTGAATCTCAGAGTTCCAACTTGCCAACCGTGGGACCGTCAAGTGTTCAGCACTCAAACCGTAACAGAACCACAGTATCTGCTGGTAACATCAATTTTGCGGAATCATTTCACCACTTTTTTAGCCCATCCTTTGCAAGGCCACAGGAGACAAGGAGTCTGACACATAGTCAACGCCTAGAGACGATGGTACAGGAGTATCTCCAAGTAAACATTGAAGCCACGACTGTGTCACTGGACCCTTGCTCTTTTTGGGCTTCCAATCTGGATAAATGGCCGGAGCTAGCCACTTACGCCTTGGAGATCTTGTCATGCCCCGCAGCCAGCGTTCTGTCTGAACGTGTGTTCAGCGCTGCTGGTGGTGTGCTGACAGATAAGCGCACGCGGCTCTCCACTGATAATGTAGACAGACTCACGTTCATAAAGATGAACAAATCATGGATCCGAAACGACTTTTCTACCCCTGTGTCATCCTGGGGAGAGTAAAAGCTTGATGATTGGTTAAAATCACCCTACCAACCGTTTTAAGCTTTCAAATTACTAATCATGTTTATCTGTATCTTGACTGGGTAATAATTTGGTCTTTGTAGCAGTGTGCAGAACTGATCCTATTAGGCCATCTATACTAAAGCTTCACCAGATTTAAAATTAAAAATAATTTTTAGCTGCATCTAGCCCGGAAAATAATTTTGGGGCTCCGAGATGCGCAAGGCACATAAGTGCCTTCTCGCTGCACTACCTGCAGCATGACCCTCATATTGTCAGAATTAGAGATGAGCGTTGTTCTACTCGAACTGTTCGCCAATCTCAAATTCGAGCTGTTTTGGGCGGTGTTCGAGCCGGTCGGCGAACACGAACAATTTGAGAAAAATTCGGCTGTTCGAGGTTATGTTCGATAACTGTTCGTGCACCAAAATCATAACTGGATTTTTTCTCAGTAATGATGAAAATTAATGTTAATACGCAGTTTGAGTGTACAGCGGGGTGGGGGGAGGGGCAGGGGATGGATCTCTGCAGGAACAATGAAGATCTCCATTTTTTTTTCTCTTTCCCGCATTTGCAGTGGGGAGGTGCAATCTGTCAGCCTATCAGCAGCGCACACACGGAGCGAAGTGCTTTTTTTCACACAAGCAAGGGCATGTGTGATTGGCAGTGTATGTCACATGTCCTTGCCCTATAAGACCAAGCCATTTTCCCCGTCGCCACCATTTTCTCACTGCTGCAGCTACGTGTTAGACGGCACCGCTGTTGCTGTGTGCTCTCTACCTTGTTAATTTCAAGCCAATTTTCGCACAAATATACAGATAGCTTGGGAGTAGGGAATAGTTGTGATTGCAGTCCTTTTAAGGACTAGGTTACAGCATTTCCTACGACTTTTATCAAGCAGGTCTGTGCTCTTAAATAGATAGATTGTGGGAGTAAAGACTAATTGTAATTGGAGTCCTTTTCAGGACTAGGTTACATCAGTTCCTATCAGTTTTTGCCAGGCAGGTCTGTGCCAGTGCTGTGCAAGTTTTTTTCACAGCATTTGGCTGAATCTAGCAAAGCTAATCCTTTTTGGCCTATTGCAGAGTGTGTTAGTCAGTGGAGTAGCCTATCTGTGTTGCAAGATATACCACCTGTGTATAGAATACCAATTTTTTTACTGCACCTAGTGAAGTAAAATCTTTTGGGCATAGCATCATTCTATTAGTCCATCTATACTGACCTCCATCAGGTTGCAAATTAAAAATAATTTTTTTCTGCATCTAGCTCTGAAAAAATATTTGGGCTTCTAGCAGTGTGTGGGACTTGGTCTATTAGTCCATCTATACTGACCTCCATCAGGTTGCAAATTAAAAATAATTTTTTTCTTCATATAGCTCTGAAAAAATATTTGGGCTTCTAGCAGTGTGTGGGACTTGTTCTATTAGTCCTTCTATACTGACCTACAGCAGGTTGCAAATTGAATATAATTTTTTTCTGCATCTAGCTCTGAAAAAATATTTGGGCTTCTAGCGGTGTGTGGGACTTGGTCTATTAGTCCATCTATACTGACCTCCATCAGGTTGCAAATTAAAAATAATTTTTTTCTGCATCTAGCTCTGAAAAAATATTTGGGCTTCTAGCAGTGTGTGGGACTTGGTCTATTAGTCCATCCATACTGACCTCCATCAGGTTGCAAATTGAATAAAAAAATTTTCTACATCTAGCTCTGAAAAAATATTTGGGCTTCTAGCGGTGTGTGGGACTTGGTCTATTAGTCCATCTATACTGACCTCCATCAGGTTGCAAATTAAAAATAATTTTTTTCTGCATCTAACCCAGCCAATAGTTTTGGCCTAATACCACAGTTTGGCCACTCAGCTCTGCTCGGTTACCATCCATTGTTTTTTTGTGCAAACAACTCCAGAGTTGTGAATTAGTTAACCACCAAAATGAGTGGAAAAAGGCCTGCTGCTGGTGGAAAGGGGAATAGGCGTGTTGGGAAGGGGAAAAAAGGTTGTGTCCGTGGGGTAGGTGCAGAAGAAAGACCATCTTCCAGCCAAACTAAAATGTCTACTTCTTTTAGCGGACAATGTGATAAGATCCCTTTCTTACGGCCACGCCAATCGCTACAAATTCCAGATGAGGCACAAAAACAGCAGGTGCTTCAACGGATATCAAGTGCTCCTTTAAGTGGGCTCTCCTCCACATCAACTTCAACATCACAAATACTCCAGTCCTCAAAGGTGTCACCCAAATCGCACTTGCTTCCTCACAGCTCCCAAATCTCCAGCTGCCCGTCTGAGTATGAGGTAGAACAGATGGTTGAGTCTGCAGAGCTGTTTACTCATACTATAGCCTGGGAATCAGAGGTCGACTCCAGCGCTTCTGTGAATCCAGACGAGGAAATGATCTGCACTGATGCCCAGAATCTTTATGAGTCGGATCCAGGACCAGACGCAGAAGGTTCTGACCATAATGTAGACCCTCATTCCCAAACTGTAACTCCTGTTGGTGGAGACAATGAGGAAGACGATGATAAGACTCAAATACCTGATTGGAGCGACAACTTTAGTTTTTTGTCAGGGCAGGAACAGGTTGGCTCTGAGGACGACGGGTGTGATAACGCACAGGGTGATGATGATGAGGTCGGAGATCCCACTTACTGTCAACCTACAGTCAGCCAAGAGATGAGGTCAGCAGAGGAGGTGGAGGAAGATGCTAGTGACGACGAGGTCAGGTTGCGCCTTCCTGGACATAGACGTAGTACTGGAAGCACGTCAACAACTGCATCCTCAAACACAACTCTGCCTCTCACCACAAGTCGTGGTGGCTCTTCAGGTCGCATGGGTGCTAAGCCTTGCATAGCCTGGGCATTTTTTCAGATCGATAAAGATGACCCAACTCGTGTTATCTGTAACATTTGTCAGCAAAAGCTAAGTAGAGGCCAAAAAATACATAGTTTGAGTACTTCATGCATGAACCGGCACATGGACATGAAGCATAAGTTGCAGTGGGAAGCTCAGTGTGCTACAATGCGGCCTAGCCGGCCGGGCCAACCACCGTCTGCCATATCTTGTGCATCCGCGGCCTCTTCATCCTCTGTGACTGGGGGGACAGCAGTCACACCTGTTTTGGAGCGCAGACCTGCCACCTCTTTACCCGCAACAGCCAGCGTGATTGGCAGGTCATCATTTTCTTTGGAGGTGGTAACACCAGCTGGTCTTGAGCGCTGTCCGACATCGATAGCACCACCTTTGGATCAAGGCAACCTAACATGTCCGCCTGCATCTTCCTCACAGACCGGCAGTTTGCCGGGGACACCCTTATCAACCCCGTCTAAGCACAATAGCCAGCCCTCGGTCCCTCAGATGTGGACAAGTAAAAGACCATTTCCTCCTAGCCATGAGAAAGCTAAGAGGTTGAATTTCACCATCTGCAAGCTCTTGGCTACAGAAATGCTGCCTTTCCGCCTGGTGGACACAGAGGATTTTCGAGACCTTATGTCCGTCGCAGTGCCCCAGTACCAGATGCCCAGTCGGCACTACTTCTCAAAGAAAGGTGTGCCTGCGCTCCACCAGCATGTCGCACACAACATCACCGCTTCTTTGAGAAACTCTGTGTGTGACAGGGTGCATTTCACCACAGACACTTGGACGAGTAGGCATGGACAGGGGCGTTACATGTCGCTGACTGGGCACTGGGTAACTATGGTGACAGCAGGACAAGGGGCTGCTGTCCAAGTCTTGCCGTCCCCACGAGTTGTGCGTCAATCCTCTTTATGTCAAAGTTCCTCCACTGCTTCTGCCTCCTCAACCTCCTCTCGGTCTTCCACCTGCACCCAAAGCCTGTCTGGTCATGCCACAAGCTTTCTAACTGCGCAGAAGGGATCCTGCACACCTCCTTACTATGCTGGCAGTAGGGCTCAACGTCATCAGGCGGTTTTTACATTGAAATGTCTGGGAAATGTGAGTCACACAGCTGAGGAGTTGTGGTCAGCTCTGGAGAACCAATTTCATGAATGGTTGTCTCCACTGGACCTGAAACCAATGAAGGCCATGTGCGACAATGCTGCAAACCTGGGTGCGGCCCTTCGCCGGGGCAATGTCACACACGTGCCTTGTATGGCTCACGTGTTGAACCTGGTTGTCCAGCAATTTTTAGCCCACTATCCCAGACTAGATGGCCTTCTGCAGAGGGCACGGTCGCTGTGTGCTCACTTCCGCCGTTCGCATCCCGCAGCTCAGCGACTTACATCTCTACAGAAGTCGTTGGGCCTGCCACTTCACCGGCTAAAATGCGATGTGCCTACCCGGTGGAATTCAACTCTGCACATGTTGCAGCGACTGTGGCAGCACCGACAAGCCCTGGTGCAATACGTTCTGACGTATAGCCTGGGCCAACGAGATTCAGAGGTGGGGCAAATCACGCTGGAGGAGTGGTCTCAGATCAGGGACCTATGCACCCTTCTGCACAGTTTTGAAATGGCGACGAAGATGTTTAGTGCTGACGATGCCATTATCAGCATGACTATTCCGGTGATTTACATGCTGGAGCACATGTTAAACAGAATTCGGAGTCAGGTGGTGGCAGAAGAGGAGGTGGAGGAAGTAGAGGAGGAGGAGTTGTATGCGGAAGGGCTAACATCTGCAAGGTCCAGACGGTCGGCAGCACCAAGGCGGCAGGCATGTGAGGGTGGGGGAGATGATTTTACCAGGGCGCATGGTAGCAGCCAAACTAGTGAGGAAGGTGCAGGAGCCCAGGAAGAAGTGGAGGACGAACTGATGGAAGACTCATCAGATGAGGGAGACCTTGATCACATTTCTGTTGTGCGAGGTTGGGGGGAGAGGACAGAGGAAGGAAGCATGATTGTTACCTCGCCACCAACACAACAGGGACTTGGTGCTCCTGGATGCGCAACACACATGAGTGCCTTCTTGCTGCACTACCTGCAACATGACCCTCGAATTGTGAGAATTAGAAATAATCCTGACTACTGGGTTGCCACACTGTTAGATCCCCGGTACAAAAGTAAATTTGCAGAAATTATTCCTGCCATAGAAAGGGATGCACGCATGCAGGAGTATCAGCAGAGACTGTTGCAGAATCTTACATGTGCTTTTCCACAAAATACCAGTGGTGCACGTAGTGAATCTCACAGTTCCAACTTGCCAACCGTGGGACCGTCAAGTGTTCAGCACTCAAACCGTAACAGAACCACAGTATCTGCTGGTAACATCAATTTTGCGGAATCATTTCACCACTTTTTTAGCCCATCCTTTGCAAGGCCACAGGAGACAAGAAGTCTGACACATAGTCAACGCCTAGAGACGATGGTACAGGAGTATCTCCAAGTAAACATTGAAGCCACGACTGTGTCACTGGACCCTTGCTCTTTTTGGGCTTCCAATCTGGATAAATGGCCGGAGCTAGCCACTTATGCCTTGGAGATCTTGTCATGCCCCGCAGCCAGCGTTCTGTCTGAACGTGTGTTCAGCGCTGCTGGTGGTGTGCTGACAGATAAGCGCACGCGGCTCTCCACTGATAATGTAGACAGACTCACGTTCATAAAGATGAACAAATCATGGATCCGAAACGACTTTTCTACCCCTGTGTCATCCTGGGGAGAGTAAAAGCTTGATGATTGGTTAAAATCACCCTACCAACCGTTTTAAGCTTTCAAATTACTAATCATGTTTATCTGTATCTTGACTGGAAAATAATTTGGGCTTTGTAGCAGTGTGCAGCACTGATCCTATTAGGCCATCTATAATAAGCTTCACCAGATTTAAAATTAAAAATAATTTTTAGCTGCATCTAGCCCGGAAAATAATTTTGGGGCTCCGAGATGCGCAAGACACATAAGTGCCTTCTTGCTGCACTACCTGCAGCATGACCCTCATATTGTCAGAATTCGAAGTAATCATGACTACTGGGTTGCCACACTCTTAGATCCCCCAAACTTTTCGATCAACCTTTTCATTTTAATAAAGACCAAAAAAATGGTCATTTTTGAAATTATAAGCATTAGCAGGTTGTTAGAAACTGAAATCAAACAGTTTTCAACTCAAAACTTTATTCTAGGTGATGTTACATTTTCACATAGGACCCTTTGTTCGAAAGGAGCTTCTGAACTCTCTCGTCCATTGAATTTGTCAGGTTTTGGATGGTTTCTGCTT
Source organism: Phyllobates terribilis (assembly GCF_046119375.1). Lineage (NCBI taxonomy): Eukaryota > Metazoa > Chordata > Amphibia > Anura > Dendrobatidae > Phyllobates > Phyllobates terribilis. Next base: position 659,587,994 of record NW_027362762.1, on the reverse strand, counting down.
CAATTGTTTTGCATGAGGACAGAATACCCTCCCAGAGCTGTTGCTTAGATGTGAACTGCCTCCCGCCATCATAGACACTCCTTTTAATGATGCTCCAAAGGTTCTGAATGGGGTAGAGGTCAGGGGAGCATGGGGGTCACACCTTAAGTTTGTCCCCTTTTATGCCCATATCAGCCAGAGATGCAGATGTTTTATGTGCAGCATGAGATGGTGCATTATCATGCAGAAAAATGATCTTGCTGTGAAATACACGGTTCTTCTTCTTGAACCATGGCAGGAAGTGCTGTTTGAGAAAATCCACATACATTATGGAGTTCATCTTTAGCGCCTTCAGGGATCCTAAAGGGGCCGACAATCTCTCTCCCCATGATTCCAGCCCAAAACATTACTCCACCTCCTCCTTGTTGGCGCTGTAGCCGTGTTTGCGTGGGGTGTCCATCAACCAGCCATCCTCCACTCCATCCATCTGGACCATCGAGCGCTGCACGGCACTCATCCGTGAACAAAACAGTTTTGAAATCAGTCTTCATGTAATGTTTGGCCCACTGGAGCCGTTTCTGCTTGTGTGAATTGGATAGAGGAGGTCGACAGGATGGCGCATGCACAGCTGCAAACCTCTGAAGGACCCTGCATCTTGTTGTTCGGGGGACGTTGGAGGCACAAGCAGCTTCAAAAACTTGTCTGCTGCTATGACAAGGCTTTTTTGCCGCTGCTGTTTCAACCTGACGTAATTGCCTGTAGGAAAGAGTCCTCAATTTGCCCTTATCAGCACGCACACGTGTGTACTGTGAATCAGCTACATACTTCTTGATTGCCAAGACACTTCATCCTGATCATCGCACAATGTTGATTGTAGTCATGCCTTGACCTAAACACTCCACAATTTGTTGCTTCTCAGCAGCCGACACATCCTTTTTCTTTCCCATTTTGGCAGAAAATGTAGGCTGCTTAATAATGTGAGAGAGCCTTCTTAAGTAGTCTTGCCTTTCATTGGACACACCTGCCAAACTAATTAGCACAGGTGTCTGCAATTGCTTACAGTGATATAAAGAGCCCTGACACACATCACCATCAATGAGTTTAACTGACAAACAAACAAATTCTTCCCTTATCACTCCTAAACACTTTTTGCATAATAATTTGGAACGCAGTGTACATGTGCTTTTCCACAAAACACCAGTGGTTCACGTAGTGAATCTTACAGTTCTAACTTGCCAACCGTGGTCTGTATGGAGTTGTTCAATAAAGGGCCCAAAATTAAGATAACATAGATGGGAGAGGTCTCTATGAATAGGAATTCCTAAGTATTTGATACCCTGTGAGGGCCAGGCAAAGGGAAAGTTGGACTGGATGGAATCCTATATGGATTTGGGGAGGGAGACATCGAGGGCCTCAGACTTCGCTGCATTGATTTTAAAATTTTACCATGTAACAAAGTGATCTATTTCAGCCATAACAGCATGGATGGATATATGTGATTGAGTGATATATACTAGGACATCATCAGCAAATAGAGAGCACTTGTACTCGGTGCCTCCCACCTCAATCCACCTAATATTGGGGTTATGGCGAATTGATGAGAGCAGGTGCTCCGTCACTAGGATGTATAAGAGAGGGGACAGAGGACATCACTGCCTTGTCCCATTGGTGATTGTGAAAGGTGATGAAAATGTTCTGACGCACCCCCTGGGCCTTGGGACACCCGGAGCCGGACCCTTTTTGGTGGATGCTGGTGGTTGTAGTCTTCGTGGCGGCGACCCGGTTCCGTGGCTCAGGGCGGTCAAACCAGTGGCGGAACTATTTATGTGGTTTTGATGTTTAAATGTCCGACTACGCCACCCGTGGATTGCGGTCAGAGTGAACCGCCGCTACAGGGCAGACCGCTGAGGCTGGTGTTGTGGGTGCAGCACAGCGTAGCATAACTCCCCACGGGAGGAGTATAGCCTCAGGGCAGTGTATGCGGAGGATGGGGGTGATGGTGCAGGGCAGCAGCAGTAACGACACGGAGTCAGTGATGCAGTTCAGGGCCTTTACTCACAGTTCTTATTATCCAGACCACGTCTGCAGGTAACGGCTGCCCACGTCGTACTGTGCTCACCAGGTGAGGGGCTCAGACAACTCCCAGATAACTTTGGAGCGCTTCACAGGACCCCCTTTGTGTGTCCTTTGTCTGGCCTTTCTTACCAACACTTCTGTCCGGCTGCCTCGGGCCTCCTCTTGGTAAACTTGGCGCCAGTTTCCCTGACCCTATGTGGTGCCTTCCTAGCGGGTGGAGCAAGGGGCTGCGCCACATAAAATGTCAGAGCCTCCGGTTTCTAGCTGAGGGTCGTTTCCTGCCTCCACTAGTTCGGGGACCGGTCTCCCCCTTTGGCCTGACCCCTCCACGCAGGTGGATTCGGGCGTGCGGTGGCGACTCGCCCGTCCGCACCCCTGGGATCCCTTCATTCCTCGTTCCTGGAGCCTTCTCCGCTCCTCTTCCTTCCTTCTCCCTCTTGCAGGCCTGGGCCTCTGTTACTAGGCCCGCCTCCGGAGCAGAGCTCATGCAGAGCACCTGCTCCCTGCCACTTCTGCTCAGACTTCTCTGCACTGAACTAAGATGGTGCCCACCTTTTATACTCCCTTCTCAATGCACCCAGGAACTGCTTCCTCCCTGCTCCTGCACTGCAGGGTTCCCCTTCCTCAGTGTTCCCTCCCCCCACTCCAGCCAGGGACAGGGACTGTCGTGCCCATCTCAGGGGCATATTGGTCGCCCTGCCCCACGGCAATGTGGTGTAATGCATGCAGGTGTCGGGTCCTGATCCACACTCCATCCTTATCTGAGAGTGAGATATCACACCTCTGGGTGAGGTGCAATACGTCTGTAGCAACCGAGCCCTCGGTGCTACAGTTCCATTTATCTTCAGCCTAGGTGACGTATTGTGATACAGGGCCGTGATTTTGGCTATAAAAGGGTCCCCTAGACCCCTACCCCAAGCTTTTTAAGAGAATCATATATGGCGTGCCAGGAGACTCTATGGAATGCTTTCTCAGCATCCAACGAGAGTATCTACTTACAAATTTTTAACTGCATCTAGCCCAGGAAATACTTTGTGCCTAGTAGCAGTGTCTGCTAGTCAGCGGATTATCCCGGCTGTTAAGCAAGCTACACCACCTGTAGTTTGGACACTTAATTTTTTCAAAGGAAATGCTTCGGGACCACGGGATACTCAGTGAAGAGCATCAGGAGGCACCCCAAGGCATAGGGGCTGGGACTGGCACTAGGATGCCTTGCGGTGGACAGCCGAGCTCGATCCTTATAAAAGCTTTTTAACTGCAGCAGCTTTAGTGGACGCTACTGGAGCTGGAATTACGCGGCTGCTGGCATGAGACTTGCCCTCCAATAGATCCTTGTAAATGGATTTAAAGTGTATTCATTCAAATTAGAGGGACAATTTAAATTAAAAAGCTTAGAGCTGCCTCCACCACAGGGGGGCTCTCTCGACCCACCAGCGGACAGGCACCAGTATTGGGAGAGGGGGGCTGGCCGTCAGGGTTCACCGCGGCTCTGGCACTAACCCGGCGACACGGAGGTGGCACGGGCAGGAGCGGACTGGCCGTCTCGGCTTCTCACTTTTTGGATTTTAGAAGGGCATGACATGCCTATATCTGTGTCTCCCCCTCCTTTTACTCCTCCACCTCTTTTCTTTTCGCATGACTATATGTACTTGTCACTTTTCCATGTGTTAGTTGTGTCTTCTGAGCAGTTTGTCAGCTTTTGGACACCTTTGAAGGTGTTTTCTATGTGTTTCTATGTGTTTTTGTTTGCCTGCCATTGGTTTTAACGGTGTTCGAAGGTGTTCGACGAACAGTTCGACGAACAGTTCGGCGAACACACGGGTGTTCGACGAACCGAACCGAACTCGAACACTACGGGGGTGGCTCAACACTAGTGACAATATCCCTTTAAATGTCACTCCCAGAATTTAAGCAGTTTGGCTGAATCAACAGGATTGCATCTACAGTACATGTGCTTGCATAAAGTGATTTTGGATTAACTGCAATAAATAGTTTTGCATATATACAAATTTGCATAACCACAAAATAACCATATCAAATTCATTAGTAAAAAAAATATATATTTATATAGTTCCATTGTGTACACATGTATTCCTGAAGTAATGTTAAGTTTTGGGAGTTAGAGTGTATAGTTATCTGAGGGCGTCCAGAATATTTTGCCACTATCAAAGAGGCTGGCTGCCATTTATGTGAACAAAGCACTGTATGCGCCTTTTTGGGTGCAATAATATATTGCTTAAAAATTAAGGGGATGCTTAAGCACCACGGTAGAACCCGAAGTCAGCTAGACTTCAGGAATATCCATTTGTCCAGTTAGAAATGACGCGCCCCCTGGGCCTGTGTTGTGCTGCTGTGCAGGGGGAATACCCGGAGCCGGATCGCTGGGGGTTGTAGTTCTCCGTGGCGGTGACCCGGTCCGTGCCCAGGGTGGTCAAACCAGTGGCAGTCTAAATGTTGTAATAAGTGTCCGACTACGCCACCCGTGGATTGCGGTCAGTGGGGACCGCCGCTGCGCTGCCAACCGCTGAGGCTGATGTTGGTTGCGCAGCTGAGTATGGGATAACTCCCCACGGGAGGAGTATTGCCTCAGGGCAGCTAATGTGAGAGATGATGGGAGAGATGGTGTGAGTGTCCCAGTGCTAATGGTACTGGAGCGGCAAGGAATCACAGAGACGTGAGGTGCAGTCCAGGGTCTTTACTGATGGTACAAGGCAGACCCTCCCGGGAGTACTGGCTAGTATAAGGGGCCTGGTCAGTCTGCGAGCAAGCAGGAGTCCCCCTGGCCAGGTGGAGTTGTAGGCCTCCCCGTTAATCTGCACTCTTCCTGGCTACCTTGCTGTCAGCGGTTACAAGCAGCCCACGTCCCTGAGTATACCGTGTGGTGCTCACCCGTATGGCTGGTGACTTGGGGCCTTCTGTTAGCCTCCGCTCCTGGATGGCGGCGCTGGTCCCTTCTTTGTGACTGAGCCTCCGGGCTTCTATGGCCAGAGGACCTGGAATCCCCTGCCGGCTGGTTTCTGCTGCTGGGTATATCAGTCCCCACAGCCTCGGACTCCTGTGTCCAGCTTTAGTATCTTCGTCCAGGGCGAACTCTGCTCAGATCCAGCCCCTGGACTTCTGCTACTGCTCCTACAGAGCTCCTGTTCTCGCTTTCCCTGTGTCTGGAACTGAACTGTCTAATCCCGCCCCAGACCCAGTTTATAAGGGCAGATTCCTCCCCTCCCGGGTCTGGGTGGGCCGTGTTGCATGTTTAGGGCTCCTGACCAGAGAAACCTCCCACTTGCTCTCAGACATAATATCTCTACTACTGTGGCAACCAGACCCCTGGGGTGTCACAGAAACATAGGCGATTCTAAACCTATATCACGTGCTTTGGTGCAATTGAAAGGTAATAGGACAACCCAAAAAAAGGAAATGGCTTTGCAAGTGGTGACCGCAGACATTTACAACACAATGAGACATTGTGGCTGGGGCTGGGTGGAGATTACCACAGTAGTCTGGTACTTTAAAAAAAATGCCAGTGTGTTTTAATGATAAATACAACCTTCTTTCTACTTACCTTGCGATGCTGATACTGCCTGTGAGTGGCGCTATCAGTGGCCGCTCACAGGCAGCACGTGACCCCACGCTGACATCATGACAAGTGAGGCATGACTCAGTGCTGGGGTCCCCGCGGGGGCTGCAGGGTTATGGGCAGGGTTATTCCACCGCATCACACCCAGCATCCACCGCGCGCTTTCCCAGTGAATGAAGGCAGGGAGAGCGCGCAGTGGATGCTGGGTGTGACGCAGGGGAATAACCCCGCCCATAACCTAGCAGCCACCGGTGGAACGCGGAAGAGGGACCCTCGGCTGCAGCCTGGACTTGTCGTGACGTCAGTGGTTGTCAGCGCAGGCTGCAGCCGGGGGTCACGTGATGCCTGTGAGCGACCAGTGATAGCGCCGCTCACAGGCAGGTATCAGCAGCGCAAGTTAATTAGAAAGAAGGTTGTATTTATCATTAAAACACACTGGCATTTTTTTAAAAGTACCGGACAACCCCTTTAAAGTAGTAGCTTGTTGAGGTTGTACTGCGATTGGTGCTGCCTCATTACCCAGCATGAAGCAGTTGCTGGATCTTCTAACTCTTCTGGTGCTAATGCAATCACCAAGAAGACTCCTGTGAGTGCAGAAGACTGTGAGTGGAAGCAGCTTACATTATTAAATATTATTTTATGTGAAATTAATATGTGCAATAAAATAGTGTATCTATATGTATCAATTTTGGTGGAGGGAGACTTGATTATATACTGTATACTATATGTGGGGGAGGGGGACTTGGCTAGATATGCTATGTGTGGGGGAGGGGACTTGTCTATATACTGTATGCTATGTGTGGGGGAAGGGGACTTCTCTATATACTGTATGCTATGTGTGGGGGATGGAGACTTGGCTATATATGCTATATGTGGGGAAGTGGAACTTTGCTGTATATGCTATGTAGGGGGGATGGAGATTAGGCTATATATGCTGTACGTGGAGAAGGGGAACTTGGCTGTATATATTATGTATGGGGGATGGTGACTTGGCTATATATGCTATATGTGGAGGAGGGGGACTTTGCTAGATATGCTATATGTGGAGGAGGGGGACTTAACCCCTTTACCACAAGGTCAGTAATAGTACGTAGCTGCTCCCTGGGCCTTATGGACCAGCTACGTACTATTATGCATAATGCGATCGCGCCCGCACACAAGCGGTGCGGCGATCGCCGCCGGGTGTCTGCTGATTGTCACAGCTGATACCCGATGCTATGTGCCAGGCAAGCACCGGGTTCCGGATGTTGTCATGGTGACCCGACGTCGTCATGACAACATCCAGGTCACCAGGAGGCAAGCAGTTGCTTTGGTCATGCGCACTGCGCAACCAAAGTAACTTCTTCCTGTGCCCCACTGACAGGCTGTGTATAACATAGAGATGGTGCTGCATTCCTATGCTATACAGCTGATCAGAATGTAAAATGGTGCTTTATCATCATACCGCCAAACAAAAAATGGAATAAAACGTGATCAAAAATACGAATGTAATTAAAAATGGTACCATTGAAAAAGTCATCTTGTCCCGCAAAAAAACAAGCTGCCATACAGCTCCATCAGCCTAAAAATAAAAAAGCTATAGCTCTCAGAATAAAGCGATACAAAAAAATTATTTTTTCTATAAAATAGTTTTTACTGTGTAAAACCGCCAAAACATAAAAAACAATATAAATGTGGTACCGCTGTAAACGTACTGACCCAAAGAATAAAGCTGCCTTATCAATTTTACCACACGCGGAACAACATAAAAAACAAACAAAGAAACATTTCCTGAATTGTTGGCTTTTGTTTATTCTGCCTCCCAAAAATCGGAATAGAAAGCAATCAAAAAATGTCACGTGCCCGAAAATGATACCAATAAAAACGTCAAGTCTCACAAAAACAAGCCGTCATATGACTCTATTGGCAGAAATATGGAAAAATTATAGCTCTCAAAATATGCCGATGCAAAAACTAGTCTTTGCAAAAAAAAGCGTCCTTTAGTGTGTGACAGCTGTCAGTCATAAAAACCCGATATGAATCTGGCATTGCTATAATTGCACCGACCCGAAGAATAAAGTCATCTAATTACTTATACTGCATGAGAAACAGCGTAAAAAATTGTTGTGCTAGGGTTAGGGTTGTGCTAGGGTTGTGCTACGGTTAGGGTTGGGATTGTGCTAGGGTTGGGGTTGTGCTAGGGTTGGAGTTGTGCTAGGGTTGGGGTTGTGCTAGGGTTAGGGTTAGGGTTGTGCTAGGGTTGGGATTTTTTCAAAAGTAAAAAGAAAAAAAATGATGAAGATATGGCGACTAGTATTGAGCACATGTGCTCGCTACTTGAGTTTGCATCGGGGGCTCGGGTATGCACCAAGTATCGCGGGTGCTCGAGTGACATGCTTGAGTCTCTGCCCCATATGCTTCGTGGCCAAAAAAAGTTGTATGGATTGGCTGCCATGCACGAGCGATCCCTGCATGTTTTTTTTTTGGTGTCTAACAACCATGAAACATGAGGAGACTCGAGCACCCACGATACTTGGTGCATACCTGAGTACCCGATGCAAACTCAAGTAGTGAGCACTTGCGCTCAAGACTAATGACAACTTATTCAATATGATGACCTAATGTTATCAAATTCTGTTTCGTACCTCTGGGTTCAAAATGTTCACTATACCCCTAGATAAAGTCCTTGAGGGATCTAGTTTCCAAAATGGGGTCACTTGTGGGGGGTTTCCACTATTTAAGCGAATCAGGGGCTCTCCAATTGCGACATGGCATCCGCTCTCAATTACAGCTTATTTTGCGTTCAAAAAGTCACACAGTGCTCCTTCCCTTTTGAACCCTGCCATGTGCCCAAACAGTGTATTTTCCCCACATATGGGGTATCGGCATGCTCAGAAGAAATTGCACAAAAGTTTTTGGGGTCCATTTTCTCCTCTTACTGTTGTGAAAATAAAAACTTTGGGGCTAAAACATAATATTTGTGGAAAAGGTTAAATTTTTTTATTTTCATGGCTCCATGTTATAATCTTCTGTGAAGCACCTGGGGGTTCAGGGTGTTCACCACACATCTAGATAAGTTCCCTGAGGGGTCTAGTTTCTAAAATGGTGTCACTTGTGGGGGGTTTCCACTGTTTAGGCACATCAGGGGCTCTACAAACCCAACATGGCTTTCACTAATTATTAAAGCAAATTTTATGTTCAAAAAGTCAAATGGCGCTCCTTGCCTTCCAAATCCTGCCGTGCGCCCAAACAGTGGTTTTCTCCTACATATGGAGTATCAGCTTACTCAGAAGAAATTGCACAACAAATGGTATGGTGCAATTTCTCCTGTTATCCTTATGAAAATGCTAAATTGGGGGCTGAAAAACATTTTTGTGGGAAAAATGTGAAAATTTTATTTTTATGGCTCAATGTTATAAACTTCTGTGCAGCACCTTGGGGTTCAGGTTGTTCACCACACATCTAGATAAGTTCCGTGAGGGGTCTAGTTTCCAAAATGGTGTCACTTATGGGGGGGGGGTTTCCACTGTTTAGGCACATCAGGGGCTTTCCAAACGCAACATGGCATCCGCTAATTATTCAAGCAAATTTTACATTCAAAAAGTCAAATGGTGCTCCTTCCATTCCGAACCCTGCCGTGCATCCAAACAGTGGTTTTCTCCCACATATGGGGTATCGGCTTACTCAGCAGAAATTGCACAACAAATATAGGGGTATATTTTTTCCTGTTACCCTTGTAAAAATAAAAAAATCGGGGTCGAAAGTAACATTTTTTGTGAAAAAAGTTAAATGTTCATTTTTTTCTTCCACATTCCAAAAATTTCTGTGAAGCACCTGAAGGGTTAATAAACTTCTGGAATGTGGTTTTGAGCACCTTGAGGGGTGCAGTTTTTAGAATGGTGTCACTTTTGGGTATTTTCTGTTATAAAGGCCCCTCAAAGTTGCTTCAAATGTGATGTGGTCCCTAAAAAAATGGTTTTGTAAATTTTGTTGGAAAAATGAGAAATCGCTGGTCAACCTTTAACCCTTATAACTTCCTACCAAAAAAAAATGTTGGTTCCAAAATTGTGCTGATGTAAAGTAGACATGTGGGAAATGTTATTTATTAACTATTTTGTGTACCATATCTCTCTGATTTAAGGGCATAAAAATTCAAAGTTTAAAAATTGCAAAATTTTAAAAATTTTCGCCAAATTTTTGTTTTTTTCACAAATAAACGCAAGTGATATCGAAGAAATTTTACCACTACCATGAAGTACAATATGTCACGAAAAAACGTTCTCAGAATTAGTGGGATCCGTTGAAGCGTTTCAGAGGTATTACCTCATAAAGTGACAGTGGTCAGAATTGCAAAAATTGGCCCGGTCATTAATGTGCAAACCACCCTCGGGGGGTAAAGGGGTTATCTGTATATACTATGCATGGGGGATGGGGACTTGACTGTATATGCTATTCAGACATCTGTTTTTTACATCCGTGTTACATCCATTGTTGACACACAGAATATGTACCCTTTATCATTTATAGGGCAGTTCACATATCCATATTCTTTTTTTGCATATAGTAACAAACATTGATAAAATTCTGATCCATCCCTTAGATAAAAATCAGTTTTTTGCTTTTTTCAATGTACCAGAAAACTTCAGATGTCTGGATGACGCCTAAGGATCTGTTCAAATGTAGCAGATGTTTTGCGGAGAATTTCCATAGAAAATCAGAGCAAATAAGCAAAAATCGGTAAGAAAATACACAACGGCAAATTTGCATTGCATGATTTTGGTGCAGATCTTTCTGGCAATACACTGTGGAAAACTGCAGTATGTAAAATAAAAATAAATATACTTGCTAGGAGTTGTAGTCTCTGCAACAGCATACTGCAGTGCTATTATGGCGCAGTAATAGTTTGGTTACAGGACCTGTGGCTGTACTGTCACATGCTGGGAGTTGTAGTCTCTATGCATCCTGCAGTGCTATTATGACACAGTGATGGTTTAGTTACACAATCTGTGCCTGCACTGTCACTTGCTGGGAGTTGTAGTCTCTCTCACTGCATACTACAGTGCTACTATGATGCAGTGATGGTTCAGTTACAAAACCTGTTGCTGTAGTGTCACATGCTGGGAGTTGTAGTCTCCATGCATACTGCAGTTATATTATGGCGCAGTGATGGTTTAGTTACAGGACCTGTGTCTGCGTTGTCACATGAACCATCACTGCATCATAGTAGCACTGTAGTATGCAGTGAGAGAGACTACAACTCCCAGCAAGTGACAGTGCAGGCACAGATTGTGTAACTATCCTTATTTTTTTTGATAAATCCTTTACGCTAAATGACAAGTACAGTAAGCAGCACTTTCACTGTACTTCGTATATATGTGGCTGACATGTTTATATCTATCTAATCTATGTGTGAAGCTCTATTCTTTCGGTTCTAAATTGTCGGGTACCGGTGTATGCCGCTGCTGAATTGCCGGCTTTTCATGTTTCACTGTTGGCACTGTTCCCATCGATTTGGGCAATCACTGTAATGCCACAACCACCATGGCTGTGGCATTACAGTGAGTGGCAGACAATCCCTGCATGATTGGTGCTCTAAATAGCGCCAGACATGCAGGACACGCTTTTGGTGCACGAACAGTTATCGAACATAACCTCGAACAGCCGAATTTTTTGCAAATCGTTCGGGTTCGTCGAACAACTCGAACACCGCCCAAAACAGCTCGAATTTGAGATTGGCGAACAGTTCTAGTCGAACACCGCTCATCTCTACTACTGAGTCACATTTTGAGTTGATGTGAAGAAATTTGCACAAATTGGATCCACCTGTGATTTTACTAATATACTTTGATTTTTGGTGCAATTTAAAACCCAGTCTTCAATTACGTTGATCTTTTTGGCTTCCATAAACCATTTATACATTATTTTATTCTCAAGATATTACATAATAAATATCAGCAACATTTTTCATCTTTAATATTTCATTCATCAAGATGCTATTGGTTTCCCTAATTTTTTGAGCAGTAGATGATAGATAGATAGATAGATAGATAGATAGATAGATAGATAGATAGATAGATAGATAGATAGATAAATGGCACCCGGGGCAAGAATTCAGTTTGGCGCCCCCCAACACCAAGCACATATGAGATTTGCATACATAGTCACGTGAGCCCTGTGATGTGCAGGGGAGGGGGGAATATGATAATTAACCCCTTCATAACTTGAGCATTTTCCGTTTTTGTTTTTTGCTCCCCTTCTTTCCAGAACCAGAACTTTTACATTTTTTGTTCAATATGGCCATGTGAGGGCTTATTTTTCGCAGGATGAGTTATACTTTTAAACACCATCACTTGTTTTACCATATCATGTACTGAAAAACGGGAAAAAAATTCCAAGTGCAGTGAAATTGCAAAGAAAATGCAATTTCACAGTAGTTTTTTGTTTTTACCACGTTCACTGAATGCTAAAACCGACCTGCCATTATTATTCTCCAGGTCATTGCGAGTTCATAGACACCAAACATGTATAACTTCTTTTTTATTTAAGTGGTGAAAAAAAATTCCAAAGTTTGCTAAAAAAAAAAAAAAATTGCGCCATTTTCCAAGGCTTGTAGCATCTCCATTTTTCGGGATCTGGAGCCGGGTGAGGGCTTATTTTTTGCGCTCCAGGCTGATGTTTTTATTGATACCATTTTGGGGTAGATCCGATGTTTTGATCGCCCGTTATTGCATTTTAATGAAATATTGCGACGACCAAAAAAACGTAATTCTGGCGCTTGGAATTTTTTTATCGTTACACCGTTTACCAATCGTATTAATTCTTTTTTTATATTGATAGATCGGGCAATTCTGAACGCAGCGATACCAAAAATGCGCATGTGGGGTTTATTTTTTAGTAATTTATTTTGAATGGGGCAAAAGGGGGGTGATTTAAACTTTTATATTTTTTTTAATATTTTTAAAAACATTTTTTTTTTTACACTTTTTCCTTGCTTCAGTAGTCTCCATAGGAGACAGATCGCTTCTATGTAGTAGAAATGCTCATGTGCTATGAGCGCCGACCACTAGGTGGCGCTCATAACAATCTTTACATGACAACCACAGGGGTCTGCTGCAGACCCTGGGTTGTCATGCCCACGTTGTCATGCCCACGCATCGGTGTCCCGTGATCACTTGACGGGGTCACCGATGGGCGGGGCTAATGCCGCTGTCAGAGATTGACAGCAGCATTTAACTGGTTAACAGCCACGGGTGGATCGCTGTTGTGGGGACATGTCAGCTGTATAAATCAGCTGAAATGTGCCCAGTTCAGTGCTGGCTCAGCGCCAGAGCCCGGGTACCGACGTGATGCATACTATTACGTACCATGTCGGAAAGGGGTTAAGCATATAGGCGGGGATTTGGGGAAATAATAAGCACATTGGCGGGGATTGTACAAAATAGAATTGATTAAAGCACTTTTCTTTGCAATCAAACCTCTACTATGGGCCATACAAGTATGTATAGATTTACTTTTCTATACACTGTATGGCCATAGTAGAGGTCTGATAACTCCAAAGTGGTGACAGATTCCTTTTAAATCCTATTTCACCACCCTCCAAACTGTGTCCTTAAATCCTATTTCACTGCCCCCCAAACTGTGTCCTTACATTCTATTTATTGTGCACCCACCCTCTGCCCAACAAATGTTCGGTGTGTTCAGCTCCAGTCTGGAGCACTTACCACAGTTCGCGCCTCTGCAGTGCCGGCAAGTGACTTCAGCAGCATGATCACATAACCTGATCACACTGCTGACATCACCCTGACCCGGCGGTCAGAGCTTCAAGTGTACTCTCATCTCAAAGATGCAAGTACAATTGAACACTGGGAGTCTGCTCGCTGCAGCTTCTCCGAGTCGGCTGTCAGCTTGACAGCTGACTCAGAGAACGGCCGACTCCTAGTCTGGTGGATGGCAGAATGCAGGCATCGGGGGAGACACTTTGGACTGCCGCTCTGGACGGCCCGACTGCGCCTCCCTGCCGGCTGCGCCCGGGCAGATGCAGTTCCTGTTATGCCCTGCATTTGCCTCTGGATATATAGGTAAATAGATAGATGTGTGATAGATGTTAGAACCCTCCTGTTAGTTTTTTCTATCTTGTGTTTTGCGGTCGTGTGACCATTTGCCTATATATTCCAGCTCCGCCCTTCTGGCCTTGCTGGACTTCAGTGTTGTTTGACTGTCTCTCTAGCCAGGTGCTTCGGTGCCTATCTCTGTCTACTTCGCTTGGTCCTCTGGGACCTCTAGTACTTTTTGTCAGTTTGTCTTTTGTGTTCTACAACAATTTCTGTTTAGGAGGTGTCCCATTTTTGTCCCAGTCCTTAGTTCTTTTAGGGACCCCTCCCTTATATCTATAGGTCTTCGCTCAGACTAGCCGAGGACGAAGGTGGGTCTGTTCACTAGGAACAGGCAGCCCGCTACATCGTAGGGGTTCAGCTTAGTCTTACTGTATAGACAGCTTTCCCCTATCTTTCCTTAGTTCTTGTTGCAGATCATAACAATAGATACAAGATAGATAGTTAGATAGATAGAACTGTTATAGCAAACTGCCAATCTGCAGGAACAGGCTCTGTGTTACTGTGCCCACTCACTGTCATAAAAAGTGGATATGTTTCTGTTATTGCATCCTTTGACAACTAATTCCAGAATAATGACCCGATAGCCTATGTCCAGAATAATGATCCCCAACCTTCATTCTGACTAGTACTGCATCTGCTGGAAAGGTGGTCTTTCATGAGTGGCTTTCTCTTTTTACTTTCAAGTTCGAATTTCCCAGTACAGCAATTTTTTCATTTTGTCATCTCACAATACGAGAGCCAACATTTTTTTTTTCTTTTTCTTTTAACACAGCTGTATGAAAGCTTGGATGAATAATATGCATGTAATGAAAAAAAAAAAAAAAGTTAATTCATTTTCTCTCTTTTCTTTTTGGGTGGGGGGGTGAAGGGAAAAAAAATCTTCCATTGTTTTATTAATCAGTTTTTTGAACAACATCCACCATGCAGTAAGGGCAGTGGTTTCCACTTTTATCATTTCAGGGTACTTAAGAACGTATGATTAACTTTATACAGTATTTCCCTAGCACCGCAAATTCAGGGGCCATTGTTAGACAAAAATCACATTGTAGTTGGCACCAATAGTGTGACATAGGGAGACGCATTTACAGAACCTATTGAGTTAAACAACTGAAATGAAAGTTATCTCTGATCTCAGCTATGGCAGTAGAGACACCTGCGGCAAATGATTCAGACACAGCTCCCGCGCAGGCTCCATCATACAAAATTAAAGTGCGCACCACTAACTGCATAGCACTTGCTCCTTAAATGTAATGGGGTTATTAGTGGATCTATAACTATATGGTTAGTAATATAGTTTTGTTGATGATGATATGCAACAAATCCTGACATTTTTTGCCCCTTTGTATATTTTACATATTACACAATATAGAAACTGTACCTCTCCCTATAATTGCCATTACATAAAATAATATCCTATTATTAATGTTAAAGCTTGGCTGCTGTGTATAGTGACAGCGATCCTGAACGTTTCCCGCTTATCGCGTGTGTGCACACGTCACATCTGTCCTGTTCCGAACGCGGAGGGAAGTGACCAGTTACAGTAGATGGAGGAGCTGTGACATTTCGCAGGTTGCTTCCCTGGTCACGCTGTCATGCACAAGCTTTCCCCTGTTTGAATTTTGTTGTGTTTATTTAAAAACCGGTTTGTGGATGGAAAGTGGATCAGCAGAGTTCCTGTTTCTGTAGTTAATCTCTGCTTTTTAGCGGCATTAATCATCTATTTCTGACATTAACAGGGGTTGCAAAAGTTCGCTGGATTCGTTACTTAGTCTTTGTCTCTGTTACTCCATCTAGTGGATCAAAACAGCAAAGCTTGGTGCGTGATTACAGTACATACAGCACTTTAGCAAAGATATATTGTGACAACTCATTTCAAGTCACCACAAAAAGCTCTAGCAATGATCAAATAAGATCCCTTGATGATAGTATTAACTCTAAAGTTAACACTAAAATTGGCACTGATAATGGGGTTTGAACAGTTACATTTACCGATATTAGTGCAGGAGGACATCTTTTGATTTCAGCTACCTTTACATAGGTGATTACATCTGCTTGATCAATGGGACGTACATGTATGTCCATATTCTAGAATTACCTCTTGAACGTAGTTGCAGGTAAAAATGCAGGTTACATTGGATTTATGATTCTCTCATTTCTTGCAAATTAACTAGCCTTTGATATTTCTTTGATTGTAGGGTCAAATGATCCTTTCTCTATGGTCCGATTATTCTGATAAGGCCTTGATCACAGTTTGATCAGAGAGGCATCAGTTTTTCTCGGCCGTGGAGAGTTAAAAAAAAATTCTCCACCTTGTCCTTTCTGTCAGTCTGCAAAAATGGGACCACACTTGGATGTCATCTGCGTGCAGTTCGATTTTATTCACAGACCCATAAACTTGCCGCTTTTGATTCATCACTCAGATTAAAATCGGACCTGTCTTCGATCTTTTCTATGAACCACTCGGTCCGAAGAAAAAACTGAACATGTGCACATTCCCACTGGATATAAAAGGTACGAGTGCTATCCATTAAAATCATGGATAGCACTCTGAGAAATTGATCGTCACGCTTCGAACCCTTAGGCCACGGCCCCATTATCAGTATTCGGTCAGTATTTTTTCTCAGGATTGGGAACCAAAACCATGAGTGGGTGATAAATGCAGAATTGGTGACTTGTTTCTATTATATCTTTTCTTTGATTGTTCCTCACCTGTTTTTGGCTCCCACTCCTGAGAAAAAATACTGACCGAATACTGATCAAATACTGATAGTGGGGTTGTGGCCTTAGAGGAGTTTCTGCATCAGAAAAGATTAAAAAAAATACCTCTGCATCAGAAAAAAATAGAAAAAAACATTCTCTTACCTTCTGGAACGGAGCTGTTCCTGCAATGTAGATGCTGTGTCTTCTAGTCTTGTGGCCCATTGTTGCAGGAACCCTGCAGACAATCAACTGACTCTGAATACCTGCTACAATTCAGTATTCCTCCAGGAATAAATCATCTTTAACCATAACAGGTATCTTTAAGAATTAACAATTTTTTAGCAGATTATTTTCTCAGGTTTATGGGGGTATATGTGTAAGCTGTACTTCCTGGAGGTGCCTATACTAATGACTTAGTAAATTCCATTTTTAGTTTTTTATTGCATTTTAGTCATCTGCCTACCATTGATCATTTTCTGCATCTCTAAACTATTTATAAATATTCCACTTTTCTTCCTTTTAAACCAACCTACTGGTCCAGACTATATGTAGTTTTTTGAAAATGCTTTATTTTAACATAAGAGTTGTGTGACAGGTCACTTATACACGCTCTGCCGTGTCCAAATATGGATGGTATATTCAAGCAAGTCGTATATGTATTAAATTGTAAAGTGCAATTTTTCATTTTTGCGCTTTCATTTTTTCATCCTCTTCTTCCAAAAGTCAGATTTATTGTACTTGTACTTTTTAATGATTCCATTACTTTTACTGTATCATATATTGAATATTGATTGTTATTAAGGGATTAAGTGTTCAGTTAAAATGACATGGAAACCTGATTCTGTGGGTAAGTACGCTTACCAAACTTTTTATTATTTTATTTATGTGTAAAAAAAAATTTGGTTTGTGCCGCCATTTTCCTAGTATTTCCAATATTTTTACTTTTCAATCGATAGAGCTGTATGAGGGCTTATTTTTGCATGGCGAACTGACACTTTCATTCATTACATTTTGTGGTATATAAGACTTTTTGATTGCTTTTTATTGTATTTTTTTGGGAGGTGTAGTAACAGAAAAAAAACACAATTCTGGTGTTTTTATTTTTTTTTATTCCCTTTATGAGGTTTGCCGATTGGGTTACTCAATTTTATATTTGAATAGAATGGAATTTTACAGACTTGGTAATGCCAATAAAAATGTTTTTTTTTTTTTTATCTCTTTAATTTTAATGGGGTGATTTGAATTTTTAGATTTTTACATTTTTTAAACCCTCTTTACTTTTTGCTAGATTTTTTAATCCCCTTAAAGGGCTTGAACCTGCTATCATCCGATTGCTTGGACTATATACTGCAATACTACAATATTGCAGTATGTAGTGAAAATAGCAGTCTCCTTTGCAGCTCAACATATACAGGTGCTTCTCACAAAATTAGAATATCATCAAAAAGTTAATTTGTTTCAGTTCTTCAATACAAAAAGTGAAACTCATGTATTATATAGCGTCATTACAAACAGATTGATCTATTTCTAAAGTTTATTTCTGTTAATGTTGATGATTATGAATTACAGCCAATGAAAACACAAAAGTCATTATCTCAGTAAATTAAATTAAAATAATTAATTAACAAAGAAGAATGCTGACTTGACAGATGTCCAGAAGGCAGTCATTTACACACTCCACAAGGAGGATAAGCCACAAAATGTCATTGCTAAAGAAACTGGCTTTTCACAGAGTGCTGTATCCAAGCATATTAATGGAAAGTTGAGTGGGAGGAAAAAGTGCACAAGCAACCGGGATAACCGCAGCCTTGAAAGGATTGTTAAGAAAAGGCCATTCAAAAATTTGGGGGAGATTCAGAAGGAGTAGACCGCTGCTGGAGTCATTGCTTCAGGAGCCACCACACACAGAAGTATCCAGGACATGGGCTACAAGTGCTGCATTCCTTGTGTCAAGCCACTCATGACCAATAGACAACGCCAGAAGCGTCTTACCTGGGCCAAGGAGAAAAAGACCTGGACTGTTGCTCAGTGGTCCAAGGTGTTGTTTTCAGATGAAAGTAAATTTTGCATTTCATTTGGAAATCAAGGTCCCAGAGTCTGGAGGAAGAGTGGAGAGGCCACAATCCAAGATGCTTGAGGTCCAGTGTGAAGTTTCCACAATCAGTGATGGTTTGGGGAGCCATATCATCTGCTGGTGTAGGTCCACTGTGTTTTATCAAGACCAATGTCAGCGCAGCTGTCTACCAGGACATTTTAGAGCACTTCATGCTTCCCTCTGCCAACAAGCTTTTTGGAAATGGAAATTTCATTCTCCAGCAGGACTTGGCACCTGTCTACACTGCCAAAAGTACCAATACCTGGTTTAAAAACAACAGAATCACTGTGCTTGATTGGCAAGCAAACTCGTCTGACCTTAACCCCATAGAGAATCTATGGGGTATTGTCAACAGGAAGATGAGAGACACCAGACCCAACAATGTAGACGAGCTGAAGGCTGTTATCAAAGCAACCTGGACTTCCATAACATCTCAGCAGTGCCACAGGCTGATCGCCACCATGCCACACCACATTGATGCAGTAATTGATGCAAAAGGAGCCCCGACCAAGTATTGAGGGCATTTACTACACATACATTAAAGTAGACCAACATTTGGGATTTTAAAAACATTTTTCAAGCTGTTGTTATAAAGTATTCTAATTTACTAAGATAATGACTTTTGTGTTTTCATTGGCTGTAAGCAATAATCATCAACATTATCAGAAATAAACACTTGAAATAGATCACTCTGTTTGTAAAGACTCAACTTTTTGATGATATTCTAATTTAGTGAGAAGCACCTGTAGATGAGATTCAGAGGAGGACCAAGAAGGGAGTGACGGATGCCTTCAGCAGGCCCACGGCTGTTATAATAGCTCATTGGATAGAGCCAGTATGTGTTCACTCTGGATGTGATGTAATTTAAATGTTGCTAGCAGCGACTGATGGCGGCATCTAAATGATTAGAGACAAATGCTGGATATTTAATTTTGCCTATACTAGTATGTGGAGGGTGCTCAGCTTCTGAGCCTGTGCAGATACGCCCATAAGCGCAAAGGGGGTTACTATCCATAGTACATGTGGTTACACTGTGGCCTTTCATCACAGTTACACCCATATGCGGGAAGAGGTTAGTATCCATAGCATTTGAGTGGACACTTTAGCCTTTCATTACAGATTTCACCCTTTAAAATACATTCAAAGATCTGCAGCAGCAAAGTCTGCACAGTTCAATGCAGATTATTGAAATGTCCTGGGTGGACGACATACCCTAAAAGCCAAAATTTATTAGTGTTTTCATTGTTATTTGTAGACTTACATAATATTTCAGGTGTTTCATTACAAAGACACCGTCCAACGTCTAAAGTGCAATAATTTAATGTTACATTATGGATGATTATGACCAAAGACTCATCACAGCTTCATTTTATTTATTTATTTTACTCACTTATATAGCGCTATTAGTTCCACAGCGCTTTACAGACATTATTGGCACTGTCCCCATTGGGGCTTACAATCTAGATTCCCTATCAGTATGTCTTTATAATGTGGGAGGAAACCAGAGAACCCGAAGGAAACCCACACAAACACGAGGAGAACATACAAGCTTCATCCTAATAAGTATCCAGAATAGTATCAGAGATGAAAGGGCTCTGGATGAACCTGTCAAACTATTGTTTTACCATTAAAATGAAACAGGATATTAGAATCCAACAAAGTTCTTTATAAGGCTACGTACCAATGATTAGGAATAGCAGCGTTTTGGAAGCAGCGTATTTTCGCTGCATCCAAAACGCTGCGTTCTACAGTACAAGCACAGTGGGTGGGATTTATAGAAATCCCGTGCCCACTGTGCTTCTATTTAACGCTGCGTAAACGCACCCGCGGCACGGGTTTATGAGCTGTAGTATGTCAATTTCTGTAGAGGAGATGCTAGTCTCCACTATAGAAATTTTCACAATAGAATGTAGAGGGTGCGGTAAATCCGCATCTTACCTAAACTCAAGGGCGGTAATTAGAACACAGCATTTTGGGTGCAAAGAAAATATGCTGCGTCCAAAACGCTACTATTCCTGATCGTGGGCACATAGCCTAATAGCGCTAAACCTACAGAAATGTGTTCTTATTTGAGTATATAAGTATGAAATGTTCACTAATATCCTTGCAGATTAATGTAAAATATAATTGATTTGCATTAGGAACAAAAGTTCAATTAACTTCAAATTATGAACATAGCGAAATTTGCAGGCATTTTGGTTGTAAATACAAAACCAGGAAGAAAGAACATCACATTTCTATGAAATGGGAATATTTTTTTTTTCATTTTAATTAATCAGAAATACAGAACTCAATCAATTGTTCTTGTGAGTGCCATTCAAAGATGTATTATTTATATTATTTATAATAAGTCCATCTAATAAAATACAATTCTCTCTATGCCCATGTGCTGCTATAGAAAGATAAAGCAATGAGAGGGCAGAGGTGGGGGAGTAGAAATGCAGAATAGGAATAGGATACAGAGAAGATTGACTGATGTTATCTGAACTGCTTATTAACCTCATCAGAGATGTGTGAAATATTCACCCAGAAATGCAAAACAGTTAGTATGAGACAGAATATTTGCTTTGTGTTTTCTTTTTACATTTCTTACAAATATAATAGATGTTCCATTAAGGTAGAATACATTGTATTACGGTTAAGGGTGGGTTTGAGAGATGAGCGCATCATTTGAAATTTGAATTCACAAATTTTTCCCCAAAAAGTTCAATATGCGACGATTTGCTTCCAATTGCCCTGAAAACATATAAATAACATTCTGAGGTCTCCTAGGGTGCTATTGATTCCCTTTCAAGATTTTTAATACAAAACACAACCTTAAAGTTGTCACAATGATCTCTACATATATGACTATAGATAAATGGATGGATAACCAGTGGCAACCAACAGATTATTTAATGCTTTCCGACATTGTCAGTAATAGTATATCCCTGTGCCCTGGGGCTTATTGACCAGGGACGTACTATTACTGACCAACGATCGGGCCCTCACACAGGCTGTGCAGGCTCGATCACCGCCGGGTGTCAGCTGATTCTGTCAGCTGACACCCAGCACTCGGTGCCAGGAGTGGTCCAGCACCGCTCCCGGCACATTAACCCCCGAAATGTTGCGATCTAAGTCGATCGCAGCATTTCCGGGGCAAGCAGAGGTAAGAGCGCCCCTCTTACCTTGGATATGAGACCCCGCGCTGTCCCGATCGTTTGCCATGGTGACCTGATGTCGACATGACGACATCCGGGTCACCGGGCATCAGGAAGTTAGATAGATCATGCGCAGTTAACGATCTATCTATCTTGTACCAGTGCAGAGCTGACAGTCTGCATAGCACAGGGATGCTGCTGCATCCCTATGCTATGTAAGCGATCAGCCTGCATAAAATGTAAGTCCCATAATGGGACAAAGTGTAAAAGTGAAAGAAAGTGTCAGAAAGTGAAAAAAAAAACAGAAAAAACAATTTGTAAAAATGTTTTTAAAAAAAATGAAAAAATATTCCCCAAAAAATAAAAATATACTGTACCCATAAATAAATATTATGAAAAAAAACAAACACTGAAAGTTTCCCGTATTTGGTATCGCCACGTCCGGAACGACGTGACCTATAAAACTGTCCCACTAGTTAACCCCTTTATTGAACACTGTAAAAGAATAAATAAAAAACTAAGCAAAAAACAATGCTTTATCTTCATATTGCCAAACAAAAAATGGAATAAAACGCAATCAAAAAGACGAATGTACATAGAGATAGTAATGCTGAAAACGTCATCTTGTCCCGCAAAAAACTAGCCACCATACAGCTCCAACAGCCGAAAAATAAAAAATGATAGCTCTCAGAATAAAGCGATGCAAAAAAAATGTTTTTCTATAAAATAGTTTTTATTGTGTAAAAGCGCCAAAACATAAAAAAAAATATACATGTGGTACCGCTGTAAACGTACTGACCTGAAGAATAACGCTGCCTTATCAATTTTACCACACGCGGAACGGCATGAAAAAAAAACAAAAAAAATAATTCCTGAATTGTTAGTTTTTATTTATTCTGCCTCCCAAAAATAGGAATAGAAAGCGATCAAAAAATATCACATGCCTGAAAATGGTACCAATAAAAATGTCAACTTGTCCCACAAAAAACAAGCCCTTATATGACTTTGTTAGCCGAAATATAAAAAAAAATGATAGCTCTCCATATATGGTGATGCAAAAACTAGTCTTTGCAAAAAAAGGGTCTTTTAGTGTGACATCTGTCTATCATAAAAACCCACTATAAATCTGGTATTGCACCGACCCGAAGAATAAAGTCGTCTAATCACTTATACCACACAAGGAACGGTGTAAAAAATAAATATAACCAATTCTTCACCTGCTTCTGATTTGTTCATTTTGCGTCCCAAAGATTGCAGTAAGACTCTGCTCAGATCTATTCTGTGCTCTGCACTGAGCGCTTATGACGCGCCCCCTGGGCCGTGGGATACTCGGTGCCAGGCCGGTCATTGCTAGGGGAGATGTCACAGTGGCGTTGACCCGGTCCGTGACCCAGGGCGGTCAATCAAAAGGGGGATATTTACAGGGGATTTATAGTTTTATATCCTGTTCGTGACGCCAAAGATGACGCGCCCCCTGGGCCGTGGGGTACTCGGTGCCGGGCGTTGCTAGGGGAGATGTCACAGTGGCGGTCAGTAAAAAGGGGATATTTACAGGGGATTTATAGTTTTTATATACAGTTCGTGACGCCACCTGTGGTATGCGGCTATATGGAGCCGCCGCTGCGGAGCAGGTCCTCTGGAGCTGTTGTTAATGCAGCAGAGTTGGTTTAACTCTCCACAGGTAGAGCTTAGCTCCAGGGCAGTGTAGATGTTGCTGCTATGGTGTTGTGCAGAGGATGGCGCAGATAATGATCACAGAGACAGTAAGGTGCAGTCCTAAGGGTTTACTCACGGTTTCTTAGACTTCCAGTTACCAGTACTAGAATAACTTCCCACGGCGCTCTGTGCTTACTCAGGGAGGGGTTCAGCAAACTCCCAGGTCTCTCCGGACTACGTAACGGGACACCCTTCTGTGTATTCCCTCTGGCCGTCTCCCTGCTCCTCACACCTAGTGTCCCAATCCAGTGACCCTGGGCCTTGCTGGGCGACGTCTTCTCTGTCCCCTGGGTCCTCTATGGCCACCTTCTTGGTGAGACAGATGTGGCTTGTGGCTGCAGTACCTGAAATACTGCAGCCTCCGGTTTCCTAGTTGAGGCTTAAAGAACTCTGCTAGTTTAGGGACCGGTCCCCTCTGTGCGACCTGACCCCTCCACCTCCTGGTAGATTCGGGTGTACGGGTGGCCTCCAGCACTACTTGTACCCCTGGGGTCCCTTCCACGCTCCTGGAGCCTTTCCTGCTCCTCTCTCTCTTCAGTCTTTGGCCTCTCTGGCTAGGCCCTCCTCCTGAGCAGAGCTCCAACAGAGCTCCTGCTCTCTCTACTTCTCCTCTCAGACTGATCTGCCTTCTTAAGATGGCTTCTCTCTTTATACTATCCCTAACAAGTGCTCCCTGATTTACTTCCTCGACCCACACCCACTACATGGTTCCCCCTACTTTGGTTCCCCCCACTCCAGCCAGGGACAGGGCTCAGCAGGAAAGCGACGCATCTTGCCCCTTCTGCTGCTCTGGAGTAGTGTAGTGTTGGATGCAGGTGTTAGGGTCCCGGACAGTACTCCTTCCTTACCTGAGAGTGAGATACCACACCTCTGGGTGAGATGCAGTACCTCTGTGGCGACTGAACCCGCAGGGGCGCCACATACCCCCCTGGTAAAACACAGCACGTCCGCGGGCTGGAACAGAGTAAAAACACATTTTAGACATGCAATTTTGAGAATGCATTCACATAGAAGATAATGAATAGTGTTGAGCATTCCGATACTGAAATATCGGGTATCGGCCGATATTCGCGGTATCGGAATTCCGATACTTAATTCCGATACTTTTGGAATATCGTATACCGGAATCAGAAGTTCCCATAATGCAATAAGCCAGTTTCATTTTAATCAGCCAATGAGGATCCTAAGAAGTGTGGGCACATCCTGTTAGGCATGTAGGCATGTTAACTAATGGCATGGCTGTGATTGGCTGCTGAAACGATGTCATGATGCACTATAAAAGCCGCCGCCGCCATTTTGAGCTCACTCTGCTGTGAATTCAGTTAGGGATAGGACGCTGTTGTTCTGAGGGACAGTTTTAGCTACCTATTTGCTCTATACTGCTTTACCCAAGCTACTTTATAAATCGCTGTGCCTTGCAGCGCTAGTGCACAGTTCTCTGTGCTGTTCACCGCTGTCTGCAAGGTCTCTGTGTGTGAGTGCAGCTCACACTGTAGTGTGTGCTTCAGCCAAGTCTGGTTGTAGTGCGCTCAGTGTGCGTCACTGCCTCATACATTGTCCTTTTTTTCTAATTGATCATTTTCCTGATTTCTCCTATTAGTGTGGTGGTTCCATCCGTATCCAGCTACATTGGTTCCAAACACACTATATAGGAATAGATAGAGAAGTTTTATTTTGTCTTGCAGCGCTAGTGCACAGTGCTCTGCATCTGCACTGTTCACGGCTGTCTGCAAGGTCTCTGTGTGTGAGTGCAGCTCACGCTGTAGTGTGTGCTTCAGCCACGTCTGGCTGTAGTGCGCTCAGCGTGCGTCACTGCCTCATACATAGTCCTTTTTTGCTAATTGATCATTTTTCCTGATTTCTCCTATTAGTGTGGTGGTTCCATCCGCATCCAGCTACATTGGTTCCAAACACACTATATAGGAGTAGATAGAGGAGCCTTTCTGCAGCATTGTGCCCTGCAGCCCCAGCCAGATTAGTATTAGCCTATTTTTTGTAGCCTCATCTATTGCATTGTAGGTTACCTTTCTGTGCATTGTAATAGCTACAAAAAGTTTGTGATACTATCCGTATTCCATCTTTGGGCACATCCAGTGTCTATTTGTGACCAAAAAAACCTAAATAAAGTTCACCAAACACTCCATTTTACAGTTGTGTAGGCCATATTAGCTCATATTAAAGTCTAGTCCACACTTTATAAAATTAGTGTTTCTTATACCTGTTAGCAGCTGTTCAGGTATAAGCACACTAAGCCCTTAGTACTTTTCTGCCTATCTTTATCAGTCTACCAAAATGAAGAAGGCAGGGAGTAAGGCTTGTGGGCATGGGCGTGGGCTTGGAGTTTCTTCAGGGAGAGGACGTGGGGATTCTGTGTCTGCTGCGGGCACCAGTGACTCAGCATACCCCAGTTTTACCGGGCAACAGTCCTTTATGCGCAGCTTTGTAGGAGGTCGCTCTACCCCACTGCTGTGGGAGGACCAAATTGAAGCCGTTGTCGGATGGATGGCAGCTAATGCATTGACTTCAATTAGTTCCAGATCCTCTCAGGTCCTGAGCACTGAAGAGCACCCATCTGTCTCTTCACCACCTGCCAAATTGCCCAGGCAGTCAGAGAGCCCTGGACAGGAGCCATCTCTACTTCTGTTCTCAGAATCTCTTGGCTTGGAAAGAGGGGGCCAGCCAAGCAGAATTCGAGAATTTGAAGAAGAGGTAGTATTCAGTGATGCGCAACCGTTTTGTCTCTCTGAATCTGAAGAGGCGGGTGGGCCAGTGCCTATGGTCAGCAGCACACCTCAGTACGCATCTGATGATGAGACTCAGGTGCCACTTTCTGGTGCGTACTGTGCTGTCGAGACTACCCTGGAGAAGCAGTTGATTGAAGAGGGTGGTGTAGATGATGAGGTCCATGACCCATCATGGCATGAGGGACAGGAAGGTGGTGGGAGCAGCTCTGAGGAACGGCCCAAAAAGGAGGGAGAGGGAGGGGGCAGACTTGGTTGCCTGTAGCCTCCACTTCGGCACCCATTAGGAGCATGGCTCTTCCAAAATCCAAAGCGGGCGCTCCCAAGACTTGCAGAGCCTGGTCCTTTTTTGACACAGTTGCAGAAGACATTTGCTTTGTCAAATGCAAGCTTTGTAATCAGAAGGTGAAAAGAGGGAAAAGTGTCAGCAACCTCAATACCACAAATATGTGGAAACATGTGCGGACCAAGCACGTGGTGGAGTTACAAAAACACACTGAAGACCTAGGCCAACCTACAGCGCCACCTACCACCTCTTCAGCTCGTGTTGTAGCCTCTTTCTCGGCTTCCTCACAGGATCGCCATGGAAGAACCTCTGGCACTGTTGTACAGAGACACAGTGTAATTCCACCCACAGCACCACTTTCCCTGTCATCCTCACACTCCCAGGCCAGTCTACAGCCATCCTTAGCACAGGCATGGGAGAAAAGGCGCCCATACTCGGCAAACCACCCCCAAGCACAGGCTCTGAATGCTGGCATTGCAAAACTACTGGCCCTTGAAATGCTATCATTCAGGCTGGTGGAGACTGACATCTTCCGTAACTTTATGGCATTGGCAGTCCCACAATACAACGTGCCCAGCCGCTTTTATTTCAGCAGGCAAGCCGTCCCTGCCCTGCAACAGCATGTGGAGGGAAAAATTAAACATGCGCTACAAAACGCCGTCAGTAGCAAGGTCCACCTGACCACCGATGCGTGGACCAGTAAGCATGGACAGGGACGATACCTTTCCCTCACTGCCCATTGGGTAAATGTTGTGGAGCCGGGTACAGATCTTGAGAGTGCCGCTGTACATGTACTGTCAACTCCAAGGATTGCAGGAATCCAGTCTGTACACATTGACTCCTCCTCATACTCCAGTTTCTCTGAATCAGCGCTGCTGGAGCCGTCACGGTCTACCTCCACATCGACCCGTGAACGGTTACCTGTTATGATGACCGATGTGAGCACAGCCGTGGCCTAAACGTCAACAGGCCGTATTAAAATTAATTTCTTTTGGGAACCGAAGCCACACAGCGCAGGAGCTCAGGAATGCCATCAAGCAGCAGAGCGACGTGTGGTTTGTGCCAGCGAATCTCAAGCCAAGCATGATAGTGTGTGACAATGGCCGAAATCTGGTGGCAGCTCTGGGCCTAGGCAACCTCACTCACATCCCATGTCTGGCACATGTGCTCAATTTGGTCGTGCAGAGTTTTTTGAGGGACTATCCGGATCTTGATGCACTGCTGCACAAGGTCTGCATAGAGTGCGCTCACTTGCGGCGTTCCAGCAACGCAAGATCGCGCATTGCAGCTCTGCAGCGCCGATTACGTCTTCCCGAACATCGCATCATATGTGAACTACCCACCAGGTGGAATTCAACGTTACATATGTTGGAGAGGTTGTGTGAGCAGCAGGCAGCAGTAATGGAGTACCAGCTGCAGCAGGCGCAAACAAGTCGCAGTGCGCGCCGTTCACACTTCACCACCACTGAGTGGGCCTCTATGAAGGACATTTGCCACGTTTTGCGTGCCTTCGATTATTCCACGCGGATGACGAGTGCAGATGAGGCACTAGTCAGCATGACTATCCCCCTTATCTGTCTGCTTGAAAAAACACTGCAAGCACTAAGGGAGGAGGTTTTGGAAGAGGTGGAGGATGAGGAGTCACAAATGCCATCTGCTTCTGTACAGTCTGCGCAACATGGTTCCTCACAAAGGCCTAGGCAGGGGACACTTTGTGAGGAGGATGAGGA
Source organism: Phyllobates terribilis (assembly GCF_046119375.1). Classification (NCBI taxonomy): domain Eukaryota; kingdom Metazoa; phylum Chordata; class Amphibia; order Anura; family Dendrobatidae; genus Phyllobates; species Phyllobates terribilis. Next base: position 659,559,864 of record NW_027362762.1, on the reverse strand, counting down.
GGAGTCAATGGAGGAGGAAGACATCTGTCCAGAGGAGGGAGGTACACAATGCTCTAGTAGTCAGTATCTAGAGCGAGGGTGGGGTGATGCAGAGCAGGCAAAGATCACGCCTCAAGCAGGGGACAGCGTTTCTTGGCCAGTTGGAAGTCTGCAGCACATGGTTGATTTCATGCTGCAGTGCCTGAGAAACGACCGCCGCATCACCCACATTCTCAACACGGCTGATTATTGGGTGTCCACCCTCCTAGATCCTCGCTACCGGGACAACTTACAAAGCCTCATAACTAGAGATGAGCGTTGTTCTACTCGAACTGTTCGCCAATCTCAAATTCGAGCTGTTTTGGGCGGTGTTCGAGCCGTTCGGCGAACACGAACAATTTGAGAAAAATTCGGCTGTTCGAGGTTATGTTCGATAACTGTTCGTGCACCAAAATCATAACTGGATTTTTTCTCAGTAATGATGAAAATTAATGTTAATACGCAGTTTGAGTGTACAGCGGGGTGGGGGGAGGGGCAGGGGATGGATCTCTGCAGGAACAATGAAGATCTCCATTTTTTTTTCTCTTTCCCGCATTTGCAGTGGGGAGGTGCAATCTGTCAGCCTATCAGCAGCGCACACACGGAGCGAACTGCTTTTTTTCACACAAGCAAGGGCATGTGTCATTAGCAGTGTATGTCACATGTCCTTGCCCTATAAGACCAAGCCATTTTCCCCGTCGCCACCATTTTCTCACTGCTGCAGCTGCGTGTTAGACGGCACCGCTGTTGCTGTGTGCGCTATACCTTGTTAATTTCAAGCCAATTTTCGCACAAATATACAGATAGCTTGGGAGTAGGGAATAGTTGTGATTGCAGTCCTTTTAAGGACTAGGTTACAGCATTTCCTACGACTTTTATCAGGGAGGTCTGTGCTCTTAAATAGATAGGTGGTGGGAGTAAAGACTAATTGTAATTGGAGTCCTTTTCAGGACTAGGTTACATCAGTTCCTATCAGTTTTTGCCAGGCAGGTCTGTGCCAGTGCTGTGCAAGTTTTTTTCACAGCATTTGGCTGAATCTAGCAAAGCTAATCCTTTTTGGCCTATTGCAGAGTGTGTTAGTCAGTGGAGTAGCCTATCTGTGTTGCAAGATATACCACCTGTGTATAGAATACCAATTTTTTTACTGCACCTAGTGAAGTAAAATCTTTTGGGCATAGCATCATTCTATTAGTCCATCTATACTGACCTCCATCAGGTTGCAAATTAAAACTAATTTTTATCTGCATCTACAGTACCTCTGAAAAAATATTTGGGCTTCTACCTGTGTGTGGGACTTGTTGTATTAGTCCATCTATACTGACCTCCATCAGGTTGAAAACTGAATATATTTTTTGTCTGCATCTACCTCTGAAAAAATATTGGGCTTCTAGCTGTGTGTGGGTCTTGTTCTATTAATCCATCTATACTGACCTCCATCAGGTTGCAAACTGAATATAATTTTTTTCTGCATCTAGCTCTGAAAAAATATTTGGCCTTCTAGTAGTGTGTCGGACTTTCTCTATTAGTCCATCTATACTGACCTCCATCAGGTTGCAAACTGAATATAATTTTTTTCTGCATCTAGCTCTGAAAAAATATTTGGCCTTCTAGTAGTGTGTCGGACTTTCTCTATTAGTCCATCTATACTGACCTCCATCAGGTTGCAAATTAAAACTAATTTTTATCTGCATCTACAGTACCTCTGAAAAAATATTTGGGCTTCTAGCTGTGTGTGGGACTTGTTGTATTAGTCCATCTATACTGACCTCCATCAGGTTGCAAACTGAGTATATTTTTTCTGCATCTACCTCTGAAAAAATATTGGGCTTCTAGCTGTGTGTGGGACTTGTTGTATTAGTCCATCTATACTGACCTCCATCAGGTTGCAAACTGAATATATTTTTTTCTGCATCTACCTCTGAAAAAATATTGGGCTTCTAGCTGTGTGTGGGTCTTGTTCTATTAATCCATCTATACTGACCTCCATCAGGTTGCAAACTGAATATAATTTTTTTCTGCATCTAGCTCTGAAAAAATATTTGGCCTTCTAGTAGTGTGTCGGACTTTCCCTATTAGTCCATCTATACTGACCTCCATCAGGTTGCAAATTTAAACTAATTTTTATCTGCATCTACAGTACCTCTGAAAAAATATTTGGGCTTCTAGCTGTGTGTGGGACTTGTTGTATTAGTCCATCTATACTGACCTCCATCAGGTTGCAAATTCAAAATAATTTTTTTCTGCATCTAACCCAGCCAATAGTTTTGGCCTAATACCACAGTTTGGCCACTCAGCTCTGCTCGGTTACCATCCATTGTTTTTTTGTGCAAACAACTCCAGAGTTGTGAATTAGTTAACCACCAAAATGAGTGGAAAAAGGCCTGCTGCTGGTGGAAAGGGGAATAGGCGTGTTGGGAAGGGGAAAAAAGGTTGTGTCCGTGGGGTAGGTGTTAAAGCAACAGTAACATCTGCAGAAGAAAGACCATCTTCCAGCCAAACTAAAATGTCTACTTCTTTTAGCGGACAATGTGATAAGATCCCTTTCTTACGGCCACGCCAATCGCTACAAATTCCAGATGAGGCACAAAAACAGCAGGTGCTTCAACGGATATCAAGTGCTCCTTTAAGTGGGCTCTCCTCCACATCAACTTCAACATCACAAATACTCCAGTCCTCAAAGGTGTCACCCAAATCGCACTTGCTTCCTCACAGCTCCCAAAACTCCAGCTGCCCGTCTGAGTATGAGGTAGAACAGATGGTTGAGTCTGCAGAGCTGTTTACTCATACTATAGCCTGGGAATCAGAGGTCGACTCCAGCGCTTCTGTGAATCCAGACGAGGAAATGATCTGCACTGATGCCCAGAATCTTTATGAGTCGGATCCAGGACCAGACGCAGAAGGTTCTGACCATAATGTAGACCCTCATTCCCAAACTGTAACTCCTGTTGGTGGAGACAATGAGGAAGACGATGATAAGACTCAAATACCTGATTGGAGCGACAACTTTAGTTTTTTGTCAGGGCAGGAACAGGTTGGCTCTGAGGACGACGGGTGTGATAACGCACAGGGTGATGATGATGAGGTCGGAGATCCCACTTACTGTCAACCCACAGTCAGCCAAGAGATGAGGTCAGCAGAGGAGGTGGAGGAAGATGCTAGTGACGACGAGGTCAGGTTGCGCCTTCCTGGACAGAGACGTAGTACTGGAAGCACGTCAACAACTGCATCCTCAAACACAACTCTGCCTCTCACCACAAGTCGTGGTGGCTCTTCAGGTCGCATGGGTGCTAAGCCTTGCATAGCCTGGGCATTTTTTCAGATCGATAAAGATGACCCAACTCGTGTTATCTGTAACATTTGTCAGCAAAAGCTAAGTAGAGGCCAAAAAATACATAGTTTGAGTACTTCATGCATGAACCGGCACATGGACATGAAGCATAAGTTGCAGTGGGAAGCTCAGTGTGCTACAATGCGGCCTAGCCGGCCGGGCCAACCACCGTCTGCCATATCTTGTGCATCCGCGGCCTCTTCATCCTCTGTTACTGGGGGGACAGCAGTCACACCTGTTTTGGGGCGCAGACCTGCCACCTCTTTACCCGCAACAGCCAGCGTGATTGGCAGGTCATCATTTTTTTTGGAGGTGGTAACACCAGCTGGTGCTGAGCGCTGTCCGACATCGATAGCACCACCTTTGGATCAAGGCAACCTAACATGTCCGCCTGCATCTTCCTCACAGACCGGCATTTTGCCGGGGACACCCTTATCAACCCCGTCTAAGCACAATAGCCAGCCCTCGGTCCCTCAGATGTGGACAAGTAAAAGACCATTTCCTCCTAGCCATGAGAAAGCTAAGAGGTTGAATTTCACCATCTGCAAGCTCTTGGCTACAGAAATGCTGCCTTTCCGCCTGGTGGACACAGAGGATTTTCGAGACCTTATGTCCGTCGCAGTGCCCCAGTACCAGATGCCCAGTCGGCACTACTTCTCAAAGAAAGGTGTGCCTGCGCTCCACCAGCATGTCGCACATAACATCACCGCTTCTTTGAGAAACTCTGTGTGTGACAGGGTGCATTTCACCACAGACACTTGGACGAGTAGGCATGGACAGGGGCGTTACATGTCGCTGACTGGGCACTGGGTAACTATGGTGACAGCAGGACAAGGGGCTGCTGTCCAAGTCTTGCCGTCCCCACGAGTTGTGCGTCAATCCTCTTTATGTCAAAGTTCCTCCACTGCTTCTGCCTCCTCAACCTCCTCTCGGTCTTCCACCTGCACCCAAAGCCTGTCTGGTCATGCCACAAGCTTTCTAACTGCGCAGAAGGGATCCTGCACACCTCATTACTATGCTGGCAGTAGGGCTCAACGTCATCAGGCGGTTTTTACATTGAAATGTCTGGGAAATGTGAGTCACACAGCTGAGGAGTTGTGGTCAGCTCTGGAGAACCAATTTCATGAATGGTTGTCTCCACTGGACCTGAAACCAGGGAAGGCCGTGTGCGACAATGCTGCAAACCTGGGTGCGGCCCTTCGCCGGGGCAATGTCACACACGTGCCTTGTATGGCTCACGTGTTGAACCTGGTTGTCCAGCAATTTTTAGCCCACTATCCCAGACTAGATGGCCTTCTGCAGAGGGCACGGTCGCTGTGTGCTCACTTCCGCCGTTCGCATCCCGCAGCTCAGCGACTTACATCTCTACAGAAGTCGTTGGGCCTGCCACTTCACCGGCTAAAATGCGATGTGCCTACCCGGTGGAATTCAACTCTGCACATGTTGCAGCGACTGTGGCAGCACCGACAAGCCCTGGTGCAATACGTTCTGACGTATAGCCTGGGCCAACGAGATTCAGAGGTGGGGCAAATCACGCTGGAGGAGTGGTCTCAGATCAGGGACCTATGCACCCTTCTGCACAGTTTTGAAATGGCGACGAAGATGTTTAGTGCTGACGATGCCATTATCAGCATGACTATTCCGGTGATTTACATGCTGGAGCACATGTTAAACAGAATTCGGAGTCAGGTGGTGGCACAAGAGGAGGTGGAGGAAGTAGAGGAGGAGGAGTTGTATGCGGAAGGGCTAACATCTGCAAGGTCCAGACGGTCGGCAGCACCAAGGCGGCAGGCATGTGAGGGTGGGGGAGATGGTTTTACCAGGGCGCATGGTAGCAGCCAAACTAGTGAGGAAGGTGCAGGAGCCCAGGAAGAAGTGGAGGACGAACTGATGGAAGACTCATCAGATGAGGGAGACCTTGATCACATTTCTGTTGTGCGAGGTTGGGGGGAGAGGACAGAGGAAGGAAGCATGATTGTTACCTCGCCACCAACACAACAGGGACTTGGTGCTCCTGGATGCGCAACACACATGAGTGCCTTCTTGCTGCACTACCTGCAACATGACCCTCGAATTGTGAGAATTAGAAATAATCCTGACTACTGGGTTGCCACACTGTTAGATCCCCGGTACAAAAGTAAATTTGCAGAAATTATTCCTGCCATAGAAAGGGATGCACGCATGCAGGAGTATCAGCAGAGACTGTTGCAGAATCTTACATGTGCTTTTCCACAAAATACCAGTGGTGCACGTAGTGAATCTCACAGTTCCAACTTGCCAACCGTGGGACCGTCAAGTGTTCAGCACTCAAACCGTAACAGAACCACAGTATCTGCTGGTAACATCAATTTTGCGGAATCATTTCACCACTTTTTTAGCCCATCCTTTGCAAGGCCACAGGAGACAAGAAGTCTGACACATAGTCAACGCCTAGAGACGATGGTACAGGAGTATCTCCAAGTAAACATTGAAGCCACGACTGTGTCACTGGACCCTTGCTCTTTTTGGGCTTCCAATCTGGATAAATGGCCGGAGCTAGCCACTTACGCCTTAGAGATCTTGTCATGCCCCGCAGCCAGCGTTCTGTCTGAACGTGTGTTCAGCGCTGCTGGTGGTGTGCTGACAGATAAGCGCACGCGGCTCTCCACTGATAATGTAGACAGACTCACGTTCATAAAGATGAACAAATCATGGATCCGAAACGACTTTTCTACCCCTGTATCATCCTGGGGAGAGTAAAAGCTTGATGATTGGTTAAAATCACCCTACCAACCGTTTTAAGCTTTCAAATTACTAATCATGTTTATCTGTATCTTGACTGGAAAATAATTTGGGCTTTGTAGCAGTGTGCAGCACTGATCCTATTAGGCCATCTATACTAAAGCTTCACCAGATTTAAAATTAAAAATAATTTTTAGCTGCATCTAGCCCGGAAAATAATTTTGGGGCTCCGAGATGCGCAAGGCACATAAGTGCCTTCTTGCTGCACTACCTGCAGCATGACCCTCATATTGTCAGAATTCGAAGTAATCATGACTACTGGGTTGCCACACTCTTAGATCCCCCAAACTTTTCGATCAACCTTTTCATTTTAATAAAGACCAAAAAAATGGTCATTTTTGAAATTATAAGCATTAGCAGGTTGTTAGAAACTGAAATCAAACAGTTTTCAACTCAAAACTTTATTCTAGGTGATGTTACATTTTCACATAGGACCCCTTGTTCGATAGGAGCTTCTGAACTCTCTCGTCCATTGAATTTGTCAGGTTTTGGATGGTTTCTGCTTCAATTGTTTTGCATGAGGACAGAATACCCTCCCAGAGCTGTTGCTTAGATGTGAACTGCCTCCCGCCATCATAGACACTCCTTTTAATGATGCTCCAAAGGTTCTGAATGGGGTAGAGGTCAGGGGAGCATGGGGGTCACACCATAAGTTTGTCCCCTTTTATGCCCATATCAGCCAGAGATGCAGATGTTTTATGTGCAGCATGAGATGGTGCATTATCATGCAGAAAAATGATCTTGCTGTGAAATACACAGTTCTTCTTCTTGAACCATGGCAGGAAGTGCTGTTTGAGAAAATCCACATACATTATGGAGTTCATCTTTAGCGCCTTCAGGGATCCTAAAGGGGCCGACAATCTCTCTCCCCATGATTCCAGCCCAAAACATTACTCCACCTCCTCCTTGTTGGCGCTGTAGCCGTGTTTGCGTGGGGTGTCCATCAACCAGCCATCCTCCACTCCATCCATCTGGACCATCGAGCGCTGCACGGCACTCATCCGTGAACAAAACAGTTTTGAAATCAGTCTTCATGTAATGTTTGGCCCACTGGAGCCGTTTCTGCTTGTGTGAAGTGGATAGAGGAGGTCGACAGGATGGCGCATGCACAGCTGCAAACCTCTGAAGGACGCTGCATCTTGTTGTTCGGGGGACGTTGGAGGCACAAGCAGCTTCAAAAACTTGTCTGCTGCTATGACAAGGCTTTTTTGCCGCTGCTCTTTCAACCTGACGTAATTGCCTGTAGGAAAGAGTCCTCAATTTGCCCTTATCAGCACGCACACGTGTGTACTGTGAATCAGCTACATACTTCTTGATTGCCAAGACACTTCATCCTGATCATCGCACAATGTTGATTGTAGTCATGCCTTGACCTAAACACTCCACAATTTGTTGCTTCTCAGCAGCCGACACATCCTTTTTCTTTCCCATTTTGGCAGAAAATGTAGGCTGCTTAATAATGTGAGAGAGCCTTCTTAAGTAGTCTTGCCTTTCATTGGACACACCTGCCAAACTAATTAGCACAGGTGTCTGCAATTGCTTACAGTGATATAAAAAGCCCTGACACACATCACCATCAATGAGTTTAACTGACAAACAAACAAATTCTTCCCTTATCACTCCTAAACACTTTTTGCATAATAATTTGGAACGCAGTGTACATGTGCTTTTCCACAAAACACCAGTGGTTCACGTAGTGAATCTTACAGTTCTAACTTGCCAACCGTGGTCTGTATGGAGTTGTTCAATAAAGGGCCCAAAATTAAGATAACATAGATGGGAGAGGTCTCTATGAATAGGAATTCCTAAGTATTTGATACCCTGTGAGGGCCAGGCAAAGGGAAAGTTGGACTGGATGGAATCCTATATGGATTTGGGGAGGGAGACATCGAGGGCCTCAGACTTCGCTGCATTGATTTTAAAATTTTACCATGTAACAAAGTGATCTATTTCAGCCATAACAGCATGGATGGATATATGTGATTGAGTGATATATACTAGGACATCATCAGCAAATAGAGAGCACTTGTACTTGGTGCCTCCCACCTCAATCCACCTAATATTGGGGTTATGGCGAATTGATGAGAGCAGGTGCTCCGTCACTAGGATGTATAAGAGAGGGGACAGAGGACATCACTGCCTTGTCCCATTGGTGATTGTGAAAGGTGATGAAAATGTTCTGACGCACCCCCTGGGCCTTGGGACACCCGGAGCCGGACCCTTTTTGGTGGATGCTGGTGGTTGTAGTCTTCGTGGCGGCGACCCGGTTCCGTGGCTCAGGGCGGTCAAACCAGTGGCGGAACTATTTATGTGGTTTTGATGTTTAAATGTCCGACTACGCCACCCGTGGATTGCGGTCAGAGTGAACCGCCGCTACAGGGCAGACCGCTGAGGCTGGTGTTGTGGGTGCAGCAGAGCGTAGCATAACTCCCCACGGGAGGAGTATAGCCTCAGGGCAGTGTATGCGGAGGATGGGGGTGATGGTGCAGGGCAGCAGCAGTAACGACACGGAGTCAGTGATGCAGTTCAGGGCCTTTACTCACAGTTCTTATTATCCAGACCACGTCTGCAGGTAACGGCTGCCCACGTCGTACTGTGCTCACCAGGTGAGGGGCTCAGACAACTCCCAGATAACTTTGGAGCACTTCACAGGACCCCCTTTGTGTGTCCTTTGTCTGGCCTTTCTTACCAACACTTCTGTCCGGCTGCCTTGGGCCTCCTCTTGGTAAACTTGGCGCCAGTTTCCCTGACCCTATGTGGTGCCTTCCTAGCGGGTGTAGCGAGGGGCTGCGCCACATAAAATGTCAGAGCCTCCGGTTTCTAGCTGAGGGTCGTTTCCTGCCTCCACTAGTTCGGGGACCGGTCTCCCCCTTTGGCCTGACCCCTCCACGCAGGTGGATTCGGGCGTGCGGTGGCGACTCGCCCGTCCGCACCCCTGGGATCCCTTCATTCCTCGTTCCTGGAGCCTTCTCCGCTCCTCTTCCTTCCTTCTCCCTCTTCCAGGCCTGGGCCTCTGTTACTAGGCCCGCCTCCGGAGCAGAGCTCATGCAGAGCCCCTGCTCCCTGCCACTTCTGCTCAGACTTCTCTGCACTGAACTAAGATGGTGCCCACCTTTTATACTCCCTTCTCAATGCACCCAGGAACTGCTTCCTCCCTGCTCTTGCACTACAGGGTTCCCCTTCCTCAGTGTTCCCTCCCCCCACTCCAGCCAGGGACAGGGACTGTCGTGCCCATCTCAGGGGCATATTGGTCGCCCTGCCCCACGGCAATGTGGTGTAATGCATGCAGGTGTCGGGTCCTGATCCACACTCCATCCTTACCTGAGAGTGAGATATCACACCTCTGGGTGTGGTGCAATACGTCTGTAGCAACCGAGCCCTCAGGGTGCTACAGTTCCATTTATCTTCAGCCTAGGTGACGTATTGCGATACAGGGCCGTGATTTTGGCTATAAAAGGGTCCCCTAGACCCCTACCCCAAGCTTTTTAAGAGAATCATATATGGCGTGCCAGGAGACTCTATGGAATGCTTTCTCAGCATCCAACGAGAGTATCTAATTACAAATTTTTAACTGCATCTAGCCCAGGAAATACTTTGTGCCTAGTAGCAGTGTCTGCTAGTCAGCGGATTATCCCGGCTGTTAAGCAAGCTGCACCACCTGTAGTTTAGACACTTAATTTTTTCAAAGGAAATGCTTCGGGACCATGGGATACTTAGTGAAGAGCATCAGGAGGCACCCCAAGGCATAGGGGCTGGGACTGGCAGTAGGATGCCTTACGGTGGACAGCCGAGCTCGATCCTTATAAAAGCTTTTTAACTGCAGCAGCTTTAGTGGACGCTACTGGAGCTGGAATTACCGCGGCTGCTGGCATGAGACTTGCCCTCCAATAGATCCTTGTAAATGGATTTAAAGTGTATTCATTCAAATTAGAGAGACAATTTAAATTAAAAAGCTTAGAGCTGCCTCCACCACAGGGGGGCTCGCTCGACCCACCAGCGGACAGGCACCAGTATTGGGAGAGGGGGGCTGGCCGTCAGGGTTCACCGCGGCTCTGGCACAAACCCGGCGACACGGAGGTGGCACGGGCAGGAGCGGACTGGCCGTGTCGGCTTCTCACTTTTTGGATTTTAGAAGGGCATGACATGCCTATATCTGTGTCTCCCCCTCCTTTTACTCCTCCACCTCTTTTATTTTCGCATGACTATATGTACTTGTCACTTTTCCATGTGTTAGTTATGTCTTCTGAGCAGTTTGTCAGCTTTTGGACACCTTTGAAGGTGTTTTCTATGTGTTTCTATGTGTTTTTGTTTGCCTGCCATTGGTTTTAACGGTGTTCGAAGGTGTTCGACGAACAGTTCGATGAACAGTTCGGCAAACACACGGGTGTTCGACGAACCGAACCGAACTCAAACACTACGGGGGTGGCTCAACACTACTCATAACACCATTGAACCGGGAGCGTAAAATGCGGGAGTACCAAGGCAAACTGGTGCATTCCATCATGTTCTCCATTCCACCCGAGAGCAGTGCTGCTAGTGCTTTACAAAGCCGCTCAGTGCGTTGAGGCAGTGGAGGAAGCTCTGCACAAAGAGGGAGCAAAAGCAGCGCCTCAGCACAAGGCAAGACCAGTATGGCCCAAATGTGGCAAAGTTTTGTGTCCCCGCCGCCACAAATGTCTACACCATCACAGATGGCTCCAGTCAGCAGGAGGCAACGTTTCCGTCAGATGGTGACAGACTACATGTCTTGCCCTCTCAGTGTACTCCCAGATGGCTCTTCCCCCTTCAAGTTTTGTGTCTCTAAGCTGGATACATGGCCAGAGCTTAGCCAGTATGCATTGGAGGTGCTGGCTTGCCCTGCTGCTAGTGTATTATCGGAACGCGTCTTTAGTGCCGCAGGTGGTGTACTAACAGACCGTCTTATGCGCCTATCCTCCGATAACGTTGACCGGCTTACTTTTCTGAAAATGAACAAGGCCTGGATCTCGCATGAATTTGCTAGTCCTCTTCCAGAATAAATAATTGGTTGGCAACAGTATCCAGGTCTCCTGTTGTGTTCATGTTTCTACCACCTGAACTGTAATCCCTGAGCTCCAACACCGCTAGTTACCGCTCAGAAGTGTCGTCTGCACAGTCAACGCTTTCTCCAGTGTTATTGGGGTTCAGTAACGTCAGCTGTTCCCCAGCTGTGTGTACGGCAATTTCTCCTGCTCTGTCCACATCCACTGTACTACTCAATTCAAACTTGTTTCAATTAGACCTCTGGCTCCTCTGTTTTTAGTATTTACCCTGGGCTCCAACACCGCCAGTTGGCGCTCAGAAGTGCCGTCTGCACAGTCAACACTTGCTGCCGTGTTATTGGGGTTCAGTAATGTCAGCTGTTCCCCTGCTGTGTGTCCGGCAATTTCTCCTGCTCTGTCCACATTCTCACTACTACAGATTTTAAAGTTGCTCCAATTACACCTCTGGCTCCTCTGTTTTCAGTATTATCCCTGGGCTCCAACACCGCCAGTTGGCGCTCAGAAGTGCCGTCTGCACAGTCAACACTTGCTGCCGTGTTATTGGGGTTCAGTAACGTCAGCTGTTCCCCTGCTGTGTGTCCGGCAATTTCTCCTGCTCTGTCCACATTCTCACTACTACAGATTTTAAAGTTGCTCCAATTACACCTCTGGCTCCTCTGTTTTCAGTATTATCCCTGGGCTCCAACACCGCCAGTTGGCGCTCAGAAGTGCCGTCTGCACAGTCAACACTTGCTGCCGTGTTATTGGGGTTCAGTAACGTCAGCTGTTCCCCTGCTGTTTGTGTCCGGCAATTTCTCCTGCTCTGTCCACATTCTCACTACTACAGATTTTAAAGTTGCTCCAATTACACCTCTGGCTCCTCTGTTTTCAGTATTATCCCTGGGCTCTAACACCACCAGTTGGCGCTCAGAAGTGCCGTCTGCACAGTCAACACTTGCTGCCGTGTTATTGGGGTTCAGTAACGTCAGCTGTTCCCCTGCTGTGTGTCCGGCAATTTCTCCTGCTCTGTCCACTTTCTCACTACTGCAGATTTTAAAGTTGCTCCAATTAGGCCTCTGGCTCCACTCTATTTTTTGTATTTTCCCTGGGTTCCAGCACCGCCAACTGGTTTCCCAGCTGTGTCTTTGGCACGGGTACTCCCTCTTGCCCAGCCTGGTTCCAGCACGCCAGCTCTCTCCGGGTAGTGTCAACGTCACTTTGCCTCCAATACGTTGTCCTGTCGTGTTGCGGTCGGGTTAGCCGACTCTATGGTGCCTGCAGCTTAGGTGAATCCTATGTGGGCTGCGGGAGCTGGCAATGAAGGCTGGTTCCATAGTGCCAATAGGACAAGCACCCCCTGTAGGACTGTAGGTTTCGGTAACTCAGGCCAGCTCGCGGCCTTGCTACTTTTTTTCCATGGGTACCTTCTGCTACCCATCCGAGTTCCAGTACCGTCAGCTGGTTCTCGGCAGTGCCTTTGGCTAAGGTGCCTCCTTCACGGTATCCGAGTTCCACCAACGTCTGCTGGTCCTTGGTAGTGCTTTCTGGCACAGGCACCTCCTGCTTAGTAACCGAGTTCCAGTACCGTCACCTGGTCCTCGGTAGTTCCATTGGCTCTTGTACCTTCTGCTACCCATCCGGGCTCCAGTACCGTCTGCTGGTTCCCGGCAGTGTCTTTGGCACGGGTACTCCCTCCTGCCCAGCCTGGTTCCAGCATGCCAGCTGTTTCCGGGTAGTGTCAACGTCACTTTGCCTCCATTACGTTGTCCTGTCGTGTTGCGGTCGGGTTAGCCGACTCTATGGTGCCTGCAGCTTAGGTGACTCCTATGTGGGCTGCGGGAGCTGGCAATGAAGGCTGTTTCCATAGTGCCAATAGGACAAGCACCCCCTGTAGGACTGTGGGTTTCGGTAACTCAGGCCGGCTCGCGGCCTTGCTACTTTTTTTTCCATGGGTACCTTCTGCTACCCATCCGAGTTCCAGTACCGTCAGCTGGTTCTTGGCAGTGCCTTTGGCTTAGGTGCCTCCTTCTCGGTATCCGAGTTCCACCAATGTCTGCTGGTCCTTGGTAGTGCTTTCTGGCACAGGCACCTCCTGCTTAGTAACTGAGTTCCTGCACCGTCAGCTGGTCCTCGGTAGTTCCATTGGCTCTTGTACCTTCTGCTACCCATCCGGGTTCCAGTACTGTCAGCTGGTTCTCGGTAGTTCCATTTGCTCTTGTACCTTCTGCTACCCATCCGGGTTCCAGTACCGTCAGCTCGTTCTCGGCAGTGCCTTTGGCTTAGGTGCCTCCTTCTCGGTATCCGAGTTCCACCAACGTCTGCTGGTCCTTGGTAGTGCTTTCTGGCACAGGCACCTCCTGCTTAGTAACTGAGTTCCAGTACCGTCAGCTGGTCCTCGGTAGTTCCATTGGCTCTTGTACCTTCTGCTACCCATCCTGGTTCCAGTACCGTCAGCTGGTTCTCGGCAGTTCCTCAGCCTTCTTGTACCTTTTGCTACATTTCCAAGTTAAAGCTTTTTGAAATGGTTCTTGGTAATCACTCTGGATCTCCCTGACGAGGACCCTGAAGACGAGGACCCTGAAGACCACCCCGAAGAAGACGAGGACCCCGAAGACGACGACCCTGAAGATGAGGACCCTGAAGACCACCCCAAAGAAGATGAGGACCCCGAAGACGACGACCCTGAAGATGAGGACCCTGAAGACCACCCCAAAGAAGACGAGTTCCCCGAAGATGACGACCCTGAAGACGACAACCCTGAAGTCGAGGACCCTGAAGACCACCCCGAAGAAGACGAGGACCCCGAAGATGACGACCCTGAAGACGAGGACCCTGAAGACCACCCCGAAGAAGACCAAGAAGATGACCCTGAAGAAGATGACCAAGAGGACAAAGAACAAGAAGACAACCACCAAGATACAGAAGAACAAGAGACAGAAAACCAACAAGCAGAAGTACAAGAAGCTGCAGAACAAAAAGCGGAAGAACATTAAGCATAAGACTAAAAATCAGAGCAAAAGATATTATCTAAATTATAAGCAGAAGAAGACTAAGCAGTGTAAGGGGGTGAGTCCGTTCCTCCTCGTGGTGCCCCTGGAAAAGACCTGCTGCTGCAGGCCAAACTGAATGCGGACAAATCCTGTTGTAAATCTTTTGTGACGGGCAGAACGAAAAGTGTAATGTTCAAACTTTTATAGATAACAACTACAGGAATGCCTGTCACAAATAAGAATATGATGAAGAAGAAGAATATGAAGAAGATTGAAGAAGTAGAATATGAAGAAGAATAATAGTTGAATAAGAAGAATATGAGTAAATGTAAAAAAAAAGAATAATACGAAGAAGGTGAAGAAGAAGAAGATGAAGAAGAAGTTGATGAAAAAGATGCTGATGCTGAGGATGATGAAGGAGAAAGTGTGGGAGAAGTAAAAAAGAAGGTGAAGAGCATGGAAGTAGTGAAACATAAATATCTGACAAAATATAAAAAAACTTAACATAGTCAATATTTCCGTAACTCAGAACGTCTTAAAAAAATATTAATTCCTGCTATTCCATTTGATTGGGCTAAACCTCTATGCCTTTATTGTCTCCCCACCTCCCCCAATACATTCTACATTATTCTTAGTTGTTTTCCTTCATGTAGAATTAACCTACAAGGAAAGAAAGGGTTTATTTTCATTCCGATATTTGTGTCCCATTGACTTGCATTGGTTTCCGGTATCGGAATCGGCGATATCCGATACTTTTTGGGTATCAGCCCGATCCAATCTGATCCGATATTTCCTGATATCGGAAGGTATCGCTCAACACTAATAATGAACAAACTTTTTCTTCCCTTTATGGGAGGCACATTACTTAATCGTTGCAGGTTACCATATAAAACTTTTTAAAGAACAAATTTTTCTTCTTCACACTTACAAAACATTTTTCAAGCAGATAAAACATTTCTTATATCAATCATTTTCAATCAAATACAGTGAAATTTACAGCCGAAGGTCCTTTTAACTGGTAAAGGTGCACTTTGAGCAACATGAGGGACCCGTCCGAAAACCCTCAATGTAGACCCTGGGCATGGCTGCAGGGCATAGGTGATCCAGGTGTTGGGCCACGTCTTCGGCCACGCCAAACAGGTTTTTGTTCTGAGGTCAGTCTTGTCATATAAAACCAATAAGGGGCACTTTAAGAAGTGTAACTATTTACAGTAAAGTTTCTCAGTTATTCACCGTCCATAACTTTAATGTCTCTATACCCTTACCGGGTAATTATGCACACAAAAACAAATAAACTTTTTCAAACTTGCAGCAGTGTTGTACCCTTCTGGGTAACTATATACAGTCCTTTCAAACAAATTGTTCAACAGTGGGGCTCCCTCCAGGGGAACTCGTGGTTTCTGCTGGCTTACCCAGCCGGGTCATCAGCCTCATACTGCGGGGGGCATGTCCTTTCTCTTCTTCACCACTCTGTATACCTGGAGGGCATACCACCTGCGCTCTCCCTTGTGGCAGGTAAAGGTGACATGGTCACCGGGGTAAAGGTCTCGGCTGGGATGCCCCTGTTGGAGATGGGGCTCGACGTCCCGCCGATTGACAAAGACGTCCCGATCCGTCTGCGGCTCTCTGACCAAACCCCACCCGGCGTCCAGGTAAAACTTCACCACTATCCCCTACAGAAGGGGACTAGGGGTGGCAGCTCTTGCCTTTGTGGGCCTGGGTTTTGGCTGCCATGTCCCGGGCCTCCAATTGCTCCCACCGCACCTGCTGGTCATGACGCTCCTCCAACTGCAGGAGCTCCTGTCTGCAGTACTCCTCCCTCCTGAGGGCATGGGTCTGGGTCTCCCACGGGAACCCCATGAGGTCCCCCTCCCAGTTGTCCCACCGAAACTCCTCTCCTCCTTGGCAGGTAACTGGGGGTGCAGGCGTGGGCATCAGGGGGAATCCCTGCTGGTCTTCAAATTTGGCGGACCAGTCGTAGACGGCGCTTCCGTACACCCACTCGGGTGCTGGGGCAGGTGGCTCCGGTAGGGAGCCTAGAAGCAGGTCGGAGGAGCAGGCGCCCGGGATCGGAGGTTCCGCCAGGGGGCCCAGGAGCAGGTCAGCACTCTCAGTGCCCGGGAAAGGGAATTAACTCTTACCTGCTCCTGCGGCCGCGCCAGTGAAGTCCTCTGCCTCCTGGCTCTGTTCAGGCTCCTCCGGGGCTGGGGCGCTGCTGGTGGAACGCAGCGCTGGCTGCTGCTGGGTCACAATCTTCCCCAGCAGCTCCTCCTTCCAGCAGGCAATGGCATCCTGCTGGGCCCTCTCCATTCTTCGGCAAGCTCCTGGATCTCGGCATGGAGGAACATGGTATCCTCCAGGGACAACTTCGCCATTGCCTCCTCCAGGGTGAGAGACACTTCTGGTCACTGCAGGCCATGGACGGGAGCTTGCTCCGGACTCTCCTCCATGTTGCCTGCCTGGTGCGGTCTGTCTAGACTGCTGGAGACTCCTCCCTGTCTCCCAGGTTTCTTCTCTCCTCTCCCCTTTCGGGAGCGGTTCCATGGCAGCTTGCTGTCGGACACACCTTGGGGTGGCCCCCCAGCTTGATGGACACATCCACATACAGTATAGACCAAAAGTTTGGACACACCTTCTCATTTAAAGATTTTTCTGTATTTTCATGACTATTAAAATTGTACATTCACACTGAAGGCATCAAAACTATGAATTAACACATGTGGAATTATATACTTAACAAAAAAGTGTGAAACAACTGAAAATATGTCTTATATTCTAGGTTCTTCAAAGTAGCCACCTTTTGCTTTGATGACTGCTTTGCACACTCTTGGCATTCTCTTGATGAGCTTCAAGGGGTAGTCACCGGAAATGGTTTTCACTTCACAGGTGTGCCCTGTCAGGTTTAATAAGTGGGATTTCTTGCCTTATAAATGGGGTTGGGACCATCAGTTGTGTTGTGCAGAAGTCTGGTGGATACACAGCTGATAGTCCTACTGAATAGACTGTTAAAATTTGTATTATGGCAAGAAAAAAGCAGCTAAGTAAAGAAAAACAAGTGGCCATCATTACTTTAAGAAATGAAGGTCAGTCAGTGCGAAAAATTGGGAAAACTTTGAAAGTGTCCCCAAGTGCAGTTGCAAAAACCATCAAGCGCTACAAAGAAACTGGCTCACATGAGGACCGCCCCAGGAAAGGAAGACCAAGAGTCACCTCTGCTTCTGAGGATAAGTTTATCCGAGTCACCAGCCTCAGAAATCGCAGGTTAACAGCAGCTCAGATTAGAGACCAGGTCAATGCCACACAGAGTTCTAGCAGCAGACACATCTCTACAACAACTGTTAAGAGGATACTTTGTGTAGCAGGCCTTCATGGTAAAATAGCTGCTAGGAAACCACTGCTAAGAACAGGCAACAAGCAGAAGCGACTTTTTTGAGCTAAAGAACACAAGGAATGGACATTAGACCAGTGGAAATCTGTGCTTTGGTCTGATGAGTCCAAATTTGAGATTTTTGGTTCCAACCACCGTGTCTTTGTGCGACGCAGAAAAGGTGAACGGATGGACTCTACATGCCAGGTGCCCAACATGAAGCATGAAGGAGGAGGTGTGATGGAGTGGGGGTGCTTTGCTGGTGACACTGTTGGGAATTTATTCAAAATTGAAGGCATACTGAACCAGCATGGCTACCACAGCATCTTGCAGCGGCATGCTATTCCATCCGGTTTGCGTTTAGTTGGACCATCATTTATTTTGGGGTGAGTTGGACTGCAGAGTGAAGGGAAAAGGGCCAACAATTGCTAAGCATCTCTGGGAACTCCTTCAAGATTGTTGGAGGACCATTTCCGGTGACTACCCCTTGAAGCTCATCAAGAGAATGCCAAGAGTGTGCAAAGCAGTCACCAAAGCAAAGAAGAAGAACCTAGAATATAACACATGTTTTCAGTTGTTTCACACTTTTTTATTAAGTATATAATTCCACATGTGTTAATTAGTGTTGAGCCACCCCCGTAGTGTTCGAGTTCGGTTCGGTTCGTCGAACACCCGTGTGTTCGCCGAACTGTTTGTCGAACTGTACGTCGAACACCTTCGAACACTGTTAAAACCAATGGCAGGCAAACAAAAACACATAGAAACACATAGAAAACACCTTCAAAGGTGTCCAAAAGCTGACAAACTGTTCAGAAGACACAACTAACACATGGAAAAGTGACAAGTACATATAGTCATGCGAAAAGAAAAGAGGTGGAGGAGTAAAAGGAGGGGGAGACACAGATATAGGCATGTCATGCCCTTCTAAAATCCAAAAAGTGAGAAGCCGACACCGCCAGTCCGCTCCTGCCCGTGCCACCTCCATGTCGCCGGGTTTGTGCCAGAGCCGCGGTGAACCCTGACTGCCAGCCCCCCTCTCCCAATACTGGTGCCTGTCCGCTGGTGGGTCGAGCGAGCCCCCCTGTGGTGGAGGCAGCTCTAAGCTTTTTAATTTAAATTGTCTCTCTAATTTGAATGAATACACTTTAAATCCATTTACAAGGATCTATTGGAGGGCAAGTCTCATGCCAGCAGCCGCGTAATTCCAGCTCCAGTAGCGTCCACTAAAGCTGCTGCAGTTAAAAAGCTTTTATAAGGATCGAGCTCGGCTGTCCACCGCAAGGCATCCTACTGCCAGTCCCAGCCCCTATGCCTTGGGGTGCCTCCTGATGCTCTTCACTGAGTATCCCGTGGTCCCGAAGCATTTCCTTTGAAAAAATTAAGTGTCCAAACTACAGGTGGTGTAGCTTGCTTAACAGCCGGGATAATCCGCTGACTTGCAGACACTGCTACTAGGCACAAAGTATTTCCTGGGCTAGATGCAGTTAAAAATTTGTAATTAGATACTCTCGTTGGATGCTGAGAAAGCATTCCATAGAGTCTCCTGGCACGCCATATATGATTCTCTTAAAAAGCTTGGGGTAGGGGTCTAGGGGACCCTTTTATAGCCAAAATCACGGCCCTGTATCGCAATACGTCACCTAGGCTGAAGATAAATGGAACTGTAGCACCCTGAGGGCTCGGTTGCTACAGAGGTATTGCACCTCACCCAGAGGTGTGATATCTCACTCTCAGGTAAGGATGGAGTGTGGATCAGGACCCGACACCTGCATGCATTACACCACATTGCCGTGGGGCAGGGCGACAAATATGCCCCTGAGATGGGCACGACAGTCCCTGTCCCTGGCTGGAGTGGGGGGAGGGAACACTGAGGAAGGGGAACCCTGTAGTGCAGGAGCAGGGAGGAAGCAGTTCCTGAGTGCATTGAGAAGGGAGTATAAAAGGTGGGCACCATCTTAGTTCAGTGCAGAGAAGTCTGAGCAGAAGTGACAGGGAGCAGGGGCTCTGCATGAGCTCTGCTCCGGAGGTGGGCCTAGTAACAGAGGCCCAGGCCTGGAAGAGGGAGAAGGAAGGAAGAGGAGTGGAGAAGGCTCCAGGAATGAGGAACGAAGGGATCCCAGGGGTGCGGACGGGCGAGTCGCCACCGCACGCCCGAATCCACCTGCGTGGAGTGGTCAGGCCAAAGGGGGAGACCGGTCCCCGAAACTAGTGGAGGCAGGAAACGACCCTCAGCTAGAAACCGGAGGCTGTGACATTTTATGTGGCGCAGCCCCTCGCTACACCCGCTAGGAAGGCACCACATAGGGTCAGGGAAACTGGCGCCAAGTTTACCAAGAGGAGGCCCGAGGCAGCCGGACAGAAGGGTTGGTAAGAAAGGCCAGACAAAGGACACACAAAGGGGGTCCTGTGAAGTGCTCCAAAGTTATCTGGGAGTTGTCTGAGCCCCTCACCTAGTGAGCACAGTACGACGTGGGCAGCCGTTACCTGCAGACGTGGTCTGGATAATAAGAACTGTGAGTAAAGGCCCTGGACTGCATCACTGACTCCGTGTCATTACTGCTGCTGCCCTGCACCATCACCCCCATCCTCCGCATACACTGCCCTGAGGCTATACTCCTACCGTGGGGAGTTATGCTACGCTCTGCTGCACCCACAACACCAGCCTCAGCGGTCTGCCCTGTAGCGGCGGTTCACTCTGACCGCAATCCACGGGAGGTGTAGTCGGACATTTAAACATCAAAACCACATAAATAGTTCCGCCACTGGTTTGATCGCCCTGAGCCACGGAACCGGGTCGCCGCCACGGAGACTACAACCACCAGCATCCACCAAAAAGGGTCCGGCTCCGGGTGTCCCAAGGCCCAGGGGGTGCATCAGAACATTTTCATCACCTTTCACAATCACCAATGGGACAAGGCAGGGATGTCCTCTGTCCCCTCTCTTATACATCCTAGTGACGGAGCACCTGCTCTCATCAATTCGCCATAACCCCAATATTAGGTGGATTGAGGTGGGAGGCACCGAGTACAAGTACTCTCTATTTGCTGATGATGTCCTAGTATATATCACTCAATCACATATATCCATCCATGCTGTTATGGCTGAAATACATCACTTTGTTACATGGTCAAATTTTAAAATCAATGCAGCGAAGTCTGAGGCCCTCGATGTCTCCCTCCCCAAATCCATACAGGATTCCATCCAGTCCAACTTTCCCTTTGCCTGGCCCTCACAGGGTATCAAATACTTAGGAATTCCTATTCATAGAGACCTCTCCCATCTATATTATCTTAATTTTGGGCCCTTTAATGAACAACTCCATACAGACCACGGTTGGCAAGTTAGAACTGTAAGATTCACTATGTGAACCACTGGTGTTTTGTGGAAAAGCACATGTACACTGTGTTCCAAATTATTATGCAAAAAGTGTTTAGGAGTGATAAGGGAAGAATTTTTTGTTTGTCAGTTAAACTCATTGATGGTGATGGCTGTCAGGGCTCTTTATATCACTGTAAGCAATTGCAGACACCTGTGCTAATTAGTTTGGCAGGTGTGTCCAATGAAAGGCAAGACTACTTAAGAAGGCTGTCCCACATTATTAAGCAGCCTACATTTTCTGCCAAAATGGGAAAGAAAAAGGATGTGTCGGCTGCTGAGAAGCAACAAATTGTGGAGTGTTTAGGTCAAGGCATGACTACAATCAACATTGTGCGATGATCAGGATGAAGTGTCTTGGCAATCAAGAAGTATGTAGCTGATTCACAGTACACACGTGTGCGTGCTGATAAGGGCAAATTGAGGACTCTTTCCTACAGGCAATTACATCAGGTTAAAAGAGCAGCGGCAACAAAGCCTTGTCATAGCAGCAGACAAGTTTTTGAAGCTGCTGGTGCCTCCAACGTCCCCCGAACAACAAGATGCAGGGTCCTTCAGAGGTTTGCAGCTGTGCATACGCCATCCTGTCGACCTCCTCTATCCACTTCACACAAGCAGAAACGGCTCCAGTGGGCCAAACATTACATGAAGTCTGATTTCAAAACTGTTTTGTTCACGGATGAGTGCCGTGCAACGCTCGATGGTCCAGATGGATGGAGTGGAGGATGGCTGGTTGATGCAGACCCCACGCAAACACGGCTACAGCGCCAACAAGGAGGAGGTGGAGTAATGTTTTGGGCTGGAATCATGGGGAGAGAGATTGTCGGTCCCTTTAGTATCCCTGAAGGGGTAAAGATGAACTCCATAATGTATGTGGATTTTCTCAAACAGCACTTCCTGCCATGGTTCAAGAAGAAGAACCGTGTATTCCACAGCAAGATCATTTTTATGCATGATAATGCACCATCTCATGCTGCACATAAAACATCTGCATCTCTGGCTAATATGGGCATAAAAGGGGACAAACTTATGGTGTGACCCCCATGCTCCCCTGACCTCTACCCCATTCAGAACCTCTGGAGCATCATCAAAAGGAGTGTCTATGATGGCGGGAGGCAGTTCACATCTAAGCAACAGCTCTGGGAGGGTATTCTGTCCTCATGCAAAACAATTGAAGCAGAAACCATCCAAAACCTGACAAATTCAATGGACGAGAGAGTTCAGAAGCTCCTTTCGAACAAGGGGTCCTATGTGAAAATGTAACATCACCTAGAATAAAGTTTTGAGTTGAAAACTGTTTGATTTCAGTTTGTAATAACCTGCTAATGCTTATAATTTCAAAAATGACCATTTTTTTGGTCTTTATTAAAATGAAAAGGTTGATCGAAAAGTTTGGGGGATCTAAGAGTGTGGCAACCCAGTAGTCAGGATTACTTCGAATTCTGACAATATGAGGGTCATGTTGCAGGTAGTGCAGCAAGAAGGCTCTTATGTGTCTTGCGCATCTCGGAGCCCCAAAATTATTTTCCGGGCTAGATGCAGCTAAAAATTATTATTAATTTTAAATCTGGTGGAGCTTAGTATAGATGGCCTAATAGAATCTGTGCTGCACACTGCTACAAAGCCCAAATTATTTTCCAGCCAAGGTACAGATAAACATGATTAGTAAATTTAAATCTGGTGGAGCTTAGTATAGATGGCCTAATAGAATCAGTACTGCACACTGCTACAAAGCCCAAATTATTTTCCAGCCAAGATACAGATAAGCATGATTAGTAATTTTAAATCTGATGGAGCTTATTATAGATGGCCTAATAGAATCAGTGCTGCACACTGCTACAAAGCCCAAATTATTTTCCAGCCAAGATACAGATAAACATGATTAGTAATTTGAACGCTTAAAATGGTTGGTGAGGTGATTTTAACCAATCATCAAGCTTTTACTCTCCCCAGGATGACACAGGGGTAGAAAAGTCGTTTCGGATCCATGATTTGTTCATCTTTATGAACGTGAGTCTGTCTACATTATCAGTGGAGAGCCGCGTGCGCTTATCTGTCAGCACACCACCAGCAGCGCTGAACACACGTTCAGACAGAACGCTGGCTGCGGGGCATGACAAGATCTCCAAGGCGTAAGTGGCTAGCTCCGGCCATTTATCCAGATTGGAAGCCCAAAAAGAGCAAGGGTCCAGTGACACAGTCATGGCTTCAATGTTTACTTGGAGATACTCCTGTACCATCCTCTCTAGGCGTTGACTATGTGTCAGACTTCTTGTCTCCTGTGGCCTTGCAAAGGATGGGCTAAAAAAGTGGTGAAATGATTCCGCAAAATTGATGTTACCAGCAGATACTGTGGTTCTGTTACGGTTTGAGTGCTGAACACTCGACGGTCCCACGGTTGGCAAGTTGGAACTGTGAGATTCACTACGTGCACCACTGGTGTTTTGTGGAAAAGCACATGTAAGATTCTGCAACAGTCTCTGCTGATACTCCTGCATGCGTGCATCCCTTTCTATGGCAGGAATAATTTCTGCAAATTTACTTTTGTACCGGGGATCTAACAGTGTGGCAACCCAGTAGTCAGGATTATTTCTAATTCTCACAATTCGAGGGTCATGTTGCAGGTAGTGCAGCAAGAAGGCACTCATGTGTGTTGCGCATCCAGGAGCACCAAGTCCCTGTTGTGTTGGTGGCGAGGTAACAATCATGCTTCCTTCCTCTGTCCTCTCCCCCCAACCTCGCACAACAGAAATGTGATCAAGGTCTCCCTCATCTGATGAGTCTTCCATCAGTTCGTCCTCCACCTCTTCCTGGGCTCCTGCACCTTCCTCACTAGTTTGGCTGCTACCATGTGCCATGGTAAAACCATCTCCCCCAACCTCACATGCCTGACGCCTTGGTGCTGCCGACCGTCTGGACCTTGCAGATGTTAGCCCTTCCGCATACAACTCCTCCTCCTCTACTTCCTCCACCTCCTCTTGTGCCACCACCTGACTCCGAATTCTGTTTAACATGTGCTCCAGCATGTAAATCACCGGAATAGTCATGCTGATAATGGCATCATCAGCACTAAACATCTTCGTCGCCATTTCAAAACAGTGCAGAAGGGTGCATAGGTCCCTGATCTGAGACCACTCCTCCAACGTGATTTGCCCCACCTCTGGATCTCGTTGGCCCAGGCTATACGTCAGAACGTATTGCACCAGGGCTTGTCGGTGCTGCCACAGTCGCTGCAACATGTGCAGAGTTGAATTCCACCGGGTAGGCACATCGCATTTTAGCCGGTGAAGTGGCAGGCCCAAAGACTTCTGTAGAAATGTAAGTCGCTGAGCTGCGGGATGCGAACGGCGGAAGTGAGCACACAGCGACCGTGCCCTCTGCAGAAGGCCATCTAGTCCGGGATAGTGGGCTAAAAATTGCTGGACAACCAGGTTCAACACGTGAGCCATACAAGGCACGTGTGTGACATTGCCCCGGCGAAGGGCCGCACCCAGGTTTGCAGCATTGTCGCACACGGCCTTCCCTGGTTTCAGGTCCAGTGGAGACAACCATTCATGAAATTGATTCTCCAGAGCTGACCACAACTCCTCAGCTGTGTGACTCACATTTCCCAGACATTTCAAAGTAAAAACCGCCTGATGACATTGAGCCCTACTGCCAGCATAGTAAGGAGGTGTGCAGGATCCCTTCTGCGCAGTTAGAAAGCTTGTGGCATGACCAGACAGGCTTTGGGTGCAGGTGGAGGACCGAGAGGAGGTTGAGGAGGCAGAAGCAGTGGAGGAACTTTGAGATAAAGAGGATTGACGCACAACTCGTGGGGACGGCAAGACTTGGACAGCAGCCCCTTGTCCTCACCATAGTTACCCAGTGCCCAGTCAGCGACATGTAACGCCCCTGTCCATGCCTACTCGTCCAAGTGTCTGTGGTGAAATGCACCCTGTCACACACAGAGTTTCTCAAAGAAGCGGTGATGTTGTGTGCGACATGCTGGTGGAGCGCAGGCACACCTTTCTTTGAGAAGTAGTGCCGACTGGGCATCTGGTACTGGGGCACTGTGACGGACATAAGGTCTCGAAAATCCTCTGTGTCCACCAGGCGGAAAGGCAGCATTTCTGTAGCCAAGAGCTTGCAGATGGTGAAATTCAACCTCTTAGCTTTCTCATGGCTAGGAGGAAATGGTCTTTTACTTGTCCACATCTGAGGGACCGAGGGCTGGCTATTGTGCTTAGACGGGGTTGATAAGGTTGTCCCCGGCAAACTGTCGGTCTGTGAGGAAGATGCAGGCGGACATGTTAGGTTGCCTTGATCCAAAGGTGGTGCTATCGATGTCGGACAACGCTCAACACCAGCTGGTGTTACCACCTCCAAAGAAAATGATGACCTGCCAATCACGCTGGCTGTTGCGGGTAAAGAGGTGGCAGGTCTGCGCCCCAAAACAGGTGTGACTGCTGTCCCCCCAGTCACAGAGGATGAACAAGATATGGCAGACGGTGGTTGGCCCGGCCGGCTAGGCCGCATTGTAGCACAGTGAGCTTCCCACTGCAACTTATGCTTCATGTCCATGTGCCGGTTCATGCATGAAGTACTCAAACTATGTATTTTTTGGCCTCTACTTTGCTTTTGCTGACAAATGTTACAGATAACACGAGTTGGGTCATCTTTATCAATCTGAAAAAATGCCCAGGCTATGCAAGGCTTAGCACCCATGCGACCTGAAGAGCCACCACGACTTGTGGTGAGAGGCAGAGTTGTGTTTGAGGATGCAGTTGTTGACCCGCTTCCAGTACTACGTCTCTGTCCAGGAAGGCGCAACCTGACCTCGTCGTCACTACCATCCTCCTCCACCTCCTCTGCTGACCTCATCTCTTGGCTGACTGTGGGTTGACAGTAAGTGGGATCTCCAACCTCATCATCATCACCCTGTGCGTTATCACACCCGTCGTCCTCAGAGCCAACCTGTTCCTGCCCTGACAAAAAACTAAAGTTGTAGCTCCAATCAGGTATTTGAGTCTCATCATCGTCTTCCTCATTGTCTCCACCAACAGGAGTCACAGTTTGGGAATGAGGGTCTACATTATGGTCAGAACCTTCTGCGTCTGGTCCTCGATCCGACTCATAAAGATTCTGGGCATCAGTGCAGATCATTTCCTCGTTTGGATTCACAGAAGCGCTGGAGTCGACCTCTGATTCCCATGCTATAGTATGAGTAAACAGCTCTGCAGACTCAACCATCTGTTCTACCTCATACTCAGACGGGCAGCTGGAGATTTGGGAGCTGTGAGGAAGCAAGTGCGATTGGGGTGACACCTTTGAGGACTGGAGTATTTGTGATGTTGAAGTTGATGTGGAGGAGAGCCCACTTAAAGGAACACTTGATATCCGTTGAAGCACCTGCTGTTTTTGTGCCTCATCTGGAATTTGTAGCGATTGGCGTGGCCGTAGGAAAGGGATCTTATCACATTGTCCGCTAAAAGAAGTAGACATTTTAGTTTGGCTGGAAGATGGTCTTTCTTCTGCAGATGTTACTGTTGCTTTAACACCTACCCCATGGTCACAACCTTTTTTCCCCTTCCCAACACGCCTATTCCCCTTTCCACCAGCAGCAGGCCTTTTTCCACTCATTTTGGTGGTTAACTAATTCACAACTCTGGAGTTGTTTGCACAAAAAAACAATGGATGGGAACCGAGCAGAGCTGAGTGGCCAAACTGTGGTATTAGGCCAAAACTATTGGCTGGGTTAGATGCAGAAAAAAATTATATTCAATTTGCAACCTGATGGAGGTCAGTATAGATGGACTAATAGAACAAGTCCCACACACAGCTAGAAGCCCAAATATTTTTTCAGAGGTAGATGCAGAAAAAAAATATATTCAGTTTGCAACCTGATGGAGGTCAGTATAGATGGACTAATAGAGAAAGTCCCACACACTGCTAGAAGGCCAAATATTTTTTCAGAGCTAGATGCAGATAAAAATTATTTTTAATTTGCAACCTGATGGAGGTCAGTATAGATGGACTAATAGAGAAAGTCCCACACACTGCTAGAAGGCCAAATATTTTGTCAGAGCTAGATGCAGATAAAAATTATTTTTAATTTGCAACCTGATGGAGGTCAGTATAGATGGATTAATAGAACAAGTCCCACACACTGCTAGAAGCCCAAATATTTTTTCAGAGCTAGATGCAGAAAAAAATTATATTCAATTTGAAACCTGATGGAGGTCAGTATAGATGGACTAATAGAACAAGTCCCACACACTGCTAGAAGCCCAAATATTTTTTCAGAGCTAGATGCAGAAAAAATTATATTCAATTTGAAACCTGATGGAGGTCAGTATAGATGGACTAATAGAGAAAGTCCCACACACTGCTAGAAGGCCAAATATTTTTTCAGAGCTAGATGCAGACAAAAAATTATTTTGAATTTGCAACCTGATGGAGGTCAGTATAGGTGGACTAATAGAACAAGTCCCACACACAGCTAGAAGCCCAAATATTTTTTCAGAGGTAGATGCAGAAAAAAATTATATTCAGTTTGCAACCTGATGGAGGTCAGTATAGATGGACTAATAGAACAAGTCCCACACACAGCAAGAAGCCCAAATATTTTTTCAGAGGTAGATGCAGAAAAAAAATATATTCAGTTTGCAACCTGATGGAGGTCTGTATAGATGGATTAATAGAACAAGTCCCACACACTGCTAGAAGGCCAAATATTTTTTCAGAGGTAGATGCAGATAAAAATTATTTTTAATTTGCAACCTGATGGAGGTCAGTATAGATGGACTAATAGAGAAAGTCCCACACACTGCTAGAAGGTCAAATATTTTTTCAGAGCTAGATGTAGAAAAAAATTATATTCAGTTTGCAACCTGATGGAGGTCAGTATAGATGGACTAATAGAAAAAGTCCCACACACAGCTAGAAGCCCAAATATTTTTTCAGAGGTAGATGCAGATAAAAATTATTTTTAATTTGCAACCTGATGGAGGTCAGTATAGATGGACTAATAGAGAAAGTCCCACACACTGCTAGAAGCCCAAATATTTTTTCAGAGGTAGATGCAGAAAAAATATATATTCAGTTTGCTACGTGATGTAGGTCAGTATAGATGGACTAATAGTGAAAGTCCCACACACTGCTAGAAGGCCAAATATTTTTTCAGAGCTAGATGCAGACAAAAAATTATTTTGAATTTGCAACGTGATGGAGGTCAGTATAGATGGACTAATAGAACAAGTCCCACACACTGCTAGAAGCCCAAATATTTTTTCAGAGCTAGATGCAGCAAAAAATTATATTCAATTTGCAACCTGATGGAGGTCAGTATAGATGGACTAATAGAATGATGCTATGCCCAAAAGATTTTACTTCACTAGGTGCAGTAAAAAAATTGGTATTCTATACACAGGTGGTATATCTTGCAACACAGATAGGCTACTCCACTGACTTACACACTCTGCAATAGGCCAAAAAGGATTAGCTTTGCTAGATTCAGCCAAATGCTGTGAAAAAAACTTGCACAGCACTGGCACAGTCCTGCCTGGCAAAAACTGATAGGAACTGATGTAACCTAGTCCTGAAAAGGACTGCAATTACAATTAGTCTTTACTCCCACAACCTATCTATTTAAGAGCACAGACCTGCCTGATAAAAGTCGTAGGAAATGCTGTAACCTAGTCCTTAAAAGGACTGCAATCACAACTATTCCCTACTCCCAAGCTATCTGTAGATTTGTGCGAAAATTGGCTTGAAATTAACAAGGTATAGCGCACACAGCAACAGCGGTACCGTCTAACATGCAGCTGCAGCAGTGAGAAAATGGTGGCGACGGGGAAAATGGCTTGGTCTTATAGGGCAAGGACATGTGACATACACTGCCAATGACACATGCCCTTGCTTGTGTGAAAAAAAGCACTTCGCTCCGTGTGTGCGCTGCTGATAGGCTGACAGATTGCACCTCCCCACTGTAAACGCGGGAAAGAGAAAAAAAAATGGAGATCTTCATTATTCCTGCAGAGATCCATCCCCTGCTCCTCCCCCCGCCCCGCTGTACACACAAACTGCGTATTAACATTAATTTTCATCATTACTGAGAAAAATCCAGTTATGATTTTGGTGCACGAACAGTTATCGAACATAACCTCGAACAGCCGAATTTTTCTCAAATCGTTCGTGTTCGCCGAACGGCTTGAACACCGCCCAAAACAGCTCGAATTTGAGATTGGCGAACAGTTTGAGTCGAACAACGCTCATCTCTAGTGTTAATTCATAGTTTTGATGCCTTCAGTGTGAATGTACAATTTTCATAGTCATGAAAATGCAGAAAAATCTTTAAATGAGAAGGTGTGTCCAAACTTTTAGTCTGTACTGTACATGGTCAATGCTGCTCGGGGCGGGCCTCGCTTTTGGCGCCATTCTGGAACCCGGCCCACGATGGTTGGTGGTTTGTTGTTGTCTTTTGTTTCGCACATAATGGCGCCCGTTCTTCTGGGGTGGGCGCCACATTCAGTATAGAACACAGTCTCTTGGCGCACAATACCCGGTGATAACGGGTGGGTTTATATCCTGTTTGTGACGCCAAAGATGACGCACCCCCTGGGCCGCGGGGTACTCGGTTCCCGGCCGGTCGTTGCTAGGGGAGATGTCACAGTGGCGGTGACCCGGTGCATGACCCAGGGCGGTCAATAAAAAGGGGGATATTTACAAGGGATTTATAGTTTTTATATCCTGTTTGTGATGCCAAAGATGACGCGCCCCCTGGGCCGTGGGGTACTTGGTGCCGGGCTGGTCGTTGCTAGGGGAGATGTCACAGTGGCGGTGACCGGGTCCGTGACCCAGGGCGGTCAGTAAAAAGGGGATATTTACAGGGGATTTATTGTTTTTATATACAGTTCGTGACGCCACCTGTGGTATGCGGCTATATTCATAGTTTTGATGCCTTCAGTGTGAATGTACAATTTTCATAGTCATGAAAATACAGAAAAATCTTTAAATGAGAAGGTGTGTCCAAACTTTTGGTCTGTACTGTATGGTGTATCGGCTTACTCAGGAGAAATTGCACAACAAATGGTATGGGGAAATTTCTCCTGTTACCCTTATGAAAATGCAAAATAGGGGGCTAAAAACATTTTGTGGGAAAAATGTGAACATTTTATTTTTACGGCTCAATGTTATAAACTTCTGTGAAGCACCTGGGGGTTCAAGGTACTCACCACACATCTACATAAGTTCCCTAAGGGGACTAGTTTCCAAAATGGTATCACTTGTGGGAGATTTCCACTGTTTAGGCACATCAGAAGCTCCCCAAACGCAACATGGCGTTCGCAAATTATTCATCAAATTTTGCATTCAAAAAGTCAAATGGCGCTACTTCCCTTCCGAGCCCTGCTGTGCGCCAAAACAGTGGCTTTCCCCCACATATGGGATATCGGCGTGCTCAGGAGAAATTGCACAACATATTTTGAAGTCCATTTTTTCCTGTTACCCTTGAAAAAAATTTGGGTCTAAAGTAAAACTTTTGCGAAAAAAAGTTAAATATTCATGGTTCCAAAAATTCCAAAGAAGCACCTGAAGGGTTAATAAATTACTTGAATGTGATTTTGAGCACCTTGAGCAGTGCAATTTTTAGAATGGTGTAACTTTTGGGTATTTTCTGTCATAAAGGTGGTCCTTAAAAGGAATGGTTTTGTAAATTTTTTTGGAAAAATGAGAAATCGCTGGTCAAATTTTAACCCTTATAACTTCCTAACCCCAAAAAATTTTGGTTCCAAAATTGTGCTGATGTAAAGTAGACATGTGGGAAATAACTATTTGGATTAATTAATAAATGGACAGTCAGGAAGATGCTACAGGCAGCTATAGCAGTGATTCACAGGTGATTCTCACAAAATTAGACTATCCTCAAAAATTTAATTTATTTCAGTTCTTCAGTACAAAAAGTGAAACTCATATTATATAGAGTCATTACAAATAGAGTGATCTATTTCAAGTGTTTAATGTTTAATGTTCATGATTATGGCTTACAGCCAATGAAAACACAAAAGTCATTATCTCAGTAAATTAGAATTCTTTATAACAACAGCTTGAAAAATGTTTTTAAAATCCGAAATGTTGGTCTACTTTAATGTATGTTCTGTAAATGCACTCAATACTTGGTCGGGGCTCCTTTTGCGTTAATTACTGCATCAATCTTGTGTGGCATGGAGGCGATCAGCCTGTGGCACTGCTGAGGTGTTATGGAAGCCCAGGTAGCTTTAATAGCTGCCTTCAGCTTGTCTGCATTGTTGTGTCTGGTGTCTCATCTTCCTGTTGACAATACCCCATAGATTCTCTATGGGGTTATGGTCAGGCAAGTTTGCTGGCCAATCAAGCACAGTGATACTGTTGTTTTTAAACCAGGTATTGGTACTTTTGGCAGTGTAGACAGGTGCCAAGTCCTCCTGGAGAATGAAATTTCCTTCTCTAAAAAGCTTGTCGGCCGAGGGAAGCATGAAGTGCTCTAAAATTTCCTGGTAGACGGCTCCGCTGACTTTGGTCTTGATAAAACACAGTGGATCTACACCAGCAGATGACATGTCTCCCCAATTGTGAATTGGGGAAACTTCACACTAGACCTCAAGCAGCTTGGATTGTGTGCCTCTCCACTCTTCCTCCAGACTCCTGGACCTTCATTTCCAAACGAAATGCAAAATTTACTTTCATCTGAAAACAACACCTTGGACTACTGAGCAACAGTCCAGATCTTTTTCTCCTTGGCCCAGGTAAGACTCTTTTGGCGTTGTCTATTGGTCATGAGTGGCTTAACACAAGGAATGTGACAATTGTAGCCCATGTCCTGGATACGTGTGTGTGTGTGTGTGTGTGTGGTGGCTCTTGAAGCAATGACTCCAGCAGCAGTCCACTCCTTGGGAATTTTCCCAAAGTTTTGGAATGGCCTTTACTTAACAATCCTTTCAAGGCTGCGGTTATCCCGGTTGCTTGTGCACCTTTTTCTACCACACTTTTTCCTTCCACTAAACTTTCCATTAATATGCTTGGATACAGCACTGTGTGAACAGCCAGCTTCTTTAGCAATAATAATCTTTATTTTTATATAGCGCTAACATAATCTAGATTCCCTATCAGTATGTCTTTGGAGTGTGGGAGGAAACCAGAGAACCCGGAGGAAACCCACAGAAACACAGGGAGAACATACAAACTCCTTGCAGATGTTGTCCTTGGTGGGATTTGAACCCAGGACCCCAGCGCTGCAAGGCTGCAGTGCTAACCACTGCGCCACCGTGCCGCAATGACATTTTGTGGCTTACCCTCCTTGTGGAGTGTGTCAATGACTGCCTTCTGGACATCTGTCAAGTCAGCAGTCTTCCTCATGATTGTGGAGCCTACTGGAACAGACTAAGGGACCGTTTTAAATGCTTAGGAAGCCTTTGCAGGTGATTTTTGTTAATTATTCTATTTTACTGAGATAATGACTTTTTTGTTTTCATTGGCTGTAATCCATAATCGTCAACATTAACAGAAATAAACACTTGAAATAGATCACTGTTTGTAATGACTCTATATAATATATGAGTTTCACTTTTTGTATTGAAGAACTGAAATAAATAAACTTTTTGATGATATTCTAATTTTGTGAGAAGCACCTGTATGTCTGATTCATTTTGACTAATGTAATGTTTTCTACATTTGCAAAAGACAATCTGAACTTCTTGCTAGTAACAAAGCCACGTGCTTCTCTGAATGCCCACTATGACACTACACTGGAGACTGGACATGACAGTACGTCCATAGCAAGCTTGGTCAGTTTTGCCATTTGTCCAATCTGCTGTCTTAGAAGTCCATGGTGCTGGGGCACAGTGTATCTGCCAGAGAAAGAACACAGTCTATGTATCATTGAACCTGGCTGTCCAGGCAGTGCATCACTGTTTGCTGCTGTATGTCGGGTTGGTGCAGTGGCAGATGGTCCAGCATGTCATATATGCTATAATCGCTGCTACTGTGTCACGGGTGTATCAGAGATGACAGACAGTCGTTCTGCAGTTGATTGCAGGAGATCTCTATGTTTGGCATTACAGACATATTCTTAGATGATAGGCTGTCTCTAGGACCTAGCGGCTATCTCCCTCTGGTAATTAGCTCCTTGGCCTGGGTGTATATATATACCTGGTGTGTCTGAGAGGGAGGTGCCGGAAATTCATCCAAAATTACTCTGTTATTGTGAAACCTCTTACTGACATGACTAAGAAGGGGTCTGTCAGGACCTGCGGTGACGTCATTTAGTCACCTGATGGTCACGCGACCGCTGACGTCGGCGGTCAGGTGATGGTCGCGTGACCATCAGCTGACTAAATGACGTCACCGCAGGTCCTGACAGTACACTGTGGGACGCTGAAGAGAGAAGACGCGGCCGGGAGCAGACTGGAGGAGACCGGAGAGCAGACTGGGGGCCGCCGGAGAGGTGAATATACAGGTTTTTTTTATTTTTAACGTTTTAATTCTTTTTTTTTTTACTATAGATGCTGCATTTAAAGCATCTAAGTTGTTCACACATTATAAATCCATGCCAGTTGCATGGATTTATATTGTGTAATCAACTTGTCAAACACTTTTCCAAGTGATGCTCAAAATCGCTTGGAAAACTGCTTGAAAAAACGAATGCAAAAACGCATGAAAAAACGCTTCTCTCTGGCAGAAAAAACGCATGTAAATCTGCATGCGTTTTTTCTGCCAGAGAGAGGCAAAAAACGCTCTGGATCAAATCTGCTACGTGGGCACATAGCCTAAAGCTCAGCATTCTCGCCCTGTTTGTCTACCCTCATTGTCTATAGAGTTTAGTGGAGATCGACATTTTATTGCCTATGCCAATAACCTCTTCTTCTGATGACATTACCTCCTCAATACCTAAACAGGCTCCTAGGTTCTGCCCACCACACAATCATCATCATCACTGACTGATAGTTGTCTCAGTGTGGAAAATGACCTGGGCTCTTTTCCCAAGTTCCTGATTCCTACCTCTAGATTTGCTAGAAATGCCAATACCACTTAGATTGCTACTGCCAGTAGCCCCACCACAATGACTGAAAGAGCCACCAACACAGGTAGGCAATTTAATCATGTTCTCAATCTACTCCACCCAAATCTCATCTGAGCACAAAAGCTAACTGTTCATCTCATTCAATAAATCAACTGAAAGATTTTATAATGGAATATCTTCCTATATTCCCCTGTGGCTTAGAGGACTAAGGGGCAGATAAAATAGAGGTGTCATTGACAGAGTTGAAATTTAATTTAAAGAGGACCTTTCACCAAATTTTTATGATGAACTTGACTCACAATGAAATGCAGAATAAAAGTTGTTTTCTTTATTTCAACTCTCTGTTGCAGAGATATTAGCAATCAAAGTGTGAAGAACCGCACTTCGCAGCCTCTTCTGATGTCACTAATATGTTGGGGGTCACATGGTATGGTCTCCCCACTTTCACCAATGTGACATTCCACTCTCCCTGGGGATACGTAATGTCAACTTGGCACAGTTTTACACAGACATCCCCTGTCCATACGGGCACAGGGGGTCACGTGGAATGAGAGAGGGCAACCCACGCGACTGCCGGCGTGGCACAACACTCGCTCACAACCCTGACAGGCTGAGAAACCCCTTTCACTAGCACCAGTGAAGAAGAGCCTTGCCATCCCGGTAGGACTGCCACCAGTTCCTTGCTAGATATAAGCCCGGTCCGTTGATGGGATTATATCGGTCAAGAAACCAGTCCCGGTAGCGTGTCAAGTTAAACCGAGAATATGGATAGGTGGATTCGTGGATCGAGATAAATGAGCAGCCCAAGGTTAAATTGGATATTTAATCCCCTTAAAGTGGTATTCCTATCTCCAAAATCCTATCCCAATATTTACTAGATGTAATAATAATAATAATATTAGCAAATACCACCAAATACAAATTTAGTATAGTTTTTCAGATTCATTATGTCTATTTCTTCATGTGCAGGCATTGCAGGACCTTAGGTATCCATGGTCCAGCTTGGCCCCCTTATGCTTGGAGACCAGACATGGCTTTGCTACCTGATTTTTTACTAGTCATTCTACATATCTCAGGAAAAAGCTTTGAAAAAGAATGCAGGTTGGAGAATTCAAAACGCGTAAGATAATCCTGTTTTAACCATGGAATCTGTTTTGGTGGAATAAAGTTTTGTCTGCTGCTCTTCAGAAGCTGGAATTCCTCCCTTTTTATTTCCTGCAATTTGCTGGCGAGTGGTTCCTTGTCTATTCCATGCGTCGGGACACCTGAGTCAGGGTGAGCTGGTGTTTGCTTTCTTTTTGTATATTCTACATATCTCCCCACTCTGGGTGCTAGAACAAGTCGAGACCCAGGCGGACATTCATCCCGTTCCCGCAATCTCGGAAATGTAACCTCTATACGGCTAGGAGGTATGATAACTCCATAACTCCTTAAGAAATGATGACTCCCGTCCATCTGGGGGGGGTTCTTCGAAGCAGTTAAGCAGCTTGGGCACTGAGCAGGTGTTCATCCTGCCAGAAAGGCCTTTGTCCCAGCTAGGCTACTAGGGGTGTGACTTTTTCCACTTGTAGCTTTTGGAGCTGGACCACCTGCTGAGCCAGGTGTCTTGTCTCAGCTTCCCATTTTCAAGGAGGTCTATAATCTTGGACTGGATATGATACAGTTGATTGGCATGAAGTTATTGTCACGCTAGGTAAGGGAAGGACCATGTGTACGATGATGGGAAAAGGGGGAAGTCCAACAACTAGGGAAAGGGAGAGTGGAGACCCCTAGGCTGATCTTGCAAAACCCTGACTCTCCTATTGTCCCTAAATAGGTTCCGCACCTATCACCGATACCCAATCCCTGACTAACCCTAGAGCTAGGCCCTAGTTAGGGAGGGGAAGGGGTGAGCACTAGTCAGCCCCACTGCAACTAAAGACAAACAAGGCAAAAAGACAAGGGGACACACTTAGCATTGAGAAGACACCAGAAAGATCACGACAACAATCACCCAGGATCTCCAAGAAGAAACTAGCCCACTGCTAGAACTCCAGGGCTGAAGAGAGGAAAATAGTTCTATCACCGCAACTCTCTGGAGACACTGAGGGTTTTTAAATATCAAGCAAGGGTGTGTCAATTAGCAGCAGAAGGTGGAGATAACTGCTGGGTCCTAGCGAGAGAAGGATATCACTACATGACAGAGATGAAAGGATCAAGAAGGTGTCTGCAAAGCCAAGTGCAGCGACCTTCTACAGCTGGATCCAGAACGACTGTCTGTCAAACCTGATACACCTATGACAGTACCCTCCCTTCTACGAGTGGCCTCTGGTCACTCAGGACCAGGTTTCTCTGCATGAGAGGCATGGAAAGAATGAACCAGCCTAGGGGCATTCACCTCCGAAGCTGAAACCCACATCCTTTCCTCTGGACCATAACCCCTCCAGTGCACCAAGTACTGAAGGGAATGACACTGAAGATGAGAATCCACAATCTTTGAAATTTGAAACTCCAAATTGCCATCAACCATGATTGGGGGGCGGCAGCAGAGAGGAGGACTCAAGAGGTTCCTACATATCTCATTAATGAATACCTGAGCAAGAGTCTTGGCGTTCGGAAGTGCTGGTAAAGCAATAAAATGAACCATCTTACTCAACCTATCTACAACCACCAGAACCACAGTCTTGCCTGCAGATACCGGTAGGTCAGTAATAAAATCCATGGACAAGTGTGTCCATGGCGTCCTAGGAATAGGCAGCGGAAGAAGAGGACCAGACAGATGGGTATGCGATACTTTATAACGCGTGCAAATACTGCAAGCAGACACATGTTCAACCACATCCTGATGCAGCCCCGGCTACCAAAAACGATGAGAAAGGAGGTCCGCAGTTGCCTTACCATCTGGATGACCAGCAAGCACAGAGATGTGATGTTCCCTAATTACTTTACGGCGCAGATTAGATGGTAAAAATAACCTCCCCGAAGGGCAGGAAGCAGGGGCGTCCCCCTGAGCCTCCAACACCTATCCCTCCAGGTCAAGGTACAAACCCCAAATGACTACCCCCTTCTACAAAATAGGGACAGGGTTTTTATGGTCACCACCACCAGGGAAGCTCCAGGGCAAAACATCAGCCTTGATGTTTTTAACCCCTGGACGGAAAGTGACAACAAAATTGAACTTAGTAAAAAACAGAGACCATCTAGCCAACCTAGGGTTGAGACGTTTAGGAGACTGAAGATATGACAGGTTCTTATGGTCCGTGATAACAGTAATAGGATGGATTGCCCCCTCCAACCAATGTCGCCATTCTTCGAATGCCAATTTAATCGCCAGAAGCTCCCTATTTTGGAAAAGAAAGCGCATGGACGCCATTTACCAGGGGATGGACCCTGAGAAAACACAGCGCCAACCCCCACCTCCGATGTATCAACTTCTACGATAAAAGATTGAGAAATATCGGGTTGACTGAGTATAGGTGCTGTGGCAAAACATCTCTTTAAGGAGAAAAAAGCCTGCTGGGTGGCATTTGACCAGTTAGAAAGATCAGACCCCTTTCTTGTCATATCAGTGAGGTGTTTCACAATTACCGAATAATTTTGGATAAATTTCGAGTAAAAATTAGTAAAGCCCAGAAAGCACTGTAATGCCTTCAGGTTCTTGGGATGGTCCCAATCAAGAACAGCACGGATCTTCTCCGGATCCATCCGAATACCCGATGATGACAACAGGTACCCCAAAAACTGCACCTCCTGGACGTCGAAAACACATTTCTCTATTTTGGCATATATTTTGTTATCCCTTAATATCTGTAGTACCTGTTTAACATGCCCCTGATGCATCTAAAAATCAGGTGAGTAAACCAAAATATCATCCAGATAGACTACCACAAACCTACCCACTAAATGATGGAAAGTATTGTGTATGAAATGCTGGAACACCGCAGGTGCATTGGTCAGATCAAAAGGCATAAACAGACTCTCAAAATGACCCTCAGGGGTCTTGAACACCGTTTTCCATTCATCCCCCTTTCTGATTCTAACCAGATTGTAGGCTCCCCTTAAATCGCAGCAACCTTCTACAGCTGGATCCAAAACGACTGTCTGTCAAACCTGATATACCCATGACAGTTATATACCCAAATTCTTCGCACAAATTATTTGTTACCTAATAGGTAAACTTTTTTTTAAGTCCAAGTGGGTATTATCAGACAGTTTTTCTGCCTTCTTCTCCCTGCATGATGCTGACCAATCATAAATAGGTAGCAATGAGAACAAGATCTCATCCAGGGGCGTAAAGATCATGGTGGCACCCTCTGTGGGAGACTTGCCGACGTTCACAACTATTTCACCTGGATATGCGTCCTCAGCTGAAATGTAGTGCGGTGAAGGGACACACCGGCTCCCTGTACTGGAATACACTCCGCCGGCAAATTAGAGACCAGCAGCTGACAGCGGCACATGGCAGTGACATCATGTGCACCCATGTCTGGCATGCCGGAGTCAGCAGCTGACCTCTCTGCTGGCTACAGAAGAGGATGCCACACATCATGAGAGCAGTGGAAGTTAAGAAGAATTGTTTGTTTCTTTTTAAATTGTGTTGAAGAATGGAGGACATTATTTCTGGAAGGGGCCCAGGATGAGAGACATTGTTATAGAATAGAACCCATATATATTCAGCTGCAGCTCAGGACAGCACGCGTGCTGGGTCACGCGTGCAATAGATTTTAAGGGCAATTGTTTAAAGGGCAGTTATACCATGGCAGTTGGACAGGGCAGGAGACAGATAAGGTGCATAAGATATTCATGCAAACATGCTTCTCGGTCACTCATACTGCATTATGCATTAGTCTTATTAATCTGCTTTTTATTTGTTTTCACTTCTGCTTTCTCTCATCTCGCCCGCCCTTTAACACATTCTGTGCACTCTCTCTATATCAGCCCCTCCCTTCTCCCCTCTCCCATGTATAACTCTGAGGCTCTACTGACATTCCTCACCCACTGCAAACCATCCTCTACCTCCATACTGCACTTAAAACGTTCATACAAATCATTAGACCACATGCTCTTCCTCTTCTTTCTCCTTTTACTAGTCGCAGACGACATCTCTCCCAATCCTGGGCCCCCCTCTACTAGCATACATTATTCTCCTCCAGCTTCATATAGAAACCCTGCTAATCTTATTAACGTTCAGTGCATGCCCTCTCCTATCGATTTCCATTGTGCTCTCTGGAACGCACGGTCTGTGTGTAACAAACTAACTTACATCCATGATTTTTTCCTCTCTAATTCCCTTAACTTTCTGGCCATCACAGAAACCTGGATTCAGCCGCCAGACACCACTGCTGCTGCTGCTCTCTCATTTGGTGGGCTGAAATTTACACATACCGCCAGACCTGGCAACAGACAGGGTGGAGGTGTTGGTCTGCTCCTTTCCTCACAATGTGCTTTCCAGGTCATCCCCCCGGTTCTCTCACTTATGTTTCCTTCCTTTGAAGTGCACACTATAAGACTCTTTAAACCATTCTCCCTGCGAGTGGCAGTTGTGTATCGCCCTCCAGGATCCTCCCACCAGTTCTTGGATCACTTTGCCACCTGGCTTCCTCACTTTCTATCCTCTGACATCCCCACCCTCATCATGGGCGACTTTAACATCCCCATCGATGATCCCCTCTCCCAACCTGCCTCTCGGCTACTTTCTCTAACCTCTTCATTCCGTCTCTCACAGCATACTAATTCTCCTACCCATGAAGACGGGAATACGCTGGACCTGGTTTTTTCCAGTCTCTGCTTGCTGGATGAATTTACCAACGCCCCTCTCCCACTCTTGGACCACAACCTTCTTTCCTTCTCTGTTAAGAATTGTCTCCTCACCCAGGACACCCCCACTTACCACACTTATATGAATACACGTACCATTAATACCCAGCAGCTTATGGACAATCTCCACACATCTTTAGCCCCCATCTCCTCCTTCTCCTGTCCAGACCTAGCATTGTCACACTACAATAATACACTGAAGAGTGCCCTAGATGAAGCAGCTGCTTCTACTCGCAGAAAGACCCGACACAGACAACGGCAGCCCTGGCACACGATGCAAACACGTTTTCTTCAGCGTTGCTCAAGGTGTGCTGAGCGTCAGTGGAGAAAATCTCTTTTAGCAGAGGATTTCATCCACTATAAATTCATGCTCAAAACCTATAACTCTGCCCTTCATCTGGCCAAACAATCCTGCTTCACCACCCTCATCACTTCAATGTCCAACAATCCAAAACGACTTTTCGAAACCTTAAACTCCCTCTTGAGACCTAAAGCACAAGCCCCCACCACCAACCTCAGCGGTGAGGATCTGGCCACTTATTTCCTAGAAAAAATCAACCACATCCATCAGGACATCTCAGCCCAATCTCCTCAGTGCCTGGATCCCCTTCCCTGCCGCACTTCAAGCTCACTAGCCATCTTTGAGCCTGTTACAGAAGAAGAAGTTACCCAGCTCCTCGCCTCTTCTCGGCCTACAACCTGCAACAGTGACCCCATTCCTTCACATCTCCTGCAGTCCCTCTCACCGGTGGTCACCACTCACCTGACTAAAATATTTAACCTCTCTCTTTCTTCAGGTATCTTTCCCTCCTCATTTAAACATGCCATCATAACCCCTTTACTTAAGAAGCCATCCATGGACCAGAACTGCACTGCTAACTACAGACCCATCTCTAACCTACCTTTCATCTCTAAACTCCTGGAACGCTTGGTCCACTCCCGTCTAATCCGCTATCTCTCGGATAACTCTCTCCTCGACCCTCTACAATCTGGTTTCCGCTCCTTACACTCCACTGAAACTGCCCTCACCAAAGTCTCTAATGATCTACTAACAGCCAAATCCAAAGGTCACTACTCCTGGCTGATTCTCCTGGATCTCTCTGCAGCATTTGACACTGTGGATCACCAGCTCCTCCTCACTATGCTCCGCTCTATAGGCCTCAAGGACACTGTTCTCTCCAGGTTCTCCTCCTACCTCTCTGACCGCTCTTTCACTGTATCTTTTGCTGGCTCCCCTTCCTCTCCTCGTCCCCTTTCTATCGGGGTTCCGCAGGGCTCAGTCCTAGGCCCCCTCCTCTTCTCTCTATACACTACCCCTATTGGACAAACAATCAGCAGATTTGGGTTCCAGTATCATCTCTATGCTGACGACACCCAATTATACACTTCTTCCTCTGACATCACCCCTACTATAATACAAAATACCAAGGATTGTTTGTCTGCTGTGTCCAGCATCATGTCCTCCCTCTATCTTAAACTGAACCTCTCCAAAACTGAACTTCTTGTGTTTCCCCCCTCTACTAACCTAACTCTACCTAACATCGAAATTACCTTGGAGGG
The DNA here is from genome assembly GCF_046119375.1 of Phyllobates terribilis. NCBI lineage: Eukaryota > Metazoa > Chordata > Amphibia > Anura > Dendrobatidae > Phyllobates > Phyllobates terribilis. The sequence continues at coordinate 659,518,613 of NW_027362762.1, read as the reverse complement.
TTCAACCATAACTCCCAAGCAGCACGCCCGCTGCCTTGGGGTCATATTCGACACCAACCTTTCCTTTACTCCCTATATCCGATCACTCACTCGCTCTTGTCACCTGCATCTTAAAAACATCTCCAGAATCCGATCTTTTCTCACTTTTGAAACTGCTAAAACTCTTACTGTTGCTCTTATTCACTCTCGCCTGGACTACTGCAACTCTCTCCTGATCGGTCACCCTCTTACCACAATTTCCCCTCTCCAAGCTGTCCTGAATACGGCAGCCAGGGTTGTATTTCTGTCCAGCCGTTTCACCGATGCCTCCACCTTGTGTCAGTCATTACACTGGTTACCCATTCGCTACAGGGTCCAATATAAACTCATTGCTCTCACCCACAAAGCTCTCCACAGTTCTGCACCACCTTATATCTCCTCTCTCATCTCAGTCTATCATCCTACCCATGCCCTCCGTTCCACAAATGACCTAAGACTAACATCCCCCATTATCTGAACCTCGCACCTCCGTCTCCAAGACTTCTCTCGTGCTGCGCCAGTTCTCTGGAATGCTCTACCCCAGACTATCCGATTGATGCCTAGCCCTGATGTCTTCAAGCGCGCTTTAAAAACCCATCTCTTTATACAAGCCTACCACCTCAAATACCCAGTAAACTAACTTTCCCCTGTTCCCTCCTAAATGCTATTCAGAATCCGCCCCCCACTGTTCATCCTTCTCTATACCCTCCATGCACATAACTGCACCCGATAATTGAGTACTGCACTTAAACATTCAGGCTGATGACCAGATCATACAGCTTTATATGACAATCCTGACTTATTATAATTGCCTGACCTGATATAACAAGCACTTTCCACCTATTGTGCCCCCCCATTTCCTTGTAGAATGTAAGCTTGCGAGCAGGGACCTCACTCCTGATGTTACTGTTAAAGTGTCTCACCTGTATTGAATTTATTGTTTGTACATGTCCCCGCTTAATTGTAAAGTGCTGCGGAATATGTTGGCACTATATAAATAAAAAATTATTATTATTATTATTATTATGATGAATGAGATTATGTCACAGCACAGTGTGGGAAAGACTAAGTGCAACACGAAGGGATGAAGGAAAGGAAGCCCAGACACTAGGGAAAGGGGGAGTGGAGACCCCTAGGCAGATCTAATAACACCCTACCTACCTTACCATCCCTATATTGCTTCCACACCAATCGCTGAGCAGGAAACCTAAGCCCTGTATATCCCTAGAGCTAGGTCCTAGATAGGGGGGGTGAGCACTGGTCAGTCCCCACTATAAACTAAAGACAACAAGGGTGACAAATAAAGGGGGAAAATTTAGCTTGAGCAGACACCAAAGAGATAACACCAAACGTCCTCCAAGGGCACCAGAGAGGAAGCTAGCCAACTGCTGTAGCTCCAAGCCTTCACAAGGGGAAATGTGAATATCACTGGCGACTCCCTGCAGAAGACTGAGAGTTTATAAACACCCAGACCAGGTGTGTCAATCAGAGCAGGAGGGAGGTTGCCGCTGGATCCAAAAGTGAGAAGGATTTAGGAAGACGTCTGCAATGCCAAATGCAGTGACTGTCTGTCACATCTGACACACCGTGACACATTATTGAATAAAGTGGCTAGGATGGAGGACATTATTATACGAAGGTTCTCAGACATTATTACAGGAAGGGGCTCAGGATGGAGGACATTATTAAATAAAGGGACCAGGATAGAGGACATTATTACAGGAAGGGGACCCAGGATGGGAAACATTATTGAATAAATGTTATGATAGGCTACAAGCACTAAGGAAAGACAGGAGATCTATCCCTACAATAGAACTAAGCTAGATCCCTACGATGTAACGGGGAACCTGATCCTGCGATCAGACCCGCTAAAGTCCTCAGCTAGTCTGAACGAAGACCTATAGATGTGAGGGAGGGATCCCTGCAAGAACTAGGGACTGGGAGAAAAATGGACACCTCCTAGCAGAAGCTGTAGCAGAAAAAAGACAAACACACAACATAGAACATAAAGGTCAAAAGACCTAGCAAAACTGACTGAGAAAGGTTACAAAGCACCTGGCTAGCTTAAGAGTAGAAATTACAATGAAGTCCAGCAAGGCCAGAAGGGCGGAGCAGGATTAAATAGGCAAAAAAGGTCATGTGACCAGCAAAATAGAAAAAACCTAACAGGAGAGTTCTAACAGTACCCCCTCTTCTATGAGGATCCTCCGGATCCCCTAGGCCCAGGCTTATCAGGAAACCTCTTGTGAAACGCTCTGACAAGTCTGGAAGCAGAAACATCATCCGTCCTCACCCATGAGTTATCCTCGGGACCGAAACCCTTCCAAGCGACGAGATACTGCAAACTCCCCCTATACCGTTTAGAATTAAGGATGCGGGAAATTTCATACTCCCCGTCCTCCACCACCGGAGGAACAGTGGCAGTGGCGTCTCTATCCGACACATCAGCCTTCTTCAACAGAGAAACATGAAACACCGGATTAATCTTCCTGGAGGTAGGAACCTCCAACCTAACAGCAGATTGGTTAACTACCTGAAGCACCTTAAAGGGCCCTACAAACTTGGGACCCAATTTTTTAGAAGGAATCCTCAACCGCAGATTCTTAGAGGACAACCAAACCATGTCACCAACCGTAAACAAAACCTCTTGACGTTTCCTGTCAAAGTACCTCTTAGATTTTTTTGTTAGCCTCCTGAAGATTACCACGCACATCCGTCCAAACTCTCTCCAAATCACCGGAAAAACTCTCCTCCTCAGGCACAGCCGATACCAATTAGGAGAATGACCCAAAAGACGGATGTCTCCCAGAACAACAAAAAAAAGGCGAACACCCAGCAGAAGAGGATGTATGGTTGTTAAGAGCAAATTCAGCAAGCGGCAGAAACTCAGACCACCCCTCTTGATTGTCTGCCACAAAACAACGCAAGAACTGCTCAACATCCTGATTCTTCCTTTTTGTCTGGCCATTAGACTCAGGATGATATCCAGAAGAAAACGACAAATGAACTCTCAACCTGTCACAAAAGGCACGCCAAAAACGAGCCACGAACTGAGGTCCCATATCAGAAACAATGTCAGTAGGAACACCATGGAGTCTGACAATTTCCTTGACAAAGGCCTTAGCGAGTGTCTTAGCGCAGGGCAGTTTGATGAAGGGAACCAAGTGACACATCTTGCTAAAACGGTCCACGACCACCCAGATGACAGTGAAACCCTCAGAGGAGGGAAGGTCAGTAATAAAGTCCATAGCCAGATGTGTCCAAGGTGCACTAGGAACCTCCAGAGGGCAAAGCAACCCCGCAGCAGGAGCATGAGAAGACTTAGATCTAGCACACACAGTACATTGACGCACCCACTTAATGACTTCCCTCTGCCATCCAGGCCACCAAAAACTGCAACCCACAAGTCTCTTGGTCTCAGAAATTCCTGGATGACCTGCCAACCGAGACTCATGACACTCAACAAACAAATCTCTCCTAAAGGTCCTAGGCACAAACAACCTCCCATGGGGAGTGTTAGATGGGGCATTCTCCTGTGCTTTAAGAATCTCATCTTCCAAAACGGAGTCCAATGCAGCAATCACAACACCTTCTTGTAAAATGCTCTCCTCCTCCTCAGCACCGACCATGGGAGAAAAGCTAAGAGACAACGCATCAGCTTTAACATTCTTGGTACCCGGGATGCAAGTAACGGAAAAATTAAACCGCGAAAAAAAAAGTGCCCACCTAGCCTGACGGGCATTCAAGCCCTTGGCAGCATCAAGATAGATCAGATTTTTATGATCAGTGAAAACCTGAATGGGAAATTCAGCACCTTCCAAGAGATGACGCCAGTGTTCAAATGCGAGTTTAATAGCCAGCAATTCCCGATTACGAATATCGTAATTAAGTTCAGTCTCAGAAATTTTTTTGAAAAAAAAAGCACAGGGATAGTTACATAGTTACATAGTTACATAGTTTATAAGGCCGAAAAAAGACAAGCGTCCATCCAGTTCAACCTATTTCTTGTGCACTGCAGCTATTCCGCAGCGTTGATCCAGGGGAAGGCAACAAAAAAACCATGCGGTATAGGCCAATTTACATCATTGAGGAAAAATTCACTTCCCGACACCAATCTGGCAGTCAGATTAAATCCCTGGATTAATTAACTAAGCATAAGATGTAATTTTATTGTTCTCAAGAAAGGCGTCCAGGCCTCTCTTGAACTCTTTAAGTGAGTTGGACATCACCACCTCCTCTCCCAGAGAGTTCCAGAGTCTCACGGCTATGACCCTAAAGAATCCCCTTCTATGCTGGTGCAGGAACCTCCTTTCCTCCAGACGCATAGTGTGCCCCCTCGTCTTTGTCACCATCCTTGGTATAAACAAGTCATGGGAAAGATCTCTGTACTGCCCCCTAATGTATTTATACATGTTTATGAGGTCTCCCCTAAGCCTTCTCTTTTCCAACGTAAATAGGCCTAATTTTGACAACCTCTTTGGGTATTCTAGTCCCTCCATTCCCTTTATTACCTTAGTCGCCCTCCTTTGTACCCTCTCTAGCTCCAATATGTCTTTCCTGAGCACAGGAGTCCAGAACTGTGCACAATATTCTAAGTGCGGCCTGTACTCCATCCTTGATTTCCTGAGACAACACCGCACCGACCCCCACAGAAGAAGCATCAACCTCAACAAAAAATTGCTTAGTCACATCAGGCTGCATAAGGATGGGGGCAGAGCTGAACCTCTCCTTTAGAAACACAAATGCTTCAATGGCCTCAGTAGTCCACTGAACCGTATTAGCACCTTTCCTGGTGAGATCGGTCAGTGGTTTAACAATAATAGAAAATTGTTTAATGAATTTTCTGTAATAATTGGCGAAACCCAAAAACCTCTGTATCGATTTCAAACCAATAGGCCTAGGCCATTCCTGCACAGCTTGAACTTTCACCGGGTCCATCTCAAAGCCCTCGCTGGAGATAATGTAGCCCAAAAAACTAATTCTCTGTACAGCGAACTCACATTTCTCTAGCTTAGCAAAAAGCGAATTGTCAATTAATAACTGTAATACCTCACGTACGCTCCGCCAATGAGACTCCAGATCAGGCGAATAAATCAAAATGTCATCCAAATACACAACCACATTTTTGCCAATCAAAGGTCTAAGGATGTCATTAATAAGATTCTGAAAAAATGCTGGTGCATTGGTAAGACCAAAAGGCATAACCAGATTCTCAAAATGACCCACAGGAGTGTTAAAAGCAGTCTTCCATTCATCACCCTCCTTCATGCGCAACAAATTGTATGCCCCCCGGAGATCAATTTTAGAGAACCACTTGGCCCCCACTAACTGGTTAAACAAATCAGGAATCAATGGCAGTGGGTAAGGATTACGTACAGTAATTTTATTAATCTCGCGAAAGTCCAGACAAGGACGTAAACCGCTGTCCTTTTTTTTAACAAAAAAAAATCCAACAGCCACAGGTGACTTAGAGGGTCTGATATGACCGGCGGCCAAGCTCGTCTGTATGTATTCCTCCAAAGCCTTTCTCTCAGGAATAGTAAGATTAAATAAATGACTTTTAGGAAGAGTCGCTCCAGGGACAAATTCAATGGTACAATCATAGTCTCTATGGGGAGGCAAAATTTGCGACTCCTCCTCAGAAAAAACTTTCCAAAAATCCTGAATAGGTGCAGGTAATTCCCCTTTATCCACAGCAGCAATGCGCCCGTTACAACACTTGTCATAACACTTAGGGCTCCAGGACTTAATTTCATTAGTAGACCAATCCAGTACAGGATTGTGCAATTTTAACCAGGGCAACCCCAAAATTACTGGAGAAGGCAAATTATTTAATACTACCAAATCCAAATTTTCTTGGTGAATACCATTAATAGTGAGGGGAAATTCATAAACCTTGTGAGTAACACATTTCAAGGGAGAGCCATCGACAGAAACCACGGCAATAGGGGATGACAAAGGTTTGAGTTTTAATTTAAGTTTTTCCAAGAATCCCCCATCAATCACATTCAGAGTAGAACCACAATCCACAAATACCCAAAATTCAATGAATTCTTCCTGAGCTGCAGTACTAGCAGAAAGAAATACCCCCTTAGTGTTTAAACAGGCTATACGGGCGTAACTGACGTTTTTTTTTTTTCTTTGTTCATACGAAGCACACAGTTCTTAATGAAATTGTCAGATTTTCCGCAATAAAAGCACAAATCTTCAGAAAACCTGCGGTCTTTTTCCTGAGAGCGGGGTGACATAGCCCCAATCTCCATCGGCTCTCCAATGTCAGTACAGACCCTCTCAAGACTAGGAGCTGACATGGCAAAGGATTTACTCTCATTAACCCTTGCACGCAGTCTCCTGTCCACCCGTATAGCTAATTGCATTGCCTCCTGCAAGTTTCCAGGTGTAGGATAAGCAATAAGCAGATCCTTAACCCTTTCACCTAGCCCAGCAAGAAATAAACTTTTCAGAGCTGAATCGTTCCACCCCACCTGAGCAGACCACCGACGGAAGTGAGTACAATAATTTTCCACATTACCTGATCCCTGCCTCAAAAGTCTCAATTCCGTCTCAGCTGATGAGACACGATCAGGATCATCATACAACAACCCCAAAGCAGAAAAAAAACTATCCACTGATCTAAAGCACGGATCACTAGGTTGGAGAGAAAAGTCCCATCCCTGAGGTTCTTTGCGCAAAAGTGACATTATGAACCCTATGCGCTGTGATTCATCACCAGAGGATCTGGGTCTCAAACGAAAATACAATAAACAAGCATTTTTAAAGGAAAAAAATTCTTGTTGTTCACCAAAAAATAAATCAGGCAATCGTACCTTTGGCTCCACAAAATGCGCTCCAGAACAGCTACTCACGTGTTGTTGGAGCTCCGCCACCTCCAGAGAGAGTCCCTGCAGGCGTTGACCCAAATCCTGAACCGACACCATGATGGAAACTGGAGGTCTTTCCTTAGAGATATATTTGGGCTGGACTTACTGTTATGATAGGCTACAAGCACTAAGGAAAGACAGGAGATCTGTCCCTCAATAGAACTAAACTAGATCCCTACGATGTAACAGGGAACCTGATCCTGCGATCAGACCTGCTAAAGTCCTCAGCTAGTCTGAACGAAGACCTATAGATGTGAGGGAGGGATCCCTACAAGAACTAGGGACTGGGAGAAAAATGGACACCTCCTAGCAGAAGTTGTAGCAGAAAAAAGACAAACACACAACATAGAACATAAAGGTCAAAAGACCTAGCAAAACTGACTGAGAAAGATTACAAAGCACCTGGCTAGCTTAAGAGTAGAAATTAGAATGAAGTCCAGCAAAGCCAGAAGGGCGGAGCAGGATTAAATAGGCAAAAAAGGTCATGTGACCAGCAAAATAGAAAAAACCTAACAGGAGAGTTCTAACAATAAAGGCCATGATGAGTGACATTAATACAGGAAGGGGCCAGGATGGGGGCCATTATTAAAAAAATGGTCCAAAATGAAAACACTATTTAAGAAATGGCCCAAGATAGGGGACATTAATACAGGAAGGGGCCTAGGATGGGGCACATTAGAGACATTTCAGCAGGTTTGATTGAGTTCCAGAGTTTGTTGCTGCCACATATAAGATATAATCCTTTCACTGACAATTCAAATAGGTTCTACAGTATTCTCTCCTAATACCCCTCATATCTGAAAATAGTTTTGGGTTCATTGACAGAGTAGGGATTATCGTATTACAGACATTTTTTCACGTTTGATTGCTGCCACGTACATGAAAAAATCCTTTCAGGGACAATTCAAATAGACTCTATTCTATAATAATAATACTGCTCTTTGTTGCATAGATAATTTAAAATGTGCAAGGTGTGCGGTAAGGACAGGGAAGTGTACATGCTGCTGATGGTGCACGCAGAGGCCAAGGCCGTAGTCCAGTTGAAACTGGGTCTGCTGCGGGAGCACAACAAACACACTCATCCACGAGATCTAGCTTCCTGCTCCACTTTTCAGGGGGCGAAGGACACCACTTTGGAAGTCAGAACAGCGTGAGCAGGTTGTGGGTTGGATGACAGAAAATGCTTCTAGTCTGTTTCCCAGCATCGCCCTGTCTTCCACATGGTCCAGTCTTGCCATTCAAGAGTCTGGACCACATAATTCTCACCCTTAGGCTATGTGCCCAAGATGCAGAAATGCTGCATATTTTTTACGCTTCTCCCTGGCAGGAAAAACGCATGCGGATTTTACATGTGTTTTTCCCGCCAGGTAGAAGCGTTTGTCAAGCGTCTTAGCATGCATTTCTGCATGCGGGTTATCAAACGCTTTTCCAAGCGATTTTAGCATCGCTTGGAAAAGTGCTTGACAACTTGTTCACACTATATAAATCCATGCAACTGGCATGGATTTATAGTAGTGTGACCAAGTTAGTTAAAAAAAAAAAGAATAAGAATGGTAAAAAATAAAAATATAAAGTTTATACTCACCTTCCGTTGTCCTCCCGGTGTTTTGTCTGCGCCGTCTGGTGTCTTGCATTGCTCGCGGTGGTGTGAAGGACCTGCGGTGACGTCATTGAGCCATCTGATTGGTCACATGACTCAGTGACGTCAAGGCAGGTCCTTCACAACAGCGCGAGCAATGCAAGACACCGGACGGCGCAGACAAAACACCGGGAGGACAACTGAAGGTGAGTATAAACTTTATTTTTTATTTTAAATTCTTTTTTTTACAGTTTCTATGGTACCCAGGTCTGGATGAGAGTCCCCTCTCCTCCAGACTTGGGTACCATCCGCACATAGAAACGCATAATATCCATGTGTACAAATGTACTGACATGGATATTATGTGTTTCAATGCAAGTCAATGGCGGCGATTACGCTGCATGTCCGCAAACTTAATGGACATGCTGCGGATTTTTGAGCGCAGCATAAATGCTGTGGAAAAATCCGCAGCATGGGCATTGACATTGCGGCTTGTCATTGGGGACCATGGGGGATCGGATTACCAAGCGTTTCCCAAGTGTTTATGCTGCGGAAATTCTGCAGCATATAAGCTTGTAAAACACTACGTGGGCACATACCCTTATCCTCCTTCCTCCCACCATGCCGAGTCCCAAAAGACAAGTAACCCCATACTTATACACTCCGAGGAGCTCTTTACCTTTCCATTTATGGCTTCTTGTGGCCTGTCACTGTGAAAGAGTGAAAGAGGGACATGAGGAGATTGTGTGCACTGTTGCCCAATTATTTGAGCAGCCACAGTCAGAAGAAGCTGACGATGGTGAATGGCAATTACAGTCTCAAGAGGAGGATGAAGATGAGACACAGTTGCCAACAAGTTAAGTTAAGAGAACAAGTCAGGAGGAGGAACAGAATGAGGAAGTTGAGGTGGTGGATGATGAAGTCACTGACCCAACCTGGCAAGGTGGCATGCAGAGCGAGCACAGCAATGCAAAGTGGGAGGGATCCGCAGCACCGCAACAGTGGGACTAACAGAGGGAGAAGGTGTGAAACTATTCCCCAGAGCACCCACATAAGTGAAGTTCCCTGGTGTTCCCCGTCTGGCGCTTTTTTAAAGAAAGTGCAGACAATATAGAAATGGTCATTTGCAACCTGTGCCATACAAGGATCAACAGGTGCCTGACTACTATCAGTCTGAGCACCACAAGCATGCTCAGGCACATGTCATGCAAGCACCCGACTAGGTGGGTCGAACACCTGGGTCCCCAATCATTGTCTGCGGGTGACACCACTGACTCTTCCCGTGTGCTTCCCAATCTACTGTCTAGGACGCAGGCATGGATGCCTACCGCCCTTCATCTGTCGTTGCACATACAAAATCACCATCAGCAATCATGTCCACTTCCTTGTTCGAGTGCAGCATTCAGTTGTCCCTATCACAGGTCTTGGAACACAAGCAGAAATACGCAGCCACCCACAGGCCCCCAAATGAAATTTCCACACTGCTTGCCCTAGAAATGTTGCCGTTTAGGCTTGTAGAGACTGAGGCTTTCCGCAACCTCATGGCAGTGGCCATTCCTCGGTATTCGTTCCCCAGCCGACACCATTTTTCCCGGAAAGCCGTCCTCACATTACACCAGCACATGTCCCATAACATAACCTGTGGCCTGACCACGCGCTGTTACTGGAAAGGTCCACTTAACAACCAACTCGTGGATAAGTTCTCGTGGCCAGGGACGCTACATTTCCCTGATGGCACACTGTGTGAACCTGCTGGAGTCCGTGACTGAGTCGGACCCTGGGACTACACACATGCTACCAATGCTGAGAATTGTGGGCCCAATTTCTGTCAGGGTTTCCCCCTTCAACAGCAGTTCCATCACCTCCTCCTCCTCCTCCATCTCAGAATTATCATTCATATCAGTCAAAAGTTGGAAGCACTGCAGCACTGCCTCGGCGAAGCGGCAACAGGCTCTGCTTGAACGCATATTTTTTAGGTGACAAACAGCAAACCGTGGCAGAGTTGTTGAAAGGTTTAACAGACCAGACAGATCTTTACGACCAGGCATTATTATGTGTGATAATGGCTGTAATCTGGTGGGGGCTCAGAAGCTTGGCACGTATTATGACTGGGCCCACATGCTCAACTTAGTTGTTTCTAAAAACCTACCCCAATTTTCCTGAGCTACTTGTCAAGGTACGAGATGTGTGTGCCCATTTCTGCAAGTCAGTTACAGCTGACGCCGGTCTAGCAGTGCTGCGGCAGCACTTGCAACTGCCACAGACTGGTTTGCAACCTTGCCACACTCTGGAACTTTACATTGCACATGTTGGCAAGGCTTTGCAGAGGGCAGTAGTTGAATACCAGCTCCAACATGCCCATCGGTATTCCATTCAGGCTCCGCATATAACAACTGACGAGTGGCCATGGATGTGTGACATCTGTGTGGTACTCCAAAACTTTGAGGAATCAACTAAGTTGGTCAGCAGTGATGATGACATAATTAGCGTGACCATCCTGCAGACCAGGTGGCAATGGAGGAAGAAAGTAGACATGGTGATACTACACAGCGCTGCCTCATTTCATCTTCTCAGTGTGGATTGGGTGATAATGAGGAGGAGGAGGAGGAAAAGGAGATGGTTATCTGAGCTAAAGAGGGTACTATCAACTCCAGCTTCTCTTCTGTTCAGTGTGGATGGCCTGAAGAAGAGAAGGGGTAGGAGGAAGATATGGAAAGTCATCCTCCTGGTGGGGACAGTGAACTCTTGACTGTAGGGAGTCTGGCACACATGGCAGATTTTATGCCCCGCTGTCTTTCACATGACCCTCACATTATACGCATTTTGAGCACCACCTATTACTGCTGTTTAGTTTTCTCGACCCACGATATAAGGAGAACTTTCCATCTCTCCTTCATGCGGCGTAGAGGGCTACTAAAATGATGTAATACCAGATGGCCTTAGTAGAATAATTGGTCAAAAAATTCCCATCTGACAACGCTGGTGACAGAGGTCAGAGTTCTTTGGACAACAAAGAGTAGAGAAGAGGGAGACATGCAAAAGGTCCAACAGAGGCAGTGGAAAACTGTCAAAGGTCTGGGACAGTTTCATTAGACCCTCCCAGCGCCCAGGCCATGATTTGCGGGGTATTCTGACAAAGAGGGAAAAGTTAATGAAGATGGTGAAGGAGTACCTAGCCAACCGTACCAGCTTCCTCTGTGATTTCTCTGTGCCGTACAACTATTGGGTGTCAAAGCTTGACATGTGGCATGAACTGTCCCTCTATGCCTTGGAGGTCCTGGCCTGTCCTGCCGCTAGCGTTTTGTCAGAGTGGGTTTTTAGTGCTGTTGGGGTCATGATAACTGATAGGCACATCCGCCTGTCAACTGAAAATGCTGACAGGCTGATTCTTATCAAAATGAACAAGGCCTGGATTGGCCAAGACTTTGCAATCCTACCAGATGAGAGCAGCGGAACATAAAGTCAAATAATATGGTCATTTTTTAAGGGTGTATTACCATGCACTCCTTCCCACCCAAACAATAATATACATTTCTTGTTGTGTAATTTTTAGGGTCCTCCTCCTCCTTCTCTTCTACTATATCTACAGGGTCAAGATCCAACTCTTGCTCCATATTTTTAAGGGTGTGTCTGATGCTCTACTATATAATTTATAGTATATAATATAAGACATACCTGTAAATCATCTTACATATATATATGTATATCCCCAAGGGGTAAATGTTTTGCATCCATTGCACATAATGCATTGGCTTTACAAGTGTAGGAGTCCAACTCCTTCCAAATGGTAAAAATAATTTTTCAGAGGCACTCCTTTACATCTCTTCCAGGATATATTGCAGTGCCTCCTTTTAATTTTTAGTATCCCTTGCACATAGTGCATTGGCTTTACCAGTGTAGGAGTCCCAATCCCTTCCAAATGGTAAATATAATTTTTCAGAAGCACTCCTCTACGTCTCTTCCAGGATGTACTGCAATCCCTCCTTTAAATATTTACAAGGACTTGCAGTAAGTGCATAGGCTACAGTTGTGTAGGCATCCCACTGTTTTTAAACTTCTTACTCCTAATTTTGGGAGGTAAAGCTTAAAAGCTGGATCAGGGGTGGCGCCGCCATTCTGCTCTGACTAGCGTAGGAACAGGAAACGAGTGAGGGGCAGTATTAGGCTCTGTGGATGCCATCATAAAACAGCCTCTATGTGAACACTGTGCACCAGGTTGTGTGGGTGAACTTTTCAAAACGCAGTGCTGCTTCTTTCAAAAGCTGTAATGAAAGCACAAATCATTTTCTGGCACATTAGTTTACAGTGTTGCAAGGATTTTAAAGAATCTGTTTCATAGGCTTTTTGCAAAATGTTTTTTAATGTTGGCATCAGGAATCCTAAAGTGTTAGCAGCACCCTTACTTGTTGTAACAGATGCAAATTCTTTGCTTCTTTTTCCATTTGGGTAGTTGTTCTCATTAACTCTATGTGACTTTTTATTTGAACCTTTACATATGGATCTAGTAAGGGATGAGGTCAGTTTCCTGAAGTGAGAAAATATTCTTTTATTGGCAAGTCCTACCACCTTCTTTGTTTTGGACTCTTCAACAGTCCACAGCATGAGGCCTTCTTTCCATGCATTCATTGCCTGATTCTGTCTCTTTGTGGTCATGTGTAGACAGAAATTCTTAAAAGAATGCAATCCAATTCACAATCTTTTTCAAATTGTCAAAAAATGCATTCTTCATCCAATCCAATTCACAATCTTTTTTAAAAGTGTCAAAAATGTATTCCTCATCCAATCCAAGTGACAATCTCTATAAAATTGTCAAAAAAATATTATTCATCCAATCTAAATGACAATCTTTTTAAAATTGTTCAAAAATGTATTCTTCATTCAATCCAATTCACAATCTTTTTAAAATGGTCAAAAAATATATTCTTCATCCAATCCAATTGACAATTTCTTTTAAATTGTCAAAAAATGTATTCTTTATTCAATCCAATTGACAATCTTTTTAAAATTGTCAAAAAATATAGTCAGAGTCCTCCCTCTACGCGTCTTGTTTGCTATATAGCAATGCCTCTTTGTAAGTTTAGCTAGGCCTCGCAGTGACTGCAAAACCTTTGCCAGTTTTGGAGTCAGAATCTTTTTAAAATTGTACCAGAAGTGAATCAGAGTCCCTCCTGTACGTGTTTATGCATCTGAAGCCCTAACCTGCATGTCTTGCAGGGTGTATCGGAGAGCCTCCTTCTAAGTTTTGTTAGCCCTTGCACAAAGTGCATAGGCTTTATGAGTATAGGAGTCACAGTACCTAACAATTTTAACAGAATGTGTATGAGACCCTCCTTTATATCTAATACAGGGTGTATAGGAGTCCCTCCTCCTAATTTTTGCCAGTTCTTGCATTGTCTGCATGGGCTTGGTGGCATATCCCAGTCCGTCCTTCATAAATAAAACAGAATGTGTCTCACCATGTCACACACACAACATGCCCAGATAAGGTAGTAAAATGTTAAAATTACATTTACCGGGAAATGGGTTTTTCACCATTCAAAGCAATGAAAAAGTGCAGAAACGTTGCTGAAAAGCAGCAAAAGAAGCTATATGTTAACATAGCCTAAAGGGGTGGATTAGGCTTTTTTTCTATCTTTATTTGGGGGTGCATTATACTATATGGTCTATGGAGTGCATTATACTATATGGGGTGCATTTTATATGGGGGTGCATTATACTGAATGGGTTATGGGAGTGCATTATATTATTTGGGGTGCATTATACTGAATGGGCTATGGGGGTGCATTATACTATATGGGAGTGCATAATACTGTATGTGCTATGGGTTGCATTATACTATATGGGCTATGGGGGTGTATTATACTGAATGGGCTATGGGGGTGCATTATACTGTATGGGCTATGGGGGTGCATTATACTATATAGGATGCATTATACTGAATGGGCTATGGGGGTGCATTATACTATATGGGGGTGCATTATACTGTATGGACTATGGGGGTTCATTATACTGTATGGGCTATGAAGGTGCATTATACTGTATGGGCTATGGGGGTCAATTATACTGTATGGGCTATGGGGGTCAATTATGCTGTATGGGCTATGGGAGTGCATTATGCTGTATGGGCAATGGGGTGCATTATGTTGTATGAGGGACTATGTGGGGGCCTTTAAACTATATGCAAGCAATTTTACAGTGTTAAACCAAAAAATAATGAGTACATAATGGCCCAAATAAGAACACCAAGAATGTCCATGCTAGTGCTCAAAATGCAATTCCGTTTATTAATCGGTTACATTGTGTACAGCTTATACAAATCTTGGAGGCAATACCGGGATAAACAAAGGACTGAGCAGAGAGGCAAGGTAGGGGAAAAGAATAACACAAAGGCAACATAGGGAAAATAAAGTGCATCTGGTACAGTTAAGGCAGGGCTGGCTCCAGGTTTTTCTGGGCCCCGGGCGAGAGAGTCTCAGTGGGTCCCTTTAACACATACCACGATTCATGATGCACAGATACTGCAGAGAAATATAGGTATAGTACAATGCAAAAGATTTCACTTCTTACATTACATGAGTGATATCTATTGTAAATTCCACAATAGCTCAGAAACTGGTGAATCGCTCCACAGTATACTGGCCCCCATAAAATGCTCCATACAGAATACTGGCCCCCATATAATGCTCTATACGGAATACTGGCCCCCATATAACGCTCCATACGGAATACTGGCCCCCATATAACGCTCCATACGGAACACTGGCCCCCATATAATGCTCCATATGGAATACTGGCCCCCATATAACGCTCCATACAGAATACTGACCCCCATATAACTCTTCATACGGAATACTGGCCCCCATATAATGCTTCATACAGAATACTGGCCCCCATATAAAGCTCCATACAGAATACTGGCCCCCATATAATGCTCCGTACAGGATACTGGCCCCCATATAACACTCCGTACAGGATACTGGCCCCCACATAACACCCTATGCAGGCTGTTCCCCCCTTATAATGCCCTATGCAGGCTGTTCCCCCCTTATAATGCCCCATGCTGGATGTCACCCCCATATAATGCCCCATGCAGGATGTCACCCCCCATATAATGCCCCATGCAGGATGTCACTCCCCCCATATAATGCCCCATGCAGGATGTCACCCCCAATATAATGCCCCATGCAGGATGTCACTCCCCCCCATATAATGCCCCATGCAGTATGTCACTTCTCCCCCCCATATAATGCCCTATGCAGGATGTCCCTTTCCCCCTCATATAATGCCCCATGCTGGATGTCTCTTCCTCCCTATATAATGCCCCATGCAGGATGTCACCTCTCATATAATGCCCCATGCAGGATGCCCCCCCCCTTATAATGCCCCATGCAGGATGTCACTTGTTCCCCCCCATATAATGCCCCATGCAGGATGTCACTTGTTCCCCCCCATATAACGCCCCATGCAGGTTGTCACTTGTCCCCCCCCATATAATGCCCCAAGCAGGATGTCCCTTCCCCCCCATATAATGCCCCATGCAGGATGTTCCTTCCCCTCATATAATGCCCCATGCAGGATGTCACCTCTCCCCCCATATAATTCCCCATGCAGGATGTCACCTCTCCCCCATATAATGCCTCATGCCTCCATACATTAAAAGAAAAAAAAAATTAAATACTCATCCCACTCCTCCTCACCTGCTGCCGCTGCTCAGGTCCGGACTCCAGGGTCGCCGGCATCGTCCCACTCTGCGCTGCCTGTGATGGCTCAGGGGAGGGCATGGTGGAAAGACGTCACCGTGCCCCCTGACCTGAGACGTCACAGGGAGCGCACAGCAGGAAGACAGCGGATCTGCGGAGGCACGGGGAGAGGTAAGTATCCGGCTGCCGGGGCCCTGAGCAAGCGGGGGAGAAGGGCGGGCACTGGCACCGCTCTCCTCCGCCCATAGCCCGGCGGGGTGCCCAACCGCGAGTGGGCCCCCTGCCTGCTCAGGGCCCAGCACTTGCCTGGGTGCTGACGCCGGCCCTGAGTTAAGGGTCCTTGTGCAAAGTAGAAAAATTGGGTCCAAGTATTATGACAAGGGATATAACAAGGGTAGAAGAATCCGTCCCTATATCCCTCTCTAAAGTGCTATCAGGTCCCCAAATGTAAATTATTGCTCATCCATACTGTATCCAGGAGTCATACGTCCCTCCGTGTCAACTTGTCAAAGTGCAGCCCCATCATGTGTTTCGCTAGATGCTGCTTCCGGGGGCATGTGGAGAGGATCGTGCAAATGAGGAGTTTTATAGGAGCGCCTCTGATGCTTAATTGGCATCACCGACGCATGTGGGCTGTGTCAGGCCGGCAGAGGAGCAGTGAGGGGGCGTTTCCGAGTGGCCACGGGTCAGGAAGAATGAATTCCTGTGATGTCAGAGACATGTGACCACTCTGATGAGCCCACATGCTCATTCCCGGCCCCACAGCACCCTTGCGCACTGCCAAATCAGCCATCTTTTCTCAGGGCAAGTTAAGGACAAAATCAGCTTTTCCCACCAATAAAAACGCTAGCAGTGGTCACATGACCATAACATCATCAAAAGGGCAGAGACAAAGTAAACAAATCTGCCATCTTGGCTCAGGGAAAACTAAGGGCAAATATCAGCTACAGCCCACCCACCAGTAGATATGGTAGAAATGGTCATGTGACCGTAACATCATCAAGGGGGCAGAGACAAGGTAAACAGTTCAGCCATCTTGGCTCAAGGCAAGCCAAGGGCAACATAAGCTACAGCCCACCCACCAATAGAGGCACTAGAGGCAGTCATGTGACCATAACATAATCAAGGGGGCAGAGACAAGGTAAACAAAGGAAGGAAGAGTTCAGATAAAAGAGGGGAGAGAAGAGAAATAGAAAAACACTTAAATATATGGACTGTAATTGTAGCCATGGCTGCATAGGCACTGCACAATATATGAAATCACATAATATAAACATAGTGCTGCAATCCATTACACAAATTTACATCACAGTGCACAGTGTAGTAGTCCAGCTAACACATATATGTGCACACCAATGCTCCAATAGTTTCTTCCTCCTAATGTATTCAGAACTCATTCTTCAGAGGCACATCGGATAAATTTCTCACCGTAGAAAATTAGTGAACTAAACAGACAAAAATAAAAAAACACACAATTTAAAAACTGAAGCAGGAGCAAAATAGTCTAGAAGAGTCAATCAACCTACATAGTTCCTATGCAGAGATATATAGGAGGCAGAAAAAGAGGCAAGGGCAATATATTACAATGACCCTGATTCTGTAACGCCAACCCCAGCATGGACTCCCCTCAAAATAATAATATTAGGATCACAGAGCCCGGTGGAGGTGGAAACTAAGGAGCCAGGAGACATATAGTTACGAAGTATCATGACAGCAAGTAAACAAGGGTCAACATTCACGGCGGAGGGATTGGGACGTGGTTGCGGCCAGACATCACCTAGGGAAACAGGATAGAGTCCAACCAGGGAGCAAGATAAATTAGTTAAAAAAAAACTATAAAGACTTAAAATATCTGTAACTGGACAGTACAGGTAGGACATTAAAGGAATGGCGCAAAACTCTGCCTTTCATTCAGGCCAGCCGGACTCAAAGTGCCGAGATTAGTAATCCAGCAGCATTCGAGTCTTGCCAATGCTTTTTGATATCACGTCCCCGAATTCCGAGCTGGAGGCTCGTTGGGTCACAGTTATGACTGTGTACCAACGTGTCTTTAAGGCTCGTGCCCCTCTTTGCTGTCATTAGTGGTCGTTCTGGTAGGAAGTCTGAGAATGTTGACTCAGTTTTCAAAATACTCCAGTGTCGACTCAGGATCAACAGGAATTTTGCTACTTTGCACAAGGACCCTTAACTGTACCAGATGCACTTTATTTTCCCTCTGTTGCCTTTGTGTTATTCTTTTCTCCTACCTTGCACCTCTGCTCAGTCCTTTGTTTATCCCGTTATTGCCTCCAAGATTTGTATAAGCAGTCCACAATGTAATTGATTAATAAACAGAATTGCATTTTGAGCACTAGCATGGACATTCTTGGTGTTCTTATTTTGCATATGGCGCAGAAGGCCCTTTCTTAACTATGTTGATGTTCTGGTTGTGTCCTTTTATTTATTATACAATTTTACAGTCTGAAGGTTTGTTTGGGTCCATCATGCTGTGCGGGGGCCATTATACAGTGTGGAGAGGTATTGGGCAATTATATTGTATGTAGGCCTATTATGCTGTGTGGGGGTCACAGTTGGGGGACCATACTGTTTTGGGGTCACCATACTTTTCCTGGACATTTGAGGGGTGGGGTACAGTAGGACCATCATACTTTACGAATGAAAGAGGAATCTAGGGGTCCAGTAGGAGGAAAATTAGAGGGCGCACAGTACCACACAGCAGGTGTAATAATAGGGACACCTAAAGCAGCAGCAGCTCAGTATTGGAGTATCAGCAGGATGAGGAGTTTGTGCAGGTTGTGGATAGATGGAGACAGTGCTGGAAATGTGAGAAGTCTAATGTGTTTTGTTGTAATCTCTGCAGCCGAGTCCTGGCTGGAAGAAATTGCGGTGTCGGTCTGGGCCAGATGGAAAAGACGGGAAAAGTGAACGACTCCATCAGAACGAACATCAGCTGTAAGTCACACTCACCATCTATAACTGTCCTGTAATCTCCTATATGTTCTGCAACACTGGTATCTACCACCATATGGCAGTAATATCAGTGCTGGTCTTTGTATAGAGATTTCTTTTAGTAACAGCATAGTGATTTGTTGAGGTTCTCCTACATCCATTATTAGGGTGCGCCACCATAGCTTTAATCAGGGTTACCTTGTTAGGGGCATACTCAGAAGTCTCACCCCCCCGAACCAAAGCCCTAGCTACGCCTCTGATCACAGGGATAAAAGAGGGATAACAGAGAAGTATATGCACTCTGGTATCTTTCAGCAGTGATGCAGTTAGTCGCAGTGATAAAAGACAAGTATATCCAGTCTATTGTCTTACAGCAGTGATACAGTTAATCGCAGTGATGAAAGAAAAGTATATGCAGTCTATTATTTTACAGCAGTGATGCAGTTACTCACACGGATAACAGAGATGTGGATTGGTAAAAGCAAAAATATATCAATAAACTGGAACTTTCAATAGAGATGCCATACATTGATAGAAGAATTGTTAAGTGTGAATAACACCTACAGATAATGGACTGAGCTTGGAATTAAAATAAGCTGAAAGTCAAATAGAAGTCAGAAATAGTGAGGAGATAATTAGAAATCAAGTTGGAGCTAGAGCTAGGTGGAAGGTTAAGCAACTCCTAACAAGCACATGGTTGCTGAGAAGAATGTTACCTCAATACATAGACAGCACATGGCTGCCTGAGACAACCTTAAAAGGCCTTGGGTGATGATGTATGAGGTGTTTGCTGGGGTACCAGAGGAGCCTGGCATGGACTAGTACAAAGGGAGAAGGTCATACGTGAAGAAAACAAGGCCCGAGGTTTGAGAGTGGACAGGCGAGTAACAGTACTAGTGTCTAAATAGCTGATGCCAATGCCGGTGCTGTTGGTTTTTGCAACTCCCACTTTCTTATTTCAGGATGCCATGTTGTGGGTTTTTTTATTTTACATGACCCGTCCATTTCCATGGGCACTATTTCTTTTACTATTTTTTTTTTACTTCCCTGTAATTAACTTTTGTCACTGTTTTCAACGACAATTCCCCCTTTTCCAAAAAGGACTGAAATAAAAATACAAGGTGTACATTCTAAAACCCAGCAGAACACAAAAAGACTAACAGACAAAAAGGTATTAGAGGTCCCAGAAGGACCAAGCGAACTGACAGAGATAGGCACCGAAGCACCTGGCTAGAAAAACAGTCAAACACTGAAGTCCAGCACAGCCAGAAGGGCGGAGCTGGAATATAAAGGCAGGTGGTCACGTGACCGCAAAACATATGATGGAAAAAACAAACAGGAGAGTTCTAACAGTACCCCCTATTTTATGAGGATCCTCCAGATCCTCCAGGCCCAGGCCTACCCGGAAGTCTCCCGTGGAAAGCTCTATCAAGTCTAGGAGCAGAGACATCATCCGCCCTTACCCAGAAGTTATCTTCGGGACTGAAACCCTTCCAGGAGACAAGATACTGTAATCTCCCTCTATGCCATCTAGAATTCAGGATACGAGAAATTTCATATTCGCCGTCTACCAACACAGGAGGAACTGTGACAGTGGAATCCCTATCTGATACATCAGCCTTTTTCAACAAGGAAACATGAAACACAGGATTAATCTTCCAGGAAGTAGGGACATCCAACCTAACTGCAGACGGGTTAACAACCTGAAGCACTTTAAATGGACCCACAAACTTAGGACCCAGTTTTTTAGAGGGAATCCTCAACCGCAGGTTCTTTGAGGACAACCAAACCATGTCACCCACAGTAAACAAAACCTCCTTACGTTTCCTGTCGAAATACTTCTTGGACTTCTTGTTAGCCTCTTGAAGGTTGCAACGTACATTAGTCCAAACTCTCTCCAAATCACCGGAAAAATTCTCCTCCTCTGGCACCGCCGACCCCAATTTGGAGAACGAACCAAAAGACAGATGTCTCCCAGTTCAACAAAAAAAAGGAGAACACCCAGCAGAGGAGGATGTATGATTGTTAAGAGCAAATTCTGCAAGAGGCAGAAACTCAGACTACACTTCTTGATTGTCCGCCACAAAACAAAGCAAAAACTGTTCAACATCCTGGTTCTTTCTTTCAGTCTGTCCATTAGACTCAGGATGATACCCAGACGAAAATGACAAATGGACTCCCAACCTGTCACAAAAAGCACGCCAAAAGCGAGCCACAAACTGAGGTCCTCTGTCGGAAACAATATCCGCGGGAACGCCATGAAGCTTGATAATCTCTTTAACAAACGCTTTAGTGAGTGTCTTGGCGCAATCATAACCCTATGAGGAGGTAAAACTTGCGACTCATCCTCCGAAAAAACCCTCCAAAAATCTTGAATAGGTACCGGTAATTCCCCTTTTTCCACAGCTGTAATGCGACCATTACAACATTTATCATAGCACTTCGAACTCCAAGACTTAATCACATTAGCAGACCAGTCCAGTAAAGGATTGTGCAGTTTTAACCAAGGCAAACCTAGAACGACTGGAGAGGGTAAATTATCTAATACAACCAAGTCCAAAATTTCTTGGTGAACTCCATTGATAGTGAGGGGAAATGCAACAACCTTGTGAGTAGTACATTTCAAGGGAGTGTTATCAATTGCAATCACAGAAATAGGTGATGACAAAGGTTTGGATCTCAATTTAAGTTTTTCCAAAAACCCTTTATCAATCACATTAAGTGTTGAACCACAATCCACAAATACCTGAAATTCAATCACATTTTCCTGCAAAGTAGTACTCCCTGAAAGAAATACTCCTGCAGAGCGTAAATAAGCTATACGGGCATACCTGACCTCTTTTTTTTCTTTACTTAAATGAAGCTCACAATTCTTAATCAAATGGTCAGTTTTATCACAATAAAGACACAATCCCTCAGCGAAACTCCGGTCTCTTTCCTGAGAGGAGAGCGACTTCACCCCAACCTCCATCGGTTCTCCGCCGTCAGAGCAGATTTTCTGGGGACTAGGACTTGGCATTACAGGAGTCTTTACCTCATTCTGCCTAAATCTCAGCCTCCGGTCCACACGAACAGCTAATTGCATGGCATCCCGCAGAGTCTCAGGTGCGGGGAATGCAATTAGCAAATCCTTAACCCTTTTACTCAGACCAGCAAGAAATAGACATTTCAGAGCAGGATCATTCCATATGACTTCTGAAGCCCATCTTCTAAAGTGTGTGCAATAATTTTCAACATCACCTGACCCCTGATTCAAACACCTGAGTTCTGCCTCAGCAGATGAGATTCGATCAGGATCATCATATAATAGACCCATAGCCGAAAAAAATTCTTCTACAGACCTTAAGCATGGATCATTAGGTTGGAGAGAAAAGGCCCACCCCTGTGGTTCTTTGCGCAAAAGTGACATAATAAAACCAATGCGCTGTGATTCATTCCCAGAGGACCTTGGTCTCAAACGAAAATATAACAAACAAGCATTTTTAAAGGAAAAAAAAACTTTCTGTTTACCATAAAAACATCAGGCAGTCCTACCTTAGCTCCCACAAAATGCGCTCCAGAACAGCTACTCACGTGTTGCTGGAGCTTGGCCACCTCCAGAGACAATCCCTGCAAGCGTTGAGCCAAATCCTGGACGGAAACCATACTGATCCCCGAATTTCTTTCCTTTTAGTTTTTTGGGCTGGACTTACTGTTATGATCTGCAACATGTACTAAGGAAAGATAGGGGAAAGCTGTCCCTACAGTAAGACTAAGCTGAATCCCTACGATGTAACGGGCTGCCTGTTCCTAGCGAACAGACCAGCCTTAGTCCTCAGCTAGTCTGAGCGAAGACCTATAGCATAAGGGGAGAGGTCCCTAAAAGAACTAAGGACTGGAACAAAAAATGGGACACCTCCTAAACAGAGAAGTTGTTGCAGAACACAAAAAGACTAAGAGACAAAAAGGTACTAGAGGTCCCAGAAGGACCAAGCAAACTGACTGAGATAGGCACCGAAGCACCTGGCTAGAAAAACAGTCAAACGCTGAAGTCCACCACAGCCAGAAGGGCGGAGCTGGAATATAAAGGCAGGTGGTCACGTGATCGCAAAACACAAGATGGAAAAAACAAACTGGAGGGTTCTAACAGGAACCTTCCCAAACACATTTCTTAGTCAGGGCTGCTTCTCGGCAGGGTTGAACAGGCCCACCAGAGAATCCTTGGGTCGGCCCTGGCTTCTCCATCAGGAGTGTTCATGATAGGCGCAAACTCTGCAGCTGCTATGGGGCTCTTGAGAGGAGAAGAAAGGTAAGCCCTCAGAATCAAATCCTCTGGTGGGCCCAATGTTTTTCAGCTTGAAACTGCTTCTCAGTGGGAGTTGTATTTCACTACAGCCATATTTGTTAGCTTGGTGAAAGGACTGGCATAGAGGGAAACCGTATCTACTCTGGCTGTCATTTCTCCGTCACCATCAGGTTCCGCCCATTGTCACACACTACCATGCCTGGCTGTATGTTCAGTGGTGAGAGCCACAGATCAGGCTGCTGTGTTACAGCTTTCAACAACTCTGCAGCGGTGGGCGGTTTGTCACATAAGCATTAAGCATGTTATCTTCAGCACAGCCTGTTGCTGTTTGGCCAAGGCAGTGCTGCAGTGCTTTCAACTTGTGACTGATGTGGTCATTTCGAAGATGGAGGAGGAGGTGCAGGAGCTGAACAATGTGATTACATTGAGGTTACATTGGCGTGTCTGTTTTTTATACTAAACAAAGATCCTAATGTGTTTTTATTTATTTTTTACATTATTTTTTAAGACAAATGCATTCACCAGGAAATGTAATTTTAACATTTTACAACCTTATGTGTCCATGTGGTGTGTGACACATCATCAGACACATCCTGTTTCATTTATGATGGACTGACTCTGAAAAACACAAAACCTATTTATATAGGGTCATCAGGCGGCCCTTACTATTCTTAAAGGACCAGCAGTCGGCCCTTGCAATTGTTAAAGAGTCATCAGCCGGCTATGCTTTATATATATATAGTTTTTAAGGTTGAAGGAAGACTAAGTCCATCTAGTCCAACCCATAGCCTAACTTGTTGATCCAGAGGAAGGCAAAAAAAAAACCATGTGGCAAACACTAAGCTCCACATTGGGGAAAAAAATTCCTTCCCGACTCCATAAGACAATCAGACTAGTTCCCTGGATCAACGCCCTATCAAGGAATCTAGTATTTATAACCTGTAATATTATACTTTTCAAGAAAGGCATCAATGCCCTTCTTAAATTTTAACAGTGAATCACTCATTACAACATCATGCGGCAGAGAGTTCCATAGTCTCACTGCTCTTACAGTAAAGAATCCCCGTCTGTGATTATGTTTAAACCTTCTTTCCTCCAGATGTAGAAGATGCCCCCTTGTCCCAGTCTCAGGCCTCAGAGTAAAAAGATCAGTAGAAAGGTCTTTGTACTGTGCCCTCATATACTTGTACATAGTAATAAGATCACCCCTAAGCCTTCTTTTTTCCACAGTAAATAACCCCAAGTGCAATAACACTTTGTTGCTCCCATTATTAATGAGTGGGTTTCCTATACTGTTATTGCGTATGCAGTGACTGCAAGGGCTGCCAAAAATTTGGACGCAACCCAATAACCCTTTGAAGAGACATAGAGGAGGGTCTCAGTAAAAAAATGTTCCCATTATAAAGGAGCGGGTCTCCTATAGTGGTAATGCCCATTAATTGACTGCAAGGGCTGCCAAAATTTGGGGAAAACCCCACTAACAATTTAAAGACACATAGAGCTGACATGTTCCCATTAGAAAGGAGAGGGTCTGCTATACAGTTAAAGGGTATTGTAATGCAGCGGCTTGCTGCATTTGCCAAAATGTCTGAGGGGGTGTGTTCTGGCTGACCATGTACCTCCCCTTCAGAAGACTGTGACATCATCACTGGTTTTGTGCGCACAGAGGGATATATATATGCAGGTGGTTTTGAAACACAGGGAGGCAAGAGACCTGATCCCTGTGTCTGGGACACCATTAGCCCTGGAAGGCACATGGCCTGAAGACCACATCTGGTGAGCCTTAAACCACAGCTTTGGCAGAACAGAGCTGATGGAAGCAGCTAGACCCGGCAAAAGGTAAAAATGATGTTTGATATGGACATTGATGTTGTTAACTTGCTGAAGACTGTGTCTGAAGCCAAGCGGGCATATCTGCCACTGAAAAGGCTCTAGGATATTACATGTGTAACATGCCTGAGAGCCACTGAGATGGACTATGTTATAGGCAGTTTATGATGTGTAATAAACTGCTGGACTTCAGATTACTGGAAAACGTTGCATGTGTGCTTTAATTGACCCGGTGAAGTGAGTGCCCCTCCACATGATCATTAGCGCTACCTCACAGTATGCAGTGAATGCAACGGTTGCCAAAAATTTGGAGGAACTTCAATGCCAATTGCAAGAGACGTAGAGGTCGGAGGGCCTCCTGAAAACAATGTTTCCATTATTAGGAAGTGTGTCTCCCATATTGTTTGCCTATGCAGTGAAGCAACGGCTGCCAAAAATATGGAGGAACTCCAATGCCCCTTGCAAGAGATGTAGATATGTTGATATGGTACATATGGTGGTGGAGGATGAGGATGCAGAGAAGGAGGAGGACAAGAGCAAATAGACAAAATCAGGAAACGTATACCCATGTCTGGGTGTGAAGACAGAGGTGCATGGGAACAGAGTTAGACCTCCCAAAAAAAGACACTGGATTTAAGTTTGTGCTACGCTGCTATCATTCGGTGGTGTTGAGAAGTCTGGCCCAATCCAGCCCTTGTTCATTTTTCTAAGAGTCAGCCTGTCAGCATTTTCAGTTGACAGGCAAATGCGCCTATCAGTAATAATTCCACCGCCGGCACTAAAAACCCGCTCTGACAAAACGCTAGCGGCAGGCCAGGACCTCCAAGGCGTAGAGAGCCAGTTCATGCCACATGTCCAGCTTGGATACCCAATAATTATAAGGCACAGAGGAATCACGTAGGATGTTGGTATGGTCGGCAAGGTACTCCCTCACGATCTTTGGAAATTTTGCACTCCTTGTGAGAGTACCCCGCGCCTCAGGGCCTGTGAGATGGGAGGGTCTGAGAAAACTGTCCCAGAACTTTGACAGTGTTCCCCTGTCTCTGCTGGATTGCATTTGTGGCTCTCTCACCTGTACTCCTTGGTTGTCCAACGAACTGTGACCTCTGCTGCCAACGTTTTCAGATGGGAATTTTTTTAATAATTCCTTAACAAGGGCCTTCTCGTACTGCACCATTTTATTAGGCCTGTCCTGCAAGGGAATAAGAGACAAAAAGTTCTCCCTGTAGCATAGGTCTAGAAGCGTCACCAACAAGTAATTACCATCACCCAAAATTTGGACAATGCGAGGGTCAAGGGAAAGGCAGCATAACATAAACTCAGCCATGTGTGCCAGACTGCAAAGAGGCAAGACTTCCGTGTCCTCACCAAGAGGACGACTGACCATGCACTCCTCTTCATCCTCCCCTTCCTCCCTGTCCTCAGGCCATCCACGCTGAACAGACGGTATGACAGTTGTGCAGGGAGTACAGTCTATAATGCAGGAAACAAGCTCCTGTTCTTCCTCCTCCTCCTCCTCTTCCTCATTGTCACCCAATCCACATTGGGATGAGATGAGGCTGGGCTGTGTGTAATCACACTGTATGGTTCTGTGGCACCCCAGGCGTCCGGTTGCCACAGTGGCATTGCCTCCCTCACAAGAGGTGATGCCATGCCTGGAAGCAAGATGGAGTCTCCTAGTCAGGTATACTAGCATGCAACACTTTCCTGGCTTCAGACCTGCAAGGGGAGCTTCTCCCCATGGCAACTGGAATCTGGAGGCGGGGTTAGTTAGAGTTAGTGAGAGGAGTTGAATACAGGACAGCGACGAGGAAAGACCTGGGGAGTGGAGTTGCAGGGCAGCTCACCACAGAGAGGAGCGTAGAAGAACCGGACACTGGAGTCCGAGGTTGTGGGGCACTGAAGGCCCAGCAGCAGAAACTGGAGGACAGGAGACTGCAGGTCTCCTGGCCCCATCAGACGCCCGGCGACACAGCAGCGCCATAGGGCCCAGTACCGCCACGTGGGAGCGACACTTCAGGAAGGCCCGAGCTGCCTGCCATACGGGTGAGCACAAAGACGTTTTACTCAGGGACGAGGGCCACAATACAGCTATAAGCAGCACGGCCAAAGAGATTAGCGCAAAGGGAAGGCCTACAACTTCACCTGGCGAGGTGGATTCCCAACTTGCTTCCAGGCCGCCCGGACCTCTACTACCAGCTAGTACCCGTGCCCTGGTTTGCCTAACCACCGCAAGTAAAGATAAGAGGAAACTGCCATTAAGTTGTGGACTGGTCATTATGTGCGCCATCTCCTGCACTACACTGCACAGCAACATCTATAACATCACCACTTCCTCCCATGGAGCTAAACTCTCCCTGTGGAGAGCTGAACCAACTCTGCTGCGTTATCATCAGCTCCAGAGGATCTGCACCGCAGCGGCGGCCCCATATAGCCGCATACCACAGGTGGCGTCACGAATGTTATATATATGAAAATTTAATTCCCCTTTTCTCAACATCCCATTTTATTGACCACCCTGGGTCATGGACTGGGTCACCGCCACTGTGACACCCCCAGCACCAACCGGCCTGGCTACCGAGTACCCCACGGCCCAGGGGGCGCGTCAGTTCCTTGCTCCATCTCATCTTGCTCCACCTGCAATGCATCCTCTTTTAATTGAAAGCAGAGAGCGTTTCAAAAGACAGAGAAGCGGGATGGTGATGCTAATTATGGCGTCATCACCACTCACCATCTTGGTGGATTCCTCAAGTTTTGGAGGATGGTACAGATGTCTGACATCCATGTCCACTCCTGAGGTCTTATGTGTGGAGTCTGACCTGAATACCAATGGCCTTGTTGATGCTGGTTGTCAACAACTTCTCTCTTCTGCTCACAAATCCTTCCCAACATCTGCAATGTAGAGTTCCAATGCATGGAGACATCGCAGGTCAGTCGGTGAGCTGGAAGCTGCAAACTCTGCTGAAGCATGGCAAGGGCGGCGGAAGTTGTAGCTGACTTTCTAAAATGGGCACACAGGCGGCGTACTTTGACAATCAGATCTGACAGATCCGGGTAGGATTTGAGAAATCGCTGAACCACAAGGTTAAGCACATGGGCCAGGCATGGTACGTGTGTGAGCTCGCCTCACCTCAGAGCCGCCACCAGATTCCGGCCATTGTCACACACGACCATGCCTGGCTGTAGGTTAAGCGGTGTCAGCCACAGATCTGCCCGCTCTTTTAGAGCTGTCCACAACTCTTCAGCGTTGTGTGGTTTGTCACCTAAGCATATTAGCTTCAGCATAGCCTGTTGCCGCATGGCCGAGGCAGTGCTGCAGTGCTTCCAGCTTGCAACTGATGTGGTCATTTCGGAGATGGATGCTGAAGAGGAGGAGGAGGAGGTGCAGGAGCTGTAGAATGTGGGGGCAACCCTGATTGACCCAGGGCCTGCAATCCTCGGCGTCGGGAGGACATGTTCAGTCTCAAGGTCCGACTGGGTCCCGGCTTCCACTATATTAACCCAGAGTGCCATAAACGAGATGTACTGTCCCTGTCCACAAGCACTTGTCCACATGTCCGTGGTTAGGTGGACTTTCCCAGTAACTGCGTTGTTGAGGGCATGTCTAATATTGTGGGACACATGCTCGTGTAATGCGGGGACGGCACACCGGGAGAAATAGTGGCGGCTGGGGACCAAGTACTGAGGGACGGCCACCGCCGTCAGGTTGCAGAAAGCTTCCGTCTCCACGAGCCTAAAAGGCAAGATTTCGAGCACAAGCATTGCGAAATGTGTGAATTTAGTAGTGTGACCTGTGGGGCGTTAGCTGCGTTTTTGCGTTTGCATTCCAAGGACTGGGGTAGGGACAACTGAACACTGCGCTGGAACAAGGACGTGGACATGCTTGCTGATGGTGCTACTTGAGAGTGTGCAATGACAGGTGCAGGGCGGGAGGGATCTTTGCATGCGCCATGTACAGGGGATTGGCGTGCACGCACAACAGCGGAAGAAGCAGTGGTGTCACCCGCAGAAACTGTTGCTGGACCCTGGGGTTCGGCCCACTTAGTCGGGTGTTTGCTGCCATGTGCCTGATCATGCTGGTGGTGGTCAGGCTGCTAGTTTCGCTACCCCTGCTGATTCTGACCTGGCAGGTTGTGCAAATGGCCTTTTTGGGGTTATCTGCAGAGTCTTTAAAAAATAACCAGACTTGGGAAGACCTAACAGTTGTACTGGCAACTTCCATTGTGTTGGCGTTGCGAGGAACGCTTTCCCGTCCTAGGTCTGTGTCCACCACTCTGCTTCTTCCTGCCTGTTGTGGTGCTATGCCTCCCTCCCCCTGTGTGCTGCTGTCCTCGCTTTGTGTGTGTCCCGCCAGGCTGGATCAGTTACTATATCATCCACCACCTCGTCTTCCACTTCCAAACCCTGGTCCTCCTCCTGACTTTCTGGCAATTGAGTCTCATCATCATCATCCACCTCTTGCGACAGTAATTACACTTTACCACCGTCGCCTACGTGTGACTGTGGCTGCTCCAATATTTGGGCATCGCTACACATGTTCTTCTCTTGACTCGCTTGAAGCTGGCCGGGCGAGAGGCCCGAACCTACAAATGGAAAAGTGAACAGCTCTTCTGAGTGTCCAAGTGTGGGATCAGTTGTCTCCGGGCACTCGGCATGGTGGGGGGAAGGAGGATGAGGGTGAGGAATATGCTGTCCAGACTCACGGCTACTGTGACTTGACTGTGTGGAAGACAGGGTGGTGGTGGTTGCCAAGTGACTGGAAGCATTATCTGCTATCCAACCAATAACCTTTTGACACTGGTCTTTGTTCAATAATGGTGCTCTGCGGTCCCCTAGTAATTGGGACAGGTCGAGCTACAAGATGTGGGTGTTGTCTCACAATTTCACCTTGCCCACGGCCACGTCCAAAGGGTCTGTGCCCTATTGGAAAACCAAACAAGCTACTGTATGACTGTTCCACTGGACTCTCAGTTCATCTATTAATTTCTGATTTAGCACACCCCTATCAAAAGGGTTAATTTATCTTTAATGTGTGTTATTCGGTTCTGTTTTAGTACAGAGTATTCCCTATAAAATATGAGTGCCGAATTGTGCATTTTACAACTTTGCATTATTCCATTCTCTAATAAATATATGAATGGTGTTGCCATTCACCTCTTCAAATTTGTGTGTCCATATATACCAAGCCACTATCTGCACTGATTAGAGTGTCACTGTATACACTGTGTTCCAAATTATTATGCAAATAATATTTTCACAGATTTTCCCAAATTACCTATATGAATTGCAGTCATTGTAATTTTCCAGTCAAATAACTATTAGAGTACAATTGAAAGGTTTTTGTACAAACTGCCTATGATAACAGTATATTTTTTAAAAAATAAAACACTCAAACTGCACTCAAAATGCATGTTCCAAATTATTATGCACAGCAGAGTTTTCAACCTTTTCATTTTAATAAAGAACAAAAAAATGGTCATTTTTGAAATTATAAGCATTAGCAGGTTATTAGAAACTGAAATCAAACAGTTTTCAACTCAAAACTTTATTCTAGGTGATGTTACATTTGCACATAGGACCCCTTGTTCGAAAGGAGGTTCTGAACTCTCTCGTCCATTGAATTTGTCAGGTTTTGGATGGTTTCTGCTTCAATTGTTTTGCATGAGGACAGAATACCCTCCCAGAGCAGTTGCTTAGATGTGAACTGCCTCCCGCCATCATAGACACTCCTTTGATGATGCTCCAGAGGTTCTCAATGGGGTTGAGGTCAGGGGAGCATGGGGGTCACACCATAAGTTTGTCCCCTTTTATGCCCATAGCAGCCAGAGATGCAGATGTGTTATGTGCAGCATGAGACGGTGCATTATCATGCATGGAAATGATCTTGCTGCGGAATGCACGGTTTTTCTTCTTGAACCATGGCAGGAAGTGCTGTTTGAGAAACTCAGCATACATTATGGAGTTCATCTTTACCCCTTCAGGGATCCTAAAGGGGCCGACAATCTCTCTCCCCATGATTCCAGCCCAAAACATTACTCCACCTCCTCCTTGTTGGTGCCGTAGCCGTGTTTTCATGGGGTGTCCATCAACCAGCCATCCTCCACTCCATCCATCTGGACCATCGAGCGTTGCACGGCACTCATCGGTGAACAAAACAGTTTTGAAGTTAGTCTTCATGTATTGTTTGGCCCACTGGAGCCATTTCTGCTTGTGTGCAGTGGATAGAGGAGGTGGACAGGATGGCTTACGCACAGCTGCCAACCTCTAAAGGACCCTGCATCTTGTTGTTCGGGGGACGTTGGAGGTACCAGCAGCTTCAAAAACTTGTCTGCTGCTATGATAAGGCTTTTTTGCCGCTGCTCTTTTAACCTGACGTAATTGCCTGTAGGAAAGAGTCCTCAATTTTCCCTTATCAGCACGCACACGAGTGTACTGTGAATCAGCTACATACTTCTTGATTGTGCGATGCTCAGGATGAAGTGTCTTGGCAATGTTGATTGTAGTCATGCCTTGACCTAAACACTCCACAATTTGTTGCTTCTCAGCAGCCGACACATCCTTTTTCTTTCCCATTTTGGCAGAAAATGTAGGCTGCTTAATAATGTGGGACAGCCTTCTTAAGCAGTCTTGCCTTTCATTGGACACACCTGCCAAACTAATTAGCACAGGTGTCTGCAATTGCTTACAGTGATATAAAGAGCCCTGACACACATCACCATCAATGAGTTTAACTGACAAACAAAAAAAATTCTTACCTTATCACTCCTAAACACATTTGCATAATAATTTGGAACACAGTGTAGATACACACTTCCAATTAATAACAAACAGTTGTCAATTTATTCATAAAATTCTATGAGGTAGAAAGGAAAGATAATCCAGAATTGTTAATATTATGGGCAGGGCTGCCACCAGGAATTTCCTGGCCCCATACTGGCAAAATTTTCGAGCCCCCTTAAGACTCCACCCAGGCTCCATCCCAGCTCCGCCTTCACCCCTCAAATCTTCCGCAGTCCCACCGCCCACTCTTGGAAAAACTCTACTTTCTGCACCATGTCCTCACTAATCACACATTAACAGCGTCACATGCATTTTTTAAAATTACCAATAATATCACATACAAGGGACAAATACCATCACACAATGACCAGACCACATATTATCACCTGTGACTGGCTTGCGGCTGTTAACTATTGCCTTGCGGGAAGCTTTCAAGTGAATGTTTACAGAAACTGAACCCTTATCTACTGTACATCCACATGGTGTGGATGTACAGTAGATAAGGGAAGTAATATCCGGTGAAATTAACTGTACATCACAGATGGATGAGGCCACAGCAAAGTGTAAAGAAATCAAACCAGAAAAAAATAATGGGTTGAAAAGCATATATAACAAAAAAAAAGGAAAAATAAACGGTGTGTTCCAATAAAGAGTGCATAAAGAAGTGTAGGAAGTGTATATTATGATGAAAATTATGTCTTAAGAAAAAAAATTGTAGTCACCTAAATGTGACAAAAATGTGTATATATAATACAAATAGATTTTTTGTTTTGTAAAATCCAGTAAGCATTAGCCCTTCATTTAGGTCGTTCAGTGCCATGGAATTAAGCATATAAATCCACCGAGACTGCAATCTCAAAGTGTGGAACTGTCACGACTGAGCAGCACCCTGTTGGGACCTGTGGTGCATCTGGGATCAGAAGATCACAGAGATTAGCTGATCACAGGTACTCTTTGGAGTCTACATGGCCATTTACATGAGTGGTGCAGGTTTATTCTTTCTTATGGTACGGAAGAGGTTAAGAGTTCCTGGTTTAAATCTGCTGAGATTCCATTTGGCTTTTGTCTCAGCTCCTGATCATTGGGACCACTCCCCCCTTCATTGTTTAAACCCACTCCTGGCTTCCTCTCATGACAGCAATAGAGTTTCTATACTGAGCCTGACTTCTCTGGAGAAGGTGTTCCTAGGAGACACTTGGGTTGTGTCTTCCATTTCCATTGTGGCTTCTCTCCTTCCCTGTGTTGTCTTGTCCTAGTTGTAAAACCAGTGTCTTGCTGCCATTCTCAGTTTTCAACCCTGACGGCTGATTTTTATGAAACTATAGAAAATGGTCCGCCACTGAAGTTAGTCCGTTACCTTCAGTCTTATTCAGTTATATGAAAAAGTTTGGGCACTCCTATTAATCTTAAGCTTAATGTTTTATAAAAATTGGTGTTTTTGCAACAGCTATTTCAGTTTGATATATGTAATAACTGTTGGACACAGTAATGTTTCTGCCTTGAAATGAGGTTTATTGTACTAACAGAAAATGTGCAATCTGCATTCAAACAAAATTTGACAGGTGCATAAGTATGGGCACCTCACCAGAAAAGTGACATTAATATTTAGTAGATCCTCCTTTTGCAAAAATAACAGCCTCTATTTGCTTCCTGTAGCTTTTAATGATTTCCTAGATCCTGGATGAAGGTATTTTTGACCATTCCTCTTTACAAAACAATTCCAGTTCAGTTAAGTTTGATGGTCGCCGAGCATGGACAGCCCTCTTCAAACGATCCCACAGATGTTCAATGATATTCAGGTCTGGGGACTGGGATGGCCATTCCAGAACATTGTAATTGTTCCTCTGCATGAATGCCTGATAGATTTGGAGCGGTGTTTTGGATCATTGTCTTGCTGAAAGATCCTTCCCCTGCGTAACTTCAACTTTGTCACTGATACTTGAACATTATTGTCAAGAATCTGCTGATACTGAGTGGAATCCATGCGTCCCTCAACTTTAACAAGATTCCCGGTGCCGGCATTGGCCACACAGCCCCAAAGCATGATGGAACTTCCACCAAATTTTACTGTGGGTACCAAGTGTTTTTCTTGGAATGCTGTGTTTTTTTGCCGCCATGCATAACGCCTTTTTGTATGACCAAACAACTCAAACTTGGTTACATCAGTCCACAGGACCTTCTTCCAAAAATAAATTGGCTTCTCCAAATGTGCTTTAGCATACCTCAGCCAACTCTGTTTGTGGCGTGCTTGCAGAAACGGCTTCTTTCGCATCACTCTCCCATACAGCTTCTCTTTGTGCAAAGTGCGTTGTATAGTTGACCGATGCACAGTGACACCATCTGCAGCAAGTTGATGCTGCAGCTCTCTGGAGGTGGTCTGACGATTGTCCTTGACTGATCTCACCATTCTTCTTCTCTGACTTTCTGATGTTTTTCTTGACCTGCCACTTCTGGCCTTAACAAGAACTGTCCCTGTGTTCTTCCATTTCCTTACTATGTTCCTCACAGTGGAAACTGACAGGTTAAATCGCTGAGACAGCTTTTTGTATCCTTCCCCTGAACAACTATGTTGAATAATCTTTGTTTTCAGATCATTTGACAGTTGTTTTGAAGAGCCCATGATGCCACTCTTCAGAGGAGATTCAAACAGGAGAACAACTTGCAAGTGGCCACTTTAAGTAGCTTTTCTTATGATTGCATATACCTGGCTATGAAGTTCAAAGCTCAATGAGGTTACAAAACCAAAAAAAGTGCTTTAGTAAGTCAGTAAAAAGTAGGTAGGAGTATTTAAAACAAGAAAATGATAAGGGTGCCCATACTTATGCACCTGTCAAATTTTGTTTGAATGCAGATTGCACATTTTCTGTTAGTACAATAAACCTCATTTCAAGGCAGAAATATTATTGTGTCCAACAGTTATTACATATATCAAACTGAAATAGCTGTTGCAAAAACACCGATTTTTATAAAACATTAAGCTTAAGATTAATAGGGGTGCCCAAACATTTTCATATAACTGTATATCGATGCTTGAATTGAAGAAATTTGTTGTTTGTCTTCTCAATTCTTCTGTTGTGTGACCAATATAAACCTTCAGGCAAGGGCAGGGCCTGTTAAGATATAAATAACATTTTGTTTGGAAATTTTAATATGATTTTAATTTGAATTAGTCTGCCCTTAAGGGATGTTGAAAGTTTGTTATGACTGGTAGATATTGACTGACATTGCTTTCTCCACAAGAATAGGAGTCCTTCAGTGTAATACCTTGACCCAAAATGCTTTGGGTTATGTGATGTGACTGCATACAATTTTATCCTTTAATATTTCTAGCCCCTCATGCTATCAAGTGGTGTTTCTCAGTAACATAAGTTCTAGGTGTGTAGATCAGAATATCTCAATGGGTATGTAAGATCCTATAAATGTTCATCCGTTGATTATTGCGCAAGAGACTAAAAGGTAAAGATACATCTTACAAGATTGGTTATCAAATAGGTCATATACTGTATGTTGCTGTTTCATGCTCTTGGTAAAGCTTTTGAGATGAATTTCTCAAAGTATATCCTCTCCTTGAATCTTCAGGTAAATTGTCCTGCTGATTATCTAAAATCCCCATTATCCCAGCTGATTCGTCATAATTATATGAACTGTCTAGTCGGAATATCATTTCTCTCAAGGTGTGGGTAGAAATTCTGGCAGTGTAAAAGGCTGTTATTTGCTGTATTTTTGTGGAAAAAAAAATGGTGGTTTCAATTATACCATTTCTAACTTGAATATTAAAAACAGAAAAAACTGGCCGGCACTTCCAAAACAAGAGACAGGTGTGAACAGGTGCTTATTAGGAGCAGCTAACTCCATATACAACAAACAAAGCAACACACTGTAACACTAAGTATGCGAAAATGAAATTTGAATAGCATTACTGCTGTAGAAAATAGAAATAAATGAGAAATCTTAGCGCATAAATTGGCCAATTCATGCGTACCTGGTAGCCACGGTAAGGCTTTTCTCAAAAATACTAGAACCCTATCAATGTGAACTCCTCTCTAAGAGACATATGTTTGCTTGTGTGTGGGATAATAAGATCCTGCTGCAATTAAAATCGCCTGTGGCATAGAGGCGGAGTGCTCTGTCAAAGGTTAAACATAGAAACAGAAAAAACTGTCCTGCACTTACAAAACAGGAAACAGATAAGCATTAAGTCCATCAATCATACGTAAGGCGATATAAAAGTAAATGTGTACAGGCAAGACAGTTGAGGGTCAACCCCCTAGAATCCGAAATCCACACTAAAACAAAGGGATACAATTTATGAGACGAGACATCTGTACTGTTAAGCTGTGTGCCCACGATGCGTTTTTTAAGCGTTTCCGCAGCAGCAATTCTTGGTAGAAGGCCTGCCATGTTCCCCAATGATAATCCACATGTGCTGTGCACATGCTGCGGAAATTTCCGCTGTGGACTATCATTGCGGAAAAATATGCAGCATTACCACTTATTTTGTGAAATCGCTGCAATTTGGCCACCATAGACTTGCATTGAGCCTCTTCAAATCCGCAAATGTGTAAAACTACTTGCGCATTTGCGGTGATTTTGTAGCACAAAACCGCAGCAAATGGGAAGTGACCTCATGTGGGGGCATTCCTGCCATCCCATGAGCATCCCATAAATCCAGGAAGACGAGAATCTCATACCATTCCCGTCTTCCTGGATCATGACTGAGCACCTGGGGTGGTATAAACGAATGGATCTGAATATGCCTTTCATGATCAGTGTGGTAAGGGTCTATGTGTGTGGGGTCTGTGTGCAGGCACACATAGGCCAATGTGACGCTACTACTCCCATCGACCTATGTCTGTTCCCGGTCCACTAGTGCCAGCAGGATCAGTTCGATGGGAGCAGTAGTTTATATTTTTTGCCCTCATATGTTTATATTTATGCCCCCATATTTTTTTTTATTCTTTTGTCCACTTAATTTTTTATTAATTTATTGTCCCCATTTTTTTTTTTGGTCTCCAATAAATTAAATAAATAAATTTAATTAGTGGCCAGTAGTTACCTTAAAATAAATTAGTTCACACATTACATGCCCCCGCCGATCGCCACCTAAAATAAAAAAATAAAAAATACACCTATACTCACCTAGACACCTAATTCCCCGAAGCCATCGATCTCCTGTAATAAAAAATGAAATAATAAACCACAACCTTATCCTTACCCCTCCATAGTAGTCCATGAGTGTCCCACAAAGATCTCCAGTATAGAGCAGCCACATAAAATGTGACCGCTCTAAATGAGCTCTGCTGATACAATGATGGGCAGTAAAGCGTCCCTGTCATTGCATCACGGAGTTCACCGGAGTTCAGGCAGCGCTGCTGCGGTGATCTCCTTTACGGCCCCGCTGACCTTGAGAAATTCCCACAGTACAGCAGGACCTTAAAGGTGGTCACCGGAGCTGCGCTAATGCCCTCCGGTGACCTCAGTCAGTTCCCGGCAGTGTGAGCATACAGCAGCCATGCACAGCTGTCACATCTCCAGATGTGACAGCTGTGCATGGGAGATCAGCGCTGGAACGTGGAAAGGTAGTTTTTTTTTGTTTGTTTTTTTTTAGTAAATTAAGAATTTATTAAAATGGTGTGGCTTATTTCAACTAAAATTTTTTTTTTTCGTGGTGTTTGTGTTTATTTTTTTACTTTTTAACTCTTTGTTGGTTAGTAATGGGGGTGTCTTAATAATAATAATAATCTTTATTTTTATATAGCGCTAACATATTCC
This sequence comes from Phyllobates terribilis, assembly GCF_046119375.1. Lineage (NCBI taxonomy): Eukaryota > Metazoa > Chordata > Amphibia > Anura > Dendrobatidae > Phyllobates > Phyllobates terribilis. The sequence goes on along the minus strand of NW_027362762.1, from coordinate 659,480,819 downwards.
GCAGTGCTTTACATACATTATCGTCGCTGTCCCCATTGGGGCTCACAATCTAGATTCCCTATCAGTATGTCTTTGGAGTGTGGGAGGAAACCAGAGAACCCAGAGGAAATCCACGCAAATACGGGGAGAGCATACAAACTCCTTATAGACACCCCTCATTACTAACCTGGGCTTCATGCCAACTGGCTTGACTTGAACCCCAACACAATTACCCCCTGCCACCGCACCAGGGCAGCGTGGAAGAGCGAGGCTAAGTGCCAGATTTGGTGCACAAATATGATGTTCCAAATCTGGGGCGGCTGAGGGCTGATTTTATAGCATGGGAAGGGGCCTATAACTATGGACCCTTTCTAGGCTATTTATATCAGGTCGCAGCTGTCAGCCTAGCCTTTGCTGGCTACAATTTTTAGGGGGGTCCCATGTTGTTTTTTTGGGGGGTTTCCCCCTGTAGAATGGCCAGTAAAGGCTAAGCTAACTGCTGCAGCCAGGTATTAATAGCAAGGGAAGGGGCCATGATTATTGGCTACTTCCCAGACTACAACATCAACCCTTAACTGTCTGCTTTCCCTCTGCTGGTTATTAAAATTAAGCGGGAGCACACCTAATTTTTTCTTTTTTAATACATTGAAATTTAAGATTATTGTACAGCGTATGTAGGTTTATTCACTGAAAGCTCCTGCATACGCTGGGACATATGTATATATGTATTTTTTTTTTTTTTTTTTATCTTAATTACACCCTTTTCGGTTTATTAATTCACTGATGTAATGTTAATGCATTGTAAGTGGAGAAGTATCCCGAATTATGGGACCAGGCCAGCGAACTCTACAAGGATAAACTGCGTAGAAGAGACGCTTGGCACACTGTTGTCAGAGAAATTTACTCTCTATGGGTGGACGCGGACAAAGTGGCCCAAAAAACAAATTTGTAAGTTTTTATTTTTTTGGATATTTGTACCATGCTGTAATATAGATTTGTAATTTTATTTATGTTTAAAATGCAGTACATAATTTTATTTGTTTTTTTTTTTGTTTTTTTTTTAATTTCAGTGGAAGATGTAAAAAAAAAAGGTGCCGCTCTGTCACCGACCGCCTGATGAAGTCAGAGTCCAGGCGAAGCGGCTCATCGCCCCTCAAAAGAAAGGTTCCTTATGCAGACCAGCTGGCCTTCATTTTGACCAGCAGGAGTTTTCTGAGGTAATTTCACAATAATTATTTGTAAACTAAATTTCTTTCAAAGTGTTGTATTAACATGCCTTCTTTTTTTTTCCTTTTTTCTACAGTACTGAAAGCAATGTAAGGGCCCGACACCTGCTATACACGAGGAGACCAGCACGGAACAGGGAGCAGAAGAGGATTCAGAGGATTTATTTCTCCTGTCTTCTCCGGATCCTCATGGTGCTGGTCCTTCTGGTTCGCCCGCCGCTGCCTCCTCATCTGTTGCGGGTGTCGCGCTGGGGTCTGCTGCTGATGCTGCTCCTGCTTCTGGCGCTGAAGGTAGCTCTGCTGGTGGTGCATCTAGGCCCACTGGGATGGGGGCTGGTTCTGCCCGTCCCATGGCATTGAGAAGGGCAGCAAGTAAAAAGGCCAAAAGCCAAGAGGTTGGGAGTAGTGCACTTGAAGCCCTCACTACTGGCACCCTCAATCTTATGGACAGGGAACACAAAGAAGTTTGACAAATTGTGGCTTTCAATAGCAGGCCGCCTAAGATCCATGCCACGGAACAAGCAGAACTTGTACATGACAGCAGCCAACACTCTTGTCATGGCAATTGATGCACCATCGCCTATGCCCTCGGCACCAGCCCTAATAACTGGGATATTTAATTTGTTTAATCCCAGTGGGCCTCCACCAGAAGCTGCCACCCAGCGTTTTGGGCAGATTGCAGCATTCCGGCCCGAACCTTCAGAGGCACATGGAAATTACGGTCGCCCACCAGCCCCTGGAGCATCTTGTCATCATCCTGGTCCATCTCCCAACACCAGGACATGTTTCTAGGGTATGGCTACGAGCCTCAATTTCAGTAAAATTACTTACCCCTGTCACCATTTTTGGGCCATTAAAAAATAGACAGCACCTGTAGGTCGTTATATACACCATTTTTTTTTAAAAAGACTGAATGCGTTCAAAAACACCTTTTGTTATAGTCATCTACACCAGGCTTCAGGAGTAGGGGACTGTAAGAAAAGATGTTTAGTTTGATATACTAAAACGAACTACAGGTGCTGCTTTATGGCCCAAAACTGTTGACAGGTTGGCCTATGAAACAGTGTTTGTTGGGACATTGAAAATTAATGGAAAATGTTTGTCCGAAAGTTTACTTGACAAGTTTTGTTTTTTTTTTGTTACAAGTTTTTTGCACAAATATAATATATATATAAAAATACATTAATATTTAAAACATTTGAGTTCATTTTACTTAAAGTAAAACTTATACTATAATTAAGTATATACTGGTGTCATTGAAAAATTTAATCTAAAAAAAAAAAAGGGCCCCTGATCTGCACTGACCTGAGCGCAGGTCAGGGGACCGCAAAATTTTTCAAGTTATTCTGCTACTGTACGTGTGTAGTCATCTGTATGTAGGCGATTGGAATTGAAAAAAAAAAAAATAATTGGTTAATTTAGCTGACTTTTGACAACAAAGGGATGAATACTCTCAACATTGTTCTTTGCTAGTTCTGCTCACAGCACAAGCAAATGACAATGGTGAGTGATGACTTTAGCAGCCAGTACTTGGGAAGAGCGCTCTAGTCGTACCACCGATTCCCAGGCACCGGTTCGAATATCTCAGGGTTTTTTTTTTGTGTCAAGTAGCTGAAATATTTTCACGGGTGATGCACTGGAAAGCCATCTTGTGACTTCTACTTCTGAGCATAATCAGGGGTAGGGGTCACAATGTAAGTGTATGATAGTCACGTTCTACCATTGTTGTGGATGTCAAAGACTTACATAAACTTATGCGTAGACGTATGGTCATAAAGCAACACATAGAAGGTGATAATTGAATAACTAATGGAGATAAGATTGAAAATTAAAACAAATTGATTTATTATTTAAAAAGGTTTTTGTAATTTTGTAAAGAATAACTTTTCTAGAAGTTCTTCTTTTATTGGGCATCAGATCTTCTCTGCTGGTCAGGCTGCACACCACCGACATAGGAGTATTGCCAGTGCATGGCACCTTCAGGACTCATGAAGTAGTCAGCGAAGGTTTCTCGCACTCTGCCACCTGAGTTGGATTGCCTACCTGGAGCCAAGTTGACCACTGGAATTAATTCTAACAGCCGTGACTCCTCATCTTGCTCAGTGCTGTATTCACGAGCATAGTTGTGGAGTACACAGCATGCCTTAATTACAGTGTCAACGGTTTCTGTATCCAACTGGATGGCAGTGTGAAAGATCCTCCACTGACTACACATGATTCCGAAGGTGCATTCCACATATCTGCGTGCACGACTCAGCCGATAATTAAAACTCCACCGCCGGTCATTCAGTGCTCTCCGTGGGTATGGGCACAGCAGGTTGGTCATTAAGGGCAACGCCTTATCCGATAGCATCACAAAGAGAACTAGATGTGTGAAACCCGGCAAAGGTCTTGGGGCTTGGAGCGTTCCATCATCTTGAAGAATTTGCAGCCCAATCTGTGATGATCGCAACACCCGAGAGTCCCCAGTACTGTCATAAGCACCAATGTCGATGGCAACAAATTTGTAATGTGCATCAGCCACCGCCTTTAGGACCACAGAAAAATACTTCTCATAATTAAAGAAACGTGATCCTGATCGTGGTGGCTGCTGAACTCTCACATGTTTGCCATCGACAGCACCTATGCAGTTGGGGAAATTGGCCACAGTTTGAAAGCCTGCTACGACCTGCAGCCAAGTCTCCTCGGTTGGTGAAGGCATCACGATGGGCTTCAACTTCTGCCAGATGACGCTACATGTGCACCTCACAATTCTGGAAATGGTGGATTTACCAACCCTAAATTGGAGGTGCAGTGATGTATAGCTCTCTCCTGTGGCCAAAAACCTGAAAAGGAAAAATATAAAATTAGAAGAGACACAAAAAAGAAAAGAAATACAAGACAACATTATAATCCCACACTTGTAATTACTATGGAAAAAAAAAATGGACTTATTGTAAATTACTATTCCAGCACTGAGCGCACATTTTTTTCACATTTTTTTTTTTGTTGTTTGGTTGGACATTTGCTAGGTGTTTTTTCGTCATTTGTTTACTCGTGAGTTCACACATATGTAGTCAGTTGTCATTGGCTGTTTGCCTCCATTGTTTGCTCTTCATGTCACACATATCAATTCTATTTAGCGACCTTATCACTATGACCCAGCAAATCTTATGTACACAAAAACATTAGACACAGAGGAGCCTTCACCAGAGGCTGACTAACCAAGGTAAACCTGAAGGGAGGGGTGAGCTGTTGTGCCCATTCATGGGTGGTGGAACTACTGATGCCAGTTTGAAAAGACAAGGAGTGGATAATTGTCTGTAGGACAGATTCTTTATTTTAAATTTATCAATGTTGTAAGGAATACAACTAATTAAATGGTTAATGTTCCTATGTGATTATTAATACAAAACCGCACATCTTTAGGGCTCTTTCACACGTCTGTTTCTCCGGAACGAGTGGTGACAGTTTCCAGACGTACCACAGACAGCAGACGTAATGATTGTTATTATTTCATTCTTAATTTTACAGGTGGGGCCACACTATTAACCCCCTTATCATGGTCCCTACTGGTGCTGATCAAAGCGCCGGCAGAGAACCATGATGAGGGCAGCGTTCAGCAATGACTACAGGGAATAGCGATAATAGTACTGCTGACTCCCAGAAGTCCATCCATGTGATCCAGGTGCGGCACATGTAACGCACACGACCACAACACGTAAATATATTCCGATACGTACGGTGCTGGAGATATCTGTACGTGTGAAACCAGCCATACAGTCAGTATTCCGTATTTTTCTTAAAAGAGTGTGAGTCAAAACCAGGAGTGGATGATAAATGTACTCCACAGCAAATATACTGTCCGAATACTGAGAAAATACTTTCAGTGGGGACGTGGCAGCATATGTTGATTATGTTAAAAAAAAATATATATATATATATATATATATATATAATGTATACATATATATTAAAATATTCAACTTACCACAAGGTGATGAGCAGCCTTTCCTCAGCAGAGATGGCCCTTCCATTTTGGTGTCACTGTAGAACAGGTCGGGAGAAGAAGACATAGCAGCCGATCAAAGGCAGAAATGGTGAGCCGACAAAACTGCTGGAATTTTTCGGGATATCTGTAAAAAAGTTCAAAATAAATATTACTTTCACACGGATTAAAATAGAATAAAATATAATTTTTTACCATAGGATAACAACAACAACTAACAACAACAAAAAATGCATTAGGTACACACGGATGACAATATCCTTTTTTCCCATATATCTTACCTCCTTAAATCCTGGTACAGCACATTGAAGTGCCCCTTGTCTGCCCGCTCCTGCACGATAGGGTGCACCCACAGCTTTTTGGGTCTTCTTCTCCTCCTCCTCCTAGACCGCTCCTATGGGAGAATAATTGGTTAGTACACACTACATACAATATAACAAACCATCTACTTACATTTATCTTACCTGCTCGCTTTAGTGATTCAGGAGATTTATCGCAGTCAGCCGCAAAAGGAACATGTATGGTTGACTGAGACACAGGGGCTGCAGTTCATGTGGCATCCTGAATACTACAAAAATGGTGAATAGGGGTTGGACTAGGAAATGACATCAGTATTGCCCTATTTTTTTCACCTAACTTTATTTCTGTTCAAAAATGCATGTAAAAAACGCATGAAAAACGCATAAAAAACGTGTCAAAACCGCACCTAAAATCCGCATGCGTTTTTCTGGCAAGGAGATGCAGAAATGCTCAGGAAAATTTCTGCTTCATTTCTGCATCGTGGGCACTTAGCTTTAGGCTATGTGCCCACGTTGCAGAAATGAAGCCGAAAATTTCTGCTTCATTTCTGCAACTCCTCTCCTGGGAAAACGCATGCGGAATTCCGCACGCGATTATTGCACATTTTTCGTGCGTTTATCGTGTGTTTTCCACATGCGGTATTGCCTTGCGTTTTTTAATGCATTGCACAAGGCAATTCCGCTTGTGGAAACGCAAAATTAATGGACATGCTGCGGATTTTTGAGCGCAGCATAAACGCTGTGGAAAAATCCGCAGCATGTGCATAGAACTTGCGGAATCCCCTTGGGGACCATGGGGAGCGGATTACCTAGCGTTTCACATGCATTTACGCTGCGGAAATTCCGCAGCATATACGCATGAAAAACGCTACGTGGGCACGCAGCCTTAGGAAAACTCTCTAGATTGAATACAAGGTATGGATATGATAGAGGGAAGGAAGGGGTCGTTGTTATCTATTTGAGATATCAGCACATAGAAAATGGAAGCATGGTGGAAGGAAAATATGAGTACATCGGAAAGTCAACAGAAACTACTTAAGTGGCCGGATATAGAAGATTCTTAGATGTACTAGTGTGCAGATGCATATGCGGAAAGCAGGCTAAGAGGGAAGAAAGAAGGGGGAAGGGGTGAAAAAGTACAGATTGGGGTAAAGAAAGAGGGGGAATAGGAAGGAGGGGGATAGGGGGAAGGTCAATATAGGGTTTATATGCACATTAAATTCATACAAGGAAGATCGTCTAAATGGTATTATCTTTAGGATGTGGGGTGGGATTCCCCAAGACAGGTACAATCTGGAAAAGAGGAACAATAAGATAACAATCCAGGTAGTATTTACTAGATTGCATTGAATGTACATTTGCCATGGTCAAAGTCTGTAAAATAGAACATGCAAGTAATATAAGATCAGGCAGGGGACCATCTATTCTGTAGAATACTTGGTAGAAAAGACACTATCCTTAGTAGACAGATCGAATAAAGGACAACATTGTGTAAAACAATGGGAAAAAGGGAGTCTGACATATACCCAATAAAGTATACATGTTGTGTCAGATTGAAGTGTATCAATTCTTTAACCACATGCAAATTAGCCATAACTATCCTATGTAGACATGTCATCTGTGGTTGTTCATAAAGAAGTTTAGACATCTATTGCCTTCAAAAAAAATTCACATTCTTGAGAATCGTAAATTTGACAACATACTTTACTGGAGAAAATATTAGACCCTTTTGGAGAACAGAACTCTCGTCACATTTAATTCAGAAGTAGAAAGATTGATTATTTGGAAGGAATCAGTTGATACTGTATATGTTTATTTTTGGTGTCGGTTTTTTTATCTATTGTCTGTTGGACTTACTCAAATAAATTTTTGACCTCTTTTTTGTAAGTTTTTAACGGCAACATCTTGTCAGAGTTGCTAATGTCTGTTAAAAAATCTTCATTTTGACTGGGTTCACTAATGCTGAGCATTGTATTGTTCTTCTGTTCCATGCCTCTGATTTTGTTACCTTGATGTTTACCTCTAAATGCCTTTTGATTGTCCAAGTCCAGTTTATCTTTATCAGACTTGCACCTCTTTAATCTCACCCTTATATCTCTTAATAGTTTATTTTAGGCTGTCTAAAACTGTTTGACTAGGGTTACACTATGAAATTAATTCAGTTGTCTCCCAGCCCTAATTTATGTCAACAAATTTGTCATGGGCTACCAACATTCCTATAATAGTTTTGGAACATTGTAAAAGGCTAAATTCCCAATTGGTCTTAAATAGGGATGAGCGGACCCGTGGAAGTTCAAGTTCATCCAGTTCTGCCGAACTTTAGTCCAAAGTTTGCTTCAGGTACAAGAACTAGACCCGAACTTGACCCTGAACTTTGGTGCTGTAAAATGGTTGTAAAATGGTCATAGTAAGGGCTAGGGAGCTGCAAAAGGAAGAAAAATGGGGGTAAGAGCAAGACAATTGCCCTGCAAAGAAATGTAGATAGGGAAATTACTTAACATAACGTAGAATAAAAAAATATAAAAAGTAATAATCTTGAACCAGGAGGCGGAGGTCCGAATGAAGAAGTAGAGCAGTGCCTTGCATGTGTAGTTTATTGTACTTATTAATAAATAAATGAAAAAAACGAAGTAGGATCCCCCCTATTTTTAATAACCAGAAAAAGGGAAAACAGACAGCTGTGAGTTGGACTTATTATGCTGGGAAAGGGTCAATATCCATGGACCTTCCCAGCCTATTAATATTAGCCCCCAGGTGTCTGCTTTGCCTTAGCTGGTTATTAAAAATAGGGCGACCCCACGTCATATTTTTCTGGGTTCCCCCATTTTTAATAACCAGCAAAGGCAAAGCAGACAGCTGGGGGCTAATATTAATAGGCTGGAAAGGTGCATGGACATTGGTCTTTTCCCAGCACAATGAGACCAGCTCACAGCTGTTTGTTTTCACTTGGCTGGTTATTAAAAATAGGGAGGACCCCACGTCATTTTTTTTCATGTATTTATTCATTAATAAGTACTATAAACTACACACACAAGACCCTGCTCTACTCCTCCACTTGGACCTCTACCTCCTGGTTCAAGATTATTTTTTATCATTTTTTATTCTTTGTTATTTTAAGTAATTTCCCTATCCACATTTGTTTGAAGGGCAATTGTCCTGCTCTTACCCCCATTTTGCTTTCCTTTTCAGCCCGCTAAATCTCTAAGAAAAATCTCAAGAGAACGTTGGACAAGCATCAAGACCACCAACTAAAGCATAAGTCATTCTGCAAAACAATGGTTAAAGAAGAATAACGTTAAAGTTTTGGAATGGAGAAGTCAAACTCCTGATCTTAATCCTGTAGAAATCATATAGAAATGTTGTGAAAAGACCTGAAGCAGTTCATGGATTAAACCCACCAACATAACAGAGTTGAAGCTGTTTTTTAAATAGAGGAATGGGCTAAAATTCCTCCATGCCAATGTGCAGGACTAATCAACAATTACCGGAAACGTTTATTTTCTTCATTTAAAAAATTACAGACTAATATTTTTGACTTGTTTGATTAGGTTCTCTGTCTTTATTTACTTGTAGGATTTGTGTGAAAATCTGATGCAGTTTTGGTCAAATGTATGCAGAAATGTAGAACATTCTGAAGGGTTCACATACTTTTAGACGCCATAGTATACATATCAGCTGTAACATGAAAAAAATTGACAGGTAAAATGATTATCTTGGTACAAAGTCATCTGTCAGAGGGTGAAATATAATAGGCAGCAAATAAACAGTCACTTCTTGAAGTTGTTGTGCTGGAAGCAGGAAATATTGGTAAATGTAAGAATTTGAGTGACTTTCGCAAGAGCCATAATTCTGATGGAGGCAGTTTGGTGCTCTGGTTAATGTTCTGCCTGAATCTTGGGTCATGCTGTTTATGTCATAGTCACCTACTTTTGAAAAATTAATTAATGACCACCACGCTGGTCCACTGAGGCCAGGAAATAAGGGGAATGACAATATATTAGGAACTGTTTATTAGACTACATATACTAAAATTATAATAAAAATATAAAATTATGGATTAAAAGTATTAAGTGCGCAGTGCTGTAGTTGATTCACTTCATTGATGTATAGAGGACCAATCAGGGAGGGTTAAGCAGCTTCTTAACCCTCAGGAACCCAGCTATTCATTAGAAGCCCGATTGCATACCACTACAAAAACGGGCTAACCTGTAATCACTGGTAAATTCCCTACTTTTATATCCTTGTCTCCAAAAAGCAAGAGTTTTTTATTATTATTATTATTGTTATTATTATTAACATATCCTCTAGTTTTTACAGTGAAGCACCATTTGAATCCCTATACTACACTTGGTCCACACAACCAATGTGATATCGTGGGCACTGTCATAAAGATACCAGGGCCGAGCTGCCTTAAAGATTAAGCTACAGCACAGTTTGACTACTGCTGCTACGCCATTTGGTAATAAAAACATGTTAATTCTATTGTTATTACTAAAAATTATGTGTTCTTATGTATGGTCATCGTTATAGTATTTAAACATTTATTTAGTCCCCACAGGACAGAACTCTTCAGGCCTTAACACTACATCTGACTCATCTAGTACGTCTGAATCACATATAGACACCCCAAACCAACCACCCACAAGGTAATTACTCCTAAATAATATAGCCATACTGAAATCCAATAGACAATACTCCCTAACATTGTACTGTCTAGTCTAGCTGGGTATCATCATAACCACAATCCATTGGACATGCCTAATATCCTCCAAATATAACCTGTGTAATCTACAACTACCTTCATCCCAGGTACAGACGGTCCATTACAAATAAACCCTATATGGTTAACCATACTAACCACTAACAGGCTCTGTACTCTTTACAGGTATCCATAGGCTCTGGATCCCTTAGAAGCTGCTTAACCCTCCCTGATTGGTCCTCTATACATCAATTAAGTGAATCAACTACAGCACTATGCACTTAATCCTTTTAATACATAATTTTATATTTTTATTATAATTTTAGTATATCTAGTCTAATAAACAGTTCCTAATATATCATCATTCTCCTTATTTCCTGGCCTCAGTGGCCCAGCTCGGTGGTCATTAATTAATATTTCATTCCCTTTTGTACGGGGTACATGGTGCCCCTCACCACCTGCTGCAGGTGCACTGTGTGTACTTATCAGCGCCCCTAGTTTGATTTCTTCTAACTTTTGAAAAATGCCTTAAAGGGGTTGTCCGGTCAAAAGTGATAAGTCTGTAATCACTGTGTGTGACTGCAGACTTATGAATCCCCCAGCGCACCCACTGTGCACTGCGAGGATTCGCCGATATGAGACCCGGGACCGGATGCTATGTTTACGTTACACATACCCCGGCCATTCAGCGCCGCCTCTCTCCATTCACTTGTATGGAGTAGAGCCACGCCCTGTCTAGTGACATGGACGGCCAGTGGGTGCATCCGACTAGAAGGTGTGGCCTCGCTCAATACAAGTGTATGGAGAGCGAGGCCACACCCACTGGTTAGGGGTATGTATAACACATACATACCCTCCTTTACCGGGTTTCATACCGGTGAATCCCTGCAGAGCACAGTGCCTGTGCTGGGGGATTCATAAGTCTTCAGTCACAAAGAGTGACTGCAGACTTATTACTTTTGACAGGACAACCCCTTTAAGATAGCGTTACTGTAGCAGTGTGGCTCATGCGGTGGGATGTGGCCACTTATCACCCTATTTGTAGATAACACACATTTACATCTCCGTTCTATAAATTTCTGTTCTTGAGTCATAAGTAGCACAAGTGAACTGAAAATCAGAGCCAGTTATGCATTGACACATAAAAGAAGTAATGCTAACCAATATTAAAAGTATACTACCCTCTCTGCAAATTAAGTATATGTTATCCTATGTAAACCATTGTAACACACAGTGATAACTTTATGAGTACAGTTGATGTAGTAGTTGTTACTAGTGATGAGCGAGCATGCTCGCTACTGCTCGGTGCTCGCCCGAGCATCTCACTGCTCGAGATGCTTGGCGCTCGCCGAGTATTTCCGGGTTGCTCGGGTGCGAACTCGGGTCCCCTCCCTGCATATTTGGCGCTCTTTAGAGAGTCAATGAACATGCAGGGATTGCCTACAATGCACTGTAATGCCGTAGCCATGTTGGTTGTGAGCATTACAATGATTGGCTGGCCGCACAGCGTCATCAGGTCTATATCAGACCTGGCGCCGCCGTGCTCGTCACAGTCACTCCAGATCAGAAAGTGTAGGGAGAGGTGCTGCTCTGTCAGGGAGAGATTTGCTTGTGTATTAGGTAGTGTAGGGAGAAAAACCGTACATTACATATATCCATCTTAACAAATAGTCCTTCTGAGGACTAATTCATCTGCAGAGATATCAGGCAGGCAGGGTGTATAGCAGACTGCAGTGCTTATAGCACAAGAGGCTCCATTCCAATTCTGCCTTCCGCTGCTGTTAAATATTTCTATACAAAGGCCCAGGTCTCAGGGGCCAGGAATACTTTTCTTTGGATCTTAATCCTCATTATTTGCTTAAAAAGCAATCCAGAGAGCACCATTTTCTGCGCCATTTGCTTGTGTAGGGAGAGGTGCTGCTGTGTCAGGGAGAGATTTGCTTGTGTATTAGGTAGTGTAGGGAGAAAAACCGTATATTACACATATCCATCTTAACAAACAGTCCTTCTGAGGACTAATTCATCTGCAGAGATATCAGGCAGGCAGGGTGTATAGCAGACTGCAGTGCATATAGCACAAGAGGCTCCATTCCAATTCTGCCTTCTGCTGCTGTTAAATATTTCTATACAAAGGCCCAGGTCTCAGGGGCAAGGAATACTTTTCTTTGGATCTTAATCCTCATTATTTGCTTAAATAGCAATCCAGAGAACACCATTTTTCTGCGCCATTTGCTTGTGTAGGGAGAGGTGCTGCTGTGTCAGGGACAGATTTGCTTGTGTATTAGGTAGTGTAGGGAGAAAAACCGTACATTACACATATCCATCTTAACAAACAGTCCTTCTGAGGACTAATCCATCTGCAGAGATATCAGGAAGGCAGGGTGTATAGGCAGGCAGTGTATATAGCAGACTGCAGTGGATATAGCACAAGAGGCTCCATTCCAATTCTGCCTTCTGCTGCTGTTAGATATATCTATACAAAGGCCCAGGTCTCAGGGGCCAGGAATACTTTTCTTTGGATCTTAGTCCTCATTATTTGCTTAAAAAACAATCCAGAGAGCACCATTTTTTCTGCGCCATTTGCTTGTTGGCACTGCAGAATACAGCCAGGTCCTTTCCATATTAGAGTGCTAGAAATCCAGCTATTTAAAACTGTGTTTTCTCCGTCACACGGAACACATATACATTGTCAGAAAATACTGCCATTTCTGGCCTCCATTAAAAATTTCCTTTAGTGTGTCATTGAAGCAATTCACCGCAGTTTGCTGTTCAAACTACTTAACTACAGGCCAGGTATTTAAAACTCTGTTTTCTCCATCAAATGGATCACATATACGTTGTCAGAAAATACTGCCATTTCTGGCCTCCATTAAAAATTTCCTTTAGTGTGTCATTGAAGCAATTCACCGCAGTTTGCTGTTCAAACTACTTACCTACAGGCCAGGTATTTAAAACTCTGTTTTCTCCGTCACACGGATCACATATACGTTGTCAGAAAATACTGCCATTTCTGGCCTCCATTAAAAATTTCCTTTAGTGTGTCATTTAAGCAATTCACCGCAGTTTGCAGTTCAAACTACTTACCTACAGGCTAGGTATTTAAAACTCTGTTTTCTCCATCACACGGATCACATATAAGTTCGCTCCAAGCTCAGTTTTTTGTAGTGAGCGTGGAAGATACTGTCCTCCATTTAAAATGAGCAAGGCACGTGGCAAGGGACAGGGAACTGGACGTGATGGTAATGGTGCATGCAGAGGCCGAGGACAAGGCCGTGGGCAAGCCGAAATTGTGCCACAACAAACACCCACATCTTCTCGCCTGCCCTTCCTGTCCCAAATTCTAGGGGACCGCAGCACACCACTATTGAACCCAGAGCAGTGTCAAAAGGTTGTTGGTTGGATAGCGGATAATGCTTCCAGTCACTTAGCCACCACCACCACCCTGTCTTCCACACGGTCAAGTCTCAGTAGCCGTGAGTCTGGACCACATATTCATCACCCTGATCCTCCTTTTTCCCATCATGCCGAGTATCCAGAGACAACTGATTCCACACTTGGACACTCCGAAGAGCTGTTCACTTTTCCATTTATAGATTCGGGCCTCTCGCCCGGTCCACTTGAAGCGGGGCAAGAGGAGATCGCGTGTAGCGATGCCCAAATATTTCAACAGCCACAGTCACACGAAGGCGACGGTGGGAAAGTGTCACAAGAGGTGGACGATGATGAGACACAATTGCCAGAAAGTCAGGAGGAGGACCAGGGTGCGGAAGTGGAAGATGACGTGGTGGATGATGTAGTAACTGACCCAACCTGGCAGGAGGACATGCAGAGCGAGGACAGCAGCACACAGGGGGAGGGAGGCAGAAGCAGTGTGGTGGCCGCAGACAGAAGGCGGGCAACCGCTCCCCGTAACACCAACACGAAGGAAGTTGCCAGTACAACTGTTAGGTCTTCCCAAGTCTGGTTGTTTTTTAAAGACTCTGCCGATAACCCCAAAAAGGCCATTTGCACCACCTGCCAGGCCAGCATCAGCAGGGGTGGCAAAACGAACAGCCTGACCACCACCAGCATGACCAGGCTCATGGCAGCAAAGCACCCGACTTTGTGGGCCAAACCCCAGAACTCCAGGAACAGTGTCTGCAGTTGGCACCATTGCTTCTTCCGCTGTTGTGCATGCAAGCCAATCCCCTTTCCATGGTGCATGCGAAGACGCCTCCTGCCCTGCACCTGTCGCTGCACACTCTCAAGTAGCAGCATCAGAAAGCACGTCCATGTCCTTGTCCCAGCACATCATTCAGTTGTCCATACCCCAGTCCTTGCAACGCAAGCACAAATATGCAGCTAACGCCCCAGAAGCCACACTATTAAATTCTCAAATTTCACAACTGCTTGCGCTCAAAATGTTGCCTTTTAGGCTCGTGGAGATGGAAGCATTCCGCAACCTGATGGTGGCGGCCATCCCTCGGTACTCGGTGCCCAGCCGCCACTATTTCTACCGGTGTGCCGTCCCCGCATTACACAAGCACTTGTCACAAAACATTAGCCGTGCTCTCAACAACACAGTTACCGGTAAGGCCACCTAACCACGGACACATGGACAAGTGCTTGTGGGCAGGGATAGTGCATCTCGCTGACAGCACACTGGGTTAACATAGTGGAAGCCAGGAGCCAGTCGGACCTTGGGACGGAACACATCCTCCCGACGCCAAGGATTGCGGGCCCTAGGTCAATCAGGGTTGCCCCCACGGTCTACAGCTCCTGCACCTCATCCTCCTCAGCCCCCTCCTCCTCTTCAGCCTCCATCTCCGAAATGACCACATCAGTCACAAGTTGGAAGCACTGCAGCAATGCCTCGGCCAAACGGCAACAGGCTCTGCTGAAGCTAATATGCTTAGCTGAAAAAACGCACAAGCTGAAGAGTTGTGGACAGCCCTGAAAGAGCAGGCAGATCAGTGGCTC